>NC_049242.1:15164192-17664192 GCF_011100685.1 Canis lupus familiaris | reverse complement strand
TATTTTTTCTCAATGGTTCTTTTTCAAGCTCAAGATAAGATGTGTTTCCCTGCTCTCTCGTGCCTTTAGTGTTTTTTCTCCCAAAATTACTGTTCCCATAACTGCATCATTTTCTATCATTCCTAATATACATTTATAACAGTGTTTTTCTAACATACTATTCATTGGCCATTGTCATACTTCATTAATTTGTTAAAGTCAACATTATAGCTATACAACATGATTAATTCAATTTACCATTTAGATTGATTTCATTCTACTCCTACACACATGCATTTTTGGTGTTTTAAGGATCCCTGCCCAATTACTCTTCCACTGGGATAGTAGAAAAAGCAAACGACTTGAAGTGAGGTAGACATTGGTTTAAATAATTCTAGCTTTGCCATTTATAGCTTTTTTCCTTGGACAAAGTTACTTACTATCTCTTAAGCTCTGTTTATTTTTAAAATACAGGATTGTTATGAGGACTAAAAATGCAAAAGAAAAAAATTGTGCAAAATGCATAGCACAATCTCTGCAAAATACTAGGGCCTCAAAAATGTTAGTTCCCTTTTCCTACCTGCAATAACAAAGTTTAAAGGTAAATAAAGGATCATGACTGACATGTGAAAATGTACAGGAGGCTAATAGGGAGCCAGTGAGGATTCTTGAGAAGCAGATTATTTTAATCAAATTTGAGAACAGAAAGGATACTCCAGTGACAGTGGAGGATAAACATGGAAAAATAAGATCTTTGGGGACTAAGCAGGTACCATCAATGGGTAAAGAAAGGAATTTCTGGAGCAATGATGATCTGGCGAATGCATGCATTTTCTATATATGTTGAAATTCTGATGATCACTATTAAAACTCCTTTAATTTTAATTTATTTAAGAAATTGCAAAGACCCAGAATAGAACAGCTGCTGCCATGGGAATAAAGAGACCAATCCCTATATGGACAAAAGGATATATACCAGAATAAATTAGTTGCTTTAAAATTTAAATATCATAAAAAGAATTTTATTGCAAATGCTTGCCAAGAGTTAGCTCCTCACATAAAAGAATCTAAAATACATCTTTTGTTTAAATCCTGATTCATAAGTATTAGAAACACTTAGGTAATCATAATATACATAGTTTCAAAAATATATTTAAATACATATTTGTATATTTAAGTGATCATAAATTACCTGTGTTAAAAATTATAGGCAAAGCAATTACTTTTAATTTCATCATGTGTTTTTTACTATGAAGATCATTTTCATCTTTTCCAACGAGAATCACAATATTTCCCTACTAATCCCTGAAAAAAACAAGGCAGATGCACTAATGAATTTTCATGGTGGGAGAGATAATGCTATAATTATGAAGGGGTTGCATCTCACTCATAAAAGCAGGTTTAGAGTTAACCTGAGGGGTGAAATCCAGGTTTTGGCCATGTAAGGTCATTAAAGAGCTGATTTTACATGCTGAGAAGAGCTGTATTCTTTGGCTGAAATCCAATTCAGTTTATGGAAATATTTCCCGAAATTTTTCCTGGACTTTATAAATAACTACCATCAAATAAATAAATAAACAAATGAATGTATGAATGAATGAATGAATGAATGAATAAATAAATAAATAAATAAATAAATACCATCTACTCAGAATCAACATTGTCAACTCACTTTACATACATTATTTATAATCCTTACAACACTACTGAAGGTAATTCTAATATATTCCTTATAGATGGTGAGATAAACGCATGCACAATAAACAACTTGAACACATTCATAGTTAGTATGTGTGAAATGCACGGTTTAAAACCTGATCTAGAGGTGCCTGGGAGGCTCAGTTGGTTAAGCATCTGACTCTTGATCTCAACTCAGGTGTTGATCTCAGGATCATGAGTTCAAGCCTGAGTTAGGCTCTGGCTTAAACAAACAAACAAACAAAAACCTGATCTCTTTTACTCACAAGCTGTGAGCTCTTGATATATCACGTGAACACTTCTGCTTTATTACTCACAAACATGATTTGATGGCTTGATATCAATGCCATAGTTTTCTGGTGTAGACATGGATGCAGGGAAGCATGGGCAGTAAGTATTAGGTACCAAGGCCAGCCTTTTTCACTAGATGTAAAATATTTTCTCAAAATTTCACAATATACATAATAACAATTTTAGAATATCCATTGTTTATGACCCAGAAGCTCCATATTCTGGAATCAACCTAAGGAAATAATCAAAGATGAATACAGTTGATTAATACTATATTGTGTATTTGCAAGTTGCTAAGAGAGAAATACTAAAAGTTTTCATCACAAAGAAAAAATTGTAACTGTGTGGTGATGGATGTTGTTAACTACACTTAATGTGGAGATCATTTCACAACATATACATGTATTGAATCATTATGTTGTACACCTAAAACTAATATAATGTGATATATCAATTATGTCTTTAAAAAAGAAATAAATACAAAGAATAGCACATAATTTTTTTTAAGTAGGCTCCATGTCCAGTGTGGATCCTAACATGAGACTTAAACTGGAGCTCCTGAGATCAAGACCTGAGCTGAGATCAAGAGTCAGATGTTTAACTAACTGAGCCACTCAGGCACACCACATATAAAATTATTTAACATATTGCTATTTATAACTCAAAATCTTAGAAAGCAACCTATGCCGACCAAAGTTAAGACAATTGTTCTATCACACATCTGTAGGATGTGGTATTCAAACAATTAAAAAAGAATATTTATAATTAATATATGAGGAAGATGAGGAAGTGATTATAGAATAATGTTATATGAAAAGAAATAGAAGGAAAAACTATATATTTAAGATGGCAAACATTATATGTCCATCCACAGCTCTGCATCTATTTATTCCTTCTTTCTCTTTCTTTCAGTCCATTAATCCTTCCTCTACCTATTATAAATATAATTGTTGTTTGTTAAAGATAATGACACTTTATTTTTTTTTTTGAGGGCTGAAACAATGGAAATTTATTTTGTCCCAAATGTGGAGGTTGGGAAGTCCAAATCTAGTTTTTTTTATTTTATTTTTTATTTTTTTATTGGAGTTCAATTTGCCAACATATAGCGTAACACCCAATGCTCATCCCATCAAGTGCTCCCCTCAATGCCCGTCACCCAGTCACCCCCACCCTCCGCCCACCTCCCTTTCTACCACCCCTTGTTCGTTTCCCAGAGTTAGGAGGCTCTTATGTTCTGCCTCCCTTTCTGATATTTCCCACTCATTTTTTTTCTCCTTTCCCCTTTATTCCCTTTCACTATTTTTTATATTTCCCAAATGAATGAGAACATATAATGTTTGTCCTTCTCCAATTGACTTATTTCACTCAGCATAATACCCTCCAGTTCCATCCATGTCGAAGCAAATGGTGGGTGTTTGTCATTTCTAATGGCTGAGTAATATTCCCTTGTATACATAAACCACATCTTCTTTATCCATTCATCTTTTGTGGGACACCGAGGCTCCTTCCACAGTTTGGCTATCGTGGCCATTGCTGCTATGAACATCGGGGTGCAGGTGTCCTGGCGTTTCATTGCATCTGTATCTTTGGGGTAAATCCCCAACAGTGCAATTTCTGGGTCGTAGGGCAGGTCTATTTTTAACTCTTTGAGGAACCTCCACACAGTTTTCCAGAGTGGCTGCACCAGTTCACATTCCTAACAGTGCAAGAGGGTTCCCCTTTCTCCACACCCTCTCCAACATTTGTGGTTTCCTGTCTTGTTAATTTTCCCCATTCTCACTGGTGTGAGGTGGTATCTCATTGTGGTTTTGATTTGTATTTCCCTGATGGCAAGTGATGCAGAGCATTTTCTCATGTGCTTGTTGGCCATGTCTATGTCTTCCTCTGTGAGATTTCTGACACATTTTTTTAAAAATAAAATTCTTATTTATAATTTCACTTTTCGGACACCTGGGAGGCTCAGTTGTTGAGTACCTGCCCTCAGCTCCAGGGCATGATCCGGGACTCCGGGATTGAGTCCCATATCCGGCTTCCCACAGGAAACCTGCTTCTCTCTATGTGTGTTTCTATGAATAAATAAATAAAATATTTTTTAAAAGTTTATAATTTCACCTTTCTTCTTTAAAAACATATTGTTTTCAGCTTTAAAATAAAATCCACAATACTTTTTAAAATAATAGCTTTTGCCTGTCGTGTTCCAAACAGCCTATCTTCTCACAGTTTAGAGCTTTGGAGCCAGAACCTAGTTCAGATTTGGCCAAAGTGAAAAAACTATTATCCTGATTTAGGCAAGAGGGTAAGAAGAATAGATGGGAAATCACAAAGCTGAAAAAGATTTGAAGGAAAAAGATGGTAGTAGATGGTAGGAATCTTCTTTGGTTTGAATAGATAACTCTTCTTGGAGGAATGGGGGTGAGGAATTGTCATTTTCAGATATTTATTCTATAACTAAATTAGGGTTAAGAGTATTGTGTTAAGGCCATAAAAGGAATAAAATAAAATTTAAAAGAGTTAAAAAAGAACCCCATGTACTTTATGCTGGGAATTGTTGCCACCAATAGTAATTCCTATTTAAAATTTTTATCTCAGCCATTAGAAACAAGGAATACCCACCATTTGCTTCAACGTGGATGTTACTGAAGGGTATTATGCGGAGTGAAGTAAGTCAGTCAGAGAAGGACAAACATTATATGGTTTCATTCATTCGGGGAATATAAAAAATAGTGAAAGGGATTAAAGGGGAAAGGGGAGAAAATGAGTGGGAAATATCTGTGAGGATGACAGAACATGAGAGACTCCTAACTCTGGGAAATGAACAAGGGGTAGTGGAAGGGGAGGTGGCAGGGGGTTGGGGTGACTGGGCGACGGGCACTGGGGGGTCACTTGATGGAATGAGTACTGGGTGTTATACTGTATGTTGGCAAATTGAACTCCAATAAAAATAATAAAATTTTATAAGCTTTATTTTTATTCTTATTTGTAAGAACTACTAGTTGTAGCAGTGATCTAAAATATGACCTACTTAGTTTACATGCATATATCAGGTGGTATAATTCTTTTTTTTTTTAAGATTTTTTTTATTTACTCATGAGAGACACAGAGAGGAGAGGGAGAGAGGCAGAGACACAGGCAGAAGGAGGAGCAGGCTCCATACAAGGAGCCCAATGTGGGATTCGATCCTGGAACGCCAGGATCACACCCTGGGCCAAAGGCAGGCACTAAACCGCTGAGACACCCAGGGATCCCAAATTTCTTAATATAGTATACAATTTATAAAGGATTTTTTATTCTTGACAGGAGCAATAAAAAAGGGTAAGGACCTAAAATCTACTTGATAAACACTTCATAATATTTCAATAAAGAAAATTCCTGGCCTGCAGTACAGAAACCCACTAATACTTAATTCTAAACTATGGTAAACTGTGAATAATGATTTAGTGAGGTGTCAGAGCTATTTCAAAGGGACATAGTCATATGTATGCAGACCCAGCTTGTATGACCTCATGAGAGCCAAATGTCATATTTTCAGAGATATTGACAAATACAACCATCATTAAAAGAGAAATTCTATAAGCTTATAGCTAAATAATGTTAAAAACAAAAATAGGTACTCAAAAGTCATTAATTCTTAACTCTATTTCTATACTTTTATTCATTCATTTCATTCTTATCTAAACACTTGCAATTACTTATATCTGTTGCTTCTATATTCTGAAAATACCATGTAATGGTGTGCTACTACAAATCTCTTTCCAATTCCACTTTCAGTAAGGCCACTTTGGTAACTTGAAATCAATAATGGTAGTTATTCTATGGAAATAAGCCAGCAAATTCTAAATCAGAACTTCCATTTCCACCTTCACTGGAAATCTGGTTGTTAAATATTTATAAGCAACCACATAACATATTGTTTCTTCATGACGTCCACTTCCCACCACCCCCAGGCGTGTCCAAACACTATAGTTGTATTTGGATATCATCCACTTTTCTGCACACACATCATGGAAAAACAAAATGCAATCAGTCACAATCTATTTTACATTTATTGATTATTTGATAATAGGCTTACTGGTCTCCAGTGATATTGATGTGTAGAGGATAAAAGGACAAATCAAATATAGCCCTTGCCTTCCATTATGATGAGGAGAGGGGAAATGGATGGGATAGTCAAGCATGCACTGCTTTGTTATTGAAGATAATACATATATAAATATTTATTAATATTTAAAATACCTTCATAAACTGTCTCCTTCATTTGCTTCTCACATAAACCATGGAAAGTAAACAAATCAGTTAGTATTGTGGGCAACCTAACCAATGAGAAATTCAAGACATGCCCAAGGTCACAGAGTGAGAAAATATGGAGATAAAATAAAATCTAATATCCTACTCCTTAAACTCTATGACCTGTGCCATTTGTGTTCTCTTCTACTATTAAAATTAAAAAGAAAAAAAAAAGTGCTTCTAAATTCCACCCAAAAGATTCCATGAAACTGTATCTAGATACCCTGAGCAGGAAAACTTCAAAGGCTATTATGCCAACTTTAAAATTACTGGCCTATTTTATGTAGTATAATCATACAGTGATTCTCTAACTGTGGATTCTCAACAATTCATAAAGCAATATAATATTACACTTGAGGTGTCAACCAGGATAGGTGGATTGACAGATGGCACACACACTGCTACCCCTGAATCTGTGCTCCAGGTACCTGGGACACTGATGAGCACAAGTAGTCTCTGGTTCAGAGTGAACAGCTATAAAATGAAAAGCATTTTTTTTTCCAGTAGAAAAGACTTCTGAAAGAGATAAGAGGCATCTAATGAGGTGGAGGATGAGAGAGGCTGTAAGTATAGGAGGAGAATTACGGAAAAAATAATACTCCAGGGCGCCTGGGTGGTGCAGTTGGTTAAGAGTCCAACTCTTGGTTTCAGCTCAGCTCATGATCTCAGTGTCGAAAGATCGAGCCTCAAGTTAGACTCTGTGTTCTGTGTAGAGTCTACTTAAGATTCTTTCACCTTCTCCCTCTGCCCCTCCCCCTGCTTGCTCTCAGTGTCTCTCTCTCTCTCAAATAAATAAATAAATCCTTAAAATAATGCTTTAAAGGCCAAAAAACTCAGTCAGATTGATGATACAAAATGAGGAGGAGACTAATTTACCTAAAAAAATCTGAATCAACCTATGTTTTTATTTTTAAGAATGTTCCGATAAAGGTCAACTCAAAAGTTCAAAAAGCATAATTACTAAGTTAGTCCCAAACCAAATCTATTCAAATATATCCCAGATAATTTGGTATGAATTCATAAATACTACTGAAGGGTAAATGCAGCAAATAGGAAAGTCAAAATAAAGTAAAACCAGACTTGCTGTTCTTACTGTTTTAATCTTTATTTCTTTATATGATCATTATATAAAACATGGACTATAAAATATACCATAGATTCTTTGGCTCAGTACTCTGGACATTATTAGAAACAGGTAGCCAATTTGTAGGGATGTAGGCCACATTATGAAATCAAATCATTTTATCAGCTTAAAAAGAGTGATTAATGACTCACATCTGTCTAAAAAGAAGATGAGGTTTTTCTTCATAGACTCTCCAACAGAGAGAGGAGAAGGAACAAAGAAGGAAATGCACTTGGTTGCAAAGAGAGGAAAATGGAGGAGATGTTCTAAGTAATGATGCCTTGTTGACTTGTCCTATTCAGCTCTCTCTTCTATCCCTATATTATCATACTCTTCTAGCTCCAAAATTCTGTTTCATAACCTAAAGAATATGTGGACCCCACTGGGAATTATGCCAGAAATGAGCCAATATTAAGGTGGTTAGTATGTAGCATGTTTCAGCACATGGTAGCAGAATGTGATGTTGTTCACTGCTAGCCAAATAGGCAGCAAGCTTGCACAGCATAACGGTGAGGCATAGACTTTGGAGCCTTCCAAAAGTTCAAAATAAGCTTGGCTTATTTGAACTTGTTTCCTCATCTGAAAAAGGGATTAATAAGTATACCTATTTTACAGCCATTTTATGAAGATTAAATTAATTAATATGTGTAAAAGGCTATAATTGTACCAGAATATAGTCAGGGTCATATAAAGTATATATTTATACATAAATATAACTGTATATATTTATATATATATAAAAATAGCAATTGGTATCATATAATTTTTATGTCATCATATAGAAGATATATAATCTGAGATATCTATAGATAGATAAATCGGTAGATAGAGATATATAGATCAGTCTAAAGTAATATAGAAATCACAGCTAACTAAATGGAGTATCCAACCTGAATAAGACATAAATATTGTCGTGTAATTTGCAGCAGCCATTTAATTTCATTGTGAAATTAATAGGAAAGTAAGAATCTAATGATTATTGCCCATGTTTTTTAGAGACTGGTATTCTGACCTAAGGGTTATAGGGCCTACAGACTTCAGATGAGATCTATCCAACCTTTTTAGATAAGATCATTGTATTAGTTATTAATTCTGCACAAAAAAAATCATCTAAAAAACTGAGTGATTTAAAACAGTAACTCTTTATGACTTCTCACAGGTTCTGTAGGTTAGAAATTTGAAAGCAATGTAATTGGGAAGTTCTGACTCAGGATCTCCTATTAGGTTACAATAATGAGAATGTCTCAGACAATCATTGGAGAGCCTGACTGGGTCTGGGGAACCCATTTTCAAGGTGGTTCACACACAAGGCTGGCAAATTGGTACAAATGTCAGAAGGCTTCAATTCCTCTCCATATGGGCCTCTCTGGTGGCTACATGAGGGTGTTTAGGGTCATCAACCAGCTTCCCCACACAATGCAATCCAAGAGTTTAAAAGGAAAGCTGCAATGCCTTTTAAATCCCAACCTCAGAAATCAAAGTATCACTTTTGTCATAGGAGACCACACAAATCCATCAATGTCAGGAAGCAAGTGCTATTATAGGTTACTAGAGTCACAAGTTATAATCATTTGTCCTGAATAGCTGACATGGTCCTTGGTCCACCAATCAGATCTATTGATACTGTAGGGTAATATACTCACTTCTTTAACAAACATTTATTGAGGACCTATAATGTGTCAAATAAAGTGCTACAGGCTTGTTTGCACAAACTGAAGATAACAAAACACTAGATGCAAGAATATAGAGAAGTTTATGCTTTTAGTTTTTTTAAGTTTATGCTTTTATAACTCAGGAGAGTTGGTGATGCAAAATAGTTGACAGTGCCAATAAAAATAGACATCAAGTTCTCTCATGGCTTTGGTTAGGTTAAGTCAGTCCCGCAGATTTTGAGTGACTATAAGTAAACTTATAAAGTTGGGTCTCTACATGTAAGGAAAGAAACATTTCTTGCAACAGTGAGGATCCCACCAATTTGGAGATGTGTTCTGGAGTTTGGGCTAGAAAGACAGAAAACAACAACCAAGGTCATTACTAATCTAGAGAGAGTAACCTCCAGGACTTAATTCATGGAGATGTAGTATGCACAAAGTGAAGGAAGGGGTGTTTATATTTTTAAGATTGGTGTAGGAAAGAGAAAATTAGCCTAGTTTAATAAAGATGATTTTAAGATTATTTGCTTGGTTATACCTTAGGTGGTTGCCTTGATCAGGCAAGTCCAGTTGCTGCTTGTGATTGGTTGCTACTAAATTTCATTTTCTTGGATTCAAGTGCATTGACTCTAGCTTAGGTTTTCCGTTGCTTACATAGGTCACCAAAGTATCAGAGCCACTGCAGTCGGGTCTCCTTATTTAAATAACAGTATATAAATCATGTAGATATTATGAATAGGTATGTTCCTTCCTTCAAAAAAAAGCTAAAACAATGAAGTCTGAGAGTACACCTTATGAGAATATAGCAGCTGAGCTTCTTTTGACAACCATGCCAATTCTCCAGGGCACTCAACGATACACACTGTTAGTGAAATAAAAATCCTCAGAAAATTTAAGTAGCATTAGTTTCATTTCCAATAAAAACTGAACTCTGTCAAACATCTCTTTCAAAATCTAGTAGGTGAGATAAACAAAAATTCTCCAAGTTCTCTGATACCATGTTTACTACCAAATTTAGACAAAGGAGAGAGGGTAAAGCCAATCAGACTTCAGCTTGGCTGTTAAATGGACTTGAACTACAATCATCTTCTTGTGAAACATATCATTAGCACATTTCAACTGGGAAAGATACCTAATATCACTTCACAATTCTTTTTCTAATTACCTTTCTCTCTTCAAAATTCTAGTGAAATGATATTGCATTTACATATCTTTAATGATGCTTCAATCATCCATTATGAATATAGGCAATTTGCAACTTTTATTCAACATACTCAGTTGTGCACTGTTTATGAATTCTGATGTTTATTAGATAATTGACTAATTAAATCTTGTTTAGAACTGAATTATTTAAGCATGCCCCATAGACTCCATTTTTACTTCTCTTAAATTCTAAAAGTCCTCAATGTTCTCTACTGTAAAACTTTGAATAAAGAACCCTCAGTCTTTAAGAGCTCTGAATTCCCACAAAGTTCACATAAATATTTCTTCTATTTTGCTAAAATCCTATAGATAAATATTCACAGTGGTAAGTTGTCATAGGATCTTTCAAGTCACTATAGGATCTATTAAGTCAAGTACTGGTTCATGAGATTACAATGGTCTGAGGTCAATTAAATGTTGCTTTCTGCCAAGCCATTATTCCAGAAGTTTCTGGCTCATTATTTAGAAATTCTTATATTTAGTTTTCTAAACACACAAAATATTATGACAATCACTGTGGTTATGTAAAATATTTAGAAAGGTAAAAAAAAAGAAGCTTTGAAGAAATAATCAAGTCTGAAATTTTTCAGGTTTCTTTGCTCCTGTTTTTACGGTATACAGCATTCCATATTTCTGTAAGTGTTAATGGGAATTTGTCAAGCTCTGATAACTAATTCCATATTTAAACAGATTTAATTATCCAATACACAGATGATTTTCTAAACTGTCCACATTGAGTTTGCTGAATAAATGTTACAAATGAACTATATAAATGATGATTGAAACATTTTAAAATACAAATGCAAACATTTTCATATCTTAAGAGAAAAAAAAGTGAAACTGGAAACAATAATAGAATTTCTTAAAGGTTTTCCCTGGATTTTTGCCTACTGATTAAACTAATGACATCAAGGGACATCCCCAATAACTGCCTATCACTTAAGACCAGTCTTTTCTTAGAGATCAGATGAAACAGCTCTTGCATAGAGAAGACAAAATGTGTTCTTTGATTACTGTAACTTTAGGATTACATCAAAGTTTCATCTGAGGCTTTGAATCCTCTTAAGGTTAAACAAACAGTTACATTTTCAAACAGTATTAGAATTTTAATTTTATGTAATATCTCTTATAAATGCCATTTTTCCACTAAATGCATCAAGATATAATAATTCTAGTCATCATAATCTCTTTAGTCATATAATGTTTAAATATTGATATCTCCCAGTAGATATCAGGAATACATTTTTGAAGGCATGTGGAATAAGATCATAGAAAAAGATCTATCTATCTATCTATCTATCTATCTATCTATCATCTCTCTCTCTCTTTCTCTCTCTCTCTCTCTCTCTCTATATATATATATCCATTTGAGTTCATTTTTATTCTAAAATGTGAAAAACAGGTGTATGATAAACCATTACTCCTGAGTATTCTTTGAGAATACAACTGGTTGCTTCAATTAGTTTGTAGATTTCAGTTTTTCCTTGCTTTTTATTTTTAATTTCATTTATAATTAATATTTTTCCAGTTATTCATTACTACTAGATCTGGAAATCTTATGATTAAAGTATTTTATACTTTCAGAATGCTTATCACAACATAACCAGATTTTATTTATCATCCATATTAACATATATCAATTTTTTTTCAAATAAGATTTCTTGTTCTCATTCTATGACTTTTAAGTGATATGTTATTGAATATTCCCTTTACAAGGAACTTTATAAAACTGCAGTTGTTTATATCCAAATAACATATTTGTATTGATACCTCAGTGATGTCTTCATTGAAGTTTAGTAAGTCAATAGAATAAAATTCTACCTTACTTTGAAATTTATATTTTTGGTTCCCTTTTTTGATAATCCATAAAATATTTATTACTCTGTTAGCCCTTCACAAAATATAAAAGTAAACCACACATATCACCTACTCTTAAAAAGTTTATAGTGTAAAATGTAAAGGCAAGTGTAATAATTCTCACATAAAAGAGAAAATATGTCTTATGAGATATAGAGACAGTCCATGGGAAATCATGAGACCTAAACACTGCCTCTACTTGAGAAGATGAGAAGGTAACAATTCCAGAGTAAGTAGCTTTTGAGATGGAATGTCTTGGAAGTATATGGTTTAGATAAGCAACATATAATGAAAGAAGGCATTTCAGGCAGAAGGAAGACAAATAATGAATTGGTATAAAGGCGGAAAATCACAAAGTAACACAGAAAAAAATTACTTCAGTCTAGCTGGATATTGTTAGATCTAAAATGGTGGTGTCTGAAAAAGCTTACTAGTTTGAATCCAAACTATAATCAACCTTTCTCATTTTTGTGAACAAATTGTGGATTACTATCTATAAACCCTTCATGAAAGATGTCAAGATAGTGAAAGAATGAATATGCAAATATAATATATAAATGCATATTAATAAAACATATACATGAACATATGCTAATTTGAATATATACATATTACATATTCTATATATATAATTTATAGTAAATCATTTGTGGGTTAGCAAGAGCATTGAGGCATTAACTCCTAAGTGTATGGAAAATATCTCTGCAACACTAAAGCACTGTTGAACCCCCTTTTGAAACAGGCTGAAAGGAAACACACCAGCTTTCTTCCCTCTATAAAAACAGCATTACTCTTTATGGCAAATTTATTTCTGCCCTGTATAACTCTTGTGCTCATTTATATATTTGTTCCACAAGTGTTTCTTAAGTGTCTAAAACATTTATGGCATGGTGGTAAAAGTAGGGATTATTAAAATACACATACTAAATATGTCTATTATTTTAAAATACTTTGTAAAACATCTGGGAGAGAGGGGGAAAACAGGGATGAAAGAACTAACTTTAAAAAAAGGAGAAAGAAAGAAAGAAAGAAAGAAAGAAAGAAAGAAAGAAAGAAAGAAAGAAAGAAAGAAAGAAAGAAAGAAAGAAAAGAAAGAAAGAAAGAAGAAAAAGAAAGAAAGAAAGAAAGAAAGAAAAAGAAAGAAGAAAGAAAGAAAGAAGAAGAAAGAAAGAAAGAAGAAAGAAAGAAAGAAAGAAAGAAAGAAAGAAAGAAAGAAAGAAAGAAAGAAAGAAAAAACTTTTATACAAATTCAATCCTGAGTGCCTAACAGAGTCCACTTCAAGAAACCATACATTCTGCCCTGGGGAGATGAAAATGAAGTCATACTTAAAGACTGTACAGGCACCAGTTATTTTAGTAGTAATTCTTGTATATTAATTCAGGCTTCAACAAGACATCTAGAAAACTTTATCATGCATACATATTCTTTAAGTATTTTTATTATCTTGATTTTTAAAATATTCTTAAGGAATTTTTCCCTTATAGTTCTTTCTTCTATCATCCTGTATTTCATATACCACATAGCCAGAGTACCCAACACCATTAGCTTTCCTGAAGGGATCAACAACTGAATCTACTTGACAAAAATCAGAACAGATATTTGGATTTATTGAGGCCAAATAAAACACCTCTAGATTTTCTCTCTCCTTCTAGCTACCATGTACACACTGGTGCTCAAAGAAAATTCAGTGTAACCCTCTTTCTTAGGACCAAAATTTCATTTAAAATCCAATGATTTGGTTATAGTTATGTCTCCATTTATGGCTTAAGCTCCTACTAGGAAATTCCAAGATTCTAAATGTAAATTGCTATGCCACAGATAAACAGGTTAGTATATTCCTGGTGGAATTTTCGGTAAAGCATATTACTCTTCTTTCTTCAGGTGTGATATTGCATGTAAGAGAGGGGACTTAAGATCGTTCTGTAAAAGAATCTTCCACCAGAAAAATCCAATTTGATAGTTCTTTGATATTCTTAGTAAAATAGATAGGCATACATTTTTTTGACAACTGGTCAACATTCTAGGAGTCCTACTGCTATCAGTAGTATATATATTACTATTATTTATTAATGGCCAAGGAAGTGATGGGCACTGTAGTGGCTAGCTCTTAAGTATTACTAATCTACATTTTTCAGACAAGGTAATTGAGATTCAGAGGCTTTAGATGACCAGCCTAAATTAGCAGCTGCCAGAGAGTAGGGGAGGGGATTCAGCACTAAGCTATAATTTTTTACATTGAGGTCAGTCAGTCAATTGGTGTCTCACGGTGCACCCCCATCGCACGCATCCTTTAGTTACTGTCTCTTCCTTCTTGAGTGTGTTACTGCTAAAAATCCACTTAACCAGGCACTGTGAGTAAGAAAATCAAGAGTCTGGGACTTACAATTCAAATGCATTGCCTACTCTGATTTATATAAAGTCTTTGAGTTTCCCTATATACTGAATGGAAGCAATTCATGGAAACTGCTTTTGTGAGGAATAGGTTTTATAAGAATTTCATGTTAGGAAATAAAGTGAAAACTGAGGGTTTCTCACATGTTTGGGAAAATATTCTTCTTACAGGGAGCTTTATCCAAGTTGTCCACTATTGTGTAGGAAAGGTTCCAGTTATTCCTCCACATGTGGGATGGCAAAAGGCATCCACTCAAAGAAAACAGCATGTAAAAGGCCTGGATACATGAAAGGCTTTATCCTATAAATGATGAAAGAACTAGTTTTCTACCCTGAAAAATGACGAATAGGTAGAGATATGGCTAAAAGGAAGCAGGTCCATTTTGAAGGGTCTTTTCTGCCTATCTAAAAGGGGAGGATGTCACATTAAATGTGTGAGAGAGAGAGAGAGAGAGAGAGAGTGTGTGTGTGTGTGTGTGTGTGTTTATGTGTGTCTATGCTCAGAGATGGGCAATTCAGGCTTCTCAAGAATAGCATGGCCAAATTTGCTCTATGGAGATTATATTAGAGTGGGAGGTGATTTGGAGAGGTACGCTATTATTGCAGGGATTAGGGAGATGGAAATAAAAATAGGATTGGGATACTTTACAGATCTATTTAATTTGTACTTAACAATGACCTTATAGCTTGCCAGTTCTAAAACCTAAACCAAACCAAACCCCCAAAAGTAATAATTTATTTGCTGTCTGTCAGAAAGTATGCTATTAGTAAACTTTGCTAGAAATTTATTTTCCTTTTTACCTCCAAGGCGTCTTTTTATCCTTCTATGTTTCTCTTCTTTCCTGAAAGTGGCTCAAAAATCAGCATTAAACTTAGGATGTTATGTATGGCATTTATGTCATGAATTCACGCAGGACACTGAATGGATAAATGGGGATTAGTCATCTGTTTGAGTTAACCATAGTTGCTAATAAGAGTCAACTGGTAGGAAATCTTCATTTAGAGAAGACAAATCCATACTATTCTGGAGATTTAAACTTCTCACTTTCTCAAAGAATTTCATTCAACATATAAGTTGTTTTGGCCAAATAATTAGCAAACCTTTTATGGCAAAATTCCATCTAAATTATGAAACTGGATTGTAATTGGTAAAATCAATTTCTTGAATAACGTCACAGGAGGATGGATATCTACCAAAGAAGAAAAAGAAAGAAAAATCTCATTCAATAGTCAAACTAGCCATGATTTTTTTAAGATATAACAGCTTAGAGATGGGCAGTGAGCATTAATTAAAACACAATAAACTAGTGCATAACTCTTTATAACAATATAATAGTACCCTCATAGCAAACATTTCCCTTTTACAGAGGCAATTTTACATCTTTGGTAAAGCCTCGCTCAGAAATGTAATTCTAGAACCACATTTTGCCATATGGCAGTTTACCATTTGACAACATAATTCATCTATGGAAAATAAGACCTTCTCTACATGTTCTAAGCCACTATCTCCATATGGTAAATGAAAAGCTTATTACATTGAAATCAGGGCATGTAGGATAAAAATAGTGACTACAGCATTAAAGTTCTGCTTGCTTCGAGAATTATACTGCCCCAGATGCATCTTTCACTGTTCTCCTGCCTTATGCTCCAGCCACTCTATTTACATGTTCAAAATACACTCGTATTTGGCTTCCTACCTATGCACAAGCTGTTCCACTTTCCTGAAACAATCCTGTCTTCGGTCCCTCCCCTTTGCTTAGCTAACTCCTATTCAACCTGAAGTTTTCATCCACTACTAACTGGGTTAGGTACAACTTTCATTATTAGCACTGCATGTTATATCCAACATGGCAATTAATATTCACATTGTAATTCAAAGTATCTTGTTTTTCTCCCCTATCAGATGGAAACATCCCTGAATGTAGAGAAAAACTCTGATTTTTACTTCACACTTAGAGTGCATTGAATGACTAAATGTATAAATAAGTAATTGACAGGAATGAATGAATGAGTAGGTGAATACTAACTTAGGTAAGATTGCATTGTACTTATTATAGGCAACCTCATCTGACACTTAAATTGTGCCATCTACTGACAAACATCCCTAAATATTCTTTATTGCCAGCCTACCCGAGTGCATAAGTAATAGGCCCTGGTATGTATTTCAGTTAATTGTACCTTGCTAGATTAGACTCTTTGATCCAGATCATTGACACTCAAACTTTAATATGCATAGATATCACTTGAGTGAAAAAATACTGAAAGTCCGTATTTGTGGTTCTACCATTATAGATTCTAGCTAAATAGGTCTAAAACAGGATCAAGAATTATGACTTCTTAAAAAATATTTAAGATAAGTCTCATATAGGTGATTCAGGGACTGTATTTTGACAGACTTCTCCACTAAAAAAGAAAGGTGCTTGGTGGGACATATCCTGCCATGCATGAAGCCATGTAAGTTTGAACTGTTGCTCTTTGAGGCCAGTATGAAGTATCTTTTAAAAAATAGTCTAGAATTTTCTGGGATCCCTGGGTGGCGCAGCGGTTTGGCGCCTGCCTTTGGCCCAGGGCGTGATCCTGGAGACCCAGGATCGGGTCCCACGTCGGTCTCCCGGTGCATGGAGCCTGCTTCTCCCTCTGCCTGTGTCTCTGCCTCTCTCTCTCTCTCTCTCTCTCTCTCTGTGACTATCATAAATAAATAAAAAAAAATAAAATAAAAAATAAAAAATAAAAATAAAAATAAAAATAAAAAATAGTCTAGAATTTTCTAAGGACAAATATGAAAGGAAAGTTTCTTTCCTCTTTTAAAATATACGTATTCCATCTCATTTTAATCCTCACAACAATAAGTTCTTAGGTTTAAATCCTTATTTAAACTTTTCTAAAAAGAAAAGCAATTGATATTTTTTGTTCTTTAAAATAAGACAGCAGGCTCTAAAGAGATTAAGGGACTTGAGAGAATTCAAAAAAGTAAGCAGTAAAACGGTAACCTGGAACACTTTAATTCCAGAATTTGTGTCCATTCTTCTCCCACCTTACTACATTGGATACCTGGGAAGCATAATGTGTTAACCACAACCTATCTGTCTAATGACAAGAATCCCAGAAACCCAGTTAGTTGTAATAGTCAAGGTAGTTGATTGTAGTAATCATAAAAAAGCCAAAAGGAGTTAATTGATGATGAATCTGAGGAGCAGAGCTCTGAATTGTGCCAGACCCTGCACATGTGGGCTGTGGCCAATGAAGGCAAAAATGCTTTGTGTGTCCAGTGAGACCATGTAAAGTAACTACTTGACACTGATCATGCATCAAACCTTGAGCTTACCAACAATGATCTCATCCTTGGTGATAAGACATTCTACTTGTCTTCAAAGTTTATAGTCTATTAAGGAAGAGAGATGAGTAAATAAAATAAATTATCATGAATGCAAAAATGGAGATCCTGGAGGAACTTTAGAGAGTCCACAAAATGATGCCAACCAGATAAACCAAGATAACTCCATGAAGAAGACAGTGTCTAAACACAACTGGGATGGTAAAACACTCCACTTTATTCAAGTCTCCACTCTTGTAAAGCTGTGGGGCTTTCTGTCCAACAAACTCTCTCAGCAGGATTAAGCCAAGGATTCAATTTCATTTTAATTGTGTTAAATCCCAGAAGACTCGAAAAATTGCAAATGTAGTCCCTGTGGTGAAAGACTGTACCAGTATCCTCTTCATGCTTAACTGAAGCAGATATAAAACCCACTAATTAACAGAGGCAAAAAGAGTAATTTAAGTTTTTATTTAATTGAAAGCTCATAACTTACAACACAACAATTACTTAATTAGATCATTCTTATATTAATCTCTCTCCCTATGCTTCTATTCTTGTGTTTAATTTCCATCAAGTTAGCTCACCATACCTTGGGATTTAATAAAGTTTTCTTAACTCATTTTTGTATAGACAACCATTGTTCTACATATTCAGGAAGTGGGTTCTACAGAATCTATCTTGAGTACCCATTATATAGATAGAGAAGAAATAGCTGAAAAATAATTATATAAGAATAAAAGGATGATTTCAATTTTTTTTGACCCTTCTTTCTTCTTCCAAAATTTTCTATCCCCAAACTCTCAGCTCTGAGAGTGGATTTGGAAGTTATTTGAATTCTCATTGTTGTAAAATATGACAATACTCTCTGACAGAGGGACTGCATCTTTGTTCATAATATTAGAAATAGATACAGAGTTATCCTTAGTGATCTTTGCACCAAGGTTATGACTATGGCCTCTGTTCCAAAGATAAGGAATTTCTTTAAAACACATAGCACATACACCAACTCTTCTGTCATTTGATTGATTCAGAATGCTCTCCTATATACTTGGTGTCAATTTTCCTTATTCTTTACCAAATGATAGCATTGTTGTATATACATGACTAGAATTGCATGGGGGTGGGGGGAGCTGGACTGTGGAAGAATTGGGTAAGGAGTCCTTTTCAATTTTAAGTTTACTACCAAGTTTAAATTATATCACATAATTTATATTATAAAATAATGCAGCAACACAATAGAAAACCTGGGAAGTGTAATATGAAAAACAAATAGGCTTACCACTGTAACCCAAGGAGTCACAATTTTTGATGTTTTTTAATAATAATATCTCAATGATTAATCACACCATTATCACTTTGTAGCATAAGCATTTATCCATGTCTCCTGCAGAACTTTGTTCACTCACATCTTCTATCTCTCTATATCCATACCTTTCTTTATTTCTCTTTCTCTCTCTCCTGCATCTTCAGTCTTTTCTTTGTCAATCTCCACTTCATTCATTATTGTTCAGTTTACCATTATTTGGTTTTGGGCCTCAATCCTCTACTGAAATCATTCAAAGGCCAAAAATGACTTCATACTTTCATAAATGCAATGGATACTTGCAGTTCTTATCCTTAATTTTTTTTAGGGATGAAACAGAAGATAGGGATAGTTAGGCAAAATGTTATTAGAATCAGGAGCAAGGAGTATAATGGAACATGTTAGAAATCTTGAGATGACATAGTTTAAATGTTCTAAATTGTCCGCATTTTTGCACTATGATTCTTTTTTTCAAGACTGAAGAGTTACGGAGTCAGGAACAGAGAAAATGATCATGCAGATATGATAGAATAAAGTTGGCCTGTTCTTCATTCTTTGTCTTTTGGACTTGAAAGCTTAGGACTAGTAGTACTATAAACAACAGCCTCATTTTTTTGTCTCAGACTCATGGTCTCTCCCCTAGTTCGGGCCCCATTAGTAAGCTATGTTAACAATTGCAGTATCTTCTAACCTAGTCTCCAGACAATTCTCTCACTAACCGAAGCTCACAATCATGAGATTGGTCTTTCACATGCAGAAGTGCTATATCTAAAATGGCCAACGTTTTATCACTTCAACACAACTGTGGTAATAATTTCGTGGTGTTTTGCTTTACATAATTGTACTTCTATTACATAGATTAGTATTTGCCCTATTATTATCACTTTGCATTAGTATAAGCATTCCCCCAAGGTTCCCAAGAATGCAGGAATAGGAAAGACTTATCAGAGAACTTAAATGAGTGTTGTTTCAATGCTATCAGAACCCTTATTTTAGAAACTCAGTAATTACAAGGTACAGATAATGGATATTAATAACTAAGATCATGCACTGTGGAGCCAGACTTCCAGGATTCAAATCTTGCCTCAAACTACCTACTCTGTGACTTAACAAGCAGTTTGACTCTCCTGTACCACAGTATCTATATTGAAGAAGATACAATATTTATGGTTGTTGTGAAGATTAGGTAACGTATTACTGGTAAGCAATATAGGTGTTTAAAACAGTGTCTGGCACAAGGTAAGACATAGTTACTAACTATATATAGTAACACATACATATACATATATTATAAACATATAATATTACTGCATCTATATGTATTACACATATATATGTATGATGCAAGTAACATTATTGTATCTGGAAAACATGAAAAAAATACACACATTACATTTTATGGGAGGAAGCAATTTAGTATAGTATAACAAATAAGGACTGGATTTCAGACCTCATATCTAATTTAGTCCTAATAATAGTTATTGTGTAACTTTGGGCAAATCTCCCTAACTAGCTAATTACAATAGCAATTATATTCTACAGATTTCATGGATGAGGAAACTAAGGTTTACAGAGCCTCTTGACGAATGTTTCACAAATGGAAAATGAAGCCAAGGACTCAAAGGCATTATCCTTTAACATTGCTGCCTCTGTAAAATACATGTTTGAGTCAAGTCATCTTAAAAATTCTTTAAGAAACATCAACTACACAATAGTGTAAAATACACATTACACAATAATGTAAAATAGCAACTTCAACTATGAGTAAATGAATATGGTTGTCCTACTCAATTAAAATTTATTAAGTGAAACTTTATTTAACTCTTTTTAATATAGACACTCCTGCTAACAACATAAAATCATGTCTGCTGAGAACAAAAATACTATCCTTTCCGTTACTGTGAAATTCATTTTTCTTTCTCTATTTCTTAACATAGACATTTAAGGATTGTTCTTTTTTTCTTCCTTCCTGCTTGTTTGACTGTGATGGAAAATATATAATGAAAACCTTTTTACTGTCAAGAACTGTTCCAGTGTATTCAGAAGCTCTGTTAGTAACAATAGATATCTTTATGTCAAAATTACCTTTATCGAGATACTTCCTCTTTCTTCTTTGATTCAAAAGCGTGTTTTACAATAGCAGCACCATGCCTACATTAAGCATAAACTTCAGGAAGTACAACTGAATAGCATAATATGTTCAGTGCCAAAGTTCACACTTTCTCGAACCTTAGAAATATCACCCTCCCTTGCAGGTTTCAAAAAGTGTCTCTTTACCAGGAATATAACAAAGCTTCAAAGGTTCCAGAGTCAGGCTCCAGGCTCCTGTAATTGGAGGGTGGATATCTTCTCACTGAAAACAGTGCCCAAAATAGAACAGAAATAAGCCAGATGGTCCTGACTAGAAACTCAATGAGAAAGCTTATATATTAATAAATCCCCAGTTATGAATTAAAGATAAACATTATTTAATGTAGAAATATCATTACAGTCCAAGGAGAACTGATGAAACTAGAAACAACTTCAGAAATATTTAAGCCAAGTGTTTCTATTTTAATCAAGGAAACTGAAGTCCAGAGAGGTTAATGAGGTACTGTCTTGCAGCAAATTCAGGGAAAAACAGAAACTGGAACTCAGTAGTTCAGATTCTTATTACAATGTAACTAAATACATGTTTTTCATAATCTGCCATTTAGCATGTAAAACTAGAATCCTGCCAGCCTACCAGAGATTGCCATCCTATTGATATTAGACATTTTGCTCTGCTTTTATTTTTAGGTGAACTAAAATGGAGCATTCATGAACACTTTATTGCACATCAAGCTGTTAAAAATGTATGTTCAAGCTAAAACTGAAGTGGGAGAAACTGTGTCGGTGATGCTAACAGGGAAACTGTCATGTCACTACAGGAAAGGGGATTAACATTTTCAAATCTAAAAGTAAGCAAAAAGTGACTTTTCCTGCTTAGTAGTTTAAAGGTCTCTCTTCTTGGTGCAAGTAGTAAGGATGCAACCACCAGAAAGAGAACTAATTCCACGTAGGGAACTTGAAGATCTCTTGGATCAGGGATTGAGAGCTATGACATCCTGAGTCACACTCAAATTTCTCAGATTAGTTTACAAGAAAGCAAAGCAAAGACTGTATAAAAATCATAATGCAGACTGAGAATATCAATACTGCACTTGGGACAAGTGAATAAAGACAGAGATACATTGTGTTGTAAAGACTTCACCATGAGAATATAAAATCCAGCTAAAAATCTGATGATGTGAAATGGCAGCAATATGTCATTAGCAGAAAAAACAGAATGAACCAACACAAATATATTATTCCACTGGCCAGATAGGTTGCAAATTATTCCCAGCTGGTTTCTTTGCTTTAGGAACCAAAGAATGATAGAGTTATCATTCGTTAGAACCTGAGAGCCATTAAGTATGGTTAAAATTAAAACCGTTAAAATTGCATAGGTGTGCATTAATAAATGCAATTTTTGTGGAAGTAGATTTTTCAAATTTTGGGTTTAGTCATTTAAAAAATTACCTGTAATCTTCATAACTGCGTGAGTTTAAAACATTCACGTTGGGGCACCTAAATGGCTCAGTTAAGTGTCCAACCCTTGATTTCAGCTCATGTCATGATCTCAGGCTCATGAGATCAAGCCCCATGTCAGGCTCCACACTCACTGTGAAGTCTAGTTGGGATTTTCTCTCTCTCTCTTCCTCTGCCCCTCCCCTATGCTCTAAATAAATAAAGAAACCATTAAATAAATAAAATCTTGAAAAAAATATCCATGTCACCCCCTTGATGTTAAAGATATACAGATATCAAGACTGGGTAGATCTTATCTCTACAGAAACATACACACAAACACAAAAAAGAAACCCCACCTAAGATAGCAGAACTCTATGCTATATATCATAAACATACACAATGCATACACACACATACAACTGTTCTATGAATTCCATCTGGGAGTCCTCTATATTACTGTAAAATTAGAAAATCAGAGACTGAGAAGCAAATGTCACATAATCCAATCCTGCAACTCAAAACCTAGAGGTATGTGGCTGCTCAGCCTCTTTTTGACAGTTGGAAAAATCTAGTTTTGTGTACCCTACTCTGTAACTGTTTGAACAGAGGGTGTTTAGATTTTGATAGCTATTATATAGATCTGGTTTTGCTTTATTTTTTTTGTAAACACTATTATTATTTTGTAAAGATATTTCCTGTGTTGATTTTCTCTATTTGAACTCACAAAACTTTTATTTTAATGACACATGGTGACATTTGATGCAAAACATTTATCTAATTTCTATATTTTCTCTTTATTTTCAAAGTAATCATCTCAGTAGTATAAATTAGACTGTATTACAAATTAAAATTACATGCACATACATGTATACAATGAAAATTATATATATAACATATATAATAGGGAACTCTGTATGTTATAGAGAACCCTAATTATGATGGCATATGTACACTAACTGCTAGAAGTAACTGCCAGCTAGAGAAAATAGAAATCATACAATGGCTAAAGTTCACTCTAGCTTTCTGTAGAAATTTTAATGAAAATTTAAATAGAGATTATAAATCAGTATTATATACCAACTTAATTAACTATTAGAAGCAATTTTGAGGAAGCATCTAGGACTCTATCTGATTGCAGGAAAAGATGTTGCCTGTGAAACATATGCCTGCCATTGGTTGATGAAAGAGAAAATCAGGCCATATACCCATGTAATGACAATCTAAGAAAATGACAGAGCATCATTATATGTTCAGAATTATGTTTTAACAGGTGCAAAATTTCTTGAGAAACACCAATCATGACTCTTGTTCTCACAGACCTTGGATTTATTGAAACGTTCTATGTGTAAGAAGCAACCAGAACATATAAAGTTGCATATAAGAGTGATTTCTGCAATATATACCAGATATGCTATAAAGGTTCAGAGGCCTATAAAAGTAAAAGCTTATAAGGCAGTACTTTGGCATGGTTATTGGACTAAAAAGATAGCTATTCAGGACCTTAATAAAGACTGTGCAAATGAAAGAGTTGCTAATGTTTAATAAAAAAAGTAGAAAGTGAGAATTTTAAATTAACATTTTAAATGTAAATTTACATTAACATCCCAAATCATCAAATACCTAGGGAAATCTAATGAAAAAATGTACAAGCTCTTTAAACTGAAAACCCAAATCATTGCTGAAAAAACTTAAATATGATCGAAATAAATTGAAAAATATAGAATACTCACGAATTGTAAGAATCGAAAATTGTGACGATGTTAATTCTCAAATTGTCCTAGAGATTTAGTGAAATCTCAATTAGAATGCAGATATATATATATATATATATATATATATATATATATACATGTTTGTGTGAAAATTGACAAACTATTTCTTATTTTTATTTATTTTTCTTATTTTAGTTGATACACAATGTTATATAGTTTCAGGCATACAACATAGTGATTCAACTTCTCTATACATTATTTTGTGCTCACCACAAGTGTAACTACCATCTGTCACCATACAATGCTAATACAATACCATTGACCATATTCCCTATGTTGTGTCCCTTTTATTCCTGTGACTTACTCATTCCACAACTGGAAGCCTGTATCTCCCATTCTCCTTGTTTGCCCATCTTCCATACAAACTATTCTTAACTATGTTTTATAGAAAGGCAAAGCACCAAAAAGAGTCAAGACAATCTTCAAGAACAAGACTAGAAAACTTGCACTACCATATTTCAGATTTACTATAATTAAGACCATATTGTAGTGAGACGAGGATAGAAATTAAGATCAACAGAAAGAATATAGAAGGGTTTTTTTTATGCACACTTGTAAGGTAATTTGATTTGTAACAAAGGTGTCACTGCAATTCAGTGAGGAGAGGATAACACTTTGAATTAATGTCGTGGAAAAAGATTGATATTTGTGTGGAAAAAAAATTTTTGACCTTTACCTCAGACCATTCATAACATTTAAATAAAAATGGAGTTTAGGGGCAGCCCGGGTGGCTCAGCAGTTTAGCGCCACCTTTGGCCCAGGACATGATCCTGGAGTCCCGGGATCGAGTCCCACGTCAGGCTGCCGGGATGGAGCCTGTATCTCCCTCTGCCTGTTTCTCTGCCCCTCTCTCGATCTCTCTCTGTCTTTCATGAATAAATAAATAAATAAATCTTTTTTTTTAAAAAAATGGAGTTTAGGCCCAAAAGGTAAAACCTAAAAGAAATGAAGCTTCTAAAAAAAAGCAATGAAAAATATTCTGGTGACCCCAGAATCAGTAAAATTTTTAAGATAATAAGCAAAATCAAAATAGACATTGATGAATAGGGTTTATTAAAATTAAAATGCAAATACTTTTAAAAACACAACATTAATAACATGAATATGCAAGCTATAGGTTGGGAGAATATATTGTGCGTGTGTGTGTGTGTGTCCAAAAGAAAACTCTAACATATATAAAAAATCATTACAAATCACTATCAATAAGAAAAAGATATGAAAAATATGAGCAAAAGCCCAAGTAAGTGCTTCAAAACCGTGCTTTTTCTAGTCTATAGAGCACTTTCAAATTCAGGGCATTCTCTAAACATGTGCAAAGATGTTCAACATCACTAGCTGTCAAGGAAATGAAAATTAAAACCATGCGCAGTTTTACACAGACATCAGAATGGCAAAATGCAAAAAAAATTGATAATATTGTTGGTAAGGTTATAAAGTAACTAACAGTGTTATAGTGGGATATTACATATAACATATTATTTACCTATTCTAATCTCTATCTCTATCATCTATCTATTTATCTAGCAGGATTATAAATTGTCATAATCACTTGATTATCTGTTCTACAGAAGCTAAATAGATGCCTATAGTATGGAGTAGTTATCTAAGTATATACCCATGAGAACTGAGGGCTTTTATGAACCAAAACACATATGGAAGGGATATTTATAACAGTTTTAACATAATAGTCAAAACCCTGGAGAAAAATAAAATATCCATTGTGGGACCCAGGAAATTTAACAAAAATCCCCTACCCCTGGACAAGCAGAGCAGGACTGACTCCATTTTGTGCTGCACCCGCCTTGTGCCAACCTGCTTAGGGCACTGCCCCACCCTAGTCAAGCCCAGGGCACACCCTAATCGGAAATCGGCTCAGTGATAGGCCAGTTCAAATAGATACTTTAGGGTAAAATGTAACTCAATCGGCCACCTGCGAGTGTCCATACCAGCATGACTGTGCAACTTTCTGCATATCCCATTGGCCACTGGCCCCTATAAAGTTGCTAAGCCTCTTAGTCTTGGGGTCCAAGTCCCTGCTCCGCTGTGTCGGGTACACTTGGACCCAAGCTCAAGCTTGTAAATAAACCTTTGTGTGTTTGCATCGGTGTCGGCTCCTCGGTGGTTTCTCGGATTCGCAATCTTGGGCACAACATCCATCCATTCCATCAACAGTGGAATAAATTCATAAAATAGAATATTACATAGACATTTTTAGAAATAAGAGATACTATTTACATACACAAAAACATGCGTGAATCTCATAGACACTATGTTGAGTAGAAAAAAAATAAAACAAAAAAAAAGAAAGAAAAAACATAAAACAGAGTACACATTGTAAGTCTATTTATATCACTTAAAAAGGTTAATAGATGTCAGCAGAGCAGTTATCTTGGGTGAGAGGGTGGTGGTATTGGCTGGAAAAGGGGTGAGAAGAAACTTTCTAAGGCTCTGTAAATGCCTTAAGTGATGACTACACGGATTATATATCTGAAATAATCACTGAGCTGCACACTTAAACTAGTAAACATTATCACATGTATGAGATTATTTTATAATTACATTGTTTGCCATTGAAAATGTAGTAACATGGACTCACATTTTAAAATACACATTTATTCATGTATCCCTTTCTAGAACTCCAAGGGATCTTAGAGATCATTCAATCTAGTGTTCATCAAAATGTGATCTCTGGTCCACTTTTGGGAATCTCCTCCTCTTGAAAGCTTATACAATGTGGGCTCCTAAGATACACACTAGGAATACTGACCCAAAATCTCTGGTGATAGGACTTGGAAATCTATATTTTAAAAAGATCTCCTTCATATTATTTACATCTACTAAAGGTTGAGAACTATGAACTAATTAAACCTCTTAAGTTTTTAGTTAAACTTTAGGCTGGTTTGGTCCAAACATATATAAGAACCACTGGTACAATCAGGTAAGGTGCAAATAACATTTGGAAAGCCTTATGCATAGCACGGATATCTTACCTCATTTTATATTCTTATAACACAACTTGGTAGCTGTTATTACCTTTAGTTTTTTCATAAAGAAATAAATTCCCAGAAATGACTTCTCACCCAACTTCAGAAAGTGTATAAAATTTTGAGCCAGCATGCAAGTTCCTGCCTTCTGACTTAGTGCCCACTATCACTAGATACGTTTCATTATGCTGTATTAGATAAGTGTTAACTGCACATTCTCCAGAGTTACCATTTTATGATTCAGATTCAAGGCTTTTGGTATGGATGGTACACAGTAAGGCAACTCAAACACAGCTACAATTTAAAATATATATATATTGGAAATAGCAGCACTATGGGATATATACTTGGTAATATAACCAGATGAAAAATTCTATGCCATAACCCAAATGTTTCTTGTCATATACTCTTAATTTCTCATATATTCAGTCTCAGGAATTCTTAAAATGGCATGTCTGATATTCACAGAGTTAAATCTCTCTGTACTTCACTCACAAGTTTCCTTATTTGAATCTCCACATCCAATGTTAACAAAGCATCTTGTTGTGTGAAGGCTTACCAGATAATTGCTCTTGGGTAGAAAATCTTTACATTATCCTGGAACAAAAGAAGGAGCATATGCCCAATGGGATGAAGATAAAGGATTAAATAAAATTTATCAGGAAAACAAAATAAAGGCTTATCCTTTTTAGTCCCATATTTTGAAGAAAAAGTCCCCAAGTAGCATCTCTCCTGAAACAACCTCAAACAGCCTCCACTGAAGGTCAGTGATTTTGGAACCCAGCCAATCTATGAGGAACTTCTCAGAAAAAAAAAAAAAAAAAGAAAAAAAAAGGCTGATAATTATACAGCACTTGTTATGTATCAGTGCTTTTAAAATCCAATTTATAGGTATTATCTCTTTTCAAATTTATAAAAACACTGAAAAACAAGTATCACTTTATTATCCTTATTTTACTAACTAAGGCACAATAGGGTGAATTAACTTGTATAGAGGTTGTTAGCTCTCTTGAATGAATCTCTCATTCTTTGCTCACACATCGTTGTGTGCATGTTTGCATTATATTATTATTATAGCTTGCCTTATATTTCAGAAGAGAAGTGACAGTGGAAGAATATCTCCCCCCAGATAGGTTTCAAGACACTTCAATGTAAATAAATGCATCAAGGTGAGAGGATAACCAGAAAATGCTGGGCTAACACCACTACTAACTACAAAAGAGTAAGTAACAATTACTGAAAACCCACATTAAGTGCTTTACTCCCTTCACAGCATCAAATCAACAAACACCTGTTTACCCTTGTTACTAGATAAAGAAACTCATTAAGTGGGAATAACTTACCCATTATGACTGAGTAAGTAAATGACAAAGCAAGAATTCAAATTCAAATTTGTCTCCAAAGCCTATGCTTACATCATCCCCATTGCACCAAATACCAAGTAGTCCAGGTATGTTTGCCTTAAGGAAATGATGGCATGAATTCAGACTGTTTTGAATATCAAAGGGAAAAGTAAAAAGTTGTTTAAATGTGAGACGCTAGCACCAGAAGTGTGATAAGACATCACTCGGCTTCTGCTCAGGAATAAAGCTATTATTCATTTGAAAGCCTCTATTCTCAGTAGGGGGAAAAAAAAAAGACAAGGAAAAAATCAGACACAGTGAGAATTTTCTACATTGACTGGATCTTCACAATCTTGCAGCAAGCAGTACCATAAACAGGAATGTCAATCAACTATAATTTCAGGACTTGGTAACATTTTCATAATGAGCACAGCAATTGGAAACACAGCTTATTTAGTATAGCTTCTTGGTACTTGGCATGTTGATCTCAGAAAAGACAAAGGGATGACATGCAACATGATAACCCTTAGATACTAGATATACATTCACTGAAGATAAATTAGCTTATCTAACTTATCAGTACCAAATACATGGATTGGGTTTATTTTTCTGGTTGAATATTATATAACAGAAGAGTATGACAGTAACTTGAACTTTGATGAGCTTTCTTGAAACAAACTCCACTAATTGTATTCATTCATTCATTCACCAAATATTTGTCATGATAAGAAAGAACCATTCTGAAGTCTGAATTTTAGCAGTCACTGAGTTTCAAAATCCTCCATTGGCTCTGCATCTCACTTGGAATTAAAATATGAAACTATGATAAGATCTTACAAAATCCAGCATGTAAGCTGCGTATTTATACCTCTATTGTGAAGTTCCTGCCATGGACTTTGATCATGCCTCCACCTCAGGCCTTTGCATCAGCAGTCTTCTTTACCAGGAATGCTTTTCTTACAGATATCAGCATGCATCACTCTTACCTCTCTCAGACCTTTACTCACCTTATCAAGGAGTTCTTTCCTTCCACACTATTTAAAATAAACACCCTCACTCCTTCTGGTATTCTTTAAACTTCTTTTCTGTTTATTTTTTTCCCCCATAGCATGACTTACCACCTCCTATCTACAGTTTGCTTCTGTTTTTATTGTCCACCTCTTTCTTTTAGACTAAAAGACACAGGACGGTGGTGTTTGTTGTCAGGTTTATTTACTCCTCTATCCCCAACACCTGGAGCATACCTTGCACATAGGAGGCATTCAGTAAATATCTGTTTAATAAACTGGCAAATTAATGAATGGATTCATGGGAGGATCTAGGAGAAAGAAAGTCAAGCTAGCACAAGTTCAAAAGACCAAAGGCAGAAATAATCTTGTGTCTGAAGGCTAGAAACAAGGGCCGAAGCCCATGAGAATGAGAGTGGTGTGAAATGAGGGCAAAGCCATAAACAAAGACCAGGGCTTATAGAGGCCTCAGACTGTGAAAAACATTCTGGACTTCACTCTAAGTGCAGGAGGAATTCTTTAGAAGTTTGTAATGAAGAAACTGATAAGAACTAACTTGTACCTTAAAAGTTCATTCTGGCTACTATGTAAAAAGTTAAGAATGGAACCAGGGCAAATAACCCAGAGAGAAAAGCTGATGCCTTTCACAAGCAAGACAATAATGGAGAGGGTCTGGTATATTGTTGGGAAGTTTGTTTAAAAGTTCCTGAAGAGTAAGGGAACTGATTTTGCTGGAATTAGCTTCTATTATGATCGTTCAGTCTTTCAACACAGGATTACTGAGTACCTGGAGAATTCTGCTAGGTATTAGGGGGGATACAAAGATGGCTTACCATCAATATTTTTATATAATTGTATTGCCTTAGTTTTGAAAAAGCTATCTCCTCCTAGACAATTGGGTTATAATGACAGTAAACTATTACTAGAGAAAAAGAGAATTAACCCTCATGGATGACACGAGTTCTATGAAGAACGAGTGCTTTATATATGTTTTACTTAATACCCTCACTGACCCCAACAAATGATAATTGACTGAGTTACAAACAGATGAGCTAATTTTTCTAAGAACAGGCAGAAATGTACTGGTAGAATAGAAATCCATAGTTTCTGGCTCCAAAATACTTTGTCTTTTCTTCTATACTAGATTCAATATTATGACAGCTATGGCTTAATAAGGTAATCTGGACACTTGTTCACTTTACCTTATTTGGGAAATACACACACAGGCACTCACATGCATACACTCATGCCACACAACAGATAAGGAAAGAAAAATTTTCATTGAAATAGTAAAGCATTAAAAAAAGAGTTATAGATAGTCCCCAAATGTGTTTTTAAAGAAGCCAATGCTTTAGGTACAATTTAATAATGTTCTCAGTTAATTATTCTCAGTCATTATTTGGTTTAACCTCATCTTTGACTTTGGGCATAAGTAGAATATTTCTTTCAACTCACTGGCTATCCTTATACTTTAAGTTCAAAACATTTCCTGTGGCATGCTTCTAATGATCTGGAGGCCAGAATTAAAACAACTGTTCTTGGTTTTTAACCCTGTGAGGAAAAATGATTCCAGGACTATTTTTAAAATTAATCAAAGAACAAGGTTTATTTTGCCCTTTTAGAACTCTCCTTTTGACCTAAGACACACTATGAAAATATTCCCCCAAAAAGAAAAAGTAGACAATAGGCTACTCGGTCATCCATTTATAATGTAACTCTTCTAATTTCCCTGCTATTAGACTATCAAAAGTATGAAATCCCTTCTAATAATAACACCACATTATTTGTTGGGATGTGTCCACCATCTCCCCCACCCCAGTGATATGCTGAAGTACCTCAGAATGTATCTTTATTTGGTAAAAGAGTTCAGGCATATATAATTAGCTAAGATAAGGTCCTGCTGGAGGAGGGTGGGCCGGCAATCCAATCTGACCGGTGTCCTTTTAAGACACCGTGCGAAGACACAGACACACAGGGAGAATGCCATGTACTGACAAATCCAAGATTGGAGTGATTTACCTGCAAACCAAGGAACACCAAAGATCATCAGTGTGTCACCAGAAGCTAGGAAAAAAACAAGACCACTCTCTTTACAGGTTTAGAGGGAGTGTGGCCATGCTAACACCTTGATTTCAAGCATCTTGCCCGAATACTGTGAGAAAATGAATTTCTGTGAAGACATCCAGTCTGTCATAATTGGTTTCATCAGCCCTAGGAAACTCGCACATTATAACAAATGTGTGTATCTATGATAGACTACACCATTTTTGCGTGCTTTTTATTACATTCAAGTATCAAAGTAATCTATTTTATGTGTATTTAATCTATTTTAAAAACACTGCCATTCCCTTAACCTGGCTTATTCCTCAATACCAGTTCTTTACTTACTTTATTCTAGTCTCCGTTGGAACATCTACTCCCAAAAGAAACCTTCCCTTACTATCCTATTTAAAATAGTACATCACATAATTCCTTATCTTTTCACTCTGCTTTATTATTTTCATGTCACATAAAAATTTTTGACATTATACTGTATGTTTATTTTTGCACATATTTTCTATTTGCCCAAATCCGAGTGCAGGCTCCACAGAGAAGGGAATTTTGTCTCTTGCCCTCCTCAGAGATTAACACTATAGGCAACAAAACAAGCTTTGAGGGTGAACAAAACCATTATCATTTTATATATGAGGAACCTGTTCTTTGTACTGATTTGAAATTAGAAAGAAGCAATAAAATTCACCCAATAATGACAACTGTATTCTGAAGAAAAAGCAGCTGAGTCTAGCTGATCCGAATGCTATGTGTTATTGTTGTTTCTACACTGCTTTCTGAAAAGATTACAGCTTCTAAGGGACTAGTTCTTCAGATTGTTTTATACATACCAGAAATGTATATTCTATTATCTAGTTCTGAAGCTCTTCTCTTTCCAAGTTGAAAACAGGAACACTACTTGATTTCCATAAAACAAATTTTTCTCTGTAGAAGAACGTCAACAGAGATTACTACAGAGCTCTTCTTATAATAGAAGTTTTCAAATTGAATCATAAAAATTCATTCATTCATGCATTCATTCATTCATTCAATATGGTATCCTTGCTATGGGGTGAAACTCGGGCTAGCTCTATGAGGGACTTATAAGTAGCAAATGATCTCCATGTTATAATCCCATAGAAGAGATAAAAGAGATATAAATCATAAATCATGATATTTTAGTTAAGAAATGATAAATTCATAAGATACACATCATACTAGATAGGTTAAAAAAAAAAAAAAAAAGACATGGAGCCAGAGCTGTGTGGCCTCAACTCTGAATTTGACACTGTGTTTATTCTCCTTCCTCAGGGTCCTAAGGGTGGTAAGGCCCTCCTTCCCATCATTTCTAGGCTCTGGGTGCCATATTTCACTTCTTCATTTCCTTAATTTTGGCAACACCTCTGCAAATTCATTAAGATTTATTTATGAAAGCTGCTTCATTTGAAACTTTTGGGAAGAATTCTATGTCCTATGACATAATTGCTCTACTTAGCATTTTCCTGATCTACAGCAGGCACTCAATAAATGACAGTTACTATTATTCTAGACTAGACCATTTCTTAACATAAATACACACACACACATATATATATATAAAGTAAATATATATGTAAATATATATATAAATATATAGAGAGTTGCATACTCTCCCAAATGAGTCATCCAGGTGCCACAGATTAGACCATTTCTAATAATCATGTAGCCATGCATAGGCAGATATGAATTACTACTGCAGATACACAATACTAGTCTTAACCTACACCCTTCTCACCTTCTTGCTAACCCACACTATAGATGATATCAATAAGTAAATGTAACAAATATTTACTATGCATATATGTGAAAATACCATACTATTTTAAGGAAATTATCCTGAGTTGTTCATTTTAATCTTTCCCATGGGCATAGCATTTTATTTTCATCATTTGATATTAATGTTGATGCTATTTTTTCAACTTGTGCTATCTAAAATAACAATGCAGAAATTCTGCTTTATATGATATTTTCAATTGTGAAGAGTAAAATTATCAAAAAGAATTATAAAAGAAAAAAAAAAACAAATCTACACTAAAACCATAATCAAGAAGAAGAACTTGGACATAGCCTTAACCAACATTAAGTTAATAAGAGGGCTTTGTTATTGTTGTTCTTTGTTTCCATGCTACTTACTTCCTGGAGGAAGATAGGCACGTTTTTTGCCTCCAAATTATGTTGATACTGGAGGGAAGGGGAGTGTCCTCTCTATTAAACAGGATAGACTACTGGCACAAGATAAAACTCCATACCACTCAAATGTAGAGCATATGCTATTTTTCTAGTTCTTTGTAGATGATCAAAGAAATTTAGAAAGAAGAAAATAAAAATAAAAGCAAAGTATCTTCTCTACATCCATCTCCTCTGCCCTCAGAACTAGAAGCTGTCACTCATGCTTGAGCCTCAAGGCCTGAAAGTATCTGTGCTCAAACAGGTTAGGAAAAGACTGTTGTCCAGAAGAGCAGGTGGATAAAGGAAGGATAGGAGAGTTAGATTAAAGGACTCAGGCTCTAGGAAGAAAAAGAAAATTAATGTTTGATTAAAAAATAGAGCTGTAGGTGGTGCCATCAGATAGTCCGAGGGACAAAAAGTGGTATCTCCTAGTGGAAGGTCACTTAAGCCTTATCCTAGGGTTCAGGGCAATGAAAATAAGGAATTAGCAAAGGAGGCTGGCTAGACTAATCACGCCAATAGTCTCCAATTGTCCAAGTTTCTAAGATTTAGATAATAACATTGTTAAATAATAAGATTGAGAGCTTAAATTTGCTTGTTGAATAAAAACCATGTTCTAGGTTCCCTATATCTGTGCTCACTTGGTAAGGGGGAAGACTAACCACACAACCTCCTATTCATCATCCAAAACAACACTGTTATGGATAGCAATACAGACACCATTGTGAGATTAAAGAAACAGGAGATGAGGAACTTTGTACCTGGGTTTCATAGATAAAACTCAGGGCTCAGAGAGATTGAGTAAATTGCTCAGGATCACTCACCCTGGAAGGAAGTGGTGCTCTCATTCCACCTGGGACTATCCACACTGCCTCTCCATTTGTAGACAAGAGACAATAAAAATCTTAGTGCTTTGTAATTATTACTTTTCCCTATATTAGCATTTCATGAATTTATTCATTTAGTGTTGGATACTGATAAAATTAACATGGTTTATTATTGTGTAAGTCTAATCTTTTATAGCATTTCACTTTTACTTACCAAATATATCTTATTTTAAGTTGACATCAGGGAAAAAAAGAGGATTCTACTGGCATAAAAAGCAAGTTTCCATTATTTCATTGGTTGAAACTTATCATAAGCAAGCAAGCATTAAAATCAGAAGTACATTTAAAGGAATCCATTTTAAGAATTTTTAGCCTTCAGAATTAATTTTAATGATAATTACATTTTTATTATAGATAATAAAATGATTAACATTTTAAAAGTCCTCATAAAAAAATGTAGGGCAATGTACTTTAAAATGCTTATTGGAAATGATTGGCCTTTGGCATTTTCCACTAATTTTCTGACTTTTAAAAAATTGGAGAAGATAAGTGTTTTGTCTGAATCAAACATCTCTTGTATCAGACTATGCACTTAAAAAAGGACATAACTGCAATATAAATGATTTCACACTCCCCAGTTTTGTTCTCAGAAACCCTTTTCAGAAGCTCCTGAGAAAAACAGACAAATAAATAAAGAAGGGTGATAATATCGGCTGAATTGTGTGTTCCACTCTTCAAATTGTTATGTTGAAGTTCTAGTACCTCAGAATGTGACTGCATTTTGATATGGGGCCTTTAAAGAGGTAATTAACTTAAAATGAGGCCATTAGGGTGAGCACTAATCCAGTCTGACTGTGGCTATTATAAGAAAAGGAGATTAAAGCAGAGTGACACTAGAGGTGCCTGTACACAAAGGAATAGGAAGCTAAAGAGAAAGGCCTCAGAGAATACCAACTCTGACAACACCTTGACCTCCCAAACTCCAGAACTTTGAGAAAATACCTGTTGTTTATCCAATACCATACCACCCACTCTGCAGTATGTTGTAAACTGATACACTCAATATGTATTTATTTGATTACTTTCCATAGACTGCATGGAGAATGTGATACTCTTGATAACTTAAGGAAAAACATATTACCATGTTTTTCATATAAAGATTATTAATTTTTAAAAATTTATAGGTAATATAATAAAAACAACTTTAAACATATTAAATTGCTATTACAACAATACTTTAAAAATCTTAAAGAATATATGTTTTCATTAGGAACAATATTATAGAGCATATTTTTTGGTAAAATGTAGTAGGAAAAAAATTATATTGGTTTAATTCAGGTCTATGAAGAAAAAAAAATCTCAAAATTATAACTAAAAAATATCACCTGTGAATAGCATAATGATGGAATCAATTTCAAATCTCTCTTGCTTATTTGGCATCTATTTATTGAGCAACAGTGATGACAATATAGAGTTGTCCAATATGGTAGCCCCTAGCTACATGTGGCTACTTCAATTGATTCAAATAAAATAAAATGTAAAATTCCATTCCTCAGTTGCCCTAGCCACTTTTCAAGTGATTAACAGCCACATGTGGCTAGTGGATAAATTATTGAATAGGGCAGATACAGAACATTTCTATCACTGCCAACCATTCTGTTAGACATTAGTCCTGTGTCCATGTCCTGGATTTTTCATAGACTAGTGATTTAATCTTTCTGTAACTCAATTACTTTATTTGCAGATAGGGAGCAATGAGTAAGCCAACTCTCAAAAGGTTATTATGAGGATTTAATGAGGTAACACCTGTGAAGGTCAATTGTAAATTGAGAAATGTAATAAGTGTGCTATGTAGAATGAATGTACCATTGAATCAGATATAGATCCTACTTTGAAGGAGAGTATATGGTCTAGAAATGTTAGGGCTTGTCAACATATAACTACCATACAAAATAGAATGTGAGAAATATGTAATTGATGGGGGAACTACAGAAACGTTGAAAGATTTTGCCCATTGCTTGGGTATAAAGTCCTAACAATCTAGTTGTTTGATGTCCAGGTCATTTATTTGTTTGTCTTGTGTCTTGCAAAGTACCACCTTTCTTGAATCTACATTCTAACCAGATTTATAGTTTGCTCTTTTTTAACTCAATTTTTCTAGGCAAAACCTCACTTTCAGACTTTCCTCAGTCTTTCCTGGATTTGTAACATGGGCCTGGGATGCTTTAGTTTGACCTCGACTAACTTCCATCCCTTTCCCTGGCTGACTCATCTCAGATATCACTGCTTCCCAAAACCCTCCTCTGACTATCCTAGTTCTCTAGGATAGAGATCATGATCATGATCATCATATTTTGTTGAAATGTCCCGTAAACTGAAATCTCCTATCTCTTTACTGACTGCAAAATCTGGGTAATCAGGAATTATTATTCTCTTGATTACTATTAAATCCCCAACACATAGCACTGTTGCTAGCTCATAGTAAGTGTCCAATATGTTGACTGAACAAATAGCTGATCAAATTGTGTATGTGGGAAAGTCACCAAGAAGATGGTATTTGAATGACTTTCTTCAAAATGTGATTTTTTTTTCCTTCTTTACCCAACCATCTTGTATGCACCATAAGCATAGCTGTTAGGTCTTTCCTCCATGTCTAATGTAGAACCTAAGCCTACATTTTAATTCTCAAAACTTAATGTTTGGCATAATTTATCTATACTTTGTCATTTAATTCATTGCAGGATACTCATATTAAGAGGGGTATAAAATAAAATAAGTATTTCTTAGTCATTTTCTTTGTGCCTGGGAATATCCCCACCCTTTTATATGATTAGCCCATGAAACCCTTACAACACTGAAAGTATTACATTCATTTGATAGATAGGTAAGTAGAAGCTAAAAGAGGATAACTGACTTATCAAATGTAGAGCTAGTAATTGGCAAAATTGGAGATCGAACCAGATCCATCTCATTTTAGAGACAATTCGTTTCTGCTGGAACATTAAGGTGACTGTGGGATGATGACCCTACCTCTCAACTATAGGTAACATTTATGTAGAACTGTGAGGTTCTTTCTCCCTTACAACTGGGCTAAAATATATCTGATTGTTTTAGATAATAATTTTACTCATCTATTATTTGTTGTCACACTCAAATGCTTTAAAGATATTCTGTATTTAAGCTCATTTCTTTTTAAAAATATTTTAAAATTTTATTCAAATTCAATTTGCCAACATATAATACCCAGTGCTCATCTCATTTGAGTTCATTTTATTTTTAGTCTCCTTGCACACAAATATCTTTTTTTTAAATTTTTATTTATTTATGATAGTCACAGAGAGAAAGAGAGAGGCAGAGACACAGGTAGAGGGAGAAGCAGGCTCCATGCACCGGGAGCCCGACGTGGGATTCGATCCCGGGCCTCCAGGATCGCGCCCTGGGCCAAAGGCAGGCGCCAAACCTCTGCGCCACCCAGGGATCCCCCACAAATATCTTTTAATCCATTCAGTTTGTTTTGGCTTCTCAGATCCATCTACCTGAAAATCTTTCTGTTGACAACTTACTGTATAGAACAAAAACATTATTTTCTAAATAAAATTAAATAATATGTTATACCAATGAAGAGCATCCACTGTTCTTTTTTCTTTTATGTATGTGTATGTATAGGTATATGTAAAAAATCTGAGATAAACACATTTGATACAAATCTCTTGGAAAATGATAGAAATGATTCTTTTTTAATATTTTACATTTTTTCACTTGTAAATGTTTGAGTTGATTTATTGAGCTTAAGCTAAACTGATACATTATTCATGTTAGTGAAGCACACAAATAATGTGGATTTTTTTTATCTCCAAAAGATCTTTTTACGAATTTGCTAGGATGAAGGCTATAACTCATTCCCAATGCATTATCAACTCATTAGAACATGAAATTTATAAGAATCTTTGTTTAGCTCAAGGGAGAAAGTGTGTAACATTTTCTCATAGGTGAAGTGAATGCTAAATATACCCAGACACATTAGAACAGGGACAAATTATTTTGTACTCAACATTTTAAAAGATAACTCTTTAAATCTCTTCTAAGTGGTTGTTCCATTGCATATTAACTCTCTACAAACTTGGCCCCCCAGCATGAGAACATTTAATTTATTTTGCTAAATAAACATGTCAACATGATAACTGGAAAAAGTAACCATATTCCTGACATTCTCAGTTGTTATCTGTCCTGTCAAAGCCTATCATTTTTCTCATGTAGTCCAAATTCCACGCCCTTTCACACTCTCTTTACAATGGTCACAAGTTAGAAACATCTGTAGTCATTCAGAGTGCTGTTCACCGCGTCATTAAAGAATCTGCTGTGCCCAGTTTGGCAGAACAAATTGGTCACATCCAGAGTGAGGAAAAGCAATAAGGAAGATGAAGACTGATAGCATCAAATATAAAGCTCCAAGCAACCATACATTCATTTTGCAAACATTGATCTAAAATTTATTCTGTGCTACACACTTCCTAGCTACTAGATACAGAAAGGAGTGGAATGCAGTCCCTAGACTCAAAACACATAAGTAACTAAGAAATGCAATAATATGATTCTAACTGTAAATTAGACAATATGTATAGCTTGGATAGAGTATATGACAGATAAAAACCCTCAGTAAATATTAGGGTAGTATTATATATAATACTATAAGCATAGTTATATTGGGTATTTATATATATTCATATATATTATATACCATATATACGCTATTTTTGTGCTATTATTATTAAAAGCAGAGGGATTTTTTTGAAGTTCTGAAAGGCAAGAAATGTGTTATAATTAGGATGAGGAAAGAAAGTCACCAAAGCCCTCATAAAATGGCTAAGAAATTAGATCTTAAGAAATGAATCAGATAATATGAAAATGAGGACTATAATTTTGAACTAGATAAATAAGCAGTATTTCATCTGCATGTGGGAAAGAGGTGCTTGTGTCCTAAATCCTAATCTTTAGAGGGCCTACCTCATCCTTCCTCAGGTCACACTACTCCCCGTCCAAAGCTCACACCTCACATTCTGACCCATCCTCTGGATACACAGGTTCCTGGCATTCCCAAGTACAGTCCTTTATTCCACATTCATTCTCCTGAGTGTAGACTGCACCACATTATTATAAATATATGACTGAATGGTAGCTAAACATTTTTTTGTGAGGTGTTTGGTTAGAGATCGATGTAGTGACTTGGGTTGTTCAGATATGTAGGATTCAGAACATGGACCAAGAATGAGGGTTTAGGGTAATTTTTCCTTGTGCTGCACATTCTGGGGTAGAATTCTGAGGCCAGAAGATAATTCTAAATTTGAATTGAGACTTCAAAAATTATTATCAAATGATTTTTGTCAAAGAAAGAAGGTCAAACTCTTTGAAAATCAATTTGCAGTTTTTAACTATTTAGATACATGTAGCTTTTAACTATTGAGCTACATGCACTTTTTACCTATTTTTAACTATTCAGATAGGTGGACCTCCGTTTGAATGCTTGCCCCAGGACCTGAAAAAGGGATTGGTTTATGACCTAATCAGAAAAATAAAGTTGTCTACATTATGGTGTACTGATCTATATAACAGAAAAATAGAAAAGAGAAATGCATAGTGGGGAGAAAATGGTGACTAGGACAATGACATTAAACTCAGAACACAAAAGACTGGAATTAAGGAGTATGAGCTTTATCCTCTAGAGTGGGGCTTCCCAGGATATCCATGTCCAAACCCTTAGAAACTAGGAACGCTACCTTACATGGCAAAAGGGATTTTGAAAATATGATAAATTTATAGATTTTGAGATGAAATTACCCTGTAATGCCCTGAGTATCCTAATCCAATTACATATATTCTTAAAAGCTGAAAACCTTCCCCAGATATATTCAGAGAGATGGAGATATATAGGAATAAAAGAATGAAAGGGACTCAGCATTGCTGTCTTTGAAGTGGGAGGAAGGGACAACGAGCCAAGAAGGCAAGTGGTTTTTTAAGAGCTAGAAAGGGTAAAAAAAAATAAATAAATTCTCTCCTGAAGCTTACAGAATCCAATGCAGCCCTGCTTATGCCTTGATTTTAGCCCCTAAGGGCCATGATAGATTTCTTTCCTCCTGGTAATAAATGAGTGTTATTTTAAGCCTCTAAATTTTTGTTAATTTGTTACACAGTGATAGAAAAGGCAGCATAATATAGGCAGCATCACTGAAAGTGTTTCTAGGAAATCTTATTAGTTTAAAAGTAATAAATTCCTGTTGTAACCTTTAGGAATTATTTTGTCACAAATAGTAAGACTGCCTGACAAATAGTGGCTTATAAGACGTATATTTTTCTGATCTAATAAGAGGTGCAGAGGTAGAACTCTGGGCTAGAGGGGCTGTGCAAGGACCCAGGACCCTTCTATCTTTCTGTTCTACCATCCCAACAATTCTATTGCATGCTCATTGTCACAAGATGGCTATTTATGTGTCATGTCTATGTCCAATACAGGAAAAAGAAAGAAAATAGAGGGAGCATGCCAACAAAGGAGGTCTTTCTGTCAAGAATATTCCGTCCAGAAGCTCTACCCATAAATCATGCTTAGGTTTCATTGGCCAGGACTGGCATATTTAGCCAACTCCTAGGTAAAAGGAAGTAGCAGAAGATAAGTATTTATCCATTTTATGCATAAATATGGAAGATATTTATTTTATGGAACCAGAGTTCTGAAGGTAAGGAAGAAGTAGGAAACAAAAACTATTGGGAAACAATGCAGGTTTCTGAACTGCAGGACTTCTCAAAGCCTCTCATAAGTTAGTGTACATTGAGACTCTCCAAGAAGGATATAGAGAACTTCCCAAACTTATCTGAATAAGGACAAATCAGTTTATTCATTTTCACATGGAGGAAGACCTCACCAGGACAGTATACAGCATTGCTTGTAAAGTAACCATTATAAGGAAAGAGTCATCAAAGGATTCTAAACAGGAAAAGAACTTGGTCCCATATCACTCTCATAGAAGGATGGCCTTGGGCAATAGGAAGATATCTCCTTGTATATTCTACGCTTATGCCATATTCAAGGTGCAAGCTCAGCCCCAGGTACAAGAGGGGGACCAAATATTCCCTAGTATTAGGTTAGGGCAGTAAATGCTTTAAAGTTATCAGAATCTTTTGTCTTAAAATGTATACAACAGTTCAACATTACAAGGTATTAACTGAATAATTAATTCAATCTCCAAAAAGCTAAAGAAATTAATTTTCTTTGTCTTATTTAGGTACATTGGAAAGCTTTTAGGAAGACAATAATCATGATTTTTTCCTGTAGAGTAGAAAATAACCATAGAGAACACTGAATGAATCTTAGTAGTACTGAGGAGAAAATTCACATCCAGAGGTTAGGCAACCCATCTATGACTCCACAGCTATCTAATGGTGACCTGAGGGCTAGAGTCCAGTTCTCTCATTACCCTGGACAGTGGTTTTCCTATTATTCAGTAGAATCACTGGACATTAAGCTTTTACCTGATGTAGGCATTATGTTTCAGGGAATGTATCAGAATGCAGTGTAGGTGTACATACAGACTCTCTTCCCTTCTATAAAGTTAAACTATCATCTTCCACTGCTTCCAAAAAGCTTAAATGAATGAGTTTTACAGATGTTTTTGTGACTATGATAGGGTGCCACTTTATTCCAAAGATTTTCCTGCTTGGAGTTAAATAGAATTACTTAATTCAGTTAACTTGTGCGGACATAGTTATAAATTCAGTAACATATTTTAACATACCATGCTATGTTTATCCCCTATATATTTATTGAACACTAGTTAAGGACAGAGCCCTTTGCAGAGCACTGAAGATACAATGTGCGGGATACCTGGTTGTCCTCCAAAGAGATTTTACTTTGGGTAGAGAGACAAAAATGATTTAGAAACCTGCAAGGCAAATAGGGATCAGAAAAAGGAATGGGATTTAGGCAGAGAATAAATCATAAAAACAATTGTGTTTACTACAGACTTGGTAGGAATCAAAGGCCCTCCAGACCTCAAAATTACATCACTGGAACTCAAGAAGTCCCAAGGGAGCAGGGGAAGAAGAAAGAAGAGGAGGAAGAGAAAGGGGAGAGGAGGGGGATGAAGAAGAGGAGGAGGAAAAAAAATGATTCCTCCTCTCCCCCAGCTGCCCTACTTTTGTATGCTCCTAGTATCCTAGGCAGTCTGACCTTGCCATTGTTTTAATACTTTGTAATACTCTGTTTATCAGTGTGTTCTACCAAAAAGTTTTTTGATCCCTTGTAGGTAATTAACCAATGGCTCTTCAGTCCTTATCTTTTCCATTCCAAGCAGGGTGCCAGGCATAAAATAAGTACTGTGTCACTATTAATTAAATGAATTATTAAAGCATGAAAATATTTCAGTAGAGGAAATTATTCCTTCTCATTACTTGTATTCCTACGAATGTAATACTTACTCATTAGCTGTCTCTGAGTTTGAGTTTGCATTATGTCCCTTGGCACCATCTGATTCAGCAGCAGGGTAAGTCAGAGAATTACATGCAAACTCAGGTTCATCCTGACTTTCAGTGACCCACAACAGCCAGAGTCTTTCTTTCCACAGAACCTCTTGTAGAACCATTGATTTCAGTTAATAACAATGTATCAGCATTGGTTCCTCAGTCTTACCAAATGCACTACTCCATGTGAAATTTTAATGATAGAGAAAATTGTGGGGAGCTGCTCAATTTACTATAAACCTAGAACTGCTCTAAAAAGTATAAATAAAAGTCTATTAATTTAAAAATACCTAGTGTACATATGCTTGATTCTGATCTAAAAACTTCAGTATGTTGAATTTTGTGAATGTGGTATATTTAAAGAACAAGTTTCTAAACCAGTGAATTAGGTATCTTAAATTTGACTATATAAAATATTGTACTTTGTGACAATAGCATATTTTTGTTGTTACTAGAGTAGTTGAAAAACAAGTACAACTGGCAATAAGTTTAAAATGATATATATGCCCATATAATCTTTATAGCTTAAAGTAGGCACTGGTGCTTCCCTTTTACAGTTGAGAAAACAGGCTCAGAGATCTGAGGCCAAACATTACACAACCAGCAAGCAGCAAGTCAAAATTCAAACCTAGGCATTTTTCTTAACATCCATGTTGTTTTTAACAATGTAAAGCATATATAAATATATAAATACAAGGAAATTAGGGTCTACCTCTTCAGTTACTTGATAGCCAGGCTTGCATCTACCCTGTACCAGTGAACCATCTATGTCCTCAAAACTGACTTATTTATTAAACAATATTCTGCCAAAAGGTCACCATTTAAATAAGGAAAGCAATAAAGCAATGGACATATTTCAGGATGAAATACTGTTTGTTCATTCCCCTTGATTTATTCATAGTAATTTCTAACTAATGTTTATACCAGAGAGAATTCCCAAGCAAGCAGCTATGATTCTAGGAGTGCTTAGCCAGCTCATCACCCTCAGCTCAGCACAGAGCTCTAAATGCTACAGGGGTGATGACATACAGATGGATGATCCAGGTGAGATTGCAAGAGTGTCTTATAGAAAGTATAAGACTTTCTTCCTCCTAACTTCAGATATGACATTTTGGGCATATCAAAATTTTCTGTACTTAGTGCAATACATGTGTATGGTAGCCCATGTATCCCCCAGGTTCATTTGTACTGGTTTTTGCCTGTGTGCTCTTTAAGGCCTGGGAATGTCTTCACTAGTATGTAAGTACTAGTGCCTCAAGTGTTGCTGAAAGAATTTCACCATGACTGAGAAAATGGGAAAATCAAAGCAAAACAAGACAACACAGTAATGACAATGCAGAGATAGTCCCAGGAGAAACAACATTTTACATTTTTAGGTTAAAAAATGTTGCAATTCCAACTTTATGAAAATTGAAGCTTTCTTTTTTTTAAAAGATTTTATTTATTTATTCATGAGAGACACAGAGAGAGAGAGAGAGAGAGAGAGAGAGAGAGAGAGGCAGAGACTAGGCAGAGGGAGAAGCAGGCTCCATGCAGGGAGCCCAATGTGGGACTCAAACCTGGGACTCTGGGATCATGCCCTGGGCCAAAAGCAGGCGCTAAACTGCTGAGCCACCCAGGGATCCCAAAATTGAAGCTTTCTTTGTAGTCTATTTTATGTTATTTTATTTTATTAATTTCTTCCCTATTCATGGCATTGCAAAGCAATTATGGAAATGACAGATATAATTTATAGTCAACAGATCCTAATACATACTTGGAATTTTTGTGGTTAACACTAAGAAAAATATAAATCTTCCTTTTTTTATTGAAGTAAGAATCTAAAAAAAAAAAAAAAAGAATCTGTTAGTATTATTACTAAATACATTCTACAGTAGAATTTGAGATCTAGAGTCAGAGCTCTGTACCTTCTCCCGTATATTTTTATTTTATTTTTTTATTTAAATTCAATTTAGTTAACATACAGCGTATTATTAGTTTCAGGGGTAGAATTTAGTGATTCATCCATTGCATATAATTCTTATATACCCAGTGCTCATTACATCAAGTGCCCTCCTTAATTAAGCCCATCACCCACTAACCCCATCCCCTGCTACCCTCCAGCAATTCTTTCATATAGTTAAGAGTCTCTTATGATTTGCCTCCCTCTCTGCTTTTATCTTATTTTATTTTCCTATACTTCTGAATAAGAATTCCTCAGGTAAATCATTTAAACTCTGGCAGTTGGAACTTTGTTTTCTCACTTTAAAATTCATATAATATTGTAACTTACTGTTTTGAGAAAATATCCAAACCCAGTATCCTAACATTCAAAATCAATTTGTATCCACCTGCTTTCTCCATACTGACCACATTTCTCTATGTGTTACCTCACTCTCAGACCCCAACAAGCCAAGAACAGCCAGTTGTACATGCTCTTGCACATCCACTGCCCTATAGCTCAGCTTCCATGAAGACTGTCTCACTCCCTGCCTTCTTGCCCTAAATGTTCTATCTGCTAGCCATTCTTTTTTATTGGCCAAATGACTTCATTTCCTTTGTCTTTCAAAACATGCCTCTCAGAAATACCTCTTCTGTAAACGCTTTCTCCTTTGATATTTATGTTTAAGTAGACATACTTAGCTGCCTACTTTGCACTCATTCTCTGCTCTTGCCTTCCTAACAACACTCATTTTGTCCTCTTAAAATTCTGGTTTTTCCAATTGCCATTCCTTGTTATTTCAAATGAGGATGTTTGAGTCAGAGGTAGGAGGAAGAGATCTCAGCTGAGAACGTGATATTCTACATCTGCTTTAGAAGGTCATGAGGGGCACTGGTCTGGATTACTGGAGTCAGAGAGACCTAGGTTCAAATCTCAACTCTACTATTTACTGGCTGTGAAGTCTCTAACAAGTTTACTTTCCTGAGTTCTAGTTGTCTAGCATTACAATGAAGATTGTATTGTCACTTTTATAAGATTATTATTAAAGGAAATAATTTTACTAAAGGCCTAGAATTATTCTAGGCTCATAAAAAGAGAGATCTTACACATGGAGGTATGGATAATCACTCTTCTGTGTAGACTACTGTAAGTATTTTCAATAAAATCCCTGAATCTTAGATCTTTTAGCTGTAATTAACTTTGCCTATCAATTTTTACATTGCTGCTTAGTCATTTATGTATCTGACATATAGACAGATATAAAAGTATACCATATATGTATATATTATATATAAAGTGATATATAGATATCCATATATATGGATATATATGGTCATCTCTTTCTTCCCCCTTCTCTCTCTATAAATATACACATATATTTATACATATTTATATATTTATATTTATATAACCATAAAATGGAGAGGGTACAGAGAAGTGCACTGTAGTATATGAAGCTCCAGCTCTGGATGGATGAGGTTTAAATTATAATTATCTATGGCATCTGTTAGCAGGATGGCCTCAAGCAAGAAACCTAAGACTTCTGAACCTTGTTTTTTTCTTTCAAAAGGTTAAAAAAATAGAATGTACCAGTCTGAGTTATTTCTAGGATTTAAGGTTAAAATCTATGTGCCATGTACCTGTGGGTATGTATAGATGTGTGGTGTGTATTTCTCCTAGGAAAAACAGTTCAGTATTCACTACTTCAGCATTTGTGATGGCCTCCTGTAACTATCACAAACAACCAGAATATATATACACATACATTAATTGCCCTGAGGACATTATTTACCTTTATCTATGCCACTGTACTCAGACAATGTCTATTGTGCAATAAGGATGCAATTCATTTTTGTGGAAAAAAGCAAAAGAAAATTAGAGGAATGGAGAGAAATTAGAACGGACAGCAGGACTGAATGGAAGATGACTGCATGAAAGATGGCTCTGAGACTCATCACAGGTTGACATGTGGCTAATGACTCTTTTCCCATCAAATTTGACTGCCAGGTTTTCATGGAAATGTTCCTTTTTAATACCTTTCATGCTTGGTATCCTGACTCACTGTCACTTCTCCTGAATGCCAAACCTACCTCCACGTACTTTCATTTTTCTTCTTAAAATATTTGCACCATTTATAGCATCACCTTTTTGGTCTCAGTCATCTGTTTTTCTAGTTATGACAAGCTCTTGCTAAATCTGTAAATGAGCTCAGAAGATTCCTTCCTTCAGGATAATTCTTCATCTTTCTCCCCCTGCCTTGCACTTCATGCTAGAATTGCGTGTGCTCTGTCTACACATTATTTTTCTTTTCAAGCAAGCAGAGCAAGAGACCAAAGGAGCAATTTAACAGGAAGAAGTAAAGCCATTTTGTGATCTATTGGAAATCTTTGACTAAAAGTGATAGTAATAATAATTCCATGAGTAAAATGACAGAGACATGCTGGGTATCACACTGGACCTTTTATATACTGTTACGGGCTGAACTGTATCCTCACAAAATTCATATGTTGAAGCCCTAACCTCTAGTACTTCAAAATGTGACAGTATTTGGAGATACAGTCTTTAAAAAGGTAATTAAGATAAAATGAGGTTCTAAGGGTAGGGTCTAACGTAATATGACTCATGTTGTTAGGAAGGGGAGATAAGGCCACAGTCATGCACAGAGAAAAGATCATGGGAAAAAAGATGGAGATGATGGTCCTTTAAAAGCCAAGGAAAGATATTTTAGAAGAAATCAACTCTGTTGACACCTTGATCTCAGAATTCTAGTCTCCAGAACTATGAGGAAATAAATTTTTGTTGTTTAAGCCGGCAGGTTGTGGTACTTTGTTATAGCGGCCCTAGAAAACTAATACCTACACTTCATTCTATTTGTTTCCCACAGCATCCTATAAAGAACAAATAAATATCATTCTCCTCTTTTTATAGAAGGTGAAAGTGAGGTTCAAAAATAACATGTGAAGGATGCCATTTGAAGTGGAAAATCGACCCACTGATGAATGTGATTAAATAGAAACTAGAGGCAACAAGAATCTGAAACAAGAGGTTTACAGTCTGATACTTACATTTTAAATATGCATTCTAGTTCTCTGTGTTATTTACTAAACTGATTTTAATTGCCTATTTTGTGCCAGGCTTTGTGATCTGCGATGAGGATTCAGAGAGAAACATAACACAGTTCTTGCCCTACATAAACTCTTGGCCTTTTAGAGATCACGTGTACAAAATACATTCATTCATTCAATATATTGTCTAGAATATATTCCCTACATCTAATTGTCACAAGTCTAGACACAGGCATGAGTCATTGCTGAGAAGGCAAAGCCTTACAAGTGGACAGGCAGGCCCACAGCCCAATACTTGCAGTCATGCTTCCTACGTTCCCATGTCCCTGCCAGCACCTCCCAGTTGGCTTCTCAGAATCGTGACCCAGCCTCTACCAGCATTGCCACTACCCACAAAGGAGCCAAGCCCAGCCAGAGCACTGCCCACTCGATGGGCAGGAGGCTACAGTAGGAGCTGATAATCATCATGATGTCTGGCAACAAAGGAATTTACATCTTCCCTGAATCAGACAACATTTTCAAATGGATAGGGATCATCCATGGAGCAGCTGGCACAGTATATAAAGATCTGAGGTATAATCTCTCCTTGGAGTTCCCTGGTGGCTACCCTTAAAACCCATCCATGGTATAGTTCCTCACATCCTGCTACCATTCCAACATGCACACCCAGGGTGACATCTGCCTGGACATCTTGGAGGACAAGTGGTCCACCTACATAATTATCAGGACCATCCTGCTATCCGTCTGGAGCCTGCTAGGAGAACCCAACACTGATAACCCTTTGAACACACAAGGTGCTGAATTCTGGGGGGAAAAAGCCCCACAACCTTTAAAAAGTATCTGTAAGAAACCTACTCAAAGCAGGTCTCCAGCCAAGAATCCTAACTTGTCCAGCTTCTCTCCTTGTGTTGTCTCTTGAACTCTTCTTTAGATGGTCTGTCCTTTCCTCTATGTCTGTATAGAACTGTATCTTAAGCTGTGGTGTCATTTTTGTTTTTTGTTTTTTTAAATCAAGGTTTCAGTTGAGCCCTTGTGATAAATATATTAAATAGATACATTCTGGAATTTTATTTACCCAAAACTAATCAAATAAAAGGCTTTACAGATAAAATGACTCATCTGAGCCTTGAAGCATGAGGTGGTCTGACAGAGAACAATGGCCAATAGGAGACAAGGACCTAAGTTATTGTTTAGTCACTACCTGGGCAAATAAGCAGATAACCAGAGAAGTGTGAACTGAGGCACCCCTGAGCCCTTTCAGTTTTCCATCCAGACTAGCCTTGTTATGACATGTTGCTCCCCTGAACACAGCATGGCTACTGCTTCCAGCAGAGTTACCTGCAAATAGTGGAAACTCTGTCAATCCTGATGATAGACTGACTAACTGAACAACTGGCTTATACTTGCCCATTTATTTTTAATCTGAGCTGATAATACTACCAAGCTCTTCCCTTGGGAATGTATATGAAGATAAATGAGGTAATTTATGCCATAGGGTTCTGAACTCCTTAGAAGAAAAATGTTACAATAAATTTACAGTTATATTATATATTCTTTAATAAATATTTGATTGGATATGCATAGAATATCTATGATCCCTTAAGAGATTTAGAGGAAGATAGCCAAGAGAAGACCTATAAGCCTTAAACTGCCAAAACCCCAGAAGATGATTTAAGCAATGCAATAAGTAAGTAGGTTGACCTATTTCTCATTTTAAGGGCAGAAATAAAATTACCATTCCTATGCAGAAAAAGGCTTCCTTCCATGGTAAGTATGAGCAATATTAGCACCAAGCTTTCTCTTTCTTTAGAAACATTTCTGAGTTTAGTATGAAAGAAGCTCAGACAAATACAAAAATAAAACCATGGAAAGTAATTATAGTAGCAGATCCTTGACTAACAAATCAAGTCCCTTTTATGTTGTCCCTCGATCAGGGTACATTGTGAAAAAAGCAAGGGCCTTGAAGTCATGATGACTGGTGTTCCATTCCTTTTTCTTCCAATTATAGGCCTTCTGACCTTGACAAGTGAGTTACACTCTCTGTGCTTTGGTTTGCTCATCCATAAAATAAAGACATTAATAGGCAATGTACAGATTTATTGTGAGCACCCAATAAAATAATTTTTCAAACACCTAGAGCTCCAGTCAAAGTATAGCAGATAGTTGCCAAATGTTATATATTGTGCTTTCCACCAAATGCACAGTTTCTAACAGCCATGGCATTAGACTAAACCTAAGGACTTTAATGACAATATAGTAATGATGTTATTATCTTATTTAATTCTCAGTAACCTCCTATAGCAGATATTCTAGTACTATTACTATTTTACAGATGAGAAAACTGGGCTTTAGAGAGGTTAAGGGACTTACCAGATTCAGAATGTTTATAAGTGGCAGGTATGGGACTTCACACCAAAATTAGTACAGAAGACTGCTTTAAAGTAAATCTACCACCCCCAAAAAAAATATGTCACCACCAGGAGCAACTGTGTGCATGTGTGTGTAACTCAACTCAAGCAACCATTTAGTCTAGTTCCTGTTGAATGATAATGATATTGATTGCATCTCACAGTTCTTTAACATTTATAAGTTGTTTTGCTTTTTGGTTGGTTGGTTGGTTGGTTTTGCTTTTTGATTGGTTGGTTGGTTTCAGGGGTTTTCTTCTGTTCAAGGCAAGCTTAAGAAATAGAAGTGAAGAAATCACTTTCCCCATCTTGTAATGGATAAAAGTGATTCTCAGAGAAAAAGTAACTCTACCTTTATTTTTATATATACCTATACTAAAACAATATTGTTTTGGTTTTGATTAATTAACATCTTTCAACTTTTTAACATCTCTTAACTACCCAATCTCTGTGATGAATTAGCAATTGTGAAAGTATTCCATAATCTCACTCACGAGCGAGATAACTAGTGTTTTATATATATATCTCGTGTTATATGTGGGACAACGCTGCTAGGCTGTGGGGTAAAAGTCCTGGCCAGAAGCTTCACCTGAGCTGCTGACTAACCTAGTGAACTTAGATAAATAACTTATTTACCCTCAGGTTCACCTTCTTAGGTAAAAATGGGTATAAAATTTCTATCTCTGTGTCTTACCTTACCAGAGTGGAGGTAAATCAGCCCCAGCTATGCCCCTCTTGGCTCAATCCATTTCAGACTCCTTAACTAACTTGGTTCTCTCTTTATCCTAGTGCCTTTTGTTTATAGTTTCTTGCTCTATCTATCCTTTAGGATAGATACCTAGACTATATCCATAGATGGGTTTTAATTTTTCTCTAGTCACTCTGTCTCAGATTATTCCCAAATGCATGTACTGCAACCTGTGGGTACTTCTCATTCCACACTCAGTTCAGGCCTGAGGAAAATGTAGTACAGCCAGCTCAGAAACATGGACTACTTCTTATCTGGGAGAATGGCCTGTATAGAATATAAGAGACAAACAAATTAAAGATAGAAAAAGAGCAAAGCTCAGGAGTTAATAAGAGAAAACTATGAGGAAAAGATGTGTATAGGATGGCCATATTCTCCCATAGGGAGAGAGTAAGAGCAAAATTTTCAGGAGACAGATGTGCTTGCAAAATTTTATGTGACCTGAACATTTCCAAATACCTCAAAGATCACTAACAGACTTTGTGGGAGCGCCGGAAATATAGGTGTATCATGTTTTATTCTCAATTGTGTCTCTAGTAACTGGAGAGATACACTGATGGTGGGGTATGGAAGATATCTATGGAAAAACTTGCCTTTTCTCCCCCAAAATGTTTCTCAGTTCTAAAAAATGTAACTAGTTATTACCAATAACTAAATATTAATACCCTAAACATCTCTATCCTTTTTACTTGTGTGGAAAAAATAGAAGCAGATTCCAACAATTTAGATTCAGATAACCTATTAATGAAAAGAAATATGAAGTCGAGTTTAAAACAAAATTAAAGAAAATTATATTTTATATAATATTTTATATAAAGAAAATTATATTTATATAATAAAATATAATATAATATATAATATATTTTATATAATATTTTACATAATATAAAAAATAATATATGTAGTTGTGGTTCAAAGTTTCATTAGAATAAGCATAGGAACAGGTTGATGTATCTGTGAAAATCACCTTTTTTATTCGATATGATTTTATGGCAGTCAACACATGTTTTATAAATTCTAAGATGTATACTTTTATTTTTTAACACTTCCGAATACTTGGGATATATCTTAAAATTGATGGCATGAATTGGCTTAATTGGCAACATTTTTAATGATACATCAAATAGCAGTGAATCTTAAAACCAGTAGTATCTTAGAGTCAATGACTCATATTAATAAACATATAGTGGATGAGCATTTGAATGACACAGAAAAAGAAACTCTTATAATTCATTACAAAATTTCAGCCAATAATTTTCAAACTTACAAATATATAAGAATCATCTGGGGGGCTTAATATGATACAAACTGCTACCTCCCCTCCCCCTGACAGAGTTTCAGTTTCTGTACTTCTTTTTTTGATGCCACTGGTCTGAGAACCACTGCTCTGGGTCATTTAAGAAAAAAAAAAGTTTGTTTTATTTTTTCATCTCAGTTTTTTACTGCTACTAATTTAAAATTTTCAGTTAGACTTTTATGGTATCACACCTAAAAAATTATGATTGCCTTCTATGTTCTCTGTGTACTGCCATGATTTCCTCATTCAGAACCATCTTGTTTAGAAATAACAGAGTTATCATTTGTTAGTATATCCCTCTTCAAAACACACACACACACATGCTTAGTTTATAAATGAAGCCTATTCACAGTGCTTAATCTTCCAGATCTAATCTAATTCCCTAAATGCTCTGTCCATGTATTCAGCCCAAGAAACTTTTATCAACTGGTTTCCCAATATGCCAACTTCTTTTACAACCAGATGCCTTTGCCATTACTTGTTGCTCACCTAAAAGGTGAAGGCCTTTAGTCCAGTATAGACAGCTTTCTAGACACAGCTCTACCACCATCTCCTGTTTCCACTTTTTTTTTCTTGAATATATCAAGAGACATTACTTCACTGGCATTATCATATATTGCATATTACATAATCGTTACGTGAGTGGGCTTAGTTCTTAGCTCATCTAGTATGATCATCTTACACTGAAATAATATCTCATTTTATATTATTTTTCCTTGAATGATTAACATAATTCCTGTCACATAGTTAGGACTCAAAGAATGATGTTAAATGGAAGAATATGTGAAATTAAGCTACATTTCCAATTAAACTGGTGTTTTCAAACTAATATATAAATGGTCAATATATATGTGTGGTTCTATTGGACTCAACAAAAGGTTACTAAACATTATATGGAATTTATTATCTAATGCATCAAAAAGAATAGAGATGGAAAATATACAGGATCAATTTGGCAGTACATATATTCATTGAACACCTATAACTTGTTACATACATCTAAAAAACTCTCAGAGTAAAAGGCTAACAATACTCTACACCAAGGGGCAATGTTTTGCAGAAGCCTGTGAAAATATTCTATTGAGTTAGAGCCTCAATATTGCTCCTTATAGTATTCCGCTGAGGTTTAAACAAAGAGCTATCCAAAAAGAATTAAATCACACTCACTGGGGCCAGAGGAAAGATGGTCCCCTCCAGACATGAAAGGAGGCAAGTGCATTCAGAAATAAATGACTTTACATAGACGCACAGGCCTCTTGAGGGTGGAGTAGGCACTTCTGCTGGAAAGCTCTCAGACTAAATCAGACAGCAAAAGGTCATGACTGACAAAAAGGGAATCTCTTCTAACTTCCCTTTTTTTTTTTTTTTTTTTTACATTTGTCAACCTTAATAAGAAACTACTTCAAGCCTCTTAGTGACTCAGTTTCAAGTGTAAATTGAAGACAAATAGGCCAAGACAGTGTTATGGTTCAGAAATTTTGGTAAACACATACTTAGCTTTCATATCAGCACTCTTAATTAAGTAACTTTAAAGTATTTTATTTGAAAACTCAAAGGGGAAAAAGGAAACATCCTAAGGCACATTATCTGCTTGTTCTAGTATCTATTAAGATTCCAATATGAACTTTATATGGCAGAAGCTATCAAGTAGCAAGAAGAAAGGGGAAATTTCATGGATATGGAAAATTCTAGACATACAGTTTTCTAATTTATATTGACCTAATTAACCTTTTAGAAATCATTACTTGTTTAATCCATATCAGACAAAATCTTATTTACTGATACAAAACTGAGATTCAGAAAAGTCACACAGCCAACAAGTCTAAGTGTACATACTCAAACTCATTTCTTCCAGCTGCCCATTCTGTTGATATGTCTGTCACTCACCCTTCTAAGTGCTAAGCATCACTTTTTCTGGATGTCTTGCATTACTTATTTTTAAATATCTGTTTCTTTGATTAGGCATACTAAATATTTCATTTGAAGAAATGCATTTTTACCAGGTTTCCAAAAGACATTCTTCTGCGAATGTTCTGTTACATTTGGAGGTGATTTTAGTCCTCCTGCATTCAATTATTTAAATTATTGTTGCAAAACCTACTCTACCCTTGGTAAATAAATCTCTGCTAAAAATAATTTTAAAGTCAGAGAAATCTGAATATGAAATGGTATTGCTAAATACTGCCAATGGGAAATATCGAAGTCAGAAAAATTAAATTTTTATCTATCCCTTCATCTTAGCTCTCCATTCAAAATTAAATGCAACTATAAATTGTTCCAGGTAAAGTGAATGTTTTACTCTTACTTTTTTTCTAAAGGACAAAATTAAAAGTATGAAATAAAAATTAATTCAGCTGAAAAGTCATCACTTCTATTTGGCTTTCTCACTTAGAAAAGATAGATTTTTAGTGGTAAAGTGAACTGCTCTACAATCTTTTGATGAAAAGCAATATCATCTCAATTTTAGGCATGGTTTCTGGAATTATTTAATTTCCATGAAATTAATTTTGTTTCTCATATTAGAACTTATAAGAGGTTGACCTTAAAACCCCTCAATTTTCTTATTTATGTCAAGAATAAAACATAATTCGATGGGTGCTCTTATCTTCCACAGTAGGAGACCTTTTATTGCACAGCTCTGAACATATTTGGGGTGCAGTATTGACTTTGAATAGAAGTTCTAGTCTTTGATTACTGGGATTCGAATTCAATTCTATCACTTCCTTTGTGTGACCTTTGCAGGAAGGGTCTGAATCTCTCTGTGCCTCACTTTCTCAACATGTAAAATGGAGAGAGTTATAATAGTACCTATCAACATAGAACTAAAAAAGGTAATCAATCATTTTTAAGCATAATTTTCAAAATAATATATGTAATGTAAATAGAATCTGCCTATCATCCAATCACTCAGAGAAGTCCTTAATAAATGGTTCCTAGTATTGGTGGATAGCATTTATCTGCATATCTAAGATTCTAGTATTATCCAGCTCTTGATTTCTTTGTAACAATAAAGACATTTCTTCATTCATCCAGCAAATGTGAATAAGTTTTAGACTAAGTGGTGAAAATGTCCAACAAAATGCAGCTCCTGACCTCAGGGAGTTTATAAATCTTAATGAATGACAAACTAGAGGCAATAATTCCGTTTGTGAACTTTTATTTTTCCATTTATAAAATAAAGGATTTATCTATATTATCTTACTCTCTTTATCTTCTAAAGGGCTAAATTTTATGAATTAAGTTGATTTGTAAGGAACTTGTTGTAACATTGTCTATCATTAATCTAACCTCTGAGAATATATGCAAACATGAGTGTGAAAATGGTTTCAAAGATATTTCTTCCTATAAGTAGTAGCAGACTTATCATGACTAAAAAATTTTATTTCTTTAATTATTTTTTATTTTTCAACTTAAATATTAAATATTTAATATGTAAATATTAAACAACACACTACTGCACAAGCAATGGGCCAAGTAAGAAATCAAATGGCTAATCAAAATACATCTCAAAGAAAAGAAAATGCAGTATTCCAAATCCTATGGAATGCAGCAAAAGCAAATGTTAGAGTGAAATTTATGCTATAAATGCTTTTATTAAGAAAAAAAAATGTTCAAATAAATAACATTAAACCACAAGGAACTAGAAAAAAAGGATAAAGTTAGCTGAAATTTAGTAGAGGAAGGATATAACAAAGAAAAATCAGAAATAAATAAGACAGCAGAATAAATAACACAACACTGAAAGTAATCACAAGGTTTCCCAAAAAAAAATAGTTAAAGCATTTCCAATTTTGTCTGTTAACAAAGAAAAAAACCAAAGACTCAAAAACCAATGTAAGAAATGAAAGAAGAAACCAAAGAGAAACCAATACAACAGATAACCATAGAAATAGTGTGATAATAGATTGCTATGTACAATTATATAGCAACAAATGTTTTTTGTTTACATCCACAATTGAAATTTAATTACACCTACTATGAAAATAAAGTTTTTTAAAAACTCTGCACTTACACAAAAGAATAAATTCCACATCACTGAAACAAAGATACAATATAATATAAAATTATTATGTTGGTGTCAATATTGAATATGCATCGAAGTTGGAAATACTGGAGTAAACAAGACTAGTTATAAGACCATTGCAAAAATAAAAATGAAAATAACCCCCAAAATCAATCACCATCATGGAATTAAGGTTAGAATAAGGTGGATGCACTTGAAATATATTAGACAATTTTGGCCAGATTCAGCAGTTGACTGAATGAGAAGGGTTAAGACAAGCAGGCCTTATAGAATTAATTTTCAGTATTTTAGCTTAAGGAACTATATATATATATATAGTATATAATCCATGTAATTCATGGATTATACAATTTTTCAGGAATGGAAATTACTTATTTCAAATATGACATAAAAGTTTTGCATAGAGTGATCTGTACGCATTTAGGATCCATAGCATCAATAAAGGACTATCTTTCAGTCAAGGGAATCTGAGGACTTAAGGATATAGATTGTTCTTATCCAAACAGGCAAACTTAGCTGTAGGTCATGCTAACAGGGCCAAAATAACAAAAAGCAAATAAACTTTTTGTCCTTATATAGAGAGAGGCCTCAAGGAAACTAAGCAATCACTGGATGGGTGTTTGAGCTCTACCTTTCAGGGATTCATTCTCAAAGTGGTGAGCAAAGGATTTTAGAGCCCTTCCAAACACAAAAACACAACTCAGTAGGTTCTACTAGCTGAAAGGACAAATACTCTGATAGGGGTTTGAGTTAGACTAGAGAGATTGAGCTTAGTTGTAACCAACAAAAGAGCTAATAGAAATTTTACAGGGAAGAGAAAATAGGAAAATAAAAGAAAACAACAACAAACTCTACTTGAAGGGTAAGAGATCTTTACCAGGGAGGTTGGGCTTCAAGGCTAGAACCCAAGAGAGCAAGATATTGGACTGAGACAAAGGGACTGGATCCAGGTAAACTTCTTAGCACCCTGTTCATCCTTAACATAAAGATCATCCTGAAGGAAAATAGAACTTCTCATCCTCATCTCAAACTCAAGGAGAAAGAAATGTCTTCACTATGTCCATGCTTGGATTTTACCAAATCATCACCTAGAATGCAAGGAGAATCTAATAGCAGTTAAATTCTGCCATAAATGATCAGGGGCTGCAGCAGATAGATGCTGCCATACTTGGGGTCCTGTGACTTCACTTTTCTGTCAAGGACACTTTGCAAGGGGGAAAAATGCAATTTTCTCAACGCTCCAGAGAAAGAGTATCTGAAGGGAAGGGAAAATTTTAAAAAGGAAGAGGTAAGAAAAAGAAAACAAAGGACATTTCTTGAAAAACTTTACTAAAAAGTCAGGTTCTCAAGGAATTGTGCCTTTCAACACTTATGGATGTTCTGCAGCCTGTAAGTGACTGTATCAGACACTGAGGATCTGTGAGGAGTAAAGCAAACAGGCAGCAGCAGCTATCAATTTGGTGTTGGAGGAAAAAGTCTTCACAGCAATGCCCAAAATAAAAGCAGAGGAACAAATAACTTGGAAAATAGAATTTTTATTAAGATGATAATTTGTACAGGCATATGATTTGAATAAATCTTTATATCGTATAATTCTCATTGTCTTTTTCTATGTAAAATATAATATTCATTGCAACAATCTGAGTTTTAAAAATACAGATACAAAAGATAACCATAAAAATTAAATATGACCTAGAAATTCTCACTATATACCAATAACAGCTGTTAAGTTATTGGGTTTGATTCTTTTAGAAACAAATTATAAGTAAATCATATGGTATATATAATTTTGTGTTTTTTCAAATTAAATGTTACAAATCTATTCACATATTACATATATATTTCTATTGCATTATTTTTAATACATAATTTTATTCTATGAGCATGTAATTTATTTAACTAGTCCTTTGTTTTAGACATTTAAGTCAGCTCCCATTTTTCCAAAGGGAACTGAAATTAACATTTTTATTTCTAAATCTTTGTTTATATCTATGATTATTTCCTAAAAATAAATTGGTATAATTTAGGCTTTTTGTCTCACCACCAATTGTTGCATAAGCTATCATTTTTTCAGAGATTTAAAAAGCTATCTTTATCATATACTAAATTAGAACCTATATATCTGCATTTTTCTGCAGGAGGGTGTCATGTTTTAGATTTCATATATCTTCATTTTTCTACTGAAGTATAGTTGATACAAAATGTTATATTATTTCAGGTATACAATAGATTTCGTACATTTTTAAAATACATGGTATGGTAGTCTGTACTCATTGCAAATCTTTAAAACATAAATCTTGGGGCACCTGAGTGGCTCAGTCAGTTAAGTAACCGATTCTTGATTTCTGCTCGGATCATGATCTCAGGGTCCTGGGATCAAGCCCCAAGTTGGGCTCCAGCAGACTCTGTGGGGAGTCTGCTTGAAGATTCTCTCTCCCTCTCCCTCTGCCCCTCCTCTGACTCACTCTCTCTCTCTCTCTCCCTCTTTCAAAAAAATAAATCTTTAAAAATAAATAAAATATACAAATCTTCCCAAATACACATAATCCAAAATAGGTGCTTTGAATGGTATATATATGTAATTTTGAGAATCAATAATATCTTTATAAGATTCATTCTTCCCATTCTTTACTGAATTCCTCCCATTTTTTTAAAGATTTATTTGTTTTAGAGAAAGAGAGAGAGTGGGGGTAGGGACACAGAGGGAGAGGAAGAAAGAATCTCAGGCAGACTCTACTGTGAGCAAGGAGTCCAATATGGAGCTCCATCTCACAGCCCTGAGATCATGATCTGAACCGAAACCAAGAGTTAGATACTTAACCAACTGTACCACGCAGGTGCTACAAATTCACCCCCCAAATTTAAAATGTGTTCTCTTAATAGGAGTTTTACACATGTCCTCGTAAGTTAGTGTTGAGATATTTTTCTGTTGAAAGTAGGCAAAAATATTTTTACTCTTATGCATTTTCTATCCAATTGTTGCTAGTATTTAATTTATTTAAAAGTTTTTATAGTTTCAGTTGATTCAGAGTTTTAAGGAAAATCTGAAAAATCATAATTTCATTTCTTCTAATATGTATGTCTTCTAACCATCTTCTAACATGCAGATAGTCTATTTTGAAATAACTACAAATGTTTTAATTCTTTGATAAGAAAACTGTAGTCTCAATTTTAGAGAAACTATTACTAAGGTTTGTGTTAATTATTGTGCAATAATTACCTAAAATCACCATTTTTATTTTTTCAAGTTTTAACATGCATTCTTAAACAATTTAAGATAAACAAAGGGCTATATAAATGTTGCTAAGACATGGTGAAATGCTAGAGCTAACAACACAAAAGATTGAGAGACACATTTGAGAACAGGTTTTGATTTTAATTTGCATCACTTTGCTGCAGTTAATAGCAGTTTAAGGTATAATACTGAGACTTTGAGTTATGCCAACTGTGTTACAGTCTCTTACCAAATGAATACTCTTTGGCATCATCTTTTATCCAAATTCATATTATAAGCCCATGATAAGTATTAGCTTCCTTACACCTAATCTACAAGTAATGGAAGGCATTCTTTTGATCAGAAAGGATAGGAGAAAGAGGAAGATGCATGCCATGGGAACAATCTTTTTAGCAGAGTGGAGGAAGGATTGGAAATGGGATGGATAGACATTGAAACACAAAGACCAGTTAGTTTCAATACTAAAGAAGAAGTAAGAAGGAACTGAAAGAAGGATTTATAAGAATCATCTTACAGAAACTGCCAGTGTAACATTATAATTTCTAGGCAGACACAGTTAGATGTTAGAGTCAAATGTCATGGTGGGCTCCCCTCTGATTGCACATTTATTAGATTACTTAGTTAATCTGCCCAAACTTATATTCTCCCAATATAAAGCAAGTAAAGTTACATTTAGAAATACTTTTACTACATAGATAAATAAGATCTGGTATATACATATACAATGGAATATTACTCGGCCATCAAAAAGAATGAAATCTTGCCATTTGCAACAACGTGGATGGAACGAGAGGGTATAATGCCAAGTGAAATCAATCAGAGAAAGACAATTATTATATGATTTCACTCATATGTGGAATTTAAGAAACAAAATAGATGAACATAGGGGAATGAAAGGAAAAATAAAATAAAAACAGAGAGGGAGGCAAACTATGAGACTCTTAACTATAGGGAACAAACTGAGGGTTGTTGGAGGGGAGCTTGCTGAGAGGATGGGATAACTGGGTGATGTGCATTAAGGAGGGCACTTGATGGAATGAGCACTGGGTGTTATATGCAACTGATGAATCATTAAATTCTACCCCTAAAACTAATACTACACTCTATGTTAACTAACTTAAATTTAAATAAAATCTTGAAAGAAAAAGAAATATCTTTACTGCATAAGTTTTTATCTATTTGTTGTTTAGTTTTATTCCATTACATATTAGATGTTTTAGCAGAAAACAATTCAGAATGTGGTAACAATATATGGAAATATATAGGGAATAATTGATTTTATTCTTTTAGGCTCTTCATGAACCTGTTTTGCAAAATACATTAAAACATTAACAAACAAACAGTACTTTTCTCCTCAACTTAAGCAAATACCTCTGAATGAATAATTTTTCTTCAAAATTTCCCATGCCCACTGCCATCTCTAAATTATCATATGTGACATATAACTTTTCTTAAAGAACACTTCCACTAAAGTGATGCATTTCCTCAGGAATCTGAAAAGTCTCCCCTCTCTCTACATAGTTAAGTCTAACTACCCAGCCTGTTATTCATCTCCCTCATCTGTCTGTAAGCCAATTTTTCAGCCTCATTTCCATATGTGTCTTTTTACCCACCCTGTCACTTGGCAAACATAATCACTAGCTCTGTCTCTCCTTCCTCTCTGAATCACCTCTGTGCCTCCACTCACACAAGGAATGTTTATCCTCTCATTTCTCCAGATGTTGAAGTCCACTCAGGTGGGGTTTTCTCCACCAATCCCTGCCTCTTTCATTTGGTCAAAAGTAAATGTTTCCTCCACTAGTTTACAAACATTAATTATGTATACCACTGAAGTAATTTTCTTCCTTCAGCTTCATTTTATTTTATATTCAGGATATCTACTCTACAACATGTAAAGGAATAAAAAGAAAATAGCATGTGCCATTTGGCATTTGCCTTTTTGGCTCCATGTATATTATATACATAGGCCGGGCTTAATTCTCAAAAATTAAAGCAGTAAAATGGATGTAAAATAATTACACCAAATTATAGATAAGGAAATTAACATAGACATAACAAAATAAGCTGGTCTGCATTTGTAACTAGAAATCAATAAAGCCAATCCTCAATGCCTCAATCTATATTACACTACATTAGCTCTGGTAAATGGATACAAAAAGTACTGCAAAAGCTGAAAGGAGTGGGGACTGTTAACCATTACCATTCTTATTAACTTCATGTTTCTCCATTGCTCTTCATCTTCATTCACCTGCCCCCACACTCCTCTTCCTTCTTCTTCTCTCCCTCCCTTCCTCTCCCTGACCTCCTGTTTTATAGTGTGCATGGATGGGTCTTTCAAGACCATGAACCTTTTCTTGTCCCAATTTTTATTTATGGACTTGAGCTTAAACTCTGAGATATGTAGATGAAAATCTTTTCTTTCCCCAGGCCATTACAAACTCCACTGGATACCTGAGAGGATTAGATGCCCAGTTAAATCCCCATTACTGGATTCTCAGAGGGCACCTTGGTTAGGTTAGAGCACTGTTTTGTGAAAACAAGATTATACCTTCCCTATACAGGTTAACAATGGTTCTTTAGTTTCTGGAATATATCCACATTTCTTTTTGTTTTGTGTTAGATCATTCTGCCTCTTTTCTGTGGTTTCGATTTCTTTCTCCAGTCTGTCTCCTTTGCTGCCTCCTGCGTCTGCCACTCACCAACCAGTTTTATTGGTCCATTCTCTATCCTTGTTCACATTTGTTAATCTACTGCTGCTGGCCCAGGATTTGAGAAGGACTCAATATTAATGTGTTCCAACAAAGAAGACGTTTTCTTATCTCAATCACCACATATATAAGGAAATGTTGAAACCAGCTGAATTTAGCCATCTTCACTGATGTTAATGATTATCTTTCTTCTCGGCAGCAGACTTGTGCTATTTCTGCTGACAATATCTAAGGTCACACACTGCCCCAAATGAATTTGAATTTGCGTAGATGATGAAGTTGCCAACTTGTTTGATTCACAAGTACTGGGGAAGGAATTTGTGTGAGCACTGGACTGATAGCTAAAATAACTGAACTCAAATTCCTGTAATCTTTCAAAACATCCATGTTTTTAATCTCCAAAGTGGAACTGTGATGGAAGTTTCCCTTAGAGGGTTATGTAAGGGTTGAAATGAGATAAGGTATATGAAAGACATGGACTTGCATTTAGTTGATCCTCAATATCTTTCTAATATTTCCTTCCTTCTAAATCCATTTTTCAATAGTCATCCCAATACAAAGAAGACCTTTGGCATTCTCAAAATAAATATGTTTTTTTAGATCAGGTGTTAGAATAGATTTTAGAGGAATTTATATATCATGTTAAGAAATTGCAGCCCTATTCTGTAGGCAATATATGATTTTGCATTAATGTAATGATTTGGCTCTCAGCAGCAGCAGCCTTTAGAAAAGCTCACTTTATACGAGGAACTTTGAAACTTTCATACTTTAATAGTTATTGACATTAATAAGGGTAAAGATACTTAATGGGGGCAGACAATCAACTGGTACACACCTATAATCTCATTTATTAATACAAGCCACTATTTGAGTTCTATAAGCATATTCTCCACAATGTGTCTTTTCTTCTCTTACCCTCATTTACTTTCCCTGGCTTATACCTGCTTCTTTTACTACTTATATATGTTTTTCCTACCCCATGCTGGGACCTTCTTTTGCTATATTATGACACTGTTTAAGCCTGCAGGCCATTCTTAGGGCTCCTGTTGATCCTTAAAACTGGATTGTTTTTGTTTTTGTCTTGTCCCTATACATACAAGAGTGAATGGTAATAAAAACAAACACAAATGTTCACTGAATTCTATGTGTCAGGCATAGAGCTGAGATCCTCATGCCACATAAGATTTTATACTTTACAGCAACCTGTGAGGCAGCAATGACTGTTATCCCCAGTTTACACTTCCAAAAACTGAGGCGGAAAGAGATTTAGTTTCCCAAGAAACATAATTTGGTGTTATGACATGAGTCACTGTTCTACCTGGCAGCACTCAGTAAATGTTTATTGAATTAAATACCCAGAGTTTTGTCATACTTCGTGGCCCAGCTCAAACTCAATCTTTCTTGAAAGAAAGAAAGAAAGAAAGAAAGAAAGAAAGAAAGAAAGAAAGAAAGAAAGAAAGAAAGAAACTCTCTGAGCTACACTTCAAGGAGAAAATCTTTCTCTAAACCCCCAAAACATTTATTTCTATGTTTATTTTCTACCTTATGTGTAGTCAGATATTAATTTACTTTCATTCAATGGTTAAATGTGTAAGAAAGTATAAATCCCTGGGATGCCTGGGTGGCTCAGTGGTTGACAGTCTGCCTTCAGCTCAGTGCATGATCCCCAGGGGTCCTGGGATTCAGTCCCATATCAGGCTCGCTTCAGAGAGCCTGCTTTTCCCTTCTGCCTATGTCTCTGCCTCTCTCTGGGTCTCTCATGAATAAAAAAGTAAAACCTTTAAAAAAATGAAAGTATAAATCCCTTAAATAAAACAGTATCTGGCTTTTAGTGTCTTATACGCACTTTTAATTAATTAGCAACTAAATGAAAATTTATACAAATAGTCCTATCATGACAATGTATGTGTAACTGCCACCAACCTAAAAATCAACTCAAGGAATAAGCCACATGCAGTAGGGTATGTGTTTAATATTTTAATAGAGAAATGTGTATGTCATGTTTATGGAAATTAACTTATATTCAATAGGAGATATCAAAATTATAGAATGACATGGACTCTGAATTAACAAGTGCTTACTCTACACTAGCCAGAAATAACTTTAATTGTGTAAAAGATCTTCTATCTGTCATTACATACCCCATAGCACCTAATATAAGCTCTGTATACAGTAGGTTCATTATAAAGAAGTGAGTTAATAAATGAATACCAAGATTACTTACACTAAGCCTAGTATTAAATAAAAGTCAGAAAGTCATATCTTCTTAACACAGCTTTTCTTAACCAGGGTCTCAAAGGAGAAATATATCCATCTTCCAAGGATATTTCCAATCTAGGAACAAACACCTAGACTTACTTCTTTACACTAACTGTAAAAATCAAGATCCTTCCATGTGGGTGAATAGATTTGTGAGACCTAAGACACTAAAAACATTATCACTATTGTTGTATGTGGTAGGCTATGCAATGCCCAAGCATGGGAGATAGGAGACTTAGCTTCCAGTTCTTGTTCTTTGACTTGAGTACAATAATTCTTGTACTCAGTCTTGTGGATTGAGTAGAGTACAATAATTCTAAGGTAGCTTTCAACTTCAGTATTTCTTAGTAGCCCATAGTAGAAATGATCTTCTGATAGAAGCAGAAATAATTACTATGTGAAGTATACTTCTCTTTCCACTCCTTGTCCTTATGAGTGCTGTCAGACAAATGCTGAATCCAAAATAAAAATGTACATTCTAACCATGAATATAAATGAAGTTTTTCAGATGGTTCAGGGATTGTATAAAAATTCTCCCATGATACAATACCAAATATCCCTCTTGATTCTTTACATATCTATTTCCCTCTTCATGTTTTAAATATCTGATGCTTTAGATAATTCTCTCAATGTTTTAGATGTCTCTTTTATTTTTTACACTAAAAATATGCTTCAATAATGTACAGTACTGACTCATATTTCATATAGATAATACTAGAAAGAAAATAATCCTCCTCTAAAATATAATAATATTCCCATAAAAATAATGTTGACATCTTAATTTTTTATGTAATAAAAATAGGAGCATCTGGGTGGCTCAGTCAGTGAGTGTGTGACTCTTGATTTCAGCTTGAGTCATCTCAGGGTTGCAAGATCAAGCCCTCGGCAGGCTCTGTGCTGGGTGTGGAGCCTGCTTACGATTCTCTCTCTACCTCTCCCTTTGCCCCCCAACTTCAAAAATATAAATAAATACATACATAAATACATACATACATACAAAAATCTTATTTTGCTCCTACTATGTGCTGAGCCAATTGCTGAAAATATAAGAGTGAACATGGCACAAGATGTACCATCTAGTAGGTAAAAGGGATAATAAGCAGGCAACAGCAACACTATATAGAAATACTAGGGTGTATATACCGAATGTGAGAGAGCATATGAAGAAGGAAATCATTCCCCAGGTCAGGGATATCCAGGAAAGGTTTCTCTGGGGGAAGCAATATCTAAGCTCAGGTTTCAAAGGAAAAGAGGACATAGAGGACATTATAAGCCAATGGACAGTCTAAGTCATTAATGGGGTGGTAGAGCACAAAAGAAGATACAATTAGCCTCTGATGTTTAGTGTGAATGGTTTAAGAGATAAGGCAAGAAACTCAAGACTAGGTCTTGAAATAAGCAAATGGCCGTATAATACTCATTTATAAAGAAATTAGATTTTCTCCCAATTACATCAGAAATCCATTATTTGGAAACTGGTTTTTAGAAGTATAAAGAAAAAAAAGGTAATACAAACAGTAACTCCCTGCTACAAACATGAGTATGTAGAGAACCTGAAATGGTCTAGGTAGTCTGAATTATAAAATACTTTAAATTTCTTCCCTCTGGTTCAATATGAAATTGAATCTGGTTTCATAAAGTTCTTCCAGAATATTTCAAGAGTCAAGATTTTTCAGTCATATTTTAATGATATGTAATAAATAACATAATCACAATTTAGAAGGTTGGAAGCCTGGGTTCTGGCTACGGTTCAACCACTAACAAATTCTGCATCCTTGGAGAACACACATAAGTAATTTCTATAGATATCAGCTTCTATAAAAGGAGAGTACTTAACTTATTTAATACCAAAGTCACTTTCAAAACTATGCTTCTGAATAATATTTTTGAACACTTTTATTTTATAATATGATCTATGGATTTACCTTTTTGTTTCTAAGTAGGTACTTAAAATCCTCTTTTCGGTAGGTGAAATATAGTTTACACTATCAATTAACTTTAAAAATGTGTGTATTAGAGAATATAAAGGTACATGTTGCCTTGTTCATAAAATCACAGATTTCCATTTAACAGGAGATTTGAATTAAGCCAGTTTGTTGCCCATTTAAACCACTTCACATACATTAGACTATTCAAAGGCATTGTGACCTTCACCTTTGTTTTCATTCCTTGTGCTCAATCTAACACTAATAATGGGTACACAAAAATTATGGATTTGAAAATATATTTTCTGTAATAGAAATAGTTTTCTTTGAGACTCTTATATTGCTGTCTGCACATTAAAGTTTTAGATCAGAAAAGGTCGGTATTATTTATTAACATGTGTTGCCATTAAGTCCAATTGGCAGAGGAAATGATAAGGTGAAAGATTAAGATGATTGAATCAAGGTAACTAATCAAAGTCAGTTAAAAATAAGTTTTAGATTCCTTAAACTCTTGCTTTGGTCTTAAAACCATACTGACTTTATTTTTTTCTTTTCTAATCTATTTGAATTCTGCTGGGAACCATTAACACTGTCAATTAATATTTATTGGAAACATGGCATTATTTCTTCACTCATTTATTTATATTATATATTTGAAGTCTTGGAAACATTTTAATAGGAGATTGCTGAATCAAACTGAATCCTGTGATTTTCATAAATGTCAATATCCATTCTCAGGAATGGCTTAGTGCCAAGATTCTATACCATAAACCAGAAAGAAAATAAAATGCCCATGTCTTAATTCTAGCAAACCAAATCTGGCCAGATAATTGTAAATTAATTTTCCCCCAAGGAAATCCAATTCCATTTATATTCTTATAAATAGACCATAGTTACACTTTTCTAAGAGTTTAGATTTGAATAATAATTAATAGTCATTGATCTAGAATAGGACATCCATTCCAAGTTCTTAGTGTACATTCTAAAGTCACCTTTGATGTACAATCTTTTAAACCTTCATTATTTAATCATTTAAGTCTTTAAAATGAATGTCATTCTGTTATTCTTTTTCTCCATGAGTTTAATATGAATAGACAAAGAGTATTTTTAATATTCTTTTACACAATTTTGGTTAGAAAAGACTCATTTCATCACATCTCATGAGTTGTATTTGCAAGGCAATTAATCCACTTGGGATGTTGTCATTAAAATAGGTTCTTGATCTGAGATGAATAAAAACCAGAAAACAAGTTTAGAGTAGAATCTAAGTAAAATTTTTGTAATATTAGTATGAATAAAAATTTCAGGTTGGGAATTACATCTATACAGATAACTGCCACATAATCATAAGGAACATACATGCACATTGCTGTTATAAATCACATAAACCTTCTGTGCAGGTGGTAAGTTTTATTACTTCACCTAAATGTGGAACTCCTTTATAACAGGAGCTATATAATAGTAAAAATAATTGTCAGTTATATATTTATTGAGCACCTTTACTCATCATTAAGATAGTAATAGATATAATCTTTAACATCACAATAACCCTACAGGCTGTATATTTTTAGCTATGTTTTATGGGTGAATGAACTTAAATGAGCCATGATTCAAGAAATTATCCCAAGCCACACAGGTAAGATTTGAGACTTCCAGGCTTAAAATTCAGTTCTGTTCATCTCCAAAACCTATCACTTTTTACTATAACCTGGACCTTACCTTCTTTTTTATTTTTATTTTGAGAGAGAGGAACACACACATGTGCAAGCAGAGAGGGAGGGGTAGAGGGAGAGGGAGAGAGAGAGAGAGAACTTAGGTTCCACACCTACCACAAAGCCCCACTCGGGGCTCAATCACATGACCATGAGACCATGACCTGAGCCAAAATCAAGAGTTGGACATTTAACACTGAGTCACCCAGGTGCCCCACGGGCCTTACCTTCTTATAGGCTATGTTACAAATAGTCTATAAAAACACAAAGCATCAGTATTATAATATCATTGTTATTCCAACTTCTCCATTCTAGTCATGCTTCCCAGATTCCTAGTAACTGGCCTAGATGCTTCTAATATAGATGAGAACTTTTTTTTTTTTTTTTTTAAGCTTGAATTCTCCTAAATTAGACCACTGGCCCAGACTGGCCAGTCCCAGTCCAAAGGTAGCTTCACACCTAAAAGGCTGTTAGTATCTTTGTGACTTTCAAGAGCTTGCTATAGTCCCTCTCATGTTTTTGTTTTGCTTGTAAATTCTGGGCTTTCTTAATAACTTTTGGAGTAAAAAGTAACCAAGACATGCTCTTCAGTAGAATCCTTAGGCTATACAGACTCCCTGACCATATATATGAAGATCTTGAGACTTGGAATGGGTATAATAGCTTTCTGCAGCATATGTACAGCATATATTTTCCATAGAATGGAAGATGCAACATTACTACAACCAGAGGATGCTGTAGAAAGGCTATGGCAGCTGCCAGACAGTATGTGATCAATGTTTGTACACTGAAGATAGCTGACATGTAATATAAAAATTAGAAAAGAAACATGTCAAGACACTCTTGTTCCAATCAGAAGTTAAGAAATCAGTTACTGCATAGATCTGCTTATGGTAGTACTGGCCAAATTCTCCTATTTGCACTTATATTGTGGACAACACAAACATGACGAATAGATATACATATGCACAAAGATCACATTCAGCAGTTGAATGTGCAAGGCAAAGTGAATGATGTCAAAATAAACACAGTCCCTATGCAGTTTGGCATAAAAGTAAATGAGTAATAGACCCTATTCCTATCCCTGACCCTAGCAATCCATATTAATTTGGGCAAACTAAACATGCCCTCTGAGTTTATAGTCCCATCTGTCAAATAGGCATAAATACTGCTATCTATGGCATGGCTTACTATGAAGATTTTGGGAGGACATTATAGAAACAGCATATGGCATACATATAACACAGTCCATTGATCAATATGTACCATAAATAAATAACTAAAATGTGTAATAGAATTAAATTATTGAGAATCTGCTATATTGGGGCCTAGGCTGGTCATTGAAGTCCAGACATGAATAAACTCAGTCTCTTTCCTTGAGTACATTATGATTAAACAGATGGCTATTTCCAAAAAATAAAGATTACTGGACAAGGGAAAAATGTGAACTTAAAAGTGATGGTGTACCTATAGGGAAGAGAAGTAATGTAAATTTCAGACTATGAAGTCTAGGGCAAGATGTATTAGGCAATAAATATAGAAGAAAGGCAAACCCCAAATCTCTGAGGGCATTTTAGGCCAACTAAAATAAAATAAGCTTACCTATCGTTTTCCTCTTTTATCCTTTATATGCTGTAGCTTATGCTTATATTGAAAAAAATAATTAATATATGTTATTGAGATAAGATGTTGCCATAATGATCTGAAATGTCTCTCAAAATGCATTTTAAACTGGTAATTCAAAAAAAACAAAAACAAAAACAAAACAGAGTTCTCAATTCTAGATTGGTCACACCATCAGTGGCATTGCCTACAGGATTATGAATAAGTTGCTTTGCTTTCTGAGCCTGCTTCTTTTTATACCAAGAATAAGAATTCTTAACCTGTCAAATGCACAGGGTTATCTTAATTCACAACTATAACAAAGGATGTGAAAAGGATGTGAAAGTTCTCAGTATGTGGTAAAACTCATATGCTTGGAAAAACAGGATAGTTACTAAAAAACTTGTTCCACTTTGGCAAAGTGTTTCACATACCTCATCTTATTTAATTCTCACAACCAGCCCAGGAGGTAGATACTATTATTATCCTCATTCTACAAATGTGAGAAACAGAAGCACAAAGCATTTAAACAACACCCTCAAATCCACAAAACTAAGAAGTATTGGAATTATGTTTCAAACCCAGGAAACTATTTGGTGTCTGATCTCACACCTCATCGTCTGCCTTCACCTCTACTTTATACTACATGAAAGTGCTACAAGTCTGGGTCTGATGAAAACAAGAGTGGACATGAGGAACACAGAAGTTTCGCATGAGCATCATGAAGAACACAGCTGGTCAAGAATTGGAACGTGTCAGAAGTTTGTGGATGCTTGAGAACATCAGAGAATTTTCCCTTACCGGACAGTGTCCCAGGCCTCTGAAGACAAGTGACATGATGAGAAAGATGAAAGGTTAGAACAGGCAGATGAGTGCTCATCAGCCAGAGTAGGCTAGAGATTCACCTGGCCTGCAAGCGGCCAGAACAAGGCAGCTCAGGAAGAGAGCAGCATCCTGCAAGCAAAGAAAGGCCCCAGCCTCACCTGGTGAGAGGGAGAGAGGTAAAGGCCTGAGAGACAAAGGCACAGAAAGAGGAGACCGAAAAAGCCCCATGGAGGCCTGGGAGATGAAGATGGCTTTAATTATCCCACAAAGGTCATTGGAAATGCCACTTTCTCTCTATGAAATAGAGCTCAGCCTGCTGCATGTGGCTGTGAAGAAACTTTATGTGTTCAAATTGTATGCATTTCAGGAAGGACGTTTTGTTCTCTGCAGGCCTTTGGACTGTAGGGACCATGAAAACACATTTTATCAAAATAGGTTTGTAGGACATATTTGATTTCTTCTGTGACGGCTCCAAAACTAATCCTTCGGGGCAAAATGAAAGAAAAAAAAAAAAAAAAACATGGAGGAATGCAGCATAAAATACTGTGACAGGACAATAAAAATATACCACTTATGAAAATAACTGAAGTGGAAAAGGAATTAAAGAGTAAAGCAATTTAGGTGTGGGGGTGAAAAGGGACGGCAAATTTAGGTTGTGATTTGAATTGATGTCAATGCCTTGCACCTATAACCCCCCTTCCAAGCCTCTTCCTCTTCTAGGTCAGGAATTGCTGTGTCTTCTGGAATAAGCCTTTCTGTCTCGGTGGTGTGCATATGTAATGATATAATAAAAGAAGTTGAAAAACTCTGGAATTCCTCATCCTGTTTCTTAAAAGACATTAGGGACACCCAGAAATGAATGACTCATGAAACTCAGCAAAAGTGTTAAATAGAAGAGTTTAAAGTGCCAAGCTTAGACAGACTAAAAAAGGAGGGGTATTTTTGTCATCTGGAACATGGGCTATGCCCTATGGTATAACCTGAGTTCAAATCCTAACTCTGCCATTTTCCAGTTTTGTGAAAGATGGATGATAGATTAATCATCCTTTCTGAGCTTCAATTTCTTTACCTGTGATAATACCACTCCACGCTTTTGTGAAGATTAAGTTAAAATTTATGAGCCTTTTTTTCTTCAATGCCCAGTACAATGGTTATACAAGTATTATTAGTTATTTCTAGTGTGAGATAAAAATTAAACTTATCCTGTTTAAGCTTAGAATCGCCATTTTATAAATAGAATCCGGAACCATGTCAGCTGTAACTACAAAGCAATTAAAACTGATTTTATTTTACTTTGAGTAAATCTACATTTTTGTGAAAGAAGGGCTGCCCCCCCTCAGTACCTTTGCACTGGATTTCAAAGCTGTTTCTGCCCCAAATCCTCCCAGGTTTCTCTCTAAAACACTGTTCCCAAAATCTATGTTTTGTTTTGTTCAAACACTTTAGTTCTTTTTTTTAAGATTTATTTATTAATGAGAGACACAGACAAAGAGGCAGAGACATAGGCCGACAGAAAGGCAGGCTCCCTCTAGGGAGCCTGATTTGGGACTCGATCCCAGGACCCAGGGATCACGAAATGAGCCAAAGGCAGACGCTCAACCACAGAGCCACCCAGACATCCCCAAAGACTTCAGTTTTTAAAAGACATTTTAGGGTGGCCCAGGTGGCTCAGTGGTTTAGCACTGCCTTCAGCCCAGGGCCTGATCCTGGAGACCCAGGATCGAGTCCCACGATGGGCTCCCTGCATGGAGCCTGCTTCTCCCTCTGCCTGTGTCTCTGCCTCTCTGTCTCTGCCTCTCTGTGTATGTGTCTATCATGAATAAATAAATAAAATCTTAAAAAAAAAAAAAAAAAAGACGGGATCCCTGGGTGGCGCAGCGGTTTAGCGCCTGCCTTTGGCCCAGGGTGCGATCCTGGAGACCCGGGATCGAATCCCACGTCGCGCTCCTGGTGCATGGAGCCTGCTTCTCCCTCTGCCTATGTCTCTGCCTCTCTCTCTCTCTCTCTCTCTCTCTCTTTTTCTCTCTCTCTCTCTCTGTGACTATCATAAATAAATAAATAAATAACTTTTTTTAAAAAGACATTTTAGATTCACAACAAACTTAAGAGGGAGGTACAGAGATTTCCTGTATACTTCCTGTCCCTACTCAGGCATAGCTTCTCCCATTAGCAGCAGCATCCTCTATCAGAATGGTGCGTTTGTTCCAATCTATGAATCAGCATAAACATAATCACCTGTAGTTCACAGTTTAATGTTCAGAATCTATTTTTAGTGAATAAATAATTATGAAATTCTTATAAATTATTACTAAAACAAATAATGCCAAATAACACTCTTTAGTTGGATAGTTTGGATTATTTTGACTCTAGCACCACAAAATGGAACATGATATTATAAACTGAGCCTAAGATACCTGATCTGAGTTATAAAAGAATTGAACATCAACATCCATATTTGCAGATGCAAGGATGGGGACAGCAAACATTTTAATTTAAAAAAAAAGAAAAAAATAAAATTTATTTTGGTAGATTTAGATTGATCAACTTCTTAGCAGTCCAATTAATGTTTTACAAATTTTACAAAGGACTTGTCCTAATTCTCTAAGACCATAGCATTAGAAATTGTAAATGATCTATAGTGATACCTTTGTCATATACCTAACATTTAATTTATTAAAAAGCAGGCATTGTTATGAGGATTTATTGACTTTATATGAAGTTCTTTAAACTTGTTTTAATCCTTTAAAATTATTTGTGTAAATGGTCCCATAGAGAATTTGCATCTCCCCTCAAATTATTTGCAAAATATTCTATGAAAAATCTGTGTTTGCTTAGGAAAGGACTTGTGGGTTTCATAAAATATTTTAGTGAGTAACTAGTTTAAAAATACATTGGTCAATTCACTAACAAATGTTTATGGTCAAACATTTATTGGAGTTTGGTGTTCATCATTCTTAAAAATTACTTATTTATTTGAGGGAGAGAGAACAAGAGAAAGAGAACAGCAGGGTAAGGAGCAGAGGGAGAAGCAGATTCCCAGCTGACTGGGGAGCCCTATATTGGGCTTGCTTCCAGGATTCTGGGATCATGACTTGAGCTGAAGGCAGATGCTTAACCAACTGAGCCACCCAGGAGCCCAGGGTGCTCAACATTTTTGAGTAACCACGATGATTTAGGTATAAAGTTTTGTTTTGTTCATTAACATATATATTAAGTAAAATGTGACCATACCCATGTCCCACTCAGCAGACAGTACAACATAAAATGGGGCAACAGTTGACACTCTTCTTTCCTTGCTTAGATAAGCTTTAATTTCATATTTTAATAATGAATTGGATATAGCTTGATGTGTCACATAGAGAGGCATTCCAAATTAGGTTACATTTTTTGGCATAATATACAGAAAATGGAAGGAATAAAAAAATATATGTCTTCCTATATCTCACTAAGACATCACCTAGCCAGGGTACATAATTTGGGCAACAGAGACTAAAGCCTTTGTACTAAAATTCACAGCGTAAGAAAATTAAATATTCTAGACATAAGAAATGTAAAATCAATTAAAGATAAAGTGCTGTCCTAAAATATACCTTTGTAGATTCTATCGGAATTAACCCAGGAGAACACTGTAGGCCTTCTTTCGAAGTTATTCAAATCCAATTGATGTCACCATATGCAAGTTTATTTGACATCCAAGAGCAATTTAATTGGCTATATTCTTTGTTTCTAAAGGGCAATTTTGTGCGTGATATCTAGGTGTTCTCTGTTTGCTATTGCATTGACCTTTAGAGATTCTTAGAAACAGTCTTTGAGGTTTCATTCCATTTTTTCCAGGCTGAAAACAGCTTATTAAATCGTCTCCTCTGAGATAATAACATCACCATTATAGAGAGGTGGATGTGGACATACTAAGGCTGTGTCAACAATATCCCAAGCATATACAAATATTACTGCATTTAAGTCATGGGCTTTTTAGGTTGTTTGTTTACCTAGTTTAACTTTTTATTGTGTTTTCTTTTCTTCTCTCATGAACATAAGATGATCAATTACCAGGCAATAGTCTATTGGCAGACAACGTATGAAATAATTAATGTAATGAAATTATCTTTGTAAAGGATATAAAGTTCTCAGGAACAAAAATTGATGTTTGTTTGGAAGCTACAGTGTTCCAGGTACTCATCTTATTTTTGACTTAAAAATATATTCATGACGGAGAGAAAATTAAGCCTTATTTAAGAGCTCAAATAATTTGGAAAGACCACACAAGTATTTAGTAGTGGATCTGATTTAATTTGGAATCATGGGATCCAAAAAGAGTATTTTTCTTTTTTTTTTTTTTTTTTATTAATAATGCTACCTTGGGAAGTATCATTACTACTCTAATTACTATTATGAATACTAAACTATACAATCAGATTGTCTTATGATTGAAAATCATCCGTGCATTTTACACATGAGCCTATTAGTAAACTTTGGGCAAAAATAATTGACCCTTGGAGAAACTTTAAAGATAAAGTCCCTGACCTTCAAGGGGTCATAGATCTCCCCCTGAATTGTCTCAGAGGCTAAAAGGCAGTTGAGACTTTGCTGACACATGAAAGTGTGTGAAGGCCCGTTTGCATTGTTGATATGTTGATATAATTAGGATAGAAAGATTTCAAAGAACTGGATCCCACAGCACCAATTGTATGAACTTGGGTTAATCATTTAGCTTTCATCTATATTTCATCTTTCATCTAAATTTTCTCATTCATAAATTCAAAATAATAATATAATCTAAGTTGTGGCATTGTGTGAGGATTAAATTTTTTAATATGCATAAAGCTTGCACTACATGCCAGAATGTGGTGATCACTCAGCAATACTAACTATACCAAGCAGAATTCCTTTAATTTAAAAGGATAGAAACTCAAACTATCTTAAGACAAAAGTGAATTTGTCACCTATATAACTAGGAAGTCCAAAGAATAGAATTAGCTTTAGGCATAGATGGATCCAGAGGTTCAAATGAAATAATCAGAATTATCTTTCTCTCTCTCTCCCAGCTTTGTGTGCTTCTGTTTGGCCTGTTTTCAGGCAAGCCCCTTTATGATTCTTTCATGCTGCTACTATCAGGCCTAATCTACTATTAGCCTTACACCTCACAATTCCAGAATTCCTACTTTTTAATTTTTATTTTTAAAAAACCAAACCATAATATATATGTACATATATATATTTATAGTCATACATATTATGACAAAATAAATAAAACTATATTCTAACATGGATTAAAAATGCACACACAAAATCCCAGTGAAATATTTTCTTCTTGGAACTGAGTGAACAATATGCTCTGAAAGGATAAAAAGGAGATATCAATTTTATCTTAAATGTTCTCTATTAATAAAATGAAAACAAGAAATAACAGAAGCTAGAATGGAAAATGCTAATACTTGTTAATTCTAAATGATAGATATATGGGTATTTTTGCATTTATTTTCTCTACGATTGCATTTTTTTTTTCAAATTTTCATCATAAAAAAAGATCCAATGGGAGTTTCAGCATGGGCCTTTCTAGCCTCATAGGATTGACACTACACTGCATGTGATTAGTCTAAGCAAACTTATCTAAAATAAAGATGGTCAGTTGCAGAAAATAGAAATCAAAATTATAATGACAATGTTTAACACTGTTGTGGTACATACCATGTGCCGTACAAACCAATAAAAGCATAAAGTAGACATTATTTTATCCTTATTTTAGGATTCAGAAAACTGAAGCCTGGAAAAATTGCAGCCTGCCCATGATTTTCTATTAGTAAGAAGTAAAAACAGGATTTGAATCCGGCACCTTTGCTCCAGAAGTTTACCACATGACCCTAATGCTATTGGGAGGAAATGGGGTAGAAATCTCCCATATTCTGAAAGACAGAGAAACACCTCACTGGAATCAAAGATTCAGGAAAGAGGAAGTCTTGAAAAGTTTACATACATTTGCAGAAAGAGATTATGAAGTCATAAACTTAACCTGTCTTATTACTTGACCCCATGTGAAGGATATTGTAAGTATTTGATATAAATATGTATATGTGTATTGATGCAGACTGTTCTCCCCAAAGAGGATGAAATGGTATGTTGCCATCCAAAGCCTTTTTGAGCTAGAATGGGTCATGTTTCCTTGCGTAGGTTCCAGCCCTTATACTAAAATATATAACATACTATGTCTGAACTACACTGATTAATGGTATGAAAGCAGCTACTATCTATGAATACTTCACTGGATTCAGAACATAGATGACTAGATGACTAGATGACCATTGTGAAAGAGTGAGGGGTGAGACTAAGACTAGGCACACAGAGTGATAGTAGGCATTAATTCCCACTACCTCTTTCAATTTAATTTTAGTTATCCAGTGAATTTATTATTTTCAGTAGTGTAGAGAAATTACATATGCCATTTGACTGAATTATGTATGACCTTATACTAAATATGACAGATGGAAAAGCAGAACGTTAAAATTATCTGACACTTCTAGAATAAAAATACACTGTTTTCAAAAAGAATATTAGGCTACAGATTAGTCGTTTACTTGGATTATAGAACCAGATTTATTATTTCAAAGCCTTGTCAAATCATAAAAACTTGTTGAAATTTATTTTTTCCTCTGTGAAATGAGGCTGGTAAAACGCATGGATTCCTAGATGATATGATTTTAAGTCAGAGTTTTCCATTTGATTACTACCTTTTTATAGGAAAACAGCTTTCCCCCACTCATTCAGTCATTCATTCATTCACCAACCTACAATTTACAGCCCTGCTCTAATTAGGAACTTTACTAAGAAACAAGGATATGAGAGGAACTACAGGAGTACTATTAACGCTAAACTAATCTTGTTTTTCCACACACCTCCAGATACAAAACAAGATCAATGGAAACAAAAAAAAAAAAAAAAAAAGATCAGTGGAAACAGATTATATAATGGTAGAGCTGATTAATAATGAGGATAAGTCAGGAAATAATGGACTCCTATATGAAGCATGTACTTAGAATTAGCCCATCATCTACTAAACATATCAGAGAGAAAATTCTTGCATTTGTATAGCTGAACAGAAAGTTTGAATACTACTATATCTTAACATAAGACATGGACAAGGGAAGAGATATTTAAAAGTATAAGAAGACTGAAAGTTATGCAAGGTATATGGAATGACAAGCATCGCCAGAAGTTTAATGTCTCTTATTCATATTTACTTGAGGTTTCGGTATTTTATTACAAGAAATTTCAACAACTAATGTCTTGAGGTCCATAATGCATAAATGCAATATTTAATGTTATAGCTTCAACAATCAAAAGTCTTGCAAAACCAATAGTAGTACACATAAATACAAAACTATTTTAGGAAATGTACTTTCACTTTTAGTAGAACTCTTTAGGGCTGAATTCAGCAAGCAGAACCATTAATATTATTGGGTAAGACCTTAAATTAATCATAAGGATCAACACTACATTTATAAGTTGCTGACTTTTAAATGAGTTAGAAGTCTGGTATGTTTTGTGGAATTAGAGCTCAAATTGATTCCATCAATCTCAAGTATTGAAAATAAAACCTTATGTTTATGAGACTTAAGGTTGTAAAGCTGCATTATAAGTCTTTTATAAAATAGTCTATAAATATACACAATGATGATAAAGTCTGTTCTACCAATCTTCACATTTAATACTATACACATATGCTAAATATATTCAAGGCTTAATGTATGCTTTTTGCTAGTTTTGTGAACATCCCTTGATTTATACTTTTTAGTTTCCTAAGATATTATATTTTTAACCACATCTACCCATGTTTCTAAATCCTGGTTTTTCTTTTCACTTTTCTTCATCTATTCATTTCTGATATCAGTCTTATTTTAGGATTTGCTATATTTAAAATTTTGCTTCATACTCATTACCTTTTTTAAAAAAAAGCAGGTGATTAAAATTATTTAAAAATAAAAGTGTTGGGATCCCTGGGTGGTGCAGCGGTTTGGCGCCTGCCTTTGGCCCAGGGCGCGATCCTGGAGACCCGGGATCGAATCCCACATCGGGCTCCCGGTGCATGGAGCCTGCTTCTCCCTCTGCCTGTGTCTCTGCCTCTCTCTCTCTCTCTCTCTCTCTCTCTGTGACTATCATAAATTAAAAAAATAAAAAATAAAAAATAAAAAAATAAAAATAAAAGTGTTGCAATCAATATTTCAGTATGGTTTAGATATTACAAATATTCTACAAATATTCCTAGGACTTAAAAGAGAAAAATTTTCTTCTATAAATTTTGTTTTCTAGTTTCTCTTAAAAAAGGACAGATAGACAAATACAGACAGATATGCAATCTAGCATTCTTTGGTAGTTGTTCCTTCAAGTGAAATTTTGCAGAAAGTGAGATGTTGAATATACATATTTAGGGCTATTAAGCAACCAATAATATTAAGACTCTATACCATGTGAAGATAAATTGCCAATATCTGTTATTCTAGACCTAGACTAGACCTAGGTACACTATATTAAATAAGAAGTGGGAGAAGCTTCAAAATCATCCCAGAGATGAAGGCAAACGATTTTTTTTAAGGCAAATGATTTTTATTTGGACATTTTCATTTTTAAAAATGCTACCATTAAAAAAAAATAAAAAATAAAAATGCTACCATTAGTAAGGTATTTATAATAGCTCTAACAAGCATCTTAGCTCTACCACAAATTCTATCAATTTATTCAGAGTCCCTGGAAACGAGATCACAGTTCATATTGTATTTACACTGAAAGTCTCCTATTTGTTCCCTTCTCCAGGCAGAACTAAGCATATATGGTCAACAGCTCAGTCTTTCTTCCAGGCCCCCAACTCTGCTGGCCACAGCCTGACTCTGTCCTACTTTCTGCTATCCACCTTTATCCTCAGCTCTTTAAGCAGAAAGGGGAGCTGAGCAAACCAGATTATTAAATGTTCCAGCTGCTACAGTCTCGTCTGTATGAGTGTAGGAAAGCCTTTTCTGTCCTCTGAGCCTTAGTTTTCTTATGCATATATTGAGAAGGTAAGTTCTGCTGAGATAGGCTTTTCCAAATTCATCATCCTCCAATGCTATGGCTACTGTCACGGATAGTAGCAACCTTGTCCCTTAAAGTTTTCTTCAGCTGCCCTTTCCGCTGGACAGTGATGTCATCCAGCTGAGGCACTTCCTAGAATGTCTCACGGAGAGATTTTCTAACACAATTTGCAGAGAATACGCAAGGCATTATTCTCCCATGAGTATTGTTTGGCAGGCAAATTTCATTCCATCACATTGGCATTTCTTACATACTGCAGAATCAACATGATACTCTGAACCTCAGATATAAATAAGAATAATCAGAATATATTCCTTTCAAAGAAAAGAATCATCCTGACCCTGTGTTTTGTTTGATTCCTTGAGCTTAATGTCTTTCAGAAAAACTTTCCCTACATCAAAATGTTAACAAGAGTTTTCCCTGAGAAAGGGAAGAAAAGTCATGGAGGACCTTTTTCTTTTTACTCTCTGTTACATGTACTGGTCTATATTTTAGTCCACACTGAATGCAATTCTTTTATAAATATACAGATTTTATTTTTAAAAAAGTTAAATTTCCCACACCATAAGCAAAAAAAATTACTTTTGGAAGGAAGGTAGCATTTGTGTTTTAATATTATCCATAATAATGATACCATCTATTTTTACTTCTCTTCAGCAGTTACTATGAAATAGCATTAACAACAGTCATACCCAAAATGTATTTAGATCTATTAATTTAATCCAAGAATTTGTGCATCTCATCTCTCATTCTATCTTCACAGAATTTCTTCTTGGTGGTTAGACTCATTATTATCATAAATATACTACAAATTTGAAGTAAGGATAAAAAAAAAGATCAAAGAGCACTACTAGTACTATATATTCCTGCATTAAACAATCAATTCAAAATAAGCAATGATAGCACAGTGGTTGTATAAAGGCATAGAAATACAACCTGAATCACTTTAGTTCTATCATTCCATGTGACCACTTGGATTTTATATTCTGTTTAAATTCTTTGAATGGTAAAGACAAGTATTGGAAATTGAATGCAAAGAAATAAACAGAGTACTAAAATTTCTAGAAGGTATTTTGAAACTGGGATTTGTTGTGAATTTCTTACAGACTCTCATTCTCTCTTTTTCTTTTTCATTCTCTCTGAATATTATATATGAAGCATATATATACACACACATATACACACATGTGTGTATATATACAAATGTATAGTATATGTAAATATATATGTAAGTATATGTGTAAAAGAAACTTTTCAAAAATGAATAAAAAGTATTTTCCAATATACTATAAGCAGAGGCAGATTGATAACTAGTGATACTGCTAATGACCATGAATATTAAAGAAGATGAATTTTGATGCACACTTTGACAAATTTGCAGAAGTCAGAGCTTAAAAACAGATAATGTAATTTATTACTATGCTAGTAATATACATGTATAAGTTTTTCCCTTTTAAAAAATACTAATTTTGGGGGCACCTGGGTGGCTCAGTAAGTTAAGTCCTGGGACCCAGCCAGCTTCTGGCTACTCAGAAGGGAGTCTGCCTCTCCCTCTCCCTCTGGCTCATCCCCCTCCAAGCTCATGCTCATGAACTGCCTCTCTCCCTCTCTCTCAAATAAAATCTTTTAAAAATAAAATTAAATGTAGGGGATCCCTGGGTGGCTCAGTGGTTTAGCACCTACCTTCAGCTCAGGATGTTATCCTGGAGTCCCGGGATCGAGTCCCACATCAGGCTCCCTGCATGCAGCCTGCTTCTCCCTCTGCCTGTGTCTCTGCCTCTCTCTCTCTCTCTCTCTCTCTCATGAGTAAATAAATAAAATCTTTTTTAAAAATTAAATTAAAATAAAATAAAAATTTTAAAGTATAATTCAATTTTACCTTTTTATTGTAAGGTTTCACTTGTTTATACTTGTAGAATTATATTATGTAGTATTATATATGCATATTACAATATAAGGAACTTTTCACTATGTTTCTTTTCTGCTCATAATCATTATTTACTTCATTACATGGTTATCCCTAAAAACAACTGTATTAAAAAACTATCTACCTTGGATCTTAAATATACAAGGTACAGTGCCACAGTGGATGTCTTCTGAGTAACCTATATTGGTATTTTTGGTATTCACACTCAGAAGGAAATACTGTGCTCAATAAGAGAAAGAAAAGAAAACATCCATCAAGGAAATACCTGCAAACTGCAGTGGCAGGTCATTGCCTAATCTACTCAACATCTTGAGGAAGTTGCAATTCCATCTCTTGGTTCCTGATCTAAATCCAATATAATGGATTTCATTGTGTTTTAAAGCCAAATGAGTAACCTTTCTCTATTGTTTTATTTCAATAGCATGTCTTATGTGACATTAAATCACATAAATCACTTAAATCATTCTGTTTTTCTAATTCTAACTCAATCATGTGTTAATGCCAATATGAAGAGTCCAGTGTTCCCCCATATTTTTGGGGTATAAAAGCACCTTTTTCTGAGTTAGCCATGTGCCCCCTGCATCAAGTTATATGGAAATCAAAGATTTGAGATAAAAATAATATTAAATTCATGAATTGTACTTCTGAATAACATTTCCATCTTAACAATAATTTGTAAAAAAGTAAGTTCTACTTCTTATACGAAGACTACATTTGTTAAATCCCTTCCTGGTATTAAACAGCTAAAACCAAACAGAAAAACACAAACAACAGTCAGTGACTAAAGATCTATCTGGATATAACACAGATTATTTTAAACTAACACCTGACTTTGAGAATATATATGCAAAAGCATCAACCTTAAATTTCTTCAATTACCTACATTAATGATGGGGTCAGCCCTAAGACTAATTAAATGAATGAATCTTGTAATTTATATGGGCTGCTTAGGTGGCTCAGTCAATTAAGCAGCCGACTCCTGATTTAGGCTCAGATCATAATGGTCTCAGGGTCCTGGGATAGAGTCCCAGGTCAGAATCTGCACTCAGTGGGGAGTCTGCTTGAGGATTCACTCTTCTCCTCTCCCTCTGCCCCTCCCCACTGCTTGTGCTCTCTCTTTAAAGTAAATGAATCTTTTATAAATATAAATAAATAAATAAATAAATAAATAAATAAATAAATAAATAAATTCTATGATCAACAGTTTTGAAAGTACATTTTAAGATAGATAAGTTTCAAAGCCTGTATATTGGCTTCATATTTAATAAAGAGGACAATTATGGAATCCAAGAATAAATAGCTCATCAAAATATAGAAACTTTCCTTGAGTCTAGAATAATAAATGATCACATCATCAGAATCCATCTGACCACAAAACTCAGAAAGTTTTTATAAATCAAAACCTGGACTCCTTTCAAACAATTTTAGGGGTCTATCTTAGCTTCGAATTCTATAATAAAATACCAGAGACTGGGTGGCTTAAACAAGAGACATTTATTTCTCACAGTTCTGGAGACTGGAAGTCCAAAATCTAGGTACTAACAGACATAATTCCTGATAAAGGAAAATTTCTGGGCTTACAGATGTCACTTTCTCCCTATGTGCAAACATGGTGAAGAGAGTGAGAGACAGAGAGGGGCTCTCTCTTCCTTTACTTATAAGGACACTTAACCCTCATAAGAGCCCCATCCTCATTTTCTCATCATTGGCCCTCATAAACTTCCAAATAGTCCATCCATCCAAATAACTGAGAATCAGTATGTCAACCTATGAATTTTGGGAGGATACATTCAGTCCAAACTGGGTATTTTGAAATCTAGAAGCAATCTGGTTTGATTTATCTATATCTATTTTTCCCCTAAAAATTAAATTGGATGCACAGAGGCCAGTGAAAGATAAAGGGTATTTATTTCCTTGACACAGTTGTTTCTACAATGCACATTAGATTCACCTCACTCCTGTAACAGTTTCCTGGGAGCTGCCTCTGCTCTGAAAACAAAAGGTATAATTATACAATTATAATATTTATGCATTCATCACTGCCTTCTTCCAAGCTCATCCCCGCTATTCCTAAATGATTATGGAGTTCCTATGTGTGAAGAAACTTGCCCAAAGTCAAGGGCAAGACCACAGCAAACCCCCAGATAGATAACTGATATCTAGCAATGTTTTAATACCCAAACTTCTGATACTTACCCCAAACCAAGTATGCCAGCCAAGTTAGCTTCACCCCAGAGTCAACAACATTTTTCTGTATACATCTGCTTTGCCTATACTACAGAATAAGTTTCTAGGTTTAGATAAATACATGTAGGAGCTGACTTCTGCTTAATGCAATATATCATGTGCTATGCTTTCCCATTTTGAGGATACTGTTGACACATCACTGATTATATAAAGCATGTTGCTGTAGACTCTATCAGTTATCTGAATTTTCCTCCCAATGATTTCTTAAACAATTATATCCCAAAGCTAAGAGATATCCTAAGAAAGAGAGAGAAAGAAAGAGGGGAGGGGAGGTAAGAAGGAAAATTTAAAGGAGGGAGGGAGAGGGAGAGAAGGAAGAAAGGAAGGAAAGACAGAGGGAGGGGGTGGGAGGGAGAGGACATGGGAGGAGAGGAGAGGCAAGGTGAAAGGAAAAGAAATTAAAAAAAAAAGAAAAAAGAAAAGAAAAGAAAGAAAAGAAAAGAAAGAAAAGAAAAGAAAAGAAAAGAAAAGAAAAGAAAAGAAAAGAAAAGAAAAGAAAAGAAAAGAAAAGAGAAAAGAAAAGGCTGGCACACACTCTCTCCTCTGCTGCCTGCCTGCCGCTCCCTTGCAAGTCTATTCAATAAGCTTTTATCTCCCTAAAAAAAAGAAAGAAAGAGAAAGAAAGAAAGAAAGAAAGAAAGAAAGAAAGAGAAAGAAAGAAAGAAAGAAGAAAGAAAGAAAGAAAGAAAGAAAGAAAGAAAGAAAGAAAGAAAGAAGAAAGAAAGAAAGAAAGAAAGAAAGAAAGAAAGAAAGAAAGAAAGAAAGAAAGAAAGAAAGAAAGAAGAAAGAAAAAGAGAGAGAAGGAAGGAAGGAAAGAAGGAAGAAAGAGAAAGAAGCTAACAACTATTGGCAAATAAACTTTAGTTTCCTAAAGTTATAGGACATTTTTCAATAGATTTTAGTCCACTTAACCTCTCAAGAACTCTGCAAGAGAGGTACTATTCCCATATTACAAATAAGGAAACTTAACCTCAGAGATACAGAACAACTTGTCCATGGTCAGACAGTCACAAAAAGAGAGTCAGGACTCAGTTGTTGCTAATCTGAAAAGCCATTATCAATCCTTATATAATACTAACTCAAAAGTATCCCTTTTAAAAAAAAAAATGTTATGTTACTCTCATGTTACTCATGAGAGACACAAAGAAAGAGGAAGAGACATAGGCAGAGGGAGAAGCAGGCTCCCCGCAGAGAACCTGATGCAGAAATTCATACCGGGACCCTGGGGTCATGACTTGAGCCAAAGACAGATGCTCAACCACTGAGCTACCCAGACGCCCCCAAAAGTATCCCTTTTCAGTTGAGTATATGTAATGCCCAACTCCAATGAATATTGAGACCTGTAGGTAACAGAGCAGTGACCAAACCAACACTCGGCTGGGAGCTGCTGCCTCAGTCCCACCACCTTTCCACTGTAGCCCCTGAATAAGAGCCCTTCTGTCAGGAAATGGCTAACTTTGTAACTTTTGAGACCAGAAATGTTGATTAGCTCTGCACTCCATCTTGTCCCCTAGTTTCACACTTTTCCTAAAGGCCATTTAGTTCTGGGAATAAACCTCACTGTCAGCAAGATGCAATACCCGTTCTCTCTCATATTTTGCCTGAGCAGCACACTGGCCAGTATTAGGTACACAAGCAGAGCAGTCACATAGGGTTCCATACCCACAGGGTCTGCATTTGGGTTTTATGCTCTGCAGCGACTGTCTTGAAATTCTTAGTAAGTTATCTTTGAATTTGTGTTTTGAAAATGAATTCTAATGGGTCAATGGAGAAGGCTCTGAAGACTTGGAGTTATGACTCAAGGACACATCCTCCCTGGCAGCCTACCTACCTTCTACCTACCTCCCTTGACATGGATTTTACAATGCCTTCTTCTTTGTTATCCTGCATTTTAGATCCCATTTGACCTGCCTTCCTCCATGCCACCCAGCAACCACTGTTGCTCTGCACTCCTGGCATGGACCTGGGCATGGATACAGGGAGAATTAAGATTAGGTGCGTGAGCCCAGCAGGGTCTCAGGCTGGAACACAGCAGCAGCCCTCCCTGCCTTCAGCTGACCACAGTTTAATGGATGACCCTCGGCCCGCTCAGCCAGGTGTATATCCCAGGGCAAAGGCTGCAATCACTTATCTAAGGCCTATCCTCATGGGTAAGGGACCATCAGACACATGGTAAGGAGAGATGCCTGGATCTACTTCTCATTCTGACTGGACATGGCTGGTTGGGAGGGGGAATCTGCCAGCTGGTGGGCTGTACATACAAGCTGATTTGCAGGGTGGAGCCTGGGAGCCTATGAAGGTCCACACATGCCCAAGAGTATCCCTTGCCTGAAGGAGTGTGACATTAAAAGCAAATAAAAAACACCATGACAGGTTGAGAAAGAGTCCCTGAAAGAAAGGAAAAATTTTCTATTTTTGAACAAAGGTCAGTTCTCACATTTTCATTTTGCACTGGGCACTGTAAATAATGTAGCCAGCTCTGACAATGGCATAAAGGGATTGGATTTCTCTGAATATAAAACAAATCAGCGAGGATATGTGAGCCTGTTTGGTATCTTCTGGTTCTTTTCTTGCTGAAATCTTGAAAAAATATCTGATTCTTCTACAGCTTTATAGCACATTTGCTTTTTCAACTATATAACAAATGGCTTTTGTATATTTAAAAAATGTATTTCCTATATTATACTTTGGGTTCTTAAAATAGCTACACTTTAAAAAAAATCTGTACATTTGCTGTTTTCAAAATAAAAGGCAATAAATGAAATGTTGGATATTGGGATTCTGAAACCTAAGAAAATGTGGTTTAGTTCTACTTTTCCTCCAAATTACACACTCAACAATATTGGTCTTTTGAAAAAAGTTGCACAAATACAGCCATTTTTTTCAGAAATGGATTCAAATCTAGCATTATACAGGTTTGACGATCTGTGCAATGGTCAGCTAAGCTGATCACTCAATAAGCAATCACTGAGCCTCTACTGTATATTTATCTTCTACTAGCTGCAAGGAAAAGGAAAGTGATGTACACTCACATTTATTGTGAATCTTCCTTGTGCTAGTCAGTTTGTGTACTTACATCCTTTAACCTTCACAGCAAGTCAAGAGATAGATATCATTGGCCCGATTTTCCAAATAAAGGCATTGAGGCTCAATTTATTAAGATCAAAACACTGTTTTCTGATAGAAAGTGGGATGTCTATTCAATGATGATATTAATAGAAACTGATTATTTACAGTGACTGGATTTTTTTTGTATTAATATGAACATTCCATGTTTTAGCTGACCTATCATAGCCTCCATTCCCATGTATAAACTGAACACCTGGCAGGAGAAAACAAACTACAGCTCTCAGCATGTTTACATGGTTATCTTTAAAACAAATGATGATGCTGAAAGTGCACATCTCTGTGCACAAACTGTTATTCTCAGCAACTTGTAATAGAAGCCCTTCCTGTTTCTATTAGAGTTTGTCAATTGGAGGGCCTCTTTTCTAACATCCAACCATAACAGTCAGTGAGAAGACACTTTCGGTGACAAAAGAACTGGCTGTTTGTCCTAAAGAAGGACAAAGGTGGTTTTCATTAACCTAATACAAGCCACTCTAGTGTTCTTTATGCTATGAATTGCTTGGAGAAAAACAGTGCCCATGTCCAAGTCTGAGTTTTTAGGGGGTCTCTTATACCCCCTTCCTTATCTAGTGTGACTGTTGTGTTTTACCTGAGAGATTACTTTAACTTTGTAGAGCCTTGAAGGAAAAAAAAATTAGTAATGCTAATTAGACAGTATGAAAATATTAATTAACTAATTCTCAAAAGAGATATGGATTCAAAAGTAGGGTACTCTATGCTAATTCAGCAATAGGAAAGTTCTCGTTAAATAACTTAGTCTATCAAGGTCACATTCTATGCCAAAGAACTAGGAAAGAGAGACAAAAGTAAAAAAGACTGAACTAGCTGATGACCCCGCTGAACAAAACTACATCTACTGTTAGTTTCCAAGTAGAATCTTATTTTTTGTGCCCCACTTTTCCTTACTCAAATATATGTAACTCTATCCATGAAGCTGTCCCTTATGTCCCACCTTACATGAATACCCACCTTCTCCAGCAACTCTTCATCTGTATGGCTTACATCAATTTGCAAGTGTTATTTAATTATGACATGCATGCATTTGTTAATTTCCCAAACTGGTCTCTAGAAGGACCAAGAGAATGGTCAACATGCTTTAGGACCACAGCCACACTATATGCATGGAAGGAAAAAATGTTTTATACTTTCCAATTTGATTTCACTGACTCTGTATTAATTTGTTTTCATTAAACACTGGAACTGATTCTTGTTATTCTACCATATACATGTGGAAATTGAGGTTCCGTGTGCCTCATATACTTTTTGGGATCATATAAACAATACACGACAGAGAAGGTTTTCATATCAATCTCATGCAAAAAGTGAGAATGCCATTATAATATCAACTTTACAGATTAGAAAACCTAAGCTCAGAAAGCGATAGCCTTTGTGCAAGATTACAAATTAAGTTACAGGGGAGGAATGTGGTGTTATGATAAAGAGATGACATTCACCCATTAACTGCTAAAGGGAGCACTGTAAAAAAGCTGGTTTCCATGCTAGGTATAGCAGCTGCCTCCTGCTTACACAGATGAGCCTCAGAACAGCTGACCAAGAACCCATCTGAACTCTGTGAGCTGCTGTTGGAGTTCAGCTCAGAGGCTTGAGGTCAGGAGCTGTATGGATTGTATAAACAATAATATGTCAGGTATGAAAGGAGAAACTTCTCAGGAATCTCTGCCCATTGGTGTCTCTTCTACTTTTCTATACCTGTGAAGTCAAACATTCTGATCTCATCAGTTAGATTTTATCAGTTAAATAACAAGTACCATTTTTTGAGAGGCCACCAAGTTCTAATTCCAAATAATTAAAATTACAATGAGGTAAGGGTTATTTTCCCCATCTTACAGATGTGAGAGATGAAGCTCACACATCCATTAATTCATTTGATAGACATTTCATCTCTACTGTGTGCCAAAAATAGCATTTAGTGCTGAGTGAGAATGGTAAACCAAAATAGGCAGACTTTCTTTCCTCGTGGAGCTTATAATATTAAAGATGAAGTAAACACACATATTTATGATTTTTATTTGAGAAAAATGCTATAAAACTAACATATTGCTATTATAGAGGAAAAGTGGGACCTTGGATGGAAAATTATGAGTGTCTAGAAAAGATTTTAATATGATCTGAACCACGAGAAGAACTATTCCTTCCCAAGAGCTAGTGGCAGGCTTATCTAAGCCCAGAGGACAGTAAGGATAAAAGTTTTTACATATTTGAGATTTGTGTGTTTTTAAAAATTGAATATATCCAGGGTGGCTAGTTTAATTTGAACAGTGGAAGAGTAATGGAAAAAATGACATTTTAGAATAGGAAAAACGAAAATGAGGAAGTAATCAAGAAACTTGGTAAGTTGAGAAATATGGAGTAGAGATATGGGAAGGGGGCTAATTTTATCCCAAAGATAGAAGAAGAGGAGCCATCATTTAAAGCCAAGTTTCTGAACTCAAACCCATATACTTAACCACCTCACCCCTGTACCTTTAACAGTGACTCATAGCTGGACAAAAGTGTCTAGCCTAGTGTCACAATCATATGGTGGTCGGACTCCATGTAGCTTAACCTAGAGAAACTGAGATCCAGAGAGGTAAATTCCAGAGTCCTAAGATTAACAGTCCCGGTCTTAGGAAGAGATAGGGGTAAAAGAGACGGGTGTGTAGTAGAAGAGAGGGGGGTGGGATGGAGAGAGAACAGGAAAAGGCAGAAGAGAAAAGATAAAAGGGAGAATTAGAGTGGATCAAGGTAGTCCCGGTGGCTCAGCGGTTTAGCACCGCCTTCAGCCCAGGGCCTGATCCTGGGGACCCAGGTAGAGTCCCGCTTGTCAGGCTCCCTATATGGAGTTTGCTTCTCCCTCTGCCTGTGTCTCTGCCTCTCTCTCTCTCTGTGTCTCTCATGAATGAATGAATGAATGAATGAATGAATGAAGTGGATCAAAATAGAAAAATCTTAGAGCTAGAACAGACAACTGGCTCTGATTAGACCAAAATCATTCCATCACTGAATTTGAGAGGTTCAGTTTGGCCAAGATCTTACAAATATTTTGAACATGACTAGACTAGAATCCAGTTGCTCTTATGCTTGAGAATGAATGGGAGCATGTGACAAACAACAAATACAGCAGATTTTGAAGATGAATAATGGGTTTTGTAATGATTCATGTTAAAATGTGACTATGGGTGAAATGGGAATCCAGAGAATGAATGTATTTGGAATTAAGGTGGGGATAATTATCTCCTCTGTGAAATCATTTGCAGGTGATTTGCAAGTGTCTGAAACACAAAGGAAACACATTTCTCCCAATACAGGTAACGTGTTGTTGCATATGGTAGATTTTTATTGTTCTTTGTAATAGTCTTTGGATTTAAAAGAGAAGTTCTTTTTCTTTTCTTTTTTTTTTTTTTTAACAGAGTATTGTTTCTAATGTTAGTTAATCCACACTGCAAGGGGATGAGGGTGCAGAAAAACAGTTTCCATTTTCATCTTCTTAACTTTTATTCTGGAAAATGACTGCTAATCATAAAATACTTGTTTCATTTGACTGAAAAATACTTGTTTCATTCAGTTATTTCTTCCATTCAGTGGGCCATGAATATCCCTCCCATCCACTGCCTCTTTGGGGGAGAGAATGATACACTTCCTAAAACCAGAGGCATTTTTACTGGAAAGATAATAGGTACTTCCAAAATTTGAAGGAGGCATTAAAAAATGTTTAAAGATGGTAAGAAAAATGGATTAAGACACAAAGCATTATGCCTGAAACACAGTAGACTCTTTTCTATATGTGAATTCCTTCCCCTTTATTTTCAGGTCTAATTCAGCTCAGCCCCAATTTCTTCTGCATGTGATCTGCTTCAAATCTGTTTTTGTAGTGAGTCCAACTATCAAGTTATCTGGAATTCCTTATAATTAATAGTCTAAATTAAATGATATATTTGATTGAAAAAGAAGTCAGTTTAGTAAATTATATCTTTTATTTAGTTCAAATTAATAGTGGTTCCAAGTTGGTTATTGGATCTGTTTTTTAGGATTTCTTATGCCCAATGTGAAACCTGCATGTAAACATGATAGGCTATGTATCTACAAGGAAAGCATTTCATTTGGAGAATTTGATGCACTTACAATTTCTCTGGTAATTGTGGATATCATCCAATAAGGTAGAATTATATTATAACATGGCTTATTGACTCAAGAAAAACTTTTGGCCACCTATTGGTCTATTCTGAGTTTTCAAGACACAAAAAGGAATAAGGAAATGTTATTGCCTTTTATTTGCTCATATTTTTCGTTTCATGAAGGATTTTCTTGGGGTGGGTAATGTGGATTATCATTTTAATGTACACTCAAATATATCTCCATCAAAAGCATCAAACAGATTTCAAAATTGATATTATCACTTGTATCAACATTATAAAGAATAATTAACATTAGAGCTATGTATCACTACCATATTCATTAGGGTCATTTTATTTCTATTTTTCATGAAAATACTTCAGAAAATAATTATCAAGTGCTTATAATACAAAAACTACAAAACAACTACTAAATACTTTTCAAAATACAACAAAACACTTTTTAAAATACTACAAAAAGGGGCACCTGGGTGTCTCAGGGGTTGAGCATCTGCCTTTGGCTCAGTTCGTGATCCTGGGGTCCTGAGATCGAGTCCCACATCAGGCTCCACGCAGGGAGCCTACTTCTCTCTCTGCCTATGTCTCTGCTTCTCTCTCTGTGTCTTTCATGAATAAATGAATAAAATCTTTTTTAAAAATCAATTAATTTAATTTAATGCTAAAAAATGAGTAAGAACAAATAAGTAAATTCCTGTTATGAGCAAGGTCTATAAATATAACATTTAATCCTTACAAGTCCACAAGGATCAAGGGAAGCTAAATGGAGAAGGTGGTAACTAAGCTGATTCTTGGATACGCAATATTCTTTGCTTACAGAAAGGACATATATGCATGTGCATGTGTGCATGCAGCTGTGTGTGTGTGCATGTGTTAGGTGATTAAGGCAATAAAGGGAAATATAGAATATTTGGAATTCCAAGCCAAAGGATAGATAAAACAAAGGCTTTGATGCAGGAAATGTTCATAGCATGATGTTTTTCAGAACAAGACATGTCATTAAGTTATTGGAGCATATGGCATATGTAATATAAACATCCTAAGATGCCTTTGACTATTACAACTAAAAAATAAGAATAGTGAGGCTCTGAATAAAGCATTCCTTTCTGCAATCTGGAGTATGCTATACACTAGGTCTGAACAAATGTATATTAAATAAGCAAATCCAGCACTTGCAATGATTTGAAGTTCTTACCTAGTTCATCAAAACAACATATCTTCATCTGAGAACTTAAAATTTGTAAATTTGCTTCTTTTATTGCCCCGATGATTGTAAAGTATAATGAATTCTTGACCTTTTGCACCAAGGCTAGACATTCAGTTCTGTGCAAACTTATCAGGTAGATGGTTGTATGAGAAGATTCAAGGGTCCTGTCATTGTCATATGTGAGCATTTCAAAGTTAAAAACATTAATGTTATATACACACTAAAGAATGAGAATTTTAGTATGACAGACTAAAGCTATTGAGCAACTGAGGCCATGTAGCAGGGATAAACAGGTTCCCTAACCCTAGCACTACTAGCATAGTAATTCTATGCTGTTGTTAGGATTTGCTCTCTAAAAGATATTAAAGAAGTGGATGGAGCAAGGATAAATACCAACTCAGCTACAAAACAACTATTTCTTTTATTGAGCTCTAGAAAAGAAGGATCCACAGGCAAGAGTGTAGAACAAAAACAACATAAATTAAAGTGCCTACAAAAGGGATTGATACACACCAGTAAACTGAGGCAACTGATACTGACCATACATGATGACACATTCTATTTCTATGACCCTCACTCTTCCCAGACATATTTGGAGAAATACAAAGCACCATATTCCCATCAAAAGTTTCACTGAGTTCAACTTAATATCACAAGAACCCACTTTTCTGAACAGGAAAATCTGTGAAGATTATTTTTACCCTAAGAGTACCTAATGACAAAGCATCTATGTTGCAATAAATATGTTAGGAAGGGGCACCTGGGTGGCTTAGTCCAGTAAGAAGCCAAACTCTCAATTTCAGTTCACGTCACGATCTTAGAGTTGTGACATAGAGCCCTGCATTGGGCTCCATGCTTAGCATGGAATCTGTCCCTCTCCTCTCCTGCCCTCTCCCTGTTCACACTCTCTCACACTCACTCACTCGATAGATAGATAGATAGATAGATAGATAGATAGATAGATAGATAGATAGATGATAGATAGATGATAGATAAAATCTTTAAAAAATATATCTTAGGGAGAGTTTTCTTTTAATATGAATAAAACTTAAAACAAACAAACAAACAAACAAAAAAAAAAAAAAAAAAACAATGCAGGGCAGCCCTGATGACTTAGTGGTTTGGTGCTGCCTTCGGCCTGGGGCTTGATCCTGATCCTGGGGACCCAGGATCGAGTCCTGTGTCCAGCTCCCTGCATGGAGCCTGCTTCTCCCTCTGCCTGTGTCTCTGCCTCTCTCTCTCTCTCTCTCTCTCTCTGTCTCTCCATCTCTCAAGAATAAATAAAATCTTTAAAATTAAAAATTAAAAAAATGCAGACACTGAAAGTATGCTCACTTGAATACAACAAAAATTGTCAAATCAGAGCAGTGAATTTGTCTTCTCATGAGATCAAGGGAGATCAACTATTATTTTACTTTATTTTATTTTTTAAATATTTTATTTTATTTATTAATGAGAGACACAGAGACACAGAGCTTGCTCCATGCAAGCTCAATGCAGGGTTGATTCCAGGGCTCTGGGATCATGCCCTGAGCCAAAGGCAGAGAGCCCCCAAAGCATCTCTCAACCGTTTTATTTTAATCATAAATTAGTTTTACTCTTATAACTTATATTAGTAGAAATGTAAACTGATACTAAAAGTGAAAAACTAACTGCAGCTCCTCCAATCATAAAGTAACAGGATCAATGTGCAAATAAGTGATCACTTCCAAGTAAGAGCAAACTCTTGGCCTTATACTGCTGAACGGTTGAGAAGTTGTGCTTCATAAAAACCTCTCACACAAAAGTGATAGTACACACTTTATAGATGAATAAACTGGGTTTCAAAGTTTCCTAAATCCAAACAGTCAATCAGTAGAAGAACTTATGGTATCCAGTTCTGCTCATGTCTGCAAGTCAAGGGTCCGTTTTCACAGGACAAGCACCATACTAGATTTTAAATGCCTGAGGATATTCATTTCACCTGATATTACAAGGAAGGGATATTTTATGATTTTTTGCCATAACTTAAGTCACACTATGAGGAAAATGAAAATAAGGTCAGACTAGGAGTCACAAATAGCATTTCCTAATTCTCACTCATTGCATGGAAGTCTCTAGCCCTGCATTTCTTTTAAATATGTATGATAACCAGTAAGGTGGAGTCTCACACATGTTCTAAACTCATTTGCTTACCACTATTTAATAACTCACCAAAATTACTCACCAAAATTATCTTTATTGTCTATGACAGAAAAGTAAATAAATAAGTCCCATATAGTTAAATACTGCAAGTGTGGAACTTACTGCTAAAGCTCAGAGCTGAGAGCCCTGGTACTCTTTAGGCTCGGCCTAAAGATCTCAGTCCTGTTCCTTCTCAGCTCATCATCAGCACCAATCCTATCAAGTTCTTATAGGCCAGATTCTAGTGAAACACCTCTATCGTTTTCATTATACTTTTATCTCAGATTTCAGATGCCAGTTTTAGGGACTGGGCCAGGAGAACCATCTGAGTGTCAGATATTGTATTATATTTTTGGCCACCCTCCTCAGTTCTATCTGTTAAAAGATGCAGGGTGAGACCACCCTGTATCTCTTCTGAATGAGCCTGAGATATCAGAATGTATTTTCATTGAACTATACAGAATTCTGGATAAATCTAGAATGATAAAATATTTCCACAGTCATTTATAAAGAACCTATTAGTAGCAAGTTACTGTTCTATGCTTTTTAGATACAATGACAAAGATGACAGGAATAGTCTCAGATATTCTGGTTCTTACAGTCTAGTGACAGAGAGAAACATTAAACAGATAATCACATAAATAATTGAAACTTCCACTATAATCACAGCAGTAAAATGACATACAATTTAAACTGGGGTGACTGCTTTGAAGTCCACAATTGGGAAAATTAACCTACTCTTGGAGAGCAAGGGGCTAAGTGGGAGAAATAGGGTCGAGCTTATGTAAGCAGAGAAATAATTACTAAAATAGTCCAAGGACATTAAAATAAGGCTAGTAAAGAATGAGAGCATTTAAGGATATGAAAATAGTGCTTACATTAATGAAATAAGGCATTAAATTATATCTATGATACAATATCAGTTAAATACAAATACTTAGGAAAAAATTAAAAGATTAACGATCAATAAATATATGATTTGATTATTCCTAAAGGCTGGTGTTATTAGATATTTTTAAAAATAGCTTTATATTTAAATGCTTAAAATTTAAAGCAGAAAACTTTTAGAAGCAACGGGAATGAACTGGACTACCTTGGGGAGGAGGGATAGTATTTTTCAACGTATGTTTGCTTCATTATCTATATAATGTCACTTAGAAAAATAAGTTTAATAAGCAATCAATCATCTTAGATTAAAATCTACCTTAAGAAAATCCCAATGCAATATAATGACTATTGTACAGGTATATGCACATAAATATCATTCATATTCATGTACAGTACCTAAAGGTCACTACTTTTGTGTTAAAATACAGCTTCAATAAATTTGTTCATCTGGTCATCATTACATATGAACACAGAGTAGCTATGGAAAATTATATGAAAGTGATCTTGTTTTTGCAACTAAAACTTTAATTCTCAGAAGTAAAGGCAGGGCAGCCCAGGTGGCTCAGCGGTTTAGCGCTACCTTTGGCCCAGGGTGTGATCCTGGAACCTGGGATGGAGTCCCATGTCAGGCTCCCAGGATGGAGCCTGTTTCTCCCTCTGCCTGTGTCTCTCATGAATAAATGAATAAAATCTTTAGAAAAAAAAAAAAAAAGGAAAGGCCAAAATCAGTTGGACAGTAATCAATGGTGGCACTTAATAAAGTATTTAATATATGCCAATAACTGCTCAATGTCTGTTCATCCACTTTATTTCATTCACTTTTCACATTTTCACAAAATCCCCAAGAGTTGGGTTTTGCATACTAATTTACTAAATAAGATCAAACTGAGGCACAGAAAAGTGAATAATTTGTCCAATCTCATAAATTGGGGCTGTGTTAGGCCTCTGGAAGCCCCAAGCATTAAAATTAGTATGATGTTTCTTCACATACATATTTTTAATAACAATAATATGAAACCATACCACATATGTAAGTCAGCCACTATTCTCACCTTTCCCAAACTAATCTGATTTTTTTCTTGAAATAACAGACATAATTTCCTAAAAGAATAATTATGTTGCTAGTCCTTAGCACATCTATTCAGTAATATAGTACCTAATGGCAAAACCTGAGTGTAACATTGGCTATGGCTTTTCAATATATAAGTATCTAATATTGAGTATGATTTTTGAATCTGCAGTGATGATGTCAGGGAGTCAGGGAGGGCATTTTTCAAGAACCAAATGTTAGAAGAGACAAGAATGGCTTTTTACAATAAGAAATATTCTTCCTGTTTGGATAAATGGAGGCATTTGTTCCTTTTGAACTTTTTTTTGAGTAATTCCTTATGTGTAAGATACTATGATAGACTCCAAGGACATAGAGATGACTGAGACATGGAATTCACATACTATTGGAAAAGGATTCCAGGTAAAGAGACAAGGACAGGTGATGCTATGCACTATGAAAGAAATAAGGAAAGAACCTAATATAGGTAAATGTAGTCAAAGAATCCTTCTAAGAATTGATGATATTTGAGCAAGGCCTAATGGAAAAACTGAAGTGTAAGGGGAAACATACCATAACAGGATTAGAGGCCAAAAAACCATGGCCTTGTGAGAAAACGTGGGCAAATTCCTATAGCTGGAATATAGTTGTTCAGGGAAAGTAGTTGTATGAGAAAGACAAGTGCATCCAGACCATACAGAGATTGAAAAACACTAAAGAGCTCCAGCTTCCTCGTGAATACAATGGCATGTAATTGAAGGATTTTAAGTGAATGGTCACATGATCCAATTTATATTACAGAAATTTCATGTTGTGTACACACAGACTAGTTCCAGATTCTAAAAATGCTCAGGTTTCATACCAATTGTGTTTTTTCTCACAGTGTGACATTATTCCCATATATTCTTCCTACAATGTTTAGACTTGAAACATTTTAGAAATAAATAGGCACATAGTCTTTCTGAGTTAGTCCTGGAGTACTGTTCAGAGGAAGCGTGTGGGTGTGTGATGAGGCCAAGTTGCCAACAAAGATGTCCATATGTTAGAGTCAAGTAGTTGTGTAGGCAGGCCATAGACATCACACAGATGTCCTAGAGTTCTACTGCACACAGGCTTGGAGAGTAGTGTCAAGGTTCCATCCTTTGTAAAGACAGTGAATGTTTTATAAGAAACCTGTATAGAACTAAATCAATCAATCAATGCTATTTGCTCTCATCATTAAAGTTAACAAGAGAAGAATAAAAGAGGCAAGACATGTGAAAAAAACATTATGGAGCATTTTACCTTAAAGGTGGTTTTTTGGAAAAGCTATATAATACAATAAGGATATCAAATTCTATCACAATGTTTCACATTTTTCTTTGATCTAACATATTTTATATTCGTTAGATCATCTACTTATCAGTTGATACTACCCAAACATTGAATAGAAGAAATAAAAGTATATTTAAGTGGTCTGTAATTATTACAAAGTAGACTTTATTTTTCTAAAATCTGTGACACAGTTTTCAGTTAATTGAGAAACTCAATTTTTTTTTTTAAAGTGATATAATACCTTTAAAGCATAAAGCAAAGCACCCATCAGCATTTTAGTGTGGCTATCCATCTTCAGGTGATATAGGTATCTCTGTGGAATAAAGTTGATGGATAGAGTGGCTTAGTTTCCTGTATTCTTTGCTCTGATTTGTGTTAGGAGTACCCAAAATAACAAAAGACAGATGCCCTCTTGCATTCAGAGAAGCTATCCTCACTATAACCTAGCAAAAACAAGCATTATTTATATTTTTTATAGATAAGAAAACTAATATTCTAAGAGATTAAACAAAATTCCCTAGGTCATAGCCACATAAATTGGGAAACCATTCATGCATTGGTCTCTTTGTCTACAAAAGCTGCATGTTTTCCATTACCCATCTTAGTCTGTGCAAATGATGCAAGAATTTTTCTCCCTGGCTTGATCAAATTCTGCATGCTTCCTTTCTTCTTTCTACCTAAGAAAAGTATAGAGCTATTTGTCTCCTCCCCATTCAGATTTACGTATCCTGGCAGAGCTGCTGAATTTTTTCTGAGTCATTTATAGTTTTTTTTTTTTTTCATTTTGTCCTAGAATAAGTTCTAATTTGCTAAAAGATAAATAGAAAAACACTTGTACTAGTATCGCTCTGTTTCAAATTGTCTTATCTTTTGGCATAGCACACTAATCATTCTTCAGTCCTTTGATTGATATTCATATAACATCTTTCTTGACTGACAGTATTAAGGACTAGATATAGAAAATCTTTAAAAAAAAACAAAACACTAATTTGCAATCTGGTTTTCCTTCTACCAGAAGAAGCCTACCTATGGGCAATAATTTCATACATTAACCAGACATCAGGACCCTTGGAGAAAAAAAACATACTATTGTGTTGAAAACTGAGCATTCTCAGAAACTGATGAGCTTGAGCAGCTTATGACTATTGCTTTAACAATAAGGGAGAAGCTTCGGTAAGGGACAGGGCAATTAAAACCAGTCTGAAAGCATAGCAATGGAATGCTTTTTACCAAATTAAAAAGAAAATTACCTAAGAATACATTTGCAAAAATTAGGGACTAAAGACTTGCTACAGGCTGTATTAATCATGATATTTAGAAGTGAAGAAAAAGGTATTCTGAACAAATGTAATAGTAAATAAGCGAAATAAGTAATTGTTATTTACTGAATGCATACTTTCTGTCTGAGACACATAATGTTCCACAAAATATACTATCAGAAACATTGATTTAATGATAAGAGAAGAGAGTACTAGGTGTGGTGTCATAACAATATTTGGACCTCAGTTGATACTAACTGGCTGTGTAAATTTGGAGCACCACCACCTGTTCCTAATAAAGGAGTTGAACTAAAAAAGTGGTTCTTAAGGTGTGGCTTCAGACCATCATCCCCACCATCATCATCATTTGAAAACTTGTTAAAAATGCAAATTACTGCACCCCACCTAGGTCAATTGAACTCAAAAATTTGGGAGTGGGGTCCAGCAATCTATATTTGAACAAAACTGCAATGTAAACCTGATGTTCACTAAAACCTGAGACCCAGTGAACTAGATTATCTGTAAAGTGTCCGTCCCTAACATCAATATTCTCTAGTTATGTAAATAATTTCCCAAAATAGCTTAGCTCATAGTCAACTAGCTTCAGGTACTCTCCTAGGATCTAGGTAGCTCACTAAGAATATAACCATGACAATGACATGTGAGAAATGTCAGGAACTGAATATTAAGAAATTGGATATATTAGATGAGGCTATTAAGACTTCAGACAATGATTAGGAGGCATAGAAATGAGAGAGAGACATGGTTTCCCTAAAAATTGAAAGTTGAAAAAAATTTAGAATAAAAATAACATATTGTCAAAGTAATGGAATGGGGTCAATCGCAGACGTGAGATATTGGGACATTAGAGATGGGAAAAATCTTCACAATTCATTTATGCCATTTATTTGTTGATACAAAATCTAAAGCACAGATAAGATAAATAAATAATTTCCAGTCAGCTTGTGATAAAATAAAAACATGCTGAATCTTCATGTAGCAGGTGATTTAAAAATACTTGTTCAACTATATCAAAAAGATTTGTGGAGTAGAGGTAAGACAAATTAGTTTCTATATGTGCATGATTCTGTGCACTTCATTGAGCAATTTGGATGTAGCTTTAAAACATTCATGTAGGAATCCATTTACTATGTCACTGCCTAGAGACATTTTTGGAACTTCTAGGATTAGCTTTCAACTTAAAATTATCTGAAAATGAGTCATGTTCAATCTATTCCATCATATCTTGATTTCTCATTATACCATGAATCAGAAAGTTGGTTGTAGGTCTCTATACACAGCTGAATCTTATGTAACCTTAGCTACAGCTGACAGCAGCTCTGGTCTTGATGCTTGAAAAAAATATCAAACAAAACAACAACAACAACAACAGAAAACACAGTTTTCTAGTACTTACGAAGTGTTACTATATGTAGCTCCATTTAAATTCTCATAAAAACATCAAAAGAGATGACACAGTTAACCATATCACTTTGCTATGATGGTAAAATATAATTTATAATAAATTTATAAATAAATCATCTTTTTTGATGTTCAATCACTGAAATGAATAGCATGCTTAGATATGATTATATGATTTAATAAGGATAAATAAACTCTGTTCATGAATGCCAATTAAAAAAAATCTGGGGATCCCTGGGTGGGTCAGCGGTTCGGTGCCTGCCTTTGGCCCAGGCGTGATCCTGGAAACTCGGGATCGAGTCCCGGCATCGAGTCCCATGTCGGGCTCCCTGCATGGAGCCTGCTTCTCCCTCTGCCTGTGTCTCTGCGTCTCTCTCTCTCTCTCTCTCTCTCTCTGTCTCTCATGAATAAATAAATAAAACCTTAAAAAAAAAATCATTCAGGGACGCCTGGGTGGCTTAGCTGTTAAGCATGTGCCTTCAGCTCAGGGCGTGATCCCAGGGTCCCGGGATAGAGTCCCACATCGGGCTCCCTGCAGGGAGCCTGCTTCTCTCTCTGCCTATGTCTCTGCTTTCTCTCTGTGTCTCTAATGAATAAATAAATAAAATCTTTAAAAAAAAATCATTCAACATACATTTTGCACTTGCTATGTGTTGGTCAAGGCGCCACACCTCCAGAATCTAAAGATGAATAAGATAATATCCATATCTCAATGAATTCACAGTTCAAGATATCAGGAAAACATAACCTGATCATTGTGATGCAACTGTTTTTTTTTTTTTAACTTAATCACATATGGAATTCATCAATTCATTTTAGTAACCAAGTCTTATGATAATTCAATTCAGAATTTCTAAGGTAATGTAAGTTATGAATAGTTGCAACAATCACTGGATATTTAAGCAAACCATAGTTAGAATCCAGGGCCAATTCATTTGAATATTTCTAATACTCAGGTAGATAACTATATTAACAGACTATATATTTCATATCTTTTTTTAGAGCAAACTTATGACATAAATATTGTATTTTGGATGTAAGTAAACAGAAAACAGAAACCTTTGGTGACTTTCCAAAGTCACACATCAAGTCAAAGAGGGATCCAGGATTCACAGTCGAGTCATATTCTGAGTGCAAAGCTTTTTCTATTCAATTAGAACATTTTGCTTCTTAGGGGAAAAGAGAGATAAAAAGAGGAATGGTAAGAAAGGGAGAACAAGAGAGACAGAGAAGGAAAAATAAGAATGTAGACATGCAATCCTTCATACATACAGGCAAGCAAGTTATTTAGTCAATTTGATAATCCAGTATATGTCAACCTAGACATCACCACATCTCAGAGGAACAGGAATTCTTTGCCAATATAGGGAAGTAAAAAAATGGAATATTTTTTATTCTACTACTTTTTCAGCCTCAAGTCATCTAGGTCTTCTAAAACATATTATATTTTATATATGATGTTACTTGATCTAATTTTAATAGTATTTGCTTTAAAAAATCATGCCACAGAGAGAAGGCCAACCATGGAAAATACTCTATGCACCACAATCCAGAGAACGAATTTTTAGAATCTAAATAAAGTTGTAACATTATTAGTATAATCTACTATTGAGAAAGGATAGAATAATTTATCACTTGCACAGACTAGTTCTGAGTAATCATAATAATGAATTTTGTAACACTCCCTGGACGAACTTTATTCTTTGTCAGTTCAAAATTATTCTCCCCATAATGTTCTTTTCCCTATAAAGAATCCCTAGGAGCTTACATAGAGAGTCACAACGTTACCCATAGGGAGAAGGAATAATAACATTTTCCTTTTTCCAGCAAGAAGAAATGCAATTATTTTTAATTGTGGGAAGATGATACATTTTTGGAAGATTGGCATCTTTGCCACCCTTGCAATTAATGTGGTCACAGTCCATTATTGCTTTGAGATATCTTTGAGGAACATGTCCCTTTGGCTTAAAAATTCTCTAAAGCTTCTTAATATGGGATAGAATTTCTCCACATTTGCCACTTGCCAACCTCTTGCAATATCATACCCTTGCTCTTCTCCATATTTGCCCTGCATTCATTCTCTATTTCAAAAACAAAAGCTATTTGTTCTCATATTGCTACAAATATTGTATTGGTCATAGGGTCACACTTTTTTTTTTTTTTTTTTTTTTTGCCCTTGTAAATTTCTCCTTTAAATCCTAGGTCAAAAGCTGTAACTTTTGCTAAGCTTTTTTTCTAGTAGAATGGATACTTAGTACTAAGGTATCTTGCATTAATTGCATTCACTACTCTGTCATAGCACCTGCTATATTCCTTTCCAGTATTCAGTCACTTATCCAAGCTCCTTAGCTCAGGGGCATTCTATAGCCTTCTCTATAGTCCTAACATCCTATGCACAGTTGGAAAACACATGTTATGTGTTCTACAGAATAAAGGATTATATGAAACACAAAGGATTATATGAAATAAGGAAAATCTGGCAGCTGTAAGGTTTTTTCCCTAATTATTGAGATGGAAACAAGAAAGACATCACACTATATGTCAAGCACTGTTCTAATTGTGCTATATACACATACAAAAACATCTAATCCTTACTCCAACTTCATAAGGAAAATGCTATTATTCCATTTTATAAGTCAGAAAACTAGAACATACACACAGCTGAAGTAACTTACTTACAATCACCGGGTGGGTGCACCGAAGCATGTTATACACCAGGTAGTTAAATTCAAACAACATCCTCAACTACCTCTCATAGGCCCTAGGAAGAAGGTCTAGAAGTACTGCAGAAATGTGCATTCATTTAGCTGCACTAGCTATAGTATGAGCTTTAGTTCACTAACTGGCATAGTGTTCTGGGGCTAGGTCAAAGGACGAAGGAATATCTGCACCCTGGTTCTAGATCTATTACCAATTATCAATAAAGCTAAGGTCTTCTAGTTGGGATTCTTGTGACCTTTTTGGAACTTCCCAGAGTCTTGATTTCCTCATTTCTGAAAGGGGAATAAGCATAGATCCAATCCCATGGCATTGGTTTGAGGGTGAAAATAGACAATGCTCATGAAATACTAAGCACAGAGTATCAAGGTAAAGTCAAAACTAAACAAGAACACTGGGCCTCCCTGTGCTGGTTTCTGGCAGCACTTCCACATCACATCAAGAATCTGCAGGGCAACTACAGTGATAGGGAAAAGGAAAGACACAGTAAACTGGAAAGAAATGGAAGGTGAGGCACCTCACTCTTAAACTTGCAGCATCTTTTTTTTTTTTTTTTTTAATTAAAAGTAGTAATTTGAGTATCAAAGTTGAGTGAAATGGGGATGCCTGGGTGGCTCAGCGGTTGAGCACCTGCCTTCAGCTCAGGACTGATCCTGGAGTCCAGGGATGGAGTCCCACATCGGGCTCCCTGCATGGAGCCTGCTTCTCTCTATGCCTGTTTCTCTGCCTCTCTCTTTCTGTGTCTATCATGAATAAATAGATATAATCTTTTTTAAAAAGGCTACTGTTTAAAAAAAAAAAAAGTTGAGTGAGATGGTCCTATGTGTAACCTCTAGACTCTACATAGTCCATCTCAGAGGCTGTCTTTCAGATGTCATATTAGCTCAGTACTTCACATCTTGTGATTCAGAATGTTGTGTGAGCACTTTATTCTGAACCATCCGTAATACATCTGATCCGATCTCAATTCCCTCTACTCGCGCATAGAGACAATTCAAGCATTAAATTCTTGCATCATGATCTTAGATTCAATCTCTAAGCCTTTGTTATCTTTTTTAACTCTCACCTATTTTATTCAATGTTTTCCCCTATAAAAGCTTAGCCAAGCAGGATATTTAAATTATGCACAACCTAGAGGCAACGAAAATCAAAGGAAGGAAAAGACATTTCTCTCACATGCTCACCCTCTGCTCATATGCAATAGGCCTTATGTTGGAATCATATAGAAGCATTTGTGTCTTTTCTCATTCCATTCCCTAAATGAAGACTCCCGGCTAAGATTCTCTTAGAGGATTGAGGAGAGAAATATGTCTGAGGCCACCAAAATCAGGATATTGGCCTAAAAAGTACTGCCTAAAAATATATTTAATATAAGACAAATTTACCAAAACTTTCCCACAGTTTATGAAAAAAATTTAAGCTATTTTACTATGTTGTTTTGAGTTGTGTTGGTTGAGATAAAAATACTAAGAGACAGATTTAGAGGAAAAGATTTGTTTTTACACAGTCATACAACCAATCTCTAAGTTTAAGTAAGAATTACTTAAAATCCCTTGATACTTCCCTATCCCACATTCTATGTCTCCTTCCCCATAGCAAACTGGAAATACAACTGAAAACAAATCAAATATTCATCAGCCTAAAAAAGATCCCCTCACTTGTCCCCAGAAAACAGCCACAGGGAGAAATACAGTAATGCATTTTTTAGAAATAACCCAATATGCAGCACTGACTATAAAATTCACTTGTATGTTATCTTTATCTTTCTAGAATCCTGTAACTCATCACTAGGGTTTCTAGTTGTTTAAAAAAAAAAAAATCTAAGTACCAGTTTCCTCTTACTTAAATGATTTTACTTAAAACAACAAAAAAATAATTGTACTTATTGGCAATATACTGTGGTTTTCATTCTTTTGTAGGTAATTATGATTTACCCTTTCAATGCTTTTTTTCTGTACAATTCTGATTATATTTCAAGATGTCTTCTTAAATGCACTCCCAAATGTACAGTGTCAGAGGTAAATAAGGGTCAAGTTTTGAATTTACTGCTCTAGCAACGATATAACATCCCTGATAGAGAAGACAATTAGCCAGACATGAGCAGGGAACAGGAGTTGTCTGACTATTAAGAAAGGCAAAAAACAAGTTTCAAACAGCTGGGAAAAAACCAGGTACACACATGCTCTTACCCATAACCACTGCCCTACAGTAACCTATTGCTTCATAATAACACATTTACATTACGATTTTGACACCTGTTGCGGGGGAATGGAGTCACAACAGTTCTGATAAGGACCATTTAAGGCCAAAAACTCCCCTTCCTGACCTGTAGGCAGAAACCCTTAGATGACTGGGGGCAACCCTAATCAGAGACCACCCTAGTTTTGACCCACAACTCTTACAAGCATAAAAATGGAAGACAACCCTGACTCCAGTGCACTGGCCATCTCTGGGCTTGCCTGCTCTTCCACCATGAGAATGTACTTTTGCTTCAGCTGCTATCAAACTCTTGCTTACTTGAGAGTTTGTCTCTGCATTCTTCCTTTGCTGAACTCAAGAACCAAGGCTGGTTTGGGGTGTGGGGACAAGACACACTGTTGACATCCCAAAATTTGCATAAGATAATATATCAAACGTAATACTCACATCAAGATTCCCTAAAGCTATTTAGCCTGTAATCATAACTGAATAACAGATCAAATGCTTGAAGGACTTATGATAGATGGCATAACTCCAATTTTTTAGTACTCATGCAGGTCTTCAAATAAAAAAAAAAAAATCAAATGATAAAATTACCTATAAATTTTCATCAATGCTAAAATCTAGACATAGCTGAGATCCTTTAAAATGCTGAACATAATAAAATAAAACATGTTTCAATAAAAACAAGAACTATTAAAGAGATGGGTCAACTTCTTTACGCCAATGATATAATTTTTAATAAAACTAAAAGAAGCCAAATAACCCAACAAGTTTTTACTTCTAAGAACAAAAGTATCCATTTTTACTATAAAGGGTAACACAAATATTGGCCAGCAAGGACTGAAACCAACAAGAGGTAGGAATGTAGTTACAGAAACCTATCTGAGCAAAGTTGTTCATCAGGTGTGAGAGTAAAACTGCTCTTGGTAATTATTCAAACATTCCAGAGAATATGAGAGTTTCCTAAAGACCGATGATGAGGAAAAAAGAACTTGTAAATTTATTACCTATCTTACAACAAAATTATATAATGGGTTATTATGCATAGCTTATCAAGATTTTTTTTTTAAATGTGATTATCAGAAACCCATATAAGTTTGTAAAGTTTACAAAACTTTTTTTTAATTGGATCGCTTTGCTAAGAAGTTATTTTAAGAAATAGTAATTTCAGTAAAAATTTGATGAAGTCTCAACTGAGATCCTTACCAACAGAATGAAAGCGTGTAAAATAGAGAGTGTACAGTTAGATAGCTTTGTATTTCAAGCACAGATGACAATTAATGTGAATTATTGCTTCAGTGCCAAATTAGAGGGAGTCTTCTGGCAAGTTGGTGAACTCTAGCCTGTTCAACATCATAGATGCAAATGCAGAAGACATAGAAGATTCATTTATTAAATTCACTGCTGATACAGGACAGAGAGACTAATCGGGTCAGATTACAGATCCAAGGCTTTAAAAGGTCTCAATATGAATTATCTAATAATGTGAAATTTAGTTAATTTAAAAACTCAAGTGCTACTACATGTAAGGCAAAGTGCAATACACAAATATACCATCTTCTGTGATTGTGTTTAAAAATTATTAGCTACAAATGCTAATTCTCGTATACCTTGCCAAAAATGTTGAATGAGAATACTCTCCTAGGGAGATTACCAGAAAAGCTATTATAAAAAAAAAAAAAAAAATTAGGAATTTCTGTCATTGTCAAGGTTCTAATAATACTGATCTATGTGAAATCACTCTTAACCTCAAGATATTTACAAAGGAAAGGAGACACAATACACAAAATGTTCATGAAAGTTTCGTATGCAGTGGGGCACCAGTGTGACTCAGTTGGTTAACGGTCTGTCTTTGGCACTGGTCATGATCCCTGGGGTCCTGAGATAGAGCTCTGGCATTGGGCTCCCTGCCTCTCCCCGTGCTCATGCGCTCCCTCTCTCTCTCTCTCTGGGTCAAATAAAATCTTTTCTTTAAAAATAATTTCATACACAACAAATAGCTATTTTCATGAGAAAGTTATTCTTATTAGTGTCCTAGTCATAGAGACTAGAAAATATAGAAAGGATTTTAAAAGTAAAAAAGTGATATTTCTCAGATGTTAACAAAGGCAAGCTTGTAATTGTTACTTAAATCTTTTCTTTCACCTCTGTATCTTTTTAAGAGGTAAATGAGAATGGCTAATGTGTCTTTTTAGGTAGGAGGGTGTATCTTTTTCATGTTCTTCTCAGTAGTTTCTATTGTTTGGGTTTTTTTTAACCCAGAGCTGTAGTTGAAGGATTACTCAGGTGAGCAGAAACCAAAGGGGTAGCCCAAATGCTCTGAGACACATCAGTCACATTTACTACACACGTGAACCCTATGTTGAGCATAAGAAGACCTGGATAATGAGGCCAGATGGTCAGTGGAGTCAGAAAAAAATGACGATGTGAAATTCTAATCCTTGTGGGCAAGATCCCTAGAGTCTTAAGATGGAGACACATGCAAACTTGGTAGGTATATAAGTTGGTATGACCTTTCTTGGTTTTCCTTAAGTGAGTGACTTTATTTCTAAAGTCCTGAGCTAAAGACTTAGTACTTCCAAAGAAACCCTACATCAGATCCTTTGAATCAAAGAGAATACCCAGTTTACCACTTGGTAAGAAAGCTGTTAACACAAAATCCCCTCAAGACTGTTATTAGGTTTTTGTTAACTGGACTGTTGATAACCATTTTATATTCAATCACTATAAAGCAAAATCCCTAAAATATAAAGCAGCATTGGGCATTTTATTCTTTTTTGTATTGGAAATATTGTTTTTACCAGCATTTTTCACAGAACTAGAACAAATAATCCTAAAATTTGTATGGAACCACAAAAGATCCCGAGTGGCCAAAGTAATCTTGAAAAAAGAAAAGCAAAACTGGAGGCATCACAGTTCCAATGTTCAATCTATATTACAAAGCTGTAGTCATCAAGACTACAGTATAGGTATAGTACTGGTGCAAAAACAAACACACAGATCAATGGAACAGAATAGAAAACCCAGAAATGGACCCACAACTACATGTTCAACTATTCTCAACGAAGAGGAAAGAATATCCAATGTGAAAAAAGGCAGTCTCTTCAACAAATGGTGTTGGGAAAACTGGACAACATACAGAAGAATGAAACTAGACCATTTTTTACAACATCCACAAAAATAAATTTAAATGGCTAAAATTAACAACACAAGAACAGCAGATGTTGGCGACGATGTGGAGAAAGGGGAGCCCTCTTACACTGTTGGTGGGAATGCAAACTGGTGCAGTCACTCTGGAAAACAGTATGGAGGTTCCTCAAAAAGTGAAAAATAGAACTATTAGAACTAGCCTATGACCCAGCAATTGCATTATTAGGTATTTATGCAAAGGTTACAAAAATACTGATTTGAAGGGACACATGCACCCCAATGTTTAGAGTAGCATTATCAACAATAGCCGAATTATGGAAAAAGCCCAGATGTCCATCAACTGATGAATGCATAAAGATGTGGTATATATACAATAGAAGAGGACTCAATCATAAGAATGAAATTTTGCCATTTGCAACAATGTGCATGGAGCTAGTACATTATGCTAAGTGAAACAAGTCAGAGAAAAACAAATACCATATGATTTTACTCATATGTGGAACTCAAGAAACAAAACAGATAAACACTAAAAAATATAGAGAGGCAAATCATAAAATAGACTCTTAACTATAGACAAACTGAAGATTGTTAGAGGGGAGGTGGGCAGGAGGATGGGCTAAATGGGCAATGGGGATTAAGGAGGGTACTTGCTGTGATGAGCACTGGGCTTATATGTAAATGATGAATCATTATATTTTATCCCTGAAACTAGTATTACACTGTATGTTAACTAACTAGAATTTAAATAAAAAGTTTAAACACTGAGTGTTATATGTTGGAAAATCAAACTTCAATAAAAACAAATTTAACCCCCCCAAAAAATGATAAAACAAAAAAATAAATAAAACAACTTTAAAAAAAAAGAAATATTGGGGTTTTCATTGTTACTACATAGGAAAATAGTAAGGGATTCCAAAAACCAATGAGAATAGTGGAGGATTAAAAAAAAAAAAAAAACTTGACTTTTTTTGGGTTTTTTTTAAGGTTTTATTTATTCATGAGAGGCACAGAGAGAGAGAGGCAGAGACGCAGGCAGAGGGAGAAGCAGGCTCCATGCAAGGAGCCCTATGTAAGACTCGATCCCAGGGCTCCAGGATCATGCCCCGAGCTGAAGGCAGATGCTAAACCGCTGAGCCACCCAGGGATCCCAAAAAACTTGAGTTATTATGAAGAATAATGGACCAGAAACTTTCAGCTTAAAATTAAAGAAAATCATGAATATATGATATGATATGGTCACTGTTGCTGGGTACTTGTAAAGTAATATGAAAAATTGGTCTAACCATCTTTTTTGCCACATTATGCCACATTGAGTTGTTCTAAATGACACATTTTATTTAGAATGATTAAGCACTGTCCTACTTGAGTATCCAATAAGACAATTTATTCTCCCTTTAAGAATGCTTTATTTTAGGGATGCCTGGGTGGCTCAGTGGTTCAGCACCTGCCTTCGGCCCAGGGCATGATCCTGGAGTCCCGGATTCTAGTCCCACATCAGGCTAGGCTCCCTGCATGGAGCCTGCTTCTCCCTCTGCCTGTGTCTCTGCCTCTCTCTCTCTGTTTCTCATGAATAAATAAAATCTTTAAAAAAAGAATGCTTTATTTTAGATTACTGTATACATAAAAGAGTGGGTGGGATGGTTTTCTAAATTATTGCTTCTAATTAAATAATAATGATGATAATAACAAATGTCATTATAAAAGCAAATGTATAAATATATTCATAAGTAAACATTACCTTGGAAAACAAGCCTAGAAAACAGGAGAGTTTATACTGTCATACCTGCTTATTCACAGCTTCAACTGACACATAGTAGGCAAATAATAAGTTTCCTTTAAAGATTGGAATAAACTGGGGAATAGGTCTCTGAAAAGTGTACAGGCTGCCTGACCCTGAAGGCATATACTTGAAGCCAGCAGCACTGAGATGTCCTCAGTTTCTGAAGCAAATGAGGAAAGTCCAAAAATATCCTGCTTCTTAAACAGGTTGATTTTTTTTAACCTGGTGTGATTTATGCAGAGAATCTGTAACATATTCCAGTTCATCAAAAGTCTAATTTACATATATTTAAAGGACATTGTAGAAAATAATTAACCAAATGCATCACAATTCAGACAGTAAATGTTGACTGGGGATTTTTAGAACCTTAAATGGAAAACTAGGAGGTTAAATAAGTACATTGGGTTGGTAGGGAAAAAAAGAAAAAGGAAAGACGAAAGGACAGAGGGAGGGAAAGAGACAGAGGGAGAGAAATGGGAAGTTGTTTTCTTTGCAATGCTTCATATCCTAAAGTCACGCAAAATAAAAGGCTATTCATTCCTTTTTCCCTATAGTTTATGAGTGAAAAACTGTGTTGCTTACCAGCCATCATTTTGAAATATATTAAAATGATCACAAGTACTGTGTGCATCTAATAACACATCTCACCAAGTTCTAGCTTAGAGACTTACAAGGAGAGGAACATTTGGCTTGTGAAAATCAAGCTACATTCCAATCAAGATTGTACTCCCCATCAGCGATGCACACAGGAAAATTTTCAAATGAAAATTCAAAGATGAATGATAAAATTTTTATTAATTTTCATGAATACCTAACATTTAGTGGGAATTTTCTAAAGGTTTAAATATACAAGATTACTTACCTGTTATATTAAAACTATTTTAATAAGCTTTTTATACTTCCTCACATTGACATAGGAGCTGGCCTTTAATGAATAAAATGATTTTATTATACCTAACTCCATTTCAAGGAATAAGACATATAAACTTCTTTTTACCATTTAGGTCTCAAACAAGTGGAGCATTATATAATAACTTCTTAAGATTAAATCAGGAATTATTAATTTCTGTTTATATTCATATTTCAAGATATCAACATATTTGAAAGAAAAACTTTCAAAATAATGTCTTTCTGCTATTTTTTTAATGTACACAGAGAGTTATTAGTTTATACTGGCTGTGTGCCCACATAAATTACTGCAGTTGAAGAAGAGCATGAAGAAGACAGGGCTGCCTAGAAGGAAACTGAATTCAAGACCTAGAAAGCAAACCTATACACTTGATCCTGGCTAGAATGTTCTCTAAACAGTGCCATTAAAAAATAGTGAATAAAAGAATTAACCAAATTACCTGACATTCAACTTCTCAAATTTATTTTTTTGATCAGAGTAAAATGTAATTAAAACAAGTTCATTAACTAGATGTCCCTATCTGCTCTCAATTCTTTTCAATTGGAAATAACCACACAGAATAACCATGTCCTTGATTTGCACAGTACCTTCACCCTTGCCGTATATATTTGGAGAATTCCATTCCCAAAGGCATGCCCTCAGCCGCAACCCCTTCAAACAGTTGTTTCCAGCCAATAGATACGCTTTCTATATCCATGCCAAAGCTGATCTGAAGTACAGAAAAAGAAAGCTATACTGGAAAGAAGGAAATAGTCATGGGCAGTTGTAGTCTTGGTAATCGATGTCATATAGTCTTAAAAAGGCATAGGAAGAAAAAAAAGTCATAGAAATTGATACATAATAACTATTTTGATATAGAAAAAAGGCATGCCTTCATTTGCATACATATATATTTATTTTCCTTTATTCTCTTCATATGTTTACATTCATATATATGTGTATACATATTCCCTCAAATACAAACATAACTAAGCATACCAAACTATTTTTTATATTTAGGCTATTCAAAATACAGTATAAATACCCTGGGGAAACATGTCATTTTATTTTATTTATTTTTCTTAAAGATTTTATTTATTAATTCATGAAACACAGAGAGAGAGAGAGAGGCAGAGACACACAGGCAGAGGGAGAAGCAGGCTCCACGCAGGGAGCCGGAAGTGGGACTCGATCCTGGGACTCCAGGATCACGCCCTGAGCCAAAGGCGTATGCTCAACCACTGAGCCACCCAGGTGTTCTGGAAACATGTCATTTTATTGCTTTTTCATGAATTTTTACATACATTCACATATTTATATGTGTAATACATGTATTGAACATTTATTACGTTCATAAAATTAATGTAAACATTTTTTAAATGAATACACACAAGGAAAAATTTGAGGTGAATGTGATCATACTGGGTTAAAAAAATGAGGCATAAAGTCATGAAATTTGTATGTGTAACTATAAAATTGATTTAAAAAGCAGAAGATATAATTAAAGGAAGCTTTCACAAAACCAACACCCCTTTGCATTGTAACAGAAAATTAGCAACTCTGTCCATCAACGTGCAAGTCTCTGCTAAAAATATCAGAATTACTCTCCATCACCACTAGGTGGCTCACTCTCTATATCTAAGTCTCCGCAGACACACCACTGGGGCCCCATAGGCGTAGGCAGTAAGAGTCTCACTAGAGTACAGGTAGTAGAAAAATAATCACTTCGAAGAAAACCTAATGTTTTGAACAAGGGAATACCTGAGCTACTCCCCCATCAGTTCTCATCAGAATTGTCTTTACAGAGACAGGATAATTGGTAGAGTTGGTCTTAGACCAGAGATGTTTATTTTTTATTTTTTTATTTTTTTGACCAGAGATGTTTAGAAAGCCAGATGGAATCCCTTCTAATAAACATTCTGCAACGATGCCCAGTCTCTTATACTTTCAAATGCATTCATAATGTGAGAAAAATACCCTCCCCCCGGGGGGGGGGGAGAGTGAGAGAGAGAGAAAAGAAAGCACCACCTTAAAAAAAAATCAAACAACAAATCACATTATCTACTTTTGACTGAATTTGGAAGTAGAAAGTAAGAAAAGTTAAGGATTAGGGAAAAAAATAAACCAGCAAAGATGGGAAATTTAACATGGAGAGGAAGTTCACTTTCCTAGATTTGCAAGATGGCTCTAAGCAATCAGTTCCTCCACCAAACTGCATTTTAGCAGAGGGAATATAATAGGGCAGTAGCCACAGAAGCTTGTAACACCATCCAATGTATTGCTATAAAAAGCTTTACCATCTGGATCCTAATTCTCCTCAATATTGAAACTGTAGAGTATTTTCTTCTCTTCATTCTAATTTACAGCTATCACTCAGTGCAGCCCTGAAGGGTGCATACAATATGCCATTGTTAGAGCTAGTGTATAATCCAAGGCAATTTGGGGAAAATCAGCTTGTAAGTATAACTGCATGGTTTTCTTGGTATTCAGCACCTGTTTGCATTTTGTGAAAGCTTATAAATTTTGCTTGTATTTTTCTTCTTCTCTTCCTTTTGCCTCGGTCAGAATAGGTCTGTAAAAGTTGTCATGCATGTGTAAAAATGTTTGTGGACTGCACCATCAATCTTATCCCACTGACGGTTAAGACCTGAAATATTTGAGATCTAACAGTAGTGAACATTATTAACCTGATTCTTTGATTTAACCCCTAGTATTCACTTTTTTGCTTTTATTTTTAAAAATCTCCTAAAATACCAATTCACCAAGCTACCTAGGAAAGGTTATCAGATATAGAGAAGGAATAAAAGTGTTTCAAAATTAAGGAAGCTGGTGACTAGAAGCCAGCATGGTGACAGAGGAGTCATCACGTCTGTGTCAAATAAAATGAAATTGATTCCCTCTCAGCAAAGGCAGCTCTGACTGGCGATCCATAATGTGCAAGCAACTGGTTAACTTTTCACCTGCCTCACAAATCTAGATTAGGAAGAAAGTAGGGTTAAGGGGGAACAAGAATGAGAAAGCTAGCTCAACAACTGAATTAAATTACCTCTCATCTCCACAAAATACTTGGTTAAGATTACATCTTTGGATGTCTTCTGTTGCTTGCTGAATTGGTCAGTACAGACAAAAGAAAAACTAAACGAGAAAGTATTCTCTCCCTCTCTAAGATTCAATTCCAAGTGCACACTACCTACCCAACTTGGAAAAAGAAAGAGAGAGAGAGAGAGGTACATGAGTTCCATGTCCTCAATCTCCCTGGCTGTTTCTGATCTCCTGATCTTACTAGGAGCAATATCAGTTCCTTAAATTAAGCTATCAGCTACCATGGAGAGTATGAGAATGGAGTAATATGAGAAGGCTTATTCAAAGTTTGAATACGAATCAAAGTGTGGAGTAGCAAAAAGTAAAGTTGTGCTTTCTTGATACTGTTACTGTATAGCAAACTGTAGACTCTATTTGCCAAATTACTTTAATACCAGGCAATGTAGAAACGGTAGATATTATGGGAGCCAAAAGCAATGACAGAAAACATCTGTTAAGTATTTGTCATGGACTAAAAGTCTTTGTTGAGCACTGCAGAGGGATCTGTTGCACTAAATATTAATGACATGTGAAGAAAGCAACTCTACGTTCTTTCTTCTACCTTCCAAGGAGTCAGCAAATAACCTCACACCCATGGTCTTTTTGCTTAAGGGGTTCCTAGACTTGTCAGAGGAGAAGGTACCTAGCTGGGCAAGCTTGAAAATTCTTGCTCCCAGGTGATGCCTTGACTTTCAAGCATATACCTAGATCTGCCTAAAGTCATGTGCCATGCTCCCACCTCAGAACTGAGGTCATCCACTTCAAGACAACACATGCCACCAAGATACGGTGTGGCTTAAAAGCACTTTCTAGGATAACGAAAAGAGACATCAAGTTTCCCAGTGCAGCACAATATAAAGTGTTATTTGCAAAACGGTACAAGATCCAACATTGCCTTAATTAATTTGCTGCTTACCATAAATTCCTATTAGACCTCACTTTGGAATTGAGTGGTAATTCAGAGGTACCACGTACCTGACTTACATATAGGATGCACATCTTCTAAAGAACATTTCCTTATGCTCATTTCAATTCAACTAAGTAAATTATGACTATTACTGTCTCATAAAATTCCCTGTGAGGTAATGTGCATATAATGATTAAAAGGAGTATTAAGAGATGGGAATGTCTAAAAAGTTGTTAAAATTTTTCTCTTTCATTTTTTTTTTTTTTTTTACTTAGGACTTTGGGCAGGAAAATTGCCTGTAGTCAAGAAATGTTTGGGGCAATAACAAATGCAGATTAATATCCCCAAGGCAAGGAGACTCAAATCAATAAACCAGTTTTGTTTGTAGTTTCACAAAGATAAATCTGTTAGTATAAATGCAATCGTATAATCTAGCTCATTTTAGCAGAAGAGATCCCCTCCAGTTCATTCTTTACCATGTTAAATAACCAGTTTACCCACCTTACCACAACAGACTTCTCTCAACCCCAAACTTCTCCTTTTCAAATCCACATTATCCAGATATGTACAAGAGCTCAAAAAGATGAAAAGACATTTGCTTCCTGGCTTTCCCTGACAAATACAGCAATTTGCATGAATATTAAACTTCTGTGATTCAGCAACTTTCCTCCAGTCTGTATATCACTGAATGTTAAATGCTGAGGACGAGTTTGAATCCCTTGGCTTTTATTTTAGAAGACCGAGGTATGTGTTCCGCAGCCAAAGAAGAGAATATTTAAAGGTCTTCAAATCACACATGCAGAGTTGCATAACAATTGTCACTAACTCGAAAGGTTGGAACCACACAGACGCTAAATGTGGAGTTGCCTATGAATCACAAACTGGAGCTGAGTTTCGTATTTGCAGAATATTTATAAGGGTGAGAGGAGAGAGGAGTAGAGTTACCATCTGTGTCGAAACTTTAATCAGAAAAAAAAAAAGAAAAGAAAGAAAAAAAAAAATCACTGCTGAACTACCGAGCCCTGATCAGCCTGCGTCCTCGAATGAAAAAGTCTTTCTTGCCAGTGGAAGCGAACGCGGCGACACCTAAGAGGAGAGATCGCAAGCGCCTACCTGCGAGGGGGCTGCGAGGGGGCGGCGAGGCGGCGGCGGCCTGGGCCCGGCACCGGCACCGGCACCTCCTCCCCGGCGGCCCGGCGTGTGCAGGGGGGGCCCCGGCTGGCGCGGGGCGCGGGGCGCGGGGCGCGGGGCTCCTCGGGCAGCGCCGCCGGTGCCCAGCCCGGAGAGCTGGGGCTGCAGTTGCCGACGCCGCCTCACTTAGGGGAGAGCGCTCGCTGGTGTGTGCCCGTGTGCGCGCGCGCGGGTGTGTGTGTGCGCGTGTGTGCGCGTGTGTGCGCGTGTGTGTGCCCGTGTGTGTGCGCGCACCGGCCGCCGGCGCCAGGCTGAGCGAGCCCCTGGGTTCTGCGGGCTCCGAGCGCTCGTGCAGGCAGGAGGCGCCTCCGCAGCGACCCCGCGGCCCGGCTGAGCAATCAGCCCGCTGACCTTGCTGCTGGGGATGCGGCCCTCCAGCTCCCTCATCAATAGACCGAGCGATCCATCAAATAGAGGCGATGGCATCAGCCTTAGCTAGAGACAGCTGCGTCCCTCGTAAGCACAAGAAAAGAAAAGAAAAAAAAAAAAGATCTCTCTACTCAACATTTTGTAACTAGGATCGTGTTTTGTTTTGTTCTGTTTTCCTTTAAACCCCTGCATCTTGAGCATAAAGTCCAATTGACGAATCCCTTACTTAAAACTTTTCAGGTGGTTTCCCTAGGCAGGATAGGATCTTAACCTAGAAGCCAATTCTAAACGTTCCACAGAGATCGGCAGGTGCAGACTTATTTATGACAATCAAATTATGATGCTTTAAACGAATAAGCTATTTTAAAATCAGGGATTCCATGTTATAGTAGAAATGTCTGGGACTAGAGGTAGAATCGGAGTTCAAATGCCACCGCAGTTTCCTTTCAACATTAATCCAATAACACGTATGAGGAAAACTGTGAGTGAGTGGTTTAAAGTGCACATGAATATGCTTTGTAAAGTACAAAGGGTTAACCATAAGTTACAGATTTTATTTTTTAATAGTTACAAAGACTAGGTAAGGCTCTTTGAGACACAAAGGAGTCTTTTCAGGGTCTGTACCCTAAATGATTCTAGTTTCATTGCTCACTCTGAGCTATTCCTTATGATTTCAGATTCTAGAACCAATCTATCAGAAAAGCCAGAACAGAACCTATCATTAAATATATACTGTTTATCATATCCTATATGATAAAAGATTAAGATTGAAGTCATCTTCCCTCAAATTTAGTGTACACCACTAACAATATCAGATCAAACTCAAATCAAGAGATGCAATACGGAGGAAGAGAACAGAAACGAGAATCCAAGATACTTGGTGTCAGTCTGAGATCTGTCACAGAGACCTGAGATCCCTTGGCCTTATTTTATAATAATGATAATGGTAGAGCCAACAGCAGCAGCAGCAACAGTGCATAATGGAAACTAATAGTCACTGAGTGCTTACTGCTTGCCAGGCACTTTCTAGGCATATTGCATTTATTAATATTTTTAATCCTCACAACATCATGAAGTAAATAACAGTATTATCCCCATTTCACTGATTCAGATGGCAAGACATAGAAGAGGAAAGTCATTGGCTAACAATGAGTTCATTTTTTCAGAGTTCAGAGTTCATTTTTCTAAATTAGGCAACTATGATAAGCATTTAGTTTTCAAAACTTTTTTAAGAATAACTTTAAACAGGGATCCCCCCCAAAAATATAAATAAAATAAAATAAATAAAATAAAATAAAATAAAATAAAATAAAATAAAATAAAATAAAATAAAATAAAATAAAATAAAATAAAAAACAGGGATCCCTGGGTGGCTCAGCAGTTTGGCGCCTGCTTTCAGCCAGGGGTGCGATCCTGGAGACCTGGGATCAAGTCCTGCATTGGGCTCCCTGCATGGAGCCTGCTTCTCCCTTTGCCTATGTCTCTGCCTCTCTCTCTCTCTCTGATGAATAAATAAATAAAAATTTAAAAAAAGAATGACTTTAAACATACAGAAAAGTTGCAAGAATATGAATAATACAAAACACCTGCATGTCCTTTACTTAGGTTTCTTTATTTATTATTAACAGTTAGTGCATGTGCTTCATCATTTGATCTACTAACAAAGAGATTTGAGGGATCCCTGGGTGGCGCAGCGGTTTGGTGCCTGCCTTTGGCCCAGGGCGCAATCCTGGAGACCCAGGATCAAATCCCACGTCGGGCTCCCAGTGCATGGAGCCTGCTTCTCCCTCTGCCTGTGTCTCTGTCTCTCTCTCTCTGTGACTATCATAAATAAATTAAAAAAGTAAATAAATAAAAAATAAAAAAAAAACAAAGAGATTTGAGCCATTTGAGGATAATATACACATATCATGCCTCTTTGCTAGTTTTTTCAGTGTGCAGAGTAGTGATATTTCTCTATATAATCAAGTACTTTTATCAACTTCAGTAAATTTAACACTAACTTAAACTTAATCTAATCTATTGTCCATTTTTCAATTTGTCACTTGAACCAATAATGTCTTTAATAGCATTTTTTCCCTCTAGGAGAATAGCCAATCTAGGGTCAGATATTGCATTTAATTTGTCATATAAATTTGGCCTCCTTTAACCTGGAAATCCCATAATTGTTCTTCTGTTTTTATGACATTGTTGAAGAATGCATTTCCCACTTTTTTTTTCTTAATAGATCATTTCCACTGTTACATTTGTCTTATGTTTCCTAATGATTAGATTCAGGTTATGCATTCTCAGTTGGAATACTGCAAAATTGATGTGCTCTTCTCAGAGCATCATATCTGAAGGAATATGATGTCCATCTGCCCCTCACTGGTTCTGTAAATTCTGATCACCTAGGCATGCTTTTTTCCTTGTTTGGCCCCTCATTATCATTAAGCAATCTATGGGAAAACTCTTTAAGGTCATGCACATTTGTTGTATCCATCAAAAATTCCCCAGGTATTAACATCCATTGATAATATAATGGTTGCATAACAATTTTTTGACTCCCACACTCTCTATAACATACTATGTATTCTACTATTGGCAAGAGACTTCCTTCTCTGCCATCTCTCTCTCTCTCTCTCTATCAGAAAGAAATCATGGATTCCGGAACGCTGGGATGGCTCACTGGTTGAGCATCTGCCTTCAGCTCAGGTAGTGATCCCAGAGTCCTGGGATGAGTCCCAAATCGGGCTCCCTGCATGGAACCTGCTTCTCCCTCTGCCTGTGCCTCTGCCTCTCTCTCTGTGTCTTTCATGAATGAATGAATAAAATCTTAAAAAAAAAAAAAAAAAGAAAGAAAAAGAGATCATGGATTCCTATTTTTTCCAATTATTTGTAATTTATTACTATACTGATTTATTTTAATGCTCCCAAAGTTTTCAGTAGGAGCCCTTTATAGCTGGTTCCTATGTCATCACATCATTTTTTAGCACTTTGGGGGGGGGGGGAGAGAGCGAGTGAGAGAGAGCGAGAGTGCGGTATGCACAAGGTGGGGGAGGGGCAGAGGGAGAGGGAGAAGCAACTCCCCGCTGAGCAGGGAACCCTACACGGGGCTCCATCCCAGGACCTTGGGATCATGACCTGAGACAAAGGCAGATGCTTAACCAACTGAGCCACCCAGGTGCCTCTTTTTTATCATTTTTTATTTAAAAAAATTATTTTAGCTTTCCCAAAAGATAAGATGTTGCAAGGTCATCTTGACCACATCTTGCTGTAGCCCTGGAATAAGCAATTCCTTCGTGGAGTCTTTATTTTTATTTTGCGTTTTTATGTTTGTTTCTTAAAGTGAGGAATGGTGTTAGAAACAACAATCTGTCCACTAAGTGTGTTCATTTCTAGGTGAGGGAAGATGATATTTGCTTCTTGGCTTTTATAGCAGTCAAAGCTAGAAAATATATCCACACATAAACATAGGTACATGTATATACATACCCATAAACAAAGCACATAGATGTGTGTGTGTATATGTATATATATCTTGTGCATAAATACATGCATGACTATGAATGTGGCAATATTTAAAAGAAAACAAACATGAGTTTACACCAATACTATCAGTTCCATACCATCCTTAGAGCATTCTTTTGTCTTTCCCTAGTCCATATTTGTATATCCTTTTTGCCTTAGTGATTACCCCCTGGTTCCCGATAATCAGCTGATTTCCAATTTGTTTCATGTATTATTACCATAAAAAAAAATTGCTGGACTTCTGTATCCAAGAAGGTGAAATATACATGTATTTCCCAATTCATCCCATTAAGTATAACTAAAAACTCTGGGCATTCTGTATAAAATAAATGTGTGAAGATTCTGAAAGAAAGAAGAAGGAAGATTAGCTAGAAACCTTGAGACCTGAGCAAGGTACTAGGTCTTCTTCTACCTCATATATCTCAGGATAAATATATGTACAACTAGTATAGACTATATAGTTCAGAAGCACACTGTACATTAATGAAACCATGATAGACAATAGAGGTAGCACTGAGAAATAATGAATAGAAGACAATCTTTTCAACAGAGAGAAGACAATTAGAATCTATAAAGAAAAAGAAATTGAATCCCCACCTCACATCATAAACAATATCAGGTAAATTCATTTAGTAACTAAATGAGATAAGTAAAATAAAGATTTAGAAGATAACAAGACAGAAGATCTTCATGACCCTGGAAATGTGAAGTTTTGCTTAAACAAAAAAGCAAAAAACACTAAAGAGTAAAAGAAAAATAAATTAGATCAATGTACAAACTATACTTCTCATAATTGCTGCAGTTTGCTACTTTAGCAATGCAAAAAATACATATTTTTGTATTTACATATATTTAAATATATATATATTTGTGTTTAAAGTAGCATCCTGCAAGTGACTGTATTTTTTAATGGTATGGAGAGAGAGAGAATGGTAAAACAAATAACATTAAAATTTCCCCCAAACACCCCCAGACAAACCAGGAGTAAAAAGATAAGCCACAGAATGGAAGATGTTTATAGCATGTTAATTGCCAACAGAATTATATGTTAAGAAAGTGTCTAAGTATTTGTAAAAAAAAATTAAATCAACTAGAAAAATGGGCAAAACAAACTTAAACTGTTTAGGAAATTTCCTAATGCCTAATTATATGTAAGAATTGTTCAATATCACAATCATCAGAAAAATTAATATTAAAACCACAATGAAGTTGCAAGACCATAGTTCAGCAAATATTAAAAAGTCTCACTCTCGTCAGGATGCGAGTGGCTCAGCGCGTGATTCCACAGTCCTGGAATCAAGTTCCGCTTCTCTCTCTGCCTCTGTCTCTTCCCCTCTCACTCTCTGTGTATCTCATGAGTAAATAAATAAATAAATAAATAAATAAATCATTTTTTAAAAAGTCTCACATTCATAAATGTCAGTAAAGAAGTATACCAAGAGTAGTCTGGGCTAACAAGGATAGTCAACTCCCTTTAGAAAGTGTTTAGGCAGCATCTGCTACAGGTAAATATATGACATGAATACATTTCCACTCCTATTCCCAAGAACCAACAGAAATGCCCACGTGGGTCCCAAATGAAGGGGGCATTCACAGCAGAGTAACTCATATTGGCTGCATGGCAAAAACACACAAATGCCAACCAGGTGGTTGGATAAATAATTGGTGGTGCATTCCTGCTGCTGAAGAGTTACCACCACATCAGCACCCATTCAACACTTGCAAGCACAGACCCCTCCCACCCACCATAAATTCAATGATGGGCTGGGCTGGCATACTTCTTATCCACAAAGCCATCCTTCTCTTGGTGCCCAGGCATTGTGGGCAAGATGGAGGACCCTGCAAAGGAGAGCTCTATGATGTCAGGAAATAACTGGAAAGAAGTCCAAGGCATAGGTGTCCTTGGGACAGACTGGGGCTGGGCATTCTCCTCAGGCCTGGCTCTGGCTGAAGACTGTGGGCTCTGTGGCACAGAAGATTCCCAATGAGCTGGACAGAGAGAACTGTAGAAACAGGTCTCCTCTTGCCCCTCCATGCTAAAATGGTTGCTCAGAAACAGAGGCTCCAGGGCATATGGCTGGTACACCTTGGGCTCCCCACCCTGCCTCACTGCCCCAGCAACCTCTGGAGTTGTTTCTGTGGCTACTGCCTAGAGAATATGGATGGCCCAGTAGTTCTTGAACAACATCTGTACTTGGTGCTCTCCTAAGACTCAAGTCTGGTTGTCAGGGTCTACTGTTTCTTGCTAAGTAGGTTCTTGTTCTTTTTGAAGGGTTCTGTAGCTCCTGCTCCTTTTTCTTGCTTGTGGACCTTGCTCCAGTCACTACCCCTTGGTGTCAGGGGTAGGGCATAGTGATGCTAGAGAGCCCAAGAGATACTTAGGTTTTACATCCTCAGTCCTGCTCTGTTCTGTGTGCATCACAAATGATTTTGACAAAAATGCAAAAGCAATTCAATGGAGGAAAGAGCCTTTTCAAAAATGGTGGACATTTGGACATATATAGAAAAATTGGACATAAATAGCAGTAAAAAAGGAATTTCGACCTACATCCCAAAACTTATATAAAAACTAATTCAAAATGGAACACAGACTTACATATGGAATATAAAACTATAAAACTTTTAGGGAAAATAACATATAAGAAAATCTTCATGACCTAGGGCTAGACAAAGAGTTCTTAGACTTGACACCAAAAGCATGATTAATAAAAGGAAAATTGATAAATAGGATTTCATCAAATTTAACTAAAACTTTTTTTTTTTTTTTAATGATAGTCACACAGAGAGAGAGAGGCAGAGACATAGGCAGAGGGAGAAGCAGGCTCCATGCACCGAGAACCCGACGTGGGATTCGATCCAGGGTCTCCAGGATCGAGCCCTGGGCCAAAGGCAGGCGCTAAACCGCTGCGCCACCCAGGGATCCCTAACTAAAACTTTTGTTCTGTGAAATACCCTGTTAAGAGTATAAAAAGGTAAACTATGCAATGGGAGAAAATATTGCAAAGCAAAAATTCAGCAAAACTCCAGCATCTAGAATATACATATAAAAAATACTCTTAGAACTGAACTCTAAAACAAATAACACAATCCAAAAAACAGAAAAAGACTTGGACAGATACTTCTTCAAAGATACACAGATGGCAAAACAACAACAACAAAAAAAAAACATAAACTGGTGTTCAACCTTAATAGCTGTTAGAGAAATGCAAATTAAAACCACGAATGAAATATCACTAATCTCTTCACAGAAAAGATAAACTAAAAAAATAGTAACACACCAAACGCTGGTGAGAATTCACAGAAACTGGGTCACTCACACATTACTGATGGGAATATGAAATCTCATAACCATTGAAAAATAGGCATTTTCTTTAAAAATGAAATATGCAGTAATGATATGACACAGTAATTGAACTCCTAGATATTTATCCCAGAGAAATACTTAAGTACACACTAAAATCCATACAAGTGTTTGTAATAATGCTTCATTTGCAATGGTCAGAATTTGGAAACAACTCATGTGCTTTAACAGGAGAATATTTAAAAACTGTAGCCTATCTCACAGTGTATGATTCAGCAATAAAAATGAATGAACTATTGATACATGCTACAGTTTTTTAAGATTTTATTTATTTATTCATGAGAGACACAGAGAGAGAGAGGCAGAGACCCAGGCAGAGGGAGAAGCAGGTTCCATGCAGGGAGCCCGATGCAGGACTCAATCCCAGGACTCCAAGATCACGCCCTGAGCAAAAGGCAGGCACTAAACCACTGAGCCACCCAGGGATCCCCCAACACATGCTACATTTTTGTTGAATACCCAGAGAATCCTCATCCATTTGGAGCATATATTTAAGTCAGTCATACAGAATGAATCTATTTGTTTGTTTTCCGATTGGCTATCCAGTTGTCCCAACAATTATTAAAATTATATATTCTTTCCCTAGTGATTGAGGTAACAGATTTGCCACATTTCTGAATATGGCTGTATCTATTTCTGGACTTGCTATTTTATTCCATTAGTCTTTTTGTATAATCAAACACTATACTATACAGTTTTAATTAGAAAGGTATTGTAACATGTCTTAACCGCTTACATTTTCCTTTTTTACCCCAAAAATTGTTTAGTAAAAATATTTTAATTTCCAGGTGGTTCCTTTTTTAACATTTTTATAGCCATAATGCATTATAACTCACATAAAAAATGATACATAAGATATAAAATTTGAAAAATTTTGATACCACCAGTGGAAATCATCTCCACAATCATGAATGTAAGTGTATCACTCATCCCTCCCTGCAAAGTTTCTTATGTCCTTTTGTACTCTCTGTATCTTGCTCTCCCTAATTCACAGATCCTTCCATCACCAGGCAAACGACAATATGCTTTCACTATAGATTAGTTTGCATTTTCCATGATTTTATATAAATGATTTCATACAGTATGTATCCATTTTTCTAACTTCTTTCACTGACCAAAATGTTTCTGAGACTTAAGCACATTGATGCATTTGTCAATAACTCATTTATTTGTATTGCTGAGTAGTATTCTACTGTATGAATGTAGCATAAATTATTTTTCTATTTACTTGATCGACATTTGGGTCATTTCAGTCCTCTCTCACCTACTCTAATTAACATCATTCTGGAAGGTAAGGAAACAGGAAAAGTTATTAAAAATATAAAGATGAGAAAGTAGGGTTATCTGGAGGCTCAGTTAGTGAAGGGTCTGTCTTTGGCTCAGGTTATGATCCCAGAATCCTGAGAGGAGTCCTATATGGGCTCTGTGGGGAACCTGGTTCTCCCTCTCCCCACTCCTTCTGCTTGTGCTTCTCTGTCAAATAAACAAAATCTTTAAAAAAATTTTTTTAAGTTGGTTAAGCATCTGCCTTCAGCTCAGGTCATGATCTTGGAGTCCTGGGATCAAGCCCCACATCGGGCTCCCCACTCAGCAGGGAGCCTGTTTCTCCCTCTCCCTCTTACCACTCCCCCTGCTTGTGCTTACCCTCATGCTCAAATAAATTAATAAAATCTTTTAAAAACACTTTTTTAAAGATGAGAAAGTATGTGTTAAGGCAATCTCTAATCTCAAACATGGTTGTTTACGTAGAAAGCCCTAAGAAATTAATGAAGAAATTCCTAAAATTAATAAGCAAATTTACGAAGCTTCAGAATGAACATATACTTTTAAAAGATCAGTTGTATTTCTATGTATCAGAAACAACGGTTGTAAAATATTTTTTAATTCCATTTAAGATAACTTCAAAATACATAAAGTACAATGAAATAAATTTAATGAAGTATAGGCAAAATTTTAACACTGAAAAACAAAACAAAATATTGTATAGTTAAATTAGAAGTAAAAGGGGAGATATAACAGGTTCATGGATTGGATACTATATTGTTAATATGAAAATTCTCTCCAAGTAATCTATATATTTGATGTAATTCCAATAATAATTATTGCTGGATTTTTAACAGGGATTGATAAGCAAAATCTAAATGAACAGGGAAATGCAAATTACTTAGAATAGACAAACCAATGAAGAAAAAAGATGAAGTTGTAGGACGTACTCTACTTGACTCTGGGCCTTTCTATTAAGCTACAGTATTCAAAGAGTTTTGTATTTGCATAACAATTAGAAAATAGATAAAAGGGGAACCAAATAGAGAACCCATAATTAGACCCACATTTATAATTTCCACAAAGGCACCAATTTATTATATTTGAAAGTAAAATATTTTCAGTAATTGATGCTTGAACAACAAACAGGTTACCAGGAAAAAAAAAGACTCCATGCTTTTCTCATATGTATACAAATTAATTCAAGATGGATCAATCAGATATATAAATGGAAATGCTATAATTATAAAATTTTAGTGGAAAACATAGAATATCTACATGACCTGGTAATACACAAAGTCGTACTAGGAAGACCACAGAAGAGTGATAAGAAACAGAAAGCGAAAGGTATTTTGGTAACTTTAAACAGATATTTATCTTAAGATAGATTCTTAGAAGTGAAACATGGTTCTGAACATGATGAATATTTTAAATAAATCTGCTATTTCAGTATCTTGGAAACCTTCCCCATTAATACCAAGAGGTATGGGACTTGAAATTTCCTTCGCCCTATGACCATCACAAGAGGGATATGGAGAAGCACAATTAATGAAGCTTATCCTTGGCCAAAAAGGTGGCAGGCATGACAACACTGAATGGTGGAAATGATTACAAATACCAAATTCATAATAAAAATACATTGAAAATTTTAGATAAAAAGATAAAGTGCACAAGATGGAAAGGAAGTGTTTATAGCATAAGAGAGAATAAGAGCTCAACTAGTGAAATGCAAGACAGTTAAATGCAGGTGCTTGGGAAGAGAAATACCACAAAAGGGATACCAAAAGGAAAAAAAAAGAAAGGAAAAGAGGAAAGACAAGAAAAGGAAAGGAAAAGAAAAAAAGGAAAGAAAAAGGAAAAGAAAGAGAAAGGAAAGGAAGAGGAGGGAAAAGTGGAAAGGGAATTGGCTGCTAGCATAAAAGAGGTGAAAAGAATATAAACTCAGTAAGTACAGGGAATAGGGATGCTCTTTGTTTTATTCACTGACGTCCCTACAGTAACTAAAATCTAATATATTGTGGATACTCAATAAACATTTGCTGAATGAAAAAGAAAATAAATCATAAGAAAACAGACCTTGAACACCTTTTATGTTGAAACTTTATTATGCACTTTCTAATAAAGAAGCAATCATGCAAGTGGCTAAGAACAAAATTTTTGCTTCAAGCCTGATAATATTATCATGTGTGTGACCTTGGTAGAGATAATTTTTCTTAGCTTCTGTTTATCATCTGGATAAATGAAGGCAATAATAAGTACACATTGGTGTTATTATAATGGTTTAAAAGATGATCTATTCAAAGTATATAGCCCAGTATTTATGTAGAAAAAGTGCTTTAAAAAGTTGGTAGATAGTAATGTTATTACAATGCTGCACTTCATTTAATTAGCCATTTGGTATTGATTAAATGTTTACTACATGCCCAATACTATACTATTGACACAAAGAATGAAACTGTAAGGCTCTGTCTTTGTGGATTTGACTCTAGATTGGTGAAACTAGACTGCAAGTCAGTGAATGTTTCTCTTTAATGACTTCCGTGTCATGAATGTTTTTTTAGATTGTTCAGCATCTGTCACATTTTAGCCACCTGGGAAATATTTGCTCTTGAAATACAGACGTTATTATTTGTTTATGTATTTATCTCCTAAGGAGTAAACACTTCAAGTGTGTCTGATTCAGCGCTGTTATTCTCAATGCCCAGCAAAATGCCTGACACATGTCAAAGGTCAATGTTTGTGAAGGGATAAGAAAATTTACATACACAAAAGTATGGACTGGGTATTTGACTTATTGATGAGTTAAATAAAGATCAGAGGGGAACCTGGGTGGCTCTATCTGTCAAAAAGCTGCCTTTGGCTCAAGTGCTGTTCTCAGTGTCCTGGGATCAAGCTCAGTGAGGAGTCTGCTTCTCCCTCTGCCCCTCTCCCCCACTCAGGCTTTTGCACCTCTCTCAAATACATAAAATTTTTTATTTTTTTTATTGTTTTTTCCACACAGAGAGAGGAGAGAGAGAGGCAGAGACACAGGCAGAGGGAGAAGCAGGCTCCATGCAGGGAGCCCGAGGTGGGACCAGATCCCAGGTCTGCAGGATCACACCCTGGGCTGAAGGCGGCGCTAAACTGCTGAGCCACCGGGGCTGCCCCATAAAATCTTTTAAAAAAATAAAGATCAGAAAATGAAGTTGCCATAGTTTGCCCCAGCCAAAGAGAAATCAGATGTATGAAGGAGATATAGTAACAGATGAATTAAATGTATGACTTGTAAAGCCAGACTGCCTATGTTTGAACCACAGCTCTACCAGCAATAATTTTTTTTGTCTTGGACAAGATTGTACTTGGACAAGATTCTTCTATGTCTTGTTCTTCTAACTTATAAAATGGAAATAACAATTGTATCTATCTTGCAGAGTTGTTTTAAAGATTTAGTTAGTATAAAGCGTGTATAAGAATGCCTCACACATAGTACATTTATTATTATTATGTCATTTTAAAAATAAATTTTCCATACACAGAACCTATTATTACTATAGTATACAGGTTCCTAAGTCAAACATTAGATTGCTGTCTAATTTTCCCAATGTGCTGAATGCCTATAAATAAAAGATATAATCAAAGAAACAGTATTTGAAGGAAAGTGCAATCAAAGGAAGAAGATTACTAGGCAGAGGTAGAAAAAATAGACAAAAGTCAAGAAGAAAATCAAATAAAAGTAATTTTCAAAGTGAAACACAGAAAGTAAACTCCAGAGAGATTAATTCCATGACCTTAAACATGGTATATATTTTTCAGCGTTGTATTTTCATAATACATATTCAAAGAAGTTGTTGAATATTTAATTTCTTGGGCAACACAAAGAGAGCTTCAGTAGAGGTATGGAGACTCAGAAAGGTGTATGAGACAGAAAGAAGGGGAAAATAAGAATGTTAATGTGGTGTTTACAAAGGTTGATTATTTCAGAAAAAAATATTTGACTCCTTATTTCTTTTTTTTTTTTAAGATTTTATTTATTTATTCATGAGAGGCATAGAGAGAAAGAGAGGGCAGAGACACAGGCAGAGGGAGAAGCAGGCTCCATGCAGGGAGTAGGACTTGGGACTCAATTCCAGGTCTCCAGGATCAGGCCCTGGGCTGAAGGCGGCGCTAAACCGCTGAGCCACCCGGGGCCACCCTGACTCCTTATTTCTAAAACTCCAAATTTTATTACATTTGGCCCCAGGATATATGCCCTTCTTCTCATTTTTATCTTGCATCTGGACTTTGAATCACTTGGTAAACACTCATTTCACTTGCTTTACCTGAACCTATCCTCTTCTTTCTTGGTAACAGAGAGCTATATACTAAAACACCCAAGTACAATACAGCCACTCAGCTTGCATCCAACTGTATTAACTCAAGCCTTCCGAGAGATTAAGAGAGATTGAGAGTGCTGTTAAGTAACAAGGTCAGGTTTCAAATTCTGCTCTCCCAACACCAAATCGGTGCTGTCTTTTTTTAAAGAAAATACACTACAGGATGCCTGGGTTGCTTAGTGTTTGAGTGTCTGCCTTTGGCTTAGGGCATGATGCTGGGGTCCTGGGATTAAGTCCCGAATTGGGCTTCCCACAGGGAGCCTGCTTATCCCTCTGCTGTGTCTCTGCCTCTCTTTCTGTGTTTCTCATAAATAAATAAATAAAATCTTTAAAAATAAATAAACAAACAAACAAACAAACAAATAAATAAAATACACATACACAGACATAGCTATATTTATAAAGTTAACAACTTAGGAAACAACAGGTGTTGGTATGGATGCAGAGAAAAGGGGAAATGCTTATACTCTTAGTGGGAGTACAAACAGGTACAGCCACTGTGGAAAGCAATATGGAGGTTCCTTAAAAAGTTAAAAATATAACTACCTTACAACCCAGCAATTGCATTACTAGGTATCTACCCAAAGGATAAAAAAAATGCTGATTCAAAAGGGCATATGCACCCCAATGTTTATAGCAGCACTATCAATAAAAGCTAAAATATGGAAAGAGCCCAAATGTCCATCAACTGATGAATGGATAAAGAAGATGTGGAATAGGGGCACCTGGGTGGCTCAGTTGGTTAAGCATTTGCTTTTGGCTCAGGTCATAATCCTGGGGTCCTGGGATCAAACTCCCCATTGGGCTCCCTGCTCAACAGGATTCTGCTTTCTCCCTCTCCCTCTGCCCCTCCCCACCACTCAGGTGCTCTCTCTCACTCACATAAATAAATAAATAAAATCTTTTTTAAAAAAAGAAGCGATATATATGTATTCATTCAATGGAATATTACTTGGTGATCAAAAGAATAAAAATCTTGCCGTTTGCAACAACATGGATGCAACTAGAGTAGATTATGCTAAGGGCAATGAGTTAGTCAGTGGAAGACAAATATACGAATTCACTCATATGTGAAATCTAAGAAACAAAGTAGATGAACATAGGGAAGGGAAGGGAAAATAAAATAAGATAAAAACACAAGGAAACAAACTATAGGAGACTCTTAAATATAGAGAACAAACTGAGAGTTGCTGGAGGGGAGGTGGGTGGGGCAATGGGCTAAATGGGTAATGGGTATTAAGGAGGGCACTTGTTATGATGAGAACTAGGTGTTTTTCTAAGTGATGAATCCCTAAATTCTACTTCTGAAACCAACTATTAAACTATATGTTAACTAACTTGAATTAAAATTTTGGAAAATCATTATAAATGTATGCACATAAATACATGGATACATTTAGAAAACACTGTAGAACACCACAAACATCACAAATCACCATAGAAAAATCTCTATAATTTAAAAAATATTTTTTGCCATTTCTCTCTCATACACACATACACACAAACTTTCTTCCCACAAAATTTGAATTTTGTAGCCAATATTGTCACATAATTTATTATGAATGTCTTTCCATAGCATTAAATACTAATGCACAGCATTTTTATTACTAAAATTATATTCCATTATATGGACGTGCCATATTTATTTAAATAATCTACTTTTACATAATAGGGTTATGTACCAATTTATTCCTTAATATAAATAACTGCAGTGAAAATCTTTACACATAAATCATTATCCTCAGCCTATTATTTCCTTAAGATGTACTGCTGAAACTGAATTACTAGGTCATTAGTAGGCAAAATGTATGAAAGGGGTCCTTAAAAGAGGATATTTAAGGGCTACTGGATGAAAAAGGATACCACATAATTAATGTTCAAGAATGCAAAGTAAAACTAAAATGATATATGAATACATCACTTTTAGGATGGCTGTAATTAAAAAGACTCACACTATCAAGTGAGGGCAAAAATATGTAGCAAATGAACTATCATCCATTGTATATACATTGATACAACTATTTGAAACTTGTTTCACAGTACCCATTCACGTAACATATGTTTACCCTATGCTCCTAGATTTCTATTTTTTTAAAGATTTATTTATTTAAGAGAGAGAGAATGAGTGAGAGTGAGAGTGAGAGAGAGAGAGAGAGAGAGAGTGCCAGGGATGGGGCAGAGGGAGAGAGAATCTCAAGCAGACCCTGTGCTGAGCCTGGAGCCCGACACAAGGCTCCACCTCATGTGACAGTGAGATCACGACTTGAGCCAAAACCAAGAGTCAGATGCTCAACCAACTACACCATCCAGGCACCCATGACCCTACATTTCCAATATTTAGGAATATATTTAAGGGAAATGAGATTTTCAGTTCAACACACACACACACACACACACACATACACACACACACACACACATACTATTCAGAGATTTATTCATAAATCGCCCCAAATAGAACTAACCTAAATGTCCATACAAAGGAGAAGAGGTAAAGTGTAGGATAGTTATGCAATGGAATATTGTGTTAACAAAAAGAGCCACTGGTGTGTGTGTGTATATATATATATATATATATATATATATATATATATATATTAAAATGGATGAACCTCACAAATACAATGTTCAATGAAAGAAGGCAGATACAGAAGTGTACATATTCTATGAATTTATATATATTAATATTATAAATATATATTTAATACATATACTCAAGCAAAACAAATCCAGCATCAAAGTAGTCAGAAAACTGCTTACCTCTGTGCAGATAGAATATATTGACTGGGAAGAGCCACCTGAGTGTTGTAAATGTTTTATATCTTGTCTTAGGTTGTGGTTAATTGATGATAGACATATACAAAAATCCATGTCTTTTCACTGAAGACTTATGCACTATACTGTTTGTATGTTATATACCAGTACAAAGGTTACAAAAAAGGAGAAATTTGAAATTTGCTGAGGTTATAAAATCATTTTAAATTCACACTGCTTATAGTTGCCAGAGCTTGGCTGCCAAACCAGATTGGCCTGTTTCTAAAACTCATGTTTTTTATTTCATTCTTCCTTTCATACAAACCCTTCAGGACCACTGATCTCTTTTTTTTCTTTTAATTTTTTTTCCTTTCAAAATTTAAAGTAAATTACTTATCTGAGACCTCAAATGGAAGGTAGAACCATTGAAATGATAGTGAATATGATTAATAGTTCTTAATAGCTTCTATTTTAACAGCTATTAACAGTTTTCCCTGAAGGGATTGTAAGCATAGCCTTTCACCTGGAAATACCTAATGACACCAATCACATTGAGAATACTAACTTGATTTTTAAAAGAAAAAAAAAAGGAAAAAAGAGGGAGAAGAAAGAAAGAAAAGCAGAAGCAGAGATCATTTCATCCTTATTATTTAAATTGTGCGTTTCCATAGAAAAAACATCAACTTAAATATGTGACAGCCTTTTGCAAATGGACCATATCAGAGGCACAGTAAGCTTATGCTGCCAAACTTCAAGCACAATACATATCTTGATACATAAATGTATGTGAGAGAGCAAGACCTCAACCAGTAAAAGAAACAATAAGAACAGGGATATGCATAAATGGCTACAGCTTTATGCATGTAGCAAAAGCCAATTATTCCTGCCATTGGCTCATACTGAAAATAGTACATGCTGAAAACAGCAATGATAGTGGATAAGAGAGCCAGGCCCGCAGAGGTCAATTCTCCTATCCCCTGTAGCCTTCTAGGGAAGGCTCTCTGAGACCCCTGCAGACAGTCATGTACGCAACTCCCTGCTACCCTTCACGTGATTGGTTTCTTGAGTTGTTTTCCTTGTTTCCAAATACTTTACATTATACAATGGGCACCTGCACTTCTTGGCAGTGCCTAATAGTGGTATAGCCCCTTTGGGCCTCCATTTGTTCCAAACATTGGACTCTGAGTCATCATTTTGTCTCTCATCAGAATATGCCCTGAGGCAAATGTATATATCTCATTTCCAAAAAGGAAATACAGATGATAATAATGACAAATATATATGAACAGATATGTACATAAAACACACACAAGAGTAGAAAGTCAGGGGCCAACAGAAGTAAGCATCAACATGTGGTAACCATAAAGATCAACATAATTTCAGGAACTGACTGAACGTTTTTTTGTTTTGAGATCCTCACAGCCAAAGCAAAATCAATTAATCAGAGGGTAAATATCTCCATTTATCAAAGAAATAACACATTTTACACTGAATTCCAAAAGATTTTTTTTAATCTATGACTTTATAGGGAGAATCTAACTGATGGACTATCTGTAATATTATGGTTATTACTCTTGAAATAGTTCATTTATATTGCCCATTCTGGTAGTGACTTTCAATAAAATCCAAGGGCATAACTTTAAAATGCAACTCAGTGGAAGTAAACTACGTTAGTTTAAAACATTTAAACATTAGTAAAACATTTTAACAAATCATAAAGATCAAGAATTCCTAGAAGAGTCACCAGACATTGGACACAAGGAAAGCAGGAGTTTCTTTCCCCATATGTTGCTAAAGTAAGATTTTTCATTCAAATTTATTAAGTAATATAAAATACATTTTTATTTGCCATACTATATTCCAGTGCCTGAATTTCATATTAGGATACATAAAGTAAATTATAAGATGAGGCGTTCATATTACTGAGAAAAATTTGCTTATTTTATGTTGAAATTAAAGTTAATTTTTGGAATGACATTCATTTGCCACACACACACACACACACACACATATGGAATGAGTGTTCTCCAATATGACACAGCAATTATATTCAAAAATCATTATTGGTAAAATTTTAATGTTCCATATTAAGTATCATAAGTCCAGAAAATTGAAGTTCAACACTATTTGGAGGTCAGAAAATTCAGGTTTCATCCCTATAGTATTGAAAGTCTCTACCTAAAATCAGTACCAGCAAAATTAGAGCTCAGGCAGTTCAATTCTATTTTATCTGTCACTCAAGATATTCTTTATTTTACTCCGCTTTTGCTGCTAATGTCATTCAGTTTCTCACTCTATCTGATCATGTCTTTCCTTCCATTTTTGCTCTTGAATTTGTCTTTTCTCACCCTTGTCAAATGATCTTAGTTTCCTAAGCATAGCCTCAATAGTTCCTAATCATTTTGGCTTACTCTCAGCTCTTTAAGTCATACTAATTTGTCTTATGTAGTATACTTCCAATCTAGATCTAACAAATCATATCCTAAGTAACAGTAATAATAATTAATACAAAGTAGATATACCAGGTGCCTACTGTCTGCTGGGAGGGAAATTGAGCATATTATGCATATTATTTACTGTAAAACTCATACCTTGAAAGATAGGTATGATTAGCTTCACAACAGGACAAATAATAAAATGAAAATGCAATGATTTTAATAAACAGAATCAAGGCCTTCACAGTAAATAGTAAGGCTGAGATTTGGAAACAAAATTCCAAACATCTTTATTCCACTGAAACATGGATGCTTTTGGTCTGTGTATGGGAGCTATGCATAACCATGAATAAATCTCTTATATTCCCTGCATTTTTATTTGACTTGTATGTAGGAAGGATGAAAGGATTATCCATGTACAGTACCTGTTTTAACAGTCTAGGAAGGATGAAAGGATTATCCATGTACAGTACCTGTTTTAACAGTCTAGGAAGCTGAGTTCTGGCCTGGTTAAAAGCAAATAAATATTCACCCAACAAAAAAGCACCTATTTTCAAAATTATGTGGGTGGAAAAATATATTGCCAAAGGGAAATCTGAGTCCTTTACCAGGAATTATCCTTTCCCACAGGATTATATCAACCACTCCCTTTACTGTACCATTGGGCTATTTTACACAAACCCAGGTCTTGAGCATATAATTGTGGACCTAAGATGTAACAGAAGCTGGGAAAGTTTACACTTTTTTTGCCTTGGCACACAAACACATTTCCATCAACTTATGTGAATGAGTTCCTTTCTATATTTTAATTTTAGGGAATCATCTAATCCCAGTATAATTAAATGATGAATTATCACACGAAGACTATACAACATTTTTCTTTCTCAAAAATAAGCATAAATCAAAGTTAAGTTAATCAGCATTCATTATATCTTCAGTTCACAGTGATATATTTCAATCTTTCAATCAAGTCACAGTCCTAGAAAATAAACTAGATCATGTTTAGTTACCTTACATTCAACTGATAAAGATATCATCTACAAAGAAGCACGGTCAAAACCAGCTACTTTGATTTGCTTGAATTCCTGCATCATTTTTTTATTTGATCATCTTGTACACAGTGCTGCCCCAGTTTAATCAATTCTCCACATGGAAGTCAAAGAGACTTTTCAAATGTTAAAGTGCTTTACTTAAAATCCTTCAAATAATGTACCACTGTAATTACAATAAGTCTAAAGCACTAATATGTCATTTAAAAGCAGCTGAGATCTGTCCCCAATTGTCTCAGCATTCTCATCTGTCACCAGTTCTCTCCATTATATGCTCCACTGCATTCATGTTTAACTGCCACAAAGACAGTATATTAGTAAACATAGTGAAGCCTGAGAAAATAACTTTGAGGAAGGTAACTATCTTGGTTGGTCTTCCCCTCTAGATAACCTTATCTTAGAAAACAATTACTATTGAAGGCCAACCTGTGCATACTATCCCTGAGGATTGATGCAAATCTCTCTCTAAATGTTAAAAAACATATTTTCTTGGTACCAGTGAACACGCATAAAGATTGGGAATGATAAAGAATGTGTGTGTGTGTCTTGCGTGCATAGTATCTACAGAATTTAGAATCTCAAATATTATACGTGAGATAATAGTTTAGCAACAGTCTATTTAAAATACAAAGAGGGACACCTGGGTGGCTCAGTGATTAAGTGTCTGCCTTTCACTCAGGGGTCCTAGGGGTCCTAGGATGGACTGGACTCCAGTGGGGAGCCTGATTCTCTCTCTCTCTCTCTTTCTCTCTCTCTCTCTCTCATGAATAAATAAAATATTAAAATAATAAAATATAAAGAAAAAAAGTCATTGAATAGTATTGAAAACTCCTCACACTTTATGTGTAATTTAACTTTTGCACTTCAATGACTTTCCTTGGTCCCATCAGAGAACAGAGATTGCAGAGCAAGTGTTACCTCAGAACCTGGAGAGATAACTGAATCCAGAGAGTCATAATTAAAATGTATTTACCTAGAGCAGAAACCACTGGAGATATAGAAACTAATAGGAATGATTGGATAGTAATTTTGATGAAATGCTGGAAGCTAAGTGTGAAAGTAAGAAACTCCTGGGGGCTTCTGTCTTGGAAGAGCTTCACAATTTCATGTTTTAGTTTTACCTCCAAGAACAGCATCAGGATCTCAGAATGAGTATCTGAGAATGATCCCCTTGTGGTTCAGGCAGGAGACAGGAAACCATAAAAATTTGCCAAGAATATACTCCATAGCAAATACCTACTCTCCCTACCAAAGGGAAAAACTATATTAGACTCTTCTCTCAAATGGCAGAAGGATACTCTCCTTACTCCACTAGCCCTTTGGTCTCAATAATGAGAGAGTGAGAGAATAAAGCTACATCACTGGGGAAAGAAACATGGTCAGGTCACATTCCTAAGTCTCAAGACTACTAAAAGAATGAGAATCATAAGATAATAAAATTCTCTTTCTCCCCAAATCTTACCATCATCCTAACAGGGCTCTAGTATAACAGCAGATTACATCTGGGAGAGCTAAAATGTACAGATTCTATTTAAGGAACAGTATGTAAGGAAGTTCAAACATAGAAGACAAAAATCAGTGACAGAAAACTTTGAAAAACCTTTGGCATCTACAGCTACAACAAGCACCTCGCCATATTAACATAAATCTTCACAGTAAAGGGCTATTTACTCATTTCCTATTATCTGATGCATCGTGCATGGCTTTCAACAAAAAATAATTAACATGCAAAAAGGAAAAAAAGAGTCACAGTCTGAAGGGACAAAGAAGTAAAGAAGCAGCATAACCAGATTCAGACATGACATATTGGAATTGTCAGGGGATTTGAAATAACTATCATTAATATGTTAAAAGTTTGGGTGGAAAAAGTAAAAAAAAAAAAAGGCAAGAACAGATGGATAATGTAGGCAGAGTGATAGAAACTCTAAGAAAGAATCAAAATGAAATGTTTGAAATAAAACAGCATTACAACATAAAGGAAAATGTCTTTTTTTTTTTATTGGAGTTTGATTTGCCAGCATATAGTATAACACTGAGTGATCATCCTGTCTAAGTGCCCTCAGTGCCGTCACCCAGTCACCCAACCCCCCGCCCACCTCCCTTTCCACCACCCCTTGTTTATTTCCCAGAGTTAGGAGTCTCTCATGTTCTGTCACCCTCTCTGATATTTCCCACTCATGGAAAATGTCTTTATTGTGCTCATCAAGAAACGTGACACAGTCAAGAAACAATAAATAAGTTTGAATATATATCAATAGAAACTTACAAAACAAATATAAAAGAAATTTAAAAAGTAAACAGAAGATTTTATAATCTGTGGGACAATTTCAAAAAATAAAACTTACATGTAATTGGAATGTCACAAATAGAGAAGAAAACTAAAAACAAAAGAATGATTTGAGGTAACAATGGGTAAGCATTTTCCAAAATTAAGGGCAAGCAGTAAAGGACAGATCCAGGACCTCAGAGAGCCACAAAAGGAATAAATATAAACAGATACACACAAAAACAAAACAAAACAAAAAAAAACTACTCTTGGGGCAGCCCAGGTGGCTCAGCGGTTTAGCGCCGCCTTCAGCCCAGGGCCTGATCCTGGAGGCCCGGGATCGAGTCCCACATTGGGCTTCCTCCATGGAGCCTGCTTCTCCCTCTACCTATGTCTCTGCCTCTCTCTCTCTCTCTCTCTCTCTGTGTCTCTCATGAATAAATAAATAAATAAATAAATAAATAAATAAATAATAAATACTCTTAGATATTTCATATTCAAATATGTACAATTTATACAAAATCAAAGACAAATGAAAATCCTGAAAACCAAGCAGAAGAGAAGAGCATAGGATAAGAATATAAAATACAGGAGACTTCTTATCACAAACCATGGAAGCATGAATTAAGTGGAGTGAAATATCTGAAGTACTGAAAGAAAAAACACTAACCTGGAATTTTATATTCAGTAATATTGACCTCTAAAAGAAAAAAATAAAGACATTATTAAGGGAACAGAATCTGAAGAATTTATTAATACCAGACCTGCTCTGCAAGAAATGTTAAGTTAAAAAAAAAAGGAAATGTTAAGTTTTTCAAGGAGAAAGAAAAGAATATAGTCAGAAACTTGAATCTACATAAATGAGGAAAAAATATACAAGAAGCAATTAGTGAAAGTAAAAGAAGTTATTTTACTTACTCTAAATTAATACAAAAGATAATATATAAAATAAAAATTATAAATATATTGATGATTACAGCAGATAGATATGTGAAATAAATGAAAAAATTAATAAAAGAAGAAAAAATTGGTAATACTTTGCTATAAGGTACATGTACTACACATGAAAAGGTGTATTGTTATTTGAAGGTAGATTAAAATTACTTAAAAGTGTATATTGGGAATTTTAATGTAAGCACTAAAAATAATACATGGGAGAGAAAATACACTTTTCTTTTTTTAATTTTTTTTAAATTTTTATTTATTTATGATAGAGAGAGAGAGAGAGAGAGAGAGAGAGAGAGAGAGAGGCAGAGACACAGGCAGAGGGAGAAGCAGGCTCCATGCACCGGGAGCCTGATGTGGGATTCGATCCCGGGTCTCCAGGATCGCGCCCTGGGCCAAAGGCAGGCGCCAAACAGCTGTGCCACCCAGGGATCCTGAAAATACACTTTTCAATTAAAAAACAGACACATCAGTGAAATGGATGGAGAGGAACAAAAAACAAGTACAGTGAACAGAAAACAGTTATGCATATGGCAATCTAACTATAACAGTCATCACCCCCAATGGAAATAGTTTAAATATACCAATTTAAATACAGAGGTTGTCATAGGTGTTCCTGGCTGGCTCTATCAGAAGAGCATCTGACTCTTGATCTCAAAGACAGAGATTGTCAGAGTGGATAACAAACAAACCCCCAAACTTTTAAATACTGAGATAGATTAAAGGCAACGGATTAGAGAAAGATACACCATACAGACACTAATCAAAAGAAATCTTTAGTAGCTATATTAATTTCAGAAAAAGTGCACTTCCCAAAAAGTTATTAAAGAAAAAGAGGTGAATTATACAATAAAGGAGCCAATTCTCCAAGAAGATAAAACAACTCTAAACATATAGGCATCTAGCAACAGAACTTCAAGCTATATAAGAGAAAATTGATAGAATTAAAAGAAGAAATACATCTACTTTTATAGCTGAAAACTTCAATGTCCCTTTTTCAGTGATTAATAAATCAAGCAGGCCTCCAAATTATTAAGGATATAGTTGACCCGAACATCACTATCAATCAGCTTGATCTAATTTATATTTATAAAATTTTCCATCTCACAACAGCAGAATGTTGAATTCTTTTCAAACTGATATAGAACATTTACCAAGATGGATCAAATTCTGGGCCATAAAACATACATCAATTAGTTTAAAAGAAATCATACACAACATGTTCTGCCACGGTGGACTTAAAGTAGGAACCCATAAAGGATAGATAGGAAATCACCAAATATTTGGAAATGAAACAATAATACTTCCAGATAATATATGGTTTAGCGAAGTCTCAAGAAAAATGTTAAAGCATTTTTTTAATTTCTTTTAAAATAGCAACACACTTGGATGTCTGGGTGGCTCAGTCAGTTAAGCACCTGCCTTCAGCTCAGGTCATGATCCTGGGGTCCTGAGATTCAGTGCCCTATCAGGCTCCCTGCTCAGGGAAAAGTCTGCTTCTCCCTCCCTCTACCACCCTCCCTGCTGGTTCTCTTTCTCTTTCTCTCTCCATCTCCCTATCACTCTCTCTCAAATACATAAATAAAAATATTTAAAAAATAAATAAAAAGTAAAATAGAAACATACTTATCAAAACTGTGGTGATGCAGCAAAAGCAGTGCTTAGGAAGAAATCTATAAGAAAAACATATGTATTTAAAAAGAAGAAAGATCTAAACCCATAATTGAATCTTTATTGTTAGGAAAGAGATAAGAGTTATTTAAGCATAAAACAATTTGAAAAAAAAGAAAAGAAAGAAAATTAGAGCAGAAATTAATGATACTTAAAAACAGAAAAATCAACATGATCAAAAAATATTTATTTGAAAAGGTCATGAAATTAGTAAAATTTTATGTAGTCTAATCAATAAAAAATTACTAATAATAGAAATGAAAGAAGTCATCACTACTGACTAATGGCTTTTAAAATATTTATTAGGTAATATCACAAACAAGTTTGTGCCACATATTTGATAATTAGATGAAGTGGAGCAATATCCCGAAATATATAATTTACCTAAACTCATGCAAAGAGAAATAATAAATCATCTAAATTGACTTGTATCTATTAAATTGAACTGATAATGAAAAAAATTACAAAAATATAAGCTTATCCAATGGTAACAATAGTGAATTCTACAAAATATGGGAACAGAAAAAAATACCTTCTACCTAATTCTTTAAGACAAACATGAGCTTTATACCAAAAGCTGATAGATACAATGAAAACTGGTTGAACAGGTCAATATCTTTCATGAATAAAGATGAAAAAAATCCCCAGCAAAATATTAGAAAATCAAAACTAACAAAGGATAAAATTAATTATACACTACAACAGCATGGGGCTTATTCCTGATAAGCAAGACTGTTTCAACATTTGAAAATCAATTAATAAAATCCACTATACCAACATACTAAAGCAGAAAATCAAATGATCATATCAATTGATGGAGGAAAAAAACATTTGACAAAATCCGACACTCATTCATGAAAAAAATGCTCATTCAAAACAAGGAATACAGCGGAAACTCCTCAAATGGATAAAGAATACCTCTAAAATACCTATAGTTACTATTATATTTAATGAAATTGGACATTTTCACCCTAACGTCTGTAATAAAACAGGGAAGTCCTCTCTTACCATTCCTATTCAACATTATACTAGATGTCCTAGCAAAAAGACAAAAGATATATCAATTGGAAAGAAGAAATAAAAGTGTCTTTATTTTAGATGACACAATTCTTTATGTAGAAAATGTCAAAGAAGTTTAAGCCTGACTAGAATAAGCTAGTATACCAAAGGCACAGAATATAAGATTAGTATACAAACAAGATAATTGTTTTCTTATGTATCAGCAATAAACAATTACAATTTGAAATGTAAATATATATATATATATATATATATATAATTTGAAATGTCACTAACAAATGTTATACTTAAATATAAATCTCACAAAGTATGAGTAATATCTATATGTAGAAAATGGATACTCATGAAAAATATCAAAGATAAGTTTAATAAATGGAGAGATATCTGTGTTCATGGATTGTAAGACTCACTAATGTTCAGATGTCAATTCTTCCCAACTTTATAGGTTCAAAACAATATCTATCAAAATTCTAGCAAGCTATTTTACAGATATTGAAAAATTGATTCTAAAATGTATATGGAAAAATCAGACCAGTACTGAAAAGAATAAAGTTGAAATACACTATCCAGTTTCAAAACTGACTTAGAGTAATTGAAACAGTGTGGTATTTGTTAAAGAATTAACCCATCAATCAAATGAAAGAAGAGAGAAATAAGTTAATAAGTCTATATCTTAATTAGTAAACCTTATACCTTTTATAAAATGCATCATAGACCTAAGCGTAAAATAAATTTTGAAAAATTTAAGTAAGAAACAGGAGAAAACCTATGTGACCTTGGGTTGATGAGCATTTAGATTTAACACTTAAAGCATGATCCATGAAAGAAAAAAGGAATGATTTGAACTTTATTAAAATTTGTAACTTCTACTCTGTAAAAGACACTGTTATAATTATGAAAAGACAAAGAGTAAACTAGAGATAAAATTTGTAATACAGGGGATCCCTGGGTGGCTCGGCGGTTTAGTGCCTGCCTTTGGCCCAGGATCCTGGAGTCCCGGGATCAAGTCCCAGGATCAAGTCCCAGGATCGAGTCCCACATCGGGCTCCCTGCATGGAGCCTGCTTCTCCCTCCGCCTGTGTCTCTGCCTCTCTCTCTCTGTCTCTCATGAATAAATAAATAAAATCTTTAAAAAAATTTTTTTAATTATAATATATCTGATAAAGGACTTGTATTTAAAATATACGAAAATAATTTTAAAAAACAATAAGAAAACAAATAGCACAATTAAAAATGGGCAAAATAATTGGACATACATTTCACCAAAGCAACTAAGCTTATGAAGATATATTCAACATTATTAAGGAAATGAAAATTAAAACAACAATAAGATGTCTATTAGAATTGCTAATTATTCTTTTATTTCTGTACAGAACATTTGTAGTATAAATGGTGCAAGTGGATTAAGGAATCTTCGATTTTGTGTTTAGTATCCAGCCACTCTAATATTCTTGTTCTCAGTAGCTTTTTCTTTACTGATTGATTCTCTTGCATTTCTTAATTATGCAATATTATAAATGAAAAGAAATTTAGTTTCCTAAATTTTATCATTCTAATTTAGTTTCCCTTTTGACTGATTCAAATTGAAAAGTGAATCTAGAATAATATTTATTGAGAACATGAGTACCATGTCTTATTTACAAGTTTGGCGGAAGTGCTACTATTATTTATTTATCATGATTCTGTTATACAATGTGAAATATACATTAAATGTACCTATAATCCTAAAAACATAGGTATGTATGTTAATACATTTAATCTAGTTTAACAATTATCCATGTATCCATATTTAAATAAAGTTTTTTTATTCAGAAAATAAGTGTACTATGGTAATACATGTAGGGTAACATGCTTTATATTATTGAATTGTCCTCAATTATTGGACTAAACCCTACTGACATTAGCTATAATTATTTCAGTGTACCATTGCATTATATTCATTATAATTTTATAATTACTTTTGTTACTTTCAGGTATATAAGAATCAACAATTCCATATATTACTCACTGCTTATGATAATACTCATGTTAGTTTTGTACTACTAGACTCATGATAATTTTGAGGATTTTGTCTGGTCACTTAGGACCCCTTCATCTGTTCTTCTCTGCTCTCTCCATTACATGGTCCACACATTTCCCTCAGTAATGTTTATTTATTCCTAACCACTACAGACTCCAGAAATGCAGCCATTCTCAGCCCATAAATCTCTCTTTTATCTAGAGCAACTACAAGACACAGTTGCTCCCGTCACGGACTTTTCAAGTGTGAGACTGAAATCCTAGAACTACAGAAGACAAGTTTCAAGCTATCCAGATGTCACTGTTGAACCCTTTTGCCTGATCTTGCAGTAAGGGGAAGCTTCTGCATGAACCCACATATAGAAATAGGGTGAATTTCATTTGTAGATGCCTGTAAACCATTCTTATTTATATATAACAGAACATACTTATTAAAAAGAATCCAATGGGGATCCCTGGGTGGCGCAGTGGTTTAGCGCCTGCCTTTGGCCCAGGGCGCGATCCTGGAGACCCAGGATCGAATCCCACGTCAGTCTCCCGGTGCATGGAGCCTGCTTCTCCCTCTGCCTATGTCTCTGCCTCTCTCTCTCTCTGTGTGACTATCATAAATAAATAAAAAAAATTAAAAAAAAAAATAAAAAATAAAAAGAATCCAATGAAAAATAAATAATAGAAATAGATCACTTAATACTAATGAAAAGGTTGTGTGACATGTAAAATTGCTCAAATTTACTAGAAACTATAGAAATACAAACGGAAATATTAATTTATCATTTTCCACATGGTGTAGGGAAGAGTGTGAGGGATCAAGCATTCACATGCCTTGTTGATACATGTGTAAATTAAAGCAATTTCTTGGGAATGCAAGTTCTATTATGCAGGACCAATATTTAATTTGATAGACAGTAGCATTAGTTTACAAATGTTCCTTCACCTATTGTTCTTGCATCAATATTCCTCTGTCATATGCCTTGAATTGGCCAATGATCTCTGAGCCAGCATAAAGCTCTAAATGTTCATATATGGTTAGGCAAACTCTTGCATTCTTGCTATCCACAGTGAGAACATTCCCCAAGGAAGATCCTCTCTTTCAGCCTAGTTTGCAGAGTAAGAAACAATGAAGCTATCTGAGCTCCAAACCAGTGGATTTGTAAACTCTAAAGTGGGAAATGAATAATATAAATTATAAGCCACTAAATATTTTTCTTGTTGCTCTGTGACATCATCACACCAGATGGTATGATCTGATCACTCTGATCACTCAAGTAGCCATTCTGGTTGGACAATAGTTATACTAATAACTTAATAAAGACACTGCTATAATAAAATATATCTTAATATCTTTGGAGAAAGAGGTTTTTTATGTGTTTTGTGAAAATATTATCACAATTTATTTTTAAGAAATAAGAGAAATGTCTATGCCTTTTTTATGAGTGTGATTTTGTATGTATATATATATTGGTATGTGTCTTTGCGAAGAAAACATCTTAGAAATGTATATAAGAATATAACTCCTTCTGAAGTGTTTAAATTGAGTACTAGTGTTGAAAGATGTGCATTTACTTTTTTGTACTTTTCAAAAAGATTTAAACAGGCATATATTATTTTAGTAAAATAAAGTTAAAAATAAATATGTAAGGAGTAATAAAGCATTCAGTCTAGCTCAGAATACTGCAGAGTATATTATAGTTTTAATAAACTGATTAAAAATAATTTGTAACTGTCCTAGCTGTATGTCTAAATTTTGATTTATAAAATTATTTGTTCTGAAAGAACTCAGTTGAGATCATGTCCTGATTTCCCTTCATTATAATGTAATCATACTTGACATTTATTGAATAATTAATATAAGCCAGGAAATTTGCAGAGTACTTAACATGCATTATCTTATTTAATACAATACCATTTGAAGTAGGTATATGAATAGTCATGGTTTACAGATGATTTTTAATATCAAAGTTTTTTTTCCCATGTATACTCACTAAAATTGCAAAGCAACCACTTGCCTTCAAAATCAGAGCTACTAAAGCTTGACTTAGTGACTGTATTACATGGCATTGTGGTTTATTTTTATCTTTAAACAATTAAAAATACAAAGAAAGATACAAAATAGTATGAAAAACATATGTATGACATTCACTCAGCAAGTCCATTAAGTTTCTCCCAATGTCTCAAAAAATATTTACAGCAAAAGGATCCAATCTAGTATAACACAATCCAGCCAGTTGTTTTGTATTTATTTTCTACTGTGATTAGACAGAGGTCATGCATTATGAGCTTGTGTATCACAGAAGTGATGTTGAGTCCTTCATTGCATCCTGTTGAATGGCATACATGTGGAAGTATTCCATTAAATGTGCTTTTGCCATGTTGATAAACTGTCATCATTTCATTCCTATGAGATTTTCCAATGTAAACACACTTTTGTATGCCCTTTGAAATTAATTCATATTTTGTGAGAGCACACTTTGAGACCATGTAAAATCTTGTTCCTTATTCCACATGCACCCAGTAGTTTTGTCATTATTTACCATTATGCTGTTACTATGATGACTATCAAGTAAGGGATTTTTTTAAAAGATTTTATTTATTTATTCATGAGAGACAGAGAGAGGCAAAGACACAGGCAGAGGGAGAAGCAGACTCCCCATGGAGAACCTGATACAGAACTCAATCCCAGAACCCTGGGATCACACCCTGAGCCAAAAGCAGAGGCTCAACCACTGAGCAACCCAGGTACCCCTCAAGTAAGGATTTTTTTTTAATGAGTGTATAATTCACATAACACAAAACTATTCATTTTAAAGGGAACAATTCACTCACAAGGCTGTGAAAGAACACTTCCATCTAGTTCAGAAGATTTTTGTCACCTCAATATTTAAAAACTCCACACCCACTAGTCAGTTACTCTCCATTTTCTCCTCCTCCTAGCCATTGGCAACAACTAGTTTTTCTTTCTATGGATTTGCCTATTCCAGATATTTCACACAAATAGAATCAAACAATAATATATGACCTTCCTTTCATTTAGCATGTTTCTAAGGTGTATCTATGTTCTAACATTTATGGTACTTAATTCATTTTTATTGCTGAACAATATTCCATTGACTATATATTCCACATTTTTTTTACCCATTTGTCTGTTGGATATTTGGGTTGCTTCCTCCTTTTGGTTATTGTGAATAGTCTTGCTATGTGCATTCATGTAAAAGTATATATTTCAGTCTCTATGTTCAATTCTTTTAGGTATACAGCTAGGAGGTGAACTACTGGACCATATTTATTCTCAAGTTTTATTTTTATTTTGGGGGGAACCATTAAATTATTTTCCATAGCAGTTCCACCATTTTACAGCAATATGAGGTTTCCAATTTCTCCATATCAACACTTGTTACCATCTATCTTTTTTTATTTTAGCCATAGCAGTAAGTACATAGTGGCATCTCAGGAAAATTTTATTTTTATTTTTTTAAAGATTTACTTATTTATTCCTGAGACACAGACTGAGAGATGTGGAGGCCGAGAAAATTAAGGCCATTCCACTTTAAGTTCAGCGTTATCACAAGTACAGCCATCCCAGGCCCCTGTGAATAAGAGCTGAACTTTACCTTATTTCAGTTACAGGAAGAAAACAGCTTACAGCTTAACGTCCTAGAAAGCCCCATATTAGAATAAAAACAGAGCCCAAGCCAAGGGCAGGAAGCCTCTATTAGAATGAGAACAGAGCCCAAGCCAGGGGCAGGAAGCCCCTATTAGAATAAGAATAGAGCTCAATGCCCTTGAAGGCCCCATATCAAAATGTAAACAGAACTTGAGGAATTCCTCCAGCCCTTCTGGAGGTCCCTGAGACCAGCCCTTAAAACTAAGCTGAAACCCACCTTGGTGTCCAAGTCCCTGGTCCGCTGTGTCGGGTATACTTGGACCCAAGCTCGAGCTTATAAATAAACCCTCGTGTGTTTGCATCGGTGTCAGCTCCTTGGTGGTTTCTCGGATTCGCAATCTTGGGCACAATAAGAGAGAGAAGCAGAGACACAGGCAGAGGGAGAAGCATGCTCCTTGCAGTCTCCTTGCAGGGAGCCCTATATGGGACTCAATCCTGGGATCATGTCCTGAACAGAAAGCAGGTGCCCAACTGCTTAGCCATCCAGGCATCCATAATTTTAATTTGCATTTTACTAATGACCAATAATATTGAATGTATCTTCGTAGTGCTTGTTAGTAATTTCTCTGTCTTCCTTGAGAAATGTCTATCAAAGTCCTTTACAATTAAAGAATTTTTTCAAATTCAGTTATTTTTACCTTTCTGTTATTGAATTGTAAGCATTGCTTATATATTCTAGAATACATAATCTAGAATATATCTTACCAGATATATGCTTTACAAATACTGTCTCCCGCTCTATAGGTTGTGTTCTAACTTTCTTTCCCACATTCTAGCATCTTCTCTTTCTTCCTTATTAATACTGATTAGCTGCTGACTGTCTTAGTTATTATCACAATCTTCTGGTGATTATTGTTGACATGAGAAATTTTTAAATTATATTTACCAAGACATAGATAATAACATTTTGAATCTTATCTAAGTATGGGTGATATTACATCAGAGTCCATATTAGATTGTTAAATAGAATGTTTTATGTAGTCTTTCTTCTTTTGAGAAAATTGTACAGCATAAATACAGAATATAATTCTATGGCAGAAAAGCCAGATTGTGGGGTTTGTTTTGTTTTGTTTTAATCCCAGTATAGTTAACATACAATGCTGAGTTAGTTTCAGGTATACAATAAGGAACCTTGACTTTAATGTACATAATAATAGCGATGCTGATGAGGTAGTAGAGGGCTAGCTTAGGACAAAGAACAAGCTGACATTCTGCATCCCACCCCCCATATGTGTGACATTTCTCAGACACTCCTGGTTATGCTAAAACTAAGGAAAGAAAAATCAAATAGCTAACTTACAGAGATCATAATCCTGAAAGACAAAAGTCTCCCTCAGTTTACAAATATCTTAGTAATTTACAGGAATAAAGCATTTTTTATCAATAATCTAGCTTCCAGAAGGAAATGTAGATACAATTAAATGTCCTTAGAACCTGCAGCCCATTGACAGATACTTGAAGACAGTAGAGTATAATATTCCTCCGGGAAGCTCCCAACTATCTTATGGTTAATGCCTTGCTGAAGGAAAAACAACCTTAACTTGACAATGGCAGGGCCTCCATTATTCTGTGAGTCTTCTTTAACATATGAAAATCCTTTTGAAACTTCCTCTTTCCCTACTTCTGCCAACTCTCAAGTGTATAATCAGTTACCCCTCACAACCCTGGTGCAGCAGCTCTTCCTGCCCATAGGCCCTGTCCCTGTGCTTTAATAAAACCACTGCTTTGCACCAAAGATGTCTCAAGAATTCTTTCTAGGTTGTCAGCTCCAGACCTCACCCCACCAAACCTCACCTACATTCCAAAACTACATCAATGTGATGAAGTATTCATGCAGCAAGGCACTCAGAAAGGCACTAACCCAGCACTAGAGAGAAAACACTGAAGAACTATATTGCTCTTCTAGAAGGTTATGTGTGAAATTGATGCTCCAAATACCAGGAAGAGTGGGATGCTGGAGAAAGAACAATCTAGACAGGTGCTCTTGTAATGTTTTTTATCTGTCTAGATTGTTCAAAAGGATTGTTCAAGAGCGTGCATAGAAGATGAAGGAGCAGGACATACCTAGTGGGTACCAACAGTGGAAGACTGTATGATATACAAAGCAATTTGGGGTTATCTTCAAGGCAGTGGAGAAACACTGAGTAACTTGAAGCAAAAGAGTGAAATCATCCAATTTACATATTGAAGATTGCTCACAGTGTGGAGGATGCATTAGAAGGGCATGAGATTAAAGGCAAGAAGTTAATGCAGTTCTACAGATACAATAGAGTCAATCACAGTACATCAGAGTGGCATATTTTTTAAACTTACACTGCATTTTATACAAATTCGTGGCATGGGGAAATATAAATTGTGCTTTCTAAAAATGTGACATTTTTAACAAATGACTTACACATCCAAATAAATCCTTCTAAGTAGTAATCCATAAAAATATGTACTTATTTTAAGAGCACTATCACCCCTCAAAAACTATTTGAATCTCTTCCTTTAAACTTGCCATCAGAGCTAGTTTATATCATACTAAAAATGTTTTCTGCTTTATAAATTGTTTTTAAGTTGTTACTAGCTGATAATTGCACAAAATGTCATTGCCTTAATCTGACATTTTGTTTACAAATATCCTTTACCCTTCCCTAAATTGAATGAAAGGAATTGGGCACTTTTAGAAAACAAAAGAAATATATACAGCTTAAAGTGTCACAGGCCTTGTAAGTGCTTTATAAATAAAGGTTCCCTTTTATAAAGAACATGTATTCTTTTTCTGACTGCATGTTTTCCACCTCCCTCTCCTCATTCAATTTACTTGGCTGAAAACTTATAGGTATTTTAATTTCTTATTTCTAATACCTATTGAACCTCAGCTTGTCTCCTAGTAAAAGAGTAATTAAATCTAACTTAGAGGTGCCTGGGTGGCTCAGTTGGTTAAGCATCTGATTTTCTATTTTGGCTCATGTCATGATCTCAGGGTTCCGAGATCCAGGCCCATGGCAGGTTCCACGCTCAGCAGGGAGTCTAAGTTCCCTTTCCCTCTGCCCATCTACCTATACACATGTGCATGAATTATCACTCACTGACTGTCTTGATCTCTCTCTAAAATAAATTTAAAAATCTTTAAGTGGAATGTATAGGTTTGCTTTGAAGGTTCACATGAGGAGTCAAGACAATGTATACTAGATATTTAGCTTTGGGTCATTTTAAAAAGCGTTTTTAAAAAAGACATTATTTAACCCAGTGGGAGTCACAAATAATTTGATTTAATTACTCAGGTTTCTGGATGACCCAGGTTGGTAATATAAAGAAAAAAGGGCATAGAAAATGTATATTATAATATTAGTATTATCCTAAACAGAACTTTATATTTGGGTGGTTCACTCATGACAGTTTGGCAGGATCTTCAGGTCTTTATTATGGGCATCCTCATTATTTTACTACTGTTTACTTTGGATGAAATATGTAAATGTTAGAATTTGAGATAATGTACCTTTTTAACTGAAGTATAGTTGATACACGATGCTACATTAGTTTCAGGTTTACAGCATCTCGATTCCACAAATCTATACCTTATGCTATGCACATATGTATATCTGGCATGGAGACAATTTATCTTTAAGTAGTTACTACATCCATACTAAAGAAGATTTCCTTCCAGAGATTATACTAAGATATAGATTAAAACATACTTTTATTATGTCAGCTTATTTCATACAAACTTTTTTGGTTTTAGCTTCTACTTGATGAAAGATTTGTCTTCACAGAATGTGTTAGAAATATCCGGTGGGGTATGCTGAGCATTTGTCTATCTTCGTGAACTCTCCCATTACCCTATGCTCTCATCCCCTTTTCAACTGAGTCCACTATTTATTCTTAACAGCTGTGGTTTGTTCCACAAACACTTACCTAATTCTCAGAACAACTTTAACTCAAGTATACTTTTTTCCTTTATTACAAGTACTTCCTAAACTAAATATATTCAATTCATATTGAAGTTACTTCAATATATTCTGTTCATGGAACTAGGGAAACTTCAGATAAGAAAGGTTATGAGACAGACATGAAATTTAATTGTTAACTTAGAGATATCAAGAGGTGGAGGCTTCTACATTTTACAAGAATGTCCCTTCAAATTTTGCATAGCTTCAATGTTAGAAATTATATTTATATTTAATGTAAAGTTTCCTTCTCTGATTTCCAGCTAATAATCCATACCTTACATTATATTTTACAAGGTTCTGAAAATACTGAAATATACAGATTTATTTTCAATCTTCAAACATTATACAAACTTGAAAAAGAAAATGACAAGTTTATAAGGATAGTGGGTATCATGAAAGAAAAGTAACAGAATGTTACTGGAACATACAACTAATATACTTCATTTAGTTCGAGCTAACTGAAATAATTTGCTTACTATTATGCCCCCATCACTGGTTTAAAGATTAAAGAGTGGTTATCTTATTCGTTACTATATTTCTAGGATGAGGATAAAATCTGATTTATAGCTACATATGTTTTCTTTTAGTTTTTCCGCTGTTCTATTCTGTCTTGATCTTTGAATAACTTTTATTAATAATGTCATTCAGTTTTGTATTATTTGCAAACGTATCAAGTTTTTTATAAAACAAAAACAATGAATGGTACCAATTTAACTCAAGGAACTTTTTTATCATATAATATTAGGTATTCTATATACATAATACTATACTTAATAAAAACTAGAATTGAATGGGCTGTAAGTGAAGTTTTAGTATCATGTTCCTAAGAGATGGTTTCTTATGATGCATGTATTTGCTCTCAGCGAAGGAAGTCAGTCACTTTAGTTGATTTCCCTTGTCAAAATCTTTATTTTTCCCTTGTCAAAATCTAATTCAGTTTGCAAAATGAGCTAAATAACATGCAAAAGTCCTGTAGATAGAAAAAGAGTTTTATATAATTATGAAGATAACAACCCTAAACTTTCGCATCAAAAATAAATAAAATAATAAAAAATAAACTTTTGCATTTGATTAGTACATATTTGAAGTGCACATGGCATATCAGCCATTGTACTAGATTCCCAGAAATATAGATTAAGACAGGACTCCCATACCTAATATAGAGTCTTCAAAGGTATGTAGAGTCACAAGTTTAAAAAAAAAAAAGTAAAACAGGCTAAGCACTGTAAAGTAGTCACAAAATACTACAAGTACAAAGGTAAGAGTAATTTCCCTTGGTTAATCTGAATTCTTCTGATATCTTGGTTGAATTCTTTGATCTCAAATTCTTATGCAAAGCATCTATCATACACACTGAAAGGTGAAAAAGAATTTTAAGTGTAGAGCTTGCTTTTTACCAATAGTACATGCTTGTGTAAATACTATCATATTTGTAGTTTATATTCTACAACTCCCACTTTCTCCCCAAATAAAATAGATAAGAACAGATTAATTCTGCCTATTTTTGAACTTTGTATAAATTGAATCATATATATATTTTTTTTAAATTTATTTTTTATTGGTGTTCAATTTACTAACATACAGAATAACCCCCAGTGCCCGTCACCCATTCACTCCCACCCCCCGCCCTCCTCCCCTTCTACCACCCCTAGTTCGTTTCCCAGAGTTAGCAGTCTTTACGTTCTGTCTCCCTTTCTGATATTTCCCACACATTTCTTCCCCCTTCCCTTATATTCCCTTTCACTATTATTTATATTCCCCAAATGAATGAGAACATATAATGTTTGTCCTTCTCCGACTGGCTTATTTCACTCAGCATAATACCCTCCAGTTCCATCCACGTTGAAGCAAATTAAATTGAATCATATATTAACGATTGTTTTTTATTTTTTGTTTTTAAAATACTCAAAGTGGGATTCATCCACATCTCTGCATTTACTAGTGGTTTACTTTTTTTTTTTATATAGGATTCCGTTTACTTATTCAGTTTATTGCTCATTTTATTATTCAAGAATATATGGGTTATTTTAAATTTGAGACTAATTATTATTCTAAATTAACATGTTATGGGCTAAATGTTTTTGTACCTCCAAAATTCATATGTTGAAACCCTACCCCATGTTAAATAGTTTTAGGGGATAGGGTCTTTGGGAGATAATTAAAATTAGATGAAGTCATGGACTAGAGCCCATATGAATAAATGGGAAGTGGCCATATAAGAGTCATAATATAGTTTGCTTCTTCTCTCTGCCTTTTCCACCATGTGGAGATGCAATGAGAAGTCTAGAACCAGGAATAGCACCTTCACCAGGACCCAGCCATGCTGGCACCTTGATCTCAGATTTCTTGCTTCCATAATTATGAGAAATTAATTTCTCTCATTTATTAGTCACCCAGTCTATGGTATATTGTTAAGGTAGCTTGAACCAAGATGATCTAGTCAAGGTTTCTATCTTATTCATGACTTCCAGGGAACATGGCAGAGTAAGAGGATCCCAAGCCAACCTTGTCCCAGGGATACGACTAGTCAATACTCACAGCAGTGTAAATAACTCAGAAAATGACCCAAAGACTGGCAGAATGAACTCTCCATAGCTAAATGCAGAGAGTAAGCCACACTGAAGAGAACAGAAAGGGTAGAGACCAGATCAGGAGCCACGTGGACCTTGGGAAGGGGGTATGTTACAGTGCAAAGAGAGGAAGGAAACAGAATTTCATACCAGAGAGCCCAAAGCAGAAAGATGAATCCCCAAAACATTTACCTTTGAAAACCCAAAGGGCCAAAATCTCACAATCATTGGGATTTAAAACCCGGAACCTTAAAAATCAGTAGGCTTGGCAATGGGAGGTCTAGTAAGATGAGAGGAAATTGAGTTCCTACCCACTGAGTGGACACAGCACAGAAGTAGCAATTTGAAAAATACTTAGAGTATATGGGAGAGAGATTTGTTTACTAATCTCAGAACATGTGCTGGAGAAACAGGGATCATTGGAGGATTTCACCAGGAACAAAGGAGCTGACTGGTGCCATTCCTTTCCCCTGTCCCCATTCCAGACAAATGACCACCAGCAGGAACCAAATAATATTTACTATGTTTCTTCATAACGGCATGCCCCCCATACATGTAGCCTGTGGACACACCCCCCTCCAGCCAGACTTCTGTTCCAATTCTTTTCCCTCAGGAGACCTGTGTCTGGCTCCATGCTCAGTAAGAAGTCTACTTGAAATTCTCTCCCTCTCCCTCTTTGTCTGCCCCTCCCCACATTGACACTGTACAAATATTTTTTTAAAAAAAGATTTTTATAAAAAGCACAAGGGGCACCTGGGGGGCTCAGTCAGTTAAGCATCTCCCTTCAGCTCAGGTCATGATCCTAGGGTCCTGTGATCAAGCCCCACATTGAGCTCCCTGCTCAGTAGGGAGTCTGCTTTTCCCTCTGCCTACTCCACTTCATGTTCTTTCTCTCTTACTCTCATTCTCTCTCTCTCAAATAAATAAATAAAATCTTTAACAACAACAACAAGAAGCCAAAAACAGTCCCAGTTATGCAAACTAAAGAGAAAAGAATCCAAATATATCACTAAGGAAAGCCAACTAACCATAAGAGAGGAAAGTAAGAAAGCAACAGAGAAGAACTTAAAAAACAACAACAACAAAAAACCCATAAAACAGTAACAAAATGGCAATAATTAGAAATTATAAAATTATAATTAAATACCTAAATAATTACTTTGAATGTAAATGGACTGAATACTCCAATTAAAAGACATAGGGTAACAGAACAGATGAAAACACAAGACCCATTTATATACTGCCTACAAGAGACTCATTGTAGACCCAAAGATACATGCAGATTGAAAGTGAAAGGATGGAGAAGCTTTCATGGAAATGGGATGGGGAGAAAAAAGCTAGGATAGTAATACATATATCAGACAAAATAAACTTTAAAGATTATAATGAGACAAAGAAAGATGTTATGTAATTATGATGGAGATAATCCAACAAGAAAAAATATTTGTAAATAGTTATGCACCCAATATGAGAGCACTCAAATACATAAAACAGTTAATAACAAACATAGAGGAATCAACCAATAATAATACAATAACATAAGAGACTTTAACACCTCACTTACATCAATGGACAGATCACCTAAACAGAAGATCAACAAGAAAACAGTAGCTTTGAATGATACCCTGGACCAGAGAGATTTAGCAGACATATTCAGGACATTCCATCCTAAAACAGCAGAGTACACATTTTCTTCAAGTGCTCATAGAAGATTCTCCAGAATAGATTATATCAGGCCATAAAACAAGTCTCAACAAATTCAAATAGATCGAAGTCATACTATCTTTTCTGACCACAATGCTATGAAACTAGAATTAGAAATCAACCACAGGAAAAAATCTGGAAAGAGCAAAAATACATGGAGGTTAAATAACATGCTACTAAAGAATGAAGGGGTCAACTGAGAAACCAAAGAAGAAATAAAATATTACATGAAAAGAAATGAAAATGAAAACATGATGGTCCAAAATATTTGGGATGTAGCAATACAAAAGTGGAAGTAACACAATCCCAGATTTTAAGTTACACTACAAAATTGTATTAATGAAAACAGTATGGTACTGGCACAAAAATAGGCACATAAATAAATGGAACAGAAGAGAGAGCCCAAAAATAAACCCACAACTAAATGGTCAATTAACATTTGACAAAGAAGGCAAGAATGTACAGTGGGAAAAAGTCTCTTCAGCAAATGGCACTGGGAAAACTGGACAACTATATACAAACGCATGAAACTGGGCCACTCTCTCACACCATACACAAAAATAAACTTAAATGGATTAAGGACCTCTGAGATCCAGTCCCACAACAGGCTCCCCACAGGGAGCCTGCTTCTCGCTCTGCCTATGTCTCTGCCTCTCTTGCGTGTCTCTCATGAATACATAGATAAAAAATCTTTTAAAAAATGGATTAAGAACCTAATGTAAGACCTCGAACTATAAAAATCCTTGAGGAGAGCAGAGAAAGTAATTTCTGTGACATTGGCCATAGCAAAATTTTTCTAGATATGTCTCTTGAGGCAAAACAAAAATAAACTGTTGGGACTACGTTAAAATAAAAAGCTTCTGTACAGCAAAAAAAATAATCAACAAGATGAAAAGACAACCTACTACATGGGAAAAGTTATTTGCAAACAACATCTCTGATAAAGGTTTAGTATCCAAAATACATAAAGAATTCATACAACTCAACACCAACAAAAAAGAATAATCTCATTAAAAACAGGTAGAATAATGGATATTGAATTTTATCTGCACATATTGAAATGAATTTTTTTCTCTTGTTAATTTAATAAACAACATCAACTTATTTTTGATATTAAAGCAAATTTGTATTCTTCAATAATTACAAAAAGATTAACAGAGCTGGATTTTATGGTTTGGTAATATATTATGATTTTAGTTCCCATGCTTATGAGAGATAATAGTCTCCCATTTTTATTTCTTATAGTGCTCTCATCAGGCTATTATTTCAAATTTATTTGGCTTTATAAAATATATGTTCTCTTTCTCTATTAAGATATAGCTTAATATATGTGCTATCTTTCTCAAATGTTTGGTAGAATTCACTGATAAAACAATTTGGATGTGGGGGTCCTTTGTGGGAAGATTAAAAATCAGGGGATCCCTGGGTGGCTCAGGGGTTTAGTGCCTGCTTTTGGCCCATGGCTTTTGGCCCGACATGGCCCAGTCCCATGTCGGGCTCCCGGTGCATGGAGCCTGCTTCTCCCTCTGCCTGTCTCTCTCTCTCTCTCTCTCTCTAAGTTTACATGAATAAATAAATAAAATCTTGGGAATCCTGGGTGGTGCAGCAGTTTAGAGCCTGCCTTTGGCCCAGGGCGGGATCCTGGAGACCCGGGCTCCTGGTGCATGGAGCCTACTTCTCCCTCTGCCTGTGTCTCTGCCTCTCTCTCTCTCTCTCTCTCTCTCTCTCTCTCTGTGACTATCATAAATAAATAAAAATTAAAAAAAATAAAAAATAAAAAATAAATAAAATCTTTAAAAAAATAAATAAAAGTCACAAATTCTATAGCTTTAATAGATTCAGAATAAATCGGATTTTCTATTTCTTCATGCATTTACTTAGTGAATTATAATTTTCTTAAAATTTTATTATTTTATGTAAATTTTAAAAATTATTCATAATATTCTTCTATTATATTTAATACCTGTAGGACATGTGGTGATTGTCCTTTTTTTTTTTTCCTGATAATGGCAATTTGTATGTATTTAATCTCTCTTTCATTTGGTCATTCTTTCTAGGCTATATCTAACTTACTAATCTTTTTAAGTAATCAACTTTGTCTTTACTGATCATCATTATTTTACATTTATTATTCCATTAATTTCTGTTCTTTGTTATTTTATTAAATTTGGTTTCAGTTTATTTTGATGGTTTTAAAAAGTGATGTGAATGCTTACAAAGTACGTAGTTCTTCTGTTCTAATATGATCATTAAAGACATACATTTCTAAGCTCAGATCTAGTTGCCTCCACAAGTTCAAATTTTCCTTTACATATTTTTCCTTAACTAATGAATTATTTGAAAGTGCTTTATCAAACAATTTGAGATTTTTTTTAAAGATTTTATTTATTTATTCATGAGAGACACAGGGAGAGAGAGAAGCAGAGACACAGGCAGAGGGAGAAGCAGGCTCCATGCAGGGAGCCTGACGTGGGACTCGACCCCGGGTCTCCAGGATCATGCCCTGGGCTGAAGGCAGGCACTAAACTGCTGAGCCACCCAGACTGCCCACAATTTGAGATTTTATATTAATCTCTCTGCTATTGATGTCTAGGTTATTTTCACTTTGGACAGAAAACATTTTACTTGATTTTAATCTGAAATTAAGATTTTCTTTGTGGCATGGCATAGAACCAGTTTTGGTAACTGTCATTTATACTTAAACAGGATGTAATTCTTCAGTTTGTTGGATGTAGTGTTCTATATATGCAATTAACTGAAGTTGGTAAATTATATTGTTTAGATCTTACTCTTACTGACTTTTCGTTTGCTTGTGTTATCCATTGATTTCAGAACAGTGTTAACATCCCCCACGTGATTACAGATTTGTTCATATATCTTTATGTTAGACTGTTTTGTCTTGAATATCTTGTAGCTATGAACTTAATTGTTATATTTTCTTTATTTTTAAGACGATCTTTTATTATTGTAAAAGCTCTTATCTCTAGTAATGCTTATTACTTAAAAGTTTACTTTTTCTGTAACACATGCAGCAATTTTTTGAAAATTTCTTTCACGTTTTTTTCTTTAATCTTTTTCTAGCCTTATATTAAAAATATATCATGTGTATGATGAATATGGTTTGTCGGTTTAAAACTTAATCTGTTGTTTTAAGATTTATTTATTTATTTGAGAGAGAGAACATCAACAGGCAGAGGGAGAGAGAGAATTCTCAAGCAAACTCCACACTGAGTGGAGAGCCCAACATGGGAGCTCTATCCCAGGACCCCAAGATCAGGACCTGAGCCAAAATCAAGAGTTGGATGCTTAACTGGACTCAGTTTCCAACTCTTGGTTTTGGCCCAGATCCTAATCTTTTGCATCATGAATTGAGCCCTGCATTGGGCTCCATGCTCAGCAAGAGTCTATTTGGGTGTTTTCTTCTGCCCCTTCCCCTGCTCACACTCTCTCTCTCAAATAAATAAATATTTAAAAAATAATTAGTCTTATAATCTTGTTTTTAAATTATATTTATTTAAATTTAATATAATATCTGATATATTTGGATATACTACTCTACTACCATTTGTTTTATATTTACACGATATCTTTTATGTTGTTTCTTTCTCCTTTCAGCTTTATTCTTTTTAATATTTATCCTATTAACTTTATTGTTGTATTATTCAACTATTAATTTAGCTCTTATTCTGAAGTTTAGAGCATGTCTCCTTGACTTGTTAAATTCTAATATAAATTAATAATTTTATCATTTTCTAGGAACTCCAAAGATTTTAGAGTATTCAATATTTTAGTTAGAAAAAATTCCACTTAAATATATTCCAGTTATTTTTTTACCTGGCCTTTCCTGTTTACTGTTAAATGTATTCACTTACTTAATTTATTTTTATTTTAAATAATAAAATTTCTATTTAACTCTTTTTTATATTTTTTAGAGTTTACCTGAAATTACTCATCCTGAAATTTTTCTAAAGCATTTATTTTTCAGAACACATCTATGTATCTACCTCAATTCTTCTATACTAAAAATAAACACTCATTCAATTTGTCATCACCTAAATAATGCTTAGAATTTTCCCATATCTGGGCAGGGAGTATGTTTTTATACTCTCTATTACTGAAATCTTGCCTGTCTTTCAAATTGCAGGTCAAATGTGGGTTCTTGTCAGGAGAAAATGGTATCTCTAATCACAACACTTGATAGCAAATGTGTGGGTTTTACATAGCAAGTGATTTTTCTAATTCTTTGTGGACACCAACTGGATATTCTACAACTGAATCTAATTCTGATACTTACTATTCAGAGTTAGCACAGACCCTACAGGTTAAGAGCTCAATTTCACCAGACTATGCCCAACTTCAGATGCAAATCAGAAGTACTTGGTCTCCAAACTACCTGAACTTCTATCTAACTTGGTTCTAAATCAAAGGTTACCAAAACCCCCTCCTCAATTTCAACACTTTGGTATAATGGCTCACAGAACTCAGGATAACATTTTACTTATGTTCACTGATTTATTATGAAGGATACAGATAAATTACCAGATAAAGAGGAGGTGAGGTGCACCATTTTCCCAGTTGGTTGCTCATCAATCCAAAAGCTCTCCAGACCCCATTGCTAAGGGATTTTTATAGAAGTTTCATCAGATAGGCATGATTGATTATTAATTTAGTCTCCAGAGCATAGATAGGTGAGTCTAAAGGTTTCAAGTTTCTAATGATGACTTGGTATTTCTAGTGACCAGAATACATCTAAGAGCCTACCAAGAGTTGCCTCATTAGAATAAAAGACATTCCTATTAGCCAGGAAATTACAAAGGATTCAGGAGCTCTCCATAAGATACTACTATCAGTGTCATCATTCAGGAAATTACAAGGGTTTAGGAACTTTTGTCAGGAACCTAAGGCAGAAACCAAATATGTTTATTTCTTAAATCATGTTTAGATACATTTGTCTTGATCTAAATACTATATCCAATTATGCAAGATTTTTCCTATTATTTATTTACAAATGTTATATATCATATTGTGTGTATGTGTGTGTGTATGTCCTCTTGTTCATATCAAAAGCTTTGTAAAGACTGGTCAAGCTCATACTCTTTGGTGTCCCACACCAGCATGTAGCACAGTGTCTTAATTATAATAACTTTACAACAAATATAAGCTATACATAGATATCATAGTCTAGTGTAAAGAATTTGAAATTAAAATGGTATAAAATACTGGATTCAAATCTGAATTATTCTACTTACTACCTGTGTGATACTGAATGATTTATATGGAACTCAGTTTCTCATACACAATTTTAGAATATTATTAATAGTATGGTCTATGGTGCAAAGTCTTGAGACTAATTGGAAAAAAGTCTACAAAACACCCCTGCCAATATAAAAATAAACATTCATAATAGTCTTTTTTTATGGAACTATGCTTATGTAGTCAAATTGTTAAGTATTTGTGAAAAAAACCTTATAGATTAAGTTTTGGTGATTCTACTCAAAGGTTAGGCTGCTTAATAGTATGCTAATGAAGCAACCCAAATAAAAAATTATTGAAAATAAAATATAGGTTTTAACATTTTAAATTTTGATAAAATTGATCCTGTATGAAAGGATAACAGCAGGATGCACAGTAAAATAGATCTACAACTTTCAGTAGTTTGACTAGATGATAACTTTTCTGAGGAATGAAGAACAGACCTCATTATATCCTACAGCTCTGCCTCACTTTCCAACCAAATGTCTTTACTGGAACTGTACAAAATATTTCATGTAGAAAATAGGCACAGAAGTACTGGTTTGGCTATTTATTTCTTGGCTGAAATATTTCTGACATTATTTTCTCACTCTCTATAATTTGAAAAAAATAATTTTATATTAATTTTTTGGCTGGCATTTTTTTTCTGCTACTAAAGATTTTGAAAAACAATAGTAATCATGGACAATTGCTGACCATGATTACAAATTCATCTGGAATATTTTATAAGATTCTTTGTAGAAGCCTCTTTGCCCTGACTCTTGGTGGCCTGAACTTTGTCAATGGCTTTTTTGTCTTTCCTTGAGGACAGGTACTATGTCCTAGCACAAGGTCAGCCCTGAAAAAGAGATCAGAATAAATATTGTTGATACAAAAATAAATAAACAAGTGAATAAATGAGTGATAGGTCCCTATTTAGAAAAAGTCATTATTTAGTAAGTAAATATTGGATTTCTTCTGCTTTATTTAAGAGAAAATGATATTAAATTAACAATGTATGTACAATGTCTTATATGCTACAAAAAGCACTTCTGTCACTTATCTAATGTAAGCCTCTGAGGAACTCTGTGAAATAGATATTGCTATTATTTAGACTAACAAACAAATGACAAAAATGTGGCAAAGAGATTTAACTAATTTGATCAAGTTTGTGGGTGGTAGAGGGATTGGTCTGCAAACTAGGTCCCTTGTAGTACTTTCCTAAACCAGCCATTATAACATTACCTGAATGAAGTCTTCCTTCCCATACTATTTCCAGCTATTTCCAGGCTGACTCAGTGGAACTATGTCCCATATTATCTGATTTCTCCCTTTCTGACCTCATAGACTTTACAGATCTATACCATTTAAATTCATGCCTGAGTATGTTTCATTACACATGGTCTTCTATGATCAAGTTACAATTTCTTCACAATAAAAACTGAGATGATTAGTTTACTGCAAAGAAGAAAACACTTAATATGCACATGCAAACATTTAATGAAATGAAATTCAACATCAAGAGTATAGAAATACCATTTAATCAAGTTAGTGAAGAGGAGTTGACAGTGCTTTGAACAGAATTCATTGGTATTCTAAATAAAACTGATTTTGAGATTTGTTTCAGCCAGGAATATTGCCGGACAAGTGCTCATTTTTGAGGTCCCTATCTTTATAATCTTTAGTATAATGTAGTGCCAAAGGATTTTGGGCTTTCATTCTGCATTTTTAAATTTTTACTACCCATGATATTCTGAATATCAAGGAAGAACATAGCCATAAAACTAAATGGAAAATATGTAAATATATCTCTAAAGTTGTGCATTGTTTCCAAATAAATATTTCATCTTCTCAAATAAGCAAAGAAAAAGAATGAATAAAGAAAGAAATACTAATCAAAATATATAAAAAGTTATGTTGAGTAGATTTGCTCAGTGCTTATAGATTAGAAATTTATCATTTGAGAAAGGAAATAATAATTTTCAGGGCTTTAAGGTACTTTATATTAACAAGTAATTCTACCCTACTGAATTAGTGTTTTCCATTTGTTACGTTCTAAAAAAGTTTTTTTTTTAATTTTTTCTTTCTTCTCAAGTACACCTCCTTCCATGTAGCTAATAATTTTGCTTTATACTTAATTGAAGTATATATAAATCAACTTTAATCAACTGTTAATCTATTACTATATGTAGAGTACTTATACTCCTTGCTTTTCTTCTCATCATCAGAGATTAATTCTTTATATTCCACCTGTGCTCCATAATTGACTACAAAATTTCTACTTCCCATCAATGTCATTATTAGTACCCCAGACCAAGCCACCATCATCTCTCTTTTGGACTATTAAAAACAGTCTATCTCTTACCTTCTAAAATCCATTTCCTTATGGATCCCAAAATTAGTTTATTTATTTCATCAATCTATCCATTCATTTATTCATCCACTCTACAAATAAGCATTGACCGCTTACTCTGTGTCAGGCACTACTTGAAATGCTGAGGATGTACTGATAAACAAAACAGACAAAAACTCTGACCATGATGGAGGTTATATTTTTGAGGATGAAAAACACAATTGCTAAGTTAAAGTATTTTACATTTAACATGTATGTTATATATAGAGATGGATGAGATATCTATATCTACATATCTATCATAGAAGAACAAACAAATAACCAGAGATATTAAATATTGGTTCATTAAAAATTTAGTTAGAATGATTAGGGAAATCTTCACAGAAAATGTGACTTTTGAGTAAAAGATATAAGGAAATGAGGCATTTTTCTGGGAGAAGAATAGTCTATAACATTGTGGTTGCTGTATTGAGACGGCAGGGGCAAAGGCAGGAAGACCAGTTAAGGGGTGATAGCAATAATTATACTGACTGTATGGTCCAGAGTGTTGTTGATGAAGGTGGCATGACGGTGACTCAGGCAGATGGATATAAAGATTTGGAACTTAAGGGAGAAATCAGGACTTCTGGACTACATGTTTGAGAGCCTGCCCCAAATGACTGTGTCAAGATACACCATAGAAAGAAATCCGAATAAAACAAATTGGATAAAGAACACTTCCCCACTGAGTTGCCTTTGAATACTAACTGTCTCTTACTTCTGAGATTTGTTGAACGCTTACTAGAATTTTTAAGAATGACTTCAAGGAGAATGACAAAGATTAAGGATATTAATGTTCTTGTCTTTATACTTTATCTAGTATTTGACACACTATATTTATGTCGGCCAGTTTTAAATTATGGGATCTTTCTCCTAATGGCATAATCACTTTATGCAACAATATTCTTGTATCTTTTATTGACTATCTAGGAATTTTCACTGAGTTCTGTAAGATAGAACTTACCTAGAATCATTATATACATTTTGAAAACAGAAAAAAAAATGAATTGAAAATTCAGGTGCGAAGTCAAATATGTAAATATGATTTTTAGAAATATCAATAGCCAAACCAAAAAATAAAAACTCACTTCAATGCACAAATTTTTTATTATCTATTTCTAATATTTAAGTATTTGAAAAAATAGAAATTAATTGTTTTCTTTCTTTTTTTTTTTTTTTTTAAGATTTTATTTATTTATTCATGATAGTCACAAAGAGAGAGAGAGAGGCAGAGACACAGGCAGAGGGAGAAGCAGGCTCCATGCACCGGGAGCCTGATGTGGGATTCGATCCCGGGTCTCCAGGATCGCGCCCTGGGCCAAAGGCAGGCGCCAAACCTCTGCGCCACCCAGGGATCCCTAGAAATTAATTGTTTTCATATTGTCCTTTTTATCTAACAATTTATTATTTTCCAAATATAAGGCAAAACTAACCTTCCTCAGCTTCAGTTTTTTTTTTCTTTTGAAAATCCAGGCCTCATTCTAGTTGACGACTTGTATCTTTTCTAGATTGATGGTGTTAAGTTTTAGTGGCATATCATTCATGAAGTTGGCTAATGAGGGAGCACAAAATTTCACCCTATCTAGACCAGTGATAACTTCTCTGTCTCCACCAAAAGAGGCCATCACATAGAAAAATGAATACCTAGCAATGGGAATTTGGTCACAAAAACAGAGCACCCAAGTAAATACTAGTATGTGGGAAAATGTGGAAAGCTGGCAAACTTAGATGTTTTTCCCACTACAACTAGAATGAACATTTGGTTTTATAATGAGTACTAATAAACCCCCCAAATTTGGCCCATTTTGATACATTGTTTATTAATGAAGTGTTTCTTGGTAATGACACAAAAACTCATTTGATGAAATACAAGTTCTTTGTACATGCCTTGAAATATCTGGTGTCTCAAGATGCCATTATTTCCATGAAATTAATAATATGGTAATTATTGCTTTACCTTGGGCAAAAAGCATACTGTGGGTGCAAGTCTCCTCTATAAAATTGTTTTGAGAATCAGTAGAAAAAAGTAAATACATACACATGTTATTTACGTGTATATGTATTTGATAATATGTACCCTAGTAAACATAGTGTCTAGCACATTATACAAGGTTAATAAATACTAATTCCTATATAGACTCTATTTAGCAGCTGGTAAAGATAGAATTAATTTCCAAAAATTTCTGTTTGAACATAGATATTATCACATTTTGGAACATTTGAACTGTGTGATACTGAAGATACTTTATATTCCTTAAAGTAAATTTTCAAAATCAATTTAAAATCTATTATAAGAGTCCACGGGATCCCTGGGTGGCGCAGCGGTTTGGCGCCTGCCTTTGGCCCAGGGCGCAATCCTGGAGACCCGGGATCGAATCCCACGTCGGGCTCCCGGTGCATGGAGCCTGCTTCTCCCTCTGCCTGTGTCTCTGCCTCTCTCTCTCTCCCTCTGTGACTGTCATAAATAAAAAAAAAAAAAAAAAAAAAAAAAAATCTATTATAAGAGTCTTGCTGAAACTCATAAAATGAGATAGTAAGTATTTTATGCTTATAGTTCAGAGTAATTGACTGAAGATCACTCTTTTTATAAGAAAGTTCTGGTCAGTGCTGACTCCTGGATTCTTTTGTTCTACATTTCACTATAATTTATGTTGCTGAAGCACAGAGGCAGTTACTCAGCCCGAGTACAAACTTCTTATGCAACTCATTAAAGATATCTGATGCTCAGCTTAAACACGAGGAGATCAAATCGGCTGAAAGATGACTGCGCATTCTCTAAATTGTTTAAGGAAATTGCTTAACAGAAATTGTTCCAAAAATTTAACCCCAAACATGCTAATACTGAACTATTAGATTTAGGTTAAGCAAACAGAAAGATTAGCAAAAAAATCCCTCTAAGCAAGAGAAATCAGACTAAATAGAACATTCATGATGATTTCATGTATAAAATCAAATTGTGTCCATAAATTTCATTCTGTTGAGATATTCTATGCATACATTTCCTTCACGAATAATGTATTTTCACTTGTATGAGGACTTTATACCATATCATACAGGGGATTGTTGAAAGACAGTGATTATTAGCCTCGGGAAAATAAAAACAAAACAAAACATCAGAACACCCAACATGGCAACATTAATACTGATCTATGTGAATGAGGCTTTAAGATATCAGAAGAAAACTTGGAAAGTACTGTTTGCTAACAATAAGTTCCACTCAAAAGGCAGCATGAGTGACCTAGGGAAGTAAAATGTTTTCTACTGTTAGAGGGATTCAAAAATAAGTTACACAGCCTGGGCTAGATTCTATCAGCCTAGTAGTCTGTGATTTCAGTCCAATTCTCCAGAGAATAGTAGATTATTAGCAGCAGTATTATAGAGACTGCCATATACTTTGCCAAATACAATATTATTGTGAAAGAATCTCTTGATAGAAATTAACATGTTTAACATGTAGTCTGAGCTTTGGAGAGATCATGAAGCATTTGGCAGAATGTGTATCCCTTATAAAGAATAATATAGTATATATTCATCTTTCCTAAGGATTTGAAGAATGTAGATGTCAAAAGAAAACAATGCAAAGCTCCAAAGTCTTAGAAGAATTGAAGATGTTGACTAACTCTTCAGGAGAAACAGATATGATGATTTTCCAGGCAAAATTAACATAAGACAATCCTGTAGAATATATAAAATATACTATTTGCATCCAATTTACTAAATGCTTAAAGCTGAAAGGAAATAAAGAATGCAAAGGAAACACCAAGCATCTCCAATAGGGTCTTTCTCATGAGGTTGCATTTAAACAAAACTTACTTGAGGGCAGCTCCCGTGGCCCAGTGATTTAGCACCGCCTTCGGCACAGGGTATGATCCTAGAGATCCAGGATCGAGTCCCATGTCAGGCTCCCTGCATGGAGCCTTCTTCTCCCTCTGCCTGTGTCTCTGCCTCTCACTCTCTCTGTGTCTGTCATGAATAAATAAATAAAATCTTAAAAACAAAAAAAAATTAAAACTTACTTGAATGAAGTTAGATTCAATTACATTCAAGAAATAGAGTCTCTAAAAAAAAAAAAAAAAAAGAAATAGAGTCTCTGAAATAGTCTCTCAAGGAGTCATTTAGACCAATACAGGATCACATTATACTAACCCATTATTATACCAAAAACTACTACTCATTTAACAAAGAATCTGATTCATTACACTTTTCCAATTTTCCTAGTGTCTGCCTTGCTTTACTTCTTCCAATTAAATCTCACTATTTTTAATTTGGAAACTTGATTTTCCACCTCAATTTTGATTCCCAATGATACGTAGCTAGAGACCCCTACACAGTACATTACTACTATTTTTGGTAACTTACATCTTGCTAAGTCCTTAACTTCCATAGCTAAAGCCAATTTCCACTAGTCCAAGAGTGAAATAAGGAAAATGTTGGGAAATATGTATTAGCCTTAGGAAAATAATTATGCACATTTTTCAGAGGCAATTTAAAAATAATGAAACTTGACTTTGATATGGAAGCATCGCAGTATGTGCATCTTATTTTTATTTTTAAAAAACAGCAAAGAGATCATGTAGAAAAAAATTAAAAATAGATTTATAAGTGGCCAAATTGATATCATAATCAATTCATCAAACTTCATGCATTTAAGAGCTCATTTAAAGCCTATTTACTCTTATCATACATATAATTCTAATCAGCCGTGATATTTCATTGCCTTCAAAGGGGTGAAAAGACAAAGAACATGGTAAGCATTGACAACTATCAAAAAATGAGACATAATGAGTTTGTTTTTTTAAAGGTACAACAATCCAAAATGTACAGGTTTGGAGCTACTTAATACATCTGCTTAAAATTCCTACAAAGTTACCTATTGCACTCAGGATGAAATTCAAATAGTAACAAGATATACCTGATATACCTTTGACTCACATCTGTGAGCTCATTCATATTTCTCTTCTCTTTCTCTCCCCCCAGGCCTTCTTCACCTACCTTCCACTTCTCTTCTTGTGTCTTCCATTTTACTCCGACCACAGTACCCTTCTTACTCTTTGAACTATACAAGCTCATCCTCACTCTAGGACTCACATAGTATCTCTTCCTACTGCCTGAAATTACTCCTCACAGTAATTTTTGCATGGCTGGCTTTTTTTTTTTTTTTTTTTTTTTTTTTAACCTTTCTGAGAGCAGTTCGATGTCAGAGAGAACTTTCACGATCACTCTATCAAAATAGACATTTAGAGGTTCTGGTTCAAAATAGCAATATAGGAAGATCTGGAAATCACCTTCTCCCACAGATATACTGAGTCTACAGCCACTTATTGAACAATTTCCTCTTAAAAAACCATAAAGTCTGGCTGAGCAACAACTACACATCCAGCCAATGAGAAGAAAAACTACCTGGAAGTAGGTAGGAGAAGCTGGGATACAATCTCATCATAAACCCCATTCCCAGCAGCAACCCACAACTGAGAGAAAATTTAAAACCCGGAACCTCTCCCTGAGGACAAAGGGTTGGATCTCCACATCAAGCACTTGAGCTTTCAGGACCTGCACCTGAGAGGCCACCAAACATCTAACTTTGAAAACCACAGGCCCTGTGTCTCAAGACCCACTAGCTGTAATCCTCTAGGAGACAGCTCCAAAGGCAGCTCAAGCCAGCATTTACCTGCTCCAGGATCCAGCTTGGAGGCAGCTGATGGCGCTCAGATTTGAAGCAAAGGAGGCTCAGCAGTTTATCTGAAAGTGTTAGCCCCAGGGGCAGGCATCTAATTTAACACGCACATCCAGGAACTTCTTGGAGCACCCTGCAGGGATGGGGGCTGGCAGGTGCTACTCTCATGCTCTCCCTTGACCATGCTCCAGAACACCAGTAGTCCCCAGAAGGCAGCTTTTATATGTGTGTCTGGTGCTCCGACCTTTATGGCTGCTGACCTGACCTTTTACAGCTGCTGTTCAGGATACTCTTCTTAACTACCTGGCTCTGGAGGCCAGGGAAGCTTGGGTTCCTGGTTCCATGGGACTGCATAATTGGTGCCACCAAGAAAGAAGCTCACACACGTGCCCAGTGCCCCAATATTTGCAGCTGGACCAGGGGACACCTCTACATCAGGCAGCCAGTGGGGCTTATTTTGGTGGGTCCCATAGGACTATAATCAAAAGACAAAAGACTTCTGAAACAGCTACCATCCCCAGGGCACAGCCCCAGGCAACAGGGCCAGGTCTTTCTGGGTAGGAGACCTATTAACTAACCATGATGGCTGCAGCCCAAGGCAGGCTTCTAATTAAATACACATGTAGGAGCAGATGATATCCTTTCTGCAGGACTGGGACGAGGAATGCTATCTTTCTGTAGTGTTCCAGAGTCAAGAGTATGTCCTGGAGGGGAGCTTTACATGTGGCGGGTGCCCTGGTTTTTACATCTGGCAGCCCAGGTTTTGCAACTACCATGTATAGGACACAACTTGACTGCCTGGCTCTGGTGACCAGAGGGGCTTACATTCCTGGGTCCCATAGGACTGTGGTTCTTGGCAGACTGCCACCCCCAGGGCACTTTGCAGTACGTTGAGGCATTCCCCCCAGTCTTTCCATGAAAGGAGGCTCTTGGCTTGTCCAGGATCTTTGGCCTGAGGACAGGCTTCATGTTTGGCACATATTTGTAGACTGTGGAACTTCTCTCAAGAAACATAGCCTGTGGACACTATCTTGGGCTCTCCCTCTACCTTCCTCCAGCTCACTGGTATCTCCCAGAAAAGAGCTTCCACACATCCAGAGCCTCTGAGTTTTGTGACTGCCACTCAAGGGACACTGCCAAATCTCCAGGCCAATAGAGGTTACACTTGCAGTCCCATAGAATTTAGGAATTTGCATACATTTAAAAGTTGCTGCCGGAGGGTCTGATTTCCAAATAGCTTGAATCTAGGTGCTGAGATCCTCCCCTTGGGAACACTCTCAACTACTGGGAGCTATGAAAAATAAAATAGTTTCCTTGAACAAGCACAAAGATTTGAGAGATAACAAAACTTGTGTCTTTTAGAAGACATTTAAGAAATATGTGATTTAGGTTAATAGTTCTCAAATTTTTTGAACTCTAGTACCCTTCTTTACATGTATGGTCCAAATTATACTTTATGGAGTAGCATTTATTTAATTATTTACATTTGAGTATTCATATTAGTTTTGGGTGTACAACACAGACATTTATGGATGGACCTAGAGGGTATTATAAGTGAAATAAGAAAGACAAAGAAAGACCAAGGCCATAGGATTTCACTTATATATGGATTTGAATCCTCTATGTTCTTAAAATTTGGTACTATGTTTGCTGCCTTTATAAAAGGAACACAAAAATAATATAGAAAAGCTAAATATATTTGGTTTAATAAATATAAGAAATAGTATTATGAGGAAATGGCATATACCTCTTTAAAAAAATACTCAGCCTTACTGTAACATCTCATTGAATTTTAATTGCAATATAGTTTTTGCATTTACACCATGTATTTGTTTTTTTTGTTTGTTGTTTTTTTTTAATTTTTTATTTTATTTATGATAGTCACAGAGAGAGAGAGAGAGAGGCAGAGACACAGGCAGAGGGAGAAGCAGGCTCCATGCACCAGGAGCCCGACGTGGGATTCGATCCCGGGTCTCCAGGATCGCGCCCTGGGCCAAAGGCAGGCGCCAAACCGCTGCGCCACCCAGGGATCCCAACACCATGTATTTGTATATGTGTTACTATTATTAATATATTTTCTCCAAGATGGCCTTTCCTCACTATCCTCCACTATATAAAATGTTGGCTTCATGGGGACATCAACTTCTTTCATCTTGTTCTCCTCTTTAGAGTTAAGAAAAATTTCTTTGCAGGGCACCAGGACGGCTCAGTTGGTTAAGTGTCTGCCCGCCGCTTGGCTAGGGTCATGACCACAGGGTTCTGGAATTGAGCCCCATGACTGGCTCCCTCCTCAGTGGGGAGCCTGCTTCTCCCTTTCCCTCTGCTGCTCCCCCTGCTTGTGCTCTCTCTCTCTCTCTCTCTGTTAAATAAATAAAAAAATAAAATCTTTTAGAAAAAGAATAATTTCTTTGCAAATTATTTAAACAAAAAAAAAGCTTAAGGGAATAAATTCATAACATCCCTATGAATAGACTGTAGAATATTTAACACTATGATAATCTTTAAGTAGACTGACTTTTTAAAATAAACTTTCATTTCAAGAATAAATTTAGATTTACAAACAAAACAAAACAAAACAAAACCCACACCTATGAGAACAGAATTTCCGTGCAATTAAACCCAGTTTTCCTAACTGTTAATATATTAGTGTGGTATATTTGTTACACTAAGTAACACATTTTATGTGATTGTTAACTGAAGTCTATAATTCATTCACACTCTTAATTTTTATCTAATGTCTTTTCTCTATTACAGGATAGTGAATTAAAATTAGTTGCCATGTCCCCTTTGGCTGTCTGTGATGGTTTCTCAGACTTTCCTTGTTTTGATGACCTTGACAGTTTTGAAGGTTATTGGTCAGGTATTTTTTAGAATGTCCTTTAAGTGGGATTTTCTGATATTTTTTTCATGATTACACTGGAGTATGACTTTTTATGAAATCATAGAGGTAAAATGTCATTCTCAAAACATCATGTCAAAGGTATATACTATCAACTTGACTTATCATTGTTGATAATAACTTTGATCATCTGGTTGAGGTAATGTTTTTTAGTGTCTCCACTGTCTAGTCACTCTTCTTCCCCTGTTACAGCAGTATTCCTTGAAGAAAATCACTATTTACAGCTCATACTTGTGAGGCAGGAGTTATGTTCCACCTCTTTTAGGGAGATGTATGTACATAAAACCATTTGGAACTCTCTATATAGCAGATGTATCTATACTCCTCATTTATGTATTTATTCAATCATTTATTTATATTAGTATGGACTCATGGGTACTTATTTTATACTTCATGATATAATCTATGCATTATTAATTTTTCATCTCAAATTGTTCCAGCATTGGCCATTGGGAGTTTTTACAAGCAGGCATGTGGTCTTCTATGTCTATTAGCATTCCTTACCTACTAACTATTGTTATTGTAACTACCTGACTGACAATTCCAAAATCTTCATTATATCTTAGACAGATCTGATGCTTTTCTTTGGCCTTTAAAACTGTTTTTTTTTTTTTTTTTTCTTGCCATTGCATATTTCAATTTATCCTTTAAAGCTAGGCATGAGGGGATCCCTGGGTGGCGCAGCGGTTTGGCGCCTGCCTTTGGCCCAGGGCGCGATCCTGGAGACCCGGGATCGAATCCCACGTCGGGCTCCCGGTGCATGGAGCCTGCTTCTCCCTCTGCCTCTGCCTGTGTCTCTGCCTCATTCTCTCTCTCTCTCTGTGACTATCACAAATAAATTAAAAAAAAAAAAAAAAAAAAAAGCTAGGCATGATATCTCAGGTAATGGAAATTGAAGTAAACAAATCTTTATTGTGAAATTTTATGTTAACCTGGCTAGAACTGGGGGATGTTTAGTTTTTACTGTACCTACATAGATTTTAGAGGCTTTCAGGGCACCTGGGTGGCTCAGTGGTGAGCATCTGCTTTTGGCTCAGTTTGTGATCCCAGGGTCCCAGGATTGAGTCCTACATTGGGCTCCTTGCAGGAAGCCTGCCTCTCCCTCTGCTATGTTTCTGTCTCTCTCTGTGTGTCTCACATGAATAAATAAATAAAATCTTAAAAAAAAATTCTAGAGGCTTCAAATTCCTCATTTTTGTTTTTTCCTACCAGTCATCTTTAAACTTCCTTCCTTGAAAACCCCTTAAATAGAGTCTGCACCTTACAGCTCTATAAGGTTTAATCATCTGTTATTATACTGGAGTTTTGGTGGTGGTGGTGGAAAGGTGTTGGAGAGATATATTATTCTCTAATTTTATGATTTTTTTAAAATATTTATTTATTCATGAGAGACACACACACACACACACACAGAGACAGAGACACAGGCAGAGGGAGAAGCAGGCTCTTTGAAGAGAGCCCGATGCTGGACTCAATCCCAGATCCCAGGATCTTGACCTGAGCCAAAGGCAGAGACTCAACCGCTAAGCCACCGAGGCATCCCTATAATTTTATGATTGAATCACAGTTTTATAGCAGGTCTGTGTATCTGGGCAGTGACCCTAACAAGGGTATCTTAACTTACATTTTTTCCCCATAAGTGAGACAGAAAGACTAAAGGAGGATGTGGACAGAAATTTGGCAGTCCCTCAGGGTGCATAAGGTTCTAATATAGGGTTTTTACCTTGAAAGTTGGTCTTTATTATGGTGAATATTCTGGGAGTATTTCACAATGGTTATTTTTCTCCTCCCCATTCCAGAGTCTTAAGGGCATCATTTTTTGGCTTTTCTCCTTAGGAACCTGGTGAGGTTTCTGGAGGTAAAAGCCACATAAGTAAGAGCTATCCTGAGACTGAGGGCCCCAAGAATTTTTTATTCTTAAACCAATCCACACTCAGCCTCAAGCAATTTGACAAAATGACCATTTAAACGTTCTACGCAGTTTGTTGTTGTTGTTGTTCTACCCACTGAGCCTACTCTGGGTAAACTGATCTCAGGTGTGATTCTCTGCCTTCATGTCCAGATTTTAGTGTGGTTTGCCTTTGTGATCTCAGTTCTCTCATGGGTACAAGAAAAGTCACTGATTTTCAATTCGTTCACTTTTTTCTTTCTCATTGTAAGAAAAGGAATGACAGCTTCTAAGCTCTACATTTTGGAGTTGAAAGGAGAAGTCTTGACTACGTTTTTAAAGTTTTGTTTATTTTTTAGTTTTGTCTTCCCTTAAATGAGACAGAAAGGTGCTGGAGTTGGGAATAATACTTTCTGGGATCCAGTTTCAGAACTGCGCTCTGCTTCAGCCACTAGCCCTAGATCATAGACTTTTTAATTTTTTTTTGAAATAAGGCTGTGGCTATTTCACAATGTTTACTCTTTCCCTCATCTCAAGACCATGAGAGAATCTTTTTCATATCCTCAATATGAGAAGTTGGTGTTTCTGGATGAAAAGACTATGTTCCCAAAGTTGGATCCCAAAGTTGGGGCCCTCCCAGAATTTTCTTACTCTCATACTAGCCCACAATCAGTTTCCCAAAGTTGAGGATCCCAAAGTTGGGGCCCTCCCAGAATTTTCTTACTTACTCTCATACTAGCCCACAATCAGTTTCCAGAAATTCATTAAAATTATCATTTGTATGTTCCTCCAGCACGTTCTGTTCAAGAAGGTCTCATTTACCACATCCATGTGGAAGCACTTGCCTTCCAGATTTCAGCCCTGTGACCTCAATTCTCTGTTGTATCCAAGAAAAATCACTGATATATTTTATTTATTTATTCATGTGATACATAGAGAGAGAGGCAGAGACATAGGCAGAGGAAGAAGCAGGCTCCATGCAGGAAGCCTGATGTGGGACTTGATCCTAGGACCCCAGGATCATGCCCTGAGCCAAAGGCAGATGTTCAATCCCTGAGCTACCCAGGTGCTCTGTCAGATTTTGTCTTTTGTTGTTGTTGCAAGGTAGATAGTGAGGACTTCTTCACACTTTACATGTTGGAGCTGAAGCCAGAATTCTGGGGCTGACGTTTCAGATTTATCACTGAGTTTACTATCACCTGAGTGTTGTAATGCATTCATTATGGTTCATTCTATGTATGACATGTTGTTTTTTATAATTTTCATGCCATTTTTATGGATTTTAGTAATACTTGTGGTCCTGAGCTCTGTTACTTCAACATTTGCTTATTCCACCCTTTCCTACTCAAGAGGAAACTTGAATTTAATCTATAATTGATAATCTGATTTCATCAAAATCTATAGCAAATTTTATAAATGCGATGATTTTGCTCTAGAAAGATTTAATAATTTTCCAAGATAACCTAGGTTAATATCTGACTCAGAGCTAAAAACAAAAGAAAAAAAAAAAACAAAAACACACACAAAACAAAATAATCCTGAATTTCTAAAATCTTACCATGTTAAATAAATATCTCCAAGAATATACTATAAATCAATCATCTCTAAATTACCAGAGTCTTTCACAATGCATTAATTAATATTTGGGTTCCTTAAGGTTTGTAAGTAATAATAGAAAACCTGACCAAAGCAGCTTATATAAATGTAGGTTTATTATCCAGCAAAACAAGAAGTTCAGATTTAGGTAGTAGAGTGGCTCAAAGGTACTATCAGGGACTCAAACTCCATCTTCTGCTCTGCTATTCTTAGAATTTAAATTTCATCCTCAAGTTGGTGAATTTATAGTCTCTCAATGGTGTTAGAGATTTATATCTGAGTTACAGAGGATGGAAGGAAATGATGAAGAGCAAAAAGCAAGACTGTATTTTTTAATGTATGTTAGTTTGTCCTCATTGGTCAGAACTAATGAAATGACATTTTGGAATTGCAAGGGAGAGTGAGAGCCAACTATTTTGATTTCTAGCCTTTATAGGAGTAGGAGGCTAGGGAGAAAGGTGCTGAGTTCACAACTTCCACATCCCCATAAAAGGTGTCTAAGAAATATTTCTTGCATATATAAACGCATTGTCTCTATTTTAACTTTTCCATATGATTCCTTCATGAATCATACGTTGTCTCTTAGTTTCAAACTTACTTCTGTTCTCTCTGCAATGATAAACTGAGATTCTGCAAATCACATTTCCATTTTGCCAACTCATTCTCTGTTAGGCTTTGCCCTGGGCAATGCTAGAGGGAGACTGGAAGGCCTAAAGAGATGGGATTTGTTGCTTTCTATTTTGCTTCCTACTAGTATCAATCAGATAGTCCTTTACTCTGGCAATAGCAGCTCTATCCATTTTGCAGGTTGTATTTTTCTTTTCCCACATTGCAGGAGCAGCCTCATCATACTCTTTTAAGGAGACTAGCTGCAGCTGGCTACTGCCCAGCTCAGTAGGGAACTGCCCTTGTCCAGAATCCTGTGGCCCTAGAACTGGTAGACCAAGAATCCTCCTTATATTTGAATCCTGACTTTGTAGGAATCGTCCTTCAATGCCTCTAAATTCTAATAATCCTACTTGTTTTCCCTGACCCTGAACACATAAGCCGCTTTCTGAAGTTACTACTTCTATGCTAACTTAGTGTTTGATCTTTGCTTTTGTATTCTTCAGTCCTGGAAAGCAATTGTTTATATTAAATTCTCTATTTTATATTAAATCTCTGTCTCCTGACAGAAATTCCTGACTGATATAAAAATTAGTACCAGAAAGACCCCAGGACCCAGGCACTCAAAGACGGGCTTTTTGTGATTGGTTTGATTGTGTCCTTGGGCTTGAACACAAATGCGAGCTCCTTGAAAATGGGAAATAGGATGCTAAGAATCATGTCATGCAGTAGCATCATAATTAATCAAATTATCATCTATGGTTGATTGTGATAATGTCCTTACTGAAACAAGTTCCTGGAGGGACCAAAAAGCTATTATGTTATTAACTATTGTGGCAGCAGCAATGACTACAAGGACAATAAAGTGAGATACTGCTCTTGACTGCACTGAAATCAAATGGAGGAAAATAAAAAGAGTAAGATTAGATCTTTAAACTCACAGCTTAGATCTTGGTTAGAAAATTAGACAGCTTCTATGCTGACCCTAAAGGAATCTCTTAGTTTTGTAGCTTCAAGGCTGATCTTACTGAAATTGTAATTGTATGTGTTGCAGAATTGATACATAAGTTGATTTTTGTGGTGGATGCTATGATGCGCCACCCAAGATCTCCCTTGAGGAATAAAGACCTATTCTCACAGCTGCTCTCAGTGCTAGGAGGGGCATTGGCTGTATCATTCTCATTGGAGAATACCTTGACTGAAGACTGAAGACAAATTCTATTTGGAGAATACCTTGACTGAATACATTGACTGACCTCTCCCAAGGTCAGGCCTCAGTTTAGAGAAATTTCCGGATTTCCAGTGACTGATTGATGCCAGTGTATAAAGACCAGGTCCTCTTATCTCTACTTGGTATAATACTGAAGAGCTGTCAGGGCACCTGGGTGGCTCAGTCAGTAAATTGTCTGCCTTTGGCTCAGATTGTGATCCCAGGGTCCTGGAACGGAGTTTTTACATTGGGCTCCCTGCTCAGTGGGGAGTCTGCTTATCCTTTTCTTTCTGCCCTTCATCCCTGCTTGTGTTCTCTCTCTCTTGCTCTGCTCTCTCTCAAATAAATAAAGTCTAAACTATATATATATTAGTCTCAATATATATATATATATTGAAGAGACATCTTAGCTCCAAAGCTCCCCACAGATTGGCTGAGCCCCAATCTGGCTCCTTTCCCCTACCTTCTACACATGTTGATGCCACGAGCATTCTCTAATAACTGTACTCTATTCTAATAGTCATCTAGAACTTTGCTTCCAATGGAGCCTAACTTATGACCAATTCAGAGCCCCACCAATCCCCTAATGTGAAAACTACTGAAAAATACTCTGTGCTGAGTACTGAGATAATGAGACTTGGAAGAAGATCATGCAGATGAACTTAGATAAAACTGGTAAACTAGTACCCACAGGCTTCTTTGCATCTCCCTTCCAAGTAGAAGCATACCACGTTTTGTGTCTCAGTATATTTGGTTTCCTTTTTTAGATACCCTTCTATAACTTACCCCAGGATGATTATCTTATAAGGAGGTATCTTCTCTCTGAAAAACTCAACACAATTAATTCCTGCCATTAGACTCTTATGTAGAGTCAGATTTAACTATGTTCCAGGGCAAAAAATTCAAAATCTGACTCTAGAAGTAGCTTATGTTAAAAAATAACTAAAATGCTCCTTCTAATTTATATTCTCATAAGATATATGGCACAAAATCCATTGACTATATGTGGGAATAGATTCTAAGGCCATTAGCTTTAAGGAAAATATATTATTTACATTGAATTGGACAGAATTTACCCATGATTATACTTACCAGAGAATTCTAGATTTTTTTGTGATAGATTATGAGGCCATAAATTTAAAATTTTTGACAGTTAATTGACTAAAGTTAAAATTCAACAGTGGTCTTTATTTAATGAACTTAAGATACCAGAACTCTCTGTCATAATATAGAGGGTAGAATCTCAAACTTTGGAAATTGGCAAATCTGAGTTCATTCATCATAGATCAATTGTACATCCCTCTCCCCATTACATCTTCCAAGAGGGTATAGAGAACATTCTTTTCACTGAGGCATTAAGAAATAATTAGTGAGAGGCACTAATATTCTAGAGAAGCTCTTTGATAACTACTTCTGTAGGAAGTACTATGACAGGAGATACCACCATAGAGATGTTCTCTCTGATGTCAATGGTGCTGATTGGATTGTGGAAGAGTAGAGACTAAGTAACAGAGTGCTCAGTGCCAATGACAGGGTTGTCACATTTACTATAATGGGCAGGAGCAACAAAGTGGTAACCAGAATGTCTTGACCCACTGAGATGTTTTGAAATAGCTAACCAATTACAATGTCCCTAGGAATAAAAAAAAAAAATGGGCAGCTTATTAAAGTATTACTTGAAGTGTGCATTAGTTTCTCTTTGTTGCTTTAATACATTACCACAGACTTAGTGACTTTAGCAACATATTTATTATATTACAGTCCTGGAGGTCAAAAGTCCTAAAGTCAAGGTTTGATGGGGCTGCATTTCTTTTCAGAGCCTCTGGAGGAGAATCTGTTCCTTGTCTTTTCCAGTGTCTAAGGTCCACTGGTATTGTTTGGCTCATGGACTCATCCTCTATCTTCAAGGCCAGTAGAAAAACATCTTCAAATCTCTCTTACTTTTTCTCTTTGACTTCTGCTTCAATAACTACATCTTATTCCCCCTTTGATTCCATAGTGATATCTCCTTCTTTGACTCTGTCTCTTTTGCCTCCCCTAGAAGGACCCTTGTAATTACATTGGATTTGCATGAATAAAACAGAAGAATTTGTCTATCCCAACATTCTTATTTTAATATAACCACATGTATGCAAGTCCCTTTTTGCCATGTAACCTAACATACAAGTTTAAGGCATTAGGATATGACCATTTTTTAGGTAGAGTATTTGCCTATCAGAGTAAATATTCTGAATTGCACAGATTTCCTACTGTCCCACATGCAAAATACATTCACCCCATCCCAACATCCTCACAAGTTTCTACATTTAACAGTGTCAATTCAAAGTTCAAAAGTTTAATCTAAATATCATTAACTCAAGTGTCTCAAAACTCATCAACTAAATCTTCAAAATCAGGTATGGTTGAGATTCTGGGTATGATCCATCCTCAAACAAAAGTCTTCTCTATCTGTGGAGCTTGTAAAGTCAGAAAGGTGATCTGCTTCCCAACTACAATGACTGGACAGGTATAGGATAAATCATTCTTGTTCAAAAGGGGAGAAAATGGAAAGCCACAGATGACACTAGTCCCAAGTAATTTTGAAGTCCAAATGGGCAAATTCCATTAGGTTTCAAGGTCTGGGGATAATCTTTCGTAGATCAGGGCTCCTCCATCTGAGTCTGTGGCTCCAACCTCAGAGTCGTCTTTCCTATTTAATGAAGGATAGTACATGTTTGAAGCTGAGTAATTTTATCAGTCTGTTTACTGCCTGTATAATTTTGTGAGTCTGACACCCTGTTTTCATTTTATTTTCCCTTTATCCCTTTCAGTTCAAGCCGGCAGTATTACTGCTGTTAGAATAGTCTCAAGAACTCTGTTAGTTCTCCCATGTATGTCATGAGATTCACTCCATTAGATATGAGGCTCCTCCACAGATCATTCCTGGATAATTTCATCTCTATTCCTGGCCCCTGCTGAGATAGCTTTGGGTATACCCAAATCACATGCCTAATCTCTTTAAAAAGCCTTTTCTGTGATTGAATGCTTTGACTTATTGATTCTTCCAAGGTACTAGCAAAGGATTGTTCAGGCACACACTTAGCTTTCTCTACAGAACAGACTTTATTAACCGTGAATCTCTTAATTTTAGTATCCTTTGCAATCTGGATAGACTGAGAATTTCCCAGATCGTCAAGATCTGTTTTTGTTTTCGTTTTTTAATCACTTAGCAGTTCTTTGTTCAGTCTCTTATTTTACTACAAGCAGCTATAATAATCCAGGCCACTTCCTCAACATTCACATGAAAATCTTCTTAACTAAATATCCAAAGTAATCACTGACATTCTGCTTTTCACATAACTGTAGGACATAATTTTGCTAAGCATTCTGCCACTATATAACAAGCAATTTCTTTCTTTCAATTGCCAGTAACATGGTCTCCATTTGCTTCTGAATGTCTATATTTCAATCAGTGGTTTGCTTATGATTTAGACCTCTCACAATTATTATGTTATTATTTAGATATATCACCTGATAGCCAACATGGAGATTTCTGGCTTTGAACTCAGTTTGTGGACTGGAATATCTTGTTAGAAGGCTGAGATCCATTAAAAGAAGACCCTACAACAATGTCACATCCCTGTACTTTAAATTTTCTTCTTCTAAGAATTCTCCAAACAGGATACAGCCATTTGCTGAGGTTACTATGCACTGAGGAAAAGAAGAACTTAAACTGGCACTAGATTGACCAGACCTTGCAAATCCAAGATGCCACCATGGTCCATTAGTCAATATGTGGTCTTCTAGCAGCCAGATGATAAATAGAGTTTTATGCCTAAGTTCAGGTCACAGTGGATCTGAAGACCAATACTGTAGTTATTTGCTCAGTTGCTAAATATATAATTGAATCACCATATATCCTAGACTTTCCTCCCCTACAAGCTGAAAATCTAATAACAGGTCCTACTTCTAGTTGATATAATGAAGTCATAAAAGTCACAGAGCTATCCAATTGCAAGAATAATGATAAAGAAAAATTGATCTTATTTTCAATGTTATTGGTAATTTAATTTGGGTATGAAATGAGATGGCTCTTTAAAAAGCACAATAAAAACCATAAATGCTGGTCAGGAGAAACACAGCTTCTACACCAACTATCTTTTCACTGACCTTCAGTACAACGAAGAACATCAAAACAACAAAAGACTGGAGAATCCTCTGGAAAACCTTTCTTGTCAGCTAAGGCAATAGTTGCTGGGAGAAGGACAGGAAATTGTCTAGATAAAGTACCGTGTACATGACAAAGAAGGAATTAAATTTATCACATTTTGATCTACCAGCATAACTCTTCATTATTGTCTTCTCAGCAGTCAATGAATTTGTGGAACAAAGGAGTAAAAAACCTTGAATCAAGTACTTATATCTCAATTTTCCTCCATCATACTATATTATTCTTCATCTTTACATTAAAATTATTCTTGTTCTTTGTGTTGGTTCACAAACTGGCCCCCTATACACAGTGGACAAGGAGAGAATGAAGAAAGAAGCAGACCACTCCAGATTGGTAGATGTCAGGTTTAATAAGCAGAGGAATTTTCATACGAGGCCTATCATGACAGCTGCAAGATGAATACATCTCCACACCAACCTGCCAAAATCGTAAGCATTTATAGAGAGGCCTTAACTGGTTCTAAGCGCATATGCTGTCAAAATAGCCTCAACACACATTGCTCTTCCAAGATTCTATCCTTGCAAATGGCTCTCACTATGGGAATGGAGGGTAAAACATACATTTTTAAAGGTGGGGAAGAGATAAAGAACCTCCAGTTGCCAGGGTCCATCTAACAGTCAACTAGTGGTCATGTTCTCTTGACTACCTCCTCTAACATCTTTTCTTTTCTTAATAATTCAGCTCCCAGACCATTAGAGGGATTGGATAAGATAGGTATTCATGACAGGGTGAGAATGGAGAGCTATGTTTATTCAGAGCAAAGTATTGGAGCCAAATCAAGTGCAAAGAATGTTCATAAGAGGAGATGGTGTTTATATGATACAAAGTATTGGTGCAAAATGCAGGCTGAGAAACATTGCATTGTGCAGAAGAAAGATCAGCATAGGGTATGACAGCACAAGTTAAATGTTTGACAGAAAGTGAGAAATTTAGCTGCTTAGTAAGACTACCAAAATACTTAATTACAAAGTACAAAAGAGTAATCTTAAAATGGAAGAGACCAAAGGACTTTCATTCCCTTCAAGAGGTCAAAATAAACATCAACCATAATGGGAAAAAACAAAAGTGTGTGTAATATTATTGAATGTAATGAGGATATAGAGCAGCATTTAAGAGACCTCTCCTGAAAAGATGCAAGAACTAAAAATATTACAGGAAAACATCAGACAAATGTAAATTGAGTGACTTTCTTTAAAATAAGTCATTTGTAATTACTTAATCACAAAATAAGGAATGAGGAAGTGCTCTGTACTGAAGAAGATAAAGGAGACAGGACAATTCTGTAATGTGTGGTTCAAAACTGAATTATTTTCTTACAAAGGATGTAATTTGGATAATTGGCAAAGCTTCAGCGGGGAAGTAAAATGCATCTTATTGCATAATATTGTAGTCAGGATTAAGTGAGAAAAATTGGTGTTTAGGACAGGGATTAACCTTACTTTAAGTGTTAAATACAAGCAGTCTAGTTTTGCTCATTTGTTTTTATGTGGTATAGACTGGATATTTGTATCCCTGAAAATTTATATTTTTGAACCTAATCCCCAATGTATTGGTCATGAAGGTAGAGCCTTTATGAATGATATTACTGCTCTTATAAAAGAGACACCAGAGAATCCCCTTGCCCCTCCACCATGTGAGATAATAGTAACAAGAAAGCCAGTCATGACCCAGGAAACAGGGTCTCACCAGATATGGAATTTGCTGATGCCTTGGTCTTAGATTTCTCAGCCTCCAGAACTGTGGAGGAAAAGTACATTTTTGTTGTTTATAAACTACCCAGAGTATGGTATTTTTGTTGTAGCAACCTTAATGAACTAAGAAAATATGTTTGTTTTTCAATTCTGTCAATATTCTTTTATTAACCATGAATTTTTTTTCTTTCTACACCAAATACAGAAGGGACTGAGGAGAAGGCTTCTGCACTCTCTAAAAACCCTCCATAAGAAAGAAGAGCTGACTTATCCAATTAGTGAGATAGGGGAAAAAAAGTGTAGATTGGCCCCACACGCCATGAAGAGTTCTTGTCTGCCAGGATTGAGTGAGTATGAAGCAGAACTCCATGTGGTGACTAGATGCATATCTAAATTTAGGAGGACATGGAAAGGCTAAAATTGGGTCATGAGCTCTAGCTGCCAGCTCAAGTCCAGCTTTGCTATTAATATATATTGAATGTTAATCTCTCTCTCTCTCTCTCTCTCTCTCACTACCCATCTATCTATATCTATCTTTTTTTTTTAACTGCTTCAGAATACGGAAGGAAAGTAAGGATTTTTATTAAAGGTCATCCTCAAAATGTTCAATTTATGGTCATAAAGCAAAAATTCCTACAAAAGAGAAGCAGTCAGTTGAGATTCAATAAACAACCAACAGAGATTAAAGTTTCTGGAGTAGCTCTGACTTTAGTGATCTTAAACTGTGAAGATCTTTGAACTCTGTGGTTGTTGCAGCTATCTCTGTGCCTAGTATAGTCATGCAGCTTTGTTCAATGGTGATATGTAAGCAAATTGGTTTAGTACTTCTATTACTTTGCTAGGGTTGTCATAAGAAGGTACCACGAACTAGGGGACTTAAATAACAGCAAAAATTTATCTCACAAGCCTAGAAATCTGAGATCAATATGTCAATGGTTGGTTCCTTTTGAGGGCTGTGAGGAAGAATCTGTTCATTTTCTCTTTCTTTCAGCTTCTAGCTGGTTGCTGACAATCTTTGGTCTTCCTTCAATCTCTGCAGAAATATCACCTCAATCTCTGACTTCATCTTCATATGATGTTAACCCTATATACACATCTGTGCTCAAATATTTTCTTCTTATAGGGGGTTTGGGGGACCCACTCTACTCCTGCATGAATTCAGCTTGACTAACTACATCTGCAATGACTCTATTTCCTAATAAAGTCACATTTTGAGGTACAGGAGCTTAAGGCTTCAACATATGAATTTTAGGGATGCAATTCCACCCATAACAGTACTATTAGGTCAAGATTTGGAATGCTAAGCAACTTCTGATTATGACTGGGTTTTAGAGTCCAGAATGTAGGTTCACCCAGAGTGATAGTAGATTTTATTAATTCATTTTTAAAACTTGTGCCTGAAACATTATTTCTGGTAATTGGGTTTGTTCACAGTCAGCTAAAGAAGACTTAGACTGGTTTTGTAAAGATATGTATATAACTGCAAGCCAGTAAGGAAATAGTAGAGTAAGGGAAATTAAAAGAGGGGATGATTGTGGTAGTGTCTTATTTGTTTATAATTACTACTATGACAAATTGTCATTAAATATAAGTGGTTTAAACCAATACAAAAATACTGTCTTACAATTCTGTAGCAAAGTCTCAGTGGATCTCAGTGGCCTAAACTCAAGGTTTCAAGGGAATAGTATTTTTTTTTCCTGGAAATTCTAGGTACATCCATTTCCTGATCTTTTCCAGTTTCTTGAGAACATCACCTTCCTTGGCTCATGGCCCCTTCCTCCATCTCAACCTACAACACTGTATCTCTCTAACCATTCTTCATTGTATTTTCCTCTATGTTTTTCTGGCACCATTTTCTACCTCTAAGGAACATTGTGATTGCATTGGGCCTACATGATTAATTCAAGAACATCTCCATTTTAAAGTAAACTGATTAGCAACTTTAATTTTACTTTGTCATTTAGCCTCATATGTTTCTGGGAATTAGAACTTCAACACCTTGAGGAGAGTGTTTATTTTACTTACTACCAGTTCCCTTTGGAGAAAGTTGCAAAAAGAGAGGGCAGACTAAAATATATGAAAACAGGGATACCTGAGTGGCGCAGCGGTTTAGCGCCTGCGTTTGGCCCAGGGCGTGATCCTGGAGACCAGGGATCAAATCCCACGTTGGGCTCCTGGTGCATGGAGCCTGCTTCTCCCTCTGCCTGTGTCTCTGCCTCTCTCTCTCTCTCTCTCTCTCTGTGACTATCATAAATAAATAAAAAATTAAAAAAATATATGAAAACAGAAATGAAATATACCTGCAAATAAAACTTTGAAGACAGAACTAGCAAAGAAAGATGTGGTTGTTATTAAACCAGGTTGTTGGGCAGCCTGGGTGGCTCAGTGGTTTAGTGCCTGCCTTCAGCCCAGGGTGTGATCCTGAAGACTTGGGATCAAGTCCCATGTCGGGCTCCTTGCATGGAGCCTGTTTCTCCCTCTGCCTGTGTCTCTGCCTCTCTCTTTCTCTCTCTCTGTGTCTCTCATGACTAAATAAATAAAATCTTTAAAAAAAATCAGGTTGTTATTAAATCAGTTGTAACTGAAATCTGAAGATAAAAAGAAGTCATAATCTGCAGGGCCAGAACACAATGACTTCCCTAGGAGCACCCTATCAAAATAACTTTCCTAAAACTAATTTTTAAAACTACAAAGGATATCAATAGCAAAAACTGGGAAACCATCCCTTGAAAACTTGGAATTATAATTGTTAAATATGATATAGAAAATTTAATATGAGGAAGTTAGACACCATTGAAAGGTATTTAAAGTATACTTGATGAACATTAAAGAAAGAGTCTTATATTATGGATTATACATGTTAAAAGAAACATCCTTTAAAAATGTTCCTATAAAGCAGTACATAGACTTTAGTTCTAATTAAGAAATGGACTGATTTCAGAGTATTTCCACTAGGATATAACCAACTCAAGCAGATGAAGTTGATCAAAGCACTGCAAATTGTTAGCAGAATAAAATCACACTGCCTTCATAGTGATCACAGCAGCAGTCACTAAGAGATAGATGGATATTATTCTCCAGGAAGATTCCAAAGGTATAGTGACCTTAGTTGATCATTTAAAAAGCTTGGAATTGAAGCCTCACAATTCCAGTTTCACCACCCATATTTAAAGAGTTTGTAAGTCATAATGCCCATACCCGTAAAAGGAAAAACCAGAAAAAAGTGATGGTTTTTCTGGACCCATTAGAGATCTGAATTTTAGAACAAAGCACTACCCAGAATCCTGAGAGGGAAGTAAATCTAAAAGTTCTCAGCAGAGATCTGCTTATTTGGAGAGAGCCTCCAGAGCCATAAACTCCTGGGAACATATTAATGGAAATTTTTTTAAAAGATTTTATGTATTCATTCATGAGAAACACAGAGAGAGGCAGAGAGGCAGAGAGAGACACAGGCAGAGGGAGAAGCAGGCTCCCTGCAGGGAGCTCGATGTGGGACTCCATCCCTGGACTCCAGGCTCAGGCCCTGGGTTGAAGGCGACGCTAAACCGCAGAGCTACCAGGGCTGCCCATAAATGGTAATTTTGATGAACAGTTACTGGAGGCTGAGTGTGGATAAGCTTGAGAGCTTGAAACTGCTAATGGCCACAATCTTACAGAGCTCCTGTGATCCTTTGATTTCATGGTCTTTACCTCCAGTAATCTCATCAGACTCGAAAATCTGAGACACTAGTGAAGTTCTGGCAGGGAGGAGGTAATCTTTGTGAGACCCAAGTCTTCTCCATAACAAAGAAGACATTACCAGAGTTTACCAGTCTTCCTTTCTAGGGACAAAGACATTACATAGTCTTATCCCAGGGGCCTAAGGGAAGGGCATTCCTTTCACTTCAGTTTTCTCTAGAATTTATTCTTAATCCGGTGTCCACTAATGGAAGGTTCCTACTAAAATAATGAGATTTAACTGAAGATTACAGGACCTGTACTTTCTAATAGAAAAGGTAGACAATGATGAAAGAATAGATAAATAATAGAAGCAGAGAAATTAGAAAAAGACTAAAAGAATGTATGAAAAGAAAATGCAAGAAAATGAAAACAATATTATAGACATTGTTGGGGCCAGGCAGGAAGGGAAACTCCTCAAGATGGCGGATACGCCAAAATGGCTGAGGTTCCTGTCACCACCTCCACTTGGGACGACAGCTTGAGCAGACCCTTACACCTCTCCTTTGGACTTCCCCAACAGAACCCAATGCCCTTCAAACCCCAGAGGAGGAAGTCACCTTTGACTGGTCGAATTGCAATCCTTCCTTTGCATAGTGAGGGATCACTCTGACTGGTTGGATTGCAATCCTTCCTTTGCATATGAGCCAACCAATAGGAAACCGTTCTGCCTTACAACGTTATGTAAACCCCCTACCACCTTGTCTTGGCGCGACTTCCTCGACTCACTCTCTTTCCCCCGTGAGTCGTGGAACCTCACCCGAGGGTGCCTGCAATAAAATCTGTTCTTGGACCCTCGCTTGCCTTGGCGGTCTCATTTCCATCTAGTTACTAAAAAAACTTAACAGACATTAAGAATGCCTTTGATTTGTCTCATTACTAATTGGACATGGTCAAGGAAAGAGTGAGATAGAAGATTAGTCAATAGAATCTTTGAAACTGAAATACAAAAAGAAAAAAAAAAAACTAGGAAAACAAGATATCCAAGGAACTGTGAGATAATTTCAAAGGATGTAGTATGTAGAAATGTGGAGTACCAGAGGAGAAGAGAGAACAGAGGAAAAGGAATACTTGAAATATGTAAACTAATAATGCTGGGCATTTTTCAAAATTAATGAGACATCAAACTACAGATCTAGGAAGTTCAGAGAACAACAGCGGAATTAATACAAGTAAACAAATAAAAAACCCAGTGTACCTAATCATGTCATATTAAACTGAAAAAACAAAAACAAATGGAAAACACTGAAAGAAGCCAGAAGATGAAAAAAATGAACAAAAATAAAACTTATTAGTGACACAGAAGAAAGGTAGTAATTACAGCAGACTCCTTATCAGAAACCCTGAAAATAAGAAGCTTGGGATGGAAATCCCAATGTTGAAATTAAAAGAAAAACAACCTAAAATTAAGTATCCACTGAAATTGACTTCAAAAAATAAATGAGATATAAACACATTTTCAGAAAACAAAAATTGTTCACCAGAAGACCTGTTCTTCAAGAAATATTGAAAATTTTCTTCAGCAAAAAGAAAACCATATAGGTCAGAAACTTGGATCTACATAAAGAAAAAAGAAAACAGGAGAAAAAAATGAAAGGTAAAGCATAATCTATTTTGTCTTATTTTTTTAATATTTAAAATTTTTATTTCCACTTAGTTAAAACAGAGAATATTACTACTTCCAGGTGTATGATTCAACGCTGACAACCACTAGCTTGTGCTAATCACAAGTTCACTACTTCCAGGTGTATGATTCAACACTGACAACCACTAGCTTGTGCTAATCACAAGTTCACTGCTTAATCCCCATCAGCTATTTAATACATCACCCCAACATACACCTCCCTTCTGCCAAATCAAACCATAGTTTGTTCTCTATAGTTAAGAGTCTATTTCTTCATTTGCTGCTATTCCCCCCCACTATAATTATTGTTTTTTTATTTTAAATTCCACATATGAGTGAAATCATATGGCATTTGTCTTTCTCTGACTTACTTCACTTAGCATAATACTCTCTTGCTCCATGCATGTTCTTGTAAGTGGCAAAATTTTGTTCTTTTTTTATGGCCAAGTAATATTATAGATATAGATACACAAAGATACAAATATATCATCTCTTCTTTTCCATGGCCAAATAACATTGTGTTATGTATACACACACACACACACACACACACACACACATATACATGATTGCGAATCCGAGAAACCACCAAGGAGCCGACACCAATGCAAGCGCATGAGGGTTTATTAGCCTCGAACTTGGGCCCAAGTATACTCCATACAGCGGAGCAGGGACTAGGACCCCGAGGTGGGTTACAGCTGGGTTTTTTTATAGGCTGGTTTAAGGGATTTTCAGAAGGGATGGAGGAATTTCTCAAGTTCTGTTTATATTCTGATATGGGGCTTTCGAGGGCATTGAGCTCTGTTCTCATTCTAATATGGGACTTTCTACCAGGGGTGTGGCATCTGTTGTCTTTCTGATATGGGATTACCTGCTGAGGACATTGAGGACATTCTGCAGTTTTTCCTATTAAGTTCAGCTCTTATTCACAGGGGCCTAAGATGGCTGTACTTGTGCTAATGCTAAACTTGAGGTGGGATGGCCTTGATTTTTCTTGGCCTCCACACATATATATGCATATATCGGCTCTTCTTTATCCATTCATCAGTCGATGAACACCTGGACTGTTTCCAGATGATTTTGGCTATTGTTGACCATGCTGCTATAAGCATCAGCATGCACAAATCCCTTCATATCAACATTTCTGTATCCTTTGGGTAAATACCCAATAGTGCAATCACTGGATCTTGGGGTAGTTCTATTTTTAACATTTTGAGGAACCTCAATACCATTTTCCAGAGGGGCTGCACCAGTTTGTATTCCCACCAAAAGTGTAAGAGAGTTTGCCTTTCTCTTCATCTGCACCAACACCTGTGGTTTCTTATGTTAATTTTAGACATTCTGACTGGTATGAGGTGATATCTCATTATAGTTTTGTTTTTTTTTTTATTGGAGTTCAGTTTGTCAACATATAGCATAACACCCAGTGCTCAGCCCGCCAAGTGCCCCCCTCAGTGCCCATCACTTAGTCACCCCAACCCCTCACCCACTTCCCCTTCCACTACCCCTTGTTTATTTCCCAGAGTTAGGTGTCTCTCATGTTTTGTCACCCTCACTGATATTTTCACTCATTTTCTCTCCTTTCCCTTTATTTCCTTTCACTAATTTTTATATTCCCCAAATGAATGAGACCATATAATATTTGTCCTTTTCTGATTGACTTATTTCACTCAGCATAATACCCGCCAGTTCCATCCACATCGAAGCAAATGGTGGGTATTTGTCATCTCTAATGGCTGAGTAATATTCCATTGTATACATAGACCACATCTTCCTTATCCATTCATCTGTTGATGGACACTGAGGCTCTTTCCACAGTGTGGCTATTGTGGACATTGGTGCTATAAACATCCAGGTGCAGGTGTCCCGGCGTTTCACTGCATCTGTATCTTTGGGGTAAATCAGTGCAGTGCAATTGCTGGGTCGTAGGGCAGATCTATTTTTAACTCTGAGGAACCTCCACACAGTTTTCCAGAGTAGTTGTACCATTTCACATTCCCACCAACAGTGCAAGAGGGTTCCCCTTTCTCCACATCCTCTCCAACAGTTGTTGTTTCCTGTCTTGTTAATTTTCCCCATTCTCACTGGTGTGAGGTGGTATCTCATTGTGGTTTTGATTTGTATTTCCCTGATGGCCAGTGATGTGGAGCATTTTCTCATGTGCTTGTTGTCCATGTCTATGTCTTCCTCTGTGAAATTTCTGTTCATGTCTTTTGCTTTTGTCTTATTCTTAATCCATATTAAAGAGAACTGTTAAAGTCATAGGAGTAGCAATGTATTGAATAATAAAACATATAGATAAGAGAAATAGATATTAGCAAAATCAAATCTATCAATGTATAAATGGAATTATATAGAATGGAAAGTACAACTTTATTCCAGGTATCCAAGGCTAGTTCAGTATTCAAAAACAAATCAATATCATCCACTATTTCAACAGATAAAGAAAAATCATATGATTACATTAATTGGCACAGAATTAAAAAAATTTTTGGGGATCCCTGGGTGGCGCAGCGGTTTGGCGCCTGCCTTTGGCCCAGGGCGCGATCCTGGAGACCCGGGATCGAATCCCACATCGGGCTCCCGGTGCATGGAGCCTGCTTCTCCCTCTGCCTGTGTCTCTGCCTCTCTCTCTCTGTGACTATCATAAATAAATAAAAATTTAAAAAAAAAATTAAAAAAAAAATTTTTTTGAAAAAAAATCCAGCATCAATTCATGATACTCTTATCACACCAGGAAAATAATTCATCTTCTGTGAACTGATAAAGAACATCTACAAAAAAACTACAGCTAACATCACACTTAATTGTCGAAAGAAAGGACAGTTTCTCCCTTAGATCACGAACAAGGCAAGAACGTCCTCTTTCCATTCCTATTCAACATGGTAGTAAAAGACCTACTAAGGCAATAGGCATGAAAAAAAAAAGTAAAAGGATAAATACAACTGTATTTATTTGCATATGATATAATTGTCTATGTAGATTTGCTTAGCTTTTTCTTAATGTCTTGTTTTAGATTTAGTATCTCAAATGTCGTACATTTAGTCATGTCTCCTTAGACTCCTCTGCCTGTGACAGTTTCTCAGACTTCCTTTTTATTTTCCTTGAAAATTTTCGATAGTAAACTGAAACTGGTAAACTACTTTGTAGTATGTTCTTCAGTTGAGATTTGTCTGATGTTCCTCTGATCAGACTAGAATTAGGAAGGAGGTTCACAGAGGTATAGTGGCATTTTCATTCCATCATATTAGGAGGACGTATTATCAGCTTGACTCTCACTGTTGAAAATAAGTTTGATCAAATGGCCAACATTGTGTTTGTCAGGTTTCCTTACTGTAATGTTACTTACATTCCCTCCCTCACCCTCTGATTCCATACTATACTCTTCAGAAGGAGGTCACTATGCATGACCCTCATTTAAGGAGAGGAAATGTATAATCTATATAATTTATTTGGAATTCTGCACAGATTTCTCCATCCTACCCATTTATTTTATCAATTGTTTATTTATAGCAATATGGACTCATGGATATTTATGTTATATTTTGGGTTATAATCCAATACTACTTTGTTAATGGTTAATTGTCTATTTCTCCTTTTAAATCAGTCTCTCTCTACTTTGCATATTTTGACTCTGCTGTTATGTGCATAAACATTTTAGATTGTTATATTTTACTGAAGAATTGACCCCTTTATCACTATATAATGCTCCTCTCTGTCCCAGTGTTTCTTCTTGTTTTGAAATCTGCTGTCTGAAATTAGTATAGCTACTCCTGCTTTCCATGTGTGTATGTGTATGTAGGTGTGTGTCTGTGTCTGTGTTAACATGGTACATTTTTTCCATGACTTTAATGTATCTGTGTTCTTTCCGCTTAAGATTTCTTTACAGATTTCTTATGAACAACATATAGTTGAATATTTTAAAGTCACTAGCCATATCTGTATTTTAATTGCTGTATTCAGATCATTAACTTTTAGAGTGATTATTGATATAGTTAAATAATAGATGCAATGTGTATTAATGCTTTCTATGCATTGCACTTGGTCTTGGCTTATTTTATTTCTTCCTCTCTTTTTCTACTTTCTCTGTTTTTTTTATTTTTTTATTTTTTATTTTTTTTTATTTATGATAGTCACATAGAGAGAGAGAGAGAGAGAGAGGCAGAGACATAGGCAGAGGGAAGCAGGCTCCATGCACCGGGAGCCTGATGTGGGATTCGATCCGGGTCTCCAGGATCGCGCCCTGTGCCAAAGGCAGGCGCTAAACCGCTGTGCCACCCAGAGATCCCACTTTCTCTGGTTTTGATTGTATATTTTTATGATTTCATTTTTATACCTTTCTTGGTTTATCGATTTAACTTCACTTAAAAATTTTAAATTATTGCTGTGAAGTTCACAATATACATTTTCAACTAATCTAAATTGCCTTTTGAATAATCATATTCTGCTTCATGGATAGTTCTGTTGTGTTATAATTGTTATTCAGTATTCTTAATTCCTCTAATCTCTTATAACATTGCTATAATTTATTAACTTATCCATATGCTATAATCACGCAATATGTTGTTACTATTATGACTTGGAACATTATCTATTAAATCAATTAAGAATAAGAAAATTATGGGCAGCCTGGGTGGCTCAGCGGTTTTAGCTCCACCTTCGGCCCAGGGCGTGATCCTGGAGCCCTGGGATCGAGTCCCCCATTGGGCTTCCTCCATGGAGCCTGCTTCTCCCTCTGCCTGTGTCTCTGCCTCTCTGTGTGTCTGTCATAAATAAATTTTAAAAATCTTTAAAAAAATAATAAGAAAATTAAAATCAAGTATTTTACTTTCCCTTATCTCTTCCCCAACACCGTTCCTTTATAGATTTGAGCTTCTGACCTAAATGGTTTTCCTTCTACCTAAAGAATTTTTTTAAAGATTTTATTTATTTAATTGAGACAGAGAAAGAGAGAGAGAGAACAAGCAGGGGAAGCAGCAGAGGGAGAGGGAGAAATAGACTCCTCACTGAGTAGGAAGTCTGATGTGAGGTTTGATCCCTGGACCTCAGGATCATGACCTGAGCCAAAGGCACACACTTAACTGACTGAACCATCCAGGTGCCCCAATAATTTCTTTAAATGTTCTTTTGGAAAAAAGGTTTTGGTGGTGATGAATTGCTCCAATTTTGCTAAGAGAGCTTTTATTTTTTGTCCCTTTATTTTTTGGTCTCTGTGCAATTTCTAGTATTAAGTATCTATTTTAATTCCAATTAGTTTCAGGTGTACAATATAGTAATTCAACAATTCCATACATCACGTAGTGTTCATCACAGCAAGTGCACTCCTTAATCCCCATCACCTGTTTCACCCTCTCCCAATACCGCTTCCCTTCTGGTAACCATCAGTTTATTCTCTATAGTTAAGAGTCTGTTTCTTGGTTTGCCTCTCACTCTATCTTTCCCTTTGCTTGTTGTTTTGTTTCTAAGTTCTATGTATGAGTGAAATCATATGATACTCGTCTTTCTCTGACTTATTTTGCTTAGCATTATACACTCTAGCTCCATCCAGTTCTTTGCAAATGGCAAAATTTCATTCTTTTTTATGGCTGAATAATATTTCATTATATATATATATATATATATGTATCTTCTTCATCCATTCATCAGTCAATGGACACTTGGGTTGCTTCCATTATCTATGCTGTTGTAAATAATACTGCTATAAACTTAATGGTGCATGTATCCCTTTGAATTAGTGTTTTTATGTTCTTTGGGTAAATACTAGAATTTGCTAGATCATACGGTAGTTCTATTTTTAATTTTTTTGTAAAGATTTTATTTATTTATTCCATGAGAGACACACAGAGAGTGGCAGAGACACAGTAGAGGGAAAAGCAGGCTCCATGCAGGGAGCCCAATGCAGAACTGTATCCCAGGACTCCAGGATTATGCCCTAGGCCAAAGGCAGGGGCCCAACTGCTGAGTCACCCAGGGATCCCTTATTTTTAACTTTTTGAGGAAACTCCTCACTGTTTTCTACAGTGGCTGTACAATTTTGCATTACTACCAACAGTGCATGAGTGTTCCTTTTTCTCTATACCCTTGCCAACACCTGTTGTTTTCTGTGGTGTTGATTCCCCTTCACTTTTGGTGGATAATTTTCTATGTATAGGACCCTAGGTTGCCAATTTTTTTTTCTTTCAGCATTTAGAGTATTTTGATTTATTATTTTATTGAATGAATGGCTACTGATGAGAAATATGCTATAAATCTGTTAAAATTTTTTTGTTTTTTTTTAAGATTTTCTCTTCATTTTGAGTTTTCTAAGTTTGAATATGCTATGCTTAGGTGAAATTTTTTTAGTATTGTCTTGGTTGGTATTCACTGAACCTTTGTAGTTTGGTATCTTTCATTAATCTTAGAAAATTCTAGGCCATTATTACAATATTTCTTCTGCTGCATTTTATCTTTTGGTTCCTATCAGCTAAGGAGCTCATCAATAATATTCTTCATTTATGTTACAATATTTCATTTGATCCCTTCTAAAAATTTCTTTCTTTCTTACATTACCTACCTATTACAGTGTGTTGTCTACTTTTCTTATTAGATCCCTTAACATATTTATCATAGTAATATTAAATTCCCGTCTGTAATTCAGAAGACATATGTGCCATTCTGAGTCTGCATCTGATGTTTACTTTGTCCCCTTAGGCTGTATTTTCATTTGCCATTTAGCATGCCTTGTAATTTTTTGTCAAAAACTGAAAACTATGTAATGGATAATAGGAACCCAGGTAAACCGACCTTTGGGGTAAGGTTTTGTTACTTGACTAATAGCTGAGCTTTATTTAATGTTTGCTCTAACTGTAGGGGCCAGAAGCTTCAAATTCCTCTCCTGTCTTCAGTTTTGTCACTTCTCTTCTTAGATTTTCACAAATACTCCTATTTAAACTGCTTTGCAACTCTTTCAGCTGTAATTAGAGTATTTCACTGAAGCTCTGTTGGTGTGGTGGTAAGGTATGGGGAATGGAAAGAATCCTATAATTTTATGGCCAAATCTCATTCTTTTAGTAGGTCTGTGTCCTTGGGCTATGACCTTCCCAAGTGTTTCTTTTTTGTTTTTGTTTGTGTTTTTGTTTTCTTACTTGCGATGAAACAGGAAGGCTAAAGAAGACTGGAACTGGGTAAGTAAGTTTCTGTTTAGGTGAAGTCATACTCTGGCAAAGTCTTTCCAAAGAAGAGTAGGCATGTGTTATGGTAAATGCGTGAGAGTACTTCAGTATGGTTGCTTTTCTCCTACCTCTGTGTGAGGAGCTTTTCTTTAGCTCTTTACTGTGAAACCTGGTGGGGTTCTTGGATGTAAGCTCCGTGAAATTTTGAGGCCTGTTCTAAGATTGCAGTCCCCAGGAGTTTCTTACTCATATCTAGTGCAGTCTATACTCAGCCTCCAAAAATGTATTAAATTACCACTTAACTGTCTTATGAGATTTGGCTCCAATGGCTTGTGCCCCAATAAGTTCTAAACTGTGATCCCCTACATTCATCCATCTCCCCAGATTTTGAGGTGATGATTTACCCTATGACCTCAATTCCTTTAAAAAAGACACTGATAAAAAAATAAATTGAAAAAAATTAAAAGTTAAAAAAATTAAAAAGTTATTGATTTTCAGTTTGTTCTGCTTTTCCCTTGATATAAGGACCTGAGTGCTGGCTTCTAAGCTCTTAATTTATCAGAGCTAAAACTGGTAGCAATACATTATTTATCATATGTGGCTTACTACCACTGTGGTATTCTCTCTCAAGATGGTTAGCCAGGGCCGTGTTGTCATTGAATGTACTCCAAACTTAATCTCTCAGAGAGAGCTCAGAAATGCAAGGTTTGAGTAGGAAAAGGAATTATGCTTTAGGTATAGATTTTCCCTCTCCCAAACAGAGTAAAACAATTGTTAATCAAACAATCTATTTAAAGAGAATCCAGATGAGAAAGCAATACATTTAGCAAAACTATCCAAAAACAAAAAGTCTTTTAAGGGACACAATATAAAAAATTAACAGTCTTTTCTGATTTTATGAAGGCACAGAGCTTCAAAAAATATTTATTGTAAAAATGTATAGCTGAGGCAAGGATAGGGAAAGAAAAACATACTAATTTAGAAAGCAGGATGCATATTTCCAACGAAGTCCATAGCAGGAAACAGCAGTTGCAGATACTCTATCACAGAAAGAGATACCCCTTTGGATTCTGTTGAAAATGGAGACAGAGCAATTTTATAAAGGTGAGGCTGGAAAAGATGGGATATTATTTTTTTTCTTTTTTCTCTTGAAAAGTAGTTGGCCTCTCAGAAGGAGGAGTGTCTGTCAATAGACAGAAATACATTCAATCTAGCTCTGAAATTTCCAGATCACATAACTCAGAAGGATATGGAAATTACTAGATAAGGCTTATGAAGAGATAGAATAAATAGAAGGTCTCACTCAACACAGTATTCTGGGAATAAATTTTGATCAGAAGTCTTAAGAGCAAACAGTTTGTTTAGAAAATCATAGAAATTAACTGTGGCTCAGAAGACAAAAGTTAAGGTTGTTACTTTGGAATAAGGGTGATTTTAGAAGAGAATACCAAACAGATAAAAAATAAACTTGTTTAATAATTTCAAGAAAAAACAGTATTTGAGAATTGTGTGATTACTGTGTTTCATACACTAAGAAGCATGCTCAGACAATGATGAAGATGAAATATTCTAAGAAAAATCACAAGCAGTATAATTGACTTAATAATACAAGAGGAAGCTCATAGGTCAGATAAAGACCTGAATGATATGGGGAAATAATTCCCATGAAGCTTAATATATTTTTATAATATAAGTGCCCTAGACAACTTGGTAATTTATAGTTTCCATTCAGAGTGAGTCCTCCTATGTTTGACTGTATCATAAAAATAAATTCCTGTACCTAAAAGAAAAGGGTAATTCTTAGAAGAGAATCTGTGGTAACACAGTAACCCTTCAGATGGCCAAGAATGGAAGAATTCAACTTAGTGAGGAAGCAATTTACAAATTTAAAGTCTCATCTGGGCCCTATTGAACAAAGTAGGCAAATAGAAAACTAAGGAAACCTTGGATTATATCCTTATTGCTCCAGAAAAGAAAGTGCCACAAAAGTACACTTACATTGCCATTAAATTAGTACAAGCCTCTCAAGAACTGTAAAGTTCAAAAAGATGAACAAGGGCCAGATTTTGAGAATCTTATCATGAAGAGAGTAGTCCTCCTTGTGCTCAATATGACCTCCCTGGGCACTAGACTCCAGATTCTCTAAATCTCATCCAGGTTTTGGAAAACTTCCAGTGTGTGATTCTGTAGCTGAGATAATTGTGATAACAGGAGGGAAGACTAGCCTTGGAGGAAGGGTGTGGCATCACAACAAATTACAAAGAGGAGGTTATAGTGACAATTACTCTATCAGAGGGCTACAAATTTCTTGGCTACAAATCCTATTAGAGGTGAAGAAAACATGAGTGTGGAATCCAAAAACATGCAGTATGATGATTTTTTCCCCTAATTTTCAGAGTGACTGGCTAAAGATTATGGGTTCTCTGTTCAGAAGGAGTTAAGGAAGTTGTGTTTATCACGGGACAGAGCCCACATTTACTCTAGCTTTCAAGAGTAAAAACCAAAGCTGAATAAGGAAATTAAAATTACTGGGAGATAGTATAAGATAAGACTTATACCGGGTCTTGCAGTCTGCTGGAAGTGGAACCCACAGGGGATTCTTGGCTCATCTTCCTTTGGGGCAGCCCAGGATAGTTAAAATGCAGAAATGCATGATGGTACAGCAAGTGGGGCTGAGGCTGAGGTGGTTTACTTGGGATTCTTGAATCTCCCTCAATTCTTGTATTGTGTATAGTAGTTTCAAAGCCTAAAACCAGCCAAGGCATTCTCTGGTAAAGTAAGTAGAGCCATCACACAAAAGAATTGGGATGAACTTCCTCAAATCCAAAGGAAGAAATAAATAGCGTAACCTTTATAGTACCTATGAAAAAGATCTTGAATAAAACATCAAGGATGGTGTCCTCAACTTCTGAATAAAACACGAGTGATCTGACATCATAGAAGTTTCAGATATTACCAGAATATGCCAAAGAACTCCAGGATGGGACTGATTTTGTCTTAGCAATCACTACCCAGTGTATACCCAAGAAACTCTGCAGGGCCAGGTATGTCATACCACAATATGCCATTCCATATAATTTGTTACAGTTGCTTAGTCTTAAAGGGTTTTCATATTATGATCAGGGTACTGAGAAAAGCAGAATTTACAGATGAAGATATTTTTAAAACATAAAACCGTGATTTAAGACTAAGAAATTTTGCTAGATTTTGAATTAGAGATTGATTGTAAATGCCTCCTTGAGAGTAATATACTCTTCTGAGATTTTCCTATCTGTAAAAATCAACTCGCCTGTCAATTTCATCTTTAGATTACCTTGTACAAGTCTCATAAGGCAAATAGCTTGAGACCTATTGAACCTGAACCCTTGGATAATAAATAGTTTCTTCTTATTCTATTGCACCTTACATTTTTTCTTTGTAGAAATAATCATTTCTGTGTACAGGGAGTATGGGTAAATTTGGACTTGCGAGCTATAAGGATTGCCTGGAAGTAATTAGGAGGAAGATGGTTAATGTGAACTTAAGTCTCTTCTGCTTCTTAATCAGGGAAGAAAAATGGAAAAATAAATATTTGACAAAGCCACATCATGATCACTGAAAAATAGACTGCTGTGAAGACAACATAAGGATTTATTATAGGAGGATTTTCCATACTGTCTCTCTCTGACTCATTCTGTTCATATAACTTTGTTAGTGTTTTCAATATAGGTCTCCCTTTACCTAAAACACATTAAGAAAGACTTAGATGTGATGACCTTTAAGTTAATTGGTCAGGAGGACTGGATGAAGTGTAAGAGGATCCAAAGGCTACTCAGAACTTAAGATGGTGAGTTTTCTGGTAGATAAGTTGGCCAAGGATATGTCCCTTAGAAAACATGAGTCCTGAGTATAGCAAGTGATTTCCTATGAAGAAGCAGATGACCAAAGACCTATTCCTTTAGTGAATGCTATTATTACTTCAATTTAATTTCTTAGGGAATATTGTTTTTGTTTTTGTTTCAAAGCAACAGTGTAGGAAATGGAGCTTAAAGGTGGAGACCAATTATCTTATTTATAAGCATTCCTCTCTTTTGGATCGTTATTCTAATTATCCAGTTAGAGAAAGATGCCCAGGTCTGCCTCTTAGAGATAGCCCTTCTCTCTCCTCAAAAGAAAGCTCCTTCAATGAAGTAAGAATCAAAATAGTGTTCAGAAAGATAAAGCATGAATGTGAGCACTTAAATCTATGTGGGATGTATATTGAAAGAAGTTAGCCACTCAAGGATTTTTAGCTTAGTAGATAAAAAATTCTACATGAAGGTGAGAGACCAAAGCCTAATTGGCAATAAAGTGAATATTTGCATAAATAGTCTCTTCGTTGGTGCAAGAGTTAGGGCTTTGACATTCTAGCTAAATGTTCTTTAACTAGAAATACACATTTAACAGAAAGATATAAGGGAATGGACTGGAAGTCTAGAGGAATACACTTAGTAGAACAAAATGTCAGAGATATAGTCCTTTAGAGTCAGGTAGTATGTGGTATAAGAGAGTGCACATTTGAATCTACTGGATAGGCTATAAAGTTTTAAAATGCCTTCTAATAATATTTGGTACTTCCTGAGGAAAGTAGTTTCTGTGGCACCTCTTTATTGTATGTGTAGAGAGGCCATGAGTTTTTTTTTTTTTTAATATTAATTAACTCAACATTAAAAGGCAAAGGGGATGACCCCTCATTGCCTAGAAAACCCAGGATGTGCTTTTATAGGACTACAGTTTGAGCAAACACATGTATCATAGTTCTCAAGTGTAAATGGCATATGTATCACCTGCCTTCTTTTATCGTCTTCCCCACTTTTCATAGGTAGCAAATGAATCTTAAAGCACCATTGCAACTTGCTTAGTGGTACACAGATGCACTACAGGAGGCCACATTTAAATACGCAGACTCTATCCAACATTTAAGCCTCTCTTCAACCCCTCCTAACAGGAGATAGCAGGGGGGCAACCAGCTCAGTCTTAGACACTTGGCCCATTTTATTATTCTAAATAATATAATTTCACAGTTCATAGACAAAGCACAAAAAACCCCGACCCAATTCCATTTATGATGCCTCATCTCAGGATATTCATGTATATAAAGTAGATTAATTCATTACCATATATTAAGAAGTATATTGAATAGCAGAACATGTCAATTAATACCCCTTAGTTAAAGAATCTCTAGTTCCTAGGTCTTCTCAAATTAGGGCCTTTTACAGTTCCAGTCTGTTAGGTGGAATATGCAGGGTACCCTGGGGCACTGGAATATGACTTCTCCAGACTTTTCTACCTAAAGTCAAAGTTCACTCAAAAAAATAAACTAAAATAAATAACAGCTTGGGAAGTGTTGGCCTTAATGGGAACTGCTATTCAGTATGGTTGAAATGGATCTTCTTCACAAGAAGAAGACAGGATGGATACGATGATGTGGGTTGGCACTGTAGAGACTCTTCAAAATTTTTAAGATTAGAATTTAAAACTTCTCCATGAGAATACAGAGCTGTTATTCCTACTCTCTTCTTCATTATCACACTGTCTATATTCAGAGTCTGTGTATGGTGCTACAGCATGACAGCAGGGAAAAATACAAAAGGAACGTTTTCTGAATAAACATCAATAAAGCAGAGTATGAGCAAGTACCCTTCTCCAGAGTGTATACTTAACGTACTCAATTTTGCTAAAATCTCCTAGTAATAAAATATGGCTATTTTGGAAGCTTTGTAAGCATCAGTTATACAGAAGGAAGGTTAAATTATAGCCCAGAAGCTACAACAGAGAAGTCAAGATGAATGTACAATGGCCTCAAGATTAATGTGGTTTTAAAAGCAGCTTCCACAACAAGAGATTAGTGGTACACACTACAGATTCCATTAAAAACAAAAACCCCACAGCAACAACACTGAGCCATAACGTCACATATAAAGAAAATGGGCAGGGCGCCTGGGTGGTTCAGTTGGTTTAGTGTCTGTCTTCAGCTCAGGTCATGATTTCAGGGTCCTGGGATAGATCCCCTTACTCAGTTCCGTGCTCAATGGAGAGTCTGCTTCTCCCTCTGTTCGTCCCCTCTACTCATACTCTCTTTGTCCCTCTCAAGTAAATAAATAAAGTCCTGAAAAAAAAATTTTTTTAAATAAGAAAAATGGGAAATTTAGATTAAGGGGCATGGGGTACTTTTTTACAAAAGGCTCCAAACATTTTGTTGTTTGGAATAAACCATAAAGAAATTTAACCAAAATAATATCTTTTCCTGTCTTATATTATTAACAGACTTAAAATACGTCTCAATCACTGAAATTATTCACTTAGCAAATTGTAAAAGCATTCCTACATGCTGTAAAGTTCCTCCTAAGCAAGTAGGCCTTCTCTGTAGCCCTACATTTTTACCTTTTTTTTTTTAAGGAATTTTGTCTAGTAATGGCTCAAGTAATATGAAAATACAGTTTCTTATTTTGACTCCACCACTATAAATCTCTAGTGTTAGATCAGTCATTTTAGTGATCCTGTGCCACAGTTTCTCTGTCTCAAAAATGAGAAAATGGGGAAGATAAATCAAATTGAAGATCGATATATACATTACAAAACAGTGCATAATGAGGGACATAAGATATGAAAAGGTGATCTCTGCTATCTGATTGCTCTTACTACTGCTTTCTGGAATTCTATACAAAGGAGAATATAGTGTACCCCCAAAGATTAGAGGTGATAGTAAATAACATGCTTATGAAGAATATAAAGAGCTATGGTTAGTTTTAAATTGAAATACATTCATTGATACATTTTGATTCTCGTAATATCTCATATCAGGCAAACAAATAGCAATATCCACAAATACAGATGAGGAAAAATGAATCAATAGCAAGGCTGAAAAGGGATGGAGCTGAGAATCAAGCCTTAGAGTCTTTTGAAGAAGTTACCTGTCTCGCCCACCCTTCTGATGTGTTGGAATATTAGGTTTACCAGCATAGCCAACCTGCTGCCTGTTTTTGTAAACACAATTTCATAGGGGAACAGACACACCCATTTGTTTAAATATTGGATATGGCTGCTTTTTCACTATAGCACAATTGAGTAGCTATGACTGAGGCTTTGTGACCTACAAAGCCTACAAAGTTTACTCTCTGGTCCCTTGTGAAAAAAAAAATTGCTGACCCCTGCTCTATTTTATCAGTAGTGCAGGGAGCTTGCCTTTTTTAATGCGTGTATTCCCAACCCTTTCTTAGGATTAGCTGGTTATTGATAGAAGGATGACTGGAAGGAAGAAGAAGGAATGCAGGGAGGTGGATAACAACTGAGATAACAGCTAGATTTGACCATATCTAATCTCTTCAACATAGGCTATCTTATCAATGAGCTAAGTAACTACAATTTTACTGATAGAGAGTAAGTAGGCAAAAGAAGAAATGAATGAATGAATAAATGAATGATCTGTCTTTCCTTGGTCAACATTCAGAATTTATTTATTTGTTTGTTTGTTTGTTTATTTATTTTTATTTGTGATAGACATAGAGAGAGAGAGGCAGAGACACAGGCAGAGTGACAAGCAGGCTCCACGCCAGGAGCCCGACAGGGGACTCGTTCCCCGGGACTCCAGGATTGCGCCCTGGGCCAAAGGCAGGCCCCAAACCACTGAGCCACCCAGGGAACCCCCAGAATTTATTTTTTGTTTCTTTTTTACCTCAAGGCTAATCCATTTCAGGAAAAGGATAATAACTCCTAGGATGCCCTCTCAGTTTCTGTGTAAAGAAGCACCACAGGCTGGCTCCTATAGTGGCAAGTGTTAAACAGATAAATCACAGTTCATATGGACAACTTTAATTATTAAACTGCACTCATTTCATTTCTGCTGATTATTTCACAGAATAGCAAAGTCTTCTTTTTTGGCAAAACTGAGTCACTCACAAATGACACTTTAAAAATGCCTAGGCACGTTCAATTTGGATTTCAAATGGTATTGATGAATAATTTCACCAAAGAGGATTTTTTGAGGATTTTTTAAAAACTACCTGTATTCAATTCTAAACTTCCTTCTCTGATTATACTTACTTTTCTGCTCAAAATACATGATATTATCTTTCACATTATGCTGTGTACTCAAAACTGCAACAATTTCCCTGATCACTTTAGTGTTGGCATATTAGCATCTAAATTCAAAGTTGAGACAATGAATGTGTTAAGGAGGCAATTTAACACCTTCCAACTCCTTTTTTCCCTCAGCTGCACATCTTGGAAAATCAGCAGCATTTGTGCGAACATATGTTTCACTTGTCAAGCTTCAGCCCGTGGGGTCTTGCTTTGACCTTCAATTAACATTATAAAGCCTCAGTCCCCCAAAACCAGCCTTGAGAGAATGTGGGCCAGGGGATCCTCAGCACATTTTCAGTTATCTGACAGTTTATTTTTTTCTTTAAATAAAAAGAGAAAATGAAATTGAATGTCAATAAATAGTTAAAGATTTTGATAAATTAGATTGACTGGAAAGTGTGAGAAGTTTATCAAGCCAGGGAAAGTAATCAAGTAAGAATTCTAAGGTTTTAAACAGATTGAGGAGTGATACTAATGTGTATTTCTACAAGACTTGCCTAACACTGTGTGTCACTCTGTCTCATACTCCTCATACAGAACAGGCACAAGTCACTGAGTTAGGGACAAATGGGGCTAGGCAGGGAAAAATAAGGGAAAGGCCCAGAGTCAGTCTCCCAGAAATCTCTGGGCTCCCATAAATCCTGAGGACACTGAGATGCAACAGAGATAAGGCAGAAAAAAAAAAAAACCAGAGATAAGAAAATATATCTTCCCCCACCCCTTCCAAAATACTAGAGAGCTATCAAGTAGTCACAGAGACTCAAAACAGTCATGTCACTCACTCAAGAAATTTCAAGGCCCTGACTTCCTAGTCAGGTTTGCTATAAAAGACCAGCCAAAAAAGGCCTTCAGTGGCAAACCTATAGGGACCCCTCTCACTTCTGAGAGCTTTCTCTGTATCTTTGCTTAATAAACTTCTGTCGCTTTACTCACCTTTGTCCGTGAGATTCATTCTTTGACTCTGTGAGACAAGAACCAAGCTCTCCTGCATCACCACCCTGCTTCAGGAGCTACTTATCCCCTACAGGATAAAAGCCAAACCAAGAGGGGTGCCTGGGTGCTCAGTGGGTTAAGTCTCTGCTTTTGGCTCAAGTCATAATCCGGGAGTCCTGCGCTCCAGCCCTGCATCAGGCTCCCAGCCCTGCATCAGGCTCCCAGATCAGTGGGGAGTCTGCTCCTCATCCTGTGTGTGCTTTCTCTCTTGCTCTCTTATAGATGAATGAAATCTTTTTTATTTTATTTTTTTAAAAAAGCTAAGCTAAGAAATAGACTCGTAACTATGGAGAACAAATTAGCGGTTGCCAGAGGAGGGGAATGGAATGGGTGAAATAGGTGAAGGGGATTAAGAGTACACTCACGATGAGCACTGAGCAATGTATAGAATTGCTGTATCACTATATTGTACACCTGAAACTATAAGAACACTGCAATTCAAATAAAAACCTTAATTAAAAAAAAAAAACAACTATAGGACAAGGCATTCAAGGTCTTCAGGATCTAGATCCTGTCAGCTTGCTATTGCATGGTGCCTCGCTACACATTCCAGCTAAACTAAACTGCCTGCTGTCTTCCATAACTGTGCTATTCCTCTCAACTCCATTCCTTAAACAGCCCGATCTCATTTTTGAAATGGGGAAATCAAATTGAATTATTTATTAGTTTTCTTCTAGCTCTGAAATCCTACTGTTCTGATAACTTAAAATCACATAGGTAAAAGGTGAAATGGACATCTTCTTCTGTTATAAACCTTTACTTGCTTATTTTCCACACTGTCCATTCTGTCAAGGCTGGTTTCAGTATCCCAGATCAAAAAAGTGGAAAATTGCCTTTCTTAAAAGTTTGCTCGATCTATTCAACTTTCCAATTCTATACTATACCCCTTCTCTATTTGTCTAAATCCACTCCTTCCTTCCTTTTATATGCAGCTACTAGCACACAATGAAGAGCTCAGCCTTTTATAGTAAGCCTCACTGTGACTTCTTTAACATAGAAAATATTTTATTTATATTTGCATTCTGTCCTTTCCAGAATTCTCCACACCTCCAATAACATGACTGCGTGCATTCTGAAGTCACATCACACATCGCAAAGCGTCTTTAACTTGGTCTTGCTTGAAATGTGCACCTAGCCTCTGTGCAAGTATTAACAACTAAACACCTCTCAAGGCCACATATCTTTCATAGTCCTTTTCCCAACTTCTATACTTTCCTGTTAGAAATGATCTCTCTAGTCTCTACTTCCAAAATGTTCCCATTGCTTTTTAAAATATATATATTTAACATTTATTTATTTGATTTAGTTGCAGGTCGGGGTGGGGGATGCAGTAGAGGGAGAAGAGATTCCTCAAGCAGACTCCTTGCTGAGTCGAGAGCCAGCCACTGGGGTGGATCCCAAGACTCTGAGATCATGACCTGAGCCGAAACCCAAGAGTTGGATGCTTAACCAAGTAAGCTGCTGAGGAATATATACATTTCTATTACTATGTTTACTCCTAAAATATACATTTCTATTACTATGTATACTCTTAGGTGAGGCAGTATGGGGATCTTTTAATTTTTTTCTGAAGTGCCTTTGGTGACCATAGCTGTTAGTAATGCCATTACAATACTAGTAAGTAACAACTTTATAACAGACTGGTAGACAATCCTAGGGTTCTTTATTACCCCTTTCATAGGCTATTGAGAAATGAAGCAGCTGACAAAAATTTCTTCAGAATTCCTACTGGCTTATCTAGAACTATTGAACTCAAATTAAAGAACAAAAATTTAACGCGTATGTATGTTCAAACTAACTAAAGACTTTGATCTTTAGTTTTCTGCCTGTATTTTCTAAAACTTTGGCACTTTTCTTTGAAAAGGAGGAAAGTTATGAGAGCCTTCTGGAGCTGCTGCCATCTGGAACAGTCTGCAAGCATCACTCATCTTCATCAGTTTATCATCTAAAACATAATTTCTGCTCTTTAGTCTGGATTTCATTCTTTAAAGTTGGAATTCTCTACAATTTGGGACAACATTGCTACCCAATTCAGTATTTCCAGCTATAATATGGATACTTGCTAGTATATTTTTAACTATGTATGTTTTACATGGGCTGTCATATTTAACCTTACCATATTAAATCCTTAAATGCTAAAAATATATATGTATATAATATATATGTACACATGCACGTGCACACGCACACACACACACACACTACTTCCACAAAAAAAAAAAAAAAAGGAAAGAAAGAAAAGCAAGCAAGTAAGCTGGAAAAAGAAGATGGGAGCAAGAAAGAGATTAGGAGAAACAAAAGAAGGATTCTCTACAATATGACACCATATTATTAAAATACTCATACCTATAGTGATATTGTCTTATTAAAATAAGAAATATAAATAAGCAATCATTTATTGAATCTCTGATATGTTCAAGCTATGAATTATACTATAATATAGATTTTTGTTTTTCAAATATAGATGACTTAGGTAAATGTAATTATTCGGATGTTTTTTATTTTTTTATTTTTAAAATATTTTATTTATTTATTTATTTATGAGAGACAGAGAGAGAGAGAGAAGCAGAGGGAGAAGCAGGCTCCATGCAGGGAGCCCAATGTGGGACTCGATCCCAGGGTTCCAGCATCATGCTCTGGGCAGAAGGCAGGTGCTAAACTGCTGAGCCACCTAGGTGTCCCTATTTGAGTGTTTTTTAAAGTTCTATCACACAGACCTGAATTGTCTTTCACGTTTTCAACCTCTTTGTAGATTCTCAAAAAATCTGGATTGTGGTGCAGTGAATTTAAAATGTTGATGCTTGGGTGGCTCAGCTGGTTAAGCGTCTGACTCTAGATTTCAGCCCAGGTCATGATCTCAGGGTTCTGAGATCAAGCCCCACCTTGGGCTCTGCACTCAACAGGGAGTCTGCTTCTCTCACTCTTTCTCCCTTGCTCCTCCTCCTGCTCTCTCTCTCTCTCTCTCTCTTGTTTTCTAAAATAAATAAATCTTTAAAAATATAAAATAAAATATTGATATTTACACCTCGATCAGCATTATGTTTGAGAGAAGAATCAACACCATGAACTTCATTTCCAAAGCAGACTGTGGGTTACAGTAGTTGTAAGAAGAGCAAAACTGAACCGATGGTGTCACTTGTGATGATAAAAATGAGAGGACAGCTTTACCTCACCTGGGTCAAAAGTGTGGAGGTTGGGTTGATTTTAAGAGCCATACTTTCAAAACAATGTACAGAATAAGCAAATGTAGTGTAGGTAGTCCAGAAAAGGGTAACCAGAGAGTTATCTTACTCACTTGAGGAGCAGTTGAAAGCTCTGGGTTCATTTTTCTGGAAGAAAAAGCTCGGGGTCCATAAAAATTGTTTTATTTTTGTTTTGTTTTTTAGTTTTTCAGATCCCAGAGGGAGCAGAAAAAGCAGGAACAATGGGGGAAGCCTCTATATATTCTTCCTTTTATTTGTATTTCAAATAAATTTTCCCCAAATTGAATGAATTACTCTGAGAGCTATCAATCATTCCTCAGATGACTACTGTCTGGAGGAATAGTTTAAACAAAATAATTTTTATAATCTTTGAGCTGCAAAGGGACTGCAGAGGTAATTTGATTAGTACCACACTTATCTTTCTTGCCCTTGCATTCTGATTAAAAAGCCCAAATTTATAGTAACAAATGTCTTTCTAGTATTTAGAGGTGGGATTGAAAAATGGTATAAAAACTTAGGACACTAAAATAAACTGATCAGGTCTATCAAACTATAAATTCTTATAGTAAAAAAAAATCATTGTTTTAATGACTTCATTATCCAGTGCCCACAACAGGCCCAGTAAATACTAGTTGCAACAAGTTGAGCTCCTGGATACATATATTCCATTGCTCTTTCAGATTTTTACCATTTTAGACAATATTCTCCATGAAAATGGAAAATCCCTCTCAAAATAATTGCAGTAGATCATTTATGTGTTTTTATCTGTTTTGCTGTATTGATCCATTTGAGCACTAGAAATCTTTGGTGCTATTGAGCACAAAGGGTCCTTCTTGGATCTGAATCCAGCAACCTGAACCTGTTTCTTCCTCCCTTTCCTCATTGTCGTTTCTCTCATGACTGATCATCCTCTGTCAAGATAATAACAGCAAATGCCCAGCAGGTTTCCCAGTCTTTCCAGGGTAACTCTATGAGATCATGCCATGTCATGCTCCTATTCAAAGAGCATTACTGGGTGCACATGGGTGGCCCAGTCGTTTGAGCCTCTGACTGTTGGTTCCAGGTCAGGTCATGATCTCAGAGTCCTAGGATGGATCAGCCTCTGGCTTCATGCTTTGCAAGGAGTCTGCTTGGGATTCTCCTTCTCCCTCTCCCTCTTCCCCTCCACCCCCTACCCTGGTCCACACACAACAATCACACTCAAATAAATAAATAAATAAATAGATCAATCAATCAATCAATCAATCAATCAATCTTTAAAAGAATAAAATAAAAAAATAAAGATAATCACTGGCTCTTCTATTACCTACAAACAATATTAAATCCCCTTAGCATCACAATAAAGAAAAAAAAAAGATTTCTTAGCTTGCTAGGATGTTTTTCTTTAACGTATTTTTCTGTGAAGTACTCATACTCTAAGGCACAGATTTTATGTCCTGATCTATATAAGTTGTCCTACCTTTCTTCCAAAGGTAGAATTCATATAGCCCTTCATAATTTTCCCATGGAATTTTTAACTGTTTCTTTAAATTTTGACTCTTGGCTTTATCCTTGTATTTCTCTAAGCTTGGCACATATAGATTACCAATTTGTATTTGCTGAAAGAATGACTGTTTAAAAGTTTGAAATAAACCAACCTGGTCACCAAAAATGAAAGCTAGGAATAATGTTAATCTCTCTCATTCCCCTTCAACAATGTGCACCCAGACCTAGAAACACTTCATGTTATCGTATTTTTTAATGCTTCATGGTGATCCATTTAAATAGTATTTTTAAAAAGCCTACTCTTGTTTCTCTTTTCATATTTTGCATGAGAATGAAGCACAAAACAGATTTTTTTGGAGCTATTATCAACTGACACTGAAGCTAAACAACACATAAAAAACACTAGTTTTAAATCTTGAAGATTTTGTAGTTATTTTACATTTTAAATTGCAATCCTCTCTATATCCATGTTGATATCTAATAAATTTACAAATACTGCTACTGCTGTCTCTATTACTACCCATTATTGAATATTTTACTAGAATACAAACTAATCATATGACATGGTGAACCAGCACAGAGAATACAGCAAATACAATCAAAGGCTCTGTCAAGCAGTTCCCCAAATCTGGTTCAACTTTTCTAAGATGCTCAGTATTGGTGTAGGTGGAGTAGATGACCAGATATTTACCATTTTCAAACTCTTTCTTTGTTCAAATTGTGATGATAAAATGTGCTTTTCTTCACATTCTTCTTGCTGCGTCTCATAACCCTAACTTTTATTTCTCTTTAATCCTATAAATGACTGGTCTAGCTCCATCCTGCCATCGCCCTTAGTGACAACATCCACTGGCCCTCAGTCAGTTGTCATGACATTCATTAACATTCAGACCAACTGCATAAGTGACATAAAATGACTATTAAAATAACTTACAAAGCACAAGACGTGGAATTGAAGGTACAATAGGGAAGAAGATAAAGGAGAAACTAGCACAAAGACTGAAGCCTTAATTGAGAGGAGCAGAGATCATATTGCATAAGTAGAAGCATGAATGTTGTCTCTCACCTCTTTCTTTAATACTCCTAAAAGGAATCATATATAATACATATGTGACACCATAACTTTCTCAAATTATTCCCATTCTATCATGTGACTTTATTTCCAGACAGTTCTCCACTAATGATGCGTTCCTGCTGAAACTTCTAGGAAAGTCAATCACCTTCATTCTCCTCCCCAGGTGGTTTCTAGCAAGTTCAAAAGATCTCTTTTCTCTGAATTAGAGTAAAATGGGCTGAATTCTGTTCTTCTAATACTCATGTGTTGAAGTTCTAATCCTGAGTACTCCCTAAAGTGAATTTGTTTGGAGACAGGTTTTTTATAGAGGTGATTAAGATTCCATGAGGTCACTGGGGTGGAACCTATACCAGTACAACTGATGTTCTTTTTAAAAAATTAATGTTCTGTGTTCTTGACTCTGCCCTTCTGTCTTTATTATTCATAAGAAGATGTTTTTTCAACCTGCTTTCTGCCCATAAAAAAATTGAGGGCCTAAAGAGCTCTTCTCATTTTGAACTGTCTCTGCTCCTCATAGTTAAAGTTGGTGATACTTTAGCAAGGATTTGTCTTAAAAATGTAATAATGTCTTCATAAGAAGAGATTAGGACACAGGCACACACACAGATAAGAACTACATGAAGAGATAGGGAGAAGACGGCCATATATAAGCCAAGGAAAGGGCCTCAGAAGAAACCAACCCTGATCTCAGACTTCAAGCCTCCACAACTAGGAGAAAATAACTTTCTGTTGTTTAAGCCACCAAGTCTGTGATACTTCATTATTGTAGCCCTAGTAAACTATATGGAGATAAATAGGTCGTTTATTGATAAAATTCTTTTTAAAATTGTTAATCCAATGGATTTTGGCTAATTTGATCTGGTTCCTTCTTGTATAATTGGCATGACTTGGCAACTTCTCTCCTACCCCTTTTAAAATTTCAACCAATCTCAAATTTGTTGCTGATAAAATTTGTTGGGTGCAGCGTAAGAACAAAAACAAGTCCTTCAATTAGTAAATGTCAAGTGCCTGCTTTGATCAGGAAAAGTATGAAGCAAAGAGATGCTGTAAGAACTTCCTATCAGGTTAAATTCTGGAATGGGGCAGGGGGCAGGGGAAGGAGGGGAATAAAAGCAGCCTGTTGTAAGGTTAAAATTGTGACAGTTCCTATCCTGTTTTTAAGAATGTGAAATATTGTGGGTGACAGAAAAGAGGAAAATATAGGCCGCTAAATTCCACACAACCAATACTCTCCCAAATTTAGTACCGTACAGCACAGGGTTGTGCTTCAAAAACAGATTAGGATGATGCTTTAAAATAAGAGTTAAAGAAAAAAAAAGAAGAAAATTAAAGAAAGAAGAAGGGGGAAATTAAGAGAGAGATTATGTCTTCATATTGCATAGAAAGAAATTATTAAATTAGCAGGAAATACAAAAGATTTACAGTATCCCCAGGGCTGCTTTCTCTTAATGACATTTTGATGTGGGCTCCAGAATAAAATGGATTTCCCATCAGTTTTCGTTTGTCAAAATTCTTCTTATTCAACACTAGTTACTACTGTCCACACAGCCTCTCCTCTATGGAACTTTCATAAATGTTTCAGAATTTCTTGTCTCACATCTTTTCCACAATACTCTGGATATACCTATACCAATATCTACTAAACTGCATTCCAACTGCTGCTCTCCGTTTGACTGTAAGCCTAAGGGTACAGCTTTATGTTTGAAATAATAATTCAGCAAATAAATGACTAGAATGTCAAGTAAGGAATATACAAAATGGATATTTTTAGAGCTCAGCCAAGAGGGAAAGATAATTTTTTTGAATACTTCATGATCAAAGTGCATCTGTACTCAATTTTGAAAAACTGTGGACCCTTGAACAACATGGGATTGAGCAACTGTGCAACTCCATGCACAGTTGAAATCCAACTATGACATTTGACTCGCCCAAAACGTAACTACTAATGGCCTAATGTTGACAGGAGGCCCTACAAATAACATCAACAGTTCATCAGCACATAGTTTGCATGTTATATGTATTATACACTGTATTTTTACAATAAAGCAATTAGAGAAAAGGCTATCAAGAAAATCATCAAAAATACATTTATATTAATGTATGATATATTTATTGAAAGAAATCAGCCTATAGACAGCCTTTGGGACAGCAGTCACCAGGACCCAGGATGGCAATATTCAGTAGCTGGTGGCCTCAATTCTGCAATGGCAGCTTCAGGATGGGCTGTCTGGCATTGACAGTGGCCTGCAGGTGCGGTACAGATGCCGTTTGCTTGAAATTGTATTAGAGTCCATGGCTATTGGCAGCTGTGGCCACATGTGAGTATACCAGCCTCTGGGAGGCCTGAGGCCAGGGCGCCACTGCAAGGAGGGACTGAAGCCCATAGCCATTCAGGCAGGCATAGCCCAGGAGCTTGGCCAGGGAAATGAAGAACCCAGGAAGTTGAGGCACCGTACTGCCCCCATTGCTGTGCCATCCCTGCCCACTGGATGCCTTCCTCTACCTCAGCCTAGTATTCTGCCCTCTAGCCCCCTAGTGGTCCACTAAACCACCCATTGGCACACAACGGGGCCTGCAGCCCTGCCCAGTCCCAGGGCCCTGGAGGCTGCTGATGGCATTTGAGGGTCTCCCCAGATACTCAGGAGGCAGCAGGCACAACCTCTGCACCAGTCACCCTTGATTCAGTCCTGTGGAGACTGAGGTAGGCAGTTGTAAATAAATGCCTTATGGCTTCTGCTGTCAACTCTTAAAACAAAACACCCACATGTAAGTGGACCTGTGCAGTTCAAACCTCTGAGGTTCAAGAATCAACTGTAATATGATTAGACTGAGTGACAGAAGCATTAGCTCATTCACAAATATTCAGTGGGAACCCATTTGCATGGGGGATTACTTCGAAGTAAATTACACAAGTTTAAGTAAGAATTTTTGTTTTAATTAGGAAAAAATAGTGGAAGGAAAATATATTTTAAAAAGTCAACTAAAAGGGAAATTCTATTATCATCATGACCTTCAGTATATACTTATTGCCTCACTGTTTTCATTTTACTTGCTTTCAAAACAAGGAAGTATTAAATCAATGCCAAACCTAATGCTCAAATAAATTCAGTAGAAGTTGTACAATGCTGAGCTTTAAATTGAGATATTTAAGATAATCAGTGCTACTAAATTAATGTCCTTTAATTTTTTTGTTTTAAACCTAATATATGCATGTACACATTAAAATTTCATGATATGTGCATGTCCATCCATAAATGTTTCATGGCTCATTAGAAAGCATGATTATAATTCCCTTAGCTTAATAGGGAAATGTCATATTATCATTGTGTTCTTGTTTTTACACCAAGTATCATGTTATATTAAAATAAAGGAAATGCTGAGCTGAGGTGCAAAGTATTAAATATGTATCGTTTTGGGGAGAATGTTACATCCTCAAAGCACAGATCTAAACTGACCCTTGCATTGTCCCTATTTAGGAGATACTATTATATGTCTTAGTTTGGAAAAAGGTAACGCAGAAATTTGGTATCTTTAAAAAATTCACTGAGCACATTACCATTGCACCTGTCAGGATACAACATCCTGATCTTGCCATCCATTCAATGACCTTAAAGCCATTCATCTTTGATCCTCATCTGCAAAATAAGTGAGTTATCCTAAAATCTAGTCAACAATAATCCATAAAATCTTCCCAAGGCCGATACTATGGTTTACTTATGCATTTAGTTACATAGACCCAACTGTTTACCATAAAGTACATTTAGGTGTGTAAATTTATGGTGTGAGTTATCTTTTCTTTCCAATTAAAAATTGGTCTTCATCTCAGAGCTCTGAAATAAGAAGACTAATGTGAATGGCTAAAATTTTTTTTTAACAATACAAAAAGCATTTATATATAGTTGGGCTCTTCTGATAGTAAATATGTATATTTGAAAACAACAAATAAAAACTATCAACATGTCTTTGTCTCATTTTTTATTAGTTATTACTTGGAGAAAAATAATAATAACTTCTGGCATGTATATAAAACATTGTAGTTCTAAAATTGCTTTCACATATTTATTTTTCTTGATCCTAAACATCTTGATTCCTGTGAGGTAGGGAAAACTTTTTTGTTTTATGCCTGATTTACATCTAGACAAAATAGAGTCCAGTGAGCATAAATAAATGCTGAATCATCTGAATCCAAACTTCTGCTTCAATGACCTTTCCTCTATAAAAAATATAATCTCAATATGCACAGTGAATTAAAGTAGCAACTAATATTTTTAGGTGTTTATTACATGCCAGTTATTTATTTTTCCAAATGTGGGTTTTGTGTGTGTGTGTGTGTGTAATCTATTCCTCCTAACTAGTCTATGCAATAGGTACTCAGGTACTCTGCTTTATAGATGAGGTAATTTAGGAATAGAAGGATTAAATAATGCTCCAAGGGTCACAGCTGATAAGTAGTGGAGCAGAGATTTAAATTAAAAACTCAGGCCATCTGGCTTCAGTCTACTTGCCATTAGCATGGCATTTAGTAATTTTTAACCTTTTTTTAGAGAGAGAGAACGTACGTGTGCGTGGGTGTGCACACACGCACTGAAGCACACACAAACATGCAAGCAGGGAGTGGGGCAGAACCAGAAGGAGACAGAAAATCTTAAGCAGGCTCTGGACCCAGTGTGAGCCTGACACAGGCTCAATCTCACAACCCTGAGATCATGACCTGAGCCAAAATAAAAAGTCATAGGCCTAACCGACTGAGCCACAGGTGCCCCAAGCATTTGGCAATTTTTAAATACGCCAGGTATTATTCTAGACTCCACAATTAGGTAATTCCAGATTATTCTGGAAGTACAAAGACATAATATCTACCTTCAAGGATTTACAGTCTGGTAAGTGCCAGGTGACTACCACTAACTACTTTTTTTTAAAGATTTTATTTATTCATGAAAGACAGAGAGAGAAAGGCAGAGACACAGGCAGAGGGAGAAGGAGGCTCCATGCAGGGAGCCTGATGTGGGACTCGATCCCGAGACCAAGGATCACACCCTGAGCCAGGGGCAGGTGCTCAACCGCTGAGCCACCCAGGTGTCCCTACCACTAACTACTTTTAAACGAAATCTGGTCACAGGTTAGAATATATAAATACATTAAACTAAGCGACAATGATTATTTGGATACATAGTCAATCCAAAAGAAACATATTTCTTATGGTTACAGTGATGGGGGGGGGGGGGGGGAGACAATGGACCTGAGAGTAAGGAGATATGCCAGACCAACAGCTGAATATTGATCCATTTCCCCTCTCTTCAGAAACAAAAGTTACCAATAGTTCATTCATTTAATAGATTCATTAAAACTAATGTGACAACAATATACAATGTATAATATTCATATTGACTGAGAAAATTAAGTTTACATAGGTGATGGGGATTGAGGAGTACACTTATCATGATGAACACTGGCTGACGTATGGAATTGTTGAATGAATATATTGTACATTGTATGTACACTCTATGTTAAATACATTGGATTAATTTATAAAAAAAGAAAAGTTCATGATTTAATTCAGGAAGGATTGTATAAGTATAGAACTTATACTTATTCAAGTATACATTTAAAAATATTTAATTGAGAATCACTGTTATTTCCAGCTGAGGTTGTAGACATCTCTGCATGGGAATTTTCAATATAGTTGAGAGACTTGGACAATAAACAAAAATAAGTAAAATATATGGTATGAGACATGGAGAAAAAAATAAAATGGAAAGGATGAAAGGACATGTGTGTATGTTGAGGTGATGATTTTAAATAGGGAAGCCTGGGGTTTTGGTAAATTTGGTAAATACAGAAATAGAATAAAATAAAATTATATATAATCTTACTAACAAGATGGGCATCATGAACATTCTAGTGTGTATCTTTTCCAATTTTTAAAAATATAAACAGGAAGATGTTGCCTATAATTTTTTATAAAAATGAAATACCATTTTAGGAACTGCTTTTTCATTTTTCTAGTGTTTTACAAATAACTATGTCATTAGCATGTCTTTTAGAACAGTGGTTCTTTAAGAGTAAGAAATGAAAAGCACTTACCAGAAAAATCTGGAGCTATATTCTTGGGAACAACCAGTATGCAATAAGTATGATCTTGTTGGACAACTGTGGAAGGAAATGTTTTGAAAAATTGCAGCAAGGATTCTAATACCATCCATCATACCCCCAATCCTCTCATTGCCACTAGATAACAAATGCTCTACAATAAAGTTATTATAGTTCACTAAATGCTTATGCAATCATCATTTTTGTATTGTTATACATTTAGTTCCCCCCAGTTGTTTACTATAAGAGCAAAGTAAATATCTTTAAAACTATATTGTACACATATTCATAATCATTAGTATTCTTAGAATGAGAATCTGAGAAAAGGTGTGAAGAATTTTGTGTTTCTGATACATATTTCCCAGTGTGTTCTTCTATTAGTAATTTTTTGCTTTTTTTATGTCTTTCACACACCTATATTAGTTTTATTTTTAACTCTTTTGAATTAAACTTTTTAAAGAAGAAATCATATCTTGGCATCTAATTTGGCTATTGAAATTTTTTTCAAGTTTATTGACTCTGTAGTTACTCTACAAGGGATTTACTCACATATGTACTTTTTAAATTTTTTAGATTTTTCATATATTAAAGAAAACAATCCTCTGTATATATGTTAGCTACATATATGTTAGCTATTTTTTAAGAGAAAAGTATAAATCTTTTCCATGAGATCTTTGAGTAACATATATAAGCTAAATCCATGCTAGTACTCTGTCTTTTAAAAAAATATTTAAGTAAGTTTTTGTAAAAGGCATTACTAAAATTCAGATACATGGAAATCAATACAGTATGATGGAATTCTCTTCATTTAAAAAATAAAATAAAAATCGTATAAAATGAAACTATGATATTATTGATTCACATTTTCTCATTTTATTGTTCCTTATTTTACCAGGGATTCCACATTTTGAAAAATCCCTATTATAAATTTGTTTCTTTCTTAAAACTCAGGCACACCCTTTGGGCTGACCTACTATTCTTCTATGTTCTTGCTAGTAGATTCCCCAAAGTCTTCACTTAGTAAAATGAAAAATAATAGCAATGGCTGGAGTTGGTTTTAAACAAAGAAAATGCAAAGGTTTTCTCTGTCCTAATAATTCTATATGTTGTATATTATTCATTCATTCATTCATTCATTCATTCATTTATTCAGCAAATATGTATTAGGCACTCTAGAGCATACACTTCACTTAGTCTTTATCTCACAAATGGGGCTAAAACAGGCTTGCTGTGAGAAGCATATGATTTAATATAAAGTAAGAACAATGAAGCTCTTAAGATGGGATGCTTGGCTTTTGGTAGGCTTTTTTTTTTTTTTTTTTTTTTTTACCAATTAGCTGAATCCCTCCTGCTTCCTGGCTTAGAAGCTCAGAGTATATTTTCCTTGCCAGAATTACAAATGAGCTTCCTTAAATGCGTTTAGAAAAAAACTGAATACTGTGTCATTGCATGCCAAGATTCAACAGTGTTCTAATTCACAAAAATGAATGAAAATATGTGTACATTCTAACAAAAATGCTTAAGTTCTAAAGTAAAATAAAATAATGGAATTGGTCTCTAAGTATGTTCTATGGCAGTTCTTCCCCAAGCTAATACAAATTCTATGACACAAAATAAGGATTTTATTTATTTATTTTTATATTTTGAGATTTTGCTGTTACTCACAAAATACAAACCTATATTTATATATGGAAACCAAAATTGCCTTTAGCTACATGAAAACATTCATTTATTGCTGAAATTTAGTATTTGGCTTTGTCTTGCTAAGGATTTAATAATTTTAGAAAAGGTTTTTTTTTTTTAATTTTTTTATTTAACAGTAGCATCTTGCTGCTGGCTTCCATATTTAAAAGTCCATTAAAGCTAAATGGCTTTAGCCTATCGGTTGAAACTACATGGTTATACATAATATTACTTCATTAAAAAATGACTCTTTAGATACAGAAAGCCATCACTATGGGTATTACATCTGGGTCAGTGCAGGAATTAGTTCCAAGTCTTTCCTCAGTTCCCTCAGTCTTGGGAATGGCACAACCACATAAGCCAGCACCTTGACTTCAGTGCAGACCCATGTTACCAGATCATAGATAAACCCTTGTGCTGTTCCTGATATTTTTCATCTTCTCTGGTTTCTTCCATTTACTGTGGACCTTTTCATATTTCACAAGCCCTAACCCCAACCTGTCCTTGCTTGCATGTCAGACCACTTTGATTTTTCCCTCAGGAAACAGAATTGTTTCAATAGTTATTGAGAGATAATATGTAGTAGGTACTATACTAGACACTGGAGAAGCCAAGATGAGTAAGACATTGTTCTGCCCTCAGGCAGTCCTAAGTAGAAAAGAAGAGAAATACCATATATATAGAATACGCACGCATTACATACTAGACATGATCAGTGCTTATGGAGCAATTATATTATCCGTGAAGATTTGTTAGGTTGAGTTGAAGACCAACTCCTCTGATCTACCATTTCCCAATCCAGCAGTTTATAAAATTAAATCTCTTAGTCACTCATGTGCTGGTTCATTTCCTTGAAGGTGATGAGTGAGAAATGACTTCCCTGACTTGCTGTAACTTGTTTTAACACACTTTCTTATGATTTAAACAATGGCAACAATGGGAGGAAGGAAGAAAGAAGGAAGGAACGAAAGAAGGAAGGAAGGAATGAAGGAAGGAAGGAAGGAAGGAAGGAAGGAAGGAAGGAAGGAAGGAAGACAGGGAGAGAGAAAGGGAGGAAAGAAGGAGGGGGGGAAAGAGAAAGAAAGACAACCCTGTTGGAAGTATACAATATGGCTGAGAATGTGGGCCAGTCAGAATGCCTTACCTTGATTTTTAGCATGGTTTTGAGGAATTAAATATTTATTGAATGACTATGTGCCAATTAATGCTATGCACATCATATACATCTCACAAAAACTTTCTAATCAACCTGAGACCCAGGTAATATCATTCGTATTTCACAGATGAGAACATAAAGAACTATATAGAATAGCACATAAGTTTCTTGTCCAATAACACACATCTACTAAGTGTAGGCCTGTGCCTACCAACTCCAAAACTAAGATTCTTTATATCCTTTTCTAACTGGAACATTTGTAAATCGTAAGAACTTAAGAGGCTCCAAGATACCAAAGAATAGTTGAAGCTGGAGGAAACTGATAAATTCCAAGGGGAGCCTTAACAGTATTTGAAGATGTCATTTAGAGCATAAACATGGAGATCCATACCTCTGTAGGCTTTTTTCCTACTAATATGTTGGGGAACTCCTCTGCTAAAGAAGTTATAAAAATATTAATATTATAAATATTCTGTTATTCTTTGTCTTTCTCTTCCTTTCTTTTCCTTGTGAGAAGGCACTAACTAGTGTTGGAATTTGAGGCAACTTCTCTAATCCTATAGCTTTAAGAGCATCAGTAATTAGATCCATAGGAACAGTAATAATTAGCCTGCCCTCTTTAGAGATAGTAAAGCTAAATAGCTCATAAAGTGCCCCTATATACATCATCCCTGGGCGGAAATCCCCATATATTTCATTTTACTTCCATCATTCAGAATCTTTAGATAAAGGAGACCTAAAAAAATGGTTAGTAAGTCATATAATAGTGGCTGGTCTTTAAAAAAAAAAATCTTTCAAAATATTAGCATTATCTCTTCTAAAACCTGGTAGCTCCAGGCTGTTTGAATTTTCTGTATACTCTATTACATAAGCCTACTATTTTTTCTTTGTTTTTATCAATGCAAAGCTTTTTTACAAGCTGTGAAACAAAGACACAGTGAAGTTTCTAAGGGGAACAAAATTACACTTTTTTTTTTTTTTTTTTAGAAAGGCACTAAAAATCCAAACCATAAATATTAGAGACTAAGAAACCTCTTAGGTCATTGATTCTGCAATCTTCCAAAGGTGGAGCAATAACTGAACCAACAGAGTCAGTTGCTCCAGAATAGAATGCCTATTAATATCAATTTAATATCTTTGCCCTGAGAACACAATTTGCTTTTGAGTGGATGCTGTGGTTGTTTCCACTGAAAGGTAAATAATCTCTCCTCTTTGGAAACATGCATTTAATAAAGAAGAATCCCTCCTATGGCTGAACTAATGTGCCTCCCCACACATCCATAGTTCTATTGCTAATAAAAAGGATTATCAGGCAAATAGAAATGTAGTTTACAGTTGCAATAGCTCACACCATTACTTTTTACCTCAATAAGTAAATCAAGCTTTTATGCCTGAAAACTACTTAAAAGCCAACTTTTCAGAATCTGTATTCCTCTGACAGCACATAATGAATATTTTGTCATAGCAAGTAACAAATTTTATTATAGCCTAATGCTTAAAATTCCATCTGTTTTCACAAACAGAACATGAATACAGGAAAGCAACCATTAATCTTAAAATGTACTAAAAAATTCTCCTAATAAAGGGCTTCTAAAGGCACTTAAACATATTCAAGACCTGCTAATGATGGGTTGCTGTGTGTCTGACATCTCAGTTTCCATTCACTGGTTGCTCAGAGCCCAACCATGTTTATCCTCCAAACATTTGTAAAAGGCACTCGTCTTTAAAATGGGAAATCATGCCTAATAGGCATCATGTAATAGGATGAACAAGGTTCTCTTGCTATTTCATCTATAGGCTTACAGAGCAGTAAACAAAGGACTTGGGCCACAGAATAGTGGAATATTTTTCATCAAAATGCCTATTCATTCATGTATGCACCAGACATTTACTGAACACCTACAATGTGTTCAGAAATGAAAAGCTCAGCCTCTGTCCTCAAGTAGCCCATAGTTAAGTAGACATTACCACGCAGTAAGTAAGACACAAGATAGATTAGAGTTGTGTACTCTTAGGTCAGAAGGAAGTGAAGAAATGTTTCTCCAATAAGATAGCATAGGGGAAGGGCTTTGAATAATGACTAGACACTAACTAGGTGAAAAAGAAGCCGAGAATAATATTCAGGATTATCTAGCCTAACTCATATCATCCCCTGTCATTTTAAAAATGAGAGTACAAAAAACAAAAAACAAAAAACAAAAAACAAATGAGAGTACAAAATACAGAAAAGTTAAGTGACTGAAAGAGGGCCATTTAGTGACTCAAACTACAACAGGCAGAGTAGAGCCCCACTGATAGCACCTTCTGTATTTTCACTTACATATATAAATACATTGGTTACTAATTAAGAATTATTGATGATAATTATACTCATAATTATTTGTTTATGGATTTCCTTGGTGAATAATTAAATTATTAAAGTTATGATTCTATGTTTAGGGGACTAGTTTTTATTTTATTTTTAATTCTAAACCCCCACTCATCCAACTTGGCTGAGGCATAACATATGTAAATGTTTATATTTGTTTGTTTTATACTGAATCAATTACTCTATAGAATAGGAGGGTATTTTTTTTAACGGACAGTGTGCATTTGCATTATACATCCTGGTTAAATATCAAAGGAATAAAGAGATAAATATAAATGAAGGATAAGGGTTTTCCCAAGTCATAATCATCTCAATCCTCCTGTAGCAGATGAATCTCTGAACAGCTTACTTGCATCTCTATTAGAGTCCTCTGACATGAGACTGATACAATGTTAGTAGTGCAGATCTAAGATTCATAGAAAGTATACAAGTAAATGTTTAACCATTAGTTCCCCAGAGGCAAAATGCCTTGATTTGTAGTGTTTCTCAATTTTCAGATATAAATACTCTCACAATGACTGATTTTAACTCACTAACATGGCCTCACTTAACTTCAGAATTCAAAATTGTAGAAAGATACATGCAATTGGCTTTTTAAAACCAGCGTAACTCAAATTTAGTACACCGATGGAAGCATCCAAAGGACATTATCAGAATTACCCAAAGCAAAAGAAGCATTAGATTGAACTTTAAAAAAATCATATAATATCACTACCTAAAAAGGCTTAATTAAGGTCATTGCTCCAAGATAACAATTCTCAAAGTGGGTTCCACCAAACCCTTGAAGGCCCCAACTCCTTTTCAATTGGTCAATGAAACCAACTACTGCACTAATTATTTCTGCAAAGCTATTTGCTTATTATTGTGTAGATATTTGTAGTAATAGCATAATGGTATATATATTTTTTCTTTTTGACAGCATCTTTTAAAATAAGTAGCAAACATTTTATCATATACATAAAACAAAACTTTCTACTTGGAAATGAAATTCCACTTGGGATGTGGAAAGATTACACATCCCAAAGGCCTATCTATCTTTTCATGAATTATTTAACTCAAAGAACTATCCCTCAAGATATGAATTTAGATATATGATTCTTTTCGAGAAGAAGAATCTTAATGACAGGTCGAAAATGTCAAACAACAGATCTTTCCTATTCAGATGCATCCTATACCAGATGTACTTTATTTTGTTATTTTTATTGGTACCTTGCCACTAACTCATAGTAATAGCTACTTTTATTCACAGAAACCCGTTCCCTTGAAAGAACAACTGACAAACCATGGTTGTTCACATCAAACTAATTGGCAGAAATTATCTTGGAAATGTATGAAATGAGTTGTCATTTTATTAAAGCAAATAACATTATTTGCTGCCAATGATACCATTTGAACTTTCAAGAAAAATTAAAATATTAGAAATTCTGTGTATACCACTATGATACTTTCACAATACTTGAGACTTTTTTGATGAGATTGCTACTGGAATTAATGAATGTAAATTTTTAACGTATTATAATAAGACTTGCCAATATTTGGAAGATCAATCTAACTCAGGGAAAGACTGTTTTCCAAATGACAAGTGCTTATTGTTATAAAATAATACATGAGTAAAATATCTATTCAAAATGCAAGGTAGCTTAATTTTAATGTGACAGATAACTAAAAGTTTACTCATATGGAATCAGATTCTATATTGCTACTAATCTTTAAGAAATTTCTACTGGTTAAGTTTTGATGTGGCATCTAAAAAATGTATCCATGATTATCCAAATAGCTACTAAAATTATTCTCCCCTTTACAACTGCATCTCTGTATGAGGTCAGATTTTCTTCATGTTTTCCAACAAAAACAATGTAATTGAGAATTCGAATGCAGAACATTTACAGGAATTTAAGTGTCTTCTATTAAACTGTACATTTACATTGTATGTAAAACAATGCCACTATTTTTAGTATTTTTGTTTTAGAAAATACAGTTATTTTTGTTAAAAATGAGTTATGTTAACATGTAGTGGGTTTACTTTTGCTAGTCTCAAATAAAATAAATATTGTAAAAATTTCCAGTGTTAATTGTGATTATATACAGTATATCTACATATATATCACCTATACTACAGGATTTTATAGGTCTCAATAATTTTTAAGAGTGTAAATGTTTCCTGAGACCAAAATGTTTGAGACCTATTGCTTTAAGATAAGAATACATAGGGACACCTGGGTGGCTCAGCGGTTGACTGCCTTCAGTTTAGGGTGTAATCCGGGGTCCCGGGATTCAGTCCCACATTGGACTCCCTGCATGAGGCCTGCTTCTCTCTCAGCCTATGTCTCTGCCTCTCTCTCTGTGTATTTCATGAATAAGTAAATAAAATCTTTTAAAAAAAGAGAATACATCAAAAGTACTTGTCAAGCTTTAGAACACACACATACATGCATCATAAAGATAATTTTAGAAAACTCACACATGATTCAAATGACTCAAATGGACACTGTGGATAAGAATAATTTTTCTAGGAACATCTACAGTTAAAATTTTGTTAACAAGAATTTAAGCCAGAGTTCCAAAGTCTAAAGTAAACTCATCTTTACCACTTGGCAATAATTGCCTTCCTATCCTAGGATTAACATGTCATGTTTGCAATTTAGGCAAGTTATTCACTATTTTTTATTTATTTATTTTTTAAAAGATTTTATTTACTTATTCATGAGAGACACAGAGAGAGAGAGAGAGAAGCAGAGACACAGGCAGAGGGAGAAGCAGGCTCCATGCAGAGAGCCTGATGTGGGACTCGATTCCAGGTTTCCAGGAACAGGCCCTGGGCTGAAGGCGGAGCTAAACCGCTGAGCCACCCGGGCTGCCCTATTCACTATTTTTTAACCTCAGCTTTCTCATATTTAAAATTTCCTGAAGAAGCAGATAAAAGTAGTATCATCTCAAATGGTTGGTGTCATTTTAAATGGGAAGAGTGCTTATTATTTAACATACATTAGTTGAACTATTATTATTATTTTATCTTTTTATTATATTATTATTTTTATTGTTGTTATAACTATTTCTTTGGTAAGTGATATTTATTTTGTAGCTTCACTTATTCATTATCCATGATGCAGAACACAATCCTTTCCAAGGCAGCATATTCCATTATTGTATGAGAAATCCTTTATTATTTTACTAATGTACCAAAGTTAAATAATAAAGGATTTATTACAGCCATAACCACATATAGCTATTGAGTTCTTGAAACAAGTTTTTAATTTACTGTAAGGCCAAAAATCTTCTTTGGAAAAGGCATTTTGGAGAGTTATATAGATTTATTGTAAAAAGTCCTGTATTCATACAGACCTATTCTTAAATACTGGATTTATCATTTATGGTTTATGCTGTCATTGGCAAACAACTGAAGATCAATTACTGCATCTATATTTTGGGTATGATAATGCTTTTTTTCAGGGTCATTATGAAATCCAGAAGAAACAATATATGCTAACCACACAACGGTGCACGGTCATTTATTCCATTACAATGCCTAGTGAGGGCTTTAATTGAGAATTTGTCAGTAGCTAAATGTGCAATTTTAAGAGACGTATGCATGCCTGACACTCAAAGAACTTTGAGTCTAGGGGAGTCACATAGTATATTATTATTCGTGGCAAGAATCCTATGTGGTTTTGTTTGCAGCTTTCCAACTGAGTGCCAATACTGGAAAAAAAATCATTCATTCATTTTACACTGCTTCTCCTCATATTCTGCTAATGCAGAGTGATAATGTTTCCTTGCTTTGAGGATTGCTTTTACCAACCATTACTCTCCTCTTGATATTCTTGCTATTAATCACCTATACTATGCAAAAAGTATGACCAACAGAAAAACTTTCCATTGTATGAGAGAATTTTGTTTCCTGAAAAGCAGATTTTTTTTTCATGTTGTATTGGGCAGGTCAATGACATTGCAACTAGAGGTGCCAATCGTCTTCATTAGACATGCAAGCAATCGATTCAAAAACAGATTTTAAATCCTAATCCTATCCCCAAGAGTTTGCTACTGGCATAAATTGATACACAATGGCTTTAAAGAGGTAATTAACAGGTAATTAAAAATTTATGCCATGTATAAGCAAAGGCCTAAGTGCTTTGGTGGGAGGGTGGATTCAGGACATACCAACTTACTTTGCATAGAGATGCTATTGACATGGTAGGAGGGTAGAAAGTAAAAGAATCCTGTCTCCTGATGTTGACCACAGGATCCTAGAGAAGTAGAATTATGCTTATTTTTTCCTCTCCAAGAAACAAAAGGTGCTGTGTGTTTAATGCCAGTTTGTGAGACATAAAGATAAATTAATAAATCACTTTATTCTCTCTTTGTTTAATTCCACTCCAGTGAAATAATGGAAACTATTTAACACACACATTATATGAAATTCAAATTAGTATCCACTAAGAAAGTTTTATTGAAACATAGCTATATTTATTTGTTAATGGATTGTCTATGGCGGTTTTCATATTACAACTACTGAGTTGAATAGCTGCAATAGAGACTATGTGGAATGTAAATCCTAAAATATTTAGTATTCAGCCCTTCACAGGAAGAAGTCTGCTTTAAAGAGATTATGCAGATATTACTTTTTCTTAAGACACTAAGATAAAAATTATAATGCTGACTTATGATGATGAGGAGGAGTAGAAGGAAAAGGAGGAAGAAGAGGAAAATCATGGTCATGATCATATTAGTTTTATTTCATTTTTATACCTATCTCCAGGCTTGGACTATTTCTTGGGTGGACCACTTCAGCAAAGTCCATCCAATCAATTACATAGTGATTCCTATTCATTCATTTCCTAGAAACAAAACATATTTTCATAATTTTTGCAACTTTTCATCATTTACTATCATTTCTAATCTTTTATAATACTATCTTTTTTCACTCATCAATATTTTGGTTTGTAGTATTAAGATATAAGAGCTATTTTTAAGATTATTACATCTAAAACATAATAATGGTAGTTACTTGATATCATGAAATATCCCACTAGTTTTTAAAATCCCAATGCCCTCAAAAATATTAAAATGTATTATTCTTTAATAATTATCTTGAATTGGGATTCCAATAAGTTTCACACATGACAATTGATTGGTATGCCTTATAAATATCTATGAATTACTTCTTTCTTGCTCTTGCCCTCCCTCACTCTCTTCACTCTCTCTTTCTTCACTCTCTCATTGTTACAGAAACTGATTATTGGTCCAATAGTGTTTTGCACAGTTTAGATCAGTCCTATTCAAAAAAAGTTTTCTGCAATGATAGTAATGTTCTAGAGTGTTCGATATGGTAGCCACTGCTGCATAGAGCTACCAAGTTCCTCAAAGAAGTATGTACAGTGTGCCCCAGGAACTGAAACAAGTTCTGTTTACTGGTAAGTCTAAATTTAAGTAATTTTCTATGGCTGATGCCTTATAACTGCCACACTGGAAAGTACAGCCCTAGATTTTGTTGACTTACATCACTGTGCCGTGTTCTTTTCATTTCTTGTGAACAGGTGGCTGAATCCAAACTAGAAGCTTAATCAGATTCATTTTTCTTTCCTTTTTCTCTTTGTTTGCAAGAATCTTCAAAGAAGCTTTTTGTAAAATTTAAATTTATTTATTTATTTGAGAGAGGGTGAGAGTGAAGATCATAGAACGAGAGAGAGAAGTAAACTCACTGTTGAGTAGGGAGCTTAATCCCAGGACCCTGAGATCATGACCTGAGCTGAAGGCAGATGCTTAACTGGCTGAGCCACCCAGGCTCCCTTTCACAAATGCTTTTATGCTCTTCCTTCCAGAGGCATATAAACCTGCAGTCTTTGTATTTATGATATCAGCTGTCTTGGATGTTCAAAATCTATATATATTATTGGTTTATCAGAGGTTACAAAGTGGTAATATTCAAATTCTGCCATTTCTTCTTCATTTAATACATCTATGTGGAGATTAATGGCAGGATAATTTGTGATTCTTCCCCCTTTATTTGCCAATTTGCAAATAGTGACTTGCATCCCTAACATCTTCCATAAACATTATTTTAGCATAATTTAAACTCATGCATTTATTAATATTTAATATGATTACATCCATTATAGTTATTATTCTTAGAGATGTTTATAATTTCTAATATTTGGTCAGTGGGAGTCTTATTTAGTTTTATCGTGAGTCCTTTCAGGATGATTTCAGTAATCTTTGATAGCTTATATTTCATTTTTAAATCCTTTAGATAATTACTCTTAATAAAGCACAAATTAAGTGAAAAAATTTACTTTAACAATATTATTGTCTATTTTGTTACTAGTAAAAACATTATTAGCCCCAAAAGACTATCTAGGTGTGTGCAACAATAATTGTATTCAGCTGTCCATTGTATTGAGTGAGCTTCTGATTATATAAAGATCATAGTTATATATATTTTTTCTATTTTATTATTTTGCAGTAATATATGTCAAGAAAGCAAATATATAATATCTAGTAGCTTAATTACAAACTTAAGTATTAGAAATATTAACCTACATTTGTACTATTGTACCCAAAGTCAAGAAATATTAAGGGTGAGCCTCTTAATGGCTTCCTTGATTTATTTATTTACTTATTAGCAAATATTTATTTATTGATGTGAGACAGAGAGAGCAAGCATGAGCAGGAGGGGCAGAGGGAGAGGGAGAGAGAATATTAAGCATACTTTGAGCTGAGTATTCACCCAGAAGCAGGGTTTGATCTCATGACCCTGAGATTATGACCTGAGCCAAAAACTGAGTTGGCTGCTTAAACATCCCAAGCACCCCCTTAAAGGTCTAATTTTTTCCTTAAATAAATTTATTTTTTATTGGTGTTCAATTTGCCAACATACAGAATAACACCCAGTGATCATCCGGTCAAGTGTCCCCCTCAGTGCCCGTCACTCATTCACCCCACCCCCCCGCCCTCCTCCCCTTCCACCACCCCTAGTTCGTTTCCCAGAGTTAGGAGTCTTTATGTTCTGTCTCCCTTTCTGATATTTCCTACCCATTTCTTCTTCCTTCCCTTATATTCCCTTTCACTATTATTTATATTCCCCAAATGAATGAGACCATATAATGTTTGTCCTTCTCCGATTGACTCATTTCACTCAGCATAATACCCTCCAGTTCCATCCACGTCGAAGCAAATGGTGAGTATTTGTCGTTTCTAATGGCTGAGTAATATTCTGTTGTATACAGAGACCACATCTTCTTTATCCATTCATCTTTCGATGGACACCGAGGCTCCTTCCACAGTTTGGCTATTGTGGACATTGCTGCTAGAAACATCGGGGTGCAGGTGTCCCAGCGTTTCACTGCATCTGTATCTTTGGGGTAAATCCCCAGCAGTGCAATTGCTGGGTCATAGGGCAGATCTATTTTTAACTCTTTGAGAAACCTCCACAGTTTTCCAGAGTGGCTGCACCAGTTCACATTCCCACCAACAGTGCAAGAGGGTTCCCTTTTCTCCGCATCCTCTCCAACATTTGTGGTTTCCTGCCTTGTTAATTTTCCCCATTCTCACTGGTGTGAGGTGGTATCTCATTGTGGTTTTGATTTGTATTTCCCTGATGGCAAGTGATGCGGAGCATTTTCTCATGTGTGTGTTGGCCATGTCTATGTCTTCCTCGGTGAGATTTCTCTTCATGTCTTTTGCCCATTTCATGATTGGATTGTTTGTTTCTTTGGTGTTGAGTTTAAGAAGTTCTTTATAGATCTTGGAAACTAGCCCTTTATCTGATATGTCATTTGCAAATATCTTCTCCCATTCTGTAGGTTGTCTTTGAGTTTTGTTGACTGTATCCTTTGCTGTGCAAAAGCTTCTTATCTTGATGAAGTCCCAATAGTTCATTTTTGCTTTTGTTTCTTTTGCCTTCGTGGATGTATCTTGCAAGAAGTTACTATGGCCGAGTTCAAAAAGGGTGTTGCCTGTGTTCTTCTCTAGGATTTTGATGGAATCTTGTCTCACATTTAGATCTTTCATCCATTTTGAGTTTATCTTTGTGTATGGTGAAAGAGAGTGGTCTAGTTTCATTCTTCTGCATGTGGATGTCCAATTTTCCCAGCACCATTTATTGAAGAGACTGTCTTTCTTCCAATGGATAGTCTTTCCTCCTTTATCGAATATTAGTTGCCCATAAAGTTCAGGGTCCACTTCTGGATTCTCTATTCTGTTCCACTGATCTATGTGTCTGTTTTTGTGCCAGTACCACACTGTCTTGATGACCACAGCTTTGTAGTACAACCTGAAATCTGGCATTGTGATGCCCCCAGATATGGTTTTCTTTTTTAATATTCCCCTGGCTATTCGGGGTCTTTTCTGATTCCACACAAATCTTAAAATAATTTGTTCTAACTCTCTGAAGAAAGTCCATGATATTTTGATAGGGATTGCATTAAACGTGTAAATTGCCCTGGGTAACATTGACATTTTCACAATATTAATTCTGCCAATCCATGAGCATGGAATATTTTTCCATCTCTTTGTGTCTTCCTCAATTTCTTTCAGAAGTGTTCTATAGTTTTCAGGGTATAGATCCTTTACATCTTTGGTTAGGTTTATTCCTAGGTATCTTATGCTTTTGGGTGCAATTGTAAATGGGATTGACTCCTTAATTTCTCTTTCTTCAGTCTCATTGTTAGTGTATAGAAATGCCACTGACTTCTGGGCATTGATTTTGTATCCTGCCACGCTACCGAATTGCTGTATGAGTTCTAGCAATCTTGGGGTGGAGACTTTTGGGTTTTCTATGTAGAGTATCATGTCATCGGCGAAGAGGGAGAGTTTGACTTCTTCTTTGCCAATTTGAATGCCTTTAATTTAGTCTTTTTGTTGTCTGATTGCTGAGGCTAGGACTTCCAGTACTATGTTGAACAGCAGTGGTGAGAGTGGACATCCCTGTCTTGTTCCTGATCTTAGGGGAAAGGCTCCCAGTGCTTCCCCATTGAGAATGATATTTGCTGTGGGCTTTTCATAGATGGCTTTTAAGATGTCGAGGAATGTTCCCTCTATCCCTACACTCTTCAGAGTTTTGATCAGGAATGGATGCTGTATTTTGTCAAATGCTTTCTCTGCATCCAATGAGAGGATCATATGGTTCTTGGTTTTTCTCTTGCTGATATGATGAATCACATTGATTGTTTTACGGGTGTTGAACCAGCCTTGTGTCCCAGGGATAAATCCTACTTGGTCATGGTGAATAATTTTTTTAATGTACTGTTGGATCCTATTGGCCAGTATCTTGTTGAGAATTTTTGCATCCATGTTCATCAGGGATATTGGTCTGTAATTCTCCTTTTTGGTGGGGTCTTTGTCTGGTTTTGGAATTAAGGTGATGCTGGCCTCATAGAACGAATTTGGAAGTACTCCATCACTTTCTATCTTTCCAAACAGCTTTAGGAGAATAGGTATGGTTTCTTCTGTAAATGTTTGATAGAATCCCCTGGGAAGCCATCTGGCCCTGGACTTTTGTGTCTTGGGAGGTTTTTGATGACTGCTTCAATTTCCTCCCTGGTTATTGGCCTGTTAAGGTTTTCTATTTCTTCCTGTTCCAGTTTTGGTAGTTTGTGGCTTTCCAGGAATGCGTGCATTTCTTCTAGATTGCCTAATTTATTGGTGTATAGCTGTTCATAATATGTTTTTAAAATCGTTTGTATCTCCTTGGTGTTGGCAGTGATCTCTCCTTTCTCATTCATGATTTTATTAATTTGAGTCTTCTCTCTCTTCTTTTTAATAAGGCTGGCTCATGGTTTATCTATCTTATTAATTCTTTCAAACAACCAACTCCTGGTTTTGTTGATCTGTTCCATAGTTCTTCTGGTCTCGATATCGTTGAGTTCTGCTCTAATCTTTATTAACTCTTTTCTTCTGCTGGGTGTAGGATCTATTTGCTGTTTTTTTTCTAGCTCCTTTAGGTGTAAGGTTAGCTTTTGTATTTGAGTTCTTTCCAGTTTTTGAATGGAGGCTTGTATTGCGATGTATTTCCCCCTCAGGACTGCTTTTGCTGCATCCCAAAGATTTTGAATGGTTGTATCTTCATTCTCATTAGTTTCCATGAATCTTTTTAATTCTTCCTTAATTTCCTGGTTGACCCTTTCATGTTTTAGCAGGATGGTCCTTAACCTCCACGTGTTTTAAGTCCTTCCAAGCTTCTTGTTGTGATTGAGTTCTAATTTCAACGCATTATGGTCTTTGAATATGCAGGGGACGATCCCAATCTTTTGGTATCGGTTCAGACCCGATTTGTGACCCAGTATGTGGTCTATTCTGGAGAAAGTTCCATGTGCACTTGAGAAGAATGTGTATTCAGTTGAGTTTGGATGTAAAGTTCTGTAGATATCTGTGAAATCCATCAAGCCCAGTGTATCGTTTAAAGCTCTCGTTTCTTTGGAGATGTTGTGCTTAGAAGACCTATGAAGGGTAGAAAGAGCTAGATTGAAGTCACCAAGTATAAGTGTATTATCTAAGTATGTCTTAACTTTGGTTATTAATTGATTGATATATTTGGCAGCTCCCACATTCGGGGCATATATATTGAGGATTGTTAAGTCCTCTTGTTGGATAGATCCTTTAAGTATGAGATAGTGTCCCTCTTCATCTCTCACTACAGTCTTCAGGGTAAATTTTAGTTTATCTGATATAAGGATGGCTACCCCTGCTTTCTTTTGAGGACCATTTGAATGGTAAATGGTTCTCCAACCTTTTATTTTCAGGCTGTAGGTGTCCTTCTGTCTAAAATGAGTCTTTTATAGACAGCAAATAGATGGATCCTGCTTTTTGTATCCAGTCTGAAACCCTGCGCCTTTTGATGGGGTCATTAAGCCCGTTCACGTTCAGAGTTACTATTGAAAGATATGAGTTTAGTGTCATCATGATATCTATTCAGTCCTTGTTTTTGTGGATTGTTCCACTGGACTTCTTTTTAAAGGGGAATTTTTTATTTTATTTATTTATTTATTTTTATTTATGATAGTCACAGAGAGAGAGAGAGAGAGAGAGAGGCAGAGACACAGGCAGAGGGAGAAGCAGGCTCCATGCACCAGAAGCCCGACGTGGGATTCGATCCCAGGTCTCCAGGATCGCGCCCTGGGCCAAAGGCAGGCGCTAAACCGCTGCGCCACCCAGGGGCCCTTAAAGGGGAATTTTAAGAGTCCCCCTTAAAATTTCTTGCAGAAGCTGGTTTGGAGGTCACATATTCTTTCAGTTCCTGCCTGTCTTGGAAGCTCTTTATCTCTCCTTCCATGCTGAATGAGAGCCTTGCTGGATAAAGTATTCTTGGTTGCATGTTCTTCTCATTTAGGACCCTGAATATATCCTGCCAGCACTTTCTGGCCTGCCAGGTCTCTGTGGAGAGGTCTGCTGTTACCCTAATACTCCTCCCCATAAAAGTCAGGGATTTCTTGTCTCTTGCTGCTTTAAGGATCTTCTCTTTATCTTTGGAATTTGCAAGCTTCACTATTAAATGTCGAGGTGTTGAACGGTTTTTATTGATTTTAGGGGGGGATCTCTCTATTTCCTGGATCTGAATGCCTGTTTCCCTTCCCAGATTAGGAAAGTTTTCAGCTAGAATTTGTTCAAATACATATTCTGGCCCTCTGTCCCTTTTGGCGCCCTCGGAACCCCAATTAAATGTAGGTTTTTCTTCCTCAGGCTGTCATTTATTTCCCTTAATCTATCCTCATGGTCTTTTAATTGTTTGTTTTTTTTTTCTGTTTCCCTCTTTGCCATCAACTTGTCTTCTATGTCACTCACTCGTTCTTCCACCTCGTTAACCCTCGTCGTTAGGACTTCTAGTTTGGATTGCATCTCATTCAATTGATTTTTAATTTCTGCTTGATTAGCTCTAAATTCTGCAGTCATGAAGTCTCTTGATTCCTTTATGCTTTTATTAGAGCCACCAGTAGCTTTATAATAGTGCTTCTGAATTGGCTTTCTGACATTGAATTGTAATCCAAATTTTGTAACTCTGTGGGAGAGAGGACTGTTTCTAATTCTTTCTTTTGAGGTGAGGTTTTCCTTCTAGTTATTTTGCTCAGTGCAGAGTGACCAAAAGCAAGTTTTATTGGGAATAGGAGAAAAAGAGAGGAGAAAAAGAAGGAAAGAAAAGAGAAAAAGAAAAAGAAAAAAGGAAGAAAAAAAAGAAAAAAGAGAAGAAAAAGAGAAAGAAAAAGAAAGGAAGGGAAAAAAGGGTGGGGGAAGCAAACAGAAATCAAAAAGAAAAAAGAAAGAAAAGAAAGAAAAGAAAAGAAAGAAAAGTAGAAAAGAAAAGAAAGAAAAGAAAAGAAAGAAAATAAAAGAAAAGAGAAGAAAAGAAAAAAACAAAATCACAGGGGACTATCTTCCGATTCTGTGTACTCTAAGTCCCTTGGCTTCCCCTGGAACTTGTCCGTCCAGCTGGTCTTCTGGGGGAGGGGTCTGTTGTGCTGATTTTCAGGTGTTAGCACTTGGGGGAGCTGCTCTGCCCCCTGCCTGGTGCAGGGATCAGTGGCGTTGTTTACCCCGTGAGGTCCCTGGAGGAACAGCCCCAGTGGTTGCTGCAGCTCTGGAGCCCTGGATTCAGCTCCCGCAGGAACTACTCTGTCTGCAAGGCCTGGAGGCTCCAGGGCGGGGCCGCTGATCTGCTCAGCTGGGGCAGGAGCGTCCTTGCTGTCCTGGGCCCTCCCGGCCTCTGCCTGTCGCGGGGGAGGCCGGATCCTGAGCTGTGTCCCGGCGCCCTGTGCTCGGGGCCTGCGCTGGTGGATTCGCGCTCCCGCCCTGCAGCCCCCTCCGCGGAGCCGCCCCCGAGCTCCCCGAGCTGCTCCCGCCCCGCAGCCCCCTCCCCGGAGCCGCCCCCGAGCCCCCCCGAGCTGCTCCGGGTCCCGCCGTGCGCGCTGCAGCCCTTAGGGAGCTCGGGGCGCTCTCCCGGGGCGCAGGTGTCTGTTAGTGTCCCCGGGAGCCCGAGGGCATCCCCGCCCTCCTGGGTCCTGCTCCACCTCCCCGCGAGCCCCTTTCCCCCGGGAAGGTCGGTGCAGCTCCTGCTTCTCCGGGACGGGGCTCTCCTGTCCTGGGGACACTTGCCGAGGCCTCAGCCCGGCTCCTCGCGGGCCCCCCCCACCTTGGATGCCTTTTGTTCCTTTATTTCTTTTTCCCCGTCTTCCTACCTTGATAGAAGCACGAACTCTTCTCACTGCAGCGTTCCAGGTGTTCTCTCTTTAATTCTCAGGCCGAATTCGTAGATTTTCAGGATGATTTGAAGGTCATCTAGGTAATTTGGTGGGGACAGGTGACTTGGGGACCCTACTGTTCTGCCATCTTGCCCCTACGCTCTAAAGGTCTAATTTCAAACAACTTCAAATAAGTCTGAATTTGCTACAGTGAAGAAAACATTATTGTACCTAATCTTTACCACAACTCTCCATAGAAGTAAAATTTCTAAACCTGGTTTGTTAGTAAACTGAATCTCAGAGATGTTAAAAGGCTTTTGTAAGACAAATAACTAGTAAATGGTCAAGTTATGTTAAGAATTCAGGTTTTCAGTTTAATAATATTTCCCCTATACCAAGAAGAGTGATTTGGTTTTTTAAGCCATCTGTGCTACAAATTACTCAAGTGAATATTCACTTTTCATTGAAGATGTCTTTAATTTTAAACTATTAAAAAAATTCAGACATAAGTATATAATTTTTAGATAAAATATGTTTTTCCTAAAACTACCAATCAATTAATATCTATCATCTTTGAACTATTTTACTATATCCAAAATTTTACTGTTTATCTTCTTTTTCTTTTTCTTTTTCTTTCTTTTTCTTTCCTTTCTTTCTTTCCTTTCATCTTCTTCTTGACAAATGTGTGGTGCTATATTATCTTTACTGAGTAAGGGAAGAAAGCTTCCTTGGGGGATTGACAGAAACAATAAATACTGAATTTCAGACCTGTATGGATTCTGTGAAATCAGTTTTTTGGTTTATGTACCTCATATATTCTCATCTCTTTTCTAAGTCAGAGAAGTCTTTTTTCTTTCTGGAAAGAAGTAAAGTTCATGCAGTCGAAACCACTTCAGAAAGTATATATTTGCCCAAATGCAGTATTTGTATCACTCAGAGTCCCTTATGTTGGGTCACCATAGAAATTCAGTTTGGAGACCTACCCCCTAGGTATTCTCCCCAAAGTCCAATACTAACTGAACTAACAAGGGATAACTCTGGCCCATAATCATAATAATGAAGCAATATGAATTATTTTCAAAAACTTCTTTGTGTAGGGCAATTTAATTAAGGAGTTAGTGTATGTACATCATTGTATCTATCAAAGAATGAAAAAGGATGAAAGAAAGAAAGCCTTTCTCTGTCTTGTCTTTCTAGTCTGCCTCCCATCTCTCATTTAGAAAGGTTTAGGTTCTGCAATATCAGGTTTGCCTTTCCCCTCATCCAGAATAAATCTCTGTGCACTGAAATCCATAACTTCAAAAGAGTAGATGTTTTATAGGAGGGATGGCTAATGATGGTGCGGGGCTATGAGAAGCAGTATCTTAGACATTATGAGTGAAGAGATAGAAAAGGCTGAGCTGGAGAGACTTATCTCACATGGAAAAAAACACAACTTTGAGAAAAGTCTTAGCAACTATGGCTTTAGGAGCTGCAGCAGATGATTCTCTAAGCTCAACTTTGTCATTTGCTGCAAGAGCAACATTGTTTACTTCCATGAATAGTGATTTTACCTTAAGCACACACCTACTGAAGGGGCTTAGTACTCTTATTGTTCCTTTTACCAGGGGTGGGCTGCCCTTAGAGAAGAAGGTTTTGCCAATGTGCAGAAGATTTCAAAATCCAGGAGTGTAATGACCTAAAGCCAGGTCTTCCAACTTGGTTTCTTTCTAGTAATAATGGTTATACTGTAGTTTCATCTTTTCTTTTTTCTTTTTTTATGTTACTGTTATAATTGTGCAGGAATCCTGGCAGAGAGAAGTGGTTTAATTCGTTAGCCTTTCTGATAACATCGATAGTATTCATTCACCTATCTAATACTTTTTATTAAGTTACTACTACATACAAGGGATTGCTCTAAGTGCTGATACTAATGTTTCAGATACACACCTTTAAAAGGACTAGTTAGTTTTCTCACCATGATGACAGAGCCCCTGAAAAGGACAGGGGCTGTCATATGTACCTTTATAATTTTCCCTGATTCATTAATTTAGTAATTATACTAAATGTGTTTTTTTTATCATTCAGAAGGTATTATAATAAATATGTGTTGAATGAATGAATAAATTAATAAATGTTTGGAGTGAAGTACAAGTGTAAGATAGTTGTACATTTTTAGCAGAAGGAAATTGAGTCGTCTGTGGAGGCTGACAGACAAAATTCAAAGCCTCAACTCTATTACTTACCAGTAATTGGATCTTCTTTGCACAAGTATTTAACCTCTGTGAGCCTCAGTTGCAGGATCTGTAAAGTGGGGGAAATCACATGTAGCTTACAGCATTATTGTAACTTCCATAAATAACATAAAGCTCTTGACACATAGCAGGCACTTGGGCACAGAAATAGATCTATTTGACAGAAAGACTGTTTTTGAGTTAAGCTTAGACCAAATGTATTCATTTGGTTCGGTACACATGCCTCTTATTTGAAATCCCATGGTCTGAAGATACAAGGGAGAGACAGCAAATGTGGTATTTATCACTCACATCATAGCTGTAGACTGATGAAAGGAAATACATTTATCACTTGACTGAGAAACAGTTTCATCATTGTTGCTTGAGTATGAACCTAAAAGGAGGAAGACACCCAAGCCTGAGTCCAATTTCCAATCAGAGGTCATTAATTTTGTGACAACAGAAGTAGTTACTTTGAAGTCAGTTAAAATGAAAATATTAGCACAGGGATATGAATAAGTATTTGTGAAAGAATTAATTTACTTAGAAAAGAATAAGGGTGATTCAGCAACGAGGCCTTCATAAAAGTTCAATAGTCTTTAGGTAGTGACACCATTACAATAAACTTGGCTTCCATTTTACTTGCAGAGTATAAGTGGTTGCACAAAATTAACATCCATAGACAAAGAATGTGGGGGAGGGAGAGGGCGTTTGGAGTTGCAGAAAAACCCCTCAGTTGATGATCAAAAGCAACAGAAAACATATAACTTTCCCTACCTGACCTCATTTCCTTGGTTTCCTGGGATGGATCCAGGGCTGGATGGGACTGAGGTGCGTCACTCAAACTTATTTAGACAGAAGGATCCCAGAAGACCCATGATCTCTATGAGAATGGGAGATGAGATTCTTTACAAGGGGGACCAAAGTCATAGTCAGCAAAGTAAGCAGAAGAATAGAGAACCCAAGGAGATGTAGGATTCAGCAAACTGGATACCCAAATAGTTAAGAAATAAGATAAATGAGGCAAAGCTTGAACACAAGGAATTAAAGGGGAGATAGAAGGATGGCTTAATGATATTTCAAGAGTAATTTCTCTAACTCATCCAATATTGCTCTGTTTTTTTCCTCTGATCTGGATTTTGGTAGGGTTGACTGAACTAGGAACATATCTCTAAAGCAGCAGAATCAGTACCAGAACATGGAATCTAAGAAGGAGCTGCTGTGATTTCAAAAGGGCCTGTGGGGAGTGTGGGTGGCTGGCCTAAATTGCCATCTGCTGTTTGTTTTGTCCCCCTCCCTTTTTCTGGCTTTTCCCCTGTGCTTCAGAGACTGACTCATTCCTAGTCAATACCAAGGGCTGTTTGAAATTTAAAAAATTCTATATGGTGTATCAGCTTTAGCATTTTACCATCTAATCTCTTTTTTAATGAAATATATATTATATATTTTTCCACCAGAGTTGTTGCAAATACCCTATAATCCTAGTTCAATTCAATCTGTGTTTATTGAATTTATTCAATATATCATTTTAATATTATATCTGTGCTTTGAGCTATGAATAATATGACTCCAGTTCTCTTACAGTCCAGTGGGAAGAACACTGTGCATATATGTAACCACTGATTTATCTGTTAGGGGTACATAAGAGGGATTAAAGTATCAAATGCATTGGTCTAGATTGGTGGTCTCAACCTAGACACATGTGTCTTGGTGGTATACTGAGGTATTCCAAGGAACCTGATTTCCAGGTGCTCAGTTGATGTGCTTGAACTTATCTGTGATTCTTTTTAACCTCCTATTTCACAATTGCCCTCCTCTCATACTAAAAAAAGAAAAATATATAAAATGGAAGCATCTAGAGTTACTGCACTGCACAGAAATGACGAAAAAACAAAAACTATAAGATGTTATATACGTAAAAAATTTAAAATGTTGGTGCCAGAAATGTGTCCTTTAATTTAAAGCTCTATAATTCAACCTGGGCCATATCAATACAAGATACATTTCCAATAAAATTTAAATTATGTTAATAATTACTGGAATTTAAGTTGTTTGGCTCAATTATGTACTACTAATAGTTATAACTCTAATGCACCAAAAATGCTTTTTAAATTACAAAAAATCACAGGAAATAAAAAAAATATTGAGTATATACTTCTGTTGTAGAAGTGTGATAGGGTGACTCAAAAAAGATAAAAAGATTCAAATATAAAAATATATTACATTGGGATAAAATTCTCAGGAGGAAGACGCCTGGGTGACTCAGTGGTTGAGTGTCTGCCTTGGGCTCAGGGCGTGATCCTTGGTCCAGGGATCGAGTTCCACAACAGGCTCCCCCGCAGGGAGCCTGCTTCTCCCTCTGCCTGTGTCTCTGCCTCTCTCTGTGTCTCTCATGAATAAATAAATAAAATCTTTAAAAAAATTCTCAGGCAGAAGTGAAATTATAATAAATCAAGGAGAAAAATAGGTAAAAAATCTGTTCATGTATTTTAAAAATGGATTGTGATGGTTATCGATTTACTTTCACAATTGGATTTTATTACATACATTTAAAACATCCTCTGAGGGCAGCCCGGGTGGCTCAGTGGTTTAGTGCTGCCCTCAGCCCAGGGCATGATCCTGGGGATCCAGGATCAAGTCCCATATCAGGCTTTCTGCATGGAACCTGCTTCTACCTTTGTCTGTGCCTCTGCCTTTCTCTCTCTGTGTATGTCTCTCATGAATTAATGAATTAAAAAAAATAAAACAACCTATGATTATGCTTATTCAGTTATCTTAATTCTCTCCTTTTCTCTTGTCGGGTTTCACCAATAATGAAAAGGCTAGACTCTTGTTCCTTCCATATTTGATTGGATATATTTCTCCACCTTTTTACTTGCAAACCCCGTATATACTTTTTAAAGCATTTATGGTTCTTTTTAAAGATATAGTTGGCTTGAAAAATCAATTCAGCAATTATCTTTTAATTAGAACACATAGCTGGGAACTTGTATTTAATGTAATCATTAGTATACATAGGTTTAAACTATATTTTAGTGTATTTTTTCTATTTATACTGCCTAGCATTTGTTCATTGTTTCTCTCATTCCCTATCTTCTTTTAGATGTTTTTTCATTATTCCACTATTCTTCTTTATTTAGCAGATAAAAACTCATTTACTAATCTTTCAGTGGTTATCCTGATAATTTCAACATGCTGCTTTTCTTATCAAAATAGTTACTTTTACCTTCTTCCTAGGAAATATTTAAAAACTTCTGGCAGGAAATCTCCATGCACTTGGGATTCATCACACTAGCTTCTGTTCGTCACTTTAGTGTTTAATGTTAACTCTACTTTGTCAGAGTAACCTGTCCTAACACACCCTTCCCTCAAATTAAACCCCTAATTAAAACAAACAAAAATAACTCTGTGCTCATCTCCTATTGCACTATATGCTTTTATTCAAATATCTTACCATAAATTAGAAATATCTTCCACTTGAATGATTTATTTAAAGCCTGTTCTTCCACTGGAAGGTAGAAAGGTAAATTTCATAAGATTAGGGACATTTTAACATTTAACATGCTGTTGTATCTCTGCACTTGGATCTTTGTATACAATAAAATGTTTATTAACAGCATAGTATGAATGCTCCTATGATGGCAGATTTTGAACTACCAACTAGATATCACTAAATGCAAATTTGGGGAGAGATATACAACTGGCATCAGCACACACCTGAAGAAGGATTTTTATCACTTCCATTATAAATTGTTAGAAAACTACTAAACTAGGGGTGCCTGGGTGGCACAGTCAGTTAAGCAACAGACTCTTGGTTTCAGCTCAGGTCCAGATCTCAGGGTAGTGAGATGGAGCCTGCATCAGGTTCCGTGCTCAGTGAGAGTCTGCTTAGGATTCTCTCTGCCCCTCCTCACTCCCTCCCATGGGTGTGCATCTCTCTCTCTCAAGTAAATAAACAAATCTTAAAAAAAGAAACTTAGTAAACTGTATTGAAAATTCTCCTCTTTTCATGGTCTAAATGCATATATGAAAAATGAAAAATCTTTGATGAGGAATATTTTAAAAGATTATTTTGGGGTATATTTAGTTTGGGTTATTGTATATTTATTTTCCTCCAAATCATTGCTTTCTGTTACATTAACATCTATGCTTTTGCTAAATCCAGGTATATCAAACAATCAGATTATTAGTTTCATGATCCATTTGAATAAAAGCTGATTTAGCTAATAACTCAGCATATTTGACTACATCAAATTAAATATATATATGTATAGATATATGTATATCTATACATACACCTTTATACATATTACATTTATATACATGCCTTTTGATGAGGTATTTATATATGTGATAACATGGTATAATATTATTACATATTATATATGATAATAATGTTAATGTTAATATAATGTTAATAATAGGCACAAGCTTACCTGATGCATTTCCGTAAGCTCAACCCATTGCAAACCTCCCATTTAAAATAAGACAAGGAGAAATGGAAAATAAACACAGTTACTGATATATTACTGAGTTAAAGGATTTCCTCCTAAGAAAGCCAAGGATTGATCTACATTAAAAATGTGATTTACTCCAGAAAGAGAATAATTAAGCATTAGTCAATAGCTAAGGCATTTTTAATAGTATCTTTCTAACAGCTGAAAGTGCATTAAAAGACTAAAATCTGGACATGAGAAAAGCTTCATTAATTAAACAAAAATCCTTTTTCTTCATACTGGGAAACTGTCAAAATGTTTTCAGAAATGGATATCAGATTAAACAGATACACAGTTACACAAAGAAATACTCTGAGTTCATATGGGTTCTAGAAGCTGGAAGCATTAGCCCTTTGATGAACTGAAACTGGGGGAAGAATTAAGATTATATCAATGTCTTATGCATAATGAAAATGAATTAAATAAGCATAGTATGTGTGTAGGGCTGTTTCTGTACCCAGCTAAGCCCAGTGGGGAATATTATGGAGAGACTTGAAAAAAGATCCTTGACTTTAAGGTGCTTTCACCTGAACTTGGGGAATGGAACAAACGGAGGGTGAAATGACAAAAATGTAAATACATCCTGTTTGGATAATACTATGTTAGTAGCATTTAGTGAAAAGATTAGTGAGTGCGGTCATAGTTCTTTTGGAGCGAAGCAGCCTAACCACGGTTTAGGAGAAAGAATTATCAGGGGCATGCTAGGCCTACTGAGATATTTAGAATACCAGTCTGATGTCCTTGACTCATGTAGGCCAGTGAGGATGACAAGATATGTCAGTGCCTAATGACCTTGTAATACTAATAGAAAAATAATGAAGATAAAAAATAATAATGGGCAATTTAATGTGTAAGCTATGCAGATGATTTTATTTTACAACTCTATGTGTATATTATTTCACTTTTCAGATGGGAAACTGATTCTTAGGTGGAGTAAGTGGCCAGCCCCAAATCACACACTAACTTATGAGAGAATTGGGCTTTAAATGCCTCTCAAGTGCATGCTCCACTCTGCTTCAGCTAGCACAGGCAAAGTTAAAGGAAGGTTACCAAAATGCCTTACTCCCTACTCTCTAGGAGGGAGAAAGAAACCAACATTTATTGTACACTAAAGCACACACGTAAGCACACAGAGTGGGAAATGGATCCTGACCTGTGCAATTTCTTATATGTCCTCTGCTCCTCTCCTGTGGATTTGTCTCCTCGACTCAGCTAAATCATGGGCAAGGAGTTTGACAAGAGAACAAGCATGGATTTTGGAATCAGTAGACTCTCTTTCCAGGCCTGATGTATACTTTATAACTTTGTTTGGCAATCTAACTTTCTCAGTCTCAGCTTCCTGAGGCTACTCTCTTCTATGGAATGGGATATAAAACCAACTTTGCTTAATTGTTGAGAAGGTGAAATGTGATAATGTGTGCCATATATGTAGCGCAGGATATATGGCCTTAATTATTAAGATTCCATTGTTTCCCACAGAGAGAAAAGCCTAGCTACATTCTATCATAGGTCCTTAGTAAATAGAAACACAACCAGAATTTGTTGTATTCTGCTTTGTTTTATAGGCATGCACGTACAATTGCTCTCAGCAAGAGCACAGTGTCTCAGAGGACAAAGGCTATGTATGGTTTGCTTTCATATACCCCTATCCCACTTGGGGACACAGAAATTTTCTAGCATTTTATCAGATGTAATCAGGAGGTATATCTTCTTTAAAAATTGAAAAAGGAATATTTAGAGGAAGGCAGACAGTAAATGCCCAGCAGATGCTTGTTATTATTAATTCTATTTTGTAGATATGGAAAGTGAGGTCCAAGGAGGTTACCAGCCAACTTGCACAACTTATAGGAGGTAAAGATTTAAAACAAACAGTGTAGTTCCAGGGTGTGTACTCAGTTGTTTTGCTGTGCAAAATATATTGAATTCAAATTTCAGCCCACCCTCCCTCTTGCACAGCCCTTCCAAATACACTTATGTACACACACACATATGTACACTTCACTAGTACATTAAAAAAAACTCAGTCACCTAGTTTAAGCCAGATTGATGCTTGAAAGGCATAAACAAAGATACTTCAAACCAACATGTTTGTTGGTATGTGGGTTGTTCATAACCAACAATAAATGGAAATACATGTGTCATAAGTTGTTATAGAATCTATAGTCAAATAGTATGTTGGTTATAGTAGGAATGCAGAGGACAGAATGCCTGGTCTCGCATTAGTGTCAGCAATGTCTTCATAAAGAAGGCAAGCCTCTCAATTTTGTTTTATTTTTAAAAAGATTTATTTATTCATTAGAGAGAGAGAGAAAGAGAAAGAGAGAGCACAAGTAAGAGGGGCAGATGGAAAGAGAATCTCTAGCAGACTTACGCTGAATGCAGAGCCCATGAGGGGCTCGATCTCACAACCCTGAGATTCTGACCTGAGTGGAAACTAAGAGTTGGTCACTCAACCAACTGAGCCACTGTATCGCTCCAACAATGCTCTCAATTTTGAGAGTTGACCAACCAGGTGTTAAAAACAGGTATTGGAAGGTACCTGGTAAATAATAATTTCATGTGAAATTGGACAATTAATGTAAAGTTTTGCAAGGTGTACCTGTCAGACAATTGTTTTATATGGTATTTTAAAAAGGCCTTATCTAGATAGACTAGGCAAACACTTACCTAAATAGGGTAAGCAAAGAAACACAATTTGGGATTTTTCTTCATTGTTTTCCTAGGTCATTGTAGTCTATCTCAGAGTTTTTCCTTTGATGATGGTACTTGTAATTTTTCAAGGGGGTGACTGATTGTAAAGTTTGTTTTGAAAAATATTCTAATATCCTTTTCTAGGTAGAATTTCCTAGGGCAAAGCTTTCCAAAACAAAACAAAACAAAATATTTTTGGATGATGCTGACTCTGGGTCTTTCCTCATCTGCCACCTGAGAAATGTGAGGTTCAGCATGTGACCACTCTTGCACAATGGTCACTTCAGTATGTTTGTTACATTCATTATTATTATTATTATTAGGATTTTATTTACTTATTCATGAGAGACACACACACACAGAGAGGCAGAGATACAGGCAGAGAGAGAAGCAGGCTCCACGCAGGGAGCCAGATGTGGGACTCGATCCTGGGACTCCAGGATCACTCCCTGGGCCGAAGGCAGCACTAAACTGCTGAGCCACCCAGGCTGCCCTGTTACATTCATTATAATACAATTCCTCTCTCACTAGCTTTCTAACCCAGATGACCACATTGTTCTACCCATTTCAGCTCTTTAGGGGTCTTTTATTTTTTTTTAAGATTTTATTTATTTATTCATGAGAAACAGAGAGAGAGGCAGAGACACAGGCAGAGGGAGAAGCAGGCTCCATGCCGGGAGCTCCACGTAGGACTTGATCCCAGGTCTCCAGGATCACACCCTGGGCTGAAGGCGGATCTAAACCGCTGAGCCACCCGGGCTGCCCCTTTAGAGGTCTTTTAAATCTTGCCTGATTTCAGCTAATTATGCATCTGGGTAACCAGTCACTCTCCATTCCCCAAACAAATCCATTTCTGAAAAATCTTGCTCTTGAGAGTTAAGTCTGCATTCCTTAATTAAAGAAATGTGATACTCATTTTAAGTGGCCTTTCTTCTATCCTTTGATGGAAGATAGATGTAAAAAAGAAAGGTGCTGGCATCTCCCTTGGTTCTCGAAGTGTTTTGGTTTAATCGACAGCTGTCGCTGTAGGAGAAGGGACTGTGAAAAACAATAAAAATAACAAAATGAAAAACACAAAAGGAATAATATTAAAAACAACAACAAATCCCACTGGTTCTTTTCCACTTTCCCACACAGTTTCTTGCCTTTGCGGAAGCCCAGCTTTTCTCAGGGGATTTCTCATATGGGCTCATGAACAATCTTCTCTTTAAGATGGTATGTTTGCTCTGTTAATAGGTATCCGCTGGGTACCACTTTGCTGAGGGCCCTTTTGTAGCTGGGACTCTACACCCATAGACTCCACAGCTATACAGTATACAGTTGTGCTATGTGGGAAAATACCCCATCCCATTAGTATTACGTCCCATAGATGGTTTCCAAATCAGCAATTACTATGTCCCAGTTTTCTAAAGTTCTTACTGAAAAAAAATTAATGGAAAAATAAACCTCTGGTAACTTATAATGCTCTTGCACGTAAATATTCACATGTTATCCCACAACAGGGAGATGAAACAGGTATTATTATTCTCTTGTCACATATGAAGAATCTGAGCCAATGTTGAATGTCAGAACAATAGTCCTTCCTGCTGTTCTGAGTGTTCTCTGAAACACCATTTTCCACATGAAAAATAGTTCCAAAGTTCAGGATAGATCTTTGCAAAATCCAAAATGCTAATCTCCATGTTCAGAAAAAGTAGCCACTTGTCAAGCTGTTGGCAAACCAGTAAAGTTGTTTATTACTCTATAATAAACAACATAACATAAGGACTCTGCCGACTGATTGCTGGTACCATTGTTTCTACTGAAAAAACCTTGTTCATTATGATGGTTCCCTACTTCTGAGGCCCAGTGATCTCTGCAATCTTAAATATATTTTATAGTCTTTATATGTTCCACATCTACATGAATATATTCATGTATGTAGATCTTAAATTAGACTTTAAATAGAACTTTAAAAAGACCTCAGTTACTTGAACTAGCCATACCATAACTAGATGCAGTTTTAAAGTATATATATCTACACAAATCATAGAATTGAGGTATAAAAAATATCTTTACATCCAAACATTTAGAAATACGTCTATGTAGAGCACTGACTGATTTCCCATCTACACAGAACCATAGAATTTTAAAACAATTAGTCACTACTAGTTGACATGGATTCATTCTTATTTTTGTCTTTACTACTTTTGAGTATAATAATATATTTTTAAAGATTTTATTCATTTACTCATGAGAGACACACAGAGAGAGAGGCACAGACACAGGCAGAGTGATAAGCAGGCTCCATGCAGGGAGCCTGACGTGGGACTTGATTCTAGGTCTCCAGGACCACACTCTGGGCCGAAGGTGGCGCTAAACTACTGAGCCACCCAGGCTGCCCTACTTTTAAGTATAAGAATATAGTTTTCATTTTGTAAATCTGAAAAAGAAGGCCCACTTAGATGAAATGATAGACCACTGGAGTGGTACTGGGATTATAACTGAGGCCTTTGCACTCCATACATCATGGTTATTTTATAGCACCTGAATGATACCTAACATTTTCTAGACCTTCACATCCTATAAATCCACTCCCTTAATTAACAAATATTTATTGAGCATCATCTGTGCTCCAGGTATTGCATTATGTTTCTGGGATAGAATTTCTTGCTGTCAGGGAGTTTAACTTGAAGTGGAATTGAGGAAGAATAAAACAGGGGAGACAGAAACAAACAATAAATAAGTAAATGAATAAATTCAAATTATACATTTAGAGAGGACTGATACATTTTAAAGTGTTTTATTATAAATAATTTTATGGAGAAAAATGACACAATCTCAAAAAGAGTTATAGAGGCCCTAGAGTGATAGGGATGTAATTTCCTAGAGTTTAGTGAGTAAAAAATGAATAATAAGAGATAAGGTCTGAGCATAGCCTGGGTCACATCTTTTAGGGGCTTGTAGGTCATAGTAAAAAATTTGGATTTTTTCCTATATTGTAGCTGGGGAGTTTTAGGGGAATATTATCGTCTGATTTAAATTTTAATAGATTACTTTGATTACTGTGTAAAAATAAATTGGAAGGGACAAAAGTAATGTGAATACATCATTAAGGAATCTATTGTGTCATTCAGACAACCAAAGATAGTGGTTTGGACTAAGATAATATATATATAAATTCTTTATAATCCCGGAAGTTTTTGTATTATTCTTCTTTTTCCTAGAAAATTCAAGTACAGAGAAGTTGGCCTCTTTATGGCTCAGATGAAGTCATTCCATCAAAATCTGTTGCCAACTTGTGATTCTTGCGCTGAGTGTGAAGGGACTCATGAGTGCCCCTGGGCAGCCTGTGTTCAGTCTGTTACCTCCTGACAGCCCTCTTCAACCCCACTCACATATATGGAAGATGGGTTTCTCTCTGTATCCTCCAAGGAAATTCTTTTGATTTTTTATATCTTTGCTTGTGCTAATTCTTGAGGTATTTACTTTTAAACTCTGACAGATATAGAGAGGGAAAGAAAGATGAAAACTGCATGTTGAAATAGTAAAAATGAAAGGGAGTTGGAAATACATAACACAGTCATAGATCAGAAGAGAGTCTGGCAGAGTGGGGAACACTGAAGACTACTCAAGCACTCCTACTGTCTTTTGTTTGCTTTGATTCAAGTACAATTTTCTGGCATTCATTTGTAGCTGATTAGGATACAGCGGGGGACAAGGCATACAGAGGCAATCCCAACAGGCATCAATGTTTGACCATGGGATCAACAACTGAGAACAGAATTCCACAACCTCAATTAATAGATAAAAACAAAGAATGGTCAGGACTGGAGGATCTGGAGTGCCTGGAACATTACTGGGACAAACACTTAACTTGACATGTAGCTTGACCCCATATGTTGTACTTGAATGCCTATTAATACGTGATCAATCCCCAAATCTGTTGTTTGTGGATATCACCCTGGATTTACCTAGTTTCAGACCTTTGTTTAATTTTCTTTATCCTCTTTACTTTACTTTGTATTAATCCTTCAATTGAAGTCCTCTTCAAGGATTCTGAATTTAACTTATCACTGGGTTTTCCTACCTTGAAGAATCTTAATTCATCATCCTGCCAGAGTAGACTCTCTCTGGATCAAATTCCTCTTATTTATAACTGATTAGCATCCTTGTTTGCCCACCTAATTCTTATTCAGGGATAAAATGGGATTCAGATATTGGCATGTAGGCACAAAAGAAAGAAAGAGAAAAGGAAGAAGGAAAAAAAGAAAAAAAAAACCCACATAACTTGTTTTTTGAACTGGCTTTAGGAAGGGTATTTCTCAAAGAGAATACCATGAATCTAATCACTAAAGTTGAGGCATAAGATCAGAAAATGAGTATTCTTCAGGCTAAAATAGCAAATGATCTCTTTCATGGATAGAGCAAAGACTGATTATAAACTTGAAACAGGGATTAATCTCATATCAGGAATTATATGGTGGCCCCTGTGGACAGTTGGACAACCTAGATGGTGGGAAACAAAACAAGTTAGTTTACCCAGATCTGTGTGTAGCTGCTTTAAATTCCTCCACAGGAGGGCGTATGGTCTTGGGAAGACAAATAACACAAACTCATCAAAGGTACTGGTTTGGGAAAACCTTTCTTTTTATAGTTGTAATAATCTACATGTTGTACTACTATTTAAATTTATAAGGAAGGGACAATGCAACAAGAAAACATTAATAATTTCAAATAATCATTTAAAATGCCCCCAATTTTAGAACTTAAGCACATTTTTTTCTTTTCAGTTATTTTTCTCTTTTTAAACTAGTAACAAAACGGTCTTTATGCACTGTTTTGTTTTGCTTTTCTGTGTATACAGGCACATGAAAATAAGAAAGGGAGGGGCAGCCCCCGTGACCCAGCGGTTTAGCGCTGCCTTCAGCCCAGGGTGTGATCCTGGAGACTGGGAATTGAGTCCCACGTCGGGCTCCCTGCATGGAGCCTGCTTCTCCCACTGCCTGTGTCTGTGCCCCTCTCTCTCTCTCTCTCTCCTCTCTCTCTCTCTGTGTGTCTGTCATGAATAAATAAATAAAGTTAAAAAAAAAAAGAAAATGAGAAAGAGAGAGAGAGAGTCCATATGTGTGTTAGTATTCAGCCTTTTCATTAAGCATGTTGGCATATTTTATATTTATATAAATATATATATAAATGTTTTTATATATTCATATTTTATATATTTATATTTTTCTTTTTGTTCTTTTTAAAAAAGCTATATATCTTCATATGTGTATTACTTTTCTACATTTCCATAACAAATTACTCTAAATTTAAGGCTTCACATCACATAAATCGATCAATTCACAGATCTGTAAATTAGAAATCTGGAGCTGGGTTGGGTTGATTCCTCAGCTGTAGGTCTCGTAAGGTTGAAATCAGGGTGATCAGCAAGGGCTGTATTCCTTACTGGGGCATCTGTGGAAGAATCCACATCCAAACTCATGTAGATTATTGGCTGAATAATCTGATTGAAGGACTGAAATTGAAGGACCGTGATTCAGAAGTACTCTGTGATTGAAGGACTGAGTCCTTCATGTCCTTGCTGACTGCCACCAGGGAGCCATCCTTGGTTCCTCGAGACTTCTCTCTGGCCCTTGCACGGAACTCCCTGGATCTTATAAACAGCATATCAAATCCTTCTCTTAGGTGGGATCACTTCTATTTTCCCCTTTGCTGCAAATCTGCTTTTGCTGCTGACACCATCTCTCACTTTAGCTGAAGAGTGTCCTCTGATTTTAAAGGCTCATATGATTAGATTTGGGCCACCCAGGTATTGCAAGATAATCTCCTTATTTTTAAGCTCTGGACTTATTTACATATGCAAAATCCATTTTGCCATGTAAGGTGACATATTCACTGGTTTCACTGACTAGGATGTGGATGTGGACATCTTTGGCAGCTATTATTTATCCAATCACAGTATGTATCATCTATAACAGTGTCATCATTTGACATACCACAATGTTAAAGAATATTTTCTGAGGATGCATATTTGTATTTATTTTTGTATATTTTGCAATTATAAATGATATCTTCTTACTTATAACTTTTGTAATATTTCCTTTAATTAAATATAAGGAATAGTATCACTGTATTGTGGGTAAGGTACTTTTCAGATTATTGCCTTTTCAGTTTCCTGTTATTAAGATCTTGATTTATGATCGGGTTACATCCCAATAAATCTACCATGAGTTGAACATATGATTAAGTTGAAATGAATTTAATATACCTAACCTACTGAACATCATAGCTTAGCCTAGCCTACCTTAAATGGGCTCAGAACCTTACATTAGTCCACAGCTGAGCAAAATCATCTAACACAAAAACCTATTCTGTAATAAAGAGTTAGCTTTGCGCAGTGGCAGTATCGTAGCCAATGAGGTTTATCCGAGGCGCGATTATTGCTAATTGTAATAAAGAGTTGAATATTTCATGTAATTGATTGAACTCTGGAAATGAAAGTGGAAAACAGAATGGTTTGTATGGGAATGGAATGGCTGCAAGTGTATCAGGTGTTCACTCTCATAATCTTCTGACTGACTGGGAGCTGTGGTTCACTACTACTGCCCAGCTACATGAGAGAGTGCTATACCACAAATTGCTAGTCCAGGAAAAGATCAACATTTAAAATCTGAAGTACAGTTTCTACTGAATATATATTGCTTTCACACCATTATAAAGTTGAAAAATCATAGGTTGAAACATCATAAGTCAGGGACTACCTTTATGGAGTTACAAAGGTTTATACCGGTTTATAAAGCTAAGTCCTAAGTGTAAACATTATTAGGTGTATATATCAAGTCTAAAATTTTGAGAGAATATTAACATTTTGTTGCATATATTGCAATTTCTGTGGATCTCCTCCCTATGTCAAGTGTCTCCAATATTATTTTCTTAAATCTCTTTTGGCATCTTGATGCTTTACATAAAGAAATAATCACTTTGTCTGTCATATGTAGAGAAAATATTTTTCTATACAGCCCGTTACTCTTTTAGCTTAATATTTTTCAATGCTGATAACATTTTAAAAATACTTCATTTGTCATATTTTCCTTGGATATTGTTCTTTTTTATTCAAATATGAGAAAGTTACCATTTCTTCACAGATCCTATCAACATTTTTAGCTCTCCAAATCACCTCATACTGATGCAGATGTAATATTTTGATCTTCCTTTCAAGGATTGATTTGCATCCTGGGCATTTTTCAACAGAGGGCAGCATTTTGCATTTGTTCTGCTTTGTGGATGCATATTTCAACCATGGAACACCAAATGTTCTGAAATCTTGCTCAGCGCACAAAGTGAATCAAGAGAACAACATGTACAAGTGCATTTCTATGGAAACAAAAGGTCTATTTTCTTATCACAGAGCTTCTGAAAGATCCTTAAATATTATTTAAAATTCAATAAATGCTCTTTAAACCAATAATTGTGGTGAAAACAATAAAGAAACGGAGCATGTTAAGGGAAAAAAATGAGTCAGCTTCAGAAGAAAGCAGTAATGATAGAAGGTTTTATCCAAAGCTATAGTACAATTGAATATGACTGAACAACTAAGGCAATTAGGTTTGAGTTTGCTGTAGGCAATGTAACCAATTTGGGGCAAGAATTGCTACTGAAGCTCTATTCTGTTTGACTAAATAAAAATAAGTTTGCATTTCTTTTTTTTTTTTTCATTTTCTAATTTATTTTTTTTAATTTATTTTTTATTGGTGTTCAATTTACTAACATACAGAATAACCCCCAGTGCCCGTCACCCATTCACTCCCACCCCCCGCCCTTCTCCCTTTCCACCACCCCTAGTTCGTTTCCCAGAGTTAGCAGTCTTTACGTTCTGTCTCCCTTTCTGATATTTCCCACACATTTCTTCCCCCTTCCCTTATATTCCCTTTCACTATTATTTATATTCCCCAAATGAATGAGAACATATAATGTTTGTCCTTCTCCGACTGGCTTACTTCACTCAGCTAAGTTTGCATTTCGTTTTTAATTGTCTTCATGATAAATTTGGAATCCTTTGCGTGACCCATAGGCCTTTTATATTCTAGCCTGAGACCTCTAAATGCAAGCAAATGTTCTTAAATTTTCCAGGAGAGTCAGTGTTTCTCACCTTCATGTCTTTATACCGTTTGTTTGTTTGTTTGTTTGTCTGTACATTATTTTCTTGTTCGCTCTTCCAGGACCTGTCTTTGTCTTATTATCTTTACACATTGGAATTTGAGAGCACAATATAGGCACTCACTAAAATAAGGAATGAAGTGACACTGATTAGCTTGGTAGCATTTTTTTTCCCTAACACTTCTAGTATTCCCTAACATGTCTAATATCTCTCTCTCTCTTTCTCACACACACATATAATACAGATAAATGATAGGTATGCATATATAAGCCCTGACTATGTCTCATTTCAATAAGAACTATTTCAGTAAGTAACGTGCCTTTTTCTTTAGGGATCTTGTAGAATTTAATCAGATGTTTTTGCATATTTTTCGAATTGTAGATTGAAATATATCAATGGAATTAGAAATTATGTAATTACAAACCAAAAATTTGACATATATCCATTCCTGATTTCTAAATGTATCACAGTTTTAGGGCCACTAAGATTGGAGGCCATTAGAGAGCTCAGAACTTTATATTTTAACATCTCAATTGTCTGGATTGCGATGAAAGGGAAGATTACACTGTGTATGGTACACTTCTGCAAGATGGCGTAAGTGAGTAGAAAGTCATAATCTTTTGAAATGCTCATGGGGTGTCAAAAAGTCTGACTTGGTCTAGCCTCCATAAAGCTCAGGTAAGAAAATTATAGAATCAGTCTTAAAGCCCCTATACAAGGTAAATATTCCAACTACTGTTGGTCAGTGCTGAAACATTTCAAGAGTGAGTGCAGAGTGCTTATTATACTCAGCAAACTGACTACTGAATGCTTCCATGAGCCAAGGACTTTGCTAGGTACATGGCATACAGTAATAGATAAGCTAATATATTTCTACAGTAGGACCAGAGTCTTAGAATAAAATTGTGCCTCAAAAAGTTCCTTCCTTTTAGATTAGAGACCCTAAGCAAGTTGTGGCTATAATGCTCTTCCCTCATCTTCACTTGTCAAAATTCTTCAAACCTCATCTCCAAGATTATTTTCCTTACCTAAATTATCTCTAGTAAATTATATATGTTGAATATTCCTTCTGGACTTCAGTGAGAACTTGCAATATTATGGTGTTATGAGTCACCTAGAGGAAACTGCCTAGAGGGGAAAGCCTGTCTCTTACCCACAATTTGTTCCTGGCACCAGGCCTGGCACAAAGTGTGGAACTATAGAATGAATAAATGAGCATATACAACAAGGAATGAATGAATGAATGAATGAATGAATGAATGAAGAGTAATTTGTGAACACATATTTGCTTTTTTATTATAAAATATTTCATACAGCTTGAGAATAAAATGTGTTCCTACCCCACAAACTAAAAACTGTAAATATTTCCACATCACTTATAGATTTTTTTAATAGAAATAAAATATTACATATGGGGCTTCCTTAGTGTCTCTCTGTGACTTCATTTCCCCTTCTCTGTACTCACAGGCAAAATATTCTTTTTTTTTTTTAAGGCAAAATATTCTTGAAGTTGGTGTTTAATCTTCTCTTCCACATTTTTATATTTCAACTTCTAATGCATAGTTCTCTAAACACCATATAATATTTTAATTTTATTAAACATCAATAGTAATATAGTCTATGAAATTTTTTACAACTTGAATCTTTTACTCTGCATTATGCTTTTAAAAATTATGTTAATGACAGGGTAAACTCTATTATACATGCTATTTACTATCTATGATTAAAACATTATTAATTCTACTACTCATGGATATTTTGGAAGAATCCATATTGCTGCTATTAGTAAAAATACTGATTGGTCTTTGTGTGTGTCTCTTTGTGCATATATTCCAGAATATATTTAGAATTTACACATAGAACTGGAATTTTTTTATTCATTTGATATGTGCATCCTCAATTTTTATAGATTCCTACATTCATTCCTACCTTACGCATCAAAGTGTGAAAATCTATATTCTCTTAAGCAGTGTATGAGTTTTTCTGTTTATTTAAATTCTCATCAAACCTCAATTCTATTCCCTTAATCCTTTGTAATCCTTTAGCCAATTCTATACTCTTACTCACTCTAGACTTACACTACATCAATATCATGTTGGCATATCTTCTGCTTCTTAAAAGGTCTTTCAAAATTAGCTTTACTACTTCTGCCCCCACACTTTCAATATTAATTTGAGGAGCAATTTATCAAATTCTCTGAGACATTCTATGGGGAGTTGTGTCCAGAATTACATTGGATATTTAGATTAATTTAGGGACAATTGGTATCTTTATAATATTGACTCATAATCCATTGACAAGTTTTATAATATTATGTAAATATGTCTACAAAGGCCTTGCAAATATTTGATAAATTTATTCCTAGATGCCTTACAATTATGCAATTGTAAATGATATTTTTGGTGTTCTTTTTCTTACAATTGTAAATGATATTTTTGGTGTTCTTTTTATCTGGTATAGATATTGAGTTTTACTAGCCTCATGAAATTAGCAGAATAGCAGTTCTGTTTTATATTTTCTAAAATTAATTTTTAAATATCAGAGAGACTTTCTTTGAAAGCAGCAGATTTATTACTTCAATTCATTAAAGGATCATTGGTTCAGCTTTATATTCATTATATGGCAGCTATGATGTTTTTACATTTTTATGGAAATTATAAATTCAACTAAATCTATAATAAATTATGATTTAAAAATATTTAAAAAATACATTTATAGTTTCCTTTTAGTTTTGGTATTATTATTGATTTTATTTTTTTTCTTAGACCAGTCTACCTTTTTCTAAAAATAAGAAATACTAGCTTTTGTTGATTAGTTTTATTTCATTTTGCATTATTTTCTTTTGTATTTCTGTATTTCATTTATTTTAAGATTTTTTTTTGTTACTAATTTCTTTTTTTTTTCTTTATGTGTCCAGAGTAATCTGACCTACATTTTACTTTTGAAAAAAACTGCTGGCCCATAGCAGGAGTTGCAAATTCATAGAGAATGAGAGAGGGAAAGGATGGGAGAAGCAGCTTCTATATCAACTTTTAGAACAACTTCTCTTAAAAAAGATAGATCCCATCATTAAGATATTCTGTTCAAGGAAACCCAAGCCACTTTCTTCCATGGGAATCCACAGAGTACCTGGCACTGCAATTACACCTCCCATTCCATAGCCAGGATCCTCTGTGGCCTTTACCTTCCCAGCACAGCCTCCATATCCACTGCTTGCACACCTGAGGGCCTTCTTCTGTAAGCCAGTTCCCTTCCTAGTGGACATATGCTTCCCTCTTCCAAAGCCAGCTCAGCCTTCCAGAAGACTGCAATTTTACCTTATCCTTCTATGCAGTGTGATTATCTATCTTCCCCAGGGGTGGTCCGATGAGCCCAGATGGGTGTCTAGAAGTCCTTTTCCAAACAGCATATGGGTAATAGCTCTGTGAAAGGAACTCACCCTGGGAATGTCAGCACTTTTTCTTTCTAAGACTTTATTTATTTATTTGTATGTTTAGTTAGAGAGAGCATGGTGGGGGGGTGAGAGGCAGGAGAGAGAGGGAGAGAATCTCCAGCAGATTTCTCACTGAGCACAGAGGTGGACACAGGACTCGATCCCAGGAAACCTGAGATTATGACTTGAGCTGAAACCAAGAGTCAGATGTTCAACTAACCAAGCCACCTAGGTGCCCCGATGTCGGCACTTTTTGCCAAAATGTAAAACAAGTCTAGGGGCTTAGGCGCAAATTGATTCCTTCCTATTGTCTTTTTGAGCCTCAGGGGCATCTCCAGGCTAGTGGCCAGCCTGCTTGTTAAGTGAACCCAATTCCAGTCTTTCCTAGAGTTTCCTGTCCTGAGGACCTGCCTCTACTAATTTCGGAAGCTGGAATGAGTCTGTCTGTTGTTAACAATGTGCCAGGAGACTCAGCCACAAAGGGTCCTGAACTGACTGGGCAGATCCTGCTGGTGTATCTAGGTTCTTTCTTCTCTAAGAGGCCAGAGTAACACACAGCATACCCATATTTTAACCTGGCTTCCACCTCGGTTAGCCTTCCTACTCTTATCTAACCACGAAACTTGAGAATTAGGGACAAGGATTTCCAAAGACTTAACCAAATCTTGTTCTCCTGAAGCTCTTGGATTCAACGGGTCATCCACAGCCCCTACCTCTGTACTTTTTAAACTGATTTTTGTATTTTATTTTTAAAAGATTTTATTTATTTATTCGTGAGAGACACAGAGAGAGAGGCAGAGACACAGGCAGAGGGAGAAGCAGACTCCATGCAGGGATCCCGATGTGAGACTCGATCCCAAGACCTTGGGATCATGCCCTGAGCTGAAGGCAGATGCTTAGCCCCTGAGTCACCCAGGGGCCCTGCCTTTCTAATTTTTAATTTTTTCTCCCTTCATTGAGGTGTCATTGACATGCAAAATTTTATATATTTAAAGCATACACTGTGATGATTTTGTATACATATATGTTGTGAAATGATTACCTTGATCAAGTAAATTAACAATCTATCACCTGACATAGTTACTATCTTTTCGTATGTGATGGGAGCATTTAAATTCTATTCTCTTAGCAAATTTCAAGTATATAATATAATGTTATTTACTATAGTTATGCTGTATATTAGGTCCTAGAAACTTATTCATCTTATAACTGAAAGTTTGTAGTGGCAATTTTTGTTTCTCTGTAATTCCATATGATTTTTAGTATTGTTCTTTGTCTATTCCTGTGAGGAAATGTCATTGAGATTTTGATAGAGATTCCATGAATCCATGTGTCACTTTGGGTAGTATAGACATTTTAATGATATAATCTTGCAATCCATGAACACAGGATGTCTTTATATTTATTTGTGACTCTTTAATTTTCTTTTACTAGCATATAATAGTTTTCAGTGTACAGGTCTTTCATCTCCTAAATTAAGTTTATTCATGAGTATTTTATTCTTTTTTATGCTTTTGTAAATGGAATTGTTTCATAATTTCCTTTGTGGCTAGTTATTTGTTAATGTAGAGAAACAGAGTTTTTAGTCCTTTCCTAATTTAGCTGTTTCAAATGTTCTGAAATATAATAATTTCATTATCTCTTTACTAATATTTTTTTAATTCAAATGTGTCTTTTCTGTCATTAATTACTTAGGAGTGAAATAAGTTTATATTTACTTCTCCATACTATCATTTTAATTTATAATGTAATTGTTTTAGAGTTATGGGCTTCTGTAATATGTTGATTCTCTGAAGCATGCTAAGTTATCTTGCATGGCTTACTGCAAGAAATATTATTTAAAATGTCCTAGGTGTCCTTGAAAAACATGTTTTTGTCTATTATTTTGGTTTGACTATGAGGCTAATTGTGTATTTGTATTTTTATAGCTTTTCTAATTTTTTTATTAATTTATCATTTTTGGTGATATATTAAAATCTCCACTATAATTGTGAATTTGTTATTTTTGCTTTTAGTTTTCTGATTATTTACCAATATTTATTTTCCAGTGACATTATTCCATGCCTATAAGTCCATTATTTTTTGTTAATTATTCTTTTTAGTGCTTTTTATTGCCTATTTAAGATTTTGTCCTAAATTGTATTTGCCTGATAATGATATTCCAACACAGATATTTGGTTTCTTCTTTTGATTAGTAGTACTTTAGTATATTTTTTATTTCTTTACTTTTAATCCCTCTCTCTTTGTCTCTCTCTTTGCTAGTGTTTAAATGTGTCTTTTATACACCTAATAAAATTGGATTTTAAACAAATATCCTTACATACTCTCTCTTTTCAAATTAATTTAAATATATCTTGATAACTTAAATACATTGAGACTTTTTTATTTTTTTATTTTTTAAGATTTTATTTATTTATTCATGAGAGACACACAGAGAGAGAGAGAGAGAGAGAGAGGCAGAGACACAGGCAGAGGGAGAAGCAGGCTCCATGCAGGGAGCCCAGCTCGATCCTAGGACTCCAGGATCACACCCTGGGCTGAAGGCAGCACTAAACCATTGAGCCACGCGGGCTGCCTGGGACTTTTTTAAAAACTAGGTAACTTTGTATGCTTCACTCTCCTTCCCTTTTTCCCTCTCTTTCTCCTTTCTTACCTTTGCATTATACTTTCTCCCTGAAATTATGAAGGTATAAATTGACCTATACACTTTTCTAACAAATTTAATGAAAGTCAATGTTTCTACCACACTCTCAAATACAAGAGGTGTTTACATGTTTTGTTTACAAATTTTAAATACCCTCTTCTATTATCATTGTAATATAAAGTTTTAATTTTCATCTTCTCATTAAAATTAGCCATTATTATTTTTTTTATGAAGCCTCTAGTTGATTTTACTAGCAAATTGTTATGTGGCCATCATTCCCACTCCCGTCTCCCCCTCCCCCCCCTCCCACCTTATTTCTGCATTTCTTTTCTTGTTGCCAATGTGTATTCCTTAGTAACTCTTTTCAGTGAGGAACTGTGGGTGGTAAAGTCAACTAGTCTTGGTACATACGAAAACATCTTTTTGTTTCTGTTTGGCAGTTTATAGAATTCTAAGTTGAGTTTTAACTTCAGCATTTTAGATATTACTCTGTGCTTCTTCTGACTTAGAAATTCTCTGACCTACTTTATATGTTTACTTCCCTATATTCTTCTAGTACCCCTCAGTTCAATGACAAACTCCTATCATCTTGCAGGAAGCTACCAGGAATAAGGAAGAAAAAAAGAAAGAGGTGTCCAGAAATGTACAAGGTAAGCAAGGTGTTGTTGACATTGCACATCACCACGGTAGTAAAGTGTTGAGAGAGAGGACCAGAGAGAATAGATTGTTTCATATGTGGGTGCTTTAAGGATGGTGTGGCAGAAAGACTAGGCAATTACCAAGCTAAAGATTCTGTTGACAATGGGTTAGATGACTAGTTCTGATTCCCAAGGGAGAAAGGAAGTCAGAGAAGGAATGAATTCACTGGTTGGTCTATTTCACTTATAGCATCTTTTGGTTGACACTGCACACAAAAATTCAATGCATAGGAAATTTGAATCCCCTCAGTCTTGTTTTTGACTTCAGCTCTGGCTTAGCACTTGCTTTCTATGGAGACAGTTCACTGAAAGAATGGCCTGGCCATTCTATATGGGCTGTCTTTGTTTTCCACCAAATTGGTCCAGATTAGAAACACAGACTTTGATTTATTTCTTCAGTCTTCATGCTACTTAACCTAGTGTGAAATAAATTTGACTGGATTTTGGGAAGATAGAAGGCTTTCCTCAACAATAAAAACTTAGCTTTCAATATTAGGTATAGCTATCCCTGTGATGGAAACAAATATATAAAACTTAAAAAAAGAAAGAAATTCCTTAACCATCTCTGGCTCTGATATATCCAATATCTGAAATCCTGGGATATTCTCTCTCTTTCTCTTTCTCTCTCTCTTCCTCGCTCTTGTTCAATCCATCTATCCATCCATCTCTCACTTTTTTTATTTCTTTTTTATTATTTTCCTATTTTCTGACCCCTGTAACTTACAAAGAAAGACACAATTTATCCCATATTCTTTTGCAATGAAGTTATCTCCATGCTACTATCAAAGCATTAAGGCCCCCTCTCTGGTTGACTAAGGATATGGCCAAAGCTTTGTAATCACAGATTGTGAGGTATCACTAATTAGAGTGTTCTACTGAGGCTCCTTCCTCCAGATTCTCTTTACTAGCTAGAGCAGAAAGCAACATTGATACACTTGAGTTCTTGTTAATTTGTCAGCTGGAATTATATTTTCCTTTACAACATGATTAATACAAATGTAATTAAGAGTTTATTTCTGTTTATAGATAAACAAACACCAGCCAAGGAGAGTAGAATACTATAAATCAACATTTTTTAAAGTACTGATTAATGAGTAACAGGAGAACGAAAAATCATATATGAAACACAGCTTAAATCATAGAATCAATTTCTGCAAATTGAATTACAATGAATATATTGGGAGAAAACGAGACACACCTACATTGTATTTATTAACATAAAATAGTTACCTAGAATAAAAATGCTTTCTGCCCTACGTCAATGACCTTAGAAAAGTTTAACTTTTTGATGCATCTATAACGAAAACATAGAGATACCAGTTCATATAAGTTTGCTTTGGACCGGATGAAGGAATTGAGATTCTATCATTTAATGACTATATGGCTTTATAAATGCTCAAATCTCACATTCTGTAAAATGGGAACTCTAAGGTTTAATTTCTAAGACAATTAGGAAAATGCAGGAAAATACTATTTGTGAGAGTATTTCTACAAATATAGAAAAAACTATTCTACTCCTTAAATTCTCTTCTGTTTTTTTTTTTTATGTAGGTCATGAAATTTAATTTGCAAAGATGAAAACAAAAAGTTAAAACAAAACTGGAAAGTGCATAATTAAAGAAAATAGTCACAAAGATCAGAGTTCATCTACCTGAAGGTGTTGTTTTGTTTTTGTTTTTCCTCCCTAAAATTTTTGCTGTTTTCATACAACAGCTTTTGGCTCTAAACTAACACCTTTCAGATGATGTAAAGTAATGTGATGTGGAAATTACTAGAAAGCAAAAGGAATCAAGCACACAGGAACAATCTTTATTCCTTTGAGAGAGGCAATTGCATAACTACAGATGGAAATTGCAAGAAGTCTTATTTACCAAGGCATTTTCCCTGTTCTTTCAAAATTGGAAATGAAATCACTGTAGAAAAAGCTGTCAGAACCTATATATTTCAAATGACCCAAGTGCTCTTGTGCTCTGTGTTCTTGCTTAAGCATAATGCATTCTCCACTGTTTTTAATTTCATTAATCAGAGGAAAGACATACAAGCAAATGCCTGTTGCTTAATGAAATATTAAACCTATTCAGGCCAATAATGGGCTGGAGATAAAATATAGCTCAAAACAAAGCATTTTCAGAGGATTTAAAGGACCTCATCTGGAAAATGGGTTAACAGTAACAATAACTGCTTTATTCTCTGATGAGTATGATCTGAAATGAAACACATAGATATATCATAAGGAACTAATTCAAGGTAGATTGTGTATAGTGCTTCTCATTTACTGTAGTCCATGTTTAGATGACTCCAAGGCCTGCATAAACTTTAGTTCTCCCTGAGATAATCTGATATTGGCTCCCTGAATTAGTTGCTCATTTGGGAAGGGCTCACATTATTTCCCCAGCTAGTGAGAGTAACAGAGACAGTAATACCTGCTGATTAAGAGCAGCTCACTCTATTGCCTAATTGCTTGTTCAATCCATGTGACCCTGGACAAGTCATTTACATATTCATGACTCAGTTTCTTCATTTGTATAATGGGAAATAATAATGCCCCCTATTATATAGGGTTTTTTGTAAGGATTAAATGAATTATACATATAAATAACTTAGAACAACATCCAGCACAAATAAACACTTAAAAACAGCTATGGTTAGTCTTAGCGCATACTCCTGATATACTTGTAACTTAGAATCTCTAGTTTATAGTTTGCACATGGGTATGCCAGACCAGCAGGTTATTTCATAGACCTACTGGGTATATAAATCAGTTGATAATGACCTTTGGGGCAAAAGACCAGCCACTTTCAATCCCTAGAAAGGACCCGGTTTCAGCTTCTGGGTCTATGGGTAGCAAGTGACCTGAGTTTCCTCCACTCAACAGCTGTTTGACATTTGTATTCTTTTCTTCAGACAATTAAGTTGTAGCCTTTACAGACAAAAGGGAGCTGTATCATTTGTATCTTTTTAAATCAATGCTAGATAATTTATCACATTTATAACAGATAAACCTATAATCAACCTAGTGACCATTGCAGTGACTATGAGCCTTCATATTCATATTCATTTTGGGGAATAGATGCGTTAGAACCGGATACATATATTCCCAGATTCCACTGTTTTTCAGTGGCAGAAATATCTATTCTGACTCTTAGTTCACTAATAAAAGCAGTTAATCTGACCCTATTGCACTCTCCATAAAACTCTATGATGACTCTCCATTGCCCTTAAGGTAAAGAACAACATTTTTAATATATGCACCTGCCCAGCAACTGCCTCATTGTGTACCAGTGTCTCTTATTCTATCCACACTGCTTTTTTAGATCCTCAAACACACCATAAGTTCATGCCAACTTAATATAATAAGCATATATCATTTTCGACTTAATTCTTTTAGTTAGGAAGATACCTAACTCAAACGAAAAATAAATGTAAACTCATTATCTTTCATAAGACACAACTAGGTCAGAGTTCAAATGACATTACCTGGACTCTAGAACTTTCTGTCTCTTGCCTCTGCTTTGCTCTGGGTTGTCTTTACTTTCAAGTAGGTTCAGGCTGAGGTGGCTACAAACTGCCCCAGGTTTCATCTTCACAGCTGGCAATATCAAAGACTCCCTTTCTCTCCTGCTCTCCAGGACAGCCTGTGGCCTGAACAGACCTGTGGAACAATCTAAAGGAAATGCCTGGGGGAAATGGGTTATCTGATTTGCCAAACAAAGATCAGTGAGTCACCCAGGTGACAAAGAATCAGATGGCCTAGCTCCATCCAAATCAGATGGAAACAGAAGTTATGTTTCTACACTGATTCAAAAAGATGTTGAATAGGAAAAAGCAGCTTATTTGTTCCATTCCATCTTTCTCTTCTCTCATGCTTTCATTCAATTGCACTGGCCCATCTCTGAGGTATGGTGCAGCATAATTTTTAACTTATTTTAAAAAAGTATTTGGGCGGGGGGCGGGGGGAACGTGGGTTGCACAGTCTGTTAAGCATTGAACTTTGGTTTAGGCTCAGGTCATGATCTCAGGGCCATGGGATCCAGCCCCATGTGGGACTGCACACTCAGCACAGAGTCGGCTTGTGATTCCCTCTCTGCCCCTTCTCACCTGTTCCCCTTTGCATGTGCACTATATCTCCCTCAAATAAATAAATCTTTAAAAAGAAGTTAAAAAAAAAAGATTTTTTAATCTTCGTTTGGCCAAATTGAACAGATAATATTGTTAAACGGAGGGTCAAATTAAACAGATAATATTGTTAAACGGAGGGTCAAATTAAACAGATAATATTGTTAAGCGGAGGGTCAGATTTCTGAATTCATTAATCTTAACTTTCCATAAAATATTTAGGACAATGTTTCCTAGTAGTTTCAGTATCTGATTTTTATTCTGTCCCTCACATGCTATTAAGTACTATAATTTCTTTATTTTTATTTTCAAGTTTCTCAAGTTTTGAAAATATTTTATTTTTATTTATTACTCTTTATTCATTTAATAAATATTTATTAGGCATTTATTTTATGGCTAGCATTGAGATCAGTATTTGCTCTTTTATATGTATATAAAAGATATACCTTTATATTATATATCTCCGTATATTTCTCAGTCCTCACAACAAACTAATAAAAGCAAGAAGCAACATTTTTCCAAGCTTACAGCTCAGGAAACTGTAAGACTGTTCTGAAAAAAGATCAGAGGAAAAAAATCAAGCAAAATCAGGCAAAGTAAGTGACATATCCCTGGTGACAGAAATAGGTTTTCTGTTACAGAAACACTTTTACGTATGTTCGAAACATTTTCTTGTGGGGGACCTGGGTGGCTCAGTGGTTGAGCATCTGCCTTTGGCTCAGGTTGTGATCTCAGGGTATTGGGATTGAGTCCTACATCAGGCTTTCCACAGAAAGCTTGTTTCTCCCTCCTCTGTGTGTATGTCTCTCATGGAAAAACAAAACAAAACAAAAGCTTTCTTGCAAGAAAAGCTTCGTAATTTCCACTCATCAATACCAAATGTCACAAATCTCCATCCAGTGTCAATAGCAACACAAACTAATGAACACACAAACATGAACCAAGCACAGTGCCTGCTCTCAGGAGGCTTGTGGTCTAGTGGAACTGTCAACAATGGTATACGATGCATGATTCCAATACTGAGAAATACCTACTGCAGTAGCACCAAATAAAGCATCTATAAAATTGTTGAATTTTATAGGACATGCTATCACTGTTACTATTATTTACTATTTTTCTATTGGCTTTCAAAGTTTTCTTGATATTTGTAGAATATAAGGAGTCACCATAATTTTTCTAAAATATGTAGTTTATTTACTGGGACATTTTTACTATTGCATCTAACCTAACCCCCAGCTAGCTATAAAATGCCAATATCAGGAATATTTTGATAAATTTATTTTTTAATTGATTACTATTATCAAAACAACCACAAAGTTTAATATTTTATAAATATTATTTATTTTAAAGAATGAGAGTCAAAATAAAACAGAAGAAAATAATGGTTTCAAAATCTTATTCTAAGAATTTCTACATGAAGTTTAAGTTCTTCAAAGGAATGGAATTTCCATCATTACTAATTTCTCCTGACACATGTAACTTCAAGACCACAACCCCATGTGCATCATATGCTATATAAACTTCCTACTGTTCTACAAATGCAGAATACTTTTACAATTGCCTTTTACAAAAAAAAAATCATGTTTTCATATTATTCCATGTTATTACCCTGTGTTAACTTCTATTGATACTTCTTATCCAGATTTTGGATTACTTATTTACTTCAATATTTTCGCCCAAATACAATGAATACCTATGAGAAAGAGATTGTCTCATAGAATTCTGAATGCCATATAATGACACTATTAAATAAGATAAAAATTATGAAAAGTCTTTAGAAGAACAAAGGTTGGTTGAGAAATAAGGCTTAATTAAATTTTCCAAATTTCCCCTCCTCTCATTCTCCTTTTTCTGGCTCAGATTCATCTTTCAGAAACCAAAATCTCAAATATCCAAGTTTCAAAAGTTTTTATTATGCGCTCACATAGAGTTCATTATAGATTGCGTTGTATGCATACTTATTAGGAAATACATTTTTTAAAAAAAGATTTATTTATTTATTTATGTATGTATGTATTTATTTATTTATTTTAAAATATTTTATTTATTTATTCATGAGAGACACAGAGAGAGAGGCAGAGACACAGGCAGAGGGAGAAGCAGGCTCCCTCCAGGGAGCACAATGTGGGACTCGATCCGGTACCCCAGGTTCATGCCCTGAGCCATAGGCAGACACTCAAATGCTAGCCACCCAGGGGTCCCAAAAGATGTATTAATTTTTTTGGGAGAGACAGAGAGAGAAAGAGAGAGAGATGAGCAGAGTTGGGGAGGGGCAGAGGTGGAGGGAGACAGTGATAGAGACTCTTCCAAGCTGGCTCTGCATGGAGCACAGACTCCCATGTGAGACTCGAGTTCCATGACACTGAGATCATGACCCCAGCGGAGAACAAGAATTGGACACTCAACTGCCCAAGCCACCCAGGCATCCCTAGGAAATATTTCTTAAGAATAGGTATGCTGTCTTCTTTAAGCAAAATCTTACTTTGAAATAGTTTTAAATTTGCTGAAAAAGTTGCAAAGACTCTGGTACATTTTTTCCATCTTTATAATTACTATGCTACTTAACACATGCCTTAGGTGCTCAATAAATATTTTCTATTCAAACATCAACTTTATGCAAGACCCAGGGTTTCTGTTAGTCGGTTTCATGAAGAAAGGATTGAACACTGTGTTTATATAGTTGCCCTGCTTTAATGTTACCCTTTCTATTATTATTGTGATCTTTATTGTTAATTGTTAATTATAATATTAGGAAATACTCATATCCATTCTGCCCTTATAGGAAGGACATAGAAAATAAACAGAACCAGCACCATAATGCTGGCTTTGGTTTGTTATGGCTGTCTGGATCAGAAACTCACAATAAATACTATTGGTTTTAGCTAGATGGAAGATATTTATCAGAAACAGAAAAATCATCTGAGAAATTAGAATGATGCAGTAAAAAATTTGGAAGGGGATCTAGATACCATGCAGTCCACCTCTCATACTTTACATATACAGAAATTGGTTTAGACATGATCAGTAATTTATAGAAAGAACAATGATGCCAATAAATAGCAGTGTTGGAAATAAACCATGACCTCTGATTCTAAGTCCAGAACTTTTCCCCCTATACTAAAATGAACAGTATATTGCTAACCACTTAGGCAGTTCTTCTCTACTGACTGTTTTTTGTTTTGTTTTGTTTTGTTTTTGTTTTTGATGAGAATGTGGATTTCATCTCCTTAACCACAAAATGTTATGAGAATCAACCATAGAGAGTGACAACATCATGCCATACTCTGGATCTAGGTTTTAGTGCCTGACGTTACTAAATTTGAATTCTACTGTCACTTTCTTTTAGTGATGTGATAATCTAACAAAGTTTTAGTTTTCCAAGGAATATATAATAAAAAATGTAAGTTTACCCTGAGGATCAAACTGAGTTTTTGTTTAAAATATCTTCTTTAGAGTCTGGCATAAAGTAGGTGATCAGTAAGTATTGTTTCCTCTCTCCACCACTCTCCTAGAGAGGAACATTTTTTCTAGGAGATAGGAATGTGTTAGGAAAAGGCCTCAATGTTGGAGTATGACTGAGTACTAATATCAACTCTTCCAATGCCCCTGACATTTGAGTTGTTCAGCAGGGATAATACCTGTTTCATGTGATGATATGAAAATTGAATGCTTGGCATACAGTAAGCACTCAGTAATTGCCTTATAATTTCCCCATTTCCTTTATCACCTACCATTTGAAGCAAAATGAAATTTTACTGATTTTTGCTATTTTAAAATGAGTTAAATTTTGTTATGGAAATATTTTAAGAATTATCAACTTTGTTGATTTCTAGAGAATAAAGGCAATGTAATGGAAAATGCCTATCGATAGCTCTCTTTATACACTTGTTTCCAAGAAAAAAACTATAATTAAAAAGTCCTAATAAAAATATTTGCCAGAAAAATACTTTATAAGCAATGTAGGTAATATCCCTTAGAACATAACAGTGATAACTATTGTTCTCATTTATATAAATATAGGTAAAAATAATGAGGAGAAGGAGCATAACAATAGCTAATGCGGTACTAGGTGCTTTATATATAATCTTAAATTCTCAAAATTAACTCTCTGTATTATTATCCTCATATCACAGGAGAAGGAACAAGGTTTCTAGGGAAGTTAAATTATAATATGCTCAGGTTGACACATTTAGTAAGGTATGCATTCTGGATTTGAATCCAGATATGGTTACCATCAAAAATCTTTATCTTTCCAAGAAGTTTTGTAACTCTTGACTTCCAAAATCTGAAGCACTTTGTTTTCCTGTAATGAAAACAAGATATAATAAAAATTTAAAAAATGGAGGTCTAGGAAAATTAAAAATATGAAAACAGCAATATACCCAACTATTCCTTCCCAACTTATTGGCTTGCTATTCATTAGACAATACATGTACAAATACCTATACACCCGTAGTTGATCATTTTGGTTGACTTTAGTAGAAATTAAAATAGACCATGTGCAACCTCTCCTTTCCTGGACACTAGTCTTTTAATTAATGTCCTTACTTTTTCTACCAGAACTAATTAAATTTTGCTAATTACAAATTGAAATCAAAGTGGTAATGTGAAAATAATATACTATCACAGAATTTATAAACATCAGAGCAATGATTACATTCTGCATGAACTAAAATTTATGGATATTTTCTGCAGGTGGAAGTTTTTCATAGAATATTAATTTCTCTTCACAGTGTTTGACAAAATCAAACATACTTTTATGTCTCCTACATCTGAGAAACTATTCTAGCCTCTATAGAGATCCCTCCTGTGCAATTTGGAAGCATGGTACAGGCAAAATGATGGACAGCAATGTGGAGGTTGAGCCTCAAGGCTGAGTTTCAGTCTAAGGTCCACCTTTTACTAATTATGCAACTTCAGAAAAATACTCACCATTCACATTCTCAGGCTTTTCCTCATCTTTAAAATGAGGATAGTCTTTCAGTCCTATTTTCAGATCTGTTGAAAGATCTCAATTAGACAATGTATTTGAGGGACGCCTGCGTGGCTCAGTGGTTAAATGTCTGCCTTTGGCTCAGGAGTGATCCTGGAGTCCCAGGATTGAGTCCCACTTTGGACTCCTTGCATGGAGCCTGCTTCTCCCTCTGCCAATGTCTCTGCATCTCTCTCTCTCTCTCTCTCTGTGTCTCTCATGAATAAATAAATAAAATCTTAAAAAAAAAAAGAAAATGTATTTGAGAATACTTGCTTGAAAATTGTGAAAGGCAAATGAAAAGGCCCTGATATTCAGGGTATGCAAGTGTGTGTGTGAACGAATTGGAACAAAACATTACCATTGTTGCAAGTCCTTATGACACTTGCTCTTTCAAGTCTTCCCTTCCTGAAAGCCTTTCTTTTTTTTCTTTCTTTTCTTGGTAAATGTTCTCCTCTCTGGAATTCTTGCCTCCCTCTCTGCCTCCTTCCTCCCTTCTCTTGTTTTGCCTTCTACATTAATAGACTTTCACATAACTGGGTCTTTTTTTTTAGAGGGAGGAGGGACAGAGGGCAAGGGAGAGAGAGAATCTCAAGCAGGCTCCGTGTCTAGCATGAAGCCAGTCTCGAGGCTGTATTAAACAAGCCTGAGCCAAAATCAAGAGTCAGATGCTTAAGCGACTGAGCCCCCAGGAGTCCCGTGTCTCTTTAAATTATAATCATAACAACAGTAGCATTGATTTAGTAGTGTTTACTAAATACTCATTATGTGGCAGGCATTGTTCATAGCACTTTACGTGCTTTATTTCAATCAAATTCACAGCATCCTCAAAGAAAATATTATTACCATACACAGCATGGAGACTTTCCCTTCTATTCACCCAATCCATTGCTTGTGGATTTTTCTCAGAATAATTATCTCTCTCTCCCCTTTTTCTCTCCCTCTTTTTTCCTCCATGCCATCTCCTGGTGCACCATCATCAAGTCTGCTCCTCCTAAGCATTACTTTTATGCTACTATACAAGTTCCAGACCCACAGTAAACCTATTTTTCTATAATTAACATCATTCCTGATTCCTGCCAATTATAAGCTACAAAAAACTATTTTTCTTTAGAAATATCACCATTAAAGAAGGAGTGAAATCACTTCCTACAAGATTCCTCTGTAAGATCTGTTGTCCCAGGGGGAGAACCTGACAATGACACTGCTAAGTTTGTTGATGTAAATTCCTTGTGGTATTTTAATATTTGTTCTAATGGTAGGAACATAAGATTTGAATCAGAGTCATCACTTTTTCTCCACTACCACCATCATGAAACAGTAACTGTTATGTACACACCATTTCATAATTTAAATTGTAGTTCTTCATGTAAGCTCATTTTAGTCTGACTTAGCCAATTTGGAAATCCATATAAACAGCTTTTTCCCATATAATCACGCATTTATATGTTTTAATTCATGTTGACTGGAAATGCTAAGGGAAAATGTGATCCTACTTGTGAGGTTGAGCGGTTAGCGAAAGATAGAAAAAAAAAAAAAGGAAACTAATATTGATTGTGTTTGCTTGCTTTGCTTCAGGCAAAGTCTAAGGTACTTCATATACAGCTCAATATCAGAGAGCCTATTTTTCAGTGAGGTTCTTGAGTCAGGGTTAGTGTGACTTAGTAACTTGCTCATGGACCAATGGTACAGCTAGATTTAGAGCATAGACCTTTGATTTTTCAAGGCCAACATGCTTTAGGCTATGCTTAGCTGCTTCACTTCCTTCTGGGAATGAAGGTTATGTTGTTGACATATAAAGTCATGTTATCATTCTCAGGCAATTCTTTGGTTTTCCTGGGCATTTTGAACATAGTTCTGACTCTTGGGACATTAGTTCCCTGTGATTTAGGAAACCAAAAAGATAATTTGTTAAATTGTATCTTAGCTATCCAAAGTTAACATAATTTAAATTTTTTTCCTGAGTTTTAATCAGAGAATGATTTTAGCCCCTGAGAAAATCTGATTCAATAATAAGTCAAAATGGTAATAAAATCTAATTTCACCATCTTAGATATGAAAGACATTAATGGGACTTTTTGATCGATCCAGGCCTTTTCTCAAAATTTGGGTACTGTGAAAACATTCCTTAAATCAATTGAGCCATTTATTTCTTGGTGTTCTCATCTTTCTCTTACACTTGATGATTCTGCCTGTCTTGAATAACTGCAGATTGCAAATCATTTTAATGTTTATTTCTCCAATTGACTTTCCTCTCAGATGTGAATAATTTATCTATACTTCTTTCTGTGAGTCTCAAGTGCCAAATCCTATTGTATGAAATGCTAATGTAATCTAGATGATTTTTGTGCAAAAAGGAGAGTAGAGTCAATTCATCTTTAAAAAAATATATGGCCTTCATTGAATTTTATATGGAAAAGAGAAACAAAAATTAGCTAATTCGTTCACAGTTAATATAACTTAGTTTTTTCTGAGTTTTCTTCAGAGAATGATTTTTTTAAATTTTTGTTTATTAAATTCTACCTATTAAACTTCTATGGCATAGTATTTGGCATTTATGTTATGTTATGGATCACAAATGTAAACAAAAATTACTTTTACATTATAGATGAAAATGGTACCTTTCCAAAATATCCGAATGATTCTATCATGAAATAAAATAGTTGAGTTAGAAGATATTTGAAGACATAAAGATAATAATAAAATGTAGCTTGGTTTAATAAAAGTTTACAGATAATGGGTATGTTTTTAGTTTTTCCTTTGAAACTGGCCCCAAAATTCTGATGTTTCTGCATATTTTGAAAGGAATCTTATTTATAGACACCAATTGACATTTTGGGACTGTCAGCAAGAAAGAATATCTACCAGTATTAGAGGAAAATGATGTATTTTCAAATGGTTGCATACCATAATTTACAAAGATGGCAGGATCCTTTTCCAAGGCCTAATGTATTCTTTCTTGGCAACTGGTAAAGTAGATGCATTTGAGGGGTGGGGGGTGGGAGCACATAGAGTAACTGGACATTAGCTAGACCACTGAAGTAGCCTCTTTTGATCTTTAGAAGAGGCAAAGAAATACATGGAACAGAATCTAAAATGATGTCTGATCAGGACAGATTGAATAATTAAAACAAGTTTTAATTAGCTAATTAGTTTCCTCTAGAGTAAGTTTTCTAGTGATTTAGCCCAGAACTCTGTCCATGGGTCCCACTTTGCCATTTAAAAGTTATATCTATGACTTAATAATGACCCAAAGGAAAGCATGTCAAATTGGCTGATTGTTATGAAGCTACATTAAGCCAAGAATATGTAGGATAGGTATACTAAAAAGAGCTAACAGGTATTGAGCACTGTACTTTGGGCTTTATGTCATCTTTCTTAATATTTATAATGATCTATTAATAGGTGACATTATTAACTTTATTTTACAGCCAACAAAACTGAGTCTAGGATAAAGATATACTCTTCTATTCGACACTTAATCCAAAAAGAACTAGGATTCAAATCATAAGCTTCCATTCTTTATAGCATATTATTTTAATGCCTGACCTCAGTATTCCCTATACTTTTAGCATCATAGTACAATGAAAAAAAGAAGATATTATAGGTTGAATCTAGCAAGTTTAAATTATTTAAAATAAATATCTTCCAGATGTGTAAAATTATTCTCTATCCACAATGACCTTCCTCTCTATGATCTATTTTGAGATTTCTACTGATCTTCCTAGACCTGACTGAAAAGTCACCTCCTCTATAAAGTCCTGACAACCTTCCAAATAGAGGATCATTTTTCCCTCTTTTATTCCATAATGACTTAAACACTCATACTTTTTCATGGCTTTCTTGCTTTAATGATTATAATAATTTAAATATGTTTATGTATGAATTTCTTGTTTTATTCTAATGACCTTGAGCCCCTTCAGGGAAGGTACCACGTCTAATTTATCTTTAATTTCCATGGGCTATGAAACATAATAGACATTCAACAAATACTTGAATGAAAACACATAAGGAGTGGAAATGATCAATTTACATAAAGATGCAAAATTTATCTATGTAACTTAGATAAATGTCTCCAGCTACTAGGAGGAAGTATCTTGAGAGAGAACAGTTTTCAAAGGGTTATATTATATAAATATTAATAATGATGTGCATAACTTTTTCAATGTATCAATGATATTCTCCATTTATATCTACTATCAAATCACATAAATGTATCACAATCCTTATTGCTTCCATCACTTTGATTGAAATGCCATCTCTGCCTTACATGGACCCATTTCTCTCTTCTACTCACACTAACAAAACCACATCAGACTTTACACTCTCCAAGCCTTTCTCAATACTACCCAAGTCCATTTTTTTTTTTTTGTCTTTCTGAGTTTAGATGTCAGATTTTATAGGAATATTCTGAGAGTGACAGTTGCCAATCATCTGGAGCTCTGGGAGCTGGGAGAAGCTAAGTTCAGTATAACTGAACTCCTGTGAAAAGGAAGGGAGCTTCCAGGGAGTCCAGCTACTACTTGTCCGGGAAACCAAGAGGTTGAGGTATGTAGGGTTAATTTTGAATGATCTTACAGCTGTACCATACCACAGTACCTAAGTGATTGTGTTACATGTAAATCAATGCATACATTAGTTTATGAAGGGGTACATTCATTGGAGGAAGTAATATACATTGGGTAAAATAATGTGAATAAACTGTATTGTAAACTGCAACTCAATTTTCCTAACACAAAAATTACATTTTATTCACTTGTTAACTCTCCCTAATTGTTTCCTGTTCTCTGAGTATTCGATGCTAAACTCCGTAACATGGTCCGGCCTAGGTTCAAGCTTCAAGTTCTTATTGTTCCCTTCATATGTTCTGGACTTCAATTCATATTCAAAAGGAAATGCTACCAGTTCCATGAATAAATCATGGTTCTTAGGGGCTCATGCTCTTCCTTCTATCTTACCCTTCCTTAGCCTCTCTTCTTTAGCTTGAAGACCCCATCTCAAGACTCAGTTCAAAATCTTTTTTTTTTTTTTTTTTTGCAGTTCAAAATCTTAATGGAGTCTTTACCCATTTCGTGAGCCCTATAGCAACTGGTACTAGAAACATGCTAAAGAGTCACTGTAGTGATTGTGTTTTGTTTCCTCTCCAAACTGTTAGCTCTGGAGAATGAAACACTTCTCTTAGATTTCCAGGTATTTCTAGCTCCTACCATGGTATTCAGATTTCAGTACTTTATTGTTGAATGATTATTAACAACAACAAAATCTAATGGAGGATGAATGAAATAATAAAATTTCTTCTTTATGGCCACAATAGAAAGCTGATAATTTTAAATTTTTAGCACAGTTTCAGACCCTGAAATACTATGTTATAATGTGGACCTTTGTGTCTCAAATTGTAACAAAATCATGCCAGGCATTTTTAGTAGAGGTTTATTCTGGGTATTAAGCAGAGAATGCCCAACTCAGAATATCCCAGATTAAATCTCAAGGAAGGGTTACTTCAAAAGCTTAATGCACATTCTAGGATGCATTTGCTCAGTCATTTGTATTACAACCTACTGATAATTAAATAGAAATGCCTGCATGTGCCTAATCATATAGATAGAAGTAATTGTTATAGGAAGTTGAGACAGATAAGATGAGATTCAGTCTTTGGGAAATAGGTTTGTACTTTCAGTGCTATCAATTGGGCTCAAAGTAACTATTTTCAGTCTGGTGGAATGGCTTATAAAAGGTAATAAACAAATTCTGCTCTTTTCATGTATCTGAGCCTTAAGAAAGGATCCCCAGCATGTAAATTGGTTTTAGATAAATATCTAAAGCCAGAGTTTTAAAACTAAACAAAAAGTCCAAACAATAGCTCTAAATGAAGATTCATGTTTCCCTTCTGTAGTTTTATAATACTATTAGAATTGCCCTGTTAATCACTTAAAAGCTAGACATTAAAACCAAGACCCAATTACAGGAGAAGAAAAAACTGGGTGAGTCTGTGGAAAGAGAAAATGAAGAAAGGGATAGAAGGTGTTAGAGAGAAAGACAGATAAAATAAATATAATTTCTTCAACAGATATTTACTACCAAACAATGTTATTGGTTTCAGAAAACTGGACTGTTTAGTGTAGTAGCAAGAACATGTAACTTAAATCATGGCTTTGTCCCTTAGTAGCTGTGGGACAGTAAATGAATTACTTAGCTACCTTAACCTCCAATTACCCATGCATAAAATTAGATTGATGATAATGTCACTTTGGGGTGCTAATACATGTAAAGCACTGAGAAAATAGACATTTTAATAAATCAGATTTTTAAAAAATTCCTATTTTAATGAATATTTGATCCCAATATTCACCTGCTTTAGCCCTTTTCTGGTTTCCCATTGTGCTCAAAAAAACAAAAACAAAAACAAAAACCCAAACTCATATTTGGCTCTCTGGTTTCTTTGGCTCCACCTCTCTTGTGATTTCTCTGGACTCACCCTATCCTCTTTACTCTTAGCCCCCCAGAGTTTCACACCAACCCATGTTCAGTCTGTAAAACAGGTAATTTCAGAATCTTGTATTTTTTTCTGCCATTGAGATTCCTCTGTCAGTAAATTCATACAAGCTTTCTTAGTCCTCAAGTCCTTTACTTAATGTTACCTCCACAGAGAGCCTTCCCTGGTTACCCTACTTAGCTAAGATCTGTCCTAAATACACACACACTCATAATTCTCTATGATTGCATGGTGATTCTTTCCATTAATGTGCTTTCAAAACTTTAATTATATCTGTTTACTTGTGTATTAGCTGCCTTCCTAGCTACATTTTTAATCACTTTGCTAAAAGACACCAAGCGTGCTTCTCTAAGAAATGTTTGTTGCATGAAGGGAAATGAAGAGAGGTGACAGAGAGGCAATATTTTCCTAAATGCTCTATGGAGCAGTAGAACATTTTTCAGATAACAAAGTAGTCATGGGAGTAGTATTTAGCCAAGAAAGAACATATATGGGCCGTATGAATTTTGAACAATTATAGCAAAAAACAGAGTAATCTTCTCTTACTGCAGAGAAGTAAAAGTTAGATGAAGAATTCTGTGGCGGGATCCCTGGGTGGCGCAGCGGTTTGGCACCTGCCTTTGGCCCAGGGCGCGATCCTGGAGACCCGGGATCGAATCCCGCGTCGGGCTCCCGGTGCATGGAGGCCGCTTCTCCCTCTGCCTGTGTCTCTGCCTCTCTCTCTCTCTCTCTGTGTGACTATCATAAATAATTAATAAAAAAAAAAATTAAAAAAAAAAAATAAAATAAATTAAAAAAAAAAAGAATTCTGTGGCACATATTGGAAAAAAAAACAAAAACAAGATAAAGACAAATAATGGACACCAAACAGTAGCAAAGCAGGGAAAATATTCTTATGTAAACTTTGATAAGACTTTCACAAACTTCACAGTTAAAGATAAGAGTTAAATCTGTAGCAGAACTCCACTCTATGCTACTGGCAGATTTTGGCCATTTAAAGAGAACTAGCTAACTTGGTTGTGCATATTATTATTTTAGGCAAGATTTCAGTTGCTTCTTATACATCATTAGTGGGAGTACAAAAGTTATAGTCCTTTCAGAAACTTATTTATTGATAACAACAAAATACACATGTCGCTTAGCCTAACAATTTCACCTCTGGGACTCTGTCCTTAATTAAGTAGCAGTACAAAATATCAAATAAGTTTTATATACAAAGATATTTATTATAACATTATTTATAGCAATGAAATAGGCCAATTATCCTAAAGGTATTGACATAATAATCATTATGTAGCAGATAAAATTCTGTTTCCAAAGAGTTTGTAATGTTATGGAAAAATGCATGTCATACTTTTAGTGAAAATGAATGAATTGAAATATTTACAATGATAATTTCTATTTGGAAGTTTAACAAATTTTTGAAAATGAGCATATATTACTATATCAGAGTTCAACCACATAAGCAGAACTAATACTATATATATATGTGGCATAAACCAATCATATTAAACATATTTAAAGTTCTATATTTAAAGCCTAAAGCCCTTAGGAGAGGTAGCAAGGAGGGAAGATAAAGCAGGCTATAATCCCACAGGCATGAACTGAAGCTTGTTGTCCACAGGCAGGCAGTCAGAAAGAAAGATTCAGGGGGAAGGGAGGGAAATTGCAGTTGCAGTTGCCTATCAATTCAGGGAAGGCGTACATACTCTTTAAAGAGCTTCCAATGGATTAAATCAGGTCCACCCAAAATACTCTCTCTTTTGATAAAGTGTATTGATTAAGGATTTTTAATTATATCTTTAGATCCCCTCACAGCAGTGTCTAAGTTAGTGTTTGATTGAATAACTAGAGAAGTTATGTGTTAGCTACAAAATGTGGCTGCCGCCTTCCATCTATAGCTCTTTTGAAAGAATATCCCTATAACCAACTCGAACTGGAAAAGTGCTAGAAAAGGAATTCTGGGGACTGTATTTCAGAACAGACAAGTTGATACTTTAGAAAGCTATCACTTTCTCTTTATAAAAGGAAAAAGAAAATGAACTGATTAAAATGCTAATACTTATAACAGTAATAGAAATTAAAAAGAAGATACTATTTATTGAGATATGATATGCCAGTTAGTTGACATGTACAATGCCACTTATCTATTATTATAAAATATTTACAATTATTTTGTCTGATTCATCAATTTGAATGAAAGTTACAAAAGAGAGGAACTTGCTCTATCTTGTTCAGCGCTGTCTGCATTTCTAGTGTTCAGAAGGGGATCTGGCACTTAATAAATACTTGCTAAATAAGTAAGCTAACCGACAAAAGTGTTCACACCAAGACTATGAAGTAATTTATTCTCATTTTAAAAATAGGAAACTAAAAATTAAAATAGATTTCCCTGGATATGAAACAAAATGTTAGAAAACAGGCTGCAAATCTCATAAGACTTTTGGTTCCAGAATCTGAGTTTTTTGAATAACACTACTCCACCCACTAAAGTATTTTATTCTTTCATAAAGGCTCCTACGAACTGTAAAATATCATCCAAATTGAGGAACCATCCTCACTCATTGTATTGTCTAAGGTAAGAAGAAGGAGAGAGGAGAATAGGAGGGAAAGCGTGAGTGTGTATACTTTCATCCCTAGAGGAAGGACTAGGAAGGTAGAGATTAAGATCTGTGGCAGGTGAGGTCAGTGGAAGGCCGTTTGGTCTGAAAGAGCCCCCATGGAGTGAGCCAGGCTCTAAGACAGACAAGATCAATGTGAAAATCAAATGCATTACCTTTGTTTACATCCCAGGTACTGGAGTGTGAGAGTCTTAGGCAAGCAAAGGAGCCAGGCTGTAAGTGATGGATGTCCCACTTAAATGACGCTTTGCAAAGCCTTCATCATGTACTGGCAGAAGAGTCACAAGAGAATAAATGACTTTCTTTTAAGTTCCAAGAACAGGACAGAGGAGACAGACAGTGTGAATGTCACAGTCCCCATTCAATTGATTTCTCAGCTGCTGATGCTAAAGAGCAGTCTCCAGAGGAAAGAGAAGGCTAACAAATACACCAACCCAAGGAAGTTTGACTTGTCTATAATGAAATACAAATGATTTTATTTCTTCTATTTACTTTTGAAGAAAATTCTTTACCCATTATACACAAACGGAACTAAATGGCTAAAGAAGAAAAGAAGAAAAATGGTCATTATTCCATAACTCTTACGGTTTTGTTTTTCAAGTTGTCCCTTTTAACTCTTAATATACATGAGTTTCAGACTTAAACTTACACAATGAAAAACACACTTATTTCTTTCTTTTAGTTAAACTTCCCATTAAGTAAATCAAATATATTAAAAGGCAAATTCACAAATCACCAGTACAGCAAAAAATTATTTAGAATGCTTAAGTATTTGGCACTTGCTCATCCTTTACCTACTATAAAAGTGTGTTTTCTTATACATACAAGGACTAAGTTCTTGACTTTAAAATTTAGAGAAAGGTAAGGAATGAAGAGAGAGTAGCAGCAACATTTCAACAAAGTATAAAAAATAATTGGTGATTTTTGAATAGTCTGAAATGAAAGTGGTTACCTCATACATCTCAGGGAAACTAGAATTCAAATTACACACACAAAAGAATTATTAAAATAAACCTTGTCAAAAATGCATTCAGTCTACAAAAATAAACAATTCCTGCCTTTGAAAAGTCAATCATCAATTACAGAGGTTAAGTCTCTAGATAAGGAGTAGATGAATAGCTACAATGGTTAGGGAAAGAAAGTTGCTTGAAAATGACTTTTTCTGGGTTATATCCCTCAATTCATTCATTCATCTCTTTGATATTTCAGTATTTATGGATCACCTATGCTGAGCCATGTACTATTTCAGGAGAGATTAATTGGTTAGAAGACTCAGGTTGCTGGTTTCCAGTACTCAGTAGACTGGAGACTCATGTAAATAAGGACTCTCAATTCCACACACAAAAAAGTGGTGTCAAAAAATAATTGATGAGGTGGTGCTGTGGACTCACAAGGAGAAACACCTTAACTCTTCTCAAGATTTTATACAAGTATTTCAAACTAGCTGATGCCCAAGGTGAGGCTTGAACAAAATAGTAAGAGTGAACAAGATGAAAATGGCAAAGGCAGAGATGGTTAACCAAAACAGCAAATACACACACAGACAAGACAAATAATGGATCAATATGGCAAGTTAAAAGTAGTTTAATGTGATGAGAGCATATAGAAGAGAAAGAAATTGGTTTTAGGGGAGAGGAGAAATGAGCAGGAACTAGATCATGAAGAACAGGATAAAGCATTTTCTTTTTATTCCACAATCAATGGGGAAGCCATTTAATTATTTTAATCAAGAAAGTTAAGTCTCTCAATACCAGAGGGATGTTTCATAGTGTTCAGCCATCAGCTCAGATGGGATAAGAAACTACCCTAAATAAACCGATCCCTCCCACTAATTCTGGGGCTTTCCTTTGAGAACTTGCATAAAACAGGGGAGAACTTGGATTCACCATTTGGAGAAGTCCTCTGTAATGACTGCTAAGAAATCTCTAGAACACAGTCTCACATTAAGAGCACACAAATACAGATCTATTTACCAGGGTTGAAAATACAATTGTAGACATATGTCAGTGCTCCAAAGATTTCAGTGAAGCCACTTTCTATACCTTTAGCTAATTGGTTTTGGAGTTCTACTCTACCACATTCCAATTTTTAAATTATGAGCTACCAGATTGGATAATACTGTCAGGACATTTGTGTATGTTGATACTATAGTGAGAGCTTACTCATCGACATGTGAAGCCACATTCTCCTGACAGCATATCTGTTATATGATTTCTGTACTGATGTGGTTATATGAGATCTAAGTAGTCTATATCCAGAGTCCTTGAGCTGAACTATTAATTAAGTTGTGCTTGGCTCTAAACATTCTGATCCCTGACAGCAGCTAACCTGATCTATCCTTTCTGCAGCTGATGCCGCCTACACACTCCTCCCTTTTTATATTCAGTCTTAAGCCTTATTACAGATCATTCCTTATTGCATTAAAATCACCACCTCTTTTGACACCTGCCACCCTCACTGGACCACAGGCTGCTAGAGGGCAAGTGCTGTATTTGTTCAGAGTGGAGGCCCAGTAGGTGGGAGTCATCAGAGAGCAGGAAGAGTGGGGAATCAGGCTGTCCATTTAAGGTGAGACCATCAGAAGTGGCAGACTTTGTATATGTCCCCACCAGTGACATGCTCTTCCTGAGGGCACTTACCACATTTCTGGTGCCCCAAAGCTCTTTACTTCCTGTCCATCCCACTCTGCAGTAAATTATGATACCCATTACCACTACTGTTACCTCTCCTGATCCCCGGAATGGCTTGTTTCTGTCCTCAGCCCACTTGCCTCTCTCTCCCTTTCTTTTTTGGCTTTATGGTTCAAGAAATCAGCTAAAGCTTTGGCAGCTCTAGGCATTTTTCTTGGATTCTATAACCTGACAACTGCAGAGAATATGGATGTCAGGTAAGTCACAGGGAGGGAGAAAATATTTGAGAATAAATGTCTGACAAAATAGGTTTTCCTATAATATATGAAGAACTATACAATTGACTACTTAAAGAAAAACCATAAAGGGACGGAGTAAATGACTGAAAGAGAGTGTGACTACTAGGGTCCTAGTGATTTTTCACTTGTGCTTGTTATCTTGTTAGTTGGATGTTTTTCTTTTATTTGGATGGATTTACTCAGCTGTTCATATTTATTTTGTACATTTGTAGTTTATATGTTAAACTTTAACAGAAGTGCATAAAATGAAAGGGAAAATATATTTTCAGATAGAAAGTCACCTATTGAGTTCGGGTATACAGACATTTGAAGAAAAATTTTGGATGGAAAAGGTAGAAAACTTATTAATAATAAGTACTTAATAAACAAATCTTATCCAAAGTTCCAAAGATATACCCATGGGAGTCATGCCTATGTTTCTAAGACTTGCACTCATTACTCTCTTTCCAAAAAATTAGTACACTAAAATGCAAAATAATTTATTTCTGTTTGGCCTTATTTAGTTTACAAGCACAATTTCAAATGGTATTTCTTTTAAGTTGATGCTTGGCATTGGTTGGTTTTTATACAGTTGCTAGGTTTAATATTTAAAATCAGCAAACATTTATGAACATCAATTAATGTGGTAATAATTTTCCTATTTAAATTCTCTCTATTGAATTCTAATAGCAAATATTTAAGGTGCTACTTTTTATCCTTTCCAAATGAGAAAATGGGAGCCAGTAGTATGTAAGTAACTTGCTGTTAAATTCAAATTCTCTAATTCTAACAATAATTTCACTTCTACTTCAAAAAATGGGAATAGGAGTGGTAGTGGAAGATTCTTGTCTATCTACACCAGTTTGTTCTTATGTCAGTTTGTTTCTTTCAGGGCCCCAAAGAAAAGCTCATGACCTCTTGTGGAGAGAGTTACATGACCTGTTACAGTGACCAATGACATCTGAAGAAGCTGGCCCAAATTACTTAAAGAGCATAAGATCTCTTTGGGTTCAGGAATGGACCTATAAGACTCATTGCCCTTTTATTTTGTAAAATCTGCACTCTATAAAATGACTAAGACTTTTTATTACCTAACCTCATTTTTTTTCTTTATCTATATATCTCACACAAGAAACTATCTGTAAGTGTATTTATTGACTTCTAGAGGATTGCTGAAAAGATATACCAGGTTGACTTATAGACACAGGGTTCACACAAGCAAGTAGCAGAAGTGTGTTAGAAGGAGCATAAGTTTAGGAAAAAAGTATAATTAAGGAAACTTAAATAATTTAAGGCGTTCTTATCATATGTCAGGTACTTTAAATGTATCATCTTATTCTCACAATATATTGAATATCTCTATCTTGCACTCTGGCAACTAATTGTAAGCCAAATGTCTCACCAATTCATGGAATGAAGCCATTCACATCATATCAAACTTTTTCAGAAAGGTTTTTTCAGTATCTCACCTGTCATGTGAAATCTCCCCCAATAATAAATTTATTCACTTCATTCTTCTTTTTGCATATCCCTTCCCTCCCAAGAGACTGTAACTAGCTTAATCCTGGGCAGGACTCAATGACTGAAAGAAAATTCTTTTTTTTTTTTAATTAATTTATTTTTTATTGAAGTTTAATTTGCCAACATATAGCATAACACCCAGCGCCCATCCCGCCAAGAGACCCCCTCAGTGCCCATCACCCAGTCACCCCAAGCCCCCACCCACCTTCCCTTCCACTACCCCTTGTTCATTTCCCAGAGTTAGCTGTCTCTCATGTTTTGTCACCCTCACTGATATTTTCACTCCTTTCCCTTTATTCCCCTGAAAGAAAATTCTGACTTACATCCAAAAACTATTCTTTCTTCCCTTACTGTCATACTTCTTCATCTCTTCTTTCTGAACCAGAGACATTTCTATCTTTCTTTCTCAAATCTGGGTCACCGACTGTCTTTCCTTGATTTACTTCCTTCATTATACTTTATTACTATCCTGTTATAATTGGTAGGGCCATGCAGAAGATTTATTTTTTAAGGAACAGAAGATCTAATTTACAATCAGCTCTTCCTCACACCTGCTTAGTTCAACTCTTGTGACTTCTGTCTGTTAACAGGATTCTGATGGATCCTTCTTGTTCTGGCTAGAGTTTTAACTTTTTAAGTTTAACAGTTCTCTATATTCATCCCTTCTATTTAAACATATATATAGAAAATACATATCTATGCTGTTAGTGAAATTGTATGTAACAATCAAACTGAAAATAATGAACCTTGACAGAAATCTACAACCTAAATTCTATATTTCCCACTTTATGCATATAGTAATTGAATATGTAGGCATAAACAAAGCTAAGGTCACACAACTAGCAAGTGAGAGCCAAAGGCTAATGCTCAACCACCGAGCCACTCAGGCATCCCAACAAATAAAATTCTTTATTCAGTTTTTGTTTTATGGCCTATTATATGAAAATAAAGTGACCCATACCTTGAAACCATGAACATCGTCATTCTTTAATATGATTCTACGTTCACTGCCTTGTATACATAGGCAGGAAAGATGAAATGTCTTAATACAAGGTTAAACTCTCCTCAGAGTGGATATTAGCAGAAGCCCCTAAAATTTTTGAAGACTGAATCAATGTTCTCAAGGATTAAAGCTTTGAGGTAAAGTAAATCCTCTACAGAGTGATAACCAGGACTGCACCCATATGTGTGAACAGAAGATGTTGCCAATACCCACAACATATCTCTCTTTTTCTTAAAGAGATAACAGTGTACTACCTCAACAGTTTAAAAAATTTATTGCTATGCCTTCATCCAACTTCTTGGATGTTATCAGTCTGCTTCTTAAGGATATACCATTCAATATGGTCAGACAGCACAGTCATTTTTATCTTTGCACTTACTCAGTGTCCAGAATCATTATACTCTCCATGCCAGACACTTGGCAGGAGACCTAGTTTGAACTCCATGAGAAACAAATTCTAAGATAGGATGTGTGTGCAGGGAGTGTATTGGAGAGTGGCCAACACTTGCAGGTGAGTAAAGAAAGAATAGAACTGAAAGAAGAGTTATATTCTGATGCAATTGAACTGAGGGCCTCATCTCTCTTACGGGGAATGCTGGAATTAGTACTTCGGATTTGTTCCACCTTGAGTCAAATGGTTGAATTTTAACTGGCTCATTGACCAGTCATTAATGCAGCCCCTGGAAGTAGGTGTGGTCTGAGCAAAAAAGCTCTTTTTAGCAAAAGGCAATTTCCAAAGAATTCAATTTACGGTCATCAGCTGCCACCACTCCCAACCCTCAATGGGGAAGGGGAAGAGAGCCTCCATCAAGAAGGGAAGATTTGGGCAGCTCATCACAGCACCTGCCAGAGCAAGTATCAAATATTTATGGTATAAATGAATAAATGTGGGGTGATATGATGCCAGAGTTAAAAAAAAAAAAAGCAAAATCAAAGAAGTACAGTTCATGCCTTCAGAATCATTTGGGGGACCACCCCTGCTTTATCCCATAGGCACCAGTAAACAAATACTTTAACCCACTACCAGAAGATAATTTATAGTTTTACAAGTCCTTCTAAAATAGGTTGTTCGGGGGCACCTGGGTGGCTCAGTTGGTTGAGCACCAGACTCTTGATTTTGACTCAGGTCATGATCTCAGAATCATGAGATCTAGCTCCTCATTTTCTGGCTCTGTGCTCAGCAATGAGTCAGCTTGGAATTCTCTCCCTGTCCTTCTTCCTCTGCTCCTCCCCCTGCTCCTGTACATGCATACTCTCTCTCTCACACACAGACACACACACACACTCTCTCTCTCTCAAATAAATATTTATAAATGAATGAATGAATGAATGAATGAATAAATAAATAAATAAATAATAAATTTGATTAAATAGGTTCTCCAAACAAGTAGTGAATGATGTAGATAAAATTAAATTTTGTTATAACCTGCAGTCTATTGATAAATACTTGAGGCAGACAGAGTATGACATTTCTCCAGGAACTTCCAAATCTTAATGTTAATGCCTTGCTAGAAAGAAAAATAACCTTAGCTTGACGATAGCTAGGCCTCCAGGATCCTCTGAGTCTTTAGCACATGAAAGTCCTTTTGGAAACTTTCCTTTGTCTTTATCTCCTCCAACTCCAAAGTGATGCTCAGTTACTCCTCACAATCCCAGAGCAGCTCTTTCTGCCCATGGGTCCTGTCCCTGTGCTTTAGGAAAACCACCTCTTTGCACTGAAGGCTTCTCAAGAATTCTTTCTTGGCCATCAGCTCTGAACCTATTTCTACATCAGTGTACAACCAACCAAAACTAAAATCCAAGATGTTGGAAGAAAGAACTATATATATATGTATATATATGTATATGTATACATATATATATCCTTTGTTAAACATTGGAGCAAAATATGCATCTATTTAAGACTAGGTGAAATGTGCTATAGTATCTCCAACTTTTTTGAAACTGTTTCTTTGGTAGGCTCTCATTAACAATCTGAAAATTCCCTTCTGGCCATTTCCAATGTTGTTATCCCAGCTGCACTTTACCCTTCCTGGCTGGGACTACCCACCACCTTCTAAATGGCCTTCTTATTTCTTATACTTATAATCAGGTCCCCCCCCCCCCCCCCCCCGACTCCCACCTCCCAACCATCATCCATCTTGTACCCAGTGTGATCTACTATTCAAAACCAAATCTCTCTTCTACTTAAAACATGATATTACTTTCCTAAAATCCTTTGCACAGCAATCAAAACTGCTTAGGCAGCCTTCTTCTGCTTGACCAAACCTCTTTCCTTTGAGTTAGTTCCCCACATGCACACATTCACGCACTATATTCACACTACGGGGAATATGTCCATTTATTTAACAATTATATATTGTTACATACTATATATTGTATTATATATTGTACTATTAGGAATTTAGAGAATAGTAAATATGACACAGAAATAGACAAAAAGTCTTCCAGGGCAGGCATTTTTTTTCCTGCCTGGAATGCCCTTCTTTCTGAATGACATAAACTTTTATGCATTCCTAGGTTTGGGAGCCAACAGCCAAAAGAATTCTTGAGAACATTTTCAGTGCAAAAAAGCATTTTTATTGAAGCAAGGGACAAGATCCTTTGGCAGAAAGAACTGCCTGTGGGATTGTGAAGAGCAACCAAGTATATACTTTGGAGTTGAGGGAGGTAAAAACAAGGGAAGCTTCCAAAAGGATTTTCATATGCTAAAGAAGACTTATAGGATTCTCCATACCTGGCTATTATCAAGCTAAGGTTGTTTTTCCCTCTAGCAAGGCATTAACATTAAGGTTGGCAGTTCCAGGAGGAATATTATACTCTGCCTGCCTCAACTATTTGTCAATGGGCTGCAAGTTATAAGGAAATTTAATTTTATCTTCATTTCTTTTTGCCTTTGTTCTCCACATTATAACAAACTTTATAAATCTTCCTTTTTAAAAATCTCATCTGCCAGTCACCCAGCCACAATAACTGATTTCTCTTTTCTTGGCCATTATATTCCATGTGTACATGTTCCTGTAATGTACTACATGTAAAAACTTTGAAAAATTTAGAAGTTTTATTATGTACCATATCACACATGTAAGTAATATGTGTTGTGTATATGGTATGTATATGTATATATGTGTACTTAGATGTGTATATATGTGTATATGTATGTGTGTGCATGTGTATTTGAAGCATTAAAATAAACAGCTATGAACTCACAACCATACTTAAAAAAAAAAAAAAAAAAAACTAGAACATTACCACTATGGCAATATCTGTATGCTTGTTCCTAGTCTATTTTTTTTTCATTTTATTCCAAAGATATCACTATCCCAGATTTGTGTTTATAAGCCTCTTGATATTATTTTTTGTTGTAAGTATATGTGTTTTAATTCTTGAGCAATATACCATGTATTTTGCATTAATTTTCAAATTTGAAATTATAATCACATGATGTATAATGATTTGATCATGAAAATTAATAAACTTTAATTAAATATAACACCATGGATGAATTTTAGCAACAAAATATTGAATGAAAAAGCAAGCAGTAACAGACTACATATAGGATGGCACCATTATTATTGCAATCCATTTTATTTTTTTTACATGTATGTCTTCCCACTAGACTATTAGTTCTTTGGGGACAAATTTATTTTATTTATTTATTTTTCCCCCTAGAATAGTTTTATTTATTTATTTATTATTAATTAATTAATTTATTTATTTTTTATTGGAGTTCAATTTGCCAACATATAGCATAACACCCAGTGCTCATCCCGCCAAGTGCCCCCCTCAGTGCCCATCACCCAGTCACCCCAAGCCCCCACCCACCTTCCCTTCCACTACCCCTTGTTCATTTCCCAGAGTTAGCTGTCTCTCATGTTTTGTCACCCTCACTGATATTTTCACTCCTTTCCCTTTATTCCCCTGAAAGAAAATTCTGACTTACATCCAAAAACTATTCTTTCTTCCCTTACTGTCATACTTCTTCATCTCTTCTTTCTGAACCAGAGACATTTCTATCTTTCTTTCTCAAATCTGGGTCACCGACTGTCTTTCCTTGATTTACTTCCTTCATTATACTTTATTACTATCCTGTTATAATTGGTAGGGCCATGCAGAAGATTTATTTTTTAAGGAACAGAAGATCTAATTTACAATCAGCTCTTCCTCACACCTGCTTAGTTCAACTCTTGTGACTTCTGTCTGTTAACAGGATTCTGATGGATCCTTCTTGTTCTGGCTAGAGTTTTAACTTTTTAAGTTTAACAGTTCTCTATATTCATCCCTTCTATTTAAACATATATATAGAAAATACATATCTATGCTGTTAGTGAAATTGTATGTAACAATCAAACTGAAAATAATGAACCTTGACAGAAATCTACAACCTAAATTCTATATTTCCCACTTTATGCATATAGTAATTGAATATGTAGGCATAAACAAAGCTAAGGTCACACAACTAGCAAGTGGCAGATTCAGAATTCAAAATTAAGTCTCTATAGAGAGTCCAAATTCTGGGCTTTCAATCGTATCACTTTGGTGACAAATAGCCCCTAACTTTGTATGTGGACTTGACCTTTGTATTCTGCTGAACTTCAATTTCCTCATTTTTAAAAAGAAAATCTTAACATTGCCTCTATATATCTTACTTTCTTACTGTGAAAATTAAATTAAATTAATTTAATTAAATTAAATTTAAATTAAAATTAAAGTCTTGGATGTTTTACAGCAACATACTAGGTAAAAACAGTATCCAAATATTATCTACTACTATTATTCTATCATTTTAAACTTAATATTCACATTCCACTGTATTGTTTAATTATTATTTTAGACAGATTTTTCTTTGTAATCCATACTAGAGTTTCTGTCCTAAAAATCTGAACTGTTTGAGAAATTCCCAGTGACAAACATTTAAGAGACATAAAAAATATTTTTAACTGGAATTACAGTTACTGGGGATCTTACAATTATTTTTTCTTCTAAAGGATTTTCCTCAGTTCTGGCATGTTAAAGGATGAATGAGTGGATGATTGGTTGATGTACTTTTCTTCTAAAAACACCTTTAAAAATTACTGCCTGAAAAAAAATCAATGTCTCGAATCACTGTCAGGTATGTATATCAAGCAGTAGGTAGCCAGAGTAATTGAATAAATTATGCACATCTTTCTCTGTATGTTGGTAAGCTGTGTTGGATGTCTTAAAGTTGAAAAAGGCTGAATCTGAATTTATTGGCAGTGGGCCATTATAAATAAAATAAATTTTTGCTTTTTCTTTATCTTGTTTAGTATTTGATCATACTCATGCCTGGCACAATAATTCATTATATTTTAATGTCCTACTGAAGTAAAAAAATACATAGAAGTTAAGGAGATACATATGAGACAATCATTTTAGAATAAACATTGACATTCATTATCTTTAAAAATTAAGACTACTTTCTAGTTCATTTCTTAGTTACTTGATGAATACTGTATTGTAAAATAATTAAAAATATATGTATTTGTCTCTGTCCCTGGTTCCTATTAATATTTGGTCTTTGACCTCAGCTCCTGATAGAGTGCTCTTAAAACTCTTTTAATTTCCTAAGTGATAGAAGTGTCTCACATGGAAATCCTGGGTGATAGGAGTATCTTTGGTATTAGTGAGGTGACGTTTGGTGGTGGGCTCTTGGATGGAAGCTGGTCACTAGAAAGACCCAGCCAAGATTAGAAATCTACTCCTCATTCTGGAGAGAAGGGGGCTAGAAATAGGTAATAATTAATCATGCCTAGGAAATGAAGCTTCCATGAAAATCCCAAAAGTACAGAGTTCAGAGAGCTTCCACGTTGGTGAACAACTCCAGGTACAAAGAGGATGACATATCCCAACTCCATAGAGACAGAAGCTCTTGGACTTGGGAATCTTCCAGACCTTGCACTATGTATCTCTTCATTCCACTATTTATTTGTGTCATTTAAAATATCCTTCCTATTAATTCCATAATAGTAAATAAACTCTTTTCCTACATTCTATGAACCTCTCTTGCAAATTATTGAACCTGAGGAGGAAGTTGTGGAAATCTCTAATTTGTAGCCAAGTTGAACAGAAGTTGTGGGTAACCTAGAAGCCAAGTACTTGTGATTGGCATCTGAAGTGGGAGGCAATCTTGTGGGATTGAGATCTTAACCTTATTGAATCTGGCCTAACTCTAGGAAGTTAGTATCAGAATTACTCAGTGTGGAAAATCCACACATCCAGTATCAGAGGTATGATGAGTGTGAGTAGAGAAAAATTGTGGGTTTTCCCCAGACACACGTAAAAAGAGCTGGGATATTCACTCAATAAGATTTATGTTTTCTGTAATTCTTCCTATTCAAATTGTATGCATCCTTTAAGGCTTAGCATAGGTCTCATTCCTTCAAAAAGTTTCCTTGATTCTGCCAAATAAAAGCAAATGAATTCTTGTGGTATTTTCTCTTTTACTCTCTTTATTCTTTTTTATTCTCTTTACTTGGAGATGAAACAACACACTTCAAATATCACATTGGTCAAAAAATAAATCTCAACAAAACTTAACAAATATTTTGAACAAATGAAAATGAAAATACAATTAGCAAAATGAGTGTAATGCAGCTAAGAAATACTTAGAAAAAATTATATAATTAAATCCATATATTAAAAAAGAAGAAAGATCTAAGATCACTAAGTTTCCACTTTTGAAAATTAATGCAGAAGGGGAGAAGGCTGGGAGGTTGGAATAACTGGGTGATGGACACAAAGGAGGGCACTTGATGGGATGAGCAGTAGGTATTACGCTATATGTTGGCAAATTGAATTTAAATAAAATATTTTTTAAAAAAGAAAATTACAAAAAGGAGGGCAAATTGAATCCAAAAGAAGCAGAATCCAAAAGAATCAGAATGGAAATACTAGAGTAGAAACACTCCTTTAATTCCAGTTAAAGTTGAAATAGGAAATCTACAGAAAAAATCAATGGAACCAAAATCTGGTTCTGTGAAAAGTTGGTTCTTTAAAAAGATCAATACAATTGAAAAGCCTCTAGCCAGGCTAACTATGAAAAACAATGAGAGGACACAACTAGAAATGAGAGAAGGGGCATCACTGCAGATCCTATGGACATTAACAGAGAAATAAAGAGATACTATCCCTAAAACCTAATAACCTAGATGAAATGGACCAATTCTTTGCATGACAAAATCTGCCAAAACTCACACAACAAGAGATAAACAATTTAAATAGGCCTATGTCTATTAAAGAAATTATATCAATAGTTAGTAGCCTTCCAAAACATTAAGCACCAGATCCAGGTGTGTTCACTATAGACTTCCTCCAAACATTTAAAAAGAATTTATACAAATTCTCTATAATCTTTGTCAGAGGACAGAAGCAGGGGGATTACTTCCTAAGTCATTCTAAGAAGCCATCAATACCCTAATACCAAAGGCAGACAAAGGCATTAGAAGAAAACTGCACATCAATGTCTCTCATGAACATAGATGCAAAACCCTCAACAAAATATTAACAAATTGAATCCAACAAATAATAAAAAGAATTATATATCAAGACCAAGTTATATTTCTCCTAAGTATGCAAGACTGGTTTATCATTCAAAAGTCAATTTAATGTAATCTATTGTATTAACAAGATACAAATAAAAACATCACATGGGCATATCAATAGATGCCGAAAAAGCATTTGACAAAATCCAGCATCCATTAATGACAAAAACTGTCAGTAGGTTAGAAATAAAGGGAAACTTCCTCAACTTGATACGAATATCTAAAAAACCCTACAGCTATCATCATAGTGATGAGAAACTCAAATCTTTCCCACTGAGATTGGGAACAAGGCAAGGACAGTTCCTCTCAATATTCCTTTTCAACATTGTACTGGAAGTTCTAAGCAATAAGATGTATATACAATTAAGAAGAAATAGATAAAACTGTTTTTGTTCACAGATGAAATGATTGTCCATGTAGAAAATTTGAAAGAATTGACTGAAAAAAGTCCTGATAAGCAATTTTAGTGATGTTACCAAATATACAGTCAGTATATAAAACACTATGAATAAATAATGTTTCTGCAGAACTCAAATTAATATAACTAGAAGTATATCAAGCAGTATTTGAAAAGTGATGAAGGTTGGCATATAAGTAATTCTATTTCTACAAAAAAATGACCCTAAAATTTAGAGTCTCAAATCAATAATCATATGTAGATCACAATTCTGCTTGGCTATTTTTCTGGTCTAGGTCAGTTTTGGCTTAGTTGGATGTGTGCATAAGTCAGTGAGTTGGAAGAGGGTTGGCTGGTCCTGGATGTACTTGCTGAACATTTATGACAGTTGGCTGGCTGGCTGTTGGAGCATTAATGATGAGTGGACTAAGTGGTACACTTCATCTAACACAGAAGTCTTGAACTTTCTAAGGCTTCTTCAAAATAAAGATTCTATTTTCAGGTCACTTTCACACACAGATACTACAAAAAAAATTTTTTTAGATACTTTCAATCTCCAAATATAAAAAGATGATAACATAGCATCTTATTTTCAAGGTACATTTCCCATTTTATTCTTAGCAAAAAACAAAAAACAAACGAACAAAAAACAAAAACAAAAAACAAAACACACACACACACACACACACACAAACTTGCCTTCATCCATCTCAAGTGGGTCTTTATTCTAAAAACAAACCAAAAAAACCCTACATTAAGACCAATACTTCAAAATCTTTTTTTTTTAATTTTTATTTATTTATGATAGTCACACAGAGAGAGAGAGAGAGGCAGAGACACAGGCAGAGGGAGAAGCAGGCTCCATGCACTGGGAGCCCGGCGTGGGATTCGATCCTGGGTCTCCAGGATCGTGCCCTGGGTCAAAGGCAGGCACCAAACCGCTGCGCCACCCAGGGATCCCTAAGACCAATACTTCAATACAGTTTGAAAAAAGTTGAGAAAATCAAAACCAGCCATTGTCATGAAGGTTAACAAGATATTATTGAAAATGGCACATGGTACATGCTAAGATTTAATAGACCAGAAAGCAATTTAAAATCTTGACACATGATCAAATCTAAAGTAACAGAATAACAGGTCCACTAGAATGAAAATGTTAGACTATTTTTTACTATAACCTAAATGTTAGCTGTTTCAAAATTTTATAAGAAGTTTACTTAAACGTAAACAAAGGGGTACCTGGGTAGTACAATCAGTTGAGCTTCTGACTCTTGGCTTCAACTAGGGTTATGATCTCCTGATCCTGAGATCAGGCCCTGGGTCAGGCTCCACATTCAGCTAGGAGTCTACTTGAGTTTCTCTCTCCCTCCTCCTCTACCTCTCCCCACCATGTTCCCTCTCTCTGTCTTTCTCACGAATAAATCTTAAGAAACAAAATAAAACAAAAACCATATATAGCTCCCTAGCTCCCTTTTCTAAAATTGTCTGATGCAATAGTTAGGATATGTAGCTACGTACTCTGTATTTTAAAATGACCTCCAGGTTATAGTAATGCATAACACATTATAGGAATTTCTAACCTGATTCATCCTTCTCTATGGAGGGAGACTACAAAGAAACATGTCTATTAAGACCTTGATTGGGTAAAGAAAAAAAAATCTTTCCAATAATTTTTGACCATTAATTACCCACAGATAAGATTTTGACTGAAATCTGTACTGCCTGTGTGGCCTGATAAAAGGTACAATAAAAAGTTTGTTTAAAGGGATTTCAGAATGGTAATGTCCTCATGTACATGGAAATAGCAAATGCACATCCCCAGACTATACATTAAACTCAGGACTGAAATTACTACCAAACAGAAATTCCATGGAATATTAGGTTATAATTTAAAAAAAAATCACAAAGGACAGTAGTCACCATTAGCAAAATGACTAGAAAAAGCAAACTGTCATTGTTGCTGTTAATTAGCAGATATTGATCTGAAGTAAATGTACTTAAGATTTAAATAAATTTTAAAAATATATTAAAATTAGGAAGTAATAAGATGTTTTCAAAAGTACTAGGCATATAAAAGAGGTTATAGGACTTAAAAGATAGGGACAATAGAGTAAGAAAATTTAATGTAAAAATCATTGAAAGAATTGTGTTAGAAGGAATGAGTAGTGACAATGTGGCCCAAGAAATTTCTAGAAAGTTATTCATTGAAAATACTCCATATTTAATAGAGATGTTATTATTAAATCTAGGAAACAAGGAATTCCAAGAAGGGTAAGTAAAATACATGAATATCTTTCCACATTTTAGAAAAACTAGATTCTAGTCACTTTCTTTCAAATAGTTTCATCCTGTCTTCATATAAATGATAACTATGATGGCAATGACAACTACTACTACTACTATCAAAATCATCATGATTTTCATTAATAATAACCATTTATTTTATTTTATTAAAATTTTTTTATTGTAGTTCAATATGCCAACATATATCATAACACCCTGTGCTCATCCCACCAAGTACCCCCTCAGTGCCCACCACTCAGTCACCGCAACCCCCTGCCCACCTCCCTTTCCACTATCCCTTGTTCGTTTCCCAGATTTAGGTGTCTCTCATGTTTTGTCACCCTCACTGATACTTTCACTCATTTTCTCTCCTTTCCCTCTTATTCCCTTTCACTATTTTTTATATTCCCCAAATGAATGAGACCATATAAGGTTTGTCCTTTTCCGATTGATTTATTTCACTCAGCATAATACCCTCCAGATCCCTCCAGGTCGAAGCAAATGGTGGGTATTTGTCATTTCTAATGGCTGAGTAATATTCCATTGTATACATAAACCACATCTTCTTTATCCATTCATCTTTCAATGGACACCGAGGATCCTTCCACAGTTTGGCTATTGAGGACATTGCTGCTATAAACATTGGGGTACAGGTGTCCTGGCATTTCATTGCATCTGTATCTTTGGGGTAAATCAGTGCAGTGCAATTGCTGGGTCTTAGGGCAGTTCTATTTTCAACTCTTTGAGGAACCTCCACACAGTTTTCCAGAGTGGCTGCACCAGTTCACATTCCCACCCACAGTGCAAGAGGGTTCCCCTTTCTCCACATCCTCTCCAGCATTTGTTGCTTCCTGCCTTGTTAATTTTCCCCATTCTCACTGGTGTAAGGTGGTATCTCATTGTGGTTTTGATTTGTATTTCTGTGATGGCCAGTGAGGCGGAGCATTTTTTCATGTGCTTATTGGCCATGTCTATGTCTTCCTCTGTGAGATTTCTGTTTATGTCTTTTGCCCATTTCATGATTGGATTGTTTGTTTCTTGGGTGTTGAGTTTAATCAGTTCTTTATAGATCTTAGATACTAGCCCTTTATCTGATACATCATTTGGAAATATCTTCTCCCATTCTGTAGGTTGTCTTTTAGTTTTGTTGACTGTTTCTTTTGTTGTGCAGAAGCTTCTTATCTTGATGAAGCCCCAATAATTTATTTTTGTTTTTGTTTCTCTTGCCTTCATGGATGTATCTTGCAAGAAGTTGCTATGGCCAAGTTCAAAAAGGGTGTTGCCTGTGTCTCCTCTAGGATTTTGATGGATTCTCTTCTCACATTTAACTCTTTCATTCATTTTGAGTTTATCTTTATGTATGGTTTAAGAGAATGGTCTAGTTTCATCCTTATGCATGTGGAGGTCTAATTTTCCCAGCACGATTTATTGAAGAAATTGTCTTTTTTCCAGTGGATAGTCTTTCCTGCTTTGTCGAATATTAGTTGACCATGAAGTTGAGAGTCCACTTCTGGATTCTCTATTCTGTTCCATTGATCTATGTGTCTGTTTTTGTGCCAGTACCACACTGTCTTGATGACCACAGCTTTGTAGTACAACCTGAAATCTGGCAGTGTGATGCCCCCAGCTATGGTTTTCTTTTTTAAAATTCCCCTGGCTGATTCCACACAAATCTTAAAATAATTTGTTATAACTCTCTGAAGAAAGTCCATGGTATTTTGATAAGGATTGCATTAAACATGTAAATTGCCCTGGGTAACATTGAAATTTTCACAATATTAATTCTGCCAATCCATGAGCATGGAATATTTTTCCATCTCTTTGTGTCTTCCTCAATTTCTTTCAGAAGTATTCTGTAGTTTTGAGGGTATAGATCATTTACCTCTTTGGTTACGTTTATTCCTAGGTATCTTATGCTTTTGGGTGCAATTGTAAATGGGATTGACTCCTTAATTTCTCTTTCTTCAGTCTCATTGTTAGTGTATAGAAATGCCATTGATTTCTGGGCATTGATTTTGCATCCTGCCACATTGCCAAATTGCTGTATGAGTTCTAGCAATCTTGGGGTGGAGTTTTTTGGGTTTTCTATGCACAGTATCATGTCATCTCTGAAAAGGGAGAGTTTGACTTCTTCTTTGACAATTTGAATGCCTTTTATTTATTTTTGTTGCCTGATTGCGGAGGCTAGGACTTCTAGTACTATGTTGAATAGCAGTGGTGAGAGTGGACATCCCTGTCGTGTTCCTGATCTTAGGGGAAAGGGTACCAGTGTTAATTTAATTTAATTCAATTTAATTCATTTTATTTTATTTAATTTATTTTATTTTTTAATTGTATTTTTTTTTCTACCAGTGTTTACCCATTGAGAACGATATTTGCTGTGGGCTTTTCATAGATGGTTTTAAGATGCTGTGGAATGTTCCCTCTATCCCTACACTCTGTATAGTTTTGTTCAGGAATGGATGCTGTATTTTGTCAAATGCTTTATCTGCATCTATTGAGAGGATCATATGATTCTTGTTTTTTCTGTTGTTGACATAATTTATCACATTGATTGTTTTACGAGTGTTGAACCAGCCTTGCATCCCGGGAATAAATCCCACTTGGTCATGGTGAATAATCTTAATGTATTGTTGGATCCTATTGGCTAGTATCTTGTTGAGAATTTTTGCATCTGTGTTCATCAGGGATACTGCTCCTCCTGGGATCCTGCCTGAGTTCCCTTCGAGTGCCTTTCTATCCAGGAAGATTGGTAAAGTTCCTGCTTCTCTGGGACTGGGCTTTCCTGTCCTGAAGGCTCACCCCGCCCCCCAAGCCTTAGCCCAGCTCCTCACAGGGGCCCCTCCTCCTTGGATGCTTTTTTATTTATTTATTTTTTCCATCTTCCTACCTCGATAGAAGCAGGAACTCTTCTCACGATAGCATTCCAGCTGTTTTCTTTTTAAATCTCAGGCCGAATTTGTAGGTTTTCAGGACGATTTGAAAGTTATCTAGGTAAGTTGGTGGGGACAGGTGACTTGGGGAGCCTACTCTTCCGTATCTTGGCCCTAGGACAATAATAACCATTTTTAAATGACAAAAGTATGCCATACATTTTATTAAACTCTGAGGCAAAATATGAATAGAGGTAACACTTGTCACCCAAGAGCTCAGAGTAAAGTTGTATATCTGTGACATTTGCTCATGTCATTTAACCATCACAAATGATCCTTAAGGTAGACATTGTTCCCATACATCATTTTTTTTAAAAATAGGAAAACCAGAGTCAAAGAGATTAAGCCATTTACTGATGTTCACATAGAGAGAAGGGACAAGAGCTAGGATTGAAATTTTTTTCTTTCATATTCTCATTAAAAAAACTTGTGTTTTATCGCTTCACTATACTTTCCTTCTACATGTCAAACATTATACCAGAGGCTTTCAACACTTGTAGAGTTTAGTGAAACTAGAGCTTTAGGTAAAATAATACAGCTGGGAAATAAAGAGGGGAAAGGACATTCCAAACAATGGAGAAAAAATCCTATAGGAAGACATGAAGGTATGATATAGCTAGATACACTACACCAGAAAAACATTAAATGTTCATTGTGATTAAAAATAAATGGTTGTATTGAACTTGTAGCTGAGGAGGGAAGTAAGGGACAAATTGTGGGATAATACTCATGCTAAACTAAAATATCTATTGGATATTTTCACGTAGGAGAGAAGTATAGCCTATTTTATACTTAGGAAAATTTCTCTGTCTTCCTAATAAGAATGGTAATAGAAAATTTAGTAGTTTTGTCTTTGAATCTGAAGCTTAACAATGTTTAACGTCTTTATCAATTGGTTCAGTACTGTCAGCATCAGTATATTTTCCAGTGGAAAAATAAATGTTAATAAAACTTAATTTTCTACCTTCCAGCAGTACCTAGTTTGATATTTAAGAGACTTGTCATGTTCTAAAACTGAAATGATTTTTATCGATATATATTTGCTTTAGGCATTTTATCATTAGTCAGTGTTCTTGACTTTGAACAGACATGTCTTATTAGTATGACCCATAGCACTTATTTTATGGTTACTTCTAGTGCCACTACAAATTAATAGAATATTGGTGCCTGGGGCATGGATTCCATATTCAGAAGAGCAAATGGAAGACAATGAATGACTTCTCTGAGGACAAGGTTTCCTAAAGTTTATTCTGTGTTATGTGAGATATTAATAAGTTTTATGTAACTTTCTAAAGAATATCTCAATATCTTTAATATATCTATATTTTTTGTATATCAAAGAAGGGATGCTAAAACACATTGGTCAAAGGACACTTACTTTTTCTTCTAAGAAACTTGGGCTCATACATGAATAAAATTATATTGTAACAATGAGGATAACAGTCACACTTTATTACCTACCTATTCTGGAACTGGCATTCTGTGAAGAAATTTACTTAATATAATTCCACTGAATGTAACCCTTCAAATAGCAGTATATAGTAGACATGTTATCTCTATTTAATGATAAAAACTGAAGCTCAAAGAAGTTAAATTTATACAATTATTGGCAAAATTGGTATTTGGAAATCAATATTTATAACCCTTGAATTATATTCTTGTCATCATGCTTCAGAGAAGGGAGATCGGACCAAAATATGGAAATAGATTGACCAAATGAAGGAGTGTTAATGCCAAAGGTACTGTCCTGGAGAAAATACAATAAGAACAGAAGGTCTATCTCTGTTAGTCTGCTAGAACACTGAGGTCCTACAAGGCAAGATGTTTGAATAGGTGGTATATTTCAAAGCACTGGCTGTTTGGAGACAAAGACCCATCTCTAAGAAGAAAAGAGAGAATATGGAATAAGAATCTTCAGACCTATGAAGTTAAATGGAGAAGGCTGGAACCTAGGAAGAAACTGGGTTCTAGCCATCAGAACTAAAGAAATGAGGGGACTGGTGAGCAGTAGTGTCTGGAACCATGATGATACTGGGTTATGGAGGAAGAACTGTAAAGAAGATAGAGTTCTCACTTTGAAGACCTGGATTCAAACCTGGATCTGTCATTGACTATCTCTAGTTTAACTATGTTGAAATTCAGTTAATGAATCACAAAGTGAAAATAGTACTTCTCTACCATCTGCGGTTGTTGTTAAACATTGAAATAGATTTATAAATGTGTTGTCTATGAGAATTGGTAGTTTAAAATGGAAGGAAATTATAGAACTAGACTATTTAAAATCTGTTTTATATCATTACAGACTACATAGAGTCGTTGTTTATTTTTCATAATTAACAGATGATTTATTACATGTCACCAGAGAATTTTTTTCACTATTAGATTCTGTTATATTTCTGATCTTTGCATTTCCTCTACTTTTTGAGTGGATTTTTGAAATTTTGGAGAGGATACATGTGTTGGTAGATACATACCCCCATGTTGCACACTCTATTCTGTTTTTATTTTTCAGTTTTTTTCTTAAAATTTCTATATACTAAAATGCATAGATTTTAAAGCATATGGTTTGATTAGATGTGACAAATGCATATACCTCATCAAACACTGAACATTTCCATAGCCTAAAAATTTTCCTGTTCCCTTTTTTAGACAGATTCCCTCAGAAGCAATCACTGATTTCATTTCTTTCACCATAGACAAGCTTTACCTATTCTGGAACTATATGTAAATGGATTCATACATTATACATTATTTTCTCTAAGATTCACACATATATATTAATTATGGGCTGTCTCTAAATAAAAGGAAACTTAGAGCCTTAAATCACTTTTAATAGAAATATAAAAGCTTGCCAGTGTGTCCAATATGCCCAACATGATAAGTTAATACAGTAGTCCCTGCTTACTTGCAATTTTGCATTCCACAATTTCAGTCATCCGTGGTTAACTACAGTTTGGAAGCAGATTATCCTCATATCCATGATACATCAGAAGGTCCCTAGTAACCTCATGCTATATCACGATGCCCATGCCATTCACTTCATTTTATCTCATTACATAGACATTTTATCATATCATATCATATCATCACATGAAGAAGAAAGGTGAATACAGTACAATATATTTTGAGAGGGAGAGATCTCATGGAAATAATTTTTATTACGGTACATTGTTATAATGGTTCCATTTTATTATTAGGTATTGTTAATCTCTTACTGTGACTAATTTATAAATTAAACTACATCATAAGTATATATATATATATATATATACACACATATGTATAGAAAAAATAGTATATATAAGGTTCAGTACTATCTATGGTTTCAGGTATCCACTGAGGATCTTGGAATGTGTAACCCATGGATAAGGGAGGACCACTATAAAGACATTTTTTAAAGTATTAGCAAAAGAAAGGCTTATGTTAACATCATATATAACTTTAGTTCTGGGTTATTAAGGATAGGCTTTTTAATTTTTGTGTGCATATTTATGTATGTACATACGTGAGTATGTCTGCTTTGACACCAACTGACTTTAGTGAAATATTTGATTATCCATGCTTATGCCTCTCTCTTGCAGTATCCCCTACATTTGTGTTATTATATTACAACAATACTTTTTCCAACATTGTTTTCAGTTGGCTAACTGGGTGGTAAAGTCTTCTTAAGACTTTTTAATGAGAATAATTATATCACCTTTGGTTTTACAGATGTAAGTAGCACTAGGAAGATGGTGGTTGTGTAGAATATAACTCAATAAGCCCTCAATGTTTGGAAAAGCAAGGTAGAAGAGTGAATGACAAAAGGAGATTAGCATATTTCCCATTTTTCCTAATTTTTCATCTCAACAAGCCTTCTTGACTGCCCTTATCCTGTCTTTATGATTATAGACATCAGAGACCTGAACTATTTGGGAGATAAACAATGATAGTTCAAAGGCCATGGAGACAAGAAAGAGGAGGGCTCCAACTTCCCTTCTCTAAATAATTCTTTCACTGTTTTAGAAGATAGCTGTTCTCCCCACCCTACAAACTCCTGAGCTCTAACAGCCATCAATCTTACTGGTGTTTCTAAGCTTTATTTGGCTTTGAATGATGTTGCTGTTAATGTTGATATTATTTCCTTGATTCCATGTTTCCTTCAATCATTCTCCGAACATTGATCTTTCTGGAGGAAATCCTATAGCCTAAATTAAATTAGATTCTTTGTAGGCACCACAGACAAATTATTTGTTATATCTTCATCCTAAGCATTTTGAATAGTGCCTGGGTCATAGGGAGTCCTCAAAACATATTGCATGATGATCCTTTAGACAGCCACTGGTCTTCATAAAAGAAAGATATTCCTTAAAGATGAGACCAGCAATGCTTCAGTCCTTTATTTTAATTACAGGTGAGGTATATATTGCACAGCTAAGCTACTAGGTAATTTTATATATGCTACCTTTTTTCATTTACTGCTATAGTAAGGTATATTTGGTTCCAGTTGGATATTAGCAAAGAGTTACAGAACTGGAGCTTGGTCTCCTGCTTCCTAGTTCTGTGTTTTATCTTGCTGGAGGTACTGCTTTTAGCCCTCTAAATTTTGGTCAAAATATCAGTGTCACTCTCTCACTTGAAAGAATTTATTTATCATATTAGCTCCCAATTCCAAATATAAATATTTTCCAGATATTTGCTGACCATCACCCTAGAAATCAAATCCATAGCCAAAGTATATAATTGACTTTATATTGCCTTCTAAAATGCATATGAGCAACCAAGGTATCTTCTAAAAACTGAGGCTATCTTCACTACCATAGCTTGTTTATCATAATGACAGGTTGTAAGATATTTTAGCAGGGGTGGGGGTGGGGTAATGGTTTGAAAACAAGTCTGCAAACCATAACTTTCATAATAATAAATTAGGAAGCCCTAACTGCCAAGCCATGAAAACCAATTGAGGGGCAGTAGCCCTGAAACAAAAAATCACAACAACTCAAACCATTAAAACTAATGTGGTAATAAATCTATTCCATAAAAAACAGGAAGTTGGTTAATACCATATTCAAAAGGCCAACTTTGTGGAAGTGACTGCTAAAGATATTTAAAATAAACACATGGAGGAAAAGTAACATATTTATCTGTTATGCCAAAAATACTAGGCTGAGTTAGTCCTTCTCAAAAAAAACATGAATGAATACAGTTATTTCTATATAACCTAAAACTGTGTTCCAGTTTACCTGAAGAGCTCAGGTCTCTGTAGAAATTAAAGAGGCAAATTTCTTTTGTGATGTGAGTGAGCTGCTTCTGGGGCAAGGCGTTGGGGAGGGTGATTGGGGAATGAAGGAAGAGAGGAGTCACTGAGCTGGAATGTCAGTTTGGTCTATTTCTTTGAAGGTCAGAGGTAGCTCAGGTAAGATCAAATGTAGAGATTTTTATTCTATATATTTGTGGTAAACACTATAGAAAATAAAAGCACATATGTATCTTGGGTGTTAATTCCCATAAGTTTTGGCAACCACCCACAGTAGATATAGAACATTTACATGACTACAGAATAATTGCTTGTGCCCTTTCAGTCAGACCTCACCCACAGGTGGTCTTGTCCTAATTTCTTTCTTTTCTTTTTTTTTTTCTAATTTATTTCAAATAGATTTGTTTTGTCATCCAAACATTTCATAAAAATAGAATCACACAGACTTCTGTTTTGAGTCAAAAAGAACTAGGATTGGATCTACCCCTCCCCCACTACTTGAAATAAGTAAAAAGTCACATAAAATATATGGGAAAAAAAAAGGGTTTTTATGACAGTGGTATCTGGCAATGATCAGTGATCCCTGAGACATAGGAAACAAATGAGGTAAGCCTTACAATCGCCCTAGCTTATGATCATAAGGGAAATGTGGGTACTGCACAGAGATGGGGAATCCAGGCAGAGCTGGAAAGACTCCTTGAATAAAGGACAGAGTGCTGAGCCCAGGGAGATCAAAGTGTCTAGAGGTAGCAGGGCATAGTACCAGATAGGAAAGAGCTGCACAGTGAGAGGATTTAGGAGACCTACACAGGGTTCCCCTCATTTATTCAGCAGAGTACTAATCAAAGCATGTGTGTGAATGAAAAATGTCCACGTGAAAGTAAACAACCACTATAAATAATCAAAACGGAGAGTACCTAGCACTCGCATAGGATCAGGAATAGCGCCAGGCATTAGCCAGACAGGAAAACTACATGGTTTACAGGACATTGGTTAGAGTACTCAGAAAGGTCTTGCTTCAAGTATACAGGATACTTATCCCTATCTAATGACAGTCCTTATTCCATATAACCTGTCTTAAAAACAAAGGATTAAAGCAGAGGATCAAACTGTTTTCAAATAACTGCCTCCCAGAAAAAAAAAAAATTAGGAACATGAAAATATCAGGCAGTGAATAATGTAAAATCCACTAAGTCTAGTATCCAATAAAAATAGTATTAGGCATGCAAAGAAACAGATAAATATGATACAAATTCAAGGGAAAAACCAATCAAAATCCACTAAGAATTAGCACAGATGTTAGACATTTTCGATAAAGACACTAAAACAATAATTTGTAAATGTTTGATACTATATTAAATATGCTTTAAGAGGTAAAAAAAATAGAGAAAAACATGAACTATATAAAAACTAGAGACAGGGGGCACCTGGGTGGGTCAGTGGTTGAGTGTCTGTCTCTGGCTCAGGTCACTATCTCAGGTTCCTGGGATTGAGTTCTGCTTCAGGCCCTCTGCAGGGAAGCCTGCTCCTCCATCTGCTGTGTCTCTGTCTCTCTTTCTGTGTCTCTCATGAATACATAAATAAAATCTTAAAAAAAAAAAAAAAAGCTAGAGAAGAAAATTATATAGTTCTTGAGGAGAAAGTACCCACTTCTCTGCTAAAATTCTCACATACCTTTCTACAAGTTATCTGCCTTCTTTTCCACTAGATAGCTTAGGAGTTTTGCTGTGGTGTTTTCACCTTTTGGTTTTATCCTGTAATCATTGTAACATCTGGGTCATCTCTCTGTTTATTCTGTTGACTATTTCTTTTCATGATTATGGGCTACAGCTTATTACATTTTTAGGTATTATGATTCATAACTGGGTGCTGGATATTTTTATTACAACTCGATAGATATTGAAGTAAATAATTCCTGTTCTCAGAAAGTGCTATTTCTCTTCTAACAGTTTGCTGGAGTAGGGGCTTCAGTTGACACATAGCCAGGAGGAACTGTTTGAGAACTGCTGCAAATTTAGGTTGATTCAATTTCGAAAGTGGGACCAAAAATTTCCTTTCAGAAGAGCTTGTGATCTCAGCATTGGCCAAGTTTTTGAGGTCTGCATCTATTTTAGATCCCATCTGCCTGGTCTCTATCCTACTGAAGATCTCTCGCTGCCTCACATCTAGGGCACCATATTTTGGAATTTATCTCTCTGTCTCTCATCCTATCTCCAGTGTTCTGTCTTGTTCCTTTGGTTGCCACTGCCCTGCTTTCCGTGAAGACTGAGGTTACTTTGTAGGAATGTCTCGCAGTTCTTCTTCTCTGTCCTAAAGCAACCAGAATTGAAAGCCTGAAGTATCTGATGGAGATAGAGGGGCAGTATATCTCATCTCTCCTTTCCCTCACATACTTTCACTAAGCTAAAAGTCTTTTTTTTTTTTTTTTTTAAGATTTTACTTATTCATGAGAGACAGAGAGAAAGAGACAGAGAGGCAGAGACACAGGCAGAGGGAGAAGCAGGCCCCATGCAGGGAGCCTGACGTGGGACTTGATCCAGGGTCTCCAGGATCACGCCCTGGGCTGAAGGCAGCGCTAAACCGCTGAGCCACCCGGGCTGCCCTAAACTAAAAGTCTTGAGTGCACAGAGGTTTGTTCTCAACTTTCCTAGTCCTTTCCCATCTTTTAAAGCTGAAATACTGAGTGAATCATCTTGTTTTCCTATCATTGCTTCCTAGATATAATTCCCAGAACTTGATAAACGCTGTTGAAGAAAATCTAGAAGAATAATTCAGTCTTTTTCTCTCTACTCTTTTGGTTGCTAACCGTCATGCCTTGTCAATAAATAGCTGCTAAAACTTGTCACAGGATAGGTTAGGTTCTCCTTATCTTTGACAGATTCTTCCTCTCCTTTGAGCCAGGGATAATAGCAGGTACAAACTTATTATCTCATACAATGGACTTGTCTCTTCCTGGAGCTTAGTTTATTTTCATTCTAGTTTCTATTCTGATATAAACAAACAAATAAAAAGTGTAATTTTGTAGATTATCTACCTTTGTTGTTATGGTGAGGCAATTGTTTCTTGTAACCTTTTATATTCAGACAGAGTAAAATAGGATTTTAAAAAGTGGTTTCTTTACCATATGTCAAGTAACTGTGTATTTAATCCTCACAAGTCTCCCTTAATGTAGATATTATTATTTGCATCATTTTGCAGGCATGGAAAATGAGGTTTACAGGAGTTAAATGACATGTTCAATTTCACTAAGCTAAAAGCTTTGCATCTCTCACATAAAACTATACTGAAGGCCAAAGAATTTCATAACAAACTATGAAATTTATATTTCAATACAAATTGGCACATGAGGATTAAAGTAAGTTTTTGTGGAGTATTTCAACTGCACCTCTAATGAAATATTTATCACTATTAATAAAATATTTCATTAATTTTAAACTTCAAGGAACCCATTATAACAAAAATGTATATTTGATAATATGTTAACAGCTATAACAGGCAAAATGTGTTCTATGCACCAGATACAGCATTAGGTTCTTTAAAAATGTCTCTTCTAATCTTCACAAAACCCTTTCAAATAAAAATTCCCATTAAACAATAAGCCAGTAACAAACCTCTATAACTGTGCCTTGGTCACATAGCTAACAAAGGCAAAGAACTGGAAAGTGATTCCAATGTCTATCTAATTACAAAGCAGGTCTTTATTCCACTATTCTAAAGTGGATTTGCAAATCCAAGGCAAAACCAATGTAAGATAAAGCAGAGATCCAGAGTCCTGCTATTCACTTGAATCCCTGTGATCTGGTGAAGGGGCCACTATAGCTGCTTTATAACTGTTAGCCAAGTTGGGAGGAATGGTTTTGACTTTCTGGCAGGAAATTAAGATGTAATACATGTTTTGACAGAAAGAACATTCTACCCAGATTTGAAGGCCTGCTATGTATCAGCAACGAAACCCTAACCACTTCATAGTTGCCTAATCTGTAAACTAGACATAATAATAATAAGACCTCCATCATAGGGTGAGCATAAAAAAATCAGTGAGATGGATAATGAGGGCCATCTGGCTGCAACATCTGTCATCCTACTAATCACCAAGGTTGATTCCACTGATCTGGCTAGCTAGGCTGGTGTTCCCTTCCTTCCTCATTGTTTCATGTACATTCCTCTGTAAGCCACATGATTTGTCAAAGAGGAAGACCTCCCTGGATAGAGGAGAATGGTTCTTTGATCAAGAGTATAAGGAGTATCTGTGCTCCCCTGCTAGAACCTCCAGACAAGCTCTCAAAACTCAATAACAATTTTGAAGTGCTTAACAGAGCACCTGTCCCTTAAAAATTGGCAAATGCAGAAACCGGATTCTAAATCTAGGCTGTCTGACACTAGCCCCATACTCATTATGATGTTGGAGAGTTCTAGAGGTAGAACATGGAGAAATACCCAGATGATAAGATATATCAGAGTTGGAGAATTTATCAACCTCTTTGGAAGGAAGGAGTCTTTAACAATTCGAGCATAAAGAGCTAGTAACTTTTATATTCAGTTATTTAAATACAGACCTACTTAAAAATACATAAATATATTGATGGCAAGAAAGAGCTTATGGAAGCTTATTAGTGTGATGGCCAATGAGGAACCTGTTTCATCTGGCACACCCTTCTTCTTGGAAGGAATAAAGAAATTGACTCAGATGGGCCACACTGTAGAAATTGCTAAAAAACATTTGAGTAAAATAAGAAAAAAAAATTGACAAATTCTTTCAACTTTGAGAGATTTTGACTTTTGATCATTTTTTTTTTTTTTTAATGAGAGCATGGATAGTTAGGTTTTTTTTTTTCTTTTTTTTTTTTTTTTTATGATAGTCACACAGAGAGAGAGAGAGAGGCAGAGACATAGGCAGAGGGAGAAGCAGGCTCCATGCACCGGGAGCCCGATGTGGGATTCGATCCCGGGTCTCCAGGATCACGCCCTGGGCCAAAGGCAGGTGCCAAACCGCTGCGCCACCCAGGGATCCCATGATCATTGTTTTAATGATAAAGACATTGTAGACACTTGAACTCACTCTTCAAAAAATAAACCAACTATAAATCTTTTAAAATGTGTTATATATGTAACAGGGTCAGTCAAAATCAAACTTTTGAAGCCAAATTGTCCTACATTTCAATCCCCAGTTCTAACACACCCTACCTACATGATATTGGACACGTGAGTCCACATCTCTAAACTTCAGTTCCCTTGTTCATACAGTGAGGACAACAGCAATGAAAACACCTAGGGAAATAGGATAGTAATGGCAAATGAAATAATCTATATAAAATGTGATATAGAGAATATCCACTGAAAACATTTAATAACTTTTAATATTTTATTTATTTTTTTATTTATTTATGATAGTCACACGCACAGAGAGAGAGAGAGAGATTGGCAGAGACACAGGCAGAGGGAGAAGCAGGCTCCATGCACCGGGAGCCCGATGTGGGACTTGATCCCGGGTCCCCAGGATCGCGCCCTGGGCCAAAGGCAGGCGCCAAACCACTGCGCCACCCAGGGATCCCCTAACTTTTAGATTAACTAAGTAAAAGAGTGTCAACCATAACTTTGAAATGAGATATATATCTGCAAAATGTGTGTGTTTGTGTGTGTTTTCCATGTGAAATTTAACTTAAAAGCTAGATTTTGAACATTAAACATGCATTATGATATTTGTAAACACCTTTGTGTAAGTAGGTCAATTTCATATTAAATAATTAAATGTTTAGTTTACATGTAGTTTTCAAATGAATTAACTATTTACCTTATTTAGCATTGCCTTCCTTCTATGTATGCAAACATAGCCACAGACTAAATTTTTGCCAATGGTTATTTATCAAATATGATTACTACTGTAAATATGCATTCTTTTCACATAATCTACTTAAAATTATGTTTATATTTTTGTTTGCCTAAGTTTCTAAAAATACATAGTGGTATGTAAGAGTAGAGGTTGATCATCCTGATTCCTAATTTGAGGGCTATAGAGGAACCACATTCTGAAAATATAAAATATTTGTCTTTATATCTACATGTATATTGTTTTATATTTATATTATATATTGTCCTTTATATTTTTTATTTCTAAAGACTTAAAAAATTGCCTCACAGAAATCAAACTTACACTGAAAGTTACCTCAAAATATGGAAATTTATATAATTATATAAGGAAATCAGCTCAAAGTAGAACCCTTGATAACTTCCCACTCAATATTTAGCTTTCATTTTTAAGTTGATGTTTGTTTAATTTTAAATGCATATTTGGACTTCTTGCGATCAAGAGGAAGGAAAATTTAAAGGAATATAGAAAGTATAGATGTGAGAAAGTTATCTTACTACCTAGGCTAAATATGTGTTCCACTCTATCCAGTTTGCTCATGGATTGATTTTTACCATTGATTTTCCAGAAGAAGTAAAATGTAAGAGTAGATAGCAAATACTATCAACAATTGTCTTGCTAAGAAAGTAGGTTTAGGAGCCAAAGAAACAGAAATTTAGACAGAAATTATATTGAAGTTACATATATATGAAAAATTTATATATACCATCTCCAGCTCTTGATAGGAGAAATTTTTAAAATTCAGGAATCACACAAACAGCTTTAATCTAATCTTGCCAGGTTTCAGCTTTTAGAGCAGAGTTTACACCACCTGAAAGTTTCTTTTTTATCTGCTTGATGATAAGAACCTCAAAGCACATTTTTACTAAGAAGGAAAAACTTGAGACTTGTTGGCTGATTTTACATGATTATATTTAAGATTTGGATGCCTTGGGTCTCTTACTTATTTTCACAATTACCCAACAGCAAATATATATTAGGTAACTAATTTATATCTTATGTAAAAGACCATAAGATGCGAATTTTTTGAAAAGCTTACCTAGAATGGAATCTTCATGTACAATATTCATTCTGTAATCATTTGTTGGTCATAATATTGTATAAGTGCTGGGAAAGAAACATCACATTTCATATATGGGATGTACCATAAGAGTCCAGTGCATTTTCCTGAAGCCCAGAGAATTTGCATGACTTGTCTCAGGTCATACAGCAGTTTAAAGCCAGAACCAGATCTAAAACCAGGGCCAATTTGTTTCCTATTATATCTTTGAAACATACTGAGAGGTAAAATTGACAAAAGGGAAAAGAAGTTTAGGGAGTTCCAACTTATCTCATACAGAGTGCAAGCTGCCATTGTATAAACAAAATATTCCTTTTCAAAATGTACTTAAATATCTTAGGGTAGGGTACATTCTCAAGTTCTCATAGTTTTCATTACTCCCTTATTGATCCATTATATAAATCACTTTTCCTAACTGCCAGGTCATTAGAAATATTTGAATGAAAAACTTTAAAAGTTTTTTTTTTCTTTTTACTTTTTTTAAATTTCTTTCTTCTTCTTCCTTCTCCTTCCCTTCTCCTTCCCTTCTTCTTCTTTCTTCTTCTTCTTCTTCTTCTTCTTCTTCTTCTTCTTCTTCTTCTTCTTCTTCTTCTTCTTCTTCTTCTTCTTTCTTCAAGAAATGAAGTGATCAAATCAAAAGCATTTTGAGGGATCTATCACACAAGCCCACATTTTTAGCTTTCAAAATCTTATCCATTTATAAACACACCTAGGCCTGTTTGATTCTCCCAGTTGAATGAGGTTATTTCAATCACTGAATGCCCATATAACTTGTTTTTAATTTGAAGATGAAATGATAAGGTAATATATGTCAAAACACTTTATTTTTATTTATTTATTTTTTTGTCAAAACACTTTAAACCATAAAGCACTATGTTACTAGGCATCTTCTGCAGTGTCTCTCCCCAAGGCACTAATTCTAATTTTCCTAGTAGTATAGTCCTTTATAACTATGTTTCTCAAAATTTCCTCCCCACTCACCCTACTGCTATAAGATGGTAAAATCCATGAGGATGAGAGTGATGCATTATCTATCTCTGTATTTATGTTATTGGACTTTCTTCCTCACATATAAAAAGAAATAAAGTGATATTAAACACCAACTGAATATGATTTTGAGTGTTCAATCTAAGTGCATTTCCAAAGCTCAAAACAGGAAGAAAATAAAGAAACTGTATGAACTGATAAAAAGCAATTCTTACGTTTTCCACAAAAAAAGCATTCCAGGTCACTACTGCAATGAAATCAACAAAAATTGAGACTATTTTTGTTAATATTTTTATATTATATAAACAAGTATATTTTTATACAATATAACATAAACTAAACAAAAATATTTTTATATTATATAAACAAATATAAACAAATATTTATATTTGTTAAAAATTGAGGATATTTTTGAGGTGTCATACCATTGTGGAAAGTACACTCACCTGTAGTCAGAAAACTGGTTTTTGAATTACATCGAATTCACTTAGTACAATATTATACTTATTTTTGTTATCAGTAACATATTTTTACTGATCCAGTTATGATATTGACTCTGAATTTTCATTGTTTTTTTTCCAATTTGTTAAATAAATGAAACCCACTCTTCAAAAAATAAACTAGCGACAAATATGACTTTTAAAATGTGTTATATGTGTAGCAAGGTCAGTCAAAATTAAACTTTTGAAGCCAAACAGTCCTACATTTCAATCCCCAGTTCTAACACACCCTACCTACATGATATTGGACACATGGATCCACATCTCTAAGCTTCATTCAGCTTCCTTGTTCATACAGTGAGGACAACAGCAATAAAAACACCTAGGGAGGGCAGCCCCGGGTGGCTCAGCTGTTTAGCGCCGCCTTCAGCCCAAGGCCTGATCCTGGAGATCTGGGATTGAGTCCCACATCAGGCTCCCTGCATGGAGCCTGCTTCTCCCTCTGCCTGTGTCTCTTCCTCTCTTTCTCTCTCTGTGGGTCTCTCATGAATAAATTAATAAAATCTTAAAAAAGAAAAGGGAAATAGAATAGTAATGGTAAATGAAATAATCTATATAAAATATGAGAATATCCACTGAAAACATTTAATAACTGTTAGATTAATTAAGTAAAAGAATGTCAACCATAATTTGAAATAAGATACAAGACTTTTCCATTATTGCTCTTAAAAAGTCATTTGTTAGCAAAACTACTGTTCTATTGCAAATAATCTGCCTCTTTAGGGTTCTGCAATTAAACTATGAATTGTGCAGATGTCAGTTTATTTTTCTTTGTCCTGCTCAGAATTTATTGAGCTTTCTGAATCTGCAGATTGGTGTTCACTCAAGCCCCCGGAAAACTCTTACCTGATTCCTTCTCAAATGCTTAGCTTCAGCTCCACCCATTCCACTTTGTAATTCCAATTAAATATATTTTAGGCTTCTTATTCTCTTTTCTCTGTATTAACATTCATTCATTTCTTAGCAGCTTAAACTGTTTATTCTCTCTTCGGCTTAGTCTACTATCTTATTTTGCTCATCTGTTTTGTTGTTTCAATATATGTATATGTATGTATGCTTATTTTTGCATATTTTTTTGAAAATGTCTATTTTTAAAATTTAATCTGCTGGTTCTGTATTTATATATATAGGCTTCTCTTTGGTTAATTTAAACATGCTAATATTACTGTTTATATTTTGTAACTTATGAAGTCTTTGCATGTCACATTCTGTTTTGATTTTGCCTCACAGTATTCAGTTCACTCCTACTCAGGAGGTCTTTTTTCCTTCTGTGTTTTATGATTTTAGACTCATTGGAACTTTATCTGTGAGGTTTTAAGGTCTGGATTGAAAGTGATTTTTCTAGGGAGAATTTGTGTTTGTTTTGCAGTATGTTCAGGGCATTAACAATCTAAGGTCACTTTATATTGATTCCTTACCAAGAGTTTTTTGTACTACAAGATGATTCTAAATTTATCTGTAAATCTGTATGAAAACTGGCTGGAGATTACAAACTTTCTGGAGAGGTTTTATTTACTTGTTTATTTTTGTCTAGCAGCAAAAATAATATGTAAAAATTTCCTTGATTTGTTGTTTGACATGATGGGTCTAGTTCCTGTTTGCCATTATTCTGATAGTAGCATTCCATTGGTTCTTTACAGAGGTCCCCTTATAAGATACTTGATCTTGGTTAGGCACTTTAGCTATAAAATAAGTAAATACAGGGATCCCTGGGTGGCGCAGCGGTTTGGCGCCTGCCTTTGGCCCAGGGCGCGATCCTGGAGACCCGGGATCGAATCCCACATCAGGCTCCCGGTGCATGGAGCCTGCTTCTCCCTCTGCCTATGTCTCTGCCTCTCTCTCTCTCTCTCTCTCTCTCTGTGACTATCATAAATAAATAAAAATTAAAAAAAAAGATTTAAAATAAGTAAATACATACATATATATATATATATATTTATATTTGATCTTGGTTAAGCACTTTAGCTATAAAATATATATATATGTATATATATATACACATATATATATTTATATCCTCCTTTTTTTAATTTATATACTCCTTGACCCTGAATTCCTAATTTGTAGAATTTATCATATAGTTATAAATTCCACATTTATAAAATGATAAATGTATACTATTATTATTAGTAAGTTTGTTAAAATAGTAAATGTAAACGAGTAAATGATTGATTGCAAAACGGTTAAATAATTTATGCTACATGATGAAAAATATGCAGCTGGAGAAAAGAATGAAAAACGTTTTATGTGGTAATATGGGAAGGCTCTGGCATGTATTAGAGAAGAAAAAAAGTCCATATGTATATGAAATGATATTGTTTATATAAAATAAAAGAGAAAATAAAGATGTAGATTTCATTTTTTTATTATTAACATAAAGAAATAATTTGAAACTTACATAAGAAAATTACCTAAAAGTTATATATGGAGATGAGGGTGAAAATTGCATCAATGCAGTCAAACGGGGATGTGAGATTTTCAAGGTACATATTTTGATAAAATGTAGAAAAATTTCAAACATGTTAATATATAAGCAACTTAAATAAAAAAACATTTTAGATTTCATGTATTTTTTCTTGTTTTCTATGCACATCTAATGCACCCAACCACAAGAAATAGAAATACACCCTATAAAATGCATACTTTGGAAGGAGCCTCGGTGTCCATCGAAAGATGAGTGGATAAAGAAGATGTGATTTATGTATACAATGGAATATTACTCAGCTATTAGAAATGACAAATACCCACCATTTGCTTCAACGTGGATGGAACTGGAGGGTATTATGCTGAGTGAAGTAAGTCAATCGGAGAAGGACAAACATTATGTGTTCTCATTCATTTGGGGAATATAAATAATAGTGAAAGGGAATATAAGGGAAGGGAGAAGAAATGTGTGGGAAATATCAGAAAGGGAGACAGAACGTAAAGACTGCTAACTCTGGGAAAGGAACTAGGGGTGGTAGAAGGGGAGGAGGGTGGGGGGTGGGAGTGAATGGGTGACGGGCACTGGGGGTTATTCTGTATGTTAGTAAATTGAACACCAATAAAAAATAAATTTAAAAAAATTAAAAAAAAAATAAAACGCATACTTATTGTAAAAATAGAAACCTGATTGTCCCCCTATAAAAATTATAGATTTAAATTTATTTATATTTACATATAGAAATAACTAGGACACACAAAAATAATAAACCCGTTAGGTCTGGGGGTGGTAATTATGTCAATTGGCCTTTTCTAAGTCATAAATGTTAACCACAGAGATTATACTGTCATATACACACATATGTACATATGTGCATGTGTATATACATAAACCTATCTGTACTGAGATAGTAAGAAAGAAGCATTGTATATATACACGCACAATCTGATGGTTACATATATACTATTTTTTTCTGAAATAGATTCGTATTGGGTATATTGTTTTCATCTTAATTACACTATGGAAATATTTGCATGGCAGTGCAGAGGATTCTAATATCTGGATGTACATTTTTTATTTATTTAAAGTGATTCTTCTTGCTGGGCATTTAAATTGCTAGAGTTTGTTTCGGTTTTAATTACTGAAATGTTGTAATTAACAAAATTGCATTTTTGCTCCTTTTTCAGATCATGCTGCCTTCTTTTTTGGTTTCTAAATAATAGCAAGATGTGAGATATAAATATAATATTTGAAATTATAGACTTCCTTACATAAAACATATTATAATTGTTCATTCGCTTCTATATATGTTTTATTAGTCCCTAAGCTCATAAAACAAAGGGCCTTTGTTTCTGTATGCTTATTCCTAGAATAGTGTCTTCTGTATAAAGGGTGTTCAATTAATTAATAAATACATGGTCATATTCTAATTTCTATAAGTAAAATGAGCATCCATTTGTGATTTCTGCCCTAGTAACACATACACACATACATACATGCACATACACACACAAATGAATATACATATATGTCTTTCTCTTCCTGATATAAAAAAATTACTTATAAATAAGTATTATTTACTGCTTTATTGGATTTAATCAAGATTTGACTCTTTAACCTAAAAAGCTTTGGGCTTTTGGGTGTGAAGTCACTTAATACAAGTCATAATTATTCAAATATAATAAATCAGGCTATGTTTCACTTTAGCTCCGTGTCCCAAAGGAAGTTCTCTTCTTAAAATATTTTTCTTTGTTCCTTATAATGAAAATTGTCTTAGCTTTATCCTTGTAAGTATTAATACCTCTTTTCCTCAGACATCTTTCCTTAACTTTTGAAAAGCTGTATTAATGAAGTTTCTTTCACTACAACTACAAAGTCTAAGTAGCCTAGTCTAGCCAGAATTACTTGACTAGAGATCAATATCTGAGCAAAAACAGCTATTCTTTGAAAGTCTGAAATTATACCTTCTTTGGACAAAAGGAGAATTGGTTTTAACCTCAAACCAAATTATTGTTTGTCAGGAGAAATTTATTGCATTCTGAAGCACCATAAGATAAGCATATTTTGATATAGGCTGCAATTTCTTTTTTTTTGTATGCCAGTATTTATTTAAGACTATTTTGTTTTCACTATGCATATTTCTGGCTTTTCCCTCCCAAGCTGTTTGCTGTTTTATAGCAAATGAAAATATGTTTGCGGAAATTGCATATAAAACTGTTTATTGAGGCTTAAATCTTCTCTGGCTGGGTTCCTACCCTCCCTGCCCCCCAAGCCTCATAGTTACAGTTCCTTCCTTCTCTCCTCTCTCTTCCTTCTTCCTTCTCCTCCTCCCCCTCTCTCAACCTCTCACTCTCTCTCCAAGAACTGTTATATGATTAAAATCCTATATCATCTATACTCTTGGTCTGCATTCAATCCAATAGTTTGGCTAGGGCATTGTGAGGTAAAGTTTAGCTATTTAATGCTGCTGAGCAAATGAGTAAAGAAAGAATAGTTGCATGCTCAGGATCCAAGAACATTCCACATTTAATGTAAGAAGGTAAATTTTGATATTATATTGGTTAGGATTTGGGTTTGCCTACACACAGAAGCTCAGTAGCAACTTAACCAAAATAGTACCATAGTCTTAGTAGCATAGTGCATAGTGCTCCATATGTGGGCTGCTTCCAGTTTGCCACTGTGCACTTAAGATGCAATCCCAGAAGCTGTGTAGAGGAAATGAGAAGAAAATCCCTGACCCCACTGTTTAAAAAATAATTCCAAAATAATTCATTTATCTCTTTCCCCTCATATATATGTAAAATTAGAATTGGTTAATCTAGTTATAGTAGAGGCATGAAAAAGTGATATCTATATTAGGCTACAAGCCCACTTGATATTTAGAAATTCCATTGCTATAGAGGATAGGACATAAACAAGCAGAATCTGGAAATTCATTAAATTATTTTTAGGAGGAAATAGATAGTTTCAATAAAGGGTAGAAAAATAGTGTAGTAACAAAAAATGTGGAGTGAAAAATGTTTTTTAAGTGGAGCCAATATTCAATATTTTTCTGTTGATTGCACTATTCTGTTAGAAAGGGAAATTCATTGATGTAAGAAAGAGGATAATCACAGGATAGAGTACTCAAAGGTGTGATATGAAATAGACTGACATAAGTCAGAGAAAGATAAATCCTTTATGCCATGTCAATAATAGCATATTTCATGGGAACGTATTCAGCTGCTCTGAGGTAGATATGGGATAGGTACAGAGTTGAAAGTGGTAACAACTGGATTTTTGGCAGACAAGTTCTTCAAAAGGAAGAAAGAAACAATAAAAGGGCGGCAATACTTATAATCAAAATTATATGATATTTTCTGGGTGTGAAAGGGAGTGAGATGTGAGGGGAGTGAAAGATCAGAAAAGTGGTTAAGTCAATGCATTGACAGCTATGACAAGATTGAGAAATACTGGAGTGAGGGCAAAGGTCATGTGAGATGGAAAGTTAAGAGGTGGTGATCACAATGAGATATGGACCTTGAGCATGGCTATGGAAATGCATTACTGAGATGGATAAAATCATTGAAAAGAAGGAAGTCAAGCTTTTTACAAGTTAGGTGTCCATGAGTAGGTTGTTAAATTTGCTCTGAATGATGATAGGAGTAAAGGAAGAGCAAGAAATATGGTATATGCTAAAATTTCAGTGACCATAAGGAGGTAACCAGGGTGGCAGAGATGACTGCAACATGGAAGAGGAGATGATGGCATAGTTTAATGGTATTTGCTTCATAGAATATGTGGAGTTTTATGGACAAGGAGGGAAAAACCATCTAGAAGTGACAATGAGAATGAAGGAAAGTACCTATTTAACTTTCGGGGTCATGATATTTGGAAAGCCTGTATGGGAAACTATCTTCTCAGAAAACAGCTGGCTTGCCATTAAAGCAATACATTGAGAGACATTTAGAGAAGAGAATGTAGATCAAGAGAATTCTGGTGATGCCAGACCATGAGTTAGAGACAGCAGAGTGGAAGGGTTGGTGCCTAAGATATCTGAGTCAGATTAAGGGATATATAAAACATTGTAGAGAAGAGGAAAGACCTCAAAGACTTAGACTCCTTGTGGTAATAGGATTAACAAAGACTGTAAGGCAAGATGATAATAAGGGGGGATAGAAGGCTGAACTTCTAAACAGTTTGCTATGATTCAATAAGGATCATGTATATGGTGTGGCAATCTCAACAGAAGGCAGCTGTTTAGTTCTGTAGACACTTATTTAAATTTCTTGATGCAAAACAAAGTAAGCAGTGGGCTTATCAGTAGAACACAGATGACCTGACACTTTTAAGATGTGGAAATATTCTCTACTTGTTGAGACCTTGGCTATGTGGTTCTGGAGATACAGATGAATATTTTTTTTTAAGATTTATTTATTTCAGGGAGAGATAGAGAGTGATCACAAGCAAGAGAAGGAGTAGAGGGAGAGAGAGAATCTCAAGCAGACTCCCTGCTGAGTGCAGAGCCCTACTCAGTATTCTACAGATCCCTGAGATCATGACCCTGGCTGAAGCCAATAGTTGGGGGCTCAACTGACTGGGCCACCCAGCTACCCTGATACAAAAGAATCTTTAGGGTCCTCATAAAATATATATTCTTAGACTGCTATGGCAATTTGCTCACTATATATTCACTGCATGATACAGGATTCCTTACGTAATAACTATTAACTGTAAACATTGCTGAAAGCCACCACGTATTCTTCACTATGCTACTCCTCACTTAACTCTTGTGATGACTTAATGAGGGAGTAATGTAATTAGATTAAAGTATATTTTATAGATGAACAAACCAACAATTAAGCAGAAAAAGAAAGATATTATTCTCAAGTCATAAAGCTGATAAGTGGTAAAGCCTGGATTCAAACTCAGAACACCTGATTTTAAGCCTGTATTCTTAAAATGAAAACATGAAAATGATACAGCCCGCATTACTATGGAGAACCTCATGCTACATCAAGAACATAGCACAATGTGATATACAAATGGGCAAATAGAGAAGCACAGAATAGATATAATTTGAAATGAATCTTGAAGAATCAGTAAAATTCTTCAGATGAGGAGGGGGAGAGATCTTCCCAAGCAGAGAAAGTTCAAAGGTGTGAAGGACACAGTGAGACTTTGGAACAAGTGACTAAAATGTAGGGGTGTATGTGTGGGTATGTTTCGGAGGCTTGGAAGAACTGGATGTAGAAAGTAATGAGCCTTGTATTTGATTCCAAGTAAGCTGGACTTTATCCTGAAAACATTAAGGAGATACTAAACAATTTCTTAGGGTAAGAGATGTATTTGAACTTGTATTTTAGAACTATCCCTTTGGAAAGCATGTGTATGATAAATTGTAAAGGGTTTAGGTTGAAGCCAGAGGACTATTGCAATATGTAACATTTCCTGTTTCCTATTTATTACTTGGTAATTTTAATTAAATATGAAGTCAGAACAGTTTTTTTTTTTAATTTCCCAGACAACTGATTTGATAAACACTTCTTCCCTCCCAACCTACCAACTAAATTTACTGGCTGTATGGTATTATAGTAACTTGATTATATCTAGATAAAAGTCATCCCAAAATAAGACCTCACAGGACACAAGTAGTGCCATAACAAGATTTTAGAAATGCTGCATAATGCAACTGGCATTTGATGTGTGTGTATATGTGTGTGTAAACTTTTTTGTGACTGTGCTTGTGTACATATTGGTGTAAGAGAAAAAGGTGTGAAGGGGCTCAGCAGAATGAGTTAGGGGCATCTGCCAGTCTGAGAAAGGAAGGTTTATGTCACACTGCAGCTTTGCAGCTAATCTGTGAGACTGCTGAGAAACCATCCTGTGATTCTCCTGTCACTTCAGTAGGAGACATATGCCATATATCACCAAATATTACACCCCAAATGGAAAGACACTGTGAAACAATGGCTCTCACTTTTTTTCTTAACTCACATAGCAGTTCATTTGAAAGAGTCTCAGTGATTTGAAATGAAAAGTTCAATGTTGCATGAAGAAGAATACAAAATCTAGGGGAATGGAAAGCAGCTTCTTATGCTGTTCTGAGTGACTATAGAATATGTAGTACCAGAAGTGACATCTTTAATCACATTCTTTTATTCAACAAATATTAAAAGCATGCTGTGAGCCAGGCACTGTGAATGCAGAGATGAATAATGTAGAACTCCGCACTTGAAACTCTCTAGTAAAGGATACGGAGTAAAGATCCATGTAAAAAAATAATAATTGTAATGTCTCTAGTAGAGATATGAACAGAGAACCATGACAACTTCATAAAGGAAGTGACTAGTTGTGCTTTGGGACAAAGAGAAATGTTATAGGGCCTATGTTTCAGATATTAAAGTAGGCAATTTACACATGCTAAGTATCAAGCTCCAGATCAAAGAGCTATTATTTAGATCTGGATTTTAAACCCAGTCTCTAAACCTGTGCTACTTCCTTATACCACACTGCCTCCAATAACTATGGTGTGCTGAAATGTAAGATTTCACGTGAGAAGAGATTAGGCCCTAGATAGAGAAACCCCAAAAACACTTGACTTTCAGTTCTCCTTGTCTATGAAAAGCCTTCAATGCAGATAGAGCAGGTATAGGAACAGTGGTTGGAATTACACCTGGATCCCTATAAAAAAAATACTTCCTAACAGTCAGGTCATCAGCAATTGAAACATCTTTCTTACATGGGAATAAGTATTCCTGCCACTGAAAATATTCAGAGATATATGATGACTGGTGAGACAAAGACACAAACAGCTTCTTTTTTAAAAATTTTATTTATTTATGAGAGAGAGAGAGAGAGGCAGAGACACAGGCAGAGGGAGAAGCAGGCTCCATGAAGGAAGCCTGATGTGGGACTCAATCCCAGGACCTAGGATCGAGGTGCCCTGAGCTGAAGGCAAGCGCTAAACCACTGAGCCACCCAGGGATCCCCAGATACAAACATCTTCTAAATTCTCTTCAAATTATATTCTATTGCTACTCTATAAAAATGAAGATATCTGTGAAAAACATTGAGGCAAAGTGGTATTATAGAGGCATAGAAATAATGAAATGAAAGTTAGAAAACACCATGTTCAACTCCATCCTTCATTGTACAGATAAAAGAGCAAGAAGTAAATAGGCTAAAATATGTGCCAGGGCCAACTCTACTCTACTAGCACTATCTTAAACAAGATCTGGATATTTGACACGTAAAGGTGCTAGCAATTCAAATGAAAATAAAATGCAGAGCTAGAGGTATCTGCTGTAGGAAGGCCTGGGATAGGACGTAGGTGTCACAGTAACAATGAGGAGTTCTGGACAGAAAGGTTTTAGTAGAAAGGTACTTGGTACCTGAGAATTATAGAAAAAAAGGAAAGGACAATCAAAGTGGTACTATATTTTAACTTTAACATCTTTAAAAATTAGCTAACCCTAAGCCATGCTGACCAATTAGTGTTTGTATTTAAGCATAGTGTACCAAAATAAGGCAGACAAAAGTGATGCCTTAATTTATGTGCCATGTAAAGCTTTCTATTAAAGTAGCCATGGAGTATTCATATATTAAATAAATGCACGAACAATTCTGCCAAAGATAGTGAATTCTTAAATTTTCTTTAATGTGAAATGCTTTTGGTCCAAAGCCAGGAACATCCATACATACAATAAATCATTGGTAGCATTTTATATAGAGTCAACATGTGCATTTATATACAAATCTAAGGACTAGAATATTTCTATATATTTTTATTTCATATACTAATTGAATTATTCACTGATTAGGAGAATGCTAAGTACAGAAATGTACTAAATCAAACAATTTCAACAGTATTTTAGTAACCAGATTGATTTAATATAATATATACTTTATCACTTATTGCTATCTCTTTAACCTTGAAAACAGTGTTTAACTTCTTTGAATTTTTGTTTCCATCTCAGTAATACAGAAATATTTTATTTACCTAATAAAATATTAGGTTGCTGAAATCAATCAATAAGACACATTTTTATTACTCTTTAATGTATTTGTTTACTATTTACTGGACAGTTGAATAAATACTATGTTCTGGAATAGACATTTGAGACACAAAAATGAATAACATTTATGTTACCTGAATAAATGACCCCAATGAAGTGCAAAGGAGATATTGAATCCTCAAAAGATTTAAGCTATATGGTTTATATAACAGTTTCTGAGTAAATATTTGCTAGTTGCATCATGAATTTACAATGACAATATCTTTTCATAAGAATGATTCTTTGGTTATAAAATATTTGAGGAAAGTCAGGAAAGTCACAGGTCAATAACTGAGGATTACATTTTATACACTGCTTTACTATTCATTGAGTACTATTACTTACATCTTTACATTTGCTGCTCACAGATCAATGATTGAGCATTACTTTATTTCCTCTCACTTAGACAAAGAAACCTAGGCTCAGAGAAATTAAGTTGATGCTTCAGTATCACTTAGCTAAAATGTTTTAGGTGATCTGAATTCAAAATCCAAATGCTTCTTGCTGACCCAGGCTGTCTCCATATAAGCTGTGCTATACTCAGGCTGCACCTAAGAAGTACTGCTTGTCATTTGTCAAGGGATGGAAGAAAGAACCAAAAAGATTATTCTAGTTTACATAATAACTAGAAACTACTGATCTGATATCACTTTGGTTGTTGTCCATTTGCCTTTAAAATTAAGTAAAATTTTGTCATTAGTGGGTTTTACCCATTTGTCTTAATTATCCTCAAGGGAGTAACTGTGTAATTGGAGATGATAAAATGTTTGCTTTAATTTTTACTCATTTGAGGTAATCAAATCTGGCACCAAATGCATTTGTATGTCTGTCTTAAATTATCCCCACCGCAGAAGATTTCCATTTCTCTCCATCTCTTTTTGTTAAGACCATTAAGGTGTTAAGTACAAAGTTACTGCTTGATGGAACAAGGCTCCAGACAGTCTGAGTTGAGAAAAACCAGCACTGTGACTTAGTTGCCACAAGATACTGTTGATCAAACATTAGGTAAGTAGGGACAGTATTAGATTTTTTAAAAAGTCAATAAAGGAAACATAGTAAGTAGTTCAGGAAGGATATTCCCAATGCAAAGTTGCAATAAAGTTGTTGATATTTTCCTCAAGGTCTTAGAATGCCATAATTTTGAATAAGATTGTAGTTTACACGAAAAAGAAAAAGAAGCATTGTCTTTGGTCATATGAATAAAAAGGTATAGGGTATTTTGTTTCCTTTGATAAAGGACTTGTCTCATTTAAAAGTACACATGTAAAAAGAAGTTTGTACAACACATTGACTTTATGTTAAAAATTTTAATCTATCACTAAAAAGGTTCAAAATGTTAATGGTAAAATATCTTGTTAGAAACAGTATTTAATATTAAATATCAATTTGTATTAGTTTTTAAAAAGTCCTCATTTGAGGGGCACCTGGGTGGCTCAGTCAGCTGAGCCTCCGACTTTTGGTTTCAGCTCAGGTCATGAACTCATAGGTTGTGGGACTGAGCCCCATATTAGGTTCCTTACTAAGCAGGGAATCTGCTGGAAGGATTCTCTCCCTCTGTTCCTCCTCCTGCCCTTAAGCACTGGATCTTTCTCACTCTCTCAAAATAAGTAAATACATTTTTAAAAAGAAAGCTCTTATTTGATAAATTTTATTTTCTATAGTTCTTTTGGAATTCAGAGGTCTTTATCAGTAGAAAACTTCATTAACTTATTTTGTTAATTTTTTTAGAAAACAAATTAGGTCTACCTATTTCCTTATTATTTATAATTCAGAGGAAACACTTCCATTTTACCCAAAAAGGTTGTTTGAAAACTCTATTTTGGAGCTTTTCTTGTGCAAATACAAAGCTTCAGGTTTTTCATACACTTTACACTTTCCATCCAAAAGAAAAGTCATCCTAGACAAGAGCTCTGAAGAGAATTTTGAGATGAACTGGATAGAGAAACTTTTAAATTCTTCTCAAAACTTTGCTTATCTAAGAAAATCCTTTTTTTTTTTTAAATCCTATGTTTCAAAATCAAGTCTTTTACTCCTAGACAACTCCTTGGAACTGGGAACAATATTGTAAATAAATCAGTTGTTGCAATAAAGTTCAACCTTTTTCCTTGGACTCAACTCTAAAAGCTAAATTAAAAAAATGTAAAGATCTAAGTTAACTAAGATTGAACTTCTCATTTCACAATCTGTGAAAGTCCAAAACTCTGTAATTTTTTCAAATTTCTCATATTTACTTTCTCATGGCTCTTCTTCAGAAGTCTGTATTTACAAGTATTGATCATGTTCCTCCACAACAACCCTGGTATAGAAGTAAGCCTATTACCCAATTTATACCACAAGTTATTTCCTACCTTGCACATCATAAGAATTAAACTTCATAGACGTTTGAAAGGATCATGGAGAGACACCAGATCAACATTGTGCCTATGATCTTGCTGACTTCCCAGCACCATAGCTCTTCATCTCTTTCTTTGGCTTGTCCCCCAGTAAGAAAAAAAAGAATGAATGAATAAGAGAAGAAAAGAAAAAAGAAACACAAAACCCAACCAACCAACCAACACCTCTACCTTTTTTACTTAATCAACAACTTCAGGTCCTTGCCAGTTTAGGGCCAAACCAGCAATCCATACTGAACAGCAAAGAACTTTGAATATATATTCTTTACCAGTGCTTCCCAAATATCTTCCCATTTTGGAGCACATAGAAAACCATATTTATTCAGTACAGTGAGATCAAACAAGAAGGCACTAGGAGCCTAATTTAAATGTCTTAAAGCCCCTAACCATCAGCATTGAGAGAACCAGTTTTCTAGCCCACCCTAAATCTTTTAAAGTTCACTATTAGGTGTGGGCACATTGCCTATTAAGATTTGGGCTATGGTCTCCACAGGATACTAAGGTGATTATTAAAGAAGCAGAAAAAACAGGTGAAAGAGCATATTAGGAAAGATTGGGGGAATATCTCTAGATATCACTTATCTAGAAAAAATATGAGAAACTATCACTGATTAAAACTGATTCATCAGTTTTTAAGAATGTGTTCACTGAGGTGAGCTGTCCATATTGATTGACTGAAAGAGTTTAAAATGTATTTCTGGTGACTACTTGTTACCATGGCTATAGAAAAATTAGTCTTTTTTTTTTTTTTTCTAAAAGTGTGGGGACTTATTTTATTCTCATCCTCCCAGTACTTATCCTCATTTGCTCAGTATCTGTTTAAGATTGAGTTTACTTGTCACTTCCTCAGGGATAGTGTTCTCCATCAGATTTATTAAGTTTCCCTGCTAGAATTCACCATTTTATCCTATCCTCCTGTTCCTAATGTACATTATATTGCTAACTATTACATCTCTTTCTATCTTGCCTGCTAGATTATAATCTCCATAATGAAATGAGCCATATTTTTGTTTACCAATGTATACTTCTTATTACCTAGAGGAAATGGAAGCTGGAAAGAGCCTATATTTAACCTACAATTATGTCCCAGAACACACAGACTGTAAGAGACAGAGCCCTCTTTCAATCCTACATCTTCCGACACCAAAACCAGTGTTCCTTCCACCATCTAGGTATCTCCTACAAACAATATTAAGAAGGAAATGATAGGAGTCCCTGAAACTTGTTTAAAAAGCCATCCTCATTTTTCTATAGAACCTTGGGTAATTTTCCTTAATACCGTAAGAAACCTTCTTGGGAGCAAAAGAAAATTACCCTTTGTAAAACTTTCAGCAGGGAGTAGCCACTATATCTCTAATATACTGTGCTGTTAAATTACTATCACATTATTATAGCAACAATGAGATATGACAGGGAATGATGGAATACCAACCAGCCTCTACAAACAAGAGATATATACTTATATTCTGTAAAAGAAGTCAGTCAAGCAGAAACTTTTCGAATAACTGGCAGTGTACCAACTCTCACTGAAACAGACTGATAGCCTTGTGATATTTAGAGGGTACTCTATATTTTCACCTTTATTATTTTCATTCTTGGTAGGAGAATTTAGATCTAAAGATGGAGTCTCATCAATGTTTTTGGAACATCTCCTAAGTATCTTCATCTACCATCACTAGCACAGGTAACAAAGTAAAGACTCTATCCAGAGTGGCTTTGTTTTTGTTAAATATAACTCCCTTTACCTTTTTTCAATACAAAGCTACATTTTATTTATTAGAGATAGCTAAATATTTCATCCAGGACTACTCAAAAACATCTTATCTGAACACTTCTGGATTTAAGATGGAAGCCTCGGTCTCTCAAAATATAGGTTTTTATACATTAAGGCTCAATTTGAACTATAAAGACATAAACTTGCAAAGTAGCCCAAGAAGTTTCACCAAAAGAAATCACTTCTTGTAGAACAGAGAACCAAGAAAATAGGCTTAGAATAAAAGCAAGGTTTGCTAGTGGAGGGGAAAGATTTTTTTTAATATGGAGATTTTTGGTGAAAGAGACAAAATTATATACTAAAAAATGGTTTGTGTTCCAGAGGCCTCATTTCATCCAGTGGTAGGTAATTTAAAGGAATTATTTTGTATCAAAACAACATAAAGATGATTAAAATAAAAACTTAAAAAACCCTTAAACCTGGTGATTAATATATACTATCTTATGTTTGCTTAAGGATGTGCTCTCACATTTCTCTACTACATTAACTGGCCAGAGCACTTTGAAAGCACGGGAGTACGGATCGGTGTTTGCTCTCATTTAGTGTTTTCTTTCCTCCAGCGATCTTCTCTATGATATCAGATTTTAAGTGAAAGATCTACCTTCCTGAAGTCTTAAAGAAATAAGAGACACAAGAAAAAATATTTTCTTAGTTTGGGAATGGGTAGAATTTTTGATATTAAGGACTATTAGTATGTCAGAACATATTGTGAAAGTATTTGGCACTGAACAATAAAAAGACATAGCATAGCAGTTGGGAATGAAAGAAAGGAGTTCACAAATGGTTGTTAAAGGAGGGTACTTGACGGGATGAGCACTGGGTGTTATACTATATGTTGGCAAATTAAATTTTATATAAAAATTAAAAATAAAAGAATAACAGATATCAATAATAGCCAGATACATTTTTGGCCACAATGAATGAGACATCACATGAGGATTTTCTGAACTGATTGTATAAAGAATTTTAGCTTCCCCAAATCTGTAGTTGAGGATAAAGTCAAAGAAAAACTTCCTTTTAATCTTTATTGAGGTAACTGACTTACAAATTATATTTAAAGTATACCATAATTATTTGATATACTTTTACATTGTGAAAGGATTTCTTCATGTAGTTAATTAAGACATCCCTCACCTTAGACATTTATCTTTTTTTTTTGGTGAAAACATTTTGTTTTAATGTTTTCCTTGATTTGAGCATTGTTGACACACTACATTACCTAAGTTTCAGATGTACAACATAGTGATTCAACTCTGTGTTATGCTGTTCGCTACGAGTGTAGCTGCCATTTCTCTTGGTGAGAATATTTCATTTCTATTCTCTTAGCAAACTTCTATTATATGATACAGTGTTATCAACTATACTAACCATTTTATATTAAATCCTTAGACCTTATCTATTTTATAACTGAAATTTTGTGCCCTTTTACCAATTATTCCCTGTTTCTTCTGTTCTGTAGCCCCTGGCAACTATTTTTCTATTCTTTCTTTCTAAGTTTTTTTTTCCTAGAGAAATATTTTGTTAAAATATTCTTGGGATAATATGTTCAGAGGGTTGAAGGGAGTGGTATACATACAGACTGAAGAACATGTCATTTCTATTTTGTAGGAAGTTATGAACATACCAGTGTGACTATTAGATATAGTTACCTGCTTCTATGAAAATATTAATGATGATAATTTTTTCTTTTTTTTCAAGTCCTTATTTATAGTCCAGTTAGTTAACATACAGTGGTATATTTGTTTCAGATGTAGAATTTAGTGATTCATCATTTACACATAACACCTGGTACTCATCATAACATGTGCATGCTTTAATCTCTATCACCTTGTTGACCCATCCCTCTGCTCACCTCTCCTCCAGCAACCTTCAGTTCTCTATAGTTAAGAATCTCTTTTTTCTTTTTCCCCCTATGTCCATCTTCTTTGTTTTTTAAAGTCCACACACTAGTGAAATATATGGTATTTTTCTTTCTCTTGCTGTCTTATTTTGGTTAGCATAATACTCTAACTCCATCCACGTTGTTGCAAATGACAAGATTTCATTCTCTTTAATGGCTAAGTAATACTGCATTGTATATCTATATCTATATCTATATCTATATCTATATCTATATCTATATCACCTCTTTAGCCATTCAGATTATGGGTGTTTAATTCAGGCTGGTGAAATCATGAATATTCCAAAAAGGACATTAGTTGAGTTTAAAAAAGAGAATATGTATCAGATATTTGAAAAAGAATGGATGGGTCATGCCAAAAAGATATTTAAGAATTCACAAAGACTTGGAAGAATAGAAAATAGAAAATATTTAGGAGATTACAAATGGTTTAGTTACTACTGCTAGCAAAAGATTAATAAAGAATGAAAATAATAAGAAAGACCTGACTTGCTATAAACTTCTCTCTTAGAACTGTTTTTGCTGCATTACAAAGATTTTTTTTTTTTTTTTGCATTACAAAGATTTTGGACAAGTGTATATTTTCATTTTAATTTGCTTCTATGTAATATTTTTTCTTTCTTCTTTGATTTCTTGGTTGTCCCATTCATTGTTTAGTAGCATGTTATTGAATCTCCCTGTATTTTTGCTCTTTCCAGATTTTTCTTTTGTGGTTGCCTACCTCATAATCAAGAAAAATCTCAAACAGCTTATGCCTAAAGTACCCAGAAAAAGAAGAACAAACAAAACCCCAAACCAACAGAGTGAAGGAAATAATAAAGATTAGAGTAGAAATTGATAATATAGAAACTAAAAATACTGTAGAACTTATCAATGAAACCAGGAGCTTGTTCTTTGGAAAGATCAACAAAATTGATAAAACTGTAGCCAGATTCATCAAAAAACAAAGGCAAAAACAAAGAGAGAGAGAGAGAGGGAGAGAGAGAGAGCTCAAATAAAAAAAAATCACAAAAGAAAGAGGAAAGGTAACCACAGCACAGAAATAAAAACAATTGTAAGAGAATATCATGAAATTATATGCCAACAAATTGGACAACCTAGAAAAATGCAGAAATTCCTAGCAACATATAACCTACCAAAACTGAAACAGGAAGAAATAGAAAATTTGAACAGACTGGTTACTAGCAATGAAATTCAATCAGTATTTAAAACATCCCAACAAACAAAAGTCTAAGATCAGATAACTCCACAGGCAAATTCTAGTAAACATTTAAAGAAAAGTTAATATCTCTAATTCTCAAAATATTCCAAAAATTAGAAGAGGAAGATTTCCAAATACATTCTGTGATACCAGCATACCCTGACACCAAAACCAGATAAACATACTACACATAAAAGAAAACTGCAGGCCATTATCTCAGATGAACATAAATGCAAAAGTCCTCAACAAAATGTTAACAAAACTAATGGCAAAACACTAACAAATCCAATAATACATTAAAAAAATCATTTACTTTGATCAGGTGGATTTATTCCTAGGATACAACAAGGGAGATTGAATATTTGCGAACCAACCAATGTAACATATCATATCAATATGAGAAAGGATAAATATTATACGATAATTTCAAGAGATGCATTAAAAGCATTTGACAAAGTACAGCAACCATTCATGACAAAAACACTGAACAAAACCTACAGGGAGCATACCTTACATAATAAAGGCTTTATATGAAAAACCCACAGCAAACATCATACTCAATGGTGAAACACTGAGAACTTTAAGGTCAGGAACAAGACAAGGATGTCCACTCTTACCACTTTTATTCAACATAGTACTGGAAACCCTAGTCAGGGCAATCAGAAAACAACAACAAAAAATAAAAGGCATCCAAATTGGTAAGGAAGAAGTAAAACTTGCATTATCTGGAGATGACATGATACTATATTTACTAAACTAAATGTAGAAAACGCTAAAGATTCTGCCAAAAAACTGTTAGAACTGATAAATGAATTCAATAAAGTTGCAGCATACAAAATTGATGTACATAAATCTGTGGCATTTCTACACACCTAATAGTGAAGCAGCAGAAAGAGAAATTAAGGAAAACAATTCCATTTATAACTGCACCAAAAATAATAAAATAGGAATAAACTTATCAAAGAGGTGGAAGAGCTGTATTCTGGAAACTATATAAAGCATTGATGAAAGAAATTGAAGATGACACAAAGAAATGGAATGACAGTTAATGCTCATGGATTGGAAGAACAAATATTGTTAAAATGTCTATACCACTAGCGAAATCTAATGTAATTCTTATCAAAATACCAATAATTTTCACAAAACAAGAAAAAATAATCCGAAAACTTGTATGGAACCACAAAGAATCATGTATAGCCAAAGTAATCTTGAAAAAGAAATGCAAAGCTGGAGGAATCACAATTCTGGGCTTCAAGTTATATTACAAATCTTTGGTAATTCAAACAACTTGGTACTGGCACAAAAATAGACACATATATCAATGAAACAGAATAGAAAATCCAGAAATAAATCCACAATTATATGCTGAATTAATCTTCACCAGACAGGAAAGAATATCCAATGAGCAAGAGTCTCTTCAACAAATGGTAATGGGAAAACTGGACAGCAACATACGAAAGAAAAAACTGGACCACTTTCTTACATTATACACATACAAAATATTTCAAAATGGATTAAAGACCTAAATGTGAGATCTGAAATCATAAAAATCCTTGAAAAGAGTACAGGCAGTAAACTCTCTGATATTGGCCATAGCAACTTTTTTCTAATAGGTCCTCTGACAGGGCCCTTTCTCCGAGGCAAAGGAAACAAAGACAAATGTAAGCTATACTGCATCAAAATATAAAGCTTCTGCACAGAAAAGGAAGCAATCAACAAAACTAAAAGGCAGCTTTTGAAATGGGAGAAAATATTTGGCAATCATTTATCCGATAAAATGTTTAGTATCCAAAATATGTAAAAAACTTATGCATCTCAACACCCAAAACCAAAAAATCCCCCCACAAATGGGCAGAAAACATAAACAGATATTTGTCTAAAGAAGACATACACATAACAAACAAACATATTAAAAGATGCTCAACACCACCTACCATGAGGGAAATGCAATCAAAACTACAATACTGGTCAGAATGGCTAAAATCAACAACACAATAAATAATAGGTGCTGGGGAGGGTGTGGAGAAAAAGAAACATTCCTGCACTGTTGGTGGGAATGCAAACTGGTACAGCCCCTTTGGAAGAAAATGTGGAGGTTCCTCAAGAAGTTAAAAATAGAACTACTCTAGAATCCAAGCAATTGCAGTACTATTTACCCAAAGAATATAAAAACACTAATTCAAAGGGAGCATTCACCCCTATGTTTACAGCAGCATTATTTACCATAGCCAACATATGGAAGCAGTCCAAGTATCCATCTTTTGAAAAATGGATAAATAAAATGTGGTTTATAGACACAATGAAATATTATTCAGTAATAAGAAGAACAAAATCTTGTTATTTGCAATGACATGGATGGAGCTAAAGAGTATAATAATAAGTGAAAAAAGTCAGTCAGGTAAAGACAAATAACCATTCAATTTTACTCATGTGGAATTTAAGAAACAAAACAAACAAGCAAAGAGAATAAGAGAGAGAGAGAGAGAAACCAAGAAACAGACTCTTAACTGTAGAAAACAAACTGATAGTTACCAGAGGAGAGGTGCATGGGATTAAAGAGTACACTTATCATGACGGAAAAAAAAAAAAAAAGAAAAGAGAAGAGAAAAGAGTAAAAAAGATATGTTAGCTTTTTATGACTGAATAACAAAGTACCCTCAACCTTAGAGGTTCAAAATAGCCGTTTATTTTCTCATGGTTTCCAAGAATCAGGAATCTGGGAGCAGGTTAGCTGAGTGATTCTGGTTCAAGGTCTTTAATAAGGTTGCAATAAAACTGCATGATTTGACACTTGGGCTGAGGTAGGAGAATTCACTTCCAAGAAGATGCACTCATGGCTGTTATCTGGATTCTTCCTATCCTTATTAGTTATAGGTTGGGCGTCCCAGTTTCTTACCATGTGGTCCTTCCAAAGGGTGAAGGGTGACAGAAAAAGCCCAAGATGGAAACATGGAAGCTTCAGTCTTTTATGCCCTAATATTGGAAGTGACTTTTCATCTTGTTTGCTATAGTCACACAGACCAATCCTGCTATTAGGTGGATAGAGACAAAAATTGAGGATCATTGAAAGTCACCTTGGAGGCTGCCTATCACAGAAAGTAACAACAGATAATAAAAGAAAGGCAATAAAAGACAATTTCTTTTCTTATTTTTTAAATTTATTTATGATAGTCACACACAGAGAGAGAGAGAGAGGCAGAGACACAGGCAGAGGGAGAAGCAGGCTCCATGCACCGGGATCCCGACGTGGGATTCGAACCCGGGTCTCCAGGATCGCACCCTGGGCCAAAGGCAGGTGCCAAACCGCTGCGCCACCCAGGGATCCCTAAAAGACAATTTCAAAGTTAGTTATATGTAAATTACTAGTTTGAAAATAAACAGCTTCCACTAAATTATTTGCCTTCTCATTTTCAGCTTACCCAAAATATAATATCTCAAATCCATACCTAGAACAATTTAAAAATAAGAATAGAGCAATTTCATAACTGAATTAATGAAATGATAAGTAAAATAAGCCATTTTCTTCAATGCTATCTTAGTTGAACTGTGACAGATCACTTTTATTTCTGTAGATATATGAAGCTTAAATGGCAATTAACTTCATAGTACGCGTGAAGACACCAAGGTCCATGTGTGAACCGATTTCTCCAATATTTCAGTTTATTAATCACCTATGTTGAAAATGACTTTCCATACCCATTCCCCACCCTATTTTACCTCTGCTGTCTCTCACCAACTTCTTCATAGCTATATATCACAGCTATATATATATGTATATATATATATATATACACATATATATATATATAGTCCAACTGAATCTCCATATTCTCATGGTCTACTGTGACCTCCAATATGGTAGCCACTAGCATATATAATTTTTAAAATTTATATTTAAATTAATTACTATTTAAAAAATTTTAAATATTAAAATTAAGTTCCTAAGTTATACTAGCTACATTTCAAATACTTAACAACATACAGCTAGAAGTGACCCTATTAGATGGTAACATTCTCATCATTGCCACAAGTTTTGTTGTACAGCACTGGTCTGTAGCACATCTCAGATTTCCCTATGAGATATGAATATAGACTAGATACTATGATTCACCCAAATCCAAATATTTTTCCCACTTATACCTAAATATCTATGCTATAGGTTAGTCTGTGGCATTTAACGGTTAATTAATTTTGAAAGGGCACAATGAAAATTTTAATTGGTTGTTCCACATCCTTTACAAAGATGCCTACAAGTATTTAATTAAATATCTATCACAGAACAATTAATTAATTAGGCCACAGATGTAGGGAAAAACCTCATCTGTCACAGAGCTCTGTTCCTTTCCACATTTTTTCTTTTATTTTTTTAGGTGAAAAGCCTAATTACTAACAGAAAGTAAACACTACATTCTCCTCACTTCAGGCTTTTTTTATATGCCACCTAAGCTTTTATAAAAGCAACTTATTTGATTTTCCTACTTTCAGTCTTCCTCACTACCATTCACCCTTAACACTAACACATTCTTTTAAACACTAATTGAATCAAGTTCTTCCCCTTTAAACATTTTTAATCCTTGATAAATTCCAACTCCTTCCCATACTGCACTAATGCCTGCATAATCTGGAATCAACCCACCTGTCTATATTTGTCTTTTGTCACACCTTTGAACTCATAATACTTAATTTTTCTCCTTTTCCTAAGCTTATAAAGCTTTTTTTTTTTTCTTTTTTAAGGCTTTGCATCTGTTATTTTTTCCCTCCTTCTCTTCTTTGAAACTTCTATGTATCCTTTAAAGCTCAGCTTAAGTATTAACCCTATATAGACTTTATTGGTCATAAGTAATAAGCTCCCTTTTGTGTTCCCAGAGCTCTAATGTACATGCCAAGGAATCATAGCTCTTTAGCTTGTATTGGCATTTATATATCCACTGCCATTCTGTAAGCTTCTAAATGATTAGAGAGCATTCATGACAGTGCCAGCTCTCAAATAGTTTGAAAGTGAATGAATAGATGGATAAATGGTTGACAGGTGAGTGAATAAATGAATGAACGAATAAATAAATGAATATTTATAAAACAGCAACCCCAGAGAAATTATCTGGAGTTTTTCATGCCTCTTTCTGGGCTTAACAATGAATATTAATTGGGATTTCTTCTTCTCCTCACATTTTTTTTTTTTTTTTTTGTATAAATAGCACCTACCTGAAATTTCATGGTTACAGCCATGAATTCCTGGGAGAAATATTCTAAAAATATGATTGAGTCCCACTGGTCTAGCTAAATGACTGCAACTGGACATATCATTTATGTTGGCCAAATTGGCTCTTCCTAATAAAATTGAATCTGAAATTAAGAGATTCTGTCCTTGATTTGGCTGTTCTTTTGAAAAAAGAAGGTAAATACATTATCACATGAAGCCAGAATTGATTTTTATCACAAGTAATCAAAATAGTCCCAAGTAGATCCCTGGGTGGTGCAGCGGTTTAGCGCCTGCCTTTGGCCCAGGGCGCGATCCTGGAGACCCGGGATCGAATCCCACGTCGGGCTCCCGGTGCATGGAGCCTGCTTCTCCCTCTGCCTGTGTCTCTGCCTCTCTCTGTGTGTGACTATCATAAATAAATAAAAAATTAAAAAAAAAATAGTCCCAAGTAATATGGCATCCATTTAAAGAGATCTACTTAAATAGATCATTTAAAGAGATGAAGCACTTCCATAAAAAAGCTTCTGCTGGTACTTTAATTAAAAGATCCGCAAGAATAGTCTATAAGACATTCCCTGTATTGTTTGACATCAGCAATCTCAAATTCAATCTCTTATCTTGCATTTTCTTCTTTTAAAGCTACATTATTTCTATTTGCCTGCACTATTTTTGTTCAATCTTCCATCTCTTCCTACCTTTCTCATCCCAAGCCTTCTCTGTAAAAGAACTATAATTCTATTCAGAAACTTATCTACTTGTTCCTGTATTAATGTAACAATTCATTCTCTTTATTTATATCACTGTATGTATCTAATATACCATTATAGTATTAATCACCCAAAAGTGCTGAATTATTATAATGTCATGTGTTTAATCATAATTATATATTGCTTGCTTTAACACGCTATGCAACTAATATTCTTTCGACCTGCTTCTATACTGGTAAAGAGTTTATAAAATAATACTGTTTGGAATTTTTTTCTGTGAGCTCATCTTGCCCTGTCAACTCCCCCAAAATATCAGTATGGTTCATTTTAGTTTAATGAGCATTTATTGAGGGATTATTATTTGTTAGTATCTCTGTTAGTTGTCTTTTCTCAAGTAGGTGAAAATTTAGCAATGTACATGCAAGTAGGCATTCGCAAAAAAAATCTATCACTGAGGTATGCATATGGATAGACCAATCAGCACAAACAAAAAATCAAGTTATCCAAAGATTAATGAAATTAGTAAGATTAATAGAACTATGATCATTTTTTACAACTTGAAAACATGTGGCAAGACGGATGATGGCAGAAGATACTGTACAGGTAGGTAGTCATACAATTTATGAAGGTCCTGGGCTTTATCCTATAGATAAGGGTATTGATTACAAAGTTGTCAGTAGCACTATAGACTAAATGTTTGTGTCTCCCTAAAATTCATATATTAAATCCTAATCTTTAACTTGTTAGTATTTGGATGTGGGACCTTTTGGAGGTGATGAAGTGCCCTCATAAATGGGATTGGTGCCCTTATAAAAAAGATCCCAGAGACACCCCTTACCTCTTCCATCATGTGAGAAGAGAGCAAAATTACAACTCTTGTGAACCAGGAAGCAGACACCAAATCTGTCAGCACCCTGATCCTGGACTTCCCAGTCTCTAGAACTGTAAGAAACAAATTTCTGTTGTTTACGAGCCACCCAGTTTATGGTATTTTGTCACAGATGCCTAATAATATAGTATTTCTACTTGTCTTTATTGGTTCATTGACATTTTTGCTTTGTAGTATTATTTTTTATTTAAAAATTACATAACTCTGATACTTAGCAAAATATTCTGTGATTTCACTCTTTAAAAATGGCCACTGGTTTATAGTTTAATATGGTATTCAACAATTCTCTATACTTAATACAAAATGAAATATTAAATCCTGATGCATATACACTTCTGCAATTTGTTTTTGTCAATTAACATATTATGGGAGGTCTAGAATGTCTGTATAGACTTATCTTCATTCTTTTGTAAGAGCTAAAGAATGTATATTTCATTATTTGTATACAACATAATTTACTTAAGCAGTTCTCATTTAGTAAACCTTTAATTTTTTCCTGTTTATTTATTCAAATGATACTAAGGCACACACCTCCATACATATATCTGTTCTTTTTCTCATAGGATGAATTCTTGAAATTCTGAGTCAAAAACTCAGCTACCACATGAATGATTTCAGAAGACATCATTCTCATCATGATCTATGGGAAGCATGTTTCTAAAACTGTGTAGTGTATACAACCCATACTCTTTAACCCTATATTATACCACCCCTTAGCATGTGCCAAAATTCTAAGTACTTTACAGGCAAAAATTCATTTATTTCTAACAACAACCTCATGAAGATGAAGTAGGCATTTTGTTCCCATTTTACAGATGAGAAAAATGGATGCTTACAGAGGTAAATGATTTGTACATGGTCATATAAACCTTCAGTGAATGATATGTGAACGTGGGTGGAAAATACAGTGGAATGTCAATTTTGGAATATCAGAAAGTATAAAATAGCCTTCAAAACCTAGGGTTAGAGCACTTCTCTAAAGGCAAAGGAGTCAACACTGAGTCTGCAAAACTTTACTGTAAAGAAAATAGCAAAAAATACTGATGAAATTCCCTTCTGCAACTCCCCTGAATTCACTGTATCAGAGCTGTGGAATGGAATCTTGGGCCAACAGTGGGAGCTGTAAATCTGGGGCTTGTGTCACAGCATTAAATTATAGTGTCAGAAATAAGGATCTAAAGCCCGTCAGTGGTATAAATAACTGAAAAGAGATTACAGTCTAAAACGGGCTGCATACATATTTAAAAAGTGCTGTGTATACCGCTTGGGAAAATATATGATGCTAAATCTAATAGCCCTATCTTGCTTGCTAGCTCTTGAGCAGTAATTTAAAGTCCCAGCATTTTGAAGAAGGAAGAAAAGGATTATGAATACCATGAACACATGCAAGTTAAAATGCACTAATGACTGCTATGCTATAAACGAAAGGCCATCTCTTAGAGTCATGTTTTTTTTTTTATTATGAAATAAATTATATTTTCTAAATTAAATAAACAAGATGGCCCTGCAGTTCTCAGGTTTTAGGAATGATGTTGTGTTTGCATCTCCTTTCTATCTTTTTTTGAATGGTGGAGGGGGGAAGGAGGAGACCCTTAAGGTTCATTTCAGGCTCAAATTCTATAAACCTATGTCTATAAATATAGGATTCTATAAACCTATGTCTACCTAGACCTTAAAAAAATTACAATACACAACAGTAGTTTAACCATATTGGCAGAATATTTGCCCATAATATGATCGTGTTTTATTATGGAGAAAAAAATACAGATTTTAATTACTTATTTTGGCATAAAGATGATAAAGATGCTGTTTTTAATATTTAAATAATTGTCAGAATTCTGAAGTAGTCATTTCATCTTGCTTATTGATATTAACTAAAGATCTCTGAAAAAATATTTTTAAGAGGAATTGAGAGAAACAAGATCAGCAAAAAAGATTCATTTTAAAGGTTCTTTATTTCTCATGTGAAATATGACATTTTTATCAGCAGCTGAATTTTAGGTGCTCTCATTTGATGAGTTATAAGTTTCTAAATGTCACTTTAAACATTCAAAAATTATTTAGTTATTTTATCATAAGTAGGTTTATTGCTCTGTACTTTGGGAAAAATTATGTTATGTGGGAGAGCTCTGAATCTTTTTAAAACATAACTTCCCTAGTATCTTCCTGTTATTGAGAATTTAAAATGGTTCCCTTGTGATTATCAAACTATGCTCAAAATCCTCACTGCATCATTGGAAGACATTCAAACAGATATGTAAGCCTTATAAAAAGGCTAGAAGAAATTGAAATATGGCCGTATATTGGATTTCAGCAAGTAGAGGAAAGTGGATAATTCATGCCCGTCAGGCCAGAGGATAGGTATATGTATAGAACTTTATTCACAGGAAATGCACTATAAATGGTTGAAAAGGGATACATGTTGAAATAAAAATCTTAACTCAGGTCTTTTCTTCCTCTATACTGTGCTTGCCTTCTCAGCTGCCAGTTCTGATTATATTAAGCAATGGGCCCTTTTCTCAGTACTTCTCTAAAAATCAACTTTTATTGAATCAAGATCCAGGAAAAAAACAGATGGCACACTCAAAATTAAATGAAAAGGTTTAAAGATGGGAATATTTACAAAGATGAAGAGGGAGATAAGGAGATCAATAAGGGGTGACTAAATATCCAGGCACTAGCTATATTAGGGAGTCATTGTCACCCAGTTGGATGACCAAAAGAACAATTTCTGCAATCTGATGATAACCGTGACCATGAGAGTGTAAGGATCTGATAGAAAGTGGTCATTGGTAAAAGGCCATTGTCCTTTAAAGTCACTATTCTCCTGTGGTCAAACAGGGAGAGAGTGGATCCTGATCTCTTCCCCTTCCCAACTTTTGATTATTTCCTGTTCTTGCCTCCCCTAAAACAAACCAAGGAGTGAGCAATATTTACAATAATGAAGAATGCACAATGAGATGATACCTCAAATTTGTTAGAATGGCTATCATCAAAAAGGCAAAAGTTATTAGTGAGGATGTAGAGATAAGGAAATCCTTGTATACTATTGGTGGAATGTAAATTGCTGCAGTCACTATGGAAAATACTACGGAGTATCCTCAAAAAATTTAAAACAGAACTCTCATATGACCCAGCAATCCCACTTCTGGGTATATATACAAAGGAAATGAAATCAATATCTCAAAAAGATATCCACACCACCATGTTCACTAAAGCATTATTTATAATAGCTAAGACATGTAAACAATCTAAATGTCTGTCAATGGAGGAATAAACAAAACATGATATAGATATGTAGCTTTTTCTCTATATAGAGAATATACATATATATTTTATATAGAAAATAGATATATAAATTCATATTACACTCAGAGAAAGATTAGATTGGTAGTTGTCAGAAATAGGAGATGGAAAGTGTGGTAATTGGGTAAAGGTAGTCAAAAAAGTATAAACTTGCAGTTATAAAATGGAGCTACAGGGTATGATGCTAAATAAGTCAGTCAGAGAAAGACATATGATTTCACTCACATGTAGAATTTAAGAAACAAAACAAATGAGCAAAGGGAAAGAGAGATAGAGGCAAATGAGGAAACAGATTCTTAACTATAGCAAACAAACTGATAGTTACCAGAGGGGAGGTTGGTGGGGGGATAGGTGAAATAGGTGATGGGCATTAAGAAGTCCACTTATTGTGAAGAGCACTGGGAAGCAATGAAAGTTTTGAATCACTACATTGTACACCTGCAACTAATACACTGTATGTTAACTAACTGTAACTTAAATAAAGCTTTTAAAAAAAGTTTAAAAAAATTACTATACTTAACAGTGCTGTATTGGATATTTGTAAATTGCTAAGAGAGCAAATTTTAGTTCTCATCACACGAAAAAAATAACTTGTAATTCTGAGGTAATGGATGTTAAATAAACTTTCTGTGGTAATCATTTTACAATATACACATTATCAAATCATTAAGTTGTACACCTTAAACTTATACCATGGTATATGTCAACTATATCTCAAAAATACTGGAGAAAATAATAGTGAAGAATAGACCTGCAATAGCAGATCCATTTTGCCACTCATCATCCGTTCTTGTTGTTGTTGTTTTTTTTTTAGATTGGAAGCAAAAACAGAAACGCATTCCTGTGTAACTACCAAGGGAAAAAAGAGAGTCCTATCAGTTACCATATGGTGTATGTGTATGGTGTATGGTGATCAGTTCAATCATTTTATTATTGGAATTTTTATTGTAAAACCAGTCATCATCTATGCACTATCTATAAAAAAAATGGTATAGAAAATTGTGCGTAGGAGTAAAGTGAGAGTGGAGGCAATAAATCCAGCTTTGGTCTTTATTTTTGTAGCTCGTTGCAAGAATTAGGCTGATAATTAGAGATCCTTATTCCACTTACGTTCTCTTTTCCTCTGAATGCTTTGCAGGAATTTAGCTGGTAGAGCTTGTTAACCTGATAGGATAGCCTCCATTTCCTCAGACTTGAAGTCTTCTGTGGTGTTCTCTTTATTGGATTGCAGTTTTTTAATGCATTGATATTTTTTGGATATGGGAGTACTGTAATGTGCAACCACGATCCTATGGATTTCAGGTATAGCTCTTATTTTTTTTTTTTTTTTTTCCATTTTGGACCAGCTATCAGCTCTCCTTCAAGTAACAGACTTCATTCCTCCCTTCATTCCTCCCTAGGTGACCTATAAAGTCACCTAGTCCAAGATTTTAAGAACTAGAAGCAAAACTTTCTGAAGTGAATCTTTAAAAAAATGCTATGAAATGTATTGTTGGAAGGCCTCTGGGTCTCAATAGTTCTAGGAAACATCCCATTGCTGCTTTTGACTGATTTGCGTGACACTGGCAAGTTGCAATGCATCTCTGGGCCTCAGTTTTTTCTTCTATAACCCAGAATATAATTTCGGAGATCCTTTCTATCTCTAGGATTCTTTCACTCCATGAATATAATACTGATTAATTTTAATCACAAACATCTAAGTTTATGAAGCTTTTAAGAGGAAAGGTAAGAAAACATGAAACAGTAATAATAATAACAATATCAGCTAATGTAGAGATTTTTATTTTGTGCACAGCACCGTACTAAATCCTCCGCATGTGTTGTCTTAATCCACAAATAACCCTTTTGCATAAGTACTTTTAAAATCATGTTTGAGTAAACCAGCCTAAATTACTTAGTTTATAATTCAAAATATCTAAATTTAAGTGTAGTAGTCAACCACAAAATGTTTTGGAACCAAAATGAATTTTCTATTCTTGGCCAGAAAGTAGGAAAGAATTGATGACTCAACAGTCTCTGTGTCCATTAAGATGTTCACATAATGTTATTACAAAAGTAGAGTGTTCAACCAAATTAAAAGAATCAAATGAGAAATGAATCTTTTTTTTTTTTTCTAAAACCGATTTGGGCTCCTCTTTTCTAGTTATCTGTTGTAAAGCAAACGATATATGCTAGAAAATTTCCCTGTACTGTATTTCATATCACACAGCATATTATAGAATAATAATCACTAATTGTATTTTACGTACAAACAACTGAGGCTTATAGAAAATTAATAACTTGCCCTAGTTCCTACATCTAGTAAAGGCTGGATTCACAGTTCTTCCTGAAGTCTAATCTAACCTCCAATCCTATATTTATGAGTACTGGACTTTCCTTTATTCTTGGACCCTATATACAACTGATCTGTCATTGAAGGGAAGATAAGCTATGCCTTTGTAAATTTAGAGCTTACTTGTAAGCAGAGCTGGAGTGATTCTTGCAAGAACTTCATCTTGGACTTATAATGCAAATCCCTTCCTTATCTACATCTAGGTTTAAGTATTACATATAGTGGTGGTGGTGATTTGACCACTACCTCTAAAATATCCCAAATCTCTTTGTTTTCCAGGGATCTTAAAGGATCACAATCCAAACTGGAGGCTGCACAGATATTCTTTATATAGCTGGTATTTACCCATAGAAACATCTTCATGCTTTTGGAGTAAACACAGCTATTGTCTTTTTAGTGAAATGCCATTTACAAATCTCGCATATTTTGGCATAGTACCTTAGTAGTTATGCGCAAGGTCTGAGACTATAAGCTTGACCATTCACTGCTTACATGACTTAGTCAGGATGCTTCAGCTCTCTGCACCTCATTCCTCCTCCTCCATCTGTAAGATGTGGGCAATGACTGTACCTGACAAGATGTTTTAATATTAAGTACATCCACTTATGTAATTGCTTAGCACAGTGCCTGGTTTGTAGCAGATGCTATGTAAGGTGATTACTCTTGCTAAGGATGAGCAGTTTGTCTTGCCTTTGAAAAACAGTTTGTTCTTTTCTTGGCAAGGTTAACTTTGTATGATTTCATTTAATCAGAGCCGTCTGGTGAAGTATCTCATTTTCCGTATGAAACTGAGGCACAACGAGTTTAAAAACCTTCTCTGAAGTCACAACTCTTCATGTTAATGACTTAATAAGATACTAGGTCTTCTGGCTATTGGCTTAATCCAATTTCATCCCTCCTGATTTCTAAAACTATGGAATTCCATGCAGACAAAGTGCAACATAGTTAATACTTTCCTCAGAAGAGAGTATCTTGTAGATTCATTCATTCAAAGACTCACAGATCACACAAATGCTTCTCAGCCTTCAAGATGTACAGGGGAACTTAAAATAAGTAGCAGTCTGAATCTTGTTTTCTAGTTAAGACATCTAAGTAATTTCCTATACCCAAATATCTATGCTTATACTTTTTGATATGATAATACATTCAGATAAATTTCCAAATGCATCTTCATAGATACAATTATCTACAAACACAAGTGACATACTTTTTGTTTTCCTACTTGATGTACAAATCAAAGCATCAGCTCAACTTGGAAATCAAAGATGTAATTTAACTTTCAAATATTATTTTTTTCTTAAAGTCATAAAAGTCAGTTTCTAAATTACCTCATTATTAAATTTCACTAAGCTTTGCCACAGAATTAATATTTTAAGTGCAGCTGCTCAGCTGAACAGCTTAATGGGCATGCTCTGCCTACAGATGTTTGGGAAATTAATAAGAACACAATATTATGCAAATAAGTGTAAACATTCAGTAAGGTCTTTTGAGTGCAATGACACATTGACCTATTCCTCTAACTGATCTGTCTCCTCCTTGATTCTCATAGAAATGATTAAAGGATTCTAAGAACCAAGGACAATTGAATTCACTTAAGAAATGTGGTTTATTCAATAAATGGTGTTATGACGGTTAATCATTATTTAATAAAAAAGCTGGATCCCTACCTCATACCATAAAATAACAAATCCCAGATAAACTGTATCATTAAATCTATAACAAAATGATAAATAATAAAATACAAGTTATTACATATTGATGTGGCCATTACTAAGCTTTAAAGGAAAAGAACAAATCATGAAGAAAAATTAAAAATAAATTAGCAAATAAAATTTAAACTTGTTGTGAGCCAACAAAATACTATAGTTAAATTTAAAGATAAAGAACATTATAAACACCCGCACACAAATGTTTATAAAGATATGATGAAATTCAGTATAAGTTAAAACATGCCCCCAACAAAACATAGACTGCTATATAAAGTGGGCAAAAAAAGAAAAGAAATACAAGCTATCAATAAGTATATGAAAATGCTTATTTTCATTAGTTCCGAAGGAATCTAATGTAAAACAATATTGAGAAATATTTTTACCTATTATTAATGTAACGAATAAAGGCAGCATAAAAATGGAATTACATTTTGTTATTAGGAAAAGAATAGGGTACGATCTCAAGGTAGTAATATTATTGGTGACTTTAATTATTTTTTCTTTTCATCTTTTATTTTCAAATAGTAAATATATCGGGACTTTGCTTTAGGGTTTTTTTTTTTTTAAAGGAGATTTTATTTATTTATTTGAGAGAGGGAGAGAGAGAGAGAGTTGAGAAAGCACAAGCAGGGGGAAGGGCAGAGGAAGAGAAAAGCAGACTCCTTGCTGATCAGGGAGCCCCACGTGGGGCTCGATCCAGGACCTGAAGACCATGATCTGAGCTGAAGGTAGACGCTTAACTGACTAAGCCACCCCGGTGTCCTGGACTTTACTTTAGGTTTATTCATAATTTTATTGGATTATTTTTGAAGTTTTTAGGTAATTCCAGTTAGCTAACATACAGTGTTATATTAGCTTCAGTTGTACAATATAGCAATTCAGAAATTCTATATATCACTTGGTGCTCATCACAACATGTACACTTTGTAATCCCCATCACTACTTCATCCATTCCCCTACCCTCCTTTCTGGTAACCATCAGTTTATTCTCTATAATAGAGTCTGTTTTTTTTTTTTTTTTTCTTTCTCTCTTTGTTCTTTCCCCTTAGCTCATTTGTTTTGTTTCTTAAATACCACATATGAGTGAAATCATATGATATTTGTCTTTGACTAGCTTATTCTACTCAACATTATACCCTCTAGCTCCATCCATACCATTGCAAATGGCAAGATTTCATTCATTTTTGTGATTGAATAGTATTTCAGTCCCTTCTTCTTTAGCCATTTATCAGTGAACACTTGTGCTGCTTCCATAATTTGACTATTGTAAATAATGCTGCTATAAATATAGGGGCACATGTATTCCTTTGAATTAGTGCTTCTGTATTTTTGGGTAAACATCCAGTACTGCAATGGTTAAATCCTAGGGTAGTTCTATTTTTAATTCTTTGAGGAACTTCCTTGTATTCTTACAAACAATGCAGGACTGTTTCTTTTTCTTCACTTTCTAGCCAATACCTGTTGTTTCTTGTGTTGTTGATTTTAGGCATTCTGACAGGTGTGAGGTGATATTCATTGTATTTTTGATTTGTATTTCCCTAATAGCAAATAATGATAAACATCTTTTCATGTGTCTATTACTGATCATCTGAATGTCTCCTTTGGAGAAATATCTGTTCATGTCTTCTGCCCAATTTTCAAATGGATTATTTGTTTTGGGTATTGAGTTGTGTAAGTTCTTTATATATTTTTGTTACTAACCCTTTATCAGATATATGACTTACAAATATCTTTCCCATTCCATCAGTTGTCTTTTAGTTTTGTTGACTATACAGAAGCTTTTATTTATATTTATTTTATTTATTTTAATGTAGCCTTAGTAGTTCATTTTTGCTTTTATTTCCCTTGCATCAGGAGACATATCTAGAAAAAAAGTTTCTATGGTCAATGTCAAAAAATTTACTGCCTGGGGATCCCTGGGTGGCGCAGCGGTTTAGCGCCTGCCTTTGGCCCGGGGCGTGATCCTGGAGACCCGGGATTGAATTCCACGTCGGGCTCCCGGTGCATGGAGCCTGCTTCTCCCTCTGCCTGTGTCTCTGCTTCTCTCTCTCTCTGTGTGTGACTATCATAAATAAATAAAAATTAAAAAAAAAATTTACTGCCTGTGTTCTCTTTGAGGATTTTTATGGTTTCAGGCCTCACATTTAGGTCTTTAATCCATTTCAAATTTTTGTACAGAAACCAGGGATACCTTAAAAAGGCATAACAGATATTCAGCCAGGCTCTCAGAATACTCTTTTTTTTTCTTGTTTAAATTTATATTCTTTTAAAAAATAATTTTATTTTAATTAATTTATTTTTAAATACTTTATTTATTTATTCATGAGAGATGCAGAAAGAAAGAGGCAGAGGGGGAAGCAGGCTCCTTGCAGGGAGCCAAATGCAGTGCTCAATCCAGGAATCCTGGATTAGACCCTAAACTGAAGGCAGACACTCAACTGCTAAGCCACCCAGGTGTCCCTAAACTTATATTCTTAAGTTAAAATGGCAAAGGCTCTACTCATTTTTACTGGTTATGACTAATAGATTGTCAGTTATAGGATAATCTAATCAAAAGCATCATGCACAGAAGGAAATCATACAGGGTATGGGTACATACAGTGATTGGGAAAACCAGGTGAGGAGAATGTTGTAAGATGGAAACATTAACAAATTAATATATAAACAGCATATATGTGCTGTAGTAAGTGGGAATATATGCTGTAAAAAATAAGGCAGAAAAAGAGGATAGCATTAAAAGAGGATAGCGTAAAAACAGAGGGTGGCTTGTTTATTTAGGGTTATTATGTTTTTTACTGGATTTATTATTATGATGTGTATCAGGGAAAGTGTTCCTGATACATTGGCATTGAACAGAGAGATATTTCACAATGAGGGTCCTTGTACCTAATATACTTGAAAAGTCTTTTGTCTATTTAAGAAAGGGGGCATTTCGATACTTTAAAAAGGCTTCTTGGGATCCCTGGGTGGTGCAGTGGTTTGGCGCCTGCCTTTGGCCCAGGGCGCGATCCTGGAGACCCGGGATCGAGTCCCACGTCGGGCTCCCGGTGCATGGAGCCTGCTTCTCCCTCTGCCTATGTCTCTGCCTCTCTTTCTCTCTCTGTGTGACTATCATAAATAAATAAAAATGAAAAAAAAAAAAAGGCTTCTTGAAGTGAAAGGCGATTTTTGCTCATTTAATCAAGGCCTACATCCATCCTAGTCTCTGTGCCAGTAATGAGCATTTATCCCTTAGCACACTCATGGTCTTAGTTTCTTATTTTGACTCTGAGCTACATGCAACACCTTCCTAGTACATCAGTCCTAAACATCACCTCTGGAAGGCCTTTGTAGGACAAGGGTCAGAGCACCTTATCTTACCCTTAGGACCACCTGAGAGCCACCTGTGGGAAACAGAACCTCAAGTTCTCATCTGTACTCCAACTCTTGGCCTGAACATGGCTGAACCAGATGGCCTATTTCTAAACTTTGCCTCTGGAAGCAGCTAGTGAGAGTAGAAATATTGCGAATTGTGGAGTCAGACAGATGTGACACAGGATCCAATTTTCATCACTGGTCGCATGGGATTTCAGGCAGTGACTAAATCTTGATTTTCTTCAGCTAACAATAATGACTATGATATTTACTTTTAGAGATTTAGAATCATCTGGAGGACTGGTTAAAATGTAGATTGCTTGACCTATTCCCCAGACTTTCTTATTCAGTAGGTCTGAGTATAGAACCGAATAATCTACATTGTTAACAATCTACTAGAGTATGCTGCTGCTGTTTGGGGAACCACACTTAGAAAATCACTAATAAAAGATTGTGATGTTAAAACAAGAACTGTATTTATTTTTACTCTGTATAATTCACAGTTCTCCAGACTTTATATAAGTGCCTGTTAAAGTGGCTTTCTTCCACAACCAGTACCAGGCTGTGATGACTCTACATCCAAGTCTTTGACCTTAACTTGGCCCCTTTATCCAACTTCTTTAAGCCTTTGTTAATGCTTACAGTTCAATGGACCACCCAACACTAAATTGGAAGGTGGATTGGTTATGTGAGCTTCTTCACTATTAACATGCGGTCTCCTAGGACTCTTGTTAATGCTTTTATATCCTTTGGCCTTCAGTTGTCATCTGTTTTCCTTATAAGATAGATGTTTGATGAATAGACTTGGCTCCTAATGAAATTACCTTTCCTAAAGGACAGCAAGCTACACACCTATGCACACTTATCTATTGTTTTCAAGCAGTTGGCATCGTTTTATATTAAATTGCTAATTGTTATTAATTACCTTGGCATTTCTCGGAAGAGCATTAATCTTGGCACAGTCATTTTGTATTTTGATAGAAGCATCATTTGCCTCCCATCAGAAGGAATTCCTTTCTTAAGGGTTATTCATAACTGTGTCATTTATTGTAAATAACCACTTATGGGAACAAAATCCAACATCTGGAGGAACACTAGTAAGGTCAAAGGTGTCAGGGCTAATTTCATCTTCCTTATATTTAAATCAATCATTCTGTTCCCATGCAGTACCACTAAAGAAAAAGAGCTGTTAGGAGAGAGTAAGGTATTCCAATGCTGGAGAGATAAATAAGCATTAATGCTGTCAGTAAGAATAGTAATAACAATTGTTAAAAACATTGGCTCTTGGGATCCCTGGGTGGCGCAGCGGTTTGGCGCCTGCCTTTGGCCCAGGGCGCGATCCTGGAGACCCGGGATCGAATCCCACATCAGGCTCCCCGGTGCATGGAGCCTGCTTCTCCCTCTGCCTGTGTCTCTGCCCCTCTCTCTCTCTCTGTGACTATCATAAATAAATAAAAATTAAAAAAAAAAAAAAAAAACCATTGGCTCTTGATCTATAACTGGTAATATCTGTGCTTCACATGCACAATCTCTTAATTTTGAAAATATCTTAGTGAACTGGGTACTTCTATTAATCCCTTTTTACAGATGAGGAAATTGAGGTTTGTAGTAAATAAATGGTTCAGGATGGATCAAGTGCTAAATGAAAAGGCTGAGACTTGACTCCAGATTAGCTTATGACAAAGTTTGATGTGTTAACCACAAATAAGACACAGTTCCTAACTTTGTAAAATAGAGTTTCAGTTAAGGAGGTGAATGACACATATGAGAAATTACAAAGCTGGTTGTAAAATTGAGATAGTAAATTAAGAAATAATTAAAACTAGAAAAGACAGAAGAATTGATTACTTGAGAAAAATCTGGGAAGACACTAGGATTTGAGCAGAGGCAGTTGAATGTAATTTTTACAGCATGCTTTTTCATTATGCTTTTTAGCCCTCACTTGCTAATTGCCATAGAAATGATACTTAACTGTGCCTTGATTTTTGTCTAATAATATGCATGGATAATATTTTATGCTGTGTGGTACGACTTTGATTATATCAGAAAAATAATGTTTTTAGGATAATTGCTAATATATCGTAAGAGTTGTGTAAATGGTGGCTGTTTGAACAGGATTACAGTTAATGGAATAAATTTGTTAGCAGTGAGAAAATTCTGGAGGTTATAACTTAAGCAACATGATCAAGGAAAAGCTACCAAGCATGTTTGAGAAGGACTACTCAGGGTGAATGGAGACTTAAGTACCTTATGGTACGTGGGAAGAGGCATGTGGAAAGAAAGACAGTGACCAGCTTGTCAGGTGCCTGTCTGCCAAATAAGAGAACTTAGATTTTATTCTATACTGAAAAGTGAACAATCAAAAGATTTCCTAGGATAACATGCCATGATTAGAGCTGTACCTTCAGAATGTGGTGACAAATGTAATGCACAGACTAGTGCAGAGAAATTAGGCCACTGTACCAGTAATATGCAATAATGAAGAAACAAAATCATCAATGAAGTTGAAATGAAGACAGTGGTAGTAGCAGCAGAATGAAGAGGTATTGGAGTATTTGGTGAACTGACTAGATGTGAAAGACAGGAAAGAATCAAAGATGATTGAGGTATGGTGTCTGAATGCTGAACTATGATTAGAGGACACATTCTTTTTCACTGGAACTGTGCCCACATAGCTTCTTTAATGGAATAGTGATAACATTTTAGAATAACTTCTCTTGAATGCTTATAATGTACCAGTTCATCACACATTTCATCATATTTTCTCCTTACAAAAACCTGACAAAGGTAATATTACTCTTCTCATCTTAGATATTAGAAAACTGAGTGGTACAATAACTGCCTCAAAAAGACACAGTAGCAAAGTCTGAGTGTAGTCTAGAATTATTTGATTTTAGAGCACAATACTCTTTCTATTACTCCAATGCACATCCCAAAGAATAAAGTGTAGCATTTAACAGGTAAGTGATTCCCCAGCGGTCTGAGTGAATGTGTCAAGAAGATAATCCTGGGGACACACACACACAAAAGTGAGCTGTAATTTTTTTGGTCTTTCAAATTTAAGTTTCTCAAAAGCATAATTGACATAATTATAATAGTAACTCCTATATTGTTATAATATTTTACAACTTAAAAGATTGCTTACATCAAAATATCAGTGCATTCTTGTACTAGTTCTGTAAGGTAAACAAGTAAGGTGCTATTAACAATATTTTACAGGTGATAACAATGGGCTTTGTAAACAGATGACAAATGACATCCAAAGCCATGCATTCAGAAAGTGGTAATGCTGGATCCAGACACCAGTCTTCACAACACTCCCAGTGCTGTTTCCTGTGCTTCAAATAGTTTTAAGTAAAAGACAGTAACTTATCCTGCCATAAAAAAAATTGTCTATAAAAGATAGAATTATGACAAAAAGCATTTATATTTTTGTAAATAACATTTTAGGTTGAAGGAGAGGGTATAGTTTGAGACATTTTCCCTTTCTATATTGCAGTAGTCAGACTCCTACACAAAACGTTCTTGGTACCATTGTTTACTCCCCTTATATAAAACATACTTTGGGAAGATTTCTGTTTCAAATCAAGATGGGGTAACAATATTGGATTTATACTTCTGCTCAAAACAACCAAAACATTTGCAAAACACTAGGGATTAGACAAAGAAGGACAGTGATACCTGGAGAACAGAAACAAATGACATGGGCCCTATAAGTGCCTCAGGGTAATGGCTTAAGATAATTATTAGGCTGTTGTGTAGGGAAGAGGAACTCAGCTACAATCTGGAAGACTCCCTGAGTTGAGGAGATGGGAATGAGAGTGTAATAGCAGAAGACAGAGTACAAGAGGAAAAAGCTGCACAAAGAGAGAAATCTATATATCTCAGAGGGTAACCCTTGAGAATTCAGTTGAGTACTGATTAGTATGTAAATTGAGAGAAAAAAAAATACATGGAGCTGGGAAAAATCATCTAAAGAACTAACATGAGCAGTAACTGGCAAAAACAGGGGGCCAGAAATAATGCCATTTCCCAGCAGATCCATTGAGCATTGGGTAGAGTATGCAAAAGGGAGTTGGCTCAGTTATAGGGAATAATTAGCCATAGTATTACCACTATTCCAGTCCTACCTAAAAAACTAACAGTAATATGTAAAAGGATAAAATTATGTATAAATAAATCAATTGTATTCCAAAACAAAGGTCAAAAATATTTATGTGAATATTAAAAATATCTAATGCCGTAGAGGTAAAATGTTTGGCATTCAATTAAACATTACCAGTCACACAGGGACAGGAAAATACAACCCTTTATAAGTAACTGAATCAATCAGAACAGACACAGTTATTAGAATTAAGAGCCAAGGGTATTCAAAGTGATTTAATATTATATCCCATATGTTCAAAAAGTGAGAAGATATGAAAATTAAAATGACCAACATTAAATTTCTGGTGATGAAAATTACTGTCTGAGATATGGAATTCTATGTGTAGAAATAGCAGCAGATTAAATATTGCAGACAAAAGGATTAGTGGACTTGAAGACAAAGCAATAAGACTACCCAAAATAAAACACAGAGAAAAGGAAATAATGAAAGCAAATGAACAAAGTATCACTTAGTTGTAAGACAACAAGTAGCCTATTATATGTATAAATATGTAATTACAGTTCCTGAAGGGAGTGTGAAGAGATATCTGAAGATATTATGGATTTATTTCTTATTAAAACTTTTAAAAGACGAATATCTGTCTAAACAAAAATAATAAGACAGTGTGAGGTTTATAAAACATGTAAAAGTAAAATGTATAACAATAATAAAACAAAGATCAGGAGGTTAGACGTCAAAGATTGCTGTTGTAAGGCTCTTTTACTGTATGTAAAGGGGTATAGCTAGACTGTGATAAATTAAAGATGTATAATAAAAACCCTAACACAACCACTAAGATTAAACAATTATAGCTAATAAGGCAATATCCTAATTTTAATGCACTTAATAACAACTCCAAAATGCACAAATAAAGAACTGATAGAACTGTGAAGCAATATACAAAAATTCAGAATTTTAGACAGAAATTTAAATAACTCTTCCTCAATAGAACAGATAGAAAATCAATAAGGATGTTAAAGATGGAAACACTATCAACCTACTTATCTAATTGACATATATAGAATATAATATTCAATGAAAACAGAAAACACATTCTTTTAGGAGGATAGAGGCAATGGAGAATATTTACCAAAAGAGATCATATTGCAGGCCATAAAATTGTCTCAATAAATTTGAAATGATTCAACTCTGAAAAGATCATGTTATCTGGCCATAGGGGAATTAAATTAGTGCTCAATAATATACAGATGTTTAGAAAATCTTTTAGTATTTGGAAACTGACACTTGTTTATATAACAAAGAAGAAAATAAGAAGTAGGAAAGTGTTTGAAACTAAATAAAAATTTAAAAATCACTATCATAATTTGTGTGAGGTGCTAAGGTGCCACTTAAAATAGTATGTACATACCAAAAAAGAAGGAAAGATCTCAAATAACCTCAGCCCCACAAAACAAGTAAAGACCAACTAAACCCAAAGTAAGTAGTGGAGAACAAAAAAGAAAGATCAGAGCAAAAATCAGTGAAATAGAAAACAGAAAACATTAATTAAATCCAAAACTAATAAAGAGAAGAGAAATAAAACAAATTACTAAAATCCAGAAAGAAAGACAGTATTTGCAAAGATATACATATGTAGTCCATTAGATTGGATAATTAGATGATGGCCAGAAATGGCAATGTCATTGACTTGGTGGAATCAGTTGCCCAACTCCTGAAGAATGAGTCAAAGAAGAAAATAAGGTAATCCTCCAGTTACAGAGTGAATAAGTAACAGATATAAAGGGCATAGCTCTAAGGAATATGTTGATGATACTCTAACTGCACTGTCTAGTGACAGAATGTGGCTATACTTGCTGTGAGCATCCCATAATGTATAGAGATGTTGAATCACTATGTTGTACACCTGAAACTGATGTAACATTGTGTGTCAACTATCCTCAAAATAAAAAAGTCTTTATTTATTTTTTATTTTTTTAAAAGATTTTATTTATTTATTCATGAGAGACGGAGAGAGAGAGAGGCAGAGACACAGGCAGAGGGAGAAGCAGGCTCCATGCAGGGAGCCCAATGTGGGACTTGATCCCAGGACTCCAGGATCATGCCCTGGGCCGAAGGCAGGCACTAAACTGCTGAGCCACCCAGGGATCCCCAAAAAAATGTTTTTTAAAAAACAAACTTCTGTAAGTTTTCTATACTATGTATATATAGTGTATATATATATATACACTACTGTATATATATGTACACATATATATACTTCTATATATACACTATTATATATACTAATATATATATACTATATATGAAAGTATACTTTTATGAAAGTATATGTATACTTCTGTGTATATATCTTCTAATATATATAGTAATATAACATATTATATAATATATATGATATTATATATAATATATATATAATATGTATATCTATAGTATATATAGTAATAAGGGAAATTATAACTTTTTACCAATAATTTAAATAACTTTGGTGAAATGTACAAATTCCTTGAAATATACCTCAAGAATTATGCAACATAAAAAGTCCAACATTCATTAAAGAAATAGAATTTATGGTTAAAATCCTTACTACAAAGAGAACTTCATACCAGGATAGTCTCACTGGTGAATTCTATTAAAGATTTAAGAAAGACATAATATCAAGTCTACATAAGTTTTATTTTATTTTATTTTATTTTATTTTATTTTATTTTATTTTATTTTATTTTATTTATTTATTTTATTTTATTTTTACATAAGCTTTAAAGAAAATTGAAAAGAAGCAAAATCTCAAAACATTCTGTGACACCTCTATTGTTTCATGACCCAAATTAGACAAAGACTTTATAATTCAGGAAAACCATAGATGCTGAACAAAATATTACCAAGTTGATTCTAATACTACATGAAAAAAGTTGTTACACCATGACAAAGAAGTTCTACCCCTGGAATTCAGGGTTGATTTAACATCTCAAAATCAAATAATATAATTTATCATATTAGTAATATAAAAAGGAATAATTATATATTCAGCATAATAAATACAAAAAATAATTTGACAGTTTCCAACATTCACTTCTGTTAAAACTCTTGCCTAACTAGGACTCATAGGGTAAAAAGTTCACCTTCAAAAACATGTAGCTGACATTATACTTAAGAAAAACTGAATGCTTTCCCCCCAAGATCAGCTACAAGACTGTTTGTTCTCACCATTTCTATTCAACAGTTTACTGGAAGTTCTAGTCATTATAATTTTTTTAAAAAGGTATCCAAATTGGAAAAGAAGTAAAAACTGTCTTTATTTACAGATAATATAACTGTCTATGTCGAAAATCTATTGTGATCTACAAAGTTCTGCTAGACTTAAAAGTGGGTTTAGCAAAGTTGCAGGACACAAAAGCAATATTAAAGACTTAGGTATATATCTATATATGTAGCAAAAAAAATCAGAAATTGAAAATTTTAAAAATACCATTTGAGATGACATTGGTAATATGAAATGGTATATATAAATGTGACAAAATTTATGAAAGACCTATGTGATGAACTTTATGAAATTTTGCTTAGAGAAGTTGAATAAGCTATGTTAAAGAGACTTGTGTTATTTTCACCATTTTAAAGAATCAATATTGTTAAGATATCAATATTCACCCAAACTGATCTAATATTCTATGCAACTCTAATCAAAATTTTATTTTTTAGAAATTTATAAACCAATTCTAAAATTCATATGGGGATGAAGAAGTCTTAAAATGCTCAAAACAATGTTTTATTTTTAAAAGATATTATTTATTTATTTATTTGAGATAGAAAAAGTGAGTGAGAGAGAGAGCACAAAGGAGAGGGAGAAACAGATTCCCTGCTGAGCAGGGAGCCTGACAGGAGGCTCAATCCCAGAATCCTTAGATCATGATTTGAGCCTAAGGCAGATGCTTAACAAACTGAGCCACCCAGGTGCCTCCAAAACAATATTTTAAAAGAAAAACTAGAACTACCTTATTTTGATATTTATTAGTAAACTACAGTAGTCAAGACACTAGTACTTGCTTAAAGACAGACACATAAAACAAAAGAGAGAGTCCAGAAATGGACCTTCATCTATCTGGAGAACTATAATTTTTAAAGATTTATTTATTTATTTATTTATTTATTTATTTATTTATTTATTTATTTTAATGGAGAGAGAGAGTGCAAGCACCTGCGAACTGGGGGAGTGGTAGAGGGAGAGGGCAAGAGAGAATCTCAAGCAGACTGCCTACTAAGTGCAGAGCCTGACACGGAACTTTATCCCACAACCCTGAGATCATGACCTGAGCCAAAACCAAGAGTCCAATGTTCAACTGACTAAGCCATTCAGGCTCCCCAGGATAACTTATTTTTGAGGAAACTTTTGGCTGTGGTAATATGTTCATCACACTGATCATGATGAAAATTTTTGGTGTCTAATTGATCAAATTATACATGAATTGTGCACAAGTTACTTTATGTCAATCACACCTAATAAAAGTGTTAAAAGTACATCTCTCTTGGTACATAAGGAGTTAACATATATGCCAGTTTCATTTTTGCATCTTTACTTTTTCCATTGCTTCTCTCTCCATGCCTCCTTCCTTACTCTCTTCTCTTCAATCTTTCACCCTCCACATATTTCTCTTCCTTCCTCAACCTTACTTCCTTAATTCTATAATCTAATGTGAAAAACTCAGGAAAAGTAAAAATTTCATTTAATTCCTGCTTGTCATCATTGCAGGTAGTTGTAGTCAGAGCCAGCATGGCCAAATGTGATGAGCACAGGCTTTGGGTTTAGAGAAGCAATAAGTTCAACTCCCTGCTTTGTCTTTCAACCTGTGTGATCTGAAGTAAGTCACTCTCAATTTACCTCAATTTCCTCATCTGCAAAACAAGAATAATTATGGCTATTCTGTAAGAATAATATGTGAATTAAATTTAGATAATGTCATTTGAAGTAAGACCTTTTATCTCCTTGGATTTTAATTTCCTAATCTGAAAAAAATAGGGAAAATTGTAGCTATTCTCTTAAGGATAATCTAGGGATTAAATTTGGATAATGCATGCTAACATTTCTGGTCCTTACTTCTATACATAATTTCTCTTCTCCTTTTTTGAAGAAAGAGTCTCCCTGTTGCCTCCCTCCGAGAAGATAATGCACTAATGCTCTCCTTTGTGCAAAAGGTAGAATTATACCTCTCATAATGTTAGAGTTGAAATACATCATGGAGATAATTTCATTTCAAAGCCTGTATTTCCATAATGGTAGAATGCTGAAGTCTAAAAACTCCAAAAGAACACTAGATAATTCAAGCCTGCCTAGAAATTTGTGAGTATCTCAAACCGCTGAACTTTGTGCCATGAATTGTATAAGACTGAGTAGAAACCTCCCTGGGCTTCCAACAGCTCAACTGTCCTGATTCTTCAGGAAAGCTGGTGATCACTAATTGTAGGCTCACTTCATCATTGCTTGCCTCGAGAAGCCAATTCTGTCTCCCCGCTGCTCCTTTCCAGTCTGACTGCTCAGTGTAATGAGGTCTAACTGGAAGCCCCAAGTTTTTCCTCAGTCATTGTAACTTTTTATTTATGCCTTTGCCTGAGCTGCCTTCTGTCAATAGAAATCAATTTGAGAGCCATCGTTTCCAAGCAGCCCAGCCAAGCTCTGCATTTTTAACAATATCGTTTCTCCAGACATTGAACAGATCTCTGGTTGGGCTTATAAATTGTCAGAATAGAGTTGAAATATGTCACAAGCTGATAAAACCAGCTGGGGCACTCACAAGGGGAGAACAGTGAGGCTTATTCCAGGTGGGTCTACAAAAGGGCAGGCATTCGTCTCCCATCTCCTTGAGCTGGGATATGTACAACCCATTGGGGCCTCTAACCAATTAGAGCCACCCAGCCATCTTCAGCTCTGCACAGCCCAAAAGAAGCACATTATCTTCCTTCCCCTCCAAACTTTTTTTTTTTTTTTTTTTTTCCTAGGACGTCTCATCACCACTATCTCAAGTCCTGGAACAGGGAAAGGAGAGATATCAAAATCTGACTGGGCAAGTGTGAGGGGGAGAAACAATGGAAGGGAAAAGTTAAAAGTAAAGTGTTTTCTCTGAATTAAGTCTGGCCTAGGGATTTGACTATTATGACCTCATTTACCCATTGAACAGCCCCTCCCTATTCTACAGATAAGGAAACTGAAACTGAGAGAACTGTGGTGACCCACTGGAAGGCACAGACCCAGGAAAAGGAAAAATAATTGTCTTGACATCTCGTGAATGAGTGTGTAAATATATATCCATTGCAAATATATATTTATTAAATGTATGTTAGGAAAAAATACCACAAAGGACAAAATATTAGCAATAAAGCCATTCTATATTTAAATTATTCTTTCCTGATATGATCATGAAATATATTTAACACATTATCAATTTGACTAATTCACTTTTACCAACATATGATGTCACCAACTCTGTTTAAGAATTTTCATGTCCCTTTACTCTCCTCAGCTTTAGATTTCTGGTTACTTAAAAATATCAAAAAAAAAAAAATAGTATATTACAGTGAACACCGGGTCTAGGAAGGAGGACTATAATGCATGATTCAGAATGAAAATCCCTATTAATGGAAATAACTAACATTTATATAGTACTTTACAGATAATCAAGCCTTTCCTTCTAGATGACTTCATTCATTGCTACAAAAAATACGAAAGAATATGGTTAGGCTCTTTTACAGCTGAAGCTGAAGCATAAAAAGAGGAACAGTGCTTTGTGACATAGCTACTAACCCCTACTTTTAATGAATTGGGAATAGAGGCTTAGAGACATTCAATAATATTAGTTACTCAACCAATAGGTGTTGGGGCTTTGTTTGTATCTATACATGCCCTTTCTGTTAAAATAGTTTGTCTCCCTCAGAGTAATCCTTGGATTCATCCACCACTCTTATTCTGTAGGTTTTCTAAGGAAACATGGACTATATTCAATTTAGATTCATCACTGGAATTATCATCCCCTCTTAAATGTAGCTAACACCATCATAATTATTAATTATAATCAACATTTGTGATAAGGATATAGTAAGGCTGCAAAAATGGCCACAGATTATCCCTCACCCTTGTGACCTTTAGATATATCCTCTACAGTGACACTGAGGTGGCCCTGTGACCTGCTTTGTCCACAAGTAAAATGAGCAAACAGAGGTTTAACAAGCATTCATATGCTTACTTGTTGCTATTGGGGCTCCTGTCATTGCCACAATGTGAATAAATGGCTAGCCTGGTGAATTGGGAAACAAGAGAGGTCCCAGGAGCCTCTTTCATCCTGGCTGAGTGTCTCAATGTCAGACTTCAGTGAGGCCATTCTTGATCATCTAAGCCATCAGCCAACTGCCAGTTGACTTGAAATAAATAAGCAAACCCAGAAGAGTTTTGCCAAGTCAGATTGGACAAGAACTGCCCACGTTTCACAGATCATGAGCTGTTTAAATGGGAGTTGTTTTAAGCCACTAAATTTCAGTGTGTTTGTTACACATCATAAGTTAACCAATACAAAGATCTCTACTTACAATCCAGCAGATATTAACTACTAAACAGCTGCATTTTGAAGTCTTCTCAAGCTTGAAGCACAAGCTAATTGGGCCTACTAGTAATTTCCCTCTAACAGGTTCTTCTTCAAAAGCCTCAAATAGAATATACATAGTTGCTGATTCCCATACTCATCTATTTTCAAATTCATGGCATCCTAGGCTACATCACAGTGAGTTAAATCTTCCATGATGCCCTTAGCTGTTTATTTTGCAGTAGTATGATGGTTCCTTTTTCTTTGTAGATCACCCTGAAGTCTTTGACTTCAAGGTAGACTATAAATAATGTATATTCATACAGCTATATGACTAAATTGCTCTTTTTTAATGCATAATGTGGAAAAGTATGAACATGTTTTGTGGAGTTTCTTTGAGATGTTGTTTCAAAAGTTTGCATTTTGGAGGGGAGGGGCAAAATGACAGAAGAGTGGGAGTCCTCAACTCACCTGGCCCCACAAACTTACCTAGCTAGCTTTCAAAACATCCTGAAAACCTACAAATTTGAACTGAGATTTAAAGAGAGAACAGCTGGAATGCTACAGAGAAAAGAGTTTTTGCTTCTAACAAGGTAGGAAGGCAAAAAACAAAAACAACAACAACAAAAAAGTGGGGGAGGAGAACCACAACTAGCAGGGCTAATGCGGAGCAGTGAGAGCCTCTGGGGCAGGAAAGCCCCCTGGAGAAGCCGGAACTTAAAAAAATCCCTGCTGGTGTTTTCCCGGATGGAAAAGTGCTCAGCAGGGAAATTGAGCAGAATTGCAGGAGGGGCAGTGAGGCCTCAAGATTCCTAGAGTCACTATAAGAGGAGGGGTGCCAGGGGGGAAAGTGCACCGCAAACTACAGTCCCATATCGGTATAGGGTTGGAGCACGCAGGCCTCCGGGCATTTGGGAGAAAGCCAGTCAGTTAGGCTCCAGACAGAGGTGTCTGTGCCCCATTCCCTTTGGGAGAGGTGGCCCCAGGAGCACAATTCCAGCAGCACAGGCCCTGGGTCCCAGGGGACCCAGCAAACACAGCCAATGATCCTTGCACTCCCCCTGGGGCAGGTGGAAAAAGGGAGGGCACAGGACAGGGAGGACTCTCCTGCCACCGGGCGCTCCCAAGCTGTGCAGATCAGTGCCTGCATGCCAGCCCAGGGGAGCAACTGGGTCAGTGTGGACTAGGAGACTGTGGTAGTTACTGCGGGGAGACGATTCCAGAGCTGGAAATCTGGCCACCACCAGTGTTGTTGTTCCTCCTTGTTTCACCTGGTGCCTGGGATGGAGCAAGGCCACCAGGGAACAGAGGCCTCATAGGGTAAACAGCTCCCACTGAGCCCGGCACCCCCCAGGGGGTGGAGCATCTCTCTCAGGTACACACACCTAAGAATCAGCACAGCAGACCGCTCCCCCAGAAGATCAGCTGGAAGGACAGGGGAAGAGCTAGTTCTTGACCAAGCAGTGCTGAAAAGCTCCAGGACTGAGGTTAAATAGTATATAGAACTAGAGGGTCCTTTTCCCCCCCCTTTTCTCTTTTTTTCTCTTTTCTTCTCTTTTCTTTTCTTTTTCCATTAGAACTTATTTTTATATCAGACTAAAAATTTCCAATATAGTTTTTCTCTTTTCCCACCTTAACTACAATATTTTACCAGCTCTTCATTTTTAATTTTTTTTTTCCTTTTTGACTTTTGTATTTCTACAACTACATGCCTTAGGTATATTTTTTCAATTCTGGATTCCCTTCAATGTACTCAATTTAATTTTGGTAAATATATGAGATATGGGTTTTTGTTTTTTGTTTTTTCTTTCTGCTTTGTTTTGTTTTACAATGGTGGAAGTTATTACATTCTAAAACACAACCAACATACACCCAGAACCAAGTGGAACACTGTGTTGATTCATTCTGTGAGATTATATTCTCTCTTCCTTCCCATTCTGCCCCCCTCTTTTATCTTGTTTATGTTTTCGTGGTCAGTGTTGGGCTTTCTATAAGTATTGCTGGTTTATATAAATTTGGGATTCAGCAATCTGACATACAGAACAAAATACACTCAGAGCCAAGAGGATCACCCTCTAGGACCCCTCAGGTAGATTATATTCTCTCTCTACTACCACTTCTTCACTACTACCATCTCTTTTTCCTCTTTTCTTTACTTTTTTTCCTCATTTTTCTTCTTTGGTTTTGGTTTTTGGCTTTTTATTTTTACTACTTTGTTTTAAATTTATTTTCCACTTTGGTGGTCCTTTTGTTTTATTTTGTTCTGTTCTTCTTCTTCTTCTTCTTCTTCTTCTTCTTCTTCTTCTTTATTTCTAGTCTCTGACCTCTTCAAAAATCATCTAGAGTGTATTTTACTTAGGTCGTGGTTGATATTTTTTGACTCAGCCCACATACAGCTGCTCTGCACTGAACAAAATGACTAGAAGGAAGAATTCACCACAAAAGAAAGAACCGGAAACAGTACTCTCTGCCAGAGAGTTACAAAATTCAGATTTCAATATGATGTCAGAAATTCAATTCAGAAGTACAATTATAAAGCTACTGGTGGCTCTGGAAAAAAGCATAAAGGACACTAGAGACTTTGTTACTGTAGAATTGAGATCTAATCAGGCTGAAATTAAAAATAGATTAAATGAGATGCAATCCAAACTGGATGTTCTAACTGCTAGGGTTAATGAGGTGGAAGAAAGAGTGAGTGACATAGAAGACAAGTTGATGGTAAAGCAGGAAGCTGTGGAAAAGAGAAAAATAAGTAAGAGCCCATGAGTAAAGTCTTAGGGAAATAAATGATAGCTCGAGAAGGAAGAATATATGTCTAATTGGGATCCCAGAAGAGGCTGAGAGAGAGGACCACAAAGTATTTCTGAACAAATCATAGCTGAGAACTTCCCAAATCTAGGGAAGGAAACAGTACTCAGATCCAATAGATAGAGAGGACACCCCCAAATCAATAAAAATCATTCAATATCTCGACATTTAATAGTGAAACTTGCAAATTTCAAAGACAAAGAAAATTCTTAAAGCAGCTCAAGACAAGAGATTCTTAACCTATATGGGGAGAAATATCAGTTTAACAGCAGACCTCTCTACAGAGACCTGGCAGGCCAGAAAGGGATGGCAGGAAATATTCAGGGTCCTAAATGAGAAGAACCTGCAGCCAGAATACTTTATCCAGCAAGGATATTCAGAATAGAAGGAGAGATACAGAGCTTCCAGGATAGTCAGAAACTAAAAGAATATATGACCACCAAACCAGCTCTGCAATATTAAGGGGGACCCTGTAAAAGAAAGAAGGAGTCCAAAGAAACAATCCACAAAAACAGGGACTGAATAGGTAATATGATGACACTAAATTCATATCTTTCAATAGATAATTCTGAACATGAATGGGCTAAATGAATGGGCTAAATTCATATCTTTCAATAGATAACTCTGAACATGAATGGGCTAAATGAACATGAATGGGCTAAAAAGATGCAGGGTATCGAACTGGATAAAAAAAGCAAGACCCATCTATATGCTGTCCAAAAGAGACTCATTTTAGACATAAGGATGCCTCCAGCCTGAAAATTAAGGGTGGAGAACCATTTACCATTCAAATGGTCCTCAAAAGAAAGCTGGGGTAGCAATCATCATATCAGATAAATTAAAGTTTACCCCAAAGACTGTAGTAAGAGACAAAGATAGTAAGGACACTATCATACTTAAAGGGTCTATCCAGGGATCCCTGGGTGGCACAGCAGGTTTAGCGCCTGCCTTTGGCCCAGGGCGCGATCCTGGAGACCCGGGATCGAATCCCACATCGGGCTCCCAGTGCACGGAGCCTGCTTCTCCCTCTGCCTATGTCTCTGCCTCTCTCTCTCTCTCTGTGTGACTATCACAAAAAAAAAAAAAAAAAAAAAAAAAAAAAAAAAAAAAAAAAAAAAGGGTCTATCCAACAAGAGGACCTAACAATCATGAATATTTATGTCCCTGATGTGGGAGCTGCCAAGTATATCAATCAATTAACAACAAAAATCAAGACACTTAGATAATAATAAACTAATAGTTGGAGACTTCTACACAGCACTTTCTGCAAATGACAGATCTTCTAAGCACAACATCTCCAAAAAAACAAAAAAAAAAACAAAACAAAAAACAAAAACAAAGGCCTTAAATGATACATTGGACCAAATAGATTTCACAGATATATACATAACTTTCCATCTGGACGCAACTGAATACTTATTCTTCTCAAGTGCACATGGAACTTTCTCCAGAATAGTCCACATGTTGGGTCACAAATCAGGTCTCAACTGATACCAAAAGATTGGGATTGCCCCCTGCATATTTTCAGACCACAATGCTTGAAACTAAAACTCAATCACAAGAAGAAATTTGGAAGAATTTCAAACACATGGAGGTTAAAGAGCATCCTACTAAAAGTTGAATGGGCCAACTTGGAAATTAGAAAAGAATTTTAAAAATTCATGGAAACGAATGAAAATGAAGATACAACCATTCAAAATCTTTGGGATACAGCAAAAGTGGTCCTAAGAGGGAAATACATCACAATACAAGCCTCCCTCAAAAAATTGAAAAAAAATCTCTCAAATACACAAGCTAACCTTGCACCTAAAGGAATTGGAGAAAAACAGCAAGAAAACCTACACCAAGGAGAAGAGAGATAATAAAGATTTGAGCAGTACTCAATGAAATAGAGACCAGAAGAACTGTAGAGCAGATCCACAAAACGAGGAGTTGGTTCTTTGAAAGAATTAATTAGATAAACGCCTAGCCAGCATTATTAAAAAGAAAAAAAAAACATTCAAATTAATAAAATCATGAATGAAAGAGGAGATATCACAACAAATACCAAGGAAATACAAATGATTTTAAAACATACTATGAGCAGCTATATGCCAACAAACTAGGCAAACTAGGATATAAAGGGATGGAATACTTCTAAAATTGTTTTATGAGGCCAGCACTACCTTAATTCCAAAACCAGACAAAGACCTCATCAAAAAGAAGGAACTATAGACCAGTATCCCTGATGAACACGGATGCAAATATTCTCAACAAGATACTAGCCAATAGGATCCAACAGTACAAAGAAAATTATTCACCATGACCAAGTGGGATTTATCTCTGGGATGCAAGGTTGGTTCAACACTTGTAAAACAAACAACATGATGGATCATATCAACAAGAGAAAAAACAAGAACCATATATACTCTCAATAGAAGTAGAGAAAGCATTTGACAAAATACTGCATCCATTCCTGATTAAAACTCTTTGAAGTGTAGGGATAGAGGGAACATTCCTGAATATCTTAAAAGCCACTTGTGAAAAGCCCACAGCAAATATCATTCTCAATGGTGAAAAACTGAGAGCCTTTCCTCTAAGATCAGGAACACGACAGGGATGTTGCATCTCACCACTGTTATTCAACATAGTCCTAGAAGTCCTAGCCTCAGGAATCAGACAACAACAACAACAAAAAAATAAAAGACATTCAAATTGGCAAAGAAGAAGTCAACCTCTCCCTTTCACAGATAACATGATACTGTATATAGAAAACCCAAAAGACAACATCTCAAGATTGCTAGAACTCAGACATCAATTCAACAATGTGGCAGGGCACAGGATCAGTGCACGGATATCAGTGGCATTTCTTTTTTTTTTTTTTTTAAAGATTTTATTTATTTACTCATGACACACACACACATGCACAGAAAGAGAGAGAGACAGACAGACAGAGGCAGAGACATAGGCAGAGGGAGAAGCAGGAGCCATGCAGGGATCCTGATGTGGGACTCGATCCCGGGACTCCAGGATTACACCCCGGTCTGAAGGTGGCACTAAACCGCTGGGCCACCATGGCTGCCCATGAGGGGCATTTCTATAAACTAACAATGAGACTGAAGAAAGAGAAATTAAGGACTCAATCCCATTTACAATTTACCCAAACCATAAGATACCTAGGAATAAACCTAACCAAAGAGGTAAAGGATCTATACCCTAAAAACTATAGAACACTTCTGAAAGAAATTGAGGAAGACACAAAGAGATGGAAAACATTCCATGCTCATGGATTAGAAGACTAAATATTGTGAAAATGTCAATGCTACCCAGGGTAATTGACATGTTCAAAGCAATCCCTATCAGAATACCATGGACTTTCTTCACAGAGTTGGAACAAATCATCTTAAGATTTGTGTGGAATCATAAAAGACCTTGAATAGCCAGGGGAATATTGAAAAAGAAAACCAGAGCCGAGGGCATCACAATGCCAGATTTCAATCTGTATTACAAAGCTGTGATCATCAAGACAATATGGTACTGTCACAAAAACAGACACATAGATCAATGGAACAGAATAGAGAACCCAGGAATGGACCCTCAAGTCTATGGTCAACTAATATTCGACAAAGCAGGAAAGACTCTCCACTGGAAAAAAGACAGTCTCTTCAATAAATGGTGTTGGGAAAATTGGACAGCCACGTGCAGAAGAATGAAACTAGACTACTCTCTTACACCATACACAAAGATAAATTCAAAACGGTTGAAATATCTAAATGTGAGACAAGAATCCATCAAAATCCTATAGGAGAACACAGGCAACAACTTTTGAATGTGCAAGATACATCTATGAAAGCAAAGGAAACAAAAGCAAAAATGAATTATTGGGACTTAATCAGGATAGAAAGCCTCTGCACAGCAAAAGAAACAGTCAAAAAAACTCAAAGACAACCTACAGAATGGGAAAAGATATTTGCAAAGGACATATCAGATAAAGGGCTAGTATCCAAGATCTATAAAGAACTTATTAAACTCAACACCCAAGAAACAAAAATCTGATCATGAAATAGGCAGAAGACATGAACAGAAATTTCATAGAGGAAGACAAAGACATGGCCAACACGCACATGAGAAAATGCTCTGCATCACTTGCCATCAGGGAAATACAAGTCAAAACTACAATGAGATACCACCTCACACCAGTGAGAATGGGGAAAATTAACAAGGCAGGAAACCACAAATGTTGGAGAGGATGTGGAGAAAGGGGAACCCTCTTGCACTGTTGGTGGGAATGTGAACTGGTGCAGCCACTCTGGAAAATTGTGTGGAGGTTCCTCAAAGAGTTAAAAATAGAGTTACCCTTCGACCCAGCAATCGTACTACTGGATATTTACCCCAAAGATACAGATGTAGTGAAACATCAGGACACCTGCACTCCAATGTTCATAGCAGCAACGTATACAATAGACAAAATGTGGAAGGAGCCACGATGTCCTTCAATAGATGAATGGATAAAGAAGATGTGGTCTAGGAGGAGGGGCAGGATGGCGGAAGAGTAGGGTCTCCAAATCACCTGTCTCCACCAAATTACCTAGAAAACCTTCAAATTATCCTGAAAATCTATGAATTCGGCCTGAGAATTAAAGAGAGAACACCTGGAATGCTACAGTGAGAAGAGTTCGCGCTTCTATCAAGGTAGGAAGACGGGGAAAAAGAAATAAAGAAACAAAGGCCTCCAAGGGGGAGGGGCCCCGCGAGGAGCTGGGCTGAGGCCGGGGCGAGTGTCCCCAGGACAGGAGAGCCCAATCCCGGAGGAGCAGGAGCTGCACCGACCTTCCCGGGGGAAAGGGGCTCGTGGGGAGTGGGAGCAGGACCCAGGAGGGCGGGGATGCCCTCGGGTTCCCTGGGACAGTAACAGCAACTGCGCACCCAGGAGAGTGCGCCGAGCTCCCTAAGGGCTGCAGTGCGCACGGCGGGACCGGAGCAGCTCGGAGGGGGGAGGGGGCGGCTCCGCAGAGGGGGCTGCACGGCCCCGGGAGCAGCTCGGAGGGGCTCGGGCAGAGGAAGAGGCTCCGTGCAGAGGGGGCTGCGCGGTTCCAGGAGCAGCTCGGAGGGGCTCGGGCGGCAGCTCCGCGAGGGGGCTGCGGGGCGGAAGCGCGAATCCAACAGCACAGGCTCCGGAGCACAGGGCGCCGGGACACAGCCCAGGATCCGGCCTCCCCCGGGACAGGCAGAGGCCGGGAGGGCCCAGGACAGCGAGGACGCTCCTGCCCCGAGCTGAGCAGATCAGCGGCCCCGCCCCGGAGCCTCCAGGCCCTGCAGAAGGAGAGCTCCGGAGTTACTGCGGGGGCTGACTCCAGGGCTCCAGAGCTGGCCCCGCCACTAGGGCTGTTCCTCCTGGGGCCTCACAGGGTAAACAACCCCCACTGAGCCCTGCACCAGGCAGGGGCACAGCAGCTCCCCCAACTGCTAACACCTGAAAATCAGCACAGCAGGCCCCTCCCCCAGAAGACCAGCTAGACGGACTGACAACTTCCAGGGGAAGCCAAGGGACTTAAAGTACACAGAATCAGAAGATACTCCCCCGTGGTTCTTTTTTTTTGTTTGTTTTGTTTTGCTTTTTGATTTGTTTCCTTCCCCCACCCCCTTTATTCTCCTTTCTTTCTTTTTCTTTCTCTTTTTCTTCTTTTTTTCGTTTTTTTTTCTTCCTTTTTTTTCTCTTTCTCTTTTCTTTCCTTCTTTCTCTCCTCTCTTTTTCTCCTTTTCCCAATACAACTTGCTTTTGGCCACTCTGCACTGAGCAAAATGACAGAGGAAAACCTCACCTCAAAAGAAAGAATCAGAAACAGTCCTCTCTCCCACAGAGTTACAAAATCGGGATTACAATTCAATGTCAGGAAGCCAATTCAGAAGCACTATTATACAGCTACTGGTGGCTCTAGAAAAAAGCATAAAGGACTCAAGAGACTTCATGACTGCAGAATTTAGAGCCAATCAGGCAAAAATTAAAAATCAATTGAATGAGATGCAATCCAAACTAGAAGTCCTAACGATGAGGGTTAACGAGGTGGAAGAACGAGTGAGTGACACAGAAGACAAGTTGATAGCAAAGAGGGAAACTGAGGAAAAAAGAGACAAACAATTAAAAGACCATGAAGATAGATTAAGGGAAATAAAAGACAGCCTGAGGAAGAAAAACCTACATTTAACTGGGGTTCCCGAGGGCGCCAACAGGGACAGAGGGCCAGAATATGTATTTGAACAAATTCTAGCTGAAAACTTTCCTAATCTGGGAAGGGAAACAGGCATTCAGATCCAGGAAATAGAGAGATCCCCCCCTCAAATCAATAAAAACCGTTTAACACCTCGACACTTAATAGTGAAGCTTGCAAATTCCAAAGATAAAGAGAAGATCCTTAAAGCAGCAAGAGACAAGAAATCCCTGACTTTTATGGGGAGGAGTATTAGGGTAACAGCAGACCTCTCCACAGAGACCTGGCAGGCCAGAAAGGGCTGGCAGGATATATTCAGGGTCCTCAATGAGAAAATCATGCAACCAAGAATACTTTATCCAGCAAGGCTCTCATTCAAAATGGAAGGAGAGATAAAGAGCTTCCAAGACAGGCAGCAACTAAAAGAATATGTGACCTCTAAACCAGCTCTGCAAGAAATTTTAAGGGGGACTCTTAAAATTCCCCTTTAAGAAGAAGTTCAGTGGAACATTCCACAATAACAAGGACTGAATAGGTATCATGATGACACTAAACTCATATCTCTCAATAGTAACTCTGAATGTGAACGGGCTTGATGACCCCATCAAAAGGCGCAGGGTTTCAGACTGGATAAAAAAGCAGGACCCATCTATTTGCTGTCTACAAGAGACTCATTTTAGACAGAAGGACACCTACAGCCTGAAAATAAAAGGTCAGAGAACCATTTACCATTCGAATGGTCCTCAAAAGAAAGCAGGGGTAGCCATCCTTATATCAGATAAACTAAAATTTACCCCAAAGACTGTAGTGAGAGATGAAGAGGGACACTATATCATACTTAAAGGATCTATTCAACAAGAGGACTTAACAATCCTCAATATATATGCCCCAAATGTGGGAGCTGCCAAATATATAAATCAATTATTAACCAAAGTGAAGAAATATTTAGATAATAATACACTTATACTTGGTGACTTCAATCTAGCTCTTTCTATACTCGATAGGTCTTCTAAGCACAACATCTCCAAAGAAACGAGAGCTTTAAATGATACACTGGACCAGATGGATTTCACAGATATCTACAGAAATTTACATCCAAGCTCAACTGAATACACAGTCTTCTCAAGTGCACATGGAACTTTCTCCAGAATAGACCACATACTGGGTCACAAATCGGGTCTGAACCGATACCAAAAGATTGGGATTGTCCCCTGCATATTCTCAGACCATAATGCCTTGAAATTAGAACTAAATCACAACAAGAAGTTTGGAAGGACCTCAAACACGTGGAGGTTAAGGACCATCCTGCTAAAAGATAAAAGGGTCAACCAGGAAATTAAGGAAGAATTAAAAAGATTCATGGAAACTAATGAGAATGAAGATACAACCGTTCAAAATCTTTGGGATGCAGCAAAAGCAGTCCTAAGGGGGAAATACATCGCAATACAAGCATCCATTCAAAAACTGGAAAGAACTCAAATACAAAAGCTAACCTTACACATAAAGGAGCTAGAGAAAAAAACAGGAAATAGATCTTACACCCAGGAGAAGAAGGGAGTTAATAAAGATTCTAGCAGAACTCAACGAAATCGAGACCAGAAGAACTGTGGAACAGATCAACAGAACCAGGAGTTGGTTCTTTGAAAGAATTAATAAGATAGATAAACCATTAGCCAGCCTTATTAAAAAGAAGAGAGAATAGACTCAAATTAATAAAATCAGGAATGAGAAAGGAGAGATCACTAAAAACACCAAGGAAATACAAACGATTTTAAAAACATATTATGAACAGCTATACGCTAATAAATTAGGCAATCTAGGAGAAATGGACGCATTCCTGGAAAGCCACAAACTACCAAAACTGGAACAGGAAGAAATAGAAAACCTGAACAGGCCAATAACCAGGGAGGAAATTGAAGCAGTCATCAAAAACCTCCCAAGACACAAGAGTCCAGGGTCAGATGGCTTCCCAGGGGAATGCTATCAAACGTTTAAAGAAGAAACCATACCTATTCTCCTAAAGCTGTTTGGAAAGATAGAAAGAGATGGAGTACTTCCAAATTCGTTCTATGAGGCCAGCATCACCTTAATTCCAAAACCAGACAAAGACCCCACCAAAAAGGAGAATTACAGACCAATATCCCTGATGAACATGGATGCAAAAATTCTCAACAAGATACTGGCCAATAGGATCCAACAGTACATTAAGAAGATTATTCACCAAGACCAAGTAGGATTTATCCCTGGGACGCAATGCTGGTTCAACACCCATAAAACAATCAATGTGATTCATCATATCAGCAAGAGAAAAACCAAGAACCATATGATCCTCTCATTAGATGCAGAGAAAGCATTTGACAAAATACAGCATCCATTCCTGATCAAAACTCTTCAGAGTGTAGGGATAGAGGTAACATTCCTCGACATCTTAAAAGCCATCTATGAAAAGCCCACAGCAAATATCATTCTCAATGGGAAAGCACTGGGAGCCTTTCCCCTAAGATCAGGAACAAGACAGGGATGTCCACTCTCACCACTGCTGTTCAACATAGTACTGGAAGTCCTAGCCTCAGCAATCAGACAACAAAAAGACATTAAAGGCATTCCAATTGGCAAAGAAGAAGTCAAACTCTCCCTCTTCGCCGATGACATGATACTCTACATAGAGAACCCAAAAGTCTCCACCCCAAGATTGCTAGAACTCATACAGCAATTCGGTAGCATGGCAGGATACAAAATCAATGCCCAGAAATCAGTGGCATTTCTATACACTAACAATGAGACTGAAGAAAGAGAAATTAAGGAGTCAATCCCATTTACAATTGCACCCAAAAGCATAAGATACCTAGGAATAAACCTAACCAAAGATGTGAAGGATCTATACCCTCAAAACTATAGAACACTTCTGAAAGAAATTGAGGAAGACACAAAGAGATGGAAAAATATTCCATGCTCATGGATTGGCAGAATTAATATTGTGAAAATGTCAATGTTACCCAGGGCAATATACACATTTAATGAAATCTCTATCAAAATCCCATGGACTTTCTTCAGAGTGTTAGAACAAATTATTTTAAGATTTGTGTGGAATCAGAAAAGACCCCGAATAGCCAGGGGAATTTTATTTATTTTTTTTTTATTTTTTTTTTTTAAAGATTTTATTTATTTATTCACGATAGTCACAGAAAGAGAGAGAGAGGCAGAGACACAGGCAGAGGGAGAAGCAGGCTCCATGCAGGGAGCCCGACGTGGGATTCGATCCCGGGTCTCCAGGATCGCGCCCTGGGCCAAAGGCAGGCGCCAAACCACTGCGCCACCCAGGGATCCCCTAGCCAGGGGAATTTTAAAAAAGAAAACCATATCTGGTGGCATCACAATGCCAGATTTCAGGTTGTACTACAAAGCTGTGGTCATCAAGACAGTGTGGTACTGGCACAAAAACAGACACATAGATCAATGGAACAGAATAGAGAACCCAGAAGTGGACCCTGAACTTTATGGTCAACTAATATTCGATAAAGGACAAAAGACTATCCATTGGAAGAAAGACAGTCTCTTCAATAAATGGTGCTGGGAAAATTGGACATCCACATGCAGAAGAATGAAACTAAACCACTCTCTTTCACCACACACAAAGATAAACTCAAAATGGATGAAAGATCTAAATGTGAGACAAGATTCCATCAAAATCCTAGAGGAGAACACAGGCAACACCCTTTTTGAACTCGGCCATAGTAACTTCTTGCAAGATACATCCACGAAGGCAAAAGAAACAAAAGCAAGAATGAACTATTGGGACTTCATCAAGATAAGAAGCTTTTGCACAGCAAAGGATACAGTCAACAAAACTCAAAGACAACCTACAGAATGGGAGAAGATATTTGCAAATGACATATCAGATAAAGGGCTAGTTTCCAAGATCTATAAAGAACTTCTTAAACTCAACACCAAAGAAACAAACAATCCAATCATGAAATGGGCAAAAGACATGACGAGAAATCTCACAGAGGAAGACATAGACATGGCCAACATGCATATGAGAAAATGCTCTGCATCACTTGCCATCAGGGAAATAGAAATCAAAACCACAATGAGATACCACCTCACACCAGTGAGAAAGGGGCAAATTAACAAGGCAGGAAACAACAAATGTTGGAGAGGATGCAGAGAAAAGGGAACCCTCTTACACTGTTGGTGGGAATGTGAACTGGTGCAGCCACTCTGGAAAACTGTGTGGAGGGTCCTCAAACAGTTAAAAATATACCTGCCCTACGACCCAGCAATTGCACTGTTGGGGATTTACCCCAAAGATACAAATGCAATGAAAAGCCGGGACACCTGCACCCCGATTTTTATAGCAGCAATGGCCACGATAGCCAAACTGTGGAAGGAGCCTCGGTGTCCCACAAAAGATGAATGGATAAAGAAGATGTGGTTTATGTATACAATGGAATATTACTCAGCTATTAGAAATGACAAATACCCACCATTTGCTTCAACGTGGATGGAACTGGAGGGTATTATGCTGAGTGAAGTAAGTCAGTCGGAGAAGGACTATGTGTTTTACACATAGTAAGCACTGAGAAGCTGCTATGAATATCATTACATCCAGGTTACTGTCACTGATAAAATCAACTTAAATATATATTGGAACTACTACAAAGCCACACCTTCCAAATTCAGCTGGACTGCATGATTCTTCTAATTTTACTTAACTCTCTAATTTTACAAAGAATAATTCAAATAACACCATGAAAAGATACAGAAAAGATACATATACAGTCACATCCAAGCTCTGTCATTTGCTGGATGTGTAAATGTGAACAATGTAACCTCCTTGCGTCTTAGTTTATTCACCTGTAAAACCAAGTAATAAACTTTCACTCCTATAGTTAACATTGAATGAAATGAATTGAATTAAATGAAAAAGCATATATAAAATATCTGGCACATTCTCAACAAATATGATGTGTTCAATTTGAATTACATAGTTAGATATACAACAATTTTAAAAAATAAGACAGGAGTAGAAAACTGATAAAGCTTTATTTTAATAATGAGCCTCTTCACAAATTAGTAGGAAATGGCTTCCTATTAGCGGGAATCAATTTGGTAGTATTAGTGACTATTGTCATAGTAACCATACCTTAGCAACAAGAAAAAGCCATGAGCATACCTGGTGTGCCATCGTGATACTGCTACATTTATATTTTTATCCAGTAATATCTCAAGGTCTCTACTTACTGGCTAGATCAAAATGATGGTTGGAATTAAGATAATACAGCTTATTAGTCATACTGAATTGTTCTATTGATTATAACCCTCTACTTGCCTTGATTTTATTTTACTAATAGCTCTGCTATATTATTAGAGTGCTCAACAGCTCCTTTCCAGAAATAACCAAATCTTCTATATTATATTAGAGTGCTGACCTCTGGGATCAGTAGCATTTTCTTTAAACGTAAATATCAGAGCAGCAAAGGCCAAAAGTAACTATAAAGTTGATGAGATCTTTTGATCAGCAAAGGCAGAAGAAGGTGTTACTATCTAAAGATTATAAAGAGACATAAAAGACACATTGTTCCTGCTTGGAATATATCCATTTTCATCTGTGCCAACCTTAGTTACATGAGCTCCAATATCACACAGAGTCTTTGATCTTAGCCATTCATTTCTTCATTCTGTCTAGAATCTGCTGTTTTGCAGGATCTTAGGTGGACTTTTGTTAAACAGTGATTGAGAAAATATTTAAATTGTAATTTTATCATTAAGTATAAATAATCAGGGACCTAGGAGAAATACCATTTTTTCAGTTATAAAAAGGGCATGTATTATTATGAAGATTCAAATACACACACAAATATAAGTTAATATTTATTGAAATATATGAAAAGTACTCTATATGAAAAGTACTCTCCTCCAGCACCTCATGAAATAACTTGTTAATCTTCTTAAACACCTTATAAGATGGGGTCCCTGGGTGGCTCAGCCATTGGGTGCTTACCTTCGGCCCAGGACATGATCTTGGGGTCCCGGGATTGAGTCCCACGTGGGGCTCCCTGCGTGGAGCCTGCTTCTCCCTCTGCCTGTGTCTCTGCTTCTCTCTGTGTATGTGTGTCTCTCATGAGTAAATAAATAAAATATTTTTAAAAATATGATGAGATAAGTACTAATTATTCCCATTTTTTTTAGAAAAAGATTTTATTTATTTATTTGACAGAGACAGAGATAGGAGAGCATAAGCAGGGAGGAGAGTGATAAGCAGACTCCCCGCTGAACAGGGAGCATGAAGTGGGACTCAATCCCAGGACTCTGGCATCATGACCTGAGCCAAAGGCAGATGCTTAACTGACTGAGCCTCTCAGGGGCCTTAATTATTCCCATTTTATATAATAATCACTATTACAACAATTCCCATTTTGTAGTCAAAGAAACCAAAAGATAAAAAAAATTAGGTAACTAGTCTAGAGTCAGAGATCTAGTATAATAATGAAAATGATAGTCTGACCACAGGACTCACATGTTTCCTGATAGTCAATACAGTATATAATACAGAACTCAGAATATAAGAGATGCTCAATGAGCAGCCCTCCTCTGCTAGTTCAGTGCCTAATGAACCAGTGTTAATTACCTCTAGTCACATAAGAGCATTTGATTTTCAAGCTGGAAAAAGCCAAAAGAACATCTAATTCTACTTTTTTATTTTACAGATGAAGCAGCTGAGACACCAATAAATGTGGTTTGTTCACATGGTGGCAGAGCTAAAACCAAAATTCTGGTCTTCAGACCTCCAGACTAAATTGTTTCCATTATATGATACCTCACAGCTATTCTCAATCATACAATTTGATTTCTTATGTAAAAGTCAGCAAAACTCATGAGCCCAGAAGAGAAGATAAAATATCAGCTTTCTTATTTTCAGCATATATTTATCCTTACAAATGCATCAAATAATAAATCTCAAATGCCAAGTACATTGGTTTGAGTGGTGCCAATTTCAATCTGAATCAAATTTTAATAGCAGTATTTGCAATCCAAGAAAATGAATTATATGGAAGAGAAAGACCACTGTATCCTTAACTACCACACAGTCTCCAAATACCCCTGCATGACAGCCTTCTCAGCACACCCTGAATTCAATTTCTCCATCATTAGAGAGAAAATTGGTCACAAATGCCATTATATGGTTTTTAACTATGGTACCATTTTTTCTGTTGTTGTTGTTTTTTTTTCTTTTTTTTTTTTTTAATTTGACAGGATGCTTTATTCCTTCTCTCATCCTATGTCTACAAGATCTTCACCTTTGGTGCTTACAGCTCACAACTGAAAATCCCCACAGTCTTTATTTGCCTTCCTTCCCAAGATAACAATAAAATGTCCATCTGTGTTGAAAAAATTAATGTATTGTTGTGCAGATTGAGTATAAAAATGTTTCTAGGCAAGTTTCAAATAAGTCTTGGTGATTCCATTAAATCTTTTTAATAACTGTCCCTGTCAAGCCAAACCCCATGTTCTCAGAGAAAATGACTTGCATTATTTCTTCCAAATAAGTATTTAATTTTTTTTCAAGAAACAGCCTAAAGCTAAAATGATAGACAATTAATTTTTCTAAGACCAAATTAATTAAAACTCACTGGCTAAGTTTCTTTGTGTAGCATTTAATAGATGTTAATGTTTTAACACAGAACAAGAGATCTAACTTTGGAGATTTGTTCTTCAAATTATTAGACCCACAAGAGAATTCTGTTTCCTGGCTCAAGAGTGATTTTAAAAGTCATTAATCTGGAAAGAAGTGACAATTTGGAGTTGGAACTCTGCTGTTCTGTAATGGTAATCAGAATCTTCTAATAAAATTGTCAGTAATCTATAGATATCTGGATGTCTAAGAATGTTGATGGATTATTCACTGTTTTCCCACGATAGCTACATATAATCAGTAGATAAATCCAGCCTTCCTTTTCTAGGTTTTAGTGAGTGAAATATTTTTGATATATGCTTGCAAAAACATTATCAATAATTCATCCAAATGAGGTGACATGATATATGCCAAGTAGGTTTTGCCCAGTGGATATTTTTAGGCTAACATTGAGATAGACCTAAAGAGAAGGTATGATCACAGGAAAAAAATTAAAAATTCACTTGATTTTCTGGCTCCATTAAGGATATAAAGGATTTTTTTTAAAAAAGTAAAAGCAAATTCATTGAGATAATGTATACAAAAGAGAGGGGAAAATTGAGGAAATAAAAAGTAGAAGTTAAGGTTGGAGAGGGTTGAGTATAGATCAGTTCAAGAAAAATGTGCTTGCCATCTATTTCACATCAGGCATAATACTCAGTGCTAACTAGAGTGTGTACATGTAGTGAGGACAGCAGTCGTGTGAATAATTAATTATAATCCAATGTGAAAAGCACTACAATAGAGAATCGGTATAGAAAGTGCTGAGGAAACATAAAGGAAGAACTCACTCTGCCATAGGGCTCTTGAAACAGGTGATATTTTAGCTCCTATTTAAAAATATATTTTTATTTTTAATGAAGTCCCCCTGTTACCATCCTTACATTGAAGCCCTATTTCCTAGAGGCTTTTATATCTTTCAACTGTTTCCTCTCTTACTGATCCCTCTGTTCTAAATTCTGTTAACACTGTTTTTGCCTATTTTAGATTTTTGACATTATCAATTGAAAACTTCCCATTAACACTTCTTTCCCTATTTTATTTTTCCCAGTACAATTAAACCACATTTTTGTGATTCTATAAATGTCTGAAAAAATTGATGAACCAAGCTGAAACTATGATTATGTTTCTTTTCTTGGTCCACTTTTCATCAACAGATATTATTCTAGATTTCATATTTCTTCTGTTGTTTGTTTTGCATTTATCAATTCATTGTCAAATTCTTTGAAATGCATTATAAGAATTATAAAACCTCTATTAACATTATTTAGAAATGCTCAAAATCTTCAGATACACTGTCAGTTTATTTTTTGCTTGTTGTTTTTGTTGGGTTGTATTTGTCTATTTATTTGTTGCCTAGAGCCAATTCTCACAAAACTTTCCATCCTCATGCCCCAATGTGGATTTCCTGCCTTGCGGGCCCACCATATTGCCACCTTCCTGATTTTCTTTCCTTTCACCATAGGACTTTTTTTTCTCTGTTTTTAATATTAGTTCCCCTGTGTAGTGGACATTGGTGATTTTATTTGGTGTCCAGTGGCTAAACCCTTCTCCTATAGAAGCTGAAATTGCCAGGTAAAGAATTGCCTTTACAACAAGAATATGACACCTGATCTGGTTTTCATGAATCAGACCCATCTACTCTGGACTATGAATCAGAAGCTATTGGCACAAACAAACAGAAATCAAGCAGCTCAATCAGTTGTGGCAGTAGTAGTAATGGCAGCGGTCTGTTGCTGATGGTGCTGGCAGTACATTCTGAGTGTTTATACCCAAGTGGCAGTGGCATCTATGTCTCCACAGCTTAGAGGATGGATCATAGGTATTATTTTTGGCTTATGCTTGCTTACCTTTATGGAACTTATATTAATATAATAGTAGATCACCTAATTTTTCTTCTTCCTTCTATCTTTTAATTGTCTTTTTTTAATAGTGGGGGAAGTAGTGTTTCTTCCCTCAGAGAAAGAATTTCAACTTTCAACCCTACTGTGATTTCTTCTTTAGACTTCATAATTTCTATTTTTATTTTCAAACAATGCTTTATTCATCTCTAGTTGTTCTGTTATTACCTTGGTATTTTTTGCATATTATTATTGGTTAATAGATATGACATCTTTCCCTAACTCTCTAAACATGTTATTTACAGATTTTTTTCATTGACTTTTTTTTCTGGTTCACTTTACATTATTTTTGCTTCCTCTGAGTGCCTATTCTCTAAGGTTTCTTCCTCTGCCATCATGGAAGCTTTCTTTTATATAGGCTTATTCTTGTATTTTCATTCATAATTAAAAATAAGGTGCTGAAGGGTGCCTGGATGGCACAGTTGGTTAAATGGCTGACTCCTGATTTTTGGCTCAGGTCATGATCCTAGGGTTGTGAGATCAAGCCCCATGTTAGGCTCCATCCTGGGTGTGGAACCTGCTTAGGATTCTCTCTCTCCCTCTGCCCCTCCCTATCCCACTTATGTGTTCTCTGTCTAAATAAATAAATACATAAATAAATATTAAAAAAAGAATGAGATGCTTATTTAGAAAAAAAATTGATTTATAGTAAATAAGTATAGGCAGAGATTTGACTGATAGGATTGCTTATAGAATGTGATGAATCACATTTCATTTTATTTTATTTTATTTTATTTTATTTTTTTTACTGGTTGAACCTAAATATTGGATCTCCAGGTCTTTTTAAAGTTGTTGAGTTACTCCAAAAAGAATCTCCCTAATATCCTGTCTGGAGGAGTATTCCTAACTACTAATGTTTCAGATCTAAAAAAGAGATGGAGCTGCAGAATCTGACTTTCATTGAGTGGTCCTTCTCTCATTTTTGGTACTCTGACTCTAGTTGACGTCTGATGTGCTGTTTGCTCCAAGGTGGGAGACTATGAGTTTATTAACTAGAGAATAAATCTTTCATCTGGAACATCCACAAATTAATTGATATGATACAATACATTAACAAAATGAAGTGTAGAAATCATAAGATCATCTCATTAGATGCAGAAAAAATACTTGAAAAAAATTCAACATTCATTCATGATAAAAACTCCAAACCAACTGGATATAGAAGAAACTTCAATATAATAAAGGCCACATATGGCAAACCCACAGTTAACATCATGCTTAATGGTAAAAAGCTAAAACTTTCTTTACAGATCAGGAATAAGACAAGTAAGCCCACTTTCATCAGTTTTATTCAACATAATATTGGAAGTCCTTGCCACACAGTTAGGCAAGAAAAAGAAATAAAAGACATCCAGATCAGAAAGGAAATAACAGTCCCTATTAGCATATAGCATGACGTTTTATAGAGAAAACCCTAAAAACCCTACCAAAAACTGCTAGAAATAATAACTGAATTCAGTAAAATTGCAGAATACAAGATCAAAAAAAAAAAATCAGTTTCATGTCTATACACTAACAACAAACTATCAGAAAAAGAAATTAAGAAAACCATCCCATTTATAGTTGCATCCAAAAAAATAAATAATTAGGGATAAATTTAACTAAGGAGATGAAAGATCTGTACACTGAAAACTATAAAACACTGATAAAAAATTAAGAAGATACAAATAAATGGAAAGATATTCAATGCTCATGAATGGAAGATTAACAATATTCAAATGTCCACACTACCCAAAGTAATCTATAGATTCAATGCAATCCTTATCAAAATAAAAATGGCATTTTTTACAGAAATAGGAAAAAGTTATCATAAAATGTGTATGGAATCACAAAGACCCTGGATAGCCAAAGCAATCTTGAGAAAGAATGTAGCTGCAGGCATCATATTTTCTAACAACTTCAAACTATATATATAATATATAAATATATTGCATTAATACTTAAGTATGTTATGGCAATCAAAACAGTATGATATTGGCATAGAAAAAGATACATAGGGATCCCTGGGTGGCGCAGTGGTTTGGCGCCTGCCTTTGGCCCAGGGCGCGATCCTGGAGACGCGGGATCGAGTCCCACGTTGGGCTCCCGGTGCATGGAGCCTGCTTCTCCCTCTGCCTGTGTCTCTGCCTCTCTCTCTCTCTCTCTATGACTATCATAAATAAATAAAATCTTTAAAAAAAAAAAAAAGAAAAAGATACATAGATCAAGAGAACAGAATAGAGGACCCAGAACTAAACCCATGCATAGATGATCAATTAATGTACAACAAAAGAGCCAATAATATACAATAGGGAAAGGACAATCTCTTCAACAAATGGTGCTGGAAAGATTGGACTCCTATAACAAAAAGAATAAAACTCAACCACTAACTTGTATCATAGGAAAAAAAAATAAACTCAAAATGGTTTAAATGTTTGAATATAAAACCTGAAACCATAAAACTCCTATAAGAAAAAAGGAGGTAAGCTACTTGACATTGGTCGTGGCAATGACTTTCTCGATTTAACATGAAAAGCAAAGGAAACAAAAGCAAAAATAAAGAGGAGCTACATCAAACCAAAAAACTGCACAGCAAAGGAAACATCAACAAAATGAAAAGGCCACCTACTAAAGGAAGGAAATATTTGCAAATCACTATCTGATAAAGGATTGGTATTTAAAATATATAAAGAACTCATACAACTCAATGGCAAAAAAAAAAAAGAAAAAGAAAAAAAAGAAAAAAAAGAAAGAAAAAAAGAAGAAAGAAAAAAGAATCAATTTAATTAAAAAATGGAGAGAGGAACCAAATAGACATTTTACAAAAAATACATACAACTTGCCAGGGGGTACATGAAAATATGTTTAACATAATTAAGCATCAGGAGAATGCACATGAGAAATTACTTCACACTTGTTAGGATGGCTGTCATCAAAAAGACAAGAGGTAAGTGTTGGTGAGGATATGGAGAAAAGGGAACTCGTGCAATGTGAGTTGGAAGGGGGGGTAAATTTGTGCAGCCACTATGGAAAACATTCTGGAGGGCCTTTAAAAAATTAAAAATAGAATTACCATATGAATCAGCAATTCCACTTCTGGACACATATCAAAAGAAACAAGATCACTATGTCAGAGATAATGTACCTTCATATTTACTGCAGCATTATTTACAATATCCAAGACATGAAAGCAACATAAGTATCTGTATGTTGAATGTATCCACTCATTTGTTGTATCCAACAAATGAATGGATAAAGAAATGTGATATTATATATATTGTATAATATAATATTTATATATAATGGAAATTTAGTCAGCCATTAAAAAGGAAGTCTTGCCATTTGTGACAGCATGGATGGAACTTGAAGGCATTATACTAAGTGAAATAAGTCAGACAAAGATAAATACTGTATGATTTCATACATATGTGGATTCTAAAGGAAAAAGGAAAAATAAACTCACAGAAACAGAGAACAGGCTAGTGGTTGCTAGAGACAGGGGCGGGGTGAGAGAATTGGGTCAAGGTGGTTAAAAAGTAAAAACTTCCAGTTTTAAGTAAGTTTTAGAGATATAATGTATGGCATAGTGACTAGAGTTCTAGAGATATAATGTATGACATGGTGACTCTATTGTGTTTTGAAAGTTACTAAGAGTAAATCTTAAAAGATCTCATCACAAGAAAAATATACAACTATGTGAAGTGATGTATGCTAACTAAACTCATTGTGATAATCATTTCACAATGTGTGTATATATATATGTATATCTCAAGTCATTATGTTGTACACCTTAACTTTATACAATTTTATACATTAATCATATCTCAATACAACTGGAAAAAGTTGTACATAATTAATGTATACAATTTAATGGGTTTGGGGATAAATATGCACTCAAGCCATGTTATAAGCCAGTCTATCACTTCTAAAAGTATCCTCCTACTCTCTTATTATTAATATTTTTGTGATAAAAACACTTAATATAAGATTTACCCTCTTAGCAAGTTTTCAATATACAACATAGTATTGCTAACTATAGGCACTATAATTTATAGTAGATCTCTAGGATTTATCATCTTGTGTAAATAAAACTTTGTACATTTTGACCAATACCACCCCAGGGATATTTGACTGGCAGCCACCATTCTACTCTCCAAATCTATGCATTTAACTACTTTAAATTCATTATATAAGTGGTTTCGCATAGTATTTTCCTTCTGCCTAGCTTATCACTTAATGTCCTCCAAGTCCATCCATGTTATTGAAAATGACAGGATTTCCTTCTTTTTTAGGCTAAATAATATTCCATTGCATGTATATACCACCTTTCCCTTTGTCTTTTTCTCCCCCAACATACACTTCGCTGCACACTTGTTTTCTGTTCTGTATTCCCAAGTGAATTTTGTTAATGTGGGAATAGTATAGATACTAAGAGCTATCCAGGATTTGTTTTTTTGTTTTTAATTTTGTGGTCCCTTCCCTTTTTCTCTACCTCCTGTGCATATAATGTTTTGTGCAAACATTATATGTGTTTATGTTATATGTTATGGCATATATTTGTGCCATTAACTTTGGCACAAAACCACCAGTGAGAGCAATGGTATCAGAAAAATAATAAAATTGAAAAAAAATAAGTGTTCCTTTTATTTTGAATTCTTGCCAACATTTATCTTTTTTTTTTTTTTTAAGATTTTTTTTATTCATGGAGACACAGAAAGAAAGGTAAAGACATAGGCAGAGGGAGAAGCAGGCTCCCCTGCTGGGAGCCTGCTGTGGGACTCCATCCCAGGACCCCAGGATCATGACCTGAGTCAAAAGTAGATGCTCAACCCCTGAGCCACCCAGGTGACCCTATTTATATTTTTTAAAAAATACCTAACCTAACACAAGTAAAGTGATATTTCATTGCTTGTTTTTTTAAAAAGATTTTATTTATTTATTTATTTATTTATTTATTTATTTATTTATTTATTTATTTTTATTTTAGAGATAGAACATGTGAGCAAGTGTAGGGAGGAGCAGAGGGAAAGGGACAAACAGACTCAGTGCTGACCATGAAGCGCCCCCTATGTGAGATCATTACCTAAGCCAAAATCGAGAGTCAGATTCTTAACTGAGTGAGCCACCCAGTCACCCTTCATTGCTGTTTTAGTTTACATCTCTCTGTGGAATAGTTGTATTTATATATTAACTTTGGTTGTGTCATGTTTCCTTGTTCCCTTGTAATTCATGTAGCTTTGCACAGGTGTTTGTGCATTTGAAAAATTAGTCACTTCTTCCAATCTTCACATACTGGCTTGTCAGGAAAATACTTTCAATAGCTCATTCAGAGATTCTGGTCAGGTTGGCTGGTAGAGTTCACCACAGGCTCGGTGTCAGAACCCACAACCTAGCAAGCCCAGGGCCTGGATCCATGCAGCCTGAGCCCGTGGTGGCTGGCATGAGGTCTGGGTCTCCAGAAAAATCTGATAGTCACTTGATCTTTTCCTCCACAGGAAAACTCCTAGCAGAAGGGATGTCTCTGGCATTCACTGGAGGCCATAAGAGGGGTGATTTTGGATAAGAGAAATTGTCCTTCCTACTCTCTTTAAACTCTTCTCAGATGCTGTAGTCTCTCACCTGGATTCTGGTGCTTACATGAAGATATCTTCTTCTGTGGATAGTTTTCAAATGAGTGTTTCTATGAGGCAAGGAGGGTTGGAATAATCTATTCTGCAATCTTGCTGACATTACTAGTAATATATTTCTATATTGCCATCTTATTTAAGTAAATATTTTATACCTTCTCTTGTCTTTAAATTTTTCCCCACCTTTCTCATTTTCAGATATCTTATTTCATTATTTATATATAAAATACATAAATATGAGTATATATGTATACATATAGATGTGTATATATATTATTTTTGCCATTCTTTTTCTTCTACAAATCTTCTAAGTATCAAATTTCAAGAAGATACTCTTTTTCTCTCTTTTTCTTTAGATTTCCTCTGTTCAGTATGGTAGCCATAAGCCACATGTAGTTATTTAAATTTTAACTGAACAAAGTTAAAAATTAAGTTCCTCAGTCATATTAGGTATGTTTCAAGGGATCAGTAGCCATTGGATTAAACAGCACAAACAATAAAAAAAAAAAATTAAACTAGGGCACTCAGGTGGTGCCGTTTTTGAGCATCTGCCTTCAGCTCAGGGCATGATCCAGGGCTCCCAGGATGGAGTCCTGCATCAGGGTCCCCTCAGGGAGCCTGCTTCTCCCTCTGCCTATTGTCTCTGCCTCTCTGTGTGTCTCTCATGAATAAATAAAATCTTTTAAAAAAGAAAAAGAAAAATGTATTGTAGAAAGTCAAAGGTACTAATCTAAAGGATCTCACTCATCCCCATAACTTTAAATATCATATGCCAAAGACTACCCAATTTATTCTTTGGTTATAGAGATACTATGGGGTAGGCTCACTCAATTTCAAATCCCATCTTCTATACTGTGCAAAGGAATCTATGCATTTAAGTCAATTCCTATCAAAATACCAGCAGCTTTTTTTCATAGAACCAGAAGAATCCTAAAACTTGTATGAAACCATAAAAGATCCCAAATAGACAAAGTGATCTTTTTTTTAATAAAATAATTTTTATTGGTGTTCAATTTACCAACATACAGAATAACACCCAGTGCTCATCCCGTCAAGTATCCCTCTCAGTGCCCGTCACCCACTCACCCCCACCCCCCGCCCTCCTCCCCTTCCACCACCCCTAGTTCGTTTCCCAGAGTTAGGAGTCTTTATGTTCTGTCTCCCTTTCTGATATTTCCCACACATTTCCTCTCCCTTCCCTTCTATTCCCTTTCACTATTATTTATATTCCCCAAATGAATGAGAACATATAATGTTTGTCCTTCTCCGATTGACTTACTTCACTCAGCGTAATACCCTCCAGTTCCATCCACGTTGAAGCAAATGGTGGGTATTTGTCATTTCTAATAGCTGAGTAATATTCCATTGTATACATAAACCACATCTTCTTTATCCACTCATCTTTCGATGGACACCGAGGCTCCTTCCACAGTTTGGCTATTGTGGCCATTGCTGCTATAAACATCGGGGTGCAGGTGTCCCTGCGTTTCATTGCATCTGTATCTTTGGGGTAAATCCCCAACAGTGCAATTGCTGGGTCGTAGGGCAGGTCTATTTTTAACTCTTTGAGGAACCTCCACAGTTTTCCAGAGTGGCTGCACCAGTTCACATTCCCACCAACAGTGTAAGAGGGTTCCCCTTTCTCCGCATCCTCTCCAACATTTGTTGTTTCCTGCCTTGTTAATTTTCCCCATTCTCACTGGTGTGGGGTGGTATTTCATCGTGGTTTTGATTTGTATTTCCCTGATGGCAAGTGATGCAGAGCATTTTCTCATGTGCATGTTGGCCATGTCTATAGACAAAGCAATCTTGAAAATGAAAAGCAAAAGTGGAAGCATCACAATTCCAGACTTCAAGTTATATTACAAAGCTGTGGTAATCAAAACTGTATGGTACTGATATATATATATATATACACACACATAGATCAATAAAACAAACAGGAATTCTAGAAATAAATCCATAGTTATATGGTCATTTGATATTTGACAAAGGAGCACTGAACATAAAATAGGAAAAAGACAGTCTTCAACAAAAGGTGTTGGGAAAACTGGACAGCAACATGCAAAAAAATGAAACTGGACCACTTACATCACACACAATAAATTCAAAATGGATTTAAGCCCTCAATGTAAGACCTGAAACCATAAAAATCCTTAAAAAGAACACAGGCAGTAATTTCTTTGACATTGGCTGTACAAACTTCTTTCTAGATATGTCTCCTGAGGGAAGGAAAACAAAAGCAAAAATAAACTATTGGAGCAACATCAAAGTAAAAAGCTTCTGCATAGCAAAGGAAATAATCAATAAAACTAACAGGTAACCTACTGAATGAAAGGAAGTTTTTGCAATGACGTAACTGAAAAAGGGTTCATGTCCAAAATATATAAAGGACTTATACAGCTCAATACCCCAAAAATGAATAATTCAATTAAAATGGGCAGAAGCAAAAATAAATAAATAAATAAAATGGGCAAAACATGAACAAACATTTGTCCAAAGACGTGCAGATGGCCAACAGACATGTGAAAAAATGCTCAATATCACTTATCATCAGGGAAATGTAAAACCAAACTACAGTGTGGTATCACCTCACATCCGTCAGAATGGCTAAAATTAACAACACAATAAATAACAAGTGGTGGCGAGGATGTGGAGAAGGGGGAACACTCTTGCACTGTTGGAGGGAATGCAAAGGGTATAGCCAATCTGGAAAATAGTATGGAGTTTCCTCAAAAAATTAAAAATAGAACTACTCTATGATCTGGTAATCACACTACTGGATATCTACCCAAAGAATATATAAACCCTAGGAATGCACTACTATGTTTATAGCAGCATATTTACAATGCCAAAATATGGAAGCATCTCAAGTGTTCATTGATAGACGAATGGATAAAAAAGAGGTGGTATTCATATACAATGGAATATTATTCAGCCATAAGAATGAAATCTTGACATTTGCAATGACGTGGATAGAGCTACAGAGTATAATGATAAGTGAAATACGTCAGTCAAAAAAAGATAAACACCATATGATGTCACCCATATGTGGAATATAAGAACAAAACAAAAAGCAAAGGGGGAAAAAGACAAAAACAAACCAAGAAACAAATTCTTAACTGTAGAAAACAAACTGAGGGAGGTAGATGGGAAGATGCATTAAATAGGTGATGGGGATTAAGGAGTGCACTTGTTATATAATGAGCACAGGATGATGTATGCAAGTGTTAAATCACTTTATTATACACTTGAAATTAATTTAGCAATGTGTATTAACTAACTGGAATTAAAATAAAAACTTTAAAAAAATCCCATTTCTCTTCTGTCTTGCCTGTCTCTATTTTAGGAGCTATAAAAGCAAATACTCATTTGTCAACCTCCATACTACTAGAGACATGGGGAAGGCATTATGTCATGGTTTTGGCCAATGAAAGAAACCTAATTTGTATGTTCCCCCTTTATTCTTTCATCTTGGATTGTCAGTAGGTCATGGCTGAAGCTGGGGCCATATTCTTGTATTTATGAAGAAAGAATAATTCACAAAGCCAAAGCCAAGAGTTATTTACCTATAGATTTTTGTATAGGAGAAACACACCGCTATTTAAATATAATTATTTTGTTTTTCTGTTGTTTGAAGCAAAGAACATTTCAATGAATACTCCAAACAAATACTCTGTAGAATAATAGATATTTCCACAAAAATCTATTGTTTTCCAGTTGCTAAGTTGGTTAAGTGTCTGACTCTTGATTTCAGTTCCAGTCATAATCTCAGGGCCATGGGGTTGAGCCCCACCTTGGGCTCCGCAGTCGGTAGAGAGCTTGCTTGGGATTCTCTCTCTCCCTCTGCCTTTGCCTCTCCTTCCTTTCTCTCAAATAAATAAATAAATTGTAAAAAAAAATATATTGTCTTCTCAATCCTACTACCCAAAAACATTTGCCTATACCACTACAGTAACTCGAATCACAGAATCTGTTCATTGTCTCTGTTCTCTCTGGAATATAGGTACCATTAGTCACAAACCTGGACTGTGACTGTTGGTACTGTTACTATATACTCAGTGTCTAGAATAATACCTGCCATATAGTCAGCACTCAATAAATATGTATTTAATAAAAACTAAATCATATGCATATTCAACTTAGGAAACAGAATAAATATAGACATGAAAACTCCGAGGAACACAGACTGTGAAATGAATTGAGATGATGAGTCACCTAGCTTAAACAATTTCAAAGAAAATAGAAATGCCCTATCTCCTTTTAGCTGGGTGTTGGGGGTTGTGCCTATGGAGGGGAGGGGTGAGACAGAGACCTCTTCCATGCCTTTGTAAATTAGGAGATGTGCTTTATTAAAAAGTTCATTTTACTTAACTACACAGTGGGAATAATATAGGCTCTTCTGATAATGATAATGTCTAATAGAATCCCTGGCATATAAATGCCCCAACTCTACCTGCCATAACATTTTGACTGTGATTAAAATGTTAATTTTTATCATATTATAAACAAACTGCAGTGCTGAGAATTTGTACTATTTATGTAATATTCATAGCCTTTTAGAGGCTGTGTCAATCCTGGGACAAATCATTGCCCATAGGATGCAGTTTTATTAGTTTCATAACATCAAAATGTGCATTACAAATTGTCCTTTATGACTACAGTAAATTCACATCTTCCCTCAGAAGCCAAAATCTTTTGATGATCAGTGTTAGAGACATACACAGTTGGAAATGTTCGTCCTGTTGTACTCTGAGTTAGAGTAAATTATGACAGTTTGCTAGGTAGTCATAATTTTGCAATTCTTATGATATAGTGAAACTGCATAGCCCTGTGATAGAGAACTGATCTATTGCTAAATGTTAGCTATCACCTGAGTTCCCCCAGTTTATCAGTCATTATTAGTCAATCTCTTTATGTTGACATATGGCTCAAAATAATCTAGTACACAAAAAATTCAAAATATTTCTTACATAGTAATGTTTCCATGCATTGCATTTGAATGTGTTATGTGTATCTTTTTATCTATTTACTTGTTTGTCAAGATAGGAAGAAATATAATTCAATGGAAACACAATTAATTCAATACTTAACATGTGCAAGACACTCTACTAAGTGTTGTGAGGGGAAATAAAGATGAACAAAATGCTCCTTGCCCTCAAAATCCTCTCATTCCAGCAAGAGTAATTATATACACACCAACAAACAAAATATGCCATAATGTAGAATTCTGTAACCAGAATATAATATAAAAAATAAATTATTTTATTGTGTGAGAGAATTCTTCTCCATGAAAACTTTTTTCTCTTTTATGAAACCTTGAAATCTTGGGTAATTTCTCTTCCATGAAACCTAGGTGGATTATATATAAATGCATAAATAGTATTATATATAAAATAATATTAATGTATAAATAAGATATAATTATGCAATTATATGTAACATATTACATATATTATGTTTATATATAGTATCCTATATATTAAGATATATAACTATCTAAAATGATAATATTTATTTTTTGTGTTATATATGTTTGTGTATATACTATATAATGTTCTAGGAACTTGTTTCAAAGGTTTGGAATAACATTCAAAAAGAGAAGGAATTAAAGATACAGAACATCAAATTGTGACAGATTGAGCTAACCTTGAAAGCTAAAGCTCTTGTAGGTAAACAGCTCTACATTTGAATACAAGTTCTACCTCTTACTGATCAGGCAATCTCGGGTACAATATTTAATACCTGTGATGCTCAGTTTACTTACTTTGGAAAATGGGAAATAGTACTTATTGGAGTAATAAATATGTTAAATTGTGAGAAATACGTAACAAAGCTCAGAGTACTACTTAGTTTTTCAATATGTGGTAAAAAGGCTATTTCCAGGGGAAATATTGAGCAGAGATACAGAAGTTAACAAAAACACCAGATGTCATATTATTCAGATTTGTTAAATTTATAGGTATATATTAGATAAATAAAGAAATGTAGGACTACCTACATCACAGAGTTTGTTAAGCACCTGACTTGGTTTTGGCTCAGATCATGATCACAGGTTTGTGAGATCGAACCCTGAGCTGGGCTCCATGCTCAGCAAAGAGTTTGCTTAAGACTCTCTCCCTCTGGCCACTTCACTCTCTCTCTCAAATAAATAAATCTAAAAAAAAAAAAAAAAGAAAGAAAGAAAGAAAAACGAAATTTGAAGACTAGTTGTTACTGTTCTTGGGAAAGTGGGAGGGTTATTTTTTTAAAGATTTTTTTTATTTATTTATGAGACACAGAGAGAGAGAGAGGCAGAGACCTAGGAAGAGGGAGAAGCAGGCTCCATGTAGGGAGCCTAATGTGGGCCTCGATCCCAGGACCCCAGGATCACGACCAGGGCCAAAGGCAGACGCTTAATCACTGAGCCACGCAGGCATCCCCAGAGGGGGGGTTTATATATATCTTAATGAGCAATAAGAAGTCTTTTAAAATCTTATAGCAACAATTAAGATGGAGGAAAAGTGTTTTTGGAGTGGATAAACAATAAGGGCAAAGAGAAGACTGAAGAGAATTGTACCATTTCACATACGAAATAAAAGTACCGACAATCTTTGTGTATGGTGAAAGAGAGTGGTCTAGTTTCATTCTTCTGCATGTGGATGTCCAATTTTCCCAGCACCATTTATTTGAAGAGACTTTCATCCAATGGATAGTCTTTCCTCCTTTATCGAATATTAGTTGACCATAAAGTTCAGGGTCCACTTCTGAGTTCTCTATTCTGTTCCATTGATCTATGTGTCTGTTTTTGTGCCAGTACCACACTGTCTTGATGACCACAGCTTTGTAGTACAACCTGAAATCTGGCATTGTGATGCCCCCAGCTATGGTTTTCTTTTTTAATATTCCCCTGGCTATTCGGGGTCTTTAGACCACTCTCTTTCACCATACACAAAGATAAACTCAAAATGGATGAAAGATCTAAATGTGAGACAAGATTCCATCAAAATCCTAAAGGAGAACACAGGCAACACCCTTTTTGAACTCGGCCACAGTAACTTCTTGCAAGATACATCCACGAAGGCAAAAGAAACAAAAACAAAAATGAACTATTGGGACTTCATCAAGATAAGAAGCTTTTGCACAGCAAAGGATACAGTCAACAAAACTCAAAGACAACCTACAGAATGGGAGAAGATATTTGCAAATGACATATCAGATAAAGGGCTAGTTTCCAAGATCTTATTAAACTCAACAGCAAAGAAACAAACAATCCAATCATGAAATGGGCAAAAGACATGAACAAAAATCTCACAGAGGAAGACATAGACATGGCCAACATGCACATGAGAAAATGCTCTGCATCACTTGCCATCAGGGAAATACAAATCAAAACCACAATGAGATACCACCTCACCTCAGTGAGAATGGGGAAAATTAACAAGGCAGGAAACCACAAATGTTGGAGAGGATGCGGAGAAAGGGGAACCCTTTTACACTGTTGGTGGGAATGTGAAATGGTGCAGCCACTCTGGAAATTGTGTGGAGTTTCCTCAAAGAGTTAAAAATAGACCTGCCCTACGACCCGCAATTGCACTGTTGGGGATTTACCCCAATGATTCAGATGCAATGAAACGCCAGCACACCTGCACCCTGATGTTTCTAGCAGCAATGTCCACAACAGCCAAACTGTGGAAGGAGCCTCGGTGTCCTTCCAAAGATGAATGGATGAAGAAGATGTGGTTTATGTATACAATGGAATATTCCTCAGCCATTAGAAACGACAAATACCCACCATTTGCTTCAACGTGGATGGAACTGGAGGGTATTATGCTGAGTGAAGTAAGTCAATCGGAGAAGGACAAACAGTGTATGTTCTCATTCATTTGGGGAATATAAATAATAGTGAAAGGGAATATAAGGGAAGGGAGAGGATATATGTGGGAAATATCAGAAAGGGAGACAGAACATAAAGATTCCTAACTCTAGGAAACGACCTAGGGGTGGTGGAAGGGGAGGAGGGCGGGGGGTGGGGGTGAATGGGTGACGGGCACTGAAGGGGGCACTTGATGGGATGAACACTGGGTGTTATTCTGTATGTTGGCAAATTGAACACCAATAAAAAATAAATTTATTATTAAAAAAAAAAAAAAGTACCAACAATCCAAGTGAGGGAATTGGCCCAGGGAACAAGTGGGTAGGAGGGACATAGAAGTGTTCAAAGCCTATGGACCTAGGATGAGTTGAACATAGTCTCAGTATAAGGAGAAGAATAGAGATGAGTCAAGGTGAATGGAGTTTTGATGAGTGTATCAGCAAAAAAAAAAAAAAAAAAAAAAAGGCACTGCATTTATAGGAGACAACACATTCCGTTTCTCAAAAAATACATATATTTGACTATTTTTATTTACAAATAAAGCACAGGTAAAATGAAGTAATCATATAAGTGTGATTTAACAAATATTATAATACATGAATTAATATATAATATATAAAAAGAAAGGAAAGCTAGCATCCATGTAGACATCACCCATTATAATAATGAGAACATCACCAATATGATTTTACTACATGTGATATCTTATTATTCTGGGTGTTTGGGATTCAACAAAAAAACAGAGCCATGCTTTCCTGGAAGTTATAGTCAAATAATGGGATGGCAGTACACAAACTTCTGAAGTTTACATAGATGCTTTCCCACTAAATGTGTTCGTCTGTAACTTGTGTATTTCATTTAGCATTAATTATTCAAGACGCATCCTGTTAATGCATTTATTTGTAGTTTATTTTACCTCTGTACAGCATTTAATTATATAAATAAACTTCAAATTATCTATCTACTCCCACTTGGGTTGTTTTCAGCTTTCTGCTATTTTGAACACTGGTGCCCTGAACATCCATGGGCATGACTTCTGGTGTACATATCCCAACATTTTTCCAAAAGCAAAATTGCAAAGTCACTGGAAATGCAAATCTTCATCTTCACAAGATAATGCTGAATTGCTGTCTAGTGTGGTTTCATGATTTGTATTCCCATAATTAGTGTCCAAAGTTTACATTTGTGTATTATTTTCACAAGTATTTAGTTTTTGTCCTGATTTTTAACTGTGGCCAGTGAAGAAAGCATAAAGTACAATCACATTTGGTTTTAATTTTTATTTTGTTGATTACAATTAAGCAAAAAGATGTGTTCTTTTATTTATTACATATTCAACTTCTCCATCAGTGGAAAAACCTGTATATGAATTTGGCCATTTTTCTGTGAAGTTGTTTTGTAATTTTTTAAATTGACAGAATATATGTGTATATCTAGATACTAATCCTCTGGCAGTTACATTTCTATAAAAGGAATATTTGGGCTTCTTCCCCATTTATATGTTGAAACATCCTCCTCAATGAAATGGTGATAGGAAACGGGGCCATTGGGAAGTGTTTAGGCCATAGGATGAGTCCTCACAAATGGGATTAGTGTCCTTATATATAAAAACAAAACAAAACAAAAAACCCCAAAAACAAAAAACAAAAACCTCCACCTGGGTGGCTCAGTGGCTGAGCATCTGCCTTTGGCTCAGGTCGTGATCTCAGGGTCCTGGGATGGAGTCCTGAATCAGGCTCCCCACAGCAGCCTGCTTCTCCCTCTGCCTGTGTCTCTTCCTCTCTCTGTGTGTCTCATATGAATAAATTAAAATAAAACCTTAAAAATAAAAGACTCCAGAGAACTCTCTCCTGCCTTCTGCCATGTGAACATAGAGTGGAAAGATAGCCATATATGAACCAGGAAGCATGCCAGAACCAGACAAAAAACATGTAGGTGTTTGATTTTGGATTTCCTGCCTCCAGAGCTTTGGGCGATAAATTTCTGTTTATAAACCACCCAACCTATGGTATATCATTATAGCAGCTCCAAAGGGCTAACACATGTATATTGCAAATATCTAACTAGAAAGTAAAATTGATAAAGGCAAAAAATTTGTTTGTTTTGTCAACAGATGTATCTTCAGCCCCTAGCAAACAGAATTCATGATACAGAGTGCTCAATGAAAATTTGTTGAATTAATAAACAGAATTTTTACATTTAATGTATTCCTTTACGGTTGTTCATTTAAAATTTATAATAAGAATTCCATTAGTCCGAGATCATATAAATACTTTCCTATATCCTCTTTCAAATGCTTAGTTTTCCTATTCACATAATTTTTTCTTTAGTTCATCTAGTTGAATCCTGAATATGATGTGACAATTAATTGTCCAAGCATAATTAATTCATAAGCCTATCTTTCCCCAGTTATTGGCAAAACATTTTTATACAACAATTTTCCAAATGACATTAAAAATATTACTATATTCTCTTTTGTTTTGTGTCTTTTCTGTTCCCAAGGCAATTATTGCTAATTCCTTAGTAAAAACTTTATTATTGAATTTTTTAATTCAGTCTTGATACCTGGCAGTATATATTCTTCCAATCTCCTCTTCATTTCCTTCAGGGTTTGTCAATTCTTGTCTCATTGCTGTTATATAATTTTATTTTACTTTTTAAAGATTCATTTATTTATTTGAGAGAAACAGAGAGAGGGCATGAGTGCAAGTGGAGATAGGGGCAGAAGGAGAGAATCTTCAAGCAGATTCCCTGCTGACCATGGAACCCGAGGTGGGGCTTGATCCCACGACCCCTGAGATTATGACCTGAGCCAGAACCAAGAGTTGGCTACTCCACAGACTGAGCCACCTAGGTGCCCTAACTATTACATAATTTTAAAATAAGTTCCAAGTTTCTTAAAAAAAAAAAAAAAGAAATAAACTATTGGGGATTTTAATGGGATTTTATTTATAATAATGATCCTAAATATGAAGAGAAAATATATCTAAAATGTTGACTTTTTATCAAAAGCAAAGCATATTTCCTCATGTATTTGGTTTTCAGAAATATCCTTCAATATTTGTTTTTTAATTTTGCAGTAAGATCCTGTACTTTATTGGTTTGTTACATTGCTATGAATCTTACATTTTGTTACTACTTTGTAAATTGTATTATTTTATGAACTGCAACTTGTATTTGTGATTGTTGTGTAAAATTCCCAGATTTTTATATATTGATTATGTATCTAGTCACCATGGTAAACCTTCTTTATTCTAATAGTCTGTTGATTCTTTTGAACATTTCTGATTTTAGACCATTTTATCTGCAAATATTGGTAGTTTTGTTTCTTGCTTCATGACCTGTAAACATTTAATTAAGTTCTATCCCCCTGTGTTCACTCCAATGACAAAAATTTCTTGTAAACTGTTAAGTAGAAATAGTTTGTGAGCAGCTTAATCTTCTTTATTTTAGTAACCAATACTGTAGATTTTGGTAGATAATCTCTAAGACTAAGGAAGTCCTTTCTGTTTTTACTATAAGATACCTGAATGGATATTTATCAAATGCCCTTCTCTGTATCTATGGTGATAAACATCTTTTATTTTCTCTTTTAATCAGTTACTGTGATAACCTTCATCATTAGATTTTCTTTTTTTTTTTTTTATTTATTTATTACAGTTACACAGAGAGAGAGAGAGAGAGAGAGAGAAAGGCAGAGACATAGGCAGAGGGAGAAGCAGGCTCCATGCACCGGGAGCCCGACATGGGATTCGATCCCGGGTCTCCAAGATCACGCCCTGGGCCAAAGGCAGGCGCTAAACCACTGCGCCACTCAGGGATCCCCATCATTAGATTTTCCTGTGTTAAACCCATCTTGCTTGCCACAGATGAGCTCTACTTGCTCATGAGTTTTATCTCTTTTATATGTTGCTGGATTTAACTAGCTAATAATTTACTGAGAGTTTTACAAATTTACTCATCATATGATTTACGTATAATATTCCTTTTTTGTGCTACCTTCATAAGTTTCAGTTATCAAGATTATATTAGCTTCATACACCTAAATGAAGAGAGTCTTTCTTTTTTCTATACATTAAAAGGTTTGTATACACTTTTAATGATCTGTTTCTTTAATGTTTTGTCATACACACCTTTAAATTATGAAGTCTGATCTTTCTCTTTGGAGGAATATTTTGAAACTCTGCATCAAATTTAATTACCTTAATATAATTTGGGGTCTGTCCTTTTTTCAGACAGTTTCTAAATATTTGTCACATATATATTGATTCCTTATTTGTCTTTGCTTTCATTTCTATTAGTGCTATTACTACCTACTTTCTTCCTTCTTTTTTTTTAAAGCTTTATTTATTTATTTATTTGTTTATTTATTTATTTAGAGAAAGAGAGAGAGTATGGAGGAGAGGGGCAGAGAGAAAGAGAGAGAGAGCATCCCAAGCAGACTCTGCTCTGAGCATGGAGCCTGACCTGGAGCTCCATCTCACAACTCTGAAACCATGATCTGAGCAGAAACCAAGAGTCAGACACTTAACCAAATGCACCACTCAGGGGCTCCATTTCCTACTTTCTTCATTCTTAAATTTGATCATAATCTCCTTAATCTTTCATGTGATCTTTAAGGTTTGATTTCCTTCTTCATATAACCATTTAAGCCTATATTTTTCCTTTGAATCATCATCTCGGTCTCAACTTCATATTTAAAAAAATAGTTTAAATATTATTAGTCAATTCAGTTCTAAGCATTTAAGATTTTATTATGATCCCTCTTTTGATCTATAAATAATTTAGAAATATTTGATAATTTTCAGATTGACTAGGGGTAAAGGTATCTCACATGTGTTGATTTCTAATTTAACTCCTTATTGTTTTTAAAAAGCTGGGTTTATGATACAGATTTTTCACAGTTTTGAGACTTTATGGTTGGTTGGAAACACAGAGTATTCTGAATATATTCTGTGCATGCTTGATAAGAATATATTTTCTTTAATTTGGTGTACAACCTTCTGTATATTTCCATTAAATAAAGTATGGTAATTGTGTTATTAAATTTCTTGTATCTTCATTAGTATTTAGTATGCTTTATCAATGATTAAGAAAATTATTTTGGTCATGGTTTGTATAATTTTCTTTCTGCCTCTACTATACACATATATAAAATGTCTAGTACATGTATATTACATTTGTATATGAAACATTTATATATATACTAGTACTAGGTCTCTCATAAATATATGATTTATATATGTATGATACATATAAATATATAAATACATTTATATATTTGAGTCTATTTTATTAGGTTTATAAAAGCTTAGACTTGCTCTTTCTTCCTGCAAGTGGATGTGCTATTATTTCATATTAAATTTCTTAGTCTCTAATCATTTAATTTTTTAAAATAAGCCTGACTTTAGGACAATTTTAGATATCTAGAAACATTTTAAATTTAAAAAAAATTTTAAAAAGATATAAGATATTTTATATTTTTCAAGATAGCTCCCTTTCAGAGGCAATTGCCAGAGAAGGATTCAGCTATGGAATTTTTTCAAAGATTTTATTTATTTATTCATGAGAGACACACAGAGAGGCAGGGACATAGGCAGAGGGAGAAGCAGACTTCTTGTGGGGAGCCCGATGTGGGACTAGGTCCCAGGACCCAGGGATCATGACCTGAACCAAAGGCAGACACTCAACCACTGAACCATCCAGGTGCCCCAAGATACAAGAAATTTTAAAGAATTATAAAAGTTCCTATATACCATACCCAGTTTATTCTATTATTAACATCTCATGTTAGCATGGTAATTTTTTTTACAATTAAAGATCTAATATTAACACAATATTATTACCTGAAGTCTATACTTTATTCAGACTTCCTAAGTGCTTGCCTAATGTCCTTTTTTTCTTTTTTCTTTCTTTCTTTCTTTCTTTTTTTTTTTTTTTTTTTTTTTTTTGCTTTTCCAGGATCACATCCAAAACACCATATTACATTTAGATGGCATGTCTCCTTTGCTTGCCTGTAGCTGTGACATTTTCTCAGATTTTCCTTATTTGTGATGAACCTTGACAGATTTGTGGAATACTGGTCAGATATTTTGTCTGTATTGGGATGTGTTGATGCTTTTCTAATAATTACACTGAGGTTATGGGTGTTTGGGAGGAAGACTGCACAAGTAAAATGTCATTCTCATCACATTATATCATGGGTACATACTGTCAACATGACTACCACTGTTGATGTTAACCTTGATCATCTGACTGAGGTGATGTTTGTCAGGTTTCTCTAAACCTGACAGGTTTTGTCATTGTTTCTCTTTTATTCTAAAAGTACTCTTCCTCATCCTTTCCATGGTATATTATTTGAAAGGAAGCCACTCCGTGCAGCCCACACAGGAGTTGTATTATACCTCTTCAAGGGCAGAGTATCTGCATAACTCATTTGGAATTTTTCTTCAGAGATTTGTCTCTATTCCCTCATTTACTTATTAAATCATATGTTTGTATTAGTATGGGCTCTGGATTTTTATTTTGTACTTAGAATTATAACTCAGTACTGCTTTTTATTAAAAATACTCCGATTTTTCCGGCTTTAGCCTTTGGGAGCTCTTTCAATTGTCTTCTGTGTCTTTGTGGATATGTCTCTATCATTGTGGATATTTTGTTTGAGTGACTAATTTTATTTTTGAACACTTCTCTCATTTATTACAAGATTCCTTAGGTTCGTACTATACTTTTTCCCCTTCGCCCTAGAATAAACCATTTCTTCATGTGGCTTTGTTTCTTTTTATTGGGGAATGATATTAGATGCCATGTTCTAAGGGTATTCATTGCCCTGTGGTGTCATTGCTCCTAGGTCTTCTAAGCTGATAGAGCAAGAGAATTTTTGTACTGACCAATGATACACAAAAACATATACAGCCATTAAAGTAAACATTACTTTATACTGATGTCTCTAACTCTAATCCAGTACTCCATGGATCACTGCAGCCTCTTGCCTTGCTTATTTGTATCCTTCTACTACAACAATGTGAATCTTGGCTCACACCATTAATTACACATTTATTTAATTGTTCAATGGCATATGCATGGATAGTTAATTAATGTGTCCACAGGAAACAAGTTTGTCAGCTAGAGTATATTATTATGCAGATTTTGGGGTTTGGGGGGTTGTTTGATTTTTACTTCTAGTGTTTTTATTTAGTGTCCAATTTATTTAGGTCAACATTTTCCCCAGCCTCTTCTGTGAGATGCTAAATATATTTGCAGTATAGTGAGATATATATATTTTTTTTGTCACAGTCCGCACTCTTCACTGGTATCTTCTGACCTACTAAATAATACTTATAAAACGATATAACTAAGATTCACACTTTGTACTTAAAAGTTCCATGGGTTTTTATAAAATACATAGTATCATATATCCACCATTATAGCATCATATATAATAGTTCTACTGCCCTTAAAAAATCCTCTGTGTATCACCTATTCAAGGAACTACCTAGAGAGGAAATGTGTGCATTGATGATTGCAATGATGACAAATAGCACCCAAGGTCTGTTTCTGGCTTTCTACTAATATTTTAAATTTTATTATCTATTTTAATTTACTTGTTTTTATATTTTAAATATGGTTATTTCATGTTTGTGTCTGACTATTTCAGTACTTGTAATCCTTGGTGATCCAAAATTGTTGTTTCTGCTTACTCCTAATCATAGTAATTTATTTTTCCATGGATATAGTAATTATTGTTTTGTTTTGTTATAGTTCATAGAAGTTCATCTGTGGGAGCCTGAGAGGCCTGATTTGCAGATCTGCATTTATTTATTTAATTTTAGTTGGCAGCAAATGCTACATGATGTAGACCATTTTAATATATTTGTAAAAGATTTCCTTGACTGCATGAGCAATCCATGTGTGCATTCCATACCTATTGTATATCAGGTCAATGATTACAATTCTTGAGAGGAGATTATTATGATTATATCATTACTCACTGCTCTCATTTTATTAAGATTACTTTTGGAATGAATACTTGGGCATTTTCTTATTTTCTGAAAGACACAGAAAGGATTTTAGAGGATGATTTTTTGCATTTACCCCGGATCTAATTAAACTAAATTAGGAGGTATCTCTAAAATATTTTTAATGCCGTATTTCTAGAAGACATTCCCTTAGTTCAGTTTTAATCATGTGGATCGTAAAGACTTTATGAGATGTGTAAGCAATCATATCTAACAGAAGCAATCATATCTAACAGACATAGAGAAAGAGGAGTCAATCTCAAGCTCTAGTTTTGAGAGTCAGTAGCATACAGATGAAATTTGGAGCTATAGAGTTAAAAGTGATTACTCAAGAGATATTTACACTATAAAACAGTGCAGAGACTATTACATTTTGGTGACATATTTTCTTTAAATGTATTTATTTATTTATTTATTTATTTATTTATTTATTTATTTGAGAGAGCACATGTGTGAGTAAGAGGAGGGGCAGAGGAGGGAGGAGAGGGAAAGAATCTCAAGCAGACTCAGTGCTGAATGTGAGCTCCATCTCGATCTCACTACCCCAGATTATGATGTGAGCTGAAACCAAGAGTTGGATGCTCAACTGATTGAGCCACCCAGGTGTCCCACGATGCAGTGGTACATTAAATGTATTAAATAAATGTATGAACTAGGTAAGAATGGTGCATAAAGTTTGTATGGTTCTTTTTACCAGGGAGAGGAAAGCTTTCTATAGATGACAGCAAATGTCATGTATCTGTTAGATAGCAAGACTCATTTTCAAAAAGGCAGGCTGTGATAAAAGTCCTACAATTTTTCTAAGAGGTGCTTTAAAAGACAAAACTGTGTGCAACTTTATCAAATTTGCATGATTTCTAACATTACTTCTAAGGAAACAATTTTAATGTTGAAAGGATACACATAAAAAAAAAAAGAAAGGATACACATTATTTTCCATATCAAGATTTTATTTGGTCCCTCTTTATGATTCCAGCCTTATTTTTTACAAGCTTTCCCTTCACCAGAATGCTTCATGAACTCATTTGTCTCTAGACATTTGAGGACATTATTCTTACATATTTATCTGGATATTTCAACTCATCTTCCAGAAAAAAACCCTTCAACATCTCAGGTAGTGAAGTGCTATACTTATTTTGCTTACTTATCTTGTATTCTACATGAATATGTTCTTTGTATTTTCTAGTCTATGAACTTATTCTCCAGTGACTAGGACACTCTATGAACAATATTAGGCAATAAATATTTGTGGATTTGAACGAATGTGTATATGATCAAACTTAGGCCATATTACTCACCCGTAGTCCTGAAGAACCTCAGAAAAAAGCCTACGTAGTTAATATTGGATTGAAGTATACAAATTATTAGTGACATCAAGCATTTAGTGACCTGGTAGTGTCAGTAGCTGAACACCAAGTATGATTTGTGTGACAATAGGGAATAATATATATTCAGGAAGTATAAACTAAAGCCTTAAAGAGTTGAATTAGGGGTTGATATCAGGAGAGTAACCATGGAAAGAAACTAACATCCTAGAACTAAGAAAACAGATTATGCAATAACACTTAGAGCTATACTTAGCAAATGTTTCTTGGTTTAGCAATTTAGGTGGACACAGTTGATCTAACGGGTACTTTTAAAGGACTATGATCTTTTACTAGATTGAGTTGCATTTCATCTTGAAGGTTCCACATAGTGCCCAATATAACCATGTTGGCAAAGCTTCCCCTGTGTTAAAATTAAAACTCTACTTCTCCCAAAGGAGAAAAAACTTCATTAATATTCAGTTTTTGCTCTACAAATGTTCAGTTATATTAAATACTTCTTGAGCAGCCAGCCCTAATGGATGAATCCAGATTGTATGAGCATTTTATAAAAAGAAAAACAAATTTCCTTTTCTTACTGTGTGTTTGAGCCATTGTAATGGACACTCCAGTATAACAGATACTGAAATAAAAGGAAAGCGTGGTGCTTAACTTATTAACAGATAAAAATGGATTGAGAGATGCTGTTACCCTACACAATCCTTTCCTGGATAATATATCTAACATACATTTAATTTTCAACATGTATGACAAGGTAGTAATTATCACTTTTTTTCTACTAGAAAATAAATCTCAGAGAGTTTATTTACCTTGAACAAGGATACACAGTTTGCAAGTACCTTAAATAAGAATTAACTCTGGGTATTTTTTTCCAAAGCCCATGATCATCACTGCAGATACTGTCAGAGCTGGTTGCTGCTGAGAGATATAGATGAGAACTGAAAAAGATCAATGCATTCAGTGATCAGAAGTCCTCTAGTCACCTCTGAAAGTGCAGTTACCCTAGAAAAGAAAGGGTAGTGAAACATATTTCAAAAGATTATAGACTCCTTTGTAGAAAGAAATTGTCCTGGCCCAAATATATAATAATGATGAGTCAATTTTTCCAGCATTTAAGTTCTTCTTTTTTTTTTTTTAGAAACTATTTCATTGCTTTTTAAAACTACTGGAGCACAATCCTAAAACCAAGGATTCCTTTTCACACTCCTAGATTTCCCTCAGAAGCATGCAGATGTAAAAAGTGTCTGGCAATGAGCTCCTAGCCCCCAAAACTCTGAAGGCATTAGGCATGAAAAAAATGAGCTTCATGAAAGATAAGACAAGCTTTATGGGTTAGGAGGAAAGATAGTATGGATCTTGAGAGGCTTCTTGAACGAAGAATAGGCCAAAGAATCAAGGAATATTGTCTACAGAAGGAATGAGCCATCAAGTTAGAAAAACAATTATAGATCAGTGTATTAAAAATGGTAGCCTTAGAGACCACATGGGAAAGGATTCATGCATCATTTCTGTAGAATCGGAGTGCGACAAGTGGAAGGTAGTAGATGTCATAAACTTTTACTCATCCATAAATATCTGAGCTCTACTTCCAACTTCTAAGCCAGAGCTATAAGCCTGTTCCCAAAATAGTTCATGGAGAATTACAGGCTGCTTTACCTGTTCAGATTACAACTGAAAGCTGTCCTTTCAGCATGTTTTATGAATTTTATTTCTATCCTAACTAGCCAAAATTACTGGAATCTAAAAGTACCATTTTTAGGCTCTAGACTCTGTATAACCTATGGCAAGTTCCTTAATTTCCCTTTATGTCACCTATCAAATGGGTATCATACAGACACTGTGCCCAAAATGTAATACATGCTTGATAAATATTTTGAATGGACAATTTCATAAATGACTTAATGAGACTTTGCAAGATGAAGAGCACAATGCCTTGTGCTTGCTAAGTGCTCAAAATGATAGTTATTAGTGTTAATATTTTAAATATCACAATGTGGTAAGAGAAATGGCCTTATGACAACAGAAAAGTGATAATGTTTCATTTAATAGCTTTTAAACTTGTTTTTTAAAAATGAAAAAAATATTTATGTATACATGAAGGTAGAAATGAAGAAATTATATCAAGATCTGGTTTTACAATCTGCATAGTCCTTTACTTCTTCCATAATTTGCATAGATCTGACTGTAGATTCATATTCTCCTCTACCTCTGTCCTTGGATAAGGGAAACTTACAAGTCAAAGAAACTAGGAGATGGCTAATCAGGTATAATCCTTTCATGTTACCCTAGAAGAAATTTAGCCACAAATATACTGAGTAACTTTCCTCATGTTATACAGCCAGTTAGAGTTTTCTTCTAAGTAAGTTCAATGCACTTTACAGCAGCTCCCTCAGTTTGCATAGTTGATAACATCTTTCAGTTTTCAAATATTCAAATCCAATGAAACTGGCATTAATTCAGTGGTCCTAGAATCAACTGAAACTATCTCTGGCCTATGCTTTGATGAATACAGCATGAAGCATTTTCAAAGTGATTCTTTTCCTTGATTATATTCTTGGAGATTATTTTGTGTATATAAATCCATTCTCTCAAAGAGAGGAGATTGTATTTTCCATTTGACTGACAAGGAATGATTTTAAATTGTTTCATAACAAGCAATTTTTAAAAATATTTTGAATCCAAAGGCTTTTCAATAAATGTTGGGTGATATATGAATAAAAAGAGATGCTGTAAAAAAAAAAAAAAGAGATGCTGTGAATGGATTATATGCAGGATAAAGAAAAATCAGGTAAGAAAAAATATTGAAAGAATAATCTTGTTAAAAAATAATATCTTAAAAAAAACTACTTGCTAATATTTTTAATATGAAAGTTACTCAAATATTTGTTATCAAGTGGTCTGCAAAAGCAACTCCAATGAACACTTGATAATATTTTTACTCTTATCTTTCCATCGACTTCTACCACCACATCTGTAATATGCATTTCCCTGGTTTTCATAACAAAATGCAATGTAGCTTAATGACTGCAGTCTTTTATGTAATAAATAGGAAAACAACATGAATTATAAATTGAGATAATCTGAGTTTGTGCTCCAGTATCACCACTTTTTTTCCTTTTTCTTAACTGAGGTTTGACATATAACATTATATTAGTTTCAGACGTACAACATGATTTGGTATTTGTGTATATTGCAAGATGATCACCACAATATGTCTAATTAACAAATATCACCACACATAATTACATTTTTTTATGATGAGGACTTTCAAGATCTACCCTCTTAGCAATGTTCAAATATATAATATTATAAACTATAGTCACTGTGCTGTACATTAAATCTCTAGGACTTAATTATTTTACAATTGGAAGATTTTACTTTTTGACTCTCTTTATCCATTTCTACCACCTCCACTCCCCACAGTAGCCTCTGGCAACCACTAATCTGTTGTCTATTCTCTCTGAGCTTGGTTTTGATATTGTTTGTTTTAATTTCTTATATAAGTAGCATCTCATGGTATTTTTCTCCCTCTCTCTGATGTTTCACTTAGAATAATGCTCTCAAGCTCCATCTGTGTTGTTGCAAATGACAAGATTTCATCATTTTTATGCTGAATTGTATTCCATTGTCTATGTATACCACATCTTTATCCATTTATACATTTATCCATCAATGGACACTTATTTCCATATTTTGGATTTTGAAAATACTGCTGCGATGAACATGAAGGTATTTTCAAATTAGTATTTTTGTTTTCTTTGAATAGATACACAGTAGAATCACTAGATTGCATTGTAGTATAATTTTTATTATTATGGGTTTTGTTTTCTTTTTCTTTTCTTTTCTTTTTTTTTTGGAAACTCCTTACCATAGTGGCTGCCCTAATTTATAGTCCCACTAACAGTGCACAAGGGTTCCCTTTTCTCCACATCCCTGCCAACTTGTTATTCCTTGTCTTTTTGAAAAAGGCCATAATAACAGGTGTGAGGTATTATTTCATTGTGATTTTAATTTGTATTTCCTGTTGATTAGTGATGTTGAGCATTTTTTCATGGCCTACTATCTGCCAACTGAACATGTTCCTTGGAAAAATGTCTATTCAGATCTTCTGCTCATTTTGTAATTGGATTATTTGGGTTTTGGGGGTGTTTTTCTGCTCTTGAGTTGTATGAATCATTTATATGTTTTCAATATTAACTATCAGATATATGATTTTCAAATATTTTCTTCCATTCACTAAGTTGTGTTTTCCTTTTGTTGCTGCCTAGTATCACCATTTATTGTGTAATTGTGGACAGGTTGCCCACATGCCATGAGATTCAATTTTTTATTTTTAAAAATTGAAACAAAATCTGTTTTTCTGGCTTACTATATGGATTAGTGAAGTTAAAAAAAATTCTGTTTTTTTAGATATTTATTTTTTTGAGAAGGTGAGAGAAAGAGAGACCATAGGTAGGGAGTGGGGGTGAGAGGAGCAGGGAGGAGGAGAATCTCAAGCAGACACCTCACTGAGGGTGGAGCCTGACTCAGGGCTTGATCCCACCACCCTGAGATCATGACCTGAGGTGAAACCGAGAGTCTTATGCCTAACCTACTCAGCCACCCATGCACCCCTGTATAACTCTTGATTTGTAATTGATATATAAGTTGACAGGAACAATAGCTAAAAGTACTATTATCATCTGTGACTTTTAGTAGCCTTTATGAAGATAAACCTCCTCTTCCTAACTTGGACTGCCCTGTTAAGCTTCCACACTGTGCTGATGCTTCCATGAAAGATGAAACAGGGAAGGTGCTTTAATCAAAGTAAAATTTATATCTGAGAACTGACCAAGCTTCTGCCCAGAATTCTTTCTTTCATTCATGCTTAGTGAGCAGCATCAACCCATTGGAAGAGTCAAAGCTTAGGGACATTATTTCAATATGTGAATATTTACTAAGGATTTAGTTTGCATTCCACATTGGCCTGAGCACTAGGTAAAAGTGATCCACTGATAAAGGACAAGGTTTCTGCCTCAAGGATCTTCTTGTTCCTGCTAAAGGATCTTATATAAAGCAGGTAGTACCTATTTATATGAACACAGTCAGTAAGAAGTCAGATGAACGTGTAGTCAAATATGTCTGGACATCAGGGAGTATTCTCAAAAGACAGGGAACTGAGTTATATCAGAGTTTAAAGACAAACATGAAAGAATTTTCTAGGTAAAGTTAATATGGATAGGAAACTACAATAAATAGGCATGCTTGGGAAAATGTCAGATATTTTGGCCAGATTGACAAGGTAGCATCAGATTATAAAAGTCCATCCTAAAGGTTTGGGATTTTAGCTTGTAGGCAGAGGAGAACCACTGAAGATTACTGAGTAAGGGAGTTATGGAATCATATTATATGTCACCTGTCTGGTTTTGTATAAGAACTAAGTAGATGGAAACTGTTGAAACTGTGACCAGTGAAGAAGCCTTTGTGGGGCACCTGGGTGGCTCTGTCGTTGAGCATCTGCCTTTGGCTCAGGTCATGATCCCAGAGTCCTGGGATCTAGCCTCACATTGGGCTTCCCACAGAGAGCCTGCTTCTCCCTCTGCTATGTCTCTGCCTCTCTCTCTCTCTGTGTCTCATAAAGAAATAAGTAAATAAATAAGGTTTGCAATTGTCCAGATAAAGTTGATATAAGGGTTGAATTGGAAGTAACAATACAGAGGCTGCTTCAAGAAGCATTGTTAGAGTAGCACTAATTGACTTTTGTAATTTTTTAGAAAAAAGTGAAAGAAAAGGAAGGGCCTAATGTCATTACCTGCTTCTAAATTAGGAAATCAAGCAGTTAGAGTTCCTATTAGCCAAAGTTGGAAAGTGAGAAGTAGGCAGAAGTTTGGAAAAATGAATCAATTTGGAAGCATTTTGTATTTGAAGAGCTTTGGGACATCCAGGGTGATATAAAACAGAAAACGTAAAATTATAAGTTCAACATAAATTTGTGACCACTAGAAGTCATTGAACAAAGTAAGTCCAAGATCAGATTTGCATTTTAATTCTTGTATTCTTTGGGAGACTAACCTGTCAGCAGAATGCAAGAGGTAAAGAGATGGTTGAAGTCATCCAGGACACCAATGCAAATGGTTTCAATGTGGTAGTAGCAGTAAAGATGAAGAAAGGCTGGGAGACTTTAGAGTTGTTAAGATGTTAAAAGAGTTGTTAACAGTCACTATTTCACTAACTTTAACAAAGGTGAATGAAAGGGAGCCAAATTACTTTCTCCAAATTGCTACTTTAGAAGCCTTGGCAGGGATGATACCACAAAACAAGGCAATATAGAAGAGGAAGAATCAATTAGAATATTTAGTTGCACATTACAGAAATTCCCCTTTAAATTACCTTACAAAAATAAATAAGATTATACATTGGAAATGTGCTTAAGTCTTCCCACAAAACAAAAAGAAAAGTTATGGGGAAGAATGGTAGCTCAAAATACTTCAGAGACTAAAACTTGGGATTCAGATATCGTCATCTCATCTTGATTCCTGCTTTATTAGCTCCTACTGATTATGATTTTTAAAAATCTGATTGAAAAGATGCCTCTTAGCCCCTTAAGTTCATATATATTTCCTTCAGTGACTCAAGAAGAAAGAATTTTCCTCTTCCAGTTTCTGATTAAATCAGCCTTTGTCATATGCATGTCCTTTGAACATATTTCTGACTGAAGACCAATTATGAAATAGTACTGCATTGGTTGAATGGCCAAACCTTTAGTGGGAGTGAAGGGTATATGATACAGAGGGAGTAAATGCAGGGAAGACAAAAAAAAAAAAAAAAAAAAAAAAAAATCAAAGCAAGAAGGTTTGTGGAATAGAGGCTATGAGTTCTGATTAGAAAATGCTGAGACTGAAGTAAGTACCAGTGAGATAGCTGACTAAAATTGTTTAGTGATAAGTTGAGTGTAGAGGAAGTAAATGCTGGACCTGTGCTCAGAGAAGAAATTGGTTTAGGATACAGGATTCTGAATGCACTAATAAGATCCTTGATGTAGTGAACAACCTGACAGAACTCTGCATTTAGAACATGGATTTCTCAGTTGGGTTTTAGGAGGATTACATAAAATAGGAAATGGAGGTAAGTGAGGAAGAATTAGAAGCAATCCATGGTGTTTTTAGCAGGCAGTATGCTGAACCTGAAATTTCATATCTACAAAGCAAATCACCAAGAATCCTCTCCCCAAATTGGAAGGCATATACAGTTCACTTCTGACATCTGTTTGCAAGAAATCTCTATTGTTTCCATATCACATGAAACCAGGAAGTAGGCATGTTGTTTGTGAGGATGCTCTAAAGAAATGCATAAATATTTTTTTCCTCCTACTTTCATTTTCAAGACCGTCAATTCATTATTTTCAACAGATGTCTTTTCCTTCCTCTTTATCCTCTAATTAAAAAAAATTAATGAAGCTCTAAATTGGGATTATAAATTCATTCTCTGTTTTACACTTTCCTAGGAATGTTATTTCTACATAATTGTTTCTCTTTCAGTAAGTATCTTCTTCAGAACCATCATTCAAGCACTGTTTTGATACAGTGGAATTTCTGGCTCCATCACTGACCACTTTCATAAGAACCTGTTCTCTATTCAAAACAATGAGATTTGAAGTATAGTAGTCTGCAACCTACAGAATGGGAGAAGATATTTGCAAATGACATATCAGATAAAGGGCCAGTCAGTATCCAAGATCTATAGAGAACGTATTAAACTCAACATCAAAGAAACAACAATCCAATCGTGAAATGAGCAAAAGACAGGAACAGAAATTTCACCAAAAAAGACATAGACATGGCCAACAAGCACATGAGAAAATGCTCCACATCACTTGCCATCAGGGAAATACAAATCAAAACCACAAGGAGATACCACCTCACACCAGTGAGAATCGGAAAATTAACAAGACAACTGTTGGAGAGGATGTGGAGAAAGGGGAATCCCTCTTGCACTGTTGGTGGAAATGTGAACTGGTGCAGCCACTCTGGAAAACTGTGTGGAGGTTCCTCAAAGAGTTAAAAATAGAACTACTCTATGAACCAGCAATTGCACTGCTGGGGATTTACCCCAAAGATACAGATGCAGTGAAACACCAGAACACCTGCACCCTGATGTTTATAGCAGTAATGTCCACAATAGCCAAACTGTGGAGGGAGCCTCGGTGTCCATTGAAAGATGAATGGATAAAGAAGCTGTGGTCTATGTAGACAATGTAATATTACTCAGCCATTAGAAACGACGAATACCCACCACTTTGCTTCAACGTGGATGGAACTGGAGGGTATTATGCTGAGTGAAGTAAGTCAATCAGAGAAGGACAATCATTATATGGTTTTATTCAGGAATATAAAAAATAGTGAAAGGGAATAAAGGGGAAAGGAGAGAAAATGAGGGGAAAATATCAGAGAAGGTGACAGAACATGAGAGACTCCTAACTGGGAAATGAACGTGGTAGAAAGGGAGGTGGGCGAGGGGATGGGGTGACTGGGTGAGGGGCACTGAGGGGGGACTTGACAGGATGAGCACTGCGTAATATGCTATATATTGGCAAATTGAATTCCAATAAAAAATATACAAAAAAAAAAAAAGAAAGTATAGTAGTGCTGTACTGGAGGACTTGTCAACTAGCTCTTCTTGCCCAATGTAGATAAAAGTGCCTATTTTCTTGCAGATCTTATGAGTTCTACAAATACATGAGAAAATTAATGACTTTCCCTATCTGAAAATCCTCCTTACAATTTTGAACTGCCAACCAAATTCTAGCCAGCTTCTCATCACAGACAAGTCTTTTATTACCCAATGCACAGGAAAAAAGTACCTTAGTAATATTTTCCTGCCTTTTCAGGTATTCCATATATCTGTATGCCTGAACACTGTAGAGACCAGCACATACAAGTTAATCTTGAACATGCAGTGTATAGTTTAAAATTTGAAGAAAGACTCTTGCATCAAATAATGGGGAAAAGAGAATGTAGTAAGAAGTCAGAGTCACACTCAAAGAATTATTCAGACCTAAGGAAAAAGATTAAGACCCATATACTAAAAGATACATGGAGAATTTAGAATGAATCCAAAATTTTTAAAACATTGTAAAACAAAAGAAGGAGGTCATGATGGTTCTGGAAGGGCCATCTTTTGAAAACAACTGTCTTCTTTCTAGGCATGCAAGAAAATGGAAAACCCAACAGTAAATTATCCAAATGCTGATTGCAATCTAGAAACTAAAAATATTATTTTACTAAACTGATACATATTTTTATTTCTTTGCAGACCTAAACAATCAAGCCAATAGCTAATATCATATTTATAATTAATCTGAAAATAATTAAAAAATATACTTATGTGAGGGAAATAATATTTTATGATAGAAGAGTTACAGTCTCTAAGTATTATATAACTCTACTTAATACCAATAAAAAATAAAACATGTCTTTCCTAATCACATTAATTCTATGATGCTACTAAAAGTCTTTATAATTTTAAATAAAAAAATACTTTAACTTCTTAATTAATATTGTGTTAAACTTTGTTCTTTACTAAGTTTGGGTGTGAAAGTATATTTGTTTATTCAAATTGAAGACAACTTTTCAATCTTACAATCTTATATTTTTACTGTTGGAGAAAAGATTTAAAAAGAATAGTGCAATTATCAAAATCATCTTAGATTTGAAAAAGCTCTGTAATTTGTAAAATTTGCCTTAAAAGACAAAGTATAGCATGCATGATTGTTGATTTTGCATTCTATTGACCAATGGTATTTTATATTCCTCAAAATTTGGTGGCAGAAAACCACCATTTTTCCTCAAAATTTGCCTGACAGAAAAGTCATCATTTTCCTGTCTTGAGATGTCAGGTAGCAGACTTCAGAGGTGGTAGAATGGCCACATAATTAATGGCATAAGGGGAAGAGTGCTTCTAGAAAGAGGAAAGCTCCAACATTTGTGTGTAAATTTACCCAACTGCTTGCTGGTCACTATACCACATACAATCAAACCCGATCTCAAATGTCTCAGCAAGAAGGCACCATCTGGAACTGGAGAGAAGGATATTTCAGATGCTTCCTTCTGCAAGGAAGACAGAGTTCAGATTTGACTGTAGCCACATTAATTGCTCATTCAAATAGAAGAGTCTTTGTAGAAACTATCAGAGAATCCAGATCTTCTGCAACATATCATCCATAGCATCTATATTCCCATGAAAATCACTAGATATGTGAAAAACAAAAAAAAATACTAATAGCAATAGTAATCAAGAGTAACCAAACCCAAGATAACCCAAATATTACAATAATATATAGGTATTTCAAATAGATATGATAAGGGATACATGGGTGGCTCAGCAGTTAAGCATCTGCCTTAGGCTCAGAGTATGATCTTGGTCCAGGACTGAGTCCTGTATTGGGCTCCCTGTGAGGAGCTTGATTCTCCGTGTCTATGTCTCTGCCTCTCTCTCGGTGTCTCTCATGAATAAATAAATAAAATCTTTAAAAAAGATATGATAAATATGTTCATAATTTTAAAGAAAAACTGATCATAGTGGACTAAGTGATAGAAAATATCAGCACAAAAACACAAACTATGAAGAGACAAATAGAAAATCTAGAACTGGAAGGTACAACCACTGAAAAACAAATCATTAGATGAAGGTTGATAGAACGTAGAAGACAGAAGAGAGTTGATATAGTTAGATAAACCCATAGAAATTAATAAATCTGTGGAACACAGAGAGAAAAAATCTAAAGAAATAACTAACAGCATCTTAGAAACCCTGAGGAGGAAATCAGGTTAATTAACATAAATATAATTACAGTCCCAGAAGGAAAGCCCTGAAAAACAATAGGAAAAAAAAATTAGAAAAAAGGACCCAAATTTCCTGAATTTCAAGAAGGGCATCAACATCCAGATGCAAAAAAGCTTGATAAAATTTAAAAAGGATAAATAAAGAAACAAAGAAGACACATACTCAAGCACATCACATTCAAATAGTGATGTAAATGGGCTACTGCAATCTGATATTTGAGTGAGGTCATTATCAAAGTTTAAGACAATCAAATGGTACTTACAAATCTATTATTGGCCCCATACAATGCCATAAAAAATTCAGTGCTGCAATCTGGAAATAACAATATCAAAATGAGGGAAGAGACAGGAAAATATATCAGAAGCCACTATTTTAAGGAGAAAGAATTACTCAAAGGTTTGGAGAAACAGACACGAGAAAAACCCAGTGGATGCTGAAAAACACTGGAAAATGTAACATAGACTGAGAACAGTCTTTTGGGGTCATCCCTGAAAAGGAACCCAGGTTAATATTAAATATTAAATATGCCTAACAAAGGATAGTCAACTATTTCCTAGGTTAGGAAGTGGATTTTTTAAAGATTTTATTTATTTGAGAGACAGGGAGAGTAAAAGAAAGAGATCATGAGTGGGGTAGAGAGGCAGAGAGAAAAGCAAACTCCCTGCTGAGCAGGGAGCCCAATCCCAGGACTCCGAGATCACGACCTGAGCTGAGGCAGACATTTAACAGACTGAGGCACCCAGGTGCCCCAAGAATTCACTTTTAAAACAAATTATATGACATTCTTCCTTCTGAGATGGAGAAATAAATTCAACTTCATTAGTCAGTATGTTAATTGCTATCTATAATAAACACATGCTGATTTTGGAGACAACTTAGTGTTGGGTTAAGTATAATTTTTGGCTATAGACATAGATTTTTAAGTCTTAACAATATTTTCCAGTTCAATGATGTAATACACAAGAACATCATAGTATTATATAAAATAGTAATTGGCTATTTATTGAGTTAGGCACTGTTCTAAGTGTTTACATGTATATTTAGTTCTGAAAAAAACAATGAGATTTTATTTTGTTTTCAGAGCATTCTTGTTATTCCTGTTTTGTTGCTGAGAAACAGAGACAATTTAAAACTAATTCTGGGGGATCCCTGGGTGACGCAGCGGTTTGGCGCCTGCCTTTGGCCCAGGGCGCGATCCTGGAGTCCCGGGACCGAGTCCCGCGTCGGGCTCCCGGCATGGAGCCTGCTTCTCCCTCCTCCTGTGTCTCTGCCTCTCTCTCTCTCTATGTCTATCATAAATAAATAAATAAATCTTAAAAAAAAAACAAAAACAAACTAATTCTGTTAAATTGAAGGCCTCTCGTCCATCATTTATACAACAAGGTTGTTATTAGGGAAACATGAGGTGTTACTACCAATGCACCACTATTATACTACTATCCTATTCTTTTACTAATACTCCTCTGCAACTATTTTTGCCACCACTATGACAACTGCTACAACCACTATCTTACTATGTGCTAGGCATCATGACACATACTTTAGTTACAATTTCAAAAATGTAAGCTTTATTAAAAAAAAAAACAAAAAAACTCTGCAAGTTCTATTGTTATTCCCATTTTTAAAAAATGAGGATTGGTCTTTGTAATTCATCAAGGTTATGCAGATAAGAGGTAGAATCAGGTTTAGACTCAAGATGTAATTCATCTAGGGACTTGATGATGGAAATTCTGACAGTTCTATATTGATGCAAAATTTTCCTACGTCATTTACTGACCTTAAGCCTAGGAACCTTACAATTTTACCTATGTAGTACAAAATTAATAACAGACACATTAAATTAAAAAGTATACCATGAAGTCCATGCCATAACCTTTAAATACTCTTTTCAAACAGCTTTCAATGCTTATTTGCTATGAAAATGAATAAAGGCCTCATTTCATCATGTGTCAACTACACTCAAAGAAAATTATTAAAAAACAAAGTCAACAGGAAAAAACTGAAAGAATGGGTGAGTGAATGAATGAATGAATGAATATATACATACATACATACACACATACGTATGTATGTACAGTGGAGTCAGGAAGCCCAAAAAGGGGATCTCTCACACAGAATGCATACCAACAGAGAGAAGATAATTCCCCTCTTAACAAGGAAAGACACTTTTTATGTAGGAATTTTTCTCTTGCTTTTGAGTCAAAGAAGAAAGATCTCTTCCTGCCTCAGCAACAACACACTAGCCAAGAGAAACCTCCACAAACTCAAATTTTTGTTCTTCAGTAAACTTTTGTTCAAATGAACAAATTTCCTCCTAAAACTAAAGAAAAGCTGACCTTCCCTTTTTCTCTTCAGACTTGTCTATGGGTTAGCATGGTTTACTTATCTCAAATTTCAATTTTTCTGCTTTTCTTCAAAAAGTCATTTTGCTAGTAAAATAACTGTTTTATTCTTAAGGTTGACATAACAAACTGGATTATAACACTTACCTATGGACCTGATGGATTAAATGAATGCTCATTAGTAAGAGTTTTGGACTGGAGTAATTATTCTAATAGCAGCAGAAAATAAAGACAGCAACCTCATAGAAAGAAAGAAAATGTAGTTGCAAAATTTATAAAGCACCACAATATATAAAGTAAAGATCTTCAATTACTTCAGGGATGAGGTTATCACAATAAACTAATGAATATGCATACTGTTCACTGTGAGTCTTTCAAGAATATTCTAAAATATATTTTGGACACTTAGTTTTTAAAGATATGATTCGAGAAGAACAAAGATCTATCTTTAAATTAGCTAATTATTTTAACATTGAATCTTAACACAGTTTGTGTTAACACAGAGAGTATGTTATATTGGTGAAAGAGTGAAAAATTAAGTATTGGGTTATACTCTCATCTCTGCCAACAACTATTACTAGAACTTTTGCCAAGAATATTTTGACAGTTTTGGTTTAGACTTGCTTGAGAGTGCCTTCCTGGCAAATCTGATGACTAGTGAACAACATTATTGTCTATATTCATTAAAGTGTACATTAAATCTCTATGGATTATTGACAACTTGTTCGCAGTTTGTACTCCTAAGCAACATCTATGACTTAATTGTTCTGACCACTAAAAAAAAAATGATGTAATGTGACAGAAGTGCTAGTTTTGCTACAATGGCAATCATATTACAATTTATAAATACATCAAATTCACATTTATTCACCTTAAAGTTACACAATGTTATATGTCAAATACATTCAATAAAAAGAAAAAATAATGTTTTCCATTTCTAATTTTCTATACTCATGTTGTACATTTTAGAAAATGTACTGATATAGAAGCCTTTATTCAAAGCATGTCAGATAAATTAGGTATTAATGTCATGAACAATGAGATAATAGGTATACCCTAATGCATTACTACTGTGGATACAATAAAATAGCTCCAAATATTTTCAATTACTCATCCATAAACATTTGTAGGTAGAGAAAATAACAGTTTGCTAACCATTCCAGAAGAAAGTATTAAAAATATATTTATTTAATCTTCTTTGATTTTATAACATTATATCTTAATATTAAGGTTATTATGATTATCTATTTATCTATCCATCTATTAATCTATTTACTTATCTGTTTTCTTTGTAAATGGGGGCCTGTTGCATAGCCTCCATACTCATTTGTAGAAAAGATTAAAACTATAAATCATCACAACTCATAAACTGACTACTTGGAGCTGAAGAGCCAGCATAGCACCAGAACTGATGGAGATTTATGATCCTCAGACAGCTCCTCTCACCCAACTTCAAGAAGATAAAGGGAACGGAAAGCTATCCAATTAACTTGGTGTCCATAGACAATACTTATATAAACAGATGGGATTAGCTACCTGGAGGACAAAACTGGGAATAGGAGGGTACGTGAGAAGTTAGTGTATATTGACCCTTCTCTATTCTACATGTTGAAATACCAGCTATGTGGGATCCCTGGGTGGCGCAGCGGTTTGGCGCCTGCCTTTGGCCCAGGGCGCGATTCCGGAGAATCCCACATCGGGCTCCCGGTGCATGGAGCCTGCTTCTCCCTCTGCCTGTGTCTCTGCCTCTCTTTCTCTCTCTGTGACTATCATAAATAAATAAAAAATTAAAAAAAAAAAAGAAAAGAAATACCAGCTATGTAAGAAGCCTAACTGAAGACATTTGCTTTTCCAAAATTTTACCCAGTCAATAAAAATTCATACTAACTCCCTACTCTTCTAATCTCTAGTATTATTATGCCTTTTACGACATTCATCTATACAAAACTGCTATTGCAGTCAAGTCATGTGTTCTTTGATCCTTTAAATAAAATTTCAAGGAGGGAGGGCAGGGCAAGATCGCAAAAGAGCAGGGACTCCAAGTCACCATCCCCACCAACTTACCTAGATAACTTTCAAATCATCCTGAAAACCTACGAATTCAGCCTGAGATTTAAAGAGAGAAGAGCTGGGACACTACAGTGAGAAGAATTCACATTTCTATCAAGGTAGGAAGATGGAAAAAAGAAAAATAAAAAAGCATCCGGTGGGAGAGGGGCCCCGCGAGGAGCCGGGCTAAAAGCCCCCGGACAGGAAAGCCCAGGCAGGGAGAAGCAGGAACTTTACCAATCTTCCCGGGGAAAGGCGCTTGCAGGGAGCTGGGGCAGGATCCCAGGAGGGGCAGTGGAGCCCCCAGGTCCCCGGGGTCACTAACAGAGGAGGTGCGCCCCGGGGGAGAGGCGCCACACACCGTGGGCAGAGCGGGGTAAAAGGATGGAGTGCAGGCCTGGTGGGGCCCCAGGAGCAGCTCCAGTGGCAGCTCAAGCAGCGGGTCCGCAAGGAGGGGGCTGCGCAGCCCCCGGAGCCCAGGGCGCCGGGGACACAACCTGGGATCCTGCGCTCCCCTCGGGACAGGTGGAGGCGGGGAAGGCACAGGGCAGCGAGGATGGTCCTGCCCCCCTGGAAGCCCCGAGCTGTGCAGATCAGTGCCCCCCACCCCTGGAGCATCCAGGGCAGTAGACTGGGAGCCGCGAGAATTACTGCTAGAGCTGACTCCAGAGCTCGAGAGCTGGGCGCTGCCAGTCTTGTTCTTCCTCCCTGTGTCACCTTGTGCCTGGGACAGAGTGGAGCCACCGGGGAACAGGGACCTCACAGGATAAACAGCTGCCACTGAGCTGTACACCTGGCAGGGGGCTGGGCAGCTCCCCCAGGTGCACACACCTGAGAATCAGCACAGCAGGCCCCTCCCCCAGAAGACCAGCTGGAAGGACAGGGGAAGAGCAAGTTCTTGACCAAGCAGAGCTGAAAGCTCCAGGGAAAGTTGAAGGACTTACAGTATATAGAATCAGAGGATACCCCTCCTTGTTTTGTTTGTTTGTTTTGTTTTTTGGTTTTTTATTGTTTTGGTTTTTTGTTTTTGTTTTTTCTTCGTTGTTTGTTTTCCCCCTTTTTTCCTCTTTTTTTCCTTCCTTTTTCCAGTACAACCTGTTTTTAGCCACTCTTCACTGAGCAAAATGACTAGAAAGAAGAACTCACCACAAAAGAATCAGAAATAGTACTCTCTCCAACAGAGTTACAGAATTTGGATTATAATTCGATGTCAGAAAGCCAATTCATAAGCACAATTATGAAGCTACTGGTGGCTCTGGAAAAAAGCATAGTCAAGAGACTTCATGACTGCAGAATTTAGATCTAATCAAGCAGAAATTAAAAATCAATTAAATGACATACAATCCAAACTGGAGGTCCTAACGATGAGGGTTAATGATGTAGAAGAATGAGTGATGACATAGAAGACAAGTTGATGGCAAGGAAGGAAGCTGAGGAGAAAATAGAAAAACAATTAAAAGACAATGAGGAAAGGTTAAGGGAAATGAATGACAGCCTCAGAAGGAAAAATCCACGCTTAATTGGGGTTCCAAAGGGCGCCAAAAGGGACAGAGGACCAGAAAGTGTATTTGAACAAATCATAGCTGAGAACTTCCTCAACTTGGGAAGGGAAACAGGCATTCAGGTCCAGGAGATAGAGAGATCCACCCCAAAAATATCAATAAAAATCATTCAAAACCCGACATTTAATAGTGAAACTTGCAAATTCCAAAGATAAAGAGAAGATCCTTAAAGCAGCAAGAGACAAGAGATCCCTAACTTATATGGGGAGAAATATTAGATTAACAACAGACCTCTCCACAGAGACCTGGCAGGCCAGAAAGGGCTGGCACAATATATTCAGGGTCCTAAATGAGAAGAACCTGCAGCCAAGAATACTTTACCCACCAAGGCTCTCATTTGGAATAGAAGGAGAGATCAAGAGCTTCCAAGATAGGCAGAAATTGAAAGAATGTGTGACCACCAAACCAGCTCTGCAAGAAATATTAAGGGGGACCCTGTAAAACAAAGAGGAAGCCCAAAGAAATAATCTACAAAAACAGGGACTGAATAGGTATTACGATGACATTAAATTAACATCTTTCAATAGTAACCCTGAATGTGAATGGGGATACTGATCTCATCAAAAGATGCAGAGTTTCAGACAGGATAAAAAAGCAAGACCTATCAATTTTCTGCCTACAAGAGACTTGTTTTAGATCTAACGACACCTACAACCTGCAAATGAAAGGCTGGAACCATTTACCATTCAAATGGTCCTCAAAAGAAAGCAGGAGTAGCCATCCTTATATCAGATAAATTAAAGTTTATCCCAAAGACTGTCCTAAGAGATGAGGAGGGACACTATATCATACTTAAAGGGTCTATCCAACAAAAGGAACTAACAATCATGAATATTTATGCCCCTACAGTGGGAGCCACCAAGTGTATCAATCAATTAATAACCAAAGTAAAGATATACTTAGATAATAATACACCAATACTGGGAGACTTGAACATGGTGCTTTCTGTAAAGGACAGATATTCTAAGCACAACATCTCCAAAGAAACAAGAGCATTAAATAATACACTGGACCAGATGGATTTCACAGATATTTACAGAACTTTACATCCAAACACAACTGAATACACATTCTTCTCCAGTGCACATGGAACTTTCTCCATACTGGGTCACAAATCAAATCTCAGCAGATACTAAAAGATTGGGATTGTCCCCTGCATATTTTCAGACCATAATGCTTTGAAACTAGAACTAAATCACAAGAAGAAATTTGGAAGGAATTCAGACACGTGGAGGTTAAAGACCATCCTGCTAAAAGGTGAAAGGGTCAACCAGGAAATTAGAGAAGAATTAAAAAGATTCATGTAAACTAATGAGAATGAAGATACAACTGTTCAAAATCTTTGGGATACAGTAGATGCAGTCCTGAGAGGGAAATACATCGCAATACAAGCATCCCTGAAAAAACTGGAAAGAACTCAAATACACAAGCTAAAATTGCACCTGAAGGAACTGGAGAAAGAACAGCAAATAAAACCTACACCCAGCAGAAGAAGAGAGTAAATAAAGATTCGAGCAGAACTCAATGAAATAGAGACCAGAAGAACTGTGGAACAGACCAACAAAACCAAGAGTTGCTTCTTGGAAAGAATTAATAAGATAGATAAGCCATTAGCCAGCTTTATTAAAAACAAAAGAGAAAAGACTCAAATTAATAAAATCACGAATGAAAAAGGAGAGATCTCCACCAATACCAAGGAAATACAAACAATTATAAAAACTTATTATGAGCAGCTAAATGCCAATAAATTAGGCAATCTAGAAGAAATGGACGCATTTCTGGAAAACCACAAACTACCAAAACTGGAACAGGAAGAAATAGAAAACCTGAACAGGCCAATACCAGGAAGAAAATTGAAGCAGTCATCAAAAACCTCCCAAGACACAAGTCCAGGGCTAGAGGGCTTCCCAGGAGAATTCTATCAAATGTTTAAAAAGAAACCATACCTATTCTACTAAAGCTGTTCTGAAACATAGAAAGGGATGGAATACTTCCAAACTCATTTTATGAGGCCAGCATCACCTTAATTCAAAAACCAGACAAAGACTCCACAAAAAAGGAGAATTATAGACCAATATCCCTGATGAACACAGATGGAAAAATTCTCAACAAGATACTAGCCAATAGGATCCAACAGTAAATTAAGAAGATTATTCACCATGACCAAGTGGGATTTATCCCTGGGATGCAAGGCTGGTTCAACACTCGTAAAGCAATCAATGTGATAGATTATATCAACAACAGAAAAAACAAGAACCATAGATCCTCTCAATAGATGCAGAGAAAGCATTTGACAAAATACAGCATCCATTTCTGATCAAAACTCTTCAGAGTGTAGTGATAGAAGGAACATTCCTCAGCATCTTAAAAGCCATCTATGAAAAGCCCACGGCAAATATCATTCTCAAATGGGAAATACTGGGAGTCTTTCCCCTAAGATCAGGAACATGACAGGGATGTCCACTCTCATCACTGCTATTCAGCATAGTACTAGAAGTCCTAGCCTCCGCAATCAGGCAACAAAAATAAATAAAAGGCATTCAAATTGGCAAAGAAGAAGTCAAACTCTCCCTCTTTGCAGATGACATGATGCTGTACATAGAAAACCCAAAAGCCTCCACCCCTAGATTGCTAGAACTCATACAGAACTTTGGCAGTATGGCAGGATACAAAATCAATGCCCAGAAATCAGTGGCATTTCTATACACTGACAATGAGACTAAAGAAAGAGAAATTAAGGAATCAATCCCATTTATAATTGCACCCAAAAGCATAAGATACCTAGGAATAAACCTAACCAAAGAGGTAAAGGATCTATACCCTAAAAACTACAGGACATTTCTGAAAGAAATTGAGGAAGACACAAAGAGATGGAAAACTATTCCATGCTCATGGATTGGCAGAATTAATATTGTGAAAATGTCAATGTTACCCAGGGCAATTTACACGTTTAATGCAATCCCTATCAAAATACCATGGACTTTCTTCAGAGAGTTGGAACAAATCATCTTAAGATTTGTGTGGAATCAGAAAAGACCCCGAATAGCCAGGGAAATATTGAAAATGAAAACTAGATCCAGGGGCATCACAATGCCAGATTTCAGGTTGTACTACACAGCTGTGGTCATCAAGACAGTGTGGTAATTGCACAAAGACAGACACATAGATCAATGGAACAGAATAGAGAACCCAGAAATGGGCCCTGAACTTTATGGTCAACTAATATTCGACAAAGCAGGAAAGACTCTCCACTGGAAAAAAGACAGTTTCTTCAATAAATGGTGCTGGGAAATTTGGATAGCAACATGCAGAAGAATGAATCTAGACCATTCTCTTACACCATACACAAAGATAAACTCAAAATGGATGAAAGATCTCAATGTGGGACAAGAGTCCATCAAAATCCTAGAGGAGAACACAGGCAACACCCTTTTTGTATGTGGCCACAGCAACTTCTTGTAAGATACATCCATGAAGGCAAAGGAAACAAAAGCAAAAATGAATAACTGGGACTTTATCAAGATAAAAAGCTTCTGCACAGCAAAGGATACAGTCAACAAAACTAAAAGACAACCTACAGAATGGGAGAAGATATTTACAAATGACGTATCAGATAAAGGGCTAGTTTCCAAGATCTATAAAGAACTTCTTAAACTCAACACCAAAGAAACAAACAATCCAATCATGAAATGGGCAAAAGACATGAAATCTCACAGAGGAAGACATAGACATGGCCAACATGCACATGAGAAAATGCTCTGCATCACTTGCCATCAGGGAAATACAAATCAAAACCACAATGAGATACCACCTCACACCAGTGAGAATGGGGAAAATTAACAAGACAGGAAACCACAAATGTTGGAGAGGATGTGGAGAAAGGGGAACCCTCTTGCACTGTTGGTGGGAATGTGAACTGGTGCAGCCACTCTGGAAAACTGTGTGGAGGTTACTCAAAGAGTTAAAAATAGACCTGCCCTATGACCCAGCAATTGCACTGCACTGATTTACCCCAAAGATACAGATGCAGTGAAATGCCAGGACACCTGCACTCCAATGTTTATAGCAGCAGTGGCCACAATAGTCAAACTGTGGAAGGAGCGTCAGTGTCCATCGAAAGATGGATGGGTAAAGAAGCTGTGGTCTATGTATACAATGGAATATTACTCAGCCATTAGAAATGGCAAATACCCCCCATTTGCTTCGACATGGATGCAACTGGATGGTATTATGCTGAATGAAATAAGTCAAGTGGAGAAGGATGAACATTATATGGTTTTATTCACTTGGGGAATATAAAAAATAGTGAAAGGGAATAAAGGGGAAAGGAGAGAAAATGAGTGAAAATATCAGTGAGGATTACAGAACATGAGAGACTCCTAACTCTGGGAAATGAACAAGAGGTAGTGGAAAGGTTGGTGGGCGGGGGTTGGGATGACTGGGTGATGGGCACTGAGGGAGGCCCTTGACGGGATGAGCACTGGGTGATTTGCTATATGTTGGCAAATTGAACTCCAATAAAAAAAAAAAAAAAGCAGAACAAAAAATAAAAAATAAATAAAATTTCAAGATCTTTGGGAAAAATATGATTTTTACCTTATTTGTATATAAATTGTGTGTATAGTACACCTTGTCTTGTCGTTTCTCTGTTTTCTAGTTTTGTTGAGTCTTGCAAAGATGTTAAAGATTCAAAGATGTTAAAGACTGTAAAAACAACTCTTTTATCCGAGTTCAATGTCAGACCACACATCTCTTATGGTTAGGTATGGGTATACAACTGAATTCTATCAAGAGACTACGGGAGATCTTGACTCAGCTGTGGGTCCTCACTGCATTACTCTCTCTCTAATCCATACTATACACTCATTTTCCATTTTAACTTTTTCCTTGAATAAATTTTATCTTTGATAGTTATCTACGTGCTTCTCTTCCTCTATCTTTCTATCTCAGCACTATCTGACTCAGGCACTTTGAATTTTAAGTATTTCTTTATATAAGGATCATCTAATTGGCAAGAAGTGTTTTTAGAAAACAAATAGGTTAAATATTCTGCAAGAATATGGGAAGGCTTGACCAAGAATGACTAGCCTAGAGAAGGAGCCACAGTTGGTATAACTAAACACATGAGTCTTACAAAGTTGTACCAAATGAACAGAAGAACCAGGGAAGAACATTTAATGAGATCATGTTCCCTTACCATTCTTATAAATGTTGGTATTTTCCCAGCACATCTTTTTTTTAGTTTTCTCACTTGATGCTCTTCCTTAGCAAGCTGATACAATTATGTTGATTTAAAATTTATATCTTCAGACCAGATATCTCCCCTTAGATCCAGACTTACATACTAGATAACATACTAGAAACATCCCATTGAATGTTATCTTAACATCACAAACTCACAATTCTCAAAATGTAGCTCACTGTTTTTCCCTAAATATATGAACTTCTATTTAATTCTTAGTCTTATGTAAAGACAGCATATGTATATAGAGAGAGTCACTCTAGATTCCTTTATATCTCTTATGTTCCATATATATGGTTAGTGACCAAAAAAACATAAGTATGTCTCTTTAACATCTATCTCAACTACACCTTCTTCTATGACTCCACTACTTTTGCCATAATTGAGAACTTCAATGTCTCCTCTTTGGTTATTGTTATAACTTCTAAAATGAGGCCCACGTTAAAAGGAAAGAAATTAACGATGCATCTGATATATACATACCCAATCATTAAAGTATCTTTTATAATGCAAATCCAATGCTTCCCCAGTTAGAAATAATTCACTTAATGGCTTTCTATTGGTTGTATCAGTGGTTTGTAAAATTTTTCTTAAGTAGAAAACTTTTTCTAAAAACAAAACATAAACCCTTAGGAAAAACCCATTATGGGAAGCAGATAAAATGATACTAAGATAAATAAATTTTAGGTTTTAAAAGACTCAATATCCAGGATTTGTATTTGTGTAATTTGTAAAAAATATGTAGAAAAGCGAGATTGCAGTGGTTTCTATCAGAAGTCGAACAGAATTCTTCAGTTTATGTGAATCAAATAATTTAACTCAAGGCAAAGATGGAAAAAGAAAAGAAAGGAGTTGATTTAAGTTCAATTACCTGTTAGGTCATAAAACAGGAACAGATTATGACCTATTATTATTTACCACACTTGCTATAGTTATTACACTTCACAGTTATCTATAACATCATCTTTTGTGTGCTTATACTATGTACAGTTTTTAATTTTGTAACGGAAAATAGATGTTAAGTTTGATAATAATTTGACATGGGAGAATTGGTATAATTTTATATGAGATATTAGGTAAGAAAATATTAGACCTGTTCATTATTGTAAACTTATAATTTAATAATTTTGCTCTAATCCAATTAACAAGGTTTTTCTGTCCTGCTGGGTTGTAACTGTTCTGCATTTTTCAATATTGTTAACAACACAGAGAACAAACACATAACTAAGTATTTGAATAAAAAAAGTATTCCTGAGGTCATGGATATTGCAGATGAGGTTGGAGGGATATTTTAGAGGAAAATTTATGACATTGGTCATCCTGATTAAAAAAGAAAAGAGATTGCAAGAGAACCTGCTTATTACTTTAAAAAGTGCATGAATTTGGCTTCCCTGTTCAAAGTGACATTTAAAAGTTAGATTTTAGTAAAAAAATATGATTAGGAAAGCAGAGGTTCTTTCCAGGTTATATTAATAGAAGGCTACAGACTCCTACTCTAAATGATATGCTTTCTCAGGTGTAAAAATGAAGTATGAGGTAAGCCTTTATGGAAGAATCATGGAATAATATGATACAAAATGTGACACTGTAAAGTGTAGTGTTTAGAAAGAAAAGTTTTAATCCATATTACAGAGTTTGTCTCACACCACAGTTACAATATCATTCAATAATGTCTCCTGGCATAAAGTAGTAGAAGTATAATCACCTATGCAGGATTCCTGCCAAAATATTTATCCTTGAATTGATTCAGGAATAAACATCTGACAAATCTAGATTGTGGAACATACTCCAAGATAACTAATATGAACTCTTTAAAAGTTAAGATAAATAGAATTTAGAGACATAATAATCAAATGCAACTAGCAAACATCGATTAGATTATAGAATGGGGAAAAAAAGTCCATAGAAGATATCTTTGGGAAAACTGGTAGAAAGTTTTGAAAATGGATTGTATTTACAAAATATAAACTCTTTAATTTTCTTAGGTCTTATTGTAGCAATGTAGGAAAATGTCTTTATTGTTAGAAAATACATCCTTAAATATTTATGAAATAGGGATGAAGTATTATGAAGTTAGAAATCCCAATGATTCATAGGAGAAAGTGGAGGAGGGAAGGCGGAAAGAAGGGAGGTAAGGAATGAGGAAAAGAGGGAGGAGAAAGGAAGAGAAAACATGTGGCAAGTATGGAATTATATTAATTGGTAAAATCAAGTAAAGGTAGAAAATTTAACTTCTTTTAAAATATTCTAGCTGTGAAAAATCTGTCAAATAAAAGTTGAATAAAATAGTAAACTGAGACATTTTAAAAATTTTCACTTAGTTTTCTCTATATCTAGTAAAAAGTGAGGGTAAATGCAATGTGAAAAGTTTGTGGAAATGAGCTTTCCTAATCAAAAAGGAGTGATTATGTTTTTTTTAAAGTAAATTTTTCTTTTCTATTTTTTTTTTAATTTTTATTTATTTATGATAGGCACACAGTGAGAGAGAGAGAGAGGCAGAGACATAGGCAGAGGGAGAAGCAGGCTCCATGCACCGGGAGCCCGACGTGGGATTTGATCCCGGGTCTCCAGGATCGTGCCCTGGGCCAAAGGCAGGCGCCAAACCGGTGCGCCATCCAGGGATCCCTAAAGTAAATTTTTCTGATAAATAATATTAAATAGGCTTTTATCTTTAGGAGAAGGAGGAGTACTGTAGAGTGGAGGAACTTGGAATTAAATAACTCAGCAGTGACCTTAATAATAAAGGGCAATAATTACTATGCACTATTATGAGTCTATTGGCTCTGTTTATCTGGAGAACCCTAATACAGATTTAGTACCAAGAGTTGTTTTATAGATTCTGCTGATTTTTCTGTTATCCAGAATTTTAAGATGAGTTTTCTGAATTGGTTCTGAGGTGTCTGGAACTGACTCTCAAATCTGTTTAGATTTAAAGACATTAATCATTCTTTTTTCCAGTAGTAAAGAGAGCCCTGATTGTCCATGGAGCAATCTGCCCATACGAATATGTAAATATTACAAACAGCTTTTTATATAAAGCAAGGAACCCAGTGACTGTGTGATACTTTTGGACATCTAGTTGAAATGCTGAATAGAATGATATTGGTGAGTTGTTCCCAAAGTTGCTGGATAAAGTGGGACAAATAAAGGGTAAGCTCAGGCATTTGAATTCCCTCAAGCAATGCATAAATTACCTGAAAGCTTCTATGTTTGTCTTGAAGGAAACTCTGTGTCCTATAGTCAAACAAGTAAGACCACTAAAAATCAAACTGAGGTTCTCATCCTGTGACTAGCTGAATTACAATGCAAGTTGAACTCCCCGCCTTGCCAAGTGTCTATGTTAAAGTGAGAACATTGTTTGGGAGGGAATAGGACCTGCAAGTTTGAATGAGGACATGTGGAAAGATCTAAATGTATCTGGAGTAACTCATCCTCTGATTTCTGATGAGTCTTCTTTGCCGGGGGAGCAGCCTCTTCACCCTAGTGGAAATATGGTTCTATTTGTCTGTAGAACCTTGATTTAAGCAGTATCAAAACTTTTATTGAACTCAATTTGGTGACTTTCTTTGCTGTTGTAGAAATGATAAAATAGTTTTCTATATGACACCCAGATATCAGGTAGGTTCCCCTGACTTGAGGACATGTGATTAAACTTGGCCATTGATCCAAATCTGTGCTTTCAGTTTACTCCTCTATGCTTCTAGCTCCCTCCTTGCTCCAGTTTTTCCTCATAGTGTCTTAATTTAGATCTGTGATTACCCATGTGCAAAACTCACTACCCGTTGCTTATTTCCATGAGAAATCTTACTCACACATTGTAATTAAAGGATGTTAAGTTCACAGAGAAAACAGCTTTTCCACCATTTCTTTTTGTTCCTTACATTTCTTTCTCATTTATTTCTTATTCTCTCCTTCTCTAATTGGTCCTGGAGACTACACAAATAAAAGCCTATAATCAAAATTGGTTTCTCCCATCCTTAGAAGACTTGCTTAACATCAATGTCCTTCTATGCACCAGAAGAATCACCTTCCAACCTTCAATACCTTTTAATAAAAGTAACCTTATTCCTAAAAGGATTTCTTCTGCCAGGGATTAAAGCAATAATAGTAGTGGCATCCCTATAGTTTATTTTTGATGTATTAATATGAGCTATTATGTTAATAGAGAGCCTCATATTTACCATTCATTCTTCTTTTTAGAGCTGAAATATATTCTAAATTTATTTGAGAATTTTTTGGTGCTTTCTTGGACTTTTATGTCACAACATAATTTCATATAAATTGGATGGCAATCGTCAGTTCTCCATATTGTTTAACATTTTATACTCTAACTTCTCTTCAAATAATTAGAGCACCCTAAAATTAGTGCCTAGAGATACAGTGACTATTTTACATGTATATTAACAACTGTTTATCTTTTTTAAAATATAACTTTTAAAAAAGATAAAATGTAACTTTATATCTCTATCTCAACAGGTTTATTACACTGAACATATATTCTAATCAAGTCATTCTTCCTCCTTCTGCATGGTGTTTACCTTTCAATGGGTGCAGGTTTTCTTTGTTGGCTCCTTTGTTGGTGGGGTGACGTGATGGGTGTGCCATTAGGGCTGGGATCTTTCAGAAAGTGAAGGCTGGCTTGGGGTCAGGGGTCATGCATTTATTTACTTATTTATTAAATATTTTATTTATTTATTTGAGAGAGCTAGAGAGAGAGCATGAACAGGGGGAGGGGTACAGGCAGAGGAAAAAAAGGACTCCCTGCTGAGCAGGCAGTCAGATGCATGGTTCCACCCCAGGACCCTGGGATCACACCTGAACCAAAGGCAGACACTCAACTGACCAGCCACCCAGGTGCACCTGGGTCATGCATTTATGGTACAGGAGCAGCAAAGTTGCCAGGGTCCTGCTGCAGTTCCCATGATCTCTACTCTCAAGGCTTTTCATGTTTTGTTTTTTTTTCCCCACAAAGCCAGTGATATTTAATGTGCTCAGTTCAATTCTTTCTTTTCTTTGGAGAATCACAATTTCTGGCAATAATGCAAGTCTGATGATAGATTTTAATCCTTTAGGACTTCACTGTTTTGTTTTTTAAGTATAGTTTCATTTCATGATTTGCTGTTATGATGCTAATTTTCTATCACTTGCTTGGCCTTCAGTACTAAAAACCCTGAACTGCTCCTTTTTACCTAGGGCCCAACAAAGTCTTATTTTATATACACATACAGTATGCATTGGCTTGTGGTTACCAGGGGCCCCTCTGCAAAATAATTTGATGTTGGGGTAAAAGGGAACAAAAACACTGTGTTCTTCTATTTTTGTTTGTACTGTTTTGATTTATTTATTATTTTTAGAATAAGTTTTCAGAGTTTTATAACATTTCATACTGTCTTCCTTTTGATGTATATATATATGTATATATATTTATATATATTTATCTTGTCTTCATGTGAATCACCTAATTCTTTGTACTTTTCCTAGGACTTCTCTGTTGGTTAAAGAAAATCATTTGAAGCCTTATACTTAATTTATTTCTTTAAATTATTTCTCCCTAGGGGATCCCTGGGTGGCTCAATGGTTTGGCGCCTGCCTTTGGCCCACTATACGTTGGCAAATCAAACTCCAATAAAAAATATGTATATATATATATATATATATATATATATATATATATGAAATAATAAAATAATTTCTCCCTAAAAATAAAACCTTTTACTTATTAGATTATCAGCATAATCTGCTCCTATATTCACTTTTTTAACACTATCGTCTTTATATTTATTTTCCATTTTGTTTTTAAATTTTAATATTGGTGTATTTCAGTATAAACATTGCTAATAATTCCTATTTTGTGTAGTCAAAGAATAAGGTCAAATTATTTTCATATTTTAAAATTTCTGAGTCTTTTTGGACAAGTGGGGATAATTTTTCCCTCACATATCATGTAGGTATTTACAATAAAGAGTAAAAGCTTTGATTGGTACATGTTAGTTTAGATATTTAAGTGACTTATGCAATGTTATATGTATATTTTATCCATGTAATTTCCTATTATGAATTTGAATTATTTCCTAGCTTTCACTTTATATATTTTGATATTACATTAACTTGATGCGCAAGGATTTTTTTTTTTAAGATTTTATTGATTTATTTATGATAGTCACAGAGAGAGAGAGAGAGAGAGAGAGAGAGGCAGAGACACAGGCAGAGGAAGAAGCAGGCTCCATGCAGGGAGCCCGCCGTGGGATCCGATCCCAGGTCTCCAGGATCACCCCCCTGGCCAAAGGCAGGAACCAAACTGCTGCGCTACCCAGGGATCCCAATGCACGAGGATTTAATACCATTTAGTTTGCACCATTGAGTGCTAATGTTAGAATTATAAAGCAATCCCATTCATTTAAGCTAATACTCTTTGCCTTAAATTCTTCTTGGTTTGCTATTTTTCATTTCCATGTCAAATTCCTTTCTGTTTGTCCATGCATGATGAACTTTTACCCATTCTTTTACTTGAAGTATTTCCATGCCATTTTCATTAGATGTTTTAAAATTCGATTTAGTTTTGTCATTCTTCCTGAGAATGTTTCCTTCCTAATAGCAGAAGAGTTTAAAGCAATTTCCTATACTGTTATTACTGTTATGTGTTGCCTTAATTCTGTCACTTTGTTTTATGTTCTCAATTTTGTTTTTTATATTTCTTTTTTGTTGCCTTTATGTCTTGTCATTTGCATGTAGAGTCTATATGCTTACTTTGAAAGTTGATATGAAAAGTAGTTACCCTTTTTTAATTCTACTAGTGGGTTTTTATACTTTTCAAAATAATATTTGACTTATTTTCTAAGATAAAATAAAAACCAATAATCCTTTTGTTATTTTCTTGATCCAAGTCCAACCAATGTGCCCTTGCAAAATCAATTCTTATTCATGGAATGTTCTTTCTTATTAGCATTCATATTGTATTTTTTTTTAAATTTTTTTATTTATGATAGTCACAGAGAGAGAGAGAGAGAGAGAGAGAGAGGCAGAGACATAGGCAGAGGGAGAAGCAGGCTCCATGCACCGGGAGCCTGATGTGGGATTCGATCCCGGGTCTCCAGGATCACGCCCTGGGCCAAAGGCAGGCACTAAACCGCTGCGCCACCCAGGGATCCCCTCATATTGTATTTTATGTTATTATATTTATACTCAATTTTATGAGAATTACTTACAGTACTGGTTTTAATTTAGTGCTTTATGTTTAACATGTTCACAATCTGATATTCTTTCATAGAGATATAGCCATGATTTTTATTAATTTCAATCTATATTTTGTCAAGCTTAAATATGTATTCAATGTTTTTTTCCCACAATTGTAAATCAGTGACACATTTTTTTATAATTTTACATATTTGAAAGAATTTTAGTTGTCACATTTGAAAGAATTTTAGTTATGTAGAATTTTTGAGAAACAGCATTTTTCTTCCCAAATCCACTAGAAAGTGCTATCTTACCATTTTTATATATGGTATTTATTTTAATTAATTAATTAATGTTAAGAATACAGCATGATGTTTACACTCTTAAATTTTGAAGTACACAATACTGCATTATTAAAAGGACTATATTGTATAGTATATTGAACAAGTATATACACTTATTCATTTGCATTACAGGAACTTTACACCCATTGAACAATTCATTTACTATATTGTATAGTATATACAACTATACTGAACAGGTATATACACTGCTCATTTTGGCATTACAGGAACATTATACCCATTGAACAATTCATTTACCCCCACCCACCAGTCCCTGGCAACCACCATTCTACTCTCTGATTTTATGAATTTGATTCCTCATTTAGGGGTACTCATTCAGCATTTGTTCCCTATGACAGGTTTATTTCATTTCACATAAAGTCATTTAAGCTCATCCAAGTTATCAGAAATGACAGAATTTTCTTCTTTTTAAAGACTGAATAATATTCAAATGTATGTATATACCACACATCTTTATTCATTCATCTATTGATAAACACTTGGATAGTTTCCATATTTTGTCTATTGTGAATAACACTGCAAAGAAATGAAAATGTAAATCTTTCTTTGAGATACTGATTTCAATTATTTTGGATATGTATCCAGAAGTGGGACTCTTGAATGATATGCTAATTCTATTTTTAATTTTTTTGGGGGAAATTCCATGACATTTTCCATAGTTTCTGTATTATTTTACATTTCTACCAACAGTATACAAGGGCATAAACTTTTTAACATCCTCTCTGAAAGTTTTACCTTTTGTTGTTTTGTTTTGTTTTCATTTTTGTTTTTTGATAATAGCTATCATAGCAGGTTTGAAACTATATCTCATGGTTGTTTTGATTTGTATTTCCTTGATGATGAATGATATTGAGCAACTTTTAACATATACCTGTTGGCCATTTATATATTGTAAGTGTAGATATTCTTTAGAGAATTATCTATTCAAGTACTTTGCTAATTTTTAAAATTTACATTTTATGTTTAAATTTTAATTCCAGTAGTTAATATACAGTATTATATTATTTTCACATGTATGCTATAGTGATTCAATAATTCTGTACATTACTCAGTGCTCATCATGGTCTTTATGCTCATCACCTTCCTTTATCCATTTTCAAATATATAAATTGCTGGTGAGCTGTAGTTCAATCAACAAATTAAAGGGCATTCTTCAGAATGCAGAAAACATGTTTGCAAACCATATGTCTGATAAGGAGTTAATAGACTCCAGTGTTGTTAAAAATTTTTCTTCTCCTACCTCCACTACTGGAAGTATTCACTATCATTTTAATGGGAGAGAGATGCAAGGGATGTTAAGAGTTATTGTAACTTTAAATGCTGGACATGAATTATAATGTCATTATTTTCTTCTATTACCAGCTGCTACTAATTCTTTGTCTCTATTCCTTCCCCAAGAATTTCCCATTATCGGCAACTTTCTCTAGTTACCACTTTCCTACTACTATATTACCAAATCTAATCCTAAATCGGATATAACTGCTTCACAAAAAGCAATAGTTTCCTGTCACATTAGGGCTGGAGGATATTCCTTTTCTGAGTATTTTTTCTGGGGAAGGGTGCACATCTGTTCATACCTATCAGGACAAATGTACAGAATATCCCACTACTGAAATGGTGCTCTATTTCAAAGCAAGTGTTTGAAGTAGGAGGTTAGATCTTTCTTCAAAGGGCAAGTATGAATAGCAGGGGCCAATTTTTATTCAGATGTGAATGTGAAAGAATAAATGAGAAGATGTGAGAGGCATAACGCTAGGGTTGAGGTATAAGCTGAAGGGCTTAAGAAAAGCAGCTTTGCTATTTAAATGTCTGAGATCGTCTCTTGATGACTATTCAGTTTTTAGTATTAGCCGTACAGATGGTAATGGGGATAGAATCTACAGCATAAGCAGTTTATTCCCATGACCCCAAATATAATATGCTAACCTACAGGAGGTACTAAAAGTGAGAATGTTTGTGGATATGTGTGAATTTTCTTAAATGGCCATGAATTCCAAGATGTTTGGGGCAATTTAGTTTACCCTCTAATGTAGTTTTGACTTGTGAGTTATTCTCTATTTTAGCAATAATAGCAAATAGCAATAATCCATGAAACATGCATTGTGTGCATGTTTATGTGTATGTGTATGTGTGCATTTGTTATTTTGCAGGAAGAATACTAGTCAGAAACTAGCTTAGGTAGGCATATAGAGGCTATAATTCTAGTTGATAAATATGATTGATTATCAGAAATGAGAAAATACAAAAATCATGTATGGTTTCTATGTGTATGATTGGGCTCCTGAAAAGACAGAGCCATCATTAAATATCATATAAAGAGTCAGGAAAGGAAGTAGAGTTTACAGATAATGACAGTCCAGACTTGCAGCACTATGTCAATTATTACTTCAAAAGAGGTTTTCTTAATCAGCCTCCTTTAACAAGTTCATCAAAAATAACCACTTTCTCTACAAAACACTTAAAAATACTCATCTGTTAGTTGCATACACTGGCTATATGTAACTAACAGATTACTCTCCAGGACACCCCCATGTGTCTCCTACTAGGTGAGCCAAATAAGCAACTTCAGGTGAGAGTAAGAAGTTGTATTTGTTCCCAGCCCCACTCTTGCCACTTATTTTTTAAGATTTATTTGTGTGTGTGTGTGTGTGTGTGTGTGTGTGAGAGAGAGAGAGAGAGAGAGAGAGAGAGCATGAGCAGGGAGAGTGGGAGAGGGAGAAGGAGATAAATCCTCAGACTCCCTGCTGAGTGTGGAGCTCAGTCCCAGAACCCTGAGATCATGACCTGAGCTGAAATCAACAGTCAGTTTCCCAACCAACTGAGCCACCTAGCCACCCTTACTTCTATCACTATTTATTCACTATTAAGTAATACATTAAAATATTGGTGGAGAAATAGAAAATTTGTTCAATATAAATAAATGATTTGGAGAGAGTAAATAAAATTAAACAACTACAAATGCTAGGGAATAAGTTGTGACGATATTAAAAATGTTGAAGTTTCTGCATTTAGATTTATTTTATATTGTAGCATCTTTTTAAATAGTTAAAATGAAACTAAACAAGATCTATAGAAGAAAATAGACCAAACTCCAATTGTATGACCCATATTCAATGTGTGAATAAATGTGCATTTATACATTTTAATTTAAAACATCTGTGTTATGTATTGTATAATTCTTCATCTATTCAGTTTGTACTCTATTTGACTGCAGTGAATAAGAGGTCCTCCATGTAATTAATTAGTTTTGTTTGAGGAAATTGCTGCCCAAACTCATTATGCCTCAGAGAAGACTTATTCTTTTAGCCATCTCCAAATGTGTTATCCATGTGGAGAAGGTTTCTAAACTATGAACTGTCTTTCTGTAAGTCATATTCCACAATGAAAAATGTTTGCAGAAAGAAAACTGTATTCTTACTCCTTACTTTCCTCTGTCCTCCAATTGGTCACCACCATCTGCTGTGTTGTTTTTAACAGCTTTGGAACAAGATTATAGAACAAGAAATAATATTAAAATCAAAAACATCCTTCTGAATCATATCAATGTTGAGATTGGCTAGCAATACTGAAAGTTATTGATGAATTGTCTTCTGCAAAATGAAATCTAACTTCTTGATCTGAACTCTTTTTAATACTAAATCTCCCATTTTTAAATGAGTATTTTTGTCCCTCAGACATTCACTAGTTATTATCTTGGCTCTTAAAAGGATAGAACTAAAGAAATAAAGCTCAAAAATATTGTTTATTGTGTCTGGACAGGAAATTAAAATTTTTCAGGTAATCTTGCTTGAAAAGATAAATACTTTCTAAATACCTAAAATAATTTAGAAATAATATATTTCATTTTTAGAATCTAAATATCATTTTTTAAAAATACAAGTAAAATAAAAATTTATCTTTTGTAGAACCAGAGCATCTTAGACCTTGACAGATCTTATTTTTTGAAGCATATTTTAGATATACTGAAAGCTCAGATCTTAAGTGCAACATTTAATCAGGTTTGATGAATGATATGAGGACATGTAACATTTCTCATGCCTCTTCCTAGACAATCCTGCTTCTAGAAAACCAAAGATGTGATCACCTTCAGCATAGGCTAATTTTGCCTATTCTTCAGTTTCATATTAATGGAAAATACAGCATGTGTATGCTGTGTCCTATTTCACCAAGTAAAATAGTTTAAAGATACATCCACGTTTTGTTATGTATCAAATGTCTGTACCTTTTTATGAATGAATATCCACCATCCACCATTTTTTCTCCATTCTCATGTTGATGGACATTCGAGATCTTTCAATGTTAGAACTAATATGAATAAAATTTGTACACATTTTGTATAACTTTTCTTGTAGACATGCTTTTCTTTCTTTGGGTATATACTCAGAAGCAGAATTTCTAGGTAAAGAGGCAGATGTAGACTTAAATTTTTAAGAAAATGACAATGAGTTTTGCAAAGTGCTTATACCTTCTGTGGTAGGCAGAATAAAGCCAGCCTAAAAATATCTAAAACCTACTCCTTGGAACTTGTGAATAAAATGGTAATGATGATAATTGTAAACTCTTTAATTCCCATCCCCTGTTTCATCCATCCCCCACCTCCACTATGGTAACCATCTCTTTGTTCTCTATATAAGAGTCTGTTTCTTGGTCTCTCTCTCTCTTCTATTTTTTATTTGTTCATTTGTATTATTTCTTAAGTTCCACATATGAGTGAAATCATTTGATATTTATCTTCCTCTGACTCAGTAATTTCACTTAGCATTATATTCTCTAATACATCCATGTTGTTGCAAATGGCAAGATTTAATTCATTTTTATGGCTGAGTAATATTCCATTATCTTCTAGTTTTGATGTGCAGTTCCCTGATGATGAGAGATGTTGAACATCTTTTGATGTGTTTATTCACCTTCCAGATGTCTTCTTCGGAAAAAAAAGTCTGTTCATGTCTTCTGCCCATTTTTAGTTGGATTATTTGTGTGTGTGTGTGTGTGTGTGTGTGTGTGTTGAGCTATGCAACATTTTTATATATTTTGCACACTAACCCTTTATGGGATATTATTTACAAATATCTTCTCCCATTCAGTAGATTGTCACTTAATTTTGTTGATTATTTCCATTGCTGTGCAGAAAAATTTTATTTTGATGTAGTTTATTTTTGCTTTTATTTTCCTTGCCTCTAGAGACATACTTAGAAAAATGTTGCTTTGTCTGATGCCAGAGAAATTACTACCTGTGTTCTCTTCAAAGATTTTTATAGTTTCAGGTCTCATATTTAGGTCTTTAATTCATTCTGAGTTTATTTTTGTGAATGGTTTAAGAAAGTGGTCTAGGGGATCCCTGGGTGGCGCAGCGGTTTAGCGCCTGCCTTTGGCCCAGGGCGCGATCCTGGAGACCCGGGATCAAATCCCATGTCGGGCTCCCGGTGCATGGAGCCTGTTTCTTCCCTCTGCCTATGTCTCTGCCTCTCTCTCTCTCTGTGTGTGTGACTATCATAAATAAATAAAAATTAAAAAAAAAAGAAAGTGGTCTAGTTTCTCTCTTTTGCATGTAGCTGTTCACTTTTCCCAAAAGTATTTGTTGAAAATTGTATATTTTCGCTCCTTTTGTCAAATATTAATTGACGATATAATCATGAGTTTGTGTCTGGGCCATACTGTTCTATTAATCTATGTGCCTTTTTTTCTGCCAGTACCATACTGATTTGATTACTATACCTTTGCAGTATAACTTGCAGTTGGGAATTATGATACCTCCAGCTTTGTTTCTTTTATTTTTTTCAAGATTGTTTTGGCTATTCAGTGTTGTTTGTGGCTCCAAATAATATCAGGATTATTTGTTCCAGTTCTGTGAAAAATGCTACTAATATTTTGATAGGGATTGCATTAAGTCTATAGATTGCTTTGTGTATATAGATATTTTAACAACATTTGTCCTTCCAACCCATGAACATGGAATGTTCTTCCATTTCTTTGTGCTTTCTTCAATTTCTTTTATCATTGCTTTAGAGTTTTCAGATTACAGGTCTTTCACCTCTTTGGTTAGGTATTCCTAGGTATTTTATTTTTGCTGTAATAGTAAATGAGATTGATTCCTTAATTTCTCTTTCTGATGCTTCATATTTAGTGTATAGAAGTGCAATAGATTTCTGTATATTCATTTGTATCCTATAACTTTACTGAATTTGTTTTACCTGCTTTTTGGTGGAATTTCCTGTTTTTTTTTTAATGTAAAATAGCATATCATCTGCAAATAGTGTAAATTTTACTTTTTCCTTGCCAATTCGGATGCCTTTTATTTCTTTTCATTGCCCAATTGCTTAACCATTTCTATGTTGGCTACCACATTCTGTCACTGTTACATCAAAGAGGAATCAGTTCATGTGCATTACTTTATATTGCAGAATTTACAACTCTTTGGATGTATCTCACTAAATTACCTTGGAATCTCATGTTTTTATTAGACTCTAAAAAATATGACCACTTGCCATTTTCTTGTTAGAAAGGAGTAATGTATTCCTGAGATTCTTAATATTTTAACCTGAAATCTCTTGATGATTATAAACTTTTATATAGTTCAAATCTATAGAGTGGAGGACATGAAGCCAAGGGAAAATATGGCCTGCTCCTGGTCACATCACATGTTCCATAAGAGCTTATTTTATAATATAGATCTCCAAATTCCAACTCAGTATTCTTTTCCTTAAGTAAAACTTGCCTAATGATATTGTCTTTTTAAAAATTCAAGCCTTAGCCTTTATATGCAAAATCCATTTTATGTACTGCGTGCTCATAGTTACAAAAAAGATTATGGTACAGAAACCAAGGATTTGGGATCCCTGGGTGGCGCAGTGGTTTGGCGCCTGCCTTTGGCCCAGGGCACGATCCTGGAGGCCCCGGGATCGAGTCCCACGTCAGGCTCCCGGTGCATGGAGCCTGCTTCTCCCTCTGCCTATGTCTCTGCCTCTCTCTCTCTCTCTGTATGACTATCATAAATAAATAAAAAAAAAATAAAAATAATTAAAAAAAAGAATATAAATCATAAAAAAAAAAAACAAAAACAAAAAAGAAACCAAGGATTTAACTTCTCACTGCCCACCAAGACACTGCCCACATAGGAAAAAGTTTCAAATAACAAGTATCCCGGGAGTGGCTGCTTTTAAAGGTCATGATTCTTCCATATATAAAGGAACTATTTGCATTTATCAAGGAATATTGCTTTAAACACAAAGCATCTGATAATACATTACTCATATGATCATGTTCTGTCAGTGATATTGTGGACCTTTCTGGTACTAAATATAGTTAAACCAGTTTAAAAGCTGTCAGAGCTATTTATTTACTTCCCTAGAAAGCTATTTCAGATTTCCTTTTAATGAACATTGCCTTAAAATTAGAAATATGAATATATAATATGTAAAAGAGATATAAATATCCTTGAAAAGGCATTTTTTTGATATGTGTGTGTGTGTGTGTGTGTGTGTGGAATACTTAACTTGTAAGATAGACTAACATTTATTTACTCTATAGTTTAATAGATAATTATTTTTTATTCTCTTATTCTTGTATAGTCTTCCTTGTAGGTTTGCAGCCACTGGATAGACTTAGACTTACCAAATCTGTTACTTGAAAGTTCATCTGCCTGTAAATCAGGCTTAAATATTTTATACAATTTAATCTCTTAATTAAATATTAGTCTTTCAAATTGTCCTTGTCTTTCCTTTTTTCAAGTTTGCTTTAGTAGGTAAGCAAAATTGTTGTGCCTCTGGAACAGTGGAGAAGGATTCCTTAGATTTACCTGAAATAAAATATCTACCTGGTAGAGAGTGAAAGTAAGAAAGAAGAAGAAATGCATAAAATAAAGGGCCAAAAATAGGAAGAGTATTTTAAAAAATACAGATATGGCTATTTAACTTGGAGTCATGCAGGCCATTAACCAAATATCCTGCCCTTAAAATGTCATGATGGAAATCACCAAGCAGAATGTACGATGAGTTGATGCCATCAAATGATAAAACATATATAAAAAGCACAAATGTTATTATTGATGGAAAATATTTCTAAAATATTTTTTTTAGTGTGAAAAATAGATATTCAGTCCCATCTCTACAATGTAAAGAGCTTGGAAGCCAACACTCAAATATTAAACAACAGTAAAAGCAAAAAAAAAAAAAAAAAAAACTTAAGATAAATGACTTTTTGTGAATCCTTCAAAAAACAGATTGCAGTAAAAACTACCACCCCAAAACCTGGAGAAAATCACTGGAGTCACAAACTGAGAGAAACACATAAATGGTAAATTTGACAAATTGATGGAGTCTGAGTATGAACTAACATGAGAGACTTTTGGAGGGCTTCAGTCTTAAAGATACCGTATACGTTCATGGCTTTTATTTCTCTGAATCCCACCAGATACTTACTTTTTTTTATAATAAATTTGTTTTTTATTGGTGTTCAATTTGCCAGCATACAGAATAACACCCAGTGCTCATCCCGTCAAGTGCCCCCATCAGTGCCCGTCACCCATTCACCCCCATTACCCGCTCTCCTCCCCTTCCACCACCCTTAGTTCGTTTCCCAGAGTTAGGAGTCTTTACGTTCTGTCTCCCTTTCTGATATTTCCACCCATTTCTTCTCCCTTCCCTTCTATTCCCTCCAGATACTTACAATAAAAGTATCCCACTTGTCAGGGAGAAAGGGAGAGCAATCCTTGTAAAATACCTCCAGAGTATTCTCTGTAAGAAAAGGTGTATATTCCAGGAGAAGTACTTTACAAGAGACTCTTCCCAAGCCATTAGAGAAAGTGCATTCCTTTTATTCCAGCCCTCTCTAGTGATTCTGGCTTACCTAAGGAGGGAGGCATAATTGAGAAATACTTGTGAAGATCACAGTCCTGCTATACAGGGCAACTAAAAGCCTGACAACTAAAAAGACCATAAAACAACAAAACACTTCCCCTCTCTCATATTTTAAGATTACTGTATAAAAACACTGGATTTCAGCTGAAATAATTGCAAGGTGCAGAATCCACTTAGAGTAGTTCTTTTTCTTGTTTTTTTTACATTTGTTTTTATTTAAGTTTGATTTGTCAACATAATAACACCCAGTTCTAAGGGAAACTCAACGACAAAAGAAAAGACCAAAACAAAACAAAACAAAACCATTAGATGAATTTGAGGCCTTTGGCACCTAGAGCTATGGTGAATATTAAATAAAGCTCCACTTATAGCCAGATTAACAGATGACCTCACACAAGAGGCTTATTTACTTCAAACCTATTATTCAATATATCATGTCTGGCTTTCAACAAAAAGTTACAAAGCCTTCGAAAAGGCAAAAATTTTAAAAACCCACATATTCTAAAAAGATAAAGTAAATATCACAACACGACTCAGAATTGATATAGACTTTAAGATATTAGAGAGTTTAAAACAACTATAACTTGCATGTTAAGGGCTATGATGGAAAATTAGAAACAGCATACCAGCTAGATAAGTAGTATTATCAGAGACATGAAAATTATACAAAAAGTATCAAAAGAAAACAGAAATCAAAAGCATGTTAGTATACTAACATAAATGAAGACTACCGTTTGATGGGACCATTAACAGACTCTGCATAGTCAAATTAACAATCAGTGAGCATGAAGACATTTAGCAGAAACCTCCCAAACTGAAATGGGAAGATAAAAAAAGAATGGAAGAAAAATAAAAACAAGAGCAAAACAAAATATACAAAAGCTACGGGATAATTTCAAAGGTATGGCATGGGTAAATGTAAAACCAGAGGATAAAAAAAGAAAAAAACAGAGAGGAAGACATATTTGAGGTAAAAAGAGCTGACATTTTTACCAAACTAATGATAGACACCAAGCCATAGACTAAGATATTTCAGAAAACATCAAGCAGAATAAATAACAAAAAATTGACACATCATATTTCAACTGAAAAAAAGAAGAAAACAAGCAATCTTGAAAGAAAAAGAGGGAGAGGAGGAGGGGCAAGACGGCGGAAGAGCAGGGTCCCCAAATCACCTGTCCCCACCAAATTACCTAGATGTCCTTCAAATCATCCTGAAAATCTATGAATTCGGCCTGAGAATTAAAGAGAGAACACCTGGAATGCTACAGTGAGAAGAGTTCGCGCTTCTATCAAGGTAGGAAGACGGGGAAAAAGAAATAAAGAAACAAAAGGCATCCAAGGGGGAGGGGCCCTGCGAGGAGCCGGGCTGAGGCCGGGGCGAGTGTCCCCAGGACAGGAGAGCCCCGTCCCGGAGGAGCAGGAGCTGCACCGACCTTCCCGGGCGGAAAGGGGCTCGCAGGGAGGTGGAGCAGGACCCAGGAGGGCGGGGATGCCCTCGGGCTCCCGGGGACACTAACAGACACCTGCGCCCCGGGAGAGTGCCCCGAGCTCCCTAAGGGCTGCAGCGCGCACGGCGGGACCCGGCGGGACCCGGAGCAGCTCGGGGGGGCTCGGGGGCGGCTCCGCGGAGGGGGCTGCGGGGGGGAGCAGCTCGGGGGGCTCGGGCGGAGGAAGAGGCTCCACACGGAGGGGGCTGCGGGGCGGGAGCGCGAATCCAACAGCGCAGACCCGGAGCACAGGGCGCCGGGACACAGCCCAGGATCCGGCCTCCCCCGGGACAGGCAGAGGCCGGGAGGGCCCAGGACAGCGAGGACGCTCCTGCCCCAGCTGAGCAGATCAGCGGCCCCGCCCCGGAGCCTCCAGGCCCTGCAGAGATCCCCTCATATTGTATTTATGTTATTATATTTATACTCAATTTTATGAGAATTACTTACAGTACTGGTTTTAATTTAGTGCTTTATGTTTAACATGTTCACAATCTAGATTCTTTCATAGAGATATAGCCATGATTTTTATTAATTTCAATCTATATTTTGTCAACTTAAATATGTATTCAATGTTTTTTTCCCACAATTGTAATCAGTGACACATTTTTTTATAATTTACATATTTGAAAGAATTTTAGTTGTCACATTTGAAAGAATTTTAGTTATGTAGAATTTTTGAGAAACAGCATTTTTCTTCCCAAATCCACTAGAAAGTGCTATCTTACCATTTTTTATATATGGTATTTATTTAATTAATTAATTAATGTTAAGAATCAGCATGATGTTTACACTCTTAAATTTGAAGTACACAATACTGCATTATAAAAGGACTATATTGTATAGTAATTGAACAAGTATATACACTTATTCATTTGCATTACAGGAACTTTACACCATTGAACAATTCATTTACTATATTGTATAGTATATACAACTATACTGAACAGGTATATACACTGCTCATTTTGGCATTACAGGAACATTATCCCATTGAACAATTCATTTACCCCCACCCACCAGTCCCTGGCAACCACCATTCTACTCTCTGATTTTATGAATTTGATTCCTCATTTAGGGGTACTCATTCAGCATTGTTCCCTATGACAGGTTTATTTCATTTCACATAAAGTCATTTAAGCTCATCCAAGTTATCAAATGACAGAATTTTTCTTCTTTTAAAGACTGAATAATTTCAAATGTATGTATATACCACACATCTTTATTCATCATCTATTGATAAACATGGATAGTTTCCATATTTTGTCTATTGTGAATAACACTGCAAAGAAATGAAAATGTAAATCTTTCTTGAGATACTGATTTCAATTATTTTGGATATGTATCCAGAAGTGGGACTCTTGAATGATATGCTAATTCTATTTTTAATTTTTTTGGGGAAATTCCATGACATTTCCATAGTTTCTGTATTATTTTACATTTCTACCAACATTATACAAGGGCATAAACTTTTTAAATCCTCTCTGAAAGTTTTACTTTTGTTGTTTTGTTTTTTTTCATTTTTGTTTTTTGATAATAGCTATCATAGCAGGTTTGAAACTATATCTCATGTGTTTTGATTTGTATTTCCTTATGATGAATGATATTGAGCAACTTTTAACTATACCTGTTGGCCATTTATATTGTAAGTGTAGATATTCTTTAGAGAATTATCTATTCATTACTTTGCTAATTTTTAAAATTTACATTTTATGTTTAAATTTTATTCCAGTGTTAATATACAGTATTATATTATTTTCACATGTATGCTATAGTGATTCAATAATTCTGTACATTACTCAGTGCTCATCATGGTCTTTATGCCATCACCTTCCTTTATCCATTTTCAAATATATAAATTGCTGGTGAGCTGTAGTTCAATCAACAAATTAAAGGGCATTCTTCAGAATGCAGAAAACATTTTGCAAACCATATGTCTGATAAGGAGTTAATAGACTCCGTTGTTTAAAAATTTTCTTCTCCTACCTCCACTACTGGAAGTATTCACTATCATTTAATGGGAGAGAGTGCAAGGGATGTTAAGAGTTATTGTAACTTTAAATGCTGGACATGAATTATAATGTCATTATTTTCTTCTATTACCAGCTGCTACTAATTCTTTGTCTCTATTCCTTCCCCAAATTTCCCATTATCGGCAACTTTCTCTAGTTACCACTTTCCTACTACTATATTACCAAATCTAATCCTAAATCGGATATAACTGCTTCACAAAAGCAATAGTTTCCTGTCACATTAGGGCTGGAGGATATTCCTTTTCTGATGTATTTTTCTGGGGAAGGGTGCACATCTGTTCATACCTATCAGGACAAATGTACAGAATATCCCACTACTGAAATGGTGCTCTATTTCAAAGCAAGTGTTTGAAGTAGGAGTTAGATCTTTCTTCAAAGGGCAAGTATGAATAGCAGGGGCCAATTTTTATTCAGATGTGAATGTAAAGAATAAAATGAGAAAGTGAGAGGCATAACGCTAGGGTTAGGTATAAGCTCTAGGGCTTAAGAAAAGCAGCTTTGCTATTTAAATGTCTGAGATCGTCTCTTGATGACTATTCAGTTTTTAGTATTAGCCGTACAGATGGTAATGGGGATAGAATCTACGCAATCAGTTTTATCCCATGACCCCAAATATAATATGCTAACCTACAGGAGGTACTAAAAGTGAGAATTTTTGTGGATATGTGTGAATTTTCTTAATGGCCATGAATTCCAGATGTTTTGGGGCAATTTAGTTTACCCTCTAATGTAGTTTTGACTTGTGAGTTATTCTCTATTTTAGCAATAATAGCATAGCAATAATCCATAAAACATGCATTGTGTGCATGTTTATGTGTATTGTATGTGTGCATTTGTTATTTGCAGGAAGAATACTAGTCAGAAACTAGCTTAGGTAGGCATATAGAGGCTATAATTCTAGTGAAAATATGATTGATTATCAGAAATGAAAAATCAAAAAATCATGTATGGTTTCTATGTGTATGATTGGGCTCCTGAAAAGACGAGCCATCATTAAATATCATAAAAGGTCAGGAAAGGAAGTAGAGTTTACGATAATGACAGTCCAGACTTGCAGCACTATGTCAATTATTACTTCAAAAGAGGTTTTCTTAATCACCTCCTTTAACAAGTTCATCAAAATAACCACTTTCTCTACAAACACACTAAATACTCATCTGTTAGTTGCATACACTGGCTATATGTAACTAACAGATTACTCTCCAGGACACCCCCATGTGTCTCCTACTAGGTGAGCCAAATAAGCAACTTCAGGTGAGAGTAAGAAGTTGTATTTGTTCCCAGCCCCACTCTTGCCACTTATTTTTTAAGATTTATTTGTGTGTGTGTGTGTGTGTGTGTGGAGAGAGAGAGAGGAGAGGAGAGAGAGAGCATGAGCAGGGAGAGTGGGAGAGGGAGAAGGAGATAAATCCTCAGACTCCCGGCTGAGTGTGGAGCTCAGTCCCAGAACCCTGAGATCATGACCTGATGAAATCAAGTCAGTTTTCCCAACCAACTGAGCCACCTAGCCACCCTTACTTCTATCACTATTTATTCACATAAGTAATACATTAAAATATTGGTGGAGAAATAGAAAATTTGTTCAATATAAAAATGATTTGGAGAGAGTAAATAAAATTAAACAACTACAAATGCTAGGGAATAAGTTGTGACATATAAAATGTTGAAGTTTCTGCATTTAGATTTATTTTATATTGTAGCATCTTTTTAAAAGTTTAAAATGAAACTAAACAAGATCTATAGAAGAAAATAGACCAAACTCCAATTGTATGACCCATATTCAATGTGTGAATAAATGTGCATTTATACATTTATTAAACAATCTGTGTTATGTATTGTATAATTCTTCATCTATTCAGTTTGTACTCTTTTGACGTGCAGTGAATAAGAGGTCCTCCAGGTAATTAATTAGTTTTGTTTGAGGAAATTGCTGCCCAAACTCATTATGCCTCAGAGAAGACTTATTCTTTTAGCCATCTCCAAATGTGTTATCCAGTGTGAGAAGGTTTCTAAACTATGAACTGTCTTTCTGTAAGTCATATTCCACAATGAAAATTTTTGCAGAAGAAAACTGTATTCTTACTCCTACTTTCCTCTGTCCTCCAATTGGTCACCACCATCTGCTGTGTTTTTTTTAACAGCTTTGGAACAAGATTATAGAACAGAAATAATATTAAAATCAAAAACATCCTTCTGAATCATATCAATGTTGAGATTGGCTAGCAATACTGAAAGTTTAGATGAATTGTCTTCTGCAAAATGAAATCTAACTTCTTGATCTGAACTCTTTTTAATCTAAATCTCCCATTTTTAAATGATTTTTTGTCCCTCAGACATTCACTAGTTATTATCTTGGCTCTTAAAAGGATAGAACTAAAGAAATAAAGCTCAAAAATATTGTTTATTGTGTCTGGACAGGAAATTAAAATTTTCAGGTAATCTTGCTTGAAAAGATAAATACTTTCTAATACCTAAAATATTTAGAAATATATATTTTCATTTTTAGAATCTAAATATCATTTTTTAAAAATACAAGTAAAATAAAAATTTATCTTTTGTAGAACCAGAGCATCTTAGACCTTGACAAATCTTATTTTTTGAAGCATATTTTAGATATACTGAAAGCTCAGATCTTAAGTGCAACATTTAATCAGGTTTGATGAATGATATGAGACAGTGTACATTTCTCATGCCTCTTCCTAGACAATCCTGCTTCTAGAAAACCAAAGATGTGATCACCTCAGCATAGGCTAATTTTGCCTATTCTTCAGTTTCATATTAATGGAAAATACAGCATGTGTATGCTGTGTCCTATTTCACCAAGTAAAATATTTTAAGATACATCCACGTTTTGTTATGTATCAAATGTCTGTACCTTTTTATGAATGAATATCCACCATCCACCATTTTTTCTCCATTCTCATGTTGATGGACATTCGAGATCTTTCATGTTAGAACTAAATAGAAAATTTGTACACTTTGTATAACTTTTCTTGTAGACATGCTTTTCTTTCTTTGGGTATATACTCAGAGCAGAATTTCTAGGTAAGAGGCAGATGTACTTAAATTTTTAAGAAAATGACAATGAGTTTTGCAAAGTGCTTATACCTTCTGTGGTAGGCAGAATAAAGCCAGCCTAAAAATATCTAAAACCTACTCCTTGGAACTTGTGAATAAAATGGTATGATGATAATGTAACTCTTTAATTCCCATCCCCTGTTTCATCCATCCCCCCACCTCCACTATGGTAACCATCTCTTTGTTCTCTATTAAGAGTCTGTTTCTTGGTCTCTCTCTCTCTTCTATTTTTTATTTGTTCATTTTTATTATTTCTTAAGTTCCACATATGAGTGAAATCATTGATATTTATCTTCCTCTGACTCAGTAATTTCACTTAGCATTATATTCTCTAATACATCCTGTTGTTGCAAATGGCAAGATTTAATTCATTTTTATGGCTGAGTAATATTCCATTATCTTCTAGTTTTGATGTGCAGTTCCCTGATGATGAGAGATGTTGAACATCTTTTGGTTGTTTATTCCCCCTTCCAGATGTCTTCTTCGGAAAAAAAAGTCTTTTCATGTCTTCTGCCCATTTTTAGTTGGATTATTTGTGTGTGTGTGGTGTGTGTGTGTGTGTGTGTTGAGCTATGCAACATTTTTATATATTTTGCACACTAACCCTTTATGGGATATTATTTACAAATATCTTCTCCCATTCAGTAGATTGTCACTTAATTTTGTTGATTATTTCCATTGCTGTGCAGAAAAATTTTATTTTGAGGTAGTTTATTTTTGCTTTTATTTTCCTTGCCTCTAGAGACATACTTAGAAAAATGTTGCTTTGTCTGATGCCAGAGAAATTACTACCTGTGTTCTCTTCAAAGATTTTTATAGTTTCAGGTCTCATATTTAGGTCTTTAATTCATTCTGAGTTTTTTTTTTGTGAATGGTTTAAGAAAGTGGTCTAGGGATCCCTGGGTGGCGCAGCGGTTTGCGCCTGCCTTTGGCCCAGGGCGCGATCCTGGAGACCCGGATCAAATCCCATGTCGGCCTCCCGGCATGGAGCCTGTTTCTTCTCTCTCCGCCTATGTCTCTGCCTCTCTCTCTCTCTGTGTGTGTACTATCATATAAAAAAAATTAAAAAAAAAAGAAAGTGGTCTAGTTTCTCCTCTTTGCATGTAGCTGTTCACTTTTCCCAAAAGTATTTGTTGAAAATTGTATATTTTCGCTCCTTTTGTCAAATATTAATTGCCGATATAATCATGAGTTTGTGTCTGGGCCATACTGTTCTATTAATCTATGTGCCTTTTTTTCTGCCAGTACCATACTGATTTGTTACTATACCTTTGCAGTATAACTTGCAGTTGGAATTATGATACCTCCAGCTTGTTTTTCTTTTATTTTTTTCAAATTGTTTTGGCTATTCAGGTTGTTTGTGGCTCCAAATAATATCAGGATTATTTGTTCCAGTTCTGTGAAAAATGCTACTAATATTTTGATAGGGATTGCATTAAGTCTATAGATTGCTTTGTATATAGATATTTTAACAACATTTGTCCTTCCAACCCATGAACATGGAATGTTCTTCCATTTCTTGTGCTTTCTTCATTTTCTTTTATCATTGCTTTAGAGTTTTCAGATTACAGGTCTTTCACCTCTTTGGTTAGGTATTCCTAGGTATTTATTTTTGCTGTAATAGTAAATGAGATTGATTCCTTAATTTCTCTTTCTGATGCTTCATATTTAGTGTATAGAAGTGCAATAGATTTCTGTATATTCTTTGTATCCTATAACTTTACTGAATTTGTTTTACCTGCTTTTTGGTGGAATTTCCTGTTTTTTTTTTAATGTAAAATAGCATATCATCTGCAATAGTTTAAATTTTACTTTTTCCTTGCCAATTTGGATGCCTTTTATTTCTTTTCATTGCCCAATTGCTTAACCATTTCTATGTTGGCTACCACATTCTGTCACTGTTACATCAGAGAGAATCAGTTCATGTGCATTACTTTATATTGCAGAATTTACAACTCTTTGGATGTTCTCTCACTAAATTACCTTGGAATCTCATGTTTTTATTAGACTCTAAAAAATATGACCACTTGCCATTTTCTTGTTAGAAAGGAGAATGTATTCCTGAGATTCTTAATATTTTACCCTGAAATCTCTTGATGATTATAAACTTTATATAGTTCAAATCTATAGAGTGGAGGACATGAAGCCAAGGAAAATATGGCCTGCTCCTGGTCACATCACATGTTCCATAAGAGCTTATTTTATAATATAGATCTCCAAATTCCAACTCGTATTCTTTTCCTTAAGTAAAACTTGCCTAATGATATTGTCTTTTATAAAATTCAAGCCTTAGCCTTTATATGCAAAATCCATTTTATGTACTGCGTGCTCATAGTTACAAAAAGATTATGGTACAGAAACCAAGGATTTGGGATCCCTGGGTGGCGCAGTGGTTTGGCGCCTGCCTTTGGCCCAGGGCACGATCCTGGAGGCCCGGGATCGAGTCCCCGTCAGGCTCCCGTGCATGGAGCCTGCTTCTCCCTCTGCCTTGTGTCCTGCCTCTCTCTCTCTCTCTCTCTGTATGACTATCATAAATAAATAAAAAAAAATAAAAATAATTAAAAAAAAGAATATAAATCATAAAAAAAACAAAAACAAAAAAGAAACCAAGGATTTAACTTCTCACTGCCCACCAAGACACTGCCCACATAGGAAAAATTTTCAAATAACAAGTATCCCGGGAGTGGCTGCTTTTAAAGGTCATGATTCTTCCATATATAAGGAACTATTTGCATTTATCAAGGAATATTGCTTTAACACAAAAGCATCTGATAATACATTACTCATATGATCATGTTCTGTCAGTGATATGTGGACCTTTCTGGTACTAAATATAGTTAAACCAGTTTAAAAGCTGTCAGAGCTATTTATTTACTTCCCTAGAAAGCTATTTCGATTTCCTTTTAATGAACATTGCCTTAAAATTAGAAATATGAATATATAATATGTAAAAGAGATATAATATCCTTGAAAAGGCATTTTTTTGATAGTGTGGTGTGTGTTTGTGTGTGTGGAATACTTAACTTGTAAGATAGACTAACTTTATTTACTCTATAGTTTAATAGATAATTATTTTTTATTCTCTTATTCTTGTATAGTCTTCCTTGTAGGTTGGCAGCCACTGGATAGACTTAGACTTACCAAATCTGTTACTTGAAAGTTCATCTGCCTGTAAATCAGGCTTAAATATTTTATACAATTTAATCTCTTAATTAAATATTAGTCTTTCAATTGTCCTTGTCTTTTCCTTTTTCTAAGTTTGCTTAGTAGGTAAGCAAAATTTTGTTTGCCTCTGGAACAGTGAGAAGGATTCCTTAGATTTACCTGAAATAAAATATCTACCTGGTAGAGAGTGAAAGTAAAAGAAAGAAGAAGAAATGCATAAATAAAGGGCCAAAAATAGGAAGATTATTTTAAAAAATACAGTATTGCTATTTAACTTGGAGTCATGCAGGCCATTAACCAAATATCCTGCCCTTAAAATGTCATGATGGAAATCACCAAGCAGAATGTCCGATGATTTGATGCCATCAAATGATAAAACATATATAAAAAGCACAAATGTTATTATTGATGGAAAATATTTCTAAAATATTTTTTTAGTGTGAAAAATAGATATTCAGTCCCATCTCTACAATGTAAAGAGCTTGAAGCCAACCCTCAAATATTAAACAACAGTAAAAGCAAAAAAAAAAAAAAAAAAAAACTTAAGATAAATGACTTTTTGTGAATCCTTCAAAAAACAGATTGCAGTAAAAATTTCTTTTTTTTTTTTTTTAAATTTTTATTTATTTATGATAGTCACAGAGAGAGAGAGAGAGGCAGAGACACAGGCAGAGGGAGAAGCAGGCTCCATGCACTGGGAGCCCGACGTGGGATTCGATCCTGGGTCTCCAGGATCGCGCCCTGGGCCAAAGGCAGGCGCCAAACCGCTGCGCCACCCAGGGATCCCTCTTAAACTTTTTTTTACATCTATTGATATAGTCAGTGGTTTTTCTTATTCAATACATTAATAGGATAAATTATATTGAACTTAATGTCTAGTCTTACATTCATGGAATGAACACTATTTCATCAAGACATAATATTTTCATATATCCCTTTATTTGATTTTCTAATATTTTGTCAAGGAGTATTTCTTCTGTGTTCACAAAAGATATTGGTCTGTAAAATTCTTGTAATCTCTTTATCTGGTTTGGGTATGAGGGATCTACTCAGCTCATAGTATGAGTTGTTAATTTATCCCTCTGCTTCTACTTTCTTGAAGATATAGTGGAAAATTTCCATCATTTATTATTTAAATATTTGGTAGAATTCATTGGTGAAATCATTTGGAACTATAGCTTTCTTTTTTTATGAAGTATCAGGTTTTTATTCATTTTCTTTCATAGATTTAGGGTTATTCAGGTTATCTATATTTCCTCATATAGCTTCTAGCAATTTGTCTTTCAAGGGTTTGATACTTTTTATTCAAAAATGAAACTTGATAGTAGAGGGTTGTTCATTTATTATCTTATGAATGTCCTTGGGGTTAGTAGAAATACCCTTCCTTCATTTATGATATTAGTATTTTATGTCTTTTCTTTTTACTTATTGATTAACCTGACTAGAGTTTTATCCATTTTATTGACCTGTTTAAAATCAGTTTGGCTTTTGATTTTCTTTACTGTTTTTTTATTTTCTTTTGTTTTTAATTATATTAATTTCTGCTATAACTTTTATTATTTTTCTTCGTTCACTTTAGGCTTAAATTAATCTCCTTTTTCCACTTTCCTGAAGACTGTGATTGTCTTTTCTTGCCTACTTGCATGCCTTCTAAATTTTTGTTAAAAGACAGACACTGTAAGATCAGAGGTCAACAAGCCTCCAGTGAGATAAATTATTTTAATTCCTAAATGGAAATGGATTGATCTCACCATTCAAAAGGCTGAATGGATTAAAAAAACAAGATCCAATTATATGCAGCCTTTAGCTGACTCAAGACAAACAAAAGCTTGAAGTGAAGGAGCAGAAGATGATACTCCAAGCAAATGGTAACCAAAAGAAAGCAAGTATCTTTATATGAGACAAAATAGGTGTGAAACCAAAAATGATAACAAGAGATAACGAAAGTCATTATATAACAATAAGGGGGTTAATATATCAAGAAGGTACAAAGTCATAAATGTATATGTTCCCAGTATTCAAGTACCAAAATATTTTAAGCAAATACTAACAAACCTTAGGGAGAAATAGACAAAAATATAATAATATTAGGGGGGCTTCCATATCACATGATCAGCATTAGATATATCATACAGACAGAAAATAAGAAAATGTTGGAAGTGAACCACACTGTAGAACAAATGGACCTAACAGGCATATCTACAACATTACAGCCAACAGGAGTAGAATACATATTCTTAAGTGCACATAGAACATTCTCCAGAATAGATTATATGATGGGCCACAAAACTGATCTTAGTAGATTCAAGAAAACTGAAATCATACCAACTATCATCTTTGACTATAATATCATGCAATTAGAAATCAACAAGAGGAAATTGAGTACATCTTCAAATATGTAGGAACTAAACAACACATTTCTAAATAACTAATGAAACATGAAAGCAAAATGGAAATAAAAAATATCATAAATATAAATTAAAATGAAAATACACATATTAAATTTTGTGGGATTTAGCAAAGGCAGTTTTGAGAGGAAGTTTACAGCAATAAACACATATATTAAGAAATTAGAAAGATATCAAATGAACAACCTAACTTTACACCTCAAAGAACTAAAAAAAAAAAGAAAACAAATTATGTCCAAAATTAGCAGAAGGAAAGAATTAATAGCAAAGTGGAAATAAAACAGAGACAAAAACAACACAAAGGATCAACAAAGCTAAAAGCTGATTCTTCAGAAAATATAGAGAATTAACATATCTTAGCTAGACTAGGAAACAGAGAAGACTCAAAATTAGAAATGAAAGAGGAGACATTACATCTGATACTACAAAATACAGAGAACTATGAGTTTACTATGAACAATTATATGCCAAGAAATTAAATAACCCAGAAGAAATGGATACATATCTAAAATCATACAACCTACCAAACTGGATCAGGAAGCAACAGAAAATCTGAAGAAACCAATGACTTAAGAGATTGAGTCATTAATAAAAAACAAATGAACAAACAAAAACTTCCAAGACAGAATTCTCTCATGCTAGACAGCTTCACTGGTGAATACTGTCAAACATTTAAAGACTACCAGTCCTTCCCAAACTCTTCCAAAACATCAAGGAAGAATGAACACTTAACAAACTCATTTTCCAAAGTCATCATTACCTCGATACCAAAATGAGATAAAGATATCACCAAAAAAAAAAACTGTAGATCAATATCCCTTATATAGAGAGATGCAAAAATTCTCAATGATATTTTAGCAAACCTAATTCAAGAAGGCATTAAAAAGATTATACTCTGACCAAGTGGGATGCAAGAATGGTTCAACATATGCAAATTAATCAATGTAATTCATCATATCAATAAGATGAAAAAATAAAAATCACATGATCATCTCAATAGTTGCAGAAAAAAAAAACATTTGAAAAAATACAACATCCTTTCATAATAAAAACCCTTAACATATTGGGTATAGAAGGAACTTACTTCAATATAATAATGGTCACAAGAAACCTACTACCAACATTATGATCAATGGTGAAAATTGAAAGGGTTTCCTCTGAGATGAGGTACAAGACAAGGTTGCCCACTCTTAACACTCCTATTCAACATAGTACTGGAAGTCCTAGCTAGAGCAATTAGATAAGACAAAGAAATAAAGGCATCTAAATCAGTAAGGAAGAAGTGAAATTGTCACTATTTGCTGATGATATGATGATATATATAGAAAATTACAAAAAGTCAATAAAAAATTGTTGGAATTGATCAATTATTTCAGTAAAGTGGTGGGTTACAAAATCAACTTATAGAAATTAGTGACATTCCTTTACACTAATGATAAAGCATTGGAACAAGAAATGAAGAAAACTATCCCAATCACATAGTATCAAAAATGATAAAATACTTAGGAGTAAATATAACCAAGGAAGTGAAAGATCTATACAAAGAAAATTATAAGGCTTTGCTAAAAGAAATGGAAGACACAAACAAATGGAAAGATATCCTGTGTTGGAAGGATACATGTTAAAATGGTCATACTCCCAAAGCCACCTACAAATTCCATGCAATCTTCATCAAAATACCAAAGATATTCTTCAAAGAAATAGAAAGAACAATCTAAAAATATATGTAGAACCACAAAAACCAAAAACCAAAAACCAAAACCCCAAATAGTCAAAGAAATACTAAGGAAGAAAAAGAACAAAATTGAAGATATCACACTTTGTTTCAAACTGTACTACAAGACCACAGTTATAAAAGCAGTATGGTAAGGAGAAGGAAAAAAAATAGACATAAAGCATTGAAACAAAACAGAAATCCCCTAATTAAATCCTAGCATTTACAGTCAAATCATATTTATCAAGGGAGCCAAGGACACCCCATGGGATAAAGATAGTCTCTTCAACAAAAGGTGCTGGGAAAACCGGGAAAAAATACATGCAGAAAAATGAAAGTGGAAGCATATTTCATACCACTCACACAAATTAATTCAAAATGGATCAAAGATTCAAAGATTTGAACACAACACCCAGGCCAAAAAATTCCCAGAAGAAAACAGGAAGAAACTTATTCATACTGCTCTTAGAGGTGACTTTTTTGGACAAGACAACAAAAGTGCAAACAAGAAAAACAAAAATCAACCAGACAAAAAAACCTACATAAAACTTTTCTACATCAAACTTAAAGGCTTCTGTGCAGCAAAAGAAACAATTAGCAAAATGAAATGGCAACATATAGAATGGGAGAAAATGTTTGAAATTCATATGCTGGAGAAGAAGTCAATATTCAAAATATATAAAGAAATAACAAATCTTAATGACAGAAAACAATCTAACTAGAGAATGTGCTGATGAACTAAATAGACATTTCCCAAAGAGGCCATAGAAATGGCCAATAGGCAGAAGAAAAGATGCCTAACATTACTAATCATTACAGAAATGCAAATCAAAACAACAATGAAATATCACCTTATACCTGTTGGAATGGCTACTACCAAGAAGACAGAGACAGCAGGTGCTGGGGAGGATGTGACAAAAAGAGAATCCTTGTATATTGCTGATGGAAATGTAAATTAGTTCAACCACTGTGGAAAACAATATTGGTGGTTCTTTAAAAATTACAAATAGATTTGTCTAGTCTCCATACAACCCAGCAATTCTACTTCTAAGTATATATGTAATGGAAATGAAAACAGAATTTCAATAAAATATATGCATACCCATGTTTGTTAACATTATTCACAGTAGCCAAGAAGCTACCCAAATGCCCATCAACAGATTAATGGATAAAAAAGATGTGGTATATATACACAACAGAGTATTATTCAGCCATGAGAGAGGAAGGTATCCTGCCATTTGTGACAACATGGACAGACCTTGTACACATTATGCTAAGCAAGTCAGACAGATCAGTATTATTACATGATATCACTTACATGTGGAATCTAAAAAAAAGTCAAATTTGCAAAAAAAAAAAAAAATAGAGAGCAAAATGGTGGGTTACCAGGGATGGAGGTGGGGTGATAATATTGATAATGTCTAAGAGTATGAACTTGTAATGAGTAGTAAATAAGCCATAGAGTTCTAATACATATAATATATGTATAATCAATAATATTGTATTATAAAGATGTAATGGGATATATATTGCTTTAATGACACAGTAAATGAAAAAAAATGACACAGTAAATGTATAATCATATTAAAACAAAGATGCATCAAAGTGACACATTGTGCATCTTAAGTTTATAATTTGTAATGTCGAATTTATCTGAAAAACTGAAAAATTAAAAAACAAAATAATAAAAACATTTCCATCCGAAAAAATATTTTTCAACCTGTATTTTATAAGACAAATAGGATTAACATGTTACAATGCAGTTTATGAGAGAATAAAGGCCTTCATTCCAGAAAAATAAAGATGGATATACCTAAATACATGTATATTAATCTGGTTTGGAAAAATGATATACTTAATAACAGTTACATTATACTTAGCACTTATATATCAGATAGTAGATTTAGTAGATTAGATGCTTTACATATAAAATTTTGTTTAATCTCCCAAACTACCACTGAGCCATTATCATATATGTTTATTAGTGATGAAATTGATACTCAGGAAAATTAATACCTCTGCCAGGTCACAAAGCCAGTGATAACTGACTAGCATTTAAATAGAGTTCCAAATGTTTCTAAAGGGATTGCTTAAAAATATTGTGCTATTTTTCCTTACAAAATATTTAAACTTATAGTTACTTAACCTTGTGCACAAGCTTATCACCCTTCCAAGTCTCTAATACTTTATTTTATTTTTTTAAAGATTTTATTTATTTATTCATGAGAGACACAGAAAAAGAGAGTGAGAGGCAGAGACGCATGCAGAAGGAGAAGCAGGCTCCATGAAGAGAACCTGATGTGGGACTTGATCCTGGGACTCCAGGACCATGCCCTGGGCCGAAGGCAGGCACTAAACCACTGAGCCACCCAGGGATCCCCTCTAATACTTTTAATATAGAAGAGTAAGACTTATTTGTTTACATCCATCAAGGAAATGCAGTTTAAAAATATAATCCATTTAATTACTTTTAAGGAACAAAAGGAAAATAAGGTTTTAATTTTTGCAAGTATCTTTGGATATGTGTTAGGCAGCAAGTTGCAGTGGAAATGAATATCTGTCAAAATACCAGGTTTTCAATTCTGCCTCTCATTTACTAATTAAGCAAGTTGTTAAGATTCTCTCGAACTTAGTTTTATTTCCTAAAAAATATGGATAATATCACCAACCTTCCAGTACTGTTGGGAATATCAAATAATGCATGAACCTAGAAATGTATTGTGAATTACAAAGAATTCTGCACACTATCAGAGATTATTTCTTATTAGGAAGGGCCACTTCTTTATTTTTAAGATTTTATTTATTTATTTGAGGCAGAGAGAGAAGCACAAGCAGGGGGGCGGGACAGAGGGAGAAGCAGACTCCCCACTAAGCAGGGAGCACCCCCTCCATCCCCAGGGTAGATGCTTAACTGAATGAGTCACCCAGGCACTCCAGGAAAGGCATTTCTATTTTCCCACTTCAAAATGACCCTTGTTAATTTTGCCGATATTTAAAAAATATCTTCACTTTCATTCTAGAACTGTTTAGTTTCAGGGCTATGGAATTCACAAGGAAAAACTAAGAAAGCACTTATTTTATAGTGAAAAAAAACTTAGCCGCAAAATAAATTCAATATGACAATTTGAGATAATTTGCATTCCAATGATGAATAATGTTAATAAATTAAACAAAAATAATTTTTAATCCATCTCCAATTTTCTCTGTGGTCATCTTCCCTTTTTTTTCATTTTTACTTTTTTTGCTATTCATGAGAAAATGAAAATAACACCATTGTGTGAGATGATTCTGGTAAAATGAGGAATAAATAGGACAGAGTTGGGGGATAGTATGAAAGTAAGTTTCAATATAACTTCAACTCTGTAGGTATTCAACAAATCAGATTGCCAAGCCCAAGTTAATTTTATATTTTTAATTGAAGATAAGTGAGTCAATGATAGTGCCCTGAGAAAAGAAAAACAATAAGGAATTATGATTACTGCAGAAAGTAAGAGGACTGTCTCGATTTTCAAAGAACTGAGATCAAAGCATTTTTACTTCACAACTTTGGTTTGGGTTTTTTTTTTGGGGGGGGTGCGGGGAGACACTTGTGTAGTGCCCACTACATAGTGCCTACTATCATAGTGCCTATGGTAGTGTCATAGACAATGACACTGTTTTTGATTAATATATGAGTAAAGGTCAATGAATATATAACTACCCTGTACATGGAGTGTTTTAACCATATTATATGGGTTTTTTTTTTTCCATTCAACCCTCAGAAAACTCTAAATTTAACAGTAGATCAGTGGCTAATTTTCTCAAGATCTGGTAGATAATGAATGGAAGAGATTGGGATCTAATTCATATCTTTCTGCCTTCAAAATTTTTATTTTTTAAATGATTTGCTGAATATGTTATGTCAGAGGAGAAATAATAAACCAAAAGTTATATTTATGACACTATGAATGTATCATGAAATAATGATGCGAATTAAGTTAGTTCTCAGGGACAAAAGATCAAATTAGGTGAAAGCTTTTGAGAAATAGATTTTTTTTTTTAAGATTCTATTTATTTATTCATGAGAGACACAGAGAGAGAGGCAGAGACACTGGGAGTTGGAGAAGCAGGCTCTGCGCAGGGAGTCCCACGTGGGACTCCAGGCAGAAGGAGAAGCAGGCTCCATGCAGAGAACCGGATGTGGGACTTGATCCCGGGACTCCAGGATCACGCCCTGGGTCAAGGGCAGGCACTAAACCATTGAGCCACCCAGGGATCTCCGAGAAAGAAATCTTTATGGAGAAAGTGACATAGAGGATATATTTGGCACTCCTTACATATTTATCAGGAATATGAGGGAAGATAGGAAACCCAGGAAGTATAAATAACTGAATTTCATCTCATTATCACAAACAGGTCTGAACTGTCAACAATGATTAAATCAATAGTCACATTATCTGAGAAAAAGAAAAAAAGAATGTGTAGATACTCCTCATTAAAATAAGAATAGAGTACCAAACATCTTGTATTTGGCTCTAAGGATCCATTCTCCACTCTTCCCGTATTGTTATCTACTCCAGGGTTTTTTGCCTTCAAGCTGCATTTATCCAAGCACATGATTCTACAGGTGCTCTTTCTGGATATTGGTATCAACATATTCCACTTATTCCCTTTAGTCCTAGAGTTGATAAATCTTTTGTCCTATAGTACCTTTGTAGTTCTTCAACACTCAACTTCTGTATATAACCCCTTTTAAAATAAACTCTTCCCAATCCAATTTCAAATGGACCATCTGTTTCTTATTGGAACCCTTCCTGACACAGATGGTTTCGTGGAAAAGGTATCCAAATTGAAGAAAGTAGAGAATTTAATGAATTGGGTAGGGAGAGGAAAGTCCGTGTATGAATGCATAACTAGGGGCCAGAAAATGTGCCTTAGATAAAAGCACTTTGAAAACTAAAATTGTTATGCAAACAATGGATAATGAAGATAATCATAGCAACAATGATGACAAGGATTACCCTGAGTTAACAAAGGCTGTCATCATGGAAGGAAATGGTAAAACTAAAATCAGGTTTGGAACTAGAAAAGATCAGAATTAAATCAGGGACCTTACAAAGTTAAGATATAAGGTTACCCATAAGAAAGGTAACAAAGAGGGGTGCGTGGGTGGTTCAGTTAAGTGCCTGCCTTCAGCTCAGGTCATGATCTCAGGGTTCTGGGATAGAGCCCACATCAGGCTCAATGCTCAGAAGGGATTCTGCTTCCCCTTTGCCCTCCCCTGCCATATTCTCTCTCAGATAAATAAATAAAATCTTAAGAAAAGAGAAAGGTGGCATAGAACCAAAAGTGGATGCCAATTAGTGGATGACAAAAGGGAACATTTCTGGGTAGGAGGTCAACATTTCATTATGGCTTTTCATAAATATAGTCTGGAAGTGTGCTTCCTGTTAACTCAGGCCTGCATCACATTAGCCATGTACTTATTTTACCACAGAATATGGTGGTGGTAAAAGCTGAGTGGTAGAGGACAAATGTGATAATGTGTTGATGATGGAGTGATAGCAGTAGGACAATCCAGAGTGAAGATGAAGAAAGTGGCTGTGTTGGGGATGATTTGATTTAAGACTGGAGTGGAACTTTAGTGAGGGAGAATTGGGAGAAGTGTTGATATAGTTGAACTGGAACCAGGTACAGAACCAAAGAAAGTGTTTGAGTCATTTATCTCTCTGTAATTATAGCATGATAGAAGTACAGATTCAGCATTCAGTTAAGAATATACAACTGATGAGCACAGTGACACTGAAGTAAGATTACAGCCATCACTAAAGTGAATAAGAGAATTTGATAAAATTCCCAACACCCCATCATTTTATCTGGGTCTGTAATTTCCTGCCTCTTCACTCAACAGTGATAAGACACATCACACACTGCATTAATGCTACTGAATGTGCTCTCTTTATTTTGCTGATTCAGTAGCTCAGAAAACTATGACTTGTTCAGAGGGACTAAGTCCTTTGGAAGAATTCATTTTTGAACAGGAAATTCATATTCTTATGCAAGAAAACTCAGACTTATGAATAAGTTTTATCTCTAATATTTTTTATAAGGTGATAGCTTAGAGATTAAAAGACAATTTTCTCCAAGAAAGAGAAATAAAATTAGCATTGATTGAGTGCCTATAATATACCTTGGTCTAGGCTATGTGCGCTACTTGTACTATTTTAATCTTTTAAATATTTTAATCATTTAATATTTATCAACTGGGCAGCCATTCAAATTGGATTATGTCCATAATGTACTGGCTGTTAAATAACTTGACTGTTAACTTAAGCCCTTGAAGATAGATACATTTCATCTGATTCTATTAATAGTGAAGTAAAAAGAACTGTAAAATATATGCCAGTCATACAGAAAGAAGTAATGATTGAAGAAATAATTAAACCTCCAGGCCAGTTCACAAAAGCTTACGTACCCTATAGTGTGGCCGAAATGGGTTCTTTAGTGGAAACATTTATTAAACATTTACTCTGTTTCTGATACAATGGTAGGTTGGATAAAGATAAATAAGAGATCAACTCTGGCTCTAGAAAAATATGAAGTCATTAAGACCAAAAGCATTCTATAATTTTCAGATATAGAATGGAATAAATAGGCTTTGGAAACTAGTCTGGAAAAATTATTCAACATCTCAGGTTTCATAACCTTCAAGTCTCATGCAATCTTTCAGATGGAGAGGAAAGGACTAAGAAAATAACATTTATTAACTGCAGCAAATACTTTAACTCCTTTATTTCATTTTATGATAATAAGAATTAGAAGGAAGGATAATTTAGAAATGTGCTTCCCAAACATGCTCACATCATGTCATATAGAAAAAAAATGATAATATTGGTACAACACATTTGAAAAAACTTCTAAAAGTTTGAGAGCATTCACATGGAGCTTGATTTTTTATTTTTATTTTTTAAGATTTTTTATTTATTTATTCATAGAGACACACACAGAGAGAGAGAGGCAGAGACACAGGCAGAGGGAGAAGCAGGCTCCATGCAGAGAGCCTGACGTGGGACTTGATCCAGGGTCTCCAGAATCACGCCCTGAGCTGCAGGGGGCGCTAAACCGCTGTGCCACCGGGGCTGCCCTGATTTTTTTTTAATTAATAAATTTATATCATGTAAATATGAACAGAATAAAATGTAGAATATCAAACATTTCAAACCTCAGTATTTTTCACATTTTGAAAAGAAAATTTGAATTTCTTGAATTCATTACTACAAATAAAACTGTGACAAGGATGCCTGGGTGGCTCAGTGGTTGAGCGCCTGCCTTGGCCCAGGGTGTGATCCTTGAGTCCCGGATCAAGTCCCACATCAAGCTTCCTGCATGGGGCCTGCCTCTCCCTCTGCCTGTGTCTCTGCCTGTCTCTGTCTCTCATGAATAAATAAATAAATAAAATCTTTAAAAAAACACTGTGACAAATTTTGTTATATATAAATTTTATAACTTCATGCAACTTTTTTTATAACTTCTAAATTTTAACATAACTTCCCTATGTTAAACTTATGCTTTAAATGGTTACATAAATTCAGATTAAGCTATATATTAAAATTATCTTTAATTAAAAAAACTAATATATGTACTGTATTTAGCAAATCATATGAACATTAGGATTATAACAAAATGCAGTTATTTTCTGACCCATTTCTCCCTACTACCCTGATAATCCCCCCCCTAAAGGCAAGCTCTTTTAAAATAATGTACTTACATTGCTTTATTTGATTCAGAACTTTAGAAGTTTCCTTTTGAATTCCTATTAAAGTATAAGTAAATTTGTGTCTCTTAGAACTGCCATTCTTTCTGCTTCCCCTCTCCCATTGTCCTATTATCATTATTAAATATTTTGTTTATATATATAGGTGGTGTTTACAATAAGGCATTTGCCACCTTATATATATAGGTGGTGGAAGATTATTCATAAACCGAGCTTTGTTGTGTATTTGATTATATTACCTTTTTTACTTTTTAATTTTTCCCAAAGCAAATACTTGCCTTCCTATTTATTTTATTTTGTTTGCACTCCTCCTATATATTTGAAAACCTTTCAGTACAATTTTCCATAAAGTCAATCTTACTATGTAATCCAGCATTTCCTATTTTTTCTTGGAGACTTTCCTCTTAGAGATGGCTTTTCTCCTTTCTGGACTAAGTGTTCACTAGGCTGGCTGTATAACCTGACTGTCTTCTGATCATACTGATTTTGTCCGCACTGGCCAGAGTTTGCACTGAGCTTTGTCTGTTGGCTCATAATAAATACTGTCATGCAGGACATTCTCTGTTATTACTTCCTATGTTTGGTCACTTGTTTCCTTGCTTCTGTGTACCATATCTTTTCTTTGTTTGCTTATATACCCCATCTTTCTAAAGACAAAATAATCAAATCTTTATTTCAATGTTTCATATTCGAACACTTATAGGTTGTTAAGATTATTAAAAATATATACTGTGGTAAATACAATATAAAATATACCATCTTAATTTTCAATGGGATAGTACAGTAGTGTTACCTGCATACACACTGTTGTGCAAGAGATACCTAGAAATTTTTCATCCTGCCAAAGTGAAATTCTATACACATTAAACAATTTTTCTTTTATCCTCCCCCATCCTCTGGCAACTACCATTTTATTTTCCCTTTCTAAGAATTTGACTTCTCTAAGAACTTCATACAACTGGAATAATGTACTATTTGTCTTTTTTGCAATTGCGTTATTTCACTTAGCATAATGTACTCAAACTTCATCTATGTTGTAGCATATACAGGATTTCCTTGTTTTTAAGGCTAAATAATATACCATGCATATACTACATGTTCTTTATCTATTCATCTATGGACAGACAATAATTTTGCTTCCAGATTATAGTTACTGCGAAGAGTCCTGTAATGAACATAAGTGTGCAAATATCTTTTCAAGATACTGTTTTTATTCTTTTGAATCTGGACCCAGAAATGGGATTGTTTTAACATATGAAAACATACTGTTTAACATATGAGAGCATACTGTTTATCTTAACAGTTGCGCCATTTTAAAATCCCACTGGTAGTACACAAGAGTTCCAATTCCACCACATTCTTCTCAACACTTATTTTCTGTTTCTTTGATGGAAGCCATCCCATTCTAAGGGTATGGGGTAATATCCTATTGTGGTTTTGATTTGCATTTCCCTAAAGATTAATAATGTTAACTATTTTTGCATATGCTTTTTGGTCATTTGTATATCTTCTTTGGAGAAATGTCTATTTAAGTCCCCTGCCCATTTTTATTTATTTATTTTATTTATTTATTTTTTAAAGATTTTATTTATTCACAAGAGACACAGAGAGAGAGAGAGAGGCAGAGACACAGGCAGAGGGAGAAGCAGGCTCCATGCAGGGAACTCGACGTGTGACTCGATCCCGGGACTCCAGGATCATGCCCTGGGCCAAAGCAGGCTCAAAACCACTGAGCCACCCAGGGATCCTCCCCTGCCCGTTTTTGAACCATATTATTTGTTGTTGAGTTGTAGGTATTCTGGATATTAACACCTCATTAGATACACAGTTAAAAAGTATTTTCTTCTATTCTGTATGTTGTCTTTTCCTGTTGATTTTTTTTTCTTTTGCTGTGAAGTTTTTAATTTGAATAATACCGTTTGTCTATTTTCTTTTGTTGTCCGTACTTTTGGTGTTGTATCCAAGAAATTGATGCCAAATCCAGTAGCATGAAGCCTTTTTCCCTATGTTAATTTCCTTACATTTAGGTATCTACCCAATTTTGAATTAATTTTTGTATATGGAGTAAAGTAAGGGTCCAGTTTCATTCTTTTGCATTTGAATATCTAGTTTTCCAATCTCATTTGTTGAACATACTCTTCTTTTTCCCTGGCATCCTTTTCAAATCATTTAACCATTAACGTGGTTTATTTTTGAGCTCTCTATTCTGATCCATTGTTCTATATGTTTGTCCTCATGCCAATACCATACTGTTTTGATTCTGTAGCTTTGAAATGTGTCTTGAAATAAGGAAGAGAAGTGCCCACACCTTTTTTTTTTTTTCCTCAAAATTGTTTTGGCTCTTTAGTGCTCTTTGAGACTCTGTAAATTTGAGCAGTTTTTTTCCCTACTACTGTAAAAAAGTGCCATTGGATTTTGCCTGGAATTGCAAGGTCTATGTAGATCATTTTGGGTAGTTTAGATATTTTAATAATCTATGAATATGAGATATTTTTACATTTGTTTGTGTCTGTGATTGCTTTGGCAGCACATATACATTTATTTGTGTCTTTAATTTTTTCAGCAATGTCAAGTAGCTTTCAACATACAAGACTTTTGCCTTCTTGTTTAAGTTTATTCCTAAGTACTTTATTTTAAGATGCTATTGTAAACAGGGTTGTTTTCTTAATTTCCTTTTTGATTGTTCTTAGGTAGTGCATAGAAGCAGAACTGATTTTTGTATTTTGCTGACTGTATATGCTCCAAATTTGCTGAATTTATTAATCCTAACAGTTTTGTGGTACAGTCCTTAGGATTTATTACCTACAAGATCATGCAAGCAGAGATAATATTACATATTATTTTTCAATGTGGTTGTTGTGTGTTATTTCTTTTCTTGTTCTGTTTTGTCTGATTTTGGTATTGGGGTAAAATCAGTATCATAAAATGAGATAGGAAGTGATCTGTCCTCTTCAAGTTTTTGTAAGAGACTGAGAAGAACTGGTGTTAATTCATCTCTAAATATTTGATAGAATTCACCAGTGAGCCATTTGATCCTGGGCTTTTCTTTGTTCAGTCTTTTGATTTATAATTCAATTTCCTTACCATTTATAAGTCTGTTCAGATTTTTTTCTTTCTTCATGGGTCAGTCTTGGTGATTGTGATTTCTAAAAATTTATCCATTTCTTCTATATTATCCAATCTTCCGTCATATAGTTGTTTGTAGTCTCTTATGATCCTTTTATGTCTATGGTATCAATTCTAATGCCTCCTCTTTCATTTCTGATTTTTGTTATTTAAACTTTTTTGGGGGCAGCCCCAGTGGCTCAGCGGTTTAGCGCCACCTTCAGCCCAGGGCCTGATCCTGGAGATCCGGGATGGAGTCCCATGTCAGGCTCCCTGCATGGAGCCTGCTTCTCCCTCTGCCTGTGTCTCTACCTCTCTCTCTCATGAATAAATAAGTAAAATTAAAAAGAAAAAATAAACTTTCTTTTTCTTAGTCGAGATAATGGTTTGTTAACTTCGTTAGTCATTTCAAAAATCCAACTAACTTCATTTGTTTTCTGTTGTTTTTCCATTCTATTTTATTACTGCTCTATTCTTTATTATGTCTTTCCTTTTGCTAACTTTCAGTTTATCCTATTTTATTTTTCTAGTTCCTTGAGATGTAATATTAGGTCATTGATCTGAGATTTTTTTTTTAATGTAGGCGTTTACCACAAAAACTTCTTTTTCATTAATGCTTTTATTGTGACCCATAAATTTTGGTATCCTGTGGTTTCATTTACATTTATATTAAGACATTTTCTAATTTCTCTAATAGTTTCTTCTTTGACTCATCAATTGTTTAAGGATATTCCATTTAAGTTTCACATATTTGTAAATTTTCCAGCTTACTTCTTGTTATTTGTTTCTAGTTTTATTTCATTGTAGTTGGAAAAAAATAGTTGGTATGAATTCAGTTTTCTTAAATGTATTAGAACTTGTTTGTGCCCTAGTATGTGATTTATCCTGGATAATGTTGCATGTGCATTAAGAACAATATGTACTCTGTGGCTCTTGGATGGAGTGTTCTGTTTATATCTGTTAGGTCTAATTATTTGATAGTATATTGTCCAAGTCCTTTATTTTCTTATTGGTCTTCTGTGTTATTGATTAATCCATTATTAAAAGGGTGGTATTGAAATCTATTGTTTTGCATTATTTTCTATTATTCTCTTCAATTCTGTCAATGTTGGCTTCATATATTAAGATGCTCTGCTTTTAGATGTATATTTATTTATAATTATTATATGTTCATGGTGAACATTTTATCATTATATAATGTCCTCCTTTATGTATTATAACTATTATTAAGGTATATTTTGTTTGATAAAAGTATGGCTATCCCTGCACTTTTTGTGATTTGCATTTGCTTGGAATATTTTTTGCCATCCTTTTTCTTTCAGTCTACATATGTCCTTACGGCTAAAATGAGTCGTAAGGTCAATATTTTCCAGTATTGCTGATCTAAAAACACCTTTTTAAAAAACTTTTATTCTGATTTATTTTGCCTACTATAAAATGCTACAATGGAAATAAATTTTATGGAGAATTTTGAAGGCATTTCTCCATTATCTTCTTGTTTCTAGTTTGTGGTTAACAAATGCAAATTCATTGTGATATCTGATATTTTATATGACCTCTCTTTCATTCTCTAACTTATAATAGGAACTTTTATATGTCCCCAGCTTATGAATTTCAAGGTAGCATGCACCCTACAGAATTCTTTATTCATTGTTTTGCTTACTTAGCAGGCTATTGAAATCTATAAACTTCTTTCTTTCAACCTAGGCTAGTCCTTTGATTTTTAATTTGATTTCTTTATGTATTTTCTCTATTGTTACCTTCTGGAATTCTTATTATTCAGAATTTGAACTTTCCAGGCAAATTCTTTTATTTTTCACCTTTTTGTTTGCTCTACTTTTTTGGGAGCTTTCCTCAATTTTGTTTCCTAGCATTTCTTTAATATTCTTAATTGTGTATCCATGGTTAATTTCTAATACTTTATTTAATTTATGTTCTTTGAATTTTCCTTTGAATGCAACAAAGGGCTTACTAATGGTCATGCATAAATCTAGAACAAACTTGTCTTGTGAATACTAACTCCAGATTTAAAATAAATCTCCATACCAACACCAGACACTTCAGCCTCGCTGGAAGGGACCTTACATCGTGATCCTGACCACTCGCACCACTCTCAATCTCAATCTCAATCTCGTCGGGATTATTCCCTGGGTCCACTACACCCAGGATGGGTCATCTGACCCACACGCCGTTCTCAAGGACTTTGTTCCAGAATGGAAAAGCCAACCGGACAAGGACAATCCCCTAAAGCTAAGACTGCACCCTTCTCACTTATTTCCCACCTCCAAGACTCCCTAGTCTGGGGTTGTCCTTCAAAATAAAAAGGGATTAGATTTAGTCTTCTTACAACAAAGGGTGGGGGGCGGGTATGTGCTGCCTTAACTAGGATGTTGCTCCTTCGCTGGAATGTAAATGGGAGTGAGAACAGCAACAAGGTTGGTTAGAATCCTGGTTTAATCATTCCCCCTGGCTCACTCTGAGAGCAACCTGGACCCATGATTGGGTCCTTCTTTAGATTCCTCTGAGAGGGGGAAATGTGGAGGCCGAGAAAATTAAGGCCATTCCACTTTAAGTTCAGCGTTATCACAAGTACAGCCATCCCAGGCCCCTGTGAATAAGAGCTTAACTTTACCTTACTTCAGTTACTGGAAGAAAACAGTTTACAGCTTAATGCCCTAGAAAGCCCCATATTAGAATAAAAACAGAGCCCAAGCCAAGGGCAGGAAGCCCCTATTAGAATAAGAACAGAGCTCAATGCCCTTGAAGTCCCCATGTCAAAATATAAACAGAACTTGAGGAATTGCTCCACCCCTTCTGGAGGTCCCCTAGACCAGCCCTTAAAACTAAGCTGAAACCCACCTCAGGGTCCAAGTCCCTGCTCCGCTGTGTCGGGTATACTTGGACCCAAGCTCGAACTTGTAAATAAACCCTCGTGTGTTTGCAATAAATAAATAAATAAATAAATAAATAAATCCCCCCAAAAATAAAATAAAATAAAATAAAATAAATCTTAAATAAATTCTACCTCATCATTAATCCAGGCTTTTCTCCCATTTGCATCATAAATAAATAATTTTTGAAACTCTGACGGATCCTAATTTTGTTGAATAAAGGGTGGCCACCTTTGCTCTAAAATTGCTAAATATTTTAGTCTGTTTCCTTCTTTCCTTCCTTCCTTCTTCCTTCCTCCTTCCTTCCTTCCTTCCTTCCTTCCTTCCTTCCTTCCTTCCTTCCTTCCTTTTCTTTCTTAGATAGAGCACAAGTAGTGGGGAGAGGCAGAGGGAGAGGGAGAGAATCCTAAGGAGGCTCCATGCTGAGCAGAGCCAAAATCAAGAGTCAGACACTTAACAGATGGAGCCACCCAGGCACCCCAAGCATAAATCTTGAATTGGCCAAGTTCCTGAAATAGTCAATAATCAGAGGATAAATGGAACCTCACAAATGGGTCTCAGATGCTAAACAGAAACTTTCTGGACTCTGACTCACCCAGGATAGAAAGACTCAGGACATAGGTAATAGCAAATATACACAAAATCAAGCCAAAGACAAGGCCAGTACTTTGGTTCATAATTTCCTATAGTCTGAATAGCTGCCTGGAGAAACTAGAATAATTGGAAATAAATTTGACAGGGAGCTTGTGAGACAAGCCTTTTTAGTCAGGTGTGTTAAAGAATCCCTTGCGAGAAGAAACTACCTCTATACTTAGTGGATTTCAGAATTTAACCGACACCTCTGACAGGTTCTGTAACATGCAAAATCTATCTGGGCCAAGAAAAGTTGCTGGACTTTTTCCTTAATTATACATTTTTATATTTTACTCTTTTTAAAGGATAGTAAAAGTTTTATGAAATCCAACCAAATATCCTAGAACTCTAGAAAAATTATAAAAAAAAACAAAAAAGATCATCTCTTAAAATATAAAAATACTATTAATTATTATTTGTCCAGAACAATACAATTTACAAAGCACTTTACATAATTGGAATCTATTTCTTGGAAAGTATAAAATAGCCCCATTAAGTAAGTGTCATTATTATAAGTGAGGAGACTTAGAGAAACTGAGAAAATTGCCAAACTCATAAGTGATAGGACTAGGATTCAAATAAAATCTAATTCAGACTTTGTGCTCTTTTATCTGTCTATTGATTCAAGAAATATTCATTGAGATTCTACTATGCACCAGATTCAGTGCTGGGTGCTTGGTAAATAAAAATCAAAACAACGTAGTCCTAGTTTTCAAGGAACTCATATTTTAATATGAAGTTAGAACTGTAAAGAAGTAATTCTAATAATACATGATAAATAAGAGGTTAGATCATTGAGAAATGAGATGAACTAAAAGAAAGAAAATGATCAACTTTTCTTGGAATATCAGCCAAAACCAATAATGATCATGTAATAGATGTTTTATTTTGGTGTTGAATCTCTTTTAGGCATTTTCTCATGTACTCCTAAATATATCTTATAAATTAGGGCTTTTCTCCCATTTTTCTAAATGATTTAACTAAGGTACAGAGCAGCAATAGCAAGCTCATATTTGAACAACTAGGAAGTAATGGAAAACATATTTTATTGCCTCCAAAGATCCAGCACAAACTGTTATATACATTATCTCTGAAATAGTCTCCCAGGAAGAGATGTTTCATCTTGGTGCTGAAGACTATAGGTGTTCATCCATTAGGTAGTTTGGAGAAAGTATTTCAGGAGAAGAAAGTAGCAAGTCCAAAAACCCAGAGATAGATCAGATAGTGGGCCCAGGGAACTGTAGGTAGTTCAGTCTTAGTAGTACAGTGTCGCCTCTGGAAAATACTAAGCTGTGAGGTGAAGAAAAAGTCCACAGAGCAGATCACAGGCTGTCCTGGAGACCATGCAAGGAGAATGGGAGTGATTCATACTCACAAAAGAAGTTTTAGCCACAGAATTGCATGATTCTCATGTAATCATTGTATCAGTTTGGAGAAATGAAACTATAACTCTGTGATATATTTTACCGCTCTGTAGCTAACCAGCAATTCATCTAATTAAATAAACATTCCTATGTTTCTTAAAACATGTCCTTGGGCAGTAGAGTGATGAGCAGAACAAAACTTTAGTGTAAGGAGAACAAGCCAGGCTTGGGTTTCACATAGGCAGGCCTTTTTACCTCCTCTAATCGGTTTTCTCCAATGTGCAGTGTGGGTGATGAATACAACCTGTACTGCTTACAAGCATCTGTGAGGATGACGCGTAGCTTCCTGTCAAACTGTGTAGTATAGTATGAAATGCAAAACATGTGCAAGTTATTATTACTAGTAGGCCCCCCCAAGCATTCCTTGAGACCTTATGGTGTATTGGCACAGGGCTAGTGGTTGTTTTTGCAGCTCAGACTTCAGTCTGACATTGATTTGTTTTCCACAGTAATTTAGGAGGCCTAGGACTAGACCTGATCACCGCAAACAGGACAGGCACTGGGGTATCTGACTGACCTGCACTTCTTGAATGTCATGAAGTAAAGCTAAATCTGACTAAGGGTTATGATCATAGCAAGGTGTGGTCCAGGCAAACACTGTGTATTGAAGATGAAATGGCAACCAGTTACCACAGGTAAAGGAACACAGAGGCCTGAGGAGAAAAGAAAACAGTAGGTATCCAAGTGTTCAAGTAGTCAACCAGAAAAAGGCGAGTCACATCAGGGCTAAACTTTCCTTCCTTAATATTGTTCTCTGCCTCCACCCTAATTTCTGATATTTTTGATGATAGGAAGTAATCATTTTCCACTTGCAGTGAGAAGGTAGTTATTCTAATAAAATAAGGCCTTTTGTTTATTTATATGCCTGAATAAAAAAGGTCTCACATAAGATCTACATTGTTCTTTAATTTTTTCTCCAATCCAGGTTTCCCATATGCCTTTGCTACATTAATTTTCCTAAAGAAGTTCTAAGCATCACTCCTCTGCTCAAAATCTTCCCTAGTATTCACTGCCCTCTACAGTATTGATGCAATTTTAGACTAATCTCCATTTTTTTTTTTGCCACAAAAAATCAAATAGCCTGGTATTGTATCATCAAAACTTATTTTCCCCCATCATGTTTGTCTCAAGTCCTATTCTTCCTGTGATTTTGCTCACATTTTCTCTATTTCTGGATGTGCAAATTATACCTAGTCATTCTTCAAAGTTCTCTTCTTCATGAAGCATCTTCTAATCTGTCTCTAGTTGATCATGTCTTATTTTCAACTTTTAAAATTTGCACTTGCTATCTTCTGCAGAACCAAAATTTCTCATAGCAGTAATCAAGAAAAGTTTAAGGAAGAAAAAAAATGAGTAAAGGTTCTTTGTTGAATGAAAGACATTTTGTTTTTGATATTATCTAAAGATTTAATACTTTAAGATGATTTGGTAGAGAAAACACAGTCTATTTTTTTTAACACAGTTTATTTTTTAACCAACTATTTTTAGAGCAACTTATACAGTAAAAGTGACAGGAATGTACAGAGATTATAGATATGCTCCCTGCATACAGTAGTAGAGGGTTGAGAGGACTGACTGAACTGTTATTATTATTATTACTATTATTATTTCTGAGTGAATTATTCAAAAGGAAGGGTGGCTTTGCTTGGATTTAAATTAAAATAATTCAGGGCTCAAAACTTTTTGTGCTGTTATTCCATTGCTTTCCAAGTAACTGGCTAAAAAAGAGTTCCAACTCAATAATTCTGTTATTTTTTTTTTAGTTTGATGCCAGTATAGTTAACTATTCTTAGCCACTTTCAAATATACAATACAGTATTGTTAATTACAGTCACCATGCTATTCATTAGATTCCCTATAACATTCATTTTATATTTGGAAGTTTATATCATTTGACCATCTCCCAATTTCTCCCAACCTCTGCCCTGGCAATCATCAATCTACTCTGTGTTTCTATGAGTTGAACTTTTTCAGATTCTACACATAAGTGACATCATACAGTTATTTGTTTTCTCTGATTTATTTCACTTAGCATAGTACCCTCCAGATTCATTCATATTATCACAAGTGGCAGGATTTCCTTCTTTCTTAAGACTGAATAATATTCCACTGTGTGTGGGGTGGGTGTGACGTTTTCTTTATTCATTCATCTGTCAAAGGACACTTTGTTGCTATGCCTTCCTTGGCTAATGTAAATAGTACTGCAATGAATTGCAGATAACTCTTCTAGGTAATGTTCTATATATGTCTGTTTGGTTCATTTGGTCTATAGTGTTGCTCAAATCCAGTTTCCTTATCAATTTTCTGTCTAGATATTTATCCATTCTTGAGAGAAGGATATAAAGTCCTCTACTAGTATTGCTACTTAATTCTCATTTTAGTTCTGAGAGTATTTGCTTTATATATTTAGGTATTCTAGTACTCGGTTCACAATTATATATGACCCCTATATTTCCTTGATGATAATGACTCTCCTTATCACTAGTGACCATTTTTATCTTAATGTGTATTATTTTAAATATAAGCAGAGCTAACCTACACTCGTTTAGTTACCATTTGTTTGGAATATTCTTTCCTTGCCATCTCTTTCAGCTCACATGTATCCTTAAAGCTAAAGTGGGTTTCTTCTAAGCCACATATTTTTGGATCTGTTTTTATCCATTCAGCCACTCTATATGTCTTTTGATTGGAAACATTAATCCATTTATGCATAATTGCTGATAGGTAAGGATTTATTACTGCCATTTTGTTCATTGTTTTCTGACTGTTTTGTAGTTTCTTATTCCCTTCATCCTCTCTTGCTGCCTTCCATTGTGATTTGATGACTTTTGTTGTGGTATACTTTAATTCCTTTCTCTTAATCTTTTGTATATTTACTACAGGTTTTTCTTTTGTGGTTACCATGAAACTTACATAAAATAGCTTGACGATCTCTATTCATAATTCATTCTCTGATAATGGGGAAAATTGAATCACCTCTTTTCTGAGTCTGTAGAATGAAAAAGTTCCATCCAATGATTTCTAAAATACTTTCTTCTAGCTATAAACATGATTTGAGGTCCCCTTCCTAATTAGTGTGTTCAGTGACAGATCTACTGACAATCATTGTTTGTTTCTAAATGTCAGACCGTTTATTGGACTGTCATTGTCTGAACAGATCAAAAGCATTGCAAATCTCAATAATCTCAATTGCAGTATATATCACCTCATATAAAGGACTATAAAATGTCAATACTGTATTTCTATTAGTAGGGGTGATTATGTGAGAAAGTCCATTATTCTCAGAGTCAGAAACACACACACACACACACACACACACACACTTGCAATTTAATTGCTTATGAGAGATGACTTGATATAAACTATGTCAACCCCAAATTTTTCAAACAGATTGGCAAGACCAAAAACATTATGATTTAGAGGCAACAACATTAGACTAGTATTTCAGGCTTATTATTTGAAAAGTATTATAATAGTCATGATAAGAGACTTAAAGGAGAAGACTGATTCCCAAAAGCTAACAGTCTAATTAAACAGACATTAAAATTTTATGAAATACTATTCACTAAAAAAAAAAAAAAAAATCACAAAAATACTGTATTTCAAGTATTGTATAAGCCTTTCAAGATACTGTAGTAAAGGAGGTAAATGTTGTTTCTTCACTCAAGCAGAATAGAAGTATAAAGGTCATTAAAAAACAATAATTTAAAATTTTAAAAATGAAAAAAATGAAATGCAGAAAGATTTGATGACCTTCCTAAGATCAAAATGGTAGTTAAGCTACAGAGTCAAGTTGATAAATTATGTCAAAATTTCTTGTCTAGTGCTTTCTCTATGGTCCTCATGGTAACATGATTATTTTATTTAAATTGAAATATATCCTATGTACAGTAAAATGTATAGATCATAGTGTGATATTTACGGAGTTTTTAAAAATGTATATGCTAGTATAGCTAGCAACCCAGTCATTTCATCACTTTAGAAGGTTTCCTCATGTCCTTTTTTCAGTCAATCTCCAACCTTCCCAAAGGCAACCACCATTCTGATTTGTATCACTAATAGATTATCTTTGCTGCTTTATGAACTTCTTATAAATGGGATCATATACAAGTAAATATATCTATCACAATTTACTTATGGATTCTTCTATGGACATTTGGATAACTCAGGTTTTTTGTTATTGTTGTTTTTTGATAATAGATATAAAGCTGCTTTAAACTTTTTTAATACTGTTGTTTTATGGACACATATTTTCATTTCTCCTTGGCAAATAATTAGTGGTGCAATTTGGGTGAGTGAAATATGCTTATGCTTAACTTTATAAAAACAGGCAAAAAAATTCCCAAGTGTCTATTCATTTTTTTTAAAGATCTTATTTATTTATTCATGAGAGACACAGAGAGAGAGAGAGGCAGAGGCAGAAGTAGGCTCCATGCAGGGAGCCTGGTGCAAGACTCGATCCTGGGACTCCAGGATCAAGCTCTAGGTGGAAGGCAGGCGCTAAACCACTGAGCCACCCAGGGATCACCCAAGTGTCTATTCATTTTTGACATTCCTATCATCAGTATATGAGATTTACAGTTGTTCTTACCAATGTTTGTTTCCAGTCAAATCTTAGGGCACATGCTTTGGGGTATGGGTTCAAACATGGAATGTCAAAAAGGGCCAGTACTTAATATGAAATCTGCCTCATAGGATGGGAGAAACATGGCTAGAATTGACATGGCTCAAAGCAGATTGCTATGGAAAATACAGTGAGTGAAGCAGTAATCTAAAGACATTTTGCAAAATATAGATAAAGATCTCATTGGGAATTCAAGATGGTGACCCATGCTCCCAATCACACCATCTACTAGCTGATTTCTCAACCATGGAGTAGAGAATTCTTATACTCTTCTATTAATAAAAGAAAATTGATAGGGGTAAAACAGGAAACCAAACATCCTAGAGAGAGGCAGTGGCATTTAAGGTAGAGACTTTATTCTTCAGGTTTGTTGACATATCAAACATAGTCAATGAAGACATAATCTGAATTCAGTGTTTTCAAAGAATGGAAAGAGAGCTCTTCAGCCCTGAGGCAGTATGATAACCTGGACCATACCTGAAGGCAACATCATCTACAGAGTGGTATCACTTAAAATCAAACAAGAAATCAGCAACTACACTAGTAGGTATTTACTCAAAGAATATAAAAATACTAATTTGAAGGGATACAAGCACCCTGATATTTATAGCAACATTATCAACCACAGCCAAATTATGGAAAGAGCCCAGATGTCCATTAACTGATGAGGAAATAAAGAAGATGTAGAAGATGTAGTAGATAGGTAGGTAGATAGGCAGGTAGGCAGGTAGGTAGATAGATAGATAGATAGGTAGATAGATAGATAGATAGATTCGATAGATGATAGATAATAGATACACATACACAGTGGAATATTATTCAGTCATAAAAAGAATGAAATCTTGCCATTTACACAATGGCATGGATGGAGCTAGATAGTATTATGCTAAGCAAAATAAGTCAGTCAGAGAAAGACAAATATCATACGATTTTACCCATATGTGGAGTTTAAGAAACAAAACAAATGAACATGGGTGGGGGAAAGAGAGGATAACCAAGAAACAGACTTTTAACAATAGAGTACAAACTGAAGGTTACCAGAGGGGAGAATGGGTTAAGTAGATAAGTAGATGATGAGGATTAAGAAGGACAGATTTTTTAAAAAAGATTTTATGTATTTATATGACAGAGAACAAGCATAAGCAGGGGGAGCAGCAGAGAGAGAGGGAGAAGCGGGCTTCCCCCAGAGCAGGGAGCCCAACGTGGGGCTTGATCCTAGGACCTTGGGATCATGACCTGAGCCAAAGGCAGATGCTTAATCTCAACAACTGAGCCTCTTAGGTGCCCCATAAGGAAGATACTTGTGATGAGCACCAGTGTTGTACGAAGTGTTGAATCACAATATTGGATATCTAAAACTAATATTACACTGCATGTTAGCTAACTGGAATTTAAATAAAGACTTGAAAAAAAAAAAAGAAATTCAAAGACATAGCTACAGTTGTGTCACTCTTAGAATCTGGGAATTGCTAGGGTTCTCTAGCACCATGGATTGGCCAGTAAGAATTGGATCAGAAGCTCAGAAGCAAACTGGAGCATTCATGGGACAGTTTCTTTTTCTTCTTTCTTCTCTTTCTTTTTCTTTCTTTCTTTCTTTCTTTCTTTCTTTCTTTCTTTCTTTCTTTCTTTCTTTATTTCTTTCTTTCTTTCTTTCTTTCTTTCTTTCTTTCTTTCTTTCTCTCTGCTATGAAGTGTTGAGCTAAAAAGAGAAAGGAAAATAAGTCAGACTAACCTATTATCATAGAGAAAATAAGTTTTCACAGAGCAAATGTGTGCTCAAGAACTTTAGAAGAGAAAGAGAACTTTTGGAAGTAGGAACTATCCAGAAACGAATCAGATGGTTTGGGTATAATTGATGGATACTATTTGTTCAGTCTTGGACATAGTAGAGCCTTAATAAGTAAATTCATGTGGAAGGGTGATAGGCAGAAAGCACATTTTATTCTAATCTACTTCCTTCTTACTACCTCTCAGAAAGATAAGCTAACAAAGACAGACATAAGTAGAATATTAAATTATTTCAATTAAGTGAGATCTGCTTTTGTTTGCTCAACTATTGTGTGCTTGTTTTGTTTTTATATAATGTCAAATGAGTGGATTGTTTTAATTTTTTAGTTTATCTTATTTTTTATATCAACCTTATTGAAATACAGTTCACATACCATATAATCTGCCCATTTAAAATATACAACTCAGTGGTGTTTAATATATTTACAGAGTTGTGCAACCATCACTACAATCAGTTTTAGAACATTTCCATCACCTCAAAAAGAAATGCCATACCAGTTTAGCTATCACTCTCCATTCCCTCTTCCCCCATCCACCCCTGACAACCACTAATCTATTTTCTGTCTCTGTAGTTTTGTCTATTCTAGAAACTTCATGTATTTGGAATACACCATACGCAGTCTTTGGGACTTAGCCTATTTTATTAAATGAAATTGACCATTACCTGTTTGAACCACTACCTGGCCATTTGGCAATATAGATAGCATCACTAATCAACATAAAAAATAATATCTACAGTAAATCTTTTCAATGACAGAAGATACTGAGCAAACTTTGTGTCCTCAGAGTTTAGCCCTATTCTGGAAATATACTAATTAGTCACTCCTTTGTTGATTGATGAATTAATAAAAATAATGATCATACATTTGCAAAATGCTCTAAGTTTCCAAAACTTTTTATTTATTTTTAATTTTTTATATTTTATTTTTTTAATAAATTAATTTTTTAATGGTGTTCAATTTACCAACATACAGAATAACACCCAGTGCTCATCCCGTCAAGTGCCCCCCTCAGTGCCCGTCACACATTCACCCCCACCCCCGGCCCTCCTCCCCTTCCACCACCCCTAGTTCGTTTCCCAGAGTTAGGAGTCTTTATGTTCTGTCTCCCTTTCTGATATTTCCCACACATTTCTTCTCCCTTCCCTTATATTCCCTTTCACTATTATTTATATTCCCCAAATGAATGAGAACATACACTGTTTGTCCTTCTCCGATTGACTTACTTCACTCAGCATAATACCCTCCAGTTCCATCCATGTTGAAGCAAATGGTGGGTATTTGTCGTTTCTAATGGCTGAGTAATATTCCATTGTATACATAAACCACATCTTCTTTATCCATTCATCTTTCGATGGACACCAAGTCTCCTTCCACAGTTTGGCTATTGTGGACATTGCTGCTAGAAACATCGGGGTGCAGGTGTGCCGGCGTTTCATTGCATCTGAATCTTTGAGGTAAATCCCCAACAGTGCAATTGCTGGGTCGTAGGGCAGGTCTATTTTTAACTCTTTGAGGAACCTCCACACAGTTTTCCAGAGTGGCTGTACCAGGTCACATTCCCACCAACAGTGTAAGAGGGTTCCCTTTTCTCCGCATCCTCTCCAACATTTGTGGTTTCCTGCCTTGTTAATTTTCCCCATTCTCACTGGTGTGAGGTGGTATCTCGTGGTTTTGATTTGTATTTCCCTGATGGCAAGTGATGCAGAGCATTTTCTCATGTGCATGTTGGCCATGTCTATGTCTTCCTCTGTGAGATTTTTGTTCATGTCTTTTGCCCATTTCATGATTGGATTGTTTGTTTCTTTGGTGTTGAGTTTAAGAAGTTCTTTATAGATCTTGGATACTAGCCCTTTATCTGATAGGTCATTTGCAAATATCTTCTCCCATTCTGTCCGTTGTCTTTTAGTTTTGTTGACTGTATCCTTTGCTGTGCAAAAGCTTCTTATCTTGATGAAGTCCCAATAGTTCATTTTTGCTTTTGTTTCTTTTGCCTTCCTGGATGTATCTTGCAAGAAGTTACTGTGGCCAAGTTCAAAAAGGGTGCTGTCTGTGTTCTCCTCTAGGATTTTGATGGAATCTTGTCTCACATTTAGATCTTTCATCCATTTTGAGTTTATCTTTGTGTATGGTGAAAGAGAGTGGTCTTCCAAAACTTTTTTTATTTGACCTCACAAAATACTACAGAATGACTATTATTATTATAATTATTATTTTACCAAGCAAGCAGAGTTCAAAAAGGTTAAGTGATTTACATAAGAACAGAAGCTACTCAGTAGCAGAGCCAGAACTTAATTATAGTCATCATGTCTCAAAGCTTTGTCTTGTGGACCAAAAATTCTGAATGTGATTGACTTGGGGACTCATAAGAGGGAAATTACCTTAAGATCTTGCCCAGACTATTTTTCAAAGGGATATACTATTTATACTATTTATAACGACTCATAATGGCATATCCATTTTATCACACATAGAGATCTTATTGACTGGTGGTGAATCACTAAGTTCTGGGCTGTGATGGAGTCAGTGGCTATATATGGTTTTGGCGGAAATGAGTATCTGACTTAGTGATGGTGTTTGTGGCTATGAGAGTAAAAAGTGAGTGTGGATTCTGCTGTACTTTCCATTACTATGATAAGGTGGTGTCCTTTGAAGAAGACACATATAAAGGATAGTCTAGTTTTAAGTTAGCTATGTAGTACATTATTACCTATGCCCATGTGAGTGTGGTATTTGTTGGAGGATTAAAAGATCATAGCATAATAGTTGTTGGTTTTTTAGGAAGACAAAACACTATAAACAATTCTCAAGGAGGAACTTCTATGTTATAAAACCTACTCATTCAAAAATGTTGATTGACCACAGATTCTCCAATAATGTTACATTTCCAGCTTTAATGATAATTAATAGCATTTTATTGAACACTTTTGTATATAAAACTTTGTTGGCATTTTAGAATTTTCCTTTTGGTTAGATTATTTTGTAAAAGCAACTAGATATATATAATAAAATACTTTTCGAAAGCCTTTAATGTTAAAGTACAATATCATTAGAAGATGATGATATAATTAAAAAGAACTAAATTAACAGAATAAGCTAAAAATATAAAGCTTGTTTGTGGCAAATATATGAAAACATATTTGTATAGAGAGGGCTGTTCACTGTGGGAAGCAGTAAAATATGTCTTGAATGGAGGAGGTTTATGCTGTGCATGTGTTTTGCATAACTCAAAATTCATATGTTGAAACCTAACCACAAGCTCATGTTATCTGGGTGTGGGGCCTTTGGTAAATCTATAAAAAAGACTCCAGAGGGCTCCCTTGCCCTCCCTACCATTTGGGGATCTTGAAATTACAGGCATCTATGAACCAGAAAATGAGTTCTCATCAGACACAGAATTTGCTGATTCCTTGAAATGGACTTCCCAGCCTCCAGAACTGTGAGAAATAAATTTCTGTCATTTATAGGCCACCCAGTATGTGGTATTTTTGTTACAGCAGCCTGAATGTACTGTATGTCTGTCTACCTAAAGATTCAGCCACGAATGAGAAGCTCAGATCCACTTTCTCAGATTTCTCTCTGCTCAGCTGTTTTGGATTGCCTATGAACCTGCTATACTGCTTACAGGGTTTAAGTAAGGGGTGCAGATTCCTGAATTATCTGTGAGAATGGGTGAATTAAAGTTCACCCAAGATCCATTTCTAAACTACACTTGTGCTACTTTAAAGCTATGACATAACACACACATACAAATCACTTTTAAATGATACACGGTTAGTTGTTTGATGACTTGCAGTTGCACTTGATTCAAATAGACAAGTGCAACAGATACAGAAGGGCAAGTCAGAGAGAGGCTTAATTCTAGAATGTTACAACTGGATAATTCATTGTAACAAAGATGGGAACAATAGAAGTAAAATCCATTTAAATACAGAAAACTATAAGATCTAGAATAACTGTTTCTAAATCTCAAAAGCCTACAAAGGGCAAACAGGAATAGGTATAGTAAAGTGGTGGTGGTACTAGGACTTAGCACCAGATGATCTGAGAAATTTTCATGGGTTAGAAAAATTTTAACTATATAAAGTTGAGTACCTCTCCTGAAATTGAGCAACAATTGCTTCACCTAACAGATAAAACGATTCTCTATCTTTCCCTAAGCCTGGGAGTTCTGTTAGAAGTTTAAGGTTGGTGGGGATCCCTGGGTGGCTCGGTGGTTTGGCGCCTGCCTTTGGCCCAGGGCGCGATCCTGGAGTCCCGGGATCGAGCTCCGCATTGAGCCTGCTTCTCCCTCCTTCTCTCTCTCTCTCTCTCCCCCTCTGTGTGTATCATAAAAAAATAAAAATAAAAATAAATAAATAAATAAATAAATAAATAAATAAATAAATAAATAGATAAAATCTATAAAAAAAAGTTTAAGGTTGGTGAAATTGCTCTATCAACTATGAATTGAACGCTGCAAATATTTAGGACTGTCATAATGGTTTTACAGTCTATATCACTGGAAAATTTTGAAATTCGGATGACTTTAAACCATTAGTGGACTTTGTTAGGCCTCCAAGCCCCTATCCCTATCTTCCGCTCCAGCTTTGTCTCCATATCATTTCTATACACACAGAATTGCCCACCCATATCACATGACTTATATACACTCAACATTACCCTAGTTGTTTCATCTCTGGAATTCTCTTCCCTTTTTGCCATACCAGCTAACTTCTAATTTTCTTTGAAGATACACTTCAAATATCTAATACTCTGTGAAATCTCTGACTCATTGAACAAATCATAATGACTCCTTGTTTGTGCCTCTATCCTCTTATATATGCATATATCTATTATCTATTCTATAAAGGGGTGTTCATCTTTAAATGATAATTTATCCTTCCTAGTTTGTGAGATTATTAAAGAAATTCCCCATGTCTTATTTATACAAGTGAATAAATGCCAATGAACAAATGAAAAAAAGAATAATTAATTAATTATTAAATAAGTAAAAGCAATGTGAACTGATCTATTTTTCTGATCATAGGTTAGCAACCCTTTACACTTTCCGGTTTCTATCTCTGAATTTTATGGTTGTGATAACTAAATTCATCTTAAATGAAAAATAAAAAAGAAATTAAATGATTGGACTTTGTAACAAATAAGACTTATTGTTATTCTCTCTGCATAAAGTCTGGTGACACTCATGCAGCCAAATGTAATAAACTCCAGGATATTTAAGAGTCTATTCACATGTGTCCTTCCTAGAACAAGAACCTCTCTTCATGATACAATCAATACTGCAAACTAATTTAAGGATTTTTTGCCTAAGTGCTGAGATAAGACTGTTACTTGTATTGGAGCCAGATTGTAGAATTGTTAAATCACATTTGCCTTCCTGTCTGTCTGTTTATTTACACTGTTATACTTTTTTTTTTCTTTTTGCAAATTTCTCATTATTGATTCAAGCTTATACCAGCTCTTCTTAGCTATTGAATCCCAATACCTCTCCTAATTTTGGCAGAGCCCATTCTAGAAATGTCTAAAAGATTGTAGTCTTATGCCCATGCACTTGTCTGTAATAGTTCTATTGGCAAAATCAACTCCTCTGTGCATATAGATTCATGTATGTAGTCCAGCCTGAAAGATTTTTCTAATATAACTATGCTCATTTTGATTCCATGATCAACAAACAGCTTTCTGGTTTTGAATTGTCTTCCATTCTTATGTCTTTCCTGCATGGGAGAGTGCTGTAGATATGCAAATATGAATAGTGTCATCCATATGATCTATTTTGATTTTTTGTGTTAGAATTATAGATTAGTGACTTAGAAAAAGTGGAAGTGGATTCAAAAAGGTAATGGATATAGACTGTTTAGCTTGAACAAGGTGAGATACATTCATGTGGAATCCCTTGAGCAAAAACGCAGGTTTCAGGTCTCAGAAATTGAATATACAGAAAACCAATACACAATGATCTGTGCCCATCCCATGGGCACAAAATGGCTATTAATATTTTCTTTTTAAAGATGAGAAAATTTGGGGATCCCTGGGTGGCTCAATGGCTTAGTGCCTGCCTTCGGCCCAGGGCATAATCCTGGAGACCCGGGATCCAGTCCTGTGTCGGGCTCCTTGCATGAAGCCTGCTTCTCCCTCTGCCTGTGTCTCTGCCTCTCTCTCTCTATGTCTCTCATGAATAAATAAATATAACCTTTTAAAAAAAAAGATGAGAAAATTTGGGCATGGAGAGACCCAATTCCCATAGTAGGTTCTTTTTTGCCCTTTGCAATTTTCGATGTTTATTCAATTGTCTATATTAAATTCTCTCTGCTAAAATAACTAGTGTGGTTTCTATAGCCTGTCTGCACCCTAAGTGATATATACAGTGTCTGAAATATTGGGTGGAACCAATAAACATGTTCTCCCAAACTTGTCAACTTCATGGGACCTCATGATTTGTGGTGTCAACTCTTAAGTTAAATGTTAAAATTTTAAAAATATCTTCCTTGGATGCACATAGACTCCATCTGAAAATAGTTTCTTGTATGCTTTTATTATTTCTCAGGACTTTTATAGTTAAAGTTACCAGAATTAAGTTTATAAGGACAGCCCAAGACTGAAGTAACACATACCAGAGACATGCCTGGTATTATGAATGACTGTGATCTGGCCATGCTTACTCTCTCAAGGAACCAAGCAACATTCTTACATGTAGCCATCCAAAAATCTTGCAGTGCCAAGTGATTCAGATGTGGAAGGAAGAAACTCACAATCAAACAATCTTATGCTAAGATTAACCTTGGGTACATTGTCACACTTGTGTATATTTTCATTTGGCCATGTTTCTATCAGTACTAATATGTAATTTTACATACATGTGCAGGCTAGACATTTTTAATACATTTTCTCATTAAATGGTTAAAAACTCTTGCAAGCTAAGTATTATTAGCAAAACTTCAGTTAGTAAGTACAAAACCAGGAATCCAACCAAGTTCTGCCTTATTTCCAATATTTCACATTGCAGTGTTCTGATGAATCACAGGCTTCAGAAAGTCCATCTTGCAGATGTCTACAGCCATACCACCCTGAATGTGCCTGATCTCAGAAAGTCCATCTTTCCACTATATATGTCTTATTTTAGACAAGGCACTTAATCTATTAGGCCTTTTTCTTTTCTTTTCTTTTCTTTTCTTTTCTTTTCTTTTCTTTTCTTTTCTTTCTTTCTTTCTTTCTTTTCTTTTCTTTTCTTTTCTTTCCTTTTTTTCCTTAGGCTCTTTTCAACACTATCTCACAGAATTATTTTAAGGGGTAAATTAAGGAACAATATGGTAGATGCTCAATAAATGTTAAATCTCTTCTGACTTTATAAACACCTTTATAACCATTATTTTATTCATTTATCACCATCTGTATCCCCACGATGACAAAAAATTAATCTCTAAATTTATTTTGCTTTGCACTACACTCTGTAGATCTATCCATTTTGTTGCAAATGACAAGATTTTATTATTTTTAATGGCTGAATTTTATATATATATAAAATCATCAAGTAGATTATATATATATATATGTATATATATAATCACTTCATCTGTATCTATTCATCTCTTGGTGGACACTTGGGCTGTGTCCATAATTTGGTCATTGTAAATAATGCTGCAATGAATATAGGAGTGCATATACCATATGATTTCACTCTTTTTAAAATGATTTATTTATTCATTCATAAGAGACACAGGGAGAGAGAGAGAGGCGGAGACATAGGTAGAGGGGAAGCAGGCTCCATGCAGGAAACCTGATGTGGGACTCGATCTCGGATCCTGGGATCACACCCTGAGCCAAAAGCAGATGCTCAACTGCTGAGCCACCCAGGTGTCCGTGATTTCACTCTTATGTGGAATTTAAGAGATAAAGAAATGAACAAAGGGTAAAAAGAGACAAACCAAAAAAACAAACTCAAGTATAGAGAACAAATTCATAGTTACCAGGAGGGAGGTGGATGTGGAGAATGGGTGAAATAAGGTGAGTGTACACTTACCATGATGAGTACTGAGTAATATATGGAATGATTAAATCACTATATGGTACATCTGAGATTAATATAACACCGTATATTAACTATGCTGGAATTGAAATTTAAAAATTAATATCTCTAAAATTAAATGAACTTGCCTAAACCAAACTAAAAAGAGGGGATTTGAACATACTTTATAACACTTTCTGAATAACTTGTGCGAAAAATTAGAAAACTAGACACATTCAAAATTGTAATAGATGTAGACTGATAATCTAAGCCTTTCTAAATGAAGAGATGTTCTTAGGCTCCCCTGAGCCTAAAGACTGGGCTTAGAGTTTTAAAACATAAGAAACAATGAATAATGATCTGGCAACCCTTTCATTGGGTACACAGAGACTACCAGTATTCTCTTTTTCTCATTGGTGAGGAAGCAGGCTCCAGCAGTCCTGAGTTTCCCATAGCTAATAAAGGTTAGAAAGCTAATTTGAACCTAGTTTTCTAATTCTAAGTAAAACATTGTTTCCAAGATGGTGTAACTTTATAAATCAATTAAATTCCCTATATTTCTACTTCTACATGGCAGTTTTAAGTTTTCCCATTTTAATAAGAGGAAACTAGCCATCCTTTATTATAGAAATTAAGAAGCAGTATGGAGACACGTATACAACTCTGCCTTCTGCACAACCTCTTGTAGATATTTGCCAGTTAAAAATCAAATGGTCAGAGCATTATTGCTTGCCTAGAGTGCAAGTGATCTCCAAATGCGAACTCTATCTAATAGGCATTTTGAATGCTCTTTGTCAAGCAATCTTGTTTCCAGAACATAATTGCTTTGTTCAATCAAAGTGTCTCCAGCAGCTGAGGATTGGAGACCTCATAATTTAGTTTCTATCAAAGCAATTCTGCCCCAAGTGGAGAAACTTGCCTGATTTAAATGAATATCAACAAAAATGATGATTTTACACTTTTCAGGAAAACAATAGTCCCAAAAGCTCTGTGTGTTTCCAGGGACCTTACCAGAGGCTAACAGATTTATGGTCTCATTATTGCCTGAAGCAATAGCTCTTCCAATAGGTAATTTTTATGCTGTGGGACCACAAAACATATGGGGATAAATGTTCTTGAATAAAGGAACTGGCTGTCAGGGTTTTTCAAATACAGCAGTTACTAAAACAATAGATTTTCACAAAGAAATGAATTTCTTTTCTCCTTGGTTTCTCACCCATGTTCCACTATTAACCTCATCAGAAACATTTGCCTTTTTAAGTAGCGAAAAATGTCATAAGAGGAATTAGGAAACATTAATAAAAACCTGTGATACCATATCCAATTAGTATTTTAATAATAATATTATATAATATTTTTATTATAATATGATACATTATTTTAATAATATGTATTAATGTTAATGATCTATATTACTTCATGGGGCACTTGGGTGGCTCAGTGGTTGAGTATCTGCCTTTGGCTCAGGTTGTGATCCTGGGGTCTTATGATCGAGTACTGTATCGAGTACCGCTTCTGCCTCTGCCTAGGTCTCTGCCTCTCTCTCTGTGTCTGTCCTGAATAAATAAGATCTTTAAAAAAATTCTATGTTACTTCAGTTAAAGATAATTCCCAACCATTTGATGCCTTTTCTATTCCTGGTCTCAAACAAAACTCAATGGACCATTGAAGAGAAGTTATAGGAAATGGGTTTTCTTTTATTAGTGGATTTATTTATTTATTTGAGAGAATGAGAGAGAGCAAAAGCAATGGGGAGGGAAAGAGGGAGAAGTAGACTCCCCCATGAACAGGAAGCCTGACATGGGGCTCTATCCCAGGACCCTGGGATCTTGACCTGAGCCAAAGGCAGATACTTAACTGATTGAACCACCTAGGCCCCTATCAGTGGATATATTTAAACAGAGATTTGAATGGTCATAAGTGAGCCTGGTTTTAGAATTCCAATATTGAAGATTTTAAAATGAATTCATGTATTAGATAGGAGATGGTACTATATATCATAGAATGTTAGTGACCCATGAAAACTAATAAATAAAAAGATTTTAGGGACCCATGAAAATTAAGGACATAAAATGAAGGAAACAAACCTTTGTCAAATGTCTGTTTCATTCTGGTCATTTCTCCAGTTGTTTAAATTTTCCCCCAATGTATAAATAAGAAATCTGAGAATTTGAATAGGAATAGGTCAGAACTGAGGGTGGTAACAAAATCTACCCAATTTTAAAGACTCTTTTGACAGTTTAAGCACAGTGTATTTTCCAAGAAGTGAAATACATGTTACATTCCTATATGCTTCTACATGTTAGTTTCAAAGCACTTATATCTTAATGACAGGAATGTGTTACTTGAAGGAAAGTACAGTTTGTACTTTCTTGTTTTTTAAGTTTATTTAAACTCCAGTTAGTTAACATACAGTGTGATATTAGTTTCAGGTATACAATGTAATGATTGTACAATGTACACTGTACATTCCATATAACACCCAGTGCTCATCACAAGTGTGATCCTTAATCCCCATCACCTATATAACCCATACTCCACCCAATCCATTCTGGCAACTATCAGTTTGTTCTCTACTTCTAAGTTGATTTCTTAGTTTGCCTCTTTCTCTTTTTTGGTCCTTTGCTCATTTGTTTTGTTTCTTAAATTTTATCTATGAGTGAATTATATGGTATTTGTCTCTCTGACTAATAACTTATTTCTCAATTTTTATATCTTTATGTTGAATGCATTCTTTGTGATTACATAATGCACTTATTTGTCTCTTGTTAGTCTTTGTTTTAAAGTGTCTGATATAAGTTGCTACTCTAGCTTTCCATTCAGATCCATTTGTGTGATCAATGTTTCACCACCTCCTCACCTTGAATCTGCACGTCTTTAAGTCTAAAAGTAATCTCTTGTAGGCAGCATATTGATGGATCTTGATTATTGTTTGTTTGTTTTTGTTGTTTGTTTTTTTATCCATTCTGATATCCTATGCCTTTTGATTGAAGCATTTAGTCTATTTATATTCAAAGTAATTATTGATAAGCACTTTTTATTGCTATTTTATTAATTGCTTTGTCATTGTTTTCAGAGATTTTCTCTCACCCTATCTTGTCTTTGTTGCTTTTGCTCTTTCTTTTCCACTCAAAGAATCCCCTTTAATATTTCTACAGGGCCATTTTAGTGGTCATGAACTCCTTTAGTTTTTGTCTGGAAAACTCTTCATCTTTCCTCTGTTTGGAATGATAGCCCTGCTGAATAGAGTATTCTTAGATGCAGATTCTTCCCATTCAGCATTTTTAATATGTCATGTCACTTTTCTCTGGCTAGCCAAGTTTCTGTTGAGAAATCTCAACTAGTTTTAATGAATTTTCCCTTTCATGTTAAGGACTTCTTTTGTCTTGCTGCTTTTAAGATTTTTTTCTTTATCACTATATTTTGCAGATTTAATGACATTATGTGTTGGGATTGGTCTGCTTTTGTTGGTTCTGATGGTAGTTCTCTGTGCCTCCTGGATGTAGATGTCTGTTTCCTCTCCTAGATTAGGGATATTTTCAGCTATTATTTCTTCAAAGAAATTTTCTGGCCCCTTTTCTCTCTCTCCTTCTGGGAGTCCTGAAACACAAATATTATTACATTTTATGGAGTCACTGAGTCTCCTAAGTCTAGTCTCATTTTGCTTTATTCTTTCTCTCTTTTGTTCAGCTTCATTATTTTCTATTATTTTGCCTTCTAGATCACTAAGTAATTCCTCTGCTTCTGATGGCCTGCTGTTCATTCATCAAGCTTATTTCCAATTTGATCTATTGCACTCTTCATATCTGATTTATTCTTTATCTCTTTTATCTCTGTAATAAAGGTCTCCTTGATGTCTTCTATTCTTTTCTCAAGCCCAAGGAGCATCTTTATGATTGTTACTTTAAATTCTCCATCAGACATGTTACTTATATTTATTTTGCATAGATCTCTGGCTATGGCCTTATCTTGTTCTTTCATTTGGGATAAATTCCTTCGTTTCTGCATTTTGTCTAAGTCTCTGCCTGGTGTGTCAGAAATGCAAGTAATGTCACCTGCTTCTGAAATTAATGGCCTTAGGAAGAAGAGGTCATGTAATGACCAGGTCCTGGCACTTCAGGGAGTGTCTCCAATGTGTGCTGCATGTGCCCTACTGTGGTGTTATGGCTCTTCTATCCTTCAGGCCAGTTGTCTGCAGAGGTTTTCCTTGCTTGCTGTGGGCAGTGGTTAGTGCCTGGCTTGAATGTGGCGTTTTAACTAAGTGGGCTCTGGTCTGCTTATAAAATGAGACCTGACATGAACTCCACCAGAACTGCAGCCCTGAAGAACACTCTGGTCAGGAGACATGGTGTGGGGAGCGGTCTGTGCTAGTCATCTTGAGGAGGGGCCTGCAGCACTGGGATTGCAGCAAGCTTGACAGAGAAGGGCAGTCCTGCCAGAGCACTGAGGATTGGTGTAAGCAAGTTAGGCAGCTAGTGTTCATGTTGCCCTGCTTTCCCTGATGCCTCTGTGTTTATGCCATGGGTGGGCGGGGTGTGTGTGTGTGTGTGTGTGTGTGTGTGTGTGTGTGAAATGCCCCTGCCAGATCCTTTTTCCCAGAGAGTTATCTGCTGAAAGTTACCTCTCAGGGAAGTGCTCCAGGAAGAGTGAATAATCTCCCTCCCCACTGTGTGCCCTGGACATTCTTCAGATCACTGTTCCAAGCTGTCTGCCCCTAGGTTGTTTGCCTGCCTTCTTTCCAAGAGCAGTGCAGTGCCCTCCTGGCCCTACCCTAGTCAAGTCTGCTGACCTTTAAAACTCCAGGCTTTAAGTCGAACTGGTTCCAAGAACTCACAAAATGCAGCCCCTCTTCTTTTCTAAGGCAATGGCTTCAGGAAAACCTTCTCCTTATGGGTTCCTCTGTATGTTCCTCTCTCGTTTGCTCTTCTCAGTGACAACAGCTCTCTCCTCTGCAGTACACATGGTCTATTTCTCCCTTAAACCATGTCTCTGAATTCCAACATTCTGCAATGTGGCCTCTTTTCTCCCTTCAGTTGTAGAGTTTGTTCTGCCAGTCTTCAGATCAATTTCTGGGGTATTTAGAATGATTTGATAGTTAGCAAGTTGTGTTCATGGGATGAGATGAGCCTAGGGTCCTCCTACTCTGTTTCTACTTTCCTCTCTAATTTAAAAGAATTTTTAAGTGCACTTACCTAACCTTGAATAATTTCAATAATTAAGAACAAAAAAATTCAAAAACAAAACACCTTACACTTTGCCTACATTTTATTTCATTTTATTTTTTAGATTGATTGATTGATTGATTCGACATAGAGATAGAGAGAGCCAGAGAGCCCAAGCAGGGGAAATGGCAAAGGGAGAGGGAGAAGCAGGCTTCCCACAGAGCAAGGAGCTTGATCCCGGGCTCAATCTCAGGACCCTGGGATCACAGCCTGAGCCAAAAGCAGATGCTAAATGGACTGAGCCACCCAGGCAACACCTTACATTTGATTTTAATAAGAGAAAGGGAATGGAAGATTTAGTTGCCAAATGCAAATTTAACCATAAATCCACTTTAGTTTATACTACATAATCGTCAATATCTAAAAGTAGTTTTCCCAGCATTACTTCTTTGCAATCCTTCTCTATCACATCACCCTGTTTCAGTGACCTCACAGCACTTACTACCAAATAAAATTATCTTTTTCTTTACATTGCTAAACAATCACTGTTGTACCGCCCACCTATACCTAGTTGCTCCAGGAAAAGAGTTAGACATGAAAACAGGTCCCAAAATGAAATAGTTTTTGCAAAGCTACACATCACCTAAACCAAGACTTAATTACAGTTTCAGCTCTCCCCAAAATGGAATCTTAAACCAATCAAGAATAACCTGATCAGCATTAGTTAGGTAATCTGACTGACAAACTCCTGTCATCACCGATAAGAAAAGTAACCTTGTAATAACCAATTTGTTCTACACACAGTGCAAGTGATTTTTTCCTGTTCTCTCCTACTTATAAAATCTCTTGCCTGTACGGTTCTTTGGAGTTCCTTCCTATTTGATTAGATGCTCCCAGAATGTGAATTGCTAAATAAAGCCAACAAGATTTTTAAAATGTACTCTGTTGAATTTTTTTTTTTAGAACAAGTAATCTTTTTTGTTCACTACAATATCTGCAACACCTAAAATAATGCCTTGCACAGAGTGGCACCCCTATGAATATCTGCTGAATTGAAGGTAGTCTTACCATAACAAAAATAATACAGGTTTTCCATGTAAATACATGAGTCTATAAAAGAGGCAGTATTTCACAGTGGAAAAAAGAAGGCCTGTTTGAAGTCAAATAGTTCACTCAGCATCTCTAAACACATTGCCTAATTTAATCTTCACAACTACAGTGTAAGGTGGGCAGTTGTCATTCTGAGTTTATGGAAGACAGTAAGATACCTAGAGAATCAGAATGCATTTTATAAAAATACATAGGAAGCAGAGATGAAACTAAGACTTTTGAGTTTGAAGGATAAGATGGTCATTTTATTTTATTGTTTTCTACACTGAACAAAATAAATTTGCATGGGAAAGGGACTAAAAATACAAGCAGACATACAAACAAAAAAATCTAAAGGAAATCTTGAGAGTAGTCAAACTATACTGAAGAGCACATTTTAGGGAGTATTAAAAGTGAGAGAAAAAGAATGAGAAGCAAAGTATTGATGGCTAATAGAGGACTATATATGTTATGTATATAAGGATAAAGTAATTAAATTTGATATTTTATATAAATAGATAGATGATAGATAGATAGATAGATAGATAGATAGATAGATAGATAGATAGATAGAATGATTTCCAGTAGGACTTTCTGAGTTGGAAATGTTGTTGTCTGTCTTACCTTGTATCTTTGTAAGGCAAATCTAATCTGCTAAATAATCAGAACTGAACCAAACACCTTTTTTTCTTTATTAAATTTGGTGTGTTGTGGTATTGTGTGTGTGTGTGTACACACGTATTGAAATGCACTGGTAGGGCATCTGGGAGTCTCAACCAATTAAGCGTCTATCTTCAGCTCAGGTCATGATCTTAGGGTTCTGGGATGGAGCCCTGTGTCTGGCTCCCTGCTCATCAGGAATTCCACTTCCTCCTCTCCCTCTCCCTTGGCTGCTCCCCTACTTAAGCTCTCTCTCTCTCAGTCTTTCTCTCTCGCTCTCTTGCTCTGTCAATAAGTTCATAAAATCTTAAAGAAAGAAAGAAAGAAAGAAAGAAAGAAAGAAAGAAAGAAAGAAAGAACTGATAAATTCCTTGAGGTTTTTGAATATTTAGCCTGAAATTACAAATTTCCAAATGTAGGTCATACTTTTGAAAGTCCTCTGTACAGTATTTAATTAAAAAGTTGGATGATTAAATTAAAAATAGAGTGAATGGAAAAGAAAAAATAAGATAACAAGGATATTAATCAAAAACTATTTGGAAAAATACAGAATTATTTTCAATAAAGAAAAAAGCCTTCTAGTATTTTCAACTTACATATATTATCATGTTTATATATGCTCACATGTGTATACATATGCTTACATACACATACATATATATGTACACATATATACACATACATATAATTATATATATACTAATATATATAAATATAATAATACATATAACTTACATATATGTATGTGGAGATAGAGAAATCTACAACATGGCCAGGAGGCTATACAATAGGGTGCTATATATTGAGATAAACCACCCTATAGGACATTGCAGATTTCCTAACAGGAAATTGGTCTATAAAATCAGAGATGAAATAAAGTGTTGAAATTTCTATGACAGAAAACTGTACAAAAAAGAGTAGTGGCACAAAAGCAGGAGTGATTTATGTTGTCTGTTTTGCCAGTACATAAATAGTTAGCACAATCATTATATCAGCTTAGAATAAGATAATAATTTACTTTTATTCTCCTAAAATTCATTAATTCTTATTCTTTTTTACTTTTGAATGACCAAAAGGCTCCATCTTTTTTTTTTTTTTTGGTCAGTTTTAGTAAGATACAATTCACATACAATAAAATTCACTGATTTTAAGTGTATAATTCAAGTTTTGACAAATAAGTACAGTGGTGGTATACAACACAAGATATAGAACATTTCTACTGACCCCCTCAAATTCCTTCATTCTCTACCTTTTTATTGAGATGTAATTAACATTTAATATTATATTAGTTTCAGGTGTGCAGCATAAGAATTCAATAGGGCAATTATACATTAATACTATCTATTTATAAAATATATATGAATGTGGTCCAGATCAGAGTTTATCAGCTTTGGGCCAGGTGCAGAATGTTGTGTTCTCCAATAGAGCAATTCAAACAACAGAATTCCTAAACCTGTAGTATCAGTAACTTTCTGGAGGCAAAAATTAAATTATAATGCTGATAGAATCTATGAGAAAGCTAATTGCTAAAAATTAACTCTAAAATACACACACACACTTTTGAAATTGCATCACTATAATCTAATTATTTTAATAGAAGCTAAGGCAATTATACATAATTACTTACAACCTTGAGGTTAAAAATATTGATGCAAAAACTCTGCAGCTGTATAAATGCACTAGTATAATGTTTTAATTATATCCACATATCCATTTAAATTAGATAATTCCATTTAACTCACAACACAGTTACTTTTATAGTTTAGCCCAAATTATATGATCCTATTATTAAAAATTTTTAAAACAAAAGCAACTATTGACAAAATAAGGTTGTGATTGAAAACCACTCCAATATATTCAAATTTATTTAAATTCAATTTAATCAATTCAGTGGGGAAAAATGTCAAGCTGGTAGTTTGACACCTTGTAGAAAAACAAAAACAAAACCTTGCTGACTGACAGAATTATTTTAGAGGTAAAAATAGCTATATTTTGGTGAAAACATTTAAAGATTCTGATTTTCATATTTAATGGCTTGTTTAGCATGTAGAAAGACCATAGACTGTGTTAAGCATCTATGTTAGAGTCTACCAATAAATATACTATTTTTTCCAAAAATATGAATATTGATCTAATAATCCCAGCATTTGACAACTATTGAAAAATAATAGATCTTGCATTCTATATTGTAAAGCACTTCTAACTGTATATTGTAATAACTAGGTTTTGCCATGTGTCAATGTCTGGAGTGAAGCACACCACCTCCAAATTATCCTCCTTCAAATGTACTCAGTCTTGATTTCCTCACCTAAATGTTCAGGCATTCCAGAGACTTTTCCACATCTCTCAGGGACTTAGCACTTGTTTGATTCACCTGTTTCAGGGAGACTGAACAAGGTGGTACAGGGGATTCCAGGATGTACTCTTTGCCTTCCAGCTTTATGCTTTTTCTTTGTCAGTATCTCAAAGGGCCTTTTTGCCACTGGCCCCAAGTTAGAAATGACTCCAAACATTTGAAAACAAGATTGAGCAGAAGATTGGAAACAGAGCCAAAAAAATTAATATATCCAAAATCTCATTCTTGTATAAGGGCATATTATGTTATTGTTTGAAATATAATGCTGCTTCTTCCTTTCTCCTTTGATTTCTATCAATGAGCATAAAATTAGAGAGCAGATTCCATATGAAACAATAATTCTAGATTACTATAAAAGAGGGTCAGTCTAGGCTATCTAAATAGGGTTCCTTCTGTGAGAACCACAACAAATGTTTAGTGATAAAGATTTCTATGAAATATGAGTGAGAAAAAAATTAAAAAACAAACATGTTTTTCTCAATAAAAAATCCCCAAGTTTTAAGTACTAAATTTCAACTCAAATACACATGAAGCTATCATAAAATATACCAGAATATGCTGAAATCTCCTTTGCTTCAACTCCTAACCATTTCCTGTTTTCTACCCCTAGCATAACCATTTAATTTATCTCTCTAACCAGGATATTTTATAAATTGCAATTATGATAAAGTTTGTATTTTAATTAATAAGCTATTTTCGCAATTATTTTTTTCTAAAGTTAGAATATATTCATAATTAAAGTAGAGTATATGTTTATAAACCACTTATATTGATTATCTAAATAATAGCAGTAACATAAAAAATAACTATTTAGAAATATACTCACATAATGTAATCGTTATCTTAGATCTGTGTTTATTATTCAATAGATATTTTCTATAGGATATTTTCCAGGATAGATTGTATGTTAAGCCACAAAACAAGTCTCAATCAATTTAAGAAGATTGAAATCATATCATACATCTTTTCTGACCACAACAGTATGAAGCTAGAAATCAATTACAAAAAAAGAATTGGAAGAAGCACAAAACACATGGAGGCTAAACAACGTGTTACTGCGAAATCAATGACTCAATAAAGTAATCAAAGAAGATCACAAAAAATACATAGAGACAAATGAATATGAAAACACAACATTCCAAAATCTTTGAGGCATAGGAGAAGCAATTCTAAGGGGGAAATTTATGGTGATACAGGCCTACCTCAAGAAACAAGAAAATATCAAATAAACAATGTAACCTTACACCAGAAGTAACTACTTAAAAAAAAAAGCAAACAAAGGTAAAGTTAGTAGATGGAAAGAAATAACTAAGATCAGAGTGAAAGTGAATGGAGAATTAAAAAAATAAAATAGGGCTGCCTGGGTGGCTCAGCTATTTAGCGCCACCTTCAGCCCAGGGTGTGATCCTGGAGACCTGGGATCGAGTTCCACATCAGGCTCCCTGCATGGAGCCTGCTTCTCTCTATACTTGTGTCTCTGCCTCTCTCTCTCTGTATCTCTCATGAATAAATAAAAATCTTAAAAAAATAAAAAATAAAATAAAATAAAACCAAGACCTGATTCTGTGAAAAGATAAATTTGATAAACTTTTAGCCATACTCATCAAGAAAAAAAGACAGAAGTACAAAATAAATAAAATCAGATGTTAAAGAGAAGTAATAAAAAATAATAATAAATAAAAAACCACAGAAATACAAAGGATTATAAAAATCCACTATGATATGCCAATAAATTGGACAACCTAGAAGAAATAGGCAAATTCCTAGAAATACACAATCTTCCAAAATGGAATCAGGAAAAAATAGAAAGTCTGAACAGACAAGTTACTGATAATGAAATTGAATGAATAATAAAATACTCCCAAAAATAAAACTCCAGGGCAAGGAGGTAAAGTCTACCAAATATTTTTAAAAGATCTAATACTTATTCTCAAACTATTCCAAAACATAGAAGAGGAAAGCAATGTTCTAAATTCATTCTATGAGGCCAGCATTACCCCGATACTGAAACCAGATAAAGACACTACAAAAAAAACCAAACCAAACCAAACCAAACAAACAAAAAAACCAAAAACCACTGGCCAGTATCCCTGATGAGCAAACAGGCAAAAATTCTCCACAAAATATTAGCAGCCTGCATTCAACAATACACTGAAATCATAATTCACCATGATCAAGTGGGATTTATTCCAGGGATACAAGGATGGTTCAATATCCACAAATTAATAAAGTGATAAACAATATTAATAAAATGAAGGAATAAAATCACTTAGTCATCTCAACAGATACAAGAAAAGCATGTGACAAAATCTAACATCTCTTTATGATAAAAACTCTGAACAAAGAGGATTTAGATGGAGCATACTACAACATTAAAAAAGAATATTTTTAGTAACAATTTTATTAATTGAAATTGTCACAAAATTCCCTGCAATTATCTTTAACATTGCTCACAGCTATTGTCTTTTTGTACTCATTTAAAAACTCTTTTTGTACCATTATGCTTATGAGAAAAAATCACCATATACAGATTCCTTGTTTATAACTGTTTTTAATGTTTTTCCAACTTTTTCCTTTTCTTTCTTTCTTTCTTTCTTTCTTTCTTTCTTTCTTTCTTTCTTTCTTTCTTCTTTCTTCTTCTTTCTTCTTTCTTTCTCTTTCTTTCTTTCTTTCTTATTCTTTCTCTTTCTTTCTTTCTTTCTTTCTTTCTTTCTTTCTTTCTTTCTTTTCTTTCCTTTTTTTAGATAGAGAGGGAAAAAGGTGGGAGCAGGGAGTCTCAAAAGAGAGGGGGAGAGAAAATCTTAAGCAGGTTCCACACCCAGTGCAGAGTCTGATGCTAGGCTCAATCTCACAACTGAGATCATGACCTTAGTAGAAATCAAGAGTCAGACATTTAACTGACTGAGCCACCCAGGTACCCCAATGTATTGCCAAATTTAAAAGGTATGAAATTGTAGACTTTTCATCTTTATTTCATTCTGGTAAAAACAAATACAACTAAAATAGGATCTCCAATTAAATAAACATTTTTCCCTCAAGTTTATATGTTCCAAACCCCATTATAAAATTGTAATTTTATATATACCATCAGCAACTAGGTCAAAATTTTCAGTTCCTCTCTTACCTTTATACAGATCAACTTCATGTTTTTCCCTTTGCAATCTGTCTTCAATAAATGCAATTTGCCAAAGGGTTTCAAAGCTGAAGTTTGGGATCTCCATTAATTGAATATTTAATTAAAGTTCCTCAACAAATTTTGTTCAAATACAAACAAAATGAAGACCTCTAATTATTTTTATGTATTGGTTAAGAGTAGCAAAGAGATATCTTGTACATCCAGACAATGTTCTAAGTTTTTTATTTTTTTCCTAGTCCACATCAGTTTTGTCATTAAAATTTTCAAGTTACCACTTCAGTATAAATATATTTTTAACTTGACTTCCCCAATTTACACTTTTTAAAATATGGCAGCTTAATTAGATAAATTAATGAATTATTTGTGTGCCAGTTATGAACACATATCTATTCCTTAAGTTTCTTTACTTAATAATTTAGTGGTCTACAGAATCTAGTCTCCAGATTTTCTAATTTAGTAGTTCAATGGTGTTCAAATGATTTTATATATGAAACAGAACTGCAAAAATAATTTATCTTCATGTTTAACTGTTTAGCCAAAATTTTAGAACATTCAAAATAATTATCAGCTGTTTTACTTTTAATGGAATGAACTTTCAAAACTTTATCTTAATTCTACAATTGGATGAAAATTTGAACCAGTACTAAAAACAAATTAATTGATTTTCTATTTGAAGCCTTGGCTGTGACGGATATAAAACTGACCTCATTTTTAGTCATGTGTGAAGTTCTTCTGTAAATAGATTCAATGCATTACCAGCTATTTCTGTACTTTACACATATCTACAAGAATATTGGAAACAAAAGTGAGCAAAATTAATTTACCAAAACAATCATCTAAGGTCATTGAAAGCCATGCTTCAGAAAATGATGTATAAAGGGACCTTTTGCTGCTGCCCAGGTTAAACTTCAAGCTTATATCTTGAAGCTATATCTTCAAGCTTAATCTTCTAAAGTAAAAACAAACTGCTAAAGTAGATGTTAATGTTAATGTTAACAGTGATATGTATTCTGGCTCTTATGTGGTTGTTGATATTTCAAGCCCTATGGTAGACATTCAGAACTCAAAACTACTTAGTTCAAGTTATACTTCATTATCAGCTTTCTTGAGAACTTTTGGGTTTTATAAATCCTTATACATATTATTTTGCCATTTTTAAGAACTCATTACTACTAAAACAATTTAATTTAAAATGCAACAGTATTAAATAATAAAATAGGTAGATATGCTGTTCAATAAATGACAAAACCACTGTGACAAGAACATCTAGAAAAACCTCTATTCTCTCTATGGCAGCAGTGCTCAGACTCAATTTTCTGCACATATTTAACATTTATTAACCTGAATTTCCCCACATTCCTCACTTAAGCTACCAACTGGCAGCCTGGCAGCCTTGTGACTTTGACAATCCATGGCCCAAGCCATTATATGTTCATTAAAGGCAACACTATCAAATACCACTAACTGAAGCCATAGACACTTGGCTGGCTCTGGTGGCTACCTTCTCCGTGTGCACCATTTATCACTCAGCTCTGCATACTGTCCTTTATAGTGACCCTGTGTCTGAAAAGGCTCAGGGAAAGAAAGTTTTTTTTTTAGATTTAATCCTGTGTTAGGGTGAGAACTCTGCATTCTGCCTACATATCTCATACATCATTATATGAGATCATGGCAGAGCCCTGAACTCTCAAGTGGAAGACTACTGAATCCATCTTGGGTCATCTTAATGCAGTCATTATGGTGACACTTTATTGAAATAAATTAAGAATTCGGGAAAAATGCTAAACTAAACAGAATATCCACTAACAGGACTAAAATGAGGCTGTCCTATGTAATTATGACTTTTATCACTCTACCTGAACAACAGTAGTCAGTCCTAAGTGTTTACAATGATTTTATGTGTGTTAGTACTATATTAACCAGAGTTGAAGTTTTGGGATGTAAATTGGAGGTCAGGAGATTCTCAGTGTGTTGGGGGATTAAGTTGGGGCAGGGATTCCCCAGCAGCTGAGGGCCTCTCTTCCTCTTGTTCTCACTGGGGCTGGTGATCCAGGAGGCTCTTACTCCTTGGAGGCCATGTGGACCATGAGGTCCACCACTCAGTTGCTGTAGCTGAATTCATTGTCACACCAGGAAATGAGCCTGACAAAGTGGTCATTGAGGGCAATGCCAGCCCCAGCTTCGAAGGTAGAAGAGTGGGTATCACTGTTGAAGTCGCAGGAGACAACCTGGTCCTCAGTGTAGCCCAGGATGCCCTTGAGGGGGCCCTCTGGTGCCTGCTACACCACCTTCTTGATGTCATCATATTTGCCAGCTTTCTCCAGGGGGCAGGTCAGATCCACAACTGACACGGAAGGCCATGCCATTGAACTTCCCATTCAACTCAGGGATGACCTTGCCCACAGCCTTGGTGGCACTAGTGGAAGCAGGGATGATGTTCTGGGCAGCCCCTCGGCCATCATGCCACAGCTTCCCAGAGGGGCTGTCCATGGTCTTCTGGGTGGCAGTGATGGCCTGGACGGTGGTCTTGAGGCCCTCCACAATGCCAAAGTGGTCATGGATGACTGGCCAGAGGAGCCAAGCTGTTGGTGTAGGAGGCACAGCTGACAATCTTGAGGGAGTGTCATATTTCTCATGGTTCACGCCCATCACAAACAAGGGGCATCAGCAGAAGGAGCAGAGATGATGACTCTCTTGGCCCCACCCTTCAAGTGAGCCCCAGCCTTCTCTATGGTGGTGAAGACCCCAGTGAACTCCACAACATTTCAGCATCAGCAACACCCCATTTGATGTTGGCGGGATCTCACTCCTGAAAGATGGAGATGGACTTCCCATTGATGACAAGTTTCCCGTTCTCAGCCTTGACCGTTCTGTAGAATTTGCCGTGGGTCGAATCATACTAGAACATGTACACCATGAAGTTGAGGTCAATGAAGGGGTCATTGATGGTGACACTATCCACTTTGCCAGAGTTAAAAGCAGCCCTGGTGACCAGGTGCCCAATATGGCCAAATCCCTTCACTCTGACTTTCACCATCGTGTCTCAGGAACGCGGCTGGCACTGTACCAGAAGATGCGGCTGTCTGTAGAAGGGGGAGGAACAGAGGCCTCTAAGGTTTTAAAGGCAGTTTGGCGTATAATTAATAGTAGAGGCTCTAGAGTCAGATCCTTGCATTCAAATGACTTTCTAGCTGGGTAACCATGACCTTCTAGCTGGGTAACCTAAGACCAGTTATTTTAACCACTTTCTGCTCCATTAACCACATTTATACTCAGTATTGACCTTAAGCTTTGTTATGAGGATTGAATAATATATGCAAAGTACTTAGAATAATACCTAATAAGTAGTAAGCACTGAAAAAATGTTAGCTATTATCATTACCATACCATACTGAAATGATCAGTTCATATTAATGGCCTCCTCCATTATATCATAAATACCTCAAGGATAGAATTTATCTTATTAAATTTTGTTAGGATAATATCTAGCTGAGGTAAGGTGGATAGTAGGCATTTAGCAAATATGTGCTGAACAAATTTGAATAGTCATGTGCTACTTCTCTTGCAGCATTTGCAGTAAGTGGTTGATTGTTTAATTTTTTGAACCCCACTACACAGTGAGCATCATTACAAAAGTATTCATGTTTAATTCATCTTATATAACTGTATTATATATCACTATCTATCTATATCTACATTTATACTTGTATATGTATCAGGGCCTCAATTAATGCTGAGTGAAAGATGAAAGAGTTCTAGCTTGTCTCATTCCAGATGCATGATATTTGGAAAGTCATTTCTTTTTTTGCAACCCAGTTTCTGCATTTTCAAAACATTAGTTCTGTGAGGGATGGTTTGGGTTAGAGAGAGAAGGGAGGAAAAAGGAATGCTCTAGCATACTTACTGCTCTAGCATACATACTGGTCTAACATAGGGCAGCATGTTCTTAAGTGGGCTCCACAGACCAGTGACTCCTTTTCAGGAAGCCACAGGCTTTCTAGAATAATGAAAAGTTGAAATTAGAGATATTGGTCAGACACTTGTCCTTGACATTGCTTTATTCCCTTGGAGAAAAGTGTGATCTTGTTGAACCTAGGTTGTTTATGAACCAGAACAGCCTGAGGTTTGTACATATTTACATAACCTGAAATTCATAATTAATTGGTTAATTTCTTCAAGAAAGGTAACACCGATTCAGAGAATTAAAAATTATGGCCCAGGGATCCCTGGGTGGCGCAGTGGTTTGGCGCCTGCCTTTGGCCCAGGGCGCGATCCTGGAGACCCAGGATCGAATTCCATGTCAGGCTCCCGGTGCATGGAGCCTGCTTCTCCCTCTGCCTATGTCTCTGCCTCTCTCTCTCCCTGAGTGACTATCATAAATAAATTTTAAAAAAAATTAAAAAAATTATGGCCCAGAACAAAGTCAGTTTTCAGACCTGAGAAGACTGTATCATGTTTAGACAACGTCACAGGCAGCACCTCTACCACCCCAGGCCTCCTCTTTCCCCCTCTCCTCAACCTGCTTTCTTGGTCCCTTATATGGGCACATCACTCTTCTGATAAATTTCTGTATTTTTGGTAAAATTCAGGAAGCTAAGAATTCATAATGTCTGCATATAATATATTCTTTAAAAGTTTCTTTTGTTAAATACATTTTGGAAGTCCAAATTGTAGCAAGGGTAAAAAAGTGCATGTATATGTTTAACTGCAGGAAAATGCAAAACCTTTCTTATACTGGTATGTGTTGTGAATGTCTAATAAGGAAATAGAATTTGCAGCATCTGCCAAACTTATCTGATCACAGAAAATTTTGTGGCCTGGTGTAATATGAAATGTAGTGTAGGAAAACTGAACTAATCGAGAGATAATCAGAGCCTGAACCATAGGATTTGTAGCATTTAAATAATGTCAGGAAAATTTAGAGCTAAATTTCCTCCCTACACTGTAGGATTTAGTTTTGTCAAGTTAGATTTAGATCTTTTATTATTATTTTTTTTTATGTATGATAGTCACAGAGAGAGAGAGAGAGGCAGAGACACAGGCAGAGGGAGAAGCAGGCTCCATGCACCGGGAGCCCGACGTGGGATTCGATCCCGGGTCTCCAGGATCGTGCCCTGGGCCAAAGGCAGGCGCCAAACTGCTGCGCCACCCAAGGATCCCAGATTTAGATCTTTTAAAATCTATTTAGATACTTCCTATGCAGTTTCTTTCTTGACAAATACCCACAGAAACATACATATACATATGCACACATATATATTCATATAAATGATTATAAGAAATTTAGAAAAATAACAGAGGTGATTGGGAAAAAAGTATTTCATGTTCTTCCTTTTAAATATAATTCTAGTTACACATCTTTGTACTTCTTAAGAATAAGAATAAAAAAAATTAAATATTTGATTTTAATGGTGGTATAGTATCCTAATTATGCAATTAACATTTTGAGCAAAAAGCTCCTAGATATGTCACATTATTTCCTTGGGGTATATTTCAGTGAGGGAATTGCTGAAAATAAAATATTTGAAAATATTATGGCTTCTGATACATGTAATTTTGTGATTTTATGTGAGGAAAGAAGGGTGCAAGTACTGAAAAGTACTTGCAAAGGAAATGAACTGGGAACATTCATAGTCACAAAGCTTGTTGTGCAGTATTACTACATTAATTATTATCATTATATATAATGTGCTACACATTATTATCATAATAATTATCATTAATATAGTAACACTGAGTTAACATATTTGCAACTCTTTTATACATTTTACATTTATTATCTTCATGAAACTCTGAGATGATTACTATTATTATTCTCATTTTAAAGATTAGGATTTGAGGCACAGAGATATTAAATAATTTTCTCAAAGTCAATCAACTAGCCAGGAGTAGAGTTCAGATACAAATTCAGGCAGTCAAACAGTAGAACTCTTTTTCTAAATCATTGCTAATTAGCAACTAACATAAAAATATATAGATATACAGCTCAACCAATATGCAGGAACCTATAATACAGTTCTGGATTTAACCATCCACCTTACCTTACCAGAATATCAAGGAAACTCAGAATTGTTGGGGGAGAGACAGAGACATAGGCAGAGAGAGAGGCAGGCTCCCCATGGGGAGCCCGATGTAGAACTCGATCCCAGGACATGGGGATCATACCCTGAGCCGAAGGCAGATGTTCAACCCCTGAGCTACCCAAGTGCCCCTGGGGGATCATTATTAAATGCCTTTGTCTATTTCTTTCTTTTTTTTTTTTTAATTTATTCTGAATACCCAGTCTCCACTTGGCATCACTTACTTTTTTTTTTTTTTTTGCATCACTTTAGCATTAAATCCTTGGTTAGGTAGATATTCTTCCCTGACACCTGTGTCAACATTGTCAAATTTAAAGGCAATATTATACCTATATATATGAGATTTCAGGGGAGATGTCTTAAGTCAATTATCATGGGGGAGTTAATCTTTCAATGGAGATATTAATTACAAAGCACACTCAGAGGCACATGAGGATATGTACATGCATTCCTGTTCACAGTGCTTATGGTCCAATCAAAATGGCAAGGAACACTCCCAAAGAAGCCAAGATTTTCATGGTTGTTTGGACAGAAAATCCCTCAAAAGTTCTAACTCTCTGTCTCTTTCATCAAACAGTCTAGCCATTTGCCTAGCTGACAATTATATTTCGTAGATCTAGAATATTCATTTTCCCAATCAATGTTTGGCTACGATTGGGTATATTTCATCTTAGTGAGAAGAAGCCACTTCCTAATTGTAATTTGGACTTAACCAAATTTCCTGTTTCCATCACATTTATTTTCTAGTAAACATACAAATTTAAATTTGCCTATATTCTAGTTGTAAAACATTTATTCCTTTTTAAAAGGAATATATTTCCATTTTGATATACTGGAACCGGTTCAGCACTCTATTAAGCACCAAATAAGTACTACTAATATTTTTCTTGGAAAATAAGCTAATATAGTTAGTTTTACTTGCCTTAAGAACTGACCAATGTGGGACAGGACGTGGCATATTGTAGGTGTTCTTATTTATGGACTGAAGTCCATTTATTGCACTTATACCATAATGACTTCATAATTCATAAACTAGAGTTCTCACTTCCTAAAACGACTCCCATAAGCTCTTGCCTCAACTATACAAGACTTCCCTATTGCTTTGTGTTTTATTTTGCCTAAATCTTCATGATTAAAAGACATTAAGAAATAAACTTTTTCAAGACTTAGATATTTGTAGAATGTATTCTAATTTAGGTACTAAGAACATTTGCTAGTTCAATATGAATATAAATTTAAAAAACCTATATAATGGTGTAGATTTCTTAAATGTTTTTTTCTACTCTAATCGTGTTAAGATGTGTTTCTTTTAACAACAATTATGAGAATTTTAATGATAATAATAATAATAACTATTAGCAATCAGATGCACAAGGTTTCTAGTGGAAATGTCATTTCAATATGGATCAGGGAAGCTGGACCTTCAAGGTTTCATTCTTGAGTAGTAAACAAAAACTTCTCTTTGAGGATTTTATTTAACTATTATTGTTTCTATTATGTTGTCCTTAGAAAAAACAGAAACTTATTTAAAGTAGTTTCCTTTCTTTTTTTCTACTACGTGGAACTTGTTCTTGTGATTTTGTGATGGAATCTCAGGAAGCCCATAAACAATGAAACATTTTCTGCCAATAAAGAACCAAACTACCTAAAGGAATTCATGGATTTTCATCTATATTGTATAGGGGATAGCATATAAGATTTTGTATTAATAAGAATAAATCTATTGTCTAAAAACTTCTAACACATACCAAAGGATATTGGTATCTGAGAGAGGCATGTGAAATGTATTTACAATTCCTTATAACATTTTTTTCAATTCCTTATAACATTTAGTGTAGTAACACAGTGTCTTGCACATAGTGGTATTTTAATAATTTTGTACTGAAATACAGAATCAATGAAAGGAGTTCTATACTATTCCATAAGGAGTTATTTATGGGCATGAAAACTATATCAACTTGACTTTTTGTATCATACTTGTTACATCCCCAAATTTGTTCCTCCCCGATTTCACTTCTGGTTAGTCACTGGAGTCACAACTCTATGATCAATAAGATCCCCCCACTTTTGTCTACTTACTTATTCAAAAGGCTAGCAGGGCAAAACTCATTTACAGTAAGATGAGTTGTTTGAGACTTAGAACACTCAAGTTTTCGTCCCAGTTTATTACCTACTTTAGAGAGTTCATTTAACCTCTTAGAGTGCTGGTTTCTTCATCTATCCAATTAGAAGAACAATATATTCTTAATAAATAAAAGAGTATATCAAACATTGTATTTTTTAAGTCAAAGATTGCTTTGAGATACCCAATGAAATAAGTTAAAGTGTTTTAAAATGTGTAAGGTTCAGGGAAAATGTAAATAATTATTTTGACAAAAACCTGAAACTGATTGCTCAGCACTTTTCCTGGATCTTTTCTATTTTCCTCTGTTCTCCAGCTGTTTTATTTTTATGTGTGTGTGACATCTAAAACTAATAATCTAAATATCTAACAGCCATGTAATGACAATAACTGTCATGAGTTGACTAACAGATTGCTTATCATTTAAAAGGTTCCGGTCTAGGATTCCATTCAAGTCTTGTTATAAGAATTGTGCATAATACAGAGAGGGAAGTTGAAGCCTAGAGAGGCTCAGCAACTTGTCCAAAGACAAAGAGTTACTGTATGTGGAGCTCATATTCAAAATGGAATATGTCAATTTGATTGAACAATTTGCTACCACACCCTCTTCCAGCACATCTGAATGCATAGCTTTCTTTATCCTTCTTTCTGCAACTGCCAACATAAAAATGCTGGGTGTGAAAGCTTCTAAGACCTCTTCATATGAGAAAATGAGAACCCAGAGAAAAATGAAAATTAGGTCACAAATTTAATATAAAACAGAGGTCAGATTTGAGAGGCCTTATCTATTGAATAGCAGCAGTTTAAATAGCTTGGAAGTCCCTTCGCACACAGAATAATCTCTGCAAATTCAATTCAGTTACATCAATGTGATTATGAACTATGTAATGACTTATGGAAATTTGAATTTAAGAGCAAACAGATTGATTTGTGCTCTGTTGACCAGAGCCTATTCTGTAGAGACAGGCACAAATTTTATTTTTATGTAAATTACCTCAAATGCAGTTCTTTCTCCTAAATTATATAAAACTGGCATTTGCCCATGTGCATTATTTCCTGGGCAGTAGGAACCTTGGCTGGCACCTGAAAGCCCAATGCAAATCCAAATGTGGATGTGAGGTAAAAAGTATTAGGGACAGAAGTGGTTTCCATTTTCAATACTAGAAATTGACAAATGCAATGAGGTGATGTCCATTTAGTGTAATTTAATAGAAAAGTTTGGAATTAGAATCAGAAAGAGCTGGGTTCAAATTCAATGTGGATGATTTTTACCCTTGGGGAAGTTGGCCTCTCTTACTTTCAGTGCCCATATCTTTTTCATTCTTTCAATATTTACTGATAACCACATATAAGCCAGTCACTTGGATAGGACTCTGGGAGATGAGCAATCCCTTGTTAAAGTCATTCACAATGTAAAGACAGGATAGACATAAACCTAAATAGAGGTCATAATTTCTCTAATACTGAAGTAAGATAATGATGGAGGGTGAAGGAAGATAGACTATTTTAAAGTTATCAGGTTTACTTCAGTAGGATTGGCTTTTGAGGAAAGGTAATCCTTGAGAAATATACCTTTTTTGGATGGTAAATTGTGTAATTATATCCACTTAGCAGGGCCATTATATACAATAAATAAATTAAATAAATAAATGCATATAAATACAATAATATATATATATATAAGGACTGAACCTATTGATATACATCTAATGGCTAGTTTTTTATAAGTGTAAAACCAGGAGTTAGGTCTTACTTTCCAAAATCTATTTTTCTGCTGTGTTTAAATAAAATTTTGCTAAGATTATAACCTTATTTTGTGCCTTATAAGTGATGTTCACCAGCCTAAAACCCTCATAAATAGCACAGGAGCATTCAGGACACTATATCTCAAATCAAAACATGCTTTTCATCCCTACTGATATAAATACAGTCAAGACAGTCATATTCTATCTCACACATACACACACACACACACACACACACACGCAACTACTTGAGTTAAATAAGGTTATAAGAACTCTTGTCTTGATTACACTTACCTTTGCTCCCCTTGCTCCCAATTGATCCACAGGTTCTTTACCTCACTGCTCAGTTTTGTTTTGTTTTCATTCTGGTCTCTGTTTTGTAACATGTCTGGATCATTACATCTAAAGCCTTTTATGTTGAATTCCAAGACATGAAGAGTTTATGAAAAGTAGTTTTATTTCAAAAGACATGTAAATGTTACTGTACTTTAAGAGAAGTACCCCCAGACTATGTTTTTGACTTTGGACATCTTCCCAGCCATTTCACATAAATGTATGACTGCATGAAATGTTCACAAATGAACATACCTGTGTAACCAGCCCAGATCAAGACATAGAACCTTCCCAGAAACCCCCCTGTGTCATTCCTGGTCATTCCCACCCCTCCAAATAAAACCATTGCCTTACTTCTAACACCAGAGATCCTAACCTGAAGTTTCTAAAAAATTGTTTCTGATATTTAAGTCAGGATATGGCCACTTCAAAATATTTTAATATAGGAAAATAAAAGTCACCTAAATTTGTTCTTCTCCAAGACTATATGATTGTTTTTCACCCTTTGAATTTCCATATACATTTTGGAATAAACTTCTATGCTTACACACACACACACACACACACACACACACACGTCAGAATTTTAATTAGGATCTCATCAAATATATAAATCAATTTGGGCAGAATCATCAAGTTTAGGATATTGTGTCTATCAGTTTATGAATATGGAATACCATTCCCTTTATTTAGGTCTTTATTTTCTCTTAATAATATGTTGTAGTTCTCTGAAAAATTTTCAGACATTATTCATTAGATGTATTACTGTGCATTTGATGTTTTATATTATTTAAAATTCTATCTTTTATACTTTATTTTTAATTATTGATTGCATATAGAAATTGATATTTCAAGTAAATCCTGAAGGTAGAGAACTTTCTAAGTCACTTAATTCTAATAATTTGTCTATAAATTATATTGCATTTTCTATATATACATTAATGGCATTTTTGATGATAAGATTTTTAAAATTTTTTCCTTTACAATTATTTTGTCTCTTAGTTATTTCTCATGTCCTAATAATTTTTATTACGAATGGGAGTTAAATTTTAGCAGCTCCTTTTCCTTTAGCTACTGAGGTAATTTTAGTCTTTTTCTGCTTTATTCTGGTAATGTGGTAAATTATATTAATTGATTTTCAATTGTAAAACCAATCTTGTACTCCTGGGGGGAAAAACATTATGATTTTTGGGCAATATCCTTTAACTTACTGATGGATATGGCTAATATTAGTTTATTGAGAATTTGTAGATATATACTAATAAACAGATTAGGCACCCAATAATACAGCTTTAAAATACATGGAACAGATAGAACTGTAAAAAGAAATAATATGATCATCTTAGTAGATGTAAAAAAAAGTATTTGCATTTTCTATCATCTATTCTTGATAAAACCCCATCAAACTCTGAATAAAAGGAAATTCTTCATTCTCTAAAGGAATTGTATAAAAAAATTATAGCCAATTTTATACTTGATGGTCAAAGACTTGAAATACTTCCTTCCCCCAAGGTCATTGATGTTTGCCCTCACCATTTCATTCAACTTTGTGCTAAAGGTTAGAGGGTGTTAATATGCAAAGAAATAAGAAATAAATAGCATTCATATTCTAAAGAATATATAGAACTTCCCTTATTCACAGACGACATAATCATCTATGTAGATAATCATGAAATTTACAGAAAAAGCTTCTAAAAGCTTTTACAGAGCTTTGAAATATAAGAACAATATCTAGCTATTATATTTCTGTATACTAGCAATGAACAATCCAAAATTACATTAAAAACAATACCATTTATAATATCATCAAATTATGAAGTATTTAGGGATAATTCTACCAAAAATATGTGAAAGTTTATATGCTGGGTGGTAATGTATCTTACTGTTTCCTATCTATTAGACTTTGGATAAAAAAAGTCTGCATGTGCTTGTTTCTACATCCATAAACATGGAGACAATTTTTCTCACTCTCAGTGAGAATGTAAGGATTGAGGTATTTCATATTGGAGTCATTAGCATGATATCACATCGTAAGAACTCAAAAAAAGATAAGTGTTATTTCAGACTTTGTCCCAGCAGGAAACAGAATTTCACTCAAAATAATGTCTTTGGAGAAAATTTTATGGAAAAATGATTTAGTAAAGTCAATCTGGTAGTGAAAAGGGGAAGTGTGACTTTAATGGACAAGGGAAGGAAACAGTGTTTCTAGGCCTCAGCAAATGCTATTACCACAGAGCAGGAGATGGCTAACAAGACCAGCAGTTATGGAGTGATTTAGCCACTGCTAAAACTGTGGCACTGATCCAGGTCAGGAGTAGGGTAAGATATGCTCTACTTCTGTTTTCTCTTGTCCTCTGTTAATGATTCCCACTGGTAGATGCCAGAAGACAGAGAAATAGGGCTGGATGCGGTTTTAGAGGTCAGCCCCTCTACATACAGCAGGAAAGAAAAGGACAGAGAGGACAGAGGATGAATCTAGTGTTATCAAATGGAGGTTAACCTGTACAACTCCTTTCTTCTCTTTCCAGAAACTTTTTCTTTTCAGAAAATCTGTTTTTTTAAAAAAAGAGATACTATGGGTGCCAATGGTTTTCAGCTTCACTTGTCTTCAAGCCACCTGTCTCTGGAAGTTTAGTACCCTTTAACAATTTGGCCATGTCTGTTAGAAAAATGAGACTGCAAGTTGACTTAATGATACCAGTGGTATGTTACCACCTATAATGCATACTCATTTTTCAACATTTGACACAAAGTAATTAAAATACTATAGAGTAACAGGATCTGTCCTAATTTTCTCATTTATTATGAAATATTGTTGGACAAAAGCAAGTATATCATAGCAACTCATCAATACAAGCAAGTGGTTTAATAGAAGATTCCAGATGAACAAAACAATTCATTTTGCATGATGGAATGTGACTGGCACACTTACTTGGCTGAGGTGACCAAACAGTGGTCCAAATTACGCTTTACTACATATGCATCTTCAAATTGGTGCCTTTGCACATACAGAGTCCTTCTATTTAAAGCATATTTGACCCTATTAGTGCCTATTAAAACCTTACTCATCCATCCCTCTTAGGCTGACTGAAATGAGATCTCAATATAGACTTTTCTAATTTCCCACCTAAAAGGAAACTTTGTCTTTAGGGATGCCTATAATATTGTGTTCCTTTTTTATTTTTAAAGATATTGTTTATTTATTTATTTGAGACAGAGAGAGAAAGCATGAGTGGGGTGTGTGGGGGAGGGCAGAAGGAGAAGCAGACTTCCCCCTAAGCAGGGAGTCTGATGCAAGGCTCAATCCTGGGATCCTGAGAACTCCACCTGAATGGAAAGCAGACACTTAGCAGTTAGCCATCAGGACCCAAGACTGACTTTTCTAAAAACAACAAATCCTTTCATTAGTCACTCCCACATTCCCAGCCTCATCTCCTCCAATGTCTCAGAAGTTCTCGGGCTCTACTACTGAAGCTACTTAATCTTAATTGGTCAGGCTTTTTCATAGCCCCACACTTTTGTTTCTCCTGACACCTTTACCTGGAACTCTCAGCCCACAACCACTCCCATAGACAGCTTGCTATCTTTGTCGATTCCACTGCAGCCTTCTAATTCAGTTCAAATATCATCTGCCTAATAAATCTTCTTGAATGCTGTCTTCTCCCTCCACATTTTCCCAATCTGTGCATAATTTGAATATATGATTTCCTATCCTAAATTATAAAAAGCTGATAGACATTTAGTTCTCTGAAGTCAGAATCCTGTCCATTTTTTTGGATCTGAAACATTATCACATTGTCTGGCATATATATATGCTTACTGGAAAAAAAAAAGAAATCAAATTCTTTAGTGAAATAAGTCAATCGGAAAAGGACAAACATTATATGGTCTCATTCATTTGGGGAATATAAATAACAGTGAAAGGGAATAGAGGGGAAGGGAGAAGAAATGGGTAGGAAATATCAGAAAAGGAGACAGAACATGGAAGACTCCTAACTCTGGGAAACGAACTAGGGGTGGTGGAAGGGGGAGGAGGCCAGGGGGTGGGGGTGACTGGGTGGCGGGCACTGAGGGGGGCACTTGATGGGATGAGCACTGGGTGTTATTCTCTATGTTGGCAAATTGAACACCAATAAAAAATAAATTTATTATTAAAAAATATTTTTTAAAGACTTTATTCATGAGAGACACAGAGAGGCAGAGACATAGGCAGAGAGAGAAGCAGTCTCCCTGCAAAGAGCCTGATGTGGAACTCAATCCCAGGACTCTGGGATCACTCTCTGAGCTGAAGGCAGACAACCACTGAGCCACCCAAGCATCTCAAGAAATCAAATTCGAATTGAATTTTATTTTCTCTGTTACTTTTGTGATTTACACTGTTATTTTTTAAAAAGATTTATTTATTTATTCATGAGAGACACAGGGAGAGAGGCAGAGACACAGACAGAGGGAGAAGCAGGCTCCCCACAAGGAAGCCTGTTACGGGACTGGATCCTGGATCCCAGGATAACGCCCTGAGCCAAAAGCAGACCTCAACCACTGAACCACTCAGGTGTCCCTGTGACTTACACTGCTAATTCTCTAAAAATGATGATATTTTTCAGTTATATATCTTCAATGTGGCTTAACCCATTGCACGTTATACTCTATGGTCATTAAAAAAATAAGTGCAAAAATTATTCTAGTTCATTGGTATATGTACATAACAAATATGGCACTTTTATAACAAAACTTTTATTAATATTTTCTCTTCCTGAATCATCTAAACATTATTTTGGCCCATAAGTTTACTCCAAAAGCCAGTTTACTATGGCAGTAAGGAAAGCCCAAGTTGCCTGAGACTTACTCACAAAATTATACTTTTAGGTTACTTCCTGACCTCCCATGTGCTTATAGGGCGTCTAGTTAGGTAATGAGGATACAATACCAAATGTGGCAAACTAAGCTAAAAGCCTCAATGGTACAAATGTGGAAACTGATAATAGTATAAGAAAACCACACACACAAAATAACTTCAGAGTGCAATATGTCTAAGAAAATAAGCAGAGTGATATAGAAAATAATGGAGGGAACTACTTTAGTGGGGCTTAATAAAATAGTTGGTGAATGTACTCAAGTGCAATAACAAAAGGATTGCTGCTTGTCCTGAAATTATGGTGTGTGAAGTTGAAATATTTTATAGATGAACTAACACTGCCCTGTACAGTGTGCTAAAAAGAATGAATGAACTCTAAGATGGAAATTCAAGTGGAATTCCTTGATTCATTCAAATATTTTTAAAAATGCTCTGAGTAATTTAGGCATGGTTCTTGTCTATGGAAACTGTAACCTACTGAAAAAGAGAGGATAAAGAGAATTTCATAAATAATCATTATTTGCAATTGGAGTTTTATTATACTTCCATGTTTAAATTCAGTGACATTTTTATTACTATCTCCAATTTGAAAATTATGAATAAAGTAAAAGGTCTAAATCATAGCCATCCTAAAACAAAGGGAAAAAATGACAGATAAAGTGAAATGCATCCTACACCACATGCAAGTGCTTTACCCCATGGTACTCCATTTGTTTTCACAATAATGCACTGTATTGGCAGTGGTATCCAAATACTTTTTTTAAAGGAATGATACTCACAGAGGATGAGGGCCCTGCTGTGGATGACACAGCTATGTATCAGAGGCAGGATTCAAATTCAACTCTGTCTAATTCAGGACCCTTCTTATTTAGCCAATATATTCTACCTCAAATGGAAAAATCCCTAATTAAAAATAATAATTTATTCGTGGAATAAATAAAATATTTGAATTCAAAATGTTCATTTTAGTTTCATCTAACTTCTATTAAGAGATTCAAGTATATTAGAATGTAAGGCTCCTTAGATATAAAAAACCTATAAAATAAACATTATATATATGTACCTAAATTGTTCTTATAACAGCCAAGTAGATATTATTATTTAATGGAAAAAAAATAAACAACCCCAGATGAGATGAAATGAATGGCCCAGAGTCACACTGCCAGTATATGGCACAAGCCTTTACACTCTAAAGGAACTGTTCCTTCTTTAATATGTTCTATTATAGGTCTGGTTATTGTGTAATATTTAAATTCATATCCATTCCAATTCATATTTTCAGCAACATACGTTTTTAAAAAATACATCCTTCATTTATGTAATTAGGTTATAAAATAATTCTCTTTTTTATTTCTAGTGCAAAGGAAGAGATCTTCAGGCTCAAATAACAGTTGTTAGCCCTAAAATATGCAATGACTTCCAAATTATGTCACTAAATGAGTTCAGCAACAAACGCCCTGATGGTCATAACATTAATATAATCATAAAAGTACCATTACATTAATTAGAACTTTGTAAATGCTGTAATTAAGATATTCTGTGACAGCTGTCTTTCCTGTCCCTGAGCGTTTGCAAGAAATCTCCCAACACCACTTATTTCTGAACCATCATCTGCCTAGAGCTGGGAGAAGCCATCTGTTAGTGGATTTGAAATGTTAAATGACAAAGGGATTTCAAAACCATTATAGCTCTTAAAATACTTTTTTGAGGAGAGAAAAAAGAAGCACTCAACAACCATTTCTAAGTGATTTTTAGCTTGACCCAGAATGGAGAATAACTTGGCTTATTTTTTTTTTATCTTTCATTAAATAGTAGAAACAGGCTGGAATTTGGCATCAGGTAAGTCTGACCTGATTGCTAGCTGTGGGGCCAAGCAAAAGTTAGTTAAGCTCTCCAAGCCCCCGTTTCCTCATGTTTGTAATAGGGAAACATCATGAATGAGAACAGTCATGCCCATTTTTCATTACTGTTGAGAAAATAAAAGGATAAATTTATGTGTAATACCTTATAAAATTTCTACTGAAGCTAATTTTATTTCAAAGTATCATTACTCTAAAGATGATATGCTACTTGTCTTTTTCTAGCTATTTTAATGCAGCTTTGGGAAATGTGTTTATTTCAATCTTCTAAACTACCTTACAGGTCAGTTTATTTTATTTATAGTTATTTTTATTCAACCTAAGAGGTAGCAGACAGGGTCTTAATATCTGATAAAGAGGGTTTGGGGCACCTGGGTGGCTCAGTCCGTTAAGCATCCAACTCTTGATTTCAGCTCAGGTCATGATCTGAGGGTTATGAGATGGGGCCCTACATCTGGCTCATGTGCTGGGCATGGAACCTACTTAAGATTTTCTCTCTCATCCTTTGCCCCTTTCTCTTACTTTCTCTAAAACTAGTAATAATAATAATAATAATAATAATAATTTAAATTAAATATTTAAAAAAGGGGTTCAATTTCAACTATAATCTGCTACTCATTTGATTATAAGAAAATCATTTCACTGGACCTTAGGTCGAAAATGATGGAAAAATTAGTGATAACATAGTTTAATTGTTAGGAAAATAAATTAAAGTAGCAATAATAATAGATCAAAATTTCTCTTTTTTAACTCTCATCCCTTATGCCCTTTTCATTATTATTACTCTTGTTATTATGAGTTTGGATGAGGCAGCACTGACCATACCAGGTTAACTTCTCTGTATGCTTTTTTTTTTTTTTAAGATTTTATTTATTTATTCATGAGAACACACAGAGAGGATTGAGAGAGAGAGGCAGAGACACAGGCAGAGGGAGAAGCAGGCTCCATGCAGGGAGCCCGACGTGGGACTCCATCGCGGGTCTCCAGGATCATGACCTGGGCTGAAGGCGGCGCTAAACCGCTGAGCCACCCGGGCTGCCCTCTGTATGCTTTATCTTGACAGCAATTCTATGGAGGATGTATTGTCATTGAGATCATTTGTGGACATATAAGGACTATGTCTTAAGTGATTTAGGTTAAGCTCAATGTCATACAGTTAGTAAGTGACAGAGCATTGAGAAAATTCAAAAACTAACTCAAACTTAAGTGCATACTTTTAATTTTTTCTTTGCAACCTGCAAAATATTACCAATTTGGAAAACACTAGTCTTACAAGATAAAGAACCCATAATCTGATTAGTGCTTTTATCTCCATCTGGTACACAAAGGTATTTCCCATTGATATGAAAAGTAGTAAAAAATTAAGTAAAACTTATTTTGTGTTTTACAAAAATTAACTAACTTAACCTTCCCCAAACAATGAAGTATTGTTATTTTCTTAATTTTACAGAAGAGATAACTGAGACAGAAAGGGTATTTTGCCTAAGACCACACAGCCATTAAATGGCAAATAGGATTTAGATTCAAGTCGTCTGAACTACTACTCTACATTGCCTTAAGAATCACAGAAAAAGATTTGTGTGTATGTGTGTGTTGCTTTGAAAGACTAATAATTGCTTTAGTAAAATAACAGCATACTATGTGTCAGTCTCTCTACACACCATTTCCAGTACTAACTTTCCTGAAGTTTGAATTCTTTCTCTTTCTCCCTCCCTCCTACATCCTCCTGTTTATTGTCTTCTTTCTTCTCCTTATTCTCTCTTTTTTTCCTCTCCTTGTCCTTCTTTTTCTGTAAGACAAAGTAATTGAGCCTCAGAGATGTTCCATGGTTTGACCAAGACTTCAGAGGTAATGAACTACAGAAGTGTTATTTGAACCTCTTTTAAAATGGTCTGATTGTTTCCAAAGTCTGAATTCTTTCTGCTAAAAACTGCTTATAACTCAGAGATCTCCAATATTTTTACAGAGCTGGCAAAGGTAGCAACTTCTCAAAATTGTAACTGATTAAGTTATAATTAACAAAATGTAAATGCTTTATGACTATTTTAGGAATTGATGACTGTTGAAACCTACTTTTAGAGAGATCCAAAAAATTATCTAGATCTGCATTTTCTTTCGCACAAGAGAGCATAATCGATTGGAACTATAGGACATACATGTAGGTTTAATATCAAGGGATTCTTGTCAAGCATCTCTCTTCAGGGTCTTAAGAGAATACATACTATAGCTTAAGGTGCATTAATTATATAACTCAGCCATTAAAAATGACAAATACCCACCATTTGCTTCAATGTGGATGGAACTGGAGGGTACTATGCTGAGTGAAATAAGTCAATCGGAGAAGGACAAACATTATATGTTCTCATTCATTTGGGGAATATAAATAATAGTGAAAGGGAATAGAAGGGAAGGGAGAAGAAATGGGTAGGAAATATCAGAAAAGGAGACAGAACATAAAGACTCCTAACTCTGGGAAACGAACTAAGGGTGGTGCAAGGGGAGGAGGGCGGGGGGTGGGGGTGAATGGGTGACGGGCACTGAAGGGGGCACTTGATGGGATGAGCACTGGGTGTTATTCTGTATGTTGGCAAATTGAACACCAATAAAAAATAAATTTATTATTAAATAAATAAATAAATAAATAAATAAATAGAATAAGTTTAGGAATAACTGAGAGGTATGCCTCATCTGTATGTCTGCAACTGAATCAGGAGGGCAAAGGCTATATCCAACTAAATTGTGTACATTTTGATTGCTATTATCTCTGAAACATATGTACAGTGTTCTACTTGAGGGAAAACAATCTTACATAAGTCTTATAACATTATTTGCAATATTTTCGAAGGGCAACCAACTTGTTGGTAATGACTACAGATGAAAACAATTACAATTTTGAAAAGCAACAAAGGTATCAATGAAAGTTTAAGTATTTACTATTTATGTATTCATAAAAGGGTTGACATTCCAGACCTGCCTCTCAAAGAGATAATTTGTTGTGATATCTTTTCTACATCTCTGCCCTTGATATACAAACACCATATTAACAGTTAATGCTAATGTTATTACACTAGAGGTTATTGCTAATTGTTTCTTTCAGTTCATACTACTTGACTACTTAAAGCTCTTCCATGGAGAAAACTTTAAATCTGGCCCAGAAACTCTACATTTTAACCTATCTTTCACTTGTATACTTGAAAATGGGATTTGTCAGTGCAAATATGGCAGGCAACCTACAAGCTTCATGTTTTGACAGACTCAGGTCTACCAGGATATCTAATTGGATTGTACAAACTTGCTTGTTTTTGAGTAATATGTGACCAATGGGGAAAAGTGGGGAAATAAAAAGAAAGCAAATATTCCATAAGCTGAGAAAGACAAATCATTAAAAGTTATGAATTATAACTAGAAAACACGTAAAAATTTCTAAGAAAGTAAGAGGCTGAGGGAAAATGTCATCAGCTTTAAGCAAAAAAGTAATATGAAGAAGAGATGAAAGGATGAAGAGAATTTTTTTAAATTCATAATAAAATATCAAAATATAAGCTGCATTCAAGGTAATAATATCAAAGGTAATTGGAATTCAATTAGAATTCAGTTAGAAATTGAATTCAAGGGATCCCTGGGTGGCACAGCAGTTTGGCGCCTGCCTTTGGCCCAGGGCGCGATCCTGAAGACCCGGGATCGAATCCCACATCGGGCTCCCGGTGCATGGAGCCTGCTTCTCCCTCTGCCTGTGTCTCTGCCTCTCTCTCTCTCTCTGTGACTATCATAAATAAATTAAAAAAAATTAAAAAAAAAAAAGAAATTGAATTCAAATGTGAACACAAATTTCATCCATTTCTGAATTTATTATAAATATCATAATATAAAAATAAGAAGAAAACAATGTAAAATTAGGACATAGAAATCCGAGATAAAATTTATTAGTTTTGCTCAGGTAGAAACCAAAATTAGAAATGACAACTACCCACCATTTGCTTCAATGTGGATGGAACTGGAGGGTACTATGCTGAGTGAAATAAGTCAATCGGAGAAGGACAAACATTATATGTTCTCATTCATTTGGGGAATATAAATAATAGTGAAAGGGAATAGAAGGGAAGGGAGAAGAAATGGGTAGGAAATATCAGAAAGGGAGACAGAACATGAGAGACTCCTAACTCTGGGAAACGAACCAGGGGTGATGGAAGGGGAGGAGGGCGGGGGGGGGGGGGGGGGGGGGGGTGAATGGGTGATGGGCACTGAGGGGGGCACTTGACGGGATGAGCACTGGGTGTTATTCTGTATGTTGGCAAATTGAACATCAATAAAAAATAAATTTATCATTAAAAAAATAAAAAAAATTAAAAAATAAAGGGGGGGAGAAACTAAAATAAATATAATAGAAACAATAGTTATAAGCATAATGAAATAAAACTTTCATAACAAAAATCGAAGCATATAAAATGAAAGGGCTCTCCAAAATCCAAATAAATCTAATACATATTCTTTTGAAGTCACACAGGACATTATCCAGAACAGATCATATATTGGGCTACAAAACAAGTCACAACAAATTTAAAAAGATCAAAGTCATAGCATGCATCTTTTCTGACCACAAAACTAAAAATAAACCACAAGAAAAAAATCTGGAAAAAGCACAAATACATGGAGGCCTAAATAACATGCTAGTAAGCAATGAATGAGTCAACCAAGAAATCAAAACAAGAAAAAAATTAGGAGGCCAATGCTTTATCCATCAGGCCACCAGGGCAAAAAAGAAAAAAAAATATAGAAACAAATGAAAATGAAAACACAACTGTTCAAAATTGTGGGGCACAGCAAAAGATGTTCTAAGAGGGAAGTTTAGAGCAATACAGGCTTACCTCAAGAAGCAAGAAAAATATCAAATAAATAATCTGACTTTACACCTAAGGGAGCTAGAAATAGAAAAACATCCAAAACCAGTAAAAAGAAGGAAATAATAAAATTAGAGTAGAAATATATGTTATAGAAACTAAAAAACAAATCAAACAAAAACAAGAACAAGAGATTGATGATACCAGGAGCTGATTCTTTGAAAAGATCAAGAAAATTGATAAACTTCAAGCCAGACCCTTCAAAAAGAGAGAGAACGAACTCAAATAAACAAAATCACAAATGAAAGGAAGAAATAACAACCAACACCACAAAAATGCAAACAATTGTAAAAGAACGTTATGAAAACCATTATGCCAACAAACTACACATCTTAAAAGGAATGACTAAATTCCTAGCCACATACAGACTACCAAAATTGGAACAGGAAGAGTTAGAACATTTGAAGAGACCAATTACCAGTAAAGATATTGAATCAGTAATCACAAAATTCCCAGAAAATGAAAGTCCAGGACCAAACAGCTTCACAGGCAAACTCTACCAAACCTTTCAAGAAGAGGTAATGCCCATTCTTCTCAAATTGTTCTAAAAAATAGAAGAGGAAGGGAAACTTCCAAATTCATTCTATCAGTATTACTTCGATACTGAAACCAGATACACTACCAACAAAGTAAACTAAAGGCCAATATCGCTCATGAGTAGATGCAAAAATCCTCAACAAGATATCAGCAAACCAAATCCAACAACACATTAAAAAAATCATACACAATGTTCAAGTGGGCTTTATTCTTGGGATGCAAATGTGGTTCAATATCTACTAAACAATCAATGTAATACGTAACACCAATAAGAGAAAGGATAGAAAACAGGATCATTTCAAAAGATGCAGGAAAAGCATTTGACAAAGCACAATATCCATCGGTAAAAACTCTGCAAAATAGGTCTAAGAGAGAACATACTGCAACATAATAAAGGCTAACTATGAAAAACCCACAGCTAACATCATCTTCAATGGTGAAAAACTAAGTGTTCTTCCCTTAAGATCAGAAATAAGACAAGGATGTCTACTCTTAACCACTTTTATTCAACATAGTACTGGAAGTCCTGGTCACAGCATCTGGATAAGATAGAGAAATAAAGGCATCTGAATTGGTAAGAAGTAAAACTCTGCAGATGACATGACACTAAATATGGAAAACCCTAAAGACTCCAACTAAAAAGCTACTAGAACTGATAAGAGATTTCAGTAAAGTTGCAGGATACAATATCAATGTACAGAACTCTGTTGCATTTCTATACACTAATATTGAAGCATCAGAAAGAGAAATTAAGAAAATAATCCCACCTACAATTGTCTCAAAAATAATAAACTATCTAGGAATAAACTTAACCAAAAAATGTGAAAGACCTGTATTCTGAAAATTCTAAAACACTGATGAAAAAAATTCAAGACAACACAAAGAAATGGAAACACATTTCATGCTTTTGGATTGGAAGAACAGATATTGTTAAAATCTCTATACTATACTACCTAAAGCAATATACAGATTTAATGCAATCTTTATTAAAATACCAGAAGTATTTTTCACAGAACTGAAACAAACAATCCTAAAATTTGCATGGAACCACAAAAGACCTTAAATAGCCATAGCAATCTTGAACAAGAAAAAGAAAACTGGAGGTATCACAATTCCAGATTTCAAGTTATTTAACAAAATGGTAGTAATTAAAACGGTATAGTACTAACAGTAAAATCCTAAGAATAAACTCACAAGTTATATGGTCAGTAATCTTTGACAAAGAAAGAATGAATGAATGGGTAAAAGACAGTCTTTTCAACAAATGGGTCTGGGAAAACTGGGCAGCCGCATGCAAAACAATGAAACTGGACCACTTTCTTTTACCATACACAAAACGAACTCAAAATGGTTAGAGACCTAACTATGAGACTTGAAACCATAAAAATCCTTGAAGAAAGCACAGGCATTAGCACATCAGCTATAGTAATATTTTTCTAGGTATGTCTCCTGAGAGAAGAGAAATAAAAGCAAAAATAAACTACTGAGACTATATCAAAATAAAAACTTTCTGTACATTGAAGGAAGGAAACAACAAAGCAAAAAGGCAACTATTGAATGGGAGAAGATATTTGTAAATGGAATATCCAATAAAGGGTTAGTATTTAAATGCATAAAGAACTTACACAACTCAAAACCCAAAAAACAATAATCCAATTTTAAAAATGGGCAGAAGACATGAAATGATATTTTCCCAAATAAGATATCCAGATGGCCAACAGACACAAAGAAATGCTAAACATCACTCATCATCAGGGAAATGCAAATCAAAACCACAATGAGATGCCAGTTCACACTGTCAGAATGGCTAAAAAAAAAAAAAAAAAAAACAACAACAACAACAAAAAACAATAAATGTTGGCAAGGATATGGAGAAAAGGGAACCCTCTTGTATTGTTGGTGGGAAGGCAAAGTGGTACAGCCACTGTGAGAGACAGTATGAAGATTCCTCAAGAATTTAAAAATAGAACTATCCTTTGATCCAGTAATTGCACTACTACGTATTTAAACAAAGGATACAAAAACACTAATTCAAAAGAATACATGTACCCCTAGGTTCATTGCAGCATTATTTACAATAGCCAAATTATGGAAGCAGCCCAGGTGTCCATCAGGAGATGAATGGGTAAAGAAGTGAAATAGATGATGATGATGATAGATAGACAGATGATAGATAGATAGATAGATAGATAGATAGATAGATAGATAGATGATAGATAGATAGATGATAGAATGCAATGCTATTCAGCCATAAAAAAAGAATGAAATCTTGCCATTTGCAACATTGAGCAAGAGAGTATAATGATAAGCAAAATAAGGGAGTCAGAAAAAGACAAATGCCACATGATTTCATTCATACATGGAATTTAAGAAACAAAACAAAAGAGAAAGAGAGAGAAAAATCAAGAAACAAACTCTTACCTAAAAAGAACAAATTGATGGTAACCAGAGGGGAGGAGGGTGGGCAGATGGGTGAAGTAGCTGATGGGGATTAAAGAGTACACTTATCATGATAAAAAAATAAAAGAAAATAAAATAATAAAAAATAATGGCATAACTGGGAGCCTCATATGTGTAGGTATGCTATATTTACTATCATTTTTAATCATTACAATTGTCCATTACATAGTAATCACTCTAATATTTTGGATGAATCAGCTGAGTCTCAGTGAGCTTAATGATATTAGTACATGCAAAGACTGCTTTATTTAATGCACACAATACCCATTCTTATGTAGATATTTTCCCCTACATTTTACAAATAGGTGGTAAAGTGGTGTTTTCAAGATTATCAAACTAGGGTGTTAGACCTATACTCACAGTTTATAACATTTAATTACATATTGTGCCAAGACCAGAATTTAAATTGCAATTCATCTAACTTTAAGAATGTTAACGTTTTTCAATAAACTACTCAGGAAGTGAGTAAGATACCTTGGGAAGTTTGGGTAAATATGCATAGCTCAAAAGACAGTGGTTAACATTACCATGTGCCAAAGACTGAGTTTACAGACTGTTTTATGAGTTTCATTTTTATTTGTTTATAGATATAGAAACCATACATTATCCCTGAGTCCTCAAAGTTCAAGTCACTTTCTATAATTTTCTCTGATTTATTTATTATCTCCTCAATGAATACTAGAGAAATAGATGTACCAAGTATTTTTGTTGTTAAGATTCTCAGATTACAAAGTAACTGTAAGGAATGACTTTATTAGTGTATTTCAGTGAACTAACAACAATTTTAATTCTAAAAGTGGTTAGGATATGCCAGGAAGCTCTTTAAATATTTAAAAGGTAATAGAAATGGTAGATAAAAGTACAGTATAACATATTGGAAAAGAGCACTTGATTTGGTTTCAGAAAACTGAGTCTTTGTCTCAAGACTTCCAAGCTGCAGAGATCTAGCTGAACCTCTGACCACCAGTTTCTTAATTTATAAAGTAGATTAATAAAATAAACCTCACATGGCTGATGTCACTTAAATTAAGAATGAAATATGGAACCATCCAATTGTTTCTCTCTTTCAATTGATTGTTCTGGGAATATCTAGTCTGAGTCAGAAAGTGATATAATTAACTAACTTCATTCAGTATTCATTTATTCAGTTCAATTTGTATTCATTATGTCTCCCCTGTCATAAAGAGGAACCCCGTTATGTACATAGTACCTTTGGCTAAACAGTTTATCTGTAAATTGTCCCTAGGTTTTAAAAAGTACTCCTCATTAAAAATACCTACTTAATATTGAGATCAGTTTTATTCTGGGTGTTATAGAATGTATATTTTCTGGAAACAAAGGGTGAGAATTCTTCTCCAGGATTTCTATCAGAGTTGAGGGAATTTCAGGTTTTGCAACTGAAAAAGGATATTGAAGATGACCCAGACAATGTCCTAATTCTTAAGAAAGGACTATCAGATCTAGAAAAGTGAAGTCGCTCGTCCAAAGTCATGTACTTATTGGTAGATCATGAAATTAAACTAATATCTCCTCTCTCTTAGTCTAGTACCTATTATCCATGCTGCTAGAGTTGAATTCAATCAGTAAAAAATGACAAACCATGATGCAACTTGTTTGAAAGTCCTGATCTTCTTGACTTTCAAAACTGTTTTTACAGTTTCTAAATTACTCAACTACAAAAATGCAAACTTCTTGAAAATTCTCCGAAATGTCTCTGAGGCCCTCAAGCCCACTTTATAGGCTTACCCTTATCTTAAATCCTATCCTTTAGCAATCCTCTTGGGGCTTAGGGAATTGTGCCAAGTCAATACAATTGAATTTATAATTTAGATATCTTGAGTGTAAATTGTATTTGCTCCTGCTGCCACCAATCATTGCTCAATTTTTAATAACCCATTGGACATTGATCAATTTCAAGGTCAACCACCCTGAATAATCAAGCAAGTGCCATCAGTTCTCTGAATTCTGTAAACAAAAATAGCTTATATTTTAGCATGTAAAATGTGGTTGAAAGGAAGGGTAAATGGTTTTGTGCCTCAAAACATCCAAACACAAATAGTCTGAAACCAAAGAACTACAAGTCTCAACATACAGTGTCTTCTGCTTTGAGATTTGGACTTTGAGCCAATGAAATCAAGAATACAGGTATTTTTGGCAGAGTCAGTCTAAAACCCTGTAACCTCTGATTTCAGTTCAATGCTTTTATAATGACAGCATTCTTTATTCATGAATCTCACCAAGTGATGATGAAAGTTCATAAAAAATGGAGGACTTTTTTCTAAAAATCTGTAAGTAGTGGATTATGGCTGAAAGGAAAGCCAGATGGTGCCTTTATTTCCTACTCAGCAACTGTAAATGTATAATCATAACATTGGTCATCATTTATGGAGAGTCTGCAATATAGTTTACCCATATGACAGGTTGATCAGGGCTATTGTCTATGAAGCCACACAGCCTTAAACTCTCATCCTGATCTGTCACTTGCTTGCTGTTCACATTTGGATAAGTCACTAAACTATTCTGAATCTCTGTTTATCTATCTTTAAAAAGTGAATAATGCCAAATTCAAATCAGGATGTGGTGAAAATTAAATTGAATCATATGTGTAAGAAACATTGCCAAGAGGACACCTGGGTGTCAGCTCAGTGATTTAGTGCCTGCCTTTGGCCCAGTGTGTGATCCTGGAGACCCAGGATGGAGTCCCACGTCGGGCTCCCTGAATGGAGCCTGCTTCTCCCTCTGCCTGTGTTTCTGCCTCTCTCGGTGTCTCTCATGAATAAGTAAATAAAATCTTTAAAAAAAAAAAAAAGAAAGAAACATTGCCAGGGCTGACAAATTACAAGAGCAAAATGAATATTAGATATTGTTATTTATTCATATCTGAAAACCTGGTCTGAATATTATCATCTTCATCCCTTCAGAACCATTAATTATCCTTCCTGTATTGCTCAGTGAGTGAGTAGCAGAATTATGATTTGAAAGCAAGGATCTCATTTTACAAGCTATGGTTCAGATCTGTAAGACTATAACCTACACTCTCGCTTTTTTTATTCTTTTAATTCTCTATTTAAATTCAATTCAGTTAGCATATACTGTATTATTAGTTTCAGGGGTAGAATTTAGTGGTTTATCATTTGCATATAACACCAGAAGAATGAAACTGGGTCACTTTTCTATAACATACACAGTAAACTCAAAATGGATAAAGAAATAAATGTGAGCCAGGAATTCATCAAAATCCTAGAGAACACAGGTAGGATCAACTTCTTTGATCCAGGCCTCAGCAACATTTTGCTAGACACTTCCCACATTCCTTCTAATACATGATGTCTCCCTACTTTCTGTATTAAATGATTGTGTCAAAATGAATTCTGATTTATGCCTTAACTTTTAATTCAATTTACAGACAAATCCAGTGGTATTGTGGGAACTCACTATGTATTGGAAAAGAAAAAAACTTGGTGTATTTTTCTATTGATATTTTATTGACAAAAAAGCAATATACCACAAAATGTAAATATAATCTTCTTCAAAGTATAAGCATCAATTTGGGAAGATAATTAACTCTGATGTGAGTCTATTTTTATAATCCATGCATCAATTATTTCTCAAATAAAGTTGACATGACAGTTTTTTTTTTAGTTCTATTTTGATTTTGTAGACTTTTCTATTGATAATCTGTTTCTGTATCACTTCTCATGCCCCAAATCTCATAAGAACTTTCATTAAGCTACATCTCAAATTTATTATATATAAATAAACTTAGAATAATGATACATTGTCTACTCTCATTATAATGATAAAGAATGGTAGCACATAAATAATTCCAGTAAATGCAGTAAGTCTTCTGGTAACAGAATGCATAGGGTAAGTGAAAGGACAAAGTCTCCAATGCCAGTCTTAGGTGGAAAAGTTACAAGTGAGAGGAAACTACCAAGGAAGGATCCCAAGAAGAGGTATTAACTTTAAAAAGTAGAGAAAAGGGAAGGAAAACACTAAAGATCCTCTCATATGTATTGCCCTTGTTAAGCAAAAGGAATGCTTAAACATTTGGAATGATTTTAAATCACTGAGTGCCAAACAGTTCTGGACACTGAAAATAGCTGCAGCTTATTTAATACCAGCACAATAAGTTTACTAATATAGTTTTTGTGTATTTCAGCAGTTTAATAATTTTGCTCAATTTTCTTAACTTTATCTTTATTGGCATGAGGCAGCTGGTTTAGCATGTGGTGGTAGATGCTGTAAATTTGTAAAATACATTACCCAGCAATAGCTTAAAAGAATCAATAAAGTTATTGTATGTGCTGACTCAACATGTCCTTGTTTAGATTAGCAATGCATATTTTTACATATATTAGAGGAATATTGGGGAACTTAATATCATCAGAACAAAGAGATAGTGTCAACAAATAGTATAAAATCAACAGCAATTAACTAGATGAATATACTCTATGGATCACAATTTATATTTCTATTTCTAACATATATCACATGACTGAAGTATATAATAATAAATAATAATTTTATTTTATTTTTATTATTTTTTTTAAAGATTTTATTTATTTATTCATGATAGTTACACAGAGAGAGACAGAGAGGCAGAGACACAGGCAGAGGGAGAAGCAGGCTCCATGCAGGGAGCCCGACATGGGATTCGATCCCAGGCCTCCAGGATCGCACCCCGGGCCAAAGGCAGGCGCCAAACCGCTGTGCCACCCAGGGATCCCTAAATAATAATTTTAATAATGCTTTAATATATTAGAGCTCTTGAATTTTAATGTACTTTCACAAATTAATCTTCTTTAAGCTTCCCACTATCGTGTGAGACATAAAATATATAAAACATGTCTGCTTTCCTGTTGGTATAACAATGTACAGGTTATGCTCCTCAAAGTATCAAGTCATTTAAAATAACTTATTATTGAAATCTATTACTCTTTCCATGGCTTGAATCCAAATCATCAGTAGAGACAGAAAAACGTGGCAGCAGCTCAGGAAATCACTTGAGTTCAACACAGTTTAGGAACAGTTCTGCAAAAAAACTGGAAGAAAACCCATCTGTCCAACAAAGATTTATTGAGTAGCTACCACAGGACAAAAACCAGGCTAGTTGTTAGGAATACAACAATAAAAAATACAAGGATGATCCCTCAAAGACATTACACAGTATTTGGGAGAAGAGTAGTGAAAATGGTGAGAAAATATTGAGTTCCTTGACAGCAGATAGAAAACAGCTATGAAAAAGATTTCAATTCCTGTTAAGGAGCTCAGATTTTATTCTCCAGATAAAATAAAGCTCTTTATTTGAAAGATTTTTGCAGGGGAGTGACAAAAACATGTTTGTTTGTTTGTTTGTTTGTTTGTTTTTCTAGAAAGATCATCCAAGTTTCACAAAAAGAATGGAATAGTGGGAATAAACAGCAGATAGGTCAGTGAAGAGAACTTTGTAGCAATCTAGGGGAGAGCACTAGTATTATAGAAATGGGATAGAGATAAACAGATTTTAAAATAATTAAGGAGGGAGAGTCAACAGGATTTCCTTATTTGATGGTGTGGATGATTATGAAGAAGTCGGAAGAGTCAGATAACCTTCAAGTTTTCAGCCTGTAGGATTGAATGAATGGTAGTCTCACTTCTTAAGAAAGGAGAGGTGACTTAAATTTCTTTGTCTGTTAAATTTAGAATTGCCCAAACTGTTATTATATTATTGATGTTTGTTTTTTTTTTCTCCCCCACTTTGAGATCAGGGGCATTTTATAGATTTTAGTAGCCCTAGCTCAATAAATGTGTATGGGATGAATGAAAGAATGAATAAATGAGTGAAAAATAAATGAATTACTGGATACTACTTCATTTGATTCATCGGCTTTGAAGGGATGGAAAAGTAGATGTTTTTAAGTCCATTTTACAGATGAGAGCTCTAATATATGATTCTGTGCTTACCTACTGGGTAACCATGACCAAGTAGGTTATAGCATTTGATCAATGCTATCAAACAGGTAAGCATGAAAACAGAGCCTGGAACACAGTTCCTTTCATTTACACTGTAGGTCTCTTTCACTGCATCAGCCTACTTCTTACTTATTACATGTTTCTCCATTGTCTCAGTTCTAATGAGGAAGTGCACATGAGTTATGTTGTCTCCATTTTCAAATTAGCCAAGAAGATGTGCACAGATTTTCCCTGTAATAAATCACTAGATATCATGGGGCATCTAATAATCTACAAAATTACCATAATTAATGAGGGCATGTAGTTGGTGAGTGGATCCATCAAGCTGTTCCTAAGTTTGCACAGTAGGTAAAAGATCATACACAAAGAGTGATTATCAGCATCCCATGGTCAGTTTGAGAGAAAACACACACACATACTGCAGAGAGCAAAAAATGCTCTCTTTCAAACTGAAAAAACAAAGCACTTATGATTCTGATGTTGGGTAAACGTGACTGGCAGAGAGAATTGCTCCCATAGAATCAAACCCAGACATCAGATTCAGAGTTATAGAAACTTTGTATAGCGTTCCTAAAATCTAAGTAGTTTTCACATGGTATTTGAAAAATTTAACAAAAGAAAAACAAAACTCTCCAATGTAAAAATGTCACACTAAAGAGGAAAACAATAATTTCTAAAACTAACTGTTGGTAGAAGTTTCATCCTCTTACACACCTTAGCTTTTCAGAAGTCTCAGAAACACTGTTTAGTTTGAAAAGTTATTAAATACAAATAAGGCTTTGAGTACCTAGGAGCTCATAGAATAATACATGAGATGGAACTAAAATCACATAATTGAAATACAATATGGTTCATGCATAAATAGAGGTGTCCTGATTGGTGTGATACAAAGCATCAAAAATGTGAAGTCAAAAAGGGAAAGTATGAATACTAGCCAAGTCATTACATAGTTTTGTTGACTAAAGAAATAAACATTTTTGAGTCATACTGCCCACATCTGTTAAAAGATGACAGTAATATATTTTATTTGATATGTTATTATTATTTTTTAAAGGTTTTATTTATTTATTCATAAGAGACACACAGAGAAGGCACAGACATAGGTAGAGAGAGAAGCAGGCTCCTCACAGGGAGGCTGATGCAGGCGGGACTCAATCCCAGAACTCTGAGATCACACCCTGAGCCAAAGGCAGACGCTCAACCGCTGAGCCACCCAGTCCCTATTTAACATATTATTGAAGAAAGATTTATTTACTGTTTTAAATAAACCTAGGACTGTTTCAGATTGTAGATGAGGTCTTATCAAGTTTTGGGGAGATACATCACAGTTTTTCAGGCAGCTACAGGAAAGGAACATTCTGGATAGCAGGAAATGTACGTACAAATTGGTGACAGTTAAAAGAACTTGGTGTTCATGTAATACAGCAGATGCTTTGTCAATACTTCTCTTCAGTTCCATCCTAGCTTCTTTTTTCCTGCTCTAGGAAACTAGATTAAATGGCTTAGGAGGGAATCTGAAATATCTGTCCTCTCCCTTCTTTTTACTTTATACCCCACCATTCATGTCATTCATGCAGTCCAAAGTGAAAGGCAACTGGTAAACAAAAACATCAGAGACAAAATTTTCCACCTCTCTGAGCCTCATTTTACTTATTTTAAAAACCCACATAACGTTTTAAACACTCATGGGATACAAACTCTGGTCAAAAAGGTTAAATCTCTGTCAGTTGTTAGTTCATTTTACTTCCATTCTTACTGCCTCCTAAATAGGAGGCATTTTACAGAAAACAATCAAAGCCAGACATCAGGGACATTTGCAAAGACTATCTCTTCCTAAATTTTGTACATTTTCTAGATAAGTGCAATTCCAGATAAGAACAGAAAAAACTGAGGAAAAAAAAAAAAGGCCAGTCTCTCTGATTGAGGTAGGTATCTTCTAAACTAGACATAGATATAGATGCAAATATGTAGATATAGATGCAGGTATAGTGTGTATATATATATATATATATTCTATCAGTCACTTGTGAAGCAAAAGCAAACAAAGCAGTTTAGAAAATAATGCAGAAAGAATACAATAAATGAAAGAAAGCATACAGATAACTAAGAGTAATCATGACCTTAGCCTTTAGATGATATACATATATAGAGTTTGCTAACTTATGCATTAATTCTATATTAAATAAAAGCTTAAGATATCTCAAGAACAACATATATAAATCATAGTGAATTCACACAAGGAAAAATATACTAATTCTATAGAGTCATATGTTCTTAAAGAAGAAGGACATGTAAATAAAAATACTAAATGCATACCCAAAATGACATTTCCATGTAGCTGAGCATTTTTGCAAAAATAAATATAGAAACTATAAACCAAAACTAATGGGATTGATTACTTACAGGACCTCATATTAGGAACAGGATGAGGAGGGTAAGGAATATAGGGTAAGAGAGTGACAGGGCTCTAAGTATATACCTCATTGTACACTTACAACTTATGGAACCATGCTAAAGTTTCACATACTCAGAAAAACAGATGAAAGATAGATAGATGATAGATAGATGATAGATAGATAGATAGATAGATAGATAGATAGATAGATAGATGATAGAGAAAGAAAGAAAGAAGAAGAAGAAAGAAAGAAAGAAAGAAAGAAAGAAAGAAAGAAAGAAAGAAAGAAAGAAAGAAAAAGGAAGAAAGAAAGAAAGAAAGAAAGGGACAGGCCACAAAGATAGGGTAAATTTTAAAATAACATACAAACATAAATAACTGAATCTAACTGAAATGAATAACCAAAGCCTGGGTGGCTAGGTTGGTTAAGCAACCAACTCTTGATTTTGGCTTAGGTCATTTCAGGTCATGAGATCAAGCCCCCTGTTGGGCTCCATGCTGGACGTACAGCCTGCTTGGGATTTTCTCTTTCCCTCTCCCTCTACCCCTTATCTCTCTCTTTCTCTCCCTCTCTCAAAAAGAAAAAAATGACAGAGAGGGAGATACACCATATGAGACTCTTAACTCTGGAGTACAAATTAGAAGAGAGATAGGTGAGAGAATGGGGTAATTGGGTGATTTAGCATTAAGGAAGGCACTTAATGCAATGAGCACTGGGTGTTATATGCAACTGATGAATCACAAAGTTTTATCATTGAAATTAATAATATACTATATTGTAACTAACTTGAATTTAAATGCCCCCAAAATCACAGTTATCCTAATATTAATATTTTAAAAATGAAATGAATAACTAAGTTTAAAAAAAAGAAAGAAAAGTGATTATTTTTCTTTGACCCAGTATTTTGACATATCCTTAGGCTGAAGGCAAAAAAAAAAAAAAAAAAAAAAAAAAAAAACCTGTAAATGAGCATTAAACTCTTGTTAGTGGAGATGTTTTTCTCAGTGGTATGTATAAGCAATTCTGAAACTACCTTAGGTATATTCAGGACTCAGGAAATAATAATTATCTTGTATTAAGTATATTTTAAGTTTCTCACTGCTGGGGAAAAGTTAGACTATATAAGAGAGAACAGCAGAATGAATTATGTGATATTGAACTGGAACTGGTGGTAACAAAATAGACATATTATTTTTTGTTGAAGTAAGGTTGACTTGCAATATTATGTTAGTTTCAGGTATACAACATAATAATGTGGCAATTATATACATTATAAAATGCTTACTATGATAAGTGGATAGTTAAAAATCCATCGCCAGGGGCACCTGGATGGCTCAGTGGTTGAGCATCGTGTCTTTGGCTCAGGTTGTGATCCCAGGGTGGGACCAAGTCCCACATTAGGCTCCCTACAGGGAGCCTACTTCTCCCTCTGTCTCTGTCTCTGACTCTCTCTGTGTATCTTTCATTAATAAATAAATAAAATATTTAAAAAAATCCATCACCATATAAAGTTATTACAGTCTTAATGACTATATTCCCCATGCTGTACTTTTCATCCCTGTGACTTATTTGTCTCATAACTGAAGTTATTTTAAAATACAGATAGAAAAAAAAATAAATAAAATAAAATAAAATACAGATAGATATATAAGTATATATACAGACAGATGCATAGAAACATGTGTCTGTATATATACTTACATGCCCTGTTTGTTGAGAGAAACTGTGAACAGGCACAATGTGGTAACAAAGAGTTCCCTGTGCACAAAATCATCATTTCTAATCTAAAATCTCTTGGACAGCCCGGGTGGCTCAGCGGTTTAGCACCGCCTTCAGCCCAGGGCGTGATCCCAGAGACCCGGGATCGAGTCCCACGTCGGGCTCCCTGCATGGAGCCTGCTTCTACCTCTGCCTGTGTCTCTGCCTCTCGCTCTCTCTCTCTCTCTCATGAATAAATACATAAATGAATTTAAAAAATAAAATCCCTATAAAAATAATTAATTAAAAACAAAAGCAAGGTTTTTAGAGAAATAGCTAATTCTAGAACTGAGGTTGAAGAGTGTGATTCTGGATCATCTTATGGGTAAAAAAATAAAGAATCTTTAAAGAATACAAAGACATATCTGAAAGAATCAGGAGCCAAAATGAAGAAGCTTCCACTGGCTAAATCTGTGACATGTTCAGTATCTCAAATAAAAGACTGTAATCTATGGAATAAAATAAGAACATAAGATCAAAAAAAGGAAATAAACAAATGAATAAATACATTTAAGAAAAAGGAAAGCTGTTGTGTGTGTGTGCATGTGTGCGCGGGTAAAAATGCCAACTGATAATTGATGAAATAATGATGGAGTTAGAAAATGACCAATTAGTAATCATCACAGTAATAATGGGATTCCACTGTAAATCATCACTGGATGCTAACACTAGAGAAATAGCATTAGAACAGTAACAGGATATGGAGAGTCTCAAAGGATCACTGTCCACATGAGGTATAAATTACTTTCAAAAAGAAAAAATATAAAGTTACAATGGAGAAATATAACAGACTCCATATTAAGTGATTAATGTTAATTTCAACCAAAATCACACAAATCAATACAGTGTTCTTGCTATTACAATGAATTGGGAAAAAAAGAAAACACTTATGTGGTATTTCTAACAGAAAATGTAAAATCAACAGTTAATCATGAGAAACATCAACCAACCCAAACTGAGGGCCATCCTACAAAATAAGTGTCATACACTATTCAAAGATTTCAAAGTCATAAAAGACAAAAAGAACAACTCTAGATTGAAGAAGACTAAATATATATGATGACCAATTACATTTGTAATCAGATTAGATCCCAAACAGGATAAAAACAGGGACACAACCACATTTTCATGCACAAACAGATATAGAGGACAGTATTGGATTAAGATCTTAGTAATGATTTTATTTTATGAGATGATTGTACTATGGTTATATAAGATAATATTCTTGTTTTTAAGAAACATATTGAAGAATTCAGGGGTAGAGTGGCATCATGTATGTAAGTTGCACTCAAAAAGCTCAGAAAATACCTTGTGTGTGTGTATATATATATATATATATATATATACACATATACATGTATAATCATATACATACATGATTATAAACACGTGTGGTAAAATGTTAATGGCAGAATCTGGATAATGAATGTATGTTTGTTCTTTTATATGACTCTTGCAAGTTTTGTCTTATTATTTTATTTTATTTTATTTTATTTTTGTCTTATTATTTTAAAATTAAAAGTTAAATCCTACAACTTTGCTAAATTCCTGTATCAGTTCTACCAATTTTTGATGGTATATATATATACATATATATATACACATACATTAAATATAATTTAATATATATAATCTATATAATTAAAATATAAAATGTATAGTTTAATAATACATATAGAATTTAAGAAATAAAACTGATAAACATTGGGAAAGAGAATGGAAAAATAAAATAAGATAAAAACAGAAAGGGAGGCAAATTAAATGAGACTTAACTATCAAGAACAAAATGAGCATTGCTGGAGGGGAGGTTGGTAGGGGAAGGGATAATTGGGTGCGATGACAATTAAGGAAGGCACTTAATATAATGAGCACTGGCTGTTATATGTATGCAAATGATAAAAAACTAAATACTACCCCTGAAACTAATAATACAGTATATGTAAATTAAATTGAATTTAATAAAGAATAAAAAATTAAAAGTTAAAGATCATGAAAAGATGCTCAATATCCTTAGTCATTAGGAAATTGCAAAATGAAAACACAGACACTACAAACATATACTAGAACAACTAAAATTTAGTTTTGAAAATTTTTATTTAAATGCCAGTTATTTAATATACTGTGTAAAACTGATATACAAAATAGTGATTCAACATTTCCATATACCATACAGTACATATCACAAGTGCATTCCTTAATCCACACCACCTATGTAGCCCCTCCAACCTATTCACACCTCCCTTCCAGTAACCATCAGTTTGTTCTCTATAGTGAAGAGTCTGTTTCTTGATTCACCTCTGTCTCTTTTATCTCCCTTTGTTCATTTGTTTTGTTTCTTAAACTGTACAGATGAGTGAAATCATATGGTATTTCTCTTTCTCTGACTGACTTATTTCATTTTGCATAATGCTCTCTAGCTCTATCCATGTCATTGTAAATGCAAGATTCCATAATTTTTAATGGCTTACTAATATTCCATTGTGTGTATGTATGTGTGTGTGTATCACTGTTGGTGGGAATGTAAACTGTTGAAGCTACTCTGGAAAATAGCTTAGAGTTTCCTCAAAAAGTTAAAAATAGAAATCTACCAAATCTACCATATGACCCAGCAATTACACTATGAAGAATTTACATATGATACAGAAATACTGATTCAAAGGGATGCATGCACCCTGATGTTTCTAACAGCATTATCAACCACAGCCATATTATGGAAGGAGCCTAAATGTCCATATACTGATGAATGCATAAAGAAGATAAAAGATGTGATGTGCATACTCAGACGAATGACATCTTGGCATTTACAACATGGATGGAGCTAGAGAGTATTATGTTAAATGAAATAAGTCACAGAAAGACAAATACCATATGATTTCACTCATATGTGAAATTTAAGAACCAAAACAGATGATACAGGAAGGGAAAAAAAGAGAGGCAAACCAAGAAAGACACTCTTAACTACAGAGAACAAACTGAGGATTAATGTAGTAGAAGTAGGTTGGGGAATGGGTTAAATAGGTAATGGGTATTAAGGAGGGCATTTGTGAAGAACACAGAGTGTTATAAGTGATGAATCACTGAATTCTACACCTGAAACTAATATTACACTTTATTTTAGCTAACTAGGGTTTAAATAAAAATTTGGAGAAAGAAAAAAAAAGAAAACAAATGAGCAAAGGGAAAAAAGAGAGAGACAAATCAAGCAATAGACTCTTAAATATAGAGAACAAACTGATGGTTACCAATGTGGAGGTGGGTGGGGGGATGGGTTAAATAGGTGGTAAGGATTAACGAGTTCACTTGTTGTGATGAGCACCATATGTTGAATAAAAATATTGAATTGGTATATTGCATACTTAAAATTAATATTACACTGTATGTTAATTAACTGGAATTTAAATCGAGGAACTAAGATATTTTATTTTTTTTCTACAGATTTATTCATTTGTTTGAGAGAGAGTACACAGGGGGTAGAGAGGGGCAAAGACAATCTTCAGAATGGGAGAAAAATTTTCCAAACTATATATCAGGTAAGAGATTAATATCTAATTGAATTGTTTGCATACCTTGGCAATTGTAAGTGGTGTTGCAATGGACATAGGAATATTTCATTTCCTTTGAATATGTACCCTGGAGTGAAACTGCTGAATCACATGAAAGTTCTATTTTTAATTTTTAAAAATTTAAGCTTAATATTCCAAATATATAAAGAACTCATACAATTCAATAGCAACCACCTCCAAAATAATCTGATTAAAAAATTGGGCAGAAGTACCAAATAGACATTTAAAAAATATATATATATATATATATCCAATGTCAATAGATACCTACAAGATGCTCAGCACCACTAATCCTTATGTTAAGGCAAATCAAAGCCACAATGAGTTATCAACTCACATCTGTGAGAATGGCTATTACCAAAAAGACAAGATAACAAATGTTGGCAAGGACATGGAGAAAGACAGCATTCGTACACTGAAGGAATGTAAATTGTTTCAACTATGGAAACAATATAGAGTTCCTCAAAAAATTGAAAGTGGAGCTTCCACGTGATTCACCAGTTTCATTTCTGGGTGCATACCCAGGGCAAGTGAAAACATTCTCATGTTTGTTGCAGCATTGTTCATAGTAGCCAAGGTATGGAAACAATGTAAGTGCTAATTAATGATGGGTAGATAACAAAATATATTGCATATATAACCAAAGCAATATTATTCAGCCACGAAAGAAGGACCTCCTACCACTTGCAATAACATGAGTGGACCTTGAGCACACTATGCCAAGTAAATAAGTTGGACAGAGATAAAGAATTGCTAGCCTATCTTTCATATCTGTGAAGACTAAAAAAGTCAAACTCAGAAAAATAGAGAGTAAAATTGGTGGTTACGGGGTGGGGGGAAATGGGGATTACACAGATGTTATTTAAGGGTACAAACTTGCAATGGGTAGTCCTAGAAAGAAGTCCTAGAAATCTAATGCACAGTATAGTGAATATAGACACAAAATATTGTATTATTATAATCATCAAATTTGCAAAGAGACTAGAACTCATTTATTGTAACCACTAAAACAAAAAGATGATTATGTAATGTGATAGTGCTGCTAATTATTACTACAATGGGAATCATATTACACTATGTAAATATATCAAATTAACATGTTGTATGTGTTCAATTTACACAATGTTATATGTCACATATATTTCAATTAAAAAGGAATTAATGGGGAAAAATAAATGAATAAAAAGAAAATGACAATATTTCAAGGTGGTAAGCATGCAGAGCAGCCAAAACTGTAGTGTGTGGCTAGTGGGAAAAAAGAGTAGTCCATCACTTGAGAAGAAAATTTGGCAGTTTCTTATAAAAGTAAACAGACATTTACCATATGTACCAGCAATTCCACTCTTACATATTTTTTCCAAATGAAATGGAAGCTGTTCACACAAAAATCGGTGTGTGGATGTTAAAAATACTTTATTTTTAATTGCCAAACTAGAAACATCTCAAATGTCACTGAACTGGGGAATGGATAAACAAACTGTGGTGCAAACTTATAATGGAGTACTACTTGTTAGTAAGAAAAGAATGAACAATGGATATATGCAACAAAATGGATCAAACAATTGTGCAAAAGAAGCCAGATCCGAAATGCAACATTGTATGTGCTTCCATTTTTATTACACCTTTGCAAAGTGAATACTGTAGGGAAAGAAAACATCAATGGTTGTCAGAGTCTGGAGTGAAGGAAGAAGCTGACTGCAAAGGGACACCAGGGAATTTGGGGGTTGATGAAGATATTCCATATCTTGACTGTAATGGTGATTACACAATCAGATATTGTTTTTGAAACTCGGAGAATTTTATAATAAAGAAGATAATTGTTTCTGTACACAAATTATACCTTACTAAAAAATGAGGGGAAAAAAAAAAGCACTGAAATTTTTAAAATGTAAATTATTAACTCAATGCATAAGCTGGGATTGTTTTTCTGAGGGCCCAATACTCATCTCTGAACTCTGAAACAAGAGATATTTCCATTTTCTACTAATATTGCCATTTTCTACTAATAATTTATCACCTAATATGTTGGATCCCGCCTCCCATTCAGTTGGCTTCTGGAGACATTGAGGCTGAGCAGTGCTATATGCAAGAAGCCCTGGTATGACACATGTTGAAGCACCACACTCCTGTGTGATCTGGGATGCATGAAGCCTAAGGGGACCAATCAAAGAAAGTATATTGGCACACACGCACAAAATGACTAGTTAGGCAGATTACCCAATCATTTCATTATTCTTAATGATTTAGACCAAGACAGAATGAACTCAAGTATAAAACAATAAACCAGTGTTTGGAAGACAGCTCCTGAGCATACTTCCTGGAAACAGGAGGGTAGGCTGCATTAGGTCTGTATGCGGTTCTCCTGGTTTCTTTTCTTGTCCAGGAAGAAACTATTTCAACCCTGAAATAAATAGAGTTTTCCTGGTGAAGATACTAATCTCACCATAGAGTGTTCTGAGATAGAGGGTGGGTTTCCATGTCTGTTTTACTAGCTTTTACTTTCCCTGGTCGGTCAGGTAATAGAGCTGCCCAAGAAACTATACTAAATTTTGTAGTGATTTCCTATTGGAATTGACAGAGAAGGTCACAGCAACACAAGATAGAGAGAGGCTTCCCCTTGAGTTTGATTAAATCAAGGATGATAGAAAGAAAAGTGGTATAAAATAGGAGACAGAGTTGGATTTTGAAAGGGATTCCTTGAGGTGCCTGGGTAGCTAAGTGGGTAAGCATCTGCTTTCAGCACAGGTCATGGTCTCAGAGTCCTGGAATTGAGTCCCTCATTGGGCTCCCCTCAGGCAGCCTGCTTCTCTCTGCCTCTCTTTAATAAATAAATAAATAAATCTTTAAAAAAAACGAGAGATGCCTTGACTACTATCCTGAAGGATACCAAGCAGTACTCTTTCAGAAGCCCACATTTTCAATAATGGTGGTGGCAGCTAGAGGATCCACAGAGGCAATGAAACATGTGCAGATAATGACAATGCTTGCACATGTAGAATGGAGTTACAATTGCAGCCAGCAACCCAAGAGGAAAAGGTGAGGAAAGTCTGAGAAATTTGGAGGTAGAAAAATTATTTCCTATATCCTTTCCCACATAGGAAGAGGTAAAGTGTGAAACACTGACTATTTAGGATTTGGCCTTGCCAAAGGACTCTTATTATGGATTCTATATAGAATTGGAAGTCTATGGAAGCTCTTTGGCCTCACGTACTGCCAGGCAAGGAGGCATGGCACAGAATTGTACTATCATAATTTGACAATTTTCTGGCCTTACCTTCTGCTCTGGCATTCAGTTGTTTGGTGTTCTAACAAGTGATGATCTTTCTCTCCATGTTGACTTGATCTGTTTTACACCATACTGTCTTCATGTTAAATGGGACAAAATAAGTGGTCAGTCACCCTACCAAAAAAAAAAAAAAAAAGGACTGCAAAGGAATGCAACTTTCTGAAATTTATCAATTCAATTCTGATGTGGTATTTATTCATTGATTCTTTTCAACAGGAAATCAGTTAATAAATGTTACTACTAGGCCATTAATAGTTATGAAAGGTTGTCATGATTTTTTTTTGAGTGTGGGATAGAAAACAACTATGGGATAGAAATTTGGTATGTAAATTTATTGAAAATATATTTCTTAAAAATATCCAGAAAGCAGGGGATCCCTGGGTGGCACAGCGGTTTAGCGCCTGCCTTTGGCCCAGGGCATGATCCTGGAGACCCGGGATCGAATCCCATGTCAGGCTCCCTGCATGGAGCCTGCTTCTCCCTCTGCCTATGTCTTTGCCTCTCTCTCTCTGTCTCTCTCTGTGACTATCATAAATAAATAAAATTAAAAAAAATATCCAGAAAGCAGTAAAAATTACTTTCCTCTAAATGAAGTATGTTCTCATTGCTGATATGAAAGCCTAGTGCACTAAAACAAACACTTGAATACTTCCAATTCTCAGTTTCCTTACTGGTATACAAAGAGAAGGAGAGAAAGACACAGAGACAGACAGGAAGGAAGGAAGAAAGAAAGAAAAAGAGAGAAAGAAAAAAGATGGAAAGAAGAGAGCGAGGTAAGGAAAGAAGGAGAGAAGAAAAGAAAGAAAGAAAGAAAGAAAGAAAGAAAGAAAGAAAGAAAGAAAGAAAGAAAAGAAAGAAAGAAAGAAAGAAAGAAAGAAAGAAAGAAAGAAAGAAAGAAAGAAAGAAAGAAAGAAAGAAAGAAGAAGAAAGAAAGAAAGAAAGAAAGAAAGAAAGAAAGAAAGAAAGAAAGAAAGAAGAAAGAAAGAAAGAAAGAACGAACAAAAAAGAAGAGAGAAGGAAGGAAAAGAGGGGAGGAAAGGAGAGAAGAAAGAAAGAGAGGAAGAAAGAAAAAAGAAAAAAATTCCTAATATATATAACAATACTTTATAGAGCCAGAACTGTGAAGTATTTTATACTTTGATCAGAGAATAAATTAGCAATGTGACTAAAAGAGCACATGCTTTCCTGGCCCTAATTTGAATAATCTAAAATATGCTCCTTTGCCCTCTATTTATAATACAAATAATAAAATACTACTAGAAATGTTGCTTTGAATCCAATCAGAAACATGCTTTGTTGCTTAATTTTTTTTTTTACACCAAAAGAATCAGTGAAACAGTAACAAATCTGAGAAATCCCTATAAAATATTCTCCAGTACAATCTCCTGATGGATATGTTTCTAAGAGTCCCAGAACAGGGCTAAAATCAATGAATTAAATATTTGCAAAGGATTAAGTTCTACAAATCATGTCCCTTTCAGAACAGCCTTCCTGCCAGACGCTGGTGTCATGGACTGGTGCATGTATTTACTGTTTTTTGACTCACAGTGAGTCTCCTTACACAGAATCAAAGCCATAAAGTGCTTCAGAAAAAGTCTACATTCCATGTCAACTCCTGTTTGAGTACATTCAATGAACTGCTGTTCTGGATACTTTTATATGTATTACCTAATAAAATCTTCATGACACACGTGTGTGGAACTAGCTCATTCATTCATTCTTTCAGTTTTCTGTAATAGTTGGTTAAGCACTACCCTGGGCCCTATGCAAGCTAGTGGATCCAGAGATCACAGTTCTCTTAACTCTTGGGAAATCATACTCTTGACAGGGAGGCAGACGAATAAAAATAGCATCTCAAAGCAGAAAGATAAGACTATAGGAAAGGGAAGCCCACAATTCTGTAAAAGCAAACAGGAGTAACACTCTCCTTAGGTTCAGAAGGACTAAGGGCTGCCAAGGAAGGCTTGCTGAGCTGAGTGATGAGAGATAAGAAATGGTTATTAGGGAGATGGAACAAGAGTATTTGGGAAAGGGGCAGTGGTACAATTACTAAAGTCAAAGAGCCCAAGAATATTTTTTATACTCACTTGAAAGTGAATAATACTACAAACAGTATTTATGTGGAGATAGGTTAATTAACAGCTAATAAATTATATGTTTATACACTATGCCAAAGTATGGGATATTAATTGAAATAGATAATTTTTGCTGTAACTAATCATGAGTTGAGGCTGTTCTTATATAAATATCTCACTTTTACATCTACTCAATTTCTGAGTAGAAAGTGTATTTTTCAACATTCTCCTGATAATGTGCTATCATCCATACTATGTTATTAGTGCTCTCTAGAGAAATAGAACTTATAGGAAATTATATTTGTGTATATATATATATATATATATATATATATATATATATATTATATAATTGGAGAACCAGGAAAGTTGGTAGTGTCCGAAAGCCTGAGAAACAAGTAGACAATGGTGTGTGTAACTCCCAGTCTGAGGCCAAAGTCCTAAGAACCAGGAGGCCACTAGTCTGAAAGCCTAAAAGCTCTAGTATCCAAGGGAAGGAAAAGATGAATGGCCCAGGTCAACAACAGAGGGGGAATTTGCCCTTCGTTTGCCTTGTTGTTCTAGTTAGACCATCAACAGATTGAGATTGGATGGTGCCTGCCCACAGTGTTGAAGGCAGATCTCTTGACTGTCTATTGAGTCAAATGCTCAGCCTCTTCCAGAAACACCCTCAAAGACAAAACCAGAAATGTTTTATCAGCTACGTAGCCATGTGTTAGATGAGTCAAGTTGACATAAAATTTATGATGACAACTATCTTATTCCTTTCTGCATTCTACAACATCTCTCTCTCAGGGGATATAGTACATATAGCCAAGAGCAAGAACTGTGTGTAAGATTCTCAAAAGAAATTGAAACAGATATGATTTTAAGGGTAAAAAAACCCTAAATTTTTGTTCAAATACATCATTTAAAGGCAGAAATTTTATGTTGCCTTCCCAAATACCTCCTTTACTTTTCTGAGTTCTCTTTTACAGAGAACATATTTTTCCTAGTCTTCCTGATCCAGCAATGTCTATCTATACTTAGAATAGCATTAGAGAGTCACTACATTTATCAACACATGTACACACACACACCACACACACACACACACACTTTGTCTAGTTTTTCAACTCTGCATGGCATAAAACATGAAATCTGTGCTTTGGACTACATAGCTATAGGTGATGTGGCCCTGACATTTTCTCCAAATTCGGTCAGACTCACTCCTCACTTCCTTCTAGGTGTCCAATTTCTATCTACTCCAGGGCTTTATTTTTCTTTCTTTACATTTCTTTCTTTCTTTACCTTTCTTTCTTTCTTTCTTTCTTTCTTTCTTTCTTTCTTTCTTTCTTTCTTTCTTTCTTTCTTTCTTTCTTTCTTTCTTTCTTTCTTCTTTCTTTCTTCTTTCTTTCTTTCTTTCTTCTTTCTTTCTTTCTTTCTTTCTTTCTTTTTCTTTCTTTCTTTCTTTCTTTCTTTCTTTCTTCTCTTTCTTTCTTTTTTTCTTCTTTCTTTCTTCTTTTTTTTTAATTGGAGTTCAATTTGCTAACATATAGCATAACACCCAGTGCTCATCCCATCAAGTGCAACCCCAGGGCTTTAAATCATGTTTTCTGTTTTTTTTTGTTTTTGTTTTTTTAATCTCATAACTGAGCTGATCCTCTAGGTGTCAGCCCACATCCTGGGAGAGGCCTTGCTAATGTCTCCACTCTTCTTTTTTTTTAAAGATTTTTTTTTTTTTTTTTTTTTTTTAGAGATTGAGAGAGCATGAGTGGGGAGAGGAGCAGAGGGAGAGAATCTTCAAGCAGACTCCCCACTGAGTGCAGAGTCCAACACAAAGCTCAGTCTCATAACCCATGAGATCATGACCTGAACTGAACCCAAATGTTGAATGCTTAATCGATTGAGCCACCCAGGCACCCTTCATTGCCCCACTCTTAATTACAGTTTTTTCTTATTCTATTTCAAATAATACTCTTTCTTTTTCAGAACTTTATATAGTATTTACTTCTTAGTGGCTTATTATTTTAAATGTATGTGTATCTTGTAAGCTTATTGAGGGCAGAAAGAACAATTTTTAGGTTCACTACTCAGGATAAGCTACATAATTTGTGATTCCCAGGGCAAAATGAAAATCTGGGTCCAAGAGATCATTGCCCATGTTCTCTTTTTGGAGTTTTATGGTTTCAGGTCTCACATTTGGATCCTTAGTCCATGTTTAATTTTTGTGTATGATGTAAGAAGGCATTCTACTTTCATCTTTTTTGCATGTAGCTGTCCAGTTTTCCCAACATCAATTGTTGAAGAGACTGTCTTTTCTCCATCGTGTATTCTTGCCTCCTTTGTTAAAGATTGACTGTGTAAGTGAGGCATTATTTCTGGCCTCTCTATTCTATTCTATTGACCTACGTGTCTGGTTTTGTCACTACCGTACTGTTTTGGTTACTATAGCTTTGTTGAATAGCTTGTAGATGGATCTGGGATTGTGATACCTTCAGCTTTATTTTTTTTCCTTAAGATTACTTTAGCTATTCAGGGCTTTTGTGGTTCAATATAACTTATAGGATTATTTGCTCTAGTTCTGTAAAAAATTTTTTGATATTTTGATAAAAATTGTATTTAATCTTTAGATTACTTTGGGTACTATGGATAGTTTAGCAATATAAATTCTTCCAATAAGCATGTTATATCTTTTCACTTGTTTGTGTCATCCTCAATATCTTTCATAACTGTTTTGTGGTTTTCAGAGTACAAGTCTTTCACCCTCTTCATTAAGTTTATTTTTATGTAAGTTACTCTTTTTGTTAAATTCACAAATGGTATTGTTTTCTTAATTTCTCTTTCTGCTACCTTGTTATTAATTTATAGAAATGCAACACATTTATGTATATGAATTTTGTATCCTGAAACATTACTGAATTCATTTATTAGTTCAACAGTTTTCAGGTGGAGTCTTTAGGGTTTTCAACATATAGTATCATGTCACCTGCAAATAGTGAAAGTTTCACTTCTTCCCTACCCATTTGGATGCCTCATATTTCTTTTTCTTGTCTGATTGCTACAGCTAGGACTCCCTCAGGCAAGGGAAATAAAAGCAAAAGTAAACTATTGAGACTACACCAAAATAAAGTTTTTGCAAGTGAAGGAAACCATCAACAGTCAAAAAAGCAACTTATTGAATGGAAGAATATATTTGCAAATGATATACCTGATTAGGGGTTAATATCCAAAATATGTAAAGAACTCTTACAACTCAACACCGAAAAAACCAAATAATCCAATTAAAAAATGGGAAGGCCTGAATAGACATTTTTCCAAAGAAGACAAACATATGGCCAACAGACACAAGAAAAGATGCTCAATTTCACTAAACATCAGGGAAATGCAAATACAAACCACAATAAAATATCACCTGACACCAGTCAGAATGGCTAGTACCAGAGAGACAAGAAATTAACAGTGCTGGTGAATATGTAAAGAAAAGAGAACTTGGTAAGAATGTAAATTGGTATAACCCCTATGGAAAACAGTATAGAGGCTCTTCCAAAAATTAAAAATAGAAATACCAAATGATCCAGTAATTCCCACTATTGGACATTCACCCACAGAAAACAAGAACACGAATTTGAAAAGATATAGGCACCCTCATGTTAACTGCATCTTTATTTTCAATAGCCAAGATATGGTAGTAACACAAGTATCCACTGATAAATGGAATACAACTCAGCCATAAAAATGAAATCTTCCCATTTACAACAGCATGGATGGCTATAGAAGCTATTGTGCTTACTAATATAATTCAGATGAAAAAAGACAAATACCTTATGATTTCACTTATATGTGGAATTTAAAAATGAAACAAACAGATTATACAAAGAACAAACCAGTAGTTTCCAGAGGGGAGGAGAGTTGCGGGGGGCTGCAAAATAGGTGAAGAGGATTAACAGGTACAAACTTCCAGTTATAAAATAAATATGTCATGGCGATGAAAAGTATAGTATAGGAAATATAGATAAAAGATTGTAATACTGTTGTATGGTAGCAGATGTTAACTATACTATGGTGAGCACTACATAATGTATGTAATTGTCAAATCACTACACTATACATCTGAAACTAATATAATGTATGTTGACTATACTTTAATTAAGAAAAAAGAATTTAAAAAGAACCATGGGTCCATTATTCAAATGTTATTAAGGATTTCAAGATGAGAACAACAGAGCATTGAACCAAGCATGGCAGACTTCTAAGAGCAGGACCCTGAGTTCTGGCACAGTTCACACACATATGAAGCCAGCCCAGTTGTCACTTTATATCCAGTGTATACAATAATACCTGAGAAAGAAGTACTCAATAAACACTTATTTAATATAGTGAATAAATTACTAATAGATGAAAAACAAAAACACATATTTATACAAGTATGTGAATAACTTATAATCCTCCCAAGGAACATGTTCTGAAAAGAATGGAGAGAGAACAAAAAGCACAGTGAACCAATGGGAAAAGAAGATAAAATTGAAGAAGCCAGATGCATAAAAATTCATGTTCAATATTTTGCTTGAGGTCATTTCTCTTCTATTAAAAAAAAATAGAAAAAGTCTCAAAAATTATATATAAATTTGACTCTTTAGGAAGAAAAAAATATAAGATTTTTGAAAAATAAAGTATTCTAGGCAAAGCATGCCTTCATATACTTTATTTCATTTTAACCTCAAAAACTGTGTGAGAGAGATTTTTTTCCTTCCTTACCTATATATTTAAGAAACCTGTAGTTAAGAGAGGTAAGATAATTGACCTAATTTCCCAAAGTGAGTTATTTTGAGAGCTGGTAATAATTTTTGTATCTAGGACAATACTGCCTTTCTTGTGCCTCAGTGAACCCTATACCATGGAGGGCCTTTCTTGAAATTTTCTAGATCCTATTTTGGTATTGGGCAGGGCTAATAATAGAACACTCTGAGCCTAGGATAGATATGGTCTCAGATTTCTCTCTTTGGGATACTCTGACCTTTAATGCCCATCTTTGAGCAATGGTCACCAGCTCTGAGGAGTCAAAATTTATAAAGTCAACATAATGCCCAAGTCTTTTGATTCAGCAATCCCTTTTCTTGAGATGTAACCAAAGGAAATTCAACACCAGAACATAAAACCATTGTAATGTTTTCTATAAATGTAAGGAAAAATATTTTCTATACATTTTCACATTTTCTATAAATGTAAGGGGAAATATTTTATCAAATTTGTTGTCTACCATGCTTGTGCAGGGTTTTTAATATGAATTGACTGATTTAGTGAGAAATTCAGGTGAATGAAAATTACAAAAAGGAAATCAATACATTATAATACAATAAACACTGAAAGAAGAATACTTCCAAAGTGTGGTATAAAGACATCCTACTTTAGAATCAGCTACTTATTAAATATGCCCTATCCAATGGCCTACCCTTGGCCCTTGACCTTTATTGAGTCCCCTGTGTTGTCATAGATTCTCTATCATCAGTCTATTCTGACTGCAGTGTTGCCTCTGGTCTAGAGCAACCAATGAAGAAATGGTGGCTAGGACTCCTTTACTCTGTGCATTCCTTGGCCAGAATGGTCACTTTACATCCTTTGCAGGCTCCAGAACACACATCTATCAGTACTCTGGAAGTGGCTCCACCTATCTTCTCTGCAAAGCCAATTGGCGCTTCCAATCAATCTTCTCTATTGCTTCTCATTTGCCCTGTGAGGAGTATTCTCTCAGATTGCTCTTATGTTTTGTCAAATGTTTCATTAGGACCACTTTTCCTAATCTCTCATAGGAGTCTTGCCTATCTTTCCCACAGGTGTCAGTGTGTGGTAGGCAGGAATGTGGTCAGTATTAAAAAAGAAAGACCATATTCCATATAGGAATCCAGTAAAGGCAGAGTTCAAAAGGAGACACAATTGCAAGGTTTTTTCCTATCTTTAAACTGGGCAGCCACATGCAGAACAATGAAAATGCAGCACTTTATCACACCATACAAAAAAATAAATAAATTGAAAATGGATGAAAGACCTAAATGTGAGACAGGAATCCATAAAATCCTAGAGGAGAACACAGGCAGCAATTTCTTTGACCTTGGCCACAGCAACTTCTTGCTAGACACATCTCTAGAGCTAAGGGAAACAAAAGCAAAAATGAACTATTAGGACTTCATCACAATAAAAAACTTTGTACAGCAAAGGAAACAATCAATGAAACTAAAAGGCAACCTACAGAATGAGAGAAGATATTCCCAAATGACATATCAGATAAAGAGCTAGTATCCAAAATCTATAAATAACTTAATCTCATCCCCCCCCAAATAAAAATCCAGTAAAAAACATGGGCGGAAGACATAAATGGACATTCCTTCAAGAAGACATACACATGGCTAACAGGCACACGAAAAAATGCTCAACATCACTTGGCATCAGGAAAATACAAATCAAAACCACAATGAGATAACACCTCACATGGCTACAATTAACAACTCAGGAAACAACAGATGTTGGCAAAGGTGTGGAGAAAAACAAATGGCACATGCATCCCAATATTTATAGCAGCAATGTCTACAATAGCCAAAATATGGAAAGAGTGCAGATGTTCATCAATAGAGGAATTGATAAAGAAGATATGACATATATATATATATACACACACACACATATATATACAATGGAATATTACTTAGCCATCAAAAAGAATGAAACTGCCACTTTCAATGATGTGGATGGAACTAGAGAGTATTATGCTAAGAAAAATAAGTCAGAGAAAAACAAATACCATATGATTTCACTCATGTGGAATTTAAGAAATAAAACTGATGAACATTGGGAAAGGGAAAGAAAAATAAAAAAAGATAAAAACAGAAAGGGAGGCAAACCATATGACATTATTAACCATAGGGAAAAAAATGAGGGTTGCCGGAGGGGAGGTGAATGGGGGGATGAGGCAATTGGGTGATGGCTTCAAGGACTGCACCAGATGTAATGAGCACTGGGTGTTATATGCAACTGATGAATCACTAAATTCTATCCCTGAAACCGATAATGCACTATATGTTAACTAAATTGAATTTAAATAAAAAAATTAAAATTTAAAAAAATTATATGTATACCATGATCAGAAAACTAATTATTTGTCACATGTACTGCATACTCTGGTTAAGACTTGCCCTTGTGGTCATTATCAATAAAGCTCAGTAGTAACTTTTGAGAGAGTAATTGGATGTCAGTATTCATAGGCATCATTATTTACATTACTGCAAATAATGAATGTGTTGGTTGATGTGATGCAACCAGCATTAAATATGTGAAATTAAGGAATGGAATAGCCAAGTAGGTCTATGTTATTTTAAGTAAAAGAGCCATGGCATTGTGAGTAATGACAGGATTGCTACATTTTTCTTATTGTAGGAGCTATAAAATTAGCCAGGGATAGCATATTTGATAATAAAGAACAGAAAGAGATCATTTGTAGACCTAGACAGGAAAAGATGGTGCCTGGACACTATAGAAATCTTCAAATGAATTGACTGGACAACAAACAAGTATGAGTAGTTCTTCTCTATATAGTTACTATATACTCTTCATTGGTAAATCACTGTATCTCATGTACCCAAGGATTTTGTATTTATTTTTAATTTTTTATTTAAATTCATATTCAGAGTCCAACAGTGAAAAGTTGAAAAGTTTCAGAGCTCCGTCCTTGACACTTCTACTTTTTCAAAAGATGATATTGAGAAATGACTTACAGAATTAAAACCCTTGCTTGCCTTCAGAAGTAAAAGGTAGAAACATAGAAAGAGTGGCTTAACTTCACTTGTCTTTCCAAAATAGAAAAAGAAAAGCACAAATTAATATCTACCTTTAAAGAACTGGAAATCTAGCATTTAATTTGCATCTCCATCTTCCTCATCCCCAACATTTGCTCAAACACCAATTCCAGATTGTTAGATTCCACTCACCAGTGAGTCTCAACTCCTCTCTTTTCTCTCTTAAGTAACATCCAAGGTCAGGCTGCCAGTCCTCACTTGGTGCACCTGGTGACTAACACAGCCTGGTAAATCATCTTCTACTTTACTATCATTCTTCACAGATCCTGTCTCCATAAAACAATGAAAATTATTGCTCCCAAATGTGAATCTGCATATGTTGACATCTTGCTTAAAATATCTTTGCCTCGGGCAGCCCGGGTGGCGCAGCGGTTTAGTGCCTGCCTTTGGTCCAGGGCGATCCTGGAGACACAGGATCGAGTCCCACATCGGGCTCCCTGCATGGAGCCTGCTTCTCCCTCCGCCTGTGTCTCTGCCTCTCTCTCTCTCTCTCTCTCTCTGTCTCTCTCTGTATGTGTCTCTTAAAAGAAAAAAAAAATCTTTGCCTCTTGTCCTTCAAGTGAAGTCCCAACCCTTCACCATGGCCTTTCTTGATCAGACTTACCATTTCATCCAGCATTCTCTCTTACTATTCACTCAAGTAACCTCAACCAAATAGAAATGCTTCCATTTTTTAAAAAAATTTAAATGTAATTAGCCAGCATATGGTAGATCATTAGTTTCAGATGTAGAGTTCAATAATTCATCAGTTGCATATAACACCCAGTGCTCATCACATCAAATGCCCTCCTTAATGCCCATCACCGAGTTACCCCATCCTCCCACCCACCTCCCCATTGACAACCCTCAGTTTGTTTCCTATAGTTAAGAGTTTCTTATAGTTTTTCTCCCTCTCTGATGGCTTTCATTCTTCCAGACAGAGCAGACCATTTCTTCTCTTAAATTTTGTGGAAGTTGTTCTTTGGACCAACTGCACCCTCACACTCTGCCTAGACAATTTTCTCCCTGTTCTTCAGGCATCAGCTCACCCTTTACTTCATGTAAGACTTTGCTCAGGACTAACGAGATGCATGCCATGCTTGTAATAGTATCCTTTTCACACTTTATAACTACTACTTTAGTACCAATATTCTTCATTAGATTAAAAATGTTATGAAAGAAGAAACCATTCTGTCTTATTTGTCTAGTCTAGTACCCAACATTTTGAGTGTTAAATAAATATCCATTAGATGAACACATGAAGGAACAAGTAGTAGAATTCTTACTTGATATCCTAATTATAGCCTTGTGGGTGTTGTGAGCAATGTTCAATTTGAAATCTATTGTAACTTGCTCATTTATTTTAATTGATTTTAATTCCAGAATTAAACTACCCAAAGCAAAACAAACAAACCAAAAAAAGTCTACAGTTTATTAAGTCAAGGAGAAACAAAAGACACTGACATTCTGTACTCTTTGTCTATTTCTTTTTTTACTTATTTTTTTTGATTAAGTAAACATTTCAAGGTCCAACACCCCTATTACAGATAACTGTCTGTGTCAAAGTAAAATTGGAGAATGTAAGGAGGCCAATTATATGGAGATGATGCTGCTGACCAGCCAGTGGGATAAATCTGAAAGGAGTTTGATATAAGCTATATGAGAAACCAGAAACTGAAAAACTGACTTAAAATGATTCAAAGTAAACAGAATGCAAAGCTTTTTGCTTTAGGAATTCTTCCCCTTTGGATGTTGCCTAAAATAATTATTCAACAGTGTAGTAAAGAAGAAGATTTCCTACTCACTGTAATATTATCTATAAATGTAAGGGAAGTATTTTATCGATTTCACTGTCCACTGTCCAATTTCACTGTTGGACTCTGAATATGAGTTGACTTTATGGAATAAGACATTCAAATGAATAGGGATCATGGAATAAAATCCATGTTATAATAAACACTAAAATAATAGTGCTTTCTAAAGTTTCCTGTGCAGACCTTTATATCAAAAGCATCTGCTTGTTAAATATACAGACTAATGGGCCTCAATTCAGAACTACTGAAAAAGAAATTGTGGAGATGAAGGGTCCAGAAATTATTTTTTCTTAGTATACACAATATTTTTCTTAATGTGTAATTTTTGTAGAGAAATACTTGAAACTATTTTAGAATAACATGAAAAAATACCACAGAAATTTTATTAACTAAAATAAAAACCCTTGGTTCTGGTCTTCACAGACTCATGAATTAATCATCCTTATCTCTTTTGAGTCTGACCTGGAGTAAATTTACACTAAAATATTCTGAAATTTGGAACTAAAATACATGGATTTTAAACAAGACTGAATCTCTTATGGTTAAATGTGATCTTAAAGTGTTTACTTAATCTCTGAGCCCCAAGCAATGCAAGTACAAAATAAATGATATAAGTTCACCTCATCTGTCAGAAGACGATATACAAGAAATGTATAGCTAGTAATAGAATGGAAGAACCATAGAATGGAAGAACCAATGTAAGTCAGTTGGACTTGTGCTTAGTACTAGGTTTGTTATTTAATAGCTATGTCAACTTGGACAAATAGTTCAACATTTTTCATTCTCTGTATCGAATAGGTCCAATAACAGTTCACTGGTAAACCTATCTGAGTAACTGTACGAGAAGATTTGAGTAAAGGTGTTTGGTAAATGTAAGTTATCAACTCTCTAAAAATAAAAGTAATTTCTTTATTTTAAGCCAGGCATACATAAGATTCAAGACAGAAAACTAGGGGCACATGGGTAGCTCAGCAGGTTACCTGATTGCCTTTGGTCCAGTCATGATCCCTGAGGTCTGGGAATCAGCTCCACACTGGGCTCAGTGGTTAGGGGGCAGTCTGCCTCTCCCTCTCCTTCTTCATGCTATCTCTCTCTCAAATTAAATCAATCAATCAATCAATCAATCAATCTTTAAAAAAGAGAACAGAAAACTAGAAACTTACACTATTCAGTTTACACTAAGGATGCAATACTTTTCGATTATATTACATTGGGCATTCATTCTAATGCTCTATCTTCCAAATTTTAAAATCTTTAAGTGATCTCTATTTTTTCTCTGATACATACTTGTTTTCAAATTATTTTATATACATCTTTGCCCTTTGTAAAGCCTGTATCATGCCTTTCTTTACAAAAAGTATGCCATTAAAAAAAAAAAAACCTTTCACAGATTTTTTTTAAATGATAAATTGCTTTAAACTACTTTACATAGAGAATAGCTGTATTCTAATTTGAAAATTATATGATAAACAGGAAGAATTCAATACCTGGAGCCATACACTCCAAAAAATAATTGTGAATCTCCATTGATCTAAATCAAAATGGTAGATAATATGGATAAAATACCACCTGTTGCACTTGTCTCCCTTTAAGTTCTTGGTTTGTATACTGCTCAGGTGAAGCCTACATAAAATCTAAATCACACAAATAGTAAAAGGTTCATTACAAAACTCTTCAGTTATGCCCATAATTCTTAAATGAACCATATAATGAAAGGCCTTACCTTCTCAAGGTGGTCCATGAGAACCCACCAAAAACAGAAAGACCACCTTATATTTAGAAGGCACTCTGAAATATTCCCTAGAAATTCAGAATGCCCAGAGAGGAAACAAAATTTGCCTAAGATCCAACAAATATGTTTACTAATACATAGTTTTGTCTCTGTGTGTTCTAATCTTTCAATGAATTCATTTAATAGAACTTTATTCAGTGTCCACATATGTATCATGGAGCAAGACAGAGTCCCTATTATAGAACTTACATTCTAGTGGACTAATTAGTATGCATTGATAAGTGCTTTAAAGAAGATACATAGAGTATCATCATAGGGAGTAAATGGGATAAGAGGGGTAATATCTCAGGAAAAAACCTCTTGAAAAAAGGTGTGTTTGAGCTAAAGTTCAAACTTTGAGAAGGAACTGCATATGTAAGGATCTCTTTTCTAGAGAAAAGACCATCCCAGGCTTCAGTGAACTCAAGTGTAAGGGGTCTAAGGCAGGGACACAATGGAGACTAATGTGAACAAGAAGGGGTGCCAGATGGCATCAGAAAATTATCACCGCTTAAAATAAAATAGGGACATACCCCCAAAACATTGTGGGTTTGGTTCCAGACTACCACAATAAAGTAAATATAACAATGCTAGTCAAACGATTTTTTTTGGTTTCTCAGTACATATAAAAGTTACATTTACACTATACTGTAGTCTATTAAGTGTGAAGTAGCATTATAACTAAAGGTTGTATAAATCTTAATTAATAAAAAATTTATTGCCAAAAAAGTTAACCATCAGCAGCTCTCAGTGAATCATAATCTTTTTGATGGTGAGGGGTCTTGACTCAATGCTGATGGCTGCTCACTGATAAGGATCATGGTTGATGAAGGTTAGGATGGCTGTGGTAACTTCTTTTTAAGAAGGAAACTAAAGTAAAGTTTGCTGCATTTATTGACACTTCCTTTCAAGAATGAGTTCTCTGTAGCATGCTATGCTATTTGATAGCATTTCATCCATGGTAGAACTTCTTTCAAAATTGCAGTCATTCCTCTCAAACCCTGCCGTTGTTTTATCAACTAAGTTTAGATAATATAAATCATTTGCATCATTTCAACAGTATTCATAGTACATTCAACAGGAGCAGTTTCCATCTCAAGAAACAAATTTTTTTGCTCATCCATAAGATGAAACTCCTCATCTCTTTAAGTTTTATAATGAGATTACAGAAATTCAGTCACATCTTCAGGGCCCACTTTTAATTGTAGTTCTCTTGCTATTTCTACCATATCTGTAGTTTTTTCCTCTACTGAAGTCTTGAACCCCCAAAGTTATACATGAGGATTGAATCTATTTATTACAAATTCACATTCATGTTGATATTTTGAGCTTTTCCCATGAATCACAAACGTCCTTACTGGTGTCTAGAGTGGTGAACCCTTTGTAGAAGGTTTTCTATTGACTTTGCCTAGACCTATCAGAAGAATGACTATCTATGGCAGCTATAGCCTTCAAATTGTAATTCCCAAGTGATAAAATTTGAAAGTCAAAATTACTTCCTGATCCACAGGCAGCAGAATGGGTGTTGTGTTAGCACCCATGAAAACATCTATCTCATTGTGTATCTCAAACAGAGCTCTTGGGTGATGAGGTGTATTGTCAATGAACAGTAATATTTTGAAATTTTTTTTTTCTGATTAGTAGGTTTCAACTGTGGGCTTAAAGTATATAGGAAACCACATTGTAAGTGGATGTGCTATCAACCAAGTTTTGTTGTTCCACTTATAGAGCACAGGTAGAGTAGATTTAGCATAATTCTTAAGTGCCCTAGGATTTCTGGAATGGTAAAAATCCACTGGCTTCAACTTAAAACCATCAGGGGCATTAGCCCTTAACAAGAGAGTCAGCCTATGCTTTGAAGCTGTGAAGCCAGTCACTGACTTCTCTTCTCTAGCTATGAAAGTCCTAGATGGCATCTTCTTCCAAAATAAGACTGTTTCATCAACATTGAAAATCTTTTGTTGGGTGTAGCAACCTTCATTACTTAAGCTAGCTAGATCTTCTGAATAACTTTCTGAAGCTTCTATGTCAATACTTACTGCTTCACCTTGCACTTTGATGTTACAGAGATGTTTTTTCTCCTTAAACCTCATGAACCAATCTACACTGGTTTCAAACTTTTCTTCTGCAGTTTCCTTGCCTTTCTCAGCCTTCATGGAATTTAAGAAAGTTGGGGCCTTGGTCTGGATTAAATTTAGGTTTAAGGAAATATTGCGGCTAGTGTGATCTGCTATCCAAACCACTCAAACATTTTCTGTATCAAGAATAAGGCTGTTTCATTTTCTCATCATTAATGTATTCACTGGAGTAGTGCTTTTAATGTTGTCCAAGAACCTTTCCTTTGAAAACCACAATCTACTTGTTTGGTACAAGATGCCTTGCTTTTAGTCTCTTTTGTCTTTTGCTTGCTTTCCTTACTTAATCATTTTTACTTTTTGATTTAAAGTGAGAAATGTAACCACAAAAGACCACCAATAGCCAGAGCAATCTTGAAAAAGAAAAGCAAAGCTGGAGGGATCACAACTTCAGACTTCAATCTATATCACAAAGTTGTAGTCATCAAGACAGTATGATGCTGGCACAAAAACTGGCACATAGATCAATGGAACAGGATAGAAAACCCAGAAATAGATCCACAACTCTAAGGTCAATTGATCTTTGACAAAGCAGGAAAGAATATCCAACAGTCTCTTCAACAAATGGTGTTGGGGAAACTGGACAGCAGCATGCAAAAGAAATAAATTGGACCACTCTATTACACCAAATACAAAAATAAATTCAAAATGGATGAATGACCTAAATGTGGGACAGGAATCTACCAAAACCCTCTAAAAGAGTACAAGCAGTAACCTCTTTGACATTGGCCATAGCAATTTCTTACTAGATATGTCTCCTAAGGCAAGGAAAATAAAAGGAAAAGTAAGCTACTGGGACTTCATCAAGACAAAAAGCTTATGCACAGCAAAGGAAACAATCGACAAAACCAAAATGCAACCTTCAGAATGAGAGAAGATATTTGCAAATGACACACCTGTTAAAGTGTGAGTATCCAAAATCTATAAAGAACTTACCAAACTCAATACCCCCAAAAAACGAATAATCCAGTTAGGAATGGGCAGAAGATATGAACAGATTTTTTTTTTTCAAAGAAGACATATGGACACCTAACAGACACAAGAAAAGATATTCATTAAAACATCACCCATAATCAGGGAAATACAAATCAAAACTATAATGAGATATTACCTCACACTTGTCAGAATGGCTAAAATTAGCAACACAGGAAACAACAGGTGTTGGCAAGGATGCAGAGAAAGGGGAGCCCTCTTATACTGTTGGTGGGAATACAAACTGGTGCAGCGACCCTGGAAAATAGTATAGGGGTTCCTCAAAAAGTTAAAAATAGAAATACTCTATGATTCAGCAATTGCACTACTAGGTATTTACCCAAAAGATACAAAAGTACTGATTCAAAGGGGCACATGCACCTCAATGTTTATAGCAGCATTATCAATAATAGCCAAATTATGGAAAGAGCCCAATGGTTCATTGATTGATGAATGGATGTGTATGTACACACACACACACACACACACACACACACGCAGAGGAATATTATTCAGCCATAAAAAAGAACAGAATCTTCTGTATCTCTCTCAAGTAAATAAATAAATCTTTAAAAAGAGGGGGGCACCTGGGTGGAACACTTGGTTAAGCATTCAACTCTTAGTTTCAAGTCAGGTCATGATCTCAGAGTCATGGGATTAAGCTCTGCATCAGGCTCATTGCCCAGCTTGTAGTCTGCTTAAGATTCTCTCTCCCTCTGCTCCTCCCCCACAGGGAATCTGCTTCTCCCTCCTGTCTGTGTCTCTGCCCTTCTCTCTGTATCTCTCATGAATAAGTAAATAAATTTAAAAAAAAGAAAGAAAGAAGAGAAAGGCAAATACCATATAATTTCACTTATGTGGAATTTAAGAAATATAGCATATGGACATGAGGAAAAAGAGAGAGGCAAACCATTAAAAAGACTTTTAACTATAGAGAACAAACAGGTTTGCTCAAGGGGAGGTAGTCCAGGGGGATGAGTTCAATGGGTGATGGAAATTAAAAAGAGCACTTGAGATGAGCACTGGGTGTTGTATATAAGTGATGAATCACCAAAGCCTACATCTGAAACTAATATTACTCTGCATGTTAACTAACTAGAATTTAAATAAAAACTTGGAAGAAAAATAAAGCGAGACATATATATGACTCTTTCTTTCACTGAAACATTTAGATGCCATTGTAGGGTTATTAATTGGTCTAATTTCAACATTTTTATGTCTCAGGGAATAGGGAGCCTTGAACAGAGGGGAGAAATAAGGGATAATGGCCAATTGGCAGAGCGGCCTGAATACATACATTTATCAATTAAGTTCACTGTCCTATTTGGGCATGGTTCATGCTCCCCCAAACAATTACAATAGTAACATCAAAGATCACTGGCCACAAAACTCCATAACAAATATAATAATGAAAAGTTTTGAGATTTTACAAGAATTACCAAGGTGTGACATGGAGATCCTAAATGAACAAATGGTGTGGGAGAAATGTGCCAATAGCTTGCTTGATGCAGAGTGGCCACAAACCTTCAATTTGTGAAAAAACATAATACTGGTAAAGAGCAATAGAGTAAAGAAAAATAAAACAAGGTTATAAAAAAACTATCAGTTGTTATTGGTGGCAATGCAAAACCATACAACACATTGGAAGACGATTTGGTAGTTTCTTACAAAATAAAATATAACCTTGCTATGCAATTCAGCAATCACCCTACTTGACATTTACTCAAAAGAATTGAAAACATGTCTATACAAAAACCTGCCCATGCATGTTTACGGCAGCCTTTTTCATAATTGTCAAAACCTGGAAGCAATCAAGATGTTCCTCAGTGGGTGAATGGATAAATTAACTATGGTAGGTAGAAGGAATATTATTCAGTGCTAAAAAGAAATGAGCCAGCAACCCATGAAAAGATATAGAAGAAATTTAAATGCATATTACAAAGTGAAAAAAGTCAAACTATGGGATTTAGGTGATCATGATGTGTCAGTGTGAGTTGATCTACTATAACAATGTCCATTCTGGTGGGAGATGTTGATAATCAGGGAGGTTGTGTTTGTTGTGGGGCAGGAAAAAGAGTGATATCAGTGTATATAAAAGAACTTACTGTAGTTTTTTCTCAATTTTGGGAGGGAGGCTAAAACTATTCTAAAAATAGTCTATTGGAAGTTTAAAAATTATCAAACACTCTGTTTGATAAGCCTTACCTTATCACCTTCTCTTGGAGTGATGTGACTGGGCTAAATAACACAGCTAGGAGGACATACATCCGAAATCAGAGCTAAAGTCCTATGACTTTTGAAACACTTTTCTTACTACACACAAAAAAAAATTCATGTCAAAAAAATTAATATATTTCCTTTCCTATCCTGAGGAAAATCCCTATTTCCTATGGAACTATTCAAAATACAATTAGTAATATATTATTAACTTAACAGTCTGTTGTTACAGAAACATGAGAGATCTGGGAGATTGTTAATTTTTTTAAGTGGACAAAGAGACTATGGAGAAGACATAAAACTCCATCTATTTTCTCATAATCAAAAAAGGGTTTACATTTCCTATGCTGCTTTGTAGTTAAGTGGGACCATGTGACCAAATACCAGCCAATGAAATGTAGGAGGAAGTGACATATATTACTGACTATGGTCCTTAAAACCTGTTTGTGACTCTCCAGTTCACTAGATAATGTTATATATAATCAACATTTAATTCAGTGGAAGACTCTGAATCCCTAGGTAGATTAACAAACTCATTACAGAGAAGGTACCTGGGACTATAACTCACCATAAGGAAAGCCACTCACCAAACTCCTCATTAGGCTACTATATGAATGAGTTTTAAACCTAATGGGTTAAAGCATGGAGATTTGAGGTTAGTCTAAATACAAGAACCTTGTATTTAACTAGTCTAACTACAAGATTTGTAAGGTAATCATATGTGTTGCTGACTTCAAATTCAAAGATATTGATATTGATCCTCTGCTGGATGGTAAACCATCCATTTTATTTTGTACTTTAATCCTTAAAATATCTAAAGTGGCAAAGAAACTTCTTTACATGGATCATGGCTCCTTGCTTACAACTGTGCTTTCACATAAATAATACATAAAATTGAATAAAATGTAATTTTATATCCAATTAAATATCCAAGAAATTTGCCCAAGTCAATGGCCCTACAAGGCTATACATGTGTAAAATAAGAACAGAGACCTGGTATTTAGTTTCTACATGCCTTGACTTTGGATGAATTAGAAACTTCACTGGGTGAAGTTGGACAAAAATGTCTATAAAGATACTATTAGCTCTAAAACAAATATGATACAAATCCAAGGATTCTTTCTTCTGCTCTGAAAACCTTCATCTCCTTAAGTTTGTCAATACTTCTAAAAATATTTTGCATTCAAATTGTAAAGCACTATAAGTACCTATTATTTCCATCCTGTATATGAGCCAAATCATTTTGCCTCTTCAGGTCACGGTTAATTCATTATCATGGTATATGCGGAAGGATCTGACTTTCTCAACCAGCTTCTCCTGAGATTTATTACAGGAGGTATTTTTAAGAATAAATCCCTTAACATCTGTCTAAAATTAGTACATATGATCATTAGCAGTCATTATATCTAATCAGCATCTAATCCTCATTAAAATAATACATTAATTAGCTGAAAAGGGAGTAAAAACCCAATAATGTTAAATGTTCATTTTCTCTGAATAAGCTTTCAGCAGCAGAAAGTTTACAGCCTTTTGAAACACGGCTCTAAAAGAATGTGGCCTGTCAATTTTAATCCTGCCCTGAGCTTTCCATTAGTAACCTTTACCTTCCACAATAAATGGGTACACTGAGTCCCAAGGAAACCATAATTACACAGTATCTACCCAGCTATTAATGTGTAGAATTAAATAGCATTAAACTGTCTGTCCTAGGCCAAGCAAATTAATATTTTATAAACAATAAAATTTAATTATTTCAGCCCTTAACAGCAGTATTTATGCCTTATAGTGAAAGAAGGAAAAGAAAACAAACAAACAAAAAAGAAAACAAAAGAAAAAAAAGAAAAAGGGGGGGTAGAGGGAAGAGGGAAAGAGGAGGGAAGAAAGGAAAGAGAAAGGAAGGAAGAGAGAATGAATGAAGGTCAGAATCAAACACACTGACACTGTTATGAACACAGATTAACATACAATCTCCTAAACATGCTAGGTGTTAGGTTTTTTTAATCAATTATAAAGCCTCTTAAAACTTTAAAATTACATTGGCTGACCATTGGCTTTGAATGATGGTACAGAGTCATTATAAACACAAAATATTGGAATCATACTACTGCATGTTAAGCATCTTCTCCATGTGAGATACTATAGAAATACTATATTCAACAATCCTATGAGGTGACATTAGGATTGGAATCTAAGATCCAATTAATACCCTCTAAATTAAGTCCAGATGTAGAAAAGACTCCATTATTGCTGTCCTGTGGGTATAGTTCCTCTTCCAGAGACCTTGAGCTAAAAAACGACAGGTTACATGCTAAAAAACATGATCAGCTCAATGGAACAGAATAGAAAACCCAGAAATAAACCCACTACTATATGGCCAATTAATCTTTGACAAAGCAGGAAAGAATATTCAATGGAAAAAAGTCTTTTCAACAAATGGTGTTGGGAAAACTGTACAACAACATGCAAAAGAAACTGGCCCATTTTCTTATACCACACACAAAAATAAACTCAAAATGGATGAAACCATAAAAATACCTGCAACCATAAAAATCCTAGAGGAGAAAGGCAGTAATTTTTTTGGCATCAGCCATAGCAACTATTTTCTAGATATGTCTCTTAAGGCAAGTGAACCAAAAGCAAAAATAAACTATTGGGACAACATCAAAATAAGAAGCTCCTGAACATACTCTCCTTTACCATAAAAAATGTCCCATGATTGCTACTTCATAGCTTTCTCACCTACTTCATTCATTCACAAATAGAAAATTGAGAGTTCAAAAACCTTGCAATTTGAACTATCATGGTATTTTTTACTCTGAGCAAATACAACACTCAAACTATTTGTGGGTTTTCTATCAGGTTATATTCTACTTAATTAAACAAAAGCCAAGCCTATAATATTTTGTGAGACAAACCTCTCTCTCTAGATTTACTCATAGTTATTTGGGGATTAGGCTTCTGAGACTATGCTCTTAGAATCTTTATAAGCCCTTTGATTTCACTGAGATAATATCCTAAGTATCATCTTAAAAAATTCAGTCTTACAGATGCCCTTGATTTGATCTTTACCCTGAGAATATTTCATATGCAAAAGGATGTGAAAACTGCAGAAAAAATATAACAGAAACTAGAGAAGCCATTTTTCTGTTAGATTTAAGCATAAAATAAGCTGAGATATCCTGATTACTGAATGAAAAAAACAATGAATCTGGAACTGAGAAATTCTCTAAGAGAGAGGATTAATTATTCAGATTATACAAGATATGCAAAGTTACCTTATGTGATCAACGAGAACAATTTTTATATATCATTAAGGATAAGCAGACCTTGACTTGAGTTATAGAATTTGTAGAAATGACTAAGTTAGTTTGTCATTTATAAAAAATTACTTGGCAGAGTAATAAGTACTTTCCATTAGAAGGACTCCTTTAAAGGCAATAGACTAAGAGAATGTTATACTTTGTGATTTGAGAACATAGAGAAGACAATCCTATACCTACCTCCTCTGCATACACTCTCTAATACATGTTTCCTCTTTCTGATTAAATATTTAATTGTTTTATCAAGGATCTAAGTAATCTGGTTAAATTTAAGTAACAAAGCATAAAATATAATGCAAAACATAATACTGGGATGAGTGGTGGTCTAGCAAAGAGGGGAACCACATTTTTTTTTTTCACAAAATGAGGTTTGATCCTTGAGTCTCAAGTTATGGCCTGTGTACCAGAAGCATCAGTATCACCTTGATGCTTGTCAAAAAGATAGAAAATCAGGCTTAAACTTTGACCTACTGAATCAGATCTTGCATTTTAACATGCTAGGTGATTAATGCATGTTAAAATTTGAGGGGATCCCTTGGTGGCTCAGCGGTTTAGCGCCTGCCTTCGGCCTGGGGCCTGATCCTGGAGTCCTGGGATCGAGTCCCACATCAGGTGTTCCCTGCATGGAGCCTGCTTCTCTCTCTGCCTGTGTCTCTACCTCTCTCTCTCTCTCTCTCTGTGTCTCTCATGAATAAATAAATAAAATCTTTAAAAAAATTGAGAGACACTGTCCTGGACATTGAAACTGATGACACAAGGTAACTAATACGTAATACCTGCTGCAAAGGAATTCAATGTTCTAAGATAATATACAGGTAAATCAATGATTAATTTACTCTGATTGTGGAAGGATAAATATTAGTTCTTCTCTTGAACCCAGATGGAAGTAAGGTGAGAGAAAGAGGGAAAGTATTGAAATGTCATTCATGCTGTCACAGTACTTATTAGCTAGTGGCAGACACAGTGATAAAGAGAAAGGCCATAGACACAAATATATGGATAAGAGACAAACAGCTGCAGAACCATCTGGATATTTCCATTAATAAGTGAAGAGGTAGGTTTGGCTTTTGAGAGCATATTTATGAATAAAAAATCTTAACAAACCAATGACAAGAATTTACTGAGCACCTTCAACTGACCCTAAAATGTATGAGAAAAAAATATTCACTTTTTAAAATCTATTGAGTTTTACTATTGTGTCATATGCAGTAACTGCTGACAGATAAGGCACATGGGTGGAGATAGAATACTAAGAATCCTGAAACAAAAAGATGACATTCCAGAGTTTACTTCACAAAAGAAGAAGTGTATAACATGGCCAGAAAAAGATAGAATGTACTCTCACAGAGACTCTACTCACCAATAGTTTAAAAGTATCGGCTCTTCCTAGAGAAGAAAAGGGGGGCTCATTTCAGAACCTACCATGTATCTTATATTTTGTTTTATGATACATGCATAATGAGTTATATCCATTTCTTCATTTGGTGGAGGAGGAGCATAAAAATACTCCTAGTATGTCCACTGATTATCTTCATAAAACCCTAATTTGGGAATTTTTCCAAGTTTGATTTATAAGGATATACTGAATGAGCCCTTCCTTAGTATTAGAGGTAATATTCTGTTATACGGAGAGAAGATCGGTTATATAGTCCCTCTGAAAAATAGGAATTTAACCAGAACTGTCTCATGTTATTCCAGAACTGTCCGAATTGTCTGGAGAGTCTTCTTTCTATTGTGTCTGAATGTGATAGTACATAGTAGTACATAGTAGTGATGTTGGGACAGGAGCAGGCGTGTTGGAAATCAAGAAAATTGGAGATGAGTACTTTACATTCATCACTGAGTGCAAAGACCCCAAGGCATGTACCATCTCCGGGGAGCCAGCAAAGAGGTTCTCTCGGAAGTGGAATGTAACCTCCAGGATGCCATGTAGGTGTGCCACAATGTCCTCTTGGACCCCCAGCTGGTTCCAGGAGGTGGGGCCTCTGAAATGGCTGTGGCCCATGCCTTGACAGAAAAATCCAAGGCCATGACTGGTGTGGAACAGTGGCCATACAGGGCTGTTGCCCAGGCCTTTGAGGTCATCCCTCGCACCCTAATCCAGAACTGTGGGGCCAGCACCATTCGTCTGCTTACCTCCCTTCGGGCCAAGCACACTCAGGAGAACTGTGAGACATGGGGTGTAAACGGTGAGACAGGTACCTTGGTAGACATGAAAGAACTGGGCATCTGGGAACCACTGGCTGTAAAGCTGCAGACATACAAGACAGCAGTAGAGACGGCAGTTCTCCTGCTGCGGATTGATGACATTGTCTCAGGCCACAAAAAGAAGGGTGACGACCAGAGCCGGCAAGGCGGGACTCCTGACGCTGGCCAGGAGTGAGTGGAGGGCAAGGTGACCTCAACGCACAGAGCCGGCAGAGGCCTCCTCTTCCCTGAGCCAGACTGCCAGGGACACTGTGGACGTCTCTGTTTGGAAGGGATCAGGTTGAGGGGCAGCCCTGGCCTCTTCCTGGCATAGCTCAGTTTGCAAAAGGCGCTGACATATAATTCTTCTCTATTGTAAGCTTTCCATTTAATGTAGTTTGCTTCCATTGATTAAATCTAAGTCATTTGAAAAAAAAAAAAAAATTCTGCCTGAGCGCCTGCGGGTCTCCTTGGATCCACCGGCCCAGGAGTTGAAAGCCTGGGGGCTCCCTGGAACCAAGTTCCCTGGTGCTGAGGCCTCATCTCTGGGTGAAGTCGGTCAGCTAGCTACACAGCCTGACCCTGCTGGGGGTGGGGGGGCATTTCATGGGCATTATAATCACAGTTACAAAACAATTGTTTATCATTTACAAAAATTATGTTCATCATGATTCTTAGGTCATGTTTGCCATGTTATATATGTCTCTTCCTGAAACTTCTTGCTTTTCATGTTCCTATATCTCTCCACATCAGCAGGTATGAGAAATACAGGCATATGCTTGCAATACATAATTCAGTATACCACTTACCAACACTGATTCTCTAGAGAGAAGTTGAGTATGTAAAAATTGAGATTTGCTTGTTTCCAAAGAAGTATTTTTCTACTTAACAAAGTCTTTTAAGCACTGGCATATGCCAGAAATTCATTCTTTTCTTTTCTTTTCTTTTCTTTTCTTTTCTTTTCTTTTCTTTTCTTTTCTTCTTTTCTTTCTTTCTTTCTTTCTTTCTTTCTTTCTTTCTTTCTTTCTTTCTTTCTTTCTTTCTTCTTTCTTTCTTTTCTTTCTTTTTCTTTTAATGCATGAGAAGCACAGGCAGAGGGAGAAGCTGGCTCCCTGCAGGGAGCCCGATGTGGAACTTGATCCCAGGTCTCCAGGATCACACCCTGAGCTGAAGGCAGATGCTCAACTGTTGAGCCACCCAAGCGTCCCCAGAAGTTATTTCTGTGGCTAATACATCTGATTTTGAAAAACACTCTGTGTGTGGGAGAGAGAGATAAAGAGGAGAGAGAGAAAGAGGCATTCATATGAACTAAATATCCTTTATTTTCCTGTTTGCCCTGGCATGTATTTTAGTATAAGAGAATCCATCTTGACACTCTTTTAAAACTCTTAGTGAATGTGAGAAAGACAAGATCAGCATTCTTCTAAAAAAACAAAACAAAACAAAACAAAAAAACAAGAAACAAAAAAACCAGAATCCTAATCTATGAAAATTATCATTAATGAGTCCCAGAAAATGGAAAATGGGAGAGGGTCTTCCTTCAATTGTTTGTTCACTTCAATTAATTTAGAAGTGGTATATTGTAAAAATGTGATTTTAGAGTCCTGAATACATTTGGAATGACCCAAGTACCAATTAATTAATAGGTATCACATTCAATTTATTTGGTTTTATAACATTTTTCCACTTGTGTAATAAGTAAGCCAATTTTGGGATATCAAATGTGCTCCATTTTGACCCATTAAGGTTTTTTTAAAAAAAGATTTTATTTATTTATTCATGAGGGAGAGAGAGAGAGAGAGAGAGGCAGAGACACAGGCAGAGACAGAAGCAGGCTCCATGCAGGGAACCTGGTGTGGGACTTGATCCAGGACTCCAGGATCACGCCCTGAGCCAAAGGCAGACGCCAAACCGCGGAGTCACCCAGGGATCCCCGACCCATTAAGTTTTAAATCATCCTGGGTAATGTCAGCTAAATGGGGCAAACTTTTAGAGCAAGAAGGGCCATATTCCTTAAAAATAATCTTGCAGGAGTTCCAGGAGGAGGATGATCATCATATGTCTCTTCAGAAGAATTATTTCCGATAGTTGAGTACTCATCAAGAATCTGAAACCCAAATCCTCCACTTAAAGATGAGGGAGCTCATGTTACAAAGAAAAATATATAAAAGGATTATATAACTTTTTTGAAAAAAATATGATTGGTGCCAGTAGAATTTTAACTGAATGTCTAATACACAGTTGGCTACTTACTGAACAGGTGTCACATTGTCCCTATTTCAATACAAAGTAGAAGAATCTGTTCCAGAAGGTAGTCAGTTGCAATTAACAAAAATCAAAAGTCCTGAGAATTTAAAAATCAATGGTGCTCTGAAAATTGAAATAAAAGATTTACATGAGGGGACGCCTGGGTGGCTCACTGGTTGAATGCCTGCCGTTAGCTCAGGGCAGGATCCCGGAGTCCTTGGATCAAGTCTTATATTGGGCTCCCTGCCTGGAGCCTGCCTCTCCCTCTGTCTATGTCTCTGCCTCTCTCTCTGTGTCTCTCATGAATAAGTAAATAAAATCTAAAAAAAAAAAAAAAAAAAAATTACATGGGACCTACTTCCTCAATGTCCTTCTGACACTGTTTAGAGTGACTCGTACCAATGCTTACTTCATTTTGATTTTTTTTAAGTTTCCACTTTGAACTGTCACATGCCATAGCTGTTTACATTTCTTTAGCTACAGCAAGTCACATGGCTGGATCTAATTTAAATAGATGGGAAAGGGCAATTCTGTGCTCTAGCAAAGTGTTTAAATTATTGTGAATAGATAATGACAATTCCAATGACATTGTAGTAAGTTCAAATCAAACAATATTGTTTCAAAACTTAGCCAGAGTTTTACAGTTTTGTGATTTTAACCGTATTCTATGAAACTTCCAAGTTTCAATTTTTTAGCCTTCAAAAAGAGTTAAATAAGAATATCTGTCTAGGGATCCCTGGGTGGCTCAGCGGTTTGGCGCCTGCCTTTGGCCCAGGGCGCGATCCTGGAGACCCGGGATCGAATCCCACGTCGGGCTCCCGGTGCATGGAGCCTGCTTCTCCCTCTGCCTGTGTCTCTGCCTCTCTCTCTCTCTCTCTGTGACTATCATAAATAAATAAAAATTAAAAAAAATATCTATCTAAAATGTAATTGTGATAATTGAGTATGTAACAGTATCTGACTTTAAATGTGTTTAATAGTTATTAGCCATTCCTGTTGCTAATACATTGCTTCACCATAGCTGTGGAATACTCATGTATCTTAATTTGCCATCTCCTATCAAAATGAAGGGGTAGATGTTAATTCCAAAATACAATATCTTCTAAATCATGACATACAACTTCTCTAATAAACTAAAGTCTTGATAATTTTGTTCTTCAGGAAAAGTACAAAGTTAATAAAAGACATTCATCTTATAAGCTGGTCATTTGTTCTTCTAATTAAAGTAAGATTTTAAGGAAGTAAATAATTTAAGAATGTCCTTGTTTTGATCAGAACCAAAAGTTGTAATTGCATAGATAATACGTACTTTGTTTTTGAAATTATGTTTCTTGGGAAGGAAATACTGATAGAATGAAACATTACTATTTATATTCAAATTAATACTGGCTTTCATCATAATATTTGAATTTATGGTCATTAAAGTTTGTATTCAATAAGAAAGTATAGAAGACAATATATTTTTAACTAGTGTGGACAAAGGTGATGTCAATATTATTGACTTGAGACTAAAGGCAGGAGGCCTTGACAAGATTCTCTCCTAAATAAGTGTAGCTTTCTGTAGAGCACTAAAATGAAGTGCACAGTCTGACATCTAGCCCACTGTCAATGGCTAGGTCTTCATTCTGGTAGCAACTGTATTTTCTATTGCATTTCTATAAACAGCTTTAGATCTTTTTAACCTTGTCAAAACATCACATCTTTCTCTCCAACAGCTCCAGGGTAAATTGAAAATGAAGAATTCAGTATCTACAGTTGGTTAAATGTCTGGTACACACATTTTAAACTGTAAGTTTTTTTTACTTTAAATTAGATCAGAAAACAGAATCCCATAATTCATATCTATTAGAGAGAAAACAACAACAAAAAATTATGTAAACATTGCCACACTGGTAACTCTAAGCCAACTTATGCTCTACCTCTCCCTAGTTGGTCAGCAACAAACTTGATTGAATTAGGGTCTGTTTATAATCCTTTATTCATTCTAATTATCTACAAAATAAAGTCCAAATTCTGGGCATTAATATAATATAAAGTCCTTCCTAATTTTTCCCTTTCTGAAACTCCTACTACTACTTTTAACCTGATGCTCTTTGCTCATACTATATGCTCTACACCGGCATATTTAGCAGGTTGTCTTCAATGAACACATAAAGCAAGTAAATATCCCAAAGAAAACAGATGATGTATAGAGCATGGTTGACAGACAAATAAGTAGATGAAGAGCGTAAAGCCTCAGAATTTCTATTTTATAAAACTTTAAAGATTCTTTTGATGGTGGCATACAACAGAATGACATCTGGATAGATGAAAGGCAGAACTCTTTCTTATTACAGCTCCAAATCAGACAAGGCTGTTGGGCAAGGCCACATAGAAGATTGTACCTGAGGACAGGGTAATAGCATGCTGGAGCTGTAGGGGTGAGGTTAGGAGATTTCACAGACTCTGTTTGGGTTGGATAATTTGAAAACTTTCCAGTGATCAGGGATATTGGAAATGTCACTGGCTGTCTGGAATCTGGCCCTGGCATTGGAGAGGTTACATAGTGTTCCCTGATTGTGAGAATCCCTAGCCCTGATATGGAAAGTGTTGGGCTAAAGCTTTAATCAGCTGCCCAAGAAAGAAAACTCACCAGCCTTTAGCTAGGGTCTCAACATTTTGAAAAACAACATTTAAAAAATATTTTACAGTGCACCTAGGTGGCTTAAGTTGGTTAAGTGTCTGATTCTTGATTTCAGCTCAGGTCATGATCTCAGGGTCATGAGATGAAGACCTGCATTGAGCACTACAATTTGCATGGAGCCTGCTTAAGAATCTCTCTTTCCCTCTTCTTCTTTCCCCCAACCTCTCTCAGGTCTCACTTGCATATGTGTGAGCTCTCTCTAAAAAAAAAAAAAAAAAAAAAAAAAATTAAAATTGCCTTAGTCATACTAACAAAGGATTTCACCTATTCCTTTGTAAGAAATGAGTTGAATTAAGATTAGAACCATGTATGTTTATGTCCTTGTATAAAATACATAATCTGATGTTCACTTCACATGCATGTTTACAGTCAAATAACTTTGTCATTTCTTTATTCCAACCCCCATTCCCTTAAAAAAAATTGTTCCTAAAGCTAACACCATAATCAATTGCTTTTAATGTATCCTGTGAAGTTCCTTTTTTTTTAAGTCTTGAAAAAGAATCTCTTTACATGTGATTAATGATACACTTCTGAAAAAGGTTAACCTTAAGGGAAAATTGCAGTCAAGATTCTGTTTCCAGGATGGCATGTCAGTAACCTAATCTTGTTTTGTTATTTATCAACAGAAAATAAATAACGTCTAATAATATCTACTGTAAGGATTTTTGTGTGTTCTTTAGCATATTAATATTAGTTGTTACTTTAACTGGAATTATTTGTATGTTTTCCTTAATGAAATCTGTTTCAAACAAGAAAAATGAAGAAATGAATTCCTGTTGTACATTTTATTGACAGGGCTAGACAGATCACAAACAACTAAGCATCACATATAAATTTTTAAAGTATAAGATGAAAAAACAAGAGAAATATTTGTCAGTCCTTAGCTATGTGGGTAATAGAACATGTTGGTCCACTTTTTAAAATGAAATAATAGTTACTTGCTCTGGGTTCTGAATGTAAAGAAGTTAAAAGTCTCCCCTTCATCCTAACTAACATCTAGTATAAAGCTGAATGGACTGAAAAAACAACTCTTGTTGGATCCAAAAGACAGAGGACAACACAGGCCAAACCACTGCTTCCAAAATTGGAGAGAAAGGCAAATATAGGGAATTACCAATTACAGGAGCAGAGATTCATGAGCAGAAACTGCCTCAGGAACCAATGGCTGTGTAAGAAAGCCTGAATCATAAATGATAAATCACTGGAAGCTCACTGCAGACAACTCTAAGAGTTAAAAAAACTCCGGGAGACCTACTCAGAGGAAGAATCCCACATATTACAAGACTTACCTCCAGGAGCTGGAATAGATTTCCACAGTATATATCAGAAAAAAAACCTCAGGCTTCCAGCAGGAAGAGTAAGAAAAGAATTATTTTGAAATACACCAGAGAACTTTGTTCTTCTTAACAAGGCCTGCTCTCAGGAGAAACTAATAAGCCAGTGCCTAACCTACTGGGGTATTAGAGCCTAACTGACCTTGGAAAGGGATATACCTAACCCCAATCCTACTGTAAACATTCTGTCCCATCTAAGAGGGGAAGAAAAAAATTAAGAAACACTAATGAATTCCATAGTTCAGACAGAGGCATAGCTCACTACAACTGAGACTTAATCATAGGACTATGGAATGCTTCCCCTACCCCCATACCTCACCACCACATTATTAAAATCCTACTTATAGCAGTTCTTTTTAACTATTATATCATGTCTCACTATCAAGAAAAAAATTACAAAGCAATCCAAAAGGCAAGAAAGAAAAATTGGGAAGATAAAGCAAGCATCAGAATCAGACACATCACAGATTTTGGAATTATTGGAAATTTTAAACTATTATGACTGATATATTAAAGACTCTAGTGGACAATGTACACAGGATGCAAGAACAGATTGGAAATGTAAGCAGAGAAAGAGAGTCCTATGAAAAAACAACAATGAAAATGTTAGTGATTTAAAAAAAAAAAAAAAACCTCTGTAAGAGAAATGAAGAATGTTTTTGATGGGCTTATTAGTAAATTGGACATGGCTGAAAGAAGAACCTGTACACTGGAGGACCCTCCAATAGTTGGTTCCTTAGAAACCAACAAGGAAGTAGAATAAATACTGGGGAAAAAAACCAACACAATACCCAAGGACTGTGGACCAGTATAACTTTTGTGCAATGGGAACACCAGCAGAAGGAAAAATAGAAAGGAACAAAAAAATATGTGAAACACAATAACTGAGAATTTCCTAAGTTAATGTTAGATGCCAAACTACAAACCAGATAAATTTCTCTTCCTTTGGAATTTTGCCTTCTGTAATTGCAACCAGTTGCAATCACTACCAGGGGACAATAAGATAATAGAGAAAAAGGAGGGGGGGAAGGAGTAGACTCCAAACTCACTCTGAGCATTAGGGGTTCCTTTGTTCACTCATTGGGTTAGAAGTCAGTAAATCCCTTGGAATACTCTCTGTGCTCTGATACTTATAGGTTTCCAATACCTTGAACTCTGACTAGGGAATACTGGAGGAAAAAAAAAAAAGTGGTAGACTCACTGCTGGTTAGGTGGTATTATAAATTCATTTCTTTCCCTATCTGCCTGTTATTATTTGCTTTTTGAGTTTTTTGTGTTTTTGTTTTTTTTCAAATGGCTGCTGCATGAATCCCTGCCCCCCCCCCCCCCCCAGGATTTAGCTATATCCAATGGGGGAGACAAGATAAAGTGTGCTTACATCTTACCAGGAATTTGAAACCTAGACCATTTCTATGTAATTTAGTAATTAATATGATCATATTTAGGTTGACCATTTTATGATTTATTGTCTGTTTTTGTAGTCAGTTTCTTGTTCTGCTTCCACATTCCTGCCTTCGTTTGGTTTATGTGAATATATTTTAGCATTCCATTTTAATTTATATGTTGACTTTTTGGCTATATCTTTTTTAATATTTATTGTGCTTGCTCCAGGGGCTAAAATATAGATATCTAATCTTTCATGGTCTACTTAGAGTTAAGATTTTACCACTTCAAGTAAAAGAGGTGTTTTACAAATGTCATATTCCTTCCCATTTTATGATACAATTGTTATAATATATTACATCTACATTTCCTAAAATCCTCACAGAACAGTGTTATATTTTTTGCCTTAAACAGTCTTACTCAATTTTAAAAATATAAATGAAGGAAAAATAGTCTGTCATATTTACTTAGAATTTTTAACTATGTGTTGCTCTTCATTTTTCCAGTACTAGTTTTTTCCTGGTGTTATTTTATTTACCCCAAAGAACATAATTTAAAATTTCTTTCTGTGATAGTCTATTGGTGATAAATTCTATTATTTTTTTCTTCATCTGAGGATGTCTTTATTTCTCCACTATTCCTAAAGATATTTTTGCTTGAGATACATTTCTGGATTGACAATTCTTTTCTTTGGGAACTTTAAAGATAGTGTTCAGTGTCTTGTGTCTTTTATGATTTCTTAGAAATCTACAGTAATTCAATTTATTTCCCTATATGTAATGGGTCACGTTTCTCTGATTGCTTTCAAGATTTCTGTTTCTTAGGTTTTAAGTAGTTTGGTTATGGCTTGCCTTGGCATGATTTTCCTTGAGTTTATCTCTTTTGGTTTTGATGACAGTTTTGAACCTATAAATTCATGTCCTTCAATAAATGTGACACATTTTTAGTCACTATTTCCTCCAGTATTTTTTCTTCACTATATTTTTCTCTGGAACTTCAATGGCAAATTTCAGGTATTTTGTCACTGTCCCATGGACTCTTTGTTTCGCAGTCTCAAGGAAATAAGGGCCCTCTAGATCTATTATTTCAGTACAAGTTGATGACACGTAACAAAATCTTGTCACCTATTTCCCAAATGCATACCTCATTATAATTTTAGAACAGTAAGCCCTTAATTCTGAGCACCAAAATTAGCTGCTTAGAAAATATTTGCTTAATTCTAAAAAATCCTTTCCTCATATTCTCATGTAGCCCCCTCCTCTGCACAGAGAGAGCACTCCTCTGAGCTTTAGGGCAGCAAAAGGACACATCTTCCACTATACGTGAGTCAAGTAGAAGCACTCAGTGACATAGAAATATCAGTAGATACAACCTCTACAACTCATACTGACAATTAGTCAACAAGTATGTGGGCTGTGCTGAGTTTCTGAGATACTGCATTGTCCCTGAACTCCTGAGCAGCAGATATTTATGCCTTGATTTCATTTTTTGGCTATCAAGAGAGAGATTTCCTTCCAAATTATCCAAAGAATTTTACATAGGAAGACATCTTGCTGCAATATCTCTGGTAAGAGATACAAAGAGTGTTTTAAGTATAAAGAAATTGAGTTAAAGACAGTGTTTCAAGTAATTTATTTCATTTAGATGTTAAATACTACTTTTTTACCCTGAGGTGGTATTTGAATTAGCGTTAACTAACTTAAAATTAAAGAGTTACATTAATATGCAACCTCTTAAAATATTCTTTGTATTCACTGACCATTTGCAAACCAGATATATGTTTTATACTTTTAAAAGATCTCCCTATTGGGACACCTGAATGGCTCAGTGGTTGAGTGTGCCCTTGGCTTAGGGCATGATCCTGGAGTCCTGGGATCAAGTCTCACATCAGGCTCCCTGCATGGAGCCTGCTTCTCCCTCTGCCTGTCTCTGCCTCTCTGTGTGTGTGTGTGTGTGTCTCTCATGAATAAATAAATAAAAACTCTTAAAAAATAATAAAAGATCTCCCTATAATAAAAGTATATATTCATTATAGAACTAAAGAAAATAAGAAAATTAATATTATGGGGATATTAGTGATTATATCTCATCTTTTTAAATATATGCATATTCGTTTTTAAGACAGAATCATTAAATACAATTTTATATATTTTTTCATGGTTCCATAATTGGATATGCCATCATTTACTTTTAATTCTCTAGCTGTTGCAAATTCAGGTTTTCCAGTTTCTCATTAATACAAATAATGTTTGATTTCTGGGGAAGATGGCAGAGTGAGAGGACCCTAAGCTCACCTCATCCCATGGATAGGGGTGATATCACACACATCTGTGTAATATCCTAGAAAATGGCCCCCAAACTGGCAGAACAAACTTCACAACTAAATGTAGAAAAGAGGCCACACTCAAGAAGGCAAGAAGGGCAGAGACACTGTTAGGAGCTAAATGGACCCAAAGGACTACTCCATGATGCCACAAGCATGGAGAGGAGCAAGAAACATACCTGCACACTGGGAGCCCATATGGGGGAAGATGTAGTCCCATAACATTTGGCTTTGAAAACCAGAGGGGCCAAATTTTGTGAGCTCTTACAACCAACAGGACTCAAAACCTAGAAGTTTAAAAATGAGCAGGCTCAGCTCTGGGGCCCAGAAAGGTGAGAGGAAACTGAGGCCCTCACCTTAAAGAACACAACATACAGCCCACAAAGATACAGCATAAAAGCAGCATTTTGAAAAATGTCTGGGGCATACATGAAGGATATATGTTTATACTAGTCTCAGAGCATGTGCTGGAAGGGCAGGAATCCTTGGGTGACTTTTCCAGGAACAAAGGAGCTGGTGCAGGGTACCATTTCCTCCCTCACCCTCCAGCATAATCAGAGGGCCAGGTGTAGAAATCAGCATGGAAACAACACTCAGGGCAGCCCCGGTGGCGCAGCGGTTTAGCGCCGCCTGCAGCCCGGGGCGTGATCCTGGAGACCCTGGATCAAGTCCCACATCAGGCTCTCTGTATGATGCCTGCTTCTCCCTCTGCCTGTGTCTCTGCCTCTCTCTCTCTGTCTCTATGAATAAATAAATAAAATCTTTAAAAAAATTTTTTGTTAAAAAAAAAAAAAGGAAACAACACTCACTACTTAACTTGCTTATGCCATGCATTTTGCCCTTCCCACCATGCTTTGGCGGATCTACCCTGTACATTATGCTCCTGGGCAGAGTCCATCCAAAGCAGTATCACAAGACTAGTAGTGTGCAAGCAGCCTGAGCAGGGGCCAGCACCACTCCAAAGTGACTCCTGCACTGAGGAGAGGTAAAAATAACCACACCACAGGTCAAACTGCAGCCACAGTAGTGGCTGGGGGAAGATATGTGATCTGACTGCAGAACCTGACCACCAATAAAAGCTTATAAGGAACAACACAGGGAAAGTGTCACCGCATCTTTGACAAATATCAGATCTGACAACTCAAGCCCATAGCAGCCATAGACTGGCCCACAAACAGCACAGGGACCAACCACTACCCACGATAGGCAATGATTGGAGATGACTGAACTGAAGGCAAATGGGCTCAGCCAGAACAGCAGGGCACACACAATACACATAGGAAACACCCCAGGAGCACCAGGTTCTGGTGAAGAGGGGACACTGTACTGCAGGGCACTACAAGACTATTCTCAAAAGCAGGAGACATTGCTGACTTTTCGAACACATAGGAATAGACACAAAAAATTAGAAAAAAACAAGGAGGCCGAGGAATATGTCTCAAATGAAAGAACAGGACAAAATCACAGGAAGATACCTAAGTGAAATGGTGATAAGTAATTTGCCTAATGGAGAATTTAAAGTAATGATCATAAAGATATGCACCTGATATGAGAAAAGAGTGGAGGATATCAATGAGACCCTTAACAAAAAGATTTTAAAAAGAACCAATCAAAGATGAAGAATACAATAAACTAAATTAAAAATACACTAGATGAAATAAACAGTAGACTGGAGGAAGCAGAAGAATAGTAGACTAGAGAAAGCAGAAAAATCTATCAGCAACCTGGAGGACAGAGTAGTGGAAAGCAGTTAAGCCGAGCAGGTGAGAGAACAGAAAATAATACAAAATGAGGATAAGCATAGGAAACTTGGAGGCACCATAAAGAGTAATAACATTTGCATTATAAGGACCCAAGAAGAGGGAAGAGAAAAGGGGGAAGAAAATTTATTTGAAGAAACAATAACTGTAAACTTCCCAAATCTAGGGAAGGAAACAGAAAGCTAGATCCAGGAGACACAGAGAGCTCCCAACAAAATAAATCAAAGGAGATCCACACAATAATTAAAATGGCAAATAAAACCCACAAAACAGTGATAAAGAGAGAATTTTAAAAGCAACAAGAGAAAAGAAAACAGGTACATACAAGGGGAAACCCATAAGGCTATCAGGTGATCTTTCAACAGAAACTGTGTAGGACAGAAGAAGTAATGTGAGATATTAAAAATGCTGAAAGGAAAAAATCTGCAGCCAAGAACTCTACTTAGCAATGCTATAATTCAAATAGAAGGCAAGATAGTTTCCCAAATAAAAGTTAAAGTAATTCATGATGATGAAACCAGTGCTTAAGAGATCTTATGGGGGAACTCTTTGCATCAAAAGACCATAAGTAAGAGTAAGAAAAGTAGTAAGTATAAATCAGTAAAAATAAATATATCTGTAAAAATTCAGTCAAGGGACTCACAAAATAAAAGGATATGAAGTATGATAGTATATACCTAAAACATGGAGGAAAATTCAGTAAAGTCTGGGCTCAAACGTAAGCAAACATCAAACTTAGTATATGCTATATTTATAGAAAACATGATATACAAAATTAAAGGTAACTACAAAGCAAAAACCAGTAGTATATATGGAAAAAATAAACAGAAAGGAATCCAAGTATATCACAAGAGAAAGCCAGCTAGCCATAGAGAAGAGAGCAAAAGAAAGGAACAGAGAACTATGAAAATAACCATAAAACAAGTAACAAAATAGGCAATAGGTACATACCTATCACTTTGAATGCAAGTGAACTAAACATTTTCATAAAAAGATATAGGTTAATGGAATGGATAAAAACAAGATATATATATATATATATATATATATATATATATATATATGCCTATAAGAGTCATTTCAGACCTAAAGATACATGCAGATTGAAAGTGAAATGATGGAAAAACATTTAGCATGCAAATAGATGTCAAAAGAAAGCTAGGGTAGCAATGCTTATGTGACGCAAAATAGATTTTATAACAAAGACTGTAACAAGAGGAAAAGAAGGATATTATATAATCATTAAGGGAATAATCCAACAAGAAGATATAACCATTGTAAATATTTATGCATCTAACATGGGAGCACCCAAATACATAAAGAGCTATTAACAAACATAAAGGAAGTAATGAGTAGTAATACGATACGAGTAGGGGACTTTAACAGTCCACCTACATTGATTAACAGATTATCCAAACAGAAAACCACCAAGAAAATAGTGGCTTGAATAACAAATTGAGTCATGTAGAGTAAGATGTATTCACAACGTTCTATCCTAAAATAGCAGAAGATATATGAAACATTCTCCAGAATAGATCACATATTAGGCCACAAACAAGTCTCAGCAAATCCAAAAGATCAAAGTCATACTATGCATCTTTTTTTTTTTTTTACAACAATGCTATGACCACAAAGACCACTAGAAATCAACCACTAGAGAAAAGCTGGAAAGAGTACAAATACATGGAAGTTAAGTCACATGCTACTAAACAATGATCTAAGAAATCAAAGAGGAAACAAAAAATATGTGGAACCAAATGAAAATGAAAACACAATGATCCAAAATCTTTGGGATGGATAGAGGAAAAATGGTTCTAGAGGAAAGTTTATAGCAATAAAGGCCTACCTCAAAAGCAAGAAAAATCTCAAAAAACCTAACCTTAAACATAAAGGAGCTAGAAAAAGAAAAGCAAATAAAACCCAAAACCAGCAGAAGGAAGGAAATTATAATCAGAGCAGAAATAAATGATATAGAAAGTGAAGAAACAATAGGACAGATCAATGAAACCAGGAGCTTGCTCTTTGAAAAGATCAACAAAATGACAAAACTGACAAAAATTTAGGAAGATTCTCAAAAAAGGGAGAAGAAAGAAAGAGGACTCAAATAAACCAAATCAGAAATGGAAGAGGAGAAATAACAATCAATACCACAGAAATACAAATGATTATAAGAGAGTATTATGGAAAAAAATATATACCAACAATTGGATAGCCTAGAATAAATTCATAAATTCCTAGAAATGCATCATTTCCCCAAATTGAATCAGAACGAAGTAGTGAATTTGAACAGATCAACTATCAGCAATGAGATTGAATCAGTAATCCACAAACTCTCTATAAATGAAAGCCCAGAACCAGATGGCTTCACAGGCATATTCTACCAAACAATTGAAGAACAGTTAATAACTATTTGTCTCAAACTATTCCAAAAAATAGAAGAGTAAGTAAAACCTCCTAATTTATTCTGAGTCCAGCATTACCCTGATACCAAAGCCAGATAAAGACACTAAAAAGAAAACTACAAGCCAATACCTCTGACGAATACAGATGTAAAAATCCTCAAAATATTAGTAAACTGGCAGCCCGGGTGGCTCAGTGGTTTAGTCCTGCCTTCGGCCCAGGGCCTGTTCCTACAGACTCGGGATCGAGTCCCACGTTGGGCTCCCTCTGCATGGAGCCTGCTTCTTTCCTCTGCTTCTCCCTCTCTCTGTGTGTCTCATGAAATAAATAAATAAAAAATAAAGAACTGAAGGCACGCGCACCTGGCAGGGCCTCGGGAGAAGCCGGTAGGTCAGGTGGGGGCTCTGGGCAGAGGGCGCTGAGCCCTGCTACCTTCAGGAGCCGCTGCCCCGAGAGCACTATTCCAGCCCATCTCTCAATCCCTCTCTTTTTTTTCTTGCTTCTCTTTATCTTTTTTTTCCCTTTACTTTTGTTTTGTTTTTGTTTTTGTTTTGTTTTGTTTTGTTTTCTCTTCTTCTTTTTTTCTTCTTCTTTGGGATTCTTGGCCTTTTTACAACTTTGTCTAAAATTTGTTTTTCGGAGATCCCTGGGTGGCGCAGAGGTTTGGCGCCTGCCTTTGGCCCAGGGCGCAATCCTGGAGACGCGGGATCGAATCCTACATTGGGCTCCCGGTGCATGGAGCCTGCTTCTCCCTCTGCCTGTGTCTCTGCCTCTCTCTCTTTCTGTGTGACTGCCATAAATAAATAAAAATTTAAAAAAAATAAAAAAAATAAAATTTGTTTTTCACTTTAGTGGTCCTTTTATTTTATTCTGATCATTTTCTGGCCTCTGACCTCTTCAGAATCTACTAGGGTGAAATTTATTTAGGTCATGGTTGATATTCTTGACTCATCCCACTCATGCAACCACTCTCCACTGAGCAAAATGATTAGAAGGAAGAAATCACCACAAAAGAAAGAATCAGAAACAGTACTCTCTGCCATAGAGTTACAGAATTCTATTCTGTGGATCTGCAGATTACAATTCTATGTCAGAAAGCCAATTCAGAAGCACAATTAAAAAGATACTGGTGGCTCTGGAAAAAAACATAAAGGATTCAAGAGACTTCATGACAGCAGAATTTAGACCTAATCAGGCCAAAATTAAAAATCATTTAAATGAGATGCAATCGAAACTGAAGGTCCTAATGATGAGGGGTAATGAGGTGGAACAAAGAGTGAGTGACATAGAAGACAAGTTTATGGCAAGGAAGGAAATTGAGACAAAAAGAGAAAAGCAATTAAAAGACCACAAGGAAAGGTTAAGGGAAATAAATGATAGCCTCAGAAGGAAAAATCTACGTATAACTGGAGTTCCAGGGGATACCAAGAGGGCCAGAGGGCCAGAAAGCATATGTGAACAAATCATAGCTAAGAACTTCCTTAATTTGGAGAGGGAAACAGGCATTCAGATCCAGGAGATAGAGAGTTACCCACCCCCCAAAATCAATAAAAACAATTCAACATCTCAACATTTAATAGTGAAACTTGCAAATTCCAAAATAAAGAGAAAATCCTTAAAGCAGTGAGAGATAAGAGATCCCTAACTTATATGGGGAGAAATATTAGATTAACAGCAGACCCCTCCATGGAGACCTGGCAGGCTAGAAAGGGCTGGCAGGCTTATTTAGGGTACTAAATGAGAACTTGCAGTCAAGAATACTATATTGAGCAAAGTTGTCATTCAGAATAGAAGTAGAGATCAAGAGCTTCCAAGATAGGCAGAAATGGAAAGCATATGTGACTGCCAAACCAGCTCTGCAAGAAATATTAAGAGGGATCCTGTAAAAGAAAGAATAAGCCCAAAGAAATAATCCACAAAAACAGGGATTGAATAGGTATTACGATGACACTAAATTTATATCTTTCAATAGTTACTCTGAACATGAATGGGCTCATGAACTTGAACTTATCAAGAGACACAGGGGTTCAGACTGGATAAAAAAGCAAGGCCCATCTATTTGCTGTCTACAAGAGACTCATTTTAGACCTAAGGACACCTCCAGCCTGAAAATGAAAGGTTGGAGAATGATTTACTTTTCAAATGATCCTCAAAGAAAGCTGGAGTAGCAATCCTCATATCATATAAATTAAAGTTTATCCCAAAGACTGAAGTAAGAGATGAAGAGGTACACTATATCATACTTAAAGGGTCTATCTAACAAGAGGACCAGAGGACCTAACAATCATGAATATTTATGCCCCTATGTGGGAGCTGCCAAGTATATTAATCAACTAATAACCAAACTAAAGACATACTTAGATAATAATACACTAATACTGGGATACTTCAACACGATACTTTCTGAAAATGACAGATCTTCAAAGCACAGCATCTCCAAAGAAACAAGGGCTTTAAATGATACACTGGACCAGATGGATTTCACAGACAGTTACAGAACCTTACATCCAAACGCAACTGAATACACATTTTTCTCAAGTGCACATGGAACTTTCTCAAGAATAGACTACATATTGGATAACATATCAGGTCTCAATAGACACCAAAAGATTGGGAATGTCCCCTGCATATTTTCAGACCACAATACTTTGAAACTGGAACTGAATCACAAGAAGAAATTTCGAAGAAACTCAAACACGTGGAGGTTAAAGAGCATCCTGCTAAAAATAAATGTGTCAAGCAGGAAATTAGAGAAGAATTAAAAAGATTCATGGAAAAAAATGAAAATGAAGATACAACCAATCAAAATCTTTGGGATACAGCAAAAGAAGTCCTAAGAGGGAAATACATTGCAACAAGCATCCCTCAAAAAATTGCAAAAAACTCAAATACACAAGCTAAGCTCGCACCAAAAGGAACTGGAGAAAGAACAGCAAGTAAAACCTACACCAAGCAGAAAGAGATAATAAAGATTTGAGAACTCCATGAAATAGGGACAAGAAGAATTGTAGAACAGATCAACAAAACCAAGAGTTGGTTCTATGGAAGAATTTTTTTTTTTTAATGTATCATAGTCACACAGAGAGAGAGAGAGAGAGAGGCAGAGACACAGGCAGAGGGAGAAGCAGGCTCCATGCACCGGGAGCCCAACGTGGGACTCGATTCCGGGTCTCCAGGATTGCGCCCTGGGCCAAAGGCAGGCGCTAAAACGCTGCGCCACCCAGGTATCCCCTTTGGAAGAATTAATAAGATAGATAAACCATTAGCCAGCCTTATTAAAAAGAAAAAAGACTCAAATTATTAAAATCATGAAGAAACAAGAGAGATCGCAACCAATACCAAGGAAATACAAACTATTTTAAAAATTATGAGCAGCCATATGCTAATAAATTAAGCAATCTAGAAGAAATGGATGCATTTCTGGAAAGCCACATGTTACCAAAACTGGAACAGGAAGAAACTGAAAACCTGGATAGGCCAATAACCAGGGAGGAAATTGAAACAGTTATCAAAAATCTCCCAAGACACAAAAGTCCAGGGCCAGATGGCTTCCCAGGGGAATTCTATGAACTGTTTAAAGAAGAAATAATACCTATTCTACTAAAGCTGTTTTGCAGGATAGAAAGGGATGGAATACTTCCAAACTCATTCTAGGAGGCCAGCATCACCTTAATTCCAAAAGCAAAGACCCCACCAAAAAGAATTGTAGACCAATGTCCCTGATGAACACAAATGCAAAAATTCCCAGAAAGATACTGGCCCATAGGATTCAACAGTACATTAACAAGATTATTCACCATGACCAAGTGGGATTTTTCCCCAGGATGCAAGACTGGTTCAACGCTCGTAAAGCAATCAACGTGATAGATCATATCAACAAGAGAAAAGACAAGAACCATAGGATCCTCTCAGTAGATGCAGAGAAAGCATTTGACAAAAACAAGCATCCATTCCTGATCAAAACTCTTCAGAGTGTAGGGATAGAGGGAATTTTCCTCAGCATCTTAAAGCCATCTACAAAAATCCCACAGCAAAAAAAAAAAAAAAAAAAAGAAAGAAAGAAAGAAAGAAAGAAAAAGAAAATCCCACAGCAAATATCTTTCTCAATGGGGGAACACTGGGAGCCTTTCCCCTACGATCAGGAACACGACAGGGATGTCCACTTTCACCACTGCTATTCAACATAGTACTAGAAGTCCTAACCTCAGCAATCAGGCAACAAAAAGAAATCAAAGGAATTCAAATTGACAAAGAAGAAGTCAAACTCTCCCTCTTTGCAGATGACATGACACTGTATATAGAAAACCCAAAAAACTCCACCTCAAGATTGCTAGAAATCTTCCAGTAATTCGGCAGTGTGTCAGGATACAAAATTAATGCCCAAAAATCAGTGGCATTTCTATACACTAACAATGAGACTGAAGAAAGAGAAATTAAGGAGTCAATCCCATTTACAATTGCACCCAAAAAAGTAAAATACCTAGGAATAAACCTAACCAAAGATGTAAAGGATCTATATCCTAAAAACTACAGAACACTTCTGAAAGAAATTGAGGAAGACACAAAGATATGGAAAAATATTCCATGCTCATGGATAGGCAGAATTAATATTGTGAAAATGTCAATGTTACCCAGGGCAATATACACGTTTAATGCAATCCCTATCAAAATACCATGGACTTTCTTCATAGAGTTGGAACAAATTATTTTTTTTAATTATTTATTTATTTATTCATGAAACATACAGACAGAAAGGCAGAGACGTAGGCAGAGGGAGAAGCAGGCTCCAGGCAGGGAGCCCGCCGTGGGACTCGATCCTGAGACCGCCCATCACGCCCTGAGCCAGGAGCAGGTGCTCAACCACTGAGCCACCCAGGCGTCCCTGGAACAAATTATTTTAAGATTTGTGTGGAATCAGAAAAGACCCCGAATAGCCAGGGGAATTTTAAAAAAAGAAAACCATAGCTGGGGGCATCACAATGACAGATTTCAGGTTGTACTACAAAGCTGTGGTCATCAAGACAGTGTGGTACTGGCACAAAAACAGACACATAGATCAATGGAACAGAATAGAGAATCCAGAAGTGGACCCTGAACTTTATGGTCAACTAGTATTCGACAAACAGGAAAGACTATCCATTGGAAAAAGGACAGTCTCTTCAATAAATGGTGCTGGGAAAATTGGACATCCACATGCAGAAGAATGAAACTAGACCACTCTCTTTCACCATACACAAAGATAAACTCAAAATGGATGAATGATCTCAATGTGAGACAAGATTCCATCAAAATCCTAGAGGAGAACACAGGCTAACACCCTTTTGTACTTGGCCACAGAAACTTCTTGCAAGATACATCTATGAAGGCAAGGGAAACAAAAGCAAAAATGAACTATTGGAACTTCATCAAGATAAAAAGCTTCTGTATAGCAAAGGAAACAGTCAACAAAACTAAAAGACAACCTACAGAATGGGAGAAGATATTTGCAAATGACATATCAGATAAAGGGCTAGTATCCAAGATCTATAAAGAACTTATTAAACTCAACAGCAAAGAAACAGACAATCCAATCATGAAATGGGCGAAAGACATGAACAGAAATTTCACAGAGGAAGACATAGACATGGCCAACAGGCACATGAGAAAATGCTCCGCATCACTTGCCATCAGGGAAATACAAATCAAAACCACAATGAGATACCACCTCACATCAGTGAGAATGGGGAAAATTAACAAGGCAGGAAACCACAAATGTTGGAGAGGATGTGGATAAAGGGGAACCCTCTTGCTCTGTTGGTGGGAATGTGAACTGGTGCAGCCACTCTGGAAAACTGTGTGGAGGTTCCTCAAAGAGTTAAAAATAGAGCTATCCTATGACCCAGCAACTGCACTTCTGGGGATTTACCCCAAAGATACAGATTGCAATGAAACACTGGAACACCTGCACCCCAATGTTTATTTTTATTTATTTTAATTTTTTATTTATTTATGATAGTCACAGAGAGAGAGAGAGAGAGAGAGAGAGAGACAGGCAGAGACATAGGCAGAGGGAGAAGCAGGCTCCATGCACCGGGAACCCGACGTGGGATTCGATCCCGGCTCTCCAGGATCGCGCCCTGGGCCAAAGGCAGGCGCTAAACCGCTGTGCCAGCCAGGGATCCTCACCCCAATGTTTATAGCAGCAATGTCCATAATAGCCAAACTGTGTAAGGAGCCTCAGTGTCCATGGACAGATGAATGGGTAAAGAAGATGTGGTCTATACATACAATGGAATATTACTCAGCCACTAGAAACGACGAATACTCACCATTTGCTTCAACATGGTTGAAACTGGAGGGTATTATGCTGAGTGAAGTAAGTCAGTAAGAGGACAATCGTTATATTGTTTCACTCATACAGGAAATATAAAAATAGTGAAAGGGATTATAGGGGAAAGGAGAGAAAATGAGTGTGAAATATCAGTGAGGGAGACAGAATATGAGAGCCTCCTAACTCTGGGAAACGAACAAGGGGTAGTGGAAAGGGAGGTATGGGGTGACTGGGTGACAGGCACTGAGGGGGGCACTTGTTGGGATGAGCACTGGGTGTTATACTATATGTGGGCAAATCGAAATCCAATAAAAATACAAAAAAAAAGGCATACAAATTAGTTAAGGTAGAAGCAAAACTTTCACTAGCTGTAGATGACATATACTATATATATACAGAGAGAGATAGATGTATATGACATATACTATATATATAGATAGATGTATATGACATCTACAGTAGAGATATCATCTACATTTCTCTCTCTCTCTCTAGAGTTCTAGAGTTCTATCTAGTTCTATACTAGAACTGATAAGTGAATTCAATAAGTCATACACAAAATCAGTACAGAGAAATCTATTGCTTTTCTACAAATTAATAATAAGATAATATTCATTATGTTTACATACATAAATTATGCTTACATCAGATGTTCTTAAGCTGTTTTTTCGCCCAATGACCTCTTTGGCAGCTGACAAAATCTATGAACTGTCCTTAGAATAATATTTTTAAGTGCATAACATTTTTAAGTCACAGTACAATACAATTGCAAAAGTGTTTAAAATTTTGTGGCATACTAATATTTATGCATTTTCTTATTGCACTGACATAAAGATCTAGCATCAGGTCTGATAACTACCATAATTTCAAAGTAATAATAGATAATTGATATTTTTATATGTCTACTATGTGATATGAAAATACACCTGATTTCTATTGGTATCAAAATCACATATACAGTTAATATTACTGTAATTTGTTGTCTGCATATATAATTGAATGAAATGCTACATTTCATTTAGAAGTTACTAAAAATATATATTTTTTTCTTTTAAAAATGTATCAAGCTCAGTACTTGTTCCTCTTCATCCTCATCATGCTACTGAATTGAGACGTAAATATTTTATGTAAGATACATTCATTTTTTTGTTCTAAAATCTGCATTTGATTTATTCTATAGTTTCTACTTCTTTGCTGAGAAATTTATCTGCATTCATTTTAATAGTGCTTTCCTTTACCTTGTGAAGTATCACCAAATATCTGCTTTAAATATCTTTGTTTTGATGAAGTCCCAATAGTTCAGTTTTGCTTTTGTTTCCCTTGCCTTCATAGATGTATCTTGCAAGAAGTTACTGTGGCCGAGTTCAAAAAGGGTGTTGCCTGTGTTCTCCTCTAGGATTTTGATGGATTCTTGTCTCACATTGAGATCTTTCATCCATTTTGAGTTTATCTTTGTGTATGGTGAAAGAGAGTGGTCTAGTTTCATTCTTCTGCATGTGGATGTCCAATTTTCCCAGCACCATTTATTGAAGAGACTGTCTTTCTTCCAATGGAGAGTCTTTCCTCCTTTATCGAATATTAGTTGACCATAAAGTTCAGGGTCCACTTCTGGGTTCTCTGTTCTGTTCCATTGATCTATGTGTCTGTTTTTGTGCCAGTACCACACTGTCTCGATGACCACAGCTTTGTAGTACAACCTGAAATCTGTCATTGTGATGCCCCCAGCTATGGTTTTCTTTTTTAAAATTCCCCTGGCTATTCGGGGTCTTTTCTGATTCCACACAAATCTTAAAATAATTTGTTCTAACTCTCTGAAGAAAGTCCATGGTATTTTGATAGGGATTGCATTAAACGTGTATATTGCCCTGGGTAACATTGACATTTTCACAATATTAATTCTGCCAATCCATGAGCATGGAATATTTTTCCATCTCTTTGTGTCTTCCTCAATTTCTTTCAGAAGTGTTCTATAGTTTTGAGGGTATAGATCCTTCACATCTTTGGTTAGGTTTATTCCTAGGTATCTTACTCTTTTGGGTGCAATTGTAAATGAACTATTGGGACTTCATCAAGATAAGAAGCTTTTGCACAGCAAAGGATACAGTCAACAAAACTAAAAGACAACCTACAGAATGGGAGAAGATATTTGCAAATGACATATCAGATAAAGGGCTAGTTTCCAAGATCTATAAAGAACTTATTAAACTCAACACCAAAGAAACAAACAATCCGATCATGAAATGGGCAAAAGAGAAATCTCACAGAGGAAGACATAGACATGGCCAACATGCACATGAGAAAATGCTCTGCATCACTTGCCATCAGGGAAATACAAATCAAAACCACAATGAGATATCCACCTCACACTAGTGAGAATGGGGCAAATTAACAAGACAGGAAACAACAACTGTTGGAGAGGATGCAGAGAAAATGGAACCCTCTTGCACTGTTGGTGGGAATGTGAACTGGTGCAGCCACTCTGGAAAACTGTGTGGAGGTTCCTCAAAGAGTTAAAAATAGACCTGCCCTACGACCCAGCAATTGCACTGTTGGGGATTTACCCCAAAGATACAGATGCAATGAAACGCAGGGACACCTGCACCCCGATGTTTATAGCAGCAATGTCCACAATAGCCAAACTGTGGAAGGAGCCTCGGTGTCCATCGAAAGATGAGTGGATAAAGAAGATGTGGTTTATGTATACAATGGAATATTACTCAGCTATTAGAAATGACAAATACCCACCATTTGCTTCAACGTGGATGGAACTGGAGGGTATTACGCTGAGTGAAGTAAGTCAATCGGAGAAGGACAAACATTATATGTTCTCATTCATTTGGGGAATATAAATAATAGTGAAAGGGAATATAAGCGAAGGGAGAAGAAATGTGTGGGAAATATCAGAAAGGGAGACAGGACATAAGGACTGCTAACTCTGGGAAATGAACTAGGGGTGGTAGAAGGGGAGGAGGGCGGGGGGTGGGAGTGAATGGGTGACGGGCACTGGGGGTTATTCTGTATGTTGGTAAATTGAACACCAATAAAAAATAAATTAAAAAAAATCTTTGTTTTCTAAAATCATCACATATATATTTTGATTGGCATTAATTGATTGCCTTTCACCTTGAAAACTGGTTAAGTTTCCTGGTTCTTAACTGTAACCTGGACATTTTGAATAGCATGTTGTGAGACTTTGGGTTCTGTTAAAATAGATGAAGAGGGAACAATAGTATTCTCTTTATGGTCTGGCTCTCAGGTTTCCTATCCTTAGATAGTCACAAAGCCAGAGTTTCTCTAGAAGCATTTGCTGACTCTTCTGCTGCCATGCTTTCCCACATTTGGTCTATCCTGTAGTCAGATAGGAGACAAAATTTTTTTTCGAAATAAGGAAACTCACTTCTGTAACGTCATTCTTCATTTTATGGCATCCCTCTTTAATCTAGCTGCTATTGTTAACTTCTGAGAACTTCTGAGAGTCTTTGGGTTTAGTGTGTTCTTTGCATTTTTAATTATGATCAGTGTGGAAGATAAACTATTGTAAGCTTACCCCACTTAGTTACTTGCCCAACACCAGAGGTTAAAAGTATTATATTTTAATGGACAAATTACTGCATGAACTTTGAAAGTTGTGTGTGTGCGTGTATGTGTGTGTGCATGTGTGTGTGTGTACCTTTACCTATATCAATCAAGCGTAAATTATAAAAATCACAAAAATATATTGGAAAATACCGACCTTTTTCCTTGTGCATGTTATATAGCTGATTGAAAGAAACCGATTGTTTTAAAAGATTCTTTCTAGAGAAAGAAAACAGACTATTATGAGGGGGAGATTTTACTTCCAGTAAATACAGTGGCACATATCACAACTATCACAACTTTCTTTAATGGATTGAATTTTTTGGTAAATGTAAAGTTCCCAGATCATGGACTCTAACCTTGACTGTTAGGATGGATTAATTGGCTTCCAAATTAAGATAAAATCTTAAAGATTTCCTATCTTTTCTCTGCTTTGAGTATGCTTCTTTATAATACAAGGAGGTGGAAGTCATGTTTTCCAAACAGTATTTTCTCTGCAGGTATATAGTCTTCAGAGAAATGTCTTTTTAGATTTTTTTGCCCATTTTTAATTGGGTTCTTTGGTTTTCTGTTTTGTTTTGCTATTGACTTGTAGGAGTTCTTTATATACTATGGATATTAACCTCTTTAACTGGTAGGCTCTTTTGTTCTCAGGAATTTATAATGGCAATATGCAGCTGGTTGAGGAAAAAGATCTCTATTTTGACATCTTTGGTTTTTGATTAGACTTATACCTCCGTGACAAATAATGCTTCTCCTTTATTCTCCTTCCTCTTCTTCTCTCCTTTTTTCTCTCCCTTTCCCTCACTTTCTTTTTTCCCCCTTTTCTGAATCTCTGTTTTATATTTCTATATGTCTATCTTTTCCCATGTCTTCATCTCTTCCAGTTTTCCTTCTTGTAGTAATTACATAATTTTCCAAATGACAATTCATATCAAAGTCACATCTATAAAATCTAATTTATAAGTAAATTGCCGTGGATTTTCTTTTCCCAATATAAAATTTCAACAGAAGAGAATATAAGGGAAAAGTTTATTATTATGTGTAACAAAGAAAGACTTCAAAAACATAAGATTCCAAGAAGCAGTGAAAATAAACAAACCAAATTAAGGTAAGAACTAAATTAAAATGAGACTACGTACTATAACTTTTAAATTTGAAAGAACTATTTTTTTAAGGATTTTATTTATTTATTCATGAGAGACACAAAGAGAGAGAGGCAGAAACACAGGTAGAGGGAGAAGCAGGCTTCCCCCAAGGAGCCCAATGTGGGACTCGTTTCTGGACCCCGGGATCACGCCCTGAGCTGAAGGCAGACTCTCAACCACTGAGCTACCCAGGTGTCCCAAAGAACTAAATTTGACCTAGCTTTTCCTTCTTGTTTTAATTGGTAGTGCAGCCATTACAATGATGTTATATGAGCACACACCATACACATACCAGCTATCAAGTCCATCTAGAAATTTAAAAGACTTTGAAGCCTAAGTATAACTAGAAAATATAAAGATACAACAATAATTATATACAGGTAACCTCTGGCCTAATTCTACATTATAATGTTCCCCTAGTCTACACTGGACTCTAAATCTGACCTGTTTGGAAGATTTTGTTTTTATTGTTCTCTTTTGTTCTTAATTTATATCATGTATGTCTTCTTTTCTATTATGCATAAGCATGCCATAGGAAAAAGCTTAGCTTTTTCATGAATGTACCAAAATCACTATCTTTCACTGAAGTTTTGTTTTTCATCTTAAAATATCAGAGCCAAGAAACATTTCAGAAATAATGGCATCTTGTCCCTCAGTTTTTAGATGAACACTGTTTTTATGGCAGTGAGATTCAGAAACAGAAAAACACAATTTTTGCAAGAAAGATTACTGGAAGTAGCACAACTAGTGATAGCACCTGGCATTCTGTTTCTGAGTCCAATGATTTTCTTGTGACATATCAAGGATTTTCTACGAATGAGAATTCCAAGGTTGGCTAGAAAGGTACGCCTGTAAGTTACTTCTGTTGATGCCATAATTTGGTTTCTTTATAAAGTCAAGTAGTATATTTAATGAAAGCTAGAATTCCTTATTTTTTCTATAACTCAAGGGAAAATTCTAGATTTATTTTGTTATTTTAATAAAAATCACATATCATATTCTTTAAATGTCTCATCTATTTCTGAAAGATCATCTTGTCTACATCAAGTAGAACTTTGCTTTTCATAAAAATGTTGGTTATATTGAATTGTATTAGTGAAGAATAATAACACTTGACATGAAGTGACCAAGCTCTTCTCTGGAAGAAACATGATCATCCTTGGAAATGCTGATCTTAATCATAAACACCATGCGTCCACTTAAAACACTAAGTGAATTATTGATTCTTACAATTAGGTATATCATCTTGCTTACTATAAGGAAAGACATATAGGTAGTAGAAGATCCTAGACTTGGACAAATTTAAATCTGAATCCCAGAGCTACTCATAAGCTCTGTGACCGTAGGCAAACTACCTACCTCTCTGAGGCTTAGTTTTCTCATCTGTAAACTTGGACGAGAATTTCTACCTTCTAATCTTAGATATGATAGTCTATGGAAATCCTTATACAAAAAGATCCTTGCCCTTGCTCCCTTAATGGAAGTTCTTGCTCTAGTTCTCTAGTATATCTGCAAATCATATTAAAGAACAATGGGTCTATTACTATATAATATGTCTGTATAATGGGCACACAATAAAAGCCACTGCATTACAAATCTGACATACTCTGTTTCCTTGACATTTCTTGCATATGTCTTATGGTTCCTTTTTCTTTTCTCTCCTTGACTTGGATAGATTCCTATTTTTGGTAAGTTTTATCATTTTCTGAAGTCAAGTCACAGCCAAAACTTTCTTGTCTCCATGGCTACATCTAAATCCTGCCCTAGAGAGATTAAATAAAAATTCATCAGACTGCCATATGACTTGGCACATTCTCTTATCCCTACAAGAATTTTTATTATTAAAAAACTACTAATTACTAATAATCATTCTTTAGACAGTACACACAAATATGTTAAGATTTAATTAAGCTGATTAAATAAAAGGCAGATTTTCAATAAAGGAGAATTAGCTATTTCTCTATTAATTTATTTAAGAGGAAAGAACTTTTACAAAAGATCCTTTCTAATACTGAGTGCATTTTATTAATTAACCTTTGAATACAGCTGTCCAAATGTGGTAAAGAAAAATATGAAAATTGCATAGCATCACTTTCTATATATACCTTATCTTACAACTGGGTGGAGTACAGATAAGGTAGTATGATTGGGTGTGTGTCTGAATTTCAATAATAAGTACAATAGAAATAATCCTTTATATTTTACTAAATTTTACAGTTTTTAAATAATTTTTAACTGAATTATTACATGGAGTAGCATTATAATTCTAAGTAATATTACCCTGATTTAAGCAGATGAGGAAATGACTCAGAGGTGGGTGACTTGCCAAGATCATATAGTGGCAAAGCTAATAAGTATTAGAGTTGAGTTTCAAATTTGTCTTTTTGACTCCAATATTTTAGAGCACATGATACAGTACATTGTAAACATATCGGCATATTTTTTTCCTTAACCCAGAACTTGAGCTTCAAGCAACAGAATTCAGTTCCATATTTAATTCTTTAAACCCTAGAGCCTCATACAATGCCCAATATGTTGTAAATATTGAATAATTTATTCTGGAGATGTAGTTGAAGTTCTAGCTCTTGTAAACTTTACTCCAGTCAGCCTCTCCAAGCCTCAGTTTCCTTACCTCTGAAATAAAGAGGTTAGGCAGGATGACCTCTCAGATCCATAGTGTTTCAAATATATCATTATTCTCTATATTGAAAGTGCAGTAGAAGTTTTCTTAGTTTTAGAGTAAGAGATAGAATTCCTGTAGTCCAGTCAATAGTATCCTGCCAGCACTGCTTCCAGGATTCATCAGAAGTCTTATTTTTTCTTAATATGGTAGAAGTCTGTATTCTCATTAAGGTTCTGTATCGCCTAACTCCCACATAACTCATGGAAACATATTTTATAAGTTAGAGAAGTAAGAATGATAACAGGAGAGACAAAATAAAGTTCAATAGTTCCTTTACATAAAGATATATTTTATCCAAATAGAAAGGGATAGGTAGAAGAAACACTCCATATGGGATTCTTAGCTGCCAGACGTACAATCATTTATTTGAACCTATTTTTTTGTTGTTCAAACGAACCAAAGTTTATCTTTAATCCATATATCAAACCATTTCTATCTTCTTGTTCTTAGTATTGTATCACAATGCTTTTTTCCTATAAAGAGAGCCTCATCAGAAGGGTTGAGGTCTCCTAATATCAGTCAAATAGACTGTCTATGGGAGAGGGTTGGCGGATGCATCATATAGTGATTTTTCATTATGTAATTCGGTAGACAAAAATCTCTTATCTAATATGATCAGGGTGATTTAGCATCATCTGAGTTGGCAGGTAGTGTCCTGAACAGAAATGTGTGTATGACCTTGTATGACCTCACATATCCATTCTAAGCTCATGTGAGACAGGAAACTCACTCATAATTAGCATATACTAATAATTTATGTCTTATTTATTTCACTAAGTCATTGTTAAGAACAAATGATATTCTCACAATAATAAAAATGCACAGATACTGTAAAGTGTCATCACAACAACATATCCTCAGAGCAAACTACTACATCAAAATTGTAGATAAAAAAAGAGAGACATATAACACCTAAAATATTATATTCACCCGTTATATTGAGACATATAACACTTGAAATCTGCTTACTTGGAGAACTAGCAGCTAAAGCCATAACTGTCAGGGAAAAAAGAAAAGTACTCACTTTGAAACATATTTGAAACATATTCAAGAATATTCTCTATAACAAAGTCATACTCTCCAATGAAAAGGATTTTGTAAAATGTGATTCCTCATCCTTATCCCAGCTGGAGAAAGGGAATTTCTCCTCACACTAGCCCGGACAGTCTTCTTGTCTCACATAAAATAAAAACTAGATAGGGATGCCTGGGTAGGCTCAGTGGTTGAGCATCTGCCTTTGGCTCAGGGCATGATTCCAGAGTCCCAGGATCAAGTCCCACATTGGGCTCCATGCAGGGAGCCCTCTGCCTGTGTCTCTGCCTCTCTCTGTGTGTCTCTCATGAACAAATAAATAAAATCCATTTTTAAAAAACAAAATGAACAATAGTGCAAAAGTTTCCAAAGTAATAGATTGAAAATGCTGGAGAAAGGGAAAGAATTACAGGGAAGGGAAAAAACTATACCACTGTAGAAGGTATAGAAAGGGATAGTGAAGCCCAAGACCCCAAGACACAGGTCAACTAAAATCCTAGGAATTAATCAGAATACTATAAAAATCCTCATACTGATGCCTATTTACCTCAGGTCCTATTACCCAAGGCAACATGCCGGTCTGCCAATAACAACAACAACAACAAAAATACAAGATGTGTGAGAAGGATGAAAAAAGTACAGTCTAAAGAGACAAAACACACACCAGAAGCAGACTTAGATATGAGACAGATATTAAAATTATAAGACAGAAAATTTAAACTAATTACTAATTAATAAACTAAGGATTCTAATGGAAAAAGTAAATGGCAGAATGCCTCGGTGGCTCAGTGGTTGAGCATCTGCCTTTGACTTAGGTCATTATCCTGGGATTCTAGGGTCCAGTCCTACATCAGGCTTCCCCAGAGAGTCTGCTTCTCCCTCTGCCTATGTCTCTGCATGTCTCTCTCTGTCTCTCATGAATAAATTTTTAAAAAATCTTTAAAAAAATGGAAATAACTATTCTTCCTTATACTTGACTGTTTGTTTCTCAGAACCACCACAGACAAACGTTAGAAAATGATGAAGCAGGAAAATGTCTGCCAAAGAACCTTGAGCTCCAACTAGTTTCTCAGACAGAGATGCTGCTGTTGGTGGGAATGTGAACTGGTACAGCCACTCCGGAAAACTGTGTGGAGGCTCCTCAAAGAGTTACAAATAGAGCTACCCTATGACCCAGAAATTGCATTACTGGAGATTTACCCCAAAGATACAGATGCAGTGAAAAATTGAGACATCTGCACACCAATATTTATAGCAGCAATGTCCATAATAACCAAACTGTGGAAGGTAAGAATACAGCCTCAGTGTTCATCGAAAGATGAATGGATAAAGATGTGGTCTATATATGCAATGGAATATTACTCAGCCATTAGAAATGATGAATACCCACCATTTGCTTCAACATGGATGGAACTGGAGGATATTATGCTGCGTGAAGTAAGTCAATTGGAGAAGGACAAACATAATATGGTTTCATTCATTCGGGGAATATAAGAAATAGTGAAAGGGATTATAGGAGAAAGGAGAGAAAATGAATGGGAAATGTCAGAGAGGATGACAGAACATGAAATACTCCTAACTCTGAGAAACAAGCAAGGGGTAGTGAGAGGGGAGGTGGGCAGGAGGATGGGGTGACTGGGTGATGGGCACTGAGGGGGCATTTGATGGGATGAGCACTGGGTGTTATACTATATGTGGGCAAATCGAACTCCAATAAAAAATATACAGAAAAAGAAAAACCCAGAAATGCTGGAGGACACCACAGGGAATGTGCATAGGTTGCTGCAAAGGATGAACTCAGGGAGTCTGCTTCTCCCTCTGCCTATGTCTTGATCTCTCTCTGCTTCTCTCATGAATAAATAAATAAAACCTTAAAAAAAAGAAAAAGGCATATAAAAACAGATGGAAATTCTACAAAAAAATCCAAGGGAAATGGCAGAAATAAAAAAATACAGCCCCTAGTACATTGGCCCATTTCAGTAGGCACCAGTTAGAGCCAAGATTTGAGTGAAGAGATATTATACTTGGAAAGAATAATAGTAAGCACTGCTGCACTTAGGAGAGGGTGAGAATACTCATATACTAAGGAGTGAAAATTAAGAAATGTGAGAGAAAGCTAAAGAATCCATAGCCCTGTTATTACTCTCTAAGCTTTGAGCTTAGATAGGCTAAAATGCTGTCTTTTTCTATAATTAGTAATAATACTGCATAGAAGACTTCAGTAGGAGGGCTGACTGTGCAGAGTTGGCTCCTGTGACAAAATGAATCTCACAGTACTACAGTGTGGCCTGAGGTACATAATGTTTGGTCCTTGTAACCAGACATATTTCAGAATACTTTTTATAAATGACTATTTTTATAGCTATTTAACAAGCATAACAAATTGTAAATGTCATGATGGCAGGTTTCCTAAGCCTCCTGAGTAAAAATTTTCCACTACTCATGGCAGTTGTTTTCAATTCAGCAAAGGGATATTTTTGATCAAGAACTTTTGAAAATTAATGATAAAGAAGAAATAAATAAGAAGGAAATTCTACATTCTTCAGACATGTCTAAGAAATGTCACTTATTTAAGAAGATTAATGACCTCATTTTATATTTATCAATCATAACTTCTTAAAGGAAAGCAAGCTTTTTCTTGAATTAGCAAGTTCAATTCAATATTAATTTCTCAAAAGAGTATCATTCACAGGATAGATGTGCTTATAATGATATTCTTAATGGAGTTGGGACCAACCTCTGAAACCTAGCTCCAAAATATTCAAAAAATTTTCTAAATTCCAATTTCATAGGAAGAAAAAGTAGAATATATAATCTTATATGACTTTTTAACATATAAATGAAGCATATGGTAAAATAATAAATAGGTGAAAAAAGGGAGCTTATAACAGCAAAGTATATTTTATCAGAATCAAAGTAGTATTAATTTGAAGTAGAATGTGATGATATAATATGAATATTTTAATAACTAGAGCAACTACTATGAAAATATTTCAAGAGATACTTGAGAGGCTCGGTGGTTGAGCCTCAGTCTTCAGCTCAGTGCATGACCCTGAGCCTCTGGATCCAGCATCCAGCTCCCCATGGGAAGCCTGCTTCTTCCTCTGCCTCTGTGTGTCTCTAATGAATAAATAGATAAAATATTTTAAAAATACATTTCAAGAGAAATAATTAAAAATTCAAGAAAGAAATTAGTGTATTAAAATGTTAAGATAAAAAAAGAAAAGAAGATAAGGGATCCCCCAGCCCCTGCCAAAATAAGATATATAGAAAACATACAACAAAAGTTAAGTGTAAATCTAAACAAAATAACAATTATATATGTTATATATATGGGTAAAAGGTAGAATTTAAAGGTTAGCTAAAACAAGGAAGATCCAACACTTTACAAGATATACATTTGTGAAGAAAACTTCATGTTTAAATACAGAAGTAGTTTAAAAGTATAATAATAAAAAAAGATATATCAAGAAAACAGTAATCAAAGGAGAGCTGCAGTGGCTATGTAAATATCAAGCAAAATAGGCTTTAAGGCAAGAAGCATTCCTCAAGATGAAGAACACTTCATAATGATAAAAAAGCAAATACAATCAGGAAGATACAACACATATAAATAAACATGTGCCGGGGATCCCTGGGTGGCGCAGCGGTTTAGCGCCTGCCTTTGGCCCAGGGCGTGATCCTGGAGTCCTGGGATCGAGTCCCATGTCGGGCTCCTGGCATGGAGCCTGCTTCTCCCTCCTGTGTCTCTGCCTCTCTCTCTCTCTCTCTCTCTCACTGTCTATCATAAATAAATAAATCTTAAAAAAAAAAATAAATAAATAAACATGTGCCCCAAAACAGAGCCTCAAAACACACAAAACAAAAACTAGCTGAATTCAGAACAGAACAGACAATATGATCATTATAACTGGAGATTTCACTATTCTTCTTTTACTAACTGATACAAAAAAGAATACAGAGTTCACAAAGAACATAGAATATGGAAAACAAAAAAGTATTGGTCAAATTTAAGCCAATCTCAAAGTAAGCAGAAGAAAATAAAAAAACTAATGAGAGTATAAACCAATGATAATGAGTGGAAATTTTTATTAGAAATAATTAACATTGGTAATAATAATTTAGAAATTAATAAGAAATAATAGAAATGATGAATGGAAATCAATAAAATATAAACCAGAAAAACATTAAAGAAAATTAACACAACCAAAAATTGGTTCTTTGAAAAGATCAAGAAAACTGATAACATTCTGCTAAACCAATGAAGAAAAAAAGGACAAAGACATAAATTATCAAAATCAATAAGTGTTTGTCCTTCTCCGACTGACTTACTTCAAACATTATATGTTCTCATTCATTTGGGGAAAATAAATAATAGTGAAAGGGAATATAAGGGAAGGGAGAAGAAATGTGTGGGAAATATCAGAAAGGGAGACAGAACGTAAAGACTGCTAACTCTGGGAAACGAACTAGGGGTGGTAGAAGGGGAGGAGGGCAGGGGGGTGGGAGTGAATGGGTGACGGGCACTGGGGGTTATTCTGTATGTTAGTAAATTGAACACCAATAAAAAATAAATTAAAAAAATGTAAAAAAAAATTTAAAAAAAAAATCAATAAGTGGCCAGCACCACAGACTCTAAAAAATTTAAAAGTGTACCAGAATATTATGAAAAGTCAGAGGTTAACACACTACACAACTTAAGTAAAATAGCAAATTCTTAGAGATATACACAACTACCAAGACTGATTCAATGAGAAATATCTCAATGAGAAATGCACATTTGACTGAACAAATTTATTCAATAAAATGCTGAATTATCAATAAAAACTTTTATAACAGAGATTGAATAATCAATTAAAAACTTTCCTAACAAATAAAATTCCAAGCCTACATGGCTTCAGAGTGAATTTTATACACTAAAAAATAGATAATACCAATTCTACTCATATTTTTTATAAAGTTGAAGAAGGAAAATACATTTCAATCCTTTTAAAAGGCCAGTATTACAAGGCCAGACACCAAAGCTAGACAGACATTGTATAAATAAAGAGAATTCTACATCATAATCAAGGAGGGCTTATCCCAGAAGTGCAAGGTTCATATATCAGAAACAAAAATATTGTACATTATATTTATAAAATAATAGCCAAAAACTATATGTTCATCTTAGTAGACTGGTGAAAATATGTTACAGAATTCAATATTTATTCATGTTTAAAACTCTCAACAAACTAGAAACACAGGAAAAATCCTCTTCCTAATAAAAAGCGTTTATTAAAACACAGCTACTTTAATATCTAATGGTTATTGGCTCAATGTTTTCTCCCTAAGATCTGGAACACAGCAAGGATTTCTAGTCCAACATTTCCCTAGAGATTCTAGCCAGTGCAAAAGCCAAAAATAGCACCCAGATTGGAAACAAGTAAAATGCCATTATCCGCTGATAAAATAATCTCATATGCAAAAATATTCTAAGGAATCTAAAAAGCCATTACTAATAAGCAACCTTAGCAAGGTTGCAAGATAACATAACAACAATCAAAAACAGTAATTTTATTCAATGTACTATCACCAAAAATTCCAGAGTAGATTATCTTTAAAATATAACAAAAATACTTAAAATATAACAAAAATGAAAGATCTTCACATTTAAAAATAAAAAAGCATTGCTTAGGAAAATTTAAAGTGGCATCAAAAATGGAACAAAATACTATATGTGGAGATTGGCACATTCCATTATCTTAATATACACTTGTCTCCAAATAGATATATTGATCCACTGTAATGCCTATCAAAGTTTCAGTGGCATTTGTGTTGAAAGTAATAAACTCTTCCTAAAATCTGAATGGCAAAGGGATTCTAATATCCAAGACATTATTGAAAAAAGAATGAGAGAAATTACATTATCCAATTTTAAAACTTAATTTGTCTTCAATGAAATTACATACTTTATGTAAAATCTTTATTCTTTACATACTTTATGTAAAATCAACTCAAATCTGAGATCTAAGTGTAAAATGTAAAACTGTTAATGTTTTAGGAAAAATATAAAAAATATGTCCATTAGCTAGAATCAGATGAAGAGATATTAGATATGACACCAAAAGCAAAATACATAAAAGAAAATGTCAACCAATAAAGTTTCATCAAAATTAAAATAAGTTTGCACAAAGTTTAAGAGAAAGAAAGAATAAGCCACAGACTGGGAGAAAATATTTGCAAATTATTTCATCAATAAAGAAATTATATCCAGATTATATAAAGAAAACTGTAATCTCAACAGTAAGAAAATATATAATTCAATTAAAAAGGGCAAAATACTTGAACAGACATTTCACCAAAAAGGACATATGGATAGCAAAGAAATACATGAAAATATGATGAACAGCATTAGGCACTAGAGAAATGCAGGCTGCATGCTCAATGATACACTGCTACTTCCCTATTAGAAATTCTGTAATAATTCTAAGTGCTGATGAGGATGTGGAGCAACTGGATCTCTAAAATACTGCTGATGCAAATGCAAAATTTAATAGCAACTCTGGAAAATAGTTTACTTGTTTATTATAAAGTCAAATATGCACTTGCCTCATAATCCAGCAACCCACTCTTGGATGTTTACTCCAGAGCAGAAGTTGGCAAACTTTTTTTGTAAACCACCAGATACTAAATATTTTCAGTTCTGTGAGCCAAATACCACCTCTATCACATATTCATCATTTTTTTCAACCCTTTAAATCATTTTTACGTTCATGTGAACATATGTTTTCATTTAAAGTGGATAAATATCTAGAAGTAGAATTGGTAAATGAAATAATAAATATATATTTATTCAAGAAAATGTCAGATTGATTTCCAAGTAGTCCCATTTCACATTCCTATTAATGTATGAGGGTTCTGGTTTCTCCTAACCCTCTCCAATACTTGGTATTGTCATTCTTTTTGATTATAGATAAATACTCAAGTAAGTACGGGTTTAAAAAAAGGCTGAGACACAGATTGATTCTGCAGGTCATAGTTTGTTGACCCCTGCCCTATAAAAAACAAAAACAAAACCCACCAAAAAAACAACCTTATATTCACACAAAATTCTGTATACTAATATTCATGCTAGCTTTATTTGTAATAGTCAAAAATTGAAACCAATTCAAATGCTCTGCAATATTTTTGTGGTTAAGCAAGCTGTGATTCATCCATATAATGGACTCAGCATTAAAAGAAACCATAGAACCACTGATATGTACAACAACCTGGATGGATGTCAAGAATATTATGGTGAGTGAAAAAGGCCAATTCAAAAGTTTACATACTATATAATTGAATTTATCTAACATTTTGAAGTGACAAAATTATAGTGATGGAAACCAGATCGAGGGTTTCTAGAAGTTAGAATTGTATGAGAATATAATGGAGTAGCACTATGGTGTTTCTTTGGGATGATGGAACGTTTCTGTACTCGACTGTGGTGATCATTACACTGATCTCTAGTTGTATAGAATTTTACAGAAATCCCCCCCCAAATGCATATAAATCTAGTGAAATTCAATAAGATGAGCAAATCAGTTAAAATTATCCGTGTATCATTAAAATGTACCAATATCAATGTCCTGGCTTTTATAATTGTGCTATAATTATGTATGGTGATATATTTGAGGAAGCTAGGGACGGGGATAGAGAATTTGTATTGTTTTTGCAACCTCTATGTGATCCTAAATTTATTTCAGAATTAGAAGCCGTTTAAAGGTGAAAATAATGAAATTCCATTATATACCTTCTATAATCAAAAAAATGCTGATGCCAAGAACCAGAGAGAATTACGAGAAACTAGAACTCTCATATATTACATAGATTGTTCATGGGCATGTAAAATGAAACTTCTTTGGAATTAATTTGGCATTTTCTTAAATATACACACATTTGCCATGTTGCCTATTAATTCCACTTCTAGATATTTACCCAAATTAAATGAAAGCATATGTTTACACAAAGAATATGCATAAATGTGCTTGAATATACATAGCAGTCAAAATCTAAAAACAATAAAAATATAAAGCAATTGATAAATGGATAAACATGACATGTAGCTATGTAATGGAAAACTACTCAGCAATATAAAGAAACAAGCTAGAATAGTGCCTTGGTGGCTCAGTTGATTAAGTGTCCAATTCTTGATTTTGGCTCAGGTCATGGTATTGGGCTGAGGTATAGAACCCTACAACGAGCTCTGCACTCAGTGCAGAGTCTGCTTGTCCTTCTCCCTCTGCTTCTCCTCTTGCTCTCGCTCTCTGAAATAAGTAAATAAATAAAATATTTTTTAAAAAAGAAATAAACTACAGATTCATGAAATAATGTTAATGAGTATAAAATCATTATACACAGTAAAAGAAACTGGACACACATACTTATGATTCCTTTCAAATAAAATTTCTAGAGAAGTAAAATCTATAGGACAGAAAGTAAATATTTTGCTGGGAGGGGAGAATCAGCTACAAATAGAAATGAGGAAAATTTTCTAATGATAGAATTGTTCCAAAACTGGGTTGTGGAGATAATTATACGGATGTATAAATTTATTAAAACTCATCAAAATGCATACCCTAAATTAGTACTCTTTGTGGTATGCAATTATACACTAATAAAACTGTTTTTAAAAAGCAAAAATACATGTTAACATCATTTACCATTTTAACAAATTTAAATAAAAAAGAATATGTCAATAAATACAGAGAAAACTGCAATATTCCATAGTACCCATGATTTTAAAAGATAGTTTTAATGAACTAGGAATATACTGGATGGTATTAACAAGCTATTATGAAGGTCTTAGGCAAATATATATGACTAAGACAACAGTTGAACTGTCTTTTAGTTTATAAACCCAGTTTTCCAAGTACTATCTATCTTGTCATCTTTTCAATTTCATTTCCTTGCCGGCTTCAAACTTTCTGTCTGTATCAGTCAATATCCTTGGTTGCAAATGACACAAATTTTAACTTCAATTAAATTAAATCAAAAACAAATAATATGGGGATCCCTGGGTGACTCAGCGGTTTAGCGCCTGCCTTTGGCCCAGGGCGGGATCCTGGAGTCCTGGGATTGAGTCCCACGTCCGGCTCCTGGCATGGAGCCTGCTTCTCTCTCCTCCTGTGTCTCTGCTTCTCTGTCTCTGTCTCTCTCTCTGTGTGTGTCTATCATAAATAAATAAATTAATCTTTAAAAAAATAATAATAATATGTGTGTATGAATATATGTACATATATATGCACACACATACATGTGTATGTATACATGCATATATTAGTATATATGTGTATGTGTGTATATATATCTATATGCATGTGTGCACATATATATCTATATGCAAAGCATCACTTTCAATATGTGAACATGTGAATTTTATACATTGGATATTTAATTTCATGAGCTGACTAGGTCCTCTGATCTTTACCTTTTTGTTATTCATTACTCAGAGGAAGGTTTTTTTTTTTAAAGATTTTATTTATTTATTCATTCATGAGAGACACACATACACACAGAGGCAGAGACACAGGCAGAGGGAGAAGCAGGCTCCATGCAGGGAGCCTGACGTGGGATTCGATCCTGAGTCTTCAGGATCACGCCCTGGACGGAAGGTGGCGCTAAACCACCGAGCCACCTGGGCTGCCCTCAGGAAGTTTTTATGCAAGCTCAGATGAACTACAATGAAAAATGTCAGTGGAAAATGTATAGCATCTTAACTGAGTATTTTTCTCCTCATTTGTCATACAACAAGACTAAGACTAGAGATAGATGTTAAATAATTTACCTAGATCACTTGCTATATTTCCAAATTCACCCAGGTAGAAATAATAGCCAGGATTAGGCCCAGGATGGCCTAGCTCCAACAACTTTATTCTTTTGAGTAGAACCAAGCAGATCTTGCAAGTACCCAACTAGAATTAAAGCTTGTTTTAACCCATCCATTTAGATCTCACCTATCTACATTCATACTAGACATAAAAAGATAAATTCTGTCAACATTATTTTTATGAACTTTGCTGCTTGTTGGGACATTATATACCTATCTTTGGAAGGACTGGGCAGTCAAACAACATTTCTATTGCCTAGGAGTCAGCATAAATCATGGAGGTATAAAATGTCAGAATTTAAATTTACAAAGAGGAAAGAGCCTAATTTGCAATTTCTTTATCTCAGATATCATGATGCATCAGTACACCCATAATTGGTTTCACATTGAATTTCATAACAGAAAGCATCTGGGCTCACTCCCTTGGTGACCAATGAGAGCAATTTCTGAAGCTGGGACAAATTATCCTCTTTAAGAACAACAGCAGCTGTCTCCATGATGTATAAATGTGTCTTCCCCTTTAGCCTGGGAGAATACTCATGCCACAGAAGAGCAGGACAAGGGCATTATGGGAGGTATGGCTCTTGTGGAAAACCAACTGTTCCCCATTTATCTTTTTAGTGGCCACTGAGCCTTTATTCACCATACAGCTGTTCCTTCCCATCCTCCTGATTAGACACACTTGTCTGCTACATACATACCTGATCATTAGATACATTCATCAATATGTGGGAAGTTCTCTTTTCACATTATTTCCCTGTAACCTCAAGGGTGAACCTTTTCCAGAGACTCAGCGTATGACAAAACACATTGCTAACTGCACTGAGAGTCAGGAAGAAAAATCTCTAAACCTGGACTTCTAGTAGTATATTATGTATTCTAAGACTATAAGCTTAAAATAAGAGGGGCTATTTGGATGATCTTACCACTCTAAGTTCCCTGAGTGTCTATTTTGTTCCTCTTAATTTTACACTGATTGGAGCAAAGATAATAATGAGCTATAATTATTAGAACAATCCCATTATATCTAATCAAAAATTGCAAAAAGAACCTTGCCATGTAGGTGTTTCTGAAATATGACTCTGGCTCAGATCTCCATTTAGCACAATTCTTCAAATTGCCTATGAATGTTATGACACTATGTTCTATAATCTTATATCATAAAATATCTTTCCCATAAATATTGAGCTTTTTCAGGCGAGTGCACTTTTCAGATATTTTTACTAAATTTAACAAATCACTGAATATTAATTAAGCCACTGCTACTTTTCTAGCACCAAGATGGTTATTTTGGTGAATACAGAATAATTGGTAATTGTTTTGTGCCTTCCTCCTGAATTAGATGTGAAAACTGAGCTCCTGAGAACAAACAGCACTGAAAACTCTCCCTCCCTCAAATCCTTCCGTAAACATTTTGGTTCTAATTAAATGAAATGGATAAGCATAAGATTCATGTGTTTTCTCATCTCTGTGTTCAACAAATTACTGAGGAATTCGAAATATATTTCAACAGTCAAAATTTAATCTAAAAGCTTGTAGAGAGTAGGAACCAGACATTTGACCCTTAAGAGACAATTTTATAATCAACTTATGGAGGTAAATTTGCATTAAAAAATTCTTATTAAAATAATTAATTTTGTGCATGATCTCATGAATTTGGACATCGTGATGTAACTACCACCATTATGAGGATATAAAATATTTCCATTACTCCAAAAGGTTTCTTTATGACCCATTGCAGTCAATGCCCTCCCACTACCATCCACTCCTTGAAATCAGTAATTCTCCTTCTTTCTCCATAGTTTTGACCCTTCTAGAATTTCATGAGTACAGTTTTTAACGTCTGCATTAAATGTTTTTTTAAGATTTTATTTATTTGAGAGAGAGACAGAGATAGTGAGAGAGAGCACAAGTGGGGAAGAGAAAAGCTCCCTGCTTGACAGGGAGCCTGATGTGGGGCTTGATCCCAGGACCCTGGGGTCAAAAGCTGACCAAAGGCAGATGTTCAACCAACTGAGACAGGTACCCCTGATATTAAGCTTTTGAGACTTTTTTATGTTTTTGCATATGTCCACGTTTCATTCATCTCTATTGCTAAGTAATATTCTATTTATAGATAGATCTAATTTGAAGTTTATCCATTCCCTATTTGATGGACATTAATATTAGTGTCCAGTTTGAAGATATTATGAATAAGGTTGCTGTGAATAATTTAATACAAGTCTTTATGTTAAGATATGTTTTCCTTTATCTTCAGAAGTAGAATTGCTGGGTCATATTTTAAGTACATAGTCAACTTTATAGGACACTGACAAACTATTTTTTAAGGTGGTCATATACTTTTGTCTGTGATATCCTCCAAAGCTAGAGATTTAATTTGATGCACTGAATTTACTAAGCAAAAGGAATCTTCACTACCATACACTTTCTTACCACAGTTTTAAAGAAAGATTTGACTAAATGTAATATTCACATTCTGGGATGATTTAAAACCTATGTATTAAACAAGATATGCTTTTATCAGTGTAGATCTAAACTTCTATTTTCACTGTAGGTTTACACTTAATTATCTTAACATTCTGAAGAGCAATCGAAAATTACTAAGTATCAAATTAATATTCATTTACAAGGGACTTCATTTATAAAAATTTCCCAAAACAAGTGACATAGGGTTGCTTTTTAAAAACTATGCTTAGAATTCTTTTGCAATTACTTATTTTCAGTTTATTTAGTATTAATTAATGGCTTACTTTAAAAGATATAGAAATTAAAGCTTATATTTCCTTCTACCATATCTTTCTCAATTCCCACTATTTATTATATGTGCTGCCGAAGTGAGCACAATTCCCACTCTTTATTAATAACATAACTGTGTTACATTGCTAAGAATTATACATTGTAAAAATTCAATGGTTAGAAAATTAAAATCTTATACATGGAAAGAAGATGTTTGGCCCGTCTTCTTTATAGCAATACTCAGTGACCAAACAAAATGGAGTATAATCTACCAAGATCTCAGCAGCTTGGTTATACAAATAGAAAACTATAACTCAGATACTCCACATTATGTGATGTCTATTAGCCAGCCTTAAAAACAATCTGAAAAAATTTAAAATTGAAGATAAACTTTGGCAGATCAAAAGATAAATGATGATGCCATGATGTATAGAGTAGAAATGGAACCCATAGAAATGGAGATCAAACAGCAATGAAGAATTTTAAAATCTCTTTACTAGTGTTCACATAGTTAGCATCTTGCATTTAATTATCTTAAATTCTTACCATAGTTCTCTTTATGTAATAGTTGTATTTTTTTGTGTGTGTCTGCCTCCTATTCTTACACTAAATTTATAGAAAGTTCACACTATACTAGACATTACTGGATATGGGTAATATTATGCTAGACACTATTGGGTATGGGTGATACCAATAAGAAAAGGCAATGGGAACATTCAGAAACTAATGGCAATGTGAGAATATAGAGACTATGTCTTTTATACAGAGACCCTTAAAAATGATTAATTTCTCCCACTTTAATCAAAACACAGTATTACTTATAAAACTCTAGAGAAGAGAGCATCTATACAGAAATTGGCAAAGAGGCTTATAGTTCATACAGAAATGCAAGAGACCAAGAATAACCAAAAGAATCTTGAAAAAAAAAAAAAGGAAAAAATGGAAGAATTCCTGCTAAGTCCAAAATTTCCTACACACCTACAGTAATTAAGACAGTGTGATCTGTCATAGGACTTGAGAAATATATCACTGTAATGGAGGGGACCTCACAAATAAACCATTACATTCATGGTCAATTAACTTTTGACTAAGAGAGTTCAACGCAGGAAGAATATTCTTTCAACAAATGGTGCTGGGACAGTTGAGTATCTACATGCAAAAGAATAAGTTGGACCCTTACCTCATACAATATACAAAAATAATTCAAAATAAATCACCAGCTTAAATAAAAGAGCCAAACTATAAAACTCTTAGAATAAATCATAAGTCTTGTGTAAGTCTTTGTGATCTTAGGCCACTAGAAGTGTGATAGACATAGTTTTGATACATATAAAGCTTAGATAGTGTTTAATTTTTGAATTCAGATTCTAGAGCCTTTGACGACTGACTTGGCCTATTTTTTACTGAAGAAAATGATAAAATCTCAGAGGCATAATGCTGATGGAAATGAATGCCAGTTAAGCTTGCCTGTAAATAAAGTTAAATTTCTCTAAATATCCTATTGATTTCTGAAAAAGGAAGTTCCGGACATTAAATGTCTATAAATATGTAATATGCTTATTATACTATCATGTAACTATGTGTGGTTTATACTATTTTTTCACTCTAAGGAAGATATAACTGAAAGTTAAAGAGAATGGATTTTACAAGTTACTGAAGGTCTTTGAGCCTAACCATAATCCAGAAGTAGTTGTCTCAACTGCCAAGTTTGGATTTGAAAATTGGTCTGTCTGATGTCAAAACTTTCTTTTTTCCTATTCACTATTGATCAGAAAACACATTTATGTCTTTGTCTTCTGACATTTATGTCTGAAGATATTTTTCTCAAGGAAAATACTTCCTCATTCATTGAGCTTTATTATTATATTAAAATAGACTGAGAATAACAGGTACCAGGATATTTAGAATCCTGAGTTGCTGTCACTTACTGTGATCCCTCCTCATCCTTCTTCTCCTACTATTTATTCTTCTTATTATTATTATTGAATTATTTAAAAGAGATTGAAGAAAAATTAGTACAGTGTAATGCCATGGAAGCCAAAAGATAAATAAGTTTGAAGAAGGATAAATAGGAATAAGGGCTATCAGAAGACAAATGAATCTCATAATAAGATCATTCATGCCTTAAAATAAGTCAATGAGAGGGGAATAATGAGAAAAGACCACTGAATAGTAACTGCCATAAATTATGCTGAAAACAAAAAGAATTCCTACTAAATATAGTTTTTTTTTCTTTTAAAATCTCTGAAAGTCTACACTGTAAGAATAAGGACAAATCAGAAATACAGGCCAGGGTTTATGATGCCTAAAATTCAATCAAACTATATCCATTCCAGACTGGATGAGATCAATCCACCCCTAATCTAACTGCCAGTCAGAAGAAAATTAAATCCTCTCTTGAGGAATGTAATATCCAGTATCTCTATATTTTTAATATAAATATCCAGCATTAGTTAATATTGTCAGAAGGCATAGATATAAGGTCAACTGAAAGAAAATCAAGGGGGAAAAAAAGGATGATAGAAATATGTCCATAGGTAAATTAATATATTAGAGTTATAGCTATGGTCTTAAATACAGATATATTTAATACGTTCAAGAAAAATTCACAGTGGAGCAGAGACAGTGACCCTCGGGATGCTTTTCAATCAAAGGGAAATTGTAGAAATTAAAACAAATATTCACTAAAATTAAAAAGTCAAGAAATGAATTTAATAATGTTCCCCAGGTCATGATCTCAGGGTCCTGAGATGGAGCCCTAATCAGTCTCCATGCGAGGCCTAGTGTCTACTTAAGATTCTCACTCTCCTTCTCCCTCTGCCCATCCCTCACCCTACTCCCACATGCACATACTCTTTCTCTAAAACAAAACAGAAACAAAACAAACAAAAAAGAGATAAAAGGCAACCAAATTGGTAAGGAAGAGTTAAAACTATTTGCAGATGACACAATACTATGCATAGAAAAATATAAAAATGCCAACAAAAAACTACTAGAATGAATTCAGTAAAGTCACAGGATACAAAATCAATATAGAGAAATCTGATACATTTCTATACACTATAATAGTGTATTCATTTACATATGGAATTTAAGAAACAAAACAGATGAACATAGGGGAAGGGAAAGAAAAATAAAATAAGATAAAAACAGAGAGGTGTAGTTATAGGAAGCAAACTCAGAGTTGCTGGAGGGGAAGTAGGTGGGAAAGTGGGGTAATTGTGTGATAGGCAGTAAGGAGGGCACTTGATATAATGAGCACTGAGTGTTAAATGCAACTGATGAATCACTAAATTCCTCCCCTGAAATTAATAATGAACTACATTTAACTAACTTGATTTTAAAGGTTTAAAAAGGGACACTTGGGTGGCTCAGCAGTTGAGTGCCTGCCTTCGGCTAGGTCATGATCCTGGGATCTGGGATCAAGTCCCGCAGATGCTCCCTGTGAGGAGTCTGCTTCTCCCTCTGCCTATGTCTCTGCCCCTCTCTCTCAGTCTGTGTCTCTCATGAATAAATAAATAAATCTTTTTAAAAAATTAAAAATAAAGGAAAAAATAAAAAAAATACCTAGGAATAAATTGAACCAAAGAGGTGGAAGATATGTACTCTGAAAACTATAGAACACTGATGAAAGATATTGAAGACAAAAATAAATATCAAGACATTCCATGCTTATGGATTTGAAGAACAAATATTGTTAAAATGTTTATACTACCCAAAGCAATATACAGATTTAATGCAATTCCTATCAAAATAGCTCTTTCACAGAGCTATATCCAAAATTTGTATGGAAACACAAAAGACTCTGAATATCCAAAGCAATTCTGAAAAGGGAAAACAAAACTGGGGTATCACAATCCAGACTTTAAGTTATATTACAAATTTGCAGTCATCAAAACAGTATGGTACTGGCAAAAAATAGACAAATAGATCAGTAGAACATAATAGAAGATCCATAAATAAAGCCACAATTATATGGTCAATTAATCTTTGTAAAAGAAGGAATAAATAGCCAATGGGAAAAAGACAGTCTCTTTAACCAATGATTTTGGGAAAACTAGACAGCTACATGCAAAAGAATGAAACTGGATCACTTTCTTACATCATACACAAAATAAATTCAAAATGTCTTAAAGACCTAACTGTGAGATCTGAAATCACAAAAAAAGCTAGAAAAGAATAGAGGTAGTAACTACTTTGACATCGGTTGCACCAAAATTTTTCTAGATATATTTCCTGAGGCAAGGAAAACAAAAGAAAAAATAAACTATTGGGACTACATCAAAATAAAAAGCTTCTGCACAGTGAAGGTAATGATAAACATAGCTAAAATACAATCTACAGAACACAAGAAGATTTTGGTAAATGACATGTCCAACAAAGGATTAGTATCCCAAATGTTTAAAGAACTTACACATTTGAACAGCCCCCCAAAAAAACAAATAATCCAATTAAAAATTGGCAGAAGACATCAATAGACATTTATCCAGAGAAGACATCCAGATGGCCAACAGACACATAAAACATGTTCAACATCACTCATCATCTGGGAAATGGAAATGGAAACTACAATGAGATATCACCTCATACTTATCAACATTGCTGAAGTCTGAAACACAAGAAACAAGTGTTGGCGAGGATGTGGAGAGAAAAGAACCCTCTTGCACAATTGGTGGGAATGCAAACTGGTGTAGCCACTGTGGAAGACAGTATGGAAGTTCTTCAGAAAAAGTTAAAAATAGATCTTCCCTATGTCCCAGAATTGCACTCTTGGGTATTTACTCTAAAACTACAAAAACAGTAATACAAAGGGATACGTGCACCTCTATGTTTATTGCAGCATTATTTACAATATCCAAATATGCAAGCAGCTCTAGTGTCCATTGAAAGATGAATTGATAAAGAATTGGTGTGTGTGTGTGTGCACACGCGCATGTCTGTGTGATGGAATATTATATGGCCATAAAAATGAAACCTTGTCATTTGCAACAATATGGATGGAACTATAGAGTATAAAGCTGAGTGAAGTAAGTCAGGGAAAGACAAATACCAAATGATTTCACTCATATGTGGAATTTAGGAAACAAAACAAATGAGCAAAGGAAAAAAGAGAGAGAGAGAGATACCAATCAAGAAACAGAGGCTCAACTATAGACAACAAACTGATGGTTACCAGAATGCAGGTGGTGGTGGTGGGGAATGGGTGAAATAGGTGATGATGGGGAGCAAACAGTACACATACCATAATGAGCATTAAGTAATGTTAGAATTGTTGAGTCACTACATTGTACACCTGAAATTAATAAAATACTGTATATTTACTACATACAAATTAAAGAGTTAATTTAAATAAACCAGTAAAAGTCAAGATACATTATGTTAAAAGAGCAACAGAGACCGACAGGCTTTTTCAAGGAAAATGTGGAAAACTAGAAGACAATGGGGGGTTGTTTGTTTCAATTGCTAGAAGGAAATATATAGATTGCAGACTAGATTTGATACCAAGGGAACAATATTTCTCATTTAAAAAGCAAAACCTGGGACACCTGAGTGGCTCAGCGGTTGAACATCTGCCTTTGACTCAGGGTGCGATCCCAGAATTTCGGGATCAAGTCCCACACCATGCTCCTTGCATGGAGCCTGCTTTTCCCCCTGTCTCTGTCTCTCTCTCTCTCTGTCATAAATAAATGAATAAAATCTTTAAAAAAATTTTAAATAAATAAATAAATAAATAAATAAATAAATAAATAAATAAAGTAAAACCTGCTGCTAGCAAACCCACTCTAAAAGAAAGCATTTCGCAGACAAACTAATTTCACTAAAGGAAAATTATTCAAGCAGAAATAGTTATTCCACACAGAAGTCTGTTGAAGAATAAAAACCAGCAAGAACAATATGTCTTTATAAATAAATATTAATTCTCTAGAATAATAATATTACTGTTTTATAAGGCTAAAATATATGACAATAGTACATAGGAGGTGAGGGAAATGTAAATTAATCCCATAAGATCTAGAAAATAGTTTAAAAGTTCCAATTTAAAATGGGTTTAACAATTCAAATATGAATGTAGAATGTGCAAAAGAAGTCAAGAAAAATGATAAAGGAAAGAAGAGACAAATTGTAATACATATAGTAAGATGTTTGATTTAAGCCAATAAAAATCAATAATTAAAAATATATAAATGAATTACACAATTAAATTTAAATGGTAAAAGTTATCAGATTAGATCAAACTACACCCTATATAGCTGATAAGATTAAACTACAAACAATAAGTTTCTTTCAAAAATAGCACTTTAAATAAAGGGAAATAAAAATATTAAAAAGAAAAGAAAAAAGACATACTTTTTCAAATATTATTCTTTGAAAAGTCTGCTTTGCAATTCTAATTTCTACAAGTAGGTATTGATATCACTGATTTTCAGCCTTTCTCTAACTTGCTTCTAAAGCTATATATTTCCTCTAAGCGTAGCTTTAACTGCATTCCACAAATTTTGATAATTTTATTATTCAGTTCAAAATACTTTCTTTTGTTGGGATTTCTTCTTTTAACAGAATATGGCTTAATTTCCATACACTAGGGATTTTCTTATCATCTTATTGGCATTGATTTCTAGCTTAATTCTATTGTGGTCAGAGAAATATCACTATGTACTTTCAATATTTTAATTATTGTTGAGATTTGTTTTTGTTTCACCAAATGGTTGATTCTGGTAACTATAGAAGCAGCACTTGTATGTAGTCTGAAGTTGCCAGTGAGGGGTAATCTATACATGTGAATCTGGAAAAATGTATTAATCTTGCTGGTCAAATATACACATTTCCTATGACTCTATCAATTCTACCTTTAATTCTATTCATAATAGGAATATATATACATCAAACAGAACAGAAATGTGCATGCATATTGCATACACACATGTCCATGCAAACACACACAGAAGATTCATAAATATAGATAGATACGTATATGTATTTTGGGGTGTATATCTATCTATCTATCCACAAATGTTTGTTGCAGCTTTATAATAGCAAATGAGTGAAAACAACCCAAATGTTCAAAAAGAGTAAAATGTTTATTTTTTTTAAGATTTTACTTATTTATTTGAGAGAGAGACAGCATGCACAAGCAGAGGAGGGGGCAGAGGGAGAGAGAGAAGCAAGTTCTGGGCTGAGCTGGGAGCCAGATGGAGGTCTCCACACAGGGCTTGATCCCAGGACCCTGAGTTCGTGACCTGAGTCAAAGGCAGACACTTAACCAACTGAGGCAATCAGGTGCCTCAAAAGCAAAATGTTTAAATAATGGATACAGATAAAAACTCAAGCTATACTCAACGACATGGATAAATCTCACAACTATAAAAACATGTAAGCATCACACACAAATGCCTAAATATTGGATTGAATTTACATAAAATTCAAAAACAAGCAAAACTAATCTAAGTGACAGAAGTCACCTTATTTGTGGTGGAGGCACAAGTGATCTTCTGGTGTTTGGCAGCATTCTTTACCTTGATCAGGGTGAAAGTCAACAAGCTATATGCTTATTATTTGTGCATTGTAATATGTGTATATTAACATCAATTTAAAGACAGTTTGTTTTTAATTTTTGACAAAAGCAGATGAAATGAAGAACATTGAAAGTAGAGGTGACCCAGGAAACTGGCATGGCTAACTGAGGAGAAAGTCAATAATGCAAAAGATACTAAACAGGTAAAATATTTTTCTTTGAAATAATTTGTCTTTGTCTGATCCTCAAATTTATCATTTAATAAGTACGAGAAGTGTTACTAGCGATGGTACAGTGGGCAAACAGGCTTTGTGTGCAGACCTGGGATCCTGCCCCATTACTACTGACTTGTGTGTGAGCAAATTTTCTCATCTGTTATGTGAGTGTCTCTGAGTTTCTATGCTTTGAAAGACAGACAGAAGCAGAGGCATGGGCAGAGATATTATGCTGAGCATAATATCTAGACCATAGTAATCGTTAAAATTTAATTTCTACCCTTCTTCAATAAGTAGGAAGCAATAACGCAATGAGACATGGAAGGGTTGATTACCTTAGTTATGTTGCTGTTGAATAAGTAGTAGAGCCAGAATCAGAACTCAGACTTCACAGGTAATACTACACCTTTATCCTACTCAGGTTTTTTCACTTCTATGAGCAGTCATTGGCTAGAATTAACCAGCTTCCCTATGTGAAAATGTCAACTCAGATGTTTAGACTCAAGCCCTACTTTTCCTTCAAAACAAACAGTTTTTAGCCTATAAACTATCTTCTGAGAATTCATAGTTCCAAAGTAAAGCAACTTTACTTTGAAACTATAGACAGTGGGACAACTAAGTGGCTCAATCAGTTAAGCATCCAGCTCCTGATTTTGGCCAAGGTCATGATCTTGGGATCCTAAGATACAGCTCCATGTATGGCTCTGCACTAGGCAGGGAGTCTGCTTGAAGATTTGTCTCCCTCCCCTGCTGCCTCTCCTTAATCTTATCAAATAAATAGATAAATCTTATAAAAAAAAACTAGATAGGAAATTGAATTCCTATCTTTCTCATAATTCTGAATATCAGCTCTTCTTTCATACATTCATTTCCTTTGAAAAGCCACATGTGTAGAATTATGCAACCACAACAGAAATCAAGATAGAGAACTATTCCATCATCACAAATACCTCCCCTATATTTAGGTCTTTAGAATAACAACCAGTAAATTGCTCTATCAGTGAAATGGAGAGGTGAAAGTTTCTCACGCGGTACTTCCCTTACTTGCCTGGTTGAGCAATTATGAGATAAACATATTTCACATGGGTGTAGTAGAGATGATTCATTAAGGCAACAGTGACTACAAGGTACACCTCCTCCAAAAATCTGCTGTGAAGAACTCTATTAATTGACCATTGGAATTTATCTTTCACTCCCATATCCCAAGGTAATTTTTTGATATTTCTATAGTAATAAATATATCACACTATTTTTTACAGAACATTATTCATCTATACCTTCCTCCTATAACAAATAAAGATACGACTATTTTTGTATCTTTAATAGCTAGACCATCTATCCCTCCCTCCTATAATTAGATCAACTAATTTTGTATCTCCTATCACTAGACCAACATAGTATCTAGGCCCCCCAAAATGGTTAATGAATGTTAAGTTATATTTTGAAAAATCATAAATATAAGAGTAGTATCAGGAAACATGCATTCTCTTATGGAAATATTGTCAGGAGCAGTAATTAAGAATATGGATTTGGGGAAACCTGGATGGCTCAAACAGTTAAACATCTCACTAGATTTCAGCTCAGGTCATGATGTCAGGGTCATGGTTTCAGGGTCATGAGATCAAGCCTAGCATTGGGCTCTGCATTGGGCGTGGAGCCTGCTTAAGATTCTCTATCTCTTTCTCCCTTTATCACACTCCCATCCCCTGCAATGTTGCTCTCCACCTTCCCAAAAAAAGAACAAGAGCTTTGGAATTGCAAAACCTGGGTCTCAAGTATTTTATATGCAACTACTTATCTGTATAAACCTAAACATTTTTCTAAGCCCTTATAAGTCTTAATTTCCTCATTTATATAAAAGGATATAATAATAGTACTTATACAATAGGGATGTTAGAAGTATTTATCAATATTATACATAACATATAGAGTTAAAATAGTGTCTAACAAATATTATATATTCAGTAAATATTAATAATTCTTCAGGTAAAAAGAAAATGAGATAGAAATACCTCATTTTCCTTTAGAAACATTTATAAACACCTAAGTACAATTCTTAGGTGGAGATTCAATTTAATTACAGGAGTAGACAATTATTACTGTAACCTTAATCAAATTCAGGGAAAAAAATGAGTACTTATTCACTTGGAGACAAGAGAACAGTATTTAAGTGAATTCTAAAGTCAACCTCTAGAGAATTGATTGTGAACTTCACTCTTGACACCATGGCTAAATAAACAATTACTTATTAACTGCTGCCTGGAGGTTCACTTTTTAATCTCCTGAACGAGTGATAAAGTGAAGATTTGATTTGGAGATTTAAAATCAGGCTATTGATAATTTGCAGCTAAGGTGAGAAAGTAACAGGAAACAGGGAGGCTTGGGTCAAATGGCAAAAACACAATTTAGTTGTTGACCAAGAAGATGGGCTGAGGAGACATTTTTGAGTCTAAATATGCTTGGGATAATTTGCCCTCCACAGATGGATGACTGGGGCATTCCTCAATATCATTTAATGGTTTTCCCCTGCAGGGCACCAGAGGATTGCCTTGCCTTGCCTTGTATTTTTTTTTTCCATTGTAAGAGCAGCACCTCCATTACCTGCGTATTTCATGTTGACAATGTGCTACTTACATGGTGGATACTTTTCAGAGGATTGTTGAAAATTGAAATGTTTAACAACCACAATCAATGGACACGTTGATGAAGAGAAACACCTGAGGAAAAAACTCTCAAGTATCAAGTATAATATAAAAGGATATAATAATATAATATATAATATATAATAATAATGCTAAACATTAATCATGGGATAAAACCAGATGTCTTAGCTCTGTATTCTGGGCTTATCACCAACTTGTAGTATGACCTTAGACAAGTACATTCACCTCTAAAAAATTATTTTTATTTGTAAAATGGGGATAAGAGTATGAACCTTAAGAGCATGTAAGTAGGCACGCCAGGGCCAGGAGATGACTTTTATGCATCTGCATTCATGCCCTACTCATCTCAAAGAATTGACAATACAACCAACACTTAGAAAGGAACAGTTTTAACATCAACCCCTCAAGTATGTCTAGCACCTTAAAGACGTATTTCTCACGGTCTTTTCTGTGATACTTCTCAATCCACAGTTCTATCATGATAGCTCAGTTGTATGATTGTCCCTCTAAAGAATTTAATATCCTAACTACTCTTTCTATTAAGAACTGGTGGAGATCCTAGAGACGCTCTAAAACACTCTCTAAGTAGTTTTGCCTTATCCTCCTAGCTATGAGTGTCTGGTAATTCTTTTTCATTAAATTTAATCTGACAATGTCATTGATTTTGTACATTACTGCTACCAGGGGGCATTGACCCCATAGAAGATTCATGATGACTGTTCAATAAATGTTTCTTGAATTTAAAACAAACACACAAAAAAGTGTTTTAGAATCTATTACTAAAAGCCAGTGTCTTTCTGCCTAATAGTCCTGAACAATTTTGAATCTTTCTCCATTTGTTCAGTGTCATGTGAGGCACTCTCATAGTGCTATAGTCAGTGATACTTGAGGAATACAAGATTTATATACAATGATATTAGTTAAGATTTCCATAATATCCCATTTTCTATTTCTGGAAAAGTGTTCTTCCTAGGGTACTCATAAAAAGGCACAGTGTAAGTGGGTAAAGTTCTGTCAATTTTTTTCAGTGCAGCTTCACTTTCATACAGCAAAGACAGCATTGTAGAGAAATAATACCTTATTAATATCACTAAATAGATTAGCTTCCCTTTCAGGTTCTACTTCCCTTGTCTGGTGCTAGGAAATTACTGAGGTAAACATAAGTGTTTAAAGTCAGCTTCCATGCCCCTATGCATGTGTTTTAGAAAGCATCTCCCTATGGGATATATTAATGTGCAGAACCCATACTGGCAGAATGCCTAAAAGCTGCTCCCCAACCTGTCAGAACCAGTAATTACATAACTCATGGGACGGACTGAATTTGTCCCAAATAAAGCATCTATTTCAATTAGCCACATGCATCTTGTATCTCATGAGACTGACTACAGGATAAGAGGATATACCCTTTCTCTCTTATCTCTGACAATCCCAACATCAACATGAAGTTCCCCTGTTATATTAGCTTATTGAACTTAGGTTTTAGAAGACTAAAACAGATCATAGCATGAATAAACAATTATTAATTTAGGTTTATATTGGAATCATTCTAATATAATCATAAAGTAAGAATTATTTCTCTTCTCTCTGCCAAATAATAAAAAACTTAGCATGTTATCTTTCAGCATTTGTGACCTCACATTACTCATATTAAAACAAACTGCTAGTAAAACACCAAGACTTACTCATTCTGTGCCTTCAGTATAAGATTTTCATAACCTGCCTTTCATTTCAGTTTCTCAAATGATGTACTTTTTTCACAATTCTTTCCTTCATATTTCACCTATGATTCAACAATTCTTATTTTTTAGTAGGTAATATTAAAAATGTGGAAGCATGTCTTGTCCTATCACCTGTACAAAGTATCATACAAGAGGCTGGATTTGAATAGCCCCAAATATCATGTCCATTTGGGCATACTTATTAACATAACTATATTGCCCATGGATCTATCTTCCATCTTCAGGAGTAACTTGCTTTTCTTTTCAAATTCTTTTGCCTACCATCATCCACAGACCACCTAACATTTGTACCCTTTGGGAAGTCTTGAGTCAAAGCTAATGGTAAGCCACATGGTCTCCTTTATTTAAAAAAAATATTTTACTTGAGATAAAGAGAACGTGGTGGTGGAGAGCACAAAGGGGAGAGAGGGAGAGAGAGAGAAGCAGACTCCCTGCTAGATAGGAAGCCCAATGCAGGGCTCAACCCCAAGACCCAGAGACAATGACCTGAGCCAAAAGCAGAGCTTAACTGACTAGGCCAACCCAGGAACCCCTACATGGTCTACTTTAAATACTACCCTTTCCTCCAAATTCAAAGCCACCAGTATAGCATCTTCAAATCCTTTTTTGCTATACCTCTGCTTCCATCTTCATCACTACTCCATCTTCTGTCTGGTTCTGAACTGCTTCTGGATCACTCTTGCAGCATACCCTTGTGATTACATCATACCTATCTGAATAATCTATGATAATCTAATATTCTTACCTTAAAAAAGTTCTTTTTTCTGTTAAATTCATAAGAGCATTTACAGGTTCTCAGCATTAAGAGGTAGCCATCTCCAGCAGGCCAATATTCAGTCCATCATAGACACCTAAACCATTCCCATCGATATTTATCCTACCCATGCATATATAATTAGAATAAGTATCCACAACTTTCAGTTTTACCATTTGGCTCCTTATCCCCTACTACAAATTAGAAAAATAAAGTAATACTGCACAGGAGGGAAAGGAACATTATATAAATTGCCAGTACCATTTTTTTTTAATGACTAAGAAGCACAAGGAGTTATTGATTTCATTCATTAACTCAACTCTTCTGTTAAATCAATGTAGGAAAAACAGTTCAGAAAAAATGAGAGTAGATGTCTATATAATCAATCACGGAGGAATCCGAATTCTTACAACAGCTTAGATGTGATCTTCTTCATTGAACAAATAAATTCAGCATCTTATAACTGGCATATAGCATTAAATCTGGAAAATGATGTGTTTTCTTATGTTCTTCCTTCCCTCCTTGCTTCATTAAAAAATAAAAACAGTATGTTTGATTGAGAAACCAAAGAAATAGATGTGGTTGATATTTACCAACTTTTGATCATACTGTATCTAAACACTCTTAGCTTTTAGGGAAATGTCCCTTTGTGCATCACCTCAGAGAGGCACAGAGGCCTGCCTCTCCAATTATGATAGTTAGAATATAGACTCAAACCCCAATCTCAGCCAGGATGCTTTCACCTGAGATTTTGAATATGTCTATAGTAATACACTTATTCATGACTCAAAACTAGGGTCAGATTCAGAGGCAAAGGTAACACAAAGGAAGTGGCAATATTATAAAAACAATGTGAAATAAACATTAGTGAAAAAACTCTGAAAGTTTATTAATGTACGTAAGACTTTAATAAGAAGACAAGAAAAGGAAATTTTAGCATGTAGTTGACAGGGTTGGGAAACATTTATTGCCAGTAGATCCTTTTACAGACTTAAAAAAATTTTTCCCCATCCATTTTCCTGTACTCCGTGCCTTTTGACTGTTCTACAAGCCTTTCCCATAGCAACATGACACAACACTCATCTCAGTCATTTTAATTGAAAAGACCTTTTAAAGTTTAACAGCTTTGCAGAGAATAGACATTTTTACAATCTGCATATTTTGTGACATTTGATTTAATTTACAGCTCAATGAACTTGTCTCTGACTGTCTGAAACTGACACACTATATTTACTTCTTTTTTCCCCTCTGCTTCCCATTAATGATCTTGAACACTAATAAAGTTTTACAAGAGTTGTGACTTCCTGACCAAGCATAACATTGCTCACCAGTGATAAAGTAGAAGGGCAGAGCTCTATCACCAGACTGCAATGACGTTTGTAGAAACAACACATATATTTTAGTTTCACCTTCTTTCCATTATTTTCAATCCATTATTAAGATTTTAACAAGTACTAATAATTTCAACTACATATTAATAACAGTTTAAATGTACATACTCATCACAGTCTAAATGCAGATTCATGTTCTAAAATTTGGTTATCATTCTTAGATGGAACTGGGTGTATAATCCATCCTGAATCAAATAATAACAGAAGACAGCAAAGGCAGAGAAAAAATACTTCTTAGACCAAATCTGAGTCATAATTTAAAGAGATAAGAGAAATGGAGAGAAATGGGGAAAGAGACAGAGATACAAAGAGAATAAGAGAAAGAGAGAGGAACAGGATCACCAGATCACTAAATTTCATTCCATTGGGCCCCTTGACAAGTACTCTTGGTAAGTAATATAGAGTACACCCCAAACAGATAGGTGATTTCTCATGCTCTTTAACAGCTTGCTGGAGTTGCAGCTTTAAACAGCAATGTAATTTCTAGGTAAGTTGGCTAAGCCATCGATTACTTGCAAAAATAAATTTTATACCCTGTCTAAGGCTAATATTTTATCAGCGTATTTAGCATAGTCATTAGTTCTCTTTCCTTAAACTACTTCATATTTTTGCCCTTCCTATCTTATCACTCGGCAAGAGATAGTGAGAAAAATAAACACTGTTTAGGGCACGCAAGAGAGGCCAATTCTAAGATAAGAGTCTACTGTATATATTCAAAATATGTTCATCTTTTCCTAAGTCAATTAGAGCTTCAGTTTTAATACTATGTAGCAGGAAAGTGTTTATCCTTAAATTGGACCCAGTCTGGTAAGAAATGTGCGTGTGTTTGTGTATGGTCTTAAGTTCTACATAATTGTACTACTGTTACTATGCCCGAATATTATAAGGAAAGAAATTAAGTTCTATCAAGTCACTGAGCTGCATGTCTTCCTTTCCACATTTTGATTATAATCATAAGTGAAAAGTGTAATGCCTAATACCCTGTACTGATCTCTCAGAAACTACCGATGACCTGATAAATATCTGCTCCCTCACCAATGTACTATGAGCGCAATGGATTAGCTTCTATAACCTTCAGAGACCTAGTAAGTAAGTTCCAGTGTCGTGAGCTTCCTCCTTTTTCCTTAGACTCAGAGGCATTAAAAGACCTACATCTCCTTTATGAGACCAAGATGCCATTGAAGATATCAGGGATTTATCCAGAAAAGCAATATGAATGTCTTCTGAGAGTTAAATTAGAAAAACCTGTACTACATGAATGTGATTAGCCAGCTGAGGAACAAAACAAGAAATCAACTCTAAGAGAGGGTCTGAGGAGTTTGGGAGTATCTGACTCCAACCAAAGGGATCTTCTGGGTCTAATTTGATAAAGACTGTCCTGGAATGGGATTGTCACTTTTCATGGAAAATCATTATTGAATACATTGCACCTACATCTGAACAAAAAATGAGAAGAGAAGGGAGTGGCAGCCTATAGAAGAGAAGAGGGAAAGTAAAAAAGTTGGAAACTGGTACTGCATCTTTAATACTTGGATATTATTTAATACTATGATCCCAAAGACATAGAAAAAAGTGACTAGGGACTATTTTATTGCATTTTTTTATTTCGTTGTTATTTTTCTGTTATGAAGGATGGAGTTGTAGTACCCTGTGTAAAAGATTCTTCAGAATCAACTATATATATCCCTTTTCTTCTCCACATCTTTTACCATTTCTGATTAAAGGTACCCCCTACCCCAAAATACAAACATACACACACACAAAGAAAACACCTCAAGACATATTTATTAAATTTATTAGATGAGGGTAAAGAACATAACGTTGTGTGAAAAGGGTGATGTCTTCCTAAAAAGGATTGATATAAATTATTATTAAACTAATCACAAAATTTAGTTTACCCTAAATATTCCCAGCCATGCAGTACTATTTAACTAATTGCTCTAAAATATAGTGTCTTAAAATAAATTTTAATTCTTCTGGTCTCACTTTAAGTTCTTCATGTAGTTGCAGTGATCTGGTAGTTTACCACGGCTGGATGTTCTAGAACGGTTCCTTTGCTTCCGCTTGTTCTAGGGAATGAATACAGATGTGGGAGTGGGGGTAATGGATTCTACTTCTGGCTAAGATGGATTAACAGTACTGGATATAGTCCCCAATTATAAAGGACTAAAAACTAGACAAAAGAAAAGTGTTTTCAGACGTCGGACAGTAAGAAACTTAGAACTGTGATCTCTAGAGAAGGAAAACAAAATAAGCCTATAGATTCTTTAGACTTCTATCTGGAGGCAATATTCAGACTGCAAGGGCAGAAACAGAGACTCTGAACAGAGTCTGATGACTTTCCTGAGTTGTGGAAATGGAAATCACATTTCAGAAAGGCTTGGGTGGCTCAAAATAGTAAGGAAGATTCTCATAAAGTAGAGAGTTACATTAAAAAACAAGAAATCCAACAAGAGTATGCATATGGAAACTCAAAAAAAAATCTTCAGTCAAAGAAATACCAGAGTGACATAAGAACAAATTCCCAAGTTTACACAGGGCTGTAGACACTTGGTATTGGATCATTCAGCTTGGAGAGGCTTCAGTGATCATCTGAGTCAATCAGTGGGAAACAGAGAAGTGTTGCTAGAGAAGTAAGATCAGACTATGATGGCAGTGATGGTTATAGCAGATTCAGCATAGCAAAAGTTAAAACTAGACACTGAAGAGATAAAAGTCTTCAACAAATAAATCTATATAAGTGCAACATTCTTGAAAAAGGAAGACAAAAAGTCCATAATTTCAGTAATGTATAATTACCATGTCTGGAAACCTACCACGTCAAAAATTAGACAAATTACAAACCAGAAAATATTGTCAATAAGTAGTTGAGACACCTGTCAAAAGAAACAGAATGAAAAGGACCTAAATGATTGAACTAGTAGCAAAACTACTAAAGCAACCATTACAAATAAGTAGACATATATTGGAAAGATAACCTGAATACAGTGAGGAAAGAGTTTGTGATTCCTCTCTTTGGAGTGTTTAATTCTCCTGCTTTGGATGCCTATTATTCCAAGAGGGTAATGTTCCCTTCATGAGACAGAAAGAAAACTAGAAGGCATCTACCAAATCGAAAGTTAGGGCTGCTACCTAGTTATTTGGGTTCCACATGCACCTGAACTTTACAGACAAAGAGGAGGATCACATTACTAGTGGCTATGGTTACTACCCTAATAATCAAGGAAATTGGGCAAGAGAACTAAGTATGGAAGCCAAGGTCTTCTCTGGAGTACCTCTTACCACTTCCATGTTCAAAAGTAAAAGATAATGGGAAATTACAACAATTCTTCCCGCACCAACAAAAAGAGGCATGTCCCCTGAGGATTCAGACCCATCAGAAATGAAATCTGGGTCACCCAACTAAGTAAAGAATACCAGTTAGCTGAGGTCCTTGTTGAGGGTGATGAGAATATAAGTTGGGTGGTGGAAGAAGAAACTATAAGCATGTTAAGGCTTATGGTTAAAATACAGAAATAAAGTTGCATCAGTTATGTAAAAAAAATGGAAAATAAAAATTAGAACAGAATAAAAATTATAATCTCAAAGACAAAGCAATAAAATTTAATCACCTTAAGCAAAGACAGAGTCTGAAATTTTTAAAAGAGCCTCAATGACTTGTGAAATATTACCAAGTAATGTAACACATGCTTAACTAGAGTCCCAGAAAGGAAACAGGAAGAAATATATGAATAAATACTGCCCCCAAATATTCAAAATTTAAAGAAATTTGTATACACAAACACCAGAATGTTAACATATTCCAAAAAGGGCAAATATATACATACATTTGCATGCATGTACTTGTTAATACACACACGCACACACACACACACACACACACAGAGCAAGGGATATCAAATCAGACTGTGGAAACCCGGTAGAAAAGAAAAAAAAAAGCTAAATTAAGGTAGAAGAAAAAAAGAAGCATAATACACAAGAGAAATAGAGATAAGGATGATAAAGAATGCTTATCAGAAACCATGCAAGCCAGAAGAAAATGGATCAATATTTTGAATGTACTGAATGGGGAAAAAAGCACATATTGTCAAACTAAAACTTTATGCCTGGCAAAAATATCATTAGGAAATACCAAGGAAGGAAAAAATTTTCTGGAAAATAAAATTTGTAAAAATAGACTGACAATAGGTTTCCATTACCCCATTGAACAGTCACCCATCTGTTTGATGGTGTAAGAGAAAGTTTGTTTATATACAGATAGGTGTTCATAATTCAGGGACTGATAATACTAATGATAGTAAACAATAATAATCATAATATGCAGTAATTGCTAATACATATAATGCTTGCTAGGTATCATGCACCATTCTAACCATTTTATATACATTAATTCATGTAATCTCAACAATATCTCTACAAGGAAGTTATATTATTATGCCCTTTCTATAGAAATGATAAGTTTGACATAGAGAGGTTAATTATCAAGATACTAAGTGGCAGGACCAGGATTTGATATGTGAGTGTCCTTATTTCATCATCCTGAACAAATGTCAGTAAAGGTCTGTGAATTAACTTCTGGGTCTATGCTTAGTCATTTCTTGTAAATTGATTTATAGTTTATATAGTTATAGTTCCAATTCCCTCATTGAATCCACCCTATACCATGCAAGCTTGTAGAGCTTTGTTAGTCTAACAAGCCATATGACTTGCTCTGGCCATTGAATTTTAAGTTTGAAAATGGATTTGCCAGAGCAGCTCACTGTATCTATTTTGTGCATTAGGATTCTAGATTTGAGAACAGGGTTATCTGACAAATATATTATAGGGAAAGGGGGAGGGAGGAGGAAGTGAGGGAGAAAAAAAGATATAGCAGGCCACTATTCTTCCTTAATCTCATCATTTCTCTGATGGCTCAGAGTTCAAGGTGGTAGGGAAAGGAAATTATATTAAGCGCCTATGTTATATGCTGGTCAATTTTAATGTATTATTCCTTTTAACCTCACAACCCTAGGAATATAAGCTTTTTTTTTTTTAATTCTAGGAAGTTAAGTGATTTGTGTTCTCATGGTTAGCAGGAAATAGAACCAAAATTGCTCACTTTTCCCCCTGACATCTCTACTACACCAAGGGGAACTGAAGTGCTAAAGTTCCCAGGGTTGAATATAAGAACAAGTAAGGAACTATAGTGTCATAGCTCAATATGTGGAGGTTGCTCTATGTCTTAAAAAATACCAAAAGTAATTGTTAAATGAATATCCACACCCACTCTGCAAAGACACCAAAACACATAACAGAAAAAAATTGGAAACCAAGTAAAGGCATACATTTCAAACATTTCCTAGTGAATAGGAAGATAAATATCATCCTGAATACTAATGTATTGCCAGTCTCTCTTTGGTAGCCATTATTACTAGTGAATTGCTCTCAGTAAGATTTTACAGCCATTAATTCAACCACTCACCTGCCCTAAATCACAATGAGGAGCAGCAGTTCTGCTATCGTCTGGGCTAGAATCAACTGGTTAAACATAGATTCAGGAACATAATAAGAATAGTAATTACAAAGTAACGTGAACATGTACCATAAGCCAGACCTGGGCTATTATTTTTATGCATAACTTTATTTAAACTTCACTACAACCCCTTAAAGTAAGTTTTTCACTTCCTTTTTTTAATATATGAGGAAACTTGATCAAGGCACAAAAGTGGTGTGAATCCATAATTTGATTCTAGAACCTCTGGAACCTTCTTTTTATTAGTCTGAAACTCATAAAAGCACTTAATTTCTATAAACCAAATTCCAGCTTTTAAAAATGTCATATTACTTACCTGAAGTAATTCCTCAGAAGATTAAAAGATATATATTATGTATATATTCTAGTGCCCAACAAATAAATGGAACACAAAATAACAGTAAATTATTATTGATATTTCACTTTTATCATTAGTAAAATAATTTAAATCCCTGGATAATTTTTTATCCAAATTTGTTTCTTTTTATCTACTCAATATCATTTGTTCACCTGCTGTCTTTATTTCTGTCTCTTTTAGATCTCTGTCCTGATTCTGAGTTCCTGTCTTGCCTCTAGTTCAGGGTACTCTCCCAATCTGGCTCTGCCTGCCCATTCCCAGGGCTCCTACACTGAATTCACTCAGTGCTCCATAACTGAGAATATCTGCCAAGAACATACATGTCCTTATGGATCAAGGCCACAATGAGTAGGCAGAGGTTCAGGAAGACTCTAAACCCTAGAATCAGGGGGCCCAGAGGGTTGACTAGCAAACATGCTAGCAGAACTCTAGTTCTCATGATTATCTGGCAGGCACTGAAGACATGAAAAACAAGAATTAGGTTCTAACACTAATCAATAAACCAGTAGTTAAAGTAAAAGCTAAAAGGTAAGGTGCTATATTATTAGAACTAGTACACAAATTTGAGCCAGACCTAAACAAAGACCATTTGATTTTCATCCCAAGAACACTTTCTTGGAGCTATTTATATATCTGTTGAATATAACCTAATGATACTTCAAGGTATAAGGAAGAGTAGGACCAGACAGGACCTGACACCATATTGCCTTTTTGCCTCTATTTCCTCATCTATAAATAGGAATATGTCCCTTGATAACCTCAAGATATATGGAAGGACCACCTGATATATGAAAGGCCTTATATAAAGTATAAAAATTAGTATCTTATTTATTTTTTTCATAGCATATTTTTTGCATTCCAATATTGTTTGCATTCTGCTTATATAGTATGTTCACTCATTAACTTCTGTGTTTCCTTGTGAGGTCCTGGAATCTGCATTTGCTTTGTCCACTGAGCTATTACAAACACTTATCAATAGAAGGGTGTTTAGTATATTTTATATAATAAAGATTTATTTGTTAAATGAAACAAATATGTTAATCTTTATTATTTTAATTATATTAAAATTAAGATTAAGATACTATCAATTTCAGTTAACAAATTTATCTTACTACAGTAAATTTCTAGAGGTACAAATTTAATTCAAGGACTGAATAAAATGATAAGAATCTCAGGTTTGATTGCAGGTTTGAGAGAGACTTGTTTCTGGACAGCTAAACCTCATAAAGTTCAGATATTATACACTGGACAATCACTCTTCTGCCTAGGAGGCTGGCTGGCCTAAGCTTTAACAAAAAAATACAGAATTACTAGGGGCCAAATGGCTTCATTTTAGTCCTAATCCAGTGACAGCATGTACACACAATTCCACTTAACTAAAATCATCCTAAACATGGTTAGATTCAGCCAAACAAATGTCTATATTGGACCAATAACCAATTCCCTGAATCAGCTCTTTCCAGCTGGTTAATTTGGCTGAATGTAATCATGCTGGAGGAGATCTGGATGAGAAAGCAGCAAGTGATTGTTCCAATCTCATTCTCTAGGATTGGGCTTTCAATTACCTCCCTTGTGGGCCACAATCTGTATTTGAAACAAGAATAGATTTTTATTTTCAAAAATATAATAAAGCACTTAATTTGACTCTAAGAATTAATTAAATATGAGTAAGAGGCATCATGCATAAGCACCTAATGCATTAATCCATCCATCCATTCATCCAATATCAGGAGTCAGCACACACAGAGATATGGCAATACGTACCCCGGAGGTAATCAAAGATGGCTTCTAAGAGATCTTAAAGCTATCTTAAATGATGAAGTGTTAACTTGGTAAGGGGACAATGAGAGTTTTCCAGCAGAGAGAGGATCATGCGCAAAGACCCAGAAGTGTCAGTCAGTATGTTATATATTCAGGGGAATACAAGTATTTCAGTATGGCTGGGGTATAGTGTGAATGTCAGTTGGAGAAGGCATTGTCATTGAAGAGCACTACATGGGAATCCTTGGCAGCCTCAGACTCCCAGAAGGTGACAAACCTTAAGGTGTTGTCTAAAAATAAAAACAGCTGAAATTTACTGACGGAATCAGTGCTAGTCATGGAGAGGTTAAGTAACCAATCCCAAGGTCACATGATAAAGTAATGCAGCCAGGATGGGAACCCACTCAGTCTGGCTTTTCTTATCAAGTTCTCATCAAGTACATTCTAAACATACTGTCAGGGTCCCTAAACCTGAAGGCCATGAGGGACCACAGCCACAATGGAAAGGTGCCTCTCTATGATACTCTCACTGTTCATCTCTTGCATGGGTGGAAATGCAATGTATCCTCCTCCCTCAAAGGGCAGAGTGCAATGTCTTCTCTGTGGGTATGTTGCTGCTTCTAAAGCCATCCCAGTGGCTGAGCAGATGTCCTGCCAGATGGTAGCCACTTGGACATGGGCCCCACTGTGGCAAGTGACCAGGACAGTTGCCTTGTAATAGTTGTAAATGTCACCATTTCTCACAGACTGGACAGCTGGACAGAATGCCCAGAGAAAAACAGGTGCTGACCATGCAGCACATGGTTTTCCTGTTCAAAGGGAAGAAAATCACAGTGTTCCAGGGCACATCCAGGACTATGCCTTTGGAATAGTTCTCCTTACTGCACTGAACAACAGGCTTCATTATACCTGAAAAGTAGAAGAATCATCAAGGAAAAATGTGATTATCTATTCACAAACATTTCTGATTGTATCATTTCCCCAGTTACCTAAGGCTTTCTTGATCTACCTCTTGCCTACCTGTCCATCTTCATCTTCTTTGTATAATTTACATATGTCTTCCATTGTGAATGCTTTCCTGACCTTTTCGGAAGTTAAACAAACAGCCCTGCCCTTTGGGTACTCAGACTTGTAGTGGAAAAAGACATATGATAAGCTGCAAACGCAGGCTAATATGTAGAAAATGCTAAATGTCTCAAAAGAGAAAATGGTAACTTTCTTGGCAGATTCACAGAAAGCTTCACTGAGAAAGAAAAGCTCAGTTTGTGTCACAAAGTATAAGTAAGAATTTACTAGGCAGACAAGAATCTGGAGGGAATCAAAGTAAAGAATCCTAAGTGTAAGTGTTTATAGTCATAAACCCTTGAATAGCACCAAGCAGTTGAATACAGCCAGAGTAAAAAAAGCTTTATGGCAAATATATCAATTTGCTTTTGCTATATAACAAAGTACACCAAAACTTCAGAGGCATACAACATTAAGCTGTGAGACCCTGGTTATGTCATTTGGGATTGCTTATTCATTTACAGAGGACTACGTTCTAGGCAGTGCTTGGCTAAGAGCAACTTAAAGCTACAAAAGGTCTATTCCATTTATTCATCATCCCTCTTCTAGGACCTAGAAGATAGTTTACGCATTTCTTTCTCATGATGATGGCAGAAGCACAAGAACAAATCAAGTCAATCTTTCAAGTGATTTTCAAGATACTGCTTATATCATATATGCTAATATCCTTTTAGTTAAAGCATATCACATAGTTGGACATAGAATCAAGGAGTAACGAAGTAAGCCCCATATTCAATGGGATGGTACTTTACAAGAATAAGTACAAGAAGTATTAAAGTATTGGAGACACCAACATATATGAAAAGTTACCAAGAGATGAGCCTGGGGAGGCAGGTATGAACCAGATCATGGATGTGCTATAGACAGTGCTAACAGCATTTTTATATCATTCCATCCTGTAAACAAGGGATACGTTAAAGCATTTTATTTATTTTTTTTTCTCTTTTTTTCTATTATTTTTTTTCTTTTTTTTTTAATTTTTTATTGGTGTTCAATTTACTACGTTAAAGCATTTTAAATAAAGGATTGACATCATTATACATACATTTGGGGATTATCTCTTTGGACAGTATGTGAAAGATACTTTGGAAGGTAGCAAAAATTGAGGCAGAAGCTAATCATCTTAAAATAAATATTTTATATAAAGCAGTAGCAGAGGATATAGGGATAAGGAGATTTACGTAGTATAACAAAAAGTTGGTACAATATGTGGTATCTACAAACCAGTCTAAAGGGAGTAGTGAGAGAAAGAGGGGAGCTCAAGTTTTCTGCTTTATCTGTCTCGGCATCAGAGGAAGTAATAGGCAGAAGAGTTACAGGAGAAAGACAGGATAATAGATTGGGATTGGAGATAAGTAGCCCACAGGACTCCTAGAAGGAAAATGTTCTGTAGGTAGTTGAAGTTGAACAGGAGAGAATTCTAATCTGGAATTGAACTGCAGACTGAGGGGTATTTACATGGTAGTGACTCTTGTAAGCATAGTAGCAATAGAACAGAGAATGACAAAGTGCAGCGTGAAATCAACAAAGGGTCACATTTGTTGTTAGAGTATATTTGGGGATCATGTTAAGAATCTGAAGAATTCATTAATTCTCTGCTAGAAAATGGCACAGGCGCAGATAAAATAATTTGTGGATATAATTACAGGAACCCATGTATTTCATGAAATCTATCCAAAGACCTTTTAACGATTATTGAGGTCAGATTTTTGAACCCTTGATTTAAAGAATAAACAGAGAGGAAATCAACAAATGAAAGATGAAACAGAAGATATCTCATCAGAGAATAGAGACAGGATCTGATCCCTCAACCATGAAATAGATCTTGTTGGGTGCTGAAGTCCTAGGCAAATTGGGAAGTTTATTTTTATTATTTTTTGAAGATTTTATTTATTTATTCATGAGGGACAGAGAGAGAGGGAGAGACATAGGCAGAGAGAGAAGCAGGCTTCCCACAAGGAGCCTGATGCAGGACTCCATCCCAGGACCCCAGGATCACAATCTGAGCCAAAGGCAGATAGATGCTCTACTCCTGAGCCATTCAGATGCCCCTAGTTGGGAAGTTTAGAATTAGACCTTCAGTAAAGCAACATAAGGACAAAGAGAGACAAAAGCAAAAGGACAGTGAAAGATGATATAACTTTTAGTGAGCATCTATTTCTCAGGGCTACCCCAGGCACACAGGCCATGATTAGTTCCCTCCTCATGTGGTAATTATTAGGGTGACTGTACCACCTGATGTGGATACACTGGCACAGGACCCAACTATAAAACCAACCATCAGGAGTCATGTGGCAGTAACTAAAGTCCACCATAAGGGCCCAGGTAAGGTAGAAGCTAAAAATGGGGACTCAGTGAGGTCATCTGAGTCAACAGTAGTCACAATTACCAGTGATTTTATGAAATGATGGAAGCTGGACTGATAAGCAGACAATCTTCTTAGTATCAAAAGATCAAAGTAATCCCCTAATTTCTTAGGGGGCAAGGAGTAGCTCTTGTTTACTAGTACCCAGCACCTAATATAGTATGGAATAAGTAATATGAAAAAAATATATGTCACATGAATAAATAAAGGCAACTCTAATAAAGCACCAAATAACTCCCTCTCACCAGACTTAGAAGTGCCACCCATCTCTAAAACATATCAGTTGTGGTCATGATCAGCCTGTTGTACTTCAAGGAAAATACTGAGCCCGTTTTCTACTTATTCATTTTATTTTGGTAGTTCACCCCAAGTGTGAGACATTTCAAAAACTCAGATATAATGTGAAGTGTTTTATTATTATTTTTCAGTTCTTTCTGGTGCCAAGCAAATTCAACTATAAAGAAAAGCTAATAAACCCTGATTTAAAAACTATAATGTCTCAAGTGAGTGCACTAGAAGTACAACAAGATGATGCAATACCACAAGGACCTGCTTTAGTTAAAAGTCACGTTAATGATTTCATCCTTCATACTTGCCCAAAGAACCCTGAGAAAGAAACCTTCAACTCTTACATCGTTTTCTGTCTTAAGGGTAATGAACCATATGTGTAGACAGCTGCACTGTCTGTAAACTCTGGTCATTAATTAGACAGAAGACAGGACACTTCCAGGGAGAGGCGGGTGGAGGGAGAAGGGCGAGACTTTGAAAAGTCATGGCGATTATTAATAACAGAAAGGGCAGGGAAAAGGGTAAAATGCTTGTCCTCCATATTTCAAATATATTACATTGCCCAGAGCAATGAAACAGTGGAAAGGTCTAGAAAGCACTGTGAGTGTTTTTGGACCTGTGCATGAGGCTGAAGTAAACCAAAACAAGGTACTACAGGCAAGGATATATGCAGATTCACATATAGAATTCCAGAGACTGTACCAAATTGGTGAACCATTTGCCCAAGGAAAAATATGTCAATTTAGTCTTCAGGAGATATATAGTACCGAAAAGAAACCAATGAAAAACAGGAGAAAGCATCCATCTGAGCTTTCCATCAAGCATCAGGTATGAATCTCTAACTAAGATGTCAGAAGCTTAAATTGTTAGTACTAAGTTATGAAATAAGCAGCAAGAGTTCAAGTTGGAGTAGGGACAGCAAGTCAAAAGGCTATGACCAACAAAGACATTATAGCTTAATAGGCCAGATCCAAGAACAGAGGTGAGTCCTGCCCAAGGATGCATAGTGTGTTCCCTGGGATCTTTAGTCATTTTATGAGACACATTAGACATCTCTAAAAATGTATGTTAAGAAACAGAAAATACCAAAAACATGTATAAGCACTCCTGTTTTTGAACTTTTTGTAATTATCACCAATTACTAACCATACTAATTCTGGTAAATGCCAGTGTCTGCATCAGAAACTAGCACAGAGGCTCCAAAGGTCTAAGCCGACATCTATCCACTTACCATTGTATTCCCAGTGCCTCAAGGAGTGGCTGGAAAAAAACTCAAGTGTTTTTTTTTTAATTAATTCAAGTCTATATTTAATATAAAATGGGAATAACATATCTATAAAAGAACCCAGAAATACATTAGAGAACCATAAACTAAAAATCAAGAATATGTGGCTAATGATGATATATGAATTAGGTTTATTGATAAGTAGTAAATGCACCAGTCTGGTGAGGGATATTGATAATTGGTGAGGCTGTGCTTGTTTGGGGAAGGAAGCATATGGGAAATTTCAGTACCCTCTAATTAGTTTTCTGTGAACCTAAGACTGCTCTAAAGAATGAAGACTATTTTAAAAACTCAAGAGATGTGAGTGAGAATGACAAATGGATGATCTTTACTTCTGCTCTGTGGAATGGTGAGAACAACAAAGTCTATAAGTGCAGAGAAGAGCACTAGAATAAAAGGACCAGGCACAATGACAAAAGGAAGGGAAATTTAAAGAACTAGTGAGGAAATGTGTACAGGACAATGGCATGATCAGATTTACATAGGATAAAGATCTTCAGGCAGTTATATGGTGTGTGGCATAGTAGATAAAGAGTCAGACTCAGAGTAGAAAGACAATTAGGCACTACTGCACTCATCTAGACACACAGTAATAAGTACATGAATTATGATTATGGGAATAAATAGGATGACACAGATATTGATCAAGTAGAACTGATTTGACTTTGTAAAATACTTTGCTTATTAGGAAGAGAAAGGAAGAAAAAACTCTTGAGTAGCTTACTTTATTGCTACAAAACTTAGTAGGCACTCAATACATGTTTTATGGATGAATGAATAAAATATGAACACTCTTCAAATTCTTATTACTATAAAACTATGGTGATAACATTTATATGCTCATTTTTAAAATTCAGGCAACATTTATTGAGAACCACATAACTATGGAGTTAAATATTGAACGAGGTTGAAAAACAAATGAACAAGGGAAGAAAAAGCATTGTGAGGATGAGAAGCATGTGCTGCATTCAGGGGATTGCCCTATTCTAAATTTTCCTGTTGCAGTGTTCCCAAGAGAAGATTAAGGCTTGTTCGACACAGTTCTGATTTTGGTTCATGAAACACTGACACCGTGATGGTGGCCAGCAGCTCTCAACTGTGTGATTGAATAGGCCTGTGCAGGTTCCTTTGCCAGCAAATCTGGACCACTGCCCCTTCTGAAACGCCAAGGCATCAGATTGGCCATTGGATTATCAGTGCCAGATATTCCCTCTACAAACACATGGCACACTAGCTCCAAATCAAACTCTCCTCTGAACTCTTATAGCATATTATCTTTTCTCTTTTATGTTACTACTATTATCTTATGAAGTTTATGAAGTTTTGGTTTTATAATTTCTTTATGATTATGTCTTATATCTACCAATAAATGAAAGCTCTCAAGTGACCTCCGAAATCGTCTAATTCATGTATCCTTTCCCTTTTCAGTGCATAAATTCCTTACGCCTGATTTCTGAGTCTTAAACAAATTTCAGCTATCTGAGATAATTTCACAGGCATGAAAATAGATGAATCACCATAGTATTAAAATTACCCAATAGATTCTTCAACAATTCTGCTCTTTAATTATACCTTAATTAAAGAGCTTGCACACTAACAACTTCCCTTGTCATTAATAGAATCTCTTCCTGAAAATGCAGTTTGATTCAATAACCATTTGTCCCATTTCTTGTGTACTGTGGATATGGAAATGATTAAAGCAAATTTTGTCTGAGAAAATAGACATGTAAATAAACACTGCAGAAACACTGACAATGCAATAAATTAAATATGTGCAATTTACTATGCAATTTCCAGGTATAGCACAAAAGTGAAAGGATGTTCCTTTTTCTTAATAATAAATTTATTTTTTATTGGTGTTCAATTTGCCAACATACAGAATAACACCCAGTGCTCATCCCATCAAGTGCCCCCCTCAGTGCCCATCACCCACTCACCCCCATCCCCCGCCCTCTTCCCCTTCCACCACCCCTAGTTCGTTTCCCAGAGTTAGGAGTCTTTATGTTCTGTCTCCCTTTCTGATATTTCCTACCCATTTCTTCTCCCTTCCCTTCTATTCCCTTTCACTATTATTTATATTCCCCAAATGAATGAGAACATATAATGTTTGTCCTTCTCTGATTGACTTACTTCACTCAGCATAATACCCTCCAGGTCCATCCACGTCGAAGCAAATGGTGAGTATTTGTCGTTTCTAATGGCTGAGTAATATTCCATTGTATACATAAACCACATCTTCTTTATCCACTCATCTTTCGATGGACACCGAGGCTCCTTCCACAGTTTGGCTATTGTGGACTGTATAAAATGTCATTCTGACTTGGATTTTGATAATGAAATAGAAATCAGTAGCAGGCCATTCCAAGAAGGAAGATACATTCATACAAAGCATGAGTGTGGTAAACATGAAATAACATAAAATATAGGGCCTTTGTATATACTGAAGAAATATTAAAGAAAATATAGTCTATTAAACATGCAGAAAGCCATCCATGTTAATCAGATCAGGATTCAACGTGTCAAATACTTTCTAGGCACTCTGATATACCAAGGGTCCAACATCTGGATTTGCAGAGGTAGAATTTTTCCTTGTGGTGTTGTTCCCTTGTTGGAAACAAGCAAAATGTAATAGTCACATGTTAAACAAGTATCTAAGTGGTAAACCTATATATATAGGTATATATATAGGTTTATATATATATATATATATATATATATATATATATAGTTAGCTAAGACTTGAATTGGGTCTCAGAGAGATTATATTTCAACAACAATTAGAGTAATATTAGGTCAGACCTATTGAGTATTTATTGGGTGATAAGCCTTGTTCTAAGCACCTTGCTACACAAATGGATTCACAATATATAGAAACCACAGAAAATGCAGAAAATTTCTACAAGAACTCCCATTTTACAGACAAATAAAAGAAGATAGAGAGATTAGATAATTTTCCCAAGGCCCAACAAAAGGTAGCAAAGTCATAATCATACAGATAATTATAATGCAGAATGGGGGAGTGGTATTGGTACTTTCTTATATCATTAAATAAAATAAGAACTCGAGGAGATGGTATAAGATAGTCTTTGGAATGGAGCAGGTCATTAGTACCTACACTGAATTTTCTGAGTGACTATTGGAAATGAACAATTGGATGCTAAAGTAAGAGGTCTTTATGTGGGAGGCTTTGAGCAATGGAAGGAATACAATTGCCAACACATCTTATGAAGAGTTATTTAAGCCACAGGGAGGAATATACATCTGAAGTATATGTGTTTTAACAGTTAATGGGTACCCACCTCGTAGTTCAGTTTGGTGAAATAAGAGCAAATAAGAGAGAAATGACAAACCATTAAAAGTCCATCCAAGATAGAAAATGGTATGAAAGAATGATGAGCAAAATTCTGGGCAAGTCAGACTATAATAGTAGCAAATGTTTACATGTTACTCATGATGTAATCTGTACTGCCCTCAGTGTTTTACAAGTATTAACTCTTAATCCTTACAACCCCATGACATAGGGACTACTATTGTCTTCCAAATTTTACAGATGAGAAAAACTGATCAGTAAGAGATGAAGAAATTTGTCAATAATCTTACAATTTGTAAGTGTCAGACCTGAGATGCAAGAACAGACAGGCTGGCTTTTAAGTATTATATTAGGAGGTACTTTCTTCCAAATATAGTACTTAAATGGAGATTTTTTAAAAGATTTATTTATTTATTTATTTATTCATTCATTCATTCATGAGAGGCACAGAGAGAGTGAGAGAGAGGCAGAGGGAGAAGCAGGCTCCATGCAGGGAGCCCAACATGGGACTCGATCCCAGGTCTCCAGGATCAGCCCCTGGGCTGAAGGTGGCACTAAACCACTGAGCCACTGGGGCTGCCCCTAAATGGAGATTTTAAATGGAGATTATTCATTTGATTTCTTCATTCATTCAACAAAAGATTTATTGAGCATCTATTATGTGCCAAATTCCATTCTAGACAGTGTAGGTATAGCAGTAAGTAAACAAAAAGAGCAAGATTTTTCCTTGCACTCAAGATGTACATTGATGAAGAATTGCTGTGGTGAATTAAGGAAAAGAATTCCTAAGTGTGACAGGCACTGTACCTAGCCCTTCAAATCCCATACCTAATTTAAGTTTCACAACTCTTTGAAGTATATACTGTCATCATTTTCACTTTACAGACAAGGAAACTAGGCCTTAGGGGCATTAAATATAGTCACACTGATTATAAGAATAGATGTAGAGACTTCAAACCTAGATCTGTCAGACTCCAAAGATCATACTCACAGCAGTTTCTTGAAAAAAAAAAAAATTTATTGAAGTTCAATTTGCCAACATATAGCATATCACCCAGTGCTCATCCTGTCAAGTGCCCCCCTCCGTTCCCGTCACCCAGTCACCCCATCCCCCTGCCCACCTCCCCTTCCACTATCCCTTGTTCAGGTTCCCAGAGTTAGGAGTCTCTCTTGTTCTATCACCCTCTCTAAACAGCAGTTTCCTCCAGTGCTTAAAGGAGACATGGAACCAAAGGACGTGCATTTATGAGTAGGATAGCAGAATCATTTTCAGACTTAAGAATGGGGAGGAAGAGCAGGGGAGAATTGGAGCAATGATTCAAATGGAAAGACTGGAGGGCCAAAAAAAAAAAATTGTCTGATGATATAGATAGCATTTTAATCAAAGGGCAGGAAAGTTATAAAAGAATATTATCTGCATCTTTTTAGTTGAACTCTCAAATGTTTGATCATAAAGGATTTGATAAAGAAAATGAAAATCAGTGTCATGTGTATTTTTTTCTTCAAACAAAATTTTAAAAATACCAGCATTGCCCCAGGATTCCCACAGCCTCATGGCCAAGGACTGAAATTGTACAAAATGCATTTTGTCCAATGAAATGACAGTAAACCTCTGGTGATTGAATATATGGAAGATAAGCTTTCTTTATTCTTTCTTTCCTTTTTCATGAAAGAAATGGAAGCAGAGTTAGGCTAGGCTGAGCTATCTTTGAAAAGATCTGCTTTTTTTCCCCTTCTTTTCAGTGTTGCTCTTTATCTCTCCACCTTTCCCCATAGGAAGGATGCCTTTGTATCATCTGTTATCAAGGAAGACCATGCTGTTCCAAAGGCACGTGATGTGTCAGAAATACCTGCTGGATGCCCTGACTTGGCACTGAATTCCAGCTGCTGCATAGCCTTTGTCCCAGGCAGAGAGAATACTTAGCACCAGATTAATGGTTAACATGTAATCATTTAAAAATATTATCCATCCTGTGATAATGCCTTTTGGGCTGTCACCATGTCAAACTGATAGGTCAGGGCTATTCCAATCACTACGGGCCCTTCCATCCAAAAGAGATTAAAATTTGGTATTTAAAAACAAGTAGACAGGCTTCATGAATTCACAATCTGAATTTTGCTATTATGTGCCTGTTTCTTTAGAAAATAGCTGAAAGTCTTTACTACTATCTCCTCATACCCAGCAAGGGTACAATTGTTTTCAATAAGTCAGATCTTAATTGTTACAGCATTGTAAATTACAACTTAATCCAAAAATGAAGTTTCCGAATGAAAAAAAATCTTATGTTTTCAAGCTTCTCAAACGCTTTCAAATTTTAAAATATTTTATCTGTGTCACATTTGATCATCAAAGCAATCCTATATGAAAGGCAAGTAGACTATTGTCCATATCTTAATATATGGAAACTGAGGCTGAAAGTAAAAATGGGAGTTAGCTTAATCATAAATGTAAGAAAGTGACAGAGCTAAGCATAAAATGTAATTTTCCTTTTTAAAAAAAAAGCCTATTTTATTTCTATTATAACACTGTAGAAAAATCATAACATGAAAATTTAGGAAGGAAAGTTTAAGAAAATTTACCAATAGTCACAGTTTATATACACATTACATACATTTTATGTAACCTGAAGTTACATAAAAGTGTGACTGCTTTCAGCATCACACTCTTTAGTACATTTTATATCTAAGAGTTAAATCTTAGATAAGGATAGATCTTCAGGAAAAATGGCCTTGTCACCTGGATCAGCTTGAAGTTAAGAACTTTAAGATGGGAAGCTTCATCTCCATGCCCAGGCAAATGCAAACACATCCTGTCCTTCGACTCTTCTATGAAACCATTCCTAATGTATTTGCTCCCATTTACTTCTAGAAAATGCTATGATCCTGTGGATCCATGTGATGAAATCCCTGTGGATTTTCATCACATCCTAAACCTGAAAATTGTCCAATTTCAGGCAAATTCAATAGCCCTTTTCATTTTTCCAGTCACTACTAAGGCGCACAAAGAATATATCCTCAAAATTCCTTAGCCAATTAAATCCTTATGAATGCAAAACAAATTATGTCCCATAACCCATCCATTTACTCATACTAATAGCATTCATTGTGAAAGAAAAGTTACAAATTATTTTACTGGCCAAATATAACAAAATATTTCATTTGTAGTCAAAAGAACACGTATTCAAACAATGATGTATTTTTTTAATGTATTGTTTTAATCTACTCAATTAGCAACATTAAAAAGAATTAATCTTGCCAATTGTGGCATAACAATGGCATTATCATTAACTGTCGGGGAGAATGTAAACCTTTACAACCTGTGGAGAAGTATTTTGGAATATGCAGAGACTCTTAACAAGTTCATATAATAATTAGCTTAACAATTCCTCCCCTGGAAATACTTCCATACTAATAAAACATAAAAAAATGGACAATGATCATGTGTCAATATATCTACTGAACATCTATTTATTTTACTGAATAAAAAGGAAATACTTTAAATTTCTTCTAAATAGAGAATTATTAAAGTATGACATATCTATACCAGAGAATATGATTGACAGATAAATTTCAAATATTTTATAACATAAGAAAAAGTTCATAATAAACTTTAAAATGAAAAAACAACAGGATATGAATTTGTATATGCAGCATGATCTCTATTATATAAAACATAAATACAACTGAGAATATGAGTTTAGATAAGGAAATGACAGAAATGCCTCAGGTCTACATCTGGGTAGACCTACAAAGAACATGCCCAGATTGATGAGATGATGTTTAAAGTAAACTGATTTAAAAGGAGGAAGAAACTCAATTGTTGATTTTGATTATGTAAGAGCTTCTGAAATTTCTCAGAAATTTTAAGGTAATGCTTACCCTCAGAGACTGAGACCCTTATACCTAGATGCAAAGGGAAGGGAAAAGACATCTTTCATCCAAATGTAGTGATGTTACAATGTTTACTTTTTTTCTTTGTAATAAAAGTGGAGATATGAAAAATTTTACTACTTGCCCTACACCAGTTTTCTAAATGGTGAAATCTCACAATTTAATTATGATCTACTAGATTGCATTTATCAATTAATTCATTCATTCAACTCACATATTAAGCATCCACTAGGTGCTATGCCAGTCAAGAAAGTTACAATGGAGAGTTGGAATAATGAGGGACTTATAATTTAACTGAAGACAAAAAAAAATAATATTATTTTAAAAACTATCAAGTACTATTTTACTATTATTAAAATAAATTTCAAGGAAATTTTGAATATTTTGTAATGGAAAGAAAATTGAGGATTCTGCTTCAAGCAATTATAGACTATATATAATTTAGAGCAACTTTTCCACTGAAGAAATTGTTCAAAGATGAATGAAATAAATATTTTATCTTCCATAAAAGAACCAAGAAGCTAATCAAACCCTAATCAACCAGTAAAATCAAGATCCAGGAAATGTCAGGCAGCCCGGATGGCTCAGCGGTTTAGTGCCGCCTTCTTCAGCCCAGCACGCAATCCTGGAGACCTGGGATAGAGTCCCATGTCTGGCTCCCTGCATGGAGCCTGTTTCTCCCTCTGCCTGGGTCTCTGCCTCTCTCTGTGTGTGTCTCTCATGAGTAAATAAATAAAATCCTAAAAAAAAAAAAAAAAAAAAAAAAAATCCAGGAAATGTCAAGATCCCAAAGAGAGGTGCAGAAATGCTTTAAGTCTGAGGAGCATTTGTTTATCATTGAGAAGCAGCAGGTTGATTGTTCTGTGCTTCTGGGCTGCCTGAAGTGACCAAGATGATAAAAATTAGAATCTCAGTCTAGACAAAGTTTTAGAGCTTGGTAAATATTATGTGTTTTATTTAAAAAAATAAACTGGTTGGATGGCATCAAATTAAAAAGCTTTTGCACAGTGAAGAAAAACACCAACAAAACAAAAATGCAACCTACAGAATGGCAGAAGAAAATTTGCAAATGATATATATCTTATAAGGGACTAAATTTGAAAATAAAGAACTCATACAACTCAACACCAAAACAAAACAACAACAACAACAACAAAATAATCCAATTAAAAGTGGGCAGAGGACCTGAATAGACATTTCTCCAAAGAAGACATGCAGATAGCAAATGGACACATGAAAGGTGTTTAACATCGCTAATCAAGGAAAAGCGAATCAAAATCATATATATCACCTCAAACCATTCAGAATGACTAGTATCAAAAAAGACAAGAAATAACAAGAATTGGTGAAAAAGAAATGCTAGTGGTGAAAATATAAATTGGTGCAGCCACTGTAAAAAACAGTGGTTCCTTAAAAACTGAAAAATACCATCCAACCTGGCAATTCCACTTCTAAGTATCTCCTTGAAGATAATGAAAATACTAATTCAAAAAGATACATGCACCTGTATGTTTACTGCAGCATCATTTACAATAGTCAAAATATAGAAGCAACCTAAGTATACATAGATAGATGAATGGATAAAGAATATGTGGGGTGTGTGTGTGTGTGTAATAGAATATTACTCAGCTGCAAAAAATAATGAAATCTTGACATTCATAACAACATGGATAGACCTAGAAAATATTACACTAAATGAAATAAGTCAAACAGAAAAAGACAAATACCATATGATTTCACTTATATGTGGAATTAAAAACAAAATTAAAAAAAAAACAGAAATACACTCATAAATACAGACAATAACCAGTGGTTGCCAGAGGCGGAAGTGAGTCAGGGGATGGGAAAAACAGATGAAGAGAACTAAGAGGTACAAACTTATGGTTATGGAATATGTTATGAGGATAAAAGTACAGGATAGGGAAAGTAGTCAATAAAATTGGTGACCAATCTTTGGTGATAGACGGTAACTCTTTGTAGAGTGTATAATTGTCAAACTACTATGCTGTATATTTAAAACTAATATAATATGTCAACTATACTTCAATTTAAAAAAAGAAACTGTGCTTTATGATGGGATTGGAAAGGGCTCTGTGTCTCAGAAGTAAAAATTAAAGAACAAAACAAAACAAAACTTTCACACTCTATTCTTTATTCACATTGTTTAAATGGTTGAGAAAACCTCAAGCCTAGAACCTGGAAACACTGTTTTCATGCTGTCAGTCTTCTAGCACCTTGGGAATATTAATATTACATCCTCCTTTTCTAAAGGAAAACATCAACCTGTGGTCTTAATTTAATTTTTATTTTTATTTTTTATTTATTTATTTATTTTTAATTTAATTTTTAAAATAAATTTTCAAATAGAAGATCAAACACACTTTGGGCATACCAACTAACAGGTAACATGAGGTGTAGGAGGCCTCTGTCATCAGAAATTTCACTTTCTACAGTTTCAGTTCCTCATGATCAACTGCAGTCCAGAAGCAAATGATCCTCCTCCAGACATATCATCAGAAGGTCAACCTAATGCTACAATGCCTAAATACTTTGCTTCATCTCACCATGTAGGATTCTCCTCATCTCACATCATCACAAGAAGAAGGTTGAGTAGGATAAGATATTTTGAATGAGAAAGACAACATTCACATACTTTTTATTATAGTATGTAGTATAATTGCTCTATTATTAGTAATTATTAATTGCTTACTGTGCCTAACTTACAAATTAAATTTTATCATAGGTAGTGTGTATAGGAAAAAAGATAGTATACATAGGGTTTGGTACTGGGGCACCTAGGTCAGTTGAGTGTCCAATTTGATTTCAGCTCAGGTTTTGACACAGTCAGGCTCCACAGAGTCTGCTTAAGATTCTCTCTCTCCCTCTCCCTCTTCCTCTCCTCTTCCCTCCCCACCCTCTTTCTCTCAAAAAGATAAATATAGGGTTCAGTACTAGTTGCAGTTTGTGACATCCACTGGTGGAGGGAGGAGTCTTGGATTGTATCCCCCATAGAAAAGGGAGGACTACTATGAAACTAGTAGAGAAATGCAAACAAATAGTGGATATGGCCACAGATATTGCAATTAGAAGATGTATTTTGTAACATTAATTTGTATGTTATGCTCAAGGAATTAAAGGCAAACAAAATTTCAGAAGGTATCTGGAAACTGTAAAAAGTAACCATATGTCTGAAAAAAAGCATACTTGAAATATAAGAATCAAAACATATGATAACTAAAACCCTAACCACTTACTATCTGCCTAATAAAATGTAGAAAACCATTGCTTTTAAGTGTCTTCTATATTTAAAATGGTTCTTTTATATATTGTTATTAATCAACTCTAGTCTAAATGCTTTATAAAAGTCATGCTTAGGAAAGCATTTTTTTGGTTCAGGTTTATTGAGATATGATTGACATACAACACTGAATAAGTTTAAGGTATACAATGTAATGATGTGATATATGCAAGTATTACAAAATAATTACCACAATAAGGTTAGTTAACATATCTATCAACCCATAAGTCACAACTGTGTGTGTGTGTATATGGATGTGTAGTGAGAATCTTTTAAAAGCTACTCTTTTAGCAACTTTCAAATACACAATGTAATTTTATTAACTATAGTCATCAAGCTGTATATTACATCCCCAGAATTTATTTATCTTATTGTTTTTCACTTATTTATCTTATAACTCGAAGTTTGTACCTTTTTAACACCTTCAAAAATTTCCCTTATCCCCCATACCTCATACCTGGCAACCAGCAATCTGAGGAAAGATTATTCTTTGTTTTTTTAAAAAAACTGCATAGCAGAAGGGTGTACTGATGCTTGGCTCCTCTTTCATTCCCTCACTATCCCCCTTAGTTTTAATTTTTGCACCCTGATGCTACAGTGGCTAATCCAACTGCCTTAGCATTTTCATCCTACAAATATATGTCAATATTTACCATGTCCTTCATGATTAAGTCCATTTTTTTATTAAGTCCATTTTTGCTTATGTATTCTTCTAATCTTTCTTATTAAATCATCCCTGAAACACCTTAGTGGCTGTGTTGATGGATTTCTTCCCATCTTGGTTTGCCTATACTTGTAGTAAAGAGAATTTTCATTACTTCTTGAGATGATGAAGAATGGCTACTTGACTATATCAAAATAAAAAGCTTCTACACAGTAAAGGAAAATAATCAATAAAATTAAAAGGCAATCAATCAACAGAATGGGAGAAGATATTTGCAAATGACATATCTGATGAAGGGTTAGTATCTAAAATCTATAAAGAACTTACCAAACCCAATAGACTAAAGGCAAATAATCCATTTTAAAAAATGGTCAGAAGACATGAACAGACATCTCTCCAAAGAAGACAACCAGTGGCCAAAAGATTGATGAAAAGATGTTCACATCACTTAAATCAGGGAAATCCAAATCATAACTATAATTAAATGTCACCTCATACCTGTCAGAATGGCTAAAACAAAAGAACATAAGAAACAATAGGCATTAATGAGGATGTGGAGAAGGGGGAACACTCTTACATTGCTGGTGGGAATCCAAACTGGTGTAGCTACTCTGGAAAACATTATGGAATTTCCTCAAAAAGTTAAAAATAGAACTACCCTATGATCCAGCAATCACACTACTGGATATTTACCCAAAGAATACAAAAAAATTAATTCAAAAGGATAAATGAACCCTTATGCTTATAGCAACATTATTTACAATAGCCAAGATATGGAAACAGCCCAAGTATCCATCAATAGATGAATGGATAAAGAAGGGGTGGGGGATCCCTGGGTGGCTCAGTGGTTTAGCGCCTGCCTTCAGCCCAGGGCATGATCCTGGAGATCTGGGATCCAGTCCCACATTGGGCTGCCTGCATGGAGCCTGCTTCTTCCTCTACCTGTGTCTCTACCTCTGTGTGTGTGTGTCTCTCATGAATAAATAAATAAAATCTTAACAAAAAGAGGGTGGTGGTGGTACATATTGGCAATAAGATATTATCCAGCTATCAAAAAGAATGAAACCTTGCCATTTGCAGTGACATGGAGAGAGCTCAAGAGTATAAATGCTAAGCAAATAAGTCAGTCAGAGAAAGACAAAAACCATACGATTTCACTCACATGTAGAATTTAAGAAACAAAACAAATGAGCAAAAGGGACAAAAAAAGAAAGAGAGAGACAAACCAAGAAACAGATTCCTAAGTATAGAAAGCAAACTTGTGGTTACTAGAGGAGAGGTGTTGGGGTGGGGAGGTCAGGTTAAATAGGTGATGCAGATTACGGAGCACACTTGCTTCCATGAGCACTGGGTAAAGTAACCAATACAAAACTGTATATTAACTAACTGGAATTAAAATAAAAACTTATTTTTTCACAGATGGAAAGTAAGCAGGAGAAACAAGAATAACTATTTGAAAATATAGACTTGCTTTAATAAAAATCTGCCAATTAGCTTATAGTTTTCCACAATCCCAGATCTTGTATTTATAAAGATGAGTCTGGACCTTAAAAATCATATTGCTATATAGTAGACTTGGAAGAGTTTGACATTTGGGTCAGACACACTTGAGTTTAAATCCCAGCTGTCTTTTACTCACCCTTAGAAATGGTACTTACTTCTTAGCCACAAAATAACAGTAATGACATCTACTTCACAAGATTTCTGTATGCATTAAGTGGAGTAGCATAAGTGAAGTGTCTGGTAGGTACACGTTCAATAGGTAATCTTTCCTTCTTTCTTCTCCTTGCCTGGTTACAATTACACATTGATAGAATTTCTAATTTGAGGAAAACTAGACTGAAAGTCCACAGAAATGAAATTTCATTGACAATACCTGAGTATGTCTGCTTTGGAATATCCTCCTGCTCATGGAGCCTTGCAATACATCTCAAAAACAGATTCACATCACAACCCACATCTGTCATCCCAGCTGCAGTTCCCATCAGTCTTGATAGGTGTAAGTATGTAATCATCCTAATTACATAACCCACCAGAAGTATATCTATGGATATCCTTTAATCCATAAACTACTTATTAATAAATAATTAAAAAACAAAGCTAGTAGGTCTTTTTTCTTACTTGTTCTCATTTAAATATGACTTAAATAATTAGATGTATTTATTTTTCAGCATGTTTGTGATATTTGGGGGCCATCATTGTTTTCTCTCTTTAGAACATAACTCCAAATCCATAACAACTTGAGTAACAAACTAGGATTCTCTATCCATTTTCCTTCACAACAGAACCCTGATGTTTACCATCTATTACAGAGGGCTTATCCTTCATCAAAGACAAGACCCCTTCTAGCTCCCAGGTGTGAATCTTTGTAATTCAAGCTAATCATGCTGAACTCTCCTTGCCAGCTGATCTGTTGAGGCATAAAGGACCAACTTCATAGGTGTATTTAGAAGGTCCTCATGCTTGGTCATCTTGAAATACTTAATTTTGAGTAAGAAGCCCCGTATTTTCTCTCCTCCCCCCTCCCCCGCATTTTCATTATTACTTTAGCCCTGCAAATTAAGTAGCTGGTCCTGTAGGCACAGGCTTGTGACCCAGTGCTGCGAAATGAGACATGATAGGAAGACTGCTTGGAAGCTGCAGGGAAGTGTCCTTCTCAGCTCATAAATAAAACAAACATCATTTTCTGCCTCTGGACATGGCAGTCTGCACATGAAATCTGAAAATGAGACCATGTGGAGATCTGCCCAAAAGGATATGCCAAGATTAATGATGACACAACCATGCTAAATCTTAAACTACTATATTGTTATTTATTTACTTACTTCTTTCTACCTGAGATAATAAAAAAAAATCCTTATTGTTAGAGTCATTTTTGTTTAGATTTCCTACTATTTGAAGACAAAAGTATCAATTTTTGGTTAAAAAAATGTTATTTTCCATGCAGATTCCATTCTCTCCTTTTCCCTAGTAGGAAAATCCATTTTGACTTTGTGAAGTATCTAGTTATTACATTTATCACCTTTTCTTGCCAGTACTATTGTCCTCCAAGTTTTTATAAATTCCAGTTAGTTAATATACAGTGTAATATTATTTTCAGGTATAAAATTTAGTGATTCATCACTTATATACAAAACTCAGTGCTCATCAGAAATGATATCCTTGATCTTCATCACCTATTTAACCCATCACCTCACCAACTCCTCCTCCAGTAATCCTCAGTTTGTTCTCTACAGTTAAAAGTCTGTTTCTTGGTTTACCTCTCTTTGTCCCATGTTCACTTGTTTTGTTTCTTAAATTTCACATATAAGTGAAATAATATGGTATGTTTCTCTGACTGACTTGTTTTGCTTAGCATTATACTCTCTAATTCCATCCATGTCATTGCAAATGGCAAGATTTCATTATTTTTGATGGCTGAGTAATATTCCACTATATATATATATATATATATATATATATATATATATATATATATATCTCCACCCATTATATATATATCCCACCTCTTCTTTACCCATTTATCAGTCAATGGACATGGACATTGGGGCTGTTTCTATAATATGGTTATTGTTGATAATGCTGCTATAAACATCAGAGTGCAAGCATCCCTTCAAATAGGTATTTACCACCTTTGGGTAATACAACCTTTGGGTTAGTACCTAGTAGTGTAATTGCTGGATCATAGGGTAGTTCTATGTTCTCTAGTTATGTTCTCCATGTTCTCTAGTTCTCTAGGTAGTTCTCTAGTTCTACCTTTTTTTTTTTTTAACTTTTTGAGGAACCTCCATACCGTTTTCCAGAATGGCTGCATCAGTTTGCATTCCCACAAACAGTATTAAGAGGGCTCTCCAATCTCCCCATATCTTTGCCAACTTCTGTTGCTTCTCATGTTGTTAATTTTAGTCATTCTGACAGGTGTAAGGTGGTATCTTATTGTAGTTTTGATTTGTATTTTCCCAATGATAAGTAATATTGAGCATCCTTTCATGTGTCTTTTAGCCACATGTATGTTTTCTTTGGAAAAATGTCTATTCATGTCTTCTGCCCATTTCCTAATTGTATTATTTTAGTTTCGGGTGTTGAGTTTGTTAAGTTCTTTATAGATTTTGGATACTAACCCTTTATCAGATATGCCATTTGCAAATATTTTTCTCATTCCAAAGGTGGCCTTTTAATTTTCCTTACTGTTTCCTTCATTTTTTCTTCGCTGTTTTCTTTACTGCTGTTAACATGTGACAACTTCTAGCCAATGAGAGATTAATAAAAGAGTTGTATGAACTTTCTAGGAAGATTATTTCAAGAGAACCAATTCTACTGACAGAACTACCTTTTGCCTTTCTCTTCTTTTTCCTTCATGCTGCCTAAAATAAGATGAAAAGAAGGAGCTCCAGCAGCCATATTGAAACTTGAAGTATTCCTAAGTTTGAAAGTCAGCACTAGGAAAGTTGATTAGATAGACAGGAGTCCAGGGCTTTGATGACTGAAGCTGCTTTATCAGCTTTGACCTATGTGCCTCTGGACTTATTTTATATGAGAGAATAAATTTCTATTTTTGTTATAGTGTCTTTCTGTTATGTGTTGCCAAGACTAAATCAGTATATATGTATATATATTTCTTTTTCAAAATTGACTTTATTTTCAAAATATATTTGTATATCCAATGAGGAAAAACAGAGATTTTAAGGGATATTTTTATCTTCTAATGACATATACATGAAGAAAAGCATAATGCTGCTCTCTCTGAATTCTCAAAATATTTGTCTGCAATGCACATACATACATACATACACACATTACAGCATCTTAGATTCTTATTCTTGATTTGAGGATAGGATTTAGCTTCCATACAAAATAATTCAGAGGAAGATCGAATATGATCCAGAAAATAGTTTGCTATAGAGGTAGCCAAAACTCTTTGGATTTCAAACCTGATCTAGAACTGTATGGAAGACTGGATTCCTCATTTTCACACAAAGATTTTTCTTCTTGAGCAATCTTTTCTGTGCTTTCAAAGTAAATTGAGAAGTTCTGGGTAAACATGCACAAAATGAGTTCAAGAAAAGGAAGACAAATTTACATCCACTCTACTATATAATAGTAGATCAAAAAGCACTTTGAAAGTGGTCCAATGATTCACATCAATCTAACCACAATTTTATTTTATTTTTTTAAAAAGATCTATTTATTTATGATAGACACAGTGAGAAGGAGAGAGAGAGAGGTAGAGACACAGGAGGAGGGAGAAGCAGGCTCCATGCCGGGAGCCCGACGTGGGACTCTATCCCGGGACTCCAGGATCACTCCCTGGGCCAAAGGCAGGCGCCAAACCACTGAGCCTCCCAGGGATCCCCCCTAACCACAATTTTAAAAAAGATATCTAACTGTTAACTATTCTAAATCCAATCTCACACCTACCACATCCCTTCATTACCTAAAATATGGATTAGATTATCATGAAATTGTGTATAAAATATTACTCCCCAAATCATGGATGGTCAGGATTATATATATATATATATATATATATATATATATATATATCCCATTTAACCTATTTGGCCCCATCTCTTACTAGCTCCCATAAGTCTTGTTTTTTCCACTTAAAATGAAATATTTCACTATATTCTTACAGCTTTTAGCACTGACACCAGAGCACTTATCATACAATTCAGAATTGTTGATTTACAACCTTTTCTTGACAATCAGCCACTGAGCAATTTTAGAATAAGAATGTTCTGTTTCTCTTTTGTTTATTAAGGGATAACACAGTGCCTGGCACAAAATAGGCAATGTTTGTTGACAGAGGAGTAAATGATTTAAAGAATTACTAAAGCAATCCAAAGCATCATTACAACTTTAAACCTGCCAACACAGTGTCTTGTACATCGTAGGAAGTTAATACTATAAAACTTTAAGATAATATGCTCAAAAATGTTGCAATTAGGGTGTTTTAGGACTGGCAATTATGACCAACTCCCATTTTTATTTATTTTTTATTTTTTTCCAGCTCCCATTTTTAAATAGTAGTGAGTTAATATTTTAATCGTCAGGGAATGGAGGGATGGAGGAAATGAATTGAGGGAGAAGGCTAAGCAGGGAAATGGGTCTCTATATTTCCAATCTCTTGCCTCCAGATCCCTAGATCAGAATGAATAAACAGGTGCAAAATACCGTGGGATTCTTTACATTTGCCACCTCCATTCTAGAAATGCCAATAGCCAAAAGACCCAGAATCTTACCAATCAATATTTAAGCTTGAATGAACATCTACCACCAGACCACATACTACTACAGAAGGCCTGGAATGAATTTAGAGCACATGAAGACATCACCAAATTCTTGATCTAGTAACAGCATAGACCCGCTAACCTTGCAATAGTATGAGTTCACATTTTATGCAATTTAATTACTTTGACCTGATTATCATGTTATGGTGGGTTTACAAATTAATTAAACTAAAAACATGAATATAAAATAGAATTAGGAAAAATAAAATTAGAGAGTCACATAATTAATTAAACCCACAGATCCATGACTGGTTTTGAAAATGTCCTTGATATAGTTGGAACTATGTAAACACGTTCAGAAATAACAAACTCTGCTCACAGGGATAAATTTTATTTTATTTTATTTTATTTTTCATAGAGCTAAATTTTAGAAGAAATATATCTTAGTTTCCATCACCAGAGGAATTAAAAAATCTATGATGATTCAGGTAATATAATGTTTTCTAGCTATTTGCTCAATAATGTGCTTTTTGAATACAAAATGATAATTGTTCATTAAAACATATTTTTAAAGTTCAACAATGGAGAACTAGGAACAGTGCCAACTAACCAGCCATTAAATTATAGTCCATGCATTTTAATTAATCTATCTGTATTCAAAATATCAGAACTATTCAATGAATCATAAATTAATTGTGTGTTAAAGACAATTTTGCATACTATAAATTTGAAACTATTTTTAAATGTTCTCTAGTTTTAAATACAGAAATATTAACCTTTTCTAATTTAACAAGATTATAAATTTCATAATGACAAAAGGATAAAGATAGATACTGACATCCAGAACTGAGATGCTTCCAACTTTGCTTTTCTTTTTCAAGATTTCTTTGGCTATTCAGAATCTTTTGTGATCTCGTACAATTTTAGGATTGTTTGTTCTTTGTGAAAAATATTGGTGGTATTTTGATAAGGATTGCACTGAATGTGTAGATTACTTTGGTTAGCATAGACATTTTAACAATATTTGTTCTTCCAATCTATGAGCATGGAATGTCTTTCCATTTCTTTATGTAGTCTTTAATTTCTTTCATCAGTGTTCTATAGTTTTTGGAGTACAGATCTTTTACTTCTTTGGTTAGGTTTACTCCTAGGTGCAATTTTAAATTAGAAATCCATTCCTTGATTTCTCCTTTCAGCTGCTTCATTATTGGTGTACAGAAATGCAACCAATTTCTCTATGTTGATTTTGTATCCTGTGACGTGACTGAACTCGTGTATCAGTTCTAGCAATTTTTGGTGGAGTCTTTCAGGTTTTCTATATAGAGTATTATGTCATCTGCAAATAGTGAAAGTTTGACTTCTTTGCTGATTCGGATGCCTTTTATTTCTTTTTGTTGTCTGATGGCTGATGCTAGGACCTCCGGTACTATGCTAAAGAACAGTGTTGAGAGTGAGCATCCCTGTCTTGAGGAACTTACTGTATGTTTATTAATTACCTGACTAGACTCATTTTCTATCAGAATATAAATTGGATAAAAATTGTCATAGATTAGATTCCTCATCCCACTAATAATAACATATAATGATAACCACAACTGTTACTATATATAGATCTCTTTCTGTGTTGGAGGTACTAGACTAAGGGCTTCACTTTTTAAATTCATTATGCATTTATTCATGCATGCATTCAACAAATATTTGTGTAATAACCACTCCTGGAGAGCTGTTGGTGAGTGGAACTGATGTTGTTGCCCTCATGGAGATTTAGTTTAATTATGGATTCAGGTGAGTTTTATGTATATGTATGCATATAGTCATAAATCAATACTGTAAAATGTGACCTATTCTGCAATGATAATTTATGCAAAATAGGCCATAATCTTCAGGAAAAAGACTCTGAGAGATTAGCAGGTAGGCAATATATTGGGATGAATCCTTGGGGATAATCAACACTTTTGGAGAGTGAAGTAAGTAGTACTGGGCAGAGCAAAGTACTGAACTACAATGTAATTATAATAAAAGTCTTAGCTGACCCCATAAAGAGCTCTGAAGCTGGCATAGCACTTCAGAATTATCCAACCTTAAGCAAAAGTGGCCAGGACTTTAAACCCCTATGTCAACCTGTCATTGGATGTAGGCTGCCTTTGGAGTAAAAGTGTCACTGGGCAAAGCTAATCCATTTGGGTAGGATTAATGTATGCAGAGGGACTCATCTAGGGGTTAGCAGCCATCATACTCTCTTAAACAGAGGAAATGATTTTTTTTTTAATTTTTATTTATTCATGATAGGCACACAGTGAGAGAGAGAGAGGCAGAGACACAGGCAGAGGGAGAAGCAGGCTCCATGCACCGGGAGCCTGACGTGGGATTCGATCCCGGATCTCCAGGATCGCGCCCTGGGCCAAAGGCAGGCGCTAAACCGCTGCGCCACCCAGGGATCCCGGAAATGATTGTTTTTGTCCTGAGTAGGAGATCTGAGTGGCACAATACAACAACATCTACCCCATTTGGACATACTTTATACAATAAATTCAGGGAACAATTCTTCCAGAATTCCGGCTGGTCTCTTTTCCTACTGAAATACTTAAAAAGGAGCATTAGTGAAACAAACTGAAACATTACAGCTAGCCTTGAGGCTATAAGTGATACACATCATCTCTTCCATTACTCATACTATACTTCTCTCACCCTTACCACATTCCTCTAGTCTGGGTGACTCACCTGGTGCAGAGACCCTTCATCCTAAGGAGCCATAAACCGTGATCACCATGCCTGTCTTCGATTGTCAGTGCTATCCTTGAATAAAATTATGCGAGGAATTCCCAAAAGATGCCTCAGTGGATTACCTGGATTCCAAATATATTATTCCTGATTATCATCAGTAGTCCTAACTATTCCTTTTTGTTTTGTTTTGTTTTGTTTTTTAGTCCTAACTATTCCTGATAGAAAAGTCCTTACCCTGTACACACAGTATTTCATTCAGGTTTCTTCCTTCTCTTCTGCAGTCAGGGACACCCAAGTCTGAAAACTGACCTAGATCCAAAACCTAAGCAAGGAATTATAACTTATTATTGAAGCACCTGTCCTCAATCTCCTGATCATCCATCCTTGATCTATTTTAATGACACAGTTGAGCATAACTGCTTCATCTTTCAGTCTGCCTTGCTCCTTGGGGGTGCTGTGTTCAGTTGGGCAACTCCATATCTTTTGAAAGGTCAGTGTCTCAACACCTCCAGCAGCAACTACAACCTTATTTCAGGATTTTGCCATTGTCATTTTTACCAAGAATCCCCATCTGCCAAGTCTTAATTGCCCTACCTACAGCAGGCAGCCACTCTGAGTGTTGATGGTGCCCCTCTCATTTGTGCATTTGCTTTAGTAAGTGACGTGCCTCTAAGCTCTCCCAAAGACTCCAAACACTACTGGAATACGTCTGTTCTAACATGCTCATTTCTCTTCACTTTTTGATCTCTTTCCCTACCATATGATAAAACAGTTGTGGGGCATTCTGTTTCACTTCTATGGGACATCACTTTCCCCAAACTTCTAAGTACCATTCTAGCAATGAGTAAGCATCACCCCTCCTAGGTCTTTCCCAGTTGTTTTAAATCATGTATTGTAGAAGATAATTCTCATGAGCAAGATTTTTTTTATAAGTCTCTCTTATTCAAATTTATTATTCTACTCCTAAACCCAGCAATCTTATAATATAATCCTCTACATACTCCTGTTACCTGCTAGTGTAAATTAACTAGGCTCTGCAACTCCTTCCACATATTTTCTCTTTCTTTCCTTTATAGATCCAGTACTTTCCTATACTTGGTTATGTTGTGACTTGACCCTAGTGTTGTAGTCTTGCAGTCAGGAATGGAGTACATGTTGATTTGCAAGGTGAAGACACTGGCATCAAAGCTGGGATGCACTAACCTCTAACAGGGAGTAATGGGTTACTTGTTACTTCTGCAGATACAGAGTTCCAGATGGTGCGAAGTTTGAAGATTTTTAAGTACATCAACTTGGATAACCTCATCCTAAGTCTAAGAGCCCCCACATCATTGATCCAGGGCTGTGACCTTGCATAGTTAATTTAGTAGGATTAAAAATTCAACCCTCTTAGAGTTCTGTCACTCTCATAATGAATCCCTAACCTGATACTTAGCTTTTTCTGGACTTTAATAGATAAGTCTCTTGTATGTTACCTAGGAGGCCCTCTGGCTTTCACCCTTTGTTCTCAGTTGGAGATTTATCGTCCACACTCTTTCATTTACTTTCTACAATGCATCAATGTCACTTGGCAGGAACCATATAAATTCCATTCCCCAAATCTTTCAGCTTTCCAAAGCAATTAAACACCTTCTTCCACCAGAGGGAAATTTTGGGTAAATGCTTGCTCTTGAGTTTCATTCTAATTGAAGACTATGCCAGAAGTTTCTCACCAATATGCTTCAAGGAAAAGAGCCTTTATATTCTTTACTTTCTGTTTTCTTTCCAAGCTCTACCACTTTTCCCTGTTCATATATATATATATATATATATATATATATATATATTATATTTACTATACTATATATTACTTTTGTAAAAGAATGATGTTAACATAGAAACTCCTGTGTAGTTGTCTTTGATTTAAATCTAAATTATGACATATACACAGCATCAAAAACATCTTTAAATAAAGCATCAACAGAAAGAAGGAGAATGAGTTTAACTTTATTTTGTTGAAATTTGTTTTTTTTATCTTACAGAAGCCCTCACTTCAGAATTAAAATAAAAACACAAGCTAATGCTGCAAAGCTCTTGATATAAACAACAGACTTCAAAAAGCTGAATGTGTGTAAGCTCTGCTATCAACCTGCTCCTTAATTATGTTCCATTTTTTATTCAAAGCCATACTTGTGTCACTTTATTTCACTTTCTTTCATCCTTCAGGAGTGCTGTTCTTTAGTTTATCTTCAGTTTTGCTATGACTTATAACATTTTTTGATCAATGAAACGGTTGGTGTTTCCAAAACTAATGTACGTAATAAAGCTGTTCTACTCCAACAATTAAAAACATTTTATTACGTAATAAAATAGTTTCCTTTTTTCTAGCTGTAGTCACACAACATTAATTCAGACACTAATTTTCACATGATATATCACTGCTAGAACAATATGGGCATTTATTAGTAACATATACATACACATACATGCATACGTATTGAAATATATATATTTTATTTAGAGCCTATAAATATCTAGTCTCAGCAGGTTTTTATTTTATTTCAATATAATGAGAATTTTTCCTTTTGCAAGGATAAGCCCATAAGTCCAAAATAAGAAATATTTCTTAAGGTAATTCCATAAGGCAAAAGTATTTGGGAAAAAAAAAAACTAAATGGGACAATTTGGACAACATTTAACCCAGAGCACTTAGGGCTCAAAAGTTTTGTCAGTTGAGATTTAAATACAAAGTATTTACAAGGATTCACAAACAATTCAAAGCATTGGACCATGAGGTAAGAGACCGTTTAACCTAGCTCACCAAAATGTAATCATTGCTCATCCTTGGGAAAATCACTTCTCTTGGGACAGTTTCCTCCACTGTTAAATGAAAATTTGGGCTCAAAAGCTTCTTCTGGAAACAAGAGTCTCTGAATCTTTAGAGTCAGCTGTATTGCTCTTTATTGGAGTTCTTCCTAGCCGTATCAGAGCTGAAAACCAGTTCTTTAGCCTTGTGGTGATCAGACTGAAATTTTTTGTGCTTTTATGTGAAATCTCTAAGTTGAAATTTAGATCTCTTCTCATGACATGCTAATTGTTAGTGACCTGGAGAATGTCTAACTTTGTGGCCTTATTTTATGCCTTTATTTCATCTTTGTGGTTCAATGCTTTGAGCTTCAGCTATGTATCTGTTTACCAAATTTGCCAAGTTGGTTCCTATGTCTCTGTCTTTGCACTTGTTACTTCTGTCTCACTTTGTCTGCCTAGTGTCCATTCTTTAGTTAAAGAGTTAGCAAGTATTTCTTTGACCATCTATGGTGATATGAGCACATGTTGTATAGGGAAATTGAAGAAAAATCCTATATTGTTTAAAAGATTCATAGGCCCATTCTGACTCACTGAAAATGTGAGTTAAGGCTTGAGAGTCTATTTTACCAGTATCTCCATTAACCCCAATACACCATTCAATCAACGATCCTTTAAGAAATACTGGCTACAAGGAACTCTCTCTTGTTCATTTGGTGACCCACAGGATTGGAGGAGAATGGAGCCATTGCTTCAGAAGAAGTAAATTTCCTAAAAGTTCCTGAGGCCATTTCCTTATTTGTTTATTTTCTCATTTTGACAAACTTAACTAATATGTGCCAGGTAATATGCTGAATGCTGGAAATGTAGAAAAGAACAAGACCAGCTTAGTTCCTGCTCTTAATGGGGTCTATACTACCAGATGAGGAAGACATCATTATATATTAGTTATATAATTGTTCATTTAATTACAAATGTAGTTAATATCATGAACAATTCCCTGATAGTCTCTAAGACTGACTGACAGTGAACCTGACTTGGAATCCTACATTAGAACAGGTTTCCTTAGAAATTTGACAGGAAATAGTGCAGTGATGGGCTGGGATAAAATAGCCCATAGATATACAAATAGAAAAATAGGGATACCTGGATGGCTCAGCAGTTGAGCGACTGCCTTCTGCTCAAGGCATGATCCCGGAGTTCCGGGATTGAGTCCCACACCCAGCTTCCTGCAAGGAGCCTGCTTCTCCCTCTGCCTATGTCTATGTCTCTCTCTCTCTCTCTCTCTCTCTCTCCTTCTCTCTCTCTCTCCCTCTCATGAATAAATAAATAAAAACTTTAAAATAATTTTTTTAAATAGAAAAACAGATTCAAGGCAAAGTAAAGGAAAATAAATTGGTGAAGGAGTCAGAGAGGCCCAAGACATAGGTTTTTGCCTGACCTTTCCAGCTCTTTTGTAGTTGCTATTTGCATGGGGGTAGCTTTTACTTTCAAATATTTGTGACTTTGAATCTCCTATACACAGTTATAATTAGATTTATAAAAATGCAGTCTGACAATCTCTGTCATTTTATTGGGTTATGGAGGCCATTCATGTTAAATGCTATCATTGTTATGTCTGGATTTACAAATGCCATTGTGCTTTTTGTTTTCTATGGCTCATGACTATTTTGTAACTCTGTTTGTTGCTCCTTTATCACCTTTTGCACTGAGTGGATATTTTCCAACATACCACTTAAATCCCTTTAATGAACTTTAACTAATTTTTAGTTATTTTCTTAGCAATTGCCCTAGGCCTTACAATATGTATAACAGAATCTACTGCAAGTTTACACTAACTTCGCCCCAATAAGATTTTTAAAAATCACTTCTATTTCTTTCTCTCCCTTTTTTCTGTGCTATTATTATCATACATACTAACCCTATATATGTTTAAATCCCCCAAATATATTATAATTATTGCTTTATATAATTACATATTTTAAAGAATCTAAGAGATAAAGGAGGGCTCAATAATATTGATGTTCTTAAAAAAAAATTAACCTTCTGATGTATCATTTGTAATCCTCTCCATTTACTCCTGTGAATCTGAGTTGCCATCTGGTGTTATTTCCTTACTTCAAGATAGCTTCATTCCCACCCAACCCCTTTTGTGCTGTTCTTATCAAATACCTTACATTTTCATATGTTAAAGACCCAACAATACAATTTCATGGATATTGCTTTAAGCAATTGCTTTTTTAAGTCAGTTAAGAGATGAAAGGAAAATAAATATGTAATATGTAAATAAATATGTAATTATACTGTTTTTTTTTTTTTTTTTTTTTTTATAATTACCTTTATACCAGAGCTCTTTGTCTTTTTTCTGTAGATTTGAATAGCTATCTGGTGTCAATTCAAATATTTCTCCTTTTTTTTTTTTTTTAACCTTTAGTATGGCTTCTCAGGGGTCACTTCTATGTCAGCAGAAGACATTTATGCTAACACAACAAGGTTCTGCTTATCCCACCTAAACCAGTAAGATTTTCCAGTGTGAAGGGTTCACACTGGATCTCTGTGGGACTTGGAGACAGCTTTTATAGCTCAGGGAGTTTATACTTTTGCTCACTTCCAATGAGGGACTAATAGTTCAGAAGCCCCCTCTCTGATTGTTCCTGAGAGGATACATCTTTGGGCAAATGCTCAGCTTTCCAGAATACCAGTGATAAGTATGTTTGTATTTTTGAGCCTGGCTACCTTGGAATCACCCTTGGGTCAGAGTGACCAGCCAGCACTTGGTCAAAGGTTGTACTCAGGTCTTTGAGACATGAGATTTTCACCCTTTGCTCATTAATGTGTATAGTATGGAAGATGCTTTCAACTCTTCCTGTTCTTACTGTCCCAGCTTTCCAGACTGCCAGGGTTGAGTAGGATACCAGGAGAGTCTTCTTTCCCTAGTTTGGACATGAGCTTCTCTATGTCCTATTCCAAGTAAAGGCTCTCAGGCAAAATTGGAGTTACTAGTCCTTAAATACTACTTCTTGGTCAGAATCTCAGCCTTCTGCATTGAGATGGACACCCGAGGGATGCCTGCATGGCTCAGCGGTTGAGCATCTGTCTTTGGTTCAGGGTATGATCCTGGAGTCCCGGAATCAAGTTCCACATTGGCTCCCTGCATGGAGCTTGCTTCTCCCTCTGCCTCTGTCTCTGCCTCTCTCTTTCTGTGTCTCTCATGAATAAATTAAAAAATCTTAAAAAAAAAAAAAAAGAGAGATGGGAGACTGGGATAGTGGTATGCTCTACCAGAGTATTACCTGCACTCTGAGTGGAAATTGGAGTGGAACAGTAAACTCTGGTCCTCTTAGCTTGCCCCTCTTGGCATGAAGCATCAATTTGAAAAGTAATCAAGAGCAGAGGGAATGAATATAGCAGTATTTTGGGCCTGTTGCATGTGGGAAAAGAGAATTTAAAGGAGATATGTCATATAATGTTAAAAACTTCCAAAATATCAAGTGAGATAAGTATTGAATGTATGTATTGGGTTTGATACCAAGAATGACCATAACTTTGACATGCTGTGGTAAGCATTAAACCACATTAAAATGTGTAAGGAGTATGAGGTTGGTGAGGAAATGAAAAAAAGAAGCCATGAATGTAATCTGTAAAGGGTAGTAGCTGTATGGACTAGTGAGTCCAAGTAAGTTTTACATTGTTTAAACTGTTGATAGTGATAAATAGGAGAGACTTGGATATATTTAAATGTAAGTGGGCAAGATTCTACAAAGAGGTGATGGTTGAATAAATGGAATATCAAAGAATAGAAGTCTACGGTTTCTGAGAAAGTGGGAGGGAACAAAGTAATGTCCAGGTGGGGGCACTGACATTATAACGTAGGAAGCTTTCCTTATTACAGTAAGAGGAAGAAGCAAAGAATCCATGTGCAAATAGGTTCTTGGTGGCAGAAGGTTGACAGAATCCACTGGTTCTCTATCATGGAAGGCATCTCAACCAGGCCTCTAGTCTAACCATATATATTCAGGTAGCTATGGTATTACTATCTATTTTCCTCAAGCTAGATCTCATTGATTTGCCCAAAGATCAACACTGAATAACTGGTGAAGGGTATTACATGAGCAGGAAAAGGCATGCAGTGTGAAACAGCTATCCCTGATTTTAGTGTTTTAATATTCTCCCCAAACACTACATACTCAACTCTGAGACAGAAACACCTAACAGGGCAACGTGAGAGCTAGACAGTGGGAAGTTGAAGGCAGGAGGAAAGTAAAAATTATTACATCTCACCACATATAATGAGACTTCCTATGCATAAAAACTCATAAATATCAATACTAAAATGCCTTAACTAACTAATCTCATTGTCATGACTTTCAGCTGAGAAAACTGAGTAAATTGCTTTGCTCAATATAACACAATCACTTAACAGTCAAAACTCACATTTTCTGACTCCCAGTACAGTGACTGCTCTACTATGATTATGTACGTGGTTTTATTTTACAAAGAAAAGTTACCTGGGATCTGGTAATGCAATGACACCTTCAATTATTTTAAAACTCATGAATTTGGTATCCATTGTTGGCCTGTACAGGGTCTTAAAATTGAAGTATATAGTTACCAACAGCTAAATATTTAGAGGATTTCACATAATAATCCTCATTTGGAGATCTCTTGAAATGGAAATATCTGGCAAAGGTAGGACCCCATGGCATTAATTTGTATAAACTGAACAGCAACTTCTCCCTTATAAAGGAATCTCCAATTCACCACAATTAACAATGGTTGCAATTTTTCTATACTGTGTTGACTTCACCCATAAAGTTATATGCCTAGTCGTGATAGGCATTTGAGTTGGCATTCTCTGGTGCTTTCTAAAAACTTAATTTACAGAAGTTAGGGTTTAAGAAATAAACAAACAAAAAAACCCAAAATATTTGAAATACACTCTTGCTCTAAGACACAATCTTATTGTTGCTTGCCTCCCTGTTTGCCTGGAATGGCCTTCCTTTTGACCCATCCTTCCTCTACAGTCTCTCCATCTTCTTTCTCTGGATAAAGCATCACTAATTTTTTCATCATCTCAAGAATCACTTCATGCAGGAAAATATCTCTAAATAACCAGAAAAATATTCTGTTTAAGACAAGTGCTCCCATAGTACACAATGTTCCTTGGAAGGTAAGAACCTCTGCTTTTCTATGTAACTTCTTCCTAATTATCTGTGTATGTGTCCTCACTAGGTCAGAAACCATGATTTACCTCAGTACCCATCACAGCACATGGCTAACATGTGTCAGGCTCTAGGTAAAAGTTCATTAAACTAAGTTGCACTGAATTCAAGAGTTCAAGTCTCTGGAGGAGAGAAAAGAAAACAGCATAGGAAGGAAGTTAGAATATGTTAGTCCTCATCTCCACTCTATAGCTAACCATTTAAATGACTTGAGACAAGTCATATTTTCAATCTGGGCTTCAGCTGCTCATATGAAAAACAATACATTTACTAGATTTAAAGGGTCAGAGTGCCTGTTTCATCTATGAAGGAGGTATTTCAAACAGTAAATTAATGGGGACTTCCCCAAGGTCTTAAAGATCATTGTAGAAGCTGTAGGACTAGATTGTTGATTCCGTCAGAAACAGCATTACACTAAAATTGGTTATAACTATCTATGAGTAGCTAAAATGCTGGCAAACAGTCAAAGGAGATTTCTTGCTCCCACTAGTTTTAGGATAAACATAATCCTTTACAATGACTAACTAAACTAAGAAACAAACTACAAAGACACCCACTCTCAAATTAGCCCATCAGTGACCTCTAGAGGCCTTCTGATCCTTTATAACAAAAGGAGAAGTGAAGAAATTTAAAATGTGCAGGTTAATTCTAGAAGGTTTCTAATTAAGTTTTCGATTTAGAAAGAAAGCAATTGGTAGTCTACATTTCTATAGACTTGAGGCTGAGGGTAAAAAGTTTGTTTTTGTTTGTTTCTTTGGTGAGTTTTAAAATCACTCCTATCTAGGTTTAAAAAAAATAGATATACAACTTTATTCCATTAATACAATAAAAACATTAGTGTTGCAAACATTCTTTCTGGAGGAATCTTCTAAAATCACTCATCGATCACCTCCAATCTCATACCCTCCTGTCATGTCCTTATTGTATCATCTCATAATTTTGTAAATGGCTGTGCTAGTCATCCCCTCAAGACTTTTCACTATTGAAGAATAAGCTGAAGGTTGCTGGAAGGGGAGGTAGGTGGGGGGATATGTTAAATGGGTGATGGGTATTAAGAAGGACTCTTGTGATGAGCACTGGGTGTTGTAGCAAGTAATGAATCATTAAATTCTACTCCTGAAACTAATATTACACTATATGCTAACTAACTAGAATTTAAATAAAAACAAAAAAAACTCTTATAAATGTGCCCTAGAGGAGATAAAATGCCTAAAATCAAGCAGGAGACTAAGAGCAGTGTTTGGGGTTGTTTAATTTAGAAAGAAGGCTGAATAATAGCCAAAAAAAAAAAAAATCTTAGCTTTAAATAAGCAAAAAAAAAAAAAGTGACAATAATCCTTGTTTCATAAATCTATCATGAGGATAATGTCAAGACAACACATGTAAAGCAACTCTGTAAGATGCTGTATAAATGCCACTTTATGTCACCATCTATCCAGTTTGGTGCACTCTAGAAAAGAGAGGCTCCTTATCCAAGGCATCTGCAGTGGCTGACAAAGCAGCTTCTTGCATGCTGCAGAACTTAGAATAGTTTTGTGTGATAATAGTAATCTCTTTAAGGACCTAAATGTATCCCTGGCTATATCAGAGTTTTGGTTGGGCTGATAAGATGCCAGTGGTGCTAGAAGAAAAAGAGAGTAGAAAACTATAATATTAATGATAAAGGTTTTGTTTTCTCTTTGGGTACTAAAAGTACTGAAAAGATGAATTTCTCCTTACAATCATAAGTGTTCATGAATTTAAAATGTTTACTTGAGATTTTGTTGGCATATTGTGTTTATAGCTTGTGAAATCAAGTAGTTCCACATTATATATGAGATGGGGCATTAAGAATGCTCTAATGGCTAATGTATAATTAGAATTCTTAGAAAAGGAACAAGAACAACTTGATTAGGATCAAATGTAGAGAAATGGAAGATTATTTTACTCAGAGATTTTTTCCAGTATTTTTGAGACATAATTGACATACACCATTGTATAAGTTTAAGGTATAAAACCTCTTGATTTCATACATGTATATATTGCAAAACAATACCACAGCATTAGCTAACACCTGTATCATGTCACATAGTACACAGCTGAACAGCAAGAGAGAATAATTTAAAAAATGAAGATAGATTTAAAAGATCTCTTAGACAATGTCAAACAAACAAACAGTTGCATTATAGGGGTCCCAGAAGAAGAGAGGAACAGCATTTTTTGGCCTTCATCTTAATTGACCAAAAAAAAAAAAAAAAAAAGCCTTCTGTACATGTCAACCTGGATGTTTCGCACACATTCCAAACTATTCATGTCCAGTATTGAAATAATTTGGACCAAAATCAACTTTTGTTCTTGAATTTCCCACCTCAATAATACTATTCAGTCATTCAAGCCAGAAATATAAGTCATTTTTGTTACCTCTTTACCAGGCCATTATAAATTCTCCACTGCTGCCCATTTTGCTACCATATTTTTAGTTCATGTCCTCATCACTTTTTTTTTTCTAGACTACTAATGTAGTCCCCTTAATGTTCTTCTTTCTTCAAAGTTTAGCTACCTTCCCCTTTTGCTCCACCTACTACACTGCTGCCAAATCAAGGGTCCCTTGTTCCAGAATCCAAATTTGATCATTTTTGTTCCCCTCATATTATCCTTAAAAGTTTCCTGGTACCTTACAGGATTACTTACAAATAGCTTAGTTCAGCCTATGAGGCATTTGTAATCTGAACTTTTTCTCATTTTTCACCATGTCACTTTGTTTCAACCTTTCAAAAACAAATTCAGTGTTTTCCTTCACTGCTTCATGGCTCCTTGCCTTCAGGCATATTGTATCTTTGTTTAAAATGTCCTTTCTTGAGTGGCTCAGTCAGTTAAGTATCTGCCTTCAGCTCAGCCTATGATCACAAGGTCCTGGATTGGAGCCCCACATCAGGCTTCCTGCTCAACGGGGAGTCTGCTTCTTCCTCTGCCTCTGCCCTTCTTCATGCTGTCTCTTTCTCTCAAATGAATAAATTAGATCTTTAAAAAATAATAGAATGTCTTTCCTCTCTTCTCTTCCTTGATAACTTCCATTTTTTCCTTGAGTACATAGCATGGATCACTGACTCTTCAAAGTCATCCTTGACTTCTTACACTATATGGGAGTATTCTAGATGTCCCATCTCTGTATCCCTTTATAATGTCCTAAAAATCTCTAATATATCATACTATCTTAACAACTAATTGTCTGCCATGCCACTCCAGGAAGGAACTCATTGTTTTGAGCTCAGTATCCCCAGTGTCTATTTCCAGCCCCAGAGTCCAGGGGTTAAGGGCCAGGCTTTCAAGACCAATAAGAGAATTCAAGTTCTTCCTCTGCCATTTTCTAACCATGTATTCTTAGTAAATAATTGGGATAAAAATATTATTCTTATAATGTTTTTTTTTAAGAATAAACAAAATATGATACATCAAAGTGTGATTCCTATGCCTGGCACATAGTAAGCACTGACTGAATGATACAGTAAGTTATATGACAGGCATTCAGTTACACCATTGGATGAATGAAAGACTGAGTGATCTGCAAGAACAGAGCAGTGGATGGATAGCTGCAGGTCAACATCCAGAAAAAAATAGTGGAAAAGATACTTCAGGTGAGAAGGCAAGTTACCAAGAAAGGTAGATCCAGCTGGAGTAGAAGATGAATGGGAGGTGGGATAAGCAATGACTGGGAACGCTTGATATTGATGAAAGCCACACCTTAATCTTAAATGTAGGTTGGGAGGTGGGAGGATATACCACATTAAGGGGTCTACATTGAACCCCCAAGATTATCAAAACTGAGTCCAAATGCTTGTTCATGATTCTACTAGATTATATTTTTCTGATAGCTCCAAAATTAAATGCTGCTCATTCTTCCTTCTCTTTCTTTTCATTTCATATCCCAAGAGAATAATCTAATAGATTCATTAGGTTCCCATTGTTATGATTACCTTGGGACCACTCCCTTGACTGCAGTGGCACTTTACATACTCCCTATGGGATAGATGGACAAAATGGTAGCTAAATGAAAAGATATTTTGCTAAGTTTATGTTTCCCAGAAACATCTTATATTTGTATCTTGAATAGCATATTTGTAATCTTCTTTTTCAAAATAAGAAGAAATCAGTAGGCTCTGAAGATTCTTATTCAGTTACTGGGCATCTCCAGGGCCAATTACCTGGGTATATTTTTCTCTTCCTCCTCCTTCACCATCTTTTTTTTTCCTGTCCTTCATATAGTTTCATTTCTTATAAATTAATAGGATTCACTTTGCTATTGATCGCCTGCTGTTTTTAGAGTTCTGTAGACCTGTTTCTCCTGTTTTTCAGTTATATCAGCAGTACAAAAGTTAGAAACAGAACACAATATCAGAACCACATGTGAACACTCAAACCTATATACACATCCAGAATCTATTGTGCTTGAAATATTGATCTTAGAGAAAAGCTGGAAATGGCCTGAAATAAAGCATTAGAGAATCCAGCCCACGCAAAGAGTACATGAAGGAGCTATGAAAAATGAATTGTCTTTTTTCCATTTCTTATACACTGGACCATGTAAAGGATGACAAAGAACTTGTGTCATGATATTGTCTGCCTTGATTGCTTGGAAGGTGCAGACTCAGCTCCTTCCTCAGAATGGTTTGAACCATTTGAGTCCCAGTCAGTTGAACTTTTTTGAAGAAAGTTATCTTTCTAAAAATAAAGGTGTAAAATATCCATTTTACTTCAGAAAAACATACTTTTCATAGTCCCTGGTACTCTACACTTCAATTTATATGAATTCTAGGATCTAATATTTTCCATACTATAATTTTTTTTTGTATACTGTACATCTCTTTAGCCCAGACTGAATTATTTTCAGGTAAGATGAGTTGGTTTGATCATTATTTTATTTAAAAAGCTGCGTTGTATGTGCAATGAGGCAGGCACTACACTAAGTGCTTTCCAAATACCATATTTCATTGAATTTTTAAAACATCCCTATGATTCAGGGACTATTATTATCTTTACTTTTCAGATTAGGAGCCTGAGACTCACCAAGATTAAGTAACCTGGCAAAGGGGAAAAAAAAAATCTCAGTTCTGAATGTTGGAAATACCCCATGGATCTCACTGAGCTGATATCAAGGATCTGGCATGGCTGTGCAACTTTCTGGAGGCTCTAGAAAAAAATACATGCCTGTGCCCTATCCAACTTCTAGAGGTAGCCCATTGGCTTAGATGGTGGCCCACTTCCATCTTCAAACATGGCTACATTGCTTCTTTTTGTGCCTTTTTTCCATAGTCACATCTTCTTCTGACTGACTCTCTTCTGCCTCCCTTTTCTACATATAAGGAACCCTGTGATTATATTAGGCCTATTTGATAGTCCAGGGTAGTTTAAGACCAACTGAATAGTAACTTTAATTTCACCTACAACCTTAACTCTTTTTATCATTCAAACTAATATTTTCACAAGATTAGGATGTGGGTGTCTTGGGATGGCCATTATTCTGCCTACCATATCTTTCCTCCTTTATAGATTTCTCTGATCCCCCACATCTAATCCCTCCATTTCAGTTATAAATCTTTTCTCATCTTTTTAAACTTCTACATGGTACTGATTTCTTTCTAACTTGTATTATACTTATGTGTATACATATTTTATTCCCCAACAACATAATAAGTCCTTTTCAGAAAGATACATACAACTCCAAACCTCACAGAATTTAACACGTGGACTTAACCAGTATTTGTCTGTAGAGAACATCACACGATTTAGATTTTTTAGCCACAATTTCCAAAAGACAAAGGTGAATATGTACAAGGCACTAAATAGAAAAAAAAAAAAAAAAGACTACTTGAAGGCAGAGGGACAAGGATACAAAAACAGAATAAGAGGAATATGTGTTCTAGAATGTGGGTGCTATGTATGAGATAAATCATGTTGTAACAACAAGAATAATTTTTATTTTTCAACCATTCATTGTGCCAAGCTCGGCACAGATTTAATTACACTATCTAGTTTAAATTACATTTATATACTATGAGATAGATTAGCCCATTATATAGACTAGAAAATCAAATCTCATAGAACTTAAGTGAAGGAGTGAAGAGTTCTTTATTTTAATTAATTTTTTAATTTAAATTCAATTAGCCAACATATATTCATCATTAGTTTCAGATAGGGTTCAACAATTTATCAGTTGTATATAATACCCAGTGCTTATCATATCATGTGCCCTATTTAATGTCCATCACCCAGTTACCCCATCCCCCTACCCACCTCCCCTCCAGCAACCCTCGGTTTGTTTCCTATAGCTAAGAGTCTCTAATGGCCTTTCTCCTTCTCTGATGATTTCCCATTCAGTTTTCCCTTCCTTACCCTATGATCCTCTGTGCTGTTTCTTATATTCCATATAGGAGTGAAACCAAAGGATAATTGTCTTTCTCTGATTGACTTATTTCACTCAGCATAATACCCTCCAGTTCCATCTATGTCAATGCAAATGGTAAGATTTCATCCTTTCTCATGGCTGAATAATATTCCATTATATATATATATATATCACATCTTCTTTCTTTATCCATCCATTGATGAACATGTCATCTCTTTCCATAGTTTAGCTTTTTTTTTTTTTTAATATTTTATTTATTTATGATCGACAGAGAGGGAGGGAGAGAGAGAGAGAGAGGCAGAGAGAGAAGCAGGCTCCATGCACCGGAGCCCGACGTGGGATTCGATCCCGGGTCTCCAGGATCGCGCCCTGGGCCAAAGGCAGGCGCTAAACCGCTGCGCCACCCAGGGATCCCCATAGTTTAGCTTTTGTTGACATTGTTACTATGAACACTGGGGTGCAGGTGTCCCTACAGATCAATATATTCATATCTTTGGGATATATACCTCTAATGAAATTGCTGGGTCATAGGGTAACTCTGTTTTTAACTTCTTGAGGAGCCTCCATGCTCTTTTCTAAAGTGGCTATATCAGCTTTCATTCCCACCAACACTATAAGAGGGTTTCCCTTTCTCTGCATACTCACCAACATTTATTGTTTCTTATATTGTTAATTTTAGCCATTCTGACAGGTGTGAGGTGGTATCTCATTGTGGTTTTGATTTGTATTTCCCTCATGCCAAATGATGTGGAGCATTTTTTCATGTGTTTGTTGGCCATTTGTATATTTTTAATGGTAAAACATCTGTTCATGTCTTCTGCCCATTTCTTGATTGGATTCTTTGTTTTTTTGGGTGTTGACTTTGACAAGTTCTTTATAGATCTTGGATACAGCCCTTTAACTGATTCGTCATTTGCAAATATCTTCTCCCATTCTGTAGGTTGCCTTTCAGTTTTGTTGACTGTTTCCTTTGTTGTGCAGAAGTTTTTTATCTTGATGAAGTACCAATAGTTCATTTTTGCTTGTTTCCCTTGCTTTTGGAGACATGTCTAGCAAGAAGTTGCTGTGCTGAGTTCAAAGAGGTTGCTGCCTGTGTTCTCCTCTTGGATTTTGATAGATTCCTGTCTCACATTTAGCTCTTTCATCCATTTTGAGTTTGTCTTTGTGTATAGTGTACATAAAAGTTTCAGTTTCATTCTTCTGCATGTGACTGTCCAATTTTCCCAGTACCATTTATTGAAGAGACTGTCTTTTTCACATTGGATATTCTTTCCTGCTTTGTCGAAGATTAGTTGACCATGGAATTGAGGGTCCATTTCTGGGTTCTCTGTTCTGTCCCATTGATCTACATGTCTATTTTTGTGCCAGTACCACACATTGTCTTTACTATTAGAGTTTTGTAATAGAGCTTGAAGTCTCACATTGTAATATAACTGGCTTTGGTTTTGTTTTTCAACATTCCTCTGGCTATTTGGGTTCTTTTCTGGTTCCATATAAAACTTAGGATTATTTGTTCCAGCTCTGTGAAAAATGTCAATGATCTTTTGATAGAGATGGCACCGAATATGTAGATTTCTCAGGGTAGCATAGACATTTTAACAGTATTTTTTCTTCCAATCTATGAGTATGGCATGTTTTTTTCCATTTCTCTGTGTCTTACTCAATTTCTTTCATAAGTGTTCTATAGTTTTTAGAGTAGAGATCCTTTACCTCTTTGGTTAGGTTTATTCCTAAGTATTTTATGGTTTGGTGCAATTATAAATGGAATCAATTCCTTAATTTCTCTTTCTTCTATCTCATTATTAACACATAGAAATGAAACCTATTTCTGTGCATTGATTTTATATCCTGTCATGTTGCTGAATTGCTCTGTGAGTTCTAGCAATTTGGGGGTGGAGCCTTTTGAGTTTTCCACATAAAGTATCATGTCATCTGTGAAGAGTTTGACTTCTTTGCCAAATTGAGTGCCTTTTATTGCTTTTTGTTGTCTGATTACTGAAGTAGGACTTCTAGTACAATGTTGATCAACTGTGGTTATAGTGCACATACGTTATCATGTTCCTGACCTTAGGGGAAAAGTTCTCAATTTTTCCCCACTGAGAATTACATTTGCTGTGGGCTTTTTGTAGATGGTTTTTATGATATTGAGTATGTTCAGTCTATCCCTACACTAAGGAGAGTTTTAATTAAGAAAGTATCCTGTATTTTGTCAAATACTTTTGTGGCATCAACTGAGGGGATCATACAGTTCTTGTCTTTTATTAATATGATGTATCATGTTGATTGATTTTCAAATGTTGAACCACCCTTGCAGCCCAGTTTGTCATGGTGAATAATACTTTTCATGTCCTATTGGATCCTAGTGGCTAGTGTCTTGGTGAGTATTTTGGCATCCGTGTTCATCAGGGATATTGATCTGTAATTCTCTGTTTTGATAGGTTCTTTATCTAATTTTGGGATCTAGGTAATGCTGGCCTCATAGAACGAGTTTGGAAGTTTTCCTTTCATTTCTATTTTTTGAAACAGCTAATGTATGTGAGGTATTATTTCTTCCTTAAATGTTTGGTAGAATTCTCCTGGGAGGCTACCTGGCCCTGGAGTCTTGTGTTTTGGTTTTTGATTACTACTTCAATTTCCTCACTGGTTATGGATCTGTTCAGGCTTTCTATTTCTTCTTGTTTCAGTTTTAGTAGTTTATAAGCATATATTTCCTTCAGATTGCCTAATTTCTTGGCATATAGTTTCTTATAATATGTTCTTAAAATTGCTTGTATTTCCTCATTGTTGGTTGTGATAATTTCTCTTTCATTCATGATTTTATTAATTTGGGTCATTTCTCTTTTCTTTTGATAAGTCTGGCTAAGGGTTTATTGATCTTGTTGTTTCTTTCAAAGAATCAGCTCCTAGTTTCATTTACCTGTTCTAGTGTTTTTCTGGTTTCTAGTTCATTGGTTTCAGCTCTAACCTTTATTGTCTCTTCTTGGTTTAACCTTTATTTGTTGTTCTTTTCCAGCTCCTTTAGATATAAAGTTAGGTATTTAAGACTTCCTAATATTTTGAGAAAGGCTTGTATTGCTATGTACTTCCCTCTTAGGACTGCCTTTCCTGCATCCCAAACGTTTTGAACAGTTGTGTTTTCATTTTCATTTGTTTCCATCAATTCTTTTAAATTTATTTTAATTTCCTGGTTGACCCATTCATTCTTTTTTTTTTTTTTTTTAATTTTTATTTATTTATGATAGTCACACACACAGAGAGAGAGAGGCAGAGACACAGGCAGAGGGAGAAGCAGGCTCCATGCACCGGGAGCCCGACGTGGGATTCGATCCTGGGTCTCCAGGATCACACCCTGGGCCAAAGGCAGGCGCCAAACCGCTGCGCCACCCAGGGATCCCGACCCATTCATTCTTTAGTAGGATTCTCTTTAACCTCCAAGTGTTTGATTTCCTTCCAAATTTCTTCTTGTGATTGAGTTCAAGTTTCAAAGCACTGTAGTCTGAAAATATTCAAGGAATAATCTCAATCTTTTGGTATTCTTTGAGACTTGATTTGTGACTCAGTATGTGATCTATTATGGAAAATGTTCCATGTGCACTTAAGAATGTGTATCCTGTTGCTTTCAGATAGAATGCTCTGTATTTCTCTGTGAAATCATCTGATTCGGTGTGTCATTCAAAGCACTTGTTTCCTTGTTGATCTTCTGCTTATATGATCTGTCTATTGCTGTGAGTGGAATGTTGAAGTCCCCTAGTATTATTGTATAACTATTAATGTGTTTCTTTGATTATTAATTGGTTGATATAATTGGCTACTCCCAAATTGCGAGCAGAAATATTTATAATTGTTAGGTCTTCTTGTTGGATAGATGCTTTAAGCATAATATAGTGTCCCTCTTTATCTCTTACTACAGTCTTTGATTTCAAATATAATTTGTCTGATATGAAGACTGCTACTCCAGCTTTCCTTTAAGTTCCATTAACATGACAAATGGTTATTCACTCTCTCACTTTCAGTCTGGAGGTGTCTTTAGGTCTAAAATGAGTCTCTTGTAGACAGCATATGGGTTGTCTTGCTTTTTTGTCCAATCTGATGCCCTATGTCTTTTGAGTGGAGCATTCAGCCCACTAATATTCAGAGTAACTATTGAAAGATATGAATTTAGTGCCATTGTATTACATATAAAGTCCCTGTTTCTGTAGATTGTCTACAAGAAACAGTCCCTGTTTCTTCCTGGTTTATGCTACTCTTGGCTCTCTCTTCATTTACAGGATCCCCCTTAATATTTCTTGCAGGGCTGGCTTGGTGGTGACATATTCCTTCAGTTTCTGTCTGTCCTGGAAGCTCTTTATCTCTCCTTTCATTCTGAATGACAGCCTTGATGGATTAAGTATTCTTGGCTGCATGTTTTTCTCATTTAGTACCCTGAATATATCATGCCAGCCCTTTCTGGCCTGCCAGGTCTCTGTGGATAGGTCTGATGCCATCTAACATTCCTACCCCTGTAGGTTAGGAGCCTCTTGTCTTGAGCTGCTTTCAATATTTTCTCTTTATTTCTGAAATTTGCAAGCTTCACCATATTTTTAAAGATTTAATTTATTTATCTGACAGAAAGTGGAAGAGAGAGAGAAGGGAGAACAGCAGGCAGAGGGAGAGGAAGAAGCAAGCTCTCACCTGAGCAAGGAGCCTAATGCAGAGCTTGATCCGAGGACCTCAGGATCATGACCTGAGCCAAAAGCAGACAGTTACCCAACTGAGCCACCCAGGCGCCCCTGCAAGCTTTACTATTATATGTTGGGTTGTTGATCTATTTTTATTGATTTTGGGAGGGGTCTTCTTTACCTCTTATACATAAATGACTACTTCCTTCCCCAGATCAGGGAAGTTCTCAGCTATGATTTACTTAAATATATCTTCTGGCCCTCTCTCTCTTTCTTCTCACTAAAGGATTCCAATAATTCTAATTTTTTTTGTCTTATGGCACCATTGATTCTTGAAGCTTCCCCTTATCATCCATTAGCTGTTTCTTTTTTCCTCAGCTTCCTTCCTTTCCATCAATTTGTCTTCTATGTCACTTACTACCTCTTCTGCCTCATTTACCTTAGTGTTAGAGCATCCAATTCAGACTGCATCTCCATTAGAATATTTTTAATTTTGGCCTGATTAGATCTCATTTCTGCCACTAATGAGATTCTTTAGTCTTTTATGCTTTTTTTCAGCCCAGCTAGTAGATTTATAATTGTTATCCTGAACTCCATCTCTGACAGTTTACTTATACCCAGATCGATTAGACCTGAGGCAGAGTATTACTTCTGTTTTTAATTTTGAATTCCTCTTTCTAATCATTTTTCCCAGAGAAGAATGGATGAACAAGAGAGAACTATCAAAAATATCAACCATGACCCAAATGAAATATAGACTAGAAAATCCAAAGAGGTCAGAAACCAGACAAGAAAAAGAAAAAAAATAGGGAAGAAAAACAAAGTGGGAGGAGAGAGAATATAATCTCAAAGGGTGGACAAAACAGGGTGATCCCCTTGGTCCTGAATGTATTTTGGTATGTGTGCTAGAAGACGCTAAATCCCAAAATTGTAAAGAGAGAAAACTTACATAAAAGAACATGATGTTAGGGAGAGGAGTTGAACCTCTGGGGATAAAGGTTTAAGTTTTACTCAATTACCGGGCTCTGCCACCCTAACAAAGCCCTCCTTTCTTGGGCTTATGCGGGAGATAAACTGGTTAGATTGAGCTTAATTTCATCTATTAGTTTTAAGGCACTTTTGTAAGGTAGGCCTTATTTCTCTGTCTTTTCGTACTGGGAGAAATTGTTAAATAGATAGAAACCGTCCTGGATTACTCCGGTCTGAACTCAGATCACGTAGGACTTTAATTGTTGAACAAACCCTTAATAGCTGCTGCACCATTAAGATGTCCTGATCCAACATCGAGGTCATAAACCCTATTGTTGATATGGACTCTTGAATAGGATTGCGCTGCTATCCCTAGGGTAACTTGTTCCGTTGATCAAAAACTATTGGATCAATAAATGATGTTATATTTTGACTGGTAAATAAATTTTAATCACTTGGGAGTTTTTTTATATTCCGAGGTCACCCCAACCTAAATGTTAACCCACAATAATGGTGAAATGTTATGCCTGGTAAGTAGATATTGCCCATGAATTTGGGTTAATTAATTAAAGCTCCATAGGATCTTCTCGTCTTATTATGTTATTCCCACCTCTTCATGGGAAGGTCAATTTCACTGATTGGAAGTAAGAGACAATCAAACCCTCGTGTAGCCATTCATACAAGTCTTTATTTAGAGAACAAATGATCATGCTACTTTTGCACGGTCAGGATACTGCGGCCATTGAACAAATGTCACTGGGCAGGCAGTGCCTCCAATATTGGGGATGCTGAAGATGATGTTTTTGGTAAACAGGCAGGGTTTATGTTTGCTGAGTTCCTTTTACTTCTTTTAATCTTTCCTTGGGTGCATGCCTGTGTTGAGTTAACAATAGAATTGATAAGTATTTTATTTTTGGGTTAATTTTATCAGGTTGTTAACTATCAGTGGTTTATCCATTTCTGATATAAGCTTATGCGGGGAGAAATAATTCTAGTTACTCATGCTAGCATTATTGCTTTTATATTTAAATAGAATAACCCAATGGCATATTAAGAGTTGATTAAAGATGGTTGGAATTAAGTCATGTTGTTTGTTGAGCTTGAACGCTTTCTCAATTGATGGCTGCTTTTAGCCCAACTATGGTAATATTAACATGTACTCTCTAATGAAGGTTGTATCCTTATTCTAAAAAGCTGTATACCTTTTTAGATTATATTTTAAATTTACATTAGAATTTTATTTTTTTTTTTAGGTAAATTTAAAGTTGAACTAAAATTCTGTTTATGGGAAACCAGCTATCACCAGGCTCATTAGGCTTTTCACCGCTACCTATAAATCTCACTATTTTGCTACATAGATGAGTTGATCCTTCTAGATTGTTCATAGGTAGCTCGTCTGGTTTAGGGGGACTTAGCTTAAGTTCTCTTTGTTGTTATTTCTGGCTAATTCATTGTGCAAAAGGTAAAAGGGGTAATCTTTGCTGTTTTGTACATTTAAAATGTCTTTCATCATTCCCTTACAGTAGTATCTGTACAGCTCCAATTAGAATTTCTATCTCCTATAGTTTTATAGTTTAACTGAATGTTTTATTTTGTAGCATTATGGTATTTTGGTTTGGGGTTAGTTGGGCTAGCCTTTGTTCAAAGTGGTCAGGGAGTATGAAATCTTCTGGGTGTAAGCCAAATGCTTTAATTAAGCTACACTTTGGTTGATCCAAGCACACCTTCCGGTATGCTTACCTTGTTACAACTTGTCTCCTCTTGTGTTTTAGTATGATTAATATGATTATGGGTTTAGTTTTTACTTGAGGAGGGTGACGGGCGGTGTGTGCGTGCTTCATGGCCCTATTCAATTAAGCTCTGTATTCTTAATTTACTACTAAATCCTCCTTCAGTTTTTAGTTTCATAAAAACTTTCGTGAGATATTCTTGGAATAGAAAATGTAGCCCATTTCTTCCCATCTCATAAGTTACACCTTGACCTAACTTTTTTATGCGAAATGATTGTGCTTACTATTCTTCCTTTTAAGGGTTTGCTGAAGATGGCGTTATATAGACTGCATTAGCAAGAGATGGTGAGGTTTATCGGGGTTTATCGATTATAGAACAGGCTCCTCTAGAGGGATATAAAGCACAGCCACGTCCTTTGAGATTTAAGCTGTTGCTAGTAGTTCTCTGGTGAATTATTTTGTTATAGACTGATTTATGTTTAGGGCTAAGCATAGTGGGGTATCTAATCCCAGTTTGGATCTTAGCTATCGTGTAGTCAGGAAAATTTTAAAGTCACTTTCGTAGCATATTTTATAGTAACTGTAGCTTTTTACGGCTTAGTTAAGTTTTAACTTTAGTATTGTATTATCTTAAACACGCTTTACGCCGTGGGCCTATTAGTTCGGGTTAATCGTATGACCGCGGTAGCTGGCACGAAATTTACCAATCCTCTTTAGTATAGCTTAGTCGAACTTTCGTTCATGGCTTAATTTTTATCACTGCTGTATCCCGTGGGGGTGTGGCTTAGCAAGGTGTTATGAGCTACTTAAAAGTGTGCTTGATACCCGCTCCTTTAAATCGTGATTTTAAGGGCATTCTCTCTGGGGCGTGGAGGCTTGCATGTGTAAGCTCACTAAGGACTAATAGGAAGGCTAGGACCAAACCTTTGTGTTTGTGGAGTCTTATGACTCATCTTGGCATTTTCAGTGCCTTGCTTTACTAATTAAGCCACATTAACAAATGTTTATGGCATTATATACTATGATAGTGAGTGTGTGGGTATGGGTTGTGTAATAAATAGGAGGGGTAAAGTTAAGGAAACCCTGTCTATAGATAGACTGCGAGATAGGCATGTAAAGTCGTTTTGTTGAATTAACTGGGGCTGTAATGTACTTGTATAAAATTTAGATGAGGCTTATGGATGTTGCATAGACAGTCCTGTTTTGGGGGTTTGGCGGGACATAAATAAGTATATAGTAAATGACATGAGTTTACGGGGGGTAAGAGGGGTTTGGATTAATTTAATGTCTCACGTGTGTGCGCATACGTGTATACGTGTGTATGTGTGTAAAATCTGTATGTCCTAAAACCATTGACTGAATAGCACCTTGAGTTGTGCACGGAGTTGATAAATGATAATGAATAAGTCCAGCTACAAGTTATCTGACTGAGTCGGGGCCGCGATGGGCATATTCCTTGAGTGCAGATGTAAGTTAGAGTTAGTGCAGTTGCAGTCATAGCTGAGTGATAGCAAGTCCCCTCCCCCCGCCCGAAAAATAAAAGATACCAAATGCATGACACCACAGTTATGTGTGATCATTGGCTGATTAGTCATTAGTCCATCGAGATGTCCCATTTGAGAGGATTAGTAGGATTGGAGTGAATGAAAGTATGGCCCTGAGGTAAGAACCAGATGCCAGGTACAGTTTCAGTATAGAAACCCCCACATAAGTATGGGCCCAGAGCGAGAAGAGGGATACTTCGCCCAAGGATTGATGGTTTCTCGAGGCATGGTGATTAAGCCCTTATTGGACTAAGTGATGTGCAAACATGTCCCGACGGGACATATGTGTTAGGTGTGATAAACAATACTTGTCTTTATGTAAGAATATAATAATATGTACATGCTTATATGCATGGGGCAAGCCAGTAATGCACGACGTACATAGGGGAGGGGAAAAAAAGGAATTTTGGACATACTGACATAGCACAGTAGAGTTGTTGCAATATATGAATAGAGGAGGGTTTGTTATCAGGGAATAGTTTAAGAATAATTTCAGCTTTGGGTGCTGATGGTGGAGCTGGTGCTTCTTTCTTGAGTCTTAGGGAGGGTGATTAGTCTCCATTTTTGGTTTACAAGACCAAGGTAATAAATATACTACAAAGACTTCATTTTAGGAGACTGTTTTCGATGATACTGATAGTTGGTAGTAGGACTAAGAGGATGGTAAAATATAGAATGGAGGCGATTTGGCCGATAATGATAAAGGGGTTCTACTGGTTGTCCCCCTGATTCATGTTAATGTGAGTAGATCGGCTGTTAGAAATCAGAATAAACATTGACTGAGGGGTCGGAATATTATTCCACATTGTTTGGATGTGTAAAGTAGGGGGATAATTGTTAGAATTATATATTTATATATATATTTATATATTTTTTATATACAGTGAAAGGAAGCCAGAAATTCGTGTAAATAAATGCATTTACATTTTATAGATATAAAATTTTATATCTATAAAATGTAAATGTAAAAAATGAAAGTCCAAAAAGGACTTAAAAACAAAGAGTTGATAAAGAAAAAACTAGTTGAAAAGGGAAAAAAAGAAAAAAATAGGAAATTTTAAACTGAAAGATCAACAAATCATGATAAAAAACTTTAAATTCTATATATTATTTCCACTAGCACTGGAGTTTTATAGTCCTGTGTAGTCTGTAAATTTTCGGTTCACCTATTCTTCCAGTTGGCCTTCTAGGCCTGCTGCACTGATTTTCAAGTGTTTTTGCCTGAGTAGAGTCGCACCACGCCTAGCCAGGGGGCTCAGTGTAAGCTATGTCTGGTTGCTGCATGTGACTTTTGTTCCCCAAAGGTTTTCAGAGCCTCTCCAGATGATCAAAATAAAAATGGCTGTACCTCAATCTCCAGCCCCAGAAATTAAAGATCACAATCCCCTCTTCAGTAAACCCTCAGGGATAAACTGTCTTCACTTCTGTGTATGGCAAACTCTGCAGACTCCTGTGATGCACACCCACACCAATCCTCCTGGGGAAAGTCAGACAGGTCACTGATTTGTGCTCTTTGCAGGGCCATGGTATGGAGAGTGTGGCCTGATCAAGCGTGAACCGGCTCTGCCCCTCCCAGGGGAAGGTGGAGGGTCCCCTCATCCCTGTCCTTTGCAGGGTCTCCACATGAAGAGCAGGGTATAGCTCAAGGTTTATGGTAAACTGAGTTGAGAGCTGCCTCCCAGGCTCACTGACCATAACCAATTTCCCCACACCAATGCTTGGGATCTCTACTGGCTCAGGCACCCCTGTTCTTTTGGTGACTCTGTGGATCCTGAGACCACAGTGTCTCATCCGGAATTCTGCCCTGTTTCACCACCTGAGCAGCTGTCAGGCAGGGATGTTTCTCACTGGAGCAGATTCTAAAAGTTCCTATTTTGCTCTCCAGAGCTATATCACTTTTCAGTAGCCAGTTTATAGAGGCACCCTCCCCTGCCATTTATCTTCTGATATATCCCCTCAGAATCACTTCTCTGAACATCCTACCTTGCAAAAAAATGGTCACTTTTCTACTTATAGAATTCCAGATATTCTTTTATTACATCTCAGGTTGAATTCATGGGTATTCAGAATGATTTGATAGTTATTTAGCTAAATTCCAAGGATCAGATGAAATAAGGTCTTCTGCTCTTCCACCATCTTGCCTCCCCCAGAAGAGTTCTTTATATACATATATATTTCCTACAAAAATTATGACCTTTATATTCATTTTATATCTGAATAAACTAAAATTCAGAAAAGTTGGTAATTTTCCTAAGGCCACATCCACATCCAGTATCAAAGCCAGAATTACAAGGTATGTATTTCTGGCACAAAAGAGTATTTAAACTCTCTCAGAGTTTTAGAGAATGCTTAGAAAGATATTGTGTTCTTGACATAAGATCTATTAAAAATGTGGCCTTAAATGACCACATTTATTTTATAAATTCTGAAACATTTATAATAAAAATAAATAACAACAGCTATGTCCTAATTCTATTGGGAACACTTGTTTGTATTAATAGTCTCTATGAAGAAAATATATGATCATGTTTTGCATGATCCCTAATTAAGTAAGTTTACAAAAAAAATGAAGCAACTTATATATCAATAAATTAATGTATCTGTATATATGTACATACATATATAGTTTTTACATACAAATTTATTATAATAACATATATAAATAAGTAATATGTATTATATCTCAGTAATGATGAGATGTAATACACCTTTTATAAAATTCATCCTTTTATTTTTTTTATTTTTTTAAAAATATTTTATTTATTTATTCATGAAAGACACACAGAGAGAGAGGCAGAGACACAGGCAGAGGGAGAAGCAGGCTCCATGCAGGGAGCCCGATGCGGAACTCAATCCCGGGTCTCCAGGATCACACCCTGGGCCGAAGGCAGGAGCTAAACTACTGAGCCACCCAGGAATCACCAAAATTCATCCTTTTAAAGTATACAACTCTGTTTCTAGTGCATTCATAGTTTTGCAGCCATAATCACTAATTTTGAAATATTTTTATTATCCCAAACTGTTACCTCCTTCAACCCTATTCAAGCAGTAGGAGAACATTAATCTAATGTCTGTCTAGATTTGCCTATTCTAGATATTTCCAATAAATGAAACCATACAATATGAGGTCTTTTGTGACAGACTTTTTTTTTCTTATGATAACATTTTCAAGCCCTATCCATGGTGTTGAATGTATTAATACTTCATTCTCTTTTATGACCACAAAATATTTCATTGTGCAAATATTTCATTATATGAAGGAGGGAGGGTAAGGGAAGAGAGAAAGGAGAAGGGGTAAGAGAAAGAGGAAAGATAAGGAGAGGAGAAATAAGGGAAGAGTTGGAAAGAAGGGGAGAGAAGGAAGGAGGAAAGAAAAAGGAAGGAAGGAAGGAAGGAATGGATGAATGAAAGAAGGAAGGGAGAAAGGGAGAAAAGAAGGAAGTTAGTTAATGTGAAAAAGGCAACTTGCAAAAGATGTGATTATTGAAATACTTGAGATGGTTAGCCTTGAATAGGTGGAGAAAGAGAGACAGAGTGCTCATCCAAATGAAGGAAGGTAGATAAATTCTGTGGAAGTGAGGTGAGTTTGGTAGCAAGGGGAATTTGATGAAACATGAAGTGTTTGGTTTTTAATTTTCTCAATGATATATATATATGGCAATTAAAACTTACTCAATTTAGTAAATGTGTATTATTGACTTATACCATCTAGCTCTATTTGAAGCAAAGTGAAAGATCCAAGAAAAATAAAAGCTATGACCTAAGATATTCAGCAACATGTAGAATCATTAACCTTATTTTCTGACACATTTTAGAAATTTATACAGTCAGAATTTCAGGCTTGGAGTCTAACTTCCCTTATATATACTTTAAATTTCCTTCTACAGTATGCCTAGCAAGTAGGTTTTAACTGCTTAATATTTTTGGGGATGAGCAACTCTTTCCCTCATAGGAAAACTATTGCATGTGCTAAGGGAATAAGTTTTGAAGTTTTATATTATCTGATTTCCAATCATGTTTCTACCACTTAAAAGATATGTGACCTTGGAATTTTTTCTATGCTTAGTTTTCTCCTCTTTGAAATAAGGATAATGAGTGTACTTAGAGGATTGCTGTAGGATTCAATAAGTTAATACTATAAAGAATTTAGAACAGCCTGATTATACTATGTATCTGGTAAATATCACAAAATCTATCTTTGAGTTCTCTCTGATATTAGAGCAAAATTGTATTCTATGTCGCTTTTACCCACAGGTTCTAGATCTAAGCTGCCTTCAAAGGCCCTATATATCTTAAGTTCCTGCTTTACATGCAAGTGTGAGATCTAAGAATCATATTGTTTCCTCTAAGAATACTCTACTCCTCAGCATTGACTTAGTTAAATTAATTTATACTAAATATGCATTTTTACACTCTATGAGTAACATGATAGCACTTTTGAACAAAATAGCTGCAGAGTGCTTACCATGAAGCTTGACTTTAATTTATGTATTAATCTTTAATTTTGAAAACATTTTCTTCACTTTTCTTACAAATAAAGTCACTATTTAAAGATTTGAGTGCATTTCTCATCATGTTTATCAGACCCAATTGCTATCAACAAAATTATGGTCTATAAAGTATACAAAATAATTTTTCTGTTCTGGCATCACAATCACACTCTTTATTGGGGGAAATTTAAAAATATTTTTATGTCTTTAAATTATGAACTTAAAAACTGACCAAATTTCTTATAGTAGATTTCTTCTCAGCTTCAATATATGCAATAGAAATATTAAAAGGGAAAGGGTTATATTCAGTGTGTCTCAACCCAATTGTTCATTGAAATCTTTTTTGCATATGGAACATGTTTTGGGGAATTCAGTATTCGAGCACTGGAATAATTCTCTGTTTGCAAAGAGCAGAAAGGGGGTATTTTAATAATGAAGGATTCCCTTTCCTTGTCCCTTTTCCTTTTCTATTTATTTATTTATTTATTTATTTATTTATTTATTTATTCATTCATTCATTCATGAGAAACACAGAGAGAGAGAGGCAGAGGCAGAGGCAGAGGGAGAAGCAGGCTCAATGCAGGGAGCCCAACGTGGGGACTCGATGCAGGGTCTCCAGGATCACGCCTTGGACTGAAGGCGGCGCTAAACCGCTGAGCCACCGGGCTGCCTCTTTTCTTTCTTTCTTTCTTTCTTTCTTTCTTTCTTCTTTCTTTCTTTCTTTCTTTCTTTCTTTCTTTCTTTTTTCTTCTTTCTTCTTTTTCTTTTTTTTAATATTTTATTTATTTATGAGAGACAGAGAAACAGAGAAAGAGAGAGAGGCAGAGACACAGGCAGAGGGAGAAGCAGGCTCCATGCAGGGAGCCTGATGCGGACTGGATTCCTGGACTCTGGGGTCACGCCCTGGGCTGAAGGCAGCGCTGAACCACTGAGCCACCCGGGCTGCCCCTTGTCCCTTTTTCTATTGCTATGTGTGGCACCATTTCCTAGGGAGTCCACAGATAAAATTTTAAGCCATAAACAGAAAGATAACGCTTCCTGTAGGATAATGAAAACAAGACAACTTAGCACTTAAAAAAAAAAGAAAGAAAAAGCAGGGGTTTTCAACAGAGGATCTATACTAATAAACACTTAAAAAAGCAAAAATTAACATATGCTGGAACAATTACCTCTTAATTAAATGTTTTCAGCAGGTCTCATGGGAACGCAAGAGCTTAAAAACATTAAGAACTGCCAGAAAACGTGGGCATATTTTGACTAGAATATAACAAAATTTTAACGAAGACATTAAGATTACTGCAATTAAATAGTCTCAATGTAATTATCTCTCTAGAGTTGAGAAAGAAATTTCACATATGAGGCTACATTTTAATAATCACAGACAAATGGAATGGAATTTATATAAAAAGTAGAACAGATCTGGTTGAAATTTTAGTTTAGCTGCTAATATTGCTGCTTTGATACTGGGCAAGCCTTTATAGGCCATCTGTCTGTTTCCTTTTTATAAGATGGAGATAATAATGGTATTTGCTTTAGTCATAGCATGGAAAGGAGACTTTGTTATAAATTAACAACTGAAAATTTGAGGAACTGCTGTTATTTTCTGATCATACGTGGGCAAAATTGGAAGAAACTAAAGATTTTTTTCTGCATATTCAAAAAGGGTAGAATGTGAAAGGAAACAGTTCCTTCAGACTTGAGATTTATTCCCTTCTTACTGAACCAAAGCAGTATTTGCTCATCTGTATAAATTCAATTAGGGAGGTATTTTTGAACACTTTCTATGTGTTCAAAACTGAATTAATAACTATCAGATACTGTAAAATCTCAGTGACTAGCATCAGAGGATACAGGTTTGACTCATAGTTTTGATATTTCAATGGCTAAGTGAATTTGGACAAGTCACTTCACTTCTCTGGTACTCTATTTTGCACATCTATAAAACAGTTTCAGCAATAAATTCTACCTTTCAGCATTCCTAAAGGGGAAAGTTTTACAAAAAAAAATTTCATAAATTACAAGATATCTACAAATGTTAGTGATTATTCCCAGAAAAATGGGAAAAAGAAGATTTGAACTTTAGTTCCAACATTATCACAAAATCCCTTTATGTCTGGACACTGAAATTGCTTAAAATTTGGTTGGGAAGCATTTCTCTTAGAAAATGCTCGACCAAGTACGTTGTCATTGGATAAGCACTCCCAGCCTCTTTTCAGGTGCTATCCTAGTCTTTCTTCCTCTCTCATATCCATTAATCAAATCTCTGTCATCTCTTATCCTCTTTTTTCACCAAACAGTGATGTTAATAGTTGCTAATATCATAATACACTATATTGACTCTGACAGGTATCTTTTTTTTCATTGCCTCTGAATCAGAATATCTACATTTGTCATATGACTTTGCAGTGCCACTCACACAAAGTATAGAATGTATTTTCTCAAGCTATCAATGTTTAAATTAATCATACAACTTGCTTTGGTCAATAAAATGAGAGTGGAACTTTCAATGTACCAATTCTGGCCAAGGCTTAAAAAGATAGCACATGTTCCCATTGTTTTTCTTGGGATTCTGTGCTGCCATGAGAGAAAAAAAAAAAAAAAAAAAAAAGGCCCCAGGTATTAGCTTTTATTCCAAACAGAATATGAAGACACATGGAGCATGTTAGGAGTATGTTTAAATTTTAAGAAACTGCCAAACTTTTCTAAAATAGTCATATCGTTTTAGATTATCATTACTAATATATAAACATTTCGGTTGCTGTATTTTCTAGACTTACGATTTTCTGTTTGTTTGTTTTTTAATTTTAGCCTTTCTAATGGTTGTGTAGTGGTAATTCATTTGTGGGTTGTTTTTTTTTTAAGATTTTATTTATTTATTCATGAGAGACACACACACACACACACAGAGAGAGAGAGAGAGAGAGAGGCAGAGGGAGAAGCAGGCTCCATGCAGGGAGCCCAATGTGGGACTCAATCCCAGGACTCCAGGTTCACGCCCTGGGCCGAAGGCAGGCACTAAACTGCTGAGCCACCCAGGGATCCCAATTTGGGGTTTTAATTTGCTTTTTCCTGATGACTAAAATGTTGAGCAGATTTTAATATGCTTATTGGTCCTTTGTATATCTTCTATTGTAAGGTGTCTGTCCAAATCTTTTGCCTATGCCTTTTTGTCTTATTTTTGAGTTGTATCTTTCATATAATCTAGATACAAGCCTTTATCAGATATATGTATACACACAGTTATAAATTTATTGTCACAGATCTTTGAAACTTTGCTCATTCTTCCTCAGTTTGCTTCCTTTCTTTTCTTCCTATTGCTTAATTTTAATAGGTTTATTTCACATTTACTAACTCTTCACCAATCTTCAAAGTCTTTTGAACCATCTGAACTTACTTCTTTTTTTATTTCAGGGATTTTTTAGGTCTAAGATTTCCTTTTTTAAAATAATTTCCATTATTTATTGAGATTTCCTATCTGCTCATTCATCAAAATCATTTTCTTTAGTTCTGTGAACATATATTCCTTTAATTATATAAATGTATTGGTAATAAATATGTGAAGGCATATTGTCTGTAAATGCATCTGTGAATCTTCATAGTTATTTCATAAAGTATCTAACTCAAAAGTTTCAACTTACATAGCTGTGCCTTTCGTGGTCAGAGTCCTCCCTGATCTCTGTTTTACACAGGACCCCTAGTGTTTCTGTCTCATCTGCATATAATAATAGACACCCAGGCACTGGGCAATATCCTCGCACACACACAAAAGAAGAACGAGAACAAGAAGAAGAAAGAAAGAAAGAAAGAAAGAAAGAAAGAAAGAAAGAAAGAAAGAAAGAAAGAGAAAGAAGAAAGAAAGAAGAAAGAAAGAAAGAAAGAAAGAAAGAAAGAAAGAAAGAAAGAAGAAAGAAAGAAAAAGAAAGAAAGAAAGAGAGAGAGAGAGAGAGAAAAGGAATTAACTTAAATACAATTTAATAATTAATTACAATACTAAGTATAACCACATAAATAGCTTTTTTGGAGGAGGGGAACACCTAAAACTTGACATGTAAAAACTACTTTTTTATAGGAAAAAATATATAAACATGCTAGAGAGTAGTCTACCAGTACCAAATGTTCAGAGAGTTTGGTCATCAATTAGTATGTTTTACAGAAGATATGGAGACAGAGCATTAACTAAATGAGTTAGTTAAGAGGAAGTTCATTAAGGGACTGTATGCTTTATTATCTACCCATTTTATATCTGAAGCGTATGAGGTTCAAGAAGAGTATTAATTGTCCCAAATTCATACAAACATGGCATTGGAGCTCTTCTTTCTGGTTCTGAGCTTTTTCTATATATTACATTTTCTTGAAAGCATCTTTTGTAGTCTGTATTTTCTTTTGGGGTACAAAATACCTTCCTAAGTCTCTGCTGGAAAATATGACTGACAAAAACTCAAAAGGTATTTTTTTAACCTATGGTGTCTGATTAGTCAGCACATTGTTGAAGTTAAATCTACCATAGATTAGATAAAAAATGTAGCAGGGGACGTAGTAACACAGCTGAAAATTGCATCTACCTACATGAAGTAATTGACTTAATGACAAAGTTTTCAACATAATCTAGTTAAACCAAAATTAAACCTTACAGACATTGGCCTTGCTATTTTTTTTTTCTGCTATACTGAAATCCAGCCAAGTGACTAGTTTCCTCTTGCCTACTTGCTTAAATATGGTTTTAAATCACTAAACACATACTGCTTTGGGCTAATTATTTGTACAAATTTTACTTTGGAAAATGTAATATTAGCAATATCATTCTCCTGAAATATACACCGTGTTTCGCAGTCATCACTCAGATCTACAATACTAAAGGATACGTCTATCTAAATATCTGTGTACTAAAACCTTTATCTTGCATTTATAAAATAAAAATGGGACAATAATAAATGACGTGGAGATTCATATTTCTCTTCAAAATTTTTGCATTTAGATACCAATTACTCGACTGGTTTTTAGTTTTGTATTCCCATATTTGTAATAATCCTTTAGTTAGTGTCAGTATTCTGGAAGCTAATTTCAAACTTTAAAAAAATAATAATAAAAAAGCTCCATACATATAGCATAGGTGGGGTTCATAAGGTAGCAAAAACATCAAGATAAATTTATGTCAACTTAGAGCAGCAGTACATAAAACCTTTTAGATATAAATTTAAATAATTTGGGACGCCTGGGTGACTCAGTGGTTGGGCGCCTGCTTTCAGCTCAGGTCGTGATCCTGGGATCAAGGATCAAGTCCCACATCAGACTCCCTGCGAGGAGTCTGCTTCTCCCTCTGCCTATGTCTCTATCTCTCTCTCTCAGTCTGTGTCTCTCAATGATAAACAAATATTTTTTTAAAAGTAATAAATTTAAATAATTACTAATTAATAAATTTAATCTCGTAGGAATACTCTTTCAAAACCTGAGGGTGGAAGAGTAATAAAAATGTTAGGATGTAAAAAAAAATGTTAGGATATACTGATCTAATTCCTTCATATCGCCATTAATTTTATAGGTACAAAAAATAAAACAAAATGATAACTGCCTTCTCCAAGATTTAAAAAAAAAAGTCAGTTCAAAGCTGAAGCTGCCTGTATCTGTCATATTTATCTATGAGTATTAGAAATTATTCCACAAAGATACTCAATAACTTCATAATGACCAGTGTACATGTCATTTGTCACATGCATAAGAAGACTGCCATGATTTTTTGAGACATATATGTGCTTTCTTCCTCAATGATACATAAATGAAGTGGTAGTCTACCATCATCCAACCCATTTTTTTTTTCATTTATCCATCCCAGCTAGATTTAAGAGCTATATTAAGGTAAATAATGTATACTATAAAGATGTCAGAACATCATTCCTAGAAGATATTCACCCATTTTCTAATTTACCTGGGAGATTATCCTCTGCTTGTTTGACTTCAGATACAGAGGATAGAGTTAATCATACCCTATGATTGATGACATATTGTCACCATTGCTTTCGGTAAGATCCTTAATTTTTTTCTCTTTTTTATCCCAGGTTTCCAAATGCATTCTCTCTCTTGCCAATGGATACCCAGTCTAAGATGTTGACTATATATTTTTAGATATTAATGTATCTATACACACTACATATTATTCATATGTGCATATTTATGTTCCTTCTGTAAACTTTTTCATTATATTACATTCATTACAATATAAATTACATAAAGGAAAAATATCAAATTATGATTGAATTATCACAAAATAATGAGTGAATTATCACAAAGTAATACCAGCCATGTAATTACTATATAACTCAAGAAATAAAACATTACCAGCAATCCATATGGCCCCTGAATTCCCTCTTCTAATTTCTACCTTATTATTTTCTCCAAAAACTCCCACTCTCCTATCTTCTAACACCATCATTTTGTGAATTCATAGGTTTGGAATTTTTGTAGTGAAAAATTTTCTAATTATAAGAATAAGTTATTTAATATTTATAAGCTATCCACATTTCGGTTTTTTTTAACCTATGTCAGCTTGAAGAATTTAGCTTTTGTCAGAATTACCCATTTTATATAAATTTTATCAGAATATAATTTTTTCATAATATCCAGTTATTATTATAGTGCCTATAAGTTCAAAAGTGATCTCCACTTTTCATTCCTGTTGTTATTTCTATCTTCTTTCTTCATTCATTTTTCTTTGCCAGAAGTTTTATGTATATATTTATTTTGGTATTTTTATTTTGGTATTTCCAAAAAATTAACTTTAAGTTGAGCTAATCTTCTGTATTAAAGGTTTGTTTTCAGTTTCACTTAATACTCTTCTCTTTTTAATTTCCATTCGCAAAAAAAAAGTTTTCTGCATTTATTTTTTTCCATTTATTTTATTTTTTGATAATTTCTTACAATGGGTATTAATTCTCAGGCTTTTTTGTTTCATTATATACACATTTTTAAAAATTCCCTCTAGGGCTCTATTTTACTTTCACCCTATACATTTTGATATGAGTGTTTTAATCATCATTCAGTTCAAACTATTCTCTTCTTTCCCCTTTAAATGTGGTTTTTGGTTTTGGTTTTGATTTTGTGTGTGTGTGTGTGTGTGTGTGTGTGTGTGTGTGTTTTAAGATTTTATTTATTTACTCATGAGAGACAGAGAGAGGCAGAGAGAGGCAGAGATACAGGCAGAGGGAGAGGCAGGCTCCATGCAGGGAGCCTGACATGGGACTTGATTCTGGGTCTCCAGGATCATGCCCTGGGCTGAAGGCGGTGCTTAACCCTGAGCCACTCAGGCTGCCCTTAAATGTGGTTTTTGACCTCTAAGTTATTTAGAAATTTAATTTACAAATGTATAGTACCAATGAAAACTCTGTATGGTTTCAATATATGAAATTGTTGAAATCTGTCTGGTTTCTGGCTCAGAATATGGTAGATTTTGATAAATGTTTCATGCGCACCTGAATACACACACACACATCACAGAATTTGATGTAGTCAATATATAAATTAGTTCCAATTTGAAAACATACTATTTACATATTTTATATCCTAATTGATTTTTGGTTGTTTAATCAGTTATAAAAAATTTGTGCTCAATTCTACCGTGCCACTCTGGAATTATTTTTACTTATATTCCTATCGATTTCTCATTTTACATTTGAACCTATGTTATTACACTCATACAAATGTATAATATCTATTTGAGGATATATATGGGGTCTTTATAATTATTCCTTTCAACCTCTATGGCTTACTTACTTTATGTCTTAAATACTTTGGTTTCTTTAATATAGCAAAATCAATTTTCTTTAATTTTTTTAAATTGGAGTATAGTTGACATACAATGTTACATTAGTTTCATGTGTACAACAGTGATTCAACTTCTCTATACATTATGCTATGCTCTCCACAAGTGTAGCTACCATTTATCACCACAGAAGGCCTTTCCAAAATCATTTACTATATTCCTTATGTTGTGCCTTTTATTCCCATGACTTATTCATTCCATAATTGAAAGCCTCTATTTCCCACTCCTCTTCACTCATTCTGCCCATCCCTTTGCCTCCCTTCTCTCTGGCAACCATCAGTTTGTTCTATTTGTTTATTCATTCATTGATTCGCTTTTTTTATTCATTCATTCATTCATTGTTTATTCATTAGATTCTGCGTATGAATGAGATCATATGTTATTTGTCTTTGCAGTCTGATTTGTTTCACTTAGCATAATACCCTTTAGGTCCATCTACATTGTCTCAAATGGCATAATCTCATCTATTTTTATGGCTGTGTAGCATTCCATTGTGAGTGTATACATGTATATACATATATACCCCACATCTTCTTTATTCATTTGTCTACTTAAGGACTCTTAGGTCACTTCCATATCTTGGCTGTTATTTATAGTAACAAACATAAGGGTACATACATCTTTTCAAATTAGTGTCTTTTATTTTCTTTGGATAGTAGCCAGTAGTGGAATTATTTAATCATATGGCATTTCTATCTTTAATTTTTTGAGGAACCTCCATAGCGTTTTCCACAGTAGTTGCACAAATTTACATTCTCACCAACAGAGTATGATGATTCCTTATTCTCTACAACCTTGCCATCACTTGCTGTTTCTTATCTTTTTCATTTTAGGCATTCTGACAAGTATAATGTGATATCTGATTGTGGTTTTGATTTACATTTCCCTGATGATTAGTGACACTGAGCTTCTTTTTATGTGTCTATTGTCCACCTGGATGTTTCTTTGGAAAAATGTCTATTCAGATCTTCTACCCATTTTTAAATCAGATTGCTCGTTTTATTTTTTGGTTTTTGTGTGTGTTGAGTTGTATAATTTCTTGACATCTTAGATATTAATGCCTTATCAGATATCTCATTTGCAAATATCATCTCTAATTCAGTAGGTTTACCTTTTTGTTTTATTGATGGTTTCCTTTCATGTGCAAATGCTTTTTATTTTGAGGTAGTCCCAACAGCTTATGTTGCTTTTGCTACCTTTGCCTTACCTGACATATCCAGAAAAATGTTTCTATGGCTGATGTCAGAAAATTACTGAATGGGTTCTCTTCTAAAATTTTTATGGTTTCAGTTCTCACATTTAGGTCTTTAATCCATTTTGAGTTTATTGTTATGTATAGTGTAAGAAAGTGGTCCAGTTTCATTCTTTTGCATGTTGCTGTCCAGTTGTCCCAGCACCATTTATTGAAAAGACTATCTATTTCCCATCGTATATTCTTACCTCCTTTGTCATAGATTAATTGACCACATAATTGTCAGATTATTTCTTGGGTCTCTATTCTATTTCATGAATCTATGTATCCATTTTTGTACAAGAACTATATTGTGTTGATTGCTATAGCTTTGTAGTATATCTTGAAATCTGGAATTATGATACCTCTAGCTTTATTTTTCTTTCTCCAAATTTCTTTGGCTACTTAGGGTCTTTTGTGGTTCCATATAAATTTTAGGATTATTCGTTCTAAATCTATAAAAAATCAATGTTTGGTATCTTGACAAGGATTGTATTGAGTATGTCATTGCTTTGACTAGTATAGACATCTTAATAATATTATTTCTTCTAATCCATGAGCATGGAATATCTTTCATTTGTTTGTGTCATCTTCAATTGCTTTTATCAATGTTTTACAGTTTTCAAAGTACAAGTCTTTCACCTCTTTGGTGAGGTTTATTTCTAGGTACTTTATTATTTTTGGTGCAACTGTAAATGAAGTATTTTTTTATAAATTTATTTTTTATTGGTGTTCAATTTGCCAACATATAGAATAATACCCAGTGCTCATCCCATCAAGTGTCCCCCTCAGTGCCCATCACCCAGTCACCCCCACCCCTGGCCCACCTCCCCTTCCACCACCCCTAGTTCATTTCCCAGAGTTAGGAGTCTCTCATGTTCTGTCTCCCTTTCTGATATTTCCCACTCATTTTTTCTCCTTTCCCTTTTATTCCCTTTCACTATTTTTTATATTCCCCAAATGAATGAGACCATATAATGTTTGTCCTTCTCTGATTGACTTACTTCACTCAGCATAATACCCTCCAGTTCCATCCATGTTGAAGCAAATGGTGGGTATTTGTCATCTCTCATGGCTGAGTAATATTCCATTGTATACATAGACCACAGCTTCTTTATCCATTCATCTGTAGATGGACACCAAGGCCCCTTCCACAGTTTGGCTATTGTGGACATTGCTGCTATAAACATCAGGGTGCAGGTGTCCCGGCGTTTCATTGCATCTGTATCTGTGGGGTAAATCCCCAGCAGTGCAATTGCTGGGTCATAGGGCAGATCTATTTTTAACTCTTTGAGGAACCTTTTTCAATACATCTTTTTGCTACTTTGTTATTAGTGTATAGGAATGTCATCAATTTCTCTGTTAGTTTTATTGTATTGATTGTATTCTGTAACTTTACTGAATTTATTTATTTCTTCTAATAGTTTTTTTGGTGGAATCTTTAGGGCTTTCAATGTAAAATATCTTGTCATCTGCAAATACTGACAGTTTAACTTTTTCTTTACCAGTATAGACGACTCTTATTTATCTTTCTTGTCTAATTTCTGTGGATAAGATTTAGAGTAACATGTTTAAAAAAATAAAGGGGTTATAAGAGAATTACATGAAAAATATATGCCAATAAATTGGATCACCTAGACGAAACTGAAAATTTCCCAGAAAAACAAAATCTACCAACATTAAATCACAAATGGAAAATCTGAATAAACCTACAACTATTAAGGAGATTAAATTAATAATCAAAAATCCCCCAACAAAGAAAATTCCTAAATTGATGACTTCACTGGAGAATTCTACCAAATATTTAAAGATCTAATATCAATTCTTCTCAAACTTTCCAAAAAAAATTGAAGAAGGAATATTTACTTACTTATTATTTGAGGCCAACTTTGCTCTGATACCAAAACTAAACTATATATAAGAAAAAAACCGATATAGCAATGCTTTGTTAATATTCATAGAAAAATCCTCAATAAAATTCTTGTAAACTAAATTCATTTGTATATTAAAAGGATTATTTACCATGATCAAGGGAGATTTATTCCTGAATTTCAAGGATAATTCAACATACAAAAATCCATCAATGCATTACAACACATTAACAAGATGAAAAGGAAAAAAAGACACGTAAAGATCTCAACTGACAGAGAAAAAGCATTAGGCCAAAATTGAAACCCCTTTCGTGATTAAAAAAACACTCAACAAACTAAGAAGAAGGAAAACACTCAACAAAATAACAGCCATATATAAAAGCCCACAGCTAACATCATACTCAATAATAAATAACTGAAAATTTTTCCCCTAAGATCAGGAACAAGTCAAGGATATACCTCCTAAACTTCTGTTCATCATAGAAGATCCAGCCAGAGCAATCAGGCAAGAAAAAGAAATAAAGTTCAATCAAAGAAATAAAAGACATCCAAATTAAAAAGAAGTAAAATTATCTGTTTACAGATGACATGATCTTATGTGTAGGAAACTCTAAAGACTCCATTTAAAAAATACTACTAAGACTAATAAATGAGTTCAGCAGAAAGTAGGATATAAACCAACATACAAAAATCAGTTGTGTTTCTATACACTAACAATAACCTATCTAAAAAAGAAATCAGAAAGACAATCCAACTTACAATAGTATCAAAAACAATAAAATATTTATACATAAGCTTAACTAAGGAAGTGAAGAATTTATAAACTTAAAACTACAAAAAAGCCAATTAAAGAAATTAAAGAAGACCAAAAATAAAAATAAAAAAGAAAAGGAAAGGAAAGACAACCGATGTTGTTCATGGATTGGAAGACATCATATTGCTAAAATGTCCAACTTGCCCAAAGCAATCTATAGATTCAACACAGTTCCTATCAAAATCTTAATGGCATTCTTTTTTCAGAAACAGAAAAAATAATTCTAAACTTCATACGACCCTGAAAAACATCTCAAATGACAAAAATAATCCTGAGAAAAGAAAACAAAGCTAAAGACCTCATAATCCCAAATCATATTACAAAGCTACAATAATCAAAGCAGTATGATATATCTGAAACTAAATATGTACTTTATACTGGTGAATTGAATTTAAATTAAAAATAAACAAAAAACAGTATTATGCTGGCATATAGATAAATAGACCAATATAAAAGAGCACGAAAATAAACCTTCACATATATAGTCAAATCATATTTGACAAAGGGGAAAAGACTACACAATGGAGAAATGATAGTATCTTCAACAAATAGTGCTGAGAAAACTAGATTCTTACATGCGAAAGAATGAACTTAAACCTTTACCTTACATCATCTATAAAAATTAACTTAAAATAGGTTAAATGTTTAAATGTAAAACCTGACACTATAAAATTCCTAGGAGAAAACTTAGAGGAAAATCTTCACAACATTGGATTTTGCAATATTTCTAATACAAGCAGCAGGATTTACTTGAAATATATCAGTTTAAATAATTTAAAAAATAAACCTATCTGAGAATTAGAAGAAAAACTGGGCAAATTATTTTATATCCTTGTAACCTGGGGAGTTCTTTTTAGATAAATCTCTGAATGAAGAAACTATAAAGATTTTACTATTAAACATTAAAAATATAACTACTTGATTTTAACTAAACACCTGATTCTCTTTTTAATTACATGGAAAAAAAAGCATAACCAAACTCAAAGATTGTATAGCAACAGATGGTATGGTAGCTACACTAGTGGTGAGCAGATCATAACATATAGAGATGTTGAATTAGTATGCAGTAAACCTGAAACTAATGTAACATGTGTCAACTATATCCAAGTAAAAAAAATTTTAAAAACACACAAACTGGAAAAAATTATTGTAATTTGTATCATAGAAAATAATCTTCCTATATTTAAACAGCTTCCAGAAATTAAGAACAACTCAATGAAATTGAGTTTAAGAGACATAACGAGATAATTCATCAAAAAAATACAACACCAAGGATCATCAAATATATGAAAGGTGTTAAACTTCACTCATAATAAAAGAAATGAAGCAGAGAAACTATTTTTCACCATCAACTTAACAAAAATTCAAGGATGCTAACACATTATTAGCAAGGCTATGGAACAAAGCAGTCAAGGTCTCACTTGCTCTGAGGAATAAAAATAGAATGAATTCTATGTAGGACAAATTGGAGGAGCTATGTAGGACAATAGCTTTCAAAATAACATATGCATTTTCCCTCTGATTGCCAAATGCACTTCTTTAAATTTATTCTAAAGATATGCCTGCTCATAAACAAAATATATGTATGAAGTTACATACTACAGCATTGTTTATAATAGTAAAAGATCAGAAACATGACAGTGTATGTAGTAAGAGGTTAAACGCCCATCTTTCCCACACACACACAAACACATACACACTCCAACTGCACTCCATTACCTTGAATTCTTGAGTTTCAGGTTTTGGCCTTATAATACTAGTCATGGTTACTGAGTACTTCATGCTTAATCATATCCCTGAGCCTTTACCCTTCCTGTTACCTTTACTTTACATGCCTAACTTTCCTCTTTTTAAACCTTCTCTAAAACTACTTACCCTGATCAGATACCATGTCTTATGGGACACTTTTCATGACTTCACTCAGTTTTCCATAAAATGGAAGATGATAAAACCAATATAAGCTAAGACTATATTAGCTTATTTTCATCCTGATGCTTCATTCAAAGTGAAATCAGAAGCCAAAAGCAGTGTCAAAACAGTTCACCTCTCATAGAGATTATTAAAGGAGATCCACTCACAGTCTAGCAATATTTTTTCATTTATTTAATTTTATTCTGTAAGAACAATCACCATGAGATGCATCCACTTAACAAAGTTCTAAGTGTATAATAATACATTATTGTTTATTATAGGTACAATGTTGTATAGTACATTTTCATTGCTTATTCATCTTACTAACAGAAATTTTATGCCCATTGATTTTCTTCCTCCCTCAGCTCCCAGCCATAATCCTTCCACCTTCTGATTCTATGAATTTGACTACTTTAGATACATCATATAAGAGGAATCATGCAGGAGGAGGGGCAAGACAGCAGAAGAGTAGGGTCCCCAAATCACCTGTCCCCACCAAATTACCTAGATAACCTTCAAATTATCCTGAAAATCTACGAATTCGGCCTGAGATTTAAAGAGAGACCAGCTGGATGACAGTGAGAAGAGTTCGCGCTTCTATCAAGGTAGGAAGACGGGGAAAAAGAAATAAAGAAACAAAAGGCATCCAAGGGGGAGGGGCCCCGCAAGGAGCCGGGCTGAGGCCGGGGCGAGTGTCCCCAGGACAGGAGAGCCCCGTCCCAGAGAAGCAGGAGCTGCACCAACCTTCTCGGGTGGAAAGGCCTTGCAGGGAGGTGGAGCAGGACCCAGGAGGGCGGGGATGCCCTCGGGCTCCCTGGGACAGTAACAGACACCTGCGCCCGGGGGAGAGCAAACCAAGCTCCCTAAGGGCTGCAGCGCGCACGGCGGGACCGAGCAGCTCGGAGGGGCTCCGGCGGAGGAAGAGGCTCCGTGCAGAGGGGGCTGCGCGGCCGGGAGCAGCTGGGGGGGTTTGGGCGGCGGCTCCACGGAGGGAGCTGCGTGGTGGGAGCAGCTCGGAGGGGCTGGGGCGGCGGCTCCACAGAGGGGGCTGCACAGCCAGAGCGGAATCCAACAGCGCAGGCCCCGGAGCACAGGGCGCCAGGACACAGCCCAGGATCCGGCCTCCCCCCGGGACAGGCAGAGGCCAGGAGGGCCCAGGACAGCAGGGACTCTCCTGCCCCGAGCTGAGCAGATCAGCGGCCCCGCCCCCGAGCATCCAGGCCCTGCAGGCTGAGAGCTCTGGAGTTACTGTGGGAGCTGACTCCAGGGCGGCAGAGCTGCCGCCGCCACTGCGGTTGTTCCTCCAGGGGCCTCACGGGGTAAACAACCCCCACTGAGCTCTGCACCATGCAGGGGACAGAGCAGCTCCCCCAAGTGCTAACACCTGAAAATCAGCACAACAGGCCCCTCCTCAGAAGACCAGCTGGACGGACAAGTTCCAGGGAAAGTCAAGGGAATTAAAGTACACAGAATCAGAAGATACTCCCCTGTGTTTTTGTTGTCGTTGTTTGTTTGTTTTTTTTTTTTTTTTTTTTTTTTTTGCTTTCTGATTTGTGTTTGCTTACCCCACACTTTTTTTCCTTTCTTTCTTTTTCTTTCTTTCTTCTCTTTTTTCTTTTTTTCTTACTTTTTTCTTTTTTTTTCTCTTTTCTTTCCTTCTTCTCTCCTCTCTTTTTCTCCTTTTCCCAATACAACTTGCTTTTGGCCACTCTGCACTGAGCAAAATGACTAGAAGGAAAACCTCACCTCAAAAGAAAGAATCAGAAACAGTCCTCTCTCCCACAGAGTTACAAAATCTGGATTACAATTCAATGTCAGAAAGCCAATTCAGAAGCACTATTATACAGCTACTGGTGGCTCTAGAAAAAAGCATAAAGGACTCAAGAGACTTCATGACTGCTGAATTTAGATCCAATCAGGCAGAAATTAAAAATCAATTGAATGAGATGCAATCTAAACTAGAAGTCCTAACGACGAGGGTTAACGAGGTGGAAGAACGAGTGAGTGACATAGAAGACAAGTTGATGGCAAAGAGGGAAACTGAGGAAAAAAGAGACAAACAATTAAAAGACCATGAAGATAGATTAAGGGAAATAGACGACAGCCTGAGGAAGAAAAACCTACGTTTAATTGCGGGTCCCGAGGGCCCCGAAAGGGACAGAGGGCCTGAATATGCATTTGAACAAATCCTAGCTGAAAACTTTCCTAATCTGGGAAGGGAAACAGGCATTCAGATCCAGGAAATAGAGAGATCCCCCCCTAAAATCAATAAAAACCGTTCAACACCTCGACATTTAATAGTGAAGCTTGCAAATTCCAAAGATAAAGAGTAGATCCTTAAAGCAGCAAGAGACAAGAAATCCCTGACTTTTATGGGGAGGAGTATTAGGGTAACAGCAGACCTCTCCACAGAGACCGGGCAGGCCAAAAAGGGCTGGCAGGATATATTCTGGGTCCTCAATGAGAAGAACATGCAACCAAGAATACTTTATCCAGCAAGGCTCTCATTCAGAATAGAAGGAGAGATAAAGAGCTTCCAAGACAGGCAGGCACTGAAAGAATATGTGACCTCCAAACCAGCTCTGCAAGAAATTTTAAGGGGGACTATTAAAATTCCCCTTTAAGAAAAAGTTCAGTGGAACAATCCACAAAAACAAGGACTGAATAGATATCATGATGACACTAAACTCATATCTTTCGATAGTAACTCTGAACATGAACGGGCTTAATGACCCCATCAAAAGGCGCAGGGTTTCAGACTGGATAAAAAGCAGGACCCATCTATTTGCTGTCTACAAGAGACTCATTTTAGACAGAAGGACACCTACAGCCTGAAAATAAAAGGTTGGAGAACCATTTACCATTCGAATGGTCCTCAAAAGAAAGCAGGGGTAGCCATCCTTATATCAGATAAACTAAAATTTACCCCGAAGACTGTAGTGAGAGATGAAGAGGGACGCTATCTCATACTTAAAGGATCTATCCAACAAGAGGACTTAACAATCCTCAATATATATGCCCCGAATGTGGGAGCTGCCAAATATTTAAATCAATTAATAACCAAAGTGAAGAAATACTTAGATAATAATACACTTATACTTGGTGACTTCAATCTAGCTCTTTCTACACTCGATAGGTCTTCTAAGCACAACATCTCCAAAGAAACAAGAGCTTTAAATGATACACTGGACCAGATGGATTTCACAGATATCTACAGAACTTTATATCCAAACTCAACTGAATACACATTCTTCTCAAGTGCACATGGAACTTTCTCCAGAATAGACCACATACTGGGTCGCAAATCAGGTCTGAACCGATACCAAAGGATTGGGATCGTCCCCTGCATATTCTCAGACCATAATGCCTTGAAATTAGAAGTAAATCACAACAAGAAATTTAGAAGGACCTCAAACACGTGGAGGTTAAGGACCATCCAGCTAAAAGATGAAAAGGTCAACCAGGAAATTAAGGAAGAATTAAAAAGATTCATGGAAACTAATGAGAATGAAGATACAACCGTTCAAAATCTTTGGGATGCAGCAAAAGCAGTCCTAAGGGGGAAATACATCGCAATACAAGCATCCATTCAAAAACTGGAAAGAACTCAAATACAAAAGCTAACCTTACACATAAAGGAGCTAGAGAAAAACCAGCAAATAGATCCTACACCCAGCAGAAGAAGAGAGTTAATAAAGATTTGAGCAGAACTCAACGAAATCGAGACCAGAAAAACTGTGGAACAGATCAACAGAAACAGGAGTTGGTTCTTTGAAAAAATTAATAAGATAGATAAACCATTAGCCAGCCTTATTAAAAAGAAGAGAGAGAAGACTCAAATTAATAAATCATGAATGAGAAAGGAGAGATCACTACCAACAGCAAGGAAATACAAATGATTTTAAAAACATATTATGAACAGCTAAATGCCAATAAATTAGGCAATCTAGAAGAAAAGGACGCGTTCCTGGAAAGCCACAAACTATCAAAACTGGAACAGGAAGAAATATAAAACCTCAACAGGCCAATAACCAGGGAGGAAATTGAAGCAGTCATCAACAACCTCCCCAGACACAAGAGTCCAGGGCCAGATGGCTTCCCAGGGGAATTCTATCAAACGTTTAAAGAAGAAACCATACCTATTCCACTAAAGCTGTTTGGGAAGATAGAAAGAGATGGAGTACTTCCAAATTCGTTCTATGAGCCAGCATCACCTTAATTCCAAAACCAAAGACCCCACCAAAAAGGAGAATTACAGACCAATATCCCTGATGAACATGGATGCAAAAATTCTCAACAAGATACTAGCCAATAGGATCCAACGGTACATTAAGAAAACTATTCACCATGACCAAGTAGGATTTATCCCCGGGACACAAGGCTGGTTCAACACTCATAAAACAATCAATGTGATTCATCATATCAGCAAGAGAAAAACCAAGAATTATATGATCCTCTCATTAGATGTAGAGAAAGCATTTGACAAAATACAGCATCCATTCCTGATCAAAACTCTGAAGAGTGTAGGGATAGAGGGAACATTCCTCAACATCTTAAAAGCCATCTACGAAAAGCCCACAGCAAATATCATTCTCAATGGGGAAGCACTGGGAGCCTTTCCCCTAAGATCAGGAACAAGACAGGGATGTCCACTCTCACCACTGCTATTCAACATAGTACTGGAAGTCCTAGCCTCAGCAATCAGACAACAAAACGACATTAAAGGCATTCAAATTGGCAAAGAAGAAGTCAAACTCTCCCTCTTCGCCAATGACATGATACTCTACATAGAAAACCCAAAAGCCTCCACCCCAAGATTGCTAGAACTCATACAGCAATTTGGTAGCGTGGCAGGATACAAAATCAATGCCCAGAAGTCAGTGGCATTTCTATACACTAACAATGAGACTGAAGAAAGGGAAATTAAGGAGTCAATCCCATTTACAATTCCACCGAAAAGCATAAGATATCTAGGAATAAACCTAACCAAAGAGGTAAAGGATCTATACCCTAAAAACTATAGAACACTACTGAAAGAAATTGAGGAAGACACAAAGAGATGGAAAAATATTCCATGCTCATGGATTGGCAGAATTAATATTGTGAAAATGTCAATGTTACCCAGGGCAATTTACACGTTTGATGCAATCCCTATCAAAATACCATGGACTTTCTTCAGAGAGTTAGAACTAATTATTTTAAGATTTGTGTGGAATCAGAAAAGACCCCGAATAGCCAGGGGAATTTTAAAAAAGAAAACCATATCTGGGGGCATCACAATGCCAGATTTCAGGTTGTACTACAAAGCCGTGGTCATCAAGACAGTGTGGTACTGGCACAAAAACAGACACATAGATCAATGGAACAGAATAGAGAACCCAGAAGTGGACCTGAACTTTATGGTCAACTAATATTCGATAAAGGACAAAAGACTATCCATTGGAAGAAAGACAGTCTCTTCAATAGATGGTGCTGGGAAAATTGGACATCCACATGCAGAAGAATGAAACTAGACCACTCTCTTTCACCATACACAAAGATAAACTCACAATGGATGAAAGATCTAAATGTGAGACAAGATTCCATCAAAATCCTAGAGGAGAACACAGGCCACAAGCTTTTTGAACTCAGCCACAGTAATTTCTTGCAAGACACATCCACGAAGGCAAAAGAAACAAAAGCAAAAATGAACTATTGGGACTTCATCAAGATAAGAAGCTTTTGCACAGCAAGGGATACAGTCAACAAAACTAAAAGACAACCTACAGAATGGGAGAAGATATTTGCAAATGACATATCAGATAAAGGGCTAGTTTCCAAGATCTATAAAGAACTTCTTAAACTCAACACCAAAGAAACAAACAATCCAATCATGAAATGGGCAAAAGACATGAAGAGAAATCTCACAGAGGAAGACATAGACATGGCCAACAAGCACATGAGAAAATGCTCTGCATCACTTGCCATCAGGGAAATACAAATCAAAACCACAATGTGATACAACCTCACACCAGTGAGAATTGGGAAAATTAACAAGGCAGGAAACCACAAATGTTGGAGAGGATGCGGAGAAAAGGGAATCCTCTTACACTGTTGGTGGGAATGTGAACTGGTGCAGCCACTCTGGAAAACTGTGTGGAGGTTCCTCAAAGAGTTAAAAATAGACCTGCCCTATGACCCAGCAATTGCACTGTTGGGGATTTACCCCAAAGATTCAGATGCAATGAAACGCCGGGACACCTGCACCCCGATGTTTATAGCAGCAATGTCCACAATAGCCAAACTGTGGAAGGAGCCTTGGTGTCCATCGAAAGATGAATGGATAAAGAAGATGTGGTTTATGTATACAATGGAATATTACTCAGCTATTAGAAATGACAAATACCCACCATTTGCTTCAAAGTGGATGGAACTGGAGGGTATTATGCTGAGTGAAGTAAGTCAATCAGAGAAGGACAAACATTATATGTTCTCATTCATTTGGGGAATATAAATAATAGTGAAAGAGAATAGAAGGGAAGGGAGAAGAAATGGGTAGGAAATATCAGAAAGGGAGACAGAACATAAAGACTCCTAACTCTGGGAAACGAACTAGAGGCGGTGGAAGGGGAGGAGGGCGGGGTGTGGGGGTGGAGGGGTGATGGGCACTGAGGGGGGCACTTGACGGGATGAGCACTGGGTGTTATTCTGTATGTTGGTAAATTGAACACCAATAAAAAATAAATTTATTAAAAAAAAGTTTCATCTTAGATTTCTATACTACATAAAAATAATAGTAAAGCCACTTTCTTATCACTTTGTGTTTTTTTCTTCCTCATTTATAAAGTTTGTAAAACTCCAAGAACTAATGATAGGCTATTTGAAAGGATTCATTCAGACTCAGAACTCAACACTTTTTTTTTAAATTGAGATTTTACCTGTATAGGCAAGACACTAAAGCACTTTTCTAAAACTCATTTTTAGTCCTTAAAAATATAATAATAAAAGTAATTGGGTATTCACTAGAAAAAAAAAAAAAGATGAATCATGCAGTATTTGCCTTTCTAGGAATGGCTGATTTCATTAGTATAATGTCCTCAAGGTTTATCCATGTTGCCACATACTGCAGTATGTCCTTCTTTTGTAAGGATGAATGGTGTTTCATTGTATGTATACACTATATTTTTAATTCATTCATCTGTTGATGGACAATTCTAAGTATTTATCTAAAAAAAATTGAAATCAACATCTCAAAGAAGTATAAGCACTATTCACAATAGCCAAGATATGAAAACAACCTAGTAATAAATCTAGAAATGTACTAAGGCTACGAAGAAAAGTAAAGTTCAGAAAACGGAATAATAAAAACAATAATTATGATGGTAAGTTGGGAACATTTTCAGACAAAGCTAACTACCAAAGTTACCCTTTCATGCTAGAGTGAAACAAATCAGAAGGACGCTAAAAATACTTCCAAACTCTCTATCCCTTAAGCTTTCCAATGATCTCTTTATGTATCCAAATCTCCCTGCTTTCCCTTCTTTTTCATCTGTGTCACAGAGGCCACTGGAATTTTTACTTCCATGCATGACCATCCAATTGCCCTTCTAGTGTAACTAGAAGAACTGGGCTCCAGCATGGTTCTCTCTCCACCAAATGAAGGGAAATATATCGCTATTATTTCTATAGGTAGTAAAAGTGCTTATTTCATTATCATTGCTCCAGAATATATCACACAGTACTTCAGTTTTCTATTTCATTTCAGTCACCACTGATACAATAGATGCTCCTTGAACACAAATGGCTGATTACATTTATCTCTATGTCCTACTGTTAGGGTAACAGTTGGTGCAAAGTAGAAATTTAAATTCTAATGAAAGAGCAACATAATAAAAGTGAAAGACAGAACACAATCATAAGATTTATATATAGGACTAGTACCTTCCTGTGTAAGTAACAGAGAAGAAATGTGACAAGGAATATGACAAATTATCAAAAATTATTATTATTATTATTATTATTATCATCATGGTTCAGGAGGAAATTCCATGGGCACTTTTAGGGGCAGGATGGATGGGGGTGCTTATCTTAGAAAATAGAAAATCTTAGAATATCTTAGAATATTCTAGATATCTAGAATAAAATAAAATATCTTAGAATAAAATATCTAAGAATAAATATCTTAGAATAAAGTATCTAAGAATAAAATACCTTAGAATAAAATATCTCAGAATAAAATATCTAAGAATAAAATATCTCAGAATAAAATATCTCAGAATAAAATATCTTAGAATAAAATACTTAGAATAAAATAGAATATCTTAGAAAATAGAAAATTTTCTACTTGCAATAAAGAAGGGGATGGGAAAGGGCTTTTGAAAAGACTCATTTTATCCAAAAGAACAAGTAATTATGGCTAATACTTCTGCTTACTACCACAGTTTATCTAATTCTAAACTTGTTAGGTCATTCTTCTTGTGGTGGTAGTTCCTAGGCTTGCTAAGGACCTCAAAGGCACAGACTGGTAGGAAAAAGAAAGTTATGGAGTCATGTACAACATGGCTAGGGAATCTGGCATTGCTTTAGAATTAGTACTAGAAAAAGGCATATAATAGTTATATATTCAGTTCCCCAAAACACTGAATCTATTAAACTCTTGGTTATAAATTCGAAGATTGATATTTTTAAAAAGCATCAAGGAAAAATCATAGAAAGGTCTGGTGATATTAGTTACAATGTGTCCTTCTTAACAAAAACAAAAAAATATTAGTTAAAACTGTGCTCATTCCATTATCACTCACTAGATTAACTTATCAAAAATTAGTCAATTTGTTTTGCCCTTGTAAATTCTGAGAAATCTTTTTTCTACATAAATTGCACTAAAAGTAAGTAAAAACAAGTTGCATTCATTTTTTTTTTAATTTTTATTTATCCATGATAGTCACAGAGAGAGAAAGAGAGAGAGGCAGAGACATAGGCAGAGGGAGAAGCAGGCTCCATGCACTGGGAGCCCGACGTGGGATTCGATCCCGGGTCTCCAGGATCACGCCCTGGGCCAAAGGCAGGCGCCAAACCGCTGCGCCACCCAGGGATCCCACAAGTTGCATTCATTAATGAGACATTTATCAACTTAGAATGCCCAACAATCTGTCTATTCAAAATAATTGAAGAATATATCAATTATTATTATTAGATAAGATGAATAAAAACAAAATAGTAGTTATTTGAAATGAAAAGTGCTAAAACAATGTAATCAAAAAGCCTATTATGCCTTTAACTGGTATGACAATTTATGCCTTTTATTCACACAATTGTTTCAGGATAAAATGTACTGACCTGAGGAATAAAATGCTGATTCAATAAAAACAAAATAGGAAAAGAAAACAGTCTAATTTTAGCAATGATTCCTCTCATTTGTATTTAAAAATACCTTCATATGTATTATGTCTTAGATTATTCCAGCAATGCTCAGTTGTAATTGTAATAAGCTTCCCTGTTTTACATGGATAGTACTCCAGCTTATAAAGGTGAAAGTAACTAAAAGTAAGTGCAGCCACTCAAATTATCCACTTCTGATGATAAAGCTTTTCTAGCATACTTTGCTGCTATTTTTTTTCACTTGAGTAAATTAACTTTGAGGCCAGGACTTACTACAAGACTCTCATTTCTTACTATATTCTGTCTCATCATTCTTTCACAAATGTGTATTTTTTTTCAGAAAAAAAATAATTGAGTTGCTCAAAATAAACTAGATATTATGTATCTACCCTGCCTTTAAGTATATTTAGAAGGCCAAACTTGGAAGGGCATTGTTTGTTGCCCTTATTACGTTGTGCATTTGTATTTATTGCACTGTAAGTTCATTTTTTTATGTTTGTTGCTCCCCCAAACATGTGGTCAAAGAGATAGTAAGACCATGACTCCCCAAAGCTCAGAGACATCAGAGGATTAGTCTTTGCCAATTACGATAAAGCTGTTGCCCTCGACAGTTATTAGTGAAAAAATAGACATGAGCTCCAAATCTGCTGTGTGATTGCTGGGAAAGGTTTCTTCTTCCTAGAAATGAGATCCAGGAACGTCAGACAGTCTTTGTTTCTCTGGATAATGATTTTAAATTTAATGACCAGGACTGCTGGAGTCAAGTTGTTACCGAGCTCAACATATGAACATAAAAGAAACATCGAAAAGTAGACTCAGAGTCCTGACATGATCTCCCTCCAACTACTACTCTGCTTTCATCATTATGTGAGACAGATTTATTTATTCTCTGAGCCAAATTCAGTCAGGCATTCTGGTTACTTGTCCCAGTTTATATGTTCTTTAAAATAATCTAGGCCCATAATGGTATGTATTCAGTATTAATTCTAACTCTAAATTTCTATACCTTTACACATCTGTGTTTAAGCCTAATTCCAATATTAAGAAATAAGTACACTATGTAAATAGTTTTGTGAGATTACAAAACTTCTACTTGTTATAAGTCTTTGTAATGTTTTTCTCATGTGAAATGTATAAAATAATAATAATACAAAGAAGAATATAATATCATTTATTAATCCATTGGAATATGGATTTTACAGAAGGGGAATCTGAAGCTAAGAGAGGGTATAAAATTTTCCCAATGTTAGCCCTACTTTTTCTACTTCCCAATCTCATCTCATTTTTTACTCTGTCCGTCCCTGTCCCTTCTCCTTACCGCCCCTCCCCTCCCTGCCACTCATCTCCACACCATCTCTCCCTTCCCTCCCCTACCTCTGTAATTGGCATTACTGGAATTCACAATCAGAGACCCAATACTCTCTCACTCTTTTACAGGCTTAAATCATACTCCTGGTTTTCTCTTGATAATTTTAGTTTAATACACTTTTGTTTTATTTTTCATAGACTGTATTTTGGGATGCAGTCTTAGGCTCACAGCAAAAATTGACTGCAAAATATAGAAATTTCCCATATAATTCTTGTCTACACACATACAACCACCCACACTATCAATACCCTGCACTGAAACAGTGGTTTTTTTTTCCTTACAATCGATCCAATACTAACATGTTGTTATCATTTAAAGTCCATAGTTTACATTATGGTGTTGGACATTCTATAGGTTTTGAGAAATATTTAATGACATGTATGCACCATTGTAGTACCATACAGAATACTTTTACTGCCCTAAAAATCCTCTGTACTCTACCTATTCATCACTTCCTTCCATCTAGGCTTGGGTTGCCACTGACTTTTTTACTTTCTCCAAAATTTTGCCTTTTCCAGAATGTCATATAGTTGATTTCATATAATATGTAGACTTTTCAGATTGGCTTCACTTAGTAATATGCATTTAAGTTAACAACGTCTTCTCATGGCTCAATAACTGATTTCTTTTTAGTGCTAAATAATATTCCATTGTCTGGATGTACCACAGATTTTTTTTTTAATCCATTCACTTACTAAAGGATATTTTGGCTGCTTCCAAATTTTGGCAATTGTGTGTGCAGGTTTTTGTATGGACATAAGTTGTCAATTCATGTAGACAAATACCAAGTAGTATAATTACTGGATAGGATGGTAAGAGTATGTTTAGTTTTATGAGGAACTGCTGAATTATCTTCCAAAGTTACTGTATCATTTTGCATCCCACCAACAATTAATGAGGGCTCTTGATGCTCCATATCTTTTTTTAAATTATTTTTATTCTTTTTTAATTTTTTATTGGAGTTCAATAGGCCAGCATATAGCATAACACCCAGTGCTCATCCTGCCAAGTGTCCCCCTTAGTGCCCATCACCCAGTCACCCCAACCCCCCACCCACCTCTCCTTCCACTACCCCTTGTTCATTTCCCAGAGTTAGGGGTCTCTCATGTTTTGTCACCCTCACTGATATTTTCACTCATTTTCTCTCCTTTCCCTTTATTCTCTTTCACTAATTTTTATATTCCCCAAATGAAGGGAATATCCTCATCAATATTTGATTTTGTCAGTGTTTTGAATTTTGGCCATTCTACTAAATACATATGGTGGTATCTCACTGTTGTTTTAATTTGCATTTCACGATTTAATTTGCATTGTGATGACACATGATGTGGTATGTTTCCAATACTTTTTGCCACCTTGCATATTTTCTTTCATGAGGTGTCTATTAAGGTCTTTGGACCACTTTTCAAGTGGGTAGGGTGTTGTTGTTGTTTTTTTATCATTGCTGAGTTTTGAGTTCTTTCTAAATTTTGTATAACAACACTTTATCATGTCTTTTGCAAATATTTTCTTCCAGACAGTGGCTTGTCTTCTCATTAGACTGAGTATAATCAGCTTTCATTTTAGAATAGTTTTTTTATCAACACATAAAATTGCAAAGATGGTACACAGACTCCCATTTATGTTATACCCAATTTCTTTTAATATCTTTTATTAATATAGAACATTTGTAATACGTAATTAAACAATATTGATACATTTTTAGTAACTAAAAATCCATGCTTTATTCAGATTTCTTTAGTTTTTATCTAACTTCTCTTTTCTGCTCTAGTGATCCACAATATCACATTAAATTTAGTTTTCACAGCTCCTTAGTTTCCTCTAGACTATGACCATCTTGTTGAACTTTTTTTTTAATGATCTTGATAGCCTTGAAGAGTACTGATCAGATATTTAATAAAATGTCCTTAAATTGATTGGAAAGGGGGGTATTCTGGTGATTGGACTAGAGTTATGGGTTTTTTAGATAGAAGACCACAGAGATGATTTATGATGATACTTTCTCTCAAGAAGGTAGAGCATAATTTTCCATCTCTTAAGTGTACGTTGCTGAGTGACTTCCTTCCAAAAAAGTACAATATGAAAAGCCAGAAAAAAATCCAGTAATTTTACAGTAGAGAAACCTAATAAGCTATACATTAGTCACACTATGGAGGTTAACATCTTGATAAGTCATTCTGATAGTGTTAATAGTACATATGATGTGATGAAAATGGTATATTCTCATTTTTTAATAAAATGCAAGTTATCATTGTTCCTGTTGTTTTTGAATATAATTCAAAGTGGCTTCATCCTTAACATTCTCTCATCTATTTCATAAAACTTATTGAGTATCTAATATTTGTTTAATAGTATCTGAGATGGTTCTATCTAAAGATGCAAATTTCCATTATATGTCATTGGCACCATTCATTGCCCATTTTTCTAATATGGCATGAAAACAAATCAGTGCTTACAACTCCCGGGACAATTCTCAATAAGTTGAAAGCATTCCCTATTTATTGCTTTTCTATTACTTCATGACAAATCACCACAGATGTACTGGCTTATAACAATACCCATTTATGGGGATCCCTGGGTGGCCCAGCGGTTCAGCATCTGCCTTCGGCTGAGGGTGTGATCCTAGAGTCCTGGGGTCCAGTCCCACATCTGGCTCCCTGCATGGAGCCTGCTTCTCCCTCTGCCTGTGTCTTTACCTCTCTCTCTCTCTCTCTCTCTCTCCCTCCCTCTCTCTCTGTCTCTCATGAATAAATAAATAAAACCTTTTTAAAAACCCCACAATGCCCATTTATTGTTTCACATTTCTTTCTATCAGAAATCCAAGCACATTAAACTAGGACTTTGTTCATGGTCTCATCGGGCTGAAACCAAGGAATTGGCCAGTACTAAAGTTCTCATATGGGCATATAGTTTGTCTCTTAGACTCACTGGTTGTTGACAGAACTGATTTCCCTGCAGCTATAGGACAAAGGTTACTGTTTACATTCTAACACCTAGCTCACTCAGCTCTTTGAGGCTGCCCATAGTTCCCTGTCATAAGAGCCCCATAGGCTGTTTGCAACAGAAATGTTTGGTTTCTTCAAGGCCAGCTGGTGCACATCTCTTGGACTTTCATTTCTGCACATAGGAAGAGTAGAGTCTGATTTTAGGGCTCATGAGATTAAGTCAAGCTCACCTGAATAATCTCCCTATTTTAAAGTTAAGTTATTTGGGGACTTAATAATTTCTGCAAAATTCCTTCACAGAAATTATTTACATTAGTGTTCAGTTGAATAACTGGGAGAAAGTGTGGGCACATGAACTAATTAGAAACCTTGTAGGACCATCATAAAATTCTACTTTCCATATTCTCATCTGATCTTGTTGAAAGAGAAAAGAATGTCACTTAGACCCATGGCTAAATTCTTTAACAAAGTTAATGCCTATGTTCCTAGCCTTGGCAAGCTGGCACCACAGATCTGGTTTTGAATTTTGTTTACAAACACAACATGATCAAGGAATAATTCTGTGAAATCTTTGAATAGGATATTTATTCCTTATTCTATAAAGTGTTGTGAGAAATAAATTAGATAACAAAAGAACACCTAATTTGGTGCCTGAAATGCTTTAATTAAGTCAACAGCTATTTAATTCATGTCAACAATTAGACTATGTCCATTCAGATAAATAGCAATATACTGTCTATTAGAAACACACTTGCAAACAAGGGAGTCATATTCATGACCTCGTGTAACTTCACTTTGTTAGATATTTAATAAATCAACGCAACAATAAATTACAATTCTGACTAATCCTATCAAAGGAAAAATGCATAGTAAAATGAGAATCAAGTAAGAGTCTAGATCTCTGGCATCTATTCCAGCACCCTTTCAGCTAAACCAGTGATTGAATTATGCAACACCTCAAAAATCCAGCCAAAACCCTGATCCAAATTGGATAGAATATGAACAGAATCACATTAATCTGTCTGAAATATAGCTTAACAGAAAGTATTGTTTAATGACGATCCTGAGCAAAAGTCTCAATTGAAAGTGGAGAAGTAGTGATAATAGCACTTTTCTAAAAAGTTTTCACTGATGACCTTTTGTTCCTGTTGGAAATTGGTATTCAGTTATCCACTAAGCCCCGGACAGAGAAGTGGAAGCTGAATAACTCAGAGGAGTAATTTAAAAGCATATTAATTTAATCTGTATATTTGAGTAAGATATTTTGGATCCTAGCCTAAAATCAATCTGCCCATATTCCAATTTTCATGAATAAAATGCTTGGTCATTTTAATGAATCTAATCTTTGAAATGTTTCTAAATTTGCCCTACATTTTTTTTAATGTACCGTCAAGAACGGAGAAATAGAAGAAAGAGATCTGAGGAATTAGATCCCTGGGTTAGGAATAGGTAAATGAGTTTCCACGTTCGAGAACAATATGAGATAATAGGAAACAGGAAAAACATAATTCAGAACAACATATTTTTGGTGGAGGTGGGAACCCAGAAAAATTAATTACAAAGTCTTGCTTGGGATGTGAATCAAATTAGACATACATATATAAGAAATACAGGACTTTGGAACAAGGACGCTGTGATTTGTAAGTCTGGTATTTTGACTCTGTGGAGATCAGGATTAATTACAATCTGATGGGCCACTTCACTCACTCCTTCTTTACAGATATACCAAACAAGGCTTTACAATTTGAATATCACATTGCCAGGGAGAAAGATGATAAAGATGGAAATTCAAATATGCATTAGTTTTCTATGGCTGGTTAACACATTCCTACAAATATTGCAGTTTAAAATGATACACAAAAAATAAAAATAAAATAAAAAATAAAAATAAATAAAATGATACACAGCTATTATCTTACTATTTCTATAAGTTTGATTCTGCACAGCACAACTGCATTTTCTGCTTTGGTCTGGCAAGACAGAAATCAAGATGTTGGCTGAGGCTGTATTCACATCTGAAGCTTGAGAGTCCTTTTAAGATCATCCAGGTTATTGTCAGAATTCAAATCCTTGCAGTTTTAAGACTAAAGTTCCCATTTTCTTGAGGCTGTCAATAAGAGGTTACTTTTAACTCCTACAGGATGCTCATAGGTCTTAGCCACGTCATCAACTCAAGACAATGTAGCTAAAATTATAAAAGCCAATAGATGAATCTCATTCTAATCATATATGAAGTAACCTAATCAAAGGAGTGACTCTCCATTATATTCATAGACCCTAATAACAATTAAGGGGAAGGAATTTCAACTTCATAGGACATGTACATCTGACTCTGGAAATCTTGGGAGCATTCTGTGTGTTTGGCTTCATAGAAATAAAAAAAAATTAAATTTAATTTAAAAAAAGCCAAAGAACTTTCCAAAATGGTTGTACCATTTTATACTCCCATGAGCAATTTCTGAAAGTTCCAATTGCTCCATAGTCTCAACTACATTTACCACTGATAGGTGTTACAATTTGAATTCTTTTGTTTTTTAATTTTAACCATTCAAGTGGGTAAAGTAACATCACATTGTGACTTTAATTTGTATTACCCTAATGACTAATGATGAGAATTTTTAGAGAATTATTGGCAATTGATATATCTTCTATTGTAATTTATAAGGTGGTTGTTCAAGTTACATGCTCACTTTTCAACTGGACTATTTGTCTTTTTATTACTGAGTTATAGGAATTCCTTATGTATTCTGAACATAAGACCTCTGCCAGATATATTGTTCATGATTATGTTCTACTTTGTGGCTTGTCTATTCATTTCAAATGGTGTATTTCATGAGCAGAAGTATGTAACATTAGTGAATTCACTTGATAAATTTCTTCTTTTATGGTTATTGGAGTTCTTCTAATTTTTAAGAAACCTTTAATACCTCCAGTTTATAGTCATTTTCCTTTTTCCCCCAAAAGCCTGATAGTCTCAGATTTGAATTTTCATTCTTCTTGAAATGTATTAAGTTGTAACTGAGACACAAAAATTGCATATATTTACAATGAACAAGGTGATGTTTTGATTATATATATATACACATACATATACAAATATATATATACACATATGTAGTGAAATGACTCCCACAATTCACTGATTAACATATCTATCACCTCATGTAGTTACTGATTTTTGTTTTTCTTTTAGTGAGAACAATTATGACCTACTGTCTCAGCAAATTTGAAGTATACTATATGGTATGATTATAGTCATTGTTCTATATATTAGGTCTCCAGTACTTATTCATCTGCATAACTGAAACTTGTACTCTTTGATCAACATTTCTCCCACTCAACGTTTCTTGTACCCACCATTCTCTTCTATGAGTTCAACATTTTTAGATTCCATATATTAAGTGAAATGATGAAATATTTGTCTTTCTTTGTTTGGATTATTTCACTTATCATAATGTCTTCCAAGTTCATCCATGCTATCACAGTGGCAGGATTTCTTTCTTTTTTATGGCTGAATAATATTACATTAAATATACGTATATATTATATATAAATATATATGTGTACACTCACATCTTGTTGAAGATCAGTTGACTATATTTCTAGGCTTTCTATTCTGTTTCATTGGTTTATGTCTGTTTTTATGCCATACCATACTGTTTCCATTAAAGTAGCTCTGTATCACATTTTGAAATCACATAGTATGATGTCTCCTACTTTGTTGTTCTTGCTCAAAATTAATTTGGCTATTCAGGATCTTCTGCAGTTCTATATGAATTTTATTATTCTTTCTATTTCTGTGAAAATTTTCACTTAAATTTTTGCAGGTATTGTTTTGAATCTGTAGATAATTTTCAGTAGTATGAACATTTTAACAATATTAATTCCTCTGTCCAATAAATAAGTAATATCTTACCATTTATCTGTGTCTTCTTAAATTTCTTTCATCATTATTTTATGGTTTTCAGATGCACAGGAGCTTTCAACTCCTTGGTTAAATTTTTCTTAAGTATTTCATTGGTTTGCTGCTATTGTAAATGGAATTATTTTATCATTTTTTGAATAATTCATTGTTAGTGTATAGAAACATAACTGATTTTTGCATGCTAATTTTGTATCCCACAACTTTATTGGGTTTGTTTGTTCTAATTCTTTTGTGGTGGAGTCTTTAGTGTTTTCAGTATATGGTATTATGATATCAGCAAGCAGACGATTTTTCTTCTTCCTTTATGATTTGGATGCCTTTTATTTCTTTTACCTGCCTAACTTATCTGGCTATGACTTTAGTACCATGTTGAATAGGAATGATGAGAACAGGCATCCTTGCTTATTCCTGATATCAGAAAAAGAGCTTTTATCAAACTTCCACCACTGAGTATGTTACCGGTAGGCTTGTCATATGGCCATTATTAATTCTGTACCTATTTAAAATTTTTCTTATGAAAGGACTGTGTACTTTGTCAGATATTTTTTCTTCATCTATCGTGATAACTTGGAAATTTATCTTCATTCTGTTAATGTGGTATATCACATTGACTGATTTGCGTATGGTGAATGCCTAGCCCTTGCATCTTAAGGATAAAGCCCACTTGATCATGGTGTATGATCTGTTTAAAGTTTTTTTTTTTAATTAATTAATTTATTTATGATACTCACACAGAGAGAGAGAGAGAGTGGGGGGTGGGCAGAGACACAGGCAGAGGGAGAAGCAGGCTCCATGCTCCGGGAGCCCGACGTGGGATTCGATCCCGGGTCTCCAGGATCGCACCCTGGGCCAAAGGCAGGCGCTAAACCACTGGGCCACCCAGGGATCCCTATGATCTGTTTAATGTGCTACTGAATTTGTTTTGCAGGTATTTTGTTGGAGATTTTTGCATCTATATTCATTCATATTATTAGCTTCTAATTTTTTTCTTATAGTACCTTTCTCTGGCTTTGGTATCAAGATATGCTGGTTTCATAAAATGAGTTTGGAGGTCTTCCCTTGTTTCGAATATTTTGGAAGAGTTTGAGAAGGACTGACATTAATTGTTTTTTAGATGTTTGGTGGAATTCACCAATAAAGCCATTGATTCTGGGCTTTTATTTTTGAGGGAGTTTTATAATTACTCCTTCACTCTCCTTATTTGCTATTGGCCTGTTCAGAATCTCTGTTTCTTCCTGATTTAGTCTTGGTAGATTATATCTTTCTAGGAATTTGTCTCTCTTCTAGGTTATCCTAGATACATAGTCTATCCTACATTGAAATATAATTGCTTATAGTAGTCATTTATAATCCTTATTTCTTTGATTTCAGTTGTAATATCTTGTTTTATTTATAATTTTATTTACTTGATTCTTCTCTATTTTTTCTTAGTACATCTAGCTAAAGGTATGTCAATTTTGTTTATCTTTTCTAAACATGAGCTCTCAGTTTTGTTGATCTTTACTGCTGTTTTCCTAGTCTCTGTTTCATTTATTTATTTTCTTCTGCTAATTTTGAGTATGTTTTGTTCTTTTTCAGTTACTTAAAGGATAAAGTTAGGTTGTTTACTAGAAATATTTCTTTTTTTTTAATTTTAGACATTTATCACTATATACTTCCCTTATAGAACTGCTTTTGCTGTATCCCTGGGTGGCTCAGTCAGTTAAGTGTCTACTTTTGACTCGGATCAAGCCTCACATCAGGTTTCCTCTTCAGCAGGGAGCCTGCTTATCCTTCTTCCTGCTGTTCATGTAATGCTCTCTCTCAAATAAATAAAATCTTTTTAAAATTTGGCATGCTGTATTTCCATTTTCATTGGTCTCAAAATATTTATTTTTATTTGTTTAAAAGTGTATTATTTAATTTCCATATATTTGTGAATTTTCCAATTTTCTTTCTGTTATTGGTCTCTAGTTTCACATCTTTGTGGTCAGAAAACACACTTGGCATTTCATTTTTCTTAAATTTGTTAAGACTTGTTTTGTGGCAAATATATGATCCACCCTAAAGGGTGTTCATGAGTGCTTAAGAAGAATGTGTGAAAAAAAAAAATGTGTACTCTGCTATTTAATGAAATGTTTTGCATGTATCTGTTATGTCCATTTCATCCATAATGTTATCCAAGGCCACTGTCTCCTTATTGATTTTCTGTCTGGATGATCTATCCATTATAGACAGTAGGGTTTAAAGTACTGCTGTCTATCTCTTCCTTCAGTTCTGTCAATGTGTTTTACACATTCAGACAATATGCTGATGGTTATATGTATTTACAATTGCTACATCTTCTTGATAAATTGACCCCACTTTGATTTTATAATAGCCTTATCTCTTGAGAGAGATTTTTACCAAAGTCTATTTTTTCTGATGTAATTATAGGCACCCCTGTTCTCTTTTGGTTGCTATTTGCATGGGATATCTTTTTCCACACCTTCACTTCCAGTACTAGTGTCCTTGCAGCTAAAATGAACCTCATGTAGGCAGCATAGCTTTGGGTTTTCTCTTTTAATCCATTCAACCACTCATTGTCTTTGATTAGAGAATGTAACTAATTATGAATTTAATTTAATTAATCCATTTAAAATTAAAGTGATTATTGATAGGTAAGGACATACTTTCACCATTTACATTTTTTCCAGTTTGTAGTTCCTTTCTTCCTTTGTCTTCCTTTGTGTGTTATTTTTCTTAACTTAAATTCAATTAGCCAACATATAGTACATAATTAGTTTCAGATGTAGTTTTCAATAATTCATCAGTTGCTTGTAACACCCAATGCTCATCATATTCATGCCTCCTTCACACCCATCACGCCTCTACCCACCTTCCCTTCAACAACTCTCAGTTTTTTTCCCAGACATAAGAGTCTCTCATGGTTTGTCTCCCTCTCTGATTTTTTTCCCATTCAGTTTTCCTTCCCTTCCCTTATGGTCCTCAGCACTATTTCTTATATTCTGCATATGACTGAAACCATATGATAATTGTCTTTCTCTGATTGACTTATTTCACTTAGCATAATATCCCCCAGCTCCATCTGGTCAATTGGTAGGTATTCATCCTTTCTAATGGCTCAGTAATATTCCATTGTATATGTCTTCCTTTGTGGTTGAATTTTTTTTCCCATTGCTCTGTTTTGATTTCCTTTTCTTATCTTTTGGGTAGCTGTTAGAGATTTGTTCTTTGTGGGTACCACGAAGCTTACATAAGAATGTATTTTAAACTGATAACCTCAGTTGCATACAAAAACTCTTCAAAAAGTACACTATTACCTCCTACTACATTTTATGTTAATGTCAAAATATAAATATTTTTATATTTTGTATCCATCAAAAATTATAATAGCTATACTTCTTTATAGCTTCTATAATTCTTCTGTTTTAAACTTTTATATTACAGCTCAATGTGATTTATATACCACCATTAGAATATTATTGTACTCAAAATATTGACATATTCCTCTTTTACCAGTAATTTTACTTTCATATGTTTTCATGTTACTTAATAGTGTTCTTTTGTTTCAACTTAAAGACCTCTCTTTACTCTTTCTTATAAAATAGATCTAGCGCTGATGAACTCCCTCATCTTTTGTTTTTCTAGGACAGTCTTTATCTCTTCATTGCCAAAGGACAGCTTCACCATATATTGCATTCTTTGTCACGAGGTTTTTTCTGTTTTGTTTTTGTTTTTGTTCTTTCTTTTCTCAGCACTTTTAAATATCTCATTTCACTTTCTCCTGGGCTATAAGCTTTTCAGGGGTTTTTTTTCTTTTTTTTTATTTTTTGTTTTAGGGTCAGAGGGAGAATTTAGTGATTCATCAGTTGCATATAACACCTAGTGCTCATTACATCAAATGCTCTCCTTAATGTTCATCACCTAATTATTCCTTCACCCCATCTACCCTCACTTCCCCTCCGGCAACCTTCAGTTTCTTTCATAGAGTTCAGTGTCTTTTGTGGTTTGCCTCCCTCTCAATTTTCATCTTATTTTATTTTTCCTTCCCTTTCCATTGTGTGTCTGTTGGCATCTGTGTTCTTTGAAGAAATATCATTCATATCATCTGCCGATTTTTTAATTAGATTATTGGGATTTTTTGTGTTAAGTCATAGAAGTTCTTTATATATGTTGGATACTGACCCTTTACTGGATATGTTATTTGTAAATATCTTCTCTCATTCCATTAGGTTGTCTTTTCATTTTGTTGATTATTTTCTTTGCTGTGCAGAAGCTTTTTACTCTGATGTACTCCCAATAGTTTATTTTTGCTCCCTGTCTTAGGAGACACATCTAGAAAAATGTTGCTATAGCCAGTGCCAGAGAAATTATTGCCTATGCTCTCCTCAAGGATTTTTATGGTTTTAGGTCTCATTTTTAGGTCCTTCAAATAAATTTGAGTTTGTTTTTGTATGGTGTAAGAAAGTAGTCCAGGTTCCTTTTCATGTAGCTGCTCAGTTTCCCCAGACCATTCATTGAAGAGATGTTCTTCTTCCCATTGCAAATTCTTCATTCCTTTGTGGAACATTTGTTGACTATGTAACTATGAGGTGTTTTTTTTCCCCTAATTTTCTATTCTGTTCCATTGATCTATATGTCTATTTTTGTGCCAGTACCATATGTTTTGATTACTACAGTTTTATATTATAACTTGAAATCTGGGATTCTGATACCTATAGTTTTACTCTTTTTAAAGATGGTTTTGGGTATTTTAGGTCCTTTTGTTTCCATACAAATTTTAGGGTACTTTGTTCTAAATTCTCTGAAAAACCAATGTTTGGTATTTTGACAGACATTGCATTGAATCTGTAATTGCTTTAGGTAGTATGGACAGTTTAGCAATATTTATTTTTCCAATCCATGAGCATTGAATATCTTTCCCCTGATTTCTGTCATCTTCAATATTTATAGTTTTCAGAGTACAGGTCTTTCTTTTGATTAAATTTATCCTAGGTCTTACAATTTTTGGTGCAATTCTAAATGGGACAGTTTTCTTAATTTCTCTTTCTGCTACTTCATAGTTAGTGCCTAGAAATATGATGGATTGGTATACATTGATTTTGTATCCTGCAAACTTACTGAACTCCTATATCAATTCTAGCAGCTTTTCAGTCGAGTCTGTCAGGTTTTCTATATATAGTATCAGATTGTCTCTGAAGAGTGAAAATTCTACTTCTATCTGGATGCCTTTTATTTCTGTTTGCTGTCTGATTGTGGTGGCTAGAACTCACCACACTATCTTAAATAAAAGTAGTGAGAGGGGGCATCCTTGCCTTGTTCTTGATCTTATGGGAAAAGTGATCAGTTTTTCACTACTGACTAGCTCTGAATTTTTCATATTTGGCCTTTATTATATTCCCTCTGAACCTACTTTATAGTGGAGTTTTATCATGAATTGATATTGTACTTTATCAAATGTATTTTCTGCATCTACTGAAGCATTCATATGGTTTTTATCCTTTCTCTCATAGATATGATGTATCACTGTGATTGATTTTTGAATATTGAGCCACCCTTGATTTCCTGGATTAAATCCTACTTGGTTGTGGTGAATGATTATTTTTAGTGTATTGGATTCAGTTTGATACTATTTTGTTGACGGTTTCTGTATATAAGTTTATAACAGATATTGCCTGTGGTTCTTTCATATTTTTTGTGATATCTTTTTCTGTTTTTGGTATCAGGGTAATGATGGCGTCATAAAACAAAAATGGAAGATTTCCTTCCTCTTCTATTTTTTGAAATACTTTGAGAAGAATGGTATTTATTCTCCTGATATATTTGGTAGAATTAACCTGTGAAGTCAACTGGTCCTGGACTTTTGTTGGCTGGTAGTGTTTTGATTACTGATTCATTTTCACTGTTGGTAATCAGTCTGTTCAAATTTTCCTTTTCTTTCTAATTCAATTTTTTGAAGTTATGTGTTTTAGGAATTTCTAGTTTCTAGGCTGTCCAATTTTTTGAAATATAATTTTTCAATATCCTTTGTATTTCCATGGTGTCATTTGTTTTTCTTCTTTCTGATTTTGTTTAGTCTGGCTAAATCAATTTTATTATGATTTTAAGATTTTATTTATTTTTCTATTTTCTAAAATATTTTTATTGGAGTTCAGTTAGCCAACATTTAGCATAAGACCCAGTGCTCATCCCTCCAAGTGCCCCCTCAGTGTCCATCACCCTGTTACCCCAACCTACCACCCACCTCCCCTTTACATTACCCCTTGTTCATTTTGCCGAGTTAGGCGTCTCTCATGTTTTGTCACCCTCACTGATATTTTCACTCATTTTCTCTCCGTTCCCTTTATTCTCCTTCACTAATTTTTATATAGCGCAAATGAATAGGACCATATAATGTTTGTCCTTTTCCGATTGGCTTATTTCACTCAGCATAAAACCCTCCAGGTACATCCACCTCGAAGCAAACAGTGGGTATTTGTCGTTTCTAAAGGCTGAGTAATGTTCCATTGTATACATAGACCACATCTTCTTTATCCATTCATCTTTCGATGGACACCGAGGCTCCTTCCACAGTTTGGCTATTGTGGACATTGCTGCTAGAAACCTTGGGGTGCAGGTGTCCCTGCGTTTCACTGCATCTGTATCTTTGGGGTAAATCTCCAGCAGTGCAATTGCAGGGTTGTAGGGAAGATCTATTTGTAACTCTTTGAGGAACCTCCACACAGTTTTCCAGAGTGGCTGCACCAGTTCACATTCCCACCAACAGTGCAAGAGGGTTCCCTTTTCTCCGCATCCTATCCAACATTTGTGGTTTCCTGCCTTGTTAATTTTCCCCATTCTCACTGGTGTGAGGAGGTATCTCATTGTGGTTTTGATTTCTATTTCCCTGATGGCAAGAGATGCAGAGCATATTCTCATTTGCTTGTTGGCCATGTCTAAGTCTTCATGTGTGAAATTTGCAGAAGATTTTTATCTTGATGAAGTCCCAATAATTCATTTTTGCTTTTGTTTCCCTTGCCTTCATAGATGTATCTTGCAAGAAGTTGCTGTGGCCAAGTTCAAAAAGGGTGTTGCCTGTGTTCTCCTCTAGGATTTGGATGGAATCTTGTCTCACATTGAGATCTTTCATCCATTTTGAGTTTATCTTTGTGTATGGTGTAAGAGAATAGTCTAGTTTCATTCATCTGCCCGTGGATGTCCAATTTTCCCAGCACCATTTATTGAAGAGACTTTTTCCCAGTGGATAGTCTTTCCTGCTTTGTCAAATATTAGTTGACCATAAAGTTAAGGGTCCACTTCTGGATTCTCTATTCAGTTCCATTGATCTATGGTCTGTTTTTGTGCCAATACCACACTGTCTTGATGACCACAGCTTTGTAGTACAACCTGAAATCTGTCTTGATGCCCCCAGCTCTGGTTTTCTTTTTTAATATTTCCCTGGTTATTCAGGGCCTTTTCTCATTCCACACAAATCTTAAGATGATTTGTTCCAACTCTGAAGAAAGTCCATGGCATTTGGATAGGGATTGCATTAAATGTGTAAATTGTCCTGTGTAACATACACATTTTCACAATATTAATTCTTCCAATCCATGAGCATGGAATATTTTACCATCTCCTTGTGTCTTCCTCAATTTCTTTCAGAAGTGTTCTGTAGTTTTTAGGGTATAGACCTTTTAGCTCTTTGGTCAGTTTTATTCCTAGGTATCTTTTGCTTTTGGTTGGAATTGTAAATGGGATTGACTCCTTAATTTCTCTTTCTTCAGTCTCATTGTTAGTGTATAGAAATGCCACTGACTTCTGGGCATTGATTTTGTATCCTGCCATACTGCCGAATTGCTGTATGAGTTCTAGAAATCTTGGGGTGGAGTCTTTTGGGTTTTCTATGTAGAGTATCATGTCATCGGCGAAGAGGGAGAGTTTGACTTCTTCTTTGCCAATTGGAATGCCTTTAATGTCTTTTTGTTGTCTGATTGCTGAGGCTAGGACTTCCAGTACTATGTGGAATAGCAGTGGTGAGAGTGGACATCCCTGTCTTGTTCCTGATCTTAGGGGAAAGGGTCCCAGTGCTTCCCCATTGAGAATGATATTTGCTGTGGGCTTTTCGTAGATGGCTTTTAAGATGTCGAGGAATGTTCCCTCTATCCCTACATTCTGAAGAGTTTTGATCAGGAATGGATGCTGTATTTTGTCAAAAACTTTCTCTGCATCTAATGAGAGGATCATATAATTCTTGGTTTTTCTCTTGCTGATATGATGAATCAAATTGATTGTTTTACGAGTGTTGAACCAGCCTTGTGTCCCGGGGATAAATCCTACTTGGTCATAGTGAATAATTTTCTTAATGTACTGTTGGATCCTATTGGCCAGTATCTTGTTGAGAATTTTTGCATCCATGTTCATCAGGGATATTGGTCCGTAATTCTCCTTTTTGGTGGGGTCTTTGTCTGGTTTTGGAATTATGTGATGCTGGCCTCATAGAACGATTGGAAGTACTCCATCTCTTTCTATCTTTCCAAACAGCTTTAGGAGAATAGGTATGGTTTCTTCTTTAAACGTTTGATGGAATTCCCCTGGGAAGCCATCTGGCCCTGGACTCTTGTGTCTGGGGAGGTTGTTGATGACTGCTTCAATTTCCTCCCTGGTTATTGGCCTGTTCAGGTTTTCTATTTCTTCCTGTTCCAGTTTTGGTAGTTTGTGGCTTTCCAGGAATGCGTCCATTTCTTCCAGATTGCCTAATTTATTGGCATATAGCTGTTCATAATATGTTTTTAAAATCGTTTGTATTTCCTTGGTGTTGGTAGTGATCTCTCCTTTCTCATTCATGATTTTATTAATTTGAGTCTCCTCTCTCTTCTTTTTAATAAGGTTGGCTAATGGTTTATCTATCTTATTAATTCTTTCAAAGAACCAACTCCTGGTTCTGTTGATCTGTTCCACAGTTCTTCTGGTCTCGATTTCGTTGAGTTCTGCTCGAATTTTTATTAACTCTCTTCTTCTGCTGGGTGTAGGATGTATTTGCTGGTTTTTCTCTAGCTCCTTTATGTGTAAGGTTAGCTTTTGTATTTGAGTTCTTTCCAGTTTTTGAATGGATGCTTGTATTGCGATGTATTTCCCCCTTAGGACTGCTTTTGCTGCATCCCAAAGATTTTGAATGGTTGTATCTTCATTCTCATTAGTTTCCATGAATCTTTTTAATTCTTCCTTAATTTCCTGGTTGACCTTTTCATCTTTTAGCAGGATGGTCCTTAACCTCCACGTGTTTGAGGTCCTTCCAAACTTCTTGTTGTGATTTAGTTCTAATTTCAAGGCATTATGGTCTGAGAATATGCAGGGGACGATCCCAATCTTTTGGTATCGGGTCAGACCTGATTTGTGACCCAGTATGTGGCCTATTCTGGAGAAAGTTCCTTGGGCACTTGAGAAGAATGTGTATTCAGCTGTGTTTGGATTAATGTTCTGTAAATGTCTCTGAAATCCATCTGGTCCAGTGTATCATTTAAAGCTCTTGTTTCTTTGGAGATGTTGTGTTTAGAAGATCTCTCAATTGTAGAACGTGTCGTATTCAAGTCTCCATGTATAAGTGTATTATTATCTAAGTATGTCTTAACTTTGGTTATTAAGTGATTGATATACTTGGCAGCTCCTGCATTCGGAGCATAAATATTCATGATTGTTAGGTCCTCTTGTTGGATAGATACTTTAAATATGATATATTATCCCTCTTCATCTCTTACTTCAGTCTTTGGGATAAACTTTATCTGATATGAGGATGGTTAGCCCATTCTTTCTTTTGAAGACCATTTGAATGGTAGATGGTTCTCCAACCTTTTATTTTCAGGCTTGTAGGTATCCTTACATCTAAAAATCAGTCTCTTGTAGACAGCAAATTGATGGGTCTTGCTTTTTTTTATCCAGTCTGAACCCCTGCACCTTTTGATGGGATCATTAAGCCCATTCACGTTCAGAGTTACTTTGAAAAGATATGAATTTAGTGTCACCATGATACCTATTCTATCCCTGTTTTGTGGATTATTTCCTTGAACTTCCTCTTCATTTGACAGAGTCCCCCTTAATATTTCTTGCAGAGCTGGTTTGGTGGTCACATATTCTTTCAGTTTCTGCCTATCTTGGAAGTTCTTGATCTCTCCTACTATTCTGAATGAGAGCCTTGCTGGATAAAGTATTCTTGGCTGCATGTTCTTCTCACTTAGGACCCTGATTATATCCTGCCAGCCCTTTCTGACCTGCCAGGTCTCTGTGGAGAGTCTGCTGTTAACCTAATACTTCTCTCCATAAAGTTTAAGGATCTCTTTTCTCTTGCCACTTTAAGGATCTTCTCTTTATCTTTGGAATTTGCAAGTTTCACTATTAAATGTCGGGGTGTTCAATGGTTTTTATTGATTTGGGGGGGGGGAATCTCTCTATCTCCTGGATCTGAATGCCTGTTTCCCTTCCCAAGTTAGGGAAGTTCTCAGCTATGATTTGTTCAAATACACTTTCTGGTGTCTGTCCCTTTTGGCACCCTCTGGAACCCCAATTAAATGTAGATTTTTTCCTTCTGAGGCTGTCATTTGTTTCCCTAAACCTTTCCTCATGGTCTTTTAATTGTTTTTTCTCTTTTTTCCTCAGCTTCCTTCCTTGCCATCAACTTGTCTTCTATGTCATTCAGTCTTTCTTCTATCTCATTAAGCCTCGTCATTAGGACTTCCAGTTTGGATTGCATGTCATTTAGTTGATTTTTAATTTCTGCCTGATTAGATCTAAATTCTGCAGTCATGAAGTCTCTTGAGTCCTTTATGCTTTTTTCTAAAGCCACCAGTAGCTTTATAAATGTGCTTCTGAATTGGCTTTCTGACACTGAATTGTAATCCAAATTTTGTAACTCTGTGGGAGAGAGGACTGTTTCTGATTCTTTCTTTTGAGCTGAGGATTTCCTTCTAGACATTTTGCTTAGTGCAGAGTGTCCAAAAACAAGTTGTATTGGGAAAAGGGAGAAAAAGAGAGAAGAGAAAGGAGAAAAGTAAAAGAAAAAAGGAAAAAAGAGAAGAAAAGAAATAAAACGGGTGGGCGGAAGCAAAGAAATCAAAAAACAAGGGAGAGTATCCTCTGATTCTGTATACTGTAAATCTGACCACTTCCCCTGGAACTTTCCAGTGCTGCTTGGTCAATAATTTGCTTTTCCCCTGTCCGTCTAGCTGGTCTTCTGGGGGAGGGGCCTGCTGTGCTGATTTTCAGGTGTTAACACTTGGGGGAGCCGCTCAGCCCCCTGCCTGGTGCAGGGCTCAGTTAAAGATGTTTAAGCTGTTTATCTGGTGAGGCCACTGTGAGGCTCAGTGGGGGTTGTTAATCTTGTGAGGCCCCTGGAGGAACAACATCAGTGGCAGCGGCCAGCTCTCCAGCCCTGGAATCAGCTCGCGCAGTAACTACCCAGCTCTCAGTCTGCAGGGGCCTGGATGCTCCAGGGGCGGGGCGCTGATCAGTTCAGCTTGCGGCAGGCGTGTCCTTGCTGTCCTGTGCCTCTGCACACAGCCTCTGCCTGTCCCAGGGGGAGCACTCGATCCTGGGCTGTGTCCCTGGCCCCCTGTGCTCCTGGGCCTGCACTGCTGGAATCCCGCTCCTGGCCGCGCAGCTCCCTACGCGTGGAACCTCTGCCTCTGCCGCCTCTGAGCTGCTCCCGGGTCCAGCCGTGGGGGCCCTACAGCCCTTTAGGGAGCTGGGCCGGGGGAGGTGGGCACTGTCTCCCAGGGCGCATGTCCTCTCTTAGTGTCCCAGGAAGCCTGACGGCATCCCGCCCATCCTGGGATCCTGCTCCAACTCCCTGAGACCGCCTTTCCCTCCAGGGAGATTGGTGAAATACCTGCTTCTCCAGGCGGGGCTCTCCTGTCCTGGGGACACTCGCCCCAGCCTTAGCCCGGCTCCTCACGGGGCCCCTCCTCCTTGGATGCCTTTTGTTTCTTTATTTCTTTTTTCCCCCATCTTCCTACCTTGATAGAAGCATGAACACTTCTCACTGTAGCATTCCAGCTGTTCTCTCTTTAAATCTCAGGCCTAATTCGTAGGTTTTCAGGATGATTTGAAGGTTATCTAGGTAATTTGGTGGGGGCAGGTGACTTGGGGACCCTACTCTTCCACCATCTTGCCCCCTCTCAGGAAGAGCAAGTTCTTGACCAAGCAGTCAGGAAAAGTTCCAGGGGAAGTCTAGGGACTTACAGTATATACAATCAGAGGACACCCCTCCTTGTTTTTGTTTTCTGTTTGTTTCCCCCCTTTAATTTTTCCTCTCTTTTTCTCCTTTTTCCAAAACAACTTGTTTTTAGTCACTCTGCACTGAGCAAAATGACTAGAAGGAAAAACTCACCACAAAAGAAAGAATCAGAAACAGTATCTCTCCCACAGAGTTACAAAATTTGGATTACAATTCAGTGTCAGAAAGCCAATTCAGAAGCACATTTATAAAGCTACTGGTGGCTTTAGAAAAAAGCATAAAGGACTCAAGAGACTTAATGACTGCAGAATTTAGATCTAATCAGGCAGAAATTAAAAATCAACTAAATGACATGCAATCCAAACTGGAAGTCCTAATGACGAGGCTTAATGAGATAGAAGAAAGACTGAATGACATAGAAGACAAGTTGATGGCAAGGAAGGAAGCTGAGGAAAAAAGAGAAAAACAATTAAAAGACCATGAGGAAAGGTTTAGGGAAACAAATGACAGCCTCAGAAGGAAAAAATCTACATTTAATTGGGGTTCCAGAGGGCGCCAAAAGGGACAGACACCAGAAAGTGTATTTGAACAAATCATAGCTGAGAACTTCCCTAACTTGGGAAGGGAAACAGGCATTCAGATCCAGGAGATAGAGAGATTCCCCCCCCCCCCAAATCAATAAAAACCATTGAACACCCCGACATTTAATAGTGAAACTTGCAAATTCCAAAGATAAAGAGAAGATCCTTAAAGTGGCAAGAGAAAAGAGATCCTTAAACTTTATGGAGAGAAGTATTAGGTTAACAGCAGACCTCTCCACAGAGACCTGGCAGGCCAGAAAGGGCTGGCAGGATATAGTCAGGGTCCTAAGTGAGAAGAACATGCAGCCAAGAATACTTTATCCAGCAAGGCTCTCATTCAGAATAGTAGGAGAGATCAAGAACTTCCAAGATAGGCAGAAACTGAAAGAATATGTGACCACCAAACTAGCTCTGCAAGAAATATTAAGGGGGACTCTGTCAAATGAAGAGGAAGTCCAAGGAAATAATCCACCAAACAGGGATAGAATAGGTATCATGGTGACACTAAATTCATATCTTTCCATAGTAGAGGTTCCTCAAAGAATTAAAAATAGATCTGCCCTACGACCCAGCAATTGCACTGCTGGGGATTTACCCCAAAGATACAGATGCAATGAAATGCTGGGACACCTGCACCCCGAGGTTTCTAGCAGCAATGTCCACAATAGCCAAACTGTGGAAGGAGCCTCGGTGTCCATCGAAAGATGAATGGATAAAGAAGATGTGGTCTATGTGTACAATGGAATATTACTCAGCCATTAGAAATGATAAATACCCACCATTTGCTTCCACGTGGATGGACCTGGAGGGTATTATGCTGAGTGAAGTAAGTCAACTGGAGAAGGACAAACATTATACGGTCTCATTCATTTGAGGAATATAAAAAATAGTGAAAGGGAATAAAGGGGAAAGGAGAAAAATGAGAAAAAATCAGAAAGGGAGACAGAATATGAGAGACTCCTAATTCTGGGAAACGAACTAGGGGTAGTGGAAAGGGAGGTGGGCGGGGGTTGGGGGTGACTGGGTGACGGGCACTGAGGTGGGCAATTGACGGGATGAGCACTGGGTGTTATTCTATATGTTGGCAAATTGAACACCAATAAAAAATAAATTTCTAAAAATAAAAATAATAAAAAAAGAACTTGCTCTTCCCCTGTCCTTCCAGTTCATCTTCTAGGGGAGGGCCTGCTGTGCTGATTCTCAGGTGTGTGTACCTGGGGGAGCTGCCCCGCCCCCTGCCAGGTGCAGGGTTCAGTAGGAGCTGCTTATCCTGTGAGGCCCCTACTCTTTTAGGCCCTGCTCAGTCCCAGGCACAAGGTGAGTGCCTTTCCCTCTGGGAAGATTGGTGAAGCTCCTCCTTCTCCAGGACTGGGCTTTCCTGTCCTGGGGCACTTGCCCCAGGCCTTAGCCTGGCTCCTCGTGGGGCCCCTTCCCCTTGGATGCTTTTTTATTTCTTGATTTTTTTTTTTTTTTTTGTCTTCCTACCTTGATAGAAGCGTGAACTCTTCTCACTGTAGCATTCCAGCTGTTCTCTCTTTAAATCTCAGGCCTAATTCGTAGGTTTTCAGGATGATTTGAAAGTTATCTAGGTAAGTTGGTGGGGGACGGTGACTTGGGGACCCTAGTGTTCCTGGTCTTGCTCCGCCTCTTTATTTATTATTCATGAGAGACATACAGAGAGAGGCAGAGACATAGGCAGAGGGACAAGCAGACTCCCTGCAGGGAGCCCAATGAGAGACTCGATTCCAGGACCCTGGCATCATGCCCTGAGCCAAAGGAAGATGCTCAACCCCTGAGCCACCCAGGCATCCCTTTATTGATGATTTCAAAGAAACAGCTCTTTGTTTCATTGATCTCCTGCTCTATTGTTTTGATTTGGCTTTTTAGTTTCTATTTACTTCTATTCTAATCTTTATTATTTCCTTCCTTCTACTGTTTTTGATGTTTGTTCTTCTTTTCTATCTCCTTCAGGAGTAAGGTTAGGTTGTTTATTTGAGATTTTTCTTCCTTCTTGAGGTATGCCAATAAACTTGTCTTAGAACAGCTTTTGCTGCATCTCAAAAATTTTGGACCATTGTGTTTTCATTTTCAAAATTCTTTCCATATTTTTTATTTCCTTTTTGATTTCTGGTTGTCTCATTCATTGTTTAATAGCATATTATTTAATAATCTCCAAGTATTTGTGTTCTTTCCAGATCTTTTCATGATTAATTTCTACTTTCAGAGTGTTGTGGTCAGAAGGGATGCATGGTATGACTTCAGTGTTTTTTAATTTGTTGAGTCTTGCTTTGTGGCATAATATGTAATCTATTCTGGAGAATGTTCCATTTGCACTCAAACAGAATGCACATTTTGCTGCTTTAGGATGGAATGTTCTGAATATATTTGTATTAGATACTTCTGGTCCTTGGGATCCCTGGGTAGCGCAGCGGTTTAGCACCTGCCTTTGGCCCAGGGCGTGATCCTGGATACCCGGGATCGAATCCCATGTCGGGCTCCCGGTACATGGAGCCTGCTTCTCCCTCTGCCTGTGTCTCTGCCTCTCTTTGTGTGACTATCATAAAAAAAAAAAAAAAGATACTTCTGGTCCAATGTGTTATTCAAAGCCACTGTTTCCTCGCTTTCTCTTTGGATGATTTATCCAATGAAATAAATGGGGTGTTAAAGTTCCCTACTATTATTGTATTACTATTGATTATTTCCTTTATGTTTGTTATTGACTACATTGTATAATCAGGTGCTCCTGTGTTGGTTGGTTGCATAAATATTTACAATTGTTATATCTTATTGTTGGATTGTTTCTTTTAGGATTATTTACTGTCTTTTCTTTTGTTATAATCTTGTTTTAAAGTCCATTTTGTCTGATTTAAGTATTGCTAACCTGGCTTTATTTTCCATTTTATTTGGATGATAAGTTCTTATCCATCCTTTCACTTTACATCTGCTTATGCCTTTAGGTCTGAAATGAGTCTCTTCTAGGAAGCATTTAGATGAGCCTTGCTTTTTTTCTCTCTTTTTTTTAATTTATTTATTTATGATAGTCACAGAGAGAGACAGAGAGGCAGAGACACAGGCAGAGGGAGAAGCAGGCTCCATGCACCGGGAGCCCGATGTGGGACTCGATCCGGGGTCTCCAGGATCGCGGCCTGGGCCAAAGGCAGGCACTAAACCGCTGCGCCACCCAGGGATCCCGAGCCTTGCTTTTTTATCTAGTCTATTGCTCTATGTCTTTTGATTGGAGCATTTAGTCCACTTATATTCAAGGAAATTATTGATAGGTACATCTTTATTGCCACTTTGTTATTTGTCTTATGGTTGTTTTTGTAGTTGTTCTCTGTTCCTTTCTTCTCTTGGTCTTGTCTCTCATGATTGCTGGCTTTCTTTAGTGACAAATTTAGATTCCTTTCTCCTTATTTTTTGCTTATCTATTACTGAGTTTTGATGTGTTGTTATCATTAGGTTTGTATATAATCCTTTACATGTAGAATAATCTATATTAACTATATGGTCAATGAAGTTGGACCCATTCTTAACTTCTCTCCCCACCTACCTCTACAACATGGTATCATAATTTACATCCTTATATTTTGTAAATCCCTTGATTGATCTGTAAAGCTATACTTAATTTTTACTGCTTTTGTGTTTCCTAATTTTCTTACTCCTCTTTATGATCTTTTCTTTCCACTCACAGATTCCTCTTTAATATTTCTTGTATGTATTTCTTTTAATAAACTGCATGCCTCTTTCGGTCTCTTCTGGGAACTTCTATAATGTATTGGTTATTTTTCTCATTGGTTTCCTATAAATTACATAGGCTTTCTTTACTCTTTTTAATATTTTTTTTCTTTTCTCTCCTCTGACTGGATACTTCCAAATGACCTATCTTTGAGTTCATAGATTCTTTTTCTTCTGATAAAGTCTGTTGTTGAAGCCCTCTGTTGCATTTTTTTCATTTCATTTATTGTATTCATCATCTCCAATTCACTTTTACCATTTTATTTTATGATCTTATGATTTTTATGTTTGGTTCTCTTTTATGATTTCTATATCTTTGTTATACTTCTTGTCTTGTTTCTGTATTGTCTCCTGGTTTCATAGATTCTATCTGCATTCTCTGGTAGCTCACTGAGCAACTAAAAAAAAAAACTATCTTGGATTTTTATCAAGCAATTCATAGATCCCAAATTCTTTCTTTTCTATTACTGGGAAATTACTGTCTGATGGCATACTTCCCTGATTTTTCATTCCCTGAAGACTTGCTGCTCTCTTTGCATTTGAAGAGGTTACCTCTTCCAAAAGACTAGCTCCAAAAGAGAAAGACCCTCATTACTCGGGCCATCTAGGAATTCTGGGGGTTGCACAGACCTTTTCTTTTTTTTTTTTCTTTTTTTTAAGATTTTATTTATTTATTCACAAGAGACACACAGAGAGAGAGAAAGAGAGAGAGACAGAAACACAGGCAGAGGGAGAAGCAGGCTCTGTGCAGGGAGTCCGATGTGGGACTTGATCCTGGGACTCCAGGATCAGGCCCTGGGCTGAAGGCAGGCTCCAAACCGCTGAGCCACCCAGGGATCCCTCACAGACCTTTTCTATGGAGGCACATGCTCCATTCCACTTGTTGGGGGAGTTTTAAGTTAGTTAGTATGCCTTTTTATTGGGGAAGTTTTAACTTTGTACAACTTCTCTTAATCTAACAAAGTCAGCTACTATTTATTTTCCCTACATCAGTACAATGAAGTGTTGAGGGTCATGTGCCTTTTCATAGTCCATCAAAGTCAAGCTGTGTGTGTGTGTGTGTGTGTGTGTGTGTGCGTGTGCGCATGATTTGCAGGTGTTTGGCCATCTATGGAGGTTCATAAAGGGCAGTGATTCCCAGGAAGAGGAGTAAGTGGTGTGCTAGTGACATGTGTAAGCTAGCTGAGGAATCTGCAGGGGAATAGGTGAGAGACTGATTGAGTCACAAGGTATTTAGTAGAAAATGCAGCCCTTATCTGAGTTCTATGACTTGGTTGCTCTGAACCCTGTATATTTTCCTTGATCCTAGCTGCTCCAGACTATTCAGATATACCAATTTCCTCAATGATTGGGATGGGATGAGATGGAAGTGGACCTCCTGGGCTAACTTCCACCTAGCTTAGGAAGCAGGGAGCTCACCAAGCTCTCACTTTCCCATGGGAGAAATTTCAAACTGAGAATTCTCTTTCAGCATTGTGCTATTCAGTCTTATGGAGGGAGAGTGGTGCAAATGAAGTGAAATTGTTCTTGCTACCTCCTTCAATGTGTCTATTCTCAGATTTTTTGCTCCAATGGAGTGCTACAATCTCTATTCTGAACTCCTGAGCTCCCACAAAGGTACTCCCATCTGTGAGTGATTTTCAAAAACCATCTGGGGGTGGATGAGGGCTGAAAACTACTATTTCACCATTTTGCTGACATTTCTTCTGTTTTTTCCCCCTCCCTCCCTAGCTTTATTGAGGTGTAAATTGCATATAAGTTTTATGTCTTTCTTTTAGACTTTAATTTGTATATGGCAGTAGGGAGAGAATGAAGTTCATTTTTGCCTCATATATATAATATATATAATTACATATTGCCATATATATAATTATATATTGCCAAATATATATATATGTATATATATATATATATATATATATATATAATTGTTCACCATCTGTTGAAAAAAGTTTTCTTTCCCTTGTCCAATTGATTTGGTCTATTTGACAAAAATCAGTTGTACAACTTATGATGACTATGTTCTGTAAACTCAAATCTATTTCATTAATATAAATATCTATTTTATATCATTATGATGCTGTCTTGCCTACTGTAGCTTCACATCATGTCTTAAAGTTAGATAATGTAACTTCATTAGCTTGTTGTCTTTCATTTTAGCGATTTTAGTTTTCGTTTGGGGAAAGTTGCTTCTTTTTCTTTTCTTTTGCATTTCCACACAAATATCATAATCATAACAGCCATCAGAGCCTGCTTTGCATTGCTCTCCAATGCCCCCTAAATAATAGCTTTTTAGAATAGATATTATTCCAGAGATTCTAATTATTGGGTGAAGGCAAGTTAGTCTGATACAAGATACACTATTATTACCCAAAACAAAAACTCTCCCTCTCAATTTTGTTGTGTTGCGTTGTTTGTTTTTATTAGGGCTCTGTCACTGTCCTACCTCTAACAGTCACCTACAGCAATCCAATGAATAATTCAACAAATAAATTACTTGTTCTCTCTCAATTATTTTACCCCTTCAGAACTCTCACTGCAATACAGTGTAAGCAGGATCCAGTCCAACTTCTCTGATTTTCTTGGAACTGCACAAGTTCCATTTCTATTTTTCCTCCCCACCACTTCTACATTGAGAGAAGAGGTGTGTATTTAGCACACTAGTGGCTCATGTGAGCTAAAATTCAGATTCCCAGGCTCCTGCATGAGATTAAGTAAGCCTAAGGTGAAGTCCAGCAACTTTAGGTTAGGGGCTGTGTCACTTTCACTCCTATAATACAAACACAAACTGGAAACGTCAAATACAGACTGGTCCTTGAATCACTAAAAGAAACCATATAAAATGATTCTGGTCCATGATTTAGAAAATATACTCGCCTTTGTTCCAATCATCATCAACTGTTTGTCAGCATTGTCTTTCAATGTGTTAGACTTGTCAGCTCCACCTAATGGATAAGGCACTGGCCTCCTAAAGTGTGTTAGACTCTCCCTATTTTGGATTGCTATATTAGCTAGAGCCATCATTAACTTCTACTTGAGCTATGTCAATAATCTCCTGTTATCTATACTCATGCTTTTCAATAATGAATCAGATAATGTTACCCACACACTTAAAACACTCCAATAATTCCAATCAATGATCTGTATATTTCTTATATTCCCAGACTCGTCTTTTACCAATTTTTCCCATTTCAATGAATTCCAACCACACTGCCCTTCAAAGGATTCTTCAAACGTTCACTTATAATATGAGATTTTTGGGTGTGCTGTTCCCAGAGTCTGAAATTTTTTCCTCCAGATCTCTGCACCAACAGTCACACTTACTATTCAGTCCTCAATTCAAGTTTCACCTCCTCAAAAAGGCTTATTCATCCACTTTAAGGAAGCTTCCCCCATTTCCAACTTTATTTTTTTGCCACCTACAATTTTTTTCCCTAAAACTTTCCAGAAGTTAAAATCTTGTTCATTTGTTTATTTACTTATTTTCTGCATCCTCTCAATAGAATGCAAGCTACATGAGAGCATGAGTCTTGTCTTTTCTTCATCACTAAAATCCCACAGAATGGGAACTTAAAAAATGCCTCTCACAGAATAGGTACTCAAAAAAGAGTTGTTCAATTAATAGACTGGAGCCGAGAGAGAGAGAGAGAGAGAGAGAGAGAGAGAGAGGAGAGATCATGTTCATCAAAGTAAAAATATGTTCTTAAACCCAAGAAGAATAACCAAGGAAAATAACATCATCTATCTGTATCTTGTACTTCATGAGTACTCAACCAATTTATGAGATTAGGCCTTTTTACAAATATGGTCAGCTAAGCACTGCACCTATGCCATGGTAAGGAAAAGAAAAATATCATACAGTGCCTGAACAAAATAAAATATGGAGTAAGTGCAGTGGTGAGAAGGAGGAATAAGATTTTTGATATGGATGGAAGTGAGTTTAAATAAAACATTCTTGAGGCTATTATAAAAAGTTCAAAGGCTCTTCTGTGTAAGTTAAAGTATATGGGAAATTTTCCATTTCACAAGGTGGTTGTGGGAATTATATGGGACACAGTAATTTGAGAAGACACTGGAGAACAAGGCACATAGTTGTTTTCTTCCTCACCTAGTCCTAATATACACTAATATTCTGCCAAGTAAAAGAGTTCTTCATCCGCTTAAAACACATAATTTAATTCAATTAATTTATCATAGTATGATATCAACAATGAGGAAGATATAATCAAAGACGTCTATCCTACCTAGAAGGCAATGTGACTTAGTGAAAGTAATCAAATTTAATGAGTACATTTGCACATTCAGATTTCTTTATTCAGTCTAATTCTTAGTATCTGACTACTCCTAGAATCCACATGGCTCTATGTTATCAAAGTCATTCCAATCACCTGTAATTGAAACAAGTGAGAATTTATTAATATTTCTGTAATATTAACCAAAAACACTACTATAAAAGGAAATAACATACAGACATCAAGTAAGACAAGTTCTAACTCACTATTGCTTCAGGACACTACCAGTACTTTGCCTTGTACAGCCTTCTTTTCATCTATTTCATACAAATACAAGTGATAAAGCAAGGAAAAGAGTTCATTACTACTGCTGACACAACTCTGTACATTTATTTTCCATTTTATCTTATTCCTTCTTGTTCTTTGTAAATGAAAGCATAGAGTATATCCTCATTCATGTGTGATATGATTTCTTCAGCATAACACCTATGAGATTTTATTTGTGTTTTTCTTCCTTTTTAATTTCTATGTACTATTCCATGATGTGAATATACTACTTTTTTTTTTTTTTCAGTTTTCCTTTTGATAGTCATGTTTCCAGGTTGGGGTATTATTAATAAAGTTGCTATGAATATTCTTGTAAAAATCTTTTGGAGCTAAGTTTTCCTTTTTTTCTTTCTCTTGGTTAACACCTAGAAACAGAATTGCTAGGTCAAAGAATAAGCATGTGTTTAAATTTATTTTTTTTAGACTGCCATTTATCTCAAGTGATTTTATAATTTTATATGCCTATAACAGAAAGGAAAGTTTTCATTGCTCTTCACTAACATTTATATCACAAGTCTTTTTAACTTTAGCCATTTTAGTGAGTATATTGAGGTATTTCTTTGTGGTTTTAATTTGTATTTCCTGTATGACTAAAGATAGTAGCTTTTATTAAATTAGATTATTGGTGTTTTTGTAGATCATCTTATGTGAAATGTGAAGTCTTTAGTCCATTTTTAATAATTGAATTGATTGGGGTGCCTGAGTGGCTCAGTTAAGTGGGCAACCAAATCTTGATTTTGGCTTAGGTCATGATCTCAGGATTGTGAGATCAAGCACCATGTCAGGCTCCCTGCTTGGGGATCCTGCTGGAGATTCTCTCCTTCTCCCACTGCCTCTGCCTCTCCCTACAAAACTCTTTCTGTATCCCTCCCTCTAAAAAAGAAGGGAAAAGGAGAAAAAAATAATTGAATTGTTTTTAATATTGAGTTATAGGAGTTTGTCACATAATTGCAAAGTATTCTGTGAGATATATGTTTTGCAGTTATCCTATCTGTGGCTTTTCTATTCATTTCCCTAATACTAAATTAAATAAGCAGAAGCTTTTATGTTTGATAAAATATAATTCATCATTTTAATGGTTATTATTTCTTTAATCTTAGGTCCCAAAGATATGTACATGTATTTTCTTCTGGAAATTTCATTGTTTTAGCTTCTATGTTTTAGTCTTGAATAATTTTTTAATTCATGTAAGCTAGGATTTTCTTTTCCCATATGGCTTTTCAGTTGTTTCTACACGACCTGTGGATATTTTTTCCCAATAGTTTGAATCTTTTATTTAAAATCAATTAACAACGTAAATGTCAGTCAATTTTTTAAATTGTCAGTGCTATGTTAAATGGGTTTTTAAATGTATATTTGCCAATTTGTTGTTATAAGTATACAGAAAGAAATATTTTTAAGAAATATTTTTTAATATCAACCTTGTATTTTGAAAACTTGTTTAATTTAAATTTTAGTACTTGTAGGTTGTTTTTGTATTCCTTTGGGATTTTCTACATAAAACATTATGTCACTTTTAAATAGAGAGTTTTCCTTTTCAACATTTGTGACTTTTTATCTTGCTTTGTTGTAATGGTTAGGCCTTCTAGCATAATACAATGTTGAAGAGGAATGGTAAAAGCAGGCATTCTTGTCTTGAAAAGATCTCTGGGAGAAAGTGTTCAATATTTCACTGAGTATAACAAATAGCCTTTGTTTTGTTTTGCTTGTAGATACTTCTTACTAGATTGAGAAAGTTTTCTGGCGTTCCTTGATTATGTAGAGTTTTCATCTAATGGGCACTGAATTGTGTTAAATAACCTTACTGCAACTATTGAGAAAATCATATTTTTCTCCCTTTTTTGGTTAATGCAGTATGTTATGCTGATTTATTTCCAAATGAAAAAATCACATTTGTGTCCCCAAGATAAATTTCCCTTGGTCATTAGAGGTCATTTGATGAAAATTATTAATATTCTACTTTTTGCATCTATATTCACAAGAGGTATTATTTTTTATTTTTTGATGCATTTCAATCTTTTTATTTACATTCAATTAGCCAATATATAGCACATCATTAGTTTCATATGTAGTGTTTAATAATTTATCAGTTGCATATAACACCCAGTGCTTAAATCACATGCCCATCACTCAAGGACTCCATCCACCCACCCACCCACCACCCCTTCAGCAACCCTCAGTTTATTTCCTATAGTTAAGAGTTTCTGATGGTTTTTCTCCCTCTCTGATGACTTACCATTCAGTTTTCCCTCCCTTTCTCTATGATCTTCTATGCTGTTTCTTATATTCCACATATGAGTGAAACCATAGGATAATTGTCTTTCTTTCTTTGATTGATTTGTTTTTGTTCAGTTAATACCCTCCAGTTCCATCCACATCAATGTAAATGGTAAGATTTCATCCTTTCTGATGGCTGAGCAATATTCTACTCTGTGTGTGTGGGGGGGGGGGCGTGTATGATACACACCACATATTTATCCATTCACCTTCTGATGAATATCTTGGGTCTTTACACAGTTTGGCTATTGTGAACATTGCTGCTACAAACATTGGGGCACAGGTGCCCCTTTGAGTCATTATATTTGTATCTTTGGGGTAAATACTTAGTAGTGCAATTGCTGGGTCATAGGGTAGTTCTATTTTTCACTTCTGGAGGAAACTCCATGCTCTTTTCCAGAGTGACTGTACCAGTTGCATTCCCACCAATATTGTAAGAGGGTTCCCCTTTCTCCACCTCCTTGCCAACATTTGTTGCTTCCCATCTGACTGGTGTGAGGTGATATCTCATTGTGGTTTTGATTTGTAGTTCCATGATGCCAAGTGTTGCAGAGCATTTTTTCACATGTCTATTGACCATTTGTATGTCTTCTTTGGAGAAATGTCTGTTCATGTCTTCTGCCCATTTCTTGACTGGATTTTCTTTTCTGGGTGTTGAGTTTGATTAGTTCTTTATAGATCTTGGATACTAGCTCTTTATCTGGAGGATCATGTGCAAATATCTTCTGCCTATCCATAGGTTGCCTTTCAGTTTTATTGACTGTTTCCTTTGCTGTGCAGAAAATTTTTTAATTGATGAAGTCCCAATGGTTTATTTTTCTTTTGTTTCCTTGCCTTTGGAGATGTATCTAGCAAGAAGTTGCTGTGGCTGAGGTTGAAGAGCTTGCTACCCTGTGTTCCTCTCTAGGATTTTGAGGGATTCTTTTCTCACATTCATCCATATACAATATCTTTTTTTTTAAGATTTATTTATTCATTCATGAGACACACACACACACAGAGGGAGAGAGAGAGAAAGAGAGAGAGGCAGAGACACAGGCGGAGGGAGAAGCAGGCTCCACGTAGGGAGCCTGGTGTGGGATTTGATCCAGAGACTCCAGCATCACACCCCAGGCCAAAGGCAGGCACTAAACTGCTGAGCCACCCAGGGATCCCCAATATCTTTTCTTTTAATGTATTTTCCAGTTTTAGTATCAGCATCATCTTGGCATTATAAAATAAGTTGAGAAGTTTTCCTTTCTACTTTATTTCTGAAAGAATACATGTAATTTTGGTATTTTTTTCTTTATTTGTTGTATAGATTCATCCGGAGAAGACCTATGCAGCTGGAATCCTCTTTATGTTATGGGTTTTTGATAAGTAATTTCTTTAATTCATATTTTGTATTTTACCTATATAAATTCTAACGAACTGTATTTTTCAAGAAATGTAAATATTTCATTAAAGTTGTCTAAGTTTTTATCTTTTAAAATTGGTAGAATCCCTCATGTAACTCTTTCCCTCGTAACTGATATTGCCAATTTATGATGTTTCTCTTTCATTTCTGGTCACTTTGTGAGGATTTTTTATTGATTTTTAATTTTTTCAAAGAACTAAATTTATAACTTTTCTTTGTCTCTCTATTTAATTGATTTCTGTTCTCATTTTTATTCTATTTATTTCTCTTTATTTACTTTGAGCTAATATTTTCCTATTTTCTTAGGAGGAAAATTATATCATTGCTTGTTTAAGGACTTATTTCTATTTTTTTAAAGATTTTATTTATTTATGAGAGAAACAGAGAGAAAAGCAGAGACATAGGCAGAGGGAGAAGCAGGCTCCCTGAGAGGATCCTAGATCCTGTGGGACTTGATCCTATGATCACGACCTGAGCCCAAGGCAGATGCTCAACCACTGAGCCACCCAAGTGTCCCTCTTATTTCTAATATAAACATTTAAAGCTATAAATTTTCCTTTTAGCACAAATTAGGCTATGCTCCATAATTTTTACATTTCTCTAATCATTTGAATCAAAATATCTTTTAATTTCCTTTGTGATTTTAAATTTAGTCCATGTTATTTATGAGTATGTTGTTAATCTTAAACATTTAGATGTTTTATGTATCACTGTTTTTCTAAAGATTTTATTTACTCATTCATGAGAGGCACAGAGAGAGAGAGAGAGGCAGAGACACAGGCAGAGGAAGAAGCAGGCTCCATGCAAGGAGCCCGATGCGGGACCCAATCCCAGGACTCCAGGATCATACCCTGGGCCTAAGGCAGGAACCAAACCGCTGAGCCACCCAGGGATCCCCAATGTATCACTGTTTTAATGTATCAAATTGTTACTGATTTCTACCTTAATTCATTTGTATTCAGGAAACATTTATATGCTTTCAATAACTTTGCATTCATTAAAACTTATTTTACAATCTTTTATATGGTCTATTTTTGTGAAGGTTTTGTGCAAAGTTGAAAAGAACATATGTTTGCTTTCCTTAAATGTAGTCATCTATAAATGTCAATTAGGTTAAGTTTTTGATAGGATTACTTAGATTTTCTGTATCATCAGTGTATATCTGATAGTTGCTCTATCAAGTATATATGTTCAATTACTAGTAGAGCAACTGTTAGTGTACTTTTGTCTATTTCTCCCTTTAAATTATATAAATTTTTGCTTCTAGTATTTAAAAACTATTAGGTGCATATACATTTATTATGCTAGGTATTTCTGATTGACTACCCAACTTATTATTACAGAATATCACTTTTTAAAAGTACTCCTTATTGGACACCTGCGTGGCTCAGTCAGTTAAGTGTCTGCCTTTGGCTCAGGTCATGACCAGAGTCCAGGGATCAATCCCCACATCTGGCTTCCTGTCAGAGGGGAGCCTGCCTCTCCTTCTCCCTCTGCCTGCCACTCCCCTTGCTTGTGCTCCCTCTTTCTCTGTTGAATGAATGAATGAATGAATGAATGAATAAATGTACTCATCTTCCCAGCATTTCCACTAAAAATAATATTTATTATTATTGTTGTTGTTATTATTACTGTTACTATCTAAGTACTCCTTATCTTGAAGTCTATTGTGTTTGACTTGAATACAGCTACTGCAGCTTACCTGTGGTTACTTTTTGTATGATATTTCTTCATCCATTCTTTTCATCTCAGTCCATTTCTCTTTATCAAAGGTAGATAGCACATGGTTGGGTTTTTCTTTTAATCCAATCTGTTAATCTCTCCTCTTTAATTTGACTGTTTGGTCCAGGGATCAGCAAATCTTTTCTACAAACAGCTAAATAGTAAATATTTTGTGTTATTTATTTATTTGTTTGTTTGTTTGTTCATGAGAGACAGAGAGAGAGAGAGAGAGAGAGAGGCAGAGACACAGGCAGAGGGAAAAGCAAGCTCCCTGCCAGGAGCCCGATGTGAGACTTGATCCCAGGACCCCGGGATCATGACCTGAGCCAAAGGCAGACGCTCAACCACTGAGCCACCCAGGTATCCTGTCTATTTTATGTTTTATATACCATACAATTTCTCTCTCATAATTACTCAATTCTGCCATTTTAACATGAAAGTGGTCCTAGACAATGGGTATAGCTGTGTTCCAATAAAACTTTAGTTATAAACAATGAAAAATTAACATTTAAATTTTGTTAAATTTTCCTTTTGCCAAAAAATATTATTCTTTTCGTATTTTTGACTATTTAAAATTTCAAAATCCACTCTTAAGCCATGGACACTACAAAAATATACCAGATTTGATGATGGGCATCCCAATTTAAGTTTGTTTACATTTAATATAATTATTAGTATGATCTATTTGTTTTCTTTTTGTTCTGTTTCATGTAGTCCTCATTTCTGGCTTTCTTTTTTGTTAATATAATATTTTCAGTTTTTCATTTCAATTTCTCTGTTAGCTTTCTAGCTACATGCATCACTAACTAATCACAGTCTACTTAATTTAGCTCTGCTTCAGATAGAATGTAAGACTTTTAGTTACATTTATTCCACCTATGTGCTGCTGTAAAATACATGTACCCACATGTATATACATATGCACATATTTTTATATACATATATATAATATTTATATTTTTTAAACTCACAATTTTTGCTTTAAATAGGATATGCTTTTAAATAATTAAAAAATGTATTTTACTTTTTCTTACCTACGGTTCTTTGTTACTTCTAATAAAGAGGAGAGTCCATATGGTACCTACATTTCATCCTGAAACTTTCTTTAGCATTTCTTGCAGTGAAAATCTGCTAGCAATAGTCTTTTGTTTTTATCTGAAATGTTTTTATGTCATTCTCATGTGAAAGATATTTTCACTGAATAGAAAATTGTTTATAATTCTCATAATTTCAGGGGTGCCTGGATAACTCAGTGGTTGAGTGTCTGCCTTTGGCTCAGGGCGTGATCCCAGGATCTCAGAGTCCCAGGATCAAGTCTCTTATCAGGTTCCCCACAGGGAGGCTATGTCTTTGCCTCTTTGTGTATCTAATTAATAAATAAATTAAATCTTTAAAATAATAATAATAGTAATAACAATTCTCATAATTTTTAGCGTTTAAACATTCATCCATTTTCTTCTGGTTCCCATCATTTCTGAGGTGAATTCAGTATCATTTCAATCATTGTTTCCCATATGTAACACAATATTTTTGTACAGCAGCTTTCAAGAATTTCTCTTTATTGTTGGCTTTAGCAGTATGACTATGACGTACCTAGGAGGGATTCATTTGAATTCATCCTGCTTATACTTTCCTAAGCTTCTTGATTTGTTATTTTTCTTACCTTATTTAGTAATTTTTAAAAATAATTATTTCTTCAAGTATTTTCTGCCCCCATTCTTTGTCTCTTCTTACACAAATTTATATGTCTGATATACTACTTAGTATTGAATCTAATAATTCTTTCAGTATTTTTTTCTTATTCTTCAGAATAAATATTTTTCTACTGATCTATCACCAAGTCAAATTCACTGATCTTTCTTTATGCCTTATGCAAGTTGGTAGAATGAGTATGGCCTGTTGACATCAGCTAGTCTTTATGGACTGATGGAGTGAGGATTACAGTAGGCATATATCAAGGAAAAAGAAAATTCATTGACCCAAGAATATGGCTCTCAGTCACCAAGGCTGATCTTGCAACTGACCTTACTAAATATACAAACTTCTATCAACTGACATCATTATTGAGTCACCAGTATCGCTACCTTCCTCAAGGAGACCCACCAGCCAATTAGTCACAAATTGACTATATTGGGCTCCTTCAAATTAGAGTAGGTCGAAATTCACTGAAACTGGAATCAAACCATATTAGGAGTATGAGTTTGCCTTTCCTGCTTATAGTGTCTCAACCAGCATTTCTATTTGAGGGCTCATCAACAATAAAATTTTGTGTAATATCACATCATAGTAAGGGATACATCAAAGAAAGCATGGTAGTGGTCTCTAATTAACTTCCAATGGATCCATTGATTCTATCATATGCCATATACCCTAAGCTACCAGTGTGACAAAGAAAGATAATAATAGCCTTTTGAAGGCATATCTGGGTTTATAGCTTTGAAATAATGGGATTCAATCCTTTCAGATGCAGAGTATTCCCTAAATCAATACTTATTATACAGGTATTATATTTCTAGTATGTGGAATACATAAGTCTTGGATCAAAGGTAGAATCTAATTGGTTATATTTACTACTATTTCCAATAAGCTACTAATGAATATATACTAATTGTCCCTCCAATTGTAGTTTCTTTGTAGAGGGGAATACATCCTATTAAAGTTTATGTGTAGCTACCACCCAGTCATTTTGGACTCCTTGTGCTAAAAAAAAACCCCAAAGGTCAAAGAAGGGAAGTTACTATTCCAGCCAGGGTAATTAATACTGATATCAGAAGGAAGTAAAGTTGCTATTAAACAGTGTGGGGAAAAGTAATACATTTGATGCCCAAGTGATCAAGTGGAGTTCCTCTTGATATTCTTCTGCCCAATTTTGATAGCCTATCAGCAAATGAAGCAGCCATAATCTGAATAAGACATGATACATAGGAACTCAAAATTCCTCAGGCATGAAAATCTTGGAGATGATACTAGCAAAAATGCTAATTAAGTGGCAGGAAAATCTAGAATGATAGTAATGGAGGAAAATTATGAATATCACTTGTAGCCTGGAGAGCATCTGCAGCAGGAAATGCTGCAAGAGATTTCATCCCATCAATCTTCTTCTAGTAAGGAGTATGAACACCCCCAGCAAATGAACAAATAGAACCTAGAAAAAGCTCTCTGTAGATGGTGTGAATTATTATTATTATTATTATTATTATTATTTATATTATTATTATAGGGAACAAGCGGATCCAAGTGGTAGATTATTCAGAACTGAGATTAACTCCCAACTGCCAGGCATGTTGTCTGCTTATAATTTTTGGGAACTGAGTCCCTCCCTGAAACTTGCTTGTCCCAACAGAGCTGCCTCACCCAAAATTCCATCCTCAAAGGCTGTCTACATCCAGTGATCTATTGATGAAGGTGAACAAAGACCCAGATTCTCTGCTTCAATGTGAGACACCCATGAAATGCCATCCTTGTGTCACATCATTCGGTGGGATTAGCTGAGTCTCTGCTGCAACTATACTGAAGATCAGTCTGTTGCTCTGACCACTGCTGCTTCCCTTACTCTTTTATAGGTAGTATATCTGAAACTACTCCTCAATAACCCACTTGCACTCAAAACTTTATCTTAGGTTCTATTTCAGGAAATCTAGGCTATAGATACATTTAATAACTTCTTTTCAGATTAAAAAAAGTATTGAACTATAAATGTAAAATGGCTATTACTATAAGTGGTTAAACAACGAGAAGAACTTCTCTGTAAATTGTACTTTCCTTACTCCACTGAAGCTACTTTTCCCAAGACTACTCCCTAATAAACTACCTGAACATAAATCTCTATCCCAAGTTTGTTTCCTGGAGAAACCTAAGGCAAGCCTGAAATATACATTATGGCCATTATACTCATTAGTGAAATGGAGACTCAGAGAGGTGAAGTGATTTGCTCAAGGATTACACAGCAATAAGTAACAGGGCAACTAATCCAAACCCCAGGCTGATTCCAAAGCCCTATGCTTGTGACAATATCACACTGCCTTCCCTCTTTTCTCCAACTGAGCATGACTTTATTAATAAAAGAAACTGCAGCCTCTTCTGTTTGCTTTAAAGTAAACCTTCTCAAGCTGACAGCTCTATCAGAACTTGCCACTTAGAATTTAATGCCATGCAGCCTGGTTGGGGCTTGTCAGATTTACAGTAAAGCCCAAATGGATGCTATGCCATTATGCATTTAATGTACTGCCCTCATGGAGCCAGGCCACCACGTTAAATACTTAATGCCAGTCAAATTTATTTACAGAATCAGCCTTCTCCCTTTCATATATTGCCTTTTATCCTTTAGGCTGAAGCCTCTGGGGCTCTTCAGGAGCCACTTGGCACTTTGTCCACCTAGAGCAATCCTTTGCCAATGGTGACATTTTCCAGTCCAGAATGAGAACTATTTATGAAGAGAAACAGGTCCCAAGGAACTTCAGGTTGAGAGAAAAAAAGATGAAATACAAAAAAGATATTGTTATAATGTGGAGCTTGTAGAAATAGATAAAAGAGCTCTTTTGTTCTCTTTTGCCCTACATCAAAATGCTAGTTATGTTGACCAAAGTCTTTTGAAGACTGATTCCAAATCCACCAGCTTTACTTCTTTTTCGCCTTTTGAAGTATTACTGATATGAAAAGGGTAGGTAGAGAAGTTTAGAGTATTGTATCTGCCTTGCCATCCCAGTAGAGTTCCTGGGGTCACTCCAATAAATATTGGCTAACAATGTTTTTGGTAGGACTTCAGTTATAACTTCCTCCATCCACAGTTTGAAACCCAGAGGCACTGCTCTTTCTCTTGACACATTCACATGACTGCCATGCTGCTATGTTGTTAGGAACACATGTAAAGAAGACAAATACAAGTGAGATCATAGCTGAAGAGGAGCAAAGAGAGTTTCTGTAAGTCATGTTATGTCAGAAATAGCTGAAGGATATAAATATGTACAGACTAAGAAGATTAAGAGAGAGTAGCAGTGTTCTACCTAGGGGGAGCAGGATTATCCACATCCAGCTCTTGTCTTGCCCAATTCAAGCTCTTCTCACAGATAATTCCCTGTCCAGAAGGGTTCTTAATTATTCCTGCTCTCAACTCTTGCTTGGTTAACAATGACTCATTCTTCAGATCTCATTTTAAATGTCACTTCCTCATGAGGTGTTTTGTTCACCACCATCACATCTATGAATACTACCACCATCAGAACTGGTCAGTTTGGCCTCTTCTATGAGCTTATAAAACCTCTGTAGTTTTACATAATAGCTCTTATTATGGTTTGAAACTAATTTATGCATTTTATGTTATTTTCCAGTTACTACTGATTTCATACTATATTCAAAATCCTATCACCACATCAACCAGTACTATTTTGTTTATTATTACATCCTTAGAGCTAGGGTAGGGCTTTGCATAAAATAGGCACTCAACAAATACCTTTTTCGGAGAAAATAACATGTTCATAAGAATGAATGAATGGATGAATGACTTATAAAGAGACCTAAAAACAGAAAGTAGAGAAAGCCACATGACAATTAAATAGAAGTAAAACTGTTATTCATCAGCAAATCTGCTATATATATGAGAATGAGCTCTCTGCCAGAGAAAGTATTCAAAACCAGAGAATAAGATTTGTTTTTAAAGCTTATGTATGTATTAATTAAACTTAGAAATAATTGCCACTTGATATAATATTCTAGAGTTTTAAGATTCTATTAATATATCCTCTTTCTTTTCCTTCTCCATAAGGTCATCCATTTGTATTAGATTTTGACTGACAACTTCAATGACCACCTAACAAATCCCTCAGCTCTCATAGTTGTGGCAAAACAAACTTCTTAGATACTATCAGGAATTTGTAGGAAAGGTGATTTATTCATTGAAAGTCCACTCTTTTGTTTTTCATTTATGAAACAGTAATTCCCCATGTCCTGTCCATCAATCCTGTCTCTTCTGGATATAGCAAATGGCTTTGTATATTGAATGTTTAAAACATAGTTTTTGGTGATTTTTTCCCCATTCCCCTGAAAATGGTTCATATACTTATGAAGGTAAAAAATACAAATAGCGAATTCACCAATCTACAATGATTTCTGGAGGGACTCTATTTCCAATCTAAGTTTGCATAATACACAGGTAATGAACAAAAAGAAGTAGAAAACTAGGTGGAAAGAAGTTGTTAAAATAAAGTAATCAGGGGTGCCTGGGTGGCTCAGTCCTTTAAGCATGAGCTTTCTGTTCTGCTTATGATCTTGGAGTCCTGGGATCCAGCCGCTCATGTAGCTCCCTGCTCCACAGGGAGCCCTCTTCTCCCTCTCCCTCTCCCTCTGCCTACCACTCCCCCTGCTTGTGCTTTCCCTCCCTCCCTCTCTCATAAATAAATAAATAAACAAACAAACTAATCAATACAATATAAATAAAAATAAGGAAAATTTATAAGCAGGAGGCAGATTTTGACTCAATATGAAAAAACTTTCCAGGAGCATCCAGGCAGTTCAGTAGACTGTCTGCCTTCAGCTCAGGTCATGATCCTGGAGTCCTGGGATTGAGTCAGGTTCCATGTTCAGCAGGTAGCCTGCTTTTCCTCTCCCTCTACTCCTCTCCCTGACCCCTGGCTCTTTCATTCACTCACTCTCTGAAATATATAAATAAAATCTTTTTTAAAAAAGAAGAAGAAAAAATCTTCCAAATTTTAAGTAATGAGTTTCCTGATGATGAGAGTGTTTAAATGGTGGCTGATGGACACCGAATAGAGAGGATAGGTTAATACTTATACACCAAAGTGATTTTGAATTGCAATGACATTTAAAAGTCTTTCCAATTGTGAGGTTTTCCAAGATTGTTGTTTTAATTTGAAAAAGAAATACATAAACAACTGGGAATTAAGAGTAGAACAATATGGTACCAAGTAATCTATAAACTCATTCTATTCAGGAGAGGACACAATCATTCAGGTAAAGTAATCTACTTGCTAGTCTATTCAAGAAACACTATTTTTCCACCTAACAGATAAGGAAACTGCTACTCAGACAAGAAAAAAATATTCCAAGCATTTATGTAATAAAACATGTAATATAATTATGGGACTTTCATCCTAGTATTTCTGATTCCAAAATCCATGCTCTTTATATAATATCTAATTAAGTGAGTAGAGAAATAAAATCAGGGGGAGAGAGAGGGAAGATGGTGGCAGAGTAGGAGAACCCTAGGCTGTCCTTGTCCCACAAATACCACTAGATAACTACCAAACCATCCTAAATATCCCAGGAATTGACCTGAAGTGTGGCAGAACAAATTCTGTAACTAAAGGTAGAGGAGAGGCCATATTGAGGAGGACAGGAAGTGGTTTGGAAGAGAAATGGATCTTGGGCCACTGTGGTGGGGAGGGAGCTATGGTTGCAAAGAAGGGCAAGAGACAAACTAGTATACAGAGGAGCGCAAAGGGAAAATTAATCCCCATAGCAACTGGTATGGAAAATGAGAGGGCCAAATTTTGTGAGTTCTTACAAATAGCAATGTTTAAAGAATGGAGTTTTAAAGGTCAGCATGGCTGACTCTGTGGGAGTTCAGAAAGCATTTCACTAATCTTGGAGAAAGAGCAGGGCAAATAGTCCCAGAATATACAACATGAAAACAGCACTCTGAAGAGTACCTGTAGCACATAGTGGAGAAATTATTTGTTCATCTCAGAGGACATCCCAGAGAGACAGCAGTGAGTTGTTTCTCTGGGAACAAAAGAACTAGCAGGCACCCTTTCCCCAGTCTAAGCAGAAGGCCATCTGCAAGAAGCAACACAGCAACACTTGCTATATAACTTGCTTATACCAAACCTCAGGGCCCCATGCTCCACTGGAACTGTCCATCCCATTCACATTTGCCTCAGTTCCATCACAGGGGGCCCACTCCCCCAGATGACTAGCCCTAAAACCTATTCACACCATGTCTCCTGACACAGGAGTTTTTCAGAGCTTTGGTACCAGGGGTGGTGACAAAAAGTCTCATTTCACAAAAAGGTCAGAGCACATCTAGTTAAAACACTCCATATTCAGGCCAGGGGCAAAATACCATCCTGGACAGGCTCTATAGAGCCTATGCAGATGACTGGTCTGAAGGATAAAGCAGCCAGGACAAAACAGCAGAGAATACACACCACACACTGGAGACACTTCCAAAAGCATCAGGCCCTGGGGAGTAAGGTACACTAGAGGGCACTACAAAACCTCTTCTCTATAAAGATATTATACTCAAGAACAACAGACATAGCTGACTTTCCTAGCACAAAGAAACAGGCAGAGAGATTTAGACAAAATGAAAAGATGGAGAAATTTATGCCAAATGAAACAAAACAAAACAAAACAGGACAAGGCCACAGCCATAAATCTAAGCAAACCAGTTATAAATAACATCCCTGATAGAGAATTTAAGTTAATGAGCATAAAGATACTCAGTGAACTTGAGAAAAGAGTGGAATACATTAGGAAGATCCTTAAGACAGAGATAAGGAATAACATTGCAAGGCAATGTGTTAAAGGGCATAATAAACAAAATGAGAAACATGCTTGATGGAAGGAATAATAGGCTGGAAGGAGCAGAAGAACAAGTTAATTATCTAGAAGATAGAGTAATATAAAGTAGTCAAACTGAACGAAAGAGAAAAAAAAAAGAATTGTGCAAAATGAGAACACACTTAGAGAAATCACTGAGTCCATAATAACACTTGTATTATAAAAGTCCCAGAAGAAGAAGAAGAGAGAGAGAAAAAAAGTCAGAGAATTTCTTTGAAGACATAATAGCTGCAAACTTCCCTAATCTGGGTAAAGAAGCAAATATCTATTTCCGAGAGGCACAGAGAACTCCCAAACAAAATTAACAAAAGCAGAGCCATAACAAAACATATTGTAATTAAATTGGCAAAATACTGTGATAAAGTAAAATGTTTTAAAAGCAGCAAGAAAAAAGGCAGTAACTTACTGGGAAAACCCATAAGACTGGCAAGAGATTTCTCACAAGAAACCTTCCAAGCCAGAAAGGAATGGTATAATATATTCAGAGTGATAAATGGGAGAAATCTGCATCCAAGAATACTCTATCCATCAAGAATATCATTCAGAATAAAAGGAGAGATAGCTTCCCAAACAAAAACTAAAGAAGTCCAGGACCCTAAACCAGGCCTGCAAGAAACATTAAAGGGGACACTTTAAGTGAAAAGGAAAACCTAGGGGAATCCCTGGGTGGTGCAGTGGTTTGGCGCCTGCCTTTGGCTTAGGGCGCGATCCTGGAGACCCGGGATCGAATCCCACGTCAGGCTCCTGGTACATGGAGCCTGCTTCTCCCTCTGCCTATGTCTCTGCCTCTGTGTGTGTGTGTGTGTGTGTGTGTGTGTGTGTGAGATTATCGTAAATAAATAAAAATTAAAAAAAAAAGAAAAGGAAAACCTAAAAGTAACAACATAAAAGTAGGAAACAGGAAAGCAGTGAAAATGAATATTCATTTTACAAATGAATGTAAAAGAAAATCAGTCAAGAAAGAAACACACAAAGAACATAAAATATAATGGTATATGCCTAAAAAAATGTGGGGAGAATAGGGGTAACAAATGGGTTCAACTTAAGCAAACATCAACTTAATGGAGGCTGCTATAAGCAGAAGAGGTTATATACAAACCTAATGGTAACTATATATCACAAACAACTAATAAATAGGCAAAAAATAAAGAGAAGGAAATCCAAATATAATACTAAAGAAAATCAGCAAATCATGAAAGAAAAACAAGGATCAGAAAAAAATCTTCAGAAAGACCACAAAATAATAAATGACAATAAATACATATCTATCAATAATTACTTTGAATGTAAATGATCTACATTCTCCAATCAAAAGACATAGAGTGAGAGAATGGATAAAAAAGCATCTATAAGATGCCTACAAGAAACTTATTTTAGACCTAAATACACCTGCAGATTTAAAGTAATGGGATGGAAAAACATCTATGATGCAAATAATTGTCAAAAGAAAGCTGGAGTAGTAATACACCAGAAAAAATAGGCTTTAAAATGAAAACTATAAAAAGAGACAAAGAAGGACACTGTATAATAATAAAGGGGACAATCCAACAAGAAGATACACAATTGTAAATATTGATGCAGCCAACCTAGTAGCACTCAAATACAAAAAACATTTAATAACATAAAGTATCTAATCAATAATAATACAATAATAGTAGAAGATTTTAACACTCCGATTACATCAATGGTCAGTCAGGTCCTTTATTTTTTTATTTTTATTTATTTATGATAGTAACAGAGAGAGAGAGAGAGAGAGAAAGACAAGCAGAGGGAGAAGCAGGCTCCATGCACCGGGAGCCCGATGTGGGATTCGATCCCGGGTCTCCAGGATTGCGCCCTGGGTCAAAGGCAGGCGCTAAACTGCTGCGCCACCCAGGGATCCCCAGTCAGGTCCTTTAAATGGAAAATTAACAATGAAATAATGGTTTTGAATGATACACTGAAACATACGGATTTAACAGATATATGCAGAACATTGTATCCTAAAACAACAAAATAGACAGTCTTTTTAAGTGCATATATACAATATTCTCCAGAATAGATCACATATTAGTTCATAAAACAACTCTCAGCAAATTCAAGAAGATTAAAGTCTTTCCCTGCATATTTTCTCACTACAACACTATGAAACTGTAAATCAACCACAAGAAAAAATCTGGAAAGACCACAAATACATGGAGGTTAAATAACATGCTTCTAAATAATGAATGGGTCAACCAGGAAATAAAAGAAGAAATAAAAAGTACATGGAAACAAATAAAAATGACAACACAACAGTCCAAAATTTCTGGAATGTAACAAAAGCAGTTCTAAGAGGGAAGTTTATAGCAATACAGAGCTACCTCAAGAGCAAGAAAAATCTCAAACAACCAAACCTTACACCTAGAAGAGCTAGAAAAAGAGTAACAAACCAAACACTGGCAGAAAAAAAAAAGGATATAACAAAGAATAGAACACAAATAAATGACACAGAAATTAAAAACAATAGAACAGATCAATGAAACCAGAAGCTGGTTTTTTTGAAATGACCAGCAAAAGTGATAAAAGTCTAGCCAGACTTGTCAAGAAAAAAAGGAAAGGACTCACATAAATAAAATCACAAATAATAGATAATAACAACCAACACCAAGGAAATACAAGAGAATATTATGAAAACCTATATGCCAACAAATTGGAGAACTTAGAAGAAATAGACAAATTACTAGAAACATATAAGTAACCAAAACTGAAACAGGAAGAAATAGAAAATTTGAACACACTGATAACCAGCATAGAAATTGAATCTGTAGTCAAAAAATTGTCCCAGAAAAACAAAAGTCCCGGACCAGATGCCTTCACACCCAAATTCTACTATACATTTAAAAGGAAGTTAATATCTATTCTTCTCAAACTATTCCAAATAATAGAAAAGGAAGAAACTTCCAAATTTGTTCCATGAGGCCAGCATCACACTTATGCCAAAACCAGATAAAGAAACCACTAAAAAGGGGGGCGAGGCAAGATGGTGGAGGAGTAGGGTCCCCAAGTCACCTGTCCCCACAACTTACCTAGATAACCTTCAAATCATCCTCGGGCAGGATCCCAGGAGGGGCAGTGGAGCCCCAGGTTCCCGGGGTCACTAACAGAGGAGGTGGCCCCACACCCCCGGCCGAGCTCAGTAAAGGGCTGGAGCGCGCCCAGCGGGGCTCCACGCGGAGGGGGCTGCGTGGCCTGGGAGCCGATTCCAACCGCGCTGGCCCCGGAGCCCAGGGCGCTGGGGGACACAGCCCAGGATCCTGCACTCCCCCTGGAGACAGGCGGAAGCCGGGAGGACATAGGACAGCGAGGATTCTCCCGCCACTGGGCACCCCCGAGCTGTGCAGATCAGTACCCCCGCTGCCCCCCAGAGCATCCAGGCCCCTGCGGGACTAGGAGCTGCGGTAGTTACTGTGGGAGCTGATTCCAGGGCTGGGGACCTGGCTGCCACCAGTGTGGTTGTTCCTCCTGGTGTCCACCTTGTGCCTGGGAGAGGCGGGCCGCCAGGGGACAGAGGCCTCAGCTCCCACTGAGGTCAACAGCGCCCACTGAGCTGTGAACCTGGCAGGGGGTGGGGCAGCCCCCCCGAAGTGCACACACCTGAGAATCAGCATAGCAGGCCCTTACCCCAGAAGGCCAGCTGGAAGGACAAGTTCTGGACCGAGCAGTGCTGGAAAACTCCAGGGGAAGTCGAGGGATTAACAGTATATAGAACCAGAGGGTACTACTCCTTTTTTTTTTTCTTCCTTTTTCCAGTACAACTCATTTTTATATCAGACTGTAAATTTCCAATTTTTTTCTTTTCCCACCTTAACTATAATATTTTACCACCTCTTCATTTTTAAGATTCTTCCTTTTGGACTTTCATATTTCTACAATTAGAGGTTCTAGATATATTTTCTACTTCTAGATTCCCTTCAACATACCCAACTTAATTTTGGGAGCTATACAAGATATGTTTTTGTTGTTGTTGTTCTGTGTTTTTTGTTTTCTCTGCCTCATTTTGTTCTACAATGGTGGAAGTTAATACCTTCTAAAATATGACCAGTATGCACCCAGAACCAAGTGGTATACCATGCTGGTTCATTCTGTGAGATTCCTCATTCCCATTCTGTCCCCCTCTTTTATCTCATTTATGTTATGGTGGTCAATGTTGGGGCCTTCTACAAGTATTTCTGGTTTATATAAATTTGAGACTGAGCATCTTCTAACATACAGAATTTAATATACTCAAAAACAAGAAGATCACCCTCTATGACCCCTCAGGTAGATTACGTTCTCCCTCCACTACAACTTTTTCACCACCACCATCTCCCAGTCTCCATCCCCCCTTTTTTTCTTCTTCTTTTTCTTTTTTCTTTTTCTTTTCTTTTTTTTCTCCCCTCTTTTTTAGGATTCCAGGCCTTTTATTTTTTTACTACTTTGTTTTAAAATTTGTTGTTCACTTTAGTGGTACTTTTGTCTTATTTCATTCTGATGTTTGTTTTCAATTCCTGGTCTCTGACCTTGGCAGAATCATCTAGGGTAAAATTTTTTTAGCTCGTGGTTGGTATTCTTGATGCAGCCCACTCATACAGCCACTCTGCACTGAGCAAAATGACTAGAAAGAAGAACTCACCACAAAAGAAAGAATCGGAAACATACTCTCTCCCACAGAGTTACAGAATTTGGATTACAATTCTATGTCAGAAAGCCAATTCAGAAACACAATTGTAAAGATACTGGTGGCTCTGGAAAAAGCATAAAGGATTCAAAAGACTTCATGACTACAGAATTTAGATCTAATCAGGACAAAATTAAAAATCAACTAAATGAGATGTAACCCAAACTGGAGGTCCAAATGATGAGAGTTAATGAGGTAGAAGAAAGACTGAGTGACATAGAAGACAAGTTGATGGCAAGGAAGGAAGGTGAGGATAAAAGAGAAAAACAATTAAAAGATCACGAGGAAAGGATAAGGGAAATAAATGACAGCGTCAAAAGGAAAAATCTATGTTTAATTGGGGTTCCAGAGGGTGCCAAGAGAGACAGAGGGCCAAAAAGCATATTTGAACAAATCATAGCTGAGAACTTCCCTAATTTGGGAAGGGAAAGAGGCATTCAGATCCAGGAGATAGAAAGGTCCCCCCTAAAATCAATAAAAACCACTCAATACCCCAACATTTAATAGTGAAACTTGCAAATTCCAAAGATAAAGAGAAGATCCTTAAAGCAGCAAGAGACAAGATATCCCTAACTTATATGGGGAAAAAAAATAAGATTAACAGCAGACCTCTCTACAGAGACCTGGCAGGCCAGAAAGGGCTGGAAGGATATATTCAGGGTCCTAAATGAGAAGAACATGCAGCCAAGAATACTTTATCTAGCAAGGCTCTCATTCAGAATAGAAGGAGAGATCAAGAGCTTCCAAGATAGACAGAAACTGAAAGAATATGTGACCACCAAACCAGCTCTGCAAGAAATATTAAGGGGGATCATGTAAAAGAAAGAAGAAGCCCAAAGAAATAATCCACTAAAACAGGGACTGAATAGGTGTCATGAATACACTAAATTCATATCTTTCCATCGTAACTCTGAACATGAATGGGCTTAATGATCCCATCAAAAGGCACAGGGATTCAGACTGGATAAAAAAGCAAGACCCATCTATTTGCTGTCTACAAGAGACTAATTTTAAACCTAAGGAAACTCCAGCCTGAAAATAAAAGGTTGGAGAACCATCTACCATTCAAATGGTCCTCAAAAGAAAGGAGGGGTAGCAATCCTCATATCAGATAAATTAAAGTTTATCCCAAAGACTGAAGTAAGAGATGAAGAGGGATACTATATCATACTTAAAGGATCTATCCAACAAGAGGATCTAATGATCATGAATATCTATGCTCCAAATGTTGGAGCTGCCAAGTATATAAAACAATTAATAACCAAAGTAAAGACATACTTAGATAATAATACACTTATACTGGGAGACTTCAACACAGCGCTTTCTGCAAGTGACAGATTTGCTAAGCACAACATCTCCAAAGAAACAGGAGCTTTAAGTGATACACTAGACCAGATGGATTTCACAGGTATTTACAGAACTTTACATCCAAACACAACTGAATACACATTCTTCTCAAGAACTTTCTTGACAATGGACCACATACTGGATCACAAATCAGGTCTCAACGTATAGGATACCAAAAGATTGGGATTGTTCCCTGCATATTTTTAGGCCACAATACTTTGAAACTAGAACTAAATCACAAGAAGAAATTCCAAAGAAACTCAAACACGTGGAGGTTAAAGAACATCCTGCTAAAAGATGAAAAGGTCAATCAGAAAATTAGAGAAGAATTAAAAAGATTTGTGGAAACTAATGAGAATGAAGATACAACTGTTCAAAATCTTTGGGATACAGCAAAAGTGGTCCTAAGAGGGAAATACATTGCAATACAAGCATCCCTCAAAAAACTGGAAAGAACTCAAATACACAAGCTAACCTTGCACCTAAAGGGACTGGAGAAAGAACAGCAAATAAAAACTACACCCAGCAGAAAAGACAGTTAATAAAGATTCGAGCAGAACTTAATGAAATAGAGACCAGAAGACTGTGGAACAAATCAACAAAACCAGGAGTTGGTTCTTTGAAAAAATTAATAAGATAGATAAACCATTAGCCAGCCTTATTAAAAACAAAAGAGAAAACACTCAAATTAATAAAATCATGAATGAAAAAGGAAAGATCATAACCAATACTAAGGAAATACAAAGGATTTTAAAAACTTATTATGAGCAGCTAAATGCCAATAAATTAGGCAATCTAGAAGAAATGGACACATTTCTGGAAAATCACAAACTACCAAAACTGGAACAGGAAGAAATAGAAAATCTGGACAGGCCAATAACCAGCGAGGAAATTGAAGCAGTCATCAAAAACCTCCCAAGACACAAAAGTCCAGGGCCAGATGGCTTCCCAGGGGAATTCTATCAAATGTTTAAAGAAGAAGCCATACCTATTCTACTAAAGCTGTTCGGAAAGACAGAAAGAGATGGAATACTTCCACACTTGTTCTATGAGGCCAGCATCACCTTAATTCTAAAACCAGGCAAAGACACCACCAAAAAGGGGAATTATAGACCAATGTCCCTGATGAACACAGATGCAAAAATTCTCAACAAGATACTAACCCATAGGATCCAACAGTACATTAACAAGATTATTCACCATGACCAAGTGGGATTTATCCCCGGGATGCAAGGCTGGTTCAACACTCATAAAGCAATCAATGTGATAGATCCTATCAACAAGAGAAAAGAAAAGAACCATATGATCCTCTCAGTAGATGCATACAAAGCATTTGACAAAATACAGCATCCATTCCTGATCAAAACTCTGAAGAGTGTAGGGATAGAGGGAATTTTCCTCAGCAGCTTAAAGCCATCTATGAAAAGCCCACAGCAAATATCATTCTCAATGGGGAAACTCTGGGAGCCTTTCCCCTAAAATCAGGAACACGACAGGGATGTCCACTCTCACCACTGCTATTCAACATAATACTAGAAGTCCTAACCTCAGCAATCAGGCAACAAAAAGAAATAAAAGGCATTCAAATTGACAAAGAAGAAGTCAAACTCTCCCTCTTCACAGAAGACATGATACTGTACTTAGAAAACCCAAAAGACTCCACCCCAAGATTGCTAGAACTTATATAGCAATTCGGCAGTGTGGCAGGATACAAAATCAATGCCCAGAAATCAGTGGCATTTCTATACACTAACAATGAGACTGAAGAAAGAGATTAAGGAGTCAATCCCATTTACAATTGCACCCAAAAGTATAAGATACCTAGGGATAAACCTAACGAAAGAGGTAAAGGATCTAAAACTAAATACTAAAACTAAAAACTACAGAATACTTTTGAAAGAAATTGAGGAAAACACAAGGAGCTGGAAAAATATTCGAAGCTCATGGACTGGAGGAATTAATATTGTGAAAATGTCAATGCTACCTAGGCAATTTACACATTTAATGCAATCCCTATCAAGATACCATGGACTTTCTTCAGAGAGTTGGAACAAATCATCTTAAGATTTGTGTGGAATCAGAAAAGACCCCAAATAACCATGGGAAATTTGAAAAAGAAAACCAGAGATGAAGGCATCAGAGCCGGATTTCAAGTTGTACTACAAAGCTGTGATCATCAAGATGGTATGGTAGTGGCACACAAACAGACACATAGATCAGTGGAACAGAATAGAGAACCCAGAAATGGCCCCTCAACTCTATGGTCAACTAATATTTGACAAAGCAGGAAAGACTATCCACTGGAAAAAAAGGACATTCTCTTCAATAAATGGTGTGGGGAAAATTGGACAGCCACGTGCAGAAGAATGAAACTAGACCATTCTCTTACACCATACACAAAGATAAACTCAAAATGGATGAAAGATCTCAATGTGAGACAAGAATCCATCAAAATACTAGAAGAGAAAACAGGCAACAACATCCTTTTTGAACTTGGCCACAGCAACTTCTTGCAAGTTACATCCATGAAGGCAAGAGAAACAAAAGCAGAAAAGACTTATTGGGACTTCATCAAGATAAAAAAAACTTCTGCACAGCAAAAGAAACAGTCAACAAACTAAAAGACAACTTATAGAATGGGAGAAGATATTTGCAAATGACACATCAGAGAAAGGGCTAGTACCCAAGATCTATAAAGCACTTATTAAACTCAACAGCAAAGAAACAAACAATCCAATCATGAAATGGGCAAAAGACATGAACAGAAATTTCACAGAGAAAGACATAGACATGGCCAACAAGCACATGAGAAAATGCTCCGCCTCACTTGCCATCAGGGAAATACAAATCAAAACCACAATGAGATACCACCTCACACCAGTGAGAATGGGGAAAATTAACAAGACAGGAAACAAAAACTGTTGGAGACGATATGGAGAAAGGGGAACCGTCTTGCACTGTTGGTGGGAATGTGAACTGGTGCAGCCACTCTGGAAAACTGTGTGGAGGTTCCTCAAAGAATTAAAAATAGATCTGCCCTAGGACCCAGCAATTGCACTGCTGGAGGTTTACCCCAAAGATACAGATGCAGTGAAACGCCGGGACACCTGCACCCCGATGTTCATAGCAGCAATGTCCACAATAGCCAAATTGTGGAAGGAGCCTCTGTGTCCATCAAAAGATGAATGGATAAAGAAGCTGTGTCTATGTATACAAAGGAATATTACTCAGCTATTAGAAATGACAAATACCTACTATTTGCTTCAACGTGGATAGAACTAGATGGTATTATGGTGAGTGAAATAAGTAAATCGGAGAAGGACAAACATTATATGTTCTCATTCATTTGGGGAATATAAAAAATAGTGAAAGGGAATAAAGGGGAATGGAGAGAAAATGAGTGGGAAATATCAGTGAGGGTGACAGAACATGAGAGACTCCTAACTCTGGGAAACAAACAAGGAGTAGTGGAAAGGGAAGTGGGCAGGGGGTTTGGTGACTGGGTGACGGGCATTGAGGGGGCACTTGACGGGGTGAGCACTGGGTGTTATGCTATATGTTGGCAAATTGAACTCCAATAAAACAAACATCTACAAAAAAAAGAAACACTAAAAAAAAAAAAACCTACACGCCAATATCCTGATGAATATAGATGCAAAAATTCTCAATAAAATATCAGCAAACCAGGCACCAGTGTGGCTCTCAGTAGGTTATGCGTCTGCCTTAGGCTCACATCATGTTCTCAGGCTCCTGGGTTCAAGTTCTGTACCTACTGAGCAGGAGCCCATTACTCCTCCTCCTGACCCTCCCCTGCCTCATGTTCTCTCTTTCTCTTGCTCTCTTTCTGTCAAATAAAAAATCTTTTTAAAAATAAAATACTAAGAAACCAAATTCAACAATACATTTAAAAAATCATGCACCATTATTTATTTATTATTTAAATAAAGAATAAGTGGCATTTATTCTTGGGATGCAAAGGCGGTTCAATATTTGCAAATCAATGTGACACATCAATAAGAAAGGATAAGAACCATAGTATCTTTTCAATACATGCAGAAAGTACAAAAAAATGATAAAACCCCTGAACAAAGCAGGGTTAGAGGGAACATACCTCAACATAATAAAGGCCATCTATGAAAAATCCACAGCTAACATCATCTTCAATGGGAAAGAATTGAGAGCTTTTCCTCTAAGGTCAGGAAAACACAAGGATGTCCATTCTCACCACTTTTATTCAACATAGTACTGGAAATCCTAACCACACAAATCAAGCAATAAAAAGAAATAAAAGGCATATAAATAGGTAAGGAAGAAGTAAAACTTTCCAGCGACAAAAACAAATGAATAAAGGGAAAAAAGAGAAAAATGAAGAAAGAGACTCTTAATTATAGAGAACAAAATGATGGTTACCAGAGGAGAGAGTGATGGGGAGGAGAGGTTAAATAGATGAGACAAATTAAGTAGTACATTACTATGATGAGCACAGGGTGATGTATGAAAGGGTTGAATCACTATATTGCATACCTAAAATTAATGTAACGCTCTAACTAATTAGAATTAAAATTAAACTTAAAAAAAGAGAAAACCAGAACTGATGATGGAAGTCAAATAGGTAGTATGCTCTTGTTAACAGGATATGGAACATTCCTTACTCAGACTTGGGGGAGAGAGGTCATGATTTGAAAGCAGAGTCCAAGGTCCTGAAGGACAGAGATCTCAAGGGGAAGGTAGGCATCCTGTCTGGATTTTGAGAGGAGGGATAATATATAGATGCTCCTCCTTTTTGAAAACCAGGGAGTGATGATTAGCAAACGGGCCAGGTGGTGTCTAGGTCAGGAGAGTGTCCTTGGTAGCAATATTGGAGTTAAGAGACAGGCATCACTTCCAAGGGTGGCTAAATTTGAGCCATTATCCCAACTAGGGCAGGCCTATAACAGTAGTTATAGGGATCCACATGAGAGGAAGTTGAAAGTAGAATGTGGGGAGAAACCCAGGGCTGATTCTGGAGGTGAATCAATGGCAGCTTCTGGGGCTTAGCCCTGGTTTCCATAGCCATAGACATGCACATGTGGGGAAGACACTGAGGAATGCTAGGCAGAGAAGCTAAGATAGAAATAATACACATGGGGCAGGAGACAGAAGAGGGACTCATCAGGTGATTTAGGAAAACCAACTTTCCTTGTCACTCTGTCCTTATCCCTTGAAACTCAGGTTATCAAAAATCTGGGCAGGATGATAATTGCATATCCTACCATAAGAATGGCCTAAGGCTTCTAAGAGACTAAAACAGTACTTCATACTAATCAGGACCACTTCAAGAGCAATATAAGCTGGATCTTCAGGGAGAGTTACCCGTGATTTCAGATGGGGACCACTGGGAAAAGCATCAGCCTTTTCCTAATGTGTCATAAGGACAGATGTTTATACATTTTAATTATAACAGCTATTATCAGTTCCAACAAATAAGACTGAATCATAAAACTACAATACTAAGAAATATCATTGTAGTGTTATGTTTTTTTGTTTTGTTTTGCTTGGCTGTTAGTGTTGCTATGATCGCTTTTTAATAGAGTAACTTAAGAGAAGACAATGCCACTTTATTCCAGCCTAGAAGAAAAACATTTTCTTCAAATCTCCGTATATATACAAGACACTGTTTTTGTTTGTTTGTCTATTTAGATTTATTTTGTGAATCTGTAAATTTTCTACTTGATTAACTGTGCTTTGATTCTCTTGCAGCCAGGCAGAATAGGGGTTGTGATGCCACACAGCATGCCAAAATCAGAAAAGAAACAAACAATGAACAAGCAAACAAACTCTGCTCAGAATCTGAAAGGAGACATTATTAGTCACTAAAGATTGCCTGCTATATTTGTGCTCATTTGTATGGGCGAAGAGCCTCTGCATGTCCAGATAGAGATCCCAAACTATTGTCTCCAAATCAAGTACTGGCTTGGCTTCACTACCAGAATGCAAATTATGTTATTTGCTGCCATTGTGTGTCAATTAAAGATAAAATGTGAATTCCTATTGCAATATGCTCCTACTGGCATAACATCTGGGCTTACCTAAAATTCATGGATCAGCTTCCAAAGATGTTGCCTGCTTACATGCTGGAGGTAGGAAGCCTTGGCCTCTCAGCAAAGCTGTGGAACATCTCTGGCAGCAGTAGAATCATGGGTATGAATGTGTATTCCAAATGTATTTTCTAAAAGGGAACTTTCTCTCTGTTCTTCCCATTTAATCTATGCTAATATTACTATTACCTGCTCAATCACCAAGATCTATAGTTTAGCACAGTGTGCTTCTTCTCTCAGTACCTCTCATCTCACTTTACAATCTGAGAGCAAATCCTATGCTTTGCTGTGTCTATTACCCACACTTATGTCATCATTCCCCCAGTTCCATCAGCCCAAAATGTTGCAATAACTTCCCAACGCTTTCCCCTGCTTTCTCCTCCCTGTCATCATTTTCCCATAATATATCTATGTTTGCCTTCAAGATCACCTTTTGATCATGGCAATCTCCTTCTCCCAAACTTTCTATGGCTTCCCAAGTTAAAGAAGTGGCGTCATGAGTAGATTGTCTCTGATGTCTGTGACTCCATGTCTGTCCTTACTGTCTACTCTGCTTGCAATGCTCTTTTCACTCACCAACTCATTCTTTCTACTAGTTTGCTCTCATTTTTCAAAACACACTTCAATTATCTCATCCTCTGTGGCACATCACCTTAAACATTCAAACAGAATCATGCCACCTGTGTGTCATATACTTTATTTATGCTGCTACCTCCATTATTTCACTTATCTCCTATTTTTATACTGTTTACCTATTTGGTAATTATTATCAAATGAGCTTTCTAAAATAGTGTTATTCAATTTTAATCTCTAACCTAAACATTGAGTACTTAAACAGGTATTTTTGTGATGAATGAATGGTGAATTAATCATTAGGTGTATATTTAAGTAAATATTTGGGACATAAAAAGGAACACTATAGCCTCTAAAATACTTAGCTGGATATAATAATTCTTACAACTTCTATTTGATATTACACTGATGTGGGTATTATCTAGGCATACCTGGGGGACAAGGTAAGCCTAATGTCCTCTTACCCTGCCACTTTCCCTGGAAGTCCTCCTATTCAATATTAGGTATAGCAAATTCTACTGAATTGCCTACATTATTCATAGAGCTGCATCTGTGTGATAAAGCAAATAATGTGTACTTGAAATAATTCTTAAGCCCTCACAGTTTATGCAAGCAAATAGTGTTATTGTCAGTGTATCTTTAATGAAAAAAGTAAAATATAGAGATGTATAAAATTCTATCCTGTTTTAATGAGGAAATTGTGTGATGTTGTGATTCACCCTCTGACTTCACCCAGTTATTTCACTTGGATAAATAGGGTAACTGCTATACAAACAATCTTCTGACCATTCGTAATACTGTAGTGGAAGATTGATCTAATAAATCAGCACTCATCAGACACCTATTATGGAGACAATGTCTATTATCCGAAGAAAAAAAAATAGAAAGTTTTGACTTTAACACTTGGGATTGCAGTCTATTGGTATAGATTAACTTCTAATTCAATACCTACAATATCAGAGAATGAGAATTCTAACAGAGAGATGAACAATTTATTCAAAGACTACAAGGATGATCAGATCAAGTCAATCTGATAGTTCTGGAATGAAGGCTTAGGATATAGGGTTTAAGGGGGAAAAAAAGAAGTTTGTCAAGCAAACAGAAGTAATTGACATTTCAGGAACAAACTGTTTAAATTCAAAGTTATATGAATAAGCTCTAGTTGAGTTCCTAGCTAAGAGTCAGTATCAACCACCAGACACATATTTGAATCATCTTGGACATGTATTCCAGTTCGGCTGATAGTTATACAACTAGTAAGTATCAAACTAGAATTTAAACGCAAGTCTTATGACTCTATGTCCAGTCCTCTATCTTCCACACCACTGCTCCTACCAAATGGAACTAGATGATGTCTAGCATAGTTTAAGACCAGTATAGCAAGTAGTTAAGATTTGGGTGACATGACAAAGTCACACAAACTTGGAAAGGAATCCCAGCAGGGCCACCTACTTATATGAACTTATATGAACTACTTATATAAACTTTTTACTATTTTAGACCTCAGTTTCTCCATTTATAAAATAGAGTTAATAATAAGCTCTATCTACCTCATAATGTTATTATGAAGGATAAATGAGTTAAGGAATATAAATAATATCCCTGACACATAATAAACACAATAAAATTATAGCTATTATGAAAGTACTACTATCTTATGATTTTTAACCTTTGAAACTCTGTCAACTTTGTCTTTAGTTCATTTTCTACCACTATGGTCTCAAAGAACATAGAGGGCCTTCACTTCTAAACAGACCTGAATATTTACTTTGTTTCTTTAATACACAATCAGCACATATCTCACAGCCAAATGTACAAACTTGCCTCAAGCAAAATCTCTCAATGTTACACAAACTGCAAGAGGCTGAGAATTCATCCAGACAACTCAAAACCAATGTTCATTATAGTTTTAATTAAATTCCATTGGGGTGTTTTATCTACCCACTTATCTGTCTTTGAAGTCTCCTGAAAGGTCAGAAACTTATCTAGCCATAAAAACTAAATAGATTTTGATGACTCTGTATCAGAAAACATTAATGCCATTTTCTTATCTCTGTGAAATAGTCTTTTCTCTACACACATTTCTAATGACTACAGGAAGCAACCTTGGTTTTATTGTCCTCAATTTACTTTTGAATAATTTCTTTTTTTTTCCCATCAGCTTTTCTGTCAAATATTTAAGTTTGTCCTCCAGGCAGTTACATGAAAAAGCAGTAGGGCAAATCTTTTCCTTTCTTCATTCTGTTGGATACTACATGAAAAATTATTTGTTTTACTTGTAATGCCCCTTCTACTTGTAATATTTAATATCACCATCTGGGAATTTCTGAGAACTAGGTAAAAGCTAGCACTGCATGCTTAAACACACAACATATCTCATATGCCTGAGGAAAACCCACAAAATAATGATCTTGTCATCCATGGCTTTCTTTGGTCAAAACTAGCTGCAAAGCATCATTGTCCACTGCTGGAACCATAATATAAGATCCACCTCATATTTGCCTAAACCAATACTCCCCTCTAGAAGGCCTTGCCTCCCCTTTTCATATATCCAGCTCCTGCCCTTTCTCCAAGGCTCAGCTAAAGACCTACCTTTGCTAAAATCTTTCTCTTCCTCTTTTGAGCTACAACAAGGCTCAGCTAAAGCCCTACTTTGCTAAAATCTTTCTCTTCCTCTTTTGAGCTACAACAGCACTGCTTATTTGCAGCATTCACTGCCACATGCTGCCTTTATTTTGCTAAATATCAAACTGTCCTTTAAGCAGTTTCCACAATACTATATATATACAGGGAGATTGCTACTAAGAATTATTAGAATTTGTCTAATTAAGAAGCACTATGTCATGGTGGAAAGAATATGGACTTTGGCAATACCTAGAACTTAAGCTCAAAGATACCATTAAAAATGCGTGAATTTGAGAAACTTAATTAACCTCCTGCTGCACCTCTGACCATTCATCTGAAAAAAATGCTATGAATAATGAGGTTAGGAGAATATTAATGAGATAAAGTGTACAATAATATGGAACTAAGTAATTGCTCAGTAAGATCACTCTTCCTTTTGTCTTAATATTTTGTGAAGAAGAAAGAGCGGAAATCAAGTGCATATTCTTAACTCAACAGGGTTATTTTCTGTGCAGTGACCAATGACTGCCACATATGCCACTATTAATGGTGATTTTCAGGGTCTTGACATGGGACATCACAAAGTAGGTTGCTCATTTTCACATAGAACAGTTGTAAGCTATTCTTTTAAAGAAACACTCAGACGTTCTCAATCTTTCTCTTATGCCACATTAAGAAAGCAATAAACATGAAATCATGAATTACAGACCAAGAACTAAAAGAAAAAGCTCAGAGATTAAAAAAAAATTCAAATTGCCAATAAATAGAAAAGTAGGCCCAATCTCACTGGTATCTTAAATATGTAAATTAAAATTTCATTTGAACAAGTTTGTCCCTCACATTTTGGCCAATTCTTAAATAAAACTGTTGGCAAGAAAGAGGAAAGCTAGGCACTATATTATAAGATTGAAGAATGAGTATTCATATCACCATCCTGAAATGTGAGCAGTCTCTATTAAAATAAATTATATGCATACCCCATGAACATGTACTGTTATATAAGTACAAGTGACAAAATATTCTATAAAAATATTTTCACAGATGTTTAAAGAAATATATTTAAGACCACACATTGCAACATTGTAATATCCAAAAATCAGAAACAATGCAAATGTCCATCAGAAGGGGAATAGTTTTAAAAAAAATGATAGTATGTTCAAACAGTAAAACACATCCAGCCATGAAAAGAATGGGGCGTATACTGACATGAACTCTACCATACATACATTGTTAACTGACAAAAGCAAATTGATGAAACCTTTTAATATAATATCATTTTACTAATCCAAGTATCTATTATCTATTTATATATACAGAGTAAAAATCTGCACGCTTTTATACTAAAATATTGACAATTTTCACCTATAGGAAGTGGGATTAGAGAAGATGAAACTTTAACTTCTAATTTTTACAATTCGATTTTTAAAATATTTTTCGTGAATATGGATTTTTCCAGTTTAAAATATTTTAAATAATTAAGTCCAACTGTCATTTATTGAGCACCTGCAATTCATCTTATATAAAGGTTAATAAAAATATTAACCCCATTAAACGAGAACTTCAACATTAAGTAAAAGAGATAAGGGGTTAGAAATGAAGTAAATAAGTATATCTGAGTATATAATACACTTTAAGTAAAAGAAGTAAATAAGTATATCTGAGTATATAATACACTTTAAATAAAAGAAGTAAGTAAGTATATCTGAGTATATAATACACTTGATGTAGTATGTTACATGCTTTAATTTAAAAAATTATTTGAAATAAGTATTGTTGTACTTATTCCATAGATAAAAATGTTGGTTGATTTGCCTATGTTTATCCAAGTAATGAGAGGTAAATGTGGTATCTAAGTTTGAGTCTATCTAGTTTCAGAGGCTATTTACTTTCTACATACTACCATGGACTTAGAAGACAATAATATAATAACATCTGAGATTTTCATATCAATATTCCTAGATTTAATATCATTCCTAAGATATAGCTATTTCATATTTTATCTGCATGTCTTGCTGTTAACCTCAATATCTCCAGCATTAATTTCTACTGATCCTTTAAACTATACTTTCTACTATGTGTATCACAGATCACAATTCTATTATCTGCCCAGCCACCCCAACTCAAAACATATTTGACATCTCCATTTCCCTCACCACCCTCCTCCCAAACCAGTCAGCCCTCAATTCAATTCTCACACTTACTGCTAAAAGGACTTGCAAAAAAATAAAAAAATAAAAGGACTTGCAGAACGCTGACAATCTTGCACCTGCTGTAATTCAGCCATCATCACATGGAGTCCTGACTGCCGTGACAGCCCCCTAACTGCCTCTTGTCCCCCCTCCAATTCATCCTCCACATAGCGGTCAGTGGTATATTTCTAAAATGATAATCTGTCTACATCACTCTTGATGTTGCAATTACTTTCTCTATACGGTCTTCAGAATAAAATCAAAATTATGCAGAATGGCATTCAACCTTATTTACAAAACTCTTTCATAGTGTCTTTCTCCCCCACATATATACGCACACTCCCACATAGAACAACCAACCCTTTCCTGAATATGCCTTGAAGTTTCACATCTTTGTGCCTTTGCAAATGCTGTGTCCTCTACCTAAACAAGCCTCTGCTGCTTTATGAAAGCCACATAATTATCCTTCAGGATTCATTTCATATGTCCTTTCTACTTGAAAACTTCATACAACTCCTCTCTTCTGGACAGCAAAAAATATCATCAGCTATTTAATTTACCCAATACATATTTTTCAAAGTTCTGGTCATATTTCTCACCACTCTGCATTATAGAGTCATTGATATCCATCCCCCTTACTAGAATGTTATGTACCTTATTCCATGTTCTAATCCTCCAGTACCCCCAAACTGCAGTGGTTGGCACATAATAGATACCCAATAAACATGTTGAACTTAATTAAGATGAGAAAGATGTTCATTTATCTATACACTCAATCAACATACTTTTGAGCACATACTATGTTCTATGCATCCTACCAAGTGTTGGAGACCCAGCATTAAACAAGAGACAAAAGATAGAAACATGGATAGATAAAGTACTCTGGGAGTTCACGGAAATAAAAAAATATAACCTATTAACTTGATTTAGTTAAGTAACAATTCAGCACTGAGTTGGTTTCCTATTGTTATCATAAAAAATTACCACGAACATAGTTACATAAAGCAGCACACATTCATTATCTTATAGTTCTGGCAGTAAGAAGTAAAAAATGGGTCTCACTGGGCTAAAATCAAGGTGTTAGGTGTTGTGCCCAAGATTGCAAATCCGAGAAACCACCAAGGAGCCTACACCGATGCAAACACACAAGGGTTTATTTACAAGCTCGAGCTTGGGTCCAAGTATACCCCAAACGGCGGAGCAGGGACTTGGACCCCGAGACTAAGAGGCGTACCAGCTTTATAGGGGCCAGTGGCCAATGGGATTGTAACATACACAGAAAGTTGCAGTCAAGTCGTTCCACATGCAGGTGGCCGATTGAATCACATTTTACCCTATAGTATCCATTTGAGCTGGCCTATTACTTTGGTCAGAATTGGCGGGCAGTTTTGGCGGGCACAAGGCGGGGTTACATTATTATGAGCCGATTTCCGATAAGGGTATGCCCAGCAGCTTGACTAGGGTGGGGTAGCGCCTTAAGCAATAAGCAGGTCATGTGGGGGTCATACAGGAGGTGGCGGGTGCAGCACAAAATGGAGTTAGTCCTGCTCTGCTTGTCCAGGGGTAGGGGATTTTTGTTAAATTTCCTGGGTCCCACATTAGGAAGGCTGAATTTCTTCTCAAGATCCAAGGAGAGAATCTATTACTTGCCTTTTTGGAAGTATCTTCATTGCTTGCATTGCATTAATTGCTCCTTCATCCATCAAGCAATATAACATCTTTAAATAAATGTCTCTGTGAATCCACTTCTTCTTCCGGTTCCTTCTTTCACTTTAAAAGATGTTTGCAATTACATTGGTCACACCTGAACATTTCAAGCTAATCACTTTACCTTAAGGTCAACTGATTAGCAACCTTCAACTCCCTAGCCATGTAATGTAATATATTCTAGGTGTCAAAGATCAGGACATTGCCAGATCAAGATATAAAAAAATTTCGTAAAAAATTTTACTCAGTATTTTTTCAGATATACACAGAGCCAGATATTAGGTGGAATGAGAAACATAGACTCCTGCAATATAGACAGATGGGCAAGTATGCAACATAACTGTAACTGCGATAAAATCTGTACTCCTTAACCTATTGCAGCTTTCTTTCCTATGATCTGCTGCACTCAATCAAAAAATAATTTTAAGTAACACTGAATTTGCAATTTACAAATCTTTCATCAATTACATTATTTTATTCTCAAAATTACCCTGAAAAAGAAAGCAAAGTAAGGAATTTTATATGAATTTTACTTTAACCATTGAACTTAAAGTCATCAGACACAGATAATGCCCTTCAAAATCAAGATCTTACATTTTCTGCATGATGACGTGTTTCCTAAGTAAGCACTCTCATCTGCTTTTTCTCTGTCCATACATTCTCAAAAGTCTGAGTGTAAGTTCTACTTTTGGGAAGATAAAATAGGCCTTTGTATAAATCTCAAGCTTTATCCAAAAATTAACTCGAAATGGGTCATGAACACAAATAGAAAATGTAAAAATGAAGGACTTTTAGAAAAAAATAATAAGAGAATATCTTCAGAATCTAGTGCTAAGTACTAGGCAAAGAATTCTTATACTTGACACTAAAAGCACAATCTATAAAAGGAAATGATAACTGTACATCATAAAAGTTAAAAACTTCTGCTCTGTGAAAGATTGTTAAAAGCTTAAAAAACAAGCTTAGACTATGAGATAATACTTGAAAATCACATATTTAAAAAGGAGTAGGGTCTAGAATATACAAATAACACTCAAAACTTATCAAAAAAAGATTAGAGAATGGGCAAAAGATATCTATAGACATTTCAATAGAGAGGACATATGTAGTAAAGAAGCATATGAAAAATATGCAACATGATTAGCAATTAGGGAAATGCAAATTAAAGCCACAATGAGATGTTACTATGTAAATGTCAGAATAGCTAGAATAAAAAATGTCAACAACCAACACTGGTGAGGATGCAGAGAAACTAGACCAATAAGACATTGCTTTTGAGAATATGAAATGGTACAGCCACTCTTGAAAACAGTTTAACATTTTCTTAAAAATCTAAATATGTAACTACCAGGTAACTCAGAAATTATACTCTTGCATATTCATTCCATAGAAATTAAGAATTATCTCCAGTAGCTACACTTGTGGTGAGCACAGTATAAGGTATAGAATTGTCAAATCACTATGCTGTACAAGTGAAACTAATGTAACATTATTCATCAACTACACATCAATACAAAAAAAAATTACCTTCACACAACAACTTGTACATAAATGTTTTTAGCATATTTATCCATAATTGCTCAAAACTGGAAACAATTCAGATATCCTTCATTCAAATGAGTGTTAAACAGTTGTATATTCACACCATGGAATACTATTCAGCAATAAAATAAAATAAACTACTGACACCCACAACCCGGAAGAATCAAGCTGAGTGAAAAATCCAATCCCAAAAGGTTATATATTGTATTACATATTATTCTATAATTATTGAAAAGACAAAATTTCAGAAATGATGAACAATTGTTACCAGTATGTGAAAGTGTGAAGGACTGGAGAGAAATAAGTGTAGCCATAAAACAACAGAATGAGAAATCCTTATGGTGGTAAAAATATTCCGTTTCTTTATTGCATCATTAACAATACATTGGTTGTGATGTTATAATATAGTTCTGCAAGCTGTTACCATTGGAAGAAATTGGGTAAAGAGTATATAAAAACTGCATTATTTTGTGCAACTGCATATGAATCTGTAATTATCTCAAAATAAAAATATTAGTTTAAAAAAGCCCAAATAATATGGTAGTTCTATTTTTACTATTTTGAGGAATCTGTCATTGTTTTCCACCATGACTGGACCATTTTGCTTTCCTAACAGTATTTAAGAATCCCAATTTCCCCAAATCCTCACCAACAGTAGTTGTACTTTGTTGTACATTCGGGGTTTTATAGATGATCACCATCTTGACAGGTATAAAATTTTGATTTGCACTTCTCTGATGAGTACTGATTGAGCATCCTTCCAATATATCTGTTCACTATTTGTATTCCTTCTTTGGATAAATGTGTACTCAAGTCTTTAGCCCATTTTTAAATCAGGTTATTAGTGTTTTGTTTTGTTTTGTTTTTTTGTCTTCTTTTCTTTTGAGTTTTAATAGTTTCTTACACCTTTTGGAAATTAACCCCTTATCTGATGTGGTTTACAAATATTTTCTTCCATTCCATACACTGTCTTTTCACTCCGTTGTTTCCTTTGTTATTGCAGAAGCTTTTAAGTTTGCATTAATCCCACTTGTCTAAATTTTTGTTTTTCCTGCCTGTGTTTTTGGTGTCATAATCATCCAATTAAATTATTGCCAAGATTAATGTCATGGGGATAGAGGAGGACTGAGGAGTTGCTAACCAAAGGACATGATGTCTTAGTTATGCAAGATGATTAAGTTCTAGAGATCTGGTGTACAACACTGTAATTATAATTAACTATATTATACATTTGAAGAGTTAAGAATATAGAACTCATTTTGTGTTCCTGTCAATATTTTTTAAGTCTGAAATCACATCACTTTGCTTTCCCTCAATGTCCTCAATTTATACAACATGACACATGTCCTATCACAAATGAATTATTTCCTTGACGAAAATGAAAACCTATTATTTTGTAGTAAGTGGCTTTCTGGAAAATGAAAAAGTCATAATGAAACTTGTTACAAATGACTGTCCCATGGATACATCACCTAAAAAAGTAGGAAGATTTGACTGTCTGAAACTTACCACAGTCTGTATTTTCCAATTACAAAGTAATATATTTGAATCAAATTATATTCTTTTTTCATAATTAGTGACTTGGACATTTTGGGTTCATGTAATTTTGATTACCTATGGAGAGTCTATTTCCCAGAATATCTTTCCACTTAACATTTCTTGGTAATAATAGAAATGTCACATCTTTTGTTAAATTATATAAACCACTGTTAAGGCAAAGAACATTAAGAGAGAACAGATCAAAGTTTGAAATTCACAATCAGTTAAAGTTACACACACACACACACACACACACACACACAGGTTTCCCAAGACCATGTCGTTTGTCTTGTTCCTTTCACCCAAGCTGACATAGCCAATAGGAGAACCTAAGGGAAACAATCCTATTTATTATTATCTAGCCATTCATTAAATAGTCAGTGATTTCTTTTTTTTTAAAGGATTTTATTTATTCATTTATGGGAGAGAGAGAGAGAGAGAGAGAGAGAGAGAGAGAGGCAGAGACACAGGAGGAGGGAGAAGCAGGCTCCATGCTGGGAGCCCGATGTGGGACTCCATCCCAGGTCTCCAGGATCACAGCCCTGGGACTGAAGGCGGCACTAAACCGCAGAGCCACCCAGGCTGCCCTAGTCAGTGGTTTCTAACAATGCACTAAGGAGTGAAAATTTTATAATTTCAAAACAGAGTCCCTGTGTTGCTGGAGTTTGTGCCAGATTAGCGTTTGTGACTGAAATGGCTGTTCTCTTGATACATGTTAACTGTTTGCACTCAGCACCAGTTCTGACCTCTACACTCTCCCTTGTTCACAGATTCCAGGAGCCTGGAAAATTTATCTTCCCAGATTAGAGTGCCAACAGGATTGTACTGTTAAATTCTAATAATGGAAGTCTAATGCAGAAGGTTAAACTTCATTAATTTTATCTATTGTTTGTTTTAGGTTTCATGTATTTCTGCTCTTCATTATTTCCTTCTTGCTACCAATTTTGAGTTTACTTTGCCCTTTTATTTCTAACTTCTTAGGTAAAACTTTAAGTCATTTATTATATATCTTTTTTATGCCATGTAAGCATCTAAAAATATAGATTTCTCTCCAAATTTCTAATATAAGCCCTCAAAACCTAAAATGCCCTCTAAAGCCTAATTAGCTGTGTACCACAGAACTTGATACATTGTATTTTTATTAACATTCAGTTGAAATTATTTTCTATTTCCCTTGTGATTTCTTCTTTAATTCGTATTTTACAAAGGCATTCATTAATCTGCCAATATTTGAGGGTTTTTTAAACCATTTTGTTCTAATTAATAGTAATCTATTTTACATCATAGTTTTCAATATTTTTAAATGTACTGAGACTTTTTTTAAAGATTGATTGATTGATTCATGGGAGACAGAGAGAGAGAGAGAGAGAGAGGCAGAGACACAGGCAGAGGAAGAAGCAGACCCCATGCAGGGAGCCAAACATGGGACTCCATCCCAGAACCCCAGGATCATGCCCTGGGCCGAAGGCAGGCACCAAACTGCTGAGCCACCCAGGGATCCCCTGTACTGAGACTTTTTTATGGCCTATCATAAGGTTCCTTTCGGTGTATAGACCACTGATTATTTTGATACTATTATTCTATCAATTGCTGAGGATAGGATGTTAAAATCTCCAGCAAGGATGAAATTATTTATTTTTCCTTTTAGTTTGGTAAATTTTTGCCTTAGACATTTCAAAGTTGTGTTGTAGGTACATATACTGTTATAATTGTTATGTCTTCCTGACATAAAATTTCCCTTTTATATCTCCCTTGGTTTCCAGTACGATATGTTATTTTGAGTTTATTGTATGTGATAACATAGCCACTTCAGCCTTCTTAAACTTACTATTTTCAAGGTCTATCTATTCTATTCTATTTACTTTAACCTATTATATCTTTGCATTTAAAATGTATTTCTTGTGGATAGCATATAATTAGGTCTTGCTTTTATATACACTGACGATCTCTATTTCATTAGTGCGTTCAGTCCACTACTACTCAATGTATTTTGATATGACTTGATTTATGCATTGTTTTCTATTTGCTTATTTTGCTTTCTTTGTTGTTGTTCTACTGTTCCTACTTGGCTGACTTATTTTAAAAAAATTTTATCTGAGTTTAACTGACATAAATGTTACATTACTTTCAGGTATACATCATAGTAACTCAGCTTCTCTATATATTATGCTATGCTCACCGCAAGAGCTACTTCATTTTGCATTTAAATATTTTTTAATTTTAACATATCTATTGGTTTTAGCTATAGGTCTTTGCACTATTTTATAATGGTTGCTGAAGGAATTATATTATACATCAATTTTTTTACGGTCCACTTAGTGTTAATTTTGTATCATTCTACATCAAATGTAGAAAATTTCAAACATATAGTTCAATTCATAACTCAATTTATAACATAACTCATCTTTTATGTTTTAGCTTTCATATGTATTGCATTTACATACTTTACATGTCAACAATATAATGGCATCAAATTTTTATGCAATTGTATATCAAGAAGTTAAAAAGAAGAAGTTAAAAAGCCTTTGATATTTATTTACAAATTTACTATTTCTGATATGCATGATCCCTTCCTAAAGACATGTGTTTCCATTGACCATAATTTTCCTCCAGTCTGAAGGAATTCTTCTATCATTTCCTCTAGTGCTAGACTCATGGCAAAAATTCTCTTAGTTTTCTTTTATGTGAACTTGTAGTTATTTGCTTCATTCTTAAGAATATTATCAGTGATATATTCTAGGAAGACTTTTATTATTTTCTTTCTCTCAAACATTCAGAGGTAGATATATAGATATATATAGATATACCTTATGGCACTCATTGATACTGATGAGCAGTCCATCATCATTTATTCATTGTTCCCCTGTATGCAATATGTCATTTTTTCTAGTTCGTTTCAAAATATTCTTTATATTTTATTTTCATCAATTCGTATATGATTTGACTAGGAATTTTTCTTTGTATTAACCATGACAGATTCACTGAGCTTCTTATATGCCTTCCATCAAGAATTGGATGGATGTTATACTATATGTTGGCAAATTGAACTTCAATAAAAACTAAAAAAAGAATTGGAAATCATCACCTGTTCTTTCTTCAGACACTGTTTCTGTCCCAGTCTCTCCTTTTTTTCTAGAACACCTATCTACATTTAAGCGGAGACATTTCTTTTGTGTTCCTAATGCTTTGTTCATTTATTTTTCAATACTGTTGGCTATGCTTTTTATATTAAATATTTTTATTACAGCTTCAAATTCACTGAATTTTTCCCACCTCATTCTTTGGTTATTCCCATCTAGTGATTTCATTTTGTTTCTGATACTATATTTTTCAGTTCTTCTCTTTCATTCTTTTTTGATAGCTTTTTGTTTCTCTGCTGAAATTTCTGAATTTCTCTTTCAACAAACATTTCCTTTACATCTCTGAGCACAGTGATAATAGCAGATGTATTTGATTTCTAGAACTGCTATAAGAATCACAAACTGAGTGGCTTAAACAATGAAAATTTATTGTCTCACAGTTCAAGGTGTCAACAGCTTAGTTCCTTGTAAGAGCTGTGAGGAAGAATCTGCTCTGTATCTCTCTCCTGGTTTGTGGTGGGTTGCTGGCATTTGGCATTCTTTGGTTTATAGATATAAGTCTTCATGTTCACATGGTATTCTTCATTTGCATGCCCGTTTGTTCAAATTTCCCCCTTGTAAGATACTGGTTATATTGGATTAGGGCTCACATTCACAATCTAATTTTAAATTGATTACTTCTAAGATGACTTTATTTCCAAACAAGTCACATTTTGAAGTTCTGGGTATTAGGACTTTAATATATCTTTTTGAAGGGAATGCAATTCAATCCTTAATAGCTGGTTTGAAATCCATGTCTGCTAATCACAACATCTGGGTTTCATCTCAGAACACTGATCGGAGGTTTTTTTTCCAATGCAGAATAAATATTTTGCTACATTTTAATATGTCAGGTGGTTTCATATTGTATTCTGTAATCATGACAATATGAATTATAAACAATAACAATATGCTTTGGTTCTATTTTCTGAAGTGTTGGTGTGTGTGTGTGTGTGTGTGTGTGTGTGTGTGTGTGTTTTAGCAGCCAATTAACTTGGCTGGCCTCAAACTGTATACTCTGTCTACTTTTTTGCAGGCAATTGTTCTTTTAGCCTAAACTAAGATTCTTGGGGTCTGTTGTACATGATCTGATTCAAGGGCCATCCAGGGATTTATATAGGTTAAACAACAAATTGTGGTCACCCCGTCTAGTTATCTCCTTTCTGGGATCCCCCTCACTTTCTATTAGCTATGGTTGCCCTAAAGTCTGCCTGGTTTTGATGCCAATAAGACTGTAGGTTTTCACTGCCTGACATGGCACAAAATTGAAACATGCTTTCAGGCTGAAAGCCATAAAAATGTGATATTCACCCAATACTGCCCCTTCCACCAACGGTGGACACCCTCTAGTATGTCTCTGCTTTGGGTTGTTCTCCAATTCTCTTACATATTTTTCTTTCTGTTTTTAAAAATATTTTTCCAGAGTTAATATTTATTATCTATGGAGAGGTTGATCTAATAGTGTGTACTGGCTTAACCAGAATCAGGCACATGTGAATAGCAGAATCAGAGCAGGAGCTATTATTTGTACTAAAAAATGTATTTCAATTTCTTATTGCTTTTGTATCAAAATCTTTCAAAACTCAATGACTAATATCAGAAAAGACCTATACCCATTTCTTTGGGTAAATGTCCAAATAGCCAGCAAGACCCAGAGAATAAATTCTCATATATTTAAGCCAGTAGTGTCTAGACATCCTCAAGAGTAAAACCATCATCATCATTATTATGGTATTTCCACTGTGATCTCTTGTGTGACTTGTTTTTAGAAGATTCAAAACAGTGGCTTTTTATTTGCCTTTCTTACAGTAGATCCTTAACACTATCTTGAAATTCATATCTACTTATACCTTAGAACCTTATAAATTTATTAATTTATAAATACAGGTTTCCCCTGCTATCTCAGAGTGTTCCAATCAAATATTTTGTAAGCCAAATGGCTTATAGTGAAGAAGCACTTACTATTAATTCATATGGTAAAATTTTTGAGCATTCCCAAATCCCTTGAATAACTTCTCTTAGGCTTTTCTGATCCTTAGGACACATCTTGCTAGTGGATACACATAATGAATTGAGATAAAGCACAGGTGCACACAGACAGTTGAAAGCTGTGACAGATTGATGCTAAGAGGCTGAGTGTAGTTCCAAGGGAAGGAGCCTGGTGGTGCCATTCTTACTGCTCCACATGTGCACTGCCTGTATAATGACAAGCTACAAAACAAACATTAAACATTACTTTGCTTCTTGCATTTTTACATAAAAGTGAATATCCTATTTGGATTTCTTTCATTTAGCAAAAACAGATACTAAGGTAAGTCTTTCATAAAATCAAAGTGGTGTAACACAAAATTTCAAAAAGTGGGAGATAGCTATAGATTATTTTTCAGGCTCTCTCTTTTACCTCAAATTATATTTATGTTGAGTGTAATGAGTTCCATGGCATAGCTTCAAATTTTAACCACAGTTTTCAACATTTACTAAAGTCTTATCTTTCCCTTGTCTGCAATATTTCATAAATAAAACATTTTTACAACCTTAGGAGAATTTATAAGTACATAAGGAGAAGGAGCGAACAACCCAGCTGAACTGAGATCTGATAGACTAACATTTTTCACTATCTTAGTAATTCACAGCTCAGTATTCAGGTTTCTGCTTCAGCAAGAGAACAAATTGCCATTGTAGCATTTATTGAGTATTACAATTCCATGATTTCTTTTCTGTATCTTCTACAAGAAGAACATAAACTAAATTGTCATTGCATCTCTGGTACCTAGCAGAGTAGGCCTTTATTAATATTTGTTCAATGAAAAGATAAAACCAAGAATACTAAAACTCTACGACTTTAAAAAGTTAAAACCTTTGCTTTTAATATCAGTAGTTGTTATGATAGGACATATACATGAGGAGGTGAGTGGGTATGTGTGTCGGAGTTGGGTCTGATTATAAATACATGCATAAAGATGAATAATTTTACAAGCCATAAATGTCTTGGATGACTACATTTTCTAAGTACTTGTACTCTAAAAAACACTCCTGCCTATGTGATAACCTATAATATTTTCCTAACATGCCCACCTTCTAGCTTTTTCTTGATATAGCCTAAAAAAGTAAGATACTCCCAAGCTGTGTTTTACAGAGAACTCTATGAACTTTAAAATATTCTGAAATGAGTTAATTGGAGAAGGACAAACATTATATATTCTCATTCATTTGGGGAATATAAATAATAGTGAAAGGGAATAGAAGGGAAGGGAGAAGAAATGGGTAGGAAATATCAGAAAGGGAGACAGAACATAAAGACTCCTAACTCTGGGAATTGAACTAGGGGTGGTGGAAGGGGAGGAGGGCGGGGGGTGGGGGTGGAGGGGTGACGGGCACTAAAGGGGGCACTTGACGGGATGAGCACTGGGTGTTATTCTGTATGTTGGCAAATTGAACGCCAATAAAAAATAAATTTATTATTAAAAAAATATTCTGAGGTTTAAACTCAGACATCTATTGGAAATTATGGCCCTGACCACAGACATGTCACCCACCAATCCACTAACACAAGAATACTTTTCTTCAGGTATAGCTCCCATCATATCACCTCCTTGCTTAGAATATTCATTTCTTCCCCACTCTAATATACACAACTCGAACTTCTTAAATACCCTTCTCTTTGGGCCCAGCCTTCTCCTTTCACCCATTCATTAGCTAAGATCTGAGAAAGGTACTTACCTTCACTGAACTTCAATGTCCACTTTCATAAGTGAAAATACTAATGTTTGTATCAAATGTATCAGTATGAAACACAGTAGGTATTTAATCAATGACAGCTATTAATGTGATTACTATAATTTATCTTAACTTCTCTCTCACAAATCAATCTGAATTATGAACCATTTATCCAAAACATGTCCTCTATCCTTAACAAAATTATTAAAATTTAGACTACTGCTAAGAGCCACTATCTAATATTTTCCTTGGGATCTCATCAAAACAATAATAATCAACAGGGAACTGAATGTAATGGCACCTTGTTTGGGTTGATGGAGAGCTCAATTGTAAGAAAACATGATCTATAGAAAATAAGAAGCATTTAACACTGCTATTAAAGAGCTTCAACTCATAACACAGATAACATTTAATACTTCTCAGGAGGACTGCTTTCAGGCTGCCACCAAAAAACAAACAAACAAACAAACAAAACAAAACAAAACAAAAACCTCATTGACAAAGCAGACACAATCTATGTGGCATTTTACAATTGTACATTTTAATTTAAATTCAATTAGCCAGCATATACTACATCATTCGTTCAGATGTAGAATTTAGTAATTCATCAGTTGAATATAACACTTCCATGTTCATCACATCATGTACCTACCTTAATGCTCATTACCCAATTACCTTATCCTTCTACCCACCTCCCCTCCAACAATTCTGTTTCTTTCCCATAGTTAAGAGGCATGGTTTGTCTCCCCCTCTGATGACTTCCCATTCCATTTTCCTTCCCTTTCCCTATGATCCCCTGCACTTTCTTATATTGCTCATATTAGTGAAACTATATGATGACTTTCTCTGATTGACTTATTTGCTCAGCATACTACCCTCTAGTTCCATCCAAGTCAATGTAAATGGTAAGATTTCATTCTTTCTGATGGCTGAATTATATATATATATATATATATATATATATATATATATATATATGAATTATATATGATATATATATCTCACATCTTTATCTATTCACCTGTCCATGGACATGTCAGCTCTTTCTATACTTCTGAATTTATGGACATTGTTACTGTGAACATTGGAGTGCAGGTACCCCTTTGAGTCACTATATTTGTATCTTTGGGGTAAATACCTAGCAGTGCAATTGCTGGGTCATAGGGTAGTTCTATTTTTTCACTTCTGGAGGAAACTTCATGCTCTTTTCCATAGTGGCTGTACAAGCTTGCATTCCTACCAATATTGTAAGAGGGTTCCCCTTTCTCCACCTCCTTGCCAACATTTGTTGTTTCCCATCTTATTAACTTTAACCATTCTGACTGGTGTAAGGTGGTATCTCATTGTGGTTTTATTTGTATTTCCCTCATGCCAAGTGATGTGGAGCATTTTTTATGTATCTGTTGACTATTTGTAAGTCTTCTTTGGAGAAATGCCTGTTCATGTCTTCTGCCCATTTCTTGACTGGATTTTTTTCTTTTTTGGGGTGTTGAGTCTGACAAGTTCTTTGTAGATCTTGGATACTAGCCCTTTAACTGATTTGTCATTTGCAAATATTTTCTCTCGTTCTGTAGATTGCCTTTAAGTTTGTTGACTGTTTCCTGTGTGTAGAAGCTTTTTATCTTGATGAAGTCCCAATAGTTCGTTTTTGCTTCTGTTTCCCTTGACTTTGGAGACACGTCTAGCAAGAATTGCTGTGGTCGAGGTTGAAGAGGTTGTTGCCTGTATTCTTCTCTAAGATTTTGATAGATTCCTGTTTCACAGTTGGCTCCTTTATTCATTTTGAGTTTATCTTTGTGTATGGTGTACATAAAAGGTCCAGTTTTGGGGATCCCTGGGTGGCTCAGCAGTTTGGCGCCTGCCTTTGGCCCAGGGAGTGATCCTGGGATCGAGTCCCACATCGGACTCCCTGCATGAGACCTGCTTTTTCCTTTGCCTTTGTCTCTGCCTCTCTCTCTCCCTCTGTGTTTCTCATGAATAAATAAAATATATTTAAGAGGTCCAGTTTCATTCTTCTGCATGCAGCTGTCCAATTTTCCCAGCACCATTTATTGAAGAGACTTTTTTCTATTGGATATTCTTTCCTGCTTTGTCGAAGATTAGTTGACCATAGAATTGAGGGTCCATTTCTGGGTTCTCTATTCTGTTCCACTGATCTATGTGTCTGTTTTTGTGCCAGTACCATACCTTCTTGATGATTACAGCTTGTAATAGAGCTTGAAGCTCAGCACTGTGATGTCATCAGCTCTGGTTTTCTTTTTCAACATTCCTTTTGCTACTCAGGGTCTTTTCCGGTTCCATACAAATGTTGGGATTATTTGTTCCAGCTCTGTAAAAAATGTTGATAATGCTTTGATAGGGACTTCACTGAATGTGTAGATTGCTCTGGGTGGCATAGCCATTCTAACAATATTTATTCTTCCAATCCATGAGTATGGAATGTTTTTCCATTTCTTTGTGTCTTCCTCAATTTCTTTCATAAGTGTTCTATAGTTTTTAGAGTACAGATTCTTTACCTTTTTCGTTAGGTTTATTCCTAAGCATCTTATGAGTTTTGGTACAATTGTAAATGAGATTTGTATCTTTTTCTTACTTAAACTATATGGAACTAAATTTCTGTAAGTTGAATCATCCCCCCAGAAAAAGACAAATCTACAAAGCTGCTCTTCTGCCACAGGAAATGCTAGGATTAATAAGCTTTCTCTTGAAACCCAACCAATAGGCAGTCATGTAACATGTAAGTATTATGTTCCCATTATTACTCACTGAATCTTAACCTGACACAATAGCTATAAAGTCTCTCTGCATATCCCCCATAACAATGAACCCACTTAATGAAGTTTAGGTATAGATACCAGCATGCAAAATTGTCCAGAAGGATTCATTCCTGGCCAATAATGACTAGATACATGCCCAGAAGAATGGCACAGGGATATATTCATTTTGAAAATATTTGTATTCAGGGACTCCTGGGTGGTTCAGCAGTTGAGTGTCTGCCTTCAGCTCAGTGCATGATCCTAGGTGCGGGGATCAAATCCCACATTGGGCTCCCTGTAAGGAGCATGCTTCTCCCTCTGCCTATGTCTCTGCCTCTCTGTGTGGGTCTCCCATGAATAAATAAAAACTTTAAGAAGTAATAAAATAAAAGTTTTTTAAGAAAATATTTGTATTCATTATGTATTATGTTCAGGCTTAAACTAGGCATAGGAGACATAAAGGAGACCAAGGCACAGTTCTTGACCTTAAGGAGTTCATAGGCTAGGATATAATAGTAAAGTGAAAATATAAACACAATATGACAAATACAACCATGTGGGATGAGGGGTGGGGGCAGTCATAGAACATTTCTGAAAATAGAGAAAAGCTAAAATGAAAAGGATATTTAGGGGTTACTAAATGAAGTATATGTTTGTATTAGTACTGGAATAGAGCAGGAATTGGTAATGATAGAGTGTTTTGAACAGAGTGTTCTATTCAGAGTGAATAACATGTGTAAAGTCTTAGCAGGTAACACTCAACTAGGCAAAAGGAACAAAATTTAGATAAGAAAGATATTGTTCTGGAAGTTCTCAGTCTGTGTCTTCCCTACAAACGAATGAATTAAAACATGGCAAGTTGAGTTCTATAAGATAGAATGAAAAATGTTCATTAATGACATTTAACATTTAACACTTCCTGGAAAATCAAGAAAAGTTTTACAGAAGAAAAAGGTAACATTTAATTTGAATCTTCAACCTTCAAATGCTCTGTTCCCAAGCAGATTCTTTTAGAAGCTGGGCAAGAACACTAATGATTCTAGTATATAATTATCTTAAAACGGGTTTCTGAGTAACATGAAAATAAGCATGTGTTTCCAAAATAAGTTGAAAACAGAAAAAAAGCAAAGGCTACTGTTGAATCAAGAGAGTAAAAGATGAAGTGTTTCTGTTTATTAGTGCATCAAAAAATGAAAATTGTGGAATCATGGAAATATTAAATATCATAAGATCAGAAATTAAATAATGACTGTTCATTCACTGAGTTATTCAATTGATATTTAATGCATGCCTACTACAATGCAGGTATTTTGGACATAGGGATATAGACACAGAGGTTATGAAGATAATACCTTCCCCCAAGGCTGACACAAGTAGCAAAGGAGAGACTCATGGAAATATACGAAGTACAATGGGGTGAGTAAGTTCTATGAGGGGGATGCACAGAAGACTCAGAGGCACTGAAGCAAGCTTTGAGGGGTAGGGGAACAGAGTCGGGCTAATAGGTCAGAGAGAATTTTCTATAGGAGACAGTGTTATAAAAGAACTTACAGTGCTGCAGGTGGCAGGTCACCAAATTTGAGAATGTAAAATAAATGAAGAAATCCATCATTTACTGCAGTCAACATTCTGGTATCTGGGTGAATATGGAGTCAGGAAGTGAGTGATAAAGGTCCAGGTATGTCATAATATAATCAAGGCTCTGCCTGAAGCAGGTGTCTTTTGACCTTCCTTCTCTAGAAGGTGATCGACAAGTTTACTCTGACAGTCAATGACAGATGGGGAAAGCAAAGCCTGAGGCACTGAAAGTCGAATCATATTTATTTGCCTGAATAATCCTACTGTTTCTCTGGAACCCTGCAGAAATGGCAATTCAAAGACATTTCAATTTCTAGTGTTCAATGTTTTCACTAGACTAACTATAGAACAAGATATCACTTAATTGGGGTGGGGGGAGCCTAAGGTATTTGTGTAATTGGAAATCTGCAGAGAAAATGCACAAAATGAGAAAAATAACCTTAAGTTGCTATTTACCCAAGATGAATAGTTCAGTACAGGGACTGTGTTGGGCTAATGTAAGAATATGGAAAGACGTTGACTTCTTCTAGGTCCATGGAATGAACCTCACCTTTTAACCTAGGGAAAATTAATCTATTCAAAAGTCATTTCATCTGAACCAAACACACTTAAATATGAGCATATATTGCAACAATGAAACTAGTATCTTCAGTTGTGCACTCTTTTTCACACATATCTTTAGAGCCATTCTGTGTCATAGATTTTATTAGACCCATTTTCCAGATGTTCAAGTGAGAAAAATAAGCCCCTGATAGATAAAATGACTTTGTTCAAGAACCTATAGATATGAAACGACAAAACTGAGATTTAAATTTAAAAAAATCTCTACACAAATCCAAGTTGTTTCTCTAGTTCTTGCTTTGTTCAGAAGTCATCATCCTAAAGAATAAAATCACCACTGAAAATGCTGTTTTGAGGAGCAAGAATTTAAGAGAATCATATAATATTACCAGTTATTTTCTTAAGAAATGGTTGGTAATAATGTTGAAAAAAATAAAAGTAGCAAAACTATGTTACAAGTTTTAAAAATATAATGTTACTTAAAAGGTAATGTTATCAGAGCAACTCCATATAAAAAATATTATTATATGGGCCTTGGAAAATGTTGGCTATTTCAATAAAAATAAAAATAACAAATAAAAATCAAACTAAAGTCATGTATCTCTTAGAAAGATAAACTAAAATAATATTCTATAATGGATATAATAATATTTAATTCAAAGTACTTTTTTAAAAGTACTGTGCTTAATCTGCAGCATTTGATTCATTGACTACTTTCTTCTACTTGGAATAGTCTCCTCTTTTTGTGACATTTCTTATTCTTCTCTTACTTTCTGGACCATTCTTTTTAAATCTCTTCTTATGGATCCCCTCTGCTTTTTCCTGTTCCTTAAGTGCAAATATTCTCCTTAATCCTTTCTTGGACTATTACTCCTCTTACTACATATGATTTTGTTTACTACTTCTAATGTCAAAGTTGTAAGTTAAAATGACATACTACTCTAATCCAAATTCATATCCCCAACACAAGGTCAGCATTCCAATTCTTCTCTCTTACTCATCAATCTGTACTCTTTCCAGTGCAATTTTTTTGTCCAGGTACGTTGAGAATAGTACGTTGAGAACTCAAAATTAGACTCCTAGAAGTACACTGGATTATTAGTAGGTGACTGAAAACTCAGAAACCAAACAAGCCCAACTGTGAGATGAGGACATCCATCATGAATTCAAGGAGCTTCGACAGAGTTGTTGAGTCTGAACTGCCCTCCTCTTCTTAGTCATATATCCATCCTCAGCTATGGCTTGTCTACTTTAAAACAGAGCTATGATTTCTATACTAGGCAATTCCTTATCTCCCCTTAGATTTGTAAAGACCAAAGCAAAATGCAGCTGTTGAACACATTTCCCTTTGCTTAGCCTATGTCTCTAATTCCCCATTCTCATTTTTCAGCAAACCAATTTTCCTTTTACCGTCTGTCTCCTATAAATACATTTGAGAAATCTTTTCTTGCTGATTGAATTAGGCCCTGAAAATTAATACTCTAGTTTTTTTTTCTTTCACTTCCACTTATCTCTTAAAATTTTTTCAGCTTCCTTGCTTTTGAATCTCCCCAATTCTTTTATCGAAGAGTTGTGGTTTTCTTTTAAGGCATCCTATTTTCTAGAGCTGCTTTGTGGGGGAGTGGCAGAGAGAAAATTATCTTTTAAATGGTCTTATCAGCAAATATTAATGTTTTTAACTAAAATTCATTAGTTTTTCACTTTAATTTCAGTGCCCTCAGCCCTACCATAATTTAATATAAATCCTACTAATATACATTTATTTATTCACCCAAAATCCACTTATTGAAACTATAATGTGTTACAGACTATATTAAATCTTAGACATGGTAAGATAAACTACACAAGAAAACTTTCTCAAGAGTCTTAGAATGTTGAGGAAAAAATATGTGAATAGATACTGTAGAATGAATGAGCATATTAATTATTAATAAAATGATGTAGGTGATCACATAAGAGTATAACGAAGAGAAGTAGTTGGGTGGAGATGATATCCTAGAGGACATGCTCCATGTGGAGTTTTCTGTACAGACCAAAGATAAAGGTGTGTTTGAGGTAGAGGAAGCAGCATTCTTAAGGCCACATATGTTCACAGTGGATGATTTAGGAGTATCTGGCAAGCTTAAGACATCCCCTTGTCCTCTGCTAAATATCTTCCCTGTCTATGACATTAACATAGGTGTAAACCCCAGAGCCAAGTTTGCACTTCATGACCCATACCACACTCTTGGCCATATATTCTTGGACCAGATAAACTAAGTTAGGCGAATATAATTTATTTTCCAAATAAATTTGATGTGGAACCTTAGGGAAGTCATATCACTCTCCATATATGGCTGTAACTTTAGCACACGAAGTCAGTAGGTCTTAAATTGTAGCTGTGTCCCACTATATGGATGGAAGTTACAGAAAGGGAAAAGAATAAAATAGACACAGACAGTAAAGTGGAAGAGAGCAGTATGGGTCCTGACCACCTTCCAAATATGTATTTTAGTCCTTTTGAGACCTAATTATAATCTAGCTCAAAGGTTCTGGGAGATGGACCTATGTCCTTAAAATAAACTTCCCCTTTCTGGCTTAAGAAAGCCTGAGCTAGTTTCATTACTGATAGCTAAAGAGTCCTTACAAGTATTAAAAAATATGAGCCAACCATTTCAAGCTTACAATGGCCAAAGTAGGACAAAAAGAGAAACAAAATAAATAATGTAGTATTGGATTGTAACCTGAAGTATAAAATGAATATTCAAGATGTGGTTTATGTATACAATGGAATATTACTCAGCCATTAGAAATGACAAATACCCACCATTTGCTTCGACGTGGATGGAACTGGAGGGTATTATGTTGAGTGAAATAAGTCAATCGGAGAAGGACAAACATTATATGGTCTCATTCATTTGGGGAATATAAATAATAGTGAAAGGGAATAGAGGGGAAGGGAGAAGAAATGGGTAGGAAATATCAGAAAGGGAGACAGAACATGGAAGACTCCTAACTCTGGGAAACGAACTAGGGGGTGGTGGAAGGGGAGGAGGGTGGGGGGTGAGGGTGACTGGGTGGCGGGCACTGAGGGGGGCACTTGACGGGATGAGCACTGGGTGTTATTCTGTATGTTGGCAAATTGAACACCAATAAAAAATAAATTTATTATTATAAAATAAACAAAAACCAAAAAAATAAAACGAATATTCTTAAGACCAAACTGATATAAACACAGAACTAAATTAAAAAAATAGATAAATAGGGGCGCCTAGGTAGCTCAGTGGCCTAGGTGGCTCAAAGGCAGATGCTTTGGCTCAGGGCATGATCCCAGAGGCCTGGGATGACATTCCACAGGGAGCCTATTTCTCCCACTGCCTATGTCTCTGCCTCTCTTTTTGTGTCTCTCATGAATAAATGGGTAAAGTCTTTTTAAAAATAGTAAATTGAACACCAATAAAAAATAAATTAAAAAAAATTAGATAAATAGACAAAAAAAATAGATAAATAAATTTAAAAAAACAAACGTGGTAAAAGAGATGAATCACACACAGAAATTCCTAATAATATATATTGATACTGTTCCCTCTAGGTGATAGGGCTCAATCTTCCTCTCACCTTTAAATACAGGCTGACTTAGTGACTCAGTTCCAAAGAATATAGAAAGGAAAAACTACTAGTATTATAGTGCAGAAACCTGGCAAACCAATATATCAAGGTTAATATAAGCTATACTGATAGCATGTTCTTCTTGATATAATGTGATAAAAAATTCACCTCCTCGAGTATTCTTCACAAAACCCTCATAACTCTAGTATAACCATAAATAAAAACATTCAAACAAATACAACTGACATTCTACAAAATGCCTGACCATTATTCCTCAAAATTCTCAAAACCATAAAGTACAAGGAAAATCTGAGAAACCATTATATACCAGACAAGAATAAGGAGACAAGATGATTACATGCAATGTGGTATCCTGGATGTGATCCTGGAAAGAAAAGGATATTAGGGGTGAAATTGGTAAAATCTTCATGAAGAATAGATTTAAATTACTAGTATTGTACCAATATTTGCTCCTTGCTGTGAGATATACCATGGTAATGCAAAATACTAATAGGAAAAAAGGGGTGACAGTATATGCAAACTCAATTCTATCTTTGCAAAATTTCTGTAAATCTAAAAATATTCTGAAGTAAAAAGATTTTTTAAAAGATTATTCCAAAGTAAAATGGATTTAGAAACGCTAGAATGAAAGATTCCTAATAAGAGCAGGGCAGCAAATACTGAGACACAGTAAGTGAAGACCAAATTTAGGTAATTGTTTTTCCCATACAAGACAATGAGAGCTCAACAAAGGATGAAACTATTAAATCTGTCTTTTAAAAACAGCATTCTGGTGTCTTTACAGAAAATGTATTTGAAGGGAGGCAACGCATGGAGAAGAGAGCATAGTTGTGGAGGCATTACAAAGTCCAGGTGAAAGATTTTGAGAATATTAATTAGGGTATCTTTGTTGATATGATAGTAACCACTAAAACCTAAGGCCCAAATAAAAGCCCATTCACTCAACCAGTCATGTGTAAAGTCACAGAAGGCAATTTTTTAAAGGCTGGAGAGATACCTGATATATGAGGGGAGATCCCGGCTCTGAGACTCTATTATTGGTCTGAGATCATTAAGGAGGTTTAATTTTCTTTATTGATTTTTAAGAAGCACTTCAATTCACCTTTAAATATTCTTCTCTTCTTCCCCTTTACATTATAAAATTTCCATCAAAGGTCCTTAGGGCTTTCCACACACTCCTTCAAAATCAACTTCCTTTAATGTTTCTTCCACTTAGCATTTAAAGTCTAATAATATTTCGGTCATTGCCATTCCCCAAAGTCTAGCCCATTATCATAGTTGGCTTTTTTCCTAGGATGTGTTTAGAATTGCAACTGGCCACAGCTAGGAGGAGCAGTCAGATCCCTCAGTGTGAATCTAAGAAATCCAGCTCTGTTCTCAAACTCTCTCTTCTGTAGTTGGTGCCTAGGTGTTCTGATCAATATCTGAGTAATTAAAATTTCTCATGATCAAAGTTCTGACCTTTGCATTGGCCCTGCTTATCAGTAAAAACATGTCTTGATCTCCCTGTCGGTAGCTGCCTGGAGGTTTGTACAGCAATTTCTCTAAGCCTCTGCCTCCCTCCCCTGTCCTTGACTTTGGTTCAAGCTGTGTCTGCTGTGTCAGCCAAAATCATGTTGTAAATGCCCTTGGCTGCCTCAGCTAATCCTCAACCAGCACCACCTCCCTTCCCTCTCCTATAATGCTCCCCACACACTTTGTCATCTACCATTTAAAATTGTCTGTTATTTTGCTGGTTCAGCCCTGTACCTGATACTTGGTTGGTTTTCCTTTTATGAATCTTTAAAAACATGGAAATGAAATACAAGAGTCCAATTTTACATGCTCTGGGCATTTATAAAGAAAATGTGTTATTTGCCAACATAGACACTGACAGTTCTTTCTTCATGGTGAGTATTGTCATTATTCTGAGTCTCCACCTCTTCACCCATAAAAAAATTAACATTCCCTTCAATGCTGAAATTTCTTTGACAACTAACTGGGGTTATTATGTGGTCTTGGTTTATACTGACCCAATAATTATCTAATGAGTGGCTCCTATCATCAGGTACGGGGGAAGGTACCAGGAAAAAACAGTACATCAGAGAGATAGTAGTGCTACCATCATGGGCTTAAATTTCAGTAATGAAGAAAAACAAGTAAACAGTCAAAATAAAAGTTGTAGATAAATAAGTATGTGCACAGCTAATATATAAGAACTGTACTGATATATAAGAACTGCCTTACCCCAGACAGATCACTGGAGACCAGAGAAAGTTATAGACCAATCCAAATTCCCATGTATGTTGAATTCCAAGAAAACCAATGCTATCCTATCAAAACAAACAAAAAAGATAATCACTCAACAAGTTCTGAGGGTCCCCCTTCCTAGACCTCAGGGACACTGAGATCATCTCTACACTTCAGCCCACTTTCTACATTGGATTTTTATGCTCAAAGTCCAGAACCACTCCTCTAAAGACTTTCTCAATCTAAACCATAAAAAAAAAAAAAAAATGTTTAGCAGTTCAGAATTCCTTAGAAAAGTCTTAAAGTCACCTGTGGACTGGACTCCACTAACATTTTTTAATTCCAAGTTCCAAGTACTGTGCTGGCATATCTATCAAATTTCAAGCCAAGTTATCCCAGATAGATTGGCAACAGCTGCTCCATAAAACAGTGGGGCTGCCCTAATCATCAACTAATTTGGTCTTCCAAAATACTTATTGACCATCTACTGGATAATAAGAACAATGTGGATAAGTGAATTTCAGAATCTATCCATGTAATCTGGTCAACTTGCAAATTCAGGACAACGCAAAATGTTCAATCAAAAAAAGAACAAATGGATGTAGTTCTTAAGTAAGCATGGTCTACATCATACAATGCTATAGACAGAGCAGACCTAAAAGTTTATTGATCCCTCATTTAACCTAGAGAAGAGAACTCAGGCTAAAGGACTTAATGTTGTATGGTTAAATGACAAAGCCCAGACTAACATCACTATATCCTGAATCTCATGTTGTAAAAGAACAATAAAAATAAAAATAGTTCATACATTTATTGAATTTATTGATGATTATTAAGCTCAAGATACTCTCTATGGCTGTCCCTCCCTATCTCATTGCACTGTGATAAATATTAAATGTAATAATGAATGTGAAAAGAGATCTGAAGTGTTCAGCTCTCAACAACTTGAATCATTTAAATCACTACAATAGTAACTGGAATATTTGAATCATAACATGCTCCTCCATTCGTATCAAGGGCCAATAACACAAAGTTCCCTAAAAATATTTACTAAATGGATGAACTTGTAAAACAATGAAAAGAACACAAAAATTCACCAGAGAAATAATTTTATGAGCTGTCTATTCATATCTTCTTGTTTTGTTTGCCCTCTTATTTCAGTGTAATTGAGCAGACATTTTATTTGCCTCTACTTTTCACTCAGCATGAAATAGCACACTGAGCATAATAAATAATATATAGCTATATAATCATATCAAAGTAGAGTATGCATCAAAGCCTAAAGAAGAAGCTCTTCAATATTTTGCATAATCATATGCATCAGAGATTAAAAAAATATGAAATAGCTGTGTTGGGAAAGAAAGGCAGAAATTTGTTCATATAAAGTTGTATTCTATTTTACTAATTATTTTTACATGGAATAAAATAATAGAATGTTAGATTTAGAAACAAGATGAGAAATCACATAAACCAATTCCATCAATTTTTGAGATGAGTTTTGAAGAAGTATATTTCTTATCTTCAGACAGATACCAAATCTGTTATCCAAGAGTGAACACAAGTCAGATTGGCTTCAAACACAATGTTTGAGAATATGGTTGACTTTATATCTTCACAATTTTGTATAAATCAAGAAGTGCCATTGCTATGGCCTCCGAAACTGTAAAGACTAGATTGGGAAATCCATCCCTCCAAAAAGCAAAAAAATATGTACTTAAAATGATAATATCTAATAACAATGGCAAACATTTATTGTGCTTCCTCTATGCAAATAATGGTAATTGCTCAGTTAATCCTCATGTTAACTCAATCAAATGAGTAACATTAATACTAGCATGTTATAGATGTGAAAACTAAATCACCCAGAGATTAAATGGCCCAGCTTCTGAGCTCCAATATCTTTCCCTGATAAGAAGGCAAGAAAGTTTCTCTACTTTTAAGAACTCATGTGATTAGGTAATCATTACAATATAGAGTAGGGACAGCAAAATATCCTACAGACTGAGAAAAAAGTTTGAAATCAAAATATGAAGCAAGCCATTCCATATCACTTACACAGCATTTTATTCAGGGTAATGGTGACAGTGAAGGATAAGCAGACAAATGCTCTGGGCACTACAAAGCTATTCCCCACCCTATTTGGACCTTAATCCACAGGCTTTATAGAGTGAGGGGCATTATGGTGATGTCAAAGGGTAGTTATCTAAAGTGGAAGCATGTGTGCCAGAAAAGTTCTACTAGTTAGCTAATAGTGTTCTTTAGGGAAGGCACTGCTTTAGGGAAGATCAGAACAAGCCTCTGCACATTAACCTCCATGGAGCCTGGAATGTGTAGCCCTGAGGTAGGTCATTGCAGAGTCATGAGCATGAGCAACATGAAGGACCAAAGATGGAGTCAGTGTTGTCAGCACTCCCACAGTAATCTGGTTAATCTTGGTCCTTAATTGACATCTTCAAGTCCCTTTTGTCTTGTAAGGTAACACAGTTTCTGGATGTTAGGACTTGGATATATGTAGTGGCCATTATTGTGCCTACCACTGCCTAAATTACTCCTATAGTGATCCAACTGATGTTTTCACATCTACCCTTCTTCTCTCCAATGCACCCCCATGTGTCCACTAAAATACTGTTCCACAGTATAAATTCCTTGCTTGAAATCTTTCACTAGCTTCTCACCAGTATAAAGATAAAGCATCCAGCTGTGCTAGGTAAGCCATGCACAGCAGGAGGGAACACACGCAGGAGAACCATTCGGTCCACTGTGAACAGTCATATAAAATCCCATGTTGTTGTTAGTTAGCACATGTGTGAGATTATACCTACTTGTATAATTTTTATCATAAGATCATTACTTTGTTGGTATAAAATTTTATATAAATTTTGTAAAGTTTTACTGCATTTTTTAAAATATATATTTGGAGCCTCAAAAACCAAAAGCCACATCTAAAACGTACTACTTTCCATGGTTTATGACTCCTTTGATTAGATAGCCTTTTTGCTTCCCAGCAATAAGGGATGCCTCTGGATGCCCTGCTAAAACAAAATGTCAACATTTTTATAGGATTTAAACAAGACCCAGAGTCTTATACTATTTTAAATGTTCAAAATTCAATTCAAAATTACCAAGCATTGGAAGAACTTTGAAAGATTGAACTTGCATGGGAAACGACAGTCAATGGATGCCAGTGTCAACATACCATACTTTAAAATGTTTTAATCTATTATAAAAATAATCAAAAGAACAATTGCAAATGTTTGTGAAACAAACATTAAAATAAATGTTAAATCAAAGAAAAATGTGTAAAGAAGGCCAAAATGGTAATACAAGAACTGAAAAACTGAAATAACTGAAGCTAAATAAAAAAAGTCCTCACTAGATTGACTTAATAGTGGAATGAAAATGATAGTACAAAGAGTCCATGAACTTCAGATGAATTAATAGAAAATGTTTAATCAACTGAGAAAAAGATTTTACATGATTGATAATAATTTACTTTTATTGTATATGTAATCTGACACAGGGTGAAAATTTAAAGTGCTTCCTTAAACCACATTTTTAATTAAGGCTTAGAATCTTGTGGGCGCCTTGTTAAAAATGAAGTTTTCTAGGGCTCTTTGAAGGTCTGATTAAGTAAGTTCTTTGGAAACTACTGTTTTACATCACCAACTTTGTAAACTCTCTAGCATCATTCTGCTTCGTGTATACTAATGTACTTAGCATGCATGCATTATTGAGTTAAGTTTTTCATTTTTTCCTTGATGTAAGCCTTCTGTATTTGTACATAATGCTTGACTATGTTTTAAATATTGGGTGAGAGTGGGACACCTGAGTGGCTCAGCTGTTGAGCATCTGTCTTCAGCTCAGGGCATGATCCCCGAGTCCTGGGATCCAGTCCCATATCGGGCTCCCTGCATGGAGCCTGGTTCTCCCTCTGCCTTTGTCTCTGCCTCTCTTTCTGTGTCTCTCATGAATACATAAATAAAATATTTTTAAAAAATAAATAAATATTGGGTGAGGGAAAAGAAAAAAAAAGATTTTAAAAACATGAACAGAATTTCAAGAATGTGAGAAGCAGTAACAAAAGATCTAATATTTGTGTCATTGAAGTTTTCAAAAAGAGAAAAACTGTGGTAATCAAAGTGTATTTAAGGGGCAGCCTGGCTAGCTCAGCGGTTTAGCGCCGCCTTCAGCCCAGGGTGTGGTCCTGAAGACCTGGGATGGAGTCCCATGTCAGGCTCCCTGCAAGGAGCCGGCTTCTTCCTCTGCCTGTGTCTCTGCCTCTCTCTCTCTGTGTCTCTCATGAATAAATAAAAAATCTTTGTTTTTAAAAAAAAGTGTATTTAAATAAATTATGACTTTTCAAGAAGTTAAATGAGGAAGAAATCCATGAGTCGATATTGATGAGAGAGAGAGAGAGAGAGAGATACTGCTTTTCTTCACAGTATACATACAGTATATATGAAATATATATATATATATATATATATATATATATATATATATAGTATATGTGAAGTATATATCTTCAGTAGAAGATATACTGTATGTAGAAGGAATGAGGGGCACCTGAGTGGCTCAGTGGCTTAAGTGGCCAACTCTTGATTTTGACTTTTTTTTTTAATTTAAATTCAAGTAGCCAATATATAGTACATCATTATTTTCAGATGTAGTGTTCATCTGAATAATTTATCAGTTGCATATAACACCCAGTGCTCATCATATCTCCTTCATCCCCATCACCCACTATGCGATCCCCCCACCCCCTCCCTTCTCTGTTTGTTTTCCACCATTAAGAGCCTCTCATGGTTCTTCTCCATCTCTGATGATTTTCCATCCCATTTTCTCTCCCTTTCCCTATGACACTCTGTGCTGTTTCTTATATTCCACATGTGAGTGAAACCATATAATTATCTTTCTTTCTCTCATTAACTTATTTTGCTCAGCATATCCTCCAGTTCCATCTATATCAATGAATTGGTAAGATTTTTTCTTTTCTTATGGCTGAATAATATTTCATTATATATATATGTATGTATGTATGTACATATATATAATATTCCATTATATATATATGTGTGTTTATATATGTGTGTGTATTATAAAACACACATATATATCCCATATCTTCTTTATCCATTCACCTGTTGATGGATATCTCAGCTCTTTTTACACTTTGGCTATTGTGGAACAATGCTTCTATGAACACTGGAGCACAGATGCTCCTTCAAATCAGTATATTTGTATCTTTAGGGTAAATACCTAGTAGTGCAATCACTGGACCATAGGGTAGCTCTAATTTTAACTTGAGGAATCTCCATGCTCTTTTCCAGAGTGGCTATACCAGCTTGCATTCCCACCAACACTATAAAAGGGTTCCCCTTTTTCCACATCCCCACCAGCATTGTTGTTTCCCATCTTATTAATTTTAGCTATTCTGACTGTTGTGAAGTGGTATCTCATTGTGGTTTTGATTTGTATTTCCCTGATGCCAAGTGATGTGGAGCATTTTTTTTTCATTTGTCTGTTGGCCATTTGTATTTTTTTCAATGGAGAAATGTCTGTTTATGTCTTCTGCCCATTTCCTGACTGGATTCTTTGGTTTTTGGATGTTGAGTGTGATAAGTTTTTTATAGATATTGGATACTATCCCTTTATCTGTCATTTACAAATATCTTTTCACATTCCATAGGTTTCAACTCTTGATTTTTGGCTCAGGCCATGATCTCAGGATCCTAGGATCCAGTAGGCTCACTCAATGGGGAGTCTACCTCCAGATTCTCTCTCTCCCTCTATCCCTTCTCCCCCTCAAAAAATAAATCTTTTTTAATGAATTTTTCAAAGTTTTAAAAAATCAGCTGAGTACTAAAACTAGTAGAATAGTTTAATAAGTTACAAAGAAAATAATGTAAACTTTATAGTGAAGAAATCTAATAGACATCACTTTAATTAAGTGGTGTCTAACATCATCATAACTGGGATAGTTATGAAAGAGAGCAAGAAAAAAAACCACTATTATTCATAGTGACCATGTGGCAGATACTTGCAAAACAACAACACAAGAGAAAACAACTAGATTTCATTTTCTTGCACTGCTCTTCACTTGGTTAAAGTAAAACAAATCAAAATAAAACACTCTTAATGAGGCAGAAAACATGTTCCTTTTGAGAACAGCAAAAGTATCTCTTTTGTCAATAATACCCAGATAAAATCCAAAAAGAAACTGAGTGGAAAGAATAGGAATCAGGGAGACCAAGTCTGCATCTTAGCTCAGCTACTTTGTATTTGAGAAAAGTAACCTCTTAGAGTAACCTTTGTATTTTGAGAAAAGTAACCTCTCAGAGTTTCAGTGTTTCCATTACAAAATAATGCATAGGTTATTTTTGAAAAACAAATAAAATATGTAAAACTGCCATGCATATTACCTGTCATAAAGCTGATAAGCAACATTTTAACTGAATTAGTTGCATAGGAATATTCTGAAATATTTCCTCTATAGGGATGAGCACAAACTGTCCTTTTGTAGAACTTGACAAAGTTTTCCATCATTCACTAAGGAGGTCTTCTGTCACCTTGGGCAGGCTAATTATTTGTTAACTAATTAAAGAGCAAAAGTACAGGGAAGAGTGAAGATTTCTAGTACTTCAAGAATGGAATCATCTCCAGATACAGACTGTAGATTTAAAATCTGTGTTAACCTCTGCTCTCTCCTAAAATTTGACTAAAATGAAGGTAAAGATGCCTTTTTGGAAGGCATCAATTCACACAGATAAGGAAGATGTGAGAGGATATAAGAGCAATAAAACTTTGGAATCTGAAAAACAAATAAACCAGGCAATATTGACAGCATCCCTGAGAAATCCAGATTCTGTGTGAAAAGTAGAACAAACCTAGAATCAACCTAATTTTCCTTTTAGGACTCCCAGAGAACTAAAATATTGGTGACCCTATTATCTCTAGAAATGGGGATAAAATGGGGTTAAAATTAGAATTGTCTGAAAACATGTTTAATAAACTCAACTCCAGATCCCATTTTTTATTCACCACAGATGGATAATTATCTATTTTCATCCCTAAAGAACTGAGATTTTTCTAAAAATGTAATTCAGAAGGTCTCAAAATTGGGAAAACTCAGAACAATTGAGGCTTGATTTTGGTAAACAGGGGTACTAAATGAAAATTCTCACACTAGATTTTGCTCTATGTTGCCATAAACTGTGAACTGCTGTGTGGTAACATGACTGCCTTCCTGGTATGGGTCCAGCAAAAGGCAAAAGCATAGCAAGACCCTCTCTGGGAAGAACAGTGCTGGTCTGTGCTGCTGGAGTTCCTAAAATTTGGAGTTTTAAAACTCAGTTGCATGCCTGAGATAAAAATACTTGGACACAGGCAGAGTGAACAGTATCCTGATGGAAACCAGGGAGACAAGAGTGATTGATTACTCTACTGTGAAGGCTCACTGAAGAGTTGCGGAGGTGGGGGGGGGGGGGTGTTGGGGTAATGAATTTTTGGCTCCCGTGCTGGAGAGTTGGGCACTGCCATATTCATCCCACCTGTCAGAGCTGAAAACCTTCAGGGAGCAAAATAGCACCACCTAGTGGAGTCTAGAGCTGCTTATACCAAGCCCTGCCTCTTACACTGGAGGCAAGTTTCCACTGGGGCAAGTCTACCTGAGAATCAGCACAACAGGCCCTCCCCCCAAAGAGGAGCAAAAATAACTTGATAGCACCAAGATCACAGAGAGTGCGAAGCTTCAGCTCCAGAAGAAAACAATATATAGCATTCTTTGTATTTTTATTCCCTAGTCTTATTTTTCAATTCTTTTAAAATTTATTTTTATAATACTTTATGTATTTTATTTTTCATTTCCTTTTATTGTATTATATATAAATAATAATATAATAATATAATTATATATTACATATATATATAAAATATATTTTTTTCTTATTTTCAGATCTAGTTTTATTTTATTTTTTAAAAGATTTTATTTATTTATTCATGAGAGACACAGAGAGAGAGAGAGAGAGGCAGAGACACAGGCAGAAGGAGAGGCAGGCTCCATGCAGGGAGCCTGACGCGGGACTCGATCCTGGGTCTCCAGGATCATGCCCTGGGCTGTAGGCGGTGCTACACGGCTGAGCCACTGGGCTGCCCAGATCTAGTTTATTTTTTTTTTTAATTTTTTTAAAATTTATTTATGATAGTCACACACAGAGAGAGAGAGAGAGAGAGAGGCAGAGACATAGGCAGAGGGAGAAGCAGTCTCCATGCACCGGGAGCCCGACGTGGGACTGGATCCCGGGTCTCCAGGATCGACGCCCTGGGCCAAAGGCAGGCGCCAAACTGCTGCGCCACCCAGGGATCCCAGATCTAGTTTATTTTAACAAGCAAACCAAAACACACCCAGAATCTATTTTGTTGTTGTTGTTTTCCTTTTCTTTCTTTTCTTTTCTGAACAAAATGATGATATAGAGAAATTTACCCCGAAAGAAACAACAGGAGGTAGTACTCACAGCTAGGGATTTAATCAATATTGACTCAAGTTAAATATTTGAACTAGAGTTTAAAACAATTATAGATAAACTAGCAGGGCTTGAAAAAAGCACAGAAGACACTGGAGAATCCCTTACTGTAGAGATAAAAGAACTAGAATCTAGTCAGGCTAAAGTTAAAATTCTATTGCCAAAATACAGTCCCAAGTAGAGGCCATAAAAATGAGGATGAACAAATCAGAAGAGCAAATTAGTGATATAGAAGATAAAATTATGGAAAATAATGAGGCTGAAAAGAAGATGGAAATCAAGCTATTAGATCATGAAGGTAGACTTAGGGAACTCAGCGATTACATAAAGTTAAATAATATCCATATTATAGGAGTCCCAGAAGAAGAAGAATTGAAAAAGGGGACAGAAGATTTATTTGAACAAATTATGGCTGAGAACTTCCTTAATTTGGGGGAAGAAAACAGGCATTCAAGTCCAAGAGGCACAGAGAAATACCCTTAAGATCAACAAAAATAGGTCAACTCCACAACATTTATAGTGAAACTTGCAAATCACAAAGATAAAGAGAAAAACCTGAAAGAAACTCCAGACAAGAGGTCCTTAACCCACAAGGGTAGACACATCAGGATGGCAGCAGACTTGTCCCTGGAGACCTGACAGGCCAGAAAGGACTGACATGATATATTCAATATGCTAAATTGGAAAAATATGCAGCTAAGATTACCTTATCCTGCAAGGCTGTCATTCAGAATAGAAGGAGAGAGAGAGTTCCAAGACAAACATAAACTTAAAGGAATTCATGAACAGCAAACCAGCCCAGCAGAAATATCAAAGAGAACCTTTGAGTGAAAAGACAGCCAAAAGTAAAAAAAGACTAGAAAGGAACAGAAGCAATCTGTAAGAACAGCAACTTTACAGGTAATCTAATGGCCATAATTCATATCTTTCAATAATTACTCTGAATGTAAATAGACACTGAATGCTCCAGTGAAAAGACACAGGGGATCAGAATGGCAAAACAAAACAAAACAAAACAAAAATACTCATCAAATGCTGCTTACCAGAGATCCATTTTAGACCCAAAGAAATCTCCAGATGGAAAGTGAGGGAATGGAGAATGACTTATCATGTTAATGGACATCAAAAGGAAGCTGGAGTAGCCATCCTTATATCAAATTGGATTTTATTTATTTTTTGAAGATTTATTTATTTATTTTAGAGAAGAATGTGTGTGACTGAGGGGGGGATAGAAAGAGAAGGAAGGGGACATAGAGACAACCTCAGGCATACTCCCCACTGAGCATGGAGCCTGATATGGGGCTCAATCCTAGGACCCTGAGATCATGACCTGAGCTAAAATCAAGAGTTGGACACTTAACCAACTGAGCCACCCAGACACCCCCAGACAAACTAGATTTTGAACCAAAGACTAATAAGAGATGGAGAAGGATACCATATCATAATAAAGGGTCTATCTAACAAGATATATACACTAAATTGAATTTCAATAAAAAAATTTTAAAAAGACTCATTGTCAAAACCAAGATCATTTGGATTTTCTCCTGTTTTTTTTTTTTCTATAAGTTTCATAGTTTTGAGTTACATATAAGATCCATTTTGAGTTAATTTTTGTGAAAGGTATATGGTTTGTATCTAGGTATGTATAGTTTGATTGTTGTTTGTTTTAGGACAGTTGTTGAAAAGACTATCTTTATTGAATTACCTTTGCTTCTTGTCAAAGATCAGTTGATTTTTATTTGCGTCTATTTCTAGTCTCTCTATTCTATTCCATTGATCTATATATCTATTTTTTCCATTTATATCATTCTGTTCAGATTATGGTAGTTTTATAATAAGTCTTGAAACAGAGAATGCAAGTCCTTCAAATTTGTTCTTTAGCATATGTTAATTATTCTAAGTCTTTTGCTTTTATATATAGACTTTAGAATTAGTTTGTATATATCTTTAGAGTAGTTTTCTGGGGATTTTTAGATGTTCTGACATTTAATAATATTTGATTCTAATGTATAAACATGGAATATTTATGTAGATTTTTTTATTTCTTCATAATTTTCTAGTTTTTCACATATAGTTGTAAACATATTTTATTAGCTTTATATCCAGGTATTCCACTTTTTTGATAATATTTTATTTTTTTAAATCAAGGAATTAGTCTCATTTACAAGTACACTAAAAATCATAAGGTATCTAGGAATATGTTTAACCAAAGAGGGAAGAGATCTGTACTGTCAAACAATAAAACACTGATGAGAGAACTCGAAGATGACAGAAAGAAATGGAAAAACATTCTATGCTCATGGACTGGAAGAACAAATATTGTTAAAATGTCTATATTACCCAGAGCAATCTACACATTTAATGCAGTCCCTATCAAAGTAGCAGCATTTTTCAAAGAGCTAGAATAAACCATCTTAAAATTTATAAGAAACCACAGAAGACCCCAAATAGCCAAAGCAACCTTGAAAAAGAATAGCAAAGCTGGCGGCATCATAATCCTGGATTTCAAATCATATTATGAAGTCATAGTCATCAAGACAGTATGGTACTGACAGAGATAATAGATTTCAAATTCCATTTGTTCATTACTGGTATATAGAAAGGCAGTTGAGACTTATGTATATTAACATTGTCTCTTGCAAACTGGCTCTTAGTTCTTTTATTTTTTAATTAAAAAATTTTTTATTGGAGTTCAATTTGCCAACATTTAGCATAACACCCAGTATCGATCCATCAAGTGCCCACCTCAGTACCCAGAACCCAGTCACCCCACCTCCCACCCACCTCCCTTTCCACTACCCCTGTTCATATCCCAGAGTTAGGTGTCTCTCATGTTTTGTCACCCTCACTGATATTTTCACTCATTTTCTCTCTTTTCTCTTTATTCCCTTTCACTAATTTTTATATTCCCCAAATGAATGAGACCATACAATGTTTGTCCTTTTCAGATTCACTTATTTCACTCAGCATAATACCCTCCAGTCCCTCCACGTTGAAGCAAATGGTGGGTATTTGTCATTTCTAATGCCTGAGTAATATTCCATCGTATACATAGACCACACCTTCTTTATCCACTCATCTTTCGATTGGACACCGAGGCTCCTTCCACAGTTTGGCTATTGTGGACATTGCTGCTATTAACATTGGGGTGCAGGTGTCCCGGCGTTTCACTGCATCTGTATCCTTGGGCTAAATGCCCAGCAGTGCAATTGCTGGGTCTAGGGCAGATCTATTTTTAACTCTTTGAGGAACCTCCACACAGTTTTCCAGAGTGGCTGCACCAGTTCACATTCCCACCAACAGTGCAAGACGGTTCCCCTTTCTCCACATCCTCTCCAACATTTGTTGTTTCCTGCCTTGTTAGTTTTCCCCATTCTCACTGGTGTGAGGTGGTATCTCATTGCGGTTTTGATTTGTATTTCCCTGATGGCCAGTGATGCAGGAGCATTTTCTCATGTGCTTGTTGGCCATGTCTATGTCTTCCTCTGTGAGATTTCTCTTCATGTCTTTTGCCCATTTCATGATTGGATTATTTGTTTCTTTGCTGTTGAGTTTAATAAATTCTTTATAGATCTTGGATACTAGCCCTTTATCTGATAGGTCATTTGCAAATGTCTTCTCCCATTCTGTAGGTTGTCTTTTAGTTCTGTTGACTGTTTGTTTTGATGTGCAGAAGCTTCTTATCTTGATGAAGTCCGAATAGTTCATTTTTGCTTTTTGTTTCTCTTGCCTTCATGGATGTATCTTGCAATAAGTTGCTGTGGCCAAGTTCAAAAAGGGTGTTGCTTGTGTTCTCCTCTAGGATTTTGATGGATTCTTGTCTCACATTTAGATCTTCATCCATTTTGAGTTTATCTTTGTGTATGGTGTAAGAGAATGGTCTAGTTTTATTCTTCTGCGTGTACGATTTCCTTCTTTTTAAAGAGTGATTTATACACTATATATATAGTATATATCTTCATTATCATTAGTTTCCATGAATCTTTTTAATTCTTCTCTAATTTCCTGGTTGACCCTTTCATCTTTTAGCAGGATGGTCCTTAACCTCCACGTGTTTGAAATCCTTCCAAACTTCTTGTGATTTAGTTCTAATTTCAGAGCATTATGGTCTTAAAATATGCAGGGGATGATCTCAGTCTTTTGGTATTGGATTATTCAACAAATCAAAATAAATTTATTGAAATGAAAAAGTTGTTAAAAAGTTAAAAGCAGTCTTTCCCAGAGATAAATATGTAGAAGAAAGGAGACAGCGAAGGTTGGACTTCCCAGCAGCACAGCATCTTATTTTTTTTTTTTTTTGTTTATTGGGAATGTTGTCTCCTGTGCCTCTGTCTTTGTTTGCCTGCCATTCTTCTGTTAGGTTGGGTAGTTTTATTTTGGTATTTGTGACCCAGTATGTGGTCTATTCTGGAGAAAGTTCCATGTGCACTTGAGAAGAATGTGTATTCAGTTGTTTTGGTTGTAAAGTTCTGTAAATATCTGTGAAATCCATCTGGTCCAGTGTATCATTTAAAGCTCTTGTTTCTTTGGAGATGTTGTGCTTAGAAGACCTATCGATTGTAGAAAGCACTACAGTGAAGTCACCAAGTATATTATTATCTAAGTATGTCTTAACTTTGGTTATTAATTGATTGATATACTTGGCAGCTCCAACACTCGGGGCATATATATTGATGATTGTTAAGTCCTCTTGTTGGATAGATCCTTTAAGTATGATATAGTGTCCCTCTTCATCTCTCACTACAGTCTTCGGGATAAACTTTAATTTATCTGATATAAGGATGGCTACCCCTGCTTTCTTTTGAGGACCATTTGAATGGTAAATGGTTTTCCAACCTTTTATTTTCAGGCTGTAGGTGTCCTTAAGTCTAAAATGAATCTGTTGTAGACAGCAAATAGATGGGTCCTGCTTTTTTATACAGTCTGAAACCCTGTGCCTTTTGATGGGGTCATTAAGCCCATTCACGTTCAGAGTTACTATTGAAAGATATGAATTTAATGTCATCATATTACCTATTCAGTCCCTGTTTTTGTGGATTATTCCCTGGACTACCTTTCTTTTATAGAGTCCCCCTTATTGTTTCTTATAGAGCTGGTTTGGTGGTCACATATTCTTTCAGTTTCTGCCTATCTTGGAAGCTCTTTATCTCTCCTTCCATTCTGAATGAGAGCCTTGCTGGATAAAGTATTCTTGGCTGCATGTTCTTCTCATTTAGGACCCTGATATATCCTGCCAGCCCTTTCTGGCCTGCCAGGTCTGCTGTTAACCTAATACTTCTCCCCTTAGAGGTTAGGGATCTCTTGTCTGTTGCTGCCTTAAGGGTCTTTTCTTTATTTTTGGAATTTGCAAGTTTCACTATTAATTGTCGAGGTGCTGAGCAGTTTTTATTGATTTTAGGGGGGGGAATCTCTCTATTTCCTGGATCTGAATGCCTGGTTCCCTTCACAAGTTAGGGAAGTTCTCAGCTATGATTTGTTCAAATACACTTTCTGGTCCCCTGTCTCTTTCGGTGCCCTCTGGAACTCCAATTAAACGTAGATTTTTCATTCTGAGGCTGTCATTTATTTCCCTTAAGCTTTCCTCATGGTCTTTTAATTGTTTTTCTCTTTTTTCCTCAGCTTCCTTCCTTGTCATCAACTTGTCTTCTATGTCACTCACTCGTTCTTGTACCTCATTAACCCTCGTCATTAGGACCTCCAGTTTGAATTGCATCTCTTAGATTGATTTTTAATTTCGGCCTCATCTAAATTCTGCAGTCATGAAGTCTCTTGAATCCTTTATGCTTTTTTCTAGAGCCACCAGTAGCTTTATGATTGTGCTTCTGAATTGGTTTTCTGACATTGAATTGTAATCCAAATTCTGTAACTCTGGAAGAGAGTACTGTTTCTGATTCTTTCTTTTGTGGTGAGTTTATCTGTCTAGTAATTTTTCTTAGTGCAGAGTGGCTAAAAACAGGTTGTACTGGAAATAGAAAAAGAGAGAAAAAGGGGGGGGGAACAAACAGAAAACAAAAGACAAGGAGGGGTATCCTCTGATTTTATATACTGTAAGTCCCTATACTTCCCCTGGAACTTTCTAGTGCTGCTTGGTCAAGAACTTGCTTTGCCCCTGTCCTTCTAGCTGGTCTTCTGGGGGAGGGGCCTGCTGGGCTGATTCTCAGGTGTGTGCACGTGGGGAGTAGCCCTGCCCCCTGCCAGGTGCACGGCTCAGTGGGAGCTGTTTATCCTTTGAGGCCCCTGCTCCCTGGTGTCCCTGCTCAGTCTCAGGCACAAGGTGATAGCAGGAGGAGCAGCAACAGTGGTGGCGGCCAGGTCCCCAGCCCTGGAGTCAGCTCCAGTAGTAACTCCCACAGCATCCAGTCTACAGGGAACTGGTTGCTTTGAGGGCGGGGGGCGCTGATCTGCACAGCGGGGGGCCGCCCAGCGGCAGGAGCATCCTTGCTGTCCTGTGCCCTCCGGGCTTCTGCCTGTCCCGGGGGGATCGCCGGATCTTGGGCTGTGTCCCCCAACGCCCTGGGCTCCAGGGCCTGCGCGGCTGGAATCACACTGTGCAGCCCCCTCTGCGTGGAGCCGCTGCCTGTGCTGCCGCCCAGCTGCTCCCGGCCCGCTGGGGCTCATGCTGCAGCCCCGTAGGGAGCTCCGCCGGCGGGGTGTGGTGCGCTCTTCCCAGGGGCACGGGTCCTCTGTTAGTGCCCCCGGGAGTGTGAGGGCATCCCCGCCCCCCTGGGGTCCTGCCCGAGCTCCCTGCGAGCCCGAGCTCCCTGCAAGCGCCTTTCTGCCTGGGAAGATTGGTGAAGCTCCTGCTTCCCCGGGCCTGGGCTTTCCTGTCCTGCGGGTGCTCACCCTGGGGCCTTAGCCCAGCTCCTCGGGGCCCCTCCCCCTTGGATGCTTTTATATTTCTTTTTTTTTTTTTCCCTGTCTTCCTACCTTGATAGAAATGCTAACTCTTCTCGCTGTAGCATTTCAGCTGTTTTCTCTTTAAATCTCAGGCCGAATTCATAGGTTTTCAGGATGATTTGAAAGTTATCTAGGTAAGTTGATGGGGGCAGGTGACTTGGGGAGCCTACTCTTCCACCGTCTTGCGCCGCCTCCTCTTAGTTTTAATATTTTTGGTAATTTTTTTGAGATTTTCTACATAGGCAATCATGTCATCTGTGAACCAAAACAATCTTATTTTTCTTCCCAATTTTGTATGTCTTTAATTTCCTTTTTCTATTTTAGAAAATTCCTTTCTCTTTTAGAAAATTATTCATGATTGGTTCAACTTATTTAATAACTATAACTTGAAAAAAATAACTATAACTTGATTATTTATTTCTCCATGTTTCAGTAGTTTGCATCTTTCAAAGAATTTGTCCATTTCATCCCTGTTTTCAAATCCTTTATAATTCTTTTATGTGAATTTCTTTCTAATCCTCATGCATCCATAGAATGAGTAGTGATGCCTTTCTTTTATTTCGGATATTGATGACTTATGTCCTTTTCCTTTCTCTCTCTCTCTGCTTATGTTTTATTTTACATTCAAATATTCATTCTCTGATTCTCTTCCTTTCCTTATGTAGATCTGAAATTGTGGTCTATATTATTTTCCTTTGTCTCTAAAGTCCTTTTTGCAGAACAGTCAACTGGTGATGAATTTCACATTTTTCTTTGAGAAACCCATTATTTGTCCTTCACTATTGAAGATTAATTTGTTAGCTATTGAATTTGAAGTTGATTTATTTTATCTAATACTTTAATTGTTTTACTCCTGTCTTCTTGATCCCATGGTTCCTGAGGAGAGGTCTGCTGTAATTCTGACCCTTGTTCCTCTGTAGGCAGTAAATTTTTTTTTCTCCCTCTGGTTTCCTTCAGTGTTTTCTCTTTGTCTTTGGTTTTCTGCAGTTTATGATCTATCCAGATGTTGTTTTTGTTAGTATTTACCCTTCCTGAACTTCCCTGGTCTGTCATTGAGTGTTTTAGTACTTGTCATTAAAAATTCTCAGTGACTTTTACTACAAGTATTTTTCTTCTCTTTCTTGCTCTTCTGGTATTCTAATAATGTGTAAGTTTAACCATTTGAAATAGTTCCACAGGTTTTGAATGTTATTCTTTCTTTGTACATTCCCTTTCTTCTTTGCCTGTCAGTTTGAATGAAAAGCTCTATTGACCTATCTTCAAGCTCGCTGTTTGTTCTGCTGTATTCAGTATACTGATGAGCCCATGAAAGACATTCTTTACTTTTTTTAAAAAGATTTTATTTATTTATTCATGAGAAACATAAAGAGAAAGAGGCAGAGACACAGGCAGAGGGATAAGCAGGTTCCTTATAGGGAACCTGATGCAGGACTTGATCTCTGGACCCCAGGCTCATGCCCTGAGCTGAAGGCAGAGGCTCAGCTGCTGAGCCACCCAGGTGTCCCATTTTTACTTTTGTTATGACGTTTCTGATATACATGGTTTCTTCTAGATTGATTCTTATAATTATCATTTCTCTAATTGTATCACCCATTTAGACTTGAATGTTGTCTACTTTTTCCGTTTGACCTCTTGATATACTTATCGTAGTTATTTTAAATTCCATGTCTGATAATTTTAACATATCTGCCATATTGGAATCTAGTTCTAATGCCTGTTTCATCTCTTCAGACTGTTTTTTTTTTTACCTTTAAACATGTCTTATAATTTTTTGTTACAACCAAATGTGATGTATAATATAAACTTAGGGAAATAGGCCCTTTTAGTATGAGATTTCATGCTAATCTAGTTAGGACTTGGATTGTATTTAAAGTTTGCTATAGTTGCAGATCTAGGTGCTTCATATTCTACTAGTTTCCTTGTGTTTGTGAGAATTTTCATTTAACTATTTTTTAAGGCTTTTATTTCTGTGGTGAGATTCCTTATGCATCAATGTATCTTGGCCCACCTCTTCTGGTAAATCATTTAATATATTCATATTACTGTTTCAGTCTTTTTTTTTTTTTCTTATTCCAAGATATGGGTCATCTGTAATTCTGCTTCTATTAACAGTATTTTATATTGATTTTAGGTCACATTGTCCTACCTATTTTCATGTCTCATAATTTTTAACTGTATGCCAGAAACTGTCTAAAGATAAATGAGAAATGAAAGTACTACTTAACTCTGGGAAAGGGAATTCTCTTTCTCTTTGAGGCTACTAAATTTAAGCGGCCAATTTCTTTGATCTGATCTTATACTGAGCTGAATCTGGGCTGGGTTCTGGTTTTAATAAACTTCAACTTATTATTGATTGTAAATATATTTTTCTTTACACCAGTAAAGATTTCTATATATGGTGGATTTGCTTCTTCAGCCTGCAGAATTCTCCTTGAAGGGGATTATACCTTTCTGGAATTTAGTTCATTTATACTTTTAAACATCATTACCTCTCTCATGGGATTAAAAAAACACACATAGATTTATTTTAACTTTATTCAGTGTTGTTTTCTTTAAACTATTATGATGTACGAAAAAGTCTCTTGTTCTTCTAAATCTTAACCAAATATGGAAAACTCTCTGTTCTGTTTTTACTTTTTCTCATTTAATTGCAGACTTAAAAATTCAGTAAAGACAGGTACCAGTCTTGTGTCTGGTGTTTGGGAATGACTCCTAAGACATCAAATAATTTTATGGTACTACTATGATTGTTTTACATCTTTAAATTAAGAGACAATAAATAATTTACCCATTACTTTGAAGAATGTAAGCAAATGGACTGAGCTGGAATGTTGAACCATTCTACTTGCAATGTTGAACCACTTACCTCATAGATGCTGTTGATTGTAAATAATGTAAATGAGTTACACAGAAGATTGGGTGCATGCAGAAAAGAAAAAGCATACTTACTCAACTAACTTCTAAATATAAAAATCCACATTTAGGGCTCATTGCCACCTAGTAGTAAAAGACACAATCTTAGTATTTATATTAAGTTTCTTTCTTTTTTTTTTTGAAGTTTCTTTTATAAACATTTATAATATGAGATAAAAGAGAGATATAAGAAATGTTCCATGACAGTACTATGGAAGTTTGAGAAAGAGATGTTTTAAGGATACAGGATGAGGATTTGGTGTTTGAGTTCTTTGCTTTTTATTTTTTTTTCCCATTTTGATTTCCTGCCAAACTAGTATGCCAGAAAAACTAGAGCCAAAATACAGAACACAGTTTCACTTTATTAATGACTGAACAAACACAATTCCAAATCAGGATTCTCTGGTGAACTCTACCAGAGTTTTAAGCGTGGAAACATCTAAGGCTCTTCTCTTGTTTTATCATCCATGATTTATGAGGTGGAATGCCAAAAACAGAACTGACTTGACTTAATGACATAGTCTGGTGTCTAAAACAGAAAGATTGAGTAAAATAGAAAGAATATGCAAGGTTCTATAGGCTTATAGATATATTTACTGTGTAGAGGCAAGAAATAGAAAGTATAACTTTCTCTGTCTCTCTTTCTCTCTCTCTCAAGAGGTTAAGGTACAGAGTAACCCTAGAGTACCCCAGCAACTGATTAGATTCTACTCAACAATATTATTAGTATCCCTGGAGATATCCCTGGTTATATCCTTGATGAACTTTATTGCTTTTTAGTTATGGTAACTTTGGGTCAAAATATTGAGGACAGTTTCTCAAGGGAAAGCAAATCAATACTGTAAAATCCTTGGATAACCAGATCTTAGGATATTATATAAGGAGGTAGGGAAAACCCCATTGGTGCAGGATCTTCTCTTAAGCTGCTATGAACTATGCCCAAATGATAAAATGAGAAGTCATGAGAGGCTCAATAGGATTGAGGAATTCTAATAAATTTCATCTTTTTCTTTTAGTTCTAAAACTAGAGTTATTAGTTATGAAGCATACTTTGGAAATCATTACAAAATAGCATTTTTGTTAATAGATTCATGTAGATTTTTATCTGATGATTTATATTATAATATTTGTATTTCAAGACTGCATACTTGTGCTGTGTCCCTTAGTCTACTGAACATCTGGTGTTGCTCCAACAGCTGCATTCACACTGTGCCCTCATCTCCATGACAGCTTGGAAAAGAAAGACAATCCCAAAACAAGGTCCCATTTAGTTCCAATTCTTGAGTTTGGATCAAATATTCTTTTCTCTTACTTGTTTTCATGTTGTTATTTCGTATATCAAAACTTACTACCATAAGGGAAGATGAGAGGGCAAATGATGTGACCTTAGTCGAATTACTTGACTTGAGATAAATCAAATATTAGTGATTGTAATAAAAATAATTATTGAGAAATTGTATACTTTAAGATTAAATTATCTTATTTGAAAATTTATTTGGCCCTGGCCTTTTCCTACTTTATCCTTTAGATTGACATTTAAGTATTTAGTTTTTTATTTCCTTGGAGTTTTTCTAGACTAACCTGAAAGTTTGGTTAAAAAAATAGCCATTAATGGTTAAATTTATGGTTATTAATGACTTATAGATGAATTTATAGATAAATGAAATGATAAATTTATAGATAAGTTTGTAGATTTCATTTATTGATAAATGAAGCATGGAATAATATAATCTGATTTGGGACATAATCTGACCTTTTTCCGCCAAAGGTAGAATTTGAAATTTTATATAATTCTTGGGTAGGTTCAAAGGAGAATTATAATCTGACTGGTTCACTCTATATATAAGAAAACTAAGACTTGGATACAGAGGTGAAATGACTTCTTCAGGATTATATGAGTACAAACAGAAAGTCATCAGAATCCTTGTTTAAGCCTCACGATACTGCTGTTTGCCCCATGCTATATGGAGTTGATACTCCATACATGCATGCCATTAGAAATGCTGAGGACAGTTTTTATCTATTTTATTTTATTTTTAGGAGATATTTATTTATTCATGAGATACAGAAAGAGGCAGAGACATAGACAGAGGGAGAAGCAGGCTCCCTGCAGGGAATCTGATATGAGACTCCATCTCAGGTCCCTGGGATCACAACCTGAGCCAAAGGCAGATGCTCAACCACTGAGCCACCCAGGTGCCTCTGAGGACAGTTTTTAAAAAATCATATTATATTAATGGACAACAGAATTACCAAATAGAAGAGTTGGAGCCTATACTCGTTAGAAGAGTTGGAGCATGTACTCAGGATGATAAATATATTCTTCAGTAGGATGTTTACCCTTTAATAGACTAAATGAAGAACTTTTCACACTCCCACTTCTCTGCCCATTCTATAGTTTGTAACATAGAATGTTATGATTTACAGGCTAATTCTTAAATACACTGCCTAATCTTAAGAAACTTGGACAAAAACTCTGTTAAACTGAACAAGAATGTAACACAGCCAAAATGCACCTAAAGAAATACTTCAATATTTACATATAAAACATATTATGACAAACATCTGGGCTGAAATGTGGCTATATCTACTAAGAAACTTGGAAAACCCCCATTCAATAATTAATAAACTAACAAATGTGAGACCATATTGATATCAAGGAAAATGATCTGATTAATTGACTGTTTTTAACTATGATTTATTCCTTCCACCTGTAAATGCCCTATTTGTTGTTAATTTTTATGTTTCCAGTTGTAGGCAACACATTATACACCATGAAAAGAGGACTGATATTAACTTCTTTTATCCACATGGATTCTTCACTATATGGCAAACTATGATAGTAGTAGCAGCCATAATTATATTAACTAATTGTATACTTATATTTGGTAACATAAAATATAACTAATGTTGATCAAGTGAATGCCATATTAAAATATTTTTTTGTGATTTCATTTTGATTCCAACATCAATATCTTTATTTTAAGTGATCACAACAATTCAAGAAGAATAAGTAGTTTGCTCAAGGTAAAAAGCCTTTTATATAAGGGAGAGAACTGTGTTTTGAATACAGGTTTGTCTGACTGGCTCCAAAATAAATGTTCTGTCATATGCTACTATATTTTAATTTCATAATAATCCCAAGAGGTAACTTGTTCTACCTATCTATGAGAGAGAGCAGGGGGAGATGGAGTGAGGAGGAGAAGGGGAGAAACATATAGGGTAAGGAAGAATGAGAGAGGGAGAGAGAGAGATTTTCAATGAATTGATTCACACAGTTGTAGATGTCTGAAATCTATAGGGCAAGTCAACAAGCTGAAGATTCAAGTGAGAGTTGATATTATAGTCTTGAGTTGCAGCTGGAAATTCACGCAGGCTTTAAATGCTGCAATGGAGCATAATTCCATCTTTTTCAGGAAACTTCAATATTTAAGGATTTCAACTGATTGGATAAGGCCCACCCACATTATGGATGGTAATTTATGTACTTAAAGTTAACTGTAAGTGTTAACTAATGAAAAAGCAACTTTATAGCAACATCTAGACTTGTATTTGACCAAATAGCTGGTCACTATATCCTGGCCAGGTTGCCACATAAAGGGGCTTCTGGGTCGCTCAGTGGTTGAGTGTCTGCCTTTGGCTCAGGTTGTGAACCTGATGTCCTGGGATCAAGTCCTATATTGGGCTCCCCGCAGGGAACCTTCTCTCTCTGCCTCTTTCTGTGTCTCTCATGAATAAATAAATAAAATATTTTTTTAAAAGTTGCCACATAAAAATAATCATCGCAGTATGAAAATCTCAAATCTCTGAGTAGAAGGCTGTAGTAGTTGGCCTCTAATGTGCTCTTTATTGATTCCTGCCTCCTATTATTCATTACCTTGTGTAATGCTCTCCATTTGAGTGTGGGCTGGACCTGGTGGCTCACTCCTAGCAAATAGGATATTGTAAAGGTGACGGTTTGCCACCTGACACATCAGGTTATGAAAAAACTTTCTATTTTGAGTGTCTTCTCTTCTTTACTTATATGTTAATTTTAAGGTAAGCTAGCTTCTATTTTGTAAGCTGTCTAATGGAGAGGCTTTTGTGTTATTAAATTGATATCTCTAGTCAACAACAATCTTCTACCTACCAATATGAATGAGTTTGGGAGCTGGTCCTTCTTTAGTAGGGCCTTGGGGTGATTGCAGCCATGGTGAACAACCTTATGAGATACCCTTAGTGAGAGGCACTCATTTAAGCCACACCTAGATCCCTGAACCAAAGAAGCAATTAGGTAATGTTTATTGTTTCAAGCTGCGAATTTTGGAGTACTTTGTTACATAGCTACAGATAACTAATGCAAGAGCCAACCTTCTCTTGCCTGTAAATTAGAGATGTCACAGAGGAATTCCTCTTCCTTCCACTGCATTTTTAGTGAGGATTTGTTGCTAGATATAGAAATGCCATTAAGAGAGAATAAAGAACATATTGCGTTGTAGGGTTTTAACTGGGAGTTGCTAAGACTTGAATACTTGATAGGTACTCAGTGAGTACTTTTTAAAGAATAAAAACAAGAACCACCAGAATTAGTAAGAAACTACCTGATTTTGCTGGTAAATAAACTTTCTAAATATTTGCTCATGCTTATTTCTGTTCATTTTTCTTGTTCCAATTAAAGTAATCTGAGCGATCCAAAATACAATCAGAAATCAAAATCATCTCCTTATTAAAATTCAGCTTTTCTCTATATACTTAGAAAATGCTTTCATGCATGCCATAAATTAATTGGAGAATATTCAGTTAGATTACTTTTTATAACCAAATGATTTTCTTGGGGGTGAATATGCCATTTGAGTCTCTACCCTTGTCTCAGGTGTACTTTGAGCCCAGTTATATGAACAAAATTTATGAGAAAAAATACATACACATCATTCTTGGGCCTGATCTTGGCAATCAGAGGTATGATTAGAATGCAAAAAACTGTAGCAGCAGATTTCAGCAATGGCCCCCAGATGGAGCTACCAGATTTAAAAAATCAAATTGGACTTGGGAGACCCTATTTTAATTTCATTTATGTGGTAGTATGGACAGTTTTTAGATGATCTGACTTCTGGATTATCCCTGGGTTCTTTACAACAGAACATACCAGCCTTTAAACTTCCCTCTGATAAAATCTGCAACAATAAATGGCCTCAGGATTTTTGAGGGAACTCAGAATTACTTCAAATGCCACTTTCTTTCTGTTGGGGGGATTGCTCCAATGATGGTCATGATTCCAGGAAGCCTATGACTTTTGGCATTGTTCCAGATGTGAGCTCACTAAAATTTGGTGCTCTGATACACTAGTCTATCATGGTCATAGTGAGACGTATCACAAATATGTTTGTCCTTTATCATGGTTAAATGTTAACAATTGCATATGCCTTTTCTTAAAATAAATTATTTAGAAAAGTTGTATATGTATCCCTCTATTAGTGGTACATTTTGCTACACGCTTTTGAGATAAAGAGAAATACTTAGAATTACATCTGGGAATTGCATGGAACTCTTAGCTAAAGTTATCTATTTCTACAGTTGCACTATCAATATATAACATGCTCATTAATATATTAATTCATTTATTTGACAAATATTTGAGTATATACAATGTATTGGACATTATTCTAGATGCTGAAGATATAGTGGTGAATAAGACAAACAAGGTTTTGATATTCATTGAACTTACTTTCTAGAAGAATGTAACACTGAACAAATGAATGAATAAAATAACTTCAGTTATTGATATGGTATTAGGTTACAGTTGTTGCTGTAATAAATAACCACAAACTCTTGGCTCAAAGCTCTACTGTTTGGACTTGGTGGTTTTGTCCTTTGGGCTTGTGGCTTTGCCCTCTAATTCTTCTTTTTTGTGAGGGATAGCAAGTGTTTGTTATTGAATACTTTGATCAGCCTGTTTCATGACTGTAGAATTCTGAGTCTGACAACCTTCTTTTATTTCATCTTTCTATGTCTCTTTCAATCCAAGCTGGCAGTATTTCTGCTGGTCTAACATTTTCCAAAACTTGTGAGTCTCTCATGCATGTCTCTTTTGTGTGTTTGAATACTCTCACCTTCAATCTTTCCAAGGCACTAGCAAAATGTTGTCCAGCCACACCCTTGATTTCCTCCCAGAGCATGTTTTCCTGACAGTGAAGCTACTAATTTGGAAATTTTTTCCAATCTGGATAGGCTGGGAATTTTCCAAATCATGAGATGTTGGCTCCTTTTTTGCTGAATACTACTTCTCTCAGTTTATAAATTTCACTTCACAGTTTATTGTACACAGCAAGAGGAAACCAGGCTGTAACTCCAGGCTTTACCTTCACACTTTGCTTAGAACTCCCATCAACTAAATATCCAAGTTCATTGTTTATAAGTCATTCTTTCCACATAACTGTAAAACACAATTCTGCTGAGTTTTCTGCAACTTTATAATGAGGATTTAATTTCCTCCAGTTTCCAATAATATGTTCCTATTTTTTTCTGAGTCCTTGTCAGTAGCTCCTTTAGTGCTCATGTTTCTACCAACAATCCATTTATGACACCTTAGGTATTTTCTAAGACTATATAAGGGTTTTTTTTTTTTTCTATTTTCCTCCTTACTTCCTTCTGGGACCTCACCGGCAGTCTTTTTTTTTTTCATGTTTTTATTTAAAGTCCAGTGAACATATGGTATAATATTATTTTCAGGTATAGAATTCAGGGATTCATCATTTACATACAACAGCCAGTGCTCAGCAGAACATATGCCCTCCTCAATACCCATCACCCATTTAACCCATTCCCCTACCTACCTGTCCTCCAAAAATCCTCAGTTTGTTTTCTAGAGTTAAGAGTCTGGTTTGCCTCTCTCTCTTTTCCCCCCGCTATGTTCATTTTTTTTATTTCTTAAATTCCACATATGAGTAAAATCATAGGTATTTGTCTTTATCTGACTGACTTATTTTGCTTAGCATAATGCACTCTAACTCCATCCACATCATTGTAAATGGCAAGCTTTCATTATTTTTGATAGCTGAGTAATATTCCATGGCATGTATACATATCACATGTTCTTTATCCACTTATCAATCAGTGGATATTTGGGATCTGTCTATAGTTTGTCTCTTGTAGATAATACTGCTACAAACATTGGGGTGCATGTAGTCCTTCAAATCTGTATTTTTGTAGCCTCTGGATAAATACTTAATAGTGTAATTGCTGGGTCGTAGGGTATTTCTATTTTTAACTTTTTGAAGAAACTCCATACTGTTTTCCAGAGTAGCTGTACCAATTTGCATTCCCAGCAACAGTGTAAAAGCGTTCCTCTTTCTAAACATCCTCTCACTGGCTGTCTTTAAAGTCTGTATTTCTAATAACAGTGGTCAAGACAAATGTTATTTTATCACATTCCTCAAAATTCTTCCAGGTTCTGCCCATCAGTCAAATCCAAAACCACTTCAAAATTGTTGGGTATTTGTTATAGAAGTATTTGTTATTTTCAGTTACCCAAATTTGTATAGTTTGCTATTGCTGCTTCTGTAAAAATTTAGTGGCTTAAAACCATGCAAATTTATTATCTTACAGTTCTGGAGGCCAGAAATATTAAAATCACTCAGCAGGGTTATATTTCTTCTGAAGACTCTAGGGAAAGTTCTCTTCTCTTGCCTTTTCCAGCTCCTAGAGATCACCTGTGTTCTTTGCTCATGGCCCCATCCTTCATCTTCAAAATTAGCTGCGTAGCATCTTTCAGTAACCCCTCTAATTCTTACCCTTCTACTCCTCTCTTATAAGGACCTGTGTAATTATATTGAGCCCACCCAGATTATCCAGAATAATCTTTCCATTTAAAGATAGGAAATATTAGAAAAGGAGACAGAACATGGAAGACTCCTAACTCTGGGAAATGGACTAGGGGTGGTGGAAGGGGAGGAGGGCGGGGGGTGGGGGTGACTGGTTGGCGGGCACTGGGGGGGCACTTGATGGGATGAGCACTTGGTGTTATTCTGTATGTTGGCATATTGAACGCCAATAAAAAATAAATTATTTAAAAAAATTAAGATCCTTAATAGTATCTTCAAAGTCTCTTTTGCCTTAAAAGGTAGCATGTTCACAGGTGATGTGATTAAGGCATGGATATCTTGGTGATACCATATTTCAGCCTATCATAGCTATAGAAGACAGTGAAACTGAGTGTAATAATAGCAGTTACTTTAGACCAAAAAACTCTGAGGAGACAGTGTTTAAGCTGAGACCTGAATTGTAAGAGGAAGCCAACCATGCTAAAAATGAGCATAGAACATTCTGGCAAGTAGAATAGCAAGTGCAGTGCTCTAAGGTGGTAGCTTGTCATATTTGAGGAATAGAAAAAAGCCAGTGAGCCTGAAACAAAGAGGGAGATGTATTTGAAATTAGGTCATATAGGACCTGGTTAGTCAAAGAAAGGAATTCAGGTTTTATTCTAATTTCAGCAAGAAAATCTCACCAGATAGTTTTAAGCAAGGAAATGCCATGATCTAATACATACTTTATAAGATCTTCTTTCGATTGCGTGGAGAATCAATTATAAAGGGACAAGACAGCAGAGAGATAAGACAAGAGGCTGTAGTAGTAAGGGCAATTGTTGAGGTAAAAAATCATGGCTTTAAACCTAGTAGAGGCATACAGGTTTGAGATTAATTTTGGTGGCAACATTATCAGGACTTGCTGATAGTCGATGGAGTGAGAAAAATACAAGGATTAAGAATGACTTCTGGGTTTAAGTCTTGAGTAACTGAATGATTTTTAATGAAAAAGAGAACAGTAAGGGCAGAAACAGTTTGGAGAGTTGAAAATCAAGAGTTAAGTGTGTTATTATTATTAGATGTTCAAGTGGAGGTGCCAATCTCTCAGGATAGATATTTGACACGGAAGGTAACCTCAACAAAGAGTTTAGGGGTATAGAGATTCTTCAAAATTTAAGTTAGATCTGGACCCTCCATACTGAGAATCTTTCAAAGGCTTCTATTTCCCTTAGTCTTTACCATGGTTCATAAGGCTATCACAGTCTAGTCCTATATTAACTGATTTAACTTTGTACTATTCCTTCTTATCCACTTGCTCTAGCCATAGTGGTTTTCCCCTCTCAATTCATTTAGGTTTCTGCTCAAATGTTGTTTCATCAGAGGCTCCTTCTTTGGCCAGTTTGCTAAAGTAGCACCTTCCTCCAGTTGTCCTTTGTCCTTTAACTTTGATTCATTTTTCTTCATTGTATTTATCCTCACTGTATATGCTAGGATATGTATGCATGCATTTATAGACCAGATTCCAGAATGTAAAATCCATCAGAGTAAGATTTGTTTATTTTGTCCACTGCTATAGATTTAATGCCTGGAATAGTGCTTGGCACAAGTACATACTTATTTGTTGGGATTAATAAATGCCAACAAAACTGGACTTGGAGGGATGATTGGCCATAGGCCACAAAGGGTATGGATGAGGAAGCATTTTTTTGAAGTGATTTATGGCTATTACCACCAAGATGAATACTAGAAGAGGAGGATATTTTGGAGAAAGACGATAAATCCTCTCTTAGATGTGGGGTTAAGGTATCTTTAGATATCCAGAAGAAGAGAAATTAATAATTCTGAAGCTCAGGATAGGAGTTCATGGAAGAAATTTATATTAGATTAGATCGTGTGGTTTGGGTAATAGTTGCTCCTGTGGAAATGGTTGACACAAAATATGTGATAAAAATATGCTAGTTAAATTAGTGGTCAAGAAATAAAACTTGCAAACAGTATGAAGGCTCTTCAAAAAACTAAAAATAAAACTACCATATGACCCAGCAATCCCACTTCTGGATATATATATATATATATCCAAAGGAAATTAAATCAGGATCTTGAGATATCTGCACCCCCATGTTCATTGACACATTGTTCACAGAAGTTAAGACATGGGGAAAAAAACAAGTATCACTGATGGACAAATGGGTAAAGAAAATATGATTGATTAAATATGTATTATATATTCAGCTATTGAAAAAGAGTCAATATTTAATGTTGTAAACACACACACAAAAATGGTAATATGTGAGGTGATGAGGATGTTAACTAACCTAGTATGGTAATAATTCACAGTATATCCTTCTGTCCAGTGGATATACTATGAAACATCATCATGTTTTACACTTTTAAAATTACACAATGTTATATTTCAATTATATCTCAATAAATCTGAAATAAATCATCTCAGAAAGCTTTTACATGCTGTTTAAAATAGAAATATCAACTCTTGTTTTTCATATCTCTGTCTTTGATAAAAATCATGGGAGAAATTCTTGCTAGAATAATAGCTCATAAGTTTTTCTACCACAAAACTCCTACTTTGTGCCAAGTCCTATACTTTTATATATTTTGTTTAATCTCCTGTCAACGTAGGCTCAAAATGTTTATTACTATACCTGTTTTATAGACAAAGAAAATGAGACTTATCAAGGCATTCTCTCAATTCTACTTTTCAGTCAGGAAGTGAAGTTTTTGTGTGAATTGGAAATATCTATTTCAATGTGGTATATTTATGAACTTTCCCCTTCCTGCTGTCCCAATTCTTGATACTGACATTTTATTAAAACTTGAGTCACGATGAATACCCACCATTTGCTTCAACGTGGATAGAACTGGAGGGTATTATGCTGAGTGAAGTAAGTCAATCGGGAAAGGACAAACATTACATGGTTTCATTCATTGGGGGAATATAAAAAAATAGTGAAATGGATTAAAGGGGAAAGGAGAGAAAATGAGTGGGAAATATTAGAGAGGGTGACAGAATATGAGAGACTCCTAACTCTGGGAAACGAACAAAGGGTACTGGAAGGGGAGGTGGGCGGGGGTTGGGGTGATTGGGTGACAGCCACTGAGGGGGGCACTAGACAGGATGAGCACTTGGGTGTTATACTATATGTTGGCAAATTAAACTCCAATTAAAAATATACAACCCCCCCCAAAAAAAAACACAAAAAACCCCACAAAACACTTCAAAATTCAGTATATATTGAGTCAAATTCAGTATATATTGAGTATTTTCTTTATGGTAGTAAACACAGTAGAATGGTATGGATATGAAAAAGAATAAGTCCCTAATCTCAATGAGTTTACTGTCTAGTACAGGAAATGTGACAACTCATGTTAGCAATATGAAACTATCATAATAAATTATTTTGCATCCTATAATAGAAATGTGCACAGAATATTAGTGAAGTGCAAAGATGGGACATCTAATACATTCTATAGAGGTAGGGAAATTTTGGAAAGGTTTCTTACAAAATGTTTGACATTATCTGAGTCTTCAGTGATGAATACATTTTGTTAGGTAAAGAAAAAGGAAGAACATTCTATATAGAAGCATAAATAAAATAATGGAGTTCTAAAATTAGGTGGTATGGACAAGAACCTCCAAGAAATTCAGTTCCTTTATTTGAATTTTACATAAATTCAGCATTCTTTTTCTTCTGCTAAAGTGTCCCAAACAAAGGCACTAAAATAGTTGGACCACATTGTCATCCAAAGTAGAACATGAGTTGCAGACAGGAGAAATACAAGGCTGGATGTAGTGGAATAGTGTGGAAATAGTGATGAGTATGAGAGCACACAGACTCAAAGCTTGGAGAAGAACAGAACAAAGAGACTGGAACAAGTCTTGATCAAATGTTTCATAAATGAGGCTATTGTGTGGTGCTTGGCATAAGTGCCTGGCACACGGTAGAGGGCCTGCTTAAAATCCCAAGGACAAGGCAGAAGGGAAGCTAGTTTGGTACCTTATCTCAAATCAAATTATCTTTCTAGGCAGATTAGAATTTTGCATAGAACTTCAATAAGTAAAATCAGACTAAAAAAGAATACTTTTTGTTCCTGTTCTTGAACTCTTCAAAACAAAATAAGGAAATGATTTAGAAATCAAAAGTAGGACAGCAGGCCTGACTTCAATTAATGTATCATGTGTTAAGAAATTCTCCTGGTAGATATACACCAAGATGTTTCAAAGAATAATCTTAGATAATAAGAGACCTGTAATGACAGGAACATACGTCTTCCCAGATGCAAAAGATATTAAGCAGGGATCAGGAGAGAATAAGTAGCATGCTTCAGATCTCTCTCTCCTTAGGAATTATGAGAAGGATATGTTGCTAAATTTTGTATAGTTGAGCAACTTGAGTTTTGAAGGGAAAAGGAATAAAGCATCAGTTCAGTTCCAACTGCATCCTAGTTGTATAGCATATGCAACAGGCTGGTCAAATAGCAGATGTGCTAGTCATATACATATACATATATATGACATGCTAGTCATATATACTTGCTAGTCATATATACATGATATATTTGGGCATTTACATACATTGTTTGAAGTCTCGTGATCATTCTATGGAGCTAGTTAGGTCTGATCCAGAAAGGCTGTGTGCCTGGTCCAGAGTGCAAAACTGTCAGACAAACGTAAGTTTGCTTAGCTTTAAATAACACATTTTTCCTACCATATTTCATTGTCCCTTGGAATTATAAATCTTAATGAAAAGAAATTCAGAAAATGTCAAGAAAAAGTATGTTGAAAGTTAGGAAAGTAGATACAGGAATTGACAAGTGGCTCGGGGAGTTACTGTAACTGTGTTCTGCTCCTGGTTATGTCAGTGACAAATTATCTCTCCTCTCGGTACTTCGGTATAAATGAGGGATTTTGACAAGAAAAATTGCCAAACTTCTTTTGGTTAAGAGTCTAGTTTTGGTGTGAAGCTTTTTAGGTTGGTAAAAAGTTAAATTTTGCTGAGAAAGAAGTTCCATCTTTTCTACTTCTATGTCCATTCGGGTATCAGATTTCTGTGCTGTGACTGGGTGCTCATAGCTCCTCAGTGCCTACACCTCTCCAGCTATAACCACTTGCTGTAGGACCTTGTTTCTTTATCCTTTATTGTGAATTATAATCAAACTTACTTTGTAGAACTTTTGTGATTAAATAAGTTGATGTATGTAAAGTGCTTAGAAATAGATCAGTAAATGTTTATTGTAGTTGTCATTATGATTATTCTGATCACAATCCCAATCATTCACAACAGTCTTTTTGTTTCTAGTCAAAACTCAATCATCAACTAGGCCTTGTTTTTTACTTCCAATTAATAAAAAACTAATTGCTGTTAATAATAGACTACAATACTCCCTGTCTGAGGTAACATATTCACATTTTGATAAGATCTTTGAATGCCTGGACACAGATCCATGGCAGGGGTCAAGCATGAGCAAAGACACAGAAAGGACAGTGAGTTATGGTTTCAACAATGCAGTGAAAGTCTTGTGTTGTTTTTACCTTTTAGACAAGCACTTCTCTGAATTGAGAAACTAGAAAGGCTATGTAACTGTTTTGGGAATAGTTAGACACCTTAGTGATGTTTATCAAATCTCTATCCAACAGATGTGGGTACTATTTTTGGATGGAATATAGAGCAACTCCAGTTGTTTTCTGTACCCTTTGATTCATTTGAACAGATCAGTTGGTGGTTTATTTATTTTAAAACTCTGGAAGTTATAGTGTGGTAGGTTCATTCCTTGATTTATGATATCAGGCATTATCCTCTCTAAATTCCTGAAATGAAAGCAGGAGGAAGCTTGGGTATGTGAGACAAGGAGGAAGCAGCCATCAGAGAAGCACACATAGTGCAGGCCTACGTAACCTGGACAGAAATGACTGGGGTTCTCCCAGAAAAGAGCAGACCAGTGCGTGATGCACCATTGTTATGGTATGACATAAACTGCATAAGTTTTGTGGAAATGTGTGATGATATATTCATTTAAAGACCAGATAATAAAAAAGCAAAGCAAAGCAAAGCAAAAGGTCATCTGCTGTGGCAGTATCTGCATTTTGTAGCCTATTAAAATCATCTGGGGACCAGGCTGAATTAGGGGGAAGGGTCCACAATTTGTGAATTCAGTTATGTTAAGGATCTCAAGCAGGTGTCAATATATTGACCTGTGTAGATCTGTACTCAGACATACAGGGAAGGGTGTAGGGTTTTGTTTGATGTATTCTATGCATTTTGGCAGTTTTAAAAAAATTTTTTTTATTTTTTATTTATGATAGGCACACAGTGAGAGAGAGAGGCAGAGACATAGGCAGAGGGAGAAGCAGGCTCCATGCACTGGGAGCCTGACATGGGATTCGATCCCGAGTCCCCAGGATCGCGCCCTGGGCCAAAGGCAGGCGCCAAACCGCTGCGCCACCCAGGGATCCCATTTTGGCAGTTTTATAGAGTTTTTTTGACCATATTGGGCACCTCCAGGGTCTGTTTAAAAGAAATGCCCTATTAAGTAGGTCACATATGTGATGAGCACTGGGTGTTATACTATATGTTGGTAAAATGGAATTGAATAAAAAAAATAAAAATAAGAAAATAAAAGAAATGCCCTATTTGAAGGCATGTTTCTATTGGGTGAAAACACAGAAGGTGGGAAAAGGCAGGCAGTGAATGCTATAGACCAGAATCTGGAAGAATTGTGTAATGAATAGTTTGTGAAATACCTAGAGTGTTTCAGGGCCAAGGGAGTAGGTAGAAAGAACCTGGTAGAATTTTAAGGAGGAGAATTCCTTTGATGAACAGGTTGAAGATGCAGGGATAGAAGCCAATAAAGCAGTGTTCCAGAAGAAGGCAGCAGTTGATTGGTTTTGTTTTAGAAGGAGAAATACTTTGTTGATTGGAAAAAAGGAAGTTGGGATGGTGGTGGATATAAACATTGAAATGTAAAAAATGTTGCATAATTAAAGGAAAAATAAATTTGAAGAAAAGTAAAGCAACTCCCAAAGCTGAAAGAAAAATGAACCTATCTATCAGGGGGGTTGTATAATTATATACTGAAAGAATATTTCAAATAATCTAAAACGTATATTTCAATATATGCTAAAGATGGAAACAATTGCTAAGAAATCTTTTTTTTTTTTAAAGATTTTATTTATTCATGTGAGACACACAGAGAGAGAGAGAGGCAGAGACACAGGCAGAGGGAGAAGCAGGCTCCATGCAGTTAGCCTGACGTGGGACTCAATCCCAGGTCTCCAGGATCACACCCCGGGCCAAAGGCAGCACTAAACCACTGAGCCACCTAGGCTGCCCAATTGCTAAGAAATCTTAAACTGTTTATTTAAAGGGGCTTCCACTGGCTAAAGATGGGATCAATGTCAAAGAGAATAATGGTCATTGGATTGAAGCATATCAAAGCTAGAAAAGTGTCTGAGTCCATGATAAAACTCACAAAGGGGGAAAAAAAAAGTGGTTGTATTTAGAAGTTGTTTTAGAAAGAATTTATTAGTCTAAAAATCAGTTAAAAAATGAATCAAACCAGAAAAAAAATGAATCAAGTATTTGTCTTGCTCACCTCATGTCATTTTAGGGCAATAAACAGGTGATGAAGAAATGTGCTTATTTGTAGAATAATTATTGCTAATAGAAGGAGGAATGATGACTTTAGAAAATTACTATTTGAAATCCTCAATGGGTATGAAACAATTCTATGCAAAGACTATCAATGTGTATTAAGACCAGTATCTGAAAGAAACTTTATAACAGATCACCCTGGCAATTTAATAGTTGTTGTCAATATCTCTAATCTTAATATCTCTAAAATAAAAGGACATGATATATTTCCTAATGTTATATAATAGGTGTACAATTTATCTATAATGTATGAAATATTCTTGCAAAAAAAGTTTTAAAAGAATGTGAATCCAGTCATGCTTACAGATCCAACTATTAGCAAAATGTAAAAGACAAAGGAAAAACTTAAAACCATGGGAAGGCAATCAGCTCAATTAAAAATACGAGACATTGTATAGGATAAATGATTCATTTAGTTTAAAAAAATAAATGGCAGCTCAAAGATAAGGTTAGGGATTCAGAGTACAGGAGTTTGAATGATAGAAGGCTAGAGGTGTAAGAAAATGTAGGTGTGTATGAGAATAGTTGAAATAAAACCTTGTGAAGTCCTGGATCAACAGGAAAGGAGAGATATGGGAGAAGATGTGCACATAGAAAATAGAGAGATCAATAGACAAAGTCTCTGGATTTAAAGTACAGAAGAAAGAAAAATGACATGAGAGAGATAGGAAGCTAGGAAATCATGCTCAGGGTAGAATTTTGAATGAGGTAGCTTTTAAGGTTGAATAGATCTGCAGATATTATTAATTTTATGTCCCTCTACATTAGGGGTTAAAGTTCTAAAGAGGGGAAGGCATTAGAACAAAGGAGGCTTAAGGTGAAGGCTACAGTTTCTGTGATCCAGTTAATATGAATTTTGAAAACTCTAAAGATGGAAGCAGGAGCTGGGGTAGAAAGGCAAACTGTAACACAGAGTCTAGAGACTTCACTGAATAAAGGAGGATTCTTAAGATACAGTAAGTTGGTAGTTCTAAGTAAAATAAGAGGTGAGATGTCTTTAGTTGAAGAGTGTTGACTGGAAGGTGGAATAACAATGATTTGGAAATAGTGACTGGAAGAGACCAAACCTCTCCTGAACTCATGTGTGTTTGAGAAGAAGTAATTGAATAGTTTCCTCTGGAGAAGACAAAGTTTAAATCCTCAGGTAGGGCATGACCTTTAGTTAAGGGTGAGGTAAGTACAGTGCCTGCACAAATAGATGAACTCAGAGCATATTTTTAAACAGTGGAAAATGGTTTTCAGAGAAATGAGTAGAAAATATGGAGAGAATCTATCCATAAAAGGCATGGAGATGCATGGAAGATAGGCAGTAACTGAGTGAATTTCAAGATTGAGGCATACTTGCAATTGGACCTCCAACATATTTGCCTTTTCTCTATGGGGATGGTTATTATTACTATTCACCTACTCCCTGATTAGAAAATTGTGGCATTACTGTATTGCTCCTCCATATTTATTAGTCTAGGCATGGCTTTCCATTTCTGTTCTATTCTTTATAAAGCAAAAAGTAGTGGTAAAATTTACTTAATAAATAGAACTCTTCACATTTGCACCAGCTATATTCTTAGAATCCTGTAAATTTTTTTCAGTTTAGAATATGGATTACCTTAGAAAGAAGCTGCTTCTCTACATATGGAGAAAATCAAAGGTGACTTTAGGTATATTGAGGTTAAACACACTTACTGCCTAAGTAACTTGCTCTAACAATTGGATGAGCATATGTGTGACTCAAATTCATGACCTGGCAAAATTAAAAATGACTAATGGGCTCACAGTTATTTTAGATTAGTCTTAAAATTGTAATGTTAATTCTGAATTACAGGGGTTTAATGGATTTTTTAACTGATTCATGGTAATATATACTAATATGTCTATGAATATAATAAACAATAAATGACCTTAGAATTTGAAATTCTCCAGAGCTCCAGAATGGATCTTGATTGCTTGTTGACTGGTGTAACGTTCTTAATAGTTTTTTAATTCTACTATTTTTCAGGAAGTGTTTCAAGCATTAAGTCTCTCAAGCATCTGCTGGCATGCCATTTTAAGATATTCAGAGATTAATAAAATCTTAGATTAGAAATGATAAAAGTTACATAGTTCAATGACCTCTTAGCAATACTGTCCTTGTTAAAAATAATTTACACACTTTGGAGACTTACAATAAATCTATAAAATAGGTAGACTGAGGATTAGCTTTAGAGATGGGGAAACTGAAGATCAGATGGGTTGAGCAATTTTCCCAGCTGGTTGATGAACTCAAAATCAGACTATCTGACTCCAGATGACTTAAGCTTCCCATGACACATTTTCCCTATTAAAGGATTTATGGATGCAAGTGAAAAATGTTTTCTTGAGACATATGTAGAGGAGCTTATGAGGTTAATTGGTTATAAGCCTGCCATTTGGATTTGTACACATGCAATGAGTGATGATGCAGCAAGCATAACACTTAGAGTCAGGAAACTTGGGTGTAAGTCCCAGATCAGCTTTTTGACTCTGAGGAAAGATACTAAACCTCTCTGATCTTTAGATGCTTTCCAGAGTGAATGGGAGTAATAATATATACTTTAAGAACTAGGTATTAAATGACAGATGTATGTTAAGGTACTTGTAAATGGCAGTGGATGATTGTAATGCTTGATGTTGTGCTGTCATCCTTGTTAGTTATAGAAAGAAGCACATAGTTTCCAAACAGTAATCCTCCCAATTCCCCCAGTGCTCTTTCTTGTGTGACCAAGGGATCAGGAGACACACAGCTTAACTTCGGAGGAGCTGTCTGGAAGGAATGCAAAATGAGTTCTGGATAGCTAGTTGGAATTTAATAATGCATGAAAAATACACCAAGGGGAGGAAGGAACCAATTAGGAAGCAATTAAGGAGATTGCAATTACAATGCATCTTAATAAAGTCAAAAAATATAGCCCAGAAATACAAGACAGGCTTGTTACCTGAGGAAGAAAAGAGAAATGGAAATAAGGAAAGTTTCGAGGCAGATATATGAAAATAAATAACAGGAAAGGAAAACAGAACTATATTCCAGCACCTTCTTCTTTGCATGTCCAAATCCCAAGCATCCTTCAAGAATCTATTCTTGTGACATTCCTTTAAGTGACTTCTGTTCAGCACTGTTATGAAATTATTGGTCTCCCTTCACAATTAGAAAGCTAACTCGGATAATTCCCCAAATAGGAAGTACAAATGGTAAATGAATTCTTGAAAAATGATCAACGATTTTAGAAATCGAATAAATGCAAATTAAAACAATTTAACATCCCACTTTACTTTGGAAATTAGAAAAGATTCTTAAGTATTATTTGCCTGCTCCCTGTTGACATTTGCACTGGGGATCCTCCCTGTGATTGAGCAGCTAGTTGAGGAGCAGTGCTTTCTCAGAACATGGCTGTCAAACAAGTATGCTGGTAGAGGAAGGAGCTCTGGAAAAAGTGGGGAGACTAAGCCAATTAAGGCCTCAGCTCTAACAATGGGGTCATGAGAATTCAGATTTAGAGTCAACTACTATTTATTAACAGCTACTGTGTGAGAGCTGAGAACTTTGTATTACATAGTTATTCTCCTCAGTAATCTCTTCCTTTTGTTTTATCCCCATTTATTCAGAGTGGGGAGGGGAACATATGACTCAGGGATTAGATACTTTTCCAAAATTCAGAGTATTTGTGAAAACCATCAAATTAATATGTGGGAGAAGATTTTTAGAAACTAGTTGTTATTATCTTTGTAAAAACAAGAACCTATTTGAACAATGTTAGATGCTAATTGTTTAAAATAAAATAAGCGAATTGTAGGTGTACTTAAAATTTACTAATGGAGAAAATAGAGATTTTGAATTTTATTTCAAAGATTTCTATTTTTCTATTTTAAAATGGAATTATACATCAAAGGCAAAAATGTGGTCATGGTATTTGGAATTAGCTTAAAACAGTTTTATTAGGTTGGTTTTTATTATTTAGAATATTAATATGATTTCCTCTATCACTCATTTAAAACCTTTAGTCAGATATGTTCAGACCAGAGAGATCTAGTTGGTTGTTGATCTGGTTCCCCAAAGACTTAGAGTCGGTCCTATAAGCTTTGTTCTCCAAGCTTCTTATTATTTTCACTTTAGTTAGATATACATTGTATTTTATTATTTACCTTCTTTTAATTTTTGCTAATTATAAAAATGAGTGTGGAAGTAGATTTTTCTTGTTGTATCTTCCATATGTGTCTTTTTCTCACAGTGGGTTTATACATTCCTTGTAATAAAACCTATATTTTATTTTGTGTATGACTTATGGTTTTATTCCGTGTATGTATTCAGCACCCCTTGACATTGTGCTGGGTATATTGCATGCCTCACCTCCCAATGTATGTGGGATCAGTAATAACAAAAAATTTGGAATCACAGAATTGGAAGACACTATGTGGCAACATATGACCTGCTTGTGCCCTGATAGAGCAGTTTGCTTCTCTATACTCCTGTGACCACTTGACCTTTATCTAAACCTCTAACCACAGTTTCAGCAAGGTTCTGGGAATAGCTCTGACTTTAGGCAGAGAGGAATTTTGGGGAATACCATCACATTAAAAAACTAGGTGACTGAACATTAAGAATCCTTGTTTTTGGAGTAGTTCTGATTTCCTGATCCACTTAAAACTCTGGGTTTCTGTCTTAATACCAAGTGGAGTTTCCACATTGTAAGATCTTTCCTGATTTCCCACCTTGATAGGCTTCCATGGCTCCATTCTCTCTGTATAAGGTAGTATTTTCTTTTTAGCAATCACACATGCCCAAGTGAATGCTTATTCTATAATTCTCTGCTATGTGATCATAGATAATCCTTTTAAAATTGAATTATCTGTAACATAGGATCACTTGTACCCAACTCAAAGACCTGTAGTAAAAATTAAATGAGATTGAAGAAATTTAACTATTGCCTAGCATTTTTTTTAGTTAGAAAATATTAGTTTCTCTTTACTTTCTTTTCCTTTTCTCTTGTCCATCCAACTTAGAAACTAGAGCCCGCTCCTAAACTTCAGGTTTATATCTCAACCTTGATGTATGTTTATAGATTGTCACATTATCCAGTCTTTCTCCACTGCTAGCCAGCCTGCCTTTGTATTTCAATTTAGGCAGTCTCTTGCTTTTGTATATAACATACTCCTCGAAGACTGTATAAGTCACAAATGCAAAAGAAAGAGTAATAGATTTAAATATTGTAAGAGCCCAATTCTGAGACATTATATAAGTATTCCATAAATTATGATTTAAATATTCTGTTTTACTGCTAAGCATAAAATATGTATATTCATTTAAGATGCAGGTTAAAATATCAAATATAAACAAAAATTGTTTTTAATTTTTCTTTTTATAATTGTTTTACTCAGCTTAGTTGAAAAGCAATGAAAATACTGATTTTAATGTTGGAAGCAAGGGCATACTATTCATTATTTTGCAAAGTACTTTACAACTTTGGAAAAATTTTATAAAGGCAACATGGACTAGCCTTCTTTTTCTAAAGAAATCTTTCTACTTTAGAAAAATACAAACTTCTTGTGCATATGAATTATTGAGATACTTTTATAATGCCCATGATGAAGTTATAATTTCAAATATCATTGGTAATTTTTCTTAGAGAAGCTGCTAGCATTCCTTCCTTCTACATTACTCATTCCTCTGAACAGGTATGCCAAATTTGGCTTGCACTGAGGAAGAATGTGATTATCCACATCTCTTCCCAATCCATTTCCATAATGTCATGTTGGGTATTATGATGGGAGTATTTGCATAATGAAAAATGGCAAATGCCACAAATCAGGAATATTCCTCTTTCCCTCTCTCTCTTTCTTTCAGAGATGAGTGGTAGTTTTATCAGAACCCTACCACTCCAACCTCCATTCTTTATGCTTTCACATTAGGGCAGAAACTCATGGTCATTAGGTTATATTGACTATTATTCATTCTATGAGGAATCTCTTGAGTGCTCACCTTAGGTAGGTTTAGGAGACACTCATTAAGCTAGAGAAAAGAGGAAAACAAGGTCTTTACTTTCTTTGAGTTGCTGAACAAAAGTAAGCATTCCTTGAGCTTAAGCATTCCTAAGAGCTGGTTGGTCACTGGGTAGAAAGTAAATTTTCTGTATAAGGCTTTCTTGAGACAGAAGAGATTAAGACCTAACTATTAATACCCAAATTTTCTGAAAGGGAGATTGTTTAGCATGAATTGAGTTTAAGATGCATTTAAGATGCAGAGAGCCCAGATGTCCACTGACAAATGAATGGATAAAAAAGATGTTGTATATATACCATGGAATAATACTCAGCCATTGAAAGAGTGAAATCTTGCCATTTGCAATGATGTGGCTGGAACTAAGGGTATTATGCTAAGTGAAACAGAAAAAGAGATACCATATGATTTCACTCACACGTGGAATTTAAGAAACAAAACAGGTGAACACAGGGGAAATGAAGGAAAAATAGAAGGAAAAAGGAGAGGAAGGCAAACCATTAAGAGACTCTTCACTGGGGATGCCTGGGTGTCTCAGCAGTTGAGCACCTGCCTTCGGCTCAGGGCATGATCCTCACATCCATGGATCAAGTCCTGCATCAGGCTCCTGCAAGGAGCTTGCTTCTCCCTCTGCCTATGTCTCTACCTCTCTCTACTAGTCTCTAGTAGAGACTAAGACTTAGACTAATCTAAGTTGGATGGACAAAAGAAAAGTTTTTAAACAAAAACTTTAAAAGAGAGAGAGAAAAAGAGAGAGAGAGAGACTCTTAACTGTAAGGAACAAACAGGGTTGTTGGTGGGGAGGGGGATAGTGGGATGAAGTGACTGGGTAATGGGCATTAACCTGGTGTAATCAATTCTAATGAATTCAGAGGAAGTTTGAGAAGGTGAACTGGGTTTACTACAAAAGTCTAAAGGTCTGTGAGGTAGGCCTGGTTTCTATTCTTGCCACTGCTGCTATTGGCAGCAGCTCCCATCCTAGCCACTATTGTAGTTAGAAAGTGACAAGTGGCTGAGCTTAGGAAATGAACTAAAATTCAGAATTTGAGAGTGTGATTTGGGAGCCCATTTGTGAAGAGGAAGTTGGATTAGAAGGATCCTTTGACAGTTTAAAGGATTGGCACAATTCCTTGAATACTAAATATATGACACAAGAGACAGTGACCTGATAAAAGCTATTACATTATTCTTTCTCCACTTGACCTTTGGAATCAGTCCTATCTTCCTGAGTTCCTGGGAAATTTGGAGGAACACACACTCAGGAGTGAATTATTGGACTTTCCAACACTAGGCTTGGGAGAAATTAGTAATTAATTTGGAAAATAAAAGACTTAGGATTGTATTTACTAATTTTTATTCAACAATCATTTGTTGAACTCCCATTATGTTGAAGACACTATTATGGGCACTTGGGATATGTCCATGAACAAAATCACCAAAGACCCCTGCCCTTCTGGACCATGTTTGCCAGATTTCTGTAAATATGTGGAGCAAATCACACAGTATATTTCTCCTTGTTTGCATTGCTCCTCTTAGAAAAATTTGTCAGAAATTGATTTTCAACATTTAGTATATGCTTTAAATTCTTTTCTTTCACAATCGAACACACTCAGTTTATATTAAAAGACCATTCAATTATGGCTAAGCATTTACATTTCTGACATGCTATTTATTTCTACCTTTGCACAATTACCACTAATATCTATATTTACATTTTTCTATTTTCCACTCAATTGGTAAAATAGGTAATTAAATTGATCTGAATTGATATCATTTTCTTTTTGCTTATTGTTCTACTTCTTGGACATAATAATTACTTGGTGGGTATTTGATCAATAATCACTGATTATTTCCTTGAAATCTTCTAGGAGAAATGTGGGTTAGGGACAGTGTTATGAGCTTCTTGGGCTTGAATGACCCATAAATAAGTCAGAATTTTTAAAAGATTTTAAGTTGATCCTATTAACTTTGCTTTCTAAGCAGAAAATTAGTTCTAGATTTAATACTGCAGGTCTAGATTTAACACATCCGAAACTACTGTAATTACATGCATTGGGTTAGCTTGCAAAGAAGATCTAGAGGCCTGAATTTATCTCCTGTACTCCTCACCAACTAGGTAACCTTCTACAAATAAGGTAAACTTACTGAGACACAGTCATGTGCTCTTCTCTGGTTAAGACAATGCAGGAGATCATGTCTATGAAATAATATTAATTACTAACACTGTTGAATAACTATATGCTGGCATTTTATAAGTGGTCTAGTTTTTCACTGTAGCCTTTTAGGTGGATATTGTCATTATCCCAATTTGACAGATGATTGAACCCCAGAAATTAAATAACTTGCCCAAAGGTACACAGCTAGTAAGTAGAAAAGTTGAGTTATGGCTTAGGCAGTCTGGCTACAGCATTTATTTGCTTATAATCACTGGTCTATCATTTCAGCAGGAGCACTATTGGCATTTTGGGCTAAATAATTTTTGTGAAGGGCTGTCCTTGTGCATTGTGTAAAGTTCAGTAGTCAGCCATTAATAATAAAAGGTTAACAATAAGTTAGTTAACAGTAAGTGGTTCAGTGGTCTCTCTACTAGCTACCTGTAATATCCTTACCCCCAAATATGATAACCAAAATTGTCTCAGACTTTGTCATTGTGTCCAGGAGGGTGAAATCACCTCTTGTTAAGAGCTGATGCTCTACTATACACTGTCAAATAAGAATAAATAATATATAACCCCCATAAGTGAAATTAGAATTAGTAAGAAAGTGCTTTTGAGAATCTTGTTTGTTTTCCTGCTTTAAACACCAAAACCCTAACCAAAATTCATGTTCATATATCTGTGTATTTAAATACTTCATAGATTCATTAAGAGGAGTGGTAAAAAAAGTTAATGAAAATTTTTGGAATTATTGAAACTATGATGGAAAATAGTTTTACTTTACATATCTATGTACAACAAACAGCAACAGTTAAACACAAAGAGTCTGAGAAATGGAATTTTGCCTTTCTCATCTCCATAATAAAAGAATGCAAGCTAGAAGTAGGTGGAAGTGGGTGTATAAATAGTCAACTTTCAGAACTATCTGCAATTTTTTATATAGAATTATGGAAATAGAAACATGTCATCTATGTCTCAGTGCAAAAATTTGAAGGCATAGCAGTTTAATCCTTATAACATGAAAAGGCCTGGATACATTGCCCTGCATATAATAGTGGTAAAATGAGTATTTGTTGAATTAGGTTAGATGTGGAACATAATTTTAGGGCATGAGAGGAAAAGAAATTTATTTATTGAGTAGTTACTGGGTGCTAGCAATTTTATGCAGCAGTTATATTTATTCTCCCCTATAACTATATGAAGTTATCTCCATGTTGTAGATTTAAGAACTAGAGGTCAGTAGATGAGTAATTTGCATAAGAACTTGCAACTAGTAAGTTGGGAAACTAATTTAATTCTTTGTTCTAAAAATACATGCTTTTTTATTGAACTGACCTACCTCCCAACTTGTTGGGTTAAAAGATATAATTTCCCCTACATATTTACATATTTATCTGTGTATGTACTTATTACCCTCGTTTTATCTCGTGTTTAACTTGCTTATTCTCATTCAAATATTCTGATTATTAGGTTACAAGTGCATACATAATGGAAGTGAACTGTGAGGAGTCTTATTTTATCTTTTTGTTTCTGGATTTCTGAAAGGAGATCTATCTGTTCCTGAAAATAACAAGGGAAAAACAAAATAAAAATATGCTTACTGTCTGAAGTCTCCTGGAGGAATTGGTAAAACTATTCAAATAAAGCCCTTCCTAAGACTTTGGGCTTGGAAATGTAAAAGGAAATGTTGTGAATTAATTGGTAATACCTCACAAATACCCATTATTTACTTAAGTATTTACACAGAGATTCTCTTCATGATAATTTTATTCACAATGCATTTGCTGAATATTTTGAAAAAAGAATACTCTCTCAGAACCCATGAAATATTTACTATTTTTTTAAGAATTGAAGATTGTTACAAAAATGACCTTACCAGTAAGAGTTAAAGGTTGACTATGTCATCAGTAGAGAAATTCAAGAATGCAGTATATCCCAGACCTAAGTCTTTGCAACTCATGCATGAATGGTTTTTTGATAAGCAATGTGAACAAATGAATGAAAAGACAGAAACAAGGGCTTCATAAAAGATTTTAAAATATATGAAGATGAAGTTTTAAATATGGATAAGATTTAAAGCTCACATTTTAAGTCTTTCATCCATTTTGAATTTAGTTTTGTATACAGTGTGAGAAAGTGGCCCAGTTTCATTCTTTTGCATGTTGCTGTCCAGTTTTCCCAACACCCTTTGTTGAAGAGACTATCTTTTTTTCCTTTGGATATTCTTATCCTGCTTTGTCGTTCATTGACCATATGAATGTGGGTTCATTTCTGAGTTTTCTATTCTGTTCCATTGATCCATGTGTCCATTTCTGTTCCAGGACCATACTGCTTGATCACTACAGTTTTGTAATATAACTTGAAGTCTAGAATTGTGATGCCTCTAGTTTTGATTGTCTTTTTAAATATTACTTTGGCTTTTGTGGTTCCATATGAATTTTAGGATCATTTGTTCTAGCTCTGTGAAGAATACTGGTGGCATTTTGATAGAGATTGCATTAAATATACAGAATGCTTTGGGTAATGTAGACATTTTAACAATATTTATTCATTCCAATTCATGAGCATGACATGTTTTTCCATATTTTTCTGTCATCTTCAAGTTCTTTCATTCATCAATGTTTTATAGTTTTAAGAGTATATGTCTCTTACTTCTTTGGTTACAGTTTTTCCTAGGTATCTTAGGGTTCTTGGTGCAATTGTAAACGGGATTGATTCCTTAATTTCTCTTTCTGCTGCTTCATTATTGGTGTATATAAATGCAACAGATTTCTCTACAGTGATTTTATATCAACTTTACTGAATTCATTTATCAGTTGTAACATTTTTTTGGTAGAGTCTTTTGGTTTTCTATATAGAGTATAATGTCATCTCTAAATAGTGAAATGTTTACTTCTTCCTTACCGATTTGGCTGCCTTTTATTTCTCTTTGTTGTCTGATTGCCATGGCTAGAACTTCCAGTGCTGTGTTGAATTAACAGTAGTGAGAGCCATAAAAATCCTAGAGAATAACATAGGCAGTAACCTCTTTGGCACTGGCTCTAGCAACTTCTTTCTAGATATGTCTCGGGAGGCAAGGGAAACAAAAAGTAAAAATAAATTATTAGAACTTCATCAAAATTAAAAGCTTCTGCATAATGAAGGAAACAATAAAAAAATTATAAGGAAACTTATAGAAGGGGAGAGGAACTTTGCAAATGATATATCCAATAAAGATTTGGTATTCAAAATATGTAAAGAGCTTATATAACTCAACACCCCAAAAATGAATAATCCAGTTAAAAAGCAGTCAGAAGGCATGAATAGACATTTTTCCAAGGAAGACATAGAGATGACCAACAGACACATGAAAAGATGCTCATCATCACTTACCATCAAGGAAATAGAGATAAAAACTACAATGAGGAGGTGCCTGGGTGGCTCAGACAGTTAAGCGTTTGCCTTCAGCTCAGGTCATGATCCCTGGGTCCTAGGACTGAGCCCTGCTCAGTGGGGAGCCTGCTTCTTCCTCTTCCTCTGCCCATCACTCCTGCTTATGCTGGGCTCTCTCCCTCCCTTTTTTTTTTTTAATGATTTTATTTATTTATTCATGAGAGACAGAGAGAGAGAGAGAGAGAGGCGGAGACACAGGCAGAGGGAGAAGCAGGCTCCATGCAGGGAGCCCAATGTGGCACTCAATCTCAGGTCCCCACGATCACATCCCGGGACAAAGGCAGACGCTAAACCGCTGAGCCACCCAGGGATCCCAATAAAATCTTTTAAAATAATTAAAATTACAATGAGGTACCACCTCACACATGTCAGAATGGCTAAAATAAAACAAAATCACACAAGAAACATCAAACATTAGTGAGATGTAGAGAAAAGGAATCCTCTTATACTGTTGGTGGGAATGCAAACTGGTATAGCCATCCTGGAAAACAGTATGGAGATTCCTCAAAAAGTTAAAAACAGAACTACCTTATGATCCAGCAATTGCACTACTAGGTATTTACCCAAAGGATATAAAAATATTGATTTAAAGGATTATATGCACCCCAATGTTTATAGCAGCATTATCAACAATAGCCAAACTGTGGAAAGAGCCCAAATGTCCATCAGCTGATGGATGGATAAAGAAGAGATGGATGGATAAAGAAGATATATATATATATATATATAAACTATCATTCAGCCATCAAAAAGAATGAACTCTTGCCATGGATGGAGCTAGAATGTATTATCCTAAGTGAAATATCAGTCAGAGAAAGACAAATATCATATAATTTCACTCATGTGGAATTTAGGAAATGAAACAATTGAACAAAAGGAATCAAAGGGAGGATTGGGACTTTTAAAATAAGTAAGGCAGTCTTAATTGTTAAAATGGAACTGTACTTATGACTGATAATGATAGGACATTACCTATGGGATGGAATTCACAGTTAGGTGTCATCATGGGGCAAGAAAGGGAGATCCATGATGTTTTAAGGTAGTATTTGAAGAAAAATTTCCCTTTCCATAACCCGTGGGGTTCACACTGTTTAGAAAATTGGTTACACAGGCATTGAACTATGCATTTCTTGACTGGATACACAAAAATGATGACAGCAGTCAAATTTCTGGTACTAAGAGCAGATAAGCCTCTATCTAACAACCCATATTTCACAATAGGGCCTATCCTGCATTATTTTTTTAAATTAAGACTATTTCAGAAAAATTGAGGGTAAGACCAAGAGATTTCCCATTTATATCCCAGCTGCACACATACATAATCTCTCCCTTTGTTAACATCCCCCAGCAGAGTGTGCATGTTATAATTTTTCAACCTACATTGATACATCATACTCCCTGAAGGCCCAGCCCGTAGTTGATATTATGATTTACTCTTGGTGTTGTACATTCAATTTGAGTATAGACAAATGTGTAATGGCATGTGTCCATCATTCTGGTATTGTTCAAAGCATTTTCATTACCTAAATATCATCCCAGTTCCACCAGTTTGTTCCCTTTACCCGACCAGTCCCTGGCAACCACTGATCATTTTATTATCTCCATAGTTTGTCTTTTCCAGAATGTCACAGTTGGAAACTTACACAGCTTTTTTTAAATTGGCTTCTTGCACTTAGTAATATATATTTAAGTTTCCTCCATGTCTTTTTATGGCTTGATAGCTTATATCTTTGAAATGCCAAATAATATTACACTCTCCAGATACACCACAGACATTTCGTTGATGTAGTCTGATTATTCCTGTGTCTTTTTTGCCCATTCAGCCATTGAAGGACAATCTTGATTGCTTACATGTTTTGATAATTACATATAATGCAACTGTAAACATGTGTGCAGACATTTGTGTATGTGTGAGTGTACATAAGTTTAAAACTCATTTGAGTAAGTACCAAGGAGCACACTTGTAGATTGTATGATAAAAGTATGTTTAGTTTTGAAAAAAAAAAAAAAAAGAATTCCAAACTGTCTTCTGAAGTGACTGCATCATTTTGCATCTCCACTAGCAGTGAATGAATTCCTGTTGTTCCACATCCTCACCAGCTTTGGTGTTTTCAGTGTTCTGGAATTTGACCATTGTGATAGTATGTAGTGATATCACATCATTGTTTTCATTTGATTTCCCGGATGACATATAACATGGAGCATATTTCATATGCTTATTTGCCATCTGTGTATCTTCTTAGTGTAGTGTTTGTTAAGAGTTTTGGCCTAATGTTTAATTGAATTGTTGGTTTTGTTTTTGTTAAGGTTTAAGAGTTCTTTGTATATTTTGGTTAATAGTTCTTAGATATGTATTTTGCAAATATTTTCTCTCACTGTGTATCTTGTTTTCTCATTCTCCCAACAATATCTTTTACAGAGCAGATGTTTTAAATTTTAATTAAATCCAGCTTATTAATTTTTTCATCATAAATTATGCCTCTGGTGTTGTATCTAAAAAGGCACACTATTTCCAGTCATTTAGATTTTCTCTTATGTTCTCTTTGAGTTTTATGTTTAGGTCTGTGATCCATTTTAAGTTAAGTATACAGTCTGTATCTCCATTTATTTTTTTTTCCATGTGGATGTCCAGTTGTTCCAGCACCATTTGTTGGAAAGACTATCCTTATTGCCTTTGCTCCTTTGTCAAATATCACTTGCATATATTTGTAGGAGTCTATTTCTGGGCTCTTTGTTCCACTTTACTGTTCCACTTTATTTGTCTCTCTTTGGCCAAAATCACACTATGTCTTGATTACCATAGCTTTCTAGTAGGCCTTAGTGCTGAATAGTCTTTCAAATTTGTTCTCTTTCAATATTGTGCTGGCTATTCTGGGTCTCTTGCTTCTCCATATAAACTTTAGAATCATTTGTCAGTATTCATTTGATGGGCATTCCACTGAATCTATAGATCAGTTGGAAAGCCACACTATTTTTTTCATGAATATGACTCATTTTATATTTCATATATATTTGTATCCCTCATAACTCCTTGCTCAGGCAATGCAGACAGTATGTTTTTAATGGTAAAGTTGTTTATTTGCTAAAAAATGTTAGCTCTGTAATTCAGGTGGTTTGTGATTTTGACATTTTGGTTGGACGCTGCTTAGAGGAGGTAAGAACTCTGAACATAGAGAAATAAATGAAAGAGTACTTATGACACTCTGGGCCACTTTATCATTTTTTTCCCAATTTTTTATTTAAATTCTAGGTAGTTAACCTATAGTGTAATCTTGATATCAGGAGTAGAATTTAGTGATTCATCACTTACATATTAACACCCAGTGCTCATAATAAGAAGTGCCTTCCTTAATACCCATTACGCATTTAGCCCATCACCCACTCACCTCCCTCCGTCAACCCTCAGTTTTTTCTCTATCATAAAGAGTTTTATGGTTTGCTTCCCTCTCTCTTTTAAATTTCTCATATGTTCGTATGTTTTGTTTCTTAAATCCCACATGAGTGAAATCGTATGGTATTTGTTTCTCACCAAGTGACTTATTTTGCTTGTCATAATACTCTAGCTCTATCCACATCATTGCAGATGGCAAGATTTCATTCTTTTTGATGGCTCAGTAATATATATATAATATAAATATAATACCCACATATATCATATATATATATGACATAACACATACACACATCCTCTTTATCCATTCATCAATCAGGGAATATTCGGGCTCTTTCCATAGTTTGGCTATTGTTGATAATGCTGCTATAAACATTGGGATGCATGTAGTCCTTCAAATCAGTATTTTTGTATCCTTCATGTAAATACCTAGTAGTGCAATTGCTGGGTCATAGAGTTGTCCTATTTTTAACTTTTAACTTTTTGAGGAACTGTTTTACAGAGTGGCTATGCCAGTTTTCATTCCCATCAACAGTGTAAGAAGTTTCCCCTTTCTCCACATCCTTGCCAACACCCATTGTTTCCTGTGTCATTAATTTTAGTCATTCTGACAGGCATAAGGTGGTGTCTCATCATGTTTTTTTGTTTTGTTTTTTGTTTTTTATTTTTTTTTTAGTAGGCTCCACACCCAACATGGGGCTTGAACTCACAATCCTGAGTTTAAGAGTCATAGGCTCTACCAACTGAGCCAGCCTGACATCCCTTTCATCATGGTTTTGATTTGTATTTCTTTGATGATGAGTGACATTTAGCATCTTTCAATGTATCATCACCTGGATGTCTTCTTTGGGAAAAAATGTCTATTCATGTCTTCTGTCCATTTTTATATTTGATTATTTGTATTTGAATGTTGAGTTTGATAAGTTCTTTATAGATTTGGGGTACTAACCCTTTATCCGATCTATCATATGCCATTTGCATATACCTTTTCCCATTTCATAGGTTGCCTTTTGGCTTTATTGATTGTTTACTTTACTCTGAAGAAGTTTTTAGTCTTGAGGAAGTCCTAGTAGTTCATTTTGTATTTGTTTCCCTTGCCTCCAGCAACATGTCTAGTAAGAAGTTACTATGGCCAAGGTCAAAGAGGTTACTGCCTGTTTTCTCTTCTAGGATTTTAATAGTTTGCTGTCTCACATTTAGCTCTGTCACTCACTTTGAATTTATTTTTGTATATGGTATGAGAAAGTGGACCAGTTTCATTATTCTGTATGTTGCTGTCCAGTCTTCCCAATACTATTTTTTTTTAAGATTTTATTTATGTGACAGAGAGAGTACAAGCAGCACATGCAGAGCATCATGACCTGAGCCGACCCATCTGAGACACCCAGGCATGCCCTCAACACCATTTGTTAAAGAGAATTTTTTTCCATTGTATATTCTCTCCTGTAAACCATACTCATTATTGTGTCTGTTGTGCATAGATACAAGTGTTTTTTTTGTTGTTGTTGTTGTTGGTTTTCTTTTGTGTTAATGGCAGTAAAAGCAAGCACCTTGACAGATAATATTCTTTTCCTTTAATTGATTCAGTATGCCCTAATCTCCTATATTGAAAAAGTCCATTAATTTTTTTGATTAAACTATTTTCTTTATTGATTACCTGAAATATTTTGTAGAATTAAATGTTATTTAATTCAGATTCTGAATGTTATTTAATTCAGATTCAACAACCTTTTACTTTATTTTATTTTTTTAAAGATTTTATTTATTTATTCATGAGAGACAGAGAGAAAGAGGGGGGGGGGCAGAGACACAGGCAGAGGGAGAAGCAGGCTCCACACAGGGAGCTGGACCTGGGACTTGATCCCAGGTCTCCAGGATCATGCCCTGTTCTGAAGGTGGTGCTAAACTGCTGAGCCACCCAGGCTGCCCTCAACAGCCTTTTAAAACTCAATTTTGTAGTAAGTTTTGAATTGGGCACCTTCATATATGTATATGTTTTAGTTATTAAAATATTCTATTTTTATCTTACTTTGGTAAGGGAATTGAAATCCAAAGATGTTCTATGACGTTGAAAAGTATCCCAACTGGAAATCATTAGAACAGTGTAGGCAATGCATAAGTATTTTACGGTATAGCTACCAAACAACAAGGGAAGATGCCTAAGCAGTGTATACCAGACTTTCTGGGGCAGTTTTTATGGAGGAACACTCATGCAGACAGAGTAGTAGAAAATATTCCAGTCCCATGTTTCTCTTTACATTGTAGGCAGTGCAGAGCCTCTGTCAGGAACAGACATCAGATTGGGGGATAGGGACACTGACCCTTGGCTACAGTGCTTTGAAGCTACATTATTGGGAAAGTTCTGCCCTTTCCTTTGTGTGAGCAGAAGTTGAGATGTAATAGGGTTATGATTTGTGGAACCTTGGCTTCAGCCTTATCCTGTCATCTAAGTGTTCATTTTTAGGAAAGCACTAGAACCTTTTCACCTGATGATGATACAGTTGCATTTGTCTTATTGTTGACCAAAATTGATGATTTTAAGCAATTAATCATGTCACTTTCCATGAGACTTTTCAGGAGACAATCTCCTTTGGTGGGAAGCAAGCCTTTGAGTGATGAGTCTTAGAGAAATTAATTCTATCTCTCAATTGTTTTCATTGAAACCTTATACTTATTTTACAGATATTCTATTCTAGCTATACAATGTTAATTTAAAAAGATTACTTAAAAGAAAGTGTTAGAGTTGGATTTGACACTGACTACTCTGACTCTACTTTCTATAATAACTTAATTTCACTATAGCAGCTGAAGAAAGTACAGAGCAAAATAAATACTATTGTTTGGAGCTTAAAAATTTGTGTCTGTAGGAAATAAGGGGCTAAGGAACATTTTTTAAAAATAGAAATGTTGGTTGTCCTTAAGGATGTGTAACAGTGGCATAAGGAGTACCATTGGCAGAAATAGTTGAGTCAAAAAAGAAATAGATTTAATAGGATATTAAGAACAAGAAATGAGCCAAATAAGGCTCATTGGGGTCATGAAGTGGAAATAACGTTCTGACGTGAGCCATGGAATATGTGTGGCAAATCATAACTGACTTTTGAGAAAGCAATTTCATGACTGAGGAGAACTAGAGTTGGATTACAAGAGGTATGTGGGAAAGGTTAATTTAAAAATGGATAAAGCAGTAAATAAAAAATATGTTTAAGAGAAATTTGGCAAGGAAAGAGAGGATAGGAGTATGGAGGGATAGCCATCTTGAGAAAAATTTTTTATGTTTTTGTTTTCAGGACAGGGAAATATAAGTTTTTATGTGGTCCAATCAAGGAAGGATCATGTTGAGAGGGTTATGTTTAAAGCTTAAGAGGGTAATATGTAGAAAGTAGTTCTAGAAGTCCTGGGAAGAAATGAGAATTTATATTACACATATAGAACTGAAGCTTAGAAAGGAAAATGAATTTATGTCTTTTCTTTGATAAATAAAGCAATGAAAAGTAAGGAGAAAGTCTTTTGAAGTGAAAATAAAGAGGGTGGGTATAATTTATATTATTCATTGAAATGTTTAATATGTATTTATTGGGAGTCAGCTGCCTGAGAATGAAGCCAGCACAGAAGAAAGCAAAGCGAGAGTACCTGAGTTTAAAGAATTATTGAACAATTCCTGAATATTAATTGCAGTCATGGTCTTTTCAGTATGAGGCAATACAGCTTATATTTTGCTTGAGATATTTGGGTTTACTTGATTGTTAGATGTCTGTCACTTGCAAATGACAACCATGGTTGCCTCCTTCCCATCTAATTTAACTTCATCTGTGGCCATTTCATGCATGACCACTCCTAGTAATACTTCTCAAACCAAAAATTTAAAGATCCCATTGCCTACCACATCCCGTATTTCAAGCACAGTTCTTCCAGTACCCTCTCTCTAATATGCTTTACTGCCCAGAGATTTCCCCCTTGTTGTGTATATCCCATTTCCTTTATGTACTACCCTTTTACTTTCTAACTTCCAGTTTGATTAATTTAGTTTTCACAGTCTAACACAGTAAATGTTCTCTTACAAATATTCTTGACTCCCTTTCTCTTGTTTCCAACCTACCTGGTAAAACACCAGCCAGAGCTAACCTTAATTATCTGTCTTCTCCTAGGTGTTTGCTCACTTAAGATTTGAACATCAGAAGAAGATCCGAACATCAAAAAGCTCCCTTTGAAAGGGAGAGCCTTACCAACTAATAAACTGACCTGTGTACTCTTACTTATTGAGGAAACTCTGATGTTAATTTCTTCAGGTGATGTTCCATGGACTGAGCAGGGCCATTCTCACCTGTAGAACATAGTCTTGGATGCCAAAATTCTGGGAACTGGATGAGGGTGGAAGGTATGGGTATGAATGCTGCCACCTGGACTCCATGTTCTCAGCCAGATTCCTCACTCTTATGCCTGGGAACCCTGCACACTTAAATACCACCCATTCTTCTGATGACTCTGGGGATCCTCAAACCATGCTGCCATACCTGGGATTCCACCTCTACTTTGCTACCTAACCACCTTTAAGCCAGGTGCATCCCCACTGTAGCAGACCTCCAAAAGTTTCAATTTTGTACTCTGCTGTTTAAAATACTCTGCAGTAGCCTCCTTAAGCAGGCTCATTCCCCACCACTGTATCCTCAGCTTTATCACCAAATTCAAAGTCTCCACACCTCCTACCTTCCAAATGGTGGTCACTTTACTACTTGTTGACTTGCAGCATTTGTTTTCTCAGACCTCTGATTGACTTCTCTGACGTTCAGAATGATTTATTAACTATCTAGTTGTATACGAGGGATAAGACAAACTTAGAGTCCCCCTATTCCTCTGTCCTCTTAATTCCTTGGCAATGAGTCTTTAGATATAACACTAACTGCATGATCCATGATTTTTAAAAAAGTGATATACAACTATAGAAAGACACTTTAAAACTCAGAAGTAAGCAAACAACACATTTTAAAATGGGCAAATGTCCTGAACAGACATCTCAGTAAAGAAGATATACAAATAGAAAATAATCAAGTGAAAACATATTAAATGTCAGTTGTCTTTAGGAAATTACAAAATAAACCTACAATTAGATGTCACTCTGCACCTATTAGACTGGCTAAATTAAACAAACAAACAAAACCGACAATACCAATTGCTGGTGAGCATGCAGAACACACTTCTTGTGCATTATTGGTTGGAATTCAAAATAATTCAACCACTTTGGAAGATATTTTTCTATTTTTTTTTTACAAAGCTAAGCATAGTTTTACCATTTGATGCAGCCATCATGTTTCTATGTATTTATCCAACTCATTTGAAAACTATGCCCACTCGAAATCCAACATGCAACAAATAATGACAAAATGTAATGTGGGATCCTGAATGGGATCCAGAATCATAAAAAGGATATTAAACTAAACTAATAAAATCTAAATAAAGTATGGACTTTTTAGTTAGTAATCATTTACCAATATTGATTTATTATTTGTAACAAATGTGCCATTCCAATGTAAGGTGCTAATAATAGGGAAAACTGGCTGGAGAATATTATGGAAACTTTCTGTATTATATTCACAATTTTTTATAAATCTAAAATTGTTACAAAATTAAAAGTATTTTAAAGGTAATTAAAAAAATAAAGGTAATAAATAAACCATTAACACCATGCAATTTCCTAAATTTTGTTTATCTTTTACTGACCTGTGATATAACCAAACTTGAAAACTCCTACTTTAGACCTTTTGAAGACCTCTTACCAGCCTTACCAATTTTGATATATGTCATAAAGATAGATTTCTGACTCTATCCATTCCTCCTTTAATTCCGCCATTATGTTACATACCTAGCCTCACACCAAATTATTGACATAGTCCTATATGCATCATCACAGTGTTTGATCAATAATAGATTCAGTAAAGCATATGTACAATAATCAATGCTTCATGTTTAGGTTTAAAGAAATTTATAACTAAAAGAAGATTCAGGAATAATCTTTCCAGCTTAAGCTCTTTCTTATTGAGAGAAGGAAAATGAAACTCAGAAAGGTGAACTAATTTGTAACTTCACTGCACAACTTGTTAGTATCTGCACCAGAGCTGAAATCCCATTCTGATTCACATCTTTGGTTCTTCTTTCATCAGTATGCGAATTTACAGAATGTAATCCTGGAAAAGTTACTTTATCTATGGTGAAAGACTTATGAAGCTAACTGATATAAGAATTGTAAGATTCTTAAAAGTTAAAGGAAGCCCCTAAACAGATGTTGCCTAAAGAGCACAAAAATAAAAATTAATATAAACCAAGAAAGAACAGCTGTAGATAAATACTCCAGGTCATTAGGTTGAGCCATATGAAGTTGCTGGTTTTAAACCTTTTTATCTACAAAAATGGCCAGTTTCATATGGTTTAGTTATAGTTCCTGGAAAATGGATTAGCATAGGATAATGCAGTACAACTTAAAGTAAACCTGCCTACCGTAGTATCTACATATTAAAAATGGCACAACTGTATGAACCTTTAGATATTAAAAATAGCATTTATATATTCATTTATTTAGTATTTATTGGGCATTTTCTATGTAAGATATTGAGGTTCATGTTTATAAGATTAAAAGGATGAATAAGATAAAACTCGGGCTGAAGGAGAATATTAATCTAGTGTAAAGACTAAAACATGGTCATTGGCATCATAAAACAATACTTCCTCCTTATTAATCAAATCACAAGAGGAACTATATTATATCCTTACATTGGTATCTCATTTTAATATGCTAATAATCTTTAGGTTAAACAAATATTTCATTTTTCAAGGGAGGCAACTCAATCTCAGAAAGGTGCAAAGACCCAAGTAAGTTACAGAGTTCATAAGCTCAGAGCCAGTATCTGAGCTCAGATCTACCAGCCTTTAAAGCCTATGTTAATTACAGTAAATCAGGTTGATTTTGTTGAAAAAACATTGTTGGAGAAGTTGTTGAAAGATAAGATGCCTTCTTATTTCATACTCTTCTCTGGAGAGTGTGAATTGGGAAACTGCTGGTCAATATCCATTCAGTACAAGCATATGCATACTCTACATTCCAGAAATCCCATGGTATATTTTTCATGATCAATTTTACCATAGGTTTGTCTATATTTAAAAATGTTTTCAAAGAAGCAATTTTTGGCTTTGCTTATCCTCTTTAGTTTATCATAGTTTTTTCATCATACTGGGGTTTAAATCTGTTTTGCATTTATAAATGTCTTAAGTTAAATGCTTGTTAAAATTTTTCAGTTTTTCTTCCAGCTACTATAAGCATTTATAGCTAAACTTTTTCCTCAAAGCAATATTTTGATTGTATCTACAAGTTTTTATATATGCTATTTTTATTAGTATTCAGTTGTAAACATTTTCCAATTTATTTAGGACTTCTTTGACTTCAAGTCAATGTAGAAATGTATTTTTAATTTTCCAACTGTTCAGGTAGGTATTTTCATTTAAATTTTTGTTGATTTTTTATTTAATTTATCATGGCCAAAGAAAATGGAAAAGTCTGATATAGAAGCAGTACAAAAGCATGTCAGTGATCACCTTTGGCTGATTGTATCAGAAAGAAAGAATAGCCATCTATGGAAACAAAAAAGGAGGTATTACACTAGGCAGAAAAGTCAGAAGCTGTTAACTAGATTATCCAAATTCTGAATCAGAAGATATGACAGAGATTCAGTCTTAGCTAGAATTCTTTTAAAAAGCAGAGCCTGAAACCAAAACATACATGCTTGTAGTTTATCTGGGAATGTTTTGATTTGTATTTCCCTGACGGCCAGTGAGACGGAGCAGTTTCTCATGTGCTTGTTGGCCATGTCTATGTCTTCCTCTGTGAAATTTCTCTTCGTGTCTTTTGCCCATTTCATGATTGGATTGTTTGTTTCTTTGGTGTTGAGTTTAAGGAGTTCTTTATAGATCTTGGAAACTAGCCCTTTATCTGATATGTCATTTGCAAATGTCTTCTCCCATTCTGTAGGTTGTCTTTTAGTTTTGTTGACTGTTTCTTTTGCTGTGCAGAAGCTTCTTATCTTGATGAGTCCAAGTAATTCATTTTTGCTTTTGTTTCTCTTTCCTTCATGGATGTATCTTGCAAGAAGTTTCTGTGGCCAAGTTCAAAAGGGGTGTTGCCTGTGTTCTCCTCTAGGATTTTGATGGATTCTTGTCTCACATTTAGATCTTTCATCCATTTTGAGTTTATCTTTGTGTATGGTGTAAGAGAATGGTCTAGTTTCATTCTTCTGCATGTGGATGTCCAATTTTCCCAGCACCATTTATTGAAGAGACTGTCTTTTTCCCAATGGATAGTCTTTCCTGCTTTGTCGAATATTAGTTGACCATAAAGTTGAGGGTCCACTTCTGGATTCTCTATTCTGTTCCATTGACCTATGTGTCTGTTTTTGTGCCAGTACCACACTGTCTTGATGACCACAGCTTTGTAGTACAACCTGAAATCTGGCATTGTGATGCCCCCACTATGGTTTTCTTTTTTAAAATTCCCGGGCTATTCGGGGTCTTTTCTGATTCCGCACAAATCTTAAGATGATTTGCTCCAACTCTCTGAAGAAAGTCCATGGGATTTTGATAGGGGTTGCATTAAATGTGTAAATTGCCCTGGGTAACATTAACATTTTCACAATATTAATTCTGTCAATCCATGAGCATGGAATACTTTTCCATCTCTTTGTGTCTTCCTCAATTTCTTTCAGAAGTATTCTGTAGTTTTAAGGGTATAGATCCTTTACCTCTTTCGTTAGGTTTATTCCTCAGTATCTTATGCTTTTGGGTGCAATTGTAGATGGGATTGACTCCTCAATTTCTCTTTCTTCAGTCTCATTGTTAGTATATAGGAATGCCACTGATTTCTGGGCATTGATTTTGTATCCTGCCACACTGCCGAATTGCTTTGTGAGTTCTAGCAATCTTGGGGTGGAGGCTTTTGGGTTTTCTATGTACAGTGTCATGTCTTCTGTGAAGAGGGAGAGTTTGACTTCTTCTTTGCCAATTGGAATGCCTTTGATTTCTTTTTGTTGCCTGATTCCTGAGGCTAGGACTTCTAGTACTATGTTGAATAGCAGTGGTGAGAGTGGACATCCCTGTCTTTTTCCTGATCTTAGGGGAAAGGCTCCCAGTGCTTCCCCATTGAGAATGATATTTGTTGTGGCCTTTTTGTAGATGCCTTTTAAGATGCTGAAGAATGAAAAAAAAAAAAAAAAGATGCTGAGGAATGTTCCCTCTATCCCTACACTCTGAAGACTTTTGATCAGGAATGGATGCTGTATTTTGTCAAATGCTTTCTCTGCATTTGACATGATCCTCTGTTGAGAGGATCATATGGTTCTTGTTTTTTCTCTTGCTGATATGATCAATCACATTGATTGCTTTATGAGTGTTGAACCAGCCTTGCATCCCGGGGATAAATCCCACTTGGTCATGGTGAATAATCTTCTTAATGTATTGTTGGATCCTATTGGCTAGTATCTTGAGAATTTTTGCATCCGTGTTCATCAGGGATATTGGTCTATAATTCTCCTTTTTGGTGGGGTCTTTTTCTAGTTTTAGAATTAAGGTGATGTTGGCCTCATAGATGAGTTTGGAAGTTTTCATCTCTTTCTATTTCAGAGCAGCTTTAGTAGAACAGGTATGGTTTCTTCTTTAAATGTTTGATAGAATTCCCCTGGGAAGCCATCTGGCCCTGGACTTTTGTGTCTTGGGAGGTTTTTGATGACTGCTTCAATTTCCTCCCTGGTTATCAGCTTGTTCAGGTTTTCTATTTCTTCCTGTTCCAGTTTTGGTAGTTTGAGGTTTTCCAGAAATGTGTCCATTTCTTCCAAATTTCCTATTTTATTGGTGTATAGTTGCTCATAGTCAAAGTCACTAATAACCTTCAGGTGGAAAAAGCCATTAGTCTTGTTACTAGTATTATTTTTGCACTATCATGCATTTGATACTTTCCTCCTTCTTGAAACATTTTATTCACAATTCTTCATGGGTACAACGTTCTGGGCCCTCCTATCCTCATCCTCCATGATTGTATTGGTATGGCTTATACTAAAATTTTGCATATTGGAATGGCATAGGTCTCCGTCTCCATATTTATTTTATTTTCTCCCCACACTCTTTAAGAGATTTCAACCATCTCATGTTTTAATGCCATGTATTTGTTGACAAACATCCCAGTATATGATACTATCTTTGACTTTTCTCTGAATTCCAGTGGCCTGGCCAGCAGCTTTCTCAGTATGCTGCCTGGATGATTTTGTACCTTCAAACCTCCTCTTCCACTGATCTCCCTTTTTCAGTAAATGGTAACTGGAATCTTAGTGTTCAGGATAGAAAAAGAATGTAAAGTCATTCTGGAATCCTCTCTTCCTCTAGCATTCTACATCTGTTATGGGCTGAATTGTGGCCCTACAAAATTCATCTTAACCCACAGAATAGGATTGTGGTTGGAAATAGGGCCTTCTTTAAAGAGGTAATGAGGGTAAAATGAGGTCATAGGTATGGATACTAATTCAATATGACTGTTGTCCTTATGAGAAGAGGAGATTAGGACACAGATACAGAAGAAGGACTATGTGAAAGTACAGGGGAAAGAAGATGTCTATCTGTAAGCCAAGGAGAGAGGCCTCAGAGGAAACCAATCTTGCCAACACCTTGATCTTGGATTTGTAGCCTCCAGAACTGTGACACAATGAATTCCTGTTAACCACCCAATATGTGGTGTTTTGTTATGGTAGCCCTAGCAGACTAATACAATCTCTAATCTATCAGTCACCGCTCTTGTTTCTGGTTTAAAACTTATATCCCAAATTGATTTTTGCCATCACATCCTGTGTTCCTCTCAAGGTCCAAGTCACCACAACTTTGATTTGGTTCCTCTAATATCCTCTCAACTGAAATCCCTACTTTTTTTAGTTCTCTTTTAAGTTATTTCTATCAAGCCACCATAGCAGTTCTCCTGGGCTCAAAACCTTCCTGTCGCTTCAGTTTAAAATGTACAAAATCATACTCTGGATTGTAAGACTTTACATGATTTGTTCCCACTCTCTCCTTTCCCCCTTCCCCCCCCCCCCCACACATACCTTTCTCTTATTATCTTTCACCAGGCTTCCCTTGGCTTCCTCCTTTTCCTTGTCTTGAGTACTCTAAGCTCACTTTTATCTCAGGAGACGTGTATTACTATTCCTTCTGTCTGGAGATACATGGAGCTTTTCTCTCTTACTTCCTGCAAGTCTTTGCTCAAATGTGGACTCATCAAAAGGAAGTTCTTGATTATACTGTGTAAAATGGTGTTACTTTCCTAGTCACTCTCAATACCCTTACATGCTTTATTTTCCTTTGTAACACTTACCAAATTCAATGTTTATTACTTATAATCTATCCCTCTAGAATGTAAGCTCAGTAGTCATTAGCTGGAATTTTATTTTTTTAACTGCTTCATTGCCAGCACATATCATGGTACATGGCATAATGCTCAATAAATATTTACTGATCACTGAATTAATACCCACTGATGTGCTTACTACAATATTGGTTCACGAAGGGAGCATCATTGAATGTTGTGGACATCAGGGCTTATACTTGGGAACAACTGCCAAAAACATTGAATTGCAGACTCAGTTTTGATAGGTATAACCAACTGAACAATTTATTTTAAAAAAAATTTTTTAGGGGGATCCCTGGGTGGCGCAGCAGTTTAGCGCCTGCCTTTGGCCTAGGGCGTGATCCTGGAGACCCGGGATCGAATCCCACGTCGGCTCCCAGTGCATGGAGCCTGCTTCTCCCTCTGCCTGTGTCTCTGCCTCTCTCTCTCTCTCTCTGTGACTATCATAAATAAATAAAAAAATTTTAAAAAATTTTATTGGAGTTCAATTTGCCAACATATAGCATAACACCCAGTGCTCATCCCGCCAAGTGGCCCCCCTCAGTGCCCATCACCCAGTCACCCCAACCTCCTCGCCCACCTCCCTTTCCATTACCTGTTGTTCATTTCCCAGAGTTAGGTGTCTCTCCTGTTTTGTCACCCTCACTGATATTTCCACTCATTTTCTCACCTTTCCCTTTATTCCCTTTCACTAATTTTTATACTCCCAACTGATTTTTAATTTCCAATTTAAAGTGGTTATGTAAATAACTATCTGCTTTCTCCAGCAAGTCTACAGAGGGTCACTAATAATGCAATATTCTTGGTTGATTTACAAAAGATAGTAAGTGTTATATGGATTGCTCTAGTTTCTGTACCTTTATGTTCTGTTCCCCTTTTGTTTATTAAGCTTTATTTTCTCTTCTTTCCATGTCAGTATGGTGAGATTGGATCTTTGGATCAAAGTATGGAGGTATAGGGAAAAAGCTCTGTTCCAAAATTATAAAATGCTTTCTAGAAATCAGAGCTTTCCAGGGATAGCTAGCCTGCATTAGCAGGTGGTGTATTCTCTGGCAGTGTTAATATTATAGTTGGAGGAACACTGGTGTGAGTGTTGCAAAGAGGGACAAAAAGCGCTGGATTTCAATTATAGATAGCTTTAGGTTAACTGATCCTCTTATCAGCCTTTTTAGGGGCAGGGAAACAGAACAGATACCAAAAAACAGTATACCTATTAATATCAATGGAAGACAAGATAGTCATATAGCCATTTATTTACACCCATATTTTTCCTCCCTTAGTACATCACAAACCAATCAAGGACAGTGACTAAATAACAGCAATAATGATGAGTTACATAGTCTAACTCATAGCAAGTGCTCAATATAACTTAATATAAGCAACACATACTATAAGAATGTTAATAAATAAATATGATAATTATTATTATGTGTTTGCAGTTGCTGTCCTTTTGGGAGCAGATATGAAGGATGTTAGTCTACTACTAATTTATTTTGTAGATAGTTGGCCTACCTGGCATGTAAGAGTACACAAGCCTTAGTGGGCTCTGTGTTCCTGTCTCAGACTACTTTCATGCTATGTAAATTATAGGCTAGCACAGTGTGAGAACAACACTGATACAATAAACTGGGAAATCTGTACAGCCTGAAAGGGTGGCTTGTGTCCTCATTATTGAAGAAAATATATTCAGCATTATCCAGGCCCCTTTGTGCTCACATTTCCATATTGATTAAACTTCACCATTCCTGACTTCTTCAAATTGCTCTCTCATGCCTCATCTCCTTGTTGCCTTGCCATCTGTTTAATGTGTCTCTTGCTGGCCTGATGATCTAGCCTTCATTTTTCTTTGCACGTATTCCACAATCAATCAAGTAAAAATAAAAGTGATACATGAGCATCTATTGAGTGCCTACTATATTTCTGATATTTGGCATAATGTTATCTAATTCAAGAGTAATCCTACCAAGTAAGTATTATATCTATTTCTACTTGACAAATGAAGAAACAGTCCCCTGACCATAAAACTACAAATAGGAAGAACTGTGATTCAAACTACATGTCTACTGCTCTTATTACCAGTCTTTTCTTTCCAGAACTTATGGGTAATACGATGTGTTAAGTGATATGGAAAAAGCTGAACTAAGTGAGGCAAGGCCTCTGCCCACAAAGAACTTATAATTTAGATAGGAATTCAAAAGGCAGAGAATTATAGCATCTGAATAAATAATGGAGGTGAATGCAGCTGTCCATGGAAATGTAATCATATGTAGTGGGAAGTACGATAAATGGGAGAATGCATTTTTTCTTTTCATAGTACAGTTGCTACTTTGTAGCCAATGAGGAAGCTCTGTCCACTGTTGACTTCTTGAATTTTTATAAGGAACATAAAATTTGGATTTTTGTTTATTATCTTATTTTTAGATATTGAAAATTAAAAAGATAGTAATAATAGCAATAAAGCAATATATGGACCCATAGAAAGAGTAGAGCCCATTATCATTTCCCAGCAATGTCTGGCAGGCTATCTTTTCTACTTCTGCAGCATTGGGTTCTAGAATGTTATTAGACCAATTTTGAATCAACCTGGAAAATGTGAGCATGGTATACAAGAGCTTGACTATATAGTCCATGTTTATACTGTGAATTGCAGATCTTTGAGAGTGATGGTGCTCCAGGCCAAGATGAAGTGGTCCTTGGCATATGTGGTGATTAGGTGAAAGGTGACTGCTATGTTTCCAAGAGCGCTCATGTGATTCTTGCTAATACAGATGTTGTCATCTGCAACTGTGAGGCTTTGGAAAGCTACACGTCTCTCCATGTTGGGGAATCTGGCTATTTTTTTTTTATTCTGGATACCTATGATGTTTTATCTTATATAATTCAGATAAGTAAATCATGTTTTATTTACCTCCACTTTTCTGTATGAGGTATTTCTGTGATTCTTAACTATTACTGGCATTTGTCAAAGAGTGGTTGTGTTGGATTCAATAAAATATACCTATGGACTTCAATTACATACTGATGACTAAAGCCCTCTGGTCTAGGTCCTAAAATAAATGTGCCCATTAGACTTGAGAATGCTAGAGGTGCTCACACACGCACACGCACACACACACACACAAATCCAAAACATAAAAAAACAACACAGAAGAGATTAAATCAGATTCAGGAGTTCTATGGGAGGATTAATTACTGAATCTAAGAGGAGCAGCATGAGCTGGTCCTCCAAGTGTGAAAGAATTTTGTTGGGTAGAAAATAGAGGGACATTCCAAATATGGAAGAAACACAGTGAAAAAGAAGGTTTCAAGTTAGGAACTAATCAACAAAATTTGTTCCAGGGAACAAAAATGAAAGCAGTCTGAACATGTGAAGTTTCCTGAAAGGATTACTGAATGATAAGAGCCAAGAGCTTGAGATTATACAAGGATGAGAAGAACACTGATTATTTTCTAAGAAATCTTTGAGTCTATGAATATTTCTGTTCCTTTGAGGTGCATATAACTAACTAAGTTCAGGGACTAGGTAGATGATGATGAATTAGAAAGCTACTTCTTGCCTTCATGATGTTTCCAGTTTAATGGATAAGATCAGCACAGATCATATAAGCATGAAAATAAACATAATTTCAAATGGTATTAAATACCATGAGCGCATGTAACAATAGGAGAACCTAAAAGAATATTTGGAAACAGAAATGAATTCTTGGAGGTTATTCTTAGACATGTGAGAAAAGATTTGAAAGGAGAATGAAGTTAAATAGGAAAAGCAGCTGACAAAATAGCATGTATGATCAAATGGTCTCAGGAGAAAGAAGCAAGGCTTTTGACAGAAAAAGACCAGTGTGGCTAAAGCACAGACAGCAAGATAGGCATTAAATGAAGATTTGCTCAGGTGGAAAGCCCCTAAAAGATTCTGGTCCATATTTCAAAAGAAATGGAAAACCATTAAATGGTTTAGAATGGGAAGATGACAAGATTACATTTGAATTTCCAAGAGGCAGTTAGTCAAAGGACTCCTTGAATTCTTCAGTCTAAACAACCTTTTCCTTAGGAAGAGCCATAGAAATCATAATCCTAAAGGAGACAAAGGAAAGCAGAGTGAAATTTAGTTAGCTTTAGGAGCATATTAGGTATCTCTTTTGTGGCACTTCATTATCTTCTTAGTCACACCTCTTACCCTAGGAATGCTTTGGAGACTGATACCTTGAGGTTTCTGAGTAAACTTTGGCAGGTGCAATGGGACAGTGCCTTCACTCAGGCCTGTACCTTCTGTCCTTCACCTCCTTCTCTAAAGCTACAGGATCTCTTCTGCATCCATGTGCAAAATGGAAGTGTGGAGCTACCCTTGACTAAGGTGGGCATAGGCAATAAATACTTTCCCAATAGTCTACAAGGGCAGACAATTCTGAAACAATTTTCCGAGTGAAGATTATTTGTTTATGTATGTATTTGTTTTTTTCTGGCTTTATTGAAGTATTATTGACAAATAAAAATAGTATATATTTAGGTTGTACAATGTAATTTTTAAAGGTATACAATATGATGTTTTAATATACGCATACTTTGTAAAATGATTACCATAATCAAGTTAATCAACACATCCATCACCTTACATAGTTCACACTTTCTTGTGTGTGTAGTGAGAACACTTAAGGTCTACTCTCTTAGCAAATTTTGAGTGTACAATACAGTATTATTAACAGTAGTCACCAATGTCTTCATTAGATCCCCAGAATTTACTCACCTTATAACTGAAAGTTTATACCCTTTGACCAGCATTTCTGCATTTCCCCATCACCTTTCCCTCAACCCTGACAGCTGCCATTCTACTCTGGTTCTGACTTCGACTTTTTTATTTTTATTTTTTTAAAGATTTTATTTATTTATTCAGGAGAGACACAGAGAAAGAGAGAGAGACAGAGACAAAGGCAGAGGGAGAAGCAGACTCCCTGCAAGGAGCCTGATTCAGGACTAGATCCCAGACCCCAGGATCACCTCCTGAGCCAAAGGCAGATGCTCAACCGCTGAGCCACCCAGGCACCCCCTGAGTTTGACTTTTTTAGATTCTATACATAATTGAAATCATACAGTAGTTGACCTTCTGTGTCTGGCTTATTTCATTTTGTGTAATGTTCTCCAGTTTTATCCATGTTCTCACAAATGGCACGACTTCCTTTACTTAAAATTTTTCTTAGCTTTTTAAAAAAAAAAAAAAAACTTTAATTGGAGTTCGATTTGCCAACATACAGAATAACACCCAGTGCTCATGCCGCCAAGTGTCCTGCTCAGTGCCCATCACCCAGTCACCCGAATCCCCCCCCCACCTCCCCTTCCACTACCCCTTGTTCATTTCCCAGAGTTAGGTGTCTCTCATGTTTGGTCACCCTCACCATTATTTTCACTCATTTTCTCTCCTTTCCCTTTATTCCCTTTATTCCCTTTCACTAATTTTTATATTCCCCAAATGAATGAGACCATATAATGTTTGTCCTTCTCCGATTGACTTATTTCACTCAGCATAATACCCTCCAGTTCCATCCACCTCAAAGCAAATGGTGGGTATTTGTCGTTTCTAATGGCTGAGTAATATTCCATTGTATACATAGACCACATCTTCTTTATCCATTCATCTTTTGATGGACACCGAGGCTCCTTCCACAGTTTGGCTATTGTGGACCAATGGCCATTTATTGCGGATAAATGGTATCTCATTGTGGTTTTGATTTGTATTTCCCTAATGGCCAGTCATGCAGAGCATTTTCTCATGTGCATGTTGGCCATGTCTATGTCTTCCTCTGTGAAATTTCTCTTGTCTTTTGCCCATTTCATGATCGGATTGTTTGTTTCTTTGCTGTTGAGTTTAATAAGTTCTTTGTAGATCTTGGAAACTAGCCCTTTATCTGATACGTCATTTGCAAATATCTTCTCCCATTCTGTAGGTTGTCTTTTATTTTTGTTGACTGTTTTTTTGGCTGTGCAGAAGCTTCTTATCTTGATGAAGTCCCAATAATTCAGTTTTGCTTTTTGTTTTTTGTTTCTCTTGCCTTTATGGATGTATCTGGCAAGAAGCTGCTGTGGCCAAGTTCAAAAAGGGTGTTGACTGTGTTCTCATCTAGGATTTTGATGGATTCTTGTCTCACATTTAGATCTTTCGTCCATTTTGAGTTTATCTTTGTGTATGGTGAAAGAGAGTGGTCTAGTTTTATTCTTCTGTGTGTATGATTTCCTTTTTAAAGAGTGATTTATACACTATATATATAGTATATATCTTTAGTCATTCATCTATCAATGGACACTTAAGTTGTTTCCATATCTTGGCTATTATGAATAGTGTTGCAGTGAACAGGGGGTTGCAGCTATCTCATTTAGATCCTAACTTTCTTCTTTTTGAATATATGCCGAGAAGTTGGATTTCCTGGGCTGGATGAGATACCACCTCACACCAGTGAGAATGGGGAAAATTAACAAGACGGGAAACAACAAATGTTGGAGAGGATGTGGAGAAAGGGGAACCCTCTTGCACTGTTGGTGGGAATGTGAACTGGTGCAGCCACTCTGGAAAACTGTGTGGAGGTTCCTCAAAGAGTTAAAAATAGACCTGCCCTACGACCCAGCAATTGCACTGCTGGGGATTTACCCCAAAGATACAGATGCAGTGAAATGCCGGGACACCCACACTTCAGTGTTTATAGCAGCAATGTCCACAATAGCCAAACTGTGGAAAGAGCCTTGGTGTTCACCGAAAGATGAATGGATAAAGAAGCTGTGGTCTATGTGTACAATGGAACATTACTCAGCCATTAGGAACGACAAATACCCACCATTTGCTTTGATGTGGATGGAACTGGAGGGTATTATGCTGAGTGAAATAAGTCAATTGGAGAAGGACAAGCATTATATGGTCTCATTCATTTGGGGAATATAAAAATTAGTGAAAGGGAATAAAGAGAAAGGAGAGAAAATGAGTGAAAATAATAGTGAGGGTGACCAAACATGAGAGACACCTAACTCTGGGAAATGAACAAGGGGTAGTGGAAGGGGAAGTGGGCGGGGGGTTGGGGTGACTGGGTGATGGGCATGAGGGGGACACTTGGCAGCATGAGCACTGGGTATTATACTAGATGTTGGCAAATTTAACTCCAATAAAAAAATTTAAAAAATACTGATAACATTGCAGAGACGAAATCTTAATTTCCTGCATGTAATAGGCAGTTTCTGCATTACTTCTGCTACTTTATTCCCAGCATCTAGAGCACATGTGGTGAACAGCAATTATCTGGATGTCAACCTGGACCCAGTTTTCTTCTGACTCTATGATTAGGAACTCCAATTCCTCCACTCAATTAAGAACCTGAGAGCTCACCTACCTCTTTCCACTTTATTCTTGCCATGAGATGAAGCTAACTTCACTTGGAGTTCTTTTCAAAATCAAATCAATCATCCCAAAATGCAAGTCTACCACCAGCTCAGACCAAGAATCCCAGCTGCCTACCTAGAAATACTTGCCATTTTAAACACACTCTGCCAGCCAATATATACTACTATTTGAGCTGATAGTTATGGGGAATTATCAAAAAGCCTTCCTGCCAGAAAATGACTCTAGAACAACAGATTACATATCTAGGAAGTTACCCACCAGAAAAATTCAAGCTGCAAATTCTTCTAACAAAGATCATATTTGTGCAATCATCCATTTTATAAATTAAAGTACTTTAAGATTAAAGCATTCTTTTCCATACTGTATAGAATGTGAAAAGGTTAAATCTACTAGGCATGCTACTGGCATGGCAGTCATATATTAAACAGATATGGTGGTGTGTTTCATAATAGATGGTGGCGATGATATCACATTGATAGCACAGTAATTGTGGGTATCACTAGCCATTTTGACAAGTTAAGTGTATTTTTGAAAATAAATTGCATCATGTGCCTTCCTTAATGTATATCACCCAGTTACCCAATCCCCACTACCCACTTCCCCTTCAACAACTCTCAGTTTGTTTCCCAGAGTAAGAGTCTCTCATGGTTTGTCTCCTTCTCTGATTTCTTCCCATTCCTTATGGTCCTCTACACTCTTTCTTATATTCTGCATATGAATGAAATCCATATGATAATTGTCTTTCTCCAACTGACTTATTTCACTTAGCATAATACCCTCTAATTCCATCCATGTCAATGTAAATGGTAGGTATTCATCCTTTCTGATGGCTGAGTAACATTCCATTGTGTGTGTGTGTATATATATATATATATATATACACACACACACATACACACACATTACATCTTCTTTATTCCATTCACCTGTCCATGGACATGTCAGCTCTTTTTATACTTTGGCTATTGTGAATATTGCTGCTATGAACATTGGGGTGCAGGTGCCCCTTCAGATCACTATATCTGTATATTTGGGATAAATATCCAGTAGTGCTATTGCTGGGTCATAGGGTAACTCTATTTTTAACTTCTTAAGGAATCTCCATACCGTTTTCCAGAATGGCTGTACCAGCTTGCATTCCCACCATCAGTGTAAGAGACTTACTTCCCCTTTCTCCACATTCTAGCCAACATTTGCTGTTTCCTGACTTGTTAATTTTAGCTATTCTGATTGGTGAGAGGTGGTATCTCATTGTGGTCTTGATTTGTATTTACATGATGCCAAGTGATGTGGAACATTTTTTCATGTGTCTATTGACCATTTGTATGTCTTCCTTGGAAAAATGTCTGTTCATGTCTTCTGCCCATTTCTTGAATGGATTGTTTTCTGGGTGTTGAGTTTGATAAGATCTTTATAGATCTTAGATTCTAGACTTTTATCTGACATGCCATTTACAAATATCTTCTTCCATACTGTAGGTTGCCTTTTAGTTTTGTTGACTGTTTCCTTCATTGTGCAGAAGCTTTTTATCTTGATGGAGTCCCAATAGTTCATTTTTTGCTTTTGTTTCCCTTGCCTTTAGAAATGTGCCTAGCAAGAATTTGCTGCAGCCAAGGTTGAAGAGGTTGATGAATTATTGAACACTACATCTGAAACTAATATATACTATGTTGGCCAATTGAATTTAAATTAAAAAAAAAAAAAAGGTATAACTGGGTGATTCAGTGGTTGAGAATCTGCCCAGGGTCCTGGGATCAAGACCCACATTAGGTTCCCTTCAATGGGCCTGCTTCTCCCTCTGCCTATGTCTCTGCCTCTCTCCGTGTCTCTCATGAATAAATAAATGAAATATTTTTTAAAATAATAAAAAATAAAGTAAATAAAATAATAAATAAATAAATAAATTGCAGTCATGCAAGCATGAACAAACTATATGAATTTTGAACAAGCTGAGCTTAATGGAATAAAATCTGGGGGGGAAAAAGTGTTACTCTTTTCTTCCCTACTTCCCATTCAGACATCCTTTGTAGGCCGGTTTTATAACTGTTCCTCAGATGCTATTTGTAAATTACAAAATAGTCATCACTTAGGTATATATACAATCAAGTGCAAGAATAAAATAAATAAAATCTATACTTAGAGTTGAAATTCCTGCTCCTAGCTTAGACCTGTTTTAACAGTGTGTGTTTCATTTATTTTCCATTTCTGTGCTTTTACTCTTCTTTCTCTATTTACCAGGTTGCTTCAGTATCTCGAGAGTTGAATACAGGGGAAGTAGAAAAGTTTCAAAGACAGAAAAGTCTTTGCTTACTAGCCTACGGTATGCTCATGTCTGCACTCTCTGGACTTGAGATATTTAAGTAGACTTGTTCTCTCACAGGATACTTTCACAGGTTTTTTGGAGAAGACCCTTGAATAAGTTGTTGCAGTCTTTCCTACAGTTTCCTAACATGGAAAATACACCCCCTTCCAACCTCTGGGTATACATAGAAATTTCCACAAATAACCTCTTTTATTTTTTTGTTAGTGTTCCACCATCCCTCAGGGTACTCATTGGAAAATATCCCTTTAACTTGGCCTCAGGTTGTATATCCGGCCCACTCACACACAGACACCTTTGATCCTCAGAAAAGACCATTGTTCTTCATTATTAGTAGGAACACAGAACAAGTACTTCTATAATGTAGCCACCAGCCTTGCCTCTATGGTCAGACATGCTGCTCCAGTCACTTGTAGACTTCCCAAGCAAGGATCCAATACCTGACTCTAGGGGCATAGGATCAAGTTCTCCTCTTTGAAGCCCATTTTATTTGACATAAAGGAAGAACTACTGACACCATAGCTCATGAGTCCACAGGAATTGTAGCACATTAACAACACTCTAGAAAGAGCATCTCGAATTCCTGGCCACTTTCTTGGTTTCTCCAATGTCTTAAATAACTGAACTGGAAGGTAAACTAAAAGCTAATAAAAAACTGTTCTTCATTGCCTGCTCTCTAAGTTCCATTCAGGTAGCTTTGTACCTCACTTTATAATATGGTAGTATTTGCTACCCATTTTCTTGAGATTTTAGATGATAATGACAGAAAAAATTGGATTTAATAATCCACTGAGGCAATCTTCCTAATTGCTTTATTAGCATGTAAATATATTGCATAAATAAAAACATCTTCTTTTGGGAATTAATATATTTAAACTCTAGAGAAACTGTTCAGCCCAAAGGATCAAGTCAATGATATTCTAAGGAAAGAAACTTCAATTGGACTTTAAAATGTGGCCTAGGGGGATCCCTGGGTGGCGCAGCAGTTTGGCGCCTGCCTTTGGCCCAGGGCGCGAACCTGGAGACCCGGGATCGAATCCCACATCGGGCTCCCGGTGCATGGAGCCTGCCTCTCCCTCTGCCTGTGTCTCTGCCTCTCTCTCTCTCTCTCTCTCTCTGTGACTATCATAAAAATAAATAAATAAAAATTTAAAATGTGGCCTAGTTATATAATGGAATAGTAGTATTTAGTAACAAAACTGAAGGAAGTAGATACACATTCAATAATAAAGATGAATCCCAAGAGCACTATGCTGAGCAAAGGAAGCTAGACATAAAAGAGTACATATTTAAGATTCCATTTAGATGAAATTCTAGCAAAGACAAATCTAAATCTTTAGTAACAGAAAGCATATCAGTGATGCTTTAGAAGATGGGAGGGGTTTTACCAGACTGGCACACAGGAATTTTAGAGATGACAGAAATGTTTGTAAATATATGGACATGTGGGTTATGAATTTGTCAAAACTCATTAAAATGTACACTTTAAAAATGGCTCTTTTAAATTTTGTATAAATACATATAAAAATTTGATGTGAAAACTACATACCTGGACTGTACCACATTTCCCTTTATGGAACTGCTTTCACTGAATTGTTCTTTATTTTTATGTTTTATCATAAAGCCCCCAAAAGATATAGTAATAAGTAGCCTCACCAACATGAGCTGTATTTTCTGAACGGATGCTTTTTAGTTAATTGCTCACCATTCCTTCTATGAGGATAAACAGCAAAAAAAAAAATTATTAATATGTGAGCTACTTGCAAACAATGTGTTTGTTTTTATCCTGTGGGCACTAAATCACATAAAATATCATTTTTTCATCTTGCAGGTTACTCCTACCCAACTCAAAACTCTGAAACCTCTGAGTCTTACGGCATACTTTCTGTATATTAACACAGCTTCTTTATGTTAACACAGTTCTCTTATTTTTCCTCATTAAGATTAAAGTATCATGTGTTGGCATTGATTTGTTATTGCAAAAAGGAATAAAGAAAGTAAAAAAGCAGATTCATAAAAACATCTGTCAACCAAAGAGAATAGACTATAAAAGACTATAAAAGCAACCGTACTAATAATTAAATTCCAAATGCTAAAGACCTGCCCAATCCCTTTAGAAACATTCAAGGTATAAAAATTCATCATAGAATTCAGGCATAGAAAAAGCAGAATCTCTTTTATGCCATGACTATTGCTGAGAAAACTGAGCTATGAGGTCAAGAAGAGACAATCTAAGGAAATGCTGCTAGGAAGACTACATCTTGTCTTGCAAATCAAAGGGAAGAATTATGAGAAAGTAACTTCAATTTTATTAATTAGAAAAATGATTTAAAATGTCCATTTCACCATGTTATTTAAACTATTAATCAAAATATTGTGAGAGAGAGCCTGCTAGTACTGGTGTTGAAAATAAAAAAGTAAATGAAAATTAAATTATATGAAGAGTACCTAAGAATACAATGGTTGTTGGATTATTAATGAGGAAAAAGTAAGGTGAGTAGAGTGTGCATAGCACATACAGCTTCTTCTCAGACAATAAGGGCCTAAGATGAAAGACAGCATATAACTATTTCAATATTTTCTCCTTCCAGCAATTTCTGATCATTATTGTGCTCGTTCTTTCCACAGCTGTTCTTAAGTTCACTAGCCATCTTGTTGTGTTTTATCCTGTCAACGTGTTTCTCACATCCTCCTCCATCTACCCATCTCAAACATTCCCAGGAGAATCCCATATATACAAGCAACATTTTCTTCACTGTTTCCTTTTATTTCTAGTTTGCTCCCAGCATGTCTTCACAGGGAGGGGAACAACATTGCCAAGACTTTCTCCAGCTTGAGTAAAGGAAACTGCTAAGCATGCTCCAATTTTTCTCTCTAGGTCCACAGGTGGTAAAGCCTTTATGTTCATCTACTAGCTCATTTGAGAAGGAATAATTGAACATCTTCTATGTGCTAACTGCTGTGTAACCAGTGGTTGCAAAGTGAGTTCACAAACAATACCTCAACAGTACTCAGCATCATCCTGAAGTGGCCTTATCAGTGTCTCCATTTCACATAGGGAAAACCAAACTGAGACTGAATGAGGCTGCGTGACATTCCCAGCCTAGAAGACTAGACAATGATCTGTCATCCTTTGCAGGATGGCAGTTTACAAAGACCCTTCTGTAACAATATAACTAATTCCTGGGTGTATTAAAACAGACTTCATAATAAATTGCAAACATATCAGGAAATAAGGAGGGAGGAAAGAAGAAAGGAAAACCAGCAGCAACAGAGAGCTAAAACAAGATTTGAGAATAATGGGCTGTAGGAGGATATGGAATCCAGGTTACCTCAGGATAAATGCCCACATTACTGCTGTGCTATCTTGAGCCCACATGAAGATATATAGGATGAACCTGGGACTCCTCCACTTTAAGCCCAGACCCTCAAAGAGGACTAATGTGGTACTAAATCAGCGATGCCCACCAGTTTCCAATAGAAACAAATGCAATCCTCTGAAGGAAAGCATCATCAGTTTATACCCTTGGGGTGCACTCAGATTAAATTGAACCACTAAAGGGATTCCTGGGTGGCAGCAGCGGTTTGGCGCCTGCCTTTGGCCCAGGGCGCGATCCTGAAGACCCAGGATCGAATCCCACGTCGGGCTCCCGGTTCTCTCTCTCTCTCTCTCTCTCTCTCTCTCTCTGTGACTATCATAAATAAAAAAAAATTAAAAAAATAAAACTTAAATTGAACCACTAAAATATTAACAAACACAAAAGGAAACAAACCATCATATGATTAAGGAGAAATAACAATAATAGATTTCTTTAGATGATCAAAGATCTCAGATATGAAATTTAACAGTATGATGTGTAACAGTGCATTCAATGTTTAAAGAAAAAGTTAAGGTAGAATTAAGAACCTAGAGAGTAAAACCAAGCTACTAAAAAAAAAAAAAAAAAAAAAAAGGAAGTGCCAGCAGACATAATACTGAAAGGTCAAAAAGGTGATAAAGGGGGGCATCTGGGTGGCTCAGTGGTTGAGTGTCTGCCTTTGGTTCAGGTCATGATCCCGGGGTCCTGGGATCGAGTGCCCTATGGAGAACCCACTTCTCCCTCTGGCTGTGTCTCTGCTTCTCTGTGTCTCTCATAAATAAATAAATAATACCTTTTTTAAAACAAAGTGATAAGGGAGGACATATCCACTGAGGCAATGGAATGCCCATGACTGGAAGCAGCAGAGTGGTGGCAGAAGGGTAGCAAAGAAGGAGGGATTATCACAAATACCACAGCAAGCCTAGTAGCCTATTGTATTAGAATGGAGATAGCACACTGCCAAATTTTTCCAACCTTTGTATATTTGAAAATGTCTATATCTCATTTTCATTTTTCAGAAAAATTCCCTGAATATAGAATTTTAATTTTTTTCAGCATTGCAATGATGTCATCTCACTATCCTCTGTCATTCAATTTTTCTTATGAGAAGCCAGATGTCACTCAGATTGCTGTTCCCCTACATGTAAAGTTTTTTTTCTCTGGCAGTTTTAAAGATATGTTCTTTACCTTTTATTCTAAACTGTTTAATTACTATATGGTTTTATTTGCACATACCCTAATTATTTTTCACTGAATTTCCTGAAGCTTTGCTTATTTTTGTTCTTTAAATCAAATTTGGAAAATGTTCAGTGAATAAATTTTCAAATAAGTTACCCTAGCAATTCTACTCCTAGGTAATAACCCAAGGGAAATGACAAGACAGTCCCACAAAAAAAAAAAACCCACTATGTAATAAGCATTACATTAGCAAAGATCTGGAAATGACCCAGATGTCCATTACCAGGCAAATAGATGAACACATTGTATTTTCAAACAATTGAATGCACTCAAAATAAAAAGGAAAGACATACTGATAAACACAGTAATATGCATTAATCTGAAAAATATGATGTTCAGTTTAAGTAGCCATATATAAAATAATGTACTCAATACAATACCATTTATATAAAATTTTAGAGCAGAACATACCAAATTTAGCTTTGGTTATAGTTACTAAAACAGTGTAGTCTGTCTGGTAAGGGAATCATTGACTGGGAGGAGGCACAACAGAATTTAAAATTTACTGAGGTATAAAAAAATATTATATCCTAATTGGGGTGGTTATTATACAATAGTATACATCTGTCAAGATTCATCAAACCATAACATCTTTGGGTTATATGGTAAAGTACTTTTACATACCTAGCCCACAAAATCAATGGGAAGGCTGAACAACTAATTAAACATGTCTAAAGAGAGAAGTTGAAAAATGGAAATTAAATCAGAAGAAATTATACAAAGTGAAGCACAGAAAATGCAAGAAAAAGGAAACTATAAAAGAAAGAGACATGGAGGACATTTTTCTCTTTCTGTTAATTTCACAAGCCAGGGGTCTGTATCAAACTTCTGCAAACAATTAATTAAAAATTCAGGGTGAAATGTCTTAAGTATCTTCCTAATATAATACAGAGCTGATAAAAGATTATGAATCATTACACTGAAATCTATGCAAAGGCAGGAATCCAAGGAGATGCATAGAGAATTGAAACCACTTTAGGTCTGAGGGTTTTTTCCAAACTTATAAAAGGCTTAGATTTTGAGAGTCTTAGGACTTAGGCACCATAATAAAAGCTCAGGAGCAATAAAATATGTGCCTCAAGGGGCAATTCACTCAGGTAAGACTGACTTAAATAAACTCATCCAACCAGGTCCCAATCCTAGGCAACTACAAGGAAACATGCCTTGGCTCTGAGGTTGAGGAAGGGGGATGCTGTATGGAAATAATGACACAAGAACTTTAGGGCTATCGTTACATCTCAAGCTTATTTATGGCTAAAATTATTACCATCTTTGTAGTTCTGAAACTTCAAGCAGAAACAAGGTATAAGTAGTCCTTGATAAGAAAGGTCCTTTGGTGCCTAGAATTAGCCAACTCAAAGACTCTGGAGTTAAAAGCAGCTCAAAAATAAATAAATAAATAAATAAATAAATAAATAAATAAATAAATAAATAAATAAATAAATAAAAAAGCAGCTCATCCTAAGCTTCAAGAAACTTACAAATAATTTTCTATGAACACTAAGCATTTCACAGTCAGATATGAACCCAGAAGAAAACAGTGTCCATGAGAAGAATCATCCCACAAAATGAATTAAAAATAAGCCAGCAGAAACAAACTAAAATAAACTTTAGAAAATTTTGATAATTTTGTAATTTTATCAATTACAAATTATATCAAACACATTTTACAGTAAGGATGTACAGAAATCAAAACCCTTGTAAATAGTGAAGCCATTGTGGAAAAATGTTTGGCAATTCTTCAATAAATTAAACACAGAAACAACAAACTATCTCTTCCGCTTGACGAACTCGTCTTTCTTCAAAGCCCACTTCAACCTGCTAACCTACCATATATATTGGACATCATTATCCTCCATATTTCAGTGCTTGACATACGGACATTAAAATGAACACACTTTTAATTCAAGAAGATGTGGGATTCAATCCCAGATAGCTACTTTTTAGATTTGTGATACTGATCCAATCAAATAATTTCTCTTAGGTTCAGTTTTTCAATCTGTTAATTAGTTCTAATATCTACATTGTAGGAACTAGTGATAATTAGGGATTATATATATGCAAGACATCTCCTAAAGTTCTAAGGACCAAGGGTAAGGATAGGCATCCAATAAACTAAAACATCAGGGACACCTGGGTGCTCAGTGGTTGAGCGTCTACCTTCGGATTGGGTCGTGATCCCAGGGTCCTGGGATCGAGTTCTGCATCAGGTTCCCTGCAGGGAACCTGCTTCTCCCTCTGCCTATGTCTCTGCCTTTCTCTCTCTCTCTGTGTCTCTCACAAATAAACAAATAAAATCTTTTTTAAAATAAACATAAACAAGTAAACTAAATCATCAAATATCTTATTTTAGTTACTTCTATTTTCTTTGAGATCTCATAGATTGTCTCTATAATTCTATTCCCACTTTCTAGCACAGTATCTGGAATATATTAGGTTTAACTGTATGTCTGCAACTATTAATAGGAACTTCATAGTACAATTGATATTCTGACTCAAAGACCATTATAGGCTATATTTTTACAACAGTAGGGATACAGAATGGAAACCACCACTCATCAGCAGGACTACATTAGGCATTCCTCTTCAATAGGAATCCCTCTAATGGTCCAGCACATCAGCTCTCAGGGAGGTATCTACTTTTGAGGTGACTACTCAGATGCAAGGAGATAAAATTCACATCACACAGGTTTATCATTTATCCATTTATATATAGTATTTGCCCCTAAAATTTGATGTCTTAAAACAACAAACCTTCCCTTCCACCCTTAATTCCACATTTTATGTATTTCAAGAATCCAGTGCAATTTAGTTGGGTCTTCTGACTCAGGATTTCTCCCAAAGCCGTAATCAAAACTGTTATGCAATCATTTCAAGACTTGACTTGGGAAGGATTCACTTATAAGGTCATTGTTTTGTTTGTTGGCAGAATTCATTTTCTCACAGGTTTTTGGACTAAGGGCATCAGTTCCTTTCTGTCTTTGGCCAGATGCTTCCCTTAGCTACCGGCTATATGGTGCTCTCTATAGGAGAACAGCTTATAATACAGCATCCAGACTTCCATCAGAGCACAAAAGCAAGAGAGACTGAACAAAAAACAAAGCCAGGGTCTTTCTGTAACCTACTCTTGGAATCAGCATTACATTCTTTTTTGCTATATTCTAGTTGTTAGAGGTGAGTCACTAAGTCCAACCAAAATTCAAGTGGAAGAAATTATACGGCATAAATACCAAAAGTAAAGCACTACTAGAATCTATTTTGGAAGCTATCTATCACAGGCACTATGGGAAGCCGTGTAGCTTCGATGCCTCATTTCTAACAAGAGTTAATAGTTCCTAAGTGTAACTTCCAGGTTCCCTTGGGGACATGACAGTTATGTTACTATATTGAGGAAGTCTAAAGTATGGCATTTGCATGAGGCATTTATAATTCTCATATAGTTTCTTACATCTTTTTAAAAAAAACAATTTTACTGAGGTATTTCTGACATATAAAAAGCTGTAAATATTCAACATATAAAATTTGATGTCAGTGGATATAAGTATGTAACCATGAAGCCATCAACACAATCAACAACATCATGAAATTATCTAACACCTCTAAAGTTTCCTCCTGGCCCTTTTGTTTTCATTTCCTTTGTGGGAAGAACATATAATGTAAGATCTACCCTCTTAATGAATTTTTGAATATGCAATATTGTTAATCATAGTCCCTATGTGTACAGATTTCCGGGACTTATGAATCTTACATAACTGGAACTTTGGACCCTTGACCCACACTCCCCTTCCCCCTTCCCCTCAGCTGCTGGCAACCTCCATTCTACTCTCTGCTGCTGTGTATCTATTTTGGATGTAATATCTATCAAAATTCCAGTGAAATTTCTTACAGAAATAGAAAAATAATCCCAAAATTCATTTGGAACCACAAAAGACCTTAAGTAGCCCATGCAATCTTGAGCAAGAAGAACAACCCTGAAGATACCACATTCCCTGATTTCAAAATATATTACAAAGTTACAGTAAACAAAAGAACATACTAGTGGCAAAAAAACAGATGTATAAAATAAATGGAATAGAGTAGAAAGCCCAGAAATAAACTCACACATATATAGTCAACTGATCTTTGACAAAGACACCAAGAATACAGTATAAGGAAAAGATGGTCTCTTCAAGAAATTATATTGTTTCCACATGCAAAAGAATGAAATTGGACTATTAAACCATACATGAAAATGAACTCCAACTAGACTAAATACTTAAATGTAAAACATGAAATAATAAACCTCTTTGAAGAAAAAGAGATAGAACATTTCTGGAGATTGGACTGAACAATGACTTTTTGGATCTAACACCAAAAGCAAAAGCAACAAAAGCAAAAATAGACAAGTGAAACTATATCAGATTCTTTCTGCACAGCAAAGGAAGCAATTAACAAAATGAAAACACAACCTACAGAATGGGAGAAAATATCTGTAGACCATATATCTAATAAGGGGTTACTATCCAAAATATTTTTAATATATTTTTTATTTTAATTCAATTTGCCAATGTATAGTTTGACACCCAGTGCTCATCTCATCAAATGCCCTCCTCAGTGCCCATCACCCAGTCATCCCATCCCCACACCTGCCTCCTCTCCCACTGCCCCTTGTTTGTTTCCCAGAATTGGAGTCTCTCAATGTTTTGTCACCCTCTCTAATTTTTCCCACTCATTTTCCCTCCCTTCCCCTATAATCCCTTTCACTATTTCTTATATTCCCCATATGAGTGAAACCATATAATGATTGTCCTTCTCTGATTGACTTACTTCATTCAGCAAAATACCCTCCAGTTCCACCCATGTTGAAGCAAATGGTGGGTATTCAAAATATTAAAGGAACTTCTAGGGATCCCTGGGTGGCGCAGCGGTTTGGCGCCTGCCTTTGGCCCAGGGCGCGATCCTGGAGACCCGGGATCGAATCCCACGTCGGGCTCCCGGTGCATGGAGCCTGCTTCTCCCTCTGCCTATGTCTCTGCCTCTCTCTCTTTCTGTATGACTATCATAAATAAATAAAAATTAAAAAAAAAGACTTACTTAAAAAAATAAATAAATAAAGGAACTTCTACATCTCTTTAACAACAACAACAACAAAAAACTGATTTTGAAAATAAACAATAGACCTGAATAGACACTTCTCCAAAAAAGATAAACAAATGGCCAACGGGTATATGAGAAGGTGTTCAATTATCACTAATCATTAAGAAAATGCAAATCAAAACCACAAGGTGGAGGACGTCTGGGTAACTCAGTGGTTGAGCATCTGCCTTTGGCTCAGGGTGTGATCCTGGGGTCCCAGGATCAAGTTCCCACATCAGGCTCCCTGCAAAGAGCCTGCTTCTCCCTCTGTCTATGTCTCTGCCTCTCTCTGTGTCTCTCATGAATGAATAAAATAACTTTTTAAAAGTTGCTGCATAACAGGAAACAACCAATGTTGGAGAGGATGTGGAGAAAGGGGAACCCTCTTGCACTGTTGGTGGGAATGTAAACTGGTGCAGCCACTCTGGAAAACTGTGTGGAGGTTCCTCAAAGAGTTTAAAATAGACCTGCCCTACGACCCAGTAATTGCACTGCTGGGGATTTACCCCAACGATACAGATGCAGTGAAACGCGGGGACACCTGCACCCCGATGTTTCTAGCAGCAATGTCCACAATAGCCAAACTGTGGAAGGAGCCTCGGTGTCCGTCGAAAGATGAATGGATAAAGAAGATGTGGTTATGTATACAATGGAATATTCCTCAGCCATTAGAAACGACAAATACCCACCATTTACTTCGACGTGGATGGAACTGGAGGGTATTATGCTGAGTGAAATAAGTCAATCAGAGAAGGACAAACAGTGTATGTTCTCATTCATTTGGGGAATATAAATAATAGTGAAAGGGAATATAAGGGAAGGGAGAAGAAATGTGTGGGAAATATCAGAAAGGGAGACAGAACATAAAGACTCCTAACTCTGGGAAACGAACTAGGGGTGGTGGAAGGGGAGGGGGGCGGGGGGTGGGGGTGAATGTGTGACGGCACTGAGAGGGGCACTTGACGGGATGAGCACTGGGTGTTATTCTGTATATGAGAAAAAATGGGAGAAAAAATGACTGGAAATATCAGAAAGGGAGACAGAACATGAGAGACTCCTAACTCTGGGAAACGAACTAGGGGTGGTAGAGAGGAAGGTGGGCCGTGGGGGGGGTGGGGGCCGGGGGTGGTGGTGACTGGGTGACCGGCACTGAGGGGGACACTTGATGGAATGAGCACTGGGGATTATTCTATATGTTGGCAAATTGAACACCAATAAAAAATAAATTTATAAAAAAAAAGTTGCCACATAAAAGTAATCACAGATAACACAAGGTGCTATCACCTCACACCTATTAGAATAGCTATTTAAAAAAAAAGACAAATGTTGACAAAGAAGCAAAGAAAAGGGAACTCTTCTATCGACATGGTTGGTGGGAATATGGGTGCAACCATTACAGAAACCAATATGGAGATTCCTCAAAAAACTAAAAATTAAATTACCATTTGATCCAGCAATCCCACTTCTGGGTATGTAACCAAAAGAATTGAAATATATAGCTCAAATAAACATCTGTCCTCCCATGGTCATTGAAGTATCATCCACAATAATCAAGTTATGTAAATAACATAAATGTTTATCATCTGCCTCTATTAATAGAGAAAATGTGGTATATAATTCATTGTTAAAAAAAGAAGGAAATCCTGCCATTTGCAACAATATAGTGTGGATGTACGGGGGGATTATGCTAAATAAATAAGCCAGACACAGAAAGACAAATGCTGCATGATCTCATTTATATGAGGAATCTAAAATACTTCTTTCAATTTTAATTGCAGTGTTTAATGATTCTTAACACAGTAATGTAGTTTAGCAATATCGTTGACATTCTACCCTTATCAGATTATGAGAATAGAAATAAGAAGTTTAAGAAAGAACGATTTCTCTTTATCACAATATGAAGTTACTATTTTTTAAGTCAAGAAGATGTATATGGCTTTACCTAATATATGTTTAATAAATATGTGGATATCAAATTTAATTGAACTGAATTGAACTCACCAACACAAGGTTGGTATAGTTAGATATTGAACAATGTGAATCTAGAAAACAGAATAGGAGAGGAGGCAAAGAAGATCCAGCCTAAGTATGCTATCTCAGCTAGCACTGTGAACTTAATCACATACTGGAGGAAATCTGCTACAATGTAGGACAGATATCACATTCAGAAAATATAATTATTAAACAAATATTGATTATTGTGGCAGGTCCCATTTCAGTTCAGTCATATAAACAAAATTGTTTGAACACTCATAAGATACTAGGAAGTATGGTAAGAGTTAGAAATAGACATGAATAAGCATGGTCCCTGATCTTAGTAAACCCATGTACTCACATTTATTCACTTCTACTATATGTATACATTATCTAAGGAGAAAGAGATGAAAGAGATACAGTCTCTGTATTCAAGGCAATTATGAACAAATGTAAATAGACATAGAAATTATCATTTAATATACAAGGCAGACAGCAGAAGCAATGAAGCTGAAGAAGCAGGAAGGGACCAAATAATAGAGAGCTTTGTAAATCATTCTAAGGAAGCTGATGAAAAGTCCTGGAAGATTTTAGTCAGGGCAGTGGTGAGATCAGAAATATAATCTTTGTGGCTGTGTACAAGATGGTAACAAGGGAAGTGGGAGTGGAGACAGAAAAGTCTTTGCAGAGAGGAAGAGGATCTGAATTAAAGCAACGGCAAAAGGATGAATGCTTCGTTTACTTCAGCTTCTGCTCACAGAGATACTTAAATCAATCTACACCACCCCCTCCATCATTTGATATAAACAAGCATCACTGCCTTAGCTCTCTCCATGCAGCCCCATCACTACTTTTGCATTCACGGTAAACTCCCATTACATGATTCATTAAGATAGACATTTTGCCCAGTGCCTGGTAAAGAGTAGAAACCTAAGACATTTGTTTTTGCTTGACCACATGAGTTAGGGAAGCTGCTACAGAGTGGACACATGTCTTGCCTCCTGTTTTACTGGCTTCCTCCTAACTTGGCAAAAGTCCGTGGCCTTGAAAAGAAGGACTTAGACTAAAAAACACTGAGGAGCATCTGTGCTCTGTGTACATAGCACTGTTTTTGAAATCTCCTGTCCCTGCTTCAAAGAGCTTGTCAGCAGCCAGAACCAACTGTTTGGTTAATGAAACCACAAAGGCTTAAAAAATAAAATAATAACCTATAACTTTCTTTCAAAATATTCACAGTTCAGAACTCAGTTTCATTGCCTAGAAATCCTCTCATTATTCAGTTATTTAAGTATCTACTAGGTATTAGGGCAAGAAGATAAATCAGATATAGGTCCTACCTTATGTGGGTGTACATTTTAATATGAAAGAGATAAAAGCAGAAATGATAAATAGACGATAGAGATAGCTGGTCAACATAGCAGATTCTAAGACAAAAAGAATAAAAAGACTTTGTCAGCATAGAGGGAAAGGCTGAATCATTAACCTCTAACCTGGGGGACAGCGGTGGCCTTACAGGAGAGGGGCTGTCAGAGCTGGGTATTGAAAGACACAGAGTATAACAGAGAGAATGGGAGGAAATACCAAATTTGTTGAATAAGAGGCAACACTACATAAGTATACAAGAACAAACCATTGGAATTAAGGGAACTGCAGTCCAGACTGTAGGCAATGATAAATTAATCAAAGTAATGCCCTCCCTTCTTAAATACCAGAAGCTTTCCCATGTGCTTTTTATGAGGAAGAGATATTTTGGATATGTACTTTCCATTTATAGTCAGCCTGTATCTACACTGTACACATAGTTGTTCCTGTATTTTCATCCTGTTGCTGGCTCTTCATATTCTTTGTTAGCTACTCAGAGTTCTCGAGAAAGAAGAATATAAAAGTCAATAGTGACTGATAAATACCTCACATTTTTCAGAGAAAATAAAATCTGTTGCTCTAGTTGAATAGTGCATTAAATGGGGAAGTTTCATCATACACTCAGTAAAATCTTTTGTTTTTCCTGTATGCAATGATCAACATTTCTTCATCCCTGGTGTAGAAGGTGTAATAAAATCTACGGCACAAACTTGGCCAACACAGCAAGGCCCCTACTGTGTGGGCGGTACGGGATCTGCAACATAAGCCTCCAAATAGGTCTTTGAGTCAAACTACAGATGGCATGACAGCTCCAGCGCCATCAACTGACCAGCCATGTGCTGAATATAAAGTGTGGATAACTGTCTTTGCAATGGCCAGAAAATCTTCTCTGATATTAAATGTATTGCAGCCTACTTAGCAATATGGTCATCCAGTAATTCGTGAATATGACAAAAAAAATTTATTAAAAATTTCCAAATCAGTAGTCATTATTTTATCACTATGAAAACAACTGAGAATTGTTCCAGGCACTTTGAAAGTAGAAAAATATTCAAGAATGCCAAGTATACCATACCCTTAAAGTGAGGCGATAGGACACACTGAGACATTATAAAGTCAGCCTCTGGGCATCTGCCCCTTATCCACATACAAGGTACATAGGGAAGGGTAAGGGCATTGTTCCAGAGACATTAAAGGTAATCTGTACTTTCAGCATTTTCCCAAATAACAGCTGGGAGAAATTTGCCTGGACTGGTTGGGAGAGGGTAACCTGCACTGTCATCGACCGTGCTCTCTGATGTATCTATGGTTATCACCTCCCTGACAGAATCAAATGGGTAGTGATTGACTTCTTCAAAGGAACAGTTTAAGGGGAAAAAAAAACTTACAGTGTCATTAATTTTTTTAAAAGACTAAGTAAAACCACTCCTAAAAATGTGACAGAAATGTGCAGATTAATATTAGAGTTGATAAAGCAATGGGACCCATCTAGAGATCTGTGAGAAAATGAGAATTGAGACTTTCAACTATAAAGACATGAAGGTGAAAAGAGTGACGAGAGCATATGGAAGTGATATTCTTTTATTAAGTTGTTAAATGTGACTTTTCCTTCATCTCATTATTGCTTAGGACCTCGAAGGTAGGAAAAATTTCAAGAATCTGAAGTGCATGCACACACTTCTTAGCAAGATGACAGACCCCACACACAGAACAAGCTATGAGATTAAGAAATTAGTTCTGCTGGTATTCACTTATCATGCACATTCAAGCTGCATTGCAGTAAGATCTTAGAGAATGGTAGCAAGTAAATAAATATTTGGAGAAAGTTATCAGTATGCTGTTGGGAGTGAGGGTGGTTCAAGGATATAAAGATACTTCTGGAAAATGAGGGAGACTTCATGACACAGGGCTTCGCAGGTATCCTGGAATACTTGAAGGAGCTGGACACGGATACCTGTCTCAGGCCTGGAAAGTCCAAACCTGAGAGATATTGTCCACAAGAGAGGCTACACTAACACAATCTACATTTCCCCTGAAAAGAGGGCAAACATATTGGATGAGAGGAGGCTCGGTATCCCCACTGAAGCTAGAGGAGAGAAGTGACATAGTAGAGTGGTAAAATGCTGAAAGGCAGAGGACCAACAGGAATTCATATGTAACCAGCATGAAGAGGAAAGAGACAGAAGGTGGGACACTCCAAAGGACACACAAAGCAAATCACGAAAAAAATTAAGATCAGTATTTAGCATCTTCCACATCTCATAGCCACTGCTGTCAGTTTATTGCCTCATCCCAAATGCACCCTTCAATATATATCCTATGATAAACAACAATATCCCATTAAGCATTTCTCCTTAAAGTGAAAACAATGTTAAACTTTCTCACTACAGGATGTTGGAGGGACACTGCAAGGGGAAGGGGCTGTCCTTGCAATTATACCAAAAATCAGGGGTCAACTTTGTGGCTGCAAGGTCATCTAGCAGAGCATTGCCCCAGACGTGAGTGCAGAATGCAGTCCCTCTGCAACCTTGCAGCCTCATCAGGTGACAACCTTTTTGCAGCCTTCTGTATCTGGAAACTAGTGTCTCACTCAGCTTTCATGGTCTCCAAACCTCCTGCCTATACCTGTGCTGGGACTCCCAGCTGCTGATCTCCTGCCATTCTCCTTGCACTCTACGAGGAAGGTTGCCTATTGTTTACTAGTGGCTCCTCACCAGCTCTAGACTAGCCAAACTAAGAAACTTCTCTGCTATCCAGTAGGTTGAACCCCTCCTCCTGCTAGAAGGCCTGAACACCTTCTAGTTTGTCCTTCTTTGGACACTCTCCCTCAGCCATAGGGTATCACATATATCTTAGAGTTATACCTCTATTATACTTAATAGTTCTTTATGTTTAATGTCCCCTGTTGAACCTACTATGTAGTTTCTATCTCCCTAGTACCCAGAACACTACTGTCATCATTACAACTTCATAATTATACAAATCAGGTAAAACCTTCTGCATCCCACCTCTGCCCCCTTCCCAATTCCCTCCAACTCTGGAGAAGGAGGTAGAAGGATAGTGGGAAGCAAAAGAGAAAATTGATGAAATAAATAAAACAAATTCCCTGACTCACTACAGCCTGATTCAATATACCTGTTAAATTATCTTATTCTGAGATAGGGATTTCACAGAACTATTAGAATTGTACTCTGCTGACCTATAGGCTACTGTGTTATTTTCACCACTATATTTTTCCAACTACTGGCAAAGAAGATTGCCAATTCTCAATAATATATTTTTAATATTGTTGAGAGAATTGTTACAGTCAAGGACCACAGAAGGTAGAAGAAAAGGTAACCAATATTTAGTCAGAGAAGAGCAATCTTATTCAGAAAGAGGTGTCTTAAATTGAACCAGTTCAAGCAAAACATTTTTTAAAAAAGTCTATCCCAAAGTAAAAGAAGCCATTATATTTTTTTTCTGAGTACAAAATTTATTAAGCAAAGGCCATCCTTTGACAAAGGATCAAAAAATTTTATTAGACAGGATATTCTCTGTCCTTAACCCCCTTCCTGAAATTGTAATCCCCTCTGAAGCATCTCTGTAGTTTACTTTCAAACAACCAGGAACAGGGAACCCACCTCTCCCAAAAGGAGCTCATCTCAATCTCAGAGAGCACAAATAATCATAAAATGCCTTCTTTGAGTTAGGGGAAACATAAAAAGGTAAAGTACCTTTTCATTATGACAATCCTTAAATGTGGTCATTATATCCCTGGAGATTTTTCCTCTGGTTCAAGAACAATATTTTACTTCTCAGATGGCTTCATTTAGTGTTTTCTCACTGTCTTAGTCACTCTCCCCTGAATGCACACCAGTCATAAATGTCTTTTTTTCTATTTCCATTACAGGTCTTCCTCCATGTGTAATAAGAACCTTACACTACAGTTGGCACAGTATATAGCTATATGCCGGAAAAGAGCAGGACTATCGTCTCTGAGGCTCAATATAATCTACTTCACCGAGAGAAACCTAGTCACTGTTCCCATTCTACTCAGGTTCCCTGGTCAAGCTCATTAGTTTGGGGTGGTTTTAATTACCACAAATATGATATCCTACTGCCTGAACCATATCACCAGCTCAGGCCTATTCCCAAGCTTCTGATGCATTTAATACTACCTACTCATTATGACTTCTGGATATTTCCAGCATGCCTCAACCTCAACAGTCTGAACACTAAAATCTCCATTTTTCCCTAGAAATATGCTCCTCCCCCTATATTCTCTATCTCAGTTATGAGTGCTACCATCATCCCAGCCACACTAGCTAAAACACATCACACAGAAGCAAACATTAAACATGTGTTTTCTCTGTCACTCTTTAAATATCTCTAATAAATATTCCTTTCCACTCTCCCATATTGTCTCAATCCATTATATTATTCATATTGTTTTTCTTCTCTCTCTCCTATTAAGCCCCTACCCCATCACTTCCCCCTCTTCATGCAGTACTTCACAGAGTCATCATCTCCAGGAATCTCAAGGGGAAAAAGTCCAAACCCAAGATGCAAAGATAGACAACCTGAGGTTTTATGGCTACTACATCCTCTTAAACCATCCTTCTTTATTTATAATAAATTTATTTTTTATTGGTGTTCAATTTACCAACATACAGAATAACACCCAGTGCTCATCGCGTCAAGTGCCCCCCTCAGTGCCCGTCATCCATTCACCCCCACCTCCCGCCCTCCTCCGGTTCCATCAGCCCTAGTTCATTTCCCAGAGTTAGGAGTCTTTAGTTTCCGTCTCCGTTTCTGATATTTCCCACACATTTCTTCTCCCTTCCCTTATATTCCCTTTCACTATTATTTATGTTCCCCAAATGAAGAGAACATATAATGTTTGTCCTTCTCCAATTGACTCATTTCACTCAGCATAATACCCTCCAGTTCCAACCACATCAAAGCAAATGGTGGGTATTTGTCATTTCTAAAGGCTGAGTAATATTCCATTGTATACATAAACCACATATTCTTTATGCATTCATCTTTCGATGGACACCGAGGCTCCTTCCACAGTTTGGCTCTGGTGGACATTGCTGCTAGAAACATCGGGGTGCAGGTGTCCTGGCGTTTCATTGCATCTGTATCTTTGGGGTAAATCCCCAACAGTGCAATTGCTGGGTCATAGGGCAGGTCTATTTTTAACTCTTTGAGGAACCTCCACACAGTTTTCCAGAGTGGCTGCACCAGTTCACATTCCCACCAACAGTGCAAGAGGGTTCCCTTTTCTCCGCATCCTCTCCAACATTTGTGGTTTCCTGCCTTGTTAATTTTCCCCATTCTCACTAGTGTGAGGTGGTATCTCATTGTGGTTTTGATTTGTATTTCCCTGATGGCAAGTGATGCAGAGCATTTTCTCATGTGCATGTTGGCCATGTCTATGTCTTCCTCTGTGAGATTTCTCTTCATGTCTTTTGCCCATTTCATGATTGGGTTGTTTGTTTCTTTGGTGTTGAGTTTAATAAGTTCTTTATAGATCTTGGAAACTAGCTCTTTATCTGATATGTCATTTGCAAATTCCTTTTCCCATTCTGTAGGTTGTCTTTGAGTTTTGTTGACTGTATCCTCTGCTGTGCAAAAGCTTCTTATCCTGATGAAGTCCCAATAGTTCATTTTTGCTTTTGTTTCTTTTGCCTTCGTGGATGTATCTTGCAACAAGTTACTGTGGCCGAGTTCAAAAAGGGTGTTGCCTGTGTTCCCCTCTAGGATTTTGATGGAATCTTGTCTCACATTTAGATCTTTCATCCATTTTGAGTTTATCTTTGTGTATGGTGCAAGAGAGTGGTCTAGTTTCATTCTTCTGCATGTGGATGTCCAATTTTCCCAGCACCATTTATTGAAGAGACTGTCTTTCTTCCAATGGATAGTCTTTCCTCCTTTATCGAATATTAGTTGACCATAAAGTTGAGGGTCCACTTCTGGGTTCTCTATTCTGTTCCACTGATCTATGCGTCTGTTTTTGTGCCAGTACCACACTGTTTTGATGACCACAGCTTTGTAGTACAATCTGAAATCTGGCATTGTGATGCCCCCGGATACGGTTTTCTTTTTTAAAATTCCCCTGGCTATTCGGGGTCTTTTCTGATTCCACACAAATCTTAAAATAATTTGTTCTAACTCTCGGAAAAAAGTCCATGGGATTTTGATAGGGATTGCATTAAACGTGTATATTGCCCTGCGTAACATTGACATTTTCACAATATTAATTCTGTCAATCCATGAGCATGGAATACTTTTCGATCTCTTTGTGTCTTCCTCAATTTCTTTCAGAAGTGTTCTATAGTTTTAAGGGTATAGATCCTTTACCTCTTTCGTTGGGTTTATTCCTAGGTATCTTATGCTTTTGGGTGCAATTGTAAATGGGATTGACTCCTTAATTTCTCTTCCTTCAGTCTCATTGTTAGTGTATAGAAATGCCACTGACTTCTGGGCATTGATTTTGTATCCTGCCACGCTACCGAATTGCTGTATGAGTTCTAGCAATCTTGGGGTGGAGACTTTTGGGATTTCTATGTAGAGTATCATGTCATCGGCGAAGAGGGAGAGTTTGACTTCTTCTTTGCCAATTTGAATGCCTTTAATGTCTTTTTGTTGTCTGATTGCTGAGGCTAGGACTTCCAGTACTATGTTGAACAGCAGTGGTGAGAGTGGACATCCCTGTCTTGTTCCTGATCTTAGGGGAAAGGCCCCCAGTGCTTCCCCATTGAGAATGATATTTGCTGTGGGCTTTTCATAGATGGCTTTTAAGATGTCGAGGAATGTTCCCTCTATCCCTACACTCTGAGGAGTTTTGATCAGGTATGGATGCTGTATTTTGTCAAATGCTTTCTCTGCATCTAATGAGAGGATCATATGGTTCTTGGTTTTTCTCTTGCTGATATGATGAATCACATTGATTGTTTTACGGGTATTGAACCAGCCTTGTGTCCCAGGGATAAATCCTACTTGGTCATGGTGAATAATTTTCTTAATGTACTGTTGGATCCTATTGGCCAGTATCTTGTTGAGAATTTTTGCATCCATGTTCATCAGGGATATTGGTCTGTAATTCTCCTTTTTGGTGGGGACTTTGTCTGGTTTTGGAATTAAGGTGATGCTGGCCTCATAAAACGAATTTGGAAGTACTCCATCTCTTTCTATCTTTCCAAACAGCTTTAGAAGAATAGATATGGTTTCTTCTGTAAACGTTTGATAGAATTCCCCTGGGAAGCCATCTGGCCCTGGACTCTTGTGTCTTGGGAGGTTTTTGATGACTGCTTCAATTTCCTCCCTGGTTATTGGCCTGTTCAGGTTTTCTATTTCTTCCTGTTCCAGTTTTGGTAGTTTGTGGCTTTCCAGGAATGCGTCCATTTCTTCTAGATTGCCTAATTTATTGGCGTATAGCTGTTCATAATACGTTTTTAAAACTGTTTGTATTTCCTTGGTGTTGGTAGTGATCTCTCCTTTCTCATTCATGATTTTATTAATTTGAGTCTTCTCTCTCTTCTTTTTAATAAGGCTGGCTAATGGTTTAACTATCCTATTTATTCTTTAAAGAACCAACTCCTGGTTTTGTTGATCTGTTCCACAGTTCTTCTGGTCTCGATTTCGTTGAGTTCTGCTCGAATCTTTATTAACTCTCTTCTTCTCCTGGGTGTAGGATCTATTTGCTGTTTTTTTTTTTTTTCTCTAGCTCCTTTAGGTGTACGGTTAGTTTTTGTGTTTGAGTTCTTTCCAGTTTTTGAATGGATGCTGTATTGCAATGTATTTCCCCCTTAGGACTGCTTTTGCTGCATCCCTAAGATTTTGAACGGTTGTATCTTCATTCTCATTAGTTTCCATGAATCTTTTTAATTCTTCCTTAACTTCCTGGTTGACCCTTTCATCTTTTAGCAGGATGGTCCTTAGCCTCCACGTGTTTGAGGTCCTTCCAAACTTCTTGTTGTGATTTAGTTCTAATTTCAGGCATTATGGTCTGAGAATATGCAGGGGATGATCCCAATCTTTTGGTATCGGTTCAGACCCGATTTGTGACTCAGTATGTGGTCTATTCTGGAAAATGTTCCATGTGCACTTGAGAAGAATGTGTATTCAGTTGCGTTTGGATGTAAAGTTCTGTAGATATCTGTGAAATCCATCTGGTCCAGTGTATCATTTAGAGCTCTCGTTTCTTTGGAGTTGTTGTGCTTGGAAGACCTATCAAGTATAGAAAGAGCTAGATTAGTAACCAAGTATAAGTGTATTATTATCTAAGTATTTCTTTACTTTGTTTATTAATTGATTGATATATTTGGCAGCTCCCACATTTGGGGCATATATATTGAGGATTGTTAAGTCCTCTTGTTGGATAGATCCTTTAAGTATGAGATAGTATCCCTCTTCATCTCTCACTACAGTCTTCGGGGTAAATTTTAGTTTATCTGATATAAGGATGGCTACCTCTGCTTTCTTTTGAGGACCATTCGAATGGTAAATGGTTCTCCAACCTTTTATTTTCAGGCTGTAGGTGTCCTTCTGTCTAAAATGAGTCTCTTGTAGACAGCAAATAGATGGGTCCTGCTTTTTTATCCAGTCTGAAACCCTGCGCCTTTTGATGGGGTCATTAAGCCCGTTCACGTTCAGAGTTACTATTGACAGATATGAGTTTAGTGTCATCATGATATCTATTCAGTCCTTGTTTTTGTGGATTGTTCCACTGGACTTCATCTTAAAGGGGAATTTTAAGAGTCCCCCTTAAAATTTCTTGCAAAGCTGGTTTGGAGGTCACATATTCTTTCAGTTCCTGCCTGTCTTGGAAGCTCTTTATCTCTCCTTCCATTCTGAATGAGAGCCTTGCTAGATAAAGTATTCTTGGCTGCATGTTCTTCTCACTTAAGACCCTGACTATATCCTGCCAGCCCTTTCTGGCCTGCCAGGTCTCTGTGGAGAGGTCTGCTGTTCCCCTAATACTCCTCCCCATAAAAGTCAGGGATTTCTTGTCTCTTGCTGCTTTAAGGAATCTTCTCTTTATCTTTGGAATTTGCAAGCTTCACTATTAAATGTCGAGGTGTTGAATGGTTTTTATTGATTCTAGTGGGGGATCTCTCTATTTCCTGGATCTGAATGCCTGTTTCCCTTCCCAGATTAGGAAAGTTTTCAGCTATGATTTGTTCAAATACATATTCTGGCCCTCTGGCCCTTTTGGTGCCCTCGGGAACCTCAATTAAATGTAGATTTTTCTTCCTCAGGCTGTCATTTATTTCCCTTAATCTATCTTCATGGTCTTTTAATTGTTTGTCTCTTTTTTCCTCAGTTTCCCTCTTTGCCATCAACTTGTCTTCTATGTCACTCACTTGTTCTTCCACCTTGTTAACCCTCGTCGTTAGGGCTTCTAGCTTGGATTGCATCTCATTGAATTGATTTTTAATTTCTGCCTGATTGGATCTAAATTCTGCAGTCATGAAGTCTCTCGAGTCCTTTATGCTTTTTTTCTAGAGCCACCCTTAGCTGTATAACAGTGCTTCTGAATTGGCTTTCTGACATCGAATTGTAATCCAGATTTTGTAACTCTGTGGGAGAGAGGACTGTTTCTGATTCTTTTTTTTGAGGTGAGGTTTTCCTTCTAGTCATTTTGCTCAGTGCAGAGTGGCCAAAAGCAAGTTGTATTGGGAAAAGGAGAAAAAGAGAGGAGAGAAAGAAGGAAAGAAAAGAGAAAAAGAAAAAGAAAAAAGGAAGAAAAAAAGAAAAAAGAGAAGAAAAAGAGAAAGAAAAAGAAAGGAAAAAAAGGGTGGGGGAAGCAAACAGAAATCAAGAAGAAAAAAGAAAGAAGAAAAGAAAAGAACAGTAAAAAACAAAAGACAACGGAAAAAGGAAATGAAAATAAAGAAAATAAACTAACCGAAAGCACCACTAAAGTAACAGAAAATAACAGAAAAGAATCGCCCACTAAAGAAAGAAAAAAAGAAAGGAAAGAAAAAAAGAAAAGAAAAACCACGGGGAGTATCTTCTGATTCTGGTTGTACTTTTAAGTCCCTTTGGCTTCCCATGGAAGCTTTGTCCGTACAGCTGGCTGTTCTGGGGGGAGGGGCCTGTTGTGCTGATTTCTAGGTGTTTAGCAGTTGGGGGAGATGCTGTGCCCCTGCCTGGTGCAGGGCTCGGTGGGGGTTGTTTACCCCGTGAGGCAGGCAGGAGCAACAGCCCAGTGGCGGGCAGCTCTGGAAACCTGGATTCAGCTCCGGCAGGAACTCCGGGGGTCTCTCGTCTGCAGGGCCTGGAGGCTCCGGGGCGGGGCCGCTGATCTGCTCAGCTCGGGGCAGGAGCGTCCTCGCTGTCCTGGGCCCTCCCGGCCTCTGCCTGTCCCGGGGGAGGCGGGATCCTGGGCTGTGTCCCGGCGCCCTGTGCTCCGGAGCCTGCGCTGGTGGATTCGCCCTCCCGCCCCGCAGCCCCCTCCGTGTGGAGCCTCTTCCTCCACCCGAGCCCCTCCGAGCTGCTCCCGCCCCGCAGCCCCCTCCGCGGAGCCGCCCCCGAGCCCCCCTCCGAGCTGCTCTGGGTCCCGCCGTGCGCGCTGCAGCCCTTAGGGAGCTCGGCCGCGGGGTGTGGGGCTCTCCCGGGGCGCAGGTGTCTGTTAGTGTCCCCGGGAGCCCGAGGGCATCCCCGCCCTCCTGGGTCCTGCTCCACCTCCCCGCGAGCCCCTTTCCCCGGGGAAGGTCGGTGCAGCTCCTGCTCCTCCGGGACGGGGCTCTCCTGTCCTGGGGACACTCGCCCCGGCCTCAGCCCGGCTCCTCGCGGGGCCCCTCCCCCTTGGAGGCCTTTGTTTCTTTATTTCTTTTTCCCCGTCTTCCTACCTTGATAGATGCGCGAACTCTTCTCACTGTAGCTTTCCAGTTGTTCTCTCTTTAAATCTCAGGCGGAATTTGTAGATTTTCAGGATGATTGGAAGGTTATCTAGGTAATTTGGTGGGGACAGGTGACTTGGGGACCCCACTCTTCCGCCATCTTGCCCCTTATCCCAAACCATCCTTCTCTGACATAAGTACACAATGCCCACCTCTCTCACCTCACACTAAAATGTTTTTCATTTATTTTTAAATCTTGGATTGATTCTTTTTCCTTTCTCTTTTAAAGCATTTCCTAAGGCTTCTCTTAGGTTCCTTATTATTTCCTTTATCCAAAATGAGATGCCACCCCTGACTTCACAAAATCTGTCTCCCACCTATTTTCTTGAATCAAAGAAAGTAGCATTCAACCTTGGGCAACTACATTCTCATTGGGACCCCTTCCTAATATTATGGGCACTGAGGTCCTGGACTATAGAGATCCTTAACACCTATCATATCCATCAACTCGTTTGAGCATCAAGGCAAGATTTAAAAATAACTCAGAGACACACAGCAGGTAGATAAAAGGGCCCTGGCAGATCAGTGATTCCAATTTGGGCCCTCTCTTAATGTCTCAGGGTCAGAACATGGACTTCAGAATGCGATTTTATTAAGTCTTAAGTTCATTACTTATAATTGTTTCCTAGGAGAGTTCCTTAACATCTCTAAGATTCAGTTTCCTCATCTACAAAATTAGGATAATAATAACATCTCATAAGATCTTAATGGAGATTAAATATGATATAAAGTACTAGTGCAGAGTTGAAAAGTATTAACAATCAGGTATCTTCTAGATCAGGAAGCTAATTAGGCATTTAACTGGGACTTCACCTCAAATTTTTTTGTTAATGCCCATATCATCTTTAGAAATATTTGATCTATTTTGATTTAAAAAAAAAGATAAATGACCAAAAATGGCATTGGCCCTTTTTGTTTTTCCTTTGCATGATTGCTTCAGTTACAATTTAAAAAACTCGTCAAAATTTCCCAAGGAGATTGCCCAGTCAAAACCATGGTCTTGGACTATAAAATATGGCACATACAGTCCACAGTCCATCAAACTCTGACATGAAATGAATCTTTAATGAACATAAACCTCTTTCATGAGCCTTCTTTCTTTGATCTGGGTCTCTTTAAGATGTAATTGTTAGAAGAAAATCATGCTAGTTTAGGTCTTTATTTTAGATGGCTTCATATGTTTCGTCTCTAAAAAAAATGGAGTTTATATAACAGCAGTGCATTCCTTAGATTTCTATGGTCTTTTCAACACTTTTATTCTCCTTATTTTTTCACAGTTTGATAGTTTATATTTATTTAACACCTACTATAAGCACTGTGCTAGCTAATGGTTTAGGTAATAGCCACTGATCTAGTAGAGTTACAGGTAAGTAGAGGGTGGAAATTGATGTCATGAAAAAGCAGTGAAGATTTAAACTGCCTATTTCATTCACTTTGGACATTCCCACCAAATTAGCTACATTATCATTAAGGAATAGTTCTTTTCCCCTTGAAGTTTTCCTTAGTCACCTAAGTAAAAATGTTACACTCTAAAAGAGACTACAGTGCTATAGTTTTAGTTTAATAACTGCATGTCACTTTTGAAATGTGTCATATAATTTATTTCAATTACACAAACACTTGCACACTCGAACAAAGCATTGTGCTAAGGACTATACTTCTTTGAATCCACATATTATGTGGAATAAAGACAGGCTAAAAGTATTCCTATTGGTATGATTAACATATAGTAGACCCTGACACAGATTTAAATAGGAGAAAAAAATCACACGTGGCACCCAATAATTTTTCCATCTAATAATGAAAATGAAACACACAACTAACAGTAAAACAAGGTTAACTTACACAGGTACTAAATTATCAAATATGCAAGTAGGTAAGGAAAGCTAACCAGGTGACCTCTGTTTGGATAATCAAAAAAGTTTTCCTGAAACAACGGGCATTTTAAATGAGTCTCAAAGGTTGAAAAGAATAGACAAGTCCATGGAGCTAAAAGTCCCTAGGCTAGAGGAATGGATCTTCAGAGTAGGTGATAGTAGTGGATGGACAAATGGGTAGAGACACCCCTATAGGAACACAGACCCCAAAGTTTAATACAGTAGATCTATTCATCTTTAGGTTCCTGCAACCTCTCATATTCCTGGCACCTGCCCCACAGTTAATGGTTAAAGGAAGAAAGAAAGTTTGGACAAACATTATATGGTCTCATTCATTTGGGGAATATAAATAATAGTAAAGGGAATAAAGGGGAGAGGAGAAAAAATAAGTGGGAAATATCAGAAAGGGATACAGAACATGGAAGACCCCTAACTCTGGGAAACGAACTAGGGGTGGTGGAAGGGGAGGAGGGCGGGGGGGGGGCAGTGATTGGGTGATGGGCACTGAGCGGGGCACTTGACAGGATGAGCACTGGGTGTTATTCTGTATGTTGGCAAATTGAACACCAATAAAAAATAAATTTATTATTAAAAAACAAATAAATAAATATAAAATAAAATTATAAAAATATATATATTTAAAAAAAAAAGTTTAGCCAGGAAGACAGGAAAAGAAGAAAGGAGAAAAAGAAGGAGAAAGAAAAGTAAGAACCAATCAAAACAGGTGTCTCATAAATGAATCTTGGTTCAACCAATGTGAAAAAGAAGAAAATGAGTATCTGAAAAATATTAACACTGATTATATGTAATAATTTTAAGGAATTGTTCGTTTTTATGTGTGATAATCTTATTGTGATTATTTTATTTTTTAAGATTCTATTTATTTATTCATTAGAGACACAGAGAGAGAGGCAGAGACACTGGCAGAGGGAGAAGCAGGCTCCGTGCAGGGAACCCAATGTAGGACTCCATCCTGGAACTCCAGGACCAAGTCCTGAGCTGAAGGCAAACACTTAACCATGAGCCACCTAGGCATCCCAGTGTGATTATGTTTTAAAAGTCCTTATAGAGATTCATTTGTATCAACAACTATTAAACATGAATGATAGATACATGGGGATTCACGATATAGTCTCTTACATATAAGTTGTAAATTTTATGTAACAATCTTTTTTTTAATTTTATATAACAATCTTAATAAAAGAACAAATGCTTTCAGAAGACATGATTTTTAAAAGTTCTACAAGAAGTTCTATAGTGAAGTAAGAAGCTCTACAATTGATTTTGACCATGAAAAAGTATCTCAAATTAAAAGATACCAGCAAACATTATCATTACCTGTAGTATTTTATTTAAGAATGTTTTCATATATTTTTACATGATTAACAATTAATTTTAGAAAATAAAATGCACAATCTGAAGTTAATTGTTATGTCACCTCTTCCAAAATATTATTCTATCTTCACGACATGTATTTTAAATGTATGGGTAATACTATTTTGGCCATAGTTAATAACACTTGCCCAATGGAATATTTATTCAATACTTTCTATATGCCAAGTACCTGCACAATGCATTAATAAGACATAGCTTGTACCCTTAAGGAATATACTAATGCAGTCAAAGAGCTTAGTGTGCATCAGTCAATTACAGATTTACTTATTTTAATGGCTGGATTGAGCGTGTCCCTTGATTCTTAGAGCTGTAACCCAAAGGAATGGTATTCAGAGAGGTTAGTTATCAGAATCAAATAAATGTCATCTTTTACTGAAGCTCATAGATAGCAGTCCATCAGTTATCTAGGTAAACTTCTGAAAGCATGTAGATGATGATTCCAACATATAAAGTATAGTGACATGACCATTAAAGAGATATTTTAAGAGACATTTAGGATATTTCTTAGGTTGTTTTTATATGAAAGGTGTTATTTTAGGCATGACCAACTCAAATAGACATACATTTCAAAGACCAAAAATTATACAACAAAGAATTCTATTCTCCTAATTTAATTTTGACATTGTGGAAAAGCTTATGGTTTTAGTTCAAGTATATAGGGAGAAGTTTTTCATATTCTTTCTAAAAGAGAGAATAAATATAAAGCCTATCAAAATCTTATTGTTCCAGTTGTTCCATATCCTATATATAGAATTACAGCAATTAATGGTATATCCCTGGCTCCCTGTCTGTATTTTTTACCCCCTTAGGAGAAAATAACCTCAGATATTTTAGGTAAAAAAAGAAATTGTCCTTCAGCTTGTTAATTTGGAGGCACCACATTTCAAAGTGATTCATTGCAGCCATGAATAAGGAATGTCACCGAAATAGTGAGATGGCCTGAACCACTTTAGAAATTAATGGCCTGACTGTGATATACTGGCGCCTCTTTCACGCATCTATAATTGGAGTGCCAATTTATTTCCAATCATTTCAAGCACTGTAATTATAGAGCATCATCGCTGCCTGTTTAACATTCATATGGGAAGCTGTCATATGAATGCTGGCCAGGGACCAATATTTTGCAACTAAGATACATGAACAAAATGTAAAGAAATATGAAAAGGTCTGGTTTGTTTTTCAAGGCCTGAGCCTTGGCCAAGGTGAGCAGAATTAAAGGAGGCAGTAGAGCATCTGACAGATTTTTAAGTCATAAAAGTTGCTTTTAAACACCTCATCATTCAATATGAGATGAGTAACGACAGACGATTCTTGTTGCACTGATACAATAATGACATTTCAATAGGCATTCCTCAAGCATCTATTATGTGCCAGGCATTCTCCTAACACTGGAGATACTGAGATTAAAATGAAACAACACACACACACGCACATCCACACACATATATTCAAAATGATGTTAACGTAGTGAGAAATAATTATGTACTGCACACCAGGGGGGTATTTTTAAAAGGTATCTGATGGATTCTATTGTTTTCTTTTCAAATCTGCTGATACAAAGGCACAGACTGCATTAAAGGAGTATTTACAAAATTTTCTCATTATTCTGGGAACCAAAATAACTTGAAATTCAAGTTCAAACAATGTTTTAAGGAAGGAAATATTCAGACCAACCTATGAGTCCTGCTGCAGGCTTAGGTGTTCTCTCCATCTGCTGCCATAACAGTATTGTCTTACCTCTGGTATGGCACTCACATCATTATTACCTCCACACAATTCTAGAGCAAGGAAAGGAACATTTCTTGATACTGGAGTATCCTCAGTGCCTATCATACCACCAAGCTCATACGAGGGAATCAATAACTGTTTTCTGAAAACTGAATTAATACATAAATGAAATTCCCTTTCATAACATTATTCACATTTATCAGTTTCTCTCCATCCCATTTTCTCCCACTTAGACAAGATCTTCAGCCTAATTGACCTCAGTTCTCTATCTGGATCACCGTGAGGGATTAAATCTTCCCTAATACTGTTATACATGCCACAAAACTTTCTTCAAAGCTTTCGATGGGATGCCTGGGTAGCTCAGTGATTGGCCCTCTGCCTTCAGCTCAGGGCATGATCCCGGAGTCCAGGGATTGAGTCCTGCATCTGGCTCCCTCATGGAGCCTGCTTCTCCCTCTGCCTATGTCTCTGCCTCTCTCTGTGTCTCTCATGAATAAATAAATAAAATCTTTATTTTAAAAAAAGCTTTTGATTATTCTCCATTGCATGGAAAATAAAACATCTCCTTAGCCTGGTATTCAGAACCCTTCACCATTTATTTGTGATGTACCTCTGTAAACTTATTCCTACTATTATGGAATGCTCTTCTGTAAAAAACAATTAATAACATGATTTTTGAATTGTAGTATTTATAAAATTTGATTTTAGATTCATTAAATACTTAGTTTCAATTTAAGTGCTAGTTTTTATATTCATTATGAAAGTTATAATTATGGGAATTTTATGGATACATAAAAATTATGATAATATAACTGTTTAACAGTGAGTTTAAAAATAATTAAATCAATAAGAAAAGAGAAGGGTAAAAAAAAAAAAAGAAAAGAGAAGGCTATGTGAGAGGCTATGAAACAGAAAAGGTTACTAGAGGATAGGCAGGAGGAATAAAAGAATTTTAACCAAACTGCATAACCAAAGTTCTTACTCCTTCCTAGAAACTGTCAGATTGACAAGGCGCTTGGCCCAAGCTGGCAACTGAGAAGATAGCACAACCTTCCTTTTGAACTTGACTGGTAGTCATCAATCTGTGTGAGCTTTTCATAGCCAAACCATTAACACTGACTAGGTAGGGTAGATTTATAAGGGTAACTGGAACAGTGATTGTTGGTATCAATTTATATGAGGAATTTTATTATTACTATTAGTAAAGCACAATGGCAATTATGAAGTGCAATTAATATGAGTAAGTCTATAATTGAACTAATACTGATGAGCTAATTAGAAAAGAAAGTCTAAAGTTATAAATTTGCTATGAGAAGGGAACAGAAAGGAAACTAACATTTAGCCCCCAGTATGTGCCCTAAAATGTGCTAGATACTTTGCATGTTATTTCACTTTACCTTCAAAAAAATCCTAAAATCATCATTATTATCAGAGATTAGTAAAAGAGCTCAGTAGGGTTAAATAATTTGACCAATATCAATCAACCAGTAGATTCATAGTGGGATTTGAGCCCAGATCTCACAGACTCAAAAGTTATGTCTTTCATTTCACTAAACCTTGGGAGGAAATGAAAAACAACTGAGAAAATACATGAAGTATTTGGACATCTCACATGCTCATGCAATAGTAAATTTGAAAAGTATGGTATTTTATAGAGTAGAACCTTAAAGGAACCCTTTCATGTGGACCATGCATCCATTGGCACTACCCTCCTTTGTGTGAACCATATATCTGACAGTATCCCTTCCTGTGGACTATTCATCTATTAACACTACCATTGAAACGTCCAACTGTTCCACTGTGACAACAAATGGTCACTCTGATTCAGTTTCAGTAAAGATGAGCTACCAGTACAGAAGTGGCAATTTTATGATTCGATATGGATGTGAATGCACCCGTGGATAAAACAAGTAAAAACACAACGTTGAAAATCAGAATTTTAAATACTTCTGTCCTTTAAGCTATCTTCCTCAAGGTTTTGCATTCCAAAAAAATATATAGATATAGATATATAGATATTTATGATATTCTAATTTTCCAAAACAGGAACTAATAGAGCACAGAGCATCTACAGGCACAAAGATAGATTGTAAAAAATAATAATAATAATAAAATAAAGAAAAGAAAAGGAAAAAGAAATTAGTCATTACCTATGTTTTAAAAAAAAAGTATTAAAACATGGTAGGTCCTGTGTTCACTCAAAAAATTCTATTTGAAATGATCCTTATTTTTAAAGTACCATTACATTGGGAGACAGGAAATACCCTTAACTGATATTCCACCAATACGTCTATTGTGTGTCTCATGCTATATTATTACATGATATGATAATATGGGAGGATAAACAAATGACCACATTTAGACTGTTAATTAACATATTCCTATCCAAGTGAATTACAGATATATCTGTCTGGTTCTTTGCTGGTCAATTTTTTTTAATCAACCACGGGAAAAAAATCAGAAAACGAGATTATCAAATCAAATCAAATTAGGGGGATGCTACTGAGGACAATAGAATCAAACATCTCAGCAGCTTTGTACGACAAGCCAAATTACCATGATAAAATTTAATGAAGATAAATGTAAACAATCCACTGAGACTCTAAAAATCAAATACACAAGTACATGATGATTAAGATATTAAGTAATTGCCATTTATGTATAAAAGACCTGGACGAAAGCTGACAGTAAGCTCAATATGAGTCGATATTGTGACATCAAAACACCTAATTTAATCTTAGACCACAATACTAGAAGTGCAGTATCCAGAAAAAGAGATAATAGTTCCCCTGTGCTTTGTGCTAATCCATGCCCAGTATTATTTTCACTTATGGACAAAAGATTAAATGAGGCACATTGAAAACATCACATAGAAATAATATCAAAGGACAAATAATTGAAGAATGCCTAAGAAAAATACAAAAGCTATCATATTAGAAAGACTGCTATGTGGAGCCAAAATACCCTGTGGCAGAGAGCAGGCTAGATTTAAAATATGAAGTGAAATTTGGACATCTCACTTTTTTGTGCAACAGTAAATTTTAAGAATAAAGCATCTTATACAGAGAAACCTTGAAAGGAACTACTTCGTATGGACCATGCATCAACTAGCAAAAGCAAGGAACACATTTCAATGAATTCTTTCCAGAGGTAGTGAATTTCTAGGCATCAACACATCTGTACACTCCCTGGTTTGCCACACAAGGGCCCACCCTACTAAACTGATCCCACATTGGAGAGCAGTCCAGAATAAACCCTTTCTGCAGGCAGGCAGGAAGTCCATGTATTCTGGAGCTTCCTCACCCCATTCACAAGCCTATTCTAACATTCCAGATTCTCAGTACTACTACTTGGCAGGCAAAGGAAGTGTAGGCAGTTTTTCTTACAGGTGTGAGATTTAGCTAGCCTATTCTCAGGTTCATGCATAAATACATTTTCCTCATCCCATTGTTTCTCAAAGCCTCCTAGATCATATTGGACTCAAAACTTCCCCAAGAGGCTTTCAGTCTGGCCAGGATTATACTCAAGGAAGCAAGATATCAGCCTGTCTTTTAGATTCCCTTTAAATCTATCAGAGAATTTTTACCCACCTTCCAAACCCTTTGTCAAGGTCTTGAAACTGAATCCCCTAAAATATACATTTTTCTCCCCACTCCACACTGGCTCCACCCTCCACATACTAGAAAAATTTTCTACTTTCTGTGTGACAAGAACTTGTTTATGTCAAATCTTTTCCTTTTTAAAATTATGATCTTATTTGCTAAAAACAAACAAAAGAAACCTCTGTACTACAGAATTCCTAGCTTGGCTTTTCATATATAAACCTCAACTTCAGAAAACTGAAAGAGGGGAGAATTTTTTCTATCAACAAAACCTGGCTCCTAAAAGAAAAATAAAGCAGACAAGTGAAAACAAATTCATGTATTTTAAATTTTGTCTTTAGTCTATCTTCCCATTGAAGATTTTTAAAACTCAAGTCCAAGCAATGACTCACTTCACTCAACTGTGTTCTATCTTTGCAGTAAACCAATGAATTATATTGAATGAGTGGGTAAACAACAATATGAAAGTAGAAAGTAGGCATTACTAGAAATACTGAATAAATATTTATATTATGGAAAGGGGTTGAATTCTATCAAATGTTTGCTTCTACATATATTAAAGTGATCATAAGGGCTTTTGTCCTTTACATAAACAAGGTAAATTACATTAAGTGATTTTTGAGATGCTAAGCCAACTTTACATTCCTGAAATATATTCCAGGTGACCATGATGTATTATCTTTCTTATGTACTACAAATCTCAATTTGTTATTTTTTTAAAGATTATATTTATTTATTAATGAGAGACAGAGAGAGCACAGCAGAGACACAGGCAGAGGGAGAAGCAGGCTCCATGCAGGGAGCCCGATGTGGGACTCGATTCTGGGTCTCCAGGATCAGGCCCTGGGCTGAAGGCGGCGCTAAACCGCTGAGCCACCCAGGCTGCCCTCAATTTGTTATTTAGTTTAGAATTTTTGCCTCTGTGTTCATTTTCTCCTAATTCTCACAACACAATGTAAGTCCAGTTTTATTATTCTCCCTTCATAGATGAGGGATCTGAAGCTTATGGAGGCTGGCTATTAAGCAATTTACTCAAGGTCATGGAGCAAGTAAATGCAGTACTTGGATTTTAATTCAGATTTGTCTGATTCCAGGACTTAGGATCTTTCCACTGTATTACATATTAACCAGCATTTTTCTGTTTCTAGAAAGGTCAAGGATGAATCAAGTAGATTCTATACTCAGGACATTCACAGTATGTCCCAATTTTATCTTCCTCAGATATTCTTACAGGATAACAATACTTGTCAAATAAATTGAAAGGCAGAATGGTTAACCCATGGAACAGAGACACTGCACTTTTGAATTCTGGCTTTGTCCCTAACTAACCATGTGATATTAGCCTCACTGAGCCTTAATTTTCTCATCTAAAAAATGAATCTAAGACTTTTAGTCTCTAGTCCAGAATAGAAGAAGCTTAGAAGTCATCCCTCCATTCTAACAACAAATAAAAAGCTGCACAAACTGAAAAATCATCAACTCACTTTAGATAATCAGAAAAGTGAGGTTACAGGGCAAAATATTGCCCCCAGACTTAGAAAGATAGTAAGGTTGATGGATTATCACAACTTACTGTAGTAGAAACCCTTAAGCAGGAACCTCCACTGGTAAGAAGACCTGAACTGGTGGAGACTCCATGTATAAACTTGGGTGGGGGTCCTTCAATTCATTCAGGCTGCTATAATAAAGCACTATAGACTTGGTAGTTGATAAGCAAAAGAAATCTATTTCTCATAGTTCTGGAGTCTAGAAATCCAAGAATAGGTTGCCAGCATGATTAGATTCTGGTGAGAACCCTGTTTTGTTTCAGACTGCCAACTTCTTGCTATGCTTTCACATGAAGGAAGGAGCTAAAAAGCAATCTGTGGTATTAGAAGAGCACTAATCATTCATGAGGGATCCACCCTCTTGACCTACTTAACCCTTAACCTCTCAAAGGCCTCATCTCCTACCACCATCACATTGGGCACTGGGATTCCAGCGTATGAATGGGGGCAGGGGAGACATAAACATTCAGACCAGAGCAGGAGTGAGTCCTGGTGGGGGCAAACTTTTGTGAGTTTTACCAGGTTCTCACAATAAAAATCAGAAAATTCCTCTTCTGCTTCAGGAAGGGGAAAGGAGAGAGTTACCATTTTGCAACATGCCAGAGCATTCAGTTCTTCTTTACAAGGCCTATCCTTGAAAATAAACTTTTACCAGATTTTCAACTACTGTGGTTTTATCAGAGCCTAACTGAACTGAGGCAAGAGAAATACTCAACTCCAGCCAGTCTAGCCTTACTTAAGAGGGAAGGGAAATTGTCACTCCCTCCCCTCACCCTAGCCAACTCTGGCTCTCCTAACCCAAAGAGGTGGGAGAGGGAAACTGGAAAACATTTGTGCAGATTACAGCTCAGGAGCGCAGGTTCATTATCAGACTGAGACTTAATCATAAGACTATAGACTGCTTCCCCTTCCTTCACATCTTACCATCACATTACTAAAGGAAAATTACTAGAGTTCCTTTTAACCAGTACCTTATGCTCAGCTTTCCACAAAAGGTTACAAGGTATACTAAAAGGCAAAAAGAAGAGAAAGAGCAAGCATTAGAATGAGACACAACATAAAGCAGGAATGCTGGATTATCTGACCAGGAATGTAAAACAACTATGATCGATATACCAATGGCTCTAATGGACAAAGTAAACAACATGCAATAACAGATGGGAAATGCAAGCAGAGAAATACAAATTTTAAGGTGAAGTAAAAAGAACTGCTAGAGATTAAAAACACTGTAACAGAAATGAAAAATGACTTTGATGGGCTCATTAGTACACTAAGCATAGCAGAGGAAAGAATCTTTACCTTGAGAATATGTCAAGAGAAACTTCTGAAACAGAAAAGCAAAGTAAAAGATTGGGGGGGAAAAGGCTAGAACATCTGAGAACTGTGGAACAAATACAAAAAGTGTAACATATGCATAATGGGAAAGAGAGAAAGAAACAGAAGAAATATTTGAAGGAATAATGACGAAAAATCCCCCCAAATTAATGTGAAACACCAAACTACATATGAAGAACCTCAGAGAACACCAAGTAAAATAAATGAAAACAGAACAAAACAAAACACTACACCTAAGCATATCAGATTCAAACTACAGAAAAACAAAGAGAAAGAAAAAATCTTGGGCAAAGCCAGAGGAAAAAATGTCTATAAAAGCGCAAAGATAACAATGATATCTGATTTCTCTTCAGAAACCATGTAAGCATGAAGACCAGAGTGAAATTTTTTATAAGTAAAAAAACACATGTAGAATTATATATACTGTGAAATCGTCCTTCAAACATGAAAGAAAAATAAAGTCTTTCTCAAATAAAATGTGAAGGAATTTGTCACCAGTAAACCTGTACTGCAGAAAATATTAAAAGAAGTTCTTCAGAGTGAAGAACAATGATGTACATAAAGTTCAGAAATTCAGAATTCAAATGTACAAAAGAAAATGAAGCTCATTAAAGAAGGAATAACTGAAGATAAAATAAAAGTTTTTATTTTTCTTACTCTTAATTGATGTAACAGATAACAATAACAATAGTAACAATATATTTGACTAATATGCTTATGTATAAATGAAATGAGTGACAGCAATGATGTAAAGGACAGGAGGGAAAAATTAAGAATATTTTGTTATTATAATGTACATGCACTATCTGTCAATCAGTATAGTGTTGCTTGATTTGAAAGTGAACTTGGGTTGGTTGTAAATATATACTGCAAACTCCAGGGCAACCATTAAAATGATAAAAAGTGACTCTGGCATCTCACAGCACTGGTAGGAAATGTTGGCAGTTGAACTTTCAGAAGATGAGGTTCATAGTGACTAAAAGAGCTAGCCTGAAAAATGAGACTTACAGCTGTTTCACAATGCTTTTGAAACAGAAGATGACCATCGTGTTGGAGCATTGTGATCAAATAGGACAACATGAATTTGGAAAGTCATTTCAACCTGCTCCCATACTTAAATAGTTTCAAGCCTCTGGTTTTCAGGCTGAATAATGTGAACGAGTCTGGTGATAAAGCACAGATTAAGTCCTTAAAATATCTTAATTTCATAGTACCTTGTCCCATATAATATATAGAAGAAGCACCAAAACTAGATCCAAGATCTGAACAGCATTATTTATAATAATGAAGATAAGGAGGCAACCTAAGTGCCCATCAATAGAGCAGATAAAGAAGATGTGGTATATACACACAATGGAATGTTACTCAGCCATCAAAAAGATGAAATCTTGCCATTTGCAGCAACATGGTTGGACCTAGAGGGCATTATGCTAAATGAAATAAATCAGACAAGACAAATACTGATTTCACTTATATGTGGAATTAAAAGACAAAACAAATGCATAAACAAAAAGCAGAAACAGACCCATAAATAGAACTGATGGTTGCCAGAAAGGAGAGGAATGGAGGAATGGGAAAAATGGGTAAAAGAGGAGTAGAGATACAGGCTTCAGTTATGGAATGAGTGAATTAAGGGGATAAAATGTACAGCAGAGGGAATATAGTCAATAGTATAGTAATAGGGTACCTGAGTGGCTCAGTGGTTGAGTGAGCCTTTGGCTCAGGGCATGATCCCGAGGTTCTGGGATCAAGTCCTGCATTGGGCTCCTCACAGGGAGTCTGCTTCTCCCTCTGCCTATGTTTCTATTTCTCTGTGTGTGTCTCTAATGAATAAATAAATAAATAAAAAATTTTTTAAAGAAATAAATCTTTACAAAACCATTGTAAAAAAAAACAGTATAGTAATAGTGTTGTTTGGTAAGAGATGATAGTTACACTTGTGAGCATACCATGATGTAGAGACTGGTTTAATCACAATGTTATATACCTGAAACTAAACTAAGTATCAATTAAAAAGAAAGAATGTGGGCACCTGGTAGTTCAGTTGGTTGAGCATCTGACTCTTGATTTCAGCTCAGGTCGTGATCTCACCATCATGAGGTGGAGCCCTGTGTTGGGCTCCAGGCTCAGCACAGGATCTGCTTAGGATTCTCTCTCCCTCTGCCCCATCCCTGGCTCTCTCTCTCCCTTTCTCTCTCTCTCTCTCTCTCTCTCTCTCTTACACACACACACACACACTCTTTCTATTTCTCACTCTTTCACTCTCACTCATTCTCTCTCTCTCAAATAAATAAATCATTTTAAAAATAGAAATGTAGGATCATAGAGTAAGCATATGTTACGTGAATGGGTACTGTGAAACAGGTTTCAAAGAGTTGTATCAATGTACATATAATGGATGATAGTTCATTTACTTCATATTTTTGCCCTCACTTGATAGTGTGAGTCTTTTTAATTACAGCCATCCTAAAAATGATGTATTCATATATCATTTTCATGGGTCATGGAATCAAATCCCATGTCAGGCTCTAAGCTCGGCAGGGTGTCTGAAGATTCTCCTTTCTTGCTCTCCTCCTCCTCCTCCTCCTCCTCCTCCTCCTCCTCCTCCTCCCCCTCCCCCTCCCCCTCCCCCTCCCCCTCCCCCTCCTCCTCCTCCTTCTTCTTCTTCTTCTTCTCTTTCTCTCTCTCTGTCTTTCTCTGTCTCAAGAGAATAAATATTTTTTGTATATTTTTTATTGGAGTTCAATTTGCCAACATATAGCATAACACCCAGTTCTCATCCCATCAAGTTCCCCCCTCAGTGCGCATCACCCAGTCACCCCAACCCCCCGCCCCCCTCCCTTTCCACTACCCCTTGTTCATTTCCCAGAGTTGGGAGTATCTCATGTTCTGTCATCCTCACTGATGTTTTCACTCATTTTCTCTCCTTTCCCCTATAATTTCTTTCACTATTTTTCATATTCCCCAAATGAATGAGACTATATAATGTTTGTCCTTCTCTGATTGACTTATATCACTCAGCATAATACCCTCCAGTTCCATCCACATCGGGGTGCAGGTGTCCCGGCGTTTCACTGCATCTGTATCTTTGGGGGTAAATACCCAGCAGTGCAATTGCTGTGTCATAGGACAGTTCTATTTGTAACTCTTTGAGGAACCTCCACACAGTTTTTCAGTGGCTGCACCAGTTCACATTCCCACCAACAGTGCAAAAGTGTTCCCCCTTTCTCCACATCCTCTGCAGCCGTTGTTTCCCATATTGTTAATTTTCCCCATTCTAACTGGTGTGAGGTGGGATTTCATTGTGGTTTGGATTTGTATTTCCCTGATGGCCAGTGATGCAGAGCATTTTCTCATGTGCATATTGGCCATGTCTATGTCTTCCTCTGTGAGATTTCTCTTCATGTCTTTTGCCCATTTCATGATTGGATTGTTTGTTTCTTTGGTGTTGAGTTTAAGGAGTTCTTTATAGATCTTGGAAACTAGCCCTTTATCTGATAGGTCATTTGCAAATATCTTCTCCCATTCTGTAGGTTGTCTTTTAGTTTTGTTGACTGTATCCTTTGCTGTGCAAAAGCTTCTTATCTTGATGAAGTCCCAATAGTTCATTCTTGCTTTTGTTTCTCTTGCCTTCATGGATGTATCTTGCAATAAGTTGCTGTGGCCAAGTTCAAAAAGGGTGTTGCTTGTGTTCTCCTCTAGGATTTTGATGGATTCTTGTCTCACATTTAGATCTTTTATCCATTTTGAATTTATCTTTGTGTATGGTGTAAGAGAATGGTCTAGTTTCATTCTTCTGTATGTGGCTGTCCAATTTTCCCAGCACCATTTATTGAAGAGATGTCCTTTTTCCAGTGGGTAGTCTTTCCTGCTTTGTCAAATATTAGTTGACCATAGAGTCGAGTGCCCATCTCTGGATTCTCTATTCTGTTCCATTGATCTGTGTCTGCTTTTTTTTTTTTTTTTCAAAAAAAAAAAGTAGCTTTTTTATTCAATTATTCACAGGAGAGAATATAATCTGTTGTTACAAAAAGTTACTTCATAGGCCATTCCCAGAATATGACAATAGCTTAGGTAAAATATTGCTTTTTAATTATATTCATAAGAATAGGACTTTATCTATACAAAAATGAGAAGGAAGAGGAATAGGAGAAAGAGGAGAAGGAAAAGAAGAAAAGCCCTTCAACAGCACCATATCCTTAAAACAGAGTCAAGTCTTCAACTTGGTTTTCCCACCCAGAATTCATCCCCCATCACCCTCCAGAGCACATCAGAAAATGCGACAAACTCTGTAGAGACTAGGATCACATTCAAACTTTTTTTGAAAGTAACCATAATGAACATTCTCATTTTTTTTAAAAAATATCAAACTAGGTTACTTCTTAAAGTGTGTCATTCAGCAAGATCCAATGAACTTGGTGTCCAATTTCAAGCTATTTTTTTCTTTTCTCAAAAATCTTCCTGAAAATACACTCAAATATAGAACTTGTCTCATTTCCATCTATAGTGTTGTAATAAAAATGTACTTATTTCATTTGAGAGAGTTTGGTTATAAAGAGTAGCTGAATGGTAAAAACCAATCTCGTGGTCTTCATTTTTCTGCACTCTATGCCCTCATTTTAATCTAGCAACTATCATCCAATTAAGTTCTCTCCAAAAATCTTTTTTAAACTATAAATTAAGATGTATATTGTTTTTTGGGGGGGGGGGGTTTTTAGAGAGGAAGAGAGAGAGCAGGAAATTCGGATAGAGGGAGAGAGGGAATCTTAAGCAGACTCCACCCCCAGCACGGAGCCCAATGTGGGGCTCAATCTCATGACCCTGAGATCATGACCTGAGCTTAAATCCAGAGTCAGATACTCAACCAACTGAGCCACCCAGGCACCCTTAGATGTATATTAAGTTTTTAAAAAGCAGTGTCTTTAAGAAACTTCAAAATATGGGAGTGCAAGACTTTCAATTCTCCTTTCTTAATTACAATTTCAGAATTGGGGCAGAACCCTGTGCCATGAAAAGGGAAATTCTCCCTCCTTTATGCATTTTCTCAGGAAGCTTCCCTTGTATAAAAAGAGAATTTCCTAAATAAACTAATATGTCTCTGTATGCATCTAAACAAACACAAATATACAATAAAGTCCAGTGACATTTCTCTCTTCTACCATAGTGATGTTTTCAAATATTTGGTGGAATCCAGAAGCAATTGAGTAGCTGCTTCACGGCAATGTCTTTTGATTAGTTAATTTAAATCTTCACTCAAAAATGAATCCCCTTGTAAAACTTCATTCTTTCTTTGGGAACTTGAAGATTCAACGGGAGGATTGAATGTCATTGCAGCCATGCTGTAGGTCTCAAAGAGTTCTGCAGCAGATCTCTGGCTCAACTCTGGCTTGAGCGCTGCTGAGCCTTCAGAGGGGGCTCCGGCCATCAGGTGGGCCGCAAATCTCCGCATGATGGGATGCAATTCCCAAAGCGCAGTGTTCTGAGCATTACAGTACTCGGGCTCATCCAACTCAGGAAGGAAAACCCCACTGCCCTGAGATTCACTGTCAAGTAACAGATCTGTTTTTGGGAAAGTGTACATTAATATTCTGTTAGTTGCTAAAATGCCAATGCTTGAATTTGGAAGAACATGAAGAACAAGGTCACAAAGACGCTTGATGAAGGCAAGGGCTCTCTGCTGAGAAACCTGCTTTCTGCACTTAGTTAGCATGACATCAAGGCACTGGAGTACAATCGTGACAACTTCATTGGTAGCACCTGCATGTAACTTAAATAGTATTTTATATAGATGTGTATAGAATTTCCTCGGATCAACATTCAGAACATCACCTTGCCCAGAAAGCATATGAAAAGCAGTCTGGACACAGGCTTTTCTCCATAGCTTAGATCACCAGACTCAATGAGAGTATGAAGTACTACTAATAAATCATCAAAAAACTCCACTTTTATAAGATAAGCCAACTTGGCAAGGCCTTCTAGAACTGCTGGCAGGAGAGGTTACACTCTGGGCCTTCTTCAATATTCTGAAGTAGGTTACAAACACAATATTCAGAGTCTCCATGTGCAGTTTAAGTTTTCTCTCTGTGTTCTCTGAAGCTTCTGCCTCCAGAAGCTCTCGCTCTAGTTTCTCTTCTGCTTTATTCCACTTTTTCTGCATTCTTGATAGTTTTTCTCTTTTCCTTGAAAGTCATGAACTTTTTTGGTTTATTAATGTCCTCTGTATCTTTTTTCACTTCTACTTCCTTGATTCTTAAGCACAATAATGTCTTTAACATCTCTGACCTAACTTCATAATTTCTGCCCTTCACAAAACCAGAAATCACTTTAATCACACCATGGGAAGCTTGGCCTAATTTATCTTGCTTAAACCATTTCTTTACTGCCTCACAACACATTCCAGAGATCGACTTTGATACATCATTCATGAGAGGGACAATCAATACAATGATGTTGTTGTGAAAGTTGAAATGAGGTAGTGACACCAACAGCTCACACAGGCTCTTCACAGCCACTTCCGCCAGTCCTTTGTAGGCCTTTAAGGAAAATACATTACTTTTCTTCAGTTTCCTTTGCTTCTAGTCTTTAATCATTTGCTCCATATTTTCCAAATAAAATTTACATTGGCTAACCAGGCCTTCTTCAAATTCTCTTAATTTGGGGGTTTCTTTGAGGATCTTGGTGGATTTTTCTTCTTCTGAGGGGTTGTATTTTATATGAAGGAGTAATGTCTTTAAATAACTCCATCAGGGAAACTATCACCAGCTTTTGAACAGTAACAGCCACATCAGGATCCTGTTCCATCAGCATAGAACGTAGTTCTTTCAATTTTTTAATATTAGTTTCTGGATCTGATAATATGGCAGATGCCAAAGCTGCAATATGCATTTTCTTATCCTATAGCTTCTTCCTTCTTTCAATTACATGTTCTTCTAATGTCAGTTCTCGAATGGGATCTTCAACAATCTCTTCCTCAAGTTCCACCTCTTCTTGATCCTCTTCATCTTGGTTATTGTCAGTAACTTGCTTCTCCCTGGTCTGTGGGATTATACCACTTTTATCCTTGATGGGAAGCAAGTGAATCAGTTCCTTCTCTGGTGCAGTTTGCAGAGTTCTTGGTATTTTTTCATATTTATCTATAACATGCTCATGCTTTCGTTTCTTGGAGTGAACAGGTTCGCTAGAAGAAAGATCTCTCGTTAGAAAAGAGGCTCTTTGTCCTAACTCTATCATTAACTGCAAGTCATCTTCATTCATCATATCCAAAGGAAGTGCTTCCTCTTCTTCCTCCTCTTCCCTCTCAATTCTTTTACCTGGTCTTTTCTCCTTCAGGTCCTCCAGTGGGATCGGTTTCTTAGACACAGCATCCTTTACAGCTGCCTTAGTTTCCTCTGTTCTTTTCAGTACTTCTAGACAGTGCTTTGTGGTTTAAATTGCTTATTTTTCAACTTGTTTTCAAGTCTGACTTTACTAGTCTTTAGAAACTTCCAAAAGCTTAGGATCTGTTTTTTATTTCTTCTTTCCAGTCTCCAAGGGTGAGGCATCCCCATTTATGTTCAAAATCAATATCTGTGTGTCTGTTTTTGTGCCAGTACCACAGTGTCTTGATGACCACAGCTTTGTAGTACAACGTGAAATCTGGCATTGTGATGCCCCCAGCTATGGTTTTCTTTTTTCAATACTCCCTGGGCTATTCGGGGTCTTTTCTTATTCCACACAAATCTTAGGATGATTTGTTCCAACTCTCTGAAGAAAGTCCATGGTATTTTGATAGGGATTGCAGTAAACGTGTAAATTGCCTTGAGTAGCATTGACATTTTCACAATTTTAATTCTTCCAATCCGTGAGCATGGAATAGTTTTCCATCTCTTTGTGTCTTCCTCAATTTCTTTCAGACGTGTTCTGTGTCTTTTAGGATATAGATCCTTTAGCTCTTTGGTTAGGCTTATTCCTACGTACCTTATGCTTTTGGGTGCAATTGTAAATGGCATTGACTCCTCAATTTCTCTTTCTTCAGTCTCATTGTTAGTGTATAGAAATGCCACTGATTTCTGGGCATTGATTTTGTATCCTGCCACACTGCCGAATTGCTGTGTGAGTTCTAGCAATCTTGGGGTGGAGTCTTTTGGGTTTTCTATGTACAGTGTCATGTCTTCTGTGAAGAGGGAGATTTTGACTTCTTCTCTGCCAATTTGAATGCCTTTAATGTCTTTTTGTTGTCTGATTGCTGAGGCTAGGACTTCCAGTACTATGTTGAATACCAGTGGTGAGAGTGGACATCCCTGTCTTGTTCTTGATCTTAGGGGAAAGGCTCCCAGTGCTTCCCCATTGAGAATGATATTTGCTGTGGGATTTTTGTAGATGGCTTTTAAAATGCTGAGGAATGTTCCCTCTATCCCTACAGTCTCAAGAGTTTTGATCAGGAATGGATGCTGTATTTTGTCAAATGTTTTCTCATCATCTATTGAGAGATCATTTGGTTCTTGTTTTTTCTCTTGCTGATATGATCAATCACATTGATTGCTTTATGAGTGTTGAACCAGCTTTGTGTCCCAGGGATAAATCCTACTTGGTCATGGTGAATAATCTTCTTAATGCACTGTTGGATCCTATTGGCTAGTATCTTTTTGAGAATTTTTGCATCTGTGTTCATCAGGGATATTGGTCTATTCTCCTTTTTAGTGGAGTCTTTGGTTTTGGAATTAAGATGATGCTGGCCTCATAGAAAAAGTTTGGAAGTATTCTATCCCTTTCTATCTTTCGGAATAGCTTTAGTAGAATAGGTATTGTTTCTTCTATAAACGTTTGATAGAATTCCCCAGGGAAGCCATCTGGCCCTGGACTTTTGTGTCTTGGGAGGTTCCTGATGACTGCTTCAATTTCCTCCCTGGTTATCAGCCTGTCCAGGTTTTCTATTTCTTCCTGTTCCAGTTTTGATAGTTTGTGGTTTTCCAGAAATGCGTCCATTTCTTCTAGATTGCCTAATTTATTGGCATATAGCTGCTCATAATAAGTTTTTAAAATTGTATTTCCTTGGTATTGGTGGTGATCTCTCCTTTTTCATTCATGACTTTATTAATAATATTTGTTTCTCTTTTGTTTTTAATAAGGCTGGCTAATGATTTGTCTATCTTATTAATTCTTTCAAAGAACCAACTCCTGGTTTTGTTGATCTGTTCCACAGTTCTTCTGGTTTCTATTTCATTGAGTTCTGCAAGAAATCTTTATTAACTCTCTTCTTCTGAGGGTGTAGGTTTTATTTGCTGTTCTTTCTCCAGTTCCTTTAGGTGCAAGGCTAGATTGTATATTTGAGTTTTTTCCAGTTTTTGGATGGATGCTTGTATTGTGATGCATTTCCCTCTCAGGACTGCTTTTGCTGTATCCCAAAGATTTTGAACGGTTGTATATTCATTCTCATTAGTTTCCATGAATCTTTTTAATTCTTCTCTAATTTCCTGGTTGACCCTTTCAATTTTAGCAGGATGCTCTTTAACCTCCATGTGTTTGAATTTTTTCCAAACCTCTTCTTGTTTAGTTCTAGTTTCAAAGTATTATGGTCTGAAAATATGCAGGGGACAATCCCAATCTCTTGGTATTGGTTAAGATCTGATTTGTGATCCAGTATATGGACTATTCTGGAGAAAGTTCCATGTGCACATGAGAAGAATGTGTATTCAGTTGCATTTGGATGTAAAGTTCTGTAAATATCTGTGAAATCCATCTGGTCCAGTGTATCATTTAAAGCTCTTGTTTCTTTGGAGATGTTGTGTTTAGAAGATCTGTCCTTTACAGAAAGCGCCATGTTAAAGTCTCCCACTATTAGTGTATTATTATCTAAGTATGGCTTAACTTTGGTTATTAATTGATTGATATACTTGGCAGCTCCCACATTAGGGGCATAAATATTCATTATTGTTAGGTCCTCTTGTTGGATAGGTCCTTGGAGTATGATATAGTGTCCCTCTTCATCTCTTACTACAGTCTTTGGGACAAACTTTAATTTATCTGATATGAGGATGGCTACCCCTGCTTTCTTTTGAGGACAATTTGAATGATAAATGGTTCTCCAACCTTTTATTTTTAGGCTGGAGGTGTCTTTATGTCTAAAACGAGTCTCTTGCAAACAAATAGATCGGTCTTGCTTTCTTATCCAGTCTGAAACCTTGTGCCTTTTGATGGGATCATTAAGCCCATTCATGTTCAGAGTTACTATTGAAAAATATGAATTTAGTGTCATAATATTACCTTTTCTGTCCCTGTTTTTGTGATCATTTCTTTGGACTTCCTCTTTCTTTTACAGAGTCCCCCGTAATATTTCTTGCAGAGCTGGCTTGGTGGCCACATATTCTTTCAGTTTCTGCCTATCTTGGAAGCTCTTGATCTCTCCTTCTATTCTGAATGAAAGTCTTGCTGGATAAAGTATTCTTGGCTGCAGGTTCTTCTCACTTAGGACCCTGATATATCCTGCCAGCCCTTTCTGGCCTGCCAGGTCTCTGTGGAGAGGTCTGCTGTTAACCTAATACTTCTCCCCATATAGTTAGGGATCTCTTTTCTCTTGATACTTTAAGGATTTTCTCTTTATCTTTGGAATTTGCAAGTTTCACTATTAAATTTCAAGGTTTTGAATGTTTTTTATTGATTTTCGGGGGATCTCTCTATCTTCTGGATCTGAATGCCTATTTCCCTCCCCAAATTAGGGAAGTTCTCAGCTATGATTTGTTGAAATATGCTTTCTGGTCCTCTGCCCTTTTCGGTGCCCTCTGGAACCTCAATTAAACGTAGATTTTTCCTTCTGAGGCTGTCATTTATTTCCCTTAACCTATCCTCATGGTCTTTTAATTGTTTTTCTCTTTTTTCCTCAGCTTCCTTCCTTGCCATCAACTTGTCTTCTATGTCACTCACCCGTTCTTCTACCTCATTAACCGTCATCGTTAGGACCTCCAGTTTGGAACATCTCATTTAATTGATTTTTAATTTCTACCTGATTATATCTAAATTCTGCAGTCGTGAAGTCTCTTGAATCCTTTATGCTTTTTTCTAGAGCTACCAGTAGGTTTATAATTGTGCTTCTGAATTGGCCTCTGACATCGAATTGTAATCCAAATTCTGTAATTCTGTGGGAGAGAGGACTGTTTCTGATTCTTTCTTTTGTGGTGAGTTCTTTTTTCTAGCCTTTTTGCTCAGTACAGAGAGGCTAAAAACAACTTGTACTGGAAAAAGGAAGAAAAAAAAGAGAAAAGAAAGGAAAAAACAACAAAAAACAAAAACAAAAACAAGAGGGGTATCCTCTGGTTCTATATACTGTAAATCCATCTACTCCCCTGGAGCTTTCTAGCACTGCTAGGTCAAGAACTTTCTCTTCCCTCATCCTTCCAGCTGGTCTTCTGGGGGAGGGGCCTGCTGTGCTGATTCTCAGGTGTGTGCTCCTGGGGGAGCTGCCCCGCCAGGAGCAGGGCTGCCCCGCCAGGTGCAGGGCTCGGTGGGAGCTGTTTTTCCTCTGAGGCCCCTGTTCCCTGGTGACCCAGCTCCGTCCCAGGCACAGGGTACACCAGGAGGAACAAGACTGGCTCGGCCAGCTCCCCAGCCCTGGAGTCAGCTCCCGCAGTAACTACCGCAGCTCCCAGTCCGCAGGGGCCTGGATGCTCCGGGGGTGTAGGCGCCGATCTGCACAGCTCGGGGCCCCGGCGGCAGGAGCGTCCTTGCTGTCCTGTGTCCTCCCCACCTCCACCTGTCCCAGGGGGAGCGCAGGGTCCTGGGCTGTGTCCCCAACGTCCTGGGCTCTGGGGCCTGCACTGCTGGCATCACACTCCCGGGGCCGCGCAGCCCCCTCCGCGCGGAGCCGCCGCTGAGCTGCTCCCGGGGCCCCAGCCCTTTAGGGAGCTCGGCTGGTGGTGTGTGGCGTGCCCTCCCCTGGGGGCACCTCCTATGTTAGTGACCCCGAGCCCATCCCGGGATCCTGCCCGAGTTCCCTGGAGTGCCTTTCCATCCAGGAAGATTTTTAAAGTTCCTGCTTCTCCAGGACTGGGCTTTCCTGTCCTGGGGGCTCTGGGGCTGGGCCTTAGCCCGGCTCCTGGCGGGGGGGCGGGGAGGGGGGTGCGGAGCCTCCGCCACTGGATTCTTTATTTTTTTTTCTGTCTTCCTACCTTGTTAGAAGCCGAACTCTTCACACTGTAGCATTCCAGCTGTTCTCTCTTTAAATCTCAGGCCGAATTCGTAGGTTTTCAGGATGATTTGAAAGTTATCTAGGTAAGTTGGTGGGGACAGGTGACTTAGGGACCCTACTCCTCCACCACCTTGCCCCGCCCCTCTGATCTATAGATTTAATACAATCCAAATCAAATCTCAATAAGTTATTTTTGTGATATCAATAAACTTATTCCGAAGTTTATATGGAAAAACAGAAGACCCAGAAGAGTCAACACAATTTTGAAGGAGAAGTTCAAAGTTGGAGAATTGACACTACCCAACTTCAAGAATTACTAGATAACTACAGTCATCAAAACAATGTAGTGATGGTAAAACTACAAAATGAACCAACCAATGAAAACCTCACAACAGATCAGAATAGAGAATCCACCAAAAATAAACTCATAGACTCAGGTAAATATAGTATACAGATCTTTAACAAAGCATCAAACTCAATACAAGAAGCAAAGACAGTCTTTTCAACAAGTACTACTAGAATAACTGGAAAGCCACATGACAAAACAAAATCAGAATCCGGACACAGGCCTTACCCTTTCCACAAAAATTAATTTGAAATGGACCATAGACCTAAATATGAAATGCAACATATCAAAACTCCTGAGAGAGAGCATAGAAGAAAATCTAGTTGACCTTGGATAAGGCGATGACTTTTTAGATACAACACCAAAGGCATAATCCATAAAAGAAAGAACTGATAAACTGGACTTGATTAAAACTAAAAAATTCTGCTCCAAAAAAGACCATGTTAAGAGAATGAGAAGATGTACCACAGACTAGGTGAAACTATTTGCAAAAGACACATATGTTACCTAAAATATACAAAAAAACTTTCTAAATGCAACAAGGAAATGAACCTCCAGATTTAAATGGGCAAAAGACCTGACACCTTGCAAAGGAGATGCATAGATATGAAGTTTTTATGTAAAAGATGTTCAACAGCATTATCATTAGGAAATTGCAAATTAAAATAACAGTAAGATACCACTATGTATCTATTGGGATGGCTAAAATCCAAAACACTGATAACACCAAATGCTGATAAGGATGTGAAGCAGCAGGAACTGTCATTCATTGCTGGTAGGAATATAAAATGGTATAGCCACATTGGAATACAGTTTGGCAATTTCTTAAAAAGCTTTTACCATATGATACAGCAACTGTATCCCTTGTTATTTACCCAAAGGAGCTGAAAACTTACATCAACACAAAAACCTACACATGGATGTTTATAACTATGTTTTTTTAAACATTTTATTATTCATTTATTCATGAGAGACACAGAGAAAGAGGCAGAGACACAGGCAGAAGGAAAAGCAAGCTCCATGCAGGGAGCCCAATGCAGGACTCGATCCCAGGACCTCAGGATCACCCCCTGGGCTGAAGGCAGGTGCTAAACCACTCAGCCACCCAGCTGTCCCTGTTTATAGCTATTTTATACATGATTACCAAAACATGGAAACAACCAAGATATCCTTCAGTACTTGTATAGATTTTTTTTAAATGTGGTACATCCAGACAACACAATATCATTCAGTGATAAATTGAGATGAACTATCAAGCCATGAAAAGACTTAGAGAAACCTTAAATGCATACTACTAAGTGAAGGAAGCCTATCTGAAAAAGCTACATACTATATGATTCCAACTAAATGACATTTTGGAACAGGTGAAAATATGGAAATAGGGCCTGGGAGTAGAGAGAGCAGAAAGTTGAATAGGCTGAGTGCAGGGGATTCTTAGGCCAGTGAAGCTAATTTGTATGATATTATAATGGTGGATACATACCATTCATTTGTCAAAGCCCATAGAATTTACAACATCAAAAGACTATACAAACCCCATAGAATATACAACAACAAGTGACTCCTAAGGTAAAGTAAGGACTTTGAGTGCTAATGATGTGTCAATGTAGGTTCATTGATTGCAACAAATGTTTCTCTGTAGTGCAGGATGTTGACAGTAGAGAAGGTTGCATGCATGGAGCAAATCTCTGTGCCTTTTCAATTTTGCCCTGAACCTAAAACTATTCTTTAAAAAATGGCTTTTTTGGGGCAGCCCGCTGGCTCAGCGGTTTAGCACCACCTTCAGCCCAGGGCCTAATCCTGGAGTCGCAGGATTGAGTCCCATGTCAGTCTCCCTGCATGGAGTCTGCTTCTCCCTCTGCCTGTGTCTCTGCCTGCCTCTCTCTCTCTCTCTCCTTCTCTCCCTCATGAATATATAAATAGAATCTTTTTAAAAAGACTTTTAAAAATGTTTTTTTTAATTATGCTAAGACTACTTTTTAGGTTGCTATGAAAATTAGATCTAACACCCACAAAGTATCGTGTGCAGAGTCTTTTTTTTTTTTTTTCATGTGCAGAGTCTTGCTGGCACATCATAGCCGCCCACTAAATGTGGGTATGAAAGATTTTTTTTTATTTTTTTAAAGATTTTATTTATTTATTCATGAGAGACAGAGAGAGGCAGAGACACAGACACAAGGAGAAGCAAGCTCCATGCAGGGAGGCTGATGCAGGGGTTGATCTCTGGTTTCCAGATCAGGCCCTTGGCTGAAGGCAGGCGTCAAATCACTGAGCCACACAGGCATCCCAGATAGTATTAAATCAACCTTAATACACCTTCCTTTTCCTTTTGATTCATATTTTATAGATAATTCAAATTCTCTTCAGAGGAATTTTCTTGACTCCAGATTTCCCCATAGCTAAGGAGTATCAATTTGAAATTTCCTCATTAAAATATGATATTGGTTCTTTTCCATCTATATTAATAGACCACAATGGTAGTAAAAGCCCATACCTTGACACCTAAGTGTTGAAGCTTTTCTTGTCTACAGTTTCTACTTGAGAATTAGAAAAGTGTTTGTTTGTTTTCTTTTTTAATCTTGGATCCTTAGTTGTCATCAATTAAAACAACTGGATGTATGTCCCAGCACTTTCTTCCATGACCCTGGGCTAGTCACTGAACATCTCTGTACCTCTGTTTCCTTCCTTTTGAAATGAGGTCATGATATTACTGTCAGAAATAAAAGAAGGTAACAGTAGGACACTAACAGCCTATGGGGACTCAGGGAAAAAGACCAAAAAAACTATTAGCCAGGCATAGTAACCCTAAGAGCTTGGCAACTTCTCTACAACTTCATAACTTTTCTTAGAATGTAGCATTCTATCCTGTCCTTGTAGTATTCAGTAGCACAGTACAGTGAAAAAACAACATACTTTCAAGTTTGACAGACCTGTTCCTTACCATGTGACCTTGGGTATGTAACTTTTCTGAGCCTTGGTTTCCTCACTTGCAAGCTGATGATAATAATAACTATCCCACTAGGATTCCATGAACATTAAAGAATCAATAGCATGGTTATGTTCAATATTCCTTATTTTTTCCTGTATTAATGAAAATCAGAGGACCTTCCAATATTTTGCTTTGTTTTCAGGCAGATGAAAAAAAAAGGGTGCTGAATGATTATCCTCAAGGTTGCAGGGGGAAAAAAGAGGTGATTAGATTGAGTTCCTGAGGTCATAAAATCATAAGAACAGGATACAAGCAAACAAGACAAAAAAAAATTGCTCATCTGGTTAGCAATGGTATGGTTTTCCAATATGGTGGTAGCCATTTAAGCAAATTTGCAATATAAGAATTTGATGATTTTGTGTCCCTTCCTATAATAATACCTAAGTAATATTTCCAAATATATCCACGTTCTAATCCCTGGAACCTGTGAATGTGCTGGCAAGAGAACGTGTAGATGTGATTAAATTAAGGATCTTGAGATAAGGAGATTAATCTGGATTGTCCAGACGGACCCTAAATGTAATCTTAAATGTTGTTATAAGGAGTTAAGGAGATATTTGATTACACAAGGGGAGATGGTGATCTGATGATAGAAGCAGAGACTGGAGTGATGTGCTCTGAGAGGAAGCACAAGTCAAATAAACACTAAAAGCTAAAAAATGATGCAATAAAACACATTCTCCCCTGCAAAGCCTCCAGTCCTGCCTACAGCTTGCCTTTTAGTCCCCTGAAACTGATTTCTGATTCCTGACCTCCAGAACTAAGAGAATACATTTGTGTAGTTTTACCACTAAGTATTTGTGACAGTAGAAACAGAAACCTCTCTTTTTGAAACATAGTTCTAACACAATGAAACAAAGTCCAACAGGCAAAACAAAGCAGTAGTGATTGGAGATAGACTTTAGAGGCCTTAAGAGATCATGAACTCTGGCTTTATCATGTAGAGTTCTCAGAAAAGAAGGAGAAAACCTCCTGACCAGCAGTCAAGTGCTGAGTCCCAGGCCCTGATGGGTCCCACATTAACTTAAGACAGGAAAGGACGTTCTCTAAAGTTAGCCTGTGATATATAATTGATTTCATTTGTTTTAGCTGGAGCTTAATTTGAATTGTGTACATCAAAAGAAGAGCTCATAGTGATTTCTTTAAAATTTAAATGTACCTCCTGTGTACCCTCCAGGTTTTTTGAGATGAATATTGTTCTTTTATCTGTTTGCAATGAAAGGTACAGAAAATGATTTTGGGATTTTATAGCTTGAGGTTAAAACACGGCTTGCATGTGCTAATATTAAAAGCTAGTTAAATCTATTCACTTTTCCTCAATAGAATGTCTTATAAGAACCAGCTGCTTTATATCAACATTCAAGGCCTGCCATGATCTGAAATATATTTCATCTCACTCTGCTTGGTGTCCTATTTCCTAGATCTCTGAATAGTTGCAGTTCCTCAAATGCACTTTGCATTTCTTGCTTCCATATCTTTCAAATACTATGTTTCCACCTTAAAATTTTTCTATTTTCTCCTTCAGTCCCTCACGAATAGAATAGAGAATGCCTACTCATTCTTTCGGGCCCAAACGTGACATGCCAATGTTAGTCAACAACATGAGCCTTCTTTGAATATTCAATATTCCCTAGTTTGTGCCCTCAGTGTATACTACACATATTATTGACTCCTAGTTCTCCTCTACTTAACACTATGGATTGTCTGAACACTCGTGGCCAATAAAAAGAGGCAGGGAGAGAAGTCTAAGAAGGTTGCCACCTTCTCCTTAAGCAAAACACGTTCATTTTTGGTTTTAGAGAAAAATACACTTAAGGATTATACTATTTGGTCCAGCTAAGTACATTTGTGATCCCTTCATTCATAAAGTCTACTGTTCGAACAATATGCATCCTTGTTTGGTGTCTTTTCTCTACAAAGTTTTATTAAGATCTACATTCCTTTTTTTTTTTTTAACCAAATTTACTAACAATTTATTTTATTTCTAAATAACTCTGACAACTACTTATTCCTCCTCCTATAAAATAGATTTTCCTAACGGATGCATCCTTTGATCAATACCACACATTTAAGATTCTTCTGGTTTACATATGTATTTCAAAATTTTTCATCTTCCTTTAACAAAAGCCCCTCCTCATAACTATCCACAATTATATGTTCTTAATAGACCTCCTCTCATTTCTCAGTTGCCCATCATTTGTAATGGGTAACCTAACTATTGGTCTAAACTCCAGCTTATTGCTCACAGAACTGAGGTTGTTCCATACATAGCATTTTATGAACAATACGGAAAAACTCAACTTCAGCCCACCTTGTGTTATCTTTCCTCTATTCGTGTTATCATGAATTCATGAACCATTCAAAAGATGCAATTTAGCTCTATTGACTGTAGTCATTGTTTCTTATTCTCAAATTATTATTTGGCCACTACAAGTCCTCTTTTCAGACTGTTCCTCCAAAACAAAGATGACTCAGATTCATCTTAAAACTTTCTGCTTGAGATGCCTGGGTGGCTCAGCGTTTGAGTGTGTCTACCTTTGGCTCAGGGGGTGATCCCGCGGTCCCGGGATTGAGTCCCACATCGGGCTTCCTGCATAGAGCCTGCTTCTCCCTCTTTCTGTGTCTCTGCCTCTCTCTTTCTGTCTCTTATGAATAAATAAATAAAATCTTTTAAAAAAAACTTTCTATGCAAGAAGTGAAATTAATTCATGAAATGTAGTTCTTTTCTGTAGAAAAATGATACAGCCAAAATTCATGGGCCAGAGATGCTCATGACACTGTTCCACCATTCTAATATTTCTGGCAGACAGCTAAAATAATATAGGAGAACACGCTCTAAACTTCGTGACAAAGGAGAGATTTTTTTTAAAAGGGAGGGAGTTCATAAATTCATGTTGTTTCAAACTGATCCCTGTTTTTAATTTATTCCAAAGCAAGAGTGTGTAAAATCCATTTTATCCTTTTAGAAGCCTTCAGTTTTGTCCACTAATACAGGGGTTCAGTCCTACAAAGCTGTGGTGATGGTTTCATGGATATATAGATATACCTAAATTCATCAAGTTATATAAATTAAATCATACCTTAATAAAGTATACATTTTAAATAAAGTTTGAAAAAATTTTCTAGGATGATAGACAGGGTCTATCTTCTAGAAGACTATCATGCAAGACAGTAACCACTAACCACATATGGCTATGAGGCATATGAAATATGACTAATGTAAATGAAATGAGTAAGTGAATTTTTTATTTTATGTAATTTTAATTCCAATTTAATTAGCTACTTATGATTAGCGTACACTATCCTGGACAACACATCTATAGGGATAATCAAATAAAATTATGTGGTTGAAAATTCTTACCTTTCTTTTACTTCTTCCTTCCTGTCTCTCAGCCTATCTCCAGAGTGGATAGATAAAATTTTGCTGGAGCACAGACTCAACTACCTGAGAACAGAAAATTCCAACTCTAATATTACCCTCTCCCAGATAAATACCAGGTGCTCTAAACACATAGATCATCTAGCACCTCAAATAATGTTGTCATGCACCTTGTAAAGAATAAATACTGTATTTTGAGATTTAATCTGAATTTCTCCTCTAGCTCCTTTTTATATGAAATATATTAGCCTAATATATTTTATTATACATTATATTACATCATTGTCTGCTCCCTTAGCACAGTTATATTTTAACATTGATTCCCAATATTTTAGAGGCATTGAGAACCATGATATCTATATCCACAATGTTTCAAAATAATTTCCTTAGTGGAGTATGAATTTTCAATAAAACTGAAACTATAAAACAAGAGGAATCTAAAAAATGTTTAGAAGTGGTGGTAAGTTGAGAAAGATTCTTACAACATTATTTCCCAAAAGATGATTTTTTAAAAAGCTGCTTTTAAGTCAAGACTTTTAACTATTAATATTTTGTTGTAAAATATGTCCATTTGAAGTATCTTTCCTTACAGGCAACAGGAAGACAGTGGCAACTACTTGGGTTAAATATTTGTACAAACAGTGGCAACTACTTGGGTTAAATATTATTGTTTAGTGGTTTAATTGCTGACTTAAGTGAAGACATAGCATTTTCACTGATGTGAAATATCATCTCAATGAACTTTATGAAATGTGGTCTGGCTGTGATGTGAAATATCATCTCAATGAACTTTATGAAATGTGGTCTGGCTAGGTGGTTCCATGTGTGAGATTAAAAAATTGAGAGATTCAACACTTTTCTAAAAGGCTCATGTAGTTCCCTACATTACTGAATTGGAGATGTCCTTAGGACAATTTACTGATAATATTATCATATATTAAGCTCCATTTAATATCACAATATTTTATGTGTCAAGCACACTTTTTTAAAAGATTTATTCATTTATTTTAGAGGAAGAGAGAGCATGCGTGTTGGGTCAGAGAGGCAGAGAGAGGGCGGGAGAGAGAATCTCAAGTAGACTCCCTGCTGAGCATGGAGCTGAATTTGGAGCTTGATCCCAAGACTCTGAGATCATGAACTGAACTCAAATCAAGGGTTGAACATCTAACCAGCTGAGCTTGCCAGGCATCCCTCAAGCACACATTTTTATTGTGAATGACAAATTTGCTGAATTAGTGTTAACAGAGATTAGGAGTGGGTAGGCAAGATCAATACATCTGGAACAGTAATTATCAAAGGTTCTCTCTAAACTTAAATTTTGAAATGTAAATTTTAATTTTTTAAGTTATTTTATTCATTCTGTTTAAGTAATGTCTATGCCCAACATGAGGCTCAAACTCACAACTCCAAGATCAAGAGTCACATTCTCTACCCACTGAGTGAATCAGACACCCCTCTTTTGAGTCATTTTAGAGTTTTGTAGTCAGACTGTGACACTGCCTACCTTTTAGCCTCTAACCTCTTCCATTCTGACCTCCTCCATGAGGAACCAGTGGTCTTGAGTCTGGGAAGCAGAGCTTCAAACAATCCACCAGAACATCAACTTTATGGTTTGTTTAACTATTTTCCTGCTTTCATGGACACTGCCTGGGATAGCTGATTTTTCATCCTGGGTTTATGACTGCACCCTTTGGCTAAGGTCTAGGATAGATCTAACAGAATATATACTTCCTGGCCATCTGAGCTTCTATAAAACTTGTAGTCACTGTCCCCTAAAGGGGACATTCCTTTCTCAATTGATCTTCAATGCAGTATAAGATCCTCTGAAAACTAGTTGGGTGGCTCTTAGGCTGACAAAGAAGCCATGAGCAGTGTACTCATCCCTGGCCTTCTTGTCTTACACTAATTTTTTATTCATTTTAGTTTCCATCATATCCAAACCTTGCAGATAGATCGTACTACCCTGCTACTACCCATCCCTACCTCTAGCCATGTAAGGAAGATTTTTCCACTCCCTCAAAAATAATTCCAAATCTATTAACTGAATTAGCTCCCTGCAGTCTTCTGTATGGACATGAAAAGCCACATGTATTTCCAAAACCAAATCTCTATTAAATAAAATATATATGGCCAGAGAGAGAGTATTCCTGTGAGAATTCCACATGGGTTCATTCCAAAAGTATCTGCATTTGATTCAATTGCATCTGCGGCAGCTCAAATTATTAGACCCGGTAACAGGGTTCCCTTAGTGATCAACTCGTACCCTCCTCAAACACCAAGTCATTTATTCCAGGTTCTAATTAAATACCCCTATCCAGATTATTTCAGCCTTGTAGGACCAAGTAAGGGAGAAAAGGATCAATATAAATAACAGGTTACTAAAATCAATGATTTCTCAAACAAATTATATGGAATAACAACCTAGAATTGTTCACTGCTTTTGTACTGTATTTCCAAGTCCATTCCAAATACCAACCTCAATGGGGAGCATAGGCAAAGCACATAAATATATATTTTACCTAACTTATTGACTCTCCAATGCCAACCAGGAGGAGAAATAACAGTGAGGCATTATTCATAGAAGCCCTCCAGTGGTCAAATAAAATGTACCCTTTTAATATATAATTTAAATTTTTCCCTGTCAATAGTTTATAGCAAGTCTTACCTAAATCTGCCTCAGACTTTTCCCAAAGGAGAGCTACCTTGAGTATATATTATCCTACTCTCTTGTATTCTTCATTTGCTAGTTCATTTTATTATAATATTATTATTATAACTTGGAGGGCTCAGGGCAAGAGAATGGTGTACAGCAATTTGAGGATTATGGGATTCCTAACTCTAGCTGGTGAAACTGTAATCTTGTTCCCTTTATTCATACAGCCTAAAAAAATGTAAGACATCCTGTCAATTTTGTTTTTATATGTCTTTCTACTAGGTTTTCTCTACCTTTTCATTTTTTTAACTTATTGACCTGATCCATTTTATTTCTACTAGATAAATTCAATGTCCTTCTTTACTACTACAAAAATAATTTCCTGTGTTTCCTCACTGATCAGTACAGTCAACTTCTATTCCCAATTGACCATTTGTTACAATATGCGTTACTGGTCTAAGAACAACTTTAAAATAAGGATCATGCCTTATTCTTTTTTATATAAACTGAATGGTTGAAACAGATGTTCAAAAATATTTTAATGCGTTAATTAGTTAAATGACCAATTTTCTAGAACCATAGAAATGGGTGGAACAGTAGGAAAAGATCCCAATGTGAAATTTATAGTAGGTACAATCTTTTCCCAGTCCACAAACTCAGGAATGCAAAAAAATAAATTTTACTTTTCCATTTCTGAACTTGATTTCTACCTCAAGTCCCCACTTGACAAAGGTAAAGAATGACCCTTGGTCTAGTTCTTGTTTCCCACCCACCTTCACCCAATGAATTCAAGATTTAAAAACAAAACAAAACAAAACAAAACAAAAAAACTTATGAGTAAGAGAGAGAGAGAGAGCAAGCAGGAATGGGGAGAAGGGGCAAAAGGAGAAGGAGAAGCAGGCTCCCCACTGAGCAGGGAACCTGAAATGAGGCTCCATCCCAGGACCTCAGAATCATAACCTGAGCTAAAAACAGACGCTTAACCAACTGAACCACCCAAGTGCCCCTGAATTCAAGATTTAAATAGAAATTCAACATTTCCTTTACCCAATTTCCTCTAAGTTGTGTTTAAGTAGTGGGAAGAATAAGTGAGGACAACTAAATATCAAAGCTTTGGGGGCAAACAGTATGTGGGCCTGGACATATTTTGTCTACATGGATGTGCCCTGAGATGCAGATAATTTAATCTGGGTTTTGGCTGTTGTCATCTACTCACTCTGGCATCTGCTGAGATGTGTGCATTTTGCATCTGGTTAGTGGTTATTAAGTTTACCCTGGCACTGAACTCTTCTCCTCATCCCAACAGAGAACTCCTAAGGCCCAGCAAATCTTAGCAGCCCATGTCTGCTCTTCCTAGGACTGCACAAGTTAGGGAGCAAGGTGGCAGGGGAAGCAGTGTGCAGGGCCCCTTCCTGGAGACAGATGCTGGCATCTACTGATATTTTTTCTTCTTAGACATAAAAGAAACAACAAGCCAGGGATCAATATTAAATGTTTAAGGGGGAAAAACATTTTCTTCACACAAATTTGTCAGTTTAACCTTTAAACAAAATTAAATAAATTTTCCTTGTTATGACATTGCTTAGGAGCTTGGGATGCTAATATGTACTATGAATCTCCAACAGGGACTCTATCAATACAGCAAGTGTTATTTTATTTGAGCAGCTCCCCTGGAACAAGTGATCCCTAGAATACTATTTGGGAAACACCGTTCCAGTAAGCTATGTAATATTGGCCTGTTGTTATTGTTCACTTAATCATTAACACAGACAGGGTGTGAGAGTTGCTTGACTCTGTGCCTGAGAATCTGGCATTTCATTTCAATTCAGTTTAAATTCTCCTTTACACCACCTCAAACAAAATGCAAATGTGAACCCCCAGGGATAAATGGGGATGGAGAGCATTAAACAAACTCCCAACCCCTTTTGCTTCTCCATTTCTAACTGGTCATGTCAAGCTAGAGTATTATTATTTGATGAGGTTAGGAGCAGGGTGTTTGGGAAAGAATACTGGGCAGGAAGTGGAGGGTCCAGTGCTGGTGTCCCACTAACTAGTTGTGTGTCTTTGGTTAAAGCACTTCATCTCTCTGGGCCTCAGCTTCCTAATTTTATATTGGGGACTGCAGAATAAACAAGGAAGAGGCTGGACTTACCTTTCTTATTCTAATGGCACTCTGTCTAGTGACCACTGTCATTGGTTGATGGATCTATCCAGCAGACTGTTAAGAAATTATTTCTCAGAGCAGCAGGAGACATCAATATTGACAATGTTTACATTGCACCCTGCTGTCATTCAGTCTTTTCACAACAGTTACTTCATTTGATCCTTAGACTAGCCAATGATACACAGCAGGAATTACTTTTTTTTTTTTTTTTTTTTTTTACAGAAAAGGAAACCCAGTTTCAAATCTTTGTCCAAGGTCACTCAGCTGTTCAGTGACAGAACTGGGCATGAACTCTGGCCTTCTGACTGCAGTCTCATGTGTATTTAACCATCCTGTGTTTCCTTCCCATTCTGAAACCCCAGCAGGGAGTAATTTTACTCCATTCTCCATTACTGCCAGACCATCTCTCTAGGGAAAGCGATACTCATTATTTTTTCTGAGGGGAAAACACAATGTAACTCAGACAACATAATAATTTTATGGTTTGAATGAAAAAAAAATTGCTCCTGTCAAATTCAACTTACACCACAAGACTAAATAAAAATTTTATGTACTGGGTGAAGGAAAAATAGAGGGAAAAAAGGTCCTGAGTGGATGAGCTTAAATTATCTCCCATTTGAATGAGTTCATTTCCCAAAGAGAGTTTCATCAGCCTTTTTAATTAAGAGCAAATTGTTCATCTAGAATCAGTAATTTGCCAATGACCTCTTCTTAACACTCCCGTCTAAGGTGACAGAAATGACAATAGGACTTTCAAATTAAAAACATCAAGCTCTTGCAGATATTGGGCCCTCAGTTAAGTAACTGAATCAGAGGATGGTGGTGACTTGTGGGGAAACAGTAACATTTTCACCAAATTTCTCCCCTAAAATAAAGGCTCAGTAGTGTTAAAGAAGTCTTAGGTTTAGCAGGAACTGACAGTGGGGATTGTATACATCCAGTAACGTGTATAAATAGGAATATGTATGCGAATCCACATATACACTCACATATGCACGTCTGTTTACATAACATTGTATGAGCCCAGAAAAAACTCAAAAGAATACCTCAAAGTTGTTAATATGATGTTATTATAGCAATAAATGCAAGCGAGGTAGAGGGAAAGTAAGATGGGAAAGGGTAGACGGGAGCTAAAGAAAAGAAAAAAAAGAACTAAAAATAGAAAGTATGAGTGATAGGATACCTTTTATTTTTTTATATAAGCTTTTATATAAATGTGTATGAATCAAAATTTTAAGGGAAATAATATAGCAGTAATTTTATGAGATACTAAAGCACGAGAGCTCTGAAGAATAAATACTGTGGCAGGGATTGTAGGAGATGAAGCCAGAGAGCTGGGTAGAGGCTGGCATAAATGCAAGTATAAAGGACCCTAGACTTTGTTCTAAGGTCAAAGAAGAGTCACTAGGGGAGTTTTAAGTACGAGAGTGACTGGCTTAAACTTGGGTCTTAGGTCATTTCATCAGTGGTAATGTGACTAAATAGGGCAAAGGAGGAGGAAACCAATGATCCCTAATGATGAGTTCCTACACTAGGGCAGTGGTAATGGGATTGGTTGGAAGTACATGATACAGAAAAAAATAGGTTCTACAGCTATCATTATCTCCACTACTGACACATTTATTAAAACTACACTATTGCTATCACCATAATTTAACTGCTACTATTTAATCAGCACTTACTGTGTACCAGGCACTGTGTCCAAAACGATGTTATCTTAATTACCTATTACAGTAACCCTGGAAGATAGGCATCTGGCTGCCAATCACTGTATAGAGCATCGTGAAGCATGGCAAAGTGACCCTGGCAAAAAGAAGAATGAAACAGAAACCACAGTTTGCAGACCGACATGGCTTACACACTAAGCCATTATATGCAACAGAAACTACTACACTCACATTATTTCAACACTGACTCATTCAGATCCAAATGTTCTCCAAAATGATCATAAACTGTTTTGTCAGTAAATCCCAAGACGCATGCATTCCAAAGATAAGAGTTTGGTTCTTCCAGCAACTCACCTAGCTTACAAATTCTAACCCAGCCCAGAACATACTTATTAATTTACATTCTGAAATCACTCCTTGATTAACTCTAGCTACTAATAACCTCTAAGTCTCATCACTAATCATTAGAGAAATTGAAGTCTAAATTACTATATCACCACATACCTATTAGGAAAACCTATCAAAACAAACAGGGGCACAAGGGTGGCTCAGTGGTTGAGCACCTGCCATTGGCTCAGGTCATGATCCTGGGGTCCTGGGATCAACTCACTAAACAGGCTCCCCACAGGGAACCTGCTTCTCCCTTGCCTGTGTCTCTGCCTCTCTCTGTGTGTCTCTCATGAATAGATAGATAAAATCTTTAAAAAAAAAAAAGAATAGCAAGTATTGGTGATGATGTGGAGAAACTGGAACCCTTATGTACTATTGGTGAGAATGTAAAATGGTGCAACCACTACAGAAAATAGTATGATGGCTCCTCAAAAAACAAAAAAATAGAATTATCATATGATCCAGAGATCCCAACTCTGAATATACAAGTAAAATAAACTGAAAGTGAGGTCTTAAAGAGATAAACATACACATATTTTCATAGCACCATTTTTCAAAACAGCCAAAAGTGGAAGCAACCCAACTGTCCATCTACAGACGAATAGATAAACAAAACGTGGTGTATGTGTATAATAGAATGCCATTCAGCTTTAAAAAGGAAAGAAACTCTGGCACACGCTATAACATTGAAATAAGCCAGACATTAAAAGACAAGTATGTTATGATTCCACTTATATGAGGAATCTAAAGTAGTCAAATTCATAGAAGCAGAAAGTGGAGTAGTGGTTACCAGTGACTCCGTGGGAGGGGAAGAGCAGGGAGTTGTTTCACAGGAAGAATGTTTCAGTTTTGTGGTATGAAAAAGTTATAGAGCTCTGTTGCATATCAGTGTGAATATGCTTAACATTACTAAACTGTGCATTTTAAAATGGCTGAAATGCTAAATTTAATATTATGTGTTCTGTTCACAACTAAAACTATTTTTTTCTCCTCTCAACCTCTTTATTTTTTTATTTTTATTTTTTTATAATAAGTAGGGTTTTATTTTCCTTTCACTTTACTGAAGTTCAATTTGCCAACATATAGCATATCACACAGCGCTCATCCTGTCAAGTGTCCCCCTCAGTGCCCATCACCCAGTCACCCCAACCCCCTGCCCACCTCCCTTTCCACTACCTCATGTTTGTTTCCCAGAGTCAGGAGTCTCTCATGTTCTGTCATCCTCACTGATGTTTCCCACTCATTTTCTCTCCTTTCCCCTTTATCCCCTACCATTATTTTTTATATTCCCCAAATGAATGAGACCATATAATGTTTGTCCTTCTCCAACTGACTTACTTCACTCAGCATAATACCCTCCAGTTCCATCCACGTTGAAGCAAATGGTGGGTATTCGTCATTTCTAATGGCTGAGTAATATTTCATTATATACATAGACCACAGCTTCTTTATCCGTTCATCTTACAATGGACACCAAGGCTCTTTCCACAGTTTGGCTATTGTGGACATTGCTGCTATAAACATTGGGGTGCAGGTGTTCTGGTGTGTCGATGCATCTGTATCTTTGGGGTAAATCCCCAACAGTGCAATTGCTGGGTCATAGGGCAGGTCTATTTTTAACTCTTTGAGGAACCTCCACACAGTTTTCCAGAGTGGCTGCACCAGTTCACATTCCCACCAACAGTGTAAGAGGGTTCCCCTTTCTCCTCATCCTCTCCAACATTTGAGGTTTCCTGCCTTGTTAATTTTCCCCATTCTCACTGGTGTGAGGTGGTATCTCATGGTGGTTTTGATTTGTATTTCCCTGATGGCAAGTGATGCGGAGCATTTTCTCATATGCATGTTGGCCATGTCTATGTCTTCCTCTGTGAGATTTCTCTCCATGTCTTTTGCCCATTTCATGATTGGATTGTTTGTTTCTTTGCTGTTGAGTTTAATAAGTTCTTTATAGATCTTGGAAACTAGCTATTTATCTGATACATCATTTGCAAATATCTTCTCCCATTCTGTAGGTTGTCTTTTAGTTTTGTTGATTGTTTCTTTGGCTGTGCAGAAGCTTTTTATCTTGATGAAGTCCCAATAGTTCATTTTTGCTTTTGTTTCTTTTGCCTTCATAGATGTATCTTGCAATAAGTTGCTGTGGCCAAGTTCAAAAAGGGTGTTGCCTGTGTTCTCCTCTAGGATTTTGATGGAATCTTGTCTCACTTTGAGATCTTTTATCCATTTTGGGTTTATCATACACCCTCTTTGTGTATGGTGTAAGAGAATGGTCTAGTTTCATTCTTCTGCATGCAGCTGTCCAATTTTCCCAGCACCATTTATTGAAGAGACTGTCTTTTTTCCAATGGATTGTCTTTCCTGCTTTGTCAAATATTAGTTGACCATAGAGTTGAGGGCACATTTCTGGATTTTCTATTCCACAATTAAAACTTTAAAACAATACCTCCTAACCCCTTTTTGTGACCTGCTTCTTTGCAACTACTACTGAGACTATTGAGATGGTACTCTCTCATACTCAACCCGTTTATAAATTTAGCTCTGTATGATCAACAATTTTCCCAAATAATATCTGAGGGATGTAGTATATCAAGTACACCCTGCAGGTCACAAATCCTCAAATACAATGGTCAAGAACATGGGCTTTGTAGCTAGGCACATTAGAGACCTTTGAATCCCTAGCTCTGCACTAGCTATGAAATCTGGGGAAATGTATAAAACCTCTGATCTTTCTTCACCTAGTTACTGGGAATGAGAGTGCTTATTCCATAGGGTCATCATGGATGCTCAATATAATAATAAATGAAAATGTCTGACATAGTGCCTGGCAAAGTGGTGCTTAATAAATGTAGCTGCTAATATTACTCTGTACGCATTAATACCATTCCTCCCACTACTCCATCATTCTGCATGAAAGTGGGAAGGGTTCCTCCCCCCACCACCTGATGCTTCCTTTCTGTTTATTTAACTACCATTTAGTAAACTCCTACTAGGTGTCAAGCCCCGGGCTTGGCATTGGGAGTGTGATACACAAGTGCTACTTTATAAAGGAGTTTCACCTCAGGTAGAAGAAGCGAACATGCACTCAAGTGATACGTAGAAGTAAACTGGAAGTATGGGCTGGGAAGTGAGCACAAGAGCATCCACCTTCAGGGTTCCAAATTAAAACATTAATGTTACATGTGTTACATAAGTGCAATAACTAGTTCTAACATGTGATAGCCCTCACATGTAAAGGCACTCAATAAATCTCAGCTTCCTTTTATTTTAAGATATTTGGAAGCTTTCTCCTGTTTCTTTCAATATGTTATTATCTCTGAATCTGCTAATTGGAGTCACAAGTAATAATTAGGAGGTAGAATATCCTACATGAGAAAGTCAATGTCTCTGGATTTTTGTAAACTTTTGTTCTGAAATTTTTCTATATGTCTGGAGGTCAGAATCCCAAGGGTAGAACAAATTATTTTAAGATTTGTGTGGAATCAGAAAAGACCCTGAATAGCCAGGGGAATTTTAAAAAAGAAAACCATAGCTGGGGGCATCACAATGCCAGATTTCAGGTTGTACTACAAAGCTGTGGTCATCAAGACAGTGTGGTACTGGCACAAAAACAGACACATAGATCAATGGAACAGAAGAGAGAACCCAGAAGTGGACCCTGAACTTTATGGTCAACTAATATTCGATAAAGGAGGAAAGACTATCCATTGGAAGAAAGACAGTCTCTTCAATAACTGGTGCTGGGAAAATTGGACATCCACATGCAGAAGAATGAAACTAGACCACTCTCTTGCACCATACACAAAGATAAACTCAAAATGGATGAAAGATCTAAATGTGAGACAAGATTCCATCAAAATCCTAGAGAAGAACACAGGCAACACCCTTTTTGAACTTGCAAGCTTCTCAAGCTCTTGTAACTAAATAGATCACAAAAGAAAAACTGTTATAAATATTGCAGCAAGTTAAACTTTCTTTTAAGAAAGTTTCTCAAGTGCATGTCTATGGATACCAAAGAAATAAGAACTGCAAGTGGTATCCATATAATGCTCTGTTAGCATTCACTGCTCATTCTCCCTCCTGCTTCAATGATGGAAAAGATTAATATATCATTCAGTTAATACAAACTGTAATTCATTTCCAAAGTGCTGTGTTTCCTTCATAGCATCAAATCTGGCAGCTCTACACAAGTGCTGTTCTGTCAACTGGAATAACATCTTTAATGAACTTGTCTCTGGAATATCAAATGTATAATCTGCTACACAACTTGCAACCCTACTGCTCAAACCCTCATCATCTAGTCTACTGGCTTCCACATCAAAAGAAGAAAAAAAATCCATTCCAGCACCCTGACCTCAATAAGCTGCAAACCAACCACCAAAATCTACAAGATTAGTTCTAGTTTGTTCATGTTCCATTCTGCAATTCTGCTTCTCTAATCACTGAGCACAGAGAGGACAGGAATATTTCACCAACCCTTAAGTATGCTGTCCCTGGGCAGACAATATTCTAGAGAACCATGAAATTTATATTGCCTCCCCCAAGAAGAGTACAATCCTATGGGATCCTAACAGCCTTTTCTGGGGCCACCATTGGGTAATGCTTAGTTGCTCCAAAGCCAACACATGGCCAACAATCAGGTTTTGCCATTCTGTCATATTGCTCTAGTTCTTTAACAGAATTTTATCCAACTATACATCATGCTTTTAAGAATGAACAAAGGCAAGTCAAAATATCTACTCTGCCAATTACAATGAGCCTTTTTTTCCATGCATTCATTCCTGAGCTGCTCTCTTCTGATCCTTTTCTACTTCAGCTACCACTAGACCTCAAGATTTATCTGTGGCTCACAGAATGTGAACTTTGCTTTGCTCTCTTATCTCTCCCAGTGGAAACTCGGGTTCACCTAAGGACTGTGTAAATTTGGCTTATCCAATTCATTTAACAAAACATTTATTGAATACTTATATGTGCCAACATTATTCTAGGTGCAAAGAATGACAAAGAACAGAACAGGAAATATTTATTTCATGGAGCTTATATGCAGGGTGGAGCAGATAATAAACCAAATGAAAAACTAAGTTATATAAAGTGATGGATGCTAAAGAGAACAACTAAAGCAATAAAGTAGATGGGGAAGTATAACTCAACTGCAAACATGGTAATCAAAGAAGGCCTCACTTTGGAAGTGGTATTTTAACAAAGACCTAGATGAAGTGAAGGAGAAGGCTGCTAGTTGAGTTGCATCAGGTAAGAGTAACCTGCCAGATGGGAGAGTCATGGAGAACATGATAGAGTCAAGTGGCTCTATCACTTGTATTTAAGAAAATACCAACATATTACTTACTACTTATTTTTTCTAAGCCTCAATGTTTTCAACTATAAATATATCAAATGACTTTTGAGCTTGCAATGAGATAATATACATAAAACACCAGTTACTGCATAGCAGCTCAATGTTATTTAAATAGATAGATAATATATTAATAGAGAGATGGGCAGATTGACAAGAGGATATGGTAAATTAGGATAGGATTAGATAGGATAGGATAAGATAGGAGAAGACAGGACAGGGCAGGATAGCTTAAGAAGGCCACATGTGTAACTAGAGAGATGACAGATATCTAGGACCAGAGAATCCACCTTACTACTTGGCCACCACTTAACTGGAGCACCTAGCCACACATTCCATAAGGTAGGCAGACTTGTGATTTGTGTCCTATATTTAAACATTTACATTAATTAAAAATTAATGTGACTTTGGGTGATTCATCTAGTACTTTTAAGTTCCTCATCATTTAAAAAGATCAAGGTATACTAAATAATTACTATACCTTCTTCAAGTCTATTACTATATGTTTCAATAAGGTCCAAAATTTATTTTTGGGGCTTTACCACACCTAAATAAAGGAGTGAAAATTATTTATTCTAAGACATGAAGGTATTATCTGTCTTAAATACAGCAAGAAACAGGGACACTTGGGTGGCTCAGGGGTTGAGTGTCTGCCTTCGGCTCAGGCCCTGATCCCAGGGTCCTGAGATTGAGTCCCACATCAGGCTCTCCATGTGGAACCTGCTTCTCCCTCTGCCAATGTCTTGCCACTCTCTCTGTGCCCCTCATGAACAAATAAATAAAATCTTAAAAAAAAAGCAAGAAACATTCTTCAGAAAAGACCACATGTTAAGCCACAAAACAAGTCTCAATAAATTCAAAAAGATTGAAATAATATCATGCATCTTTTCAAATCACGAGAGTATGAAACTAGAAATCAATCCAAGAAGAGTTGGGAAAGAACAGAAATATATGGAGGCTAAACAACATGCTACTAAATCATGAATGGGCCAACCAAGAAATAAAAGAGGAAATCAAAAAAATACTTAAAGACAAATGAAAATGAAAATACAATAGTCCAAAATCTTCAAGATTATACCAGTATGGGCTTAGCTTAAGAAATAAGAAAAATAATCTCAAAAACACAACCTTAACATATACCTGAAGAAGATAGAAGAAGAACAAACAAAGCCCAAAGCCAGTAGAAGGAAGGAAATAATAAAAATAGAGACTAAAATAAGCCAAAGAACAGTTCAATGAAACCAGGAGCTAGTTCTTGGAAAAAATAAATAAAATTAATAAACCTTTAGCTAGGCTCAACAAGAAAAATGAAATGGAGGAAAAATAATAAGCAACATGACAGAAATAAAAGTATTATAAGAGAACACTATGAAAAATTATATGCCCACAAATTGGACAACCTAGAAGACATAGATCGATTCCTAAAACCATACAACCTCCCCAAACCTTCCTGATTCAGATAGAAATAGAAAATTTAAACAGACTAATTACTAGCAATGAAATTGAATCAATAATCAAAAAAATCCCAACAAACAAAAGTCCAGGGCCAGAGGTCTTCACAGGTGAATCTTACCAAATTCTACCAAAAAGAGTTAATGCCCATCCTTCTCAAATTATTTCAAAAAAATAGAAGATGAAAGAAATTTTCCAAATTTATTATACAAGTCCAATATGACTCTGATACCAAAACCAGAAAAAGACACTACAAAAAAATAAAACTATTCACCAGTATCTCTGATGAATATAGTTGCAAAAATCTTCAACAAATTTTAGTAAGCTAAACCCAAAAATATATTTTTAAAAATCATTCACCAAGATCAAGTGGGATTTATTCCAAGGATGCAAGTGTGGTTCAATATTCACAAATCAAACAATGTGATACATCACATTAACAAGAGAAAGGACAAAAAATCATATGATCATCTCAATAGACATTGAAAAAGCATTTGACAAAATACAACATCCATTCATGATAAAAACTCTCAACAAAGTAGGTATAGAACAAACATACCTCAACATAATAAAGACTTATATGAAAAAAACACATCATCCTCAATGGAGAAAAACGAACTTTTCTCTAAGATCAGTTAACAGATCAGGATGTCCACTCTCACCACTTTTACTCAACATAGTACTGGAAGTCCTAGCCACAGCAATTAAAATAAGAAAAAGAAATAAAAGGCATACAAATTGATAAGGAAGATGTAAAACTTTCATTATTTGCAGATAACATGAAACTATATGTAGAAAATGCTAAAGACTCCACCAAAAAAAATATTAGAATTGATAAATGAATTTGGTAAAATGTAGGATACAATAATATATAGAAATCTGTTGCATCTCTATATATGAATAATGACATAAAAATTAAGAAAATGATCCCATTTACAATTGTATAAAAAATAATAAAATAGCTAGTAATAAACTTAACCAAGAAGTTTAATGACCTGAACTCTGAAAATATAAAACACTAATAAAAGAAATTGAAGACAACACAAAAAAATGGGAAGATGTTCCATGGTCATAGACTGGAAGAACTATTATCGTTAAAATGGCCATATGACACAAAGCAATCTATAGATTTAATGCCGTACCTATCAAAATATAAACAATGTTTTTCACAGAACAAGAAAAAATAATATTAAAATTTGTATGAAGCCACACAAGACTTCAATTAGCCGAAGTAATCTTGAGAAAGAAGAAAAAATGTGCAGGTATCACTCTCAGATTTCAAGATATTCTGCATAGCTCTAGTAATCAAAACAGTATGGTGCTGCCACAAAAAACAGACACATAGATCAATGGAACAGAACATAAGGTCCAGAAATAGAGCCACACTTATATGGTCAATTAATCTATGACAAAAGAGGCAAAAAATATCCAACAGGGAAAAGATAATCACTTCAGCAAATGGTATTGGGCAAACCAGACAGCTACAGGAGTTAGAATGAAACTGAACCACTTTCTTATACACAAAAATAAACTCAAAATGGATTAAAGACCTACATGTGAGGCCTAAAACCAGAAAATTTCTAGAAGAAAACAGACAGTAATCTGTTGGACACTGGCCTTAGCACTATATTTCTGGATATGTCTCCTTAGGCAAGGGAAACAAAAGCCAAATTAAACTATTAGGACTACATCAAAATAAAAAGCTTTTGCACAATAAAGCAAGCCAGCAACAAAACAAAAAAGCAACCCTTGAATGGGAGATTGCAAATAATATATCTGATAAGGGGTCAATACCCAAAATATAAAAAGAATTGATACAATTCAACAACAAAAAAACCCAAATATTCCCATTTAAAAGTGGGCAGAAGACATGAATAGACATTTTTCCAAAAAAGACATACAGATGGCCAACAGACACATGACAAGATGCTCAACATTACTAATCATCAGGGAAATGCAAATCAAAACCACAATGAGATATTACCTCACACCTATCAGAATGGCTAATATCAAAAACACAAGAAACAGTTTGGCAAGGATGTGGAGAAGAAGGAACCCTTGTGTACTGTTGGTGGGAATGCAAGCTAGTGTAGCCACTATGGAAACTAGTATGGTGGTTCTTCAAAAAATTAACAATAGAATTACCATATCACCTAGTAACTCCAGCACTGGATATTTACACAAAGAAAATGAAAACACTAATTTAAAAATATATAGCACCTCTATGTTAATTGTAGCCTTATTTACAATAGTCAAGATATGAATGCAACCCAAGTGGCCAACAATAGATAATTGTATAAAGAAGATGTGATATATTCATACAATGGAATATTACTCAGACATAATAAAGAATGAGATCTTACCATTTGCATCAACATGATGGATATAGAGGATATAATGCTAAATGAAATAAGTCAGAGGAAGACAAATACCACACGATTTTACTCATATGTGGATTTAAAAAACAAAACAAAAGAACAAAGGAAAAAAAGAGACAAAGAAACAGACTCTTAAATGCAGAGAACAAACTGGTAGCTGCCAGAGGCAAGGTGGATGGGGGGATTGGGTGAAATAAAGGGGATTAAAGTACATTTATATTGATGAACACTGAATAAGTCATAGAATTGTTGAATATTATATTGTACACCTGAAACTAATATAACACTGCATGTTAATTGTATTTCAATTTTTAAAAAAGAAAAAAATTGGGGGGGCACCTGGGTGACTCACTGATTGAGCTTCTGCCTTTGGTTCAGGGTATGGTCCCAGAGTCCCAGGATCGAGTTCCACATTGGGCTCCCTGCATGAAGCCTACTTCTCCCTCTGCCTATGTCTCTGCCTCTCTCTCTGTTTCTCATGAATAAATAAAATCTTTAAAAAAGAAAAAAGAAAAAAATACAGAGAGCTATTTAACACTTGAATACTGACTATACCCACAACTTCCTCATAGGAAATGGGAAGAGTCAAAACAAAGAAACATACAACACTGACAAAAGCAATTAAAACTTTTAAAAATAGAAATGCATGGTCCAAGGCCTGAAAAGACGTTATTTAAAATGTATGGTAATTTTGACCTCTTGCACTATCAAGTTCAGCATTTGAAAATACCTTCTATATCAATTTTCCATAGTCCTACAAGTGTAAACGTCTCTTCGTTTCAAGTTTTTAAAGTTTGCTTCAGGCAGTAAATATTAGTTCCATTTGATTCCAATGTTATCTAATGATCACAAAAACTTTTTGGATATGCAAAATATGAAGTGAATGAATATGAAAAATATGCAAGCCCATTTCCCTGACCTCCATGATATAGCATACTGTTATTAAAACTGATGACCATTCATTCATTTACAAGCAATTATTGAGAGACTAACAGGCACTATGTCTATATGCAGGGACCACAAGTGTGTCAAGGTCTTTGCTTTGGAAAAGAACAATTTAGTGAGAAAGACAGAAAAAAAATGCTTTGGTACTGAATGAAAATGCATAATCAATGTGAATACATAATAAAGGTATAGCATAATAGAAAAGTAGATTAATGACCCCTTGGATAATCAAAGATTTCACAGAAAAAATACATTCAAGGAATTTTAAAGAATGAATTTGTCAGGAAGACAATTTTCAACAAATATGTATCCTACTCATAATCAGAAAAAAAAGTGATAAGAGTCATTATTTCAAGGTGATAAGATTTTAGGTAATTATTTTTCTCTCTGTTCTTTTTTTTTTTTTTTTTTTTTTGGATTGTGTCCAAATTGTGTTTTCTATTTCTAATCAGAAAGTGATGTAATACTAATATTGCAAAATGAACTATGTGCTGTTTATGGTTAAGGTCCTTAAGTTTCATAACTAAAGCTAGAGCTAACTTTTCTCTAATTTATCAAAACTGACAGCAGCCTGGGTATTAAAAGGTAAAAATTTAATCTTTAGTTTCCTGGTAGAGAAATAATAGAGTCAACATTTACTACATAAAAAGCTATCCAGTAACACTTAAGAGACTCAGGAAGCAACATCACTTGAACAACAGTCACACTTTATGCTTTGACTTTAAATCTAAGTCACTCCTGTCCCCACATCATTTCTGCATCTTCCATAGCCCAGGCACATTATACTACTTGTCATCTGTGAGCACACCATGCTGATAGGTGCTAATTCCTACACTTGCCCTTCCTTGACTGTGTGCCAGACTTCCACACACACGATTCAAGACCTGTTCTGTGACATTTCTCTCTGATGCCTTCCCATATAAAATGGGAAATAAGAATGAGACTTACCTGTTAGGGTTTTTTCCAAAAAGAGAATCAAGGGTTCTTAAGAAAGAGCATTTCTAATTGTGAGACCTCCTCCATCCAGGCCCTCCTCGTCTTTGTGATCCTGTTGGTTTTGTTACTCCCACAGCTCTGCCACTCAATGACCCTTCCTAAATATACTGTGGTATTCATCTCTTGCCTTACTCACTTTCAGTTATGAGTAAGATACACCCATTCTCTTGTTTGGCTTCATGGATCCCTTAGATACCTGGACTCCCAAAAAGAACAGAGGCACTAGGCAATTTTAAATCAAGAGTATCTGTTGTGTGTAGTGATATTAATGCTATCAAGGTCTGACTAGTGAGTAATTTAGAGTGATTTTAATTCATTCCTTATTACATAGGTCCTCAATAAAAATGAAAAAACCTGTAGTTGTTAATCAATAAATACAATCTGTGAAAAAAATATCTTCAAGACATATTCAAAAAATGTTAATGAATTCTTACTGTATGCCAGGCATTATACCTCATGAAGCATGTGTTCTAGAGCAGGAAACAAAGTACTTACAAATAATAAGGTGATAAACTATACATAAAGAACAACTTCTGATATGAAAAATGAATACTCCATGTATTCTGGAGAAACTCTCCAGGGTTTAATTCAGAAATGCCATTTTGGCAATACCAGACTTGACGGAGTACCACTCCACTATGTTCCCAAGGCTCCCTTAACATTTTTCCCCATGAACACAGTGCTTCTCACTTGGAAATTATCTATTTATATTTCTATCTCTCCAACTAATGTGAGCTTCTCAGGAACAGGAGTCCTATTTCATATAACTTTTTAAGATTTAGCATAAATTAATCATCTAGTGATATGTCATAAAAGCAAATACACAATGACTATAAACCATCAAAATCATGTTCCAAGCTCTACAAAATGTCCACAAACCTCAATACATGTTGATTAAACATGTAGAGCAGCCCAGGTGGCTCAGCGGTTTAGTGCTGCCTGTAGCCCAGGGTGTGATTCTGGAGACCCAGGATCGAGTCCCACGTCGGGCTCCCTGCGTGGAGCCTGCTTCTCCCTCTGCTTGTCTCTGTCTCTCTGTCTCTCTGTCTCTCTCCTCTCTCTGTCTTTCATGAATAAATAAAGTCTTAAAAAATTATTAAACATGTAGCCTCAATAGACTGTAAAGGAAACATGCAACAGCAAAAATTTGACAAACGTTGAGCTAAATTATCAGCGCTGAGTGGATAGAGTTCTCTGGTCAATTGTCTTTGGGTTCCCTCTCACATACCTACTTTCAAACTGGAATATGACTGCCTACAAATATCAACATGAATATGCACAAGGAATTTAAAAACCCACAAGATAAATTGGATGATTCTTCCTGTCTCTAGAAATGCATGTTAATTTCAAAATAGGCATATTATTTGAGTAGGACTCAAAGTTTGCATACATATTGAAGATAAGCTGAAAACTTCAAAATAAAGTCATGCTTTCATAGGATCACACTGAGTCATGGAGGTAGGAAATAGAGAAGAGCCTCACCATAACCTGCCATTTATGGAACTCTAGTGAAAAAACTTAGGATCCTCTAGACAAAATCAATCCCTCATTTGAGAAAGCAGGCATACCATTTTACTATACCATAAATGACAATAATTTATAAAAATATGCCAGCTCTAAGTCATACAAATTGAGCTCCTCAATAACAACTTTCTCTTTTAGAACAGGCAAAAGCTTTTAAGAGATGATTTGGGATAAACTAGTTCTAAAGAAAGAGAAAAATAAATAACAGAGCCAAATGATTTCTTTTGTATTGATAAATTTAAAAGGAAAGAGAATCCAGAATAATGTCATTTGCCCTAAATTGGTATTCAGTATTACAGAATTTCTTCCAAGTTGTCAAATATTTGAAGACTTAAACAAGAATACAATTGGGAGAGTTTTGTAGAAAAATCTCAAATCTTTTCCTTATTATTATACACACTTTTTCTTTCCTACTTCACTTGAATTCCTAAGCAATATAAAAGAAAACTGAGTAAAAAAAGTCCCCAAAAAGTTATGTAGAGAGATATGTGAGCAGTGAGAAAAATTATCACTGTCTTTCTCTTAGTGACAAAGGTAAAATATTTATGAATTAAATGTACAAGTTTAAACTAACACTTCTTAAAACATTTTGAAATTTTTTAAATATTAAAAATCTTTAGTCTACTCATCCTTAATTTGCTATTGGAAAAGAATTTAGCAGTAAGAAAAAAATTTAAGGAAAACAAAGTCAAAATCCTAATTACAAAAACAATAGCAATTGGCAAAAAAAAAAATGTCAACCTAAGACAACACTGATCATGTTCTACTAATAAAGTTTTCTTCCCCCAAATTTTTAAATACCAAATCTCTCTGGGTGTGCATGACCAGTCACAGGTGACAGATTACCCAGCCTAACAGCGCAGTCCGAATTCTTCCCAGGCCAGTGATATAGGGTTGTCAGTGCAAAGTAATACCTGCCAATTAAATTCTAAAACTACTCTGATTAAAGGATACTCATACCTAAAAATTGAAAGTCATTTATCCGTCAGAATTGGAAAAAAAAAGTATTTTATTTTTATCATTTTGTAAGCAACTAAGAACATAATTAGTTGATCAAAAGACTATAGTCATCCCTTCAAGTCCCTCTAAAATAATTTCTTAAAATTCTTTTTAGAATTATTTTTGTCTTCCTTTGTGAAATTTCTGTTCATGTCTTTTGCCCATTTCATGATTGGATTGCTTGTTTCTTTGCTGATGAGTTTAATAAGTGATTTATAGATCTTGGATATTAGCTCTTTATCTGATAGGTCATTTGCAAATATCTCCTCCCATCCTGTAAGTTGTCTTTTAGTTTTGTTGACTGTTTCTTTGGTTGTGCAGAAGCTTTTTATCTTGATGAAGTCCCAATAGTTCATTTTTGCTTTTGTCTCCCTTGCCTTCATGAACAGAAATCTCACAGAGGAAGACATAGACATGGCAAACAAGCACATGAGAAAATGCTCCGCATCACTTGCCATCAGGGAAAATACAAATCAAAACCACCATGAGATACCACCTCACACCAGTAAGAATGGGGAACATTAACAAGGCAGGAAACCACAAATGTTGGAGAGGATGTGGAGAAAGGGGAACCGTCTTGCACTGTTGGTGGGAATGTGAACTGGTGCAGCCACTCTGGAAAACTGTGTGGAGGTTCCTCAAAGAGTTAAAAATAGACCTGCCCTATGACCCAGCAATTGCACTGCTGGGGATTTACCTCAAAGATACAGATGCAGTGAAACGCCGGGACACCTGCACCCTGATGTTTATAGCAGCAATGTCCACAATAGCCCAACTGTGGAAGGAGCCTCGGTGCCCTTTGTAAGATGAACGGATAAAGAAGCTGTGGTCTATGTATACAATGGAATATTACTCAGCCATTAGGAACGACAAATACCCACCATTGCTTTGATGTGGATGGAGCTGGAGGGTATTATGCTGAGTGAAATAAGTCAGTCGGAGAAGGATAAACATTATATGGTCTCATTCTTTTGGGGAATGTATAAAATAGTGAAAGGGAATAAAGGGGAAAGCAGAGAAAATGAGTGGGAAATATCAGTAAGGGTGACAGAACATGAGAGACACCTAACTCTGGGAAATGAACAAGGGGTAGTGGAAAGGGAAGTGGGCGGGAGGTTGGGGTGACTGGGTGGCAGGCATGGAGGGGGGTGCTTGACGGGATGAGCACTGGGTGATATGCTATATGTTGACAAATTGAACTCCCATAACAAAAAAAATATATTTTTGTCAACCTTACTTATTTCCTTACTAGTACTTCTTCCCAACATCACTGTCCACCTGGAGAGCTCAGTAAACCTCATATAACTGTTCAACCATATCCAGCATCATCTGTGTTATTTATGGAGACTAGCAATTAAATCAGTAATGGTGGAATAACCAAATAGGATATAATCCTAAAGTAGAACTAGAGAATAAATTATATTTCTCATGAGATTTCTTTTCCAACAATTAGTAGTATATCCTTAATAAATGCTCATATTAATAAATTATGCTGTGCATATGGTTGGAGTGGGTTGGGGGGTGAAAAGGCTGTTATGCTGAAAAAAAGGATCATGTGAAAAATAGTGTATTACTTAAAGAGCCCTAATGGCAAGAAGTTATTATTGAGGAATTCTGCATTTTTTCCACCTCATTTCTGACCACATTTGTTTCTAGCATTATTCAACTGCTAACGTCTTGATTCTTCCCATGTCCATTGGCATGAAGTTTCAACGGTATCTCTCCTTCCTTGATTTGGCTCTGGATTCTAACTCTGGTTGGTAATTGTATCTCTCTACCTTACACTTCCCATTACAGAGCTGGTCCTAGCATGAATGCTCACTTTTGAATCCCGTTCTTCCTTTAAGATAACTCAAATACTACATCTTCTTTGAACTTTTTTAATAACCAGTCCTGCCTCAGGTATACTTACCTTCCCAGATACAAGATATGCAGAATGTTAATATTTGCAAAGAACTTTGTGGATATCCTAGGACTTGCCTCATTTTGTTTATGTGGCAGTTTTCATACTCTAGATTACGATCTTCTTGAGCAAAAGAATCCTATCTTGTTCATTTTGTATCTTCAAAGCTTTATACACCGCTTTATTACTCATTGAGTGCTTAGCATATGTTCAGTTATTAAGCTGAATGCTAAGAATAAAATGAAGAACAAAAATAGGCATGATTCTCTGCCTTCATGAAGCTTATAGTCACATAAGAGAGAGATATTAATCATAATATCAAAAATTAATTATAATTGTGTGTGTGTGTGTGTGTTTATATATATACTGTGTGTATATATATAAACAATGTGACCATGACAATGTCTGTGAAGGAGAAGCACACAAATCCTATGGACTTTTAATTGAAAAATCAGACTTCGGCAGGGTGACTTCCCTGAGAAAGAGACGTGCACAGAACTCAGAAAGATGAGTTAATTGGCAAATGGTTAAGAAATGAGCATCCCAGATGGAAAGGACACAATGAGTAAAGACAATGTAGCAAGAGAGAAAATAGCAAATATGAAGAACTGAAAGAAGGCCAACATGGCTGTTACGCTGAGGTTAAGGGTAAAGGTAGTGCAAACTGAGCCTGCAGATGTAAAGATCAGACCTTGCAAGGCCTTGTAGACATGACAATGGAATATTACTCAGCCATTAGGAATGACAAATACCCACCATTTGCTTCAACGTGGATGGAACTGGAGGGTATTATGCTGAGTGAAATAAGTCAATCTGAGAAGGACAAACAATATATGGTCTCATTCATTTGGGGAATATAAAAAATAGTGAAAGGGAATAAAGGGGAAAGGAGAAAAAATGAGTGGGAAATATCAGAAAGGGAGACAGAACATGAGAGACTCCTAACTCTGGGAAACGAACAAGGGGTGGTAGAAGGGGAAGTGAGCGGGGGGTGGGGGTGACTGTGGCGGGCACTAAGGTGGGCACTTGACGGGATGACCACTGGGTGTTATTCTATATGTTGGCAAATAGAACACCAATAAAAAACAAATTTATAAAAAAAATTGTGAGGCCAATGAAGTTGTAAGTGAGAGGGGAACATGATTAGATCTGTACTTTTACACCTCTTTCTAAATACAGAAAACAGAAAGGATGAAGGAGAAGTCTATGCATTAGACCAGTAACAAAATTATTACAGTTATGCAGTGAATGATAAGTTGAAGTCAGAATGGGTCATTGTTAGTGGAGATAGAGAGATGTGTATACAATTGAAAGAGTTACAGGAGGAAAATCCAGTAAGACTGGAAAATGGACTGGAGGTGGAAATTGATGCATATGGACTTATCAAGGATAATCCTGGTTTCTTCTGCAACTGAGGTTAGCAGTGCCATTAGGCATCATAGAGAATAACAGAAAAAGACCAAGTTTGAAAGAGAATCATGAGTTTTCTTTTGAACATATTGACTTTGGGGTACTTTGAGGATATAGAAGAGTCGAAAGCAAATGGACAATGGATTTAAGGATCTAGAATTCAAATGGATGGTTTTGGCTATAACTATAAATTTATCTATCATCTGAAAACAGATGTCCATTGAAACTGTGGCGGTTAATGAAATAACCTGTAGAAAAAGTATAGAGGAATGAGAGTAATAAGCCTATGGCTGAGACCTGAGAGAACCCAGCATACTAAACAGAGGATTATAATACAGAGTGAGAGTGAGAAGTCAAGGAGTCAGGGAGACCACAAAGAGACTTACATGTCAAAATAAAAAGGCAAGAGAGAGGGCATTTCAGGAGGGAAGAAGCAGCCAACAGTGTTGAAACTGCCAAGAATTTAAATTAAATGAGGATTGGATAAGGTGCACTGGGATTTTTTTTACAATACCGAAAATGCAACATAACATAATTAAAGATTCTGAAGCCAGAACAGCAAGTATCAAATCCAAGCTCTACCATTTACCACCTATGGGACCTTGAGAAAAATCATTAATCTCCCTGTACCTCAGTTTTTTAATCTATAAAATGGGAATAAAAATACTACTGTAGAGGATGTTGTAAGGATGGAGTGAGTTAATTATGTAAATTATTTAAGGCAGTCTCTTTCACACAGCATGAATCATGTAACTGCTAGTTTATGATATGTCTAATGAGAAGAAGCTAATTTGTAGGTGAGATTAATATAAGTGGAAGAAAAGAAATAGTAAATTAAGATTTTTGAGAAGTGGGAGGGGCTGAATGCAAAGAATAGAAGGAGTAGCCTAAACTATGAATACTGTTAGTCCCCATATTACAAAAGAAATGAAGAAGGATGAGATATATGCAGATATATGAAGGTCTAAACCATGTATTGGCAAATAAGACTGCTCCAGTCTGATAATCTAAATATTTTTTTCTGTTATAAATGGGAGCTAAGGTCATCTGCTGAGAGTGTGGAGAGAGAGGTATTTAAATTATTTATTGTGGGGAGTAGAAGTGCCAGTTGACAAAAGAAAAAAAATACATAATATGTTTTTAAAATCGTTTGTATTTCCTTGGTGTTGGTAGTGATCTCTCCTTTCTCATTCATGATTTTATTAATTTGAGTCTCCTCTCTCTTCTTTTTAATAGGGCTGGCTAATGATTTGTCTATCTTATTAATTCTTTCAAAGAACCAACTCCTGGTTCTGTTGATCTGTTCCACAGTTCTTCTGGTCTCGATTTCGTTGAGTTCTGCTCGAATCTTTATTAACTCTCTTCTTCTCCTGGGTGTAGGATCTATTTGCTATTTTTTCTCTAGCTCCTTTATGTGTAAGGTTAGCTTTTGTATTTGAGTTCTTTCCAGTTTTTCAATGGATGCTTGTATTGCAATGTATTTCCCCCTTAGGACTGCTTTTGCTTTATCCCAAAGATTTTGAACGGTTGTATCTTAATTCTCATTAGTTTCCATGAATCTTTTTAATTCTTCCTTAATTTCCTGGTTGACCCTTTCATCTTTTAGCAGGATGGTCCTTAACCTCCACGTGTTTGAGGTCCTTCCAAACTTCTTGTTGTGATTTAGTTCTAATTTCAAGGCATTATGGTCTGAGAATATGCAGGGGGACAATCCCAATCTTTTGGTATTGGTTCAGACCCGATTTGTGACCCAGTATGTGGTCTATTCTGGAGAAAGTTCCATGTGCACTTGAGAAGAATGTGTATTCAGTTGAGTTTGAAAATACAATTGTCCTAGAATACCAGTAGCCCATGTGGCGAGACTAGTGAACTTAAATTTATAAAGGAATAAATCTGTATCTAGTGGGAATTTCTCCAGGAGCATTAGCTACTCCAGTGTAGGCATGGAGAAAACAAACGATTGGGTCAACTGTGTGGACTCAGGATGGTATTCTGCTGGAGAGTTGTGATAAAATGGGGCACAGCAAGGAAATGTAGGTCATTATCAAAAGTGTTAATTAAATAATGACATCATGGAACGAAGACTGAATAAGAAAAAATGAATAAAGGAAAGGCTTTATGGAGGGTGAAGACAGAAGGGCCGATGGAATGGAGGTCTTTCTCAAGTTGAAAATGGATATAGGGTGAAGAGGTGAGGCTAGAAGACTATAAGCTTGTAGTGCAAAAGTGGGAATTTTGAATTAGTGACAGTTTGAAGTAAGCAATTACAGGTAATAGCACAGACCAAATTATCACCTTGTCACCATGGGAGTGAATGTCTAAAGTAGAGCAAACGAATAGGTTACTGAAGATGTGAAGGTGAAGACAAATCACCTGCATATACACTGAAGTCACTGATGACAGTGGTGGGCTTGTGCCACAGAATAAATGCTGGTTTATATCTGTGAGAGAAACAGTTTTGCTTCTACTGAATTTTACTAAATTTTGAAAGATGACCCAAATAATGGTTTTAACAGTGAAAAAAGTGAAAATATGATTTTGAGATTTCTAAATTCAGTGTGCATATACCCTGTGATAACAACATAATTTTAAATATCATTATTAATCTATCTTAAAGATGACAAAACTGGAGGTGACTTGTCCAAATGATAAACATTCTAAATGGCAGAACTGATAGTCTGAAACAAATCTGTCTCTAAACTAGATATCCTCTAGAAACTTGATAGTACATGTCTAGCTCCTTCAGTTCAACATTATACTCTGAACAATTGAAGAATATGGTCCCCACGTTTTGTGTGATGCTTATAAAAAGCATAGAGAGCAGGAATATGAAGTCTCTTCTAAATTTGATGTTCCATCATTTGAATGACTTAACATGTCTTTTGAGATGAATGAAGTTTAATAAGCTTGACCGTTCTCCATGGTCCTAGAAAAATCTAGGCACAGATATTTCCTGAGGCCCTTACTACAATTGATAACGCCTCAATGAAACATTCTCAGAAACAGTGTAAATGTCATAGAAGTTTGAATGCCACTTAATTTTCTGGTTATTCTTTGTCATCACACACTACAGAGTTTAATTCTTCATTGGATGATTTTCAAAACCATAAGTTGAAAGAGAAGAAATTTGATCTTGGTCCATTGAAGAAAATGATTCTATACCAGGAATTAGATTTTCTACTTTGCATAAATCCTATTTTATAAGAGTTAATTATCCATAAAAAGAAATGAGTAGCTTCAGTCCTGTTTTAAAACTTGATATACCCTCACCAGGACTGAAAATTGAAAGTATCAATCTTTCACAAATGAGAAGTTGTCTTCAAGCCATAAAAGATGTTTTTACGATGACTATCTCCAAGAGGCAAAAGAGAAAAAAGAAAAAAGGTGAGTGAAATATCACAGCAAACTGGCACTTGCCCCATACTTTTCTGGGTCATGGTCTTACAGAGAAAAAAAAAGAATTTTAGGTCTTTTCCATCAATCTGTGGATTCTAGAGGTTTGAAAGTTACCACGGTTCATTTCAATCAAAGCCCTCTATACTCAGAGAATATAGTAGATATTTGCTGTTTCTTGGTGACCAAGAATTCATTCATCTTGATTCATATCCGGGGTTTCCGTTTTCTATTATTAGATCACATGCTTCAGATAAAGGCTCCAGGACCCAGGGTCAGATGATGAGGTCTGGTCTACCACCCTTTACCTAGTCATTACCTTAGGGAAAGTCAAATGAATCAGGATAAATCAGAGCTGATCCTGGGGATTCTACTTGACAGAGAAAAGGCATTATTTCATTCCTTTTGGATTTGGAACGATGTGGATTAAAAACATAATGGGAGACTCTGAAAATATAGTTAATATAGAGGGAGTCAGAGTCAAAGGATGAAAAGAGAAACAAAGAGGAAACAAAAAGTCATAGTGGCAACTTTTGTACATTGAACACAGATACACTCAAACTCTTCCTCTTTTATATTATGTAAACCGATAAATATATTTATTGCAGATGCCAGTTTAAGATTTTTCTATCACAGCCAATGATTCCTACTTGACACAGTGACTACTATCTAACTAAATATCAACATTCTAGAAATTCATGCTGGAGGAGGGAGACCTGAGAGTATGACTTTTGAAGCTATGTTGTTCTAGAATTGTGGCTTCAAGTGGCCAAACTATTCTCAACCTTTAAGCCAGTTTCTGTATAATACAAAAACTAGTGCCTGTATAATATAACTGAGCAGTTAATTCAAATTGTATTGTACAGGAACTGACTTTCCTATATAATATAATCGGATACATAATTCAACCTCAGTTCATTATCTGTAAAAATGGGAGTAACAATAGTGGTTTATAATGGACTTATTCAGCATACAGTTAGGCAGCATATGTTCAACTTCTAACACAGTACCCAGAACATATATATATATTTAGTAAGTGATAACTATTATTCTTATCTGGCCTATATAGCTCCTCACCGTTGTTCATGAAGCTACTTTAAGTTATCTCTACACTGGGCCAGAGCCTTACACAGAGTACGTAATCAATAATTATTGAATGAATAAATGAGTTAATGAATAGTCTATACTAATGGTGACAATATTGTCCAAGTGGGCCCAAAATAGTCCCTATTGACCCTTGTAGTTTCACTCTTCTATTCTCAAAAGTGTCCTTGGCTGGATGGTAAATTACATGTTAACTTTATTTATAATATTCCTGTTTCTAAATTGATTTCTCCAGCTGTAATCTAAGCAGACTTTCTCTTACTTGACCTTCAAAGAACACAAAGAAAACTTGATTAGGATTATCCCACAAGTGTTTTTGTCAAATACAAGCTAGTTTTAATTACTTGTTGACTGAGGAAGACTTGGTTGTAAAGGACAGAGTACAGGATTTAGACTCTAAAAGACTTGAAAAGGCCTAGTCCTGTAGTTTGCCTCCTGTAAAACTCTGGGTATCTTTATTTTCCCCATTTGTAGCAAAACAACATTAATAATTGCTACACCATAATAATTTGGGGATGATTAAATTAAATGATACAAGTGAACAAATATTTTGAAAACTCTAACATTTTGTAATTATGATTGATGCTTTGAATTAATGAGGAAAGGACTCATCCTCCTCTTCTTTCTGCCTTGGATACAACTGATCAAAATCTTTAGACTTCAAGTTTCTTATTTCTTTTCAAAAGTTGACAAAGGGTATGACTAAGCTTTAGATATTACTCTATTATTAAGAGTGTTTTATTATGAAGAAGGGGAAATGAAAGGAAAAAGAGGAATGCATTTTGTAATACCATTCCCTTAGCTTGGATTTTCCTTCTCTCCAATCCACCAACCCCACCTAACCCCTTAGGCCCATCTGATGATTTCCTACAAACCAATGAAGGCTCAGATCCCCTACCATCCATAACAGAAACACTAATTCCCAGGTAGACCTAGCCTCCAATTCTACTAGGTCCCCACTGTATGTGGTACTCCATCTCTATTTTTGTACTTCTCATAGAGAATGGCACTTATCTATTTATATGCTTGTCTCCCATACTAAGCTATAATCCACTTGAAACACATTTCTAGGGACACCTGGGTGGCTCAGCAGTTGAGCATTTGCCTTTGGCTTAGGTAGTGATTCCAGGGTCCTGGGATCATGTCTCACACATCAGGCTCCCTGCGAGGAGCCTGTTTCTCCCTCTGCCTGTGTCTCTGCCTCTTTCCAGAGGTCTCTCATGAATAAATGAATAAAATCTTAAAAAAAAAAAAAAGGAAAAGAAATACATGCCTACATACTACTTATCTTTCTATCACCAACTATTAGCATAGACATCAACACAGACAAAAATAATCTAGGGTATATGTTTATTGAACTGAATAAATGTGAACATTTATTAAATACTATAGATTAGAAAATATACTAGGTGCTTTAAAAATGTTGTCTCATTTAATCCTCCCAACAACCCAATTAAATAGAAATCATGTTTACCATTTTAAACTTGAAAAAAACTGGGGATTAAAACTTCCCAAAGATCATTCCATAATCCTCTAGATAAGCCAAATTTAAAACCTTGTTCATTAATAAGAATATAAGGTACAGAAATTTAATAGCTATACATTTCTCCTTATCACTATGACCTGCAAATAACCACTTAGATTGATAAAGAGTATTCTCAATTCTGTAAACATGCCTCGATCTGTTGATTAGTCAGAAAAGAGAATGATCATTTATCAGATTTTGTGACACTGAAAGTTTGATCATTCTAAACTTCACTAGAGGAGCTATTCCTGAGACATCAGAGAGGGAAAAAAGTAAGTATATAAGCTCTATCTGAAAAATCTAAAAGCTAGTCATGTTCTTTATCTATGGGAGAAGAGCAGTAGTTAATCAATTTGAGCTAGAAGCTACACGACCTAGCCTTGCCAATAAAATAATGGTATCCATGGTAATCAAGCCAGGAATGAAGCACGAGGTAGTAAAAGATAAGGAAGACATATTCTTATAAAAGGACTGTAATTATAAATGACTTTTTAGCCTCAGCAAAATTAATTGAGAAGCTCTTGATAGATGGTTAAGACTGAGCCCTAAATGACATTGACTGTGAGTTATAGCTTTCTGGTACAAACTCAAAGAATTTCCCTGAAGTGAGTCAAAGCTAGATCTATTCCAATGACAATGCACGAGATGGATAGGAAATGTGTCAAATGATTGATCAGATGCTTGACCACAGGGTTGCTGACTATAATTTTCAGAAATTGAAAAACAGTTTTTACAAGAAATTGGGCTCTAAACTATATCATCTAGGGAGGTAAAAGGAAGGTCACAGAGAATAGATGGTTTCAGCAGAAGGTAATAGATTAGTCTCTGAATTCACTTTTAAATTCCTCCATGAAGGCTCATCATCACCACCTTCTGATCATCCAACCCAACCTCCACATTGCTACCAGAATGATCATTTTCCAACACAGAGCTGCTCAAAATATTTGAGCTCTCAGTTTTCGATAGGATAAAGTCCAACCTCCCTTGTCTGTCATGTATTATCCTTCACAAGGTAGACCAGATTTAAATTTGCAGTGTTAGTTCACTCATTCCTAAAACATTCTATACTCTTTCAAAAATATATCACCATTTTGCATGCTATTCCTATCCTGACATGCTCTTTCCCTTTCCTGATTTTTTTGGTGAATCCTATGTATCCCTCAAGATCTAGCTCAGGGGTTGCATCCTCTGAGAATTCTTCTTTGATTCTCCTAGGTAGGCAGTGATGCCATTTAAACACTGATTCTGTCACCTTGTAATTATCTACCCTCCCCAAATGGTGCTATAGAACCATGACTTATTAACCTTTGTATATACTCCAGGAAATACTACCTGATATTGTGAATACCGTTATGTTCTCTAGGCTCTGGAATACAGTACTAAGTAAAACATGTCCTTACTTAATTCTATAGAGGCTAAGAAGAAGAAAAAAAGTACAAATACTTTTAATAAGCAAATATATGCCAGATAATGATAACTGCTATGAATAAAACCAGAAGAGGATAAGGGAGTACAAGTGACAGAGGTGGTATTACTTTAATTTACATAGGAACGATCTGAAAATGTGATATTTGGTATTTTTGCAGAGATATTTCAGCAAAGGCATTGAGAAAGTAAACAAGAGCATTCCAGCATCTAGATGGAATTGAACAACCAAGGGAGTATCTTAGGATAGTTATCAGGCTCAAGGAGCAATAAAAGCTGGAGAGAGAAAATAAACCACATTCTACGAAGGACTGAAAGTCAAAGCTGGGGAATTAGTAGAGTATAAAGAGGTTTGACGCAAGTATCCAACCACCCCAAGTTAGTATCCTAGCAATACCGACTGTCAGCTGTGTGTGTGCATTTGTGTACTAGAGCAAATGGCAGATAGTCTTACAATTATGAACTTCTACTCACACTCAGAATTCAAACAGATTTGAATAATAGTGGATACTTGAATTTTATTTACCTGGTCCAATGCCACAGCCAGCTCTACATGGAAAGTTCAGGGCTAGGAATAGGCTAGAGGATTGCAATCCCTGTAGTCAAGGTTTTCTTAATAGTGCCACTACTGATATTTTGAACTAATAATTGTTTGTTTTTTAGGGGGCTGTCTTGTCCATTGTGAGATATTTAGTGGCATCCCTAGCCTCTACCCAGTCTCCCAACATTGCCAAGTACCCCCTTGGGGAAAGAGTACAAAATTTACTCCAGTTAAGAAATACTGCTATAATAGACAAATGTAACAGTGTAGGGGGAGACGCATTAGTAGCCAGGAAGACAAAACCACTAATTAACCAGTAAGTAGGCCTGTGGAGTCTAAAACAAATTTTTGAGTTATCATTTATAAAATAACTACAGATAACCAGAAATATCTCTATAACTCCATTCATGAATCCTTGAAAATCTTTAATTATCTAACAGTCATGCTTATTTCACCAAATCAAATAAAAATGATTTATTTACTTTAGAAGGATTCTGAACAGTTCTGAAAAGATAACAGGCATTCATCAAATCCTCCTTTCTGACATACTACAATTAATCAAGACGATGGTGACCTGTTACAAATGTCAGCTTGGTTTTTATATTCCCTGAGGACTGAACTTTTTTTTAAAGGTGTCCTTCAATAGACAACCTATATTGAATGATTACAGTGTGTTCATATATGGGTGCTCTATAGGAAGAAGATATAGGTCTCTGATCTTCAGGATTTCATATTGAAAAAGACAGCTATGTATTTGGAAGCATTCCACTTCTGATAGCCTGGGCTGCTAACTCCCTTTTAAGAATCCTCAATTAGAGATACCATAAAGGTGACAGGAAACCTGGTGGATCCCAGATACTAATGTAAGTTCTATAAAAAATTCCTAGGTAGTCAGTGTCTGGGTTGTTATAGAGTGTGTGTGTGTGTGTGTGTGTGTGTGTGTGTGTGTGTATGTGTCTTTGGGGGAGGGAAAGATGAGAGAAATGAGTCTAGAGCAAAAGCAGATTATATACAATGATTTCATTACTCTTTGCAGATATCTTCAGTGAAATATTCACTCACAGAAAGAGATCATGAAACATTAACAAAATATAAACACTAGGAAAACAACAATCTCCATTATTTGAGAGTACTAATGAACTAATCAAAATTATTCAAAATAAATAAATAAATGAATAAATAAAACAAAATAATTCAAAATAAGCATAATAAACACTCTCAAGTGTATAGAAGATATTGGGAGGGAAAGAACAGACCGAGAACAATGGGCATTAGCAAAAATGTAGTAGTTGAAATAAAGAGCTCAATAGATTGGTTGAACAGCACAATGGATACAATGAATTAATTAGTAAGTTTGAATATCAGGATGTAGAACTCTCCCAAAGGGCATCAGGAATAACAGAGATAGATTTTAATTAGTATCAAGAGCAAAGGAAAAGAATAATGAAGGAAAAAATAAAAAATATATGATTTCACAGAATAACAAAAAATAGTTAGGATCTTGTATGAATTACAATAATATAAATGAGTTAAAGTCTTATATCAAAAGGCAGAGACTCAGATTCGCTAAGAAAGCAAGATCCAGATATTTATTAACCGTACAAGATAATTCTAAAACAAAATTACACACAAAGCTAGAAAAGAAAAAAATATGCAAAATATAATCCAACAAAAAGTCATAGGAGCACTTTTATATCAGTCAAAACAATTTCAGACAGAAAACATAATAGTCAAAGAGCTGTCACATCCTGGCAAAATGAGCAATAAATTGTTAGCAATCATACTTTTTATATAAATTAATACTACTGTTTCAATCTATATAAGGAAAAAACTGACAGAAATAGGTAGATAAAAGATAAAATAAAATTGCAGTTGTAGATTTTAAGCACACACCCACTTAGAATCTGATAGAATACCTAGGCCAAAAAAAGATATTTCAGCATCTAAAAGCAACTATAGATTAGTGTCTTCAATAAATAAGAAATTTCAATATGGTATGAATAAGGCAGAAAAAGATACGAAATGAATGATCAAAATAGTTAATATTCACAGAAGAGGAAACCTAAATGGCTTTAAGTATGTGAAGAGAAGCCAAAACATACTTGTAATAAGAAAATGCTAATATTTTATCTTTCTCCATATTTCTTTCTAAAGCAGTGGATTGAGTGTATATAAAATATGGATGGATATTAAAATCTGATTATACAGTGAGAAATACAGGAAAATATATTTAGTATGCTATGACATGTAAATTTAAATTTATATGTATATAACATATGTATAAATAACACTATATAACTTTCATGAATTTGTGCACAGCTAAGGACATAAACTGACTAGAGTAACTGTCCATGTTGGGTAGAGGTTAGGAATAAAGAACTGGGATGGAGAGTAGAACAGTAAAGTGAAATAAAAGAAGAGGGTTCTTGCAAAGACCAATGATGATTCTAACTCCATGAATGGATGAATAGGATTTAATAAACCCTATGAACCTGATAAAAAATAAATTAGATGGTTTTAGGATAGGTTAAGGAAAAACTTTGGAAATGGATGGCAAGTGCTTCACAGAGGCAAGGACAACTAAACTGAGTCTCCAAGGAGAAGTAGGTTGGATTATACCAGGTGGAAAATGCAGGGAGGAAATTGTTCCAGGGCTATGAAACCTCATACTCAAGGACATGGTCAAAAAAGAGATCATTGTATTCAGGGAACAGCAAGTAGATTGGTGGATATAGATTATGATTCAGTGAATTAGGGAAAATAAATGGAAGGATAGGAGATACACGCCTGGTGTCAAGGCCAGAGTGATAGATTGGGTCCAGACTGTGAAGCCACTCATATGTCCTACTATGAAGCCAGTGGAAACCTACAGAAGTGGGAATATGGGATAGAGTGACCCTTATGAAAACCACATGAAAAATTTCCGAGCTGTCACAAACTAGCCAAGCTGTCAAGATTCCAGAGCTGAAGCGGAGTAAAGCAGTTAGCTAAAATGAGGCTCGCGTGAAGAATGTCCCTGTCACTCTGTCTGGGGTGGCATCTGCTGTAACTAGAGACTAGCAAGTCAACAGACACTTTGATCGTCAAATGATTTATGTCAGCCGTCATGTGTCGGAGTGGCAGCCACACATCTGTCATCAGGACAATGTTGTATAAAAGCGATTTTAATTGCCTCTGGATTATAAATAAAATGAGCAGAGCATCACAGAGATAAATTATGGGATCACTGCTAATTTGCAGACTGTGTTATGAAGGACAAAGTAAACCCCCAATGGGCTGGAAAAAAGTTATTTCACTGATAAGAAGTGTAGGCAGGAGTGTTTTAATAACAAATGGCAACGTTCATCCTATGACAAGAGCCTCAATTCAGAAAAATGTCAAGCTGATATATTCTGTTTTCTGTCCTGTATTTAATCAACTGTAGAAGGTATTGATGGAGGAAGCAAACTATAATAAAAGGACTTGTGAATGTCAAATGTTAAAAGATATTTTAGGTAATCTTTTTCAATTCATTATGCATATTAGCTGCAATTTAACATCTCCATACCTGCTTCTCATCTGCCTCTGACACTTCCCTCCGCTCCATTCTCTACCTCTTTGCCATCATATAAACCCTTGTCTTTCTCTTCCTCACTTGTATCTCTCTCCAGCCACAGCAGAATGAGTGCTCCTAAAGCACTATTCAGGCTATCTAACTCCCTTGCCTAGAAATCCCTTTAAGCTGACCACTGCCTGCAGAATCCAGTTCCTACTCCTACTTCTTGAGGTTAAGACCCTTCGTGATACCCATTAGGTCATTCAATAAATATCTATTGAATACCTATTGCATGCCACACACTGCTCTGGACATGTGGGACATACCAATAAACAGCACAGCAGAGGAGGTCTGCTGTGGGGGTCTAGGCTGACATCTTATACAAGAGTAGCCATGGAGGCCATGTTGGCCTGCCAGTACAGATTTCAGACTCTCGGAAGGAGAGAGAATTAAGGAGCAGAAAGGGACTAAGGCAGCTGGAATGTACAAATGTGGCAACCTGTGAGAAAGACTGAGCAGTGATATTTGTAAGGAATCTACAGTGGCTGTGCTGGATATTGGCTTCTTCAGTGGTGAAAGCTGGTCCATAGCAGAGCAGTCAGCTGGTATCCATGAAAGGGTCCTCAGTGATGAAAGCTGGGATGGGGGGAGGGACACATTCTGAAGTTTCCTGAAAAGTTATTGAGATCCTCTGCAACAAAGGCTATTGGGGTCTTCTGCAGAGCAGCCATTGAAAACCCCAGTTGCTCTGTCTACATCATGGCTATCAGTAGCTCCTGCTTTATCCCTGCCTTTTGTGGTTTTTTGTTTGTTTGTTTTTTGTTTGTTTGTTTTTGCTTATTCCTAGACTTTTATAGGCCATCTCAGTTTTGCTAATCTCTGGGTTGGGTAAAACTGAAGCCAGTCCTTCACGCAGTGCCCTAAAAGGCTACAGAAGCTGGCTGCTCATCTTGCTCCTGTTCTCTTGGAGGGCAGGAAACTCTTTTGGGCTGGGGAGCTTCTTCTTGGTGATGAGCAGGGCTGACCCCAAGGGGATGAGATGATATAGGCAAAATGAAGGTCTTACCCTTTTTTCTGCCGTTATTCTCAAGTTTTTATTTCACTGCTTGTTAAGTGAAATCCTGAGCTCTCTTAGGGTTACTTTTATTCATGGATAGCTAATTGTTGATTTCTGTGGGAAGACAGAAGCTGAGGTCTCCTATTCCACAACCTTGGTGACATTATGAATAGCTTTTTAAATACTAAAAGAAGCTTACATTTCGAAAATAAGCTGAACTTGATTCTGATGTATTATCTTTTTATATACTACTGGATTTAGTTTATTATCTATTTAGGGTTTAGGAAACTATGTTTTCTTTCTCATAATTGTATTACAGGGTTTCATGTCAAGGTCATATCAGCTTTATGCAGTGACCAGAAAAGCCTTTTTCTATCATGGAAAAAATGTTCAGAAATTGCTATTATATATTCCTTGAGTATTTTAATTTCTTCATGGATAAAGTTATCTGGTATGGTATCTTCTTTGGGAAGACTTACTAATAAAGTCAGTATCTTCATTAATCCTAGAACTATATCAGATTTTCTATTTCTTCTTTTGTCAGTTTTGATGAGCTAGACTCAAACTAGGAATTTCTCCCCTTTATATAAATTTACTGTCATAAAATTTTCAGATTTCTTGGCAATCTGTATAAATGGTCATGACACTCTTCTTTAATCCATGATATTATCTATGTGTGTCTTCTTTCATCATTATCAGTATCACTAGCATTTTATCAATTTTAAGAACTATTTGAAAGACTAATTTTAGATTAATCCTTTCTAGTATACCTTTGTTTTCTTCCTTTTTAATTTTTGCTCATATCTTTATAATTTATCACACTCCACATTTTGGGTTTAACTTGTGATCATTTCTCTACTATTTGAAATGATTACCATGTTGATTTTTTTTTAAATCTTTGCTTTAGGGATCCCTGGGTAGCGCAGCGGTTTGGCACCTGCCTTTGGCCCGGGGCGCAATCCTGGAGACCCGGGATCGGATCCCACATCGGGCTCCTGGTGCATGGAGCCTGCTTCTCCCTCTGCCTATGTCTCTGCCTCTCTCTCTCTCTCTCTCTCTCTGTGACTATCATGAATAAATAAAAATTTAAAAAAATAAAAAAGTAAAAATAAAATCTTTGCTTTATCTTATATAAAGCTACACACTTCCCTCAAATCATGGGACTATTTGCATCCCATAATTATTTTTAGTTAGACTTATATTGAATTACACATGGAGAAGTGCACAAGCATACATACTTAGTTCTGTGCAGTTACCAGACTACATGCAGTTACAGAGGCATTCCCCCTCAGTGATTTATAAAATCACCAGTGAGTTTTGTGTGTATTTAGAATTCCTACAAGTGGAATCATATAGTATAAACTCTTTGGTGTCCGGCTGCTTTTACTTCACAGTAAGTATATGAAATTCATGCATGTTGTGTGTAGCACTAGTTTGTTTATTCTATCCACTATTGTATAGTATGTCACTGGGAAAAAATACAATTTATTTAGTCATTCTACTGTTGATGGATGAGTTATTTCCAGTTTTTGGTTGTTACAAAAACTGTTATAAACATTCCTGAATCAGGTCTTTGATGATTGTGTGTACAAGTTTTTGTTGAATATACATGCAAGAATGATGCTGCTTTTTCTATCTTCTGAAAAGGAATACTAACATCATTAACTTTCAACTTTCTTTTCTATTATGCTCATTTAAAGCCATTAATATCTCTTGTCATGGCATTAGCTATAGTCTACAAGTTTTGACATCTCACATTTTTATTATCACTCAGTTCACATTTTTTTTTCCTTTCCATTGTGACTTCTTTGATTGCAGGTTATTCTGAAAAATATTCCTTGATTCCCATAACATATAATTATTTTCTATATATTCTTTTGTTACTGATTTATAGCTTTATATGTGATGAGAAAACTTGCTCTATATAATTTAAATCAACGAAAATATGTTTTAAATAGTTTTAAAGGGGCACCTCAGTGGTCAGTTGGTTGAGCATACAACTCTTGATTTTGGCTCAGGTTATGATCTCAGGATCCTGGGATGGAGCCCTGAGTGGGACTTTATGCTCAGGAGGGAGCCTGCTTGAGATTCTCTCCCCCTATCCCTCTCTCTGCTTGTGCACTCTCTTTTTCTCTAAAATAAATAAATATTTTTTAAAAAATAAAATGGTTTTATAATCCAGCAAAAATTCAATTTTAGTAAAGTTCTATAGGTACTTGAAATAAATATATATACATATACACACTCATTCTTCAGTGTGTTATATATGTCAACTAACTCATATTTATTCAAGCGTGATTAAAAATCTCTATTTGATGGATTATTTTTATCTGCTCTATCAATTATAGAAGAAGAATTTGGAAATCTCCCTGTATGATTATGATGTTTATTTTTTCATTTGGTTTTACTGGATTTTACCTCAAATATTCTGAGGTTATTTCATTGGATGTATACAAATTTAGAATTGCTATAACATCATGATGAGTTATCATTATGGAACATCCCTATTTATCTGTTACAATTTATGCTTAAGGCCTTCTTCAATATTTGTATTTTTTCTACACCTGAAACATAATATATGCTAACTAAATTGAATTTAAATAAAGAACTTATTTTTAAAATCCACACTTTTATTTAGTATTTACATAGTACATATTTTTCCATCATTTTATTTCCATAGTTTTCGCCTCTTTGTGTTTTTTACAAAGACTGCTAAAATTGAATATTTTAAATGTGTTTTTTAAATTCAGTCTAAAAATCCTTATCTTTTAATTGAAACAGTTAGGACATTTATATTGAAAATAACTAATGATATGGTTATCTCATTATTTCATATCCTCCCCTCATAGGTGCACGATTTTGAATCATTAAGTGACTATATAAAACTATAACATGAAATTATGAAACATAATATAAAACATAATTCATAAAACATGAATTAATGTACTATCTTTAAAAGGAAAAGTCAGTAGGGGTAAATAATTATGATGACCTTTACTCAATCTTCAGTTTTTGAGTTGATTAACTTACATTTTTCCTATGCCTTTGTAATAATTCAATTGAAAACGGGAAAAATAAATTTAATGTATTAGGCACTGGACCAAAAATTTTCACAAATGCTGAACCACTTAAAAGGGCCTAGTCCTGTGTTTTATATCCTGTTATCCTGATTTTAAAGATGAATAAACTTAAAAAAAAAAGAAGAAGGTAATTGTGTATAACAGAGCTTGGATTTTCATCTCTGTTTTTCAAAGCTAAATTTGGTTTTCTTTCCATTTGTCTAGTTACTGCCCAGAAACAAGAGCATGGGATCCCTAGGCTTTAAAAAGAAAAAAGAAAGAAAAACAACAAAGTTGGAAGACTGATGCTACCCAACTTCAAAATTTACTATAAAGTTACAGTAGAGGCTGTACAGTCTCGGTTAAGCATCTGACTCTTTTTTTTTTTAAGATTTATTTTTTTATTTGAGAGAGAGATTGAAAGCTGAGATGGGAGAGAGAGAGAGAAGCAGGCTTCCCGCTGAGCAGGTAGCCCGATGTGGGGCTTGATCACAAGACTCCAGGATCATGACCTGAGCCAAAGGCAGATGCTCAGTTGGCTGACGCCGGGCAGCACCCACCAACTTTTGCTTTTGTTTCAGTCATGATCTCAGGGTCATAAGATCAAGCCCCAAACTGGGCTCCATGTTCAGCAAGTAGGCTGCTTAAGATTCTCTCTCTCCTGCTCCCTCTGCCCTCCTGCCCCCACTCATGTGTGCATGCATGCTCACTCTCTCTAAAAACAAAACAAAACAAAACAAAAACTAACGCCCCTTTGTTGCACATTTGGGCTGACCAACTTTTATCATTCTAAATTCTCCAACATAATAGTAACATTAATATGAATAATAATTAGAAATATATTAGTAATTAAAATGAGACATGCATTATGCTAAATGATTTATATCTATAGTTTTACTGTCTCAAAACAACTTTATTCTACAGATGAAATACAGAGACTCAGAGAGGTTAACTGACTTGCCTAAGATCACATGTGTTACAGATCAAGTATAAACATAACTAGAGATAGTGACAGAGGATACAGAGATATATAAACCAATTACCTTTCAGAAAAGTTGCTTCAAATTTTCTCTCCACTAACATCATATACAGAGGCTATTTCAACACCTTCTTTCATCCAATGAATTATCTCCCGATTATTTACCTCTTCTCAGTAGGAGTTCTTTTTTTAAGATTTTATTTATTTGAGGTATAAAGAGAAAGAGCAAGGACAAGAGGGAGGAAGGACAGAAAGAGGGAGAAGCCAGCTCCTCACTGAGCAGGGAGCCCTACAAGGGGCTCAATCCCAGGACTCTGAGATCATGACCTGAGCCAAAGGCAGATACTTAACCAACTGAGCCACCCAGGTGCCCATTCAGTAGGAGTCCTAATGCTTTCACAAATCTTCCCATATACAGTAACTTCTTTGAAGTAGTAAGAACTGCTTCTTCAGAAAAACTGGCCTTGAAAAGAAAGCCCACTGGTAGGAGTGATGATGGAAATGGAGGCTAGGCAGGGAACAGATCTTAGCCAGAAAACTAGAAATTCAAGATAAATAACAGACTGCCTAATTCGATGGCAAATAAAAGTGTGTAGGTCTAGGGGAGGGGAGATTATCTATTACCAAGAAAGGATAGAAGCTCTATCCTTCAAAACAGAGAAGTGATAGAGTGAGTGAAGAGGTGATACCAAGTCATCCAAAAATGCAAAAAGGAAAGGGATCTATGAGAAGTAGATCTAACCTCAGGGCTATTTAAATGATTGGGAAGATCAGACCAGTTATGTGATTTTTTTTTTCATTTTTTTAAGCTTAACTGATGGTTTGACCCTTCCTTCTTTGTCACCTTCCAGTCACTACAAGCTTAAATACAGAGAAACAGAGTAAGAAGAGGAAGGCATTGCCTAGAAGAGAGTAGGACTGAGAATTTCTATCTTCCTAGTCAAAGAGACTTAGAGGCCAAAAAACTTAGATGGGAGAGGTACTATACCCATCAAAATGTGTATTTTAAAATGATATACAATGGAATATTACTCAGCCACCAGAAAAGACAAATACCCACCATTTACTTCATGTGGATGGAACTGGAGGGTATTATGCTGAGTGAAATAAGTCAATCAAGAAGGACAATCATTATATGGTATCACTCATATATGGAATATAAAAAATAGTGAAAGGGATTATAAGGGAAAAGAGAGGAACTGAGTGGGAAAAATTAGAGAAGGAGACAAACCATGAGATACTCCTAACTCTGGGAAACAAAGGGTTGCAGAAGGGGAGGTTGGTGGGGGGAATGTGGTAACTGGGTGACGAGCACTGAGGAGGGCACTTGATGGGATGAGCGCTGGGTGTTATATTATATGTTGGCAAATTGAATTTAAATTTTAAAAAAAGAGGGCAGCCCAGGTGGCTCAGTGGTTTAGCGCCGCCTTCAGTCCAGAGTCTGATCCTGGAGACCTGGGATCGAGTCCCACGTCAGGCTCCCTGCATGGAGCCTGCTTCTCCCTCTGCTTGTGTCTCTGCCTCTCTCTATATATATATATATCTCATGAATAAATAAATAAAATCTTTAAAAAAATTTTTAAAAAAAGAAAATAGGCAAAAAAATAAAATTATTTAATTTTGTTATGTGTGAAGTATTCCTTAATAAATCTATTTTTTAATTAATTAAAAATAGTGGGTATCCATTTCATCCAGAGTGAAATCTGAAAATCTTAAATTTACCTCCCTGATACTATCTCCTTTTGTTCTCTCCTTAGCCCATTCCTATCATGCCAGCCATTGAGCTAGTTCTCGAATACTTTAGATACCTCTCTGCTCAGAACTTTGATCAGCATGGTATTTTCTTCCCCCACCATCCAGAGAGCTCACTTTATCATCTACTCAGGCCTTCACTCAAAGTCACCTACTCAGTAAGGCCTCCTCTGGTCATTATACAAAATTACCTCCTTCCAGCCCCACCCTCTAAAATAATTTCTTCCCTTTTCTATTTCAATTTCTTCCTTTAACGTTGTCATGAACATACTATGTATATTTTCATTATTTATCTTGCTTTTTGTCTTTATTTCCCTTTAGAATGTAGGTTTTTGAGAATAGGGGTTTTGTTTGTTTTCTGTTTTAGTCAATGCTGTATCCCAGTGCCTAGACTAATACCTGGCTCATAGTAGTTGACAAATATTTACTAGGAAAATGTAATTAAAATTCTTCTATTTTTTTTCTCTTGGATTTCCCCTCAATTCAAATGTTCCTAAAATATTCAAGATGCACTATCAATTTTGTCTAAACAGACAAATCCTCTGGTCTTCCTTAGAACAACTCCCAAGAGTCATAAGCCACTTAGAGCAGATCTTCAGACAGCAGGGGAAAGGGTCTTAATATAGAATCAGAGCACATCTTTGGTGTCTCCTATTCTCGGTTCTAGTTCCTGTTGATTCTGCTTGAGCTCTCAGACTCAGTGTGCTTTTGATAAAGCCTAAGGTAGGTTTAGATTTTTCTCAACAGTGACCAATTTCCCTCAGCCCATCAACTGCCTCCTTTCTGAGCTTTTGTGATTCTTTGGGAATGCTTCTCCCTTACCATCTGACCAACAGACTGCTCTAGATAAAATACTTGCTTCAGACTCTTTTTTTAAGATTTTTAAATTTATTTATTCATGAGAGACACAGAGAGAGAGGCAGAGACATAGGCAGAGGGAGAATCAGGCTCCATGCAGGGAGCCTGATGTGGAACTCAATCCCAGGACCCAGGATCACACCCCGAGCCAAAGGCAGATGCTCAACCGCATCTGAGCGGTTCCGCTTCGGACCCTTCTTATCCTTCATGAAGATACTGAGGAATTCCTTTAAGACAGTCCACTGCTTCAGAAGAATACAACTTTTTTTAATTTAAATTAATTTGCATATATTATTGGTTTCAGAGGTAGAGATCCATGATTCATCAATCTTATATAATACCCAGTGCTCATTACATCACATGCCCTCCTTAATGTCCATCACCCAGTTACCCTGTTCCCCCAGCACCCTTCCCTCCAGCAACCCTCCATTTGTTTCCTATAATTAAGGGTCTCTTATCATTTGTCTCTCTCTCTGATTTCATCTTGTTTCATTTTTTCCTCTCTTCTATGATTTTCTGTTTTGTTTCTTAAATTCCATTTATGAATGGGATCATATAATAATTGCCTTTCTCTGACTGACTTATTTCACTTAGCATAACATCTGCTACTTCCATCTACATCATTAAACATGGCAGGATTTCTTTTTTTTTTATGGCTGAATAGTCCACTTTGCAGGCAGACAGATAAGTAAATATTAGTGATTTCATAGGGTAGGAGAATGTGTGTACTGGGGAGATGGGACATAATGAGTGCCTGCAAATAGTTATGGAGTTTTTTGAGGGAGTGATGAAAATGTTCTAAACTTAGATTGCAGTAATAGTTGTATGACTGTGTGAATATACTAAAATTCATTGAATTGTATACTTTAAATGAGTGGATCTTATGGCACGTGAACTATGAAGATATTTTTAAAACTCATTTATATACATGTATTTTTGCCTCCCAGAGTATCCATCTACTGTTCTAATCTTTAGGACCCAAGCAGTTTTTTCGTTCATCCAGAAAATATTTACTGAATGCTGCTACTTCTCAGATACCATGCTAGGCACTAGAGATATAAAAAGAACAAGGAAATCAGGCCCACACTTCTCTGTAGCTTACAATTTCATAAAAAAAAATTTTTTAATAATAAATTTATTTTTTATTGGTGTTCAATTTACCAACATACAGAATAACACCCAGTGCTCATCCTGTCAAGTGCCCCCTCAGTGCCCATCACCCATTCACCCCCATCCCCCGCCTTCCTCCCCTTCCACCACCCCCAGTTCGTTTCCCAGAGTTAGGAGTATTTATGTTCTGTCTCCCTTTTTGATATTTCCCACACATTACTTCTCCCTTCCCTTATATTCCCTTTGACTACTATTTATATTCCCCAAATGAATGAGAACATATAATGTTTGTCCTTCTCCGATTGACTTACTTCACTCAGCATAATACCCTCCAGGTCCATCCACGTTGAAGCAAATAGTGGGTATTCGTCATTACTAATGGCTGAGTAATATTCCATTGTATACATAGACCATTCATCTTTTGATGAACACCGAGGCTCCTTCCACAGTTTGGCTATTGTGGCCACTGCTGCTATAAACATTGGGGTGCAGGTGTCCCGGTGCTTCATTGCATCTGAATCTTTGGGGTAAATCCCCAACCGTGCAATTGCTGGGTCGTAGGGCAGGTCTATTTTTAACTCTTTGAGGAACCTCCACACAGTTTTCCAGAGTGGCTGCACCAGTTCACATTCCCACCAACAGTGTAAGAGGGTTCCCTTTTCTCCGCATCCTCTCCAACATTTGTTGTTTCCTGCCTTGTTAATTTTCCCCATTCTCACTGGTGTGAGGTGGTATCTCATTGTGGTTTTGATTTGTATTTTCCTGATGGCAAGTGATGCAGAGCATTTTCTCATGTGCTTGTTGGCCATGTCTATGTCTTCCTCTGTGAGATTTCTCTTCATGTCTTTTGCCCATTTCATGATTGGATTGTTTGTTTCTTTGGTGTTGAGTTTAATAAGTTCTTTAGAGATCTTGGAAACTAGCTATTTATCTGATACATCATTTGCAAATATCTTCTCCCATTCTGTAGGTTGTCTTTGAGTTTTGTTGACTGTATCCTTTGCTGTGCAAAAGCTTCTTATCTTGATGAAGTTCCAATAGTTCATTTTTGCTTTTGTTTCTTTTGCCTTCATGGATGTATCTTGCAAGAAGTTACTGTGGCTGAGTTCAAAAAGGGTGTTGCCTGTGTTCTCCTCTAGGATTTTGATGGAATCTTGTCTCATATTTAGATCTTTCATCCATTTTGAGTTGATCTTTGTGTATGGTGCAAGAGAATGGTCTAGTTTCATTCTTCTGCATGTGGATGTCCAATTTTCCCAGCACCAGTTATTGAAGAGACTGTCTTTCTTCCAATGGATAGTCTTTCCTCCTTTATCGAATATTAGTTGACCATAAAGTTCAGGGTCCATTCCTGGGTTCTCTATTCTGTTCCATTGATCTATGTGTCTGTTTTTGTGCCAGTACCACACTGTCTTGATGACCACAGCTTTGTAGTACAACCTGAAATCTGGCATTGTGATGCCCCCAGATATGGTTTTCTTTTTTAAAATTCCCCTGGCTATTCGGGGTCTTTTCTGATTCCACACAAATCTTAAAATAATTTGTTCCAACTCTCTGAAGAAAGTCCATGGTATTTTGATAGGGATTGCATTAAACGTGTATATTGCCCTGGGTAACATTGACATTTTCACAATATTAATTCTGCCAATCCATGAGCATGGAATATTTTTCCATCTCTTTGTGTCTTCCTCAATTTCTTTCAGAAGTGTTCTGTAGTTTTTAGGGTATAGATCCTTTACCTCTTTAGTTAGGTTTATTCCTAGGTATCTTATGCTTTGAGGTGCAATTGTAAATGGGATTGACTCCTTAATTTCTCTTTCTTCAGTCTCATTGTTAGTGTACAGAAATGCCACTGACTTCTGGGCATTGATTTTGTATCCTGCCATGCTGCCAAATTGCTGTATGAGTTTTAGCAATCTTGGGGTGGAGGCTTTTGGGTTTTCTATGTACAGCATCATGTCATCAGCGAAAAGGGAGAGTTTGACTTCTTCTTTGCCAATTGGAATGCCTTTAATATCTTTTTGTTGTCTGATTGCTGAGGCTAGGACTTCCAGTACTATGTGGAATAGCAGTGGTGACAGTGGACATCCCTGTCTTGTTCCTGATCTTAGGAGAAAGGCTCCCAGTGCTTCCCCATTGAAAATGATATTTGCTGTGGGCTTTTCGTAGATGGCTTTTAAGATGTCGAGGAATGTTCCCTCTATCCCTACACTCTGAAGAGTTTTGATCAGGAATGGATGCTGTATTTTGTCAAATGCTTTCTCTGCATCTAATGAGAGAATCATATGGTTCTTGGTTTTTCTCTTGCTGATATGATGAATCACATTGATTGTTTTACGAGTGTTGAACCAGCCTTGTGTCCCAGGGATAAATCCTACTTGGTCATGGTGAATAATTTTCTTAATGTACTGTTGGATCCTATTGGCTAGTATCTTCTTGAGAATTTTTGCATCCGGGTTCATCAGGGATATTGGTCTGTAATTCTCCTTTTTGGTGGGGTCTTTGTCTGGTTTTGGAATTAAGGTGATGCTGGCCTCATAGAACGAATTTGGAAGTACTCCATCTCTTTCTATCTTTCCAAACAGCTTTAGGAGAATAGGTAGGGTTTCTTCTGTAAATGTTTGATAGAATTCCCCTGGGAAGCCATCTGGCCCTGGACTCTTGTGTCTTGGGAGGTTTTTGATGACTGCTTCAATTTCCTCCCTGGTTATTGGCCTGTTCAGGTTTTATATTTCTTCCTGTTCCAGTTTTGGTAGTTTGTGGCTTTCCAGGAATGCATCCATTTCTTCTAGATTGCCTCATTTATTGGCATTTAGCTGTTCATAATATGTTTTTAAATTCGTTTGTATTTCCTTGGTGTTGGTAGTGATCTCCCCTTTCTCATTCATGATTTTAATTTGAGTCTCCTCTCTCTTATTTTTAATAAGGTTGGCTAATGGTTTATCTATCTTATTAATTCTTTCAAAGAACCAACTCCTGGTTTTGTTGATCTGTTCCACAGATCTTCTGGTCTCGATTTTGTTGAGTTCTGCTCGAATCTTAATTAACTATCTTCTTCTGCTGGGTGTAGGATCTATTTGCTATTTTTTCTCTAGCTCCTTTATGTGTAAGGTTAGCTTTTGTATTTGAGTTCATTCCAGTTTTTGAATGGATGCTTGTATTGCGACGTATTTCCCCCTTAGGACTGCTTTTGCTGTATCCCAAAGATTTTGAATGGTTGTATCTTCATTCTCATTAGTTTCCATGAATCTTTTTAATTCTTCCTTAATTTCCTGGTTGACCCTTTCATCTTTTAGCAGGATGGTCCTTAACCTCCACGTGTTTGAGGTCCTTCCAAACTTCTTATTGTGATTTAGTTCTAATTTCAAGGCATTATGGTCTGAGAATATGCAGGGGACGATCCCAATCTTTTGGTATCGGTTCAGACCCGATTTGTGACCCAGTATGTGGTCTATTCTGGAGAAAGTTAGAATTTCATAAAAAATTGATTGAACAAGTGATAATAAGGATAATAAAATAATTGCTCTCAAAGGTAGTATATAGAGTTTTATGCCTAACCCAATAGTCACTGTAATAGTTACCAAGGTAGTTACCATAGTAGTTATTAAATGTAGAAAATGTTGTCCTTCATATCCACAATTCTGACTCTGTTTTCTCTTTCTCTTCTCTGGTCTTGGCAACCTCCATACAGACACCTGGACATCTTTTCCACTGCCAAAGATCTGATGTGGTTCTGTATCCAGAAAGGACCCTCAGGCATCATCTTTTCTATGGCTGATACATAACTCCTGGCATTCCACAAACTCTTAGATTTTTTCCATGCAAATACCCATTATTTGAGAAGAACATGTTTTCAGAAGATAATTCCCTTTCAAAATTACCCAAAAAATCAAGCTCAACATAACCCACATTGTTGCACAATAAAATCCCAATGATTTGGCATGAGCTATTTCCTCCTGGCACTCTGTTTCAAACATAGCATTGACTTCTTGTTTGAAGTGTTGAAAATACATATTCTCAACACAATCATTATGAAACAGAATCCTTCACTTCAGAGAGGATTGAGAGACCAGAGGATTCAGAAATAGAGTTATTCCAAAACAAGCTACACTTATGAGACTTTAAGCAGTTTTCCAACACTGGCATCAAGGTGCCCCTTAGTCATTTCATTCCACTCCAATTTATGAGGAAAACCATAATGAAGTCTCATGTTACCTCTCTAGTTGTATTAAGCTGTCTGCCCTTATTTGTGAACCCTTATAGCTACAGTTTAGTGCATGATTTTTATTTCCTCTTTACTGGCTTCTCAGCTGGAAGAAATCAATAAAGAGATGCTTAACAAAATCCTCAAGAAATTAACCACAATCCTTCTAAGACATACATGTAGGCTGGTTTACCAAACCAGAGTATATGATTGTTTAGACACTAAAACATGCTACAAACGGCAGCTATATCGTACTGGAAAACACCTGGAATTGGGGTCAAAAGACCCATGATTAAGTCCAAACTTGGCAAGATACTGCTCTCTGAGCCTCAGTGAAAGGGGCCCAGTAATCTGAAAGTAATCTGAAAAGTAATTTGAAAATATTTTATCCTAGAGATACTTTAATATTTTTTTCATTATATCTTTTCAATTTTTTTTCACTGATTTTTCAGACACCATGTTATATACAGAACGTTCTATAAATATTCACATTTTAAAACTATGCTACCAGATGACATAGCAAAGACTGGCCCCTTTGTGACCCTAAAACCTTGCTCTACCAACCTTTACTCCCATTGGCCAGTTCCTTCCCTGCCACTCCCTTGTATCTCTCCCTATCCACACACCCCAACTCCATGTCTGTGCTTACACTGTTCTGCCTGCCAGCTAGCTGTGCCTTCTCTCCTCCTTGTTACCTATCTTTTTTGCAATTTATCCCTTTAAGTCCCAAATGGATCCTGTGTTATCCACAATACCATTGTAGCTTTACAAATAGGTACTGTTCTTTTCTAACTTTTCGTGACACAAATAATACATGTGCCTGTGCACACACATACATCTTCTAAGTAGCCTCACTTTGTGTCTGGTTCTCCAACTATGGCAGATTTGTCTGCTCCTTGGAGGAAGGAGTAGAGAGCAAGCCTGGAATGGTTACCCTGGAATGAGATTGCAGAAAGTCTTGAATTGCAGGTTTCTCTAAGCACCTTGAGATACTTAAAGCTTATAAACAGAAGAGTGGTCGATCAGGACTGTGTTCGGGGAGATCAGAGTCTAGAGACCAGCCCAGAGGCTGCTGCAGTCCACTAGGCAGGAAGAGATGAGGACAATAACTAGAACTCTGGCAGTGGAAGTAGGGAGAGGCATGGGGCTTGTAATAATGCCTTCTGGGGTCCTCATCTACCCATGACTCCTGTTCCTACTGAGTGTATCTCAGTAACTGAGGGCAGCATCCTCTCAGAGGACAATCACAGAGGACAAAAATCTAGGAAGCCATCTGGATAACTCCTTGTCCCTAACTCCACATCCCACCAGATCACTAAGTTATGCCAATTCAGCCTCTTAGATTGATTGCATCTTCCATTTCTAACAACTTGCCACCACCTGAAATCAGACCTTTGATACTTCCAACCTAGATTATTCCTACGTAGTGTCCCTCCTCCAGACTTATGCTTCCTATCAATCCATCAACTCTGTCACATGGATCTATCTAAACTGCTACTCTGATCCTTTCATTTTATGCTTAAAATTTGTCAATGATGCCTTCATGCCCACATTAATTCCAGTTACCTTACCATAGCTGATAATATCCACTGTGAGCTGACCCTCTGCCAGTTCCCCCAGAGTCCTCCCTCACCCATGTTCTAACTCTGCCCCCAAACTTGTCACAAATGTGAATAGAAACTAATGCTGTGTAAACACCTCCATGTTTTTGCACATGCATTCTTTTCCCCTTTCCCTCTTTTTTCCATCTCAAAACTACTTTATTCTCTAAGTATTCAAGGAAATGCTCATCCTTAGCTAGAAATCCTCAATGGTACTTCCCTGTGTTCACAGAGCTACTGATGCTACTGACTTCACAAAACACAAAAAATTATAATTATCTTTACTTTATTTGACTCAGTTCCTTGAAGACAAGCTGAATTTTCATCCTATTCTCCTTAGTGCTATCACAATTTCAAGGCACATAGATGACATGTCATAAAAGTTGAACAAGTTAACAAATCAGTGACTGTGTGAGATGGCACTCCCAAAATAGAAAGATGGAAAACAAGTCAAATGTATAAAGCCTCAGATGTTCACATCCTGACCCAAGTCCAGGTTCATGCCTGAGTCAGGGCTAGGCCTTAATCAAAGATAAAGACTCCTGCTAAGATCAGTGACTTGGAAACATATTAGAGCTGGCATTTGTCAAGCTAAATTTATTAACTCAGCAGTGCTGCTGATTTTGAAAAAATAGCCAAAGTGCTGGAGTTAGCTTGACCCACCTGTCACTCTTGTGTAGTAGAAAAATCACTGGGCTTATTATCAGAAGCCCTCAGTTCATTTCTTTTTTTTTTAATTTTATTTATTTATTCATGAGAGACAGAGAGAGAGAGAGAGAGAGACAGAGACACAGGCAGAGGGAGGCTCCATGCAGGGAGGCCAATGTGGAACTCAATCCCAGGACTTCAGGATCACACCCTGGGCTGAAGGCGGCACTAAACCACTGAGCCACCCGGGCTGCCCCCTCAGTTCATTTCTGATCCTGCCTCTTTGTGTTCTGTAAATGAAGCTTATCATTTCTGTAACTAAGTTTTGTCATCTTTAAATGGAGAGGATAATCCTCCCCACCTTACAGAACTGACATGAAGTCTCAATAACATAGGGCAAATAAAGTTCCTATTGTAGTGGCTGGCTCTGCATTATAATTATAAATTACAATAATTATTACTATCATTTGAGGATTCATTAAAATATTTTGCATGTGCTTTTTTTTTTTTAAGAATGTGGATCACTCTGGGAGCATTAAGTTCTAATAAACCTAAATCTGCAGAGCATACTAGCTCAGGCTTAACCCATATTAGAGATTCATCCTAATTGATTAGTGACCAGTCTAGAGGATATAAGACATGCACACAAGATGAAGGATTTCAAATACTGGATGCTTTCACTCCTACTAGTCATCAGTTACAGAAGCAATAACTATATACCAGATGCCATAAATGCATTGCTGCCTTTAATCTACTCCACAATTAGAGAAGGTAGATGTTATTATCCCCATGTTAAAGATGAGGAAAGTAACGTTCTAAGATGTCATCTAATGTGCTCAAAGTCACATAAAAGTGTCAAAATCAAAATGTAAAACTAGTCTGTTGGCTCCCAAACTCATGCACGTTCCACTCATGCAGTTTTTTCACTGAACTTTATCCTGCAGTCTGTGGGTCACAGAGCATTTCATATACATGATATCCTTTGACCTGGTCCAACTCCCCATGAAATAACCAAACACAGAAACCGAGACTCAGGACATTTAGGTTGCTTGTGCAAGGTCACAAAACCAGTAAACAGCAGCCAAAGTATGTGGAACTCACACTGACTCATTCACTACACTTGCCTGCAATGGAAGAACCACATCTGGCCAGAATGAAGAGTATTGAAATAATAAAGAGAACTGCTTCTTCTCAAACCTTGTGTTATAAATTAACATAAAACTTCCTCCTGATGGAGTAATTATACAAGCTATACTTACATGAGAAAAAGATTATAACACCATTACATATAAATTTCTTCCCAACTTCCTCCTAGTATGAGAAGAAATTAGGTAATATATGCCAAACCATGCATTTGCCAAAAAGCACACTTGGGATTGAAGGAATCTGCTCATAGATCATAAGGCTATAATATTTTTAAATGGAGCTTCATTTAGTCAGAAGATGAGGTTTTATTAAAAACTACAGAGATTTGGATGAAAATGTAAACATGTGTTAAAAGCAATTTCACTGATCTATGTTGTATTAGGTAAATTGAAAAATCTAATATTCAAAGACAGTACCTATTCAATTTGTTTTAAAAGTTTATCAAGCAGGGGCACCTGCATGTCTCAGTCAGTTAAGCATTTGCCCTTGGCTCAGGTCATGATCCTGGGGTCCTGGAACTGACCTCTGTGTAGAGCTCCCTGCTCAGCGGGGAGTCTGCTCTCCCTCTACCACTCCCCCTACTTGTACTCTGTGTGTGTGTGTGTGTGTGTGTGTGTGTGTCAAACAAATAAAATCTTTATTAAAAAAAAAAAGGTTTGAGAGGGGGTGGGGAAAGATGGCAGAAGAGTAGGGTCCCCAAGTCACCTGTCCCCACCAACTTAATAGATAACTTTCAAATCATCCTGAAAACCTATGAATTCAGCCTGAGATTTAAAGAGAGAACAGCTGGAATGCTACAGTGAGAAGAATTAGCACTACTATCAAGGTAGGAAGACGGAAAAAAAATAAAATGAAAAAGCATCCAGTGGTGGAGGGGCCCCGCAAGGAGCCGGGCTAAGGGGGGCAGCGAGAGCCTCCGGGACAGGAAAGCCCAGGCCCGGAGAAGCAGGAACTTTAAAAATCCGCACTGGATTCTTCCCAGAGAAAAAGGCACTCGGAGGGAACTCGGGCAGGATCCCAGGAGGGGCAGAGGAGCCCCCAGGTTCCCGGGGTCACTAACAGAGGACCTGCACCCCAGGGGAGAGCGCTGCACCCCGGAGGCCGAGCTCCCTAAGGGGCTGCAGCCGCGCAGCGGGGCCCCGGGAGCACCTTGGGGCGGCTCCGGGCAGAGGGGGCTGTGCGGCCCCAGGAGCCCGATTCCAATGGTGCAGGCCCTGCAGCCCAGGGCACGGGGGACACAGCCCAGGATCCGGCGCTCCTCCCGGGACAAGCGGAGGCTGGGAGGGCCCAGGACAGCCAGGACGCTCCTGCCGCCAGGCGCCCCCCCTCCAGCCCACCAGCTGTGCAGATCGGCACCCCCCGCCCCCAGAGCATCCAGGCCCCTGTGAAATGGGAGCTGCAGTAGTTACTGCGGGAGCTGACTCCAGGGCTGGAGAGCTGGCCACCAACACTGTTGCTGCTCCTCCTGGTGTCACCCTGTGCCTGAAATGGAGCAGGGCCGTCAGGGGACAGGGGCCTCACAGGGTCAACAGCTCCCACTGAGCCGGGCACCTGGCAGGGGGCGGGGCAGCTCCCCCAGGTGCACACACCTGAGAATCAGCACAGCAGGCTCCTCCCCCAGAAGACCAGCTGAGCGAGTTCTTGACCTAGCAGCACTGGAAAGTTTCAGGGAAAGTCGAGGGATTAACGTATATAGAACCAGAGGGAACCCCTCCTTGTTGTTTTTGTTTGTTTTTGGGTTTTTGTTTGTTTTCAGGTTTTTGTTTTGTTTTTGTTTTTATCTTTTGTTCTTTGTTTTCCCCCTTTTGTCTTTTTTTTTCCTTCCTTTTTCCAGTATAACTTGTTTTTAGCCACTCTGCACTGAGCAAAATGACTAAGAAAAAAAACTCACCACAAAAGAATTGGAAATAGCACTCTCTGCCACAGAGTTACAGAATTTGAATAACAATTCGATGTCAGAAAGCCAATTCAGAAGCACAATTATAAAGCTACTGGTGACTCTGGAAAAAAGCATAAAGGATTCAAGAGACTTCATGACTGGAGAATTTAGATCTAACCAGGCCAAAGTGAAAAATCAATTAAATGAGATGCAATCCAAAACTGAAGGTCCTAACGACAAGGCTTAATGAGGTAGAAGAATCAGTGAGTGACATAGAATACAAGTTGATGGCAAGGAAGGAAGCTGAGGAAAAAAGAGAAAAACAATTAAAATATCATGAGGAAAGGTTAAGGGAAATAAATGACAGCCTCAGAAGGAAAAATCTACGTTTAATTGGGGCTCCAGAGGGCGCCAAAAAGGACAGAGGACCAGAAAGCATATTTCAACAAATCATAGCTGAGAACTTCCCTAATTTCAGGAGGGAAACAGGCATTCAGATCCAGAAGATAGAGAGATCCATCCCTAAAATCAATAAAAACCATTCAAAACCTCGACATTTAATAGTGAAACTTGCAAATTCCAAAGATAAAGAGAAAATCCTTAAAGCAGCAAGAGAAAAGAGTCCCTAACCTTTATGGGGAGAAGTATTAGGTTAACAGCAGACCTCTCCACAGAGACCTGGCAGGCCAGAAAGAGTTGGCAGGATATATTCAGGGTCCTAAATGAGAAGAACCTGCAGCCAAGAATACTTTATCCAGCAAGGCTCTCATTCAGAATAGAAGGAGAGATCAAGAGCTTCCAAGATAGGCAGAAAATGAAAGAATGTGTGGCCACCAAGCCAGCTCTGCAAGAAATATTACGGGGGACTCTGTAAAAGAAAGAGGAAGTCCAAAGAAATGATCCACAAAAACAGGGACTGAATAGGTAATATTATGACACTAAATTCATATTTTTCAATAGTAACTCTGAACATGAATGGGCTTAATGACCCCATCAAAAGGCGCAAGGCTTCAGACTGGATAAAAAAGCAAGACCGATCTATTTGTTGTCTGCAAGAGACTCATTTTAGACAGAAAGACACCTCCAGCCTGAAAATAAAAGTTTGGAGAACCATTTACCATGCAAATGGTCCTCAAAAGAAAGCAGGGGTAGCCATCCTTATATCAGATAAATTAAAGATTATCCCAAAGACTGTCATAAGAGATGAAGAGGGACACTATATCATACTTAAAGGATCTGTCCAACAAGAGGACCTAACAATCATGAATATTTATGTCCCGAATGTGGGAGCTGCCAAGTATACCAATCAATTAATAACCAAAGTTAAGACATACTTAGATAATAATACACTTATACTTGGTGACTTCACTGTAGTGCTTTCTACAATCGATAGGTCTTCTAAGCACAACATCTCCAAAGAAACAAGAGCTTTAAATGATACACTGGACCAGATGGATTTCACAGATATTTACAGAACTTTACATCGAAACACAACTGAATACACCTTCTTCTCAAGTGTGCATGGAACTTTCTACAGAATAGACCACATACTGGGTCACAAATCAGATCTCAGTGGATACCAAAAGATTGGTATCATCCCCAACATATTTTCAGACCATAATGCTTTGAAATTAGAACTAAATCACAACAAGAAGTTTGTAAGGATTTCAAACACGTGGAGGTTAAGGATCATCCTGCTAAAAGATGAAAGGGCCAACCAGGAAATTAGGGAAGAATTAAAAAGATTCATGGAAACTAATGAGAATGAAGATACCACCCTTCAAAATCTTTGGGATACAGCAAAAGCAGTCCTGAGGGGGAAATACATCACAATACAAGCATCCATTCAAAAACTGGAAAGAACTCAAATACAACGCTAACCTTGCACCTAAAGGAGCTGGAGAAAAAACAGCAAATAGATCCTACACCCAGCAGAAGAAGAGAGTTAATAAAGATTCAAGCAGAACTCAATGAAATAGAGACCAGAAGACTGTGGAACAGATCAACAGAACCAGGAGTTGGTTCTTTGAAAGAATTAATAAGATATTTAAACCATTAGCCAGCCTTATTAGAAGAAGAGAGAAAAGACTCAAATTGATAAAATCATGAATGACAAAGGAGAGATCATCATCAATACCAAGGAAACACAGACGATTTTTAAAACTTACTATGAGCAGCTATATGCCAATAAATTAGGCAATCTGGAAGAAATGGACCCATTTCTGGAAAACCACAAACTACCAAAACTGGAACATGAAGAAATAGAAAACCTGAACAGGCCAATAACCAGGGAGGAAATTGAAGCAGTCAACAAAAACCTCACAAGACGGCAGCCCTGGTGCCTCAGCGGTTTAGCGCCATCTACAGCCTCGGGCATGATCCTGGAGACCCAGGATCGAGTCCCACGTCAGGCTCCCTGCATGGAGCCTGCTTCTCCCTCTGCCTGTGTCTCTGCCTGTTTCTCACAAATAAATAAATAAATACTTTAGAAAAAAAAACCTCCCAAGACACAAAAGTCCAGGGCCAGATGGCTTCCCAGGGGAATTCTATCAAATGTTTATAGAAGAAACAATACCTATTCCAAGAAAGCTGTTCAGAAAGATAGAAAGAGATGGAATACTTCCAAACTCGTTCTATGAGGTCAGCATCACCTTAATTCCAAAACCAAAAACTCCACCAAAAAGGAGAATTATAGACCAATATCCCTGATGAACACAGATGCAGAAATTCTCAACAAGATACTAGCAAATAGGATCCAACAGTACATTAAGATTATTCACCAAGACCAAGTGGGATTTATCCCCGGGACACAAGGCTGGTTCAACACTCGTAAAGCAATCAATGTGATTCATCATACCAGCAAGAGAATAAACAAGAACCATATAATCTTCTCAGTAGATGCAGAAAAAGCATTTGACAAAATACAGCATCCATTCCTGATCAAAACTCTTCAGAGTGTAGGGATAGAGGGAACATTCCTCAGCATCTTAAAAGCAATCTACGAAAAGCCCACAGCAAATATCATTCTCAATGGGGAAGCACTGGGAGCCTTTCCCCTAAGATCAGGAACAAGACAGGGATGTCCACTCTCACCACTGCTATTCAACATAGTACTAGAAGCCCTAGCCTCAGCAATCAGACAACAAAAAGAAATCAAAGGCATTCCAATTGGCAAAGAAGAAGTCAAACTCTCCCTCTTCGCCGATGACATGATGCTGTACATAGAAAACCCAAAGACTCCACCCCAAGATTGCTAGAACTCATACGGCAATTCGGCAGTGTTTCAGGAAACAAAATCAATGCCCAGAAATCAATGGCATTTCTATACACTAACAAGAGACTGAAGAAAGAGAAATTAAGGAGTCAATCCCATTTACAATTGCACCCAAAAGCATAAGATACGTAGGAATACACCTAACCAAAGAGGTAAAGGATCTATACCCTCGAAACTACAGAACACTTCTGAAAGAAATTGAGGAAGACACAAAGAGATGGAAAAATATTCCATGCTCATGGATTGGAAGAATTAATATTGTGAAAATGTCAATGTTACTCAGGGCAATTTACACAATTAATGCAATCCCTATCAAAATTCCATGGACTTTCTTCAGAGAGTTGGAACAAATCATCTTAGGATTCGTGTGGAATCAGAAAAGACCCCGAATAGCCCGGGGAATTTTAAAAAAGAAAACCATATCTGGGGGCATCACAATGCCAGATTTCAGGTTGTACTACAAAGCTGTCATCATCAAGACAGTGTGGTACTGGCACAAAAACAGACACGTAGATCAATGGACATAATACAGAATCCAGAAATGGCTCCTCAACTCTATGGTCAACTAATATTTGACAAAGCAGGAAAGACTATCCACTGGAAAAAAGACAGTCCCTTCAATAAATGGTGCTGGGAAAATTGGACATCCACATGCAGAAGAATGAAACTAGACCATTCTCTTACACCATACACAAAGATAAACTCAAACGGATGAAAGATCTTGATGTAAGACAAGAATCCATCAAAATCCTAGAGGAGAACACAGGCAACACCCTTTTCGAACTTGGCCACAGCAACTTCTTGCAAGATACATCTATGAAGGCAAGGGAAACAAAATCAAAAATGAATTATTGGGAGTTCCTCAAGATAAAAATCTTCTGCACAGCCAAAGAAACAGTCAACAAAACTAAAAGACAACCTACAGAATGGGAGAAGATATTTGCAAAGACCTATCAGATAAAGGGCTAGTTTCCAAGATCTATAAAGAACTTATTAAACTTAACAGCAAAGAAACAAACAATCCAATCATGAAATGGACAAAAGACAGGAACAGAGATCTCACAGAGGGAGACATAGACATGGCCAACAAGCACATGAGAAAATGCTCTGCATCACTGGCCATTAGGAAAATACAAATCAAAACCACAATGAGATACCACCTCACACCAGTGAGAATGGGGAAAATTAACAAGGCAGGAAACCACAAATGTTGGAGAGGATGCGGAGAAAGGGGAACCCTCTTACACTGTTGGTGGGAATGTGAACTGGTGCAGCCACTCTGGAAAACTGTGTGGAGGTTCCTCAAAGAGTTACAAATAGAACTGCCCTATGACCCAGCAATTTCACTGCTGGGGATTTACCTCAAAGATACAGATGCAGTGAAATGCCAGGACACCTGCACTCCAATGTTTATAGCAGCAATGTCTACAATAGCCAAACTGTGGAAGGAGCCTTGGTGTCCATCAACAGATGAGAAGCTGTGTCTATGTATACAAAGGAATATTACTCAGCCATTAGAAACGAAAAATACCCACCACTTGCTTCAACGTGGATAGAACTGGAGGGTATTATGCTGAGTGAAATAAGTCAATCAGAGAAGGACAAACATTATATATATGGTCTCATTCATTTGGGGAATATAAAAAATAGTGAAAGGGAATAAAGGGGAAAGGAGAGGAAATGAGTGTAAATATCAGTGAGGGTGACAGAACATGAGATATTCCTAATTCTGGGAAATGAACAAGGGGTAGTGGAAAGGGAGGGGGCTGGGGGGGTTGGGGTGACTGGATGACAGGCACTGAGGGGGGCACTTGACAGTATGAGCACTGGGTGATATGGTATATGGGGCAAATTGCACTCCAATAAGAAAAATGGTCTATCAGGCATTTATTGAGCTGCCTATGTTTCTAGACAATGAGATTCAGAGATATAAGGTATGGCTACATCCTAAGGGATTTCTGGTCCAATAAGGGAAACTGAGCTATCAACAAATGAGGTTAATAAATTATGTTTATTTCGCTTCCATTGTAATGCTTGAAAGAGTTACACAGTGCAAGGAACAGTCAGTTTTATGCAAAGATACAAAAAGACTTCAGAAAATAAGTAACATATTAAATCTCAGAAATAGATAAGTGGTATTACCAGAGGGACAAGGGACTACAGGTAGTTGTATGTAGATCAAAGGGCATTTGGGTTCTTTAGTCCTGAGCACTTCAAGTAGTACTATGAACTAAAGTTTAGGGGACAGCGGAAGCAGAAATAAGACTAAAGATGAAGTCATATAAGAGTCTAATCTCTGGTAGTAGCAGTGAAGATGGGCAGATGATTTCACAGATGTCAAGGATATAGAGTTTTCAACCTGTCTATATAGGAAAGATAAGAAAGAGAAAGTTTTTTGCTTTGATACCTTGGAAATCAATAACAGAAATAGGGAATAAAAGAGGAGCATATCATGGGAAAGGACATCAAATTCTGTCTTTGCTGATGGGCTTGAGAGTCTATGTAACATCCATATGAAGAAGGGAAGTAGGCAGGCATATAAGTAAGACAGTATCTCAGAAGAAAGGTCCAGCCAAGAGATATTACAGAGTAAGGATCAATCATATTTGGTTGATGGTAGATAAAATTATATGAATGGATAGCTTTGTACAGAGAGGGTAGACAGAATGAGAAGAGAAAAAGGCCGACTGAGTACTAAGTACTGACATTAAGATATGCTATAATGGTCAGAAAGAAGGAAAGACATCAGAAGATAAAGACTAAAAGTCACATAGATAAGAAGTCACTTTATCCTGGTTTCCTTTTAAGAACCAAAAGAAAAGAGTTTAGAGAATAAGAAGGGTAGTCAGCCACTCAAATGCACAGTGAGCTCAAGGAAGAAAAGAGACAGGAAGAAAAGCAAGGCTTCTGCAAAGAGAATTTAAAATACCTTTTAAGGGCTCCTGAGTGGCTCAGTTGGTTAAGTGTCTACCTTCGGCTCAGGTCATGATCCCAGGGTCCTGGTATCAAGTCTATCATCAGGCTCCCTCCTCAGCAGGGAGTCTGCTTCTCCCCCTACCTCTCCCCCTGCCCCTGCTCTCTCACACTCTCTTGCTCTCTTTCTCTAATAAATAAAATCTTTAAGAAATAAAAAATAAAATACCACTTAAAATATCACTTAATAGAGAGACAAAAGATGAAGAGAATTAACATTAAAATAAGAATGAGGGAATGATGAAAATGCAAGGAATGTAAGAGGCATTAAGAAGCCATAATTTGGGCCGCCCGGGTGGCTCAGTGGTTTGGTGCTGCCTTCAGCCCAGGGTGTGATCCTGGAGACCCTGGATCGAGTCCTGCATCGGGCTACCTGCATGGAGTCTGCTTCTCCCTCTGCCTTTGTCTGCACCCCTCTCTCTCTGGGTCTTTCATGAATAAATAAATAAAATCTTTTTTAAAAAAGTCATAATTTGGGGGTGCCTGGGAGGCTCAGTCAGTTAAGCAGCTGCCTTCAGCTCAGGTCATGATCTCTAGGTCCTGGGTTACAGTCCTGTGTGGGACTTTCTGCTCAGCAAAGAATCTGCTTCACTCTCTTGCTCTGCCTCTCCCCCCACTTGTGCAAGAGTGCTTTCTTTCTCTCCATAAGTAAATAAAATCTTTTTTTAAAAAAAGTCATGATTTGTGTTCATACATATTGGGTAGGAGGGCTACGAAGAGATTACCTCACCAAAGTCTCTAGATTATGCGACACACCTCACTAAAAGGAAATAACACAGAAGGAATGAGTCTGATGATCAAAAAAAAAAAATTTGTGTTTTAAATGACTGTGGTATATCCAGGGTAGAGTCCACAGAAGTTTATTTAAAAAAGAAAAAGAGAAAAAGACATAGATCCTGCTGAAAAGAAAGTGAGTGGCTAGAGATATACACTAGCGGTCTAAGTTGAATAAAGAATTGAAGTCATGAAGGGAAGAACACTGGAAAAAAAGTCAAAGGAAAGAAACCACTCCTTCAAAGAAGGAATGAAGAGCTGTTGGGCTAAGAGAAAATTTAGTTTTCTAAATTTTCTACATGAAAATGTAGTTTAACATTTCAAGAGTTAGAGTGGTACGTGCAATAACTACCATATGACTTTGGTAGTGAAATAGCTGGAATAAAGGAAAAAATTACTGGAGCCCGTGAGGTCAGGAAGATTCCAGGCTAATATGGATCAACCACTTGGCTATGGAAATTATTTAAAAGAACAAGGGTTGAAAGAGAAGTAAAAATAATGGCCAGGAGTAAAAGTCTTTGATGAAAATGAGGGAGTAGCCAGGAGTTCAGGAAATGGGAGCCATGCAAAGCTATATGTATGACCTAGTCAAACATCATGAGCCTCTTAGGTAGAGCTGTTTTATAAAAGGCAGGAGGATAGAGCAATGGTTTGCATGTGACAGTGGGAAAAGTAAATAATGTCGACAGAACTTCAAGGACCTTTCAGGCACATGATAGAAGAGAACAGCCAGGTTTAGAGAAGCAAATTCCAGGCAGAAGAGCCAGAGTTCTGCTGAGAGTTCAAGAGTAAAGGTCCCATGGAAAGAATGTGGAGATAGAACCAGTAGAGGGCAAGCACTCTGCAGAATGAGGATGGCAATATTTTTAAAAGTAAGCTAAAGATGGAGGCTCTTGCCTTTTACTCACATGATAAGATGAGGCTCACCTGAGAAATTATGGGGCCATTCTTCACAATGGGCATGGGATACCAGAAGCCTGATGAGGTGGTTGTCTTCATCTTACATGAATTGGTTGTTGAGGCTCTTAAAAGGAACCTGTGGTAACAAAGAGTGCATGCTCTCTGATCTCTGAGGAGCCCACAGGGAAGGAGCAGAGACAGTCTGAGAAGCAAATACCTGCTTACATGGTAGAATGATGTTATCATACTGATGGATTTCAGGAATCCTGCCCTCATCTGGTTTCTGCTACCCTTTCTTAGCAATTCCAAGTGTTCTCTACCGAATCTTTTACAATCCTCTCTTTTTTAAAAAAAGAATTATTCATGTGCATGCTACCTTGCTTGAGCAATGAGGTAGGAAGCAGGGAGGATAGAGTAGCAAGACTGGTTGTAAAAGACAACTGTTAACACACTGGCAGACATTCACTATCTTGGGTGTGAAGCTATCCAGAATGACAGCAGGAAGTGGGACAAAAATGAAAATTATGACCAGGCACAAAAGTCCTTAAGAATCTGAAGTTCAAGAGATTGTAGTTTTATGGCACTTACTGCGGGTTACTTTCATGATAATTGAGATGGTGTAGCAGCAGCTAGGACCAATTCAGGGGCTCATTTTCCTTACTGGTAAAATGAAAATTATAAAATGTACATTTTATATATGGCAAAACTGTTTGGAGAATTAGATGAGATAATATGTATAAAAATTCTTAGCATGATGCTAAACAGGTTGCAGATTCTTGAATCTGATAATGTGTAACATATATTTTTATATATAACTGTTCTCTCTACACTTCATTTTAATCCTACAGAAGGCCAGTGACTTGAAATGGGTTTTGTGGAGCCAAATATTCCACCAATTATTGCCCATCCAGTTGTCTTTTAACAATCCCCAATTAATCCTTATCTCTCTATGTATTAATTCTAAATCTTCAGTTCTCTCTGGCTAACAATTGCATCATTCATTCCAAAATTAGCATATAAATGCTAGCATATATAACACTACCCCATATGTATATATTAAAATATGTGCGCATATCATGGTAGGAAATTAATTTTCCCTCTATTACCCTAAACTCATTTTGTTGTTTATTTTCAATTTGCTTTGTTCATTGGATTTTTAAATGAATTTACTGATGTGTCACCACCATTCTAGAAAGTAAAGGCTTAAAAAAAAAATTCTCTAAAATTAAAATAAAACTTACATCAAAAGAGGTTCTATGAAGATGATTCAAAGGGATCATGTATCTGGCTAATTCAATGCGTGTCATATGGCTGGAGCTCTATATAATTATACAAATAACTTTTTTTTTTCTTTTGATATGGAGGCAGCTTAAAGAGGAAGGTAGGGTAGGAGTTTTGTATCTAAAAAACATGAGTTAATATTAGGGCTCTTCTCTTTACCAGTCATAGGACCCTCGTCAAGTTATTCAATTTCTCTAAGCCATATTCCTCCTTTCAGAACAAGGGGATAATATGGACTTCACAGGGTCACTGTAAATAAAATGAGATTATATCTGGAAAGAGTCTGGAACAGTGCATAACATACTAGAGTTGCTCAAAAAAATAATTTTATAAAACCATATAATTTTCTAAGTGCATATTTTTCAGACTTTTGCAGATTTTTATTTTACATTTAATCCCCCATAGAACAGTAAGTCAAACTTTCTATGATTAGGAGAAACTGGCATTTCCCAAAATGAGGGAAAAGACAACCTTGTCAAGGTTTTTAGGACTTAAGCCATCTCTCAAAAGCATCTGAAAGGCTTTATTATTGCTCTTGCTTTGCTCCTATTAATCAATACTGATACCTTACATCAGTATTGTAATTTTTACTTTTAAAAAATGCTTTCGGGCAGCCCCAGTGGCGCAGCAGTTTGGTGCCGCCTGTAGCCTGGGGTGTGATCCTGCAGACCCGGGATCGAGTCCCACATCGGGTTCCCTGCATGGAGCCTGCTTCTCCCTCTGCCTGTGTTTCTGCCTCTCTCTGTGTGTCAATAAATAAATAAAATCTAAAAAAAAAAAATGCTTTCAAGAAATTCATCTTACGCTATTCATATAATACTCCCTCGGTTTAATGAGGATGTACATTACCATCTCCATTCTAGAAATGAGGAACTGAGGATAAGAAACTAATTCATCAAGGTCAAACAGCTGGTAAGTGTCAGAGCTGGAATTTGAATCTTGTCTTTCCAACTCCAAGGCCCATGTTCTTTTCACACAATCAGTTGGAATGGCAAAGTCCAACTTAAAATTATATCTCAAAATTGTAATTTCATGAATTATATTAGATCATAGCTGCCTCTCACATTAGTTAATACTATTTTTAGAATGCTAATTTTCCCTATATGACACCACTAAAATAAACAGTCAATTTAATACATTTCTTTAATACAGTCATAAAGTCACAGAACATCAAAAATGGAGGAACTGTAAAAAAGCATCTAGTCCAATCTCAGGGCAAGAATTCAAACCAAGAAATGTTAAGAGATATACTCAAGATTATACTTATTAATGTCACGTCAGAGGTAACCATAGTCTCTACATTCTGGGCCATTGTCACTCTTTATACTGATCTCCTAGACAAGGACAAAAATGACACCGAATTTCTTTTGCTTCTTTATTTAAAAACTTATTTGCTCTGAATCTCTGACATAATTTTGTCTTCTAGTAAATTAAAATGAGATACTCTGGAAATCAGAAATTTTTATTTAAATTTGTTTAGCATTTTCTCTAAGCATTATTCAATGTGTAAAAAAAAAGAAACATTATTCATTTAAATGTATCACTTTTAGTCTATAAGTTCAGATTTAAGTACATACTGTATTTTAATTAGAAAGAGAAAAGTTAGAACAATTTCATGTTATTCCTGGGATTTAAAATTATTTTCTTGAAGCAAACTTCACTTTAGAAGTGAATTTTGAACACTCTGTCTTGATTTCACAAGTAATGTAAAATTTTCCCCATTATTCTGCCATCACAAATGTAGTAACTAGACACATTTGATGCTGTCATGATATGATTGTAACTAGGATTATTAATATACCAGAATCTGTTGCAACATTCCCAGTTTAACGGTTATTTTCCTTCCTTTTCACTTTTTTATCAAAGCAATAGAGCATAACCCAGACATAAAAATTCATCCTTTTTACATGCATCTTTGTAACACTAGTTCATACAATTGTCCTTTCTTCTAACAGTTATTTTCTTCAACTTGGAGAAAGCTTCTGGGACCTGACATATACCATCTCTCTTCCTTTTGGGAAATTTAAACTTTAGAATTGGCTTAACACAAACTAAAAGTTATAACCTACAAGTGTAATAATTGCCTAGGAGGTAGGGTGTACAAAGAAAAGTACTGGCTTTCACGTGAGACACATGAGGTTTTAAGCCCCAGTTCCTCCACATAATAAGCTTTGTAACCTTCAGCAGCTTTAATTTCCACATTTTTAGACTATAGATAATAAAGCCTACCTTACAGAGAAGCTGCAATTATTAAAGGATATAAAGTCCATAAATAACCTAGTTTTTAGTATGCATTCATAGTATACCTTTAAGAAATATTGAAATAAAATAATAGTAATGAAAACCTAACATACTGCCGAAGACATTCACTAAACTGGAAACATGGTGTCAGACTATGCTGAAAGTTTTTATTACTCTCTTCTAAGTTTGAAGCAAATCATTCAAAAGAAGGGAGTGAATAATCAGGGGATTTGTCTCAATTCTTTCATCATTCATCCAAAAGTTATTTAGTAAAAACCTCCAAAAAGCTAGGCATTATGCAAGATACAGAAGACACAGCAGCAAGTTCTAAGATATTTCCCTGTGAAGCTCATAAATGCATAATAAGTAGAAAAAAATAGGTTATAGAAAATTATTGTTGAGGATATCTAGGTGGGTTTCCACCAAAGAGACCCCAAGATAAGGATTTGAGTACAAGTAATATATTTAGTACCTAAGGTAAGGGAGTGGGGAAGTGAGAAAAGCCAATAAAGAATGCCTTGATGGAACGCCTGGGTGGCTCATTGGTTGAGCATCTGCCTTTGGCTCAGGGTGTGATCCCAGTCCTGGGATCAAGTCCCACATCAGGCTCCCTATGAGGAGCCTGCCTCCCCTTCTGTCTATGTCTCTGCCTCTCTCTGTGTGTCTCTCATGAATAAATAAATAAAATCATTTTTAAAAATACCTTGAATAATACCATATTGTATACTTGAAATTTGCTATGAGAGCAGATCTTAAATCTCCTCACACACACATGCACACACACCCCATGTAACTATGAGGTGATGAATGTGTTAATTAGCTTGATTATCATTTCACAATGTATATACATTTCAATCCATCATATTGTACACCTTAAATATACACAATTTTTATTTGTCAATTACATTTCAGTAAAAACAGTGGGTGAGATTCAACCTCCCCCACGAATGCCTCAGTGGGTTACCATGTGGGAAACTGGAGCTGAATCTCACTGTCAACCCTCAGAGAGACAGTGTAGCACATATTATTGAGCTGTTCCATCAATAGGGGAGAAAGCTGGTCTACCAAATCCAGCCCTAAAGGCTGAGGGTTACTTCTCAGGGCAATAACTGTAGTACTTCCAGCCCACCCCACCCACAACCCCAGCAAACACTTGTAGTCTGAATAAAGATTTCTAAAGAGGGACACAAACATTTGAAGCAGTAAGCTATATCTGCATGTACAGGAAACTATCCACAAAGATGCAGATTTCTAAGGTAGGCTTAGAAGATATGGGTGGGGTCCAACTGCATTTTCTATAAATGGGTTGCCATTGAAAATAGGGTGGTATACAAGGTCCTTTCTGAGAGATAGCAATATGATGAGACAAAAAAAAGTAAGGAAGTGAGACATGCAAACATCTAGGTATAGAGCATTCTAAGCAAAGGGAAAACAAATTACAAATTAAAATACCATAAGCCAGAAGCAAGCTTGACAAGTTCAAGAAAGCATGGGAGTAAATGATCAAGAAGAAAGTGCTAAGAGGTAGAGATCAAAGATAATCTGCCAAGAGCCAGTCATACAGAGCCCTGTAAACCATAATAGAGTTTGCACTTTAATCTAGATGAAACAAAAATCCACTGGAGGAGTATTAAGAAATGATGTAAATCAATTTACAGTTTAACTTTAGTTCAAAGTCCATTGGAAAATGGACTACGAGGGGAAATAAGAGTGTAAGGAAGGAGACTAGTCAGGAGGTTAACACAATATTCTAGAAGGAGAATTTAGTATCAGTGGAAATGGTGAGAAGGGAACAGATTTGGGATATACTTCACATAGTAGAGCCAAGAGATCTTTCTAATGAAAGAGAAGAGTCAGAGTTCTAGGACTAAAAAATAATCATAAAACTAAAAGCCAAAGGAAGAATTTTTTGGTTACTGAGAAACCGAAGAAGTAACTCTCATTTTTGATTGAAGCTCTGTAACTGCCTATATCAAGCCCTACTGAAAAAAAAAAAGTGGGAGAGGGGGATCCCTGGGTGGCGCAGCGGTCTGGCGCCTGCCTTTGGCCCAGGGCGCGATCCTGGAGACCCGAGATCGAATCCCATGTCGGGCTCCCGGTGCATGGAGCCTGCTTCTCCTCTGCCTATGTCTCTGCCTCTCTCTCTCTCCCTCTGTATGACTATCATAAATAAATAATAAAAAAAAATAAAGTGCTGATGCTTTAAAAAAAAAAAGTGGGAGAGGAAATATAAATGGCAGATTCACATCACAGTGAGGTAGCTGTCTCTCCAGATCATTGGGGAAAAAAAGGATTACATTACAGGCTAAAGCATGAGAACCTGAAGATTAACAAGACCACGAAGTATCCATTTCCAGTAAGTACCAAGGAAGAATTAGGGACAGAAGTGGTCTGCCCTGAAGGAGAGGAATGGGTTATCATTGACATTAATTAGAATTGCTGGCCCATAGCGATCATAAAAAGCAGACAATTTTCAATCAGTTTTATTATTGTTTATGCATATTCTTACAATGTGTGCATTTATTCCCGCATCAGGGATGGATCATTCATATCAATTCTTGGTAGCCACTGCCAGGGCCCAGAAAATGAAATGACTATAATTAAGATGATAATATTAGCAAATCATTATTAAACAATAATTAGATGCTAAGAGCTTTAGCTGTTTTACATTTTTATAAACAATATAAATGTTTAATACATTAATTAATAACATAATAATATTATAATAATACTAAGTAGTAGACCCTGTTACTATTCCCATTTCACAAATTAGAAAGCCAAGGTTAGTAGAATTTAAGAAAAATGATCGAGTTCAGGGCACCTAGGTGGGTCAGTGGGTTAAGCATCTGCCTTCGGCTCAGATCATAATCCCAGGGTCCTGGAATCGAGCCCCATGTTGGGCTCCCTGCTCAGTAGGGAGTCTGCTTCTCCCTCTCCCTCTGCTTGCACCCTCTGCTCATTCTATCACTCTCCCTCTCAAATAAATAAATAAAATCTTTGAAGAAGAAGAAGAAAAGAAGGAAGAAGAAGAAGAAGAAGAAGAAGAAGAAGAAGAAGAAGAAGAAGAAGAAGAAGAAGAAGAAGAAGAAGGAGGAGGAGGAGGAGGAGGAGAAAAAAGAAGGAGGAGGAGGAGGAGGAGGAGGAGGGGGAGGAGGAGGAGGAGAAGGAGGAGAAGAAGAAAAGAAACTTGATCAAGTTCACACAATTGTTAAATGGCCAGGCCAAAGATTCAAACCCCTGTCTGACTAACTCCAAAACACAAGATCTTAATTTTTCACTATTCATTTAATTTCGAATAATGCAGCATATTTTAACATTTTTAGATTAAAAATTCAATTTTAACATTCCACAAGCAAAAAAAAAAAAACATTCCGCAAGCAAGTCCAATGATGCGGTTATGTTTAATGTTGCTGAGGCATGAATTTAATCACATATGCTGAGGGTCTTGGAAGTGAGACATCACTGTGCTTGTGAGAGTGAGCATGATCTCATCCAGTGCCCCCTCTCAAGGAGAGAATGGCCATTCTCACTCATCATGGTTAATAAATAAGTTGTGAGAGGGGTTGCCAACTTTTGGCTCTTTGTGAAGGAAAAAAAATAGACTCAAAGAAGACAATTATTTATGCTATTGACAAGATTAAAAAGGAGTTAAAATATCTAAGTAATAGTTTACCAGAAAATGGAAATTTTAAGTAATTTAAACTATATACAATGTTACATGTAGTAGTGTTCACATCTAGGGCAGACACAATCATAGTTAGGAAATTTAGAGATATAAAGTAATTTATCCAAGGCTACAGAGCTGTGAAAAACAGCACTATATACACTCTGCTATATTTCCTCAAAAATGATCATTATATGGTCTCATTCATTTGGGGAATATAAAAAATAGTGAAAGGGATTAAAGGGGAAAGGAAGGAAAATGAGTGGGAAAAACCAGAGAGGGTGACAGAACATGAAAGACTCCTAACTCTGGGAAACGAACAAGGGGTGGTGGAAAGGGAGGTGGGTGGGGGGTTGGGGTGACTGGGTAATGGGCACTGAGTGGGGCACTTGACGGAATGAGCACGGGGTGATATACTATATGTTGGCAAATCAAACTTCAATAAATAAATATACATATTTTTTAAATGATCAAGGGAGTTAAATTGGTATCCTGGCAGCATTCCTTCTACAAACTGTAGAGGCATCTTCCTCCCAACCCCAGCCATATTCCTGTACCTCCTCCATAGATGGAATAGCTAATGTAATTGTTCAAAGTCCTAGAAACCATCAAAGGCCACTGTATGTTAATAAAGCAGCAAGCTGGCACTGGACTGCTTTCTATATTTATATGGTTAAAAAGCATAGGCAGGGTCTAGCCTCTCAGGATTCTGGTTTTTTCTTTCACTTCCTCCACATATTCAGTAGATTAGCTAAGTTTAGCCAAGTCTACACCACTCCTAAGGCCATGCAGCTAGCCAGAGAGGTAATAAAAGCCTTGCTTAGGTCTCATGCCTGAGCCTCAACTCCCTACCTAACCTCTAGCAGAGGTTTATATTAGGGAATCAGGTACTTACACAGCTAATGACAAAGTGGTACTTTACTTCTCAATCTGCTATTGTCCCCTGTGTATAGAGCCCCTTGGAAGACTCACAGGAGAAGGAACAACTGGCAGTGCAGGATTCATGACATAATACCATCAACATCCACCCCAAATTATAAAGCCAAGTGACAGGCTGTTTTCCAAGTTACTACCAAATGCCATATGTTACTTAGTGATAATTACTGCTTATGATAAAACCCAACAGAAACAATGATAATTACATGGTGAGGCAACCGTGTTATCTCTCATGCACCTGGAATATAATGCCTGTCATCACAGTGGCGACAAGAGGGATTAGGCTTCCCTCTGCTCCAATGCTCTCATGGTGAGATTTTCCTCTACTGGATAAAAAGATTTGTTGTCATTTTAATAATATAGCATTATGGGCTTTTGAAGTTCTGAAGGTTGATGCTAGGCATTTTTATTCATCCTTTGATTTTAAAAAAGACTAGAGGCATTTTTCCCACGTCGAACATATGGAAACACAAAACTGGTGGCACAAGAGGACCCTTTCTGTACAATCCAAGTTAGGAGATACACTAGGTACATACGTAGGCTATAGACTTCAAATCTGGGCTCTGTCACCTGCTAGCTGTAAGACCTTGGACAGATAGCTAGTAAGCTTGTCTTCTCACTTCTCCAAGTCTCATTCCTTAGTTATAAAATAGACATAATAACAACTATCTTACAGGATGGCTGTGAAGATTAAATAAGATTATGCTTCACACAAAGCCTAACATTGAGGGGATGCTCACAAATATTATTTTATTGCTCTGACAGGTTTGCTCCAGATCTTAGAGGAGACCTTCTTCTCCCCTTCTTTACTTCAGAATATTTTTCTTAATTTTTACAAATTCTCAATAGCCAAAAGGTCAAGCTATTAGGTAAAGGGAAAGAGGACAAGAAGTCACTTCTTCTGCTTCTATAAAAGACCTTTGACCTGAACTCAGCTGATGAAGATTCCTCATGGTTCTGTATAGTTCAGGTCAACTCACTAGGAGAAATATGTATTGCAACTTGGAACCAAACTTCAGCACATAATTATAAGTATCCCCACCATCAAGCATTCATTTATGGCACCTCATAGCCCTGAACAGGGGATCTGGGATCTCAGGAAATTGACATCTTGAATTATTAGATAATTATTATTAGATAATAATTCAATTATTATAATAATAATAACCAACACAATTCTTTGATTTAAACGCTGTTATAAGACTGAAAGTTGAACATGATGATCCTCCTTTCAGAGGAAGGAAGAATCAGAGACTCAGAGAAGTTGTTACATATCAAAGGCCACACCTTCAGAAAGTTGAGAATCCAATCCAAGTCTTCTGTCTACAGACCCAAGTCTTTCCCTGGCTGCTCATTTCTATAAGACTCACATCAATGAGGTTGATGTGCTGACCAGGCAAAAAAGGTTTAGGTCATTTTCAATAAAAGTAATTTCATTGATCCCTGACAAAGCTATTCTAATTCAGCAGGTTTATTTTTAATGATCATAAACAAAAAGCTTACATTATCTTTTAAGTAAATAAAATGGGTTTTAACACTTTTGAGCTAAAACATAAAAAACAGCATTTTGCTCAAATATTTACATCTATATTTGTACCAGAAAGCCTATTTATGAGCCTAATGAGAGCAGCAGGGCTCAGTGACAGAAGCAGCATAATTGGCCTCCTGTTCCCTTTTTTATGGGTTTCCACTTCCCTACCATCCAGCCAGAGTCCATTTCTCCTCCTCCCAGGAGAAAAAGTGAGTGATGAGCATTTCAACAAACCCTTTCACATTTTTGCTGCTTCTCTGGGCATTTCCTACCACTTTTATAGGTTATGCACCATTGAAATCAGTAGCCCTATAGAAATATGGTCAAGGAAATTTGATGTTTGCTCAAAAGTGGACTTGATTTATCAAGCTAATAAGTATAAATAGAATTACACAATTCTGGAAATATCCTTAGGTACAATATGAATGGTTTTAAAAAGCAATATAATTTTCATTTCCAACCTTTTCCGAAGCCCCTCTCCCCTTCAAGAGCCAGCTCCCTGACATCTGCTTTGTAAAGCCCCTGCTGACTACCTGATCAAAGGGACCACCCTCCATCTAGTAGAGAGTCTTCCTGCTTCCTTATCTTATGGGGGGCCAGATTTTGATAATTTACCTGGACACAGTTAAGTGCCCAAAAAATATATATTGAAAATATACATACAAGAATAAACATAGTAGGGAAAAAATGAGATTGATGTGTATCTAGCAAATTTGCTAAAATGCCAAGACTGGACACCTGGGATTCAAGCTCTGACTTTGTACTCATTGAGGTCTAGAACTTCCTAAGTTTTTATAACATTTCATTCATACACTACTCCAAGCAAACATGTATTAAGTATGCAGTCTGTAACAGGCTCTGTGGCAAGGCTCAAGAACACAGAATAAAGAAATAAAGGGGCACAGTATCCAACATTGGTGTTCATAGTTTAGGGACGGGCAAGGGGGTGGTGAGGCAGGACGGTGGACAGCAATGGTGAAGAAGAAATGTAAATAAACATGACTATTTGATAAGGGCTACACAGAATGATTTGTAAGATGCTATAGAATTACAAAGAAAGAATTTCACACTCCATGGGGAGGCCAAAACAGACTTTTTCACCGAGGAAGGGAAACTGGCCCAAAAGAATGAGTAGTGTTTTTAATGCAGACACGGAAAAGAAAGACACTCCTGGCATAGGGTACTCCATAAGCAAAGAAAGAGTGGCATTTTAGATACATAGAATGCTGTACTTTAGTATGACTTCAGCATGTGAGGAAGGGCAAGAAGGAAGACTAGAGAAACAGGCAGGAAGCAAATCATGGGAGGGCTTGTTTATCATCTAGAAATCAGAACACAGTGAAGAGCCACAGAAAGCATTCAATGGTGTTTACCAATCATGAGTGAATTAGAATACATGTCTATGCTTCCATGTGTCTTCAGATCTTCCTCAGAAGAGAGTCATTCCAAAAAGGGCAATCAGAGAAGACTAATGAGGAAGAGTCACCGATTAGGCAGTATAAGTCATGCAGCTCAGGGAAGAGCTTGGCCTTTGAAAGGCAAAAAGAAGGTGTGGAGCCAGATCCTGGAAATAACAATACAAATGAGGAGGGCTGGAGCACTGAGACTGTAGCAATCAGAGAGAGAAGCAGCATATAAGGATGGAAATAGAGGAAGCCTGGAGCCAAGGACAGAAGCAACAAAAATGACTTCCTCCTTTAAGAGCCCACTTCCTATGGTGTCTCAGCCAAGGTTTCTAAAACTGTGACCCACAACAGGGCACTGCTATCTACCACCTGGGAACAAACAAAAAAATATGTCAGAAACTGGGAAGGGATCATTGTAGCTCATGGGCAGGTTATCCATGGCACAGTTCAAGCCTGAATCTGTTTTGTAATTCATGTCTCAGTTCAAATGTCGCCTCCTCACTGACCCTTCTGTCTCTAAAACAGCCCCTCCTCCTCATATATAAGTCACTCACCAGGGATTTGTCATTGTCCTCACAGCTCTCAGCAGTCTCTGAAATTATGTGGTTTATTTATTTACTTCTGTATTTTCAGTTTCTCCCCATTAAAACAGTGGCCACATCTGTTGTCTGTTCCTAGGAGAAGATCTGAGGAAGTACATAAACATTGTGTTCACTGTTAAGCACTATGTAAAAGTTAGTTACTGCTATCTATATATTTAGTAAGTTTTTATTTATCCAGCTTTCTTCTTGTTTCTTTTCAATATTTCTTCTACTACATTTTGGCTTACAAAAATATATCTTCCATCCAAAGCTGGCATAAATATACTATTCCACTCCCAGATTTTTCCAAGCTCGAAATATTTAACTCTCTTATCCCTCTGAAAATTATCTTAGTGTAGAGGATAAGGAATGCAATCAAGTTAATATATTTCATATATTGGCATCCAACTACCCACTAGTATATCCAATAATCATTTCTTTTCTCATTATTATAACACTTTGGTTAAATCTTCAGGCCCTAAATGTATTCAGTCTTTCTTTAAAAAGTATTTTTAAACATCTACTAAACTAATTTAAATCTCTTTCTGAATTCATCAAATTTTCAATTCTGTATCATGTAGCTTTGACAGTCACTTTCTAAAATGCCTTAAAATCTTATATAGCAATGACACTGTCATTGCCTTTAAAGAAAAAGCTTTTAGTACTCTTACCCACCATTACATAAAGATTTATATTTAAAAAAATCTTAAGATCTGGAATATTCTGCAAAAGTATAAATTACACCATAAATAAAATGAAGTAGAAGAAGTAGCAGAAAGAGGAATTAAGAAAACAATCCCATTTACAATTGCACCAAAAATAACAAAATACCTAGGAACAAACTTAAGGAGGTGAATAACCTGTACTCCAAAAACTATAAAAAGGTGATGACAGAAACTGAAGACAACACAAAGAGAAAAATATTCCATACTCATGAACGGCAAGAATATTGTTAAAATGTCCACATAACCCAAAGCAATCTACAGATTTAAGGCAATCTCTACCAAAATACAAACATTTTTCACAGAATGAGAACAAATAATCCTAAAATTTGTATGAAACCACAAAAGATTCTGACTAGCCAAGAATATTGAAAAAGAAGAAAACAACAGGAAGTATTACAATCCCAGATTTCAAGATATACCACAAAACTGTAGGAATCAAAATAGTATGATACTGGCACAAAAATAGACACATAGATCAATAGAACAGAATAGAAAACTCAGAAATAAACCTACAATTATATGGTCAATTGATCTATGACAAAGGAGATTAAAATATCCAATGGGAAAAAGAGCATTTTCAATAAGTGATGTTGAGAAATCTGGACAGCTACATGAGAAAGAATAAAACTGGACAACTTTATTATAGTTTCTTACACAAAAATAAACTCAAAATGGATTAAAGGCCTAAATGTGAGACCTGAAACTGTATAATTCCTCAAAGAAAATATTGGCAGTAATTTCTTTGACTTTGGCCATGGAAACATTTTTCTAGATATGTCTCCTGAGGCAAGGGAAACAAAAGCAAAAATCAAACTATTGGTACTACACTACATCAAAATAAAACCTTTTGCACAGCAAAGGAAACCATCAACAAAACAAAAAGGCAATTCACCAAACAGGAGCAGATATTTGCAAATGACATACCCAATGAGGGGTTAATATCCAAAATATACAAAGAATGTATACATTTTGATACCAAAATCACAAATAATCCAATTACAAATGGGCAGAAGGGTGCCCAGCTGGCTCAATCAGTATAGCATGCAACTCTTAATCTTGAGGTCATGAGTTTGAGCCCCGTATGTGGTGCAGTTTACTTAAAATTAAAAAAAAAAAAAATGGGCAGAAGACATGAGCAGACATTTCTCCAAAGAAGATTTCCAGATGGCCAACACACTCTTGAAAAGATGCTCAACATCACTCATCATCAGGGAAATGCAAATCAAAACTATGATGAGCTATCACCTTATATCTGTCCTAACGACTAAAATTAAAAACACAAGAAACAACAAATGTTGGCAAGGATGTGGAGAAGAAGGAACCCTCCTGCATGGGAATGCAAACTAGTACAGCCACTGTGGGAAAAAAAAATATTGAGATTCTTCAAAAAATTAACAATTTCCATATGATCTAGCAATTCCATTTCTGGGAACTTACCCAAAGAATGAAAAACACTAATTTGGAAAGATACATCCACGCCTATGTTTATTGCAGCATTATTTACAATAGTGAACATATAGAAGTAATCCAAGTGTCCACGAATAGATGAGTGGATAAACAAGTGATACCTACATGCACGCACAAAATGGAATGCTACTCAGCAATAAAAAAAATAATGAAATCTTGCCATTTAAAACAACATGAATGAATATAGAGGCTATAATGCTAAAAGAAATAAGTCAAAGACAAACATCATATGATTTCACTCATATGTGGAACTTAAAAAACAAAACAAATTAAAAAGAGACAAACTAAGAAACAGACTCTTAACTCTGTTAAGAGAACAGAGAACAGACTGATGGTTGCAGGGGTGGGGGAGGAGATGTTTAAAATAGGTGAAGAGGATCAAGAGTATGCTTATCTTGATGAGCACGGAGTAATGTATTGAATTGTTTAATCACTATATTGCACACTTGATAATATAACACTATGTTAATTATACTTGAATTTTAAAAATATTTTTAAAATTTAAGAAAAATAAAATATAAATGAACTAGGAGATAGTACCACCTTTATAATACTCGGTATAACCTGTCAGGAAGAAGGCGTAGCTCTCCTTTTATTCATAACTTTGTTTTTCCCATTGAGGCTACATAATTTCTTTTTATGAAAAAAAAACGTGTTTTAGAAAAAAAAAACATTAAGTATAAATATAGAAATAATAGGCAACATGAGGGATGGAAGCATTGACCAGTTTTATGAAAAGTATTTTTTTTTCAGCAATCCCCAAGCTCTACATTAATAGAATATAAGCAGGAATGCAATCGATTTCTGCAGATTTGTTGTAAATCTTGTATCTCCTTATTGTTATCAATAATTTTAGTTGAATATTTAGAGATATAACCAAATGAATGACTCATTCATTTCCTATTGTCATTTCTTTCAATCACTGAAAATGCTTTGTTGATTGCCAAGTGTGTGCTGCACACATTGGATACATGCTATTCTCTGCTACACACAAAAGCTATTCTCTTGCTTTTTGTTCAGGACCTAAAAGCAAGCCAGTGATTGAAGGCATAGGATAGTAAGGAGAGTTTGTTGCTAAGGATAGGATGTAATGTATTTTCTTTTTTTTTTAAGATTTTATTTATTTATTCATGAGAGACACAGAGAGAGGCAGAGACATAGGCAGAGGGAGAAGCAGGCTCCCTGTGGGGAGCCTGATGTGGGGACTTGATTCCAGGATCCTGGGATCATGACCTGAACCAAAGGCAGATGCTCAACTGCTAAGCCATCCAGGCATTCCAGGATATAATGTATTTTCTATAGGAAAGAGACTACCAGCATCTTGGACAAGCATCTGCAGGAAAAAGAGAACCAGATATTGTAATACCAGTTAATTTATTATGCAAACTAGGTGGGTTCTGAGGGACACTCAGGTCACTGCAGCAGTGACCTGCAGTGGAGCCTCTGGTGGGCCGCCCAGATATCCCTTCAAGACCACGGCACTCATCTTCCCAGTTGCTGGGAGCCTTGACTGCTGACAGCTCACTAGGGAGTCCTTCCAAGAAATGAGCTGCCTCACCCAAGGCTGTTCTCCTCCCTCCCTCCCTCCCTGGTCACACACCTGCCCACATGGATGACTGAATAATGCAGGGCGCAAAAGCTGCTAAGTGACTCAATCCTGCTTTCTCACTCCCTTCCGTGTAGGGAGTGATATTGTCAAATCTCTATCACAGTCTCTTTCTCAAGAATCTGACCTATCTTTGCTGTGCATTTCTTTTGCTTCTTTTTTAATTCATTTTTTTTTTCAGGAGGTTGGGTTGGCTTTTGGTTTTGGTTTGTTTTGCTTTTGATCTCACCCTCAGGTACCAAAGCTAGGCTCTTTGCTATCATTATACTTCTTTATTCCCAACACCTAAAACAGTACTTGGCACACACCTGGGCTTAGTGAATATTTCCTGAGTAAACAAAGAGAATTCCGAGTCTTCCTTGCTCTTTCCAGGTACTCCTAAGGCTGGACCGTTGCCCCTGAGCCCCAGAAGCAGATGAGATGTGCTCCTAACAGACTCCTGTGCAGGTCTCTGAACACTGCCTGGTTCCTGGATTCCCACTGCTTGTAGAACTTTCATTATTTCCTTTTTGATCTCCCCACTGCTGACACTTGCCTGAACCTAAAGTTGGTACCCTTCTCTCCAATTACCTTCTTTTCCTTCTTGCCTGTACTCTACTTCATCACCTAGAATTGATTTCTTCCCAAACTTACACCCACCTCCAGTACATGACTGAGACAAAATTCAGACCCAAAGACATTTGATTTCAAAATTATATTCTGCCCACTTAACCATGCTGCCATTGAAAACATGGCAATTACAGCTATGCTTACAACAAATATTTGTATGCCACTTTACAGTTTACAAAGAACTGATATTTCACAGCTAAGTCAATACTTAATAACATCAATTACCTCACATATGACCTTTGTTGTCACTGTAGCCACATCTACCCTTCCTAGAAATATCTGACCTGTCAGAAAGCTCTTCTAACCACAAATTTACTTTAAGACAAATATAATTAAATTCAGAAATCATAAACAACAATAATCAAGTTGGTAGTGTCACAGAGACCCCAAAATTCCCCACGCTGCCTGAATCTCCATCCATAGTGGCCCATCACTTCACTCAGAAGGCTGAGATAGGAGCATCCTGGGTCATTCTCCCCAGAGCCTCAGTTTAAGGTACCATCTAGATTCCTCCTCCCACACATCTGCTTGCTTAGTGTCTGTGACATGGCCTCAGCTGTACACAGGGCTCCCTGGGTCATTTTAAAATCTGCTGTTCCTCCTTTGCATCCTCCTTGTAAAAGAAACAGGAAGTAACTGCAGGCTTTCTCCCTTCTGAGGCCACCCTGTTGGTAGCTCATTAGAAGCATCTTCTTCCACAGCTGTTCCTCTTCTCTAGATAGTCATCTCAGGCTTCCTTTGACATGGCATTTCCTAATAAGATTTTCAGCCTCTCCACCCATAACTCTGAGTTACAGCCATGGTAAACTACATTCAGTGCTCAGTAATATCCTCCAAAGTGGTTGGTACAGGGATTATTACCATGCTGATCAGCATTTGAGCAAAGAGAAAACTAAGTCAGTGATTTACCCAAATTCACAATTTCATTAAGTGATGGAACGAGGACCTGATTCTAGATTTTCTAGCTCCAAATCTTTTGGCCCGGCCACTGTACCATCTTGACATAAATTGCAACATCAACAGCCATAAAACCTGCTTGTTTTTTTTTTTTTAAACCTGCTTGTTATGTGCTAAACAGTGGCCTAAGCTGCTACCACACACTAGCTCACGTGGCCCTTAAGACAATCCTATTTTCATGGAAGAGGTAAATGATACTATCCACATTGAACTCAAAGGAACTGAGGTTGAGAGGTTGTATGCAATATGCAGTCTCATCACACAAGCAGGGTACGGTGGAGCTGAGATGTGACTCAATCCTAAGTGATGGCTCCACCGTGCTGCAAAATTTAGCTGTTATTCTAACAGAAGTCATTCCTATTTGTTGGTTTTATTTGTGACATTATGTCCACAGGATACACTGTCCAGAGCCACCATGATTCATGTGGTACCTGTCACCTGTGCTCACCTGCCATTTTATAAAATTTTATAAATTTATAAAAACACATTTACTCCTCTATTCATCTGTGTTTTCTCAAGTAATTTTGACACATTTATTTCAGACAAACTCTTCCTTGAAAATTCTCTTACAGACACCAGAAACATAGGCCATTCTCCATATCTTCAGTCAGTAACATGTGAAAAAGAGGAAAGGAACTAGTATTTGTTGAATGTTCACCTTGTATCACCCATTATATGTACCTCCTGGAGTATAAGCAACAACTCTCTACCAATAGGTATCATAAACCCGTTTTACAGATGAAGAAATAAGATTCAAAAAAAGGTAACTTCCTCAGCATCACACAACCTCCAAGTGGCAAAGAATTCATTTTCAGATCTGCCTTATTCCAAAGTAGAATACTTTTCCCCACCACTTGCATGCAAGCTAATACACAATATACTGTGGAGAGAGAGCAGAGAATTACCTTTTTAAGCAATAATACAAAATTTCCAGGGATCCCTGGGTGGCGCAGCGGTTTGGCGCCTGCCTTTGGCCCAGGGCGTGATCCCGGAGACCCGGGATCGAATCCCACATCGGGCTCCCGGTACATGGAGCCTGCTTCTCCCTCTGCCTGTGTCTCTGCCTCCCTCTCTCTCTCTCTGTAACTATCATAAATAAATAAAAAAAATTAAAAAAAAAAATTTCCAGACTAAGCCTTTTGCCTTTCATCAGTATTTGCATTCCTCAACCCCCCTCCCCACCATGACCTCACAGGACCACTTGGACATTCTTCTCCATGAAGCAGAGGCATTTTGAATATTAATAATATAAAAACCAAAATACACATAACTCCAAAGCACCAAAAAGCAGACATTAGAATTCATCTAATTTGTTAGAAAGACTATTTGTTACCTTGTGCTGAGAAAATCATGTTTACTGTGTATATTGCTGGGGGCGAACTAAGAAGATTTCAGAGTTAATTTCCCCTCATAAATAACACATGCCTCAGCCAAAAGTACACAGGCCTCTGCCTCCGGACTTCATCTTCGGGCTACTGACGCCATCTATCGGCCTGTGCTGCCTGCAGCGGTGCCCGCAGTTGGGAACAGCATGCACTGAACGTCCCAACACTGCCTGGACGGGTGTGTCTGTGGCTCTCTGGACCAGAAGAGAATGAAGCTTAATGTTACAAAAGATGTCCTTTAAAAGGATTCATTTCAAAAGGATGCTCTTGTTTTTCTTCAAAAAGGATGGCTTTTTCCTAACAGAGTGGCTGGAAGATGGGAAGAAGACCTCCCCCATTGAGGACAAGCACAATGGAGATGTGATAAAACTATGAGCCAGAAAGGAATACTTTGGCTGAAACAGCCCATGAAATTAATAAGAGAGGAACAAGAATGCAGCGTTCTGCAGTGCAGCCAGCACAAACTAGTTAAATCCCGATGGAAAGCCTGAGTATGTGAGGAGTTTTCACATCTTCAGGGCTCTCAACCTGGTCCCTAGAGGAACTTCAGGGGCCCTCTGAAATTTGATGCAAAATGGCTTTCATGTGCTTTTCTTCATGGCAGATTTATAGAGTTCGCTCGTTTAATCAAAGTTTCCACACACTAAAGGCTTGAAAACCACTGGCGCAGTTACCTCAGAAGACAAAATCTTGTCAGCCAAGAGTATGAGTTTTGGAGTTATATAGGGTAAGCGTAAGTCCCTTCTGCCGCTGTTCAGCTGCATGACCCTGAACATGTACACACAGACACATTTAAGTTCTCTGCCTTGATTTCCCCATTTTAGAGATGCAGATTAATTGTACCTGGGAGAAAGGAAATGACTTGCCACAGGTCAGATACCAGGGAGTGCTGGAGCCAGAGCTCTAACCATGTTTGGCTTCCCAAGCCTAGCAACTGTTTCATTAGTTTCCCTTCTCTTCACTAAAAAACCTATCCTGCCTGACCCACCATCAACACTGAGGATAGCTGGTCCTTAAAGAGAGCCAGCTTCATGAGCTTGCAACCTGTGCAGCTATGCAGGGATCTGTGCCCAGAAGAGTCCCTGCACTTGCGGTTTGATGCTCTGTAGTCATCATCTTGAAATTAATAATCTTGTCTTTGAATTCTTGCTCTGTAAGTGAGGTCTGATGGGACGCATGAGGGAGGGGAGGGACTTGGAGCTTCAGCTCACAATTGATCTTACTTCTTGCAACCTCCTCATCTCCCCCACTGGATTCTCAGCCTCCTCTGTCATGTCCTCTCATTGCCAATTCAGCACCCTAGCCATCTTCCCCAATTTCCCTCCCCAGCTGGCTGCCAGCAGACTCCACTCAAGGCAAAAAACAAGAGGTCTCAAGGCCCTGTTCTTCTATCTCCTCCCTCTAGTTTCCTCAAAGGGCCTGGGAGCAGGCGGGGGGGGGGGGGGGGCGGTGAGCAGTGGACACAAGTAGGGGATGATCTGAGAATAGGGCAAGGCAGTGTCCATCCCTACCACAGGATAACAGTGGGCAATTCAATGGGGGCCTCTCATCTACCCCCAATCCCAGCATGAGGCACATCTCTACACAGAGGGTGCAAATTGCTGCAGGTTGCTCTTTGCCTTGGAAGATTAGGACAGGGAACCCACAGCAAGAGGAAATTGACCACTCCACCCTGCTAGAGCCTCACATTTCTATTTTGCACTTGAGCCCCAGGAAATTATTATGTAGCTGACCTTGTCCTTAAAGAAAAATATATGTATATTTTAATATTGAGAAATAAATGCTAATAAGCTGCTATTATTTGAACTCATGCTTTTAACTTTCTCCTGTTAAATCCTCTGTCTGCTGGCATTAGCGCTCTGGCCTCATATTTATTTTGGCATGAAAGTGCAAACAAACAAAAATTCAATTGTATCAAAAAAGAGACTATATATAACACTACACTAAAGATGTCCTATCATATGGAACCATATGGTATTTCTATTTTAAAAACTAAGGCGGGGGGAAATGGGCCAGTTGGGATAACTCTAATATTTTCCCTTGTCCTTACTGACTCTTATATGCTACAGCTCTGTTCTGATAGCACTGACAGGAAGGTCTGCTGGGGATTAGTCCATTTTATAGACTAAGCAGCTAAAAGGCTTTCTTTCTTTCTTTTTCCTACTTTTTCTTAAGGAAATAGTCTGCAAGCTCTATTTTCTGGTCCCAGCCAGAATGCTCAATCCATGGTATTTATAAAATAACATGCATCCATTCAAATCTCAGGGAAATTCAAAGACTCACCCACTTTCTCTCATCTTTCTTCCACTTTCTCAGTGCCCATGAGTGGACTTGTACAGGCAAAATTAGAAGTAGGAGGAGTAATTCTGATGGCCTATTCTCCCAATTTCAAATCAATCTATTCTACCTCAGGCCTTCAACCACATTATCACTTGGGTGAACACTTTAAAGAAACTATCATCTCACTCCTTTAGGTCTCCAGTGTTTGGAGACCACTAAAAGAACCTATTCTTCCCCTGCATTTAGGAGTCCTGAAACAACTTACCAAAAGGCAAGCAGAAGATAGAAGAAATCATTAATTGCACTAACAAACACACATAATACATAGGAGCTCGGCAAGGTCACAGTCCAAACCCAACTCAAAGAGAAAAGCTTTCACAAAAAAACAACATAAAAAATCTGCCGATTTTGTATACCTCCCAAATCCATGGAACAAAGGGTTAAGAAGAGAGATTTCCAATCCCATCCTTTCAATATCAGAGATATTTAACACTTTGCCTTTAATTCTGATAAACTTTAATTATCTAATTCAGAGGAACCTAGTGCCTTAGTAGGAATATTAGAGATAACACAGGCTCATTAGAGCATTTAGCTGGAATAGGAGGCAGGCGAATAGAAGCTTCTTGCAGAGGTCTGGCAAGCTAGCCAGCAGACATGTAGGAGACAAAGACAGGATAGAATGGTGAGGAACAGCAAGGGTTTCATCGGGGACTCCAGCCTGCTGGGGACACCCCAAGGGAAAGCTCTTCAGTAGTTCTATTACAGTGCTTATCATACTTGATTAGACTCACATGCTTAATTGTCTATCAACCCTACTAGACTGTGAATTCCTCTAGGGCAAAGACTGCTTAGTTCTTTATGCCTCAATGCCCACAATAAGTATAAAGTCTCTACCCCAAATTGTTGGTTTGGGGTGCAAAAGGCTTGAGAATACACATCTTTAATTGAAATCTGGACCACTGCATTTTCTTAAGATCAGTTCCTCATGGAGAATCATGATCAGTCATAGTATTCTTTTCCCTTCATTCAGTTACCCAACTGCCAGTCCTAAGGACAGCAACAATGTATTGATCCTGGTTGTGAGACTACTCCACACCTTAGTCTTCCTCCCCTGCTCAACACTGTATTATCATTAGGACTAGCCCCGTATTACCAAATTCTAGCACCCTCTGACCAGAAGAGAGAAAGACTTATGACCTTTAATTGGAACTTAGGAGCTTCAACCAATTCAACAGACCCATCCAAGCGCATCCTCTGTCACCTGGAGCCTTGTCAAAACCTGACTAACAAGCCAGTATATTTCATCGTCCATCAGTCTCCACCACTTCATTCCACCTGAGACAGCCTATTTTGAAGAACAGGACGAATGAGCCTTCAGCGTGTAGCTCCCTCTTCCCCACGATTTCTGTCAGAAATACCAATATAGACCAACTGTCCAATTTTCCATGATCCACACCACAATTGGGGAACATTCTACCTGCCATCTGTCACTTTTTTTCCGTCAGATTTTTCACAAGGCAAAGGAAACTGATTGTGTTTTTACATATAAATTAAATTGATACCAGTAATAAAACACCTGACCGAGTTGTGCGAGTTAATAAATGCAGCCTGTTCAGGATAACTACGTCTGCACAAGATGGAGTGGCAGTAATCTATCAGGGATGGCAGGCCCTGCTGCCTGCCTGCTCCTAACTTGAAGCTGATCTCAGTAGCCCATGGAGTGTCTATTTTTCTCTCTGTCCTATCCATCCATTTTCTTTGGAGTATGAATGTTGTGGGGCTGCAAAATCATGTAGAGAGACTGTCCTCAGCCAGGCAGTGAAGTGCAATGAGAAGAGCACTCACTCTGGGCCAGGCAGACTTGAGTAAAGATCTCCACAGTTCCTAATAGTAGAGTACACTCAGATTATTCACTAGGTTTCTCCAAGCCTCACCTTTCTCAAAATGTAATATTGCAATACTGCCTTTAAAGGTTCTTGTGGGATTAGAAATAAAGTATATAAAGCACCTGGCTTGCTGTTGGCCCCCATAAACAGTATTCAGTGGCCAGACATAAGCAATCATCTGTGTCAGCCTCCACTAAAAATTGATACTTGTCTTATTGTTGTTGTTATTTTTAACCATTTTAGTAGATTATTTAGAAGTATGGAAGATTTTTACCTGCCCTACGACCTAGCAATTGCACTGCTGGGGATTTACCCCAAAGATACAGATGCAAAGAAACGCCAGGACACCTGCACCCCGATGTTTCTAGCAGCAATGTCCACAATAGCCAAACTGTGGAAGGAGCCTCGGTGTCCATCGAAAGATGAATGGATGAAGAAGATGTGGTTTATGTATACAATGGAATATTCCTCAGCCATTAGAAATGACAAATACCCACCATTTGCTTAATGTGGATAGAACTGGAGGGTATTATGCTGAGTGAAGTAAGTCAGTTGGAGGACAAACATTATATGGTCTCATTCATTTGGGGAATATAAATAATAGTGAAAGGGAATATAAGGGAAGGGAGAAGAAATGTGTGGGAAACATCAGAAAGGGAGACAGAACATAAAGACTGCTAACTCTGGGAAATGAACTAGGGGTGGTGGAAGGGGAGGAGGGCGGGGTGTGGGGGTGAATGGGTGACGGGCACTGAGGGGGGCACTTGACGGGATGAGCACTGGGTGTTATTCTGTATGTTGGCAAATTGAACACCAATAAAAATAAATTTATTATAAAAAAAGAAGTATGGAAGATTTTTCCAAAATGAGGTAAGGAGGATGAGAAAAGTAATATCCACTTTGTACAATACAATAAAACTAAGAATCACCATCAACTATTACTCAAACAGCCTTTCTCCTATGGTAGCTAGGTCCCTTTAGTTCATTCTGATTACCTTATCTACAAATAGAAATAAGGGAAATAGGAACTTCAGCAGTAGAACCAGACCTCACCTAGATAAGAACGTTGCTAAAAGCCTGGAAGATCATTCAAGATTCAACAGAGCCCTAGCAACCAAGTTTTTCTGTCATTCCCTCAGCAGCCACTTCCATGGTCACCACTGCTCTGCCATCAAGTAATTCAACACTCTCCTAAACCACTTCTGCTCCTACTGTTGTAAGTGACACAATGTCCTGCTTTTTGGCTTTTTCAAGATTTTTGCTTATACATAACTTCTACTTATTCAGGGTTCCTAATGCTCATGGCTTCTCCTGTTTCATGAAGCCTGTCAACATGTCTCATGATGTCCTCTTTGTTCTCTGCCTCCACGGACAGCCACTAACTCTACATCTCATATTCAAACTCCCCAGTGGAGAACTTTACAGTTCGGTTTATCACTGTCAAAAATAATCACCGACACCCAAGTAGGGAATAGCTCTTACAACAGGCTACCACAACTCAGATCTCTCTCTGCCTCAATTCAGACACCTACCCCTTGTCCAGTGAGTTATGGTCAGGACCTCAGAATCCAAATTCCGCCTAGGCACAGGATGACCCCTTCCCCCTGCCCCCAAGAGCTGCTTCTGTCCACAGCAGACTGTGAGCTTGGCAGGCAGTCAGCACAACAGATTCCTCTCCAAAACATCTCTTTCCTCAGGCATTTTCATTCCAGAAAGGGCTTGTTACATTAAACAGAGAATTGATTACTGCACCAGAGATGGTACTTATTATACAGGATTGCTCGTTTCACAAATTTCAGAGTAATCAGCACAACAAAACACCATACCTAAACTGTATCCATTGGAATAGGGAACTTTTGAATCATAGAAGACTTTGTATTTACGCATAAATGGAACCAAGTTAATATAAAATCCACTTTCAGGATAACTGGGATATTTCCAAGATGCCTCCTGAAATAAGAGCTGTGTCATAGAAACGGTGTGATACCTAACTTATTCTAATTCTTGATCCTGCATTTGGCATCCCCTATTCAATAAGTATTTGTGGACCATATACTAACAAAATGCAACTGCTTGCTGATTGTTTTACAACCTATGGATGATGAGGGACAGTTTCAAAATAGCTTTGGTGAATGCCAGGTGGTAAACCCTGTGAAAATTGGTAAAACAATTACATTTCATGCCTGAAATTCACACCTCTAATTGTGATGTTCTGCTGTTTTATTTCTTGGCAACACATCCTTAACTCATTCCCTTGCAGCATTAAAAACTAACAATTCAACAAAGCCAACTCTCTTTGCTTGTAGTCGGGATGAGTTTCTATTTTATTCTGTCAAGAAAGAGTTGTGGGGGGAAGAAATCCTTGGCCAAATCAGGAACTTCTTTTTTTAATGTTTGGGAGCATCATACTGCACTTTATAGCAGTTTAAGGCAATTTGCATGACTTATTAAATGATGAAAAGCAAAGTAACATTGTTTTATGAATGATCACGGGGTCAGAGGACTCAAGGGTGACATACAGCAGCAGGAACAATCTCGCCTGTGAAATGCTGCTGAGGGCAGTTACCCAGATGTCATTTCTGCAAAAGCTTCAGTCCAACAATTTCATGTCTCACACCGGCTGGACGGACCATATCGGAGCAGCCCCAGTGCGGTGCTTTTGTAATGTAGAATTCACTGAATGAAAGGCATGAAGAGGCTTAGTAGGTACGTCCATGATCCCCCAGGATCTTCTATTGCTTAGAAGAATAAATTGAAATGATCTATTTAAGAGGCTGTCTCTTCAGTTAGAAGGAGAGAGCCCTTCATCTCTGTTGCCTCAGTATCTAGCACAGAGCAGATAGCCAATGAAAGCTTGTTGGGGTGGGGTTCACCCAACTCAGACATTTTTTATGTGGGTTGCTGATGACATTTAGAAGCCAGAGGGGAGAATGAGCTAAGGATGACTTATTGGGATGACAGTGTATAGTTTTCTATTATATATGTATATGGGTATTATGGATCATGTATGTACATATATAGGTTTGCATATATGTGTGTGTATATGAGAAAGTCTATTCAGTGGGTTCTGGTATCACCAGAATGATTAAGTCTATTTGAGGGTCAGCCCAAACTATCTTTGCTCATTCATTGTAAATCTTTCTCTTATTAAAGACTGTTCTGTACCAGAACTGCCCCCAAATTTGTTTAACATTTCCATTTTCAACACTGCTAAGGACTGTCCCACCCTCTTCCCAGTTCACTCTGCAAAATGATACTTTTCAACCTAACTTGTTACCTCAAGAAGAACTGCCCTGGGGCTGTGTGGGTGCCAGTTTCTCTGCTTTGGGGGGCTAAATAATGAATTGGAAGGAACAGGGCCTTGGAAAACATACAGTCAAGAACTTATGTCCAATGTGTTTCCAGTTACTTAATACAGTGTTTGGCACATAATAAACTCTTAGAAGTGTTACTGCAGTAAATCAGTTGGGCATCTGCTTTCAGCTCAGGTCATGATCTCTGGGTCCTGTTGGGGGGGAGAGGGTGGGGGGCAGGGAGTCCCTGCTCAGCAGAGTCTGCTTCTCCCTCTGCCCCTCCTGCCTGCTGGTGCACACTCACTATCTCGCTCTCGCTCTCGCTCACTCACAAAAATAAATAAATAAAATCTTTTAAGTTGTACTTATTTTTATTACCATTTTTCCACATTATTTTCTCATCTGAACATTCTGAGTTACAGACCGTGGTGCTGAATCCCTTTTTGCTGTTTTGATAGGATGAATTAAGCAGCAAAACCACTTTTTAATTTGCATATGAACCAGAAACAGCCTCCCCCAGGCAGAGAACATTTGATATTCCTACTCTGATATTATTAAATACAGCCCCCAATCCTAACCGTAGAAGTACTTAAAACTCAACATGGTATGGGCTACACTTTTGCTGTCTTAGCAAATGAGATTAACTTTCATAAAATCCCTTATCTTACAGAGAATAAAAGGTCTTGAATTCTTTGTGAATCTTAGGGAGAACGAGTCATATTCTCTTTCCATCAACCTAAACCCCTAATTCCAAGGACTGTTATTCTCAAATATTTCCTTTGACAGATATTAAAGGATTGACCATTCAGTGCAAGATGCTTTGCCATACCTAATATGCTCTTTTGACTAATCTACTCAATCAATTCTCTGACTTAAGTATATGCCTCTATAGCCTGATGACTGAGGACCACTGAAGCTAACCCTTTAGGAGTGATAGGCTACTTGAAACATGTTCATACATTTTCCATACCCAACAGCCAGGTTGTGAATCCGCCAAGAGCCAGTGGTGTTTATTCACAAATCTTTGTCTGCTTATTGTAGGAGATATTGTGATCATGTTATTTAATTTACTTTGATATAAAGCCATTAAGTACGGGTACAAAAAGAGAGCTGTTATACCAATAAAATTAAATAGAATGTTTTGAAAAGATTCAGTGAAGTTGAGTCATTTTTAAATGCTATTAAATTAGCAATGAGAGAAAATATTTCTAAAAATTGGGAGGAGTGGCACCTGGGTGGCTCAGTAGATTAAGATCTTTACTTCAGGTCATGATCCCTGGGTCCTGGGATGAGCCCCTGTCCTGCTCCCTACTCAGTGGGGAGTAGTCTTCTCCCTCTGCCCCTTCCCCCCACTTGTGTGCTCTCGTGTTCTCTCTCTGTATGTCAAAAAAATAAATAAAATCTTTTTTAAAAAATAAAATAAAAATCTTTTTAAGAATTGGGAGGAAAAAACTATAAAATTTTAAAAAGATTTTGCATTTGGTTTACTTGGCAAATAACCTGAGTTTTAGCTCCACTTCCAAGAAATGGAATGTGGAGATTGTAAACTGTAATCATGGGTGGGGTTTTCACAAGTAAAATGACTGTGTGCTCCTATCCGCAAATTCATAATCAAATTGAAAACATGACCATACATTAAAAGATTGATGACTAAATATTCCCTTGACTGTTACAGGTTAAAGTAAAATGTTTAAAGAATGTATATATCATTCTAATGGTACATTAAGCAATTTTTTTTCAATTAACTAAAAAATAACTAATACAAATCACATGGCCTCACATTGCCTTAGTTATACAATGTGTCCCATGTCTAACATAGCAGCTGAAACATAGGGGACCATTAGTAAAAGCTGGAAGTCAGGAAGGCAAGCAGGAGGAGAAGAATGGAGTGAATGAATGGCTTTGAGGATTTAATCAAAAAATTGGTTCTTAGGCTGACAAAGTGGCCAGCAAGGAAGATGCAACTCCTGAAAAGTGCATCTCAAGGTGAGAAGAAGCACTTAGCTTGTCCCATTCCCACCCCCCCAAACTATAAATGGTTTCAAGTAAAAACTCTTCCTTCCACCAATAGAATTCACTATCTAAATCAAATTCCCAAGAAATTTGAGAAGATTCTCCCATAATCTTCCCCTGTATTTAATATTTATGCTCTCCTTCCTCTCCACTGAGCATGCAGGAAGAGTTGCATTTTATACATTTCTACAGCCAGCAGAAGACGAGAGGACAATTTAAAAACAGCAGGAAGAGGTAAATCTGACTTGATAACTTCCAATGCCAGATGTGTCTAAGGTTAGAAAGTTTCTATCTGATGCATAATTGTGATGACTGTCGTACAAGAGATTAGGAAACCAAGGGAAAAGGACATTAAGCCCTACCATGCACCAAGCCCAGTGCCAGTCCTTTATCTTTTCATCCCACAGCAATCCTGTGGGAAGCATTGTTATCTTCATTTTACAAAGGAGAAAACAGACTCACAGAAGTATAGATAGCCATTCTAGTAAAGGGAAGGAAATCACTGCACTTGCTTGACCCAACCTTGCTCCCCAGTCTAACTTCAGGGATACCTGTGCCAATTGAAATTGGTTTGTGCTTAGCCCACAAGAAATTCCGGAGATTTAAAGTTTCAGCTGAGAGCAAAAATTTAAAGAAAGACTGTATATACACCCACTGTCTCCATTCTCATCACAATGCAAGCAGCATAACTGTCTGACACTCCAAATTATGCAAAGTGCCTGTGAGCACTTGAGTACACTGGAGGGTCCTTGTACACATTTGGGTAATTAGGATTGGAATCCTTCTAACCACTCATTGACCAAAGCAATTCTTCTCAGAAAAGCTTCTGCTCATACATCTTTCTTTTTTTTTCATCTGCATGAAAACTATTTCCCAGAGTAAGAGTTCCACCTGGAGGATGAGAGAGAATCCCTGGACCACTCTGTTAAATTGTGAAACAAATATACTATATAAGGTTTAATGCAGAAAAATGTTCAAGAAATTGAGCTATGTGTGAATTTTATGACCCAATCGTATTTAATCCTCAGTAACAACCTCTTGAGAGAGATACTATTATTCTTCCCATTTTGTTGATAAGGTAACTGAGGCTTCAAACCAATAATTTTTCTGATATCACTCAACAATTAAGCATTGAAGAGGAAATTAAAACTCAGGTTTTCATGAACAAATTTTGGGCTCCTAAGTGGTATTACTGCATCTTTAGCAATAGAAGTACTAAAAGATTGAATCTTGGGCTTAGAAGTCAAAACATTATCTTCCATCTCTAGCTCATACCCCACAAAATTCTCCAACCCAGATGTTTTGTTCCCCTTTATGCTACTGCTCTCACTAGAAACTAATACATCCTGCCACAAGTAATCTGACTTAAGGCCACTCACACTCAAGCGTAAATAAAGCTTAATCAATAAGGCTTAAGCTTTAATTATTTATTTATTCAAATTGATTATTAAGCTTAATAAACAAAGCTTAAGCAAAAATTCATTATTTCTTTACTATGCAATTAATTATTCACATTAAAATTAAGATAAATAAGGCTTAGTATATCAGGTCCTGATAGAAAACCCCAGTCAAGTCTGAGCTAGCCCTGGTTCTCCTTCCTTCTCTCTGCCCCAAGCCCCAAGCACCCCACTTTCCTCCTTCCCTCTAGGCTGCTACCACCCACCTCATCCCTCAAGAGGCTTCTCCCCCACCACCAAAATAGCATACAATCCCTCTAGCAACTGCAGTACTTGTAAATTTGATACAAATTCATACATCCTTTGTGTTTTAAGGATTTCCTTCTAGAGTACAATGAGTAAGTAAACAGAAGATAACGTAGGGTAATATGGCAGTTTTTGTTTTCCAAAACAAAAACTATGTTCTATGCTCTTGTTAAACTGACTTTGGCACTCTTTTCATTAAGTAGAAAGTTCTGCATGTACTTCTTTGAATGTGAGTGGATCTCTGTGACTGCCTGACAATAGAGAATGGTGGAAATGATCCCAAGCAACTTCCCATTTTTAAAAAAATGCCATAACCTTTCTCCTTGCATTCTTAAGACAACCCCTTTTAGAATTCAGACACCACCCTTAAATAAACCTAAACTAGCCCTCAGGGGAAGGCCATACTAAGGAAGTCACAGGTAGATGTTCTGCTCAAGAAATCAGCCAGAATGGTTTTCTGTCCTCTACACTCTCATGGTACTTCATCTAACTACTGTAACAGCTGACAGGGTAATATTATTGTCTTTCTTATCTCTCCATGGGATAAGTTTGTTGAAAGTAATCAGATTTGGACCCCAGCTCAATGCCTGGTGTATAGTAGTCTACAATTTTTAATTTAGTAACTAAATGAAATATTAATTCTTGGTTATTGATCAGGAAGGCTACCTGGAAAAGGTTATATTTGATCTGGGTATAAGATAATGGATTGAACTGGAACATTCCAAGTAGGGATTCTGTTTGAATAAATATTCAAAGACAGCAAAATGATGGCAATTTGTGGGGGTGTGAGGGGGAAAGCAGCAAAATATATGGAGAAGTATATGTATTATACAAGAAGAAATAGTGAAGGAAGAGTTTAGTGAGTAGGGTATGATGAGTCATGTAGTAATTTAAATTTCAACTTTATTTGTTAGCCATTGGGAGATAGTGAAAAGTTCTAAGAAAAGAGGTGTTGCCCGATGTTTATAGCAGCAATGTCCACAATAGCCAAACTGTGGAAGGCGCCTCAGTGTCCATCGAAAGATGAATGGATAAAGAAGATGTGGTTTAGTATACAATGGAATATTACTCAGCCATTAGAAACGACAAATACCCTCCATTTGCTTCAACGTGGATGAAACTGGAGGGTATTATGCTGAGTGAAGTAAGTCAATCAGAGAAGGACAAACATTGTATGTTCTCATTCATTTGGGGAATATAAATAATAGTGAAAGGGAATATAAGGGAAGGGAGAAGAAATGTGTGGGAAATATCAGAAAGGGAGACAGAACATAAAGACTCCTAACTCTGGGAAACGAACTAGGGGTGGTGGAAGGGGAGGGGGGCGGGGGATGGGGGTGAATGGATGATGGGCACTGAGGGGGGCACTTGACGGGATGAGCACTGGGTGTTATTCTGTATGTTGGCAAATTGAACACCAATAAAAAATAAATTTATTATTAAAAAAAGAAAGATGAATGGATAAAGAAGATGTGGTTTATGTATACAATGGAATATTCCTCAGCCATTAGAAACGACAAATACCCTCCATTTGCTTCAACGTGGATGGAACTGGAGGGTATTATGCTGAGTGAAGTAAGTCAGTCGGTGAAGGACAAACATTATATGTTCTCATTCATTTGGGGAATATAAATAATAGTGAAAGGGAATATAAGGGAAGGGAGAAGAAATGTGTGGGAAACATCAGAAAGGGAGACAGAACATAAAGACTCCTAACTCTGGGAAACGAACTAGGGGTGGTGGAAGGGGAGGAGGGCAGGGGGGTGTGGGTGACTGGGTGGTGGGCACTGAGGGGGGCACTTGACGGGATGAGCACTGGGTGTTATTCTGTATGTTGGCAAATTGAACACCAATAAAAAATAAATTTATTATAAAAAAAAAGAAAAGAGGTGTTGGCTTAGTGTTTTCCCTAAGCTACACTTCCTAATTTTAAACTATTTGTTTCTGACATAAGTGTTGATCAAATTAATCATGTCTTCTGTAAATGTTTGAACATACCTTTTCCATATCTAATAGTCAATGATGTTAAGATTCCTGGTCAAAATCATGGTCCAAAACTGTTAGAACAAGTGCTAATTCCCTGACCTTCTCTGAGAACCTAAGGGTGTGCCTAGAGGTAATTGACACCTTATGATAAGTTCTTGATGTTCCAAATCCCACAGTGGAACTCTTTATAGAATCACCAGCCAGGCTTCCTGTATCTCCTGCAGCAAAACTAATGCGATAAGAAGATTATCATCCAGAGACAAGTAGCAGAATTATTAGCTCCAGCATCACCTAGACACTACTTGGCAAAGAATCCTTCTCAAATAATCTGAAGATGTTTCTTTGACAAGTGTAGGCTGAGATCAGCTTCCTTTATTTGTGGCTCTAAAAAACTCTGTAACTTTTAGCATGATTTCTAAATGATCTAGCAGAATTATCTCTAAAAACAGATTCCTCTACTAGGTCAATTCATGTGTATTCATCAAACATGTAGTAAATACCTACTATGTGCCAGCCATTTTATACACACTACTTCATTTAATCCTGTCTTAATGTTCATGAGAAAAAGGTTCATTTTAATGCCTGTTTTAAACATCAGATGAAGTCCAAGATCAAGGATATTAAGTAATTAGGCCAAGGTCACACAGTTGGTAAAGACTAGTTTCAAACACTGGCTAGCTAGTTTTTTTTTTTCCTTTCCCCATTACTCAATTCTGTCTCTCTAGGACAAGAACCAGATTGGTATTGGAAGTACAAAAGTGAGGAAAATGTCATCCCTGCTCTCAAGAGCCTCACAAGATATGTAGAAGGTGACAGGTAAACAAAGAAAAAATAATTAAGGCCCAAATTGCAATACCAATAAGATGTAGTAGAAGCATTTAAAAAAAATAGTAATTACTTCTAGTCATAAGAATCTGGAAGGCCTAACAAAGGAGAAAAATTTGACATGGATTATTATGATTGAAGAAGATTTTTATTGATGGTGGACTAGAGAAGACCACTAAGTGACAGCCACCACTGGAATTAGGAGCTGGGACTGGGCTGTCAGACAAACCTGAGTCCAACAGAAATCTCAGAATCAATTCTAGATAGTGGAGTCATCAGATAAACATCTAGAGAAACATATCTATTGTGTTTAAAATATAAAGCAATGTACTGAAACTAAGAAAAAGAAAACCGCTGCAAATCAAAACCAATGAGATGTCACCTCACATCTGTTAGAATGGTTACTATCAAAAAGACAAGAGGCCTCCCATCCAAGTACTAACCAGGCCCGACCCTGCTTAGCTTCCGAGATCAGACGAGATCGGGCGCGTTCAGGGTGGTATGGTTCTGTATGTTAGTAAATTGAACACCAATAAAAAATAAATTAAAAAAAAAAAAAAAAGACAAGAGGCACCTGGGTGACTCAGTCAGGTAAACATCCGACTCTTGATTTTAGCTCAAGTCATGATTTCAGGATTGTGGGATCGAGCCCATGTCAGACTCCACATTCAGCCAGGAGTCTGCTTAAGATTCTCTCTCCTTCTGCCCCTCTCCCCCCTGCCCTCAAATAAATAAACTTTAATAAAAAGACAAGAGAGAAAAATTAAAAAATTTAAAAATCAAAAAAAAAGACAAGAGAGGATGTAGAGAAAAGGGAATGCTTGTGCATTATTGGGCGGGGGGGAATGTAAATTTATAACAGCCACTATGGAAACCAGTATGGAAGTTCCTCAAAAAATTAAAATTAGAACTACTATATAATATAGCAATTCCACTTCTCATTATTTATACAAAGAAAATGAAAACACTAATTCAAAAAGATATATGCACCCCGATGTTAACTGCAGCATTTACAGTAGTCAAAAAAGAGAAATAGCCTGTGTCCATTAATAAAGGAAATGTGGTATGTGTATGTGTATGTACATATGTATACATATCCATACAAAAGAATATTATTCAACCATAAAAAGAATGATATCTTGCCATTTGTGACAAAATGGATGGATGCATCTTGAGGGTATTATGCTAAGTGAAATAAGTGAGATAGAGAAATACAAAGATCCTACTTACGTGCTAAATATTTAAAAAAACAAACAAACAAAAAAAAGCCCATAAATACAGAGAACAGATTGGTGGTTGTCAGAGGTGGAGAGTTAGTGGTGAGAAAGATGGGTGAAGGGATTAAAAAACCACAAACTTCCAGTTATTAAATAAATGAGTCCTAGTGAAATAATGTACATCATTGTGACTATGGTTAATGCTACTGTATTGCATATTTATTTGAAAGTTGCTAAAAGAGTGAATCTTAAAAGTTCTCATCACAAGAAAAAAATTTGTAACTGTTTGTTGATGGGTGTTAACTATGCTTATTGTGGTGACCATTTTATGATATACACAAATGTTAAAGCATTGTGATGTACACCTGAAACTAATGTTATATGTCAATTATACCTCATTTTTTAAAAAAGAGAACATTAGGGAACATGGAAAAGGAAACCAAAAAAATCAAAATATTAACAAGCCTAATGCATCAATTTACTAAATGGTCTAAAAATAACAGCATGACTAAGTTGTCTTTGTTCTAGGAATGCGAAAATCTCTTAATGTAATTCACCAAATACAATACTCCAGAAGGAAAAATAAATATGCTCATCTAAATATATACAGAACACAATTTAAATTAAACTCAATATTCTTTTTTGATTAAAACTCTCAGCAAATTAAGAAATTAACAAAATTGTCTTAAATTGATATTTACAAAAACAAAAACTGCAGCAAACATACTCAAAGGGAAAATGTTAAATGAACTCTCCTTCAAAATCAAGGACATAACAATGATGCCCATTGTTGTTTCTCTTTAACATTGCACTTAAGCTACTACCTAAAATAATGACACAAGGAGAAAAAAAAGATGAGTACTGCATTGAAATGAAAGAAAAGAAACTATCATACTTGGTAGTCAATATGAATATCTACTTAGAAAACCCAAAAGAACCTTCAGACCAATTAGCAGAATAAAGATCTACTAATTCTAGAAAAACAGAACTTAGCTAAACTTTTAATTAGATTCAATATCGTAAAGTCAATTTTCTCCAAAATTAAAATGACAAATTCTAATCAAATCTCAACAGGCTTTTCACCTAATTTGACAAGCCAATTCTAAAATATATTTGGAAGAACAAAAACTAAGAATAATTATCCAAGTACACTATGTGGAAACATATATAATAAAGTTAACATTACAGATCAGTGAGGAAAGTACAGGGGGGAATTCTTTAAGACATAACTACAAAATCTTATGGAATAGTATTAATAAATTTGACTACATCATAATTTAAAACATCTTTGTATCAAACGAAGCCATGAAGAAAATGAAAAGATAAACCATAAGCTGGAGGAAAATATTTATAAAACAAAACAGAATTATTTATCCAAAGTAGATGAAGTTGAACAATACAAAACCATTATTTTTAGTGGCAAAAGAGTAAATATTGACAACTCATTTGGTTGAATTTAATGTAAAAAATTCTTATGAATCACTTTTTTAAAAACTAAGCAGGAAATGACATGAGCATCATGGCAGCATAAGGTCTCCCTCATTTTTGCCTCCCTTGATATTCCCCATCCAACTACAAATAAAAGTACCTTTTTGGGGGATCCCTGGGTGGCGCAGCAGTTTAGCGCCTGCCTTTGGCCCAGGGCGCGATCCTGGAGACCCAGGATTGAATCCCACATCGGGCTCCCGGTGCATGGAGCCTGCTTCTCCCTCTGCCTATGTCTCTGCCTCTCTCTCTCTCTCTCTCTCTCTCTGTGACTATCATAAATAAATAAAAAATTTAAAAAAAAAAAGATTTTAAAAGTACCTTTTTGGGAGGTGTAGAATTTAGCACCAAAGGATCTGGGAGCAGTCTCACCCACCTGTGCCTAGGTAACGGGCAAAGAGCCCTCGGTAGGGCTATTGACCCTAACATGACCTATAAACCAGCTCTAGCACCTCTCCACCACTGAGGTCCAGGCATCCCTACAGAACATAGACTCCTACAATTACCAACACATGAAAGAGCTTTTGTCAAAGTCCAGGTTTCCAAAGAAGATCCAGCACTCGAAGTAAAAAAAAAAAAAAAAAAAAAAATCCAATATACTGGAGTAAGAGAACAGTCTGACTTTACCCATGTCACCTCTCCCCCAAGGTGGGCAGCTTAGGGCCCAGAGAGATTACCCCACCCCCTGGGAGAAAGGGAGAGAAGGTGAGTGAGCACCTGGCTTCCCCAAGTGGTCTCACCGAAGGGGTTCATTTTTCTCCTGCTCCATCCAGTACTGAATCAAGAACTCCATGACTAGAGGGGTAGACATGTACTAGGGAAAGTACCAAGGACTCTCAGCATTAAAGGGAATAACTGTATGGTAGGCTCTGTCTAGAAGCCTACCCATGAGCTGCTGGAAGAATCCCATCCATGGATTCTCCAAAAGACCGGACATCCCCAGCACTTCCAGTGCCTCAACCACACACACCTCTGTGGCTGTCTACCTATTCACCCTCCTGTAGGTTACAGCGAAGGTGAGCTTTGGAAGATGGCAAGTGAGCGCATGGGAATGCAGGCCCTAACCTGTGGTCCAGGGAGAGAACATACACTTGAACATAGCACCATCTTTGGGAAAACAAATGAGAGGCTGTCTGGCTTTACATGGATTGTTTCAGGATCCAGAGGCATCAAGCTTTAAAATTTCTGCCACAAGAGGGAGCAAGAAGCCTGGAGCAGGTGTAACCACAGGAGGACCAAAAAAGCCTCAAAATCTCTAGCAAGGGGGGGGAGGGGGGGGGGGCGGTCCCTGGGTGGCTCAGAGGTTTGGTGCCTGCCTTCAGCCCAGGGCATGATCCTGGAGTCCCGGGATTGAATCCCACATCGGACTCCCTGCATGGAGCCTGCTTCTTGCTCTGCCTGTGTCTCTGCCTATCTCTCTCTCTCTCTCTCTCTCTCTCTCTTTCGTCTCTCATGAATAAATAAATAAAATCCTTAAAAACAAAAATCTCTAGCAGGGCAAATGGAGGATATTTCTTCCAAGAAGTCACTAAAAACTGGACGAGGTGACTGCTACTTCCAATGTAAAGACAGCAATGTGAAACTCAAAGGAATATGAAAAATCAAGAAAACATCTAAAGGACCATAAAAATATTCCAGTAGCCAAACCCAAAGACAAGGAAACCTACAATTTACCTAATAAAATTTTCAAAACAGCTGCTTTAGGAAAACTCAGTGAGCTACAAGAATACACAGAAAGACAATTCATTGAAATAAGGCATGTATGTGGTATATGCACACACACACACAATAGAATATTATTCAGCCATTAGAAAGAAGGAAATTCTGCAATTCATGCCAACATAGATGAACCCTGAGGGTATTAAGCTAAGTGAGATAAATCAGAGAAAGACAAGTAGTATGACTTATACGTGGAATCTAAAAAAGCCAAACTCATAGAAACTAGGAGAATAGTGGTGGTTATCAGGAATTGGAGGATGAGGGAAATGAGAAAATACTGGTCAAAAGAAACAAACTTTATTAAAAGATGAAAAAGTTCTGAGCATCTAATGTAAAGGATGGTGACTATAGTCAATAATACTGTATTATATACTGAGGGATGCCTGAGTAGCTCAGTTGGTTAAGCTCAGGTCATAATCTCAGGGTCATAATATCAAGCCCCATGTCAGGCTCTGCAACCACCATTCAGTCTGCTTGAGATTCTTTCTCCCTCCCACTCTTCTCCTCCCTCTGCTTGTGCTCTCTCCTTCTCTAAAATAAATAAGTAAACAAAAAAAATTTTTAAATAGTGTATATATTTGAAAGTTGCTCAGAGAACAGATCTTAAATGTTCTCCCTGAAAAAAGGAAATGGCAATTACATGATGTGATGAAGATGTCAGAGAATACTCTGGTGGTAATCATTTTGCAATATATAAGTACTCAAATCAACATATTGTACACCTTAAACAATGCCATGTCAATTATATCCCAATAAAAAGGAAAAAAAAAGAAAAAGCTAAGTAAGCACTCTTATAGAAAAATGACTAACAGACATAGCCAGCATTTCATAAAAGTGCAAACAACTGACCAACAATTGAACAGATAATAAGCATTAGAATCAGTAAAACATGAGTTAAACCCAAAAATATAAGCAATCTCACATGCATTATATTGGCAGAAATTTTAAAGATTGACAATGCCAAGAAAGCCAGCATGGTTTAGGCTGAAAAAATAGAACAAAGAGAATTTTCACTGAGCGCTGATTCTCCATCTTGGAATGAATCACTACTATTACTCCTTGCTTTTGAAATCCCATCTCCCTCCAGGATAAGAGCAAGCACACAAGAACACAAGGACATTACTGGGCATTAGACTAGGGAACTGGGCTCTTGTAACTTGTGCAACATTCAGATTTGTTCAGGAGTAACAAGAACAGTGTAAACAAAATGCTGGACTCTAGTTTAAACAGGAAGCCTAAACTTTAGGGCAGTAGTTCTCAAACTTTACTATGTACCAGAATCACCTGGAGGAGTTCACAGATTTCTTAGTTCCATCTGCAGAATTTCTGATTCAGACATCTGTGATGGGGCCCAAGAATCTGAATTTCTAACAACCCCCAGCTAATGCTGATGCTGCTGGTCTGGGGACCACTTTGAGAACTCTTGCTCTGGAGAATGAACTTTGATCTATTATTGACTAAGAAGAAAAAAATGATGTAATGGGTGGGAAGCTAGCATTTATTTGTGCCATGTACTATGTGCCAGGCAATGTGCTTTTAAATAAATTTATAGTCACAGCAAATTCAAAAAGTATGTATTATTAATGCCATTTCACGAATAAGGAAACTAAGGTTTTTGAAGATTGGGTATTTTTCCAGTATCCCACATGGAATATATGAAAGAAGCGGAGATTAAAATACAGGATTGATTACACCTCTGATACATTTTGTACTCTTTGCCCCATTCAGCCATGATTGTCAGTGAGACAAAACATCCTTTACTACTGGTATCACTGCCTAAGATGTAAGTATATCACAGTTGCCTGGTACTGGCAAATACATCACTAATATACATAAGTTGGAAATGTAGAACCGACGTGAAGATGGCATATGGGGGGATAAAAAACCTAACTCAATTTTAAGGGCTCTCCTACCATCACAAAGTGCTTGTGGTTTCTAAATAGGATTACACAAGGGACTGAATGTGTGACTAGCATTTCAGAAGAGGAAGGCATCAAACAATGTGAACATTTATTACTATTTAAGCTTCATGTTAACGTCACTTACATCTCTGCAATTGTACTAAAACTCAGATCAAAAAGCCCACTTGAATTTGTAGTGCTTACTAGGATGAATAACTCCCTACTTCTGTTATCTCTTTAAAGCAGCAAAAAAATACCAAGCCTTCCTAGGTGGACAAAGCCCAGATTTATAAGAAAACACAAAACAGCAAACTGTGCTACACAGCAGAATTGGTCTAGCCTGCTAGAGAGGTCCAGGTACAGATGCTAAGGTAATCAGCCACTTACCCTGTAAATAGATACTCTGATCACCAATTCCAGTATGTGTGGCGAGTGGAGAGGGAGGGTGCCCACAGAAACAAGCAATGGTCAGCACACCAGCTGGGTGTCCTATAATCAACTCCATTCTGGAACTATCTGGCTGGAGATAGCATCAGATTCCACAAGGTGAAATCTCAGTTCCACAGAACTGCCCTCTCTCCACGTCAGATGCCAGTCACAAACTCAGGTTGTTACCTGTACTTCTGACCAACAAATGGAGGTTCCAACAACTCAGAATGCCCATTGCAAGCCCAGTGATTCCCACAATCCCCTCCTTGGGTTCAATTAACTTGCTTGAGCAGCTCACAGAACTCAAAAAGCCTGTTTATACACTAGATCACCTGTTTATTTTAAAAGGCTGTAACTCAAGAATAGGGCAAAATATGGGGGAAGGGCATACACTTTCATATGGGCTACTCCCCCTAAATCTTCATGTGTTCATCAACACAGAGGTCCTCCAACCACTGTTTTTTGGGGGTTTTATGGAGGCTTCATTACACAGGCTTGACTCATTAACTCACTGGCCAGTGGTTCAACTTTTAGCTCCTCCCCCTTCCCTTGAGGAGAGAGAAATAGGAATAGGAATGAAAGTTCCAAACTTTTAATCACAATACTGGTTCCTCTGGTGACCAGCCATCCTCAGGTGATGAGCAGGCATTTTGAAAGTCACCTGATCAACATCACAAAAACACCTTTAGCATTCTCATCACTCAAAAAATGTCAGGGGTTTTAGAAGACCTGTGACAGAAAGGAGAGGAAGTTCAAATATATATATATATATTATTTATTTTATAAATAATATATATATATTTTATAAATTACAGCATCACACACTGTCACATTATACTGAGTTCTAATGTTATTCACTGTAAATCACACCATTTTATTACAGCTTTGGAGTAGGGGAAAGAACCACATAAATATTCACCTTTATAGATTTAACAATAATCTATATTTGTCCATACTTTTTCTTCAGTGTCCTAATCAAGTTTGGAGCTTAAGTTTCAGATTTGCATAAACTATGCTCATGATAGTGGCCTTTTCATACCTCTAGGATTAACAGTGCTATTTTCAGGCATCGAGAAGAATATTGGCGTTTCATTGGCATGCCCTTGGAGCTCTATCCTTTTTCTTAACTGAAGGAATGTCCTGAAAGTTAGCCAGCCTCTCTTGAAAGTCAGCCAACTGCTTTTGAGAGAGAGGCTGTTTGGCACCTAAATGACAGTAGTTCAGACACATAAATTGGTTACCCCAACTTCCCACGTTAGCATTTTTATGATCTATTCTAAGATATTTGGCAGTTTCTATTTCTTTTCATTGCATTGCCTGGCATATGTCAGTCATTCTTGTGGAAACAATAAAATTTTTTCATTTTAATGCTGCATTACAATGGGGTATTTTTTAATGCATTTAAATCAATAGTCAGAGATCCGGAAGTTAAGCTACCAAGCCCCCAAGTTACAACAGTGATACAAATAATTCAACTGAGTTAACAATCATGTGTTTTTTTTTTTTTTTAAAGTTTTTTTTTTTTTTAATTTTTATTTATTTATGATAGTCACAGAGAGAGAGAAAGAGAGGCAGAGACATAGGCAGAGGGAGAAGCAGGCTCCATGCACTGGAGCCCGACGTGGGATTTGATCCCAGGTCTCCAGGATTGCGCCCTGGGCCAAAGGCAGGCGCTAAACCGCTGCGCCACCCAGGGATCCCCAATCATGTGTTTAAATAACCTCCATGTATGGAAAAGTTCACACATCTAAGGCAATGTAAAAATCCAGTAACAAACTCTTCTGCCCGGCAACTGACCACTGTTTGTCTGAGTTTCGAGATGCATCTCAACCACAGAAACATTAACATGTAAGGAGAAGTACCTCACTGTCAAGGGAATAACATAATAGTGTGGCACTATTTATTTATTTATTGAGCACTACCTACATGAAAGACTTGTAACCCTATAATAGAAGTATTAAACCTTTACTAGAGATGATAAAACTGAGGTCCAGAAAGGTTTAGGGAGTTTTCCTGAGACCAATAGTAGGAAACCCAGTGTGACCAAAATGTCAGATTCTCTTTCCCCTACAACTGTGTTTGTCTGAGATGCACATGAGAATCACCTGTGGTTGTGGGTCTTGTCCAGGTGGGCAGGCCTGAGAATCCTTCCTATTCAGCCAGCAAACATCAGATCCAGCTGTCGGATCCACCAGATTGTACCTATACAGTAGTTTGCTTATACCTTCTCACACATTTGCACTAATCCACATGATTCATTCTGCCAATCTTGAAAGGTTGCTTATTTAAAACATAGGGTAATAAAGAAAAATGTCACAATTTTAAATGTGGTGTGGATCTATCTGGATTTACAATGACCCTAACCTATCCAGTGCTTGTAACATTCAAATTACCTTTCAGAAATGCCAGGACACCTGCACCCCGATGTTTCTAGCAGCAATGTCCACAATAGCCAAACTGTGGAAGGAGCCTCGGTGTCCATCGAAAGATGAATGGATAAAGAAGATGTGGTCTATGTATACAAGGGAATATTAGCCATCAGAAAGGACAAATACCCACCATTTGCTTCGACGTGGATGGAACTGGAGGGTATTATGCTGAGTGAAGTAAGTCAATCGGAGAAGGACAAACATTATATGGTCTCATTCATTTGGGGAATATAAAAATTAGTGAAAGGGAATAAAGGGGAAAGGAGAAAAAAATGAGTGGGAAATATCAGAAAGGGAGACAGAACATGAGAGACTCCTAACTCTGGGAAATGAACAAAGGGTGGTGGAAAGGGAGGTGGGCGGGGGGGGGGGGGGGTGGTCACTTAGTCAGGCACTGAGGGGGGCACTTGATGGGATGAGCACTGGGTGTTATTCTATATGTTGGCAAATTGAACACCAATAAAAAAAATTACCTTTCAGAGCCGAGTACTTAATCACTGCTAAGTATCATATCCCTTGAGTCCTATTTTTAAAAAATACAACCAAATAAAAACACAATAACAGATGTTTTTGTAGAATTCTACCAATTATTTATTTATTTTTTCTTTTGTCTTGTTTCAAGTTTTTATTTAAATTCTAGCTAGTTAACACATAGTGTAATATTGGTTTCAGAAGTTGAAGTTAGTGATTCACTATTTACTTAAAATACCCAGATAACAGATTTTTAAAAGGCTAAGTAATTTGTTAAAGTTTATAAAATTACAAAGTATGAGCCAAAACCAGATCTTTCTGACAAGGGAACCATGAGATTTCAAAGAGAACAGGCTGACTTGGTGTTTCTGCTTAAATCAATCATATTTATGAAAATGGATATAAAAATTCTAAATAAAACTGTGGCAAATGGAATTCAGAATACATCATAACAAAGTAGAATCTACATCAGGAATGCAAGGATAGTTTTTAAATTTAGACATTTATTAATGTAATTAATATATTATCTGATTAAGAGATATGCCAATGCAAGGGATGCTAAAGTTTTAATGAAATTTAATAGCATTCACACTAACAACCTAATGTTCTATGTTAGGGAAGAGGTTAAATTATGCTCCATCCACTCAATAAGTTAGGGAACCATTAATGACATCTTTTTGGAAACTATATAATAACATAGGAAATTATGCATTGGACAAACTAGTGAATGAAATTGTACATAAGATTACAATTATATAAGAAAACAAGCATATAAGAAAAGATTGAAAACACACAAACCAAAATTCTAAATGTGATATAATGTGCAAGCATTATGGGTGTTTTTTCTTCTTTTTAAGATTTTAGTTCTAATATTTTAAAATGAAAAATATAACCTAATATAAATAAGAGTCTTCTCATTATAACTATTAAAAATGTGTTGAAAACACTTTCATCTTTATTCTGACTACCTGTATTCATTTTCTTCCTCGTTTTCAGGGCAATTTGGTATATCAAGGATCCATGTTTTCTAAGAACTATTTCACTTCTACAATGCCTGTTTTATATCTCATCAGGGGACTGCATGAGATGCAGGCACTGTTTATGCATACTGGCTTTGAATAGTGATCACATGGAGAAAAGCATTTTGTCTGCTGTCATACTTAATACATTCTGGAAATAAAATTACATTCTGAAAGTAAGATTTGCCAACTTTCCTTTGAATGAGACAAGCTTTTTTGTTAGAAGAGGCTAAATTGGTTTCCTTTCCTCATTCCAAAGCTCAAAACTCTCATGGCCTCATGATCTGTAAGAATACAAGTCGATGTATTAAATGTTTCCCATGTACCACTCGGCCTGTCCTTTCTCTTGCAGAAGCCAAAGGCAAGATTTTAAGTTTTATGAGTCTATTTTAAACCTGAAACAAAGGATCATACTTTCATGGCATCATCCTTAAGAATCCCATTGACATATTTGTTCCGGCTAAAGGGGAATTCAAAGGCTACCTACAGCCAACATTTTCTCAACTGCTTTAAGCTAGCCTTCTCCTGTCTAGCCCCATTTAATCCCTCCCCTCTCTCCCAAATCTTTATCCATAGTTCTGGTAGACCCCAGGAGGCAATCCTAAGAGTAGTACCACATGGTAATACTATAAGCTTGGAAACTGTGGGGTATTGTCTAATTAAAGAGGAAGAGGTTGGGCTTAGTTGTGTGACCTCGGCAAGCTTTGTCACCTCTCACAATATCACCAAGGGTAACAATGTCTGCTCATAAAATCACTATAAAAATTACAGAAGATTGTCTCTGACCTGCTGGCACATAGCGGTGACTTAAATTGTATATACTGAATAGTAAAGTATGACTTAAATAACTGCCCATCAGAAGGAGAACTAAGGTGAAAGAAATAATCAAGTAGAAGGGTGTGAAGGAAAAATTATTTGCTCATTTATCTAGATTTGGGTTCTAAACCTTTTTCTGACACTAACTAGCTGTGTGACTTTGGGACAAAACCTTTTCCTCTATGGGCACCAGTTTCTTTGTCTGTAAAGTGTGTAATCAGATTGCACGATCTTAGACTCCTTTCTGCCTTAATGTGCTCTATTCTTTTGGTTTCTTTCTTTTTTTAATCATACCAAGCACACTGCTTTCAAACCCTGCTCACTTCCTTGAGAGAAATCCTCCGCTCTTTCCCCTGATATTTCTCAGGCAGCTGTCACTTCCTACACAGAGCTACAGAAAGGGCTTGTCATAGCCCCAAGCAAGCATGGGTGTTTGGCAGCCAAGGTGCAGAGCTGAGTGAACAGGGCAAATTGTCTAACCTTCCTGCCTTGAACAGGGTGGCAACGCACACTCTTTGATCAGACAAAGCTTTTTCCAGCCCTTCCGCCTGGAACTCCCTCTGTGTTCAACCAGTCACTCACATTCTCGTTACAATTTCCCCATGAGCCAGAAGCAAATTGGAGCCAAAGGGTCTGAGTGCTTTGTGCACGTGGGAGCCTTCACTGCCTGGCAATCCCCAGCTGGCCTGCCACAGTTCATCTACAGCAATAAATGTGCCTGGTCAATGCTCACTTGCAAAGCTGCAGCAGGCACTTAATCTGGAAATGAGGGAAGGGAGATCCCTGCTCACTGAAGCAAAGGCTATTTCCACAAATGGCTCAAAAAGGGCCTTCCTCAAGGGACCTGCAGAGAGAGCCCAGAGGCACAAGCCCAGGGGCAGGACAAAGGCAGGTGGTGGAACTATGTAACAAACAAGAAAAAATGGATCCTGGAATTTTAAAGTAAAGAAATTCAGCTACACAGAGAGCTGGACACCAGCACCAGTTTGAACTGATCAGTCTGGGCTACCCTAATATATCAATCATAAAATGAAAAGTTACCCTCACAACTTGCTACTTGCAGAAATTCTCACAATGTGCTTAGAAATAACTGTTACCATTTACTGAATAACTACTATGATTCAATAACCTATGTGTGGTAGATATTACCATATTCCTTTTCCAGATGAAGAAAATAAGGTTCCTTTAATAAGTTACTTTGCCCAAGGTTAGAAATTACTAAATTATCCTAGATGAATTTCTCTCATCTTGAGGTGAACATTATGTGCAAGTAATTTATGAAGGAGGAGCTCCCAAGAGAAACCAGTAGCTGAGTGGGAGAAACAGGAGAGGAAAAAGGAAGGAGACAAGCAAGGATAGGATTTTAAGACCAAGTCCTGATCCAAGACGGGAGTACTACAGGGTTGATTTTTGTCTCAGAGTCACACCAACCAGAGCAAGGGAGCTGGGCTGACATACCAGTCATTGATTAAGGGCCTCCGAAGGTTAGTTAAGGACATTACCAGCACTTAGTAAAGTGGCAACCCACTACAGGCCATTAGCAGCAGAAGCCGACCAAAGCAAGGAAAGAGCATGGAAATGACAGAAAGAATCCATTCAAAGAGGGCCTGGACAGGGCCCTAACAGGACACCTCATAAATGGATAATGGAGAGCTCAACCCAGGTCTGTCTTCATTTGTTCTTGACAGCCACTTTCAGGAAAAGGATAGCATTTACTACTGTCATTATTTAACAAGAAAAATGACTCTCAGATTAAGTAGCCACCCAAGGTCATACAGCTGATAGGTGGCTGACTCCACATTGCCTTCTCTTTTCTCCACATTGGGCTGTTTTCTGGAGCAAAACAGAGGAATGGCATCACATAGGGGTACTTGAAGGCATCCTTGCCACCAAATATTTCCTCCTTTAAATGTTTATAAATCCACAATTAGGAGTACATTCTTTTGGGTAAGTACTGCTTCTCCACAGGTCCTGTATTGAAATGCTGTGTCCAGCACCACAGACATTTCCTGAATACACACTTTGTGCCAAGGAAGGTTAAAGCAGGAATTAGACATACCCTAGCAGGACTCAAGCCCCTCAGAGGACATTGTACATATGCAAAGCTCTTGGGGGTTCCCTGAGATCTTCACAGAAGCCACAGTAGTAGTTGAGTGAAGAACTTTTTCCTCATTTTACAATTGAGAAAACCAAGTCTGAAAAAGGATAACTTCTCAAAGTTACACAGTAAAGACTAGAAGAGCTAGGAGGGGAAGCCCTGCATTGTCTTACCCTTCTTGAAGATTGTCTTACCTATGAAATCCCGGAGTACAGGGTGATCAACATCTCTTTTCCTATCTTTATCTCCTACTTCTTAATCTAATTTCTCTTTGAGGAACAACACTCTCCAGCCATGGTGAGACCACACCATACCACCACAACATTGGGCTCCTGATCCCAGTTGCCAAATTGGGGTACTTTATCCAAACCAGGTTTTCTCACATAAGGGCACGACCCTTATGTGACCCAAGAAAGATCAATCAATGTTTTGGAAAATATTGACATAGATGCTAAAAGAAAGGGTTTCCTTATTGCCAAGATCATAAACACTAAAAGCTACCTAAATTTCTAGCTTCCAAAATTACCTTTCCAAGCAGAGAAAGAGAGACTTTGCCTGGAAAGAAGCCAACACAAAAGAAAACAGAGATCAAGGAGTGAGAGATAGAAGGAGGGAGGGATGAAAGGATGGCAGAAGACAGGAGAAGAGAGAGGGTGCAGGAGGTAGAATTATTGCAATAGCCTGGATCTAGCCACTGCTGAAGGGAGCACTGGCCACCTCAGACTACCTAGTTATGTGAAGCAACACATTCTCTTCCTGTCACTTCTAACCAAAAGACTTTTTTGCAAATGCTATACTATATAACTTTCAGATGTGTCTATATATTTATCTATGGATATAATATCAATATAACAATAGATTCCAGTAAGTATAAAGAAATGTTTTAAAAGAATCATTTCTTTGAGCTACATGGTAAATAACATACTGAGAAATTATACTGACACAGCACAATAGTAAGTGGCCTCCAAAGATGGGATTCCAACTGCAGCTCCATAACAGAAAACTTGATGCAAAAGCCAACTCAATCACTTACCAGCTCAGCCACAATGACCAAATCTTTCAACATCTCAGAGGGCCCATCTCCTCATCTGCAAAATAGAACATGTGCCTGCCTCTCTCACACACTAGTTGTGAAAATTATTAGGGAAAAGATGTGAAGGTGCTACATAAACTAAAAAATACTGTTTAGAAGCAAAGGATTCATTACTGCAGCTATAGACCCTGATGGACTACTCACCCTTTGCTAAAGTGTAGATGTGTGTCTACACAGATGACAGTTGTATGGGTGTAAATACAGAATGAAGTAGCATTTCAATGATTACGCCCTCTTGTCACTCTAGCTTTGATGGAGTAAGTACTTTGAGGTGTTTGTTGGTTTGCAGTGATGATTCCTGGGTGATTTCCCCACCAAGCATCATAGCAGAAAAACAATAATGGACTATGACAGACTTAGAGTTAAAGCTGTCTGGACTGTTCAATACAAAACACAATTCTACATATACTATTTCATCCTCGAATGCAAATGCTCCTGACAGCATGTCTAGTGGCTTTTTAGGGTACTGCAAAATTCATGAGTTCTGTTAGACTCTGCTTCTTTGAAATCCCAGGTTACTGAGATCTGTAACCTGGGTATCATTGTCTTTCCCTCAACCCCTTATCTCATCAAACTGTCAGCCTTGCCAATTCCACCTCATCCGTCCTATCCCATTAGCACTGCCAATACCTGAATTCAGTCCTTCATCACCTCACAGCCCCAACACAAGATGATTTGTTTCTAAAAAAGTATCTGACCATGATATTCCCCAGCTAAAAACTCTTGAATAACTCCCTACTCTTTATAAAATCAAGGATTAATCTTTTAGTATATTAACAAGACTCTTCCTGAGTTTGCACTCACCTTTATCTCTCCACCTTTTTCTTTTTTCTACCCCACATGCACCTTATGGTCTAGCCATGTCAAAATATTACTTCAAACTTCCCAAACTTTGCTCTTTCATATCTCTATGCCCTTGCACTTGATGCTTCCTTCTTTCTTCTAATTTTTATTTAAATTCTAGTTAGTTAACATATAGTGTAATATTGGTTTCAGGAGTAGAATTTAGGGATTCCACCACTTGCATATAACACCCACTGCTCATCACAATAAGTGCCGTCCTTAATACCCATCACCCATTTAGCCCATCCTCCCATCTACCTCCCCTCTATCAATTCTGTTTGTTCACTATAGTTAAGAATCTCTTTTAGTTTTCCTCGCTCTCTTTTTCCCCCTCTTCCCCTATGTTCATCTGTTTTGTTTCTTAAATTCCACATATGAGTGAAATCATATGGTATTTGTTTTTCTTTGACTGACTTATTTTATATAGCATAATACACTCTAGCTCCATCCACATTGTTGAAAATGGCAAGATTTCATTCTTTTGATGGCTGAGTAATATTCCATTGTATGTATATACTACTGCTTCTTTAGCCATTCATCAGTTGATGGATATTTGGGCTCTTTCCATAATTGGTTATTATTGATAATGCTTCTGTAAACATCAGGGTGCATGTGCCTCTTTGAATGAGTATTTTTGTTTGCTTTGGGTAAATACCTAGTAGTGTAATTGCTGAGTCATAGGGTAGTTCTATTTTTAACTTTTTGAGGAAACTCCATACTGTTTTCCAGAGTAGCTGCTCCAGTTTATTCCTGCCAACATACTTGATGTTTTTTGTGCGTGGAACTCCTCATACCCTTCTCAACCATACCTCCTTTATCTGGAAATTTTCAGACTATTCAGAGAATGAAGTGAAGGCAGCATCCTCCCTATGAAGCTTTTCCTGGAAACATCATTTCTCCTCTCTAGCCTTTTGGAGTTCAACTTTCCACTTATATAATCACCATAGCTAACATATATAGAATGCTTACAGTGCTCTGGCCAGAACACCAAATGCCTTACATAGGCTAATCTCATTTTATCTTCTCTAACACTATAAAGCATATATCATTTTTATTTCTCTTCTACAAATGGAGAAAATAAAATTTAGTAATATTATTTAACTTCTTGAAATCATAGAGGTAATTAGTAGTAAAAGTAAAATTGGAATCCTGGACAATCAGACTCCAGAACTCATGTGCTTAATACCCAATATACCACAGTGCACTACTAGTACATTTCTTTTTTTTTCAATTTTTTTTATTTATGATAGTCACACAGAGAGAGAGAGAGAGGCAGAGACATAGGCAGAGGGAGAAGCAGGCTCCATGCACCGGGAGCCCGACGTGGGATTCGATCCCGGGTCTCCAGGATTGAGCCCTGGGCCAAAGGCAGGCGCTAAACTACTAGTACATTTCTATTATATCATTTATCACATTGCACTAAATTAATTATTAGTATGTCATACTTACAAAGAGCCTTGAACTGACTGAATCCTTAAGGTCAAGATGTATCTTCATTTAGCCAACTGCTCAATTGGTGAGGGAAAAACCTGAAAGTGACAAATACAATGCCATTTGGTAAGCATGGTGTGATTTGAAGGCAAGAAAAGGATGCTGTGAGGATACCAAGAAGCAGGGTCTGAAAAGAGAGGGGAGGCATTTCAACTAAGTGAAATAAGTCAGTCAGAGAAAGATAAATAGTGTATGGTTTTACTCATGTGGAATTTAGAAACAAAATAAATGAAGAAAGAAAAAAAGAAACAATAGAGAACAATCAGATGGTTACCAGAATGGAGGTAAGTGAGGGGATAGATGAAATAGATGATAGGGATTAAGACTATACTTATTATAGTCAGAGCTGAGTAATGTATAGAATTTTGAATCACTGTTATATACCTGAAACTAATATAATATGGTATGTTAATTATACTAGAATTATAATTTTTTAAAAAATAAAACATAAGAAAAAACCTAATGGGAAGACAAGGATTTAACAAACATTTAACATTAAAATGTGTGATGTGTTTTCATTGGGAATTTATAGGGTATCTTGAACTATTCACAGGTAGACCTGACCTCTTTCAGGGAATCAGATAAGGTCTCCTTGATTAAGCAGAAGTGGTCTTCCCCTCTTTCCCTATGTTTAAGCTGAAACCTGATGCATGAGTGAAATCAACCAAGAGGGGAATGGAAGGAGAATTGGAGTGCATGGAATAGCATGTAAAAACCTGAGTCAAGAGATGAGTAGCATAGTACAGACATCTCAGGAAATGAAAAACAGTCCAATATGGCTGGAGCATAAAGTATATGAGGCTGAAAAGGGTGACAGGAATGAGATCTTAAAAGGCTCATAAACCAGGATGCCTAGGTGGCTCAGCAGTTGACCAACTGCCTTTGGCTCAGGCTGTGATCCCGGTGTCCCAGCATCGAGTCCCACATCAGGCCCCCTGTAGGGAATCTGCCTATGTCTCTGCCTCTCTCTCTGTGCCTCTCATGAATAAATAAATAAAATATTTTAAAAATAAAAATAAATTAAAAGGCTTATAAATCAAGTTAAGGAATTTGGGTTTTAACATAAGGGCAATGGGGAAAACTATTGACAGATATTAATCAGGAAAGGGACATGCTACATTTTGAGAGTAGCTAAAAAGAAATCCCAGGTCTCCTTTAATATAGTATCTAGGTCCTGAAAGTTTTAAGAGATAGGACTTTTAAAAGTATAGGTCAAGTTGTGAAATGCTCTTTGATTTTTCTTAGTTAGACGTAGTTGACCCAAATGTAACATTTACAAATGTTAATGTAATGTAATACAATGTTATATTAGTCTCAGGTACAAAACATAGTGATTCAACAAGTTTGTACATTATGTTATATTTACCACAAGTATAGCTACCATCTGTCATCATACAGTGCTGTTACACTACCACTGACTATATTCTCTCTGCTGTGCCTTTTATATTTCTGTGACTTATTCATTCCATAACTGGAAACCTGTATCTCCCACTCTCCTTCACCCATTTTGCCCATCCACCCACACACTCCCCTCTGGCAACCATCTATTTGTTCTCTGTATTTACAGGTCTGAAACTTATTTTTTGATTCTCCATTTGGGGTTTTATTAGATTCTACATGAGTGAAATCACATTTTATTTGTCTTTCTCCTTTTCCTATCTTAATTGGCCAAATCACTCTGACCTTCTCAATTTCTCCCTAATGGCAACTGTCAACAGGTACCATTTCCCATTTAATGTTCTGGCCTAACTGGGAATGGAAGATACTTCAGCAGCATTTAACTAAAATTTTACCATAATAAAAGAAAAATGAGTATTTACATGGTGAAACAAAATATGACCATCTAGCTCAAAAGCTCATACTCTGTCATGAATGTCATACTCTGTTATGAACCTCCTATTCTTCACTCATCTCTCCCCATTGTCTTCCCCCCATGGCTTTCAGGTAAATTATACACCAGTAACTCAAAATTCATGTCTTCCTCTGACTTATTCCTAGACTCCATGCTTGTATACTCAGCTGAAAACTTGATATCTCCTGTTTCCTCCCTTATACTTCCAACCAGATGTCTAAATAAACATATGTTGGCAAATTGAACTCCAATAAAAAAATAAAAATAAAAATAAATAAATAAACATCTTAAATTTAATGTGGTTAAAATAGAAATTCTGATTCTATCTTCTCCCCAAAATCTGTTCTCCCAAGTCTTCCCCATCTCTATGAACAGCACTTGTTATTATCAAATACTGTTCTTGTATATAGTCTATTTTCTCCCAGGAGATGCAAGTTCAATGAAAGCAGGGAACTTGGTTGTTGTTTCATTACTCTATTACTCAGTATCTAGAACTGTTGTTTCATTACTCTATTACTCAGTATCTAGAACTATAGCTGGCATACAATAAAATCACAAATAAATATCTTCACCTACTAGCTTCTGACAGCCTCCAAGTAGCAGATACTTTCTTCCATACTGCTAGTTTTCAAACTGATTCCATCCACAATGACATAAGCAATTTGCTGGTTTGGCCAGTTGTGTCTACAATCATCAGGGGCTCAGTATCTCTCTTTTCTCTCGGAGGTTAATGTAATTCACATTAAGAAGAGGCATAACTTTGATTCCATTCATTTTAACAATGAAGGAAGAAGCTACCCTTGAATTCTAGAATTCAATTTAGAGAGATAGACATACCTAGATACCCCTTATGGAAGGCAGACTGAAAGTCTGACAGAGATTTTTTAAAAAACCATAATTAGAGTATAATTGCAAATATTAATTGCAACTCTTTTTTTTAATTTATTTTTTATTGGTGTTCAATTTACTAACATACAGAATAACCCCCAGTGCCCGTCACCCATTCACTCCCACCCCCCGCCCTCCTCCCCTTCCACCACCCCTGGTTCGTTTCCCAGAGTTAGCAGTCTTTACGTTCTGTCTCCCTTTCTGATATTTCCCACACATTTCTTCTCCCTTCCCTTATATTCCCTTTCACTATTATTTATATTCCCCAAATGAATGAGAACATATAATGTTTGTCCTTCTCCGACTGGCTTACTTCACTCAGCATAATACCCTCCAGTTCCATCCACGTTGAAGCAAATGGTGGGTATTTGTCATTTCTAATAGCTGAGTAATATTCCATTGTATACATAAACCACATCTTCTTTATCCATTCGTCTTTCGTTGGACACCGAGGCTCCTTCCACAGTTTGGCTATCGTGGCCATTGCTGCTATAAACATCGGGGTGCAAGTGTCCCGGCGTTTCATTGCATTTGTATCTTTGGGGTAAATCCCCAACAGTGCAATTGCTGGGTCGTAGGGCAGGTATATTTTTAACTGTTTGAGGAACCTCCACACAGTTTTCCAGAGTGGCTGCACCAGTTCACATTCCCACCAACAGTGTAAGAGGGTTCCCTTTTCTCCACATCCTCTCCAACATTTGTTGTTTCCTGCCTTGTTAATTTGCCCCATTCTCACTGGTGTGAGGTGGTATCTCATTGTGGTTTTGATTTGTATTTCCCTGATGGCAAGTGATGCAGAGCATTTTCTCATGTGCATGTTGGCCATGTCTATGTCTTCCTCTGTGAGATTTCTCTTCATGTCTTTTGCCCATTTCATGATTGGATTGTTTGTTTCTTTGGTGTTGAGTTTAAGAAGTTCTTTATAGATCTTGGAAACTAGCCCTTTATCTGATAGGTCATTTGCAAATATCTTCTCCCATTCTGTAGGTTGTCTTTGAGTTTTGTTGACTGTATCCTTTGCTGTGCAAAAGCTTCTTATCTTGATGAAGTCCCAATAGTTCATTTTTGCTTTTGTTTCTTTTGCCTTCGTGGATGTATCTTGCAAGAAGTTACTATGGCCGAGTTCAAAAAGGGTGTTGCCTGTGTTCTTCTCTAGGATTTTGATGGAATCTTGTCTCACATTTAGATCTTTCATCCATTTTGAGTTTATCTTTGTGTATGGTGAAAGAGAGTGGTCTAGTTTCATTCTTCTGCATGTGGATGTCTAATTGCAACTCTTGAGGAAGACGGAGTCTGAAGGAAAGGAGGATTGAGCTAGATGTAAGATAGTGGTGAGGACAAGGAGGATGGCATCACAAACAGAGTTACAAATTAAACAAAGCCACATTTATGAAGGAATACAAGGAGCTTTCAAGAACAAATAGTAGTGATCTATGCCTAGAGCTCAGGGTACACAAGGTGGGAGAAGCTCAGGACAGTGCATGGATTACAGAGTGAGCATATACTCCAAACAAGGTCGGGACACATAGGAACTGATAAAACATAACAGTCATGAGCATGAACTTTGCCATCAGAGTATCTGGGTTCCAATTCTGGCTCTATTATTTCCTACTCCTGTGACCTTGTTACATAAATTAATGTAAGGACATACAAAATTGAAATGGTAGTAATACCTGCCTCAGAGGGCTCTTGCAAGGATTAAATGAGATAAGTTGAAGCTTCTGCAACATATAAATTCTTTTTAAAAGTTGGATATTTTTAATATTATCATTGTCTAGAAAATTTTTTCTGGTTTTAAGTTTGTTTCATATACTTGATAGAGTACAAAGATTAAATTCTTTCTGTAGTCTATTTAATAAACTATCTTTATCAAAAGTTTAAATAAAATTGAATCCATACTCATGTAGAAAATACTGTATTTAGTGTACAAAGGAGGAGAGGGAAGTACATTGAAAGTAATAATGGTGAAAAGCTTTAAAAACATAGTTTCTGATTCATGTTACCTTGAATTGCATGACAAACCCAGATAATTCCTAGTTCTTAGTTGCCCCATATCCCCAAATCTAGAACCAAACTGAATCAACTCAAATCACAGACGTTTTCCCATTATATAGAGAAACTATCCCTTCTTATAACAGTTGGGGAAAGAGGAAGCCTGAACTTCAGGGTAGCTTCCTTAAACCCACAGAAAAAAAAAAAAAAAAAAAAAAAAAAAAAAACCTGCTTCTCCTAGTATAGAAAGAGAGAGAGTAGGGATTTCTATTTAAAAGAAAGGGCGATAGCAAGGCAAAAAGCCAACATCTTGGGAGCAGAAAATAAGGATTGTACTCTGTTCTCCACTCGGAACTTAAAGACAGCAGTGAGGAGCAACACACAAGATAGTCCCTTAGCAACATGGGGTAAAAAGTCACACAACTAGGTGCAAGAGAGCCTGAATTAGCATTTCCAAATTTCCCTCAACTCCAGTGTCGGAGGAATCCAAAAGTTTCCCCCTTGGACCATAGAATATGCTGTGGCTGGAGCAGGGCAACACTGTAAATGATAGCTACAGAAAGGGCTGCTCCAAGCAGGAGTTAACCAGGAGCATACTCAGTACCAGTGAAAAGGGGTGGAGTTAGCAAAGGGTCAGAAGAACCACCAGACCCTACTGGAGGCCAGAGAATAGACCACAAGTTTACCAGTCACAAATTTTGTCCTCTATGCCAATGGCCAGGCAAAAACCCCAAAACACTGCCATGGAGATAAGAGCCAGAGAGCAATAAAAGGGCCAGAGAGCAATAAAAGGGCCAGAGAGCAATAAAAGGGCCTGCACGTCCCTTCCAGCTGCTGCAATAGCAGCATGAGCCCCAATCTCACACTTCATGAACATCTTTGTGAAAAGCAAGGAGGAAGCTGGATTTAAAAGAAGATCATTATCCAAAGGGCCTAATCATTCAAAAGCCATGGTTTAAAACTGGAAAGGACTAAGAGATATATCAGTAATTTTGAGTCCCCCTCCCTACCACTCACCCTTCTTTACAACTTCCCAACAACATAGGGCTTTTGAGGATTAAATCAGTTATAAAAAATAAAATCATATATTCTCTGAGTAATAGTGAGAATGCAATCATGACCCCAGAATACCTGCAATATCTCATCTATTCTTTATAATAGGTTTATGAGATAGACACAATTACTATTCCTATTTTACATATGAGTAAATTGAAGCTTCATGAGGCTTAGTTGCCCAAAGTCAGTAGCCTGGGCTCCATCCTATATCTGATGCCAAAGTTATCTTTTTAGCCACTATACCAAACTTAAGGTTAAAATCCAATTGAGAAAGATATTGACTATCAAAATATGGACTCCAAGTTTCACTTGATAGAAATAGTAAGAAAGAAAAAAATTTACAAACTGTGGAAGGAGCCTCGATGTCCATCAAAAGATGAATTTGGATAAAGAAGATGTGGTCTATATATACAATGGAATATTATTCATCCATTAGAAACGACAAATATCCACCATTTGCTTCGACATCGATAGAACTGGAGGGTGTTATGCTGAGTGAAGTAAGTCAATCGGAGAAGGACAATCATTATATGGTTTTATTCATTTGGCGAATATAAAAAATAGTGAAAGGGATTAAAGGGGGAAGGAGAGAAAATGAGTGGGAAATATCAGTGAGGGAGACAGAACATGAGAGACTCCTAACTCTGGGAAACGAACAAGGGGTGGTGGAAAGGGAGGTGGACGAGGGGTTGGGGTGACTGGGTGATGGGTACTGAGGGGGGACACTTGATGGGATGAGCACTGGGTGTTATACTATGTGTCAGCAAATTGAACTCCAATAAAAAAATATACAAAAAAAATTTACAACCAGAAGGGAAATTATATTTGAAGTTTAGAAGAATCAGTCTCATGACAATATATGAAGAGACTAAACAGGTAGAGACTAATGTATGAAGTCTAGCAAAGAGGTTTACAAAAAGTAGAGTGAGAATTAAAACTTCAGGCCTATTTGATGTAAAAGTCAATGATTTTTCCTCTGGACCAATCTCCCTCACAAAGATGACCTCCAAATTTGGGAACATAAGGAAAGCAAGTATAGTGATATACATTGAGTGATGGGAGGCATGTCAGTATAGAAAGAAAATGTTAAAATTCCTTTTTTGATATGTGTCTTCCATAATATCAATCTCTTTGAGGGATGCCTACGTGGCTCAGTGGTTGAGCATCTGCCTTTGGCTCAGGGTGTGATCCTGCGGTCCCAGGATCGAGTCCCACATCAGGCTCCCTGCATGGAGCCTGCTTCTCCCTCTGCCTGTGTCTCTGCCTCTCTCTGTGTCTCTCATGAATAAATAAATAAAATCTTGAAAAAAAATCAATTTCTCTGAAAATAAACAGGATTCTCTAAATTCCAAAAATGATTTCCAAACCTCTTGATACTTGAAAAGAGCACCATCATCATTGTAATATATACCTTGATTAATATTTTCTCAGCATGAGAAATGGTATTACCTCAATTACTTTTAAACTTTAAAACTTGAAAGTCCCATTTAACACAGTTCATGAATTTCATTGAAAGTTTTGGGGACAGCCCGGGTGGCCCAGCGGTTTAGTGCCTCCTTCAGCCCAGGGTGTGATCCTGGAGTCCCAGGATCGAGTCCCACGTCAGGCTCCCTGCATGGAGCCTGCTTCTCCCTCTGCCTGTGTCTCTGTCTCTGTCTCTGTCTCTCTCTCTCTCTCTGTATGTGTGTGTGTGTCTGACATGAATAAATAAATAAAATCTTTTTTTAAAAAAGAAAGTTTTTGTAAAATTCTTGTAATCACTTTGGAAAAGTAGAAAATATCTTTAACAGATAGATGACTTGATTTCAGATAAGTCCTAGGAAATGAGCCTTCGTAGTTATTAATGAAGTCAAAACATATACAACTAGAAGTATAAACAGCAAAGCAAAGGATTTTGATAAATTAATCATTTGGTTCGATTCAATCCAATTAAATAAACTGTTACTGAACACTAACTACTTCATGCAGGGCACTCCACTAGGTAATAGGATTACAAGGCAACTTAAGGTAAAGTTTCTCTCCCCTAGGACTCAGAAATCTATCTTGCTGCAGAAAGAACGTGTTTTTAGCAGCCACACTGACCTGGCTTCGAATCTTGGCTCTGCCTTGCAGTGGTGCATGTAAGGCAAATGATTCAAACTTCCAAGCCCCCACTTCATCCCCTTTAAAACAGTCAAAGTAATATATACTACAATTGCTATACGAATGAGTAACAAGTAGGTAAATCCCAATAAATGTTAGCTATTAGCCTTAGTAGATAAGACTAGTTTACAAACAACTATGACAAATAACCCTGTAATAGAAAAGTTATGTTATAGAGAAGCAGAGTCATGATGCTTTTATTCTTTCTGAAAGGTTTTTTTATTCTAAAAGATATTTTTAAGATAATAAGTAGGTATAAATTTAAGTTTTCTTGACTGATCCAATAGATATTGTTAGAAAGCAGATACCCCAACTAACAAAGGAAACTAAACATTTATCAAACCAACCACATTATCACATGTATTTAAACCTAACCACAACCCCATAAGGATGTATTATAAGGAAACAGACTCAAAGAAATTAAATAATCTCCAGGATCACACAGCAAACAAGTAGCAGAACTAGAATCTAAAGTTCTATGTACTCTGTGCCTTGCATCCCTTGTGCCACCTCCCAGACTATCTGGACATGCCTACACAAAAAGGTTCTTGTAGAAGGTGTTCCAGGAACATTTGCTGATCTGAGTGGTGTTGAAGGAGTGAGGTGGATGCAAAAGGAGTACAGCAAAGCTGTCTTGCTAGAGAGGTTGTTGATTTCAGCAAGATTTGGAGATCTTTGGGATAAGGAAGGGATGGAGTCATAAAGGACTGGATGGATACGAATGAAACCCACCCATCTCCAAGTTACCTTTGGAACATTAGTCAATTGATGCTTCCAGAAAACCTCTTTCAAAGGCACCCCTTTGTGCCTTTTTTAGTATAAGTCACCCCTTATTCACAGGGGAGATATGTTCCAGCACCCCCCAGGAAATGCCTGAAATAGAAGATAGTACCAAACCCTATATATATATATATATATATATACACACACACATACTGTAAACATAGTGTTTTTACAATAGGGAAAAACACAGTGTGTGTATATATATATATATATATATATATAGTATATAGTTTAATTTATAAATTAAGAGATTTTTAAAAATAATACAAAATAGTACAATTTTAACAATATACTATAATAAAAGTTATGTGAATGTGGTTTCTCTCTCTCCCTCAAAATATCTTATTTACTGGGGATCCCTGGATGGCGCAGTGGTTTAGCGCCTGCCTTTGGCCCAGGGCGCGATCCTGGAGACCTGGGATCGAATCCCACATCGGGCTCCTGGTGCATGGAGCCTGCTTCTCCCTCTGCCTATGTCTCTGCCTCTCTCTCTCTCTCTCTCTGTGTGTGTGTGTGTGTGACTATCATAAATAAATAAACATTAAAAAAAAGATTTATTTAAAAAAAAATCTTATTACTGTAACTCACCTTTCTTGTGATGATGTGAAATGATAAAATGCCTACATGATGAGGTGAAGTGAAGTGAATGATAGGCATTGTGATATAGCATTAGGCTACTAATTACCTTCTGATGATACATTGGAAGGAGAATCATCTTCTTTCAGACCAGGGTTGACCACAGGGAACTGAAACCACTGAAAGATAAGCTGCAGACAAGGAGGCACTACTGTATGAGTCTAGATTCTTCCAATGCTTCCAGATGGCCACTTCTGAGCCCTCCCCCATTCTGATCTACATCTGAATATGCTGCCTCAAGAACAGGCTATATCCTTCTTAAAATCATAGCTCCCAGGAGCACCTGGTGGCTCAGTGGTTGAGCACCAGCCTTTGGCTCAGGTCATGATCCTGGAGTCCTGGGATCGAGACCCACATTAGGCTCCCCACAGGAAACCTGCTTCTCTCTCTATGTCTCTGCCTCTCTCTGTGTCTCTCATGAATAAATAAATAAAACCTTTAAAAAATCATAGCCCCCAGATATGAATGCAATTGTCCAAGTTGTGGTCAGTTTAAAATGAATTGAAAAGCGCCATAACCACCTCTACTTTGAACATTATCAAAATTAATGTGGCCTGAGATGAAAAATGTATTTTGTTTTGTTTTGATTTGCTTTTAGCAGCATGCACCATTTACTGACTCTGATAAGTCTGAGCAAGTTTTATTCAAGAAATACATGTTTTTAATTAATAAAAAAATGAAATTCTGATATTTTCCAAAGTCTATAAGAGATACTGAAAAGAAAACTTCCTATTTCAGACTGTGACTAGAGTTAAAGGGGTTTCAGAATCACAGCATGATTTCCTAAATCAAGATGACAGCTAAAATGTTTTCTCTTCAGTGATTCAAGAGGAACTGAGCAACTATCTGAAGAACAAATCCATCGTCAGTGTGGCAGTTCTTTTCTTCCCCATTTGTTTTCATTCTATCTGCATCACAAATTGGATATAACATTTAGGGGCAAGTTCTCTGATTAAAATGGAAAGGTTTTTCAAGAAAGAAATGCTTGTATTGGGATCACAATTTTTTAAAGAAAAATAAATGAACACTCACTCCACGGATCTGCACTGCTAGTTTAATATTTCTGAATTGAGGCTTTCTGGGATTTTTGTCAGGGTTTGTTAAAAGACTTTGATATATGAGAAAGAGCTAACCCTCATGGACTGTGGCTCCTTCCTAGGATGCTGTCTTAATAACAGAGGAAGGAGAGTACTCTTTGCTACCAAGTAGGTCCTAGTATTCCTAAGCACTAGTCATGCTATGAACTAGTAATACTATGAACTAGTATTGCACAGAGCATTAGCCTCATGATCTGTAAGGACAAAGACAAAAGCAGCACCTAAATGATTGTGTAAAAGAATTAATTTCTAATCCTTAATAGTAGGCAGATATATGAATAAATAGGAGAATAAGGTTATTAAATTAAGGAAAAACACTTAGAACCAAAAAAGCAGCTTTTCCCTTTCTATTCAGAATCAAAATACATATCAAAGATATTTTTTAACTAGACCAATCATGTGGCAATTTTTCCTCAGATCCAAATTTCAATAATTAAATATTTATTGAGCACCTACTCATGGCCAAGAAATAGGTAAGTATTGGGAATACAAAGAATAATAAAACAAGTTTCCTGATCTCTTGTAGCTCTAATTTAAGAGTGATATAAATCAATAAATAATAATATAGTATATTTATCAAAAAGTGCATCAGGCCCCAAAGGCTCTTTTCATTTTTTAAAAGATATTCATTCATTCATTCATTCATTCATTCATCTATGAGAGAGAAAGAGAGAGAGAGAGAGAAGGGCAGGAGCAGGAGTAGGGACAGAGAGGGGAAGGACAGGGAAAGAATCTCAAGCAGACTCTACACCTAGCGAAGAGCCCCACATGGGACACAATCTCACAACCCAGAGATCATGACTCTAGCATAAACCAAGAATCAGATGGTTCAAATGACTGAGCCATGCAGGCACCCACCAACCCAAGGCTCTTTTCATGAGAAACCTGTGCAGTTTGCCTTCAGGCTTCTTGACTTTTCCTTTTTGTAATATCTTCCTGTTCTCGACCATAATCTTACCATAGACTCCCAAAGTTCTTAATCACTGCTATGGGAGAATTTGACCTCTACATGAAGAGCAGATCTTAAATTTTCAGTAATAAATCTCAGGGTCTAATCCTGGATTTATCACTAGTAAGCTATGTGTTTCTGACTAAGTTATTTCTTCTATCTAGACCTCAATTTCCTCACTTGTAAAATAGAGTGAGGGTCTGAAAAGTCTTCAGGGGCCCTTGCAGGTCTGATATTCCATGGTGTGGTCTGCACCAACCAGGGGCATTTGAAGTGAAATAGCAACACTTGACCAAGAGCAGAAACTCTCTAATAAAGGAATTTCCAAATACTGGGCTACCCCTTGGGGTAATAGATTTGGGGAAAATAGATTTGAGGCTGAAGGCAGTAGGTCTATCTAATTCCAATTCAATTCAATGGGCATTTGAAGAGTGTCCATTATGAGCCAGATGAAGAAGGAGTTTCAGAGTCCAAGAAGCTTTTGTTTCAGTGGCAGAAAAATTGTAAGCAGATGATGGTTATATAAAAAAGTTAGTATCAGAAAGGGAGACAGAACATGGAAGACTCCTAACTCTGAGAAACAAACTAGGGTGGTGGAAGGGGAGGAGGGAGGGGGTTGGGGGTGACTGGTTGGCCAGCACTGAAGGGGGCACTTGACAGGATGAGCACTGGGTGTTATTCTGTATGTTGGCAAATTGAACACCAATAAAAAATAAATTTATTATTAAAAAAAAGAAAAGTTAGTACTGAAAGGAAAGCACAAGGCATTGTATGAATGCAGAGAATACCTAAAACAATCTAGAATTTCAGGAAAGGCTTCCCAAAGGTCAGGACAATTGAGCTGAAGCAAGGAAGACAAGGGAGGAAGACAAGGGAGGAAGGTCTTAAAACAAAGATGTCTTTCTGGGAATATCTACCAGGCAGAAGCAGCAGGTGAAAACTTAGCAGTCACATTAGCAGCATGCCTCTAGAAAATGAAAGTTGCAGCTAGAACCCAAGGTCCACAATGCAAAGAAGCAGGACATAAGTTGAAGATGGAAAAGTGACAAAGAGCCAGAAAATTCAGGACTTTATGTTTCATGCTAAAGATTTTAGACATTTTCCTGTGAACCTCAAAGGACAATTAAAAGGTTTAAACAGAAATGGATGATCCATAAGTAATGCCTCCCTCAACCACACCTTGGACCAGTTCATGTCTCTTACATAAACATACAGTTAGAGATCAGAATGCATATACTTTCCAGTCTGTTCTTGAAGATCTTCTAAGCGCACCTTCCATAACCATATCCCTAAGATGCCATGCTACGCCGACCCCAGGATAATTCATTCTGTACAAGCTAAGCATTTCTCCACGGGCTGCTTCCCAAGCAAGACAGTCAAAAGCTGCAGCACAAGCTCTGAACAAACTGCAACTCCTGAATTATTCAGGGCACTATTAAAATGAGACTCACGACTCACAGGGCAAATTAATTTTAATTTTTAAACAGGCAACATTTTTAACTGTTCATTGCCTTGAAATGTATCTGTCCTGGCATTTTTATCATCAGAAGAGTAAGTAAGACTCAAAGTGAAAGAGGAAAAAGAGCCACGATGCCATAAACTAAGGACTCGCTCATGTCCAGGAAAGGCCTTCTGGAATGAGCAAGAGTCACATTATCTCTTCTCAGAGAGAATATATCTTGAAAATCCTGTGTCATTCTAAGAAATTCAGTAGTGGAAAATTCATTTTCCCTCTGCTTTTGTCATAATGACATGTGGTCAGTTGTCTGAAACTCCAGTACCTTCAGCCAGGGTGCTTTAACTCTAAGCCCATTTTTATACAAAAGCAAGAAGAAAGTGGAGCCAATGGCCTAAGGTATTGAGACCTGAGAATATTCATCTGGGGACACTTAGATGGTTCAGTGGTTGTACATCTGCCTTCGGCTCAGGGAGTGATCCCAGAGAGCCATGGAGTCCCACATCAGGCTCCCTGAATGGAGCCTGCTTCTCCCTCTGCCTGTGTCTCTGTCTCTCTGTCTCTTTCTCTCTCTCTCGAATAAATAAATAAAATACTTAAAAATAAAAAATAAAAATAAAAGAATATTCATCTGGCCCCAGCACCTAACACATAGTTGTTCCATTAAGTTTTACTACATTGAGCTAAATTTCACGTGAAAAAGTCTTTCAAACTGGGCATATCCTATATGTTGCTCCCTTTCTTCTATATTGTTTTTGTTCTCTATAACTAGTAATTTAAGTACCTTTGGGATGTCCAGTGACCCCAGGAACAATATTAAATGCACTACTACTACCTAAACTTCGCCTCAAAAATGACCAGATTCTGACCTCCTTGTCATTCAGACATTTCAGATCAGTGTAGCTGCCATGCATAAACTGAAAATAAGGAGGCCAAGTTGGGGTTTGGGTGAGACTGGTACCTAGGCTTTCTGTCTCCTATTCCAGGGGTTTTATCACCACACTCCATGGACTGATGGAATTAGGAAGTCCCTCAGATGTACCCTGGCTTCCTACTCCACTCTTTCCCTTCCTGATTGCTGGGAATCACAGAATAAAGAAAATAAATGAATGTTTTTGAGGCCCCCTCACTATAGGCCCACCACTCTACTAGGCAATTTTTATACACTATAATAATATTTAATCCTTTCAATAAGTCTGTGAGGAAGAACTTTTTTAATTGACATATAATTGACATTTAACATTGTATTCATTTCAGGTGTGTAACATACTGATTCAATATTTGTATATATTGTAAAATGATCACCACAATAAGTTTAGTTAATATTCACAACACACATAGTTGCAAAAGTTTTTTTCTTGTGATCAAAACTTTAAAGATCTATTTTCTTAGTAACTTCAAATATGCAATACAGTATTGTTAATTATAATCATGTTGTACATTACATCCTCAAGACTTATTTATCTTATGCCTGGAAGTTTGTACCTCTTAACCTCCTCCACCCATTTTGGTCACCCCCATCCTCTCTGCCTCAGGAAACCACCAATCAGTTCTCTGTATTATGAGCTTATTTTTTGTTGTTGCTTTTTTTTAAGATTCTACATATAAGTGAGATCATACAGCATTCCACTCTCTGTGTCTGATTCATTTCACTTAGCATAATGCCAGGAAGAGTTTTTTAGACCTATTTTACATCTAAGAAAAAGTTGAAGCCAAATAGGATTAAATAGTCAACCCAAGGTCACACAGAAAACTAGTAGTAGTAGTACCAAGATTTTAATCCTCATCTGACTCCAAAGTTTTTGTTCTTTCTACTCTACTAAGAAGGAACTGAGTAGGTTGGGGTGAACTTTTTCAACGAGCAAGGAGTCTTCCATTTCACAGCCTATATGATATTTCTCAGGCTGACAGCCCATGTGCTATTTCTTGAAACTGGTATTCCTTCACTGGTAGGCAGATAGGATTTCTCATTCTCTGCCCATCTGTGACTCAACACAATTTCTCAGACTCATCAAAGAGGCCCAATGGCCAAAAAGGCAGCAGTGTTCAGTTCTATTCCACCCACTCTCAGTCTCATTTCCAGGCTCCTAACACTGTCTTTTTTTTTTTTTTTTTTTTTTAATTTTTTTTTTCATTTATTTATGATAGTCACACAGAGAGAGAGAGAGGCAGAGACACAGGCAGAGGGAGAAGCAGGCTCCATGCACCGGGAGCCTGATGTGGGATTCGATCCTGGGTCTCCAGGATCGCGCCCTGGGCCAAAGGCAGGCGCTAAACCGCTGCGCCACCCAGGGATCCCCTAACACTGTCTTAACTAAGAGTCTCATTATCTTTCTTACAGCTTCCTCATACCTCATTTGTCTTTCTGGTCTCCTGTCTCTCTTTCTTCCAATCCATAGTCCACACAGATTTCAAGGATGTGGCTCCAAAATGTAAATATGAATATGTCACTATCAGCTTAAAACCCCTCACCTACCTTATCACATCCAAACTGTAAACAAGACATACAAGACCCTCCATGCTCTGGTCTTTTACTCCTTCCTTCTGCCTTGCTACTCTCCCCACCCCACCCTCATTCTTAAACTTATGCTCCAATCCTACCTAAACACTGCCACTTCCCATTCTGTGCGCACCTATAAGTTTTACTGCAACGTACACACACACACACACATAAATACTCCTCCAACTACTGAACTCCTCATCATGCCTCAAAACCTAGATTAAGTGTAGTTCTTTCATGAAGCATCCTATGGTCACTGCAGAAGAAGTTTATCACTCATCTCTGGGCACCCACCATTCTTTGTACATTCTTAAATCATTAAACTTATACCATATCAATCTGTCATGTCAGAACTCTCTTTACTTTTCTTAGGCTGTCTTCATTAAAGGAAAATAAACTATATCTCATTTATCTTTAAATCCCAGGTTGAACCTACTGGGCATCCAACAAACATTAGAGGAACAAACAGATTGAATATGTGGCTTAAGAGTTAATATATCAAGAAATGGAATCAGGTTAGCCAAAATCTATATTCAGTGTTTTTCAGTAACTTTTTGTGTTAAAAATCAATCAGTTTTCTGAATATTATTTTCATTTCCCACTTAAATCATTTCTGTATGGAAAAATGTGCTGATAAGCTAATTGTCCTCCTATAGTTATATTTCTTTTAAGTTAATAAATGGGCATTCTGATTTACATGTCAACCTTCTATGAACATGGATAGTGTAAGTCAATCCTCATGAGACTAACCTCTGGCTTCACTGGAGAAACTGTCTTTGGAGTCAAGATAAGCTAAAAACCAGCTTGTAGAGCTTTGTTGAAGCAGGCAGTCAAGTTTTATCTTTATAGAACTGCTCTTTAATTGAAATTTAAATTGGGAGAACTCAGCCACTCAGCCTTAAATTTGTTAATTGTAAAATAGAAAATTGGATTAGATCTTAAATCACAAACTCCAATACCTGTTGTTAACCTAAATGAGTAAACTCTGCTGGGTTTTAGACAAAAAGAAGCTTGGTTGCCTGTATGATTATCACAATCAATCATGATTTCTACCTAGTTGCATCGCCTATTAAAACATAAGATGCTAAACAAAGCACAACCATAAGCCTTGTACAGACATCAGTCACCTGGTAGAGAAGCTCTTTGTGACTCTAGGAACCCTAAAATGCTTTAAAAGCATGATACTGTGACTGCTATTTCTCTGAATTTCTTTCTTTCTTTCATTTATTCATGTAGTATTAAGTATTGCAGGCACTAAAGTAGGGGCTGGAAATACTGGTGTCAATAAACATGACCCTGCCTTCCATGGACACTAGGGTCTATTGGAAGAGATGGCTTTTAATTAATTAAGGACATTAAGTGGTGTCAAAGACAAACTACAGAGAGCATTGGGAACATAAGAAAAGATACTGTCTAAGCACAAGATAGTTTCCCTGGAAAAGTCAGAAAGGCTTCACAGAGGAGGTGATATGTGAGCTGAATTCTTAAGGATAAAGAAGAGATTTTCAGACAAGGCAGGGCATTCCAGGCAAGGTGAAGAACATGGATAAAGGCACTAAAAACTGAAAGAGCTCCAAGTGGAAGAAGAAATGATATAAACATTCAATTGCTCTTATTAGGCCAAAAACTGCAAGAGGAGAGGAGTGGAAAGGAAAGGAAAAATACTCTGTAATTCCATGAGGCTTGTCCCTAGCTTCTTGAAGGACAGTAAAACACCACAAGCACCAACCATTCCTCATCTGCACTGCTCACTTAGTCCAGGTTTTTCCATTAAAGAAGTGAGTAAGATATTTCTCATTACTGAAGCACTGTGTTCACACTGCAGCTTTGTTTCTCATGGGGAGCTGCTCAGCCCAGCAAATAGGACCCTCCTTCTCAGAGGCCCCAGTGGCTCAGAGGCACTCTTCACTGAGACGCAATCTGATCCATGTTAATTCTTTGTAGTAATAGACACTAGGCAGTTGATTTAACATATTCCTTAAACTGCCTCTAAACAAAGTGAAGGAAACAATCACTTACTAAATAGGTTGTTAAACCTTTTTTTTTTTAAGATTTTATTTATTTATTCATGAGAGACAGAGAGAGAGAGAGAGGCAAAGACACAGGCAGAGGGAGAAGCAGGCCCCATGCAGGGAGCCCGATGTGGGACTCAATCCCGGGTCTCTAGGATCACACCCTGGCTGAAGGCAGGCGCTAAACCACTGAGCCACCCAGAGATCCCCTAAACTTTTATTTAAACTTTGGATAATTTCCTTACCCTCAAGTTGAAGATTGCCAAGGAGGGGAGAGAGAAAGGAATAAACAATAAGATCCACTGCTTACATAGCACTTACTATGTTCTGGTTATGATTTTAATGCCTCACAAACATTAATTCATTTAATCCTCACTACAGCCCAACTAGGCAAGCCCTGTTATTGTCTTCCTTTAAAGGTGAAGAAACTAAGACTCCGAAATCTTGTTTCTCGCCTATTTGCTAATAAGGGGAGAAAATTGACGTTTGAACTCAGGCAGGTGACTTTGCTCCTAAGAACTATGATCCACTGCCTGGTGATACATTAAATGAATGGCTCTGGGAGACTTATGAACCCAATGTTTTGGATAAATTGTATCATTTAATCTTCAAAACAATATCATTATGAATTAAAAGCTGAGGCTTGGAGAAAATAACTGGTTCAGCACTGCATAGCTGATAAGTGAAAGAGGTAGAATTTGATTTCCAGTCTGACTTTATTCTCATGCTACCATAACTATCTCTATAAGTGGTAGTTAAGGGTTTATACAGAAAACTAGTTAACAAAGCACTAGGCCTGACTTCCCTGGATGATATTATTTGCATTTTAATTCCAATATCGGATAAAGTTGAAAGTACCTAAAATTGAGATTTAATTAAACAGGAGTTTTGCCTGGGCTAGTTGGTCGTTAAACAGTGTTCTTGAAGCCCCAGGGGCTTCTCCAGTGGGAAAAAGTCTAAGTCCTTCACATAAACCCCTACATTAATCAGCTTTTGTTGTAGTGGCAAACAACTAATTCTCAAGGCTTCTTAACAACAGAGGTTTATAGCTAACTCACCTTGCATGCAGTCTGCACCATGGCATTACCAAAAAATTGTATCTCCTCTAAAATTATAAATTCAGGGATGCCTGAGTGGCTCAGTCGGTTAAATGTCTGCCTTCAGCTCAGGTCATGATCCCAGGGTCCTGGGACTGAGCCCCACATCGGGCTCCCTACTCAGCAGGGAGAAGGCTTCTCCCTCTGCCTTTCCCCCAGCTTTTGCTCTCTGGCTCTATTTCTCTGTCAAAGAAATAAAATCTAAGAAGAAAAAGAAAAAGAAAAAGAAGAAAGAAAGAAAGAAAGAAAGAAAGAAAGAAAGAAAGAAAGAAAGAAAGAAAGAAAGAGAGAGAAAGAAAGAAGAAAGAAAAAAGAAAGAAAGAAGAAAGAAAGAAAGAAAGAAAGAAAGAAAGAAAGAAAGAAAGAAAGAGAAGGAAAAGAAAAGAAAGAAAAAAAGAAAAGAAAAGAGAAGAAAAGAAAAGAAAAGAAATTCAATCTCCTACTAACCAACCACAAATCCTACCCATCTTCTAGCTCATTTGCTCTAGTTACTCCATATCAATAATCACTTAACCTCATTGAGATTACCAACCCATTGACCCTCTACTTTTTCTCTAACCACCAGCCTTCTATCATGTAAACCCCAGCCCATGGACAATAGTTATTATCAACCTCATATTAATATCTTGAACTCTCTTACCTCTGTACCCCTCAATTGTGTTCATACCAACCTTGAATGAACCTAACCCTCTGCTTCACTCATGCAGTTGAATTTGTTGAAGAATATCATGTAACTGGAAAAATTGTTCTCACTGTAGATTCATGATCATCAACCCCAAACCTCAGCACTGCCTGGTGATGCTACTGCATTCTTCTGTTCAGCTCAGGCTCCTGCTCTACACAAAATTCTCTAGTTTCCTCAAAGATCCTATACTTCACCCACATTTATAGTAGTTGGTCTTACCTTGTATTTTATTAAGAAAAAAAGAAACCACCTGACAATAGCTCCATACCTTTAAATCTACAAAAATACCTACTTTGCAACCATTTCTCCTTCTCTCCTGTAATAACTGTGAAACATTCCTTCTTCTAGCAATTGTCACTTCCTCTACCCTTAATATATGCTTTGGATTTTACTCTCTCTCACATTCTCAATTATCCTTCTTTCTCTTCCATCTTCTGTTTCTCCTTTTCTAATGGATTTTTATATCATTAAATCTATTATCATACTTCTGATAGTTAAGAAGAAATCTTCCCTAGCTCCCAAATCCCTCTCTAGTCAATGTCTCATTTTTCTGCATAGCGAAACTTCTCACATCTGCCACACTTAAATGATGGGACATGAATCAACATATATATGTAACATTTTTTACCACATCTGATCTATGCCACATGGTCAATAAATGATAGTATTGGTAGTAAAAACAGTAATAAAAATAATTGTAACTGACATAAAAATTTTCTTATATGCCAGCATAGCCCTTGGCATTGTAAGTAGATTGTCTAAATTTGCTCCTACAACAACCCTATGAAGTAGATATTAATTTTATCCCAGTTTTTATAGATGATGCATCTGAAGCTTAGAAAGATTAAATTGCTCAAGGTCACACAGCTTATGAAAATACGTATGAAAATATGACTAAGATTTCCTTCCATTTCAGACTCCATAGCCAAATGCTGTTACTCTCTAAATAATCCCAGCTTCTATTCCTCTAACATTCTTTCTGTACTTCTACTTCATAAAAATAGATACAGTTTTTCCCAAAAGCAGAGGAGTAACAATCAAGAAGAACCTCTGTGAAGCTGGATGATGCTGCCATCATCTCCAGGTTCCTTAGGGTGTCAGTACATGAGCAAGTCCACTAGGAAAATTCAAAGGTAAGTGTTGATGGGGTTCAGGGCAGGCCACCCCATAATATACTACCTTGGCATGTGGATTATTTTGAGCTGAAGACAACCAAGGCTCAACAGACCAATGAAACCTTTTTATAGCCCCCTTAGCTGCCTAAAATAATTCAGATAGAACACCTGCCCAGGAAGAGAGCTTATTAATTGTTTGCCAAACATTTGTTCTCCTTGTCTTCCTGTGAACTGTTTCCCTCCTGTTTGAAGTCCCACACCTTTACCCCCTTCTCCTTAGCTTGGAGTGGCACATGAGCCTCAATTGCCTGGCTATCTGGGGGGCCTCATGCCTTTGTGGAGCTCCATACATATGAAATTAAATTTGCTTTACTCCTGTTAATCTGTCTAATGTCAATCTAATTATTAGGCCAGCCAAAGAATCTAGAAGGAAAGAAAGGAAAAGTTTTCCTCCCCTATAGTGTTTTTATGTGGAAACACCAGGTTTAAATCACAAGAAATGACAGAGGAAACATGGTGTGGATAGTTAAAGATGGTAGAAGAGGTTCTAACGGAGGGCACTTGAGAGAGTGCAAACTCTGTGATTTTGGACTGGGGGAAAACAGCATAGGAATAGACTGATGATAACGGTTTGGTCGATACATCAAATATGCACTAAATATAATGAACCTTTTGGGTAGGAATAAAGTATTAGTTATAATGGGATCCCAAATTTCTAAAAGGATTTTAGACATTGAGCTATTTGTACCAAGCTAATTGTGACCTTGGTTCAGGGTTTTATTTTTTTTAATATATTTTTTAAATATTTTATTTATTTATTTCTGAGAATACACAGAGAGGAGAGAGAGAAGCAGAGACACAGGCAGAGCAAGAAGCAGGCTCCATGCAGGGAGTCCGATGTGGGATTCAATCCCGGGACTCCAGGATCACGCCCTGGGTCGAAGGCGGCACTAAACCGCTTGAGCCACCCGGGCTGCCCGGTTCAAGGTTTTAACAACTCACATGAGTTCATTTAGGTAAAGGACCTAGCACAGTCCCTAGTACATTATAATAATGATGCTATTACTATTGTCATTCAGAAAATTCACATAATGGTTATTGAGTAAATGGTAATTCTTCTTTTTTATAGAAATGTTTAAAAATCGCACGTTAGAATTCCTTATTCATTAAAAATAAGTAGTAATATATTTTTTAAGCACTCCCTCTACCAGGCTCAAAAAATGAATTATATTAACTCATTTATTCTTTTCAATAACCACTTAAAGAAGATATTATTATTTTTCTGATTTTACAGAGAAGCTAAGCAGTTTGTAGATCAAGTGGTAAGTAAGTGTTAGAGGCAGAATTGAACTCATACCCTTAATCACCATCCCACAATGATCAATACGGGTATTATACAATCCATTTCTCTCATGTGTATAGTACCAAATTAGAACATGAAGTGTGTGTGTGTGTGTGTGTAACAAGAGCAAATTATCTAGTATTTATTTCCAAAAAATAGAATTTTTGGTTAACATGCAAAAGAAAAGAAGAAAAGAAAACAAACAAAACTCCGAATTAAATCCAGCTCAATACAGATGGAAGGAACAATGAGTAAGAAGCAGAAAGTAAAAAAAAAAAAAAAAAAGAAGCAGAAAGTATCCAATGAATGAGGTGATGACCCACTCTACATATGAAACCTGAGGGGATGACTAGTAGAGTTAGAATGTCCTCAAAGTTGTTCTCAATCAATAGGAAAATGTCAAGACCAGAGGGAAAAGCTGAATGAGAATGGAGGTATCAGAAGTGCTTACAATTAGATAACAAAAAGCCAAGTATCAAACACTGGAGGTTAGAACACATTGATTGCAAAATCAGTAACAATATGGAAAGTGTAGCTTTGGATGCCTCAGAGGCCAGACAAAAAAAAACTGAAGAAAGTATAGGAAACTAAGTATAACCAAAGGAGGAAAGAGGAAAAATAAGTTGTAAAGGCAAGGGAGGGTTGCCTAATCTACTATGGACCAGCATTTCATGTTTATAATCACCTTGAGATATAGTTAATATTCCCATTTTACATGAGAACATTGAAATCTAGAAAGGCAAAGTGAATTTTCCGAGGTCATTCAAATACTATAGTGAATTTTAAGCACAACTTCTTAGAATTTGAGCTATCTGGATTTATAAGCCATGATCTTTTCATTCCCCAGGACTACTTTGTGAAGAACTGTCTAGGTATGGAAAGCATGCTCAAGAGGTTTAACTAAAAAAAGAAAATGCTATGGAATCTTAACCCTTTTCCTTCCTGCAAGCTAGAGGGTACTTCTCATGCTTCTGAATCACCACTGTATTTTGAGAACACAAGTTATAGGACTCTGAGCCTATTATAGCCTTATAGAAGTTACTTGTAGATCATGGTTTTGTTCCCCATGTCTTTCTTCATATTTATATTTTCATGGCACCAAAAACTTTCATTTTCATGGATTGGTGGAAAATGAACATATGAAACACGTACACACATGCGCACACACATGAACACACTTCCTTCTTTCTTTAGACCAGAATGCTAAAAGGAGGCCACACAGAGTAGGGGCAATTAAAGTTTGTCCAACCACAGCTTTTCTAACAGGACTATGGTTGCCAGTTATATTATTCAGGCACGGTAGGGTCTTTCTGCATCCATTAAACTTAATTGTATACTATACCACATCCTCTTATACTGGAGTTATATCATTATTCTGGAAAAGTTTACATAATCCCTTTAAGAGGATATTTACAAACATTGAGATTGTCATGATTCTGTAACTTTTCTCTAATAATTCTAAAATTTTCGAGTCTGTTCCTTGTAATATTGTGTTCCTGGTCCCAAATTCTTTTTCAGTTAGGGTTCTTTGGCTTGGAGGCTTAGAAGCAATAGAAAGTCAAATTCAAAATGACTTAATCACTAAGGAGAATGTATCATCTCCTGGAACCATTAATGTAAATCCTAAATAAGAGGGCTCCAGGGTTGGTTAATTCAGTTACTCAACTTATTAAAAACTCAGGGTCTTTCCATCTTCAATGTGCCAGCTTTGCCCTCAGGGAAGCTCCTGTTTTGACTGAAAGATGTTGCTGCATTTTCCAACTCCCCAAATAAACACCTCTCTCTTATGTGTCCTTTTTAAAAGGAAGAAAAATTTTCTCAAAAGCCCTTCATTAGACCTCCTGTTTTGTCTAAGTAGCTAGGATTAGGCCACAGCATTTTGAAAATTTTAAGCTCAATGAAGAAATAAATGTTGTTGGTCTTGTTCACTTCTATATCCCTAGAACTCAGAACAATATTTAGTGTGTAGCTTATATTTAAACAATCTCTAGCATCCTGTTGTATTTTATAATATGTTAATAGCAATAACAATAGGAAAAACTTAGCATATCTGTTGAGACTATGGAGCCAAAGAGCTGGAGATATTTTTTTTTTCGTTTTTTGGACCTCAGATAAACAGAAATGGTTTAATGATACCCCTACATTCATGACAACTCTCATCATTGCTCCATGTAGGGCTCATTTCTTTATTTACTTATCAATAATGTAATGGAAGATAATCTCACCACTCAAATGTTAGGATCTTGACAATAACCTATGTCTAATTTTATGATCACCATTCATATTCCCTGCCTATCCCCACCAAAGATAACCATCATAATAAATTGTGTCTCAATATTTTCTTCATTCTCTTTTTTTAATATAGTTTAGTACATTTATAAGTATTTCCAAAAATTTTTATTTCATTTTTTTCAACTTTACAAAAAAGTAATCAACTTTAATATTTTGGGATTTACTTTTTTTACTTAAACTTATATTTGCTGATGTCAATTATATTTATGCATGTCACTGTAGTCTATTCACTGTGACTGCAATACAATAGCCCATTCTGTCAATATATCACCATTTATTTTCCTACTTTGATATTAGCAAACACCTGAGTCATTTAATTTGGGGTATTATAAAAAAAAAAAAAAAGCTGCTGTAAACATTCTTGCAGAGCTCCCATACAAGAGTTTCTCTTGTGTATTTACACCTTAATATGGATATGCTGGATCATAGAGTACATAAATATTCAAATCAAGTAAATAAAACCAAACTTTCCAACTAGTTGACCTATTGGCTTTTGGTTCCATTATCTTCTCCAATACACAATATTATCATATCCCTAATTCCATTTTTTCGATTATTTGTGCTTTCCTAATTCAGTTGTAGATTGCATACATACCACACACACACACACACACACACACACACCACATATTTTTTATACAACTACTTTGTTGTCTGTCCACCATAAGTAATATAATTGATCTGTGCCTTCATTTTTCAATCTATAAAATAGGGTAAAATATAAAATGTGACACCTACCAGGGATAGTTAATTTTATGTGTCAACTTGACTGGGCTAAATGTTATTTCTGGATGTGTCTGTGAGAGTGCTTCTGGAAGAGATTAGCATTTGAATCAGTAGACTAAGTAAAAAAAGAGCACCTTCTCCATTGTGAGTGGGCATCACCCAATCCACTGAGGCCCTAAATAGAACAAAAAGGCAAAGGAAGTGCAAATTTGCTCCCTGCTTGATCTGGGACATCCATCTTTCCCTGACCTTGGACATCAGTCCTCTTACTTCTAAAGTTTTTGATTTCAGATGAGGACTTATACTATTTGCTCTTATAGTTTGCAGGTCTTCAGGTTTGGACTAGAATTACAGCACAGGCATCCTTGGACCTCCAGCTTATGGGGAACTTCTCAGTCTCCATAATCATGTGAGCCAGTCACTCTTTTTTTTTATATATAAATTTATTTTTTATTGGTGTTCTATTTGCCAACATATAAAATAACACCCAGCGCTCATCCCATCAAGTGCCCCCCTCAGTGCCTGTCACCCAGTCACCCTACCCCCCAACCTCCCCTTTCACCACCCCTAGTTCGTTTCCCAGAGTTAGGAGTCTTTATGTTCTCTCTCCCTTTCTGATGTTTCCCACACATTTCTTCTCCCTTCCCTTATATTCCCTTTCACTATTATTTATATTCCCCAAATGAATGAGACCATATAACGTTTGTCCCTCTCCGATTGACTTATTTCACTCAGCATAATACCCTCCAGTTCCATCCACGTCGAAGCAAATGGTGGGTATTTGTCATTTCTAATGGCTGAGTAATATTCCATTGTATACATAGACCACATCTTCTTTATCCATTCATCTTTCAATGGACACTGAGAGCCAGTCACTCTTGAGAAATTTCTTGCTATCTATTTCTTTGGAGAATTTCAGTACACTACCTAATAAGGGATTTTTTGAGGAATATATTATTAATACATGTAGAATTATTGATTAAAAGTATCCTATCAAATATCAATGTTATTATTCCCAACTTACAAATTAGCAAGTTGAGGCTTAGAAAGGTTAAATAACTTAACAAACATCACACAGCTAAGATGTGGTAGGGCTAGATTGTATACCCAAACTGAAACAGAGCTTCTGTGTGTTCTTGACCACTCTACCATACTACCTCTTTTTATATCATGAAATTAAAAAGTTCTTGTGAAACTTTGCTACAAGGGAAGGCAATGAAAAATAATACTTTTGATGACTACACTCATTACATATTTGGAAAATATATCTCTCCCTTGCCAAATAGATACTAGAATGCCAGGATGATCAATATAAGGTATGTAGCATAACAACTAGCACAAAATAGGTAGTTAATATATTTTAGATATAATTACTACCTCATAATATCTCACAAAACCAGGGTGACAGAGCTTCTCCTTATTTTATCAATAAGAAAAATAAAGCTTTAAATGAATAAGCAACTTGCCCAAGGTTGTATGTTACAAAGTAGTCATAGATCCATAAGTTTGTCTAATTGTAAAGCCTGTGTATGTCTGGAAAATATTGTATTTTGCTGTAAAGTAAAAACTGAATTTCTCTAGCCCAAAGAGCAAAGATTACATAACATAAACAAAGAAACATGAATGCCCACAACTGTTATTATCAAATAATGGCCTAACAATTATGAAAAAGAGCAATTCAAATTTCAGGAAAATTTATCTGCTTAGAACATTTTACTATAAATTTTTATTCTTATTCAAGAATCAGATCAGTGTTTCATGATGCAAAAGAGAAAAAATAAACATACTCAGGGCCCTTCAATAAAGATATACATACTAAGTGAATGTGATAAATACCAAGAGTGGGAAATATGGTGTTCAAATACCAAATCCCACCATTTTTTAAAATTATCTACTTTTAATATTGTAATAATGTAGTATGGTGACGGATGGTAACTACACTTATCATGGTGAGCATTAAGTAATGTATAGAATTGTCAAACCAATATGTTGGACACCTGAAACTAATATAACCTTGTGTGTCAATATACTTCAATAAAGAAAGATCTTTTTCCCCTTTACCTCCATCTACTTAAGTGATAGAATAATCATCCTCCAATATTTGAAAGTCTTTGTGATGAAAGATGAATTAGATCTGTTCTGAATGGCATCATAGAACAGATCTAAGATCAGTGGCAGACTGTATAACATTATTAATAATAATATTAAGCTAACATTTATTAAGTATTTATTATCCAGCAGGCACTGTGCTATGTACTTCATATGAGTCATTTCATTTATTTCCAACAAAGCAAGTAGTAGTAGGTCTCATTCTGCAGGTGAGTAAATACAGGTTTAGAGAAGTTAAATAATTTCTGAAGTTATTTATGATTGATGAGCAGTGGATACTAATCTAGGTTTGCTGGAGTCCAAAATGCATATTCTCTACCATAATGGTATGTGCTTAACAGAAAGAAAACTTTGAACTTCCCAAATACAGTAGGATCCCTATCACAAGAGGTATAAAAGACAGGGCTGGAAACCACTGGACTGGTATCTTACTGAAAAGATTCATATATTTATTCATTCAACTCATACTTGCTAAGTGCCTACTATGTAGAAATCATTTTATAATTTAAGGATTATATGAAAAGCAAGATTGTTCAAAGAAAATAGATTTAAATGGAAGGCAGGAAAAACTGAACTGAATGATTTTTTTTTTTTTAGTTTCTCTAGTCATATAATTCTTTAACTCTTGATTTCCCAATTCCAAACAATGCTAGCAGTTTCTAAAGCATTAAAACAGGAGGAACTTCCTACCTCAGTTACTTTCTCTTTCCCAATATCTATACTCCATCCTGTATTCAATATGCTGATTTGAATTAGCTTAGATGCCACTCAGAACTGAGGAGTGAATTCCAGAGTTCTTTACAACTGATTGCTCAAACCTCAAGCTGTGATACAGCATGAACAGCCCATCTCCCAAGTGTTTCATATGCTCTCACTGTCATTTCATCAGGGAAGGGAAATCACTTATTTTTTTGCTTGAAATCATTTCATTTCCCGTCTTCAGGCTGGGTAGCTTAGCTATTCTGATAACAAAAGATAATAGATCTCGCTCGTGTTTGCCTTACCTATCAAACATTATGAGACATTTCCTTCACTAATTACTAAGCAAACTGAGAGGAGTAAGACAACTGCCACTGAAAATACAGGGATTTTCTTTTTATTTATTTATTTTTATTGTGGGAAGAACACTTAACGTGACATCTACCTCTTCATGGTTTTTAAGTGCACAATACAGTGTTGTTGACTATGGGCACAATGCCGCACAGCAGATCTCTAGAACTTACCCACCTTCTATAACTCAAAGTTTATACCTTTTGTGGAGCAACTCCCTGTTTCCCTCTCCCTCCAGCCCCTGACAACATTCTACTTTCTGCTTCTATGACTTTGAATATAGACATCTCATGCAGGTGGAATCACGCAGTGTTTGTCCTTCTGTGACTGACTTATTTCACTTGGTATAATGTCCTGCAGGTTCATCCATGTTGTTGCATTTGAAAAGGTTTCCTTCCTTTCTACATGCCATGTGATTAGAAAAAATTTATCCATTTCTGAGTTTTGTGATGAAATTTTTATCAGCTTTTTCAAAACCATAATTTGTTGCTAATCTTTCTCTAATTCTAGATAAATATAGACTTCCATGGGTTTTATGAAAAGGGCAAGTACCAACCTTCAGCATCTGAATCTTTCCTAAGAATCTATTGAATTATCCAAGTATATATGTTGGGAAGATTTTAATAATTAAGGTGGTTTTGAAAAATTATTCATGGTAATTTTCACATTATGTGACTTCTAGCAAGGATACATCCAAAAGGGAGGCTGATCCCACAGTCATCAGATTCTATTTATTTGATGAATTTGTTTAGAAAATGGCAATTCATTATTTTAAGATTGGACAATAAGCATTATAATCCAACTTGTATTTTTTTATTTTTTAATAAATTCATTTTTTATTGGTGTTCAATTTGTCAACATATAGAATAACACCCAGTGCTCATCCCATCAAGTGCCCACCTCAGTGCCCATCACCCAGTCACCCCCATCCCCCTAATTTGTATTTTTTTAAGACAGCTGTAGGTCATACCACAGTGATAGAAAAGCAAGAGTACTTCATGTGGCAATAAAAAAGACAAACTTTCAATGATTCTACCATTCTCTGGCATGGCTGAGTCCATGATCAGACTGGTCAATAAAGCTACAAAAATAACATATACTAGAGGCATACATTTGAACTCTCTAATTCAGGAAACCTAGAATGAGTACAGGTACCGGAAATGTATTTGATGTCTTCAATGAGTCTGATGTGTGAAGAACCACTGACTTGCCAGATCAGACTGGTCAATAAAGCTACAAAAATAACATATACTAGAGGCATACATTTGAACTCTCTAATTCAGGAAACCTAGGATGAGTACAGGTACCGGAAATGTATTTGATGTCTTCAATGAGTCTGATGTGTAAAGAACTACTGACTTGCCTGGGTATAGTCCAAAATCCTTAGCATAGTCACTAGAGTCATCATGGCTAACTCCAGCTTAGCACCACATACCAGCCCCATCTCCAAACTACTTCAATATTTATACCTAAATAATATGAGCTACTTGTGGTTTTTTTTAAATCATCGTGCATTTGCTCATGATGTTCCCTCCCCAGAAATAAACTTTCCCCCTTGTACAGTTGGAGCATTCTACTCCTATTTCAAGACTCAATTAAAAAAAAAATCATTACCTGTTTCATTTTTTTCTGAGAAAACATCTTATTGTAATTCCTCAGGCTACCTTATAACTTAAAAATACATATATTGCAATTAACACAATGTATTTTCACTGTTTGTCTAGATCTCTGTCTTCCCTGCTAGGCTGTGAAGCCCATAACTATTCATCAGTTTATCCATAGTGCTTAAAACGGTGCTCCATCCGAGAGAGAGGCAAACCAAGAAACAGACTTTTAACTATAGAGAACAAACTTATGGTTACCAGAGAGGAGGTGGGGAGGTGTGGGTGAAACAAGTGATAGGGATTAAGGAGCATACTTGCCATGATGAGCAGAGGATGATGTAAGGAATTGTTGAATTATGATATTGTAAACCTGAAACTAATATAACACTGTATGTTAACTAACTGGAATTAAAATAAAATCTTAAAAAACATTTTTTAAGACCATGCTCTGCCAAAGGCAGGTGCTAAAGTGATATTTGCTGAATTTTTTGAATATATAAATGAATGAATAAATGACATCACCAATCATCCAATCTTTCAGGCCAAACACTTCAAATCTAGGTTCTTCTCTGCTGTTCTCATGGATTCTACTGTTAGATCTATTCTAATGACTTACTTCTCTCCTTCTCCATGGCAAATGCATAAATTTTCATCAACAGGCTAGTGCCATCTTAATGCCCTCCTATAACAAACACCCCATGGTCTTCAGCAAAAAGTCTAATGCCCTATCATGCTGTATAATGCCATGCCTTCTCTTGTCTCCTTCTTAACCCTAATTTCTACCATTCCCACAAACACAGCCTACCGTCTACTCATATGGACCTACTCAGGCTTCCAAAGCAGACCATCAATTTATGTCTTACTTCTGTGTTTTTGCATGTATTTCTCCCCTTAGAAACTCCTCCTTCTTCTCTGCCCAGATAGAAAAGTACCACCATAAAAAAATTCAGCTCAACTCTTCACCTTCCCTGGAAAGGATCAGCTAATCCTTACCCACCTAGATTGGGCTAGTGACATAGTCCTCCTTCCACTCCCCTAAACTCCCAGCACATCCTTCTAGGCTCAGGTCACTGCAATTGCTGGCTTATCTGTATTTACCAGTAAGCTAAGAAATTTTCCAAGGAAGAGACTCTGGCACCTACTACAGGCCTACTTCATGTGATTCTGACAAACTACCAGCTGTATCTACAATGTAACTCTAGACTTACCTCACATCAATTTGTTTAAAATGTATTTAATTTGAAGGATTTAAATGTAGTTTTTCTTAAATTAATATCACATGGAAAATATTGTAATTAGAGATGAAGCTTGAGAATTAAAAATCAAGAGCCATTTTATCAGAAACATGTCTTGTAAGGGGATTTTTGCAGAATGTACCTAAAGAAATTAAGGCTTTTCATGATCTAAGCACAATGCCAGAAACAAGGGACCCAAAGATGAGTGAGACAAGACTCCTACAATTAAGGACTTGGCAAGTGGTGTTTATAATTAACTAAAAAAACAACAACAAAATAATCAGTGTTGATCAATACTCTTTTGGCATGTGATCAGAAGCATTTTTTGCACTGAGCCCTAGAAATTTAAACAAAATTATATTTTCTCTGCCTCTTTTTTTTATGATCATGAATCCTGCTTGATTAAAAATCTCTATAATATTCTTTCATTCACTCATTAACTCATTCATTTAATAAGTATTTCCTGACCATGTCCCACATCAGGCACTTTGCCAAGCACAGATGGTACAAAAATATAATAAGATAAATACTTTTCCTTAGAGACATTTTTAATGAAAACAGATAAATGCAATAAACATAGTAAACCTAAAAACGAAGTAAACTTAACTCTGCCTGGGGGTCATGAACAACTTCTCAGTGAAGATAATATTTAACTTTAGTCTTGAAGAAGAAGTTAGAGTTTGCCAGAAGTTTTATTATTTGAGGTGGCAATAGAGATGAATATGGAATTGGTTTTCACAGTGTGTGCTAACCAATATAAGCCTCTAGCTGTACAACACAGTTAACAACCCATGAGGGTGTTCTGGCATTTTCCTGACTGGAATCTCTTAGATGATTTTCCCAGGCACTTGAACTTAAAGAAAAGTATGAGTATATGTGTGGGGAGCACTCAACAAACTATTTTTCTATGCCATAAAATCTTTCACTTGAGAATAAATTTATCATCTCCAGATTTTGCTAACATGGGCTTTTTAGTGCCTTCCAAACAGTAAGAAGTAGGGATTCATGGAAAAGAAAAAGTTTCACAATACTTTCAAAAAGTAGAAGACATACCAGTCAATAGTCAACATATTTTAAATTCCTCGTTAAGACAAATAAGGAGGAAGACTTGTACTATATATCAATTTTGTTTATTTTTTATTCTAAGTTTGATTTTCCTAATCATAAATGAATAGATTCACACTGGAAAACTGGGAAAGAACAGAAGAAAATAACAATAATCATAACTGCTGTCACTTACTGAACATTTTCTCAGTGCATTGGGCTTTACCTACATCATCTAATCCTTACCACAACGCTATGAGATAAGGTAATATAATCATTATCATTTTACAGAAAATGAAAAGAGGCTTAAGGACACCTAGAGATAGCAGCAAGAAATAGTGCCACTTAACAAAAACTTAAAATATCTGATTCCAGAACTCACATTTATTCATCTTCTTTCAACAAGGCTGCCAGCATTTAATGTAGTTACAGACTTCCCCTTTTTCTTAATTAATTAATTAATTAATTTTTTAACAGATTTATTGACAGAGAAAGAGAGAGAACACATGAGTGAGTATCTGCACACAAGCAAGTGCCCTGGGTGGAGGGGCAGAGGGAGAGAGAGAAATCTCCAGCAGACTCCCTGCTCAGCTGGGAGTCCAATCGGGCTCAATCCTAGGACCCTGAGATCATGGCCTCAGACAGAATCAAGAGTCTCATGCTCAACCAAGTCAGTTAGGCATCCTATTTTAATTAATTTATGGACTCAATATTTTATTGCATAGTTGCATCAGGCACTATATTAGGTGCTGGAGGACAGTCTCTGCCATCATTGAATTTTTATTCTAGTGGAAGTGGTGGACATTGCACTCAAGCAATTACAAATGTGCAATTGCAAAGCAATTACAAATGTATTATACACATATAATAAAAGAAAGGTAGTTTAGGACCTTAAAATAAGAGGGACCAAATTTAGCCTGGTGTACCACAGAATACTTCCCCAAGCCATCTATCTGTGTACTTACTTATTTATAGTTGGTCTACTATTTCTGAGTTTTCAACATTACTTTGTTTACTTAACACTATATTCTAAGCATTTCCTGAGTAATTAAGTGTAATTTGTTTTAGCTACTTACATAATATTTAGATTTAGTAATGCATCCATTAACCATTTCTGTTATTGGATATTTCAGTAGTTTCCTATTTTTCTTTGTTTTAAACAATAATATAGTTAACATCCTTGTTCATAAAGCTTTTTTTTTTTTTGGTCTATGCCTAATTATCTGAAGATCATTTCCTTGGGAAAAAGAATTCCCAAATTAGAAGACTATAGATACCTGGAATATTATAGGATCTCAAAAATACACTTGCTGAATAAGTGAATACAGACATGAATGGAAAAATAGAAAATTATCACCATTTCAGTTTAAAACAGATGTATGGCTGTTCTGAGGGGTAAAAATGGGTTTCTAAACACCTCTTGCAACTTAAGTCCAAATTATCATTATTTACAGCAAAAGTAAAAAGCAGTTAGCACCTTCATCAAGTGCACTTCTATTTGTAACTTTTGTACAAAACTGTATTCCTCATTAGTGTAAAATGAGACCTTCCCTTTTTTTTTCCTGAGAAAGTGTGTGCACATGCAAGCATGAGTAGAGTTGGGGAGAATCTTAATTTAAGCAGGCCCCCCTGCCAACACAGAGCAGGGCTTGATCTCACCACCCTGAGATCATGACCTGAGCTGAAATCAAGAACTAGATGCTTAATCTATTGAGCCCCCCTACCTAAATATCCTGAGACCCTCCTTCCTGATCATCATTGCCATGCATCAAAACAGAGTGCCATGTAACTACCAATAGGAACTGCTAGTTGTGAATTTCACACAAACTCCCTGTTACCACCATCAAAGAAGAGTTTTGGAGACCAGTTATGTGACCATAAAGATGTTTCTTAACTCCTTAGATTCCAATTTCTATATTCAAAGAATTAGGAAAAATATCTCTGGCTGTGTGGCTGTCAAAAGGATTAAAAGATAAATGAGGAACGGCATACACATGCTGCCTACCAACTGTGCATCAGGTACTGTGTAAGGCCCTTCTTATGCTACATATAATGTCTAACCATGGTGACTCAGCATTTAGATCATTTGTCAAGAAGTATATATATACATGGGGGAAACAAGATAAGAGGATGATAGCAAAAGATACACAATTTCTCCTTGAGATGATAAAAGTGATCTAAAATTTGTAATGATAGTTACAATTATCTGTGAATTCCCTAAAAACTATTGAATTGTACACTTTAAATGGGTGAATAATGTGATATATGGATTATATTTCAATAAAGCTGTTAAAAAAGAGAAAATAAGTTATTAGGCAGCAATATTACCCAGTCAGACAGATTCTGGACTATGCAAGGCTGTATTTTAGCTCATTTAATAAATATATATTAAGCACCCGGTATGTGACAGAAGCAATTATAGATGGCAGAGATATAGCAACACACAAATGAAACAAAGCCCTACCCTAATGGAGTTAATAATAAGCCAAAAACATAGGCACATATAACAAGTATCAAGCATGGTAAGTGTTATTTAAAAATAGAGAGATCAGACTATTTTAAATTGAGTGATCAAGGAAGACAGCTCTGTGGAGGTATCCTGTGAATGGAAAACCAAATGAAATAAAGGAGCACCTACAATAGAGGAAATGGCAAATATCGTGAGCCTGAGATAAAAACGAATGTAGATATTCAAGAAACAGAAAAAATGCCTGGGTGCTGAAAGTATATTGAGTTCATTATCTCTGAGTTTGTGCTTCTGCCAGTCTGAATACCTGCTTGTACCTCTTATAAAATGTTGCAACTTCACTAGAAATAATTTGGAATTATAGTATCACCAAGGGGAACTTGGGATGTAACCAAAATTCCCCATTGTGGAGGCATCTTAGAGCAAAAGGGAAGTAAAATTTCTAATAATCAATGGCCATTTGCCTTTGGTTGGAGCAAAAATCTCTTAACTCTTCATTAAAGCTTTAATATTAAGCAAAACACATTATCTAAATACATTCATATATATGTGATATTATATATATATTCATTAAATGCTTCTTTGCCCAAACTCAATGAAATATGTGAAAATTTACAAACATTTCACTTTTGAACCCATCAAAATCTTGTTCCTCTATTCATTGCCTATCTTCTACAATAGCTTTTCCTTCCTCTGATAGTCTCCCAATTTTTCCTTTATCTTTTTCACCTAGATTTTCTTTCCTTTTAGCCAAATTCTCCTGGTGTTAACCCAACGTCCCCCCCTCTCTGGTGTTATCCTAATCCTCACAATTTCCTTCAAAAATAGGATCACTGAAACAGGATTACATACTTGTAGGTAGATTTTAAGATCTGGCCTTTGTCTACCAGATAATTATCACATATTTCCTCAAACTTTGAAAGGAAAAGTAGAAATTTACTGAAAACTTTTAATAGTATGGGGAACTTGGAATCCCAATCTCCCTGACCTATAATAACTAATAATAACTAATACTTGTATTTATAGATGCATTTGATCTTTGATGCTGAAGTCTGGCAAAAACAACAACAGAAACATCTTATTGGAAATATTCCCAAAGTGAAGTTATTTTCAAGGCCCACCAAATAGAATAGGAATTTTAAAAAGCACAAAATGCGGGGCAACCCTAACTGAGGATCATACTTGTTATATCTCCAGTAAAAAAATGCTAGATACCAATCTAGTCTTGCAAGCAAAGAAAGGGCAAGTAAATCAGAGGTCTTAGCAATCACCTTTCCAATAACTTCAGTCAACATTCAGGATAGATCCACAGGCAGATGCTTCTGCTGCACTATTCTCACCATTTATGAATAGCCTTAAGCTATAAATGCAGGATGTGGTATGTAAACAAATACTCCAATGGGAAATAGTTCTAACAGACTTTTAGCATTTGCCCAAACATGTTGAGAGAGTCTCAGAACAAAAGCAGAGTAAGACCCAAAACAAAGTTAATGGCTTTGCAAAATAAAACCATTGAGTAGTTGGTCCCTTGCCATCTTGGGTGACCCAAAATAAAATGCCCATGACAGATCTTTGGAATTACCCATGATTTGGGATGCTTTGCAAAGAGTAATTTTTTCCTAGGAATGCCTGGGTGGCTCAGTCAGCAGGGTATTCAACTCTCGACTTTGGTTCAGGTTGTGATTTTGGGGTCATGGGATTGAGCCCCATGTGAGACTCCATGTTGGGCGTGGAGCCTGCTTGGGACTCTCTCTCTCTCCCTCTATTTTTGCCCCTTCCCTGTTTGTTCTCTCTCTCTCTCTCTCTCTCTCTCTCTCTCTCTCTCCCTCCCTCTCAAAATAAATAAAATCTTTTAAAAAGAAAAGAGTAATTTTTTCTAAACACAATATGGATTCTGATCTACAATGATTTGGAGTAAAGGAACTTCCAGATGCTCCATTGCTGACAAAGGAATCAGCTACTCTAAGAGGCAAAAATTATCTTAAAAATGGATGACCTAGAAACCAAGAGACTAGCTTATTATTATGTCAAGCAGAGAGTCCTTAAGAAGGGTATTTGTGTCTGTGATGCCTCAAACACCTAGATTTTAGAAGTGCTCAAATAAACCATTATAGAATGCTAACATTCATCAAGGAATGCTCTTACACCAAAGAACAAATACTGGAAACTATATGAATGTAAGTTACATGGAGATAAGCTCTGACATTCCCAGGATAGCTGACTGGTAGTACCAGATGACATCGAATGGAACCTTCCTAAGATGCTTAATAAAATCCACACCACAGCAAGGACAATCTGGCCATCATTGTACACAAACAATGTGGGGGAAATTTGGAAAATTCGCTGAGGACATCTCTACTGCTCGTCTTACCTGCTAAAATGTAATCCTAGCAAAATTGTAAAGATGGGGGCATGAATGGCACCAACTTCAGACTCTATTTGACTCTCAAAATGGAATTTTATTTTTTACTCTGCTTGTTGCATGCTTGTTTTCAGGGTCATTAAAGCTTTTCCTTGTCAAAGAGTAACAACTTGACAGCAAGAGAGAGTTATTTTGTTTTAGACTTCGCAAATCTAAATTACCTTTCTAGTAACCATACCCATTACACTGGGACAGTGGTTAAAGAGCTCTGCAAGGCATTATACTAATTTTGGGGCATCCTTACTTTTCAGGCAAAACAAATTAAATTATCAGTTTAAAGTTAGTCAAATTCTCAAAAGAATTTGAATATACTTTTTTAGCCAAGGTCTTGTCCTTAGCCTAAAGACAGTAATATCAACTCCCTTTAAAGTCATCAGTCTCTTCCTATGATTTAATAACAAGCCAACCATGCATTTAGTAATATAATTTGTAATCTTAGACTCTGCCTTGATACAAGTAAATATGGCTAAAATTCAGAAAGGGACTAATGTAATATGCTCAGTTTTATCAACAGATATGGTCAGCCCTCCTCAAAGTCCATCCAGCAATCCTTGTATGACCTAGAACCTGAAGAACTGATCTTCCAAAAGAGATATCAGAGAAATACAGCCTTTGATCCCCAGTGAAAAGAACACTATCAAGTTCTTTTAACAAAAAAAAAAAAAAAAAAAAGCAGTAAAACTCCAACGGGGTGGATCCGTGGATATATGTCTCACAATTTAAAAGTCACAAGCTATCTTCGAATATAGGTAGATCATCCCAACTGAACACTTCAAGATGAGAATCCCTAAGAATTCTCCAGAAGCATATGATCTTCAGGAGAGTGCTAACTCAAGATTATTTAGGTCAATATGATAACAGCATAGACTACACAGTTTTCACCCAAGATCTTTGAAACTAGACCAACCAGATTCCCAGAGGTAAAGAATAACATACTATCTGTCATCCAGCATTCTTACTTTAATAGTTGTCTATTTCCTGCCATTTTGCTGATTTTCAGTCATAAATTGCTAATAAAGGAGCCTCTGCACCATAGTCATAGTAAAGAGACTTCCTCTAGTCATATTCATACACCATTTTGTTCAAGATAGAATTATTCAATACTATCATAAGATTCTTATATACTTTTATTGAAGTATGGTTGACACACAATGTTACATTAGTTTCACATGTAAAAAATGGTGATTCAGCAAGTCTCTACATTATGCTATATCATAAGATTCTTACAGATTTTGACAACAATGACCCTAAACCACAGTTACTTGGGTTTGCCATACACTCTCAGTACATCAGATAAAAATTTAATCACTATTTACTTAAATACTCAGAGTCATCCACAGAACATTTCTAGTACCTCATATATAACCATGATATCAACTATAATATACAGTCATATAAAAATTGGACTTGACTGTCTAACAGTAAAAAAGATTTTTATAAATATTATTACAGTGTTCTCAACAGAAGCCAAAAAGCCAGCAAGAATGGGAATGAACAGTGAGGCTATGTTTTCATAATATAGAGAATCTCCTCAGAGATTCTCCAACATCCTTACAGGAATCATTCAACAATATCTAGAGAAAAACTCTCTTCTCAAAATAAGAGATAACTGGCACTCTTATTACATTAACCATCTACTTCCACAACAAAATTTGTGTTCCAACAGGTCCTGTCTTATGTGGCCCTCAAACCCTTACTTGTTTACTATAACAAAATTTTACTTGTCTATACTGGTAATTAGTCAAAAGTTTCAGGTACTCATAATCACCATACCTCTGTGCTTCAGGTCTCATTTAAGTGCATTCCCAAAATTTTCAAAACAAAGCTACTATAAGCTATCCTGGAGAATTAGATTAATTACTGATCCACATTTTATATGCACCAAGTGAGCAACAATTTCTACAATAAAGGTCACGGAATTAGAAAAGGTGGTCAGAAATTTATCACTAGATCAAAATTATAAATGATATTTTCCTAGTATCTAATGTTCATGCCTTAGAAAGCAGGTCTAAAACTATTTAGCACAAATAAAATAAATAATTAAATAGCTTTCACATTCTATTAGCTAGCCATGATGGTACCTCTGTAATTTTAAATACTTCATATTGAATTTGGTTAACTATAATTGGTCAGGTAGAACAATTCATCCAACTGAAGGTGATGACCCCTGACTGTCCAAAACAGATCAAAAGGGAGTGTGGGGGGAGGTGGGGAAGGGGGAGTGTGCGATGTGTTTCCTTTATAGATTTTGGTATTTAGGGATCATGATTCCAAAGCATTCGGGCTCTGATTCTTGGTGTATATAGCAATTGTCAAGTGTGGCTTCTCATGAGTTGTAAATACTGCTGCACATCCACTGTCACATCAGATGATCCTACCACTTAATCAATCATCTGACAAAAGAAGCAAGTAGGGCAAACCCTTGTTTGACTCTGAACTGCTGTGAGTTAAGGACGTCACCTAGAAATCAGGACTGTAGTGTAAATTTGGCATACACTGATTTTAAGACTGACCCTCTGGCCTCACTCGAGAATGACCAAAGGATAGAGGTCTGAGAACCTATACAACAAATTCCATTGGTCATGCAATACTGAGAACCTAAAGAACTATCTTCATCAGTTATTCAATGATATTCAAAATCTCATGTCACTTAAATTGATTCTACCTTTAAGTTCAACAAACCTAAGGACTTACCCTACTTCTGATACCTGATTTCCCCTAACAAGATGTCATTTAAGAATTGTATGTTTGGTGTTCTCTGTCAATGGCATAAGTCAATAAAACTCAGTTTGGGGGATCCCTGGGTGGCTCAGCAGTTTAGGGCCTGCCTTCTGCCAAGGGCGTGATCCTGGAATCCCGGGATGGAGTCCGGGATCAAGTCCCGCATCAGACTCCCTGCATGGAGCCTGCTTCTCCCTCTGCCTGTGTCTCTGCCTCTCTCTCTGTGTGTGTGTGTCTCTCATAAATAAATAAATAAAATCTTTAAAAAAAAAACTCAGTTTGTATTGTAATGGGTATTTTTATTTTGCACTTTCTACACTTCAAACAGGCAAAAGAAAATATAATCTAGTGAACAAGTGTAGGATCTGCTCCTCCAGATGTAAAATGACTTTTTCATGGGTTAAAGAAAGGAAGGCAAAATGTATATGGTACAGACACACTACCAAGCCATTTCCAAGAATTTTGCCTCAAGAAGATTGGCATACGCCCAATGTTAGATAGGCTTTCTGCTTTCCTGCTCTGATATAATACTGACTCAGCTTGGCTTAGACTCATCTCATACAAAATCAGTATAAAATGATAGATATGTATAGACACATGGATCAAAGTACATGGTAGAAAAAGGACTGCATTTAACCTTGATGCTCAAAGCAAGTTATCTGTTATCATAATAACAGGAAGAAAGTAAATGAGAGACATATATTTCCCTACTTAGATGCAAAATCACTAATATGTCAAAGTGATTCTAGAGTTTACCTGATAGGATAAAAAAAGTGAGAACAATTCAAAATTTTTTTATATAGATTAGCAATGAATAATCAATGTATAGATTATTTTTAAAATAAAGATAGCCTAAAATACCCATTTTATTTACATTACAGAGGAGAGATCATAAATGAATGAATAAATCAAAGACAATTCAATAAATAGTACCAAGACAACCAACTTAAAGCCTAATGAAATTAGACAAATTTTCATAATCTTGCTATGTAAAACTTCTTACAAATCATTATGAAGAAAACTAAAACTCCAATAGAATTACAAACACAGTATATAGATAAAGAATTCACACAAAATAAAATCCTGAAAGGAATAAAACCAGTAATCAAAGTGAGAATATGTTAATATTACTAGTCATTGTGGAAATGCAAATTAGCTATAAAATCGACACTCTCTAAAAAACATTTTAACTGATAATGCTCAAGATAATGGTGAAGCGAACATAAAACCACAAATGTCAGGAGTATTAACAACTTCATGGGACTATTCTACCAATGGTAAGAATCACAGCAAGGTTTTACTCAACAATACTACTCTACTCTCAAAGAATTTTTAAAGCCAATTTATAACCAATATTCAGCACAACATTATTTTAAAAAGTAAAGATTCAGAAACAACTTTAATATCCAGTCATAGGAGAATACCTACATTAATTATGGAAGGTTGAACATGCATCATTTGTGGATAATCACCATTTTGAACACTTTCCAAAATTTTGGCAATTTTTTTTACATTAAAAGTTTTACCTCCTAATGTAGAAGTAAGAAAACTAACATCCCTAGACTTCCTGTAATCGAATGCAAGACTTGAAGTAGGAAATGAGCAATAAGAATAGCACATGATGGGAAATCAATCTTGTAGCAAATTCAGTTATGGAACTACTAAAGTCAGTGGTGGCTGCAATGAGGTACACAAGGAGTGAAGCTTTGAAGCTAGGCTTCTCCAAGTTAGGACACCAGATGATCTGATTACAGACGAGTTGGAAAAAGATTCTGAATTGCTGTGAAATGCTTAGAATGATTTTGCATTAATTCTATAATTGGCCTATATACCTTATTTTTTATCTTCCTGAATTCTCATAGCAACTCACTTGTTCAAATATATTGTTCCATATATAAGTAACCTGAATATTTCAGAAAACAGTTTCATCAAAAGACAGGTGACTGTTCAGAAGTTCAGAAATGAGGATGAAGAAAAGAAATCAGGTATTTGAGTACCTACTAGGTTGGAATTAATGAAATTTGGGCCCATTACCTATATTTCTCATTAAATCATCACAATCACCTAGAAAAATAGACATTAATGTTTCCATTTTATAAATAAGGAAGTCAAGGAAGGCTAAATAATCTTCTAACAGTTACTGCTCTAATGGAAAGATCATTTCCTTTTTTAATCTTCACAACAATTACCATTTTCCAGATGAAGAAAGGAAAGTGAAATCACAAAATTATCAATTCCTGAGAGTTTTCATTATAATTAAGATTTGAATTAAAATCTGTCTGGCTCTAAAGTCTACCTAATTCACATTCTACCATACTGCCTTCTGAATTTCAGTATGGTTGGTGGATACACATATGTACACAGAAATAAAAATATTCAGTAGTTTTGATGCTCCTTGGTCATTGACATTGCCCCAGTTCCAGAATGAAGTCATATTTATTCTGGATTGCATTGAAATTACATAGGAATGGCAAAATGATTCATTATAAGGGACTTATTTCAAACTACTCCTTGTCTTCCATGTTAGATGAAAAAGAAGTGATCTCCAGGTTTCAATTTATTATTATTAATTGACTTTACCAATTTCTCATAAATAGGTGTTGAATAATTTTAAATCAACAATTTGCTATAAATAAAAGGATGAATGATACTCAACAAAGTCACACACAATAACGTTTTATCTCTGCCTCAAACACAATGTCATTGTGTGACAGATTGATTTGCATTGACATTAAATGTCAGTTTTGTGAAGTTCCATCATGATGCACGTAGGACTGGCACCCAATTGAATAGCCTGCATTTCCATGTACAACAATAAAACCAAGTACATTTGGAAATGTCAGAAAACCTTCCATTAGCACCATTTGAGAGCATGATGGTTAAGACTATAGACTCTAGAGCCAGACTGCTTAAGTTCAAATCTCAATTATTTAACATTACTAGCTGTGTGACCTTGAATAAGTCACATAACCTTTCAATTCTAAAATAGAGAAAATAGTAACTTCCACATAGGTTTATGAGATTTGAAGAAGTTTCCAAAGCACTTGGCATAAGGGCCTGACATGCAGAAAACACTAGGTACATATTACCTAATACAGCTACCACTTGCCATCAAAAGACTTTGGGAGAATGGAATTTAAACTACTGCACATACACATATCTGTATTTGGAAAGTTTATTTCAATTGATGTGAACCTTGATGTGCAGAAACTTGTTGGAGAAATCCTTTCACAATGCATAGGAATCTCAAATTACAATGATGTATGCTTTAAATATATTATAATTTTGTCAATTATACCACCATAAACCTGGGAGGTCGGGGTGGGGTGGGAGGGGTGAGAACAAGCATCAAAGCAGGACACGTATAAAAGAGAAACTGGAAAGCTAGGAACTCCTCAATTGTGTTTCCATGATTGAGTTCTGGGAGTCTTCCTTGAATCCTTCTGATCATTGTCTTTTTCTTGATTTACTTTGAGTAACTTTTGCTTTCATGCATCTTGAAGATCCCAAAGACAGTCTCCTTGCTAAAAAGACAGAAAGAAAAGAGAGAACAGATACAACTGAGAAGGAAGTCCTTGTCCCAGCCAGTGAGAACAGGCTCATCCACAACTTTGGTTGGCCCAAAATAATTCCTTCCATCCTCTCTAGTGGACTATCTCACATTTCCCCAGCAATGATGTTCAAAATGTTAGCCCAAGTTATATAGCAGACTCTGAGATCAGAGCCCTTAATGATATGTAGATATCTTGAAGAAAACATGAGTTAGAAACTTGAGCTGACATGTAGATTGAAGTTTTTATTTATAGCTTATTGAAGGTGAGAAGCTACATTTTCATTTAATTCATTTTACTGGAATGTAGAGGGTTGATTAGAAAATATATTAGATAGAACCTTTACCCCTAAGAGTTAAAGCCATTCCCAGGCTGCAAAGAAGTAATGAATTTCAAGAGTCCATGGATTCTTCTCTGTTCAAAGAAATAACTTTGGGGATTTTTTTATTTTGGGGTTTCTTTCATCAGCATCAAAATTTTCCAACTACTATATTAAGGAACACAGTTATATTTATTTAAATTGTTTCTCCTTGCCACAATATTTTTCTATGGTCTTCCTTATTTAAAAAAAAGGTGAGGGGATTTCAAAGTAGTTATCACAACTTTTCTTATTATACTATGCAATTCCTTCATATGTAAACTCCAGCAGATTTATCTGTTTGTATCACCAGCACCTAGAAGAGTAGAAAGCACATCATAGGCTCTCAATAAATTTTAATTATTATTGAATCCATGTTACTATAACAATGATAATAGAGTTCTCTGATCACTAAAGCAAAAAGGTATAGAAGAAGCCTATAGGTTTTAGAACCAGAATAGACAACCTAGCTGTGTTTTCTTAGCCACTGTGAAGTATAGTAATAAAGCACATGGCCAAACAGTTTAAAATCACAGCTACTTTTTCAATTATTTTTATATAAAATTATCTTAAATTATGTATTGAATCTTTTCCATTGTTTGGGGCTTTTAGTGTGCTTCTTAGCATTTTAATATAAAATTTAAATTCTGTATTCTCTATGAAACTGATGCTCTGAAATATGAATAGTAGATAATACCCACTAAGACACACTATCTGAAGGCATATTTCCAAAAAATGTAAGCTGATTCTCCATGATAAAATCATAAACCCCAAAACTTGCAAAATTGAAAGGTTGGATGTCGAGAACATCTACTCCAGTCTTCTAACTTCTAGCATATGAGAAAGGATCTACAGATCTGATGAAGATTTTAAAATTTTTGAGTGTCAGCAGCAAATATTAAAAGGATTAAAAAGAAAATAAAATTGTAAGAACTATAATCCAGGGAAATAACTTTATTACATATAAAATCCTTAAAGAAAAAAATCACTAAGACTATAATATATTAAAAAATCAGAAGGCACAAAATAAGTAATTTGCAAAAGAGAAAAAGCAACTAATAACCAATATATAAAAATGTAATAACATAACTCCAATTATAGCAATATAGTAATTAACTCCTTGTAGTAACAAAGAGGTAACATCTTTTATATGTGTCTTTAGTGATTTTGCATATAACAGGCTGGTGAGCAATAAAACAGTAATTTTTCTATTTAACTGGTAGAATTGTATACTGCCTTAAATCTTTGGGAAACTTAAGAAATCAAAAACTTAAAAAAATTATTTTATTGACAGCAATTGCATCCTTAGGAATTTAAAACATGAACGAATCAAATCCAAGTAACAATTAATCAATTAATCACATAAGTATTTATACTTATTTTTAAAATGAAAATAAGCAACCTTCCCTGGGGAAATGGTAATGTGAACACTGATATCAATTTAATGAAGTATTATGCAGTCATTAAAAATTTGGGTTTTGCATGATCTTACAGATATCTGCAGCCCCATATTCATTGTAGCATCATTCATAATAGCTAAGATATGAAAACAACCTGTGTCCATCAACAGATAAATGGATAAAAAAGAAGCTGTGTATATGAACAATGGAATGTTATTCACCCATGGGAAAGTAGGAAATCCTGCTGTTTGTGACAATGTGGATGAATCTTGAGGGTGTTATGCTAAGTGAATTAAGTCAGACACAAAAAAGACAAATACTATATGATATTGTTTATATGTGGAATCTAAAAAAGACAAACTCAGAAAACAGATCATAAATAGTTGTGGTTACCAGAGGCTTGGGGAGGGGAAAATGAAGAGACATTGGTTAAAAGGAACAAACTTCCAGTTATAAGATTAACAAATTCTGTAATGCAATCCCTATCAAAATACCAACAGCATTTTTCACAAAACTAGAATAAATAATACTAAAATTTGAATGGAACCACAAAAGCCCTGAAGAGCCAGAGTAGTCTTAAAAAAGAAAACAAAATTGTAGGTATCACAATTCCAGATTTCAAGATATGCTACAAAGATATAGTTATTAAAACAGCATGATACAGGCACAAAAATAGACTCAGAAATCAGAATAGATCCATGGAGAAGAATAGAGAGTCCAGAAATAAAGCCACACTTTTATGATCAATTAATCTATAACAAAGGAGGCAAGATATACATTGGGAAGAAGACAGTCTCTTCAACAAATGGTGCTGGGAAAACTGGATAGTTACATGCAAAAGAATGAAACTGGGCCACTTTCTTACACTATACACAAAAAACAAACTCAATGGGTTAAGAACTGAAATGTGAGAACAGAAACCATAAAATTCCTAGAACAGCATATAGGCAGTAATTTCTTTGACATTAGCTATAAAAATATTTTTCTAGATGTGTCTCCTGAGACAAGGGAAACAAAAACAAAATTAAACACTTAGGACTACACCAAAATAAAAAGCTTTCACAGGCAGAAGGAAACCATCAAAAAAAAAAGATAAGGCAACCTAATGAATAGAATATATTTGCAAATGATATATCCAGTGAGGGGTTAATAACCAAAATATATAAAGAACTTACACAATCAACACCAAACACAGACACACATACATACATAAACAGACAGACATAATTCAATTAAAAATAGGCAGAGAACAGACATATTTCCAAATACCTATAGATGCCCAATAGACACATGGAAAGCTGTTCAACCTCAGTAATCATCAGGGGTGTGCATATCAAAACCATAATGAAATATCACCTTACACGTGTTAGAATGATTAAAGGAAACAACAGGTGTTGGTAAGGATGTGGAAAAAGGAATTCTTGTGCACCTCTGGTGGGAATGCAAACTGATGCAGCTACTCTGGGAAATGGTGCAGAGGTCCCTCAAAAAATGACCAATAGAATTATCACATAATACAGTAATTCCTCTACTGAGTATCCAAAGAAAACAAAAACACTAATTTGAAAAGATATATGCAGCTCATGTTTATTGAAGCATTATTTACAATGGGAAAGATACGTAAGCAGCCCAAGTGTCCATCCATAGATGAATGCATAAAGTGTTTGTGTGTGTGCGTGTGTGTGCGTGTGTGATGGAATATTACTCAGCCATGAAAAAGAGTGAAATCTTGCTATTTGCAACAACATGAATGGTTCTGGAGGGTACTATGCTAAGCAAAATAAGTCAGTCAGAGAAAGACCAATACTGTATAATTTCACTTATATGTAAAACTTAAAAAATAAAACAAATGAACAAAACAAAAAGAGACAAAAGACGTAACTATAGAAAACAAACTAGTGGTTACCAGAGGGAAGTGAGAGGTGGGTGAAATAGGTGAAGGAGATTAAGAAAATAAAAGAGGGCAGCGCAGGTGGCTCAGTGGTTTAGCACCGCCTTCAGCCCAGGGCGTGAGCCTGGAGACCCGGGATCAAGTCCCGCATCAGGCTCCCTGCATGGAGCCTGCTTTTCCCTCTGCCTGTGTCTCTGCCTCTCTCTCTCTCTCTCTCTCTCTCTCCTCTCTGTGTATTTTCATGAATAAATAAATAAAATCTTTTAAAAAAGAATAAAAGAAAGATCTTTTTTAAAAAAGATTAACAAGTTCAGGGGATGTAATGTACAGCATAGTGATGATAGCCAATAATACGGATTACATACTTGAAAGTTGCAAAGAGAATATATCTTAAATGTCTCACTACAAAAAAAGAAATGGCGATTATGTGGTGGGATAGAGGTGTTAGCTAATGCTGTGGTATAGTTTATAAATGTATCAAATCATCACATTATGTACCTTAAATTTACACAATGCTATGTGTCAATTATTTCTTAATAAAGCTGGGAAAAAATGGTTTTGAATACTATTCAAAGTCTACATCAAATATTAACTGAGCAAATCAAGATACAAAATATGATATGAATTTTTATTACAATAATATAAGCACACTATAAAAATTTTCTGAAATGAAATATACCAAATACTAATAGTAATGACAATAACAATTACAAAATAAAAATCGAGCTATGCTCATAGAGATCTATTCCACTCAAATTAACCCAAACCTACATCTAAAGAATCATGAAAATATTAGCCACCACAAACAAAGATTAGAAAGTAATTCTTCCTTAAACATGTAGGAATTTGAAATAATAATAAAAAGTTTTCTCAATACATCCACCGCCACAGAAAATTTCTGTGGCAAAATCAGAAAGAATGAGATGATGTTTCATTGCAATTTTGATATTCATTTCCCTGATGGCCATCTGCATGTCTTCTTTGGAAAAACGTCTATTCACGTCTTCTGCCCATTTTTACAAGTTTGTTATGTATTTTGGATACTAACCCTCTATCAGATATATCATTTGCAAATATCTTCTCCCATTGCATAGGTCACCTTCTAGGTTTGCTGATTTTTCCCTCACTCTCCAGAAGCTTTTAATTTTGATGTTGTTCCACTAGTTTAATTTTGCTTTTGTTTCCCTTGTCTCAGAAGACCTATCTAGAAAGAAGTTGCTATGGCCAATGTCAAAAAGGTTACTGCCTGTGTTCTCTTCTAGGATTGTTCAGGTTTCACATTTAGGTCTGCAATCCATTTTGAATTTGTTTTTGTGTATGGTGTGAGAAAGTGGTCCATTTTCATTCTTTTGCATATTGCTGCCCAGTTCTCCCAAAACCATTTGTTGAAGAAACTGTCTTTTTCCCATTGGATATTTTTTCCTACTTTGTCAAAGATCAATTGACCATATAGTTGTGAGTTCATTTCTGGGTTTTCTATTCTGTTCCATTGATCTATTTACCTATTTTTGTGCTAGTAGCATACTGTTTTGATCACCACTGCTCTGTAATACACCTTGACGTCTAGAATTGTGGCACCTGCTTTTCCTTCTCAAGGTTGCTTTGGCTATTCAGGGTCTTTTGTGGTTCCATACAAATTTTAGGTTTGTTTGTTCTACCTCTGTGAAAAGAACTGCTGACATTTTGATAGGGATTGTATTAAATGTGTATATTGCCTTGGGTAATATAGACATTTTAACAATATTTGACCACCTCACATCTCTTGGAATGGCTAAAATGAAGAACACAAGAAGCAACAAGTGTTGGCAAGGATGTGGAGAAAAAGGACCCTCTTGTACTGTTGATGGGAATGTACACTGGGGCAGTCCTTCTGGAAAAACAGTATGGAACTTGCTCATAAAGTTAAAAATAGAACTTTCTTAAGATCTAGCAATTGTGCCACTAATTATTTACCCAAAGAATACAAAAATTATAATTTAAAGGGCTACTTGTACCCCAATGTTTATAGCAGCAGCATCCACAATAGCCAAATCATGGAAACAGCCTAAGTATCCACTGACTGATGAACAGATAAAGAAGAAGTGGCATTTGTATACAATGAAATATTGTATCAGACATAAAAAAAGAATGAAATCTTGCTATTTGCTACAACATGAATGGAGCTAGGGAGTATTATACTACGCAAGTCAGAGAAAAACAAATTCCATATGATTTCACTCATGTGTAGAATTTAGGAAACAAAACAAACAAGCAATAAGGAAAAAATAAGAGAAAGAGAGAGAGAGAGAAAGCAGGAAAAACAGACTCTTAATTATAGAAAACTATGGTGACCAGAGAGGTGGAGTTGAGGGTTGGGGTAGATAAGTGATGGGGATGAAAAAGTACATGTGCTATGATAAGCACCAGGTGTCGTATGGAAGAGTTGAATCACTATACTGCATACCTGAAACTAATATAACACTGTATGTTAACTACCTGGAATTAAAATATAAACCTTTTAAAAATGAAAAACAAATCAGAAGGAATAGGAGGGACCTATGAAGAAGTTGATTTATGGCAAGAAAAGAAAGTATAACATGGACTCTCTTCTAAGTTTGCTAGGAAAGATATTTTATTACAGATAACCTAGGCTCTAACTCAGTAAACCCACCCTAGATTTTAGTAAGTCCCAGTCTCATAACAAAGTTAAATTCATCTTTCTACAGCCTATTAACCTTTCATTACTGGCTCTCAGTAAAAGTTAAAATCTTTTATAAAGCCATAGATGCTATATCAATATATAGCATTATATTACAGCAGAATTTTTTGATATTATTTAAAACCAAACTTGATTGTAGATACTTCTGCCTTCTAAAAGTTTGGATAAGGTACACAAATCACATTAATGGAAGGAAAAATATCTCCACCCTGGTTTCGTCACCTATGGTGAATAAGATAGTAAAACATAAGATTTCCTATTTTTTATACTACTTCCGTATTGTTAAAGAATAAGTAAGACCCAGGACAGATGACACTGTTTTAGCAGTTACTCAATTAGTTTTTAGTTCTCAAAAGTATGCCTGGAAGCAAATAAGGGAATGGGAAGTTAAAATCATTCTCAATAACTATTGTGAAAAGTAAGATGTGAATGTACCTTTTTTTTTAATTTTTTTATTTATTTATGATAGTTACACAGAGAGAAAGAGAGAGGCAGAGACACAGGCTGAGGGAGAAGCAGGCTCCATGAACCGGGAGCCCGACATGGGATTCAATCCTGGGTCTCCAGGATTGCGCCCTGGGCCAAAGGCAGGTGCTAAACCACTGCACCACCCAAAGATCCCTGAATGTACCTTGAAGAAGGAAAGAGAGGTACTAGCATGGCAAAAGGCTGGAACTTACTGGCAAATTTGATCAGTTTCCAGTGGTGGAGTGGTAGAAGAACTTTTAAGGAGGGAGATGTCTAAATTTGAAATTTATGGTATTTTCAATTTTGGCAATGAAAATGATCCCTCTATAATGCCTACTACAACATAAATATTTTTGTGAATGGTTTGAGAGGAAATTAAGGAAAAAAATAGTGTTTCTTATTTGAGTTGATGGCAATAAACTGGTAAATAAGATACAGTGTTGTGGAATGTTTACAGAACTGTAAACTCCAGGAAGTCAGGGTCCTCTGTCTTATTCATCACCTAGAGACTGAGTTCATGACTGAGAAAATCTCCAGTAAACATGTGCTGAATGAACTAACAAAATACAGCATCAATATACAAAGTTTAAACATAGTCATGTGAGAACACAGAAGAAAGTACTTAACTGTTCCTAGAGTTTTTAGGAATAGATTTGTGAAGAAGTTTAATTGAATGAAGTGCCATTTGAGCAAAATCTTGAGTTCCCCAGAAAACAGCATCATGAGTGCATTCTAGCCAATGGGGACAACACATATGGGAGCACAGAGGTGTGAAATGGCCTGGGGTGTCCGGGGATCTGCAGACTGTGTGGTGTGGCTCAGTCTCAGCATCCATGTGAGAAACTGCTGGGAAAAAATACAAAATAGGAGCAGAGGCCAAATCCTACTGACTTGGTGTGATGCACCACAGCAGAGTTCAGATGTTTCACTATGGGGATATGACTGGGTGTGTGTTAATAGGATAAGTACCCCATTTGACCAGGACACCACACTCTTATAAATACAAGTGAATAAACTAACCTCTGTGGTAATCTGAAGATACCCTCTTTTGTCCATGTCAGTTGAGGAAAGAAGCCATTTACACATCCAAGATGCATCCATTTGGAGGCCCAGAATTGTGGAGGCATTTCAGTCACACAACTTAAAAGACAACACAACACACTGAATATTGAAACTGTGAGACACCCCCTGCCTGTCAGTGCTGTATCGACAAGATCAGATGATCTATGAGATGAAATGGCATTCTTGCCTATTCATAAATGATACACACACACAATCATAATTTAAATTCTAACACATATGGAAGAAAAACCTAATTAGGATCATCAGAATGTGCATTGGAAATAGCACTGAAATATAAGGAGACTGGGAAAAGAACCTCCAGGTCTTTTGATTATCATATGCCTAAAATCTGCATATTCATACTCATCTGGAAAGCTACCATGAGCTGTATGGTCCTTATGCTACATCTGCAATTGCTATCTTCCTTTCCCCACCCCTTGAGTCTTCCACTAAATAATTGCTTTTTAAAAAAAAAAAAAAAAAAAAGCAAAAAATGGCAAGAGTAGCAAAGCAAAATTTTATCACTGTATTTTGCAGCCTCAAGCCAAATTGACAGTTCAAGCTTCCTTATTCTTATATATGTTGTTAATTTACCCCAGTATTAGTGATATTCCAAGATATTTAGACAAAACTATATGACAGCAAAGAAGACTCAAAGAGCAGATCCCAGTTGCCTAGTACAGAGGACAGGGGCAGAGGACAACTGACAGGAAGTCCTGAGAGACAGTTTTAATTTGGGGTCCACATACCACCAATAGGAATATAGATGGATTTCTAAGGTCCATGAACTTGCATGCATAAAGATAGTGCATATTATTTTCACTTATTTCTAATTGAAATTTAGTATTTCCTTAAACTATGAATGTAAGTAATAAATCACAATAGTATGAGCAGTGCCCATGACTTTATCACCAGGAGAAATGACAGATATTTTTATTTAACATTATAATCATTACAAATATATCACACATCTCACTAATTTGAAATTATAGTATTTAGACTTGCCTTTAATCACACTTAATCACAATCTTCTTACCTACAGATGTCAGCCTAACTATAGCATGGCTCTGCCCCTAGTAGTCATTCAACTCCTAACAATAAAACTGTGTGTTCACACACTAGTAACCAAGACATAGTCATTGCCTTCCAGTGAACTTTATAATTGCTTATTGGTGAATATACCAAAAGGTATGAGTCATGCTAATATTTTAATTCCTGTATTTCAGTATAATTGTCATTCTCTGTAATTTTGTACATTTATTATATGCATATAAAAACCTTATTCTGAGAATTGGTCTAAAAGCTTCACAGGACTACCAAAAAATTCCATTAAACAAAAAGATTTTTAATCACTTGGCCTAGATCACATTGCTTTCTGGAAATTACCAGGCATCAATTCATATCTTCCTTTCCTCCATTTATCAACTTGGTGTCGTTAAAGGATAGATTCTGGAGAATGAAGTGTGGGAGGGTTGGCAGTCTCCACTACTTAGAATAAAAACAGTAGGACTTCTAATTTTTATGTCAGGAAGGACTCAAGTCTGGAAGCTAAACTCTGATAACTTTCCAAAGTTCTGAACACTTGTTCTTTTGCTTGTATTCTGTCTTTAAAATCATTTGTATTCTATAGTTGTCAGCAAATCCCTAAGCCAGAAAGGCCTTGGGTTTCCCTTCAGAGGTAAAAGGGAGGCAAGCATTAAAACAAGAAGAGATCTCTCACACTCATAAGAATGGCTAAAATCAAAAACACAAGTAACAACAAGCATTGGGGAGGATGTGAAGAAAAAGGAGCCCTTTTGCACTGTTCGTGAAAATGCAAGTTGGTGGAAAACAGTATGGAGGTTCTTCAAAAAATTAAAAATAGAACTACCATATGATCCAGTAATTTCACTACTGGATATTTACCCAAAGAAAATGGAAACACTAATTTGAAAAGATACATTAACACAGCATTATTTACAATAGCCAAGATATAGAAGCAACTCAAGTGTCTATCTATAGATGAATGGATAAGAAGTGGTATATGTATGCAGTAGAATATTACTTAGCCATTGAAAAGGAATGAAATCTTGCCACTTGCACAAATAGATGGTTCTAGAAGGTATAAAGCTAAGCAAAATAAGTCAGAGAAAGACAAACACCGTATAATTTCACTCATATATGGAATTTAAGAAACAAAGCATACAAAAGAAAAAGGCACACAAAAAAAACACATTCTTACTTATAGGGAACAAACTGGTGGCTTCCAGAGGAGAGGTTGATGGGTGGATGGGTAAAATAGGTAACGAGTATTTTGCACAGCAAAGGAAACAACCAACAAACTAAAAGGCAACCTATGGAATGGAGGAAGATATTTATAAATGACATATCAGATACAGGGCTATCCAAAATCTATAAAGAAATTATCAAACTCAACACCCAAAACAACAAAAAATCCAATTAAGAAATGGGCAGAAGACATGAACAGACATTTCTCCCAAAGAAGACATACAAATGACTAACAGACACATGAAAAAAAGCTCATCACTCAACATCAGGGAAATACAAATCAAAACCTGATGAGATACTACCTCACATCAGTCAGAGTGGCTAAAATAAACAAGTCAGGAAAAACAGGTGCTGGCAAGGATGTGGAAAAATGGGATGTGTCTTACACTGTTGTTGGGAATGCAAACTGGTGCAGCCACTCTGGAAGACAGTATAAAGGTTCCTCAAAAAGTTAAAAATAGAGTGACCCTACAACCCAGCAATTGCACTACCAGGTATTTATCCAAAGGATAAAAACATAGTGATCCAAAGGGGCACATGCACCCCAATGTTTATAGCTGCAGTATCCACAAAAGGCAAAATATGGAAGGAGTCCAGATGCCCATTGACAGATGAATGGTAAAAAAGATAGATTAGATAGATAGATAGATAGATAGATAGATAGATAGATAGATAGATAGATAGATAATGAAATATTGCTCAGCCATCAAAAAGAATGAAATCTTGCTATTTGCAATGACATGGATAGAACTAGAGGGAATTATGCTAAGAAAAATAAGTCAACAAAAGACAAATACCAAATAATTTCACTCATGTGGAATTTAACAAAACAAATAACATACAGAAAGGGAAGAAAAAACAAAATAAGATAAAACAAGGAGGTTAATGATAAGAGACTCTTAACTATAGGAAACAAACTGAGAGTTCCTGGAGGTGCAAGGGTGAGTGGATGGAGTAACTGGATGATGGGCATTGAGGAGGGGACTTGATAGAATGAGCACTGGGTGTTATATGCAATTGATGAATCCTAAATTCCACCCATGAAACTGATAATACACTGTATGTTAACTAAATTGATTTAAATTTTCAAAAGATTCCACTTATCATGATGAGTGCTGAGAAATATACAGAATTGCTGAATCACTACATTGCACACTGGAGGCTAATTTAACACTGTATGTTAAATATAACAAGAATAGACCGAGCAACAGAATAAGTGGTGGAGTGTGGTGGGGGAGGTAATTTCCAAAAGGAGAGATAAGCACACTGACTTCCTGTCATAGGAAGAGAAGAAGGCAGATACCTGGAGCCATTCTGTGACTGGAGAAAAGTCACAGTAACATAGCGGACATCTGACATAGAAAAATTGCTGAGAGATTATTGTTAGGAATAAATCTGTTCTGACTCCAAGATCTGTTAGAAAGCCTATCAAAATACCATGGGCTTTCTTCAGAGAGTTAGAACAAATAATTTTAAGATTTGTGTGGAATCAGAAAAGACCCCGAATAGCCAGGGGAATTTTAAAAAAGAAAATCATAGCTGGGGGCATCACAATGCCAGATTTCTGGTTGTACTACAAAGCTGTGGTCATCAAGACAGTGTGGTACTGGCACAAAAACAGACACATAGATCAGTGGAACAGAATAGAGAATCCAGAAGTGGACCCTGAACTTTATGGGCAACTAATATTCGATAAAGGAGGAAAGACTATCCATTGGAAGAAAGACAGTCTCTTCAATAAATGGTGCTGGGAAAATTGGACATCCACATGCAGAAGAATGAAACTAGACCACTCTCTTTCACCATACACAAAGATAAACTCACAATGGATGAAAGATCTAAATGTGAGACAAGATTCCATCAAAATCCTAGAGGAGAACACAGGCAACACCCTTTTTGAACTCAGCCACAGTAACTTCTTGCAAGATACATCCACGAAGGCAAAAGAAACAAAAGCAAAAATGAACTATTGGGACTTCATTAAGATAAGAAGCTTTTGCACAGCAAAGGATACAGTCAACAAAACTAAAAGACAACCTACAGAATGGGAGAAGATATTTGCAAATGACCTATCAGATAAAGGGCTAGTTTCCAAGATCTATAAAGAACTTATTAAACTCAACACCAAAGAAACAAACAATCCAATCATGAAATGGGCAAAAGACATGAACAGAAATCTCACCGAGGAAGACATAGACATGGCCAACATGCATATGAGAAAATGCTCTGCATCACTTGCCATCAGGGAAATACAAATCAAAACCACAATGAGATACCACCTCACACCAGTGAGAATGGGGAAAATTAACAAGGCAGGAAACCACAAATGTTGGAGAGGATGCGGAGAAAAGGGAACCCTCTTACACTGTTGGTGGGAATGTGAACTGGTGCAGCCACTCTGGAAAACTGTGTGGAGGTTCCTCAAAGAGTTAAAAATAGACCTGCCCTACGACCCAGCAATTGCACTGTTGGGGATTTACCCCAAAGATACAGATGCAATGAAACGCCGGGACACCTGCACCCCGATGTTTATAGCAGCAATGGCCACGATAGCCAAACTGTGGAAGGAGCCTCGGTGTCCAACGAAAGATGAATGGATAAAGAAGATGTGGTTTATGTATACAATGGAATATTCCTCAGCCATTAGAAACGACAAATACCCACCATTTGCTTTGACGTGGATGGAACTGAGGGTATTACGCTGAGTGAAGTAAGTCAATCGGAGAAGGACAAACATTATATGTTCTCATTCATTTGGGGAATATAAATAATAGTGAAAAGGAATGTAAGGGAAGGGAGAAGAAATGTGTGGGAAATATCAGAAAGGGAGACAGAACATAAAGACTCCTAACTCTGGGAAACGATCTAGGGGTGGTGGAAGGGGTGGAGAGATGGGGGGGGGCTGGGTGACGGGCACTGAGGGGGGCACTTGACGGGATGAGCACTGGGTGTTATTCTGTATGTTGGTAAATTGAACACCAATAAAAAATAAATTTATTATAAAAAAAAGAGGCCCCCGCATATGATGACCACAGTGGTCCATCTCTAATTCTAGAATATGATCACTGACCTTAGAAATCCAAAGCCCCTGGAGTGCCACCACCACATCATTCCCCCCTTCCCACTACTTCCCACTATATCTTATAAAAGTGACAAAGTATTTCCACTCTGGTATAAAATGTCAATTCCTTAGGAAACAGAAATAACTAAGACCCATTCTCAAGAATACTGAGCAAGCTGAAACTCAGAGGGATTAATTAATTTACTAAAGTTCAAATAAAATAGTCAAGGTTACTTGACTCTAAATGGTTATTCTATATCTACCACATTCTGCTATGCAGAATCATAAACAAGAGCTCACATTATAGAACCAAATCCAAGCTTCTTCAACTTCATAGCATCATAATTTTGGTCAGATTTATTTCTCTCTCTGTGCCTCAATTCCTTCATCTGTAAAATGTGAATAATAGTTCTACTTCACTTAGCACCATACACTTGGCACATAACAAGTGGGTGATTAAAGTTATTTTCATTATGGCATAGACATAAGTACAAAACTCAGAAAGAGAAGGCGGCACGAAACTAAAGATAGCAAGGCAAGATCCAGTGTCTCACATGATTTGCACAGCATTTTTATTCTTTCCACTTTAATTTGAGAAACATTTATTGCATATCCAATATATACAAGGAATAGTATAAAGATGACGCGGAACCAGATCCTATTTTTAAAGGTTTATTCTCTTTTAAGAAATGATCGACGTGTCACCATGAGCTAGATGGAAGAGACATTCAATTAAAACAAGACCTGTTAAAAAAATTAAAAAAAAAACAAGACCTGTATCATTGTATTGTAATTTACCATCCTCATTTGTACTATGAGCTTTTTAAAAGCAGAAATGTTTAGTCTCCATTGTTTTCCCAGTGTCTATTCCAGTGCCCCGAAAACAGAAACTACTTAATAAATGTTCAGGAAAGAAGGGAGGGAAAGGGGAAGCAGGAGGAAGAAGTGAGTGGAGGAGAAAGATGAAAGAGCAGGAATAAATAAGAAGGGAAATAGTCTACAAAGAGGCACAATCAGAAGATTGTGGGACTTCAGAGGAAGGTAATATTAACTGGGTGGAAATACTGTGGTATTGGAGATATACTAGATAACTTGAAGAATGGGTTGGGACTTAATCTTGTTCATGGTGCCTGACATGTAGTGGGATTCAGCATTTGTTCATTGAATGAGTTAATGGACAAAAATCACATGGGTGGGAAAGAGTCTTGGGAAACCACTGTTGGAATTTGGACATGCTACTTGCCTTTCCTATTATCAGACGGTTCACCAGACAAAATAAAGAACGAAATCGTGTCTTTTAATGTCTCCTACTCACATTTCCATCCCTAATTTTTTCCAGTTTATTTTTTGAAAAATCTAAAATAGAAAAACTTTATTCTCTGTTACATAGTGGTTAACTCACATTTTCATAATTCTATGCCTCCCCTCTGGTTCCATGTGGACAGTTCCCAACACGGGGTGGGTATAAGAGTTGATGCTCCACAACTTTTTACAATATCTGAGACTCATTAAACATGTTAAACCAGAGAAATGTATCTAATGCCTCTTAAATGACACGTTTTTTATGTCTCAGGGAATGAGGAAGTACTGTATAGTAAAAACCAAGAAGCTGACAAGTTACATGAACAACCTTCTTTGAGATCTTTTCTGGCCTAGTAGCTCAGATGTTCTGTCTCATTAAGTAAAACTACTTTCCTCTCCTTGTGCTATTAAAGAGATAGGTCATAATACCTTTGAACTGAACAACATGTAGAGCTCTCTCTTTTGCCTACAAATGTTGAGCAGTGGAAACAGTCCCAAACAAAGATGGTGAGCGGGGGAAGAGGGAAAAATAAGATAGGAAGGAAGTTATTTAAACAAATCTCTGGCAGGTCATCAAGATCATCTAATAAATGTTAAGATTTCTTGGGAAGAAAGAAAGGAGAGGAGAGGAAAGACTAGAAGAATGGAGGAAGAAAGGAAGTAAACCAAGGTAGGTAACAGCTTGCAATTTTTGAAAAGGGGATATTTATGTCTATTGAGATGTAGTCCATGTGAAACATGGTGCCAGGCATTGCAGATAACAAGATGAATGGGGCACAATCTCCTCAGCACCTTGCACCAGAATGTGAAGACAGGTTGGTAAACAGATGTTTTCTGTGTAATACAAGGGCCATAATAGAGGCATATCCACCATGGGTTAGGACATCTTGGAGCTCTGTGTATGTCAACAGCATGAAGAACAGAAATCATGTGAATTCCAGCACAGCCTCTTACTGCCTGGATGATTTTGGTCAAGTTACATAATTTCAGCTTCCTCTTTAATAGCAGCCCTTACCATTAACAATCATTGGGGATGTTAAATGAGATAGCATACATGGAACTTTTTATCTCAGTGTGGGAGCCATAGAATTTGTCATTTGTATTTGCTCTATTATTTGAGAACATTCGATTCTTCTCTAGAAAACAAGAAATATAAATGGAATGGATGAAATCCTTTAGAAGTACTAAGTATAGAAAGGAAGTAAAGAAGTAGTTTGTAAAATGGAGGCAGAATTCACATGGTATGTTAAATATCGATAGTAAATAAGTTAGTAACCCATAAGATATATTAAAGTTGGATAGGATAAAAGAATGTATGAAAGCATAAAAAAGAGTGCTCCTAATAAATAGAAAGAGATGAAAAGATAAATTCATATGATAGATCATGCCACTTCTGGGATGATGGCTATGCCATCAAAAGATCAGCTACCCAGCATGGGCCTATTACGGCACAGTGTATCCTTTGCCCAGGAAACACAAATAAAATCTCTCACAGCTCCTCAAGCTAATTTGTGAGCCTGCCCTGTGTACTTGCACCTGCATCTCTATAAAAACAGAATATGTGTTTGGGCCCAGATACTTTGTGTTTATTGGGCCCTTTACTCAATCCTCAATTCTGGTCCTTGCATATACATCAGTCAGGAAGGCTGATGTAACAGAGACAAAATATACAACATCACATACTTTGGGTAGTATGGTGCATACATCTCACTTGCATCTTAGCCTAAGGATACTAACCTGATCTCTTTCCCTTTGCATCTCCTCATTTTTTAAATTGGTTTGATAAACTCTACAATTAAAGAACCTTAATTTAGTCTATAAACACTTCCATCCCATGACTTCTGAGGTTTACCTTTTTATAGGGTGCCATTGCTTCAAACTGATTTCCTACATGTCAGAGTTGTGCATATTAATTCCTTTCTTTCTTTTATCTTACTGTAAGATAACAAAAGAATTGCAGTACATTCTGGAATGAGTATGGCTTGCTTATATTTTTCTATTTATACTAAATAGGTCTATCATACTCTGTCTCACTCATAAGTCCTTCTGTGTAACCATCACCTACATGATGCCATCTCTCTAGACCAGGAGTGGATTGATACAATACCAGATAACCATTGGCTGGCCAGTGACCTGAGACTTGCAAGACATGATTCAAAAAGATCAGCTAGGCCAGCCAAGTAATTATGCTGAGAATTTGGATCTGAGACACTCAAGCTAGTATCAGTTATAAAGAGGGACTAAAGTGGGCATCCCATGCTATGACTGATGTGGAAAGTAAGCAAAGAGATGAGCAGAGCTCTACTGGCCACACTCAAGACAATAAGAAAGGAAGAGAATGCTGGTTTGTGGAAAGAGGGAACAGAGCAGATCCACAAGAAGCAGAGATATCACTGAAGAGTGACAACAAATTCTCCTAGCAGAAAAGGGGGCAGAAAAAGGAATGGGAAATTTGCCTTAGTGGAAGCTTTCCATTTCCAGCTTTAGTGGGGCCCAGCCATTTTGAAGTTTCTCTCCTGGGTCACACACAACAGTACAGTTTATAAGAAACCTCCACTTTCTTTATTCCTGTTTCTTGCAACCAAATCAATAAAAGATTTCATTAGAATACTACTTGTTCATTTTAATGTTCCCAAATAACCCCCATTTAGAGGCCACTTACACATCTTATTTTAAGAGCCTATATTGATGGTAAAACTATATGATTCAATTAATACAGTGTCACTCATATATTTAAGTGCTACACTGTTAGTGTATCATAAAAGACACCAGCTGTGCAGACCCTAGTAAATTAGAGTATTTGCTGGTGACATTGAAGCCACCAATGGAACACTGGTCCCCTTACACCTATCCCATTTAGGATAATTAATCCCAGGAAGCTTCATAGTCTCATGCTACTGGACAAGTTAATGACAGAGAAAAAAGTAACATACCCCTAAACTCACCCAATTTATAGAAATGCCAATAAAAACTGTCACCAATTAGCAAACTGAGTGTGAGAGAGCAGTAATGGTGCTTCTCCAGAAAACTTACTTCATTTGATAGTTGGATCTCATTTGGCCTAGATGTAATTATTTCTTGGTGAAAAAATTAACTAGCAAAAAAAAAAAAAAAAAAAACCTAATCTGCTAGTCTCCTGATTTTATGGGAAATGAACTGTGAAGGCTGGACAAAGTCACATAAAAAATGTTTGTAAGCACATCACAGAGAACCTAAAAATGAATTTCTCAACTAAAGTTTTATTATGCATATATTAACCAGTGAACTGATTTCCAGCTCTAAAAATTATTTCTAACTCAAAATATTATTTTGAATGAGAATTTTGATGTTGCCTTAACTGCATTGCCCCTAACAATTCAAGCACTCTGTCAATGACTTTTGACAAATAGATTTTTACCCCATGTACAAGAGAGGAAACTGAGATTCAGAGAAATAATATTACTTGCCCAAGGATACAAAGCAAATAAATTATAGGGCTCATATTCTAATTAAACTGTGTCTAGCTCCAAACCTAGCTTTTCTATTTCATCATGTTACTTCAACCCAATAAGAATGTGTTAAATTAATGCTATTTAAGCAATAAAATATGTTCTACTTAATCATTTTTAAGAATTTGTTTAGCTGTCTCAAGCCTTATTTAATTTTTTTTGATCAAGCCTTATTTAAACACAAGAAATAGTTTAGGCTTCTTCAATGAATTGAAGAGATAATTAATCAGGATCACTGATACTATCTAAAAGGTAAAAAGATAGTGGTCTGAGGCTCTCCAACAACATAATACTTGTTATCCCTTTAAGAAATGGTCTTTAGTCATCACAGAGTATGCACACCATACATTTGCTAAATAAATAAATGAAAATCCCTCAGGCACTTGAAACTCAGCATCTCCAAAACTAAATTCATTTTCTCTGTTCCCTTTTCCAAAAATATAATAAACTTATATGTCTTGTACATCAATGAATATGATTACCATCCATTCCATTTCCTACAGTAGATTATAGAAGTCATCCTGACTCTTCTTTTTTCTGGTCCCCTGCATTCAATGTGTTACTGTACTAGATACCTTCCAGATACCCTCTCCAGATTCACTTTCTTCTCATTTCTTCCGTGCTCTGTGTCCCTAGAAGTTGGCTACATATGGATGGCATCCGTGGGCTTACATTCAGCCCATGTAGAGCCCCAGGAAGATATTTAAAAAGGGGGAAAAGTGAAGTCAGTGTAGCTATACCCATGGTGTCATCTCTACTAGGATCCTGTGAGCTAGCTGTGACCTTAATCAAAAGTAACATTTCCAATCAGCCTTTCTCACCAGTTCTGGTAACTACTCTTTCTTCTTGCTATTGAAGGCTAGAGGCAGAAATAACTGCCCATATTGTATTAATCTTCTTTCTAACATACCTACATTCTATCCTCACGTTTATAAATATTTACTAAAACCCACCTCAAAATAACTTTTGAGTATGCCTTTTATTTCCTGTATTCTGAGTAATACTGCAATCTAATCCTGTTTATTCTAGATATTTCTTGAATCTGTCCATTTCTCAATGCCGTTGCTTTAATTTTGAACTTCATCTTTTGTTTTCTGGATTTCTGCGATGCCCTCTTGACAAGTCTCTAATTCATTTTCCATATCCTAATTAGTGATACCTTCTTTAAAAAAATATCAAGTCACAAATTATATATATATGGGACATTATATATATATATATTATATATATATTATATATATAACATCATGGCCTTGTTTCACACCCCTCAATGACTGATTCATCACTGTATCATGGCTCCAAGCCCTCAGCCCAAGTTCCTCTATTATCTGGTCCATGGTCACCTCTCTAGATTGATTAGCATCCCTAATCCCCTTAAACTCTATGTTTGAACCACACTGGTTTGTAGTCCAGCAGGCCTCTGTAATACACTATGTTTGATCCCCCAACTCCAAACTTCATAATTGACTTCTATATCCAGATCAACCTTTTCATCCAGCTTGCATTGACTAATTCCTGCTTCCCCCTGAAGGACTCACTTTGGCTTTATCATCTCTGAGAATCTTTTCCTGAGATCTCTTCCCATTCTAGGTTAGTGTTCTTTCTCTGTGTTCCACATGCCTATCTTTGTAATGATACTGATCACACTGCTTGCCCCTACTAGACAACAGTTCCTTGAAGGCAATAACCAAGTCTATTATCTCTGAATCCATAGCTCCAGGAAAGTACTTGATATAGAATAGGTATTCAATAAAGGTTTATTGAATTAATTTAGCCCCATGAACATTCCTCCCAGCAAAATTCAAACCTTACAAAACATACTTTCCCTATATTCTCCTTATCAAGGTGTCTTTGGTACAGAAGTGTTTGTGATGTGCATGTTTATTTGAAATATGATGTGATATTGATTTGTATGTATATTTATATTTCATGCAGTCACATTATGCCATGCTTTGGTAATAGCTGCATAATTCTCCCACTGGGAGAGCAGTTTCTATAATCGCAGCTGATGATTTCTTTTTATAGACTTTATATTTTATGCACTGCTTTTTATTGTCAGAAATCAAATTAAGAAAGGGAATTCTCCTGAAATGAGGGTTCTGGCCCCGAAAACTATAAATCCAAAGGTAGGAACTTATCTATCCCAATGAAACACCGGGTAAATTACCACAGAGATTACAAACTGCTTGAGAAAATAGTTTTCAATTCACCAAGATAGAGTAGGATGTAAAATCAGAACAAATATGATGAGAAAGACTCACAGAACCTATGATCTTGAACTTTGTGTATGAATTGCTGAGATACTGATATATTATGGATATCAGTGTTACAGTTAATTTTTTTCTTTGCTCTTTTTTGTTGAAAGGCAGACTGTATAATTGTAGATTAAAGGAAGTAAGGTGTGGTCTTTTAGTCTTTAGGTATAATAAAATACTACTTGTTATAGAATCTCTGACATACTCCCATTGCCCCCTTTTCCATGGAAACCATAAACTTCCCATTTTATGAGAATGTATCTTCCACTTGTCAGTTATCTACTGCTGTACAACATACCACTACAACTTACTAGTGGTGGTTTCACTTATTCTATAACAATTCTCTTTTTTTAGGATTGTATTTATTTATTCATGAGAGAGGCAGAGACACAAGCAGAGGGAGAAGCAGGATCCATGCAGGGAGCCCAATATGGGACCAAAGGCAGGTGCCAAGCCACTGAGCCACCCAGGTATCTCAATTCTATCACAATCCTGTGGGTTGGTAATGTGAGCTGGGTTCAGCTGGGTGATTCTTTTGCTAGATTAACCCATGTGGTAAATGGTCAGCTAGTGGGTCAGCCGGGGCTAGTTAAATTATGAAGGCTCTTCTGAGACTAGAGACTCTCCTTATGTCATGCCTCATTCTCCAGCAGGCTACTTGCTCCAATTCACATGGTGGTCACAGAGTTCAAAGAGCAGAAGGAGGGGCACACCCCAAAGTGCAAGAAGTTTTCAAACTTCAGCTTAGACCATGTTTGCTACTTTTCCATTAACCAAAACAAATCACATGAACAAACCCAGAGTCATTGTGAGAGGAGATAAAGGAAATTTATGGATATAGGAAGGCATGAATAAATTGGCAGCTGTTCTACAATATTCAACTATATCATTCCTGATGTTTCCTTATGTGATAAAGACTCAGTTATATATTGCTCCTGACTTCTCCCTACCCCTCTACTCACTAACCCCCAAGAGAGTAGGAGTGATCTTTTTTGCTTGGAAATTTGTATGGAAATAAAACAAGCTCCGACAGCTCTGACAGCTCTTCTCTTCTTTCCCATTTGGAGTGGGACTGCCTACAAAGAGCATGCATTCTTCCTGCACCCTAAAAGTTGTCTGTGTCTATCAAATTTAAGGCCTCAGTAATAGAAAATCTATTCGTTAAACGTTAAAAGTCATATTCTCCAATACCTACATTTTGCCCACAAAGAAATTCTGGGCCCCTATCTATATACTGTTCTTATTTCTCAAGTAATTCAAAAGTCAGTCAAAGAACATCCTGCCCCTTCCATCCTAATTAATTCTCCCCAAGCATGCACATGTGTGCGCACACACGCACACACACCAGTATTTGAATGAAAAACTAGCCAAAATGGAAGCTCTTTTAACTGAAAAAAAAAAGGAATACATAAGAGGAGAGTTCCTGGGAATGAGATAAAATAAGATTACGGAAACTCTATTATTGAACAGTGGAGAACATAATGAAGCAAAGTCTTCGAAAAAGACTTCAGCCACAAGCATTAAAACAATAAAATAAAACTTGAAGAGATCTAATACATTACAAAACCCCCAAAAAAATAATTAACCAGTGCACTGAATCAGAAAAAAGGCCAAACCCAAAGACTCCCAGTGAGGGTAACTAAGACTGTGTTTACCAAAATAATTGGAGTTGGTAACAAAGACTAAACTAACAAGAGTTGGCTGGCAGCACAACATGTAAATAAATGAAGAGAGAGGTAAACTAAAGGAAGACATTTTTCCCTTTCTACATCTATATAATCTTTCTTGAGGGAGTGTAGAGAGAGATAACCTCAAGCAGGGTATGGAGCCCAATGAGGGCTCAATCTCACAACTCTGAGATTATGACCTGAGCTGAAACCAAAGAATTGGACCCCACCCAGGTGCCCCAGTCTACTTCTGTAACCTTAATCACATATGATTGATCTCATTCTATAAGTGAAGGAATAGAGATAAAAGGAAATTAAGAGACTTTTCAGTGTGCTATAAAGAATTTAATCTTGCCTAAAAAGAGGTCTGGCCTTTGTACTGGCATCTGGGCATCTGGGCTTGTTTGAGAGACTTGGGCTAGCCAAATAATAACTAAGAGTTAAAATGGGGGCTTTGACCCATACCGTGTGATAAATTAGGGTAGGAGCTATGGATCACACCTGGTGGGGCTGGATGCTAGAGACTGAGATCGACCATACGAGCAATTAGTCAATCAGTCATGCCTATGTAATAGAGCCCCACTATGAACACCAAGACTTGAGTGAGCTTCTGTGGTTGGCAATACTCCATGCATATACAGTCACACATCGCTGCCAGGAGAGGATCACAATTGCCAAGAGAGTAATGATGGAAGCTTCATACTTGGAACACTCCTAGACTTTGCCCTAGGATCTCTTCCTTTGACTGATCTTAATCCCTATAACAAACTGTAACTGTGAGCATAACAACTTTCCATGAGCTCTGTGAGTTTTTCTAGCAAATTATCAAATCTGATGACACTTCGGGGAACCCTCTCTTCCACACTCAACCAAACTTGCAGCATGAATGAGAAATTAGATCTGTCTTATGGAGGACTGTGTGCTCTCTAACTCTGTAGTTGACCCTAACTCTTATACCAGAGTAACCCATGAGCCACTATGTGTGGCTCTGAAGTTTGCACACTCAAAATCTAGAATGCACAATTTATACTGAGTACAACTATTATCACCAAGTAAGATGGATAAAAACACTACTCAATAGACCTCTTAAATAATAGATATTTTCACCAGTCTCAATAAAGACTATAAGAATTATGAAAAATCCAGTATTAGTTGTTTAGGCCATATAAGAGCATTATCGGAAATGGGCTTTAAGCCAAATAAAATCCAAGTTTAGACAACCAAAACTTGGTGTGACAAGGTCAAGTATCATGGGGCAACTGTGCAATGCCTAACAATTCCTAGAATCGGTGCATATCTGTATGTGATGGTCCTGTTAACTCAGGTAGGAAGAGGTAAAGTCATAACTCAGACCAAGTCCTGGCACAGGATCACTACTAGTCCTAGAAGCCATGGTGCAGATAAAACTATATAAGGGAATTAAACAAAATAAAACAAATGATAGGCAGCTGTTAAGATTCAAAAGCTTGGAGCTTTGTAGGACTTAACAGTAAATAATGAAACATCCTATTTGTACAATGGGGGGAAAAACTACTGTTCCCAAGATGAAATAATGATCTACTATGAAGTCTATGACTGGAATTATCTTGGGGTACCTTGGATTATTTTCTGAACAAATGTCTGGAATACATCTACTCATTGCACAAGAAAGTTATTGGAAGCCAATAGGTTACACATACAACAAATAAAAATAAATAAATAAATATGATCATGATTAGTTATTGGTACCTGGGAAATGTTTAAAGTAAAGTTGACTCTTGAACAATGTGGGGGTTAGGGGTGTTAACCCCCATGCATTCAAAAATATAATTTTGGTCTCCCCAAAATTTAACTACTAAAAGCCTACTGTTGACCAGAAGCCTTACTAATAACAGAAACAGTTGACTGACATTCACTTCATATGTTATATGTATTATATACTATACTCTAGTAATCTAGAGAAAAGAAAATATTGTTAAGAAAATCATAAGGAAGAAAAATACATTTACAATACTGTACTGTATTTTTAAAATCTGCATATAAGTGGGCCCATGCTGTTCAAATTTGTTGTTAAAGGATCAATAGTATCACTCAAAATAGAAGTATAATATTACACAAAGAGGGTATCCATTTTAAGTTTGAACTTTAAGAGTACAGTAATCTGCCAATTTCTAAAGAAAAACCAGAATCTGTTGTCTTATTCTTTGTTGCTTTACCAACTTCTAGCACAGGTATAAGACATAGCACTCAATAAAGGATTGTTGGATATGTTTAAATTAATGAAAATAAGTAGGAAATAGTACTGTAATCTGGGCCCTGCTTCCTGAAAGACTCCTCTCTCTCTCCTTCCCTCTACCTTTTATTGGCCAACTCCCTCTTAGGGAAGGGAAGGAAAGGAAGGGAAGTGAAGGGAAGGAAGGGAAGGAGGAAGGAAGGGAAGGGAAGGGAAGGGAAAGGACGGTATGTATGCATATTCCTTGCCGGTCCTCCTTTACTGTGCCTTCACTTTCCTTTATCTTTTTTCGCTTGTCTTTGTCCCTTTACTGTCCTTACTTTCCGTTCCTTTCCTTTTTCCTTTCCTTTCCTTTCCCCTTTCTTTCCGTCGGAAGGGAAGGTAGGGAAAAGAAGAGAAGGGAAATAATAAAATTGTAATAATATCTAATATTTCTTCAGTTCTAGGAACATAATGATTCTGCTTCTCTGTCTTCTACAGTTTATACTAATTGAAAAGGATAGAAAATCTATAAAATAGACTTTGCAAAATAATATAGATCCTCATTATTTTTATCATAGATGATGATGAAAAGAAGCAATTATGAATATTGGTTAAAACTACCATGACCTATTCAATGCTAAAATTCAATATTAGTTGTTCTGACCATATAATAGTCTTACTGGTAATAAGCACTAAGTCAAATACAATCGAGAGCAGGCAAAGTAAAACTTTGCACCCCATGATCAAGTCTCTTGAGGCAGCTGTGCAAAACTTGACATTTAATTTAAAAAGCATGGAGGCATGATGGAAAAGCCTCTCTGTGTGGAGAGTGGAGAGCAGTGGCGCATTTTATTTGACATGGTGGATTTGCTTTCCTTTATTTTCATATTTTAATAAGTTCAACTCATGAAAGCATAATGAAAATAGAAAGATCAGCTATAATCAGGATGCATGGACATTTGGGGATCTTGATTTAAAAAGCAGTTGCCTTCCTAAGTCTTTCAACAAAATGTAAATTAAACAGATGAAATTGCCTAAAACATCACTGATTCCCAAGGGAATGTAATCATGCTTAAATGCCAACACTAAATTAATCAGAGGAACAGAATGTGGAGATGAGAAATTTCATTTTAAGCAGCTTCATGTTTCATTAAAGTAAGTGGACATGGCAGGTCAGGTTAAGACTTTGCAAAGAATGATTTGAAAAGCAGAAGGCAAAGGTTTCCATCTCAAAACTATGCAGCCACAAAACCTATTCAAATAGAACTGAATGTTAATTCATGTGTATTGTAGTCTCCATAACTGATAATTTTCCCTAGATACTTCTTTTTTCTCAGTGCAGAATTCTGGGGGGAAATGTATTAATATTTGTGTAACTATGTTGTTTTCTTCAAAATAGCTTAGTTGTAGTTTTATATACTATACTCACGTTGCATATAAATAATCGTGTTCTTCTACACTAAATGGACTACAAAAAAAAATTGAGCTGCCATTTGAAACATGGCATGTATTTAACGTGGAAGAGGCAAAGAAAGGGGTTTGGATGAGATGGTAAATGAACAAAATTTTGTCAGAATTTATTTATTTGTTCAACAAATGTTTTTTGAATGCCTGTTCTATACTAGGCACTGTTGTAGATGCTTGGCATGCACAGCAAATGCACATACATGGAGAGCTTTAGATCTTAAAAAGTAAAATATGTCATATAGTAAAATATAATAACTGGAATAGAAAAATATAGATTGGGGTAAGGAGGAGAGGGGGTGCATGGTTGAAGAAAAGAGTCAAGTTTTAGTATCAAAGAGGGCTATTAAGGCAGGCCTCACTGTAAGGAGGGTTTGAAAGAGATGAGAGGGTTATCCATAGAGATGCTTTTAGGATCATTCCAGATAGAAGAAATAGTTAGTTCAAAAGCCTTGAGCATGCTTTTTGACTTGAATATGGGATCACAACTTCAATATTTTTGACATGGGTTTCTAAAAGGCAGACATTATCAAATGAGATGAAGAGGATTAGCAATATGAAAAACTTGGGGTTGGGGAAGATAAATTCAGTATTGGACATGCTGTGTTTGTGAGATCAAGTAGTAATTCAAATGGGAATACAAAGAAATGATTACATATGTTAGTTTAGAATACAAGAGAAATCTGGCCTGGAGATACAAATTTGTAATTATTAACATACAGATGATAAAGCCATAATAACAGAGATCTCCAAGATTAGGACTCACTTATTTAGACTTGCCAAGAAATATAAAGTTTTCTAATTTTTAGTCCTTGTCTGTTTCTTTTTATAAATTTTAATTCCAGTATAATTAACTTACAGCATTATATTAGTTTCAGGTGTATAATACAGTGATTCAAAATTCTATACATTACTCAGTACTCATCATCTTAAAGGTACTCTTTAATCTCCATCACCTATTTCAGCCATCTCCCCACCCACCTCCCCTCTGGTACCCATCAGTTTGTTCTCTGTAGTTAAGAGTCTGTTTTCTTTATTTGTATCTCTCTTTTTTTATTTTCCTTTGCTCATTTGTTTTGTTTCTTAAATTCCACATATGGTATTTGTCTGTCTCTAATTTATGTTGCTTATCATTATACTCTGTAGCTCCACCTATGTCATTGCAAATGGCAAGATTCCATTCTTTTTGATGGCCTGAGAATATTCCATTTTATATATGTCATATCTTCTTTCTCCATCTATCTGTCAACAGACACTTGGGCTGCTTCCAAAATTTGGCTATTGTAAGTAATGCTGCTATAAACATAGGAGTGCATGTATCCCTCTGGTTTTTGTTTGTTTGTTTTTACTGTAGTTCTATTTGCCAACATATAACATAACACCCAGTGCTCATCCCATCAAGTGCCCCCATCAGTGCCGGTCACCCAGTAACTCCCACCACTCGCCCACCTCCCCTTCCACCACCCCTTCTTCGTTTCCCAGAGTTAGGAGTCTCTCATGTTCTGTCTCCCTCTCTGATACTTCCCACTCATTTTCTCTCCTTTCCCCTTTATTCCCTTTCACTATTTTTTATATTCCCCAAATGAATGAGACCATATAATGTTTGTCCTTCTCCGATTGACTTACTTCACTCAGCATAATACCCTCCAGTTCCATCCACGTTGAAGCAAATGGTGGGTATTTGTCATTTCTAATGGCTGAGTAATATTCCATTGTATACATAAACCACATCTTCTTTATCCATTCATCTTTCAATGGACACCGAGGCTCCTTCCACAGTTTGGCTATTGTGGACATTGCTATAAACATCGGGGTGCGGTTGTCTCCGCATTTTACTGCATCTGTATCTTTGGGGTAAATCCCCAGCAGTGCAATTGCTGGGTTGTAGGGTAGTTCTATTTTCAACTCTTTGAGGAACCTCCACACAGTTTTCCAGAGTGGCTGCACCAGTTCACATTCCCACCAACAGTGCAAGAGGGTTCCCCTTTCTCCACATCCTCTCCAACATTTATTGTTTCCTGTCTTGTTAATTTTCCCCATTCTCACTGGTGTGAGGTGGTATCTCATTGCGGTTTTGATTTGTATTCCTCTAATGGCCAGTGATGCGGAGCATTTTCTCATGTGTGTGTTGGCCATGTCTATGTCTCCCTCTGTGAGATTTCTCTTCATGTCTTTTGCCCATTTCATGGTTGGATTGCTTGTTTCTTTGCTGTTAAGTTTAATATGTTCTTTATAGATCTTGGATATTAGCCCCTTATCTAATATGTCATTTGCAAATATCTTCTCCCATTCTGTAGGTTGTCTTTCAGTTTTGTTGACTTTTCCTTTGCTGTGCAGAAGCTTCTTAACTTGCTGAAGTCCCAATAATTCATTTTTGCTTTTGTTTCTCTTGCCTTCATGGATGTACCTTGCAGGAAGTTACTGTGGCCAAGTTCAAAAAGGGTGTTGCCTGTGTTCTCCTCTAGGATTTTGATGGAATCTTGTCTCACATTTAGATCTTTCATCCATTTTGAGTTTATCTTTGTGTGTGGTGTAAGAGAATGGTCCAGTTTCATTCTTCTGCATGTGGATGTCCAATTTTCCCAACACCATTTATTGAAGAGACTGTCTTTTTTTCCAGTAGATAGTCTTTCCTCCTTTGTCAAATATTAGTTGACCATAAAGTTGATGGTCCACTTCTGGATTCTCTATTCTGTTCCATTGATCTATGTGTCTGTGTTTGTGCCAGTACCACACTGTCTTGATGACCACAGCTTTGTAGTACAACCTGAAATCTGGCATTGTGACACCCCAGCTATGGTTTTCTTTTTAAAATTCCCCTGGCTATTCGGGGTCTTTTCTGATTCCACACGAATCCTAAGATGATTTGTTCCAACTCTCTGAAGAAAGTCCATGGTATTTTGATAGGGATTGCATTAAATGTGTAAATTGCCCTGGGTAGCATTGACATTTTCACAATATTAATTCTTCCAATCCATGAGCATAGAATAGTTTTCCATCTCTTTGTGTCTTCCTCAATTTCTTTCAGAAGTGTTCTGTAGTTTTTAGGGTATAGATCCTTTACCTCTTTAGTTAGGATTATTCCTAGGTATCTTATGCTTTTGGGTGCAATTGTAAATGGGATTGACTCCTTAATTTCTCTTTCTTCAGTCTCATTGTTAGTGTATAGAAATGCCACTGATTTCTGGGCATTGATTTTGTATCCTGCCACACTGCCAAATTGCTGTGTGAGTTCTAGCAATCTTGGGGTGGAGGCTTTTGGGTTTTCTATGTAGAGTATCATGTCATCTGCGAAGAGGGAGAGTTTGACTTCTTCTTTGCCAATTTGAATGCCTTTTATTTCTTTTTGTTGCCTGATTGCTGAGGCTAGGACTTCTAGTACTATGTTGAATAGCAGTGGTGAGAGTGGATATCCCTGTCTTGTCCCTGATCTTAGGGGAAAGGCTCCCAGTGTTTCCCCATTGAGAATGATATTTGCTGTGGGCCTTTTGTAGATGGATTTTAAGATGCTGAAGAATGTTCCCTCTATTCCTACACTCTGTAGAGTTTTGATCAGGAATGGATGCTGTATTTTGTCAAATGCTTTCTCTGCATCTATTGAGAGGATCATATGGTTCTTGGTTTTTCTCTTGCTTATATGATCAATCACATTGACTGTTTACGAGTTTTGAACCAGCCTTGCATCCCGGGGATGTATCCCTTTGAAGGAAACAACCAACAAAACTAAAAGGCAACCTACTGAATGGGAGAAGATACTTGCAAATGATATATCTGATAAAAAGTTAATATCCAAAATATATAAAGAACTTATAAAACTCAACACCCAAAAAATAAATAACCCAATTTAAACAAAAATGGGCAGAAGTCATGAACAGCACTTCTCCAAAGAAGACATACAAATGCCAAAAGACACATAAAAAGATGCTCGTGATCATTGATCATCAAGGAAATACAAATTAACAGTACAATGAAATATCACCTCACACCTATCAGAATGACTAAAATCAACAACACAAGAAACAAATGTTGCCATGGATGTGGAGAATAAGATACTCTCTTGCACTGTTGGTGAGAATGCAAACTGGTACAGTTCTGGAAAACAACATGAAGAGTCCTCAAATAGTTAAAAATGGAACTACCTATGATCTAGTAATCACACTAGATATTTACCCAAAAAATCCCTTTTTCTTTTGATCTTTTCTGTCTATGTCACATCCCACCTATTAAAGTCAACTAACTCATCCAGTTCAAATGAATTCTCCTCTAAGAGTCTTTACACTATAGTGATAACATCTATTCTCATTTTATTTTCATAGCTGTTTGTTGGGCCCTCTCTTTCCATTTGTATCATAATCTATCTTATTATACAGCCCTATATCTCACATCAACCAACATCTGCCTGACCGTGAAAAAATTCCAAAGATTTATTTTAGTCATTTTATGTTTCGACCCTCTCCTAGAGCCTAACACAATGCCTAATGCAGTAGGTGTTAATTGAATGTATTAGGTCAAATTGGATTACTAAGTCTTTAAGTTAACAATAGAAAATCATTTAAGTGAAGAAAAGAGAAAAGTTATGTTTTTATCTAATTTGTGTGCAGCTTGAACTGGAATTGGAGAATTATACAGAAAAATTTCTATCATACATGAATGCATCCCTCAAGTGGGGAACATAAAAAATTATTTATCACTTACTCTGTATGAAGCACTTTAAATACATTATCTCATTTTATTTATTTAATGAGCTCATCTTGTTTGTAGAATTAGCCTCACTTACAAATAAGAAGACTGCATAGTAAATAGAATAACAGGAATTTGAGCCCAGACATATCTGACTCAAGAGCTCATCTTCCTTGCACCATCTCACTGCTATAACTTGGGTTATCAGAGCTCTAAGCATCACAGCAATAGTCCAGGTATGGCTGGTGACATCTTGAGATTTCTGCCAATATGAGACCAAAAAGCTATGCCCTCTAATTTCAAATTAAGACATCATCATCCTCTGCACCATCCCACCTTCACTACCTACCTTGAAAGCTTCACAGTTTAGGAGTGAAAAGGAAAATTAAACTCAAGAAAGGATGAAAGAGGAAACTCAGAAAGCTGGGCTAGCCCTTAGATTTTTCTGATAATTGACTATGTCTATCATTCAGGCCTCTCTGGCCCAGGACATCACCAGGCCTCATCACCTAAGGCCCAAACTTCCAGTTTGAGAAACATTATATTAGGTTGTTTATGACCAGTAAAGGAAGTTAATCTGGTCTTAACATCAGCCTATAGCAAGCCAGCCAACGAAAGACAACATGCACAGTGAATCAAGAGAAGGACCTACACTCAAGTAACCTGGATTCAAATCCCAGCCCTACCACTTATAGTTGTGGAGCCTCAAAGATATAATCTAAATTCTCTGACCCTAATTTCTGGATCAGGAAAAAGAGGGTAGTAATATCTGCCCTACCTATCTCATGGGACTATTCTGAGAATGAAAGAGATAATGAAGGACAGGTGCTTCAGAATCCAGGGATATTATTTCACTTTTATCTATCTAGGTTTATGATGACTATTTCTGCAATCTGAAATAAGTTTGCATAATTTCTCTATACAGTGTGTAAGAGACATTAAGAAGGATCTGAGTTTGTGACCAAGGCATCTAAGTATCTGAGATAAGACCCAGGAATGACCCAGAAATGAATAGGCTTAATAGGAATGTTCCTTTAAGGACAGAATATTTGATGGACTTCAAATGAGTGGAAGAAAATCTTCAAAACAAATAAAACACAAAAGATATCTACATATGGTAGGTTACCAAAAAATGCCACAATTATTTATAGCTTCTTCCATCAAGGGTGGAACATATTTCTCCACCCTTGAGTCTGTCTCGACTGGTGATTTGCTTCGGGTACTAATAGTATACAGTGATCCTGACATTATGCAGGTTCTAAGCCTGAGCCACAAAAGGCTTTGTACACTTCTATCTGCTCCCTTGGATCTTTGCCCAAGTCATATTGTACAAGTCTAGGCTTGTCTGATGGATAATGAGAGACCATATGTAACTAAGGCAAACTATCCCCCTAAGCCATCTTGGACCAGTGAGGACCAGCCAACCCTGCTGTCCATATATGCATGAGAGAATTCAGCCAAAGTCAACAAAATTTGGCCCCATGCAACCAATTCCAGACCAAAATTCTGGCCCACAAAATCATGAGTTAAATAGTTCTTTATAAGCTATTAATTAGGGGAGTAACTTATTACATAGAAAATGATGCCTGTTCTGACAACTGAGCTTATAGGAGTGGGAACTTGCAGTTGAATCTGAATTGTTGCCATACCTATCATGTCCATCTTTGGAAAATTTCTATTTGCTCATCTTGAAAGTTGGCTGGAGATTTACAAAGGAGTAGAAATCTCCTTTGCCTCTAAACAAGTAACCTTGACTTGGGAGCTTGAGAATGTGAACAGAGTTGAGAGGTCCATTTTACCTGGTCCCAAATGAATCTCTAAGGAGGAAAATAAATAAACCAGTGGATAAGCAGCAAGGAGAATGAGCAGTAGACTCTAAGCTGAAAGACTTCAACTTCCTGGAAAGAAACCCAATAATTCAGACTTCAATGGTTCACTTTGTTCACTTGGTTGCAGATTCAGCACAAACATTACATTCTCACAATGTAATGAGGCAGAGCCCGTTTTTCTGCCTATCCAAGAAAAAGTGAAGTTGCAAGCTACCTTCATTATAAATCAAAATGCCTTTCTAACCCTAGTTGTTAATAACAAATGTACATTTCCCATTTCACCCTCATCTTTTTACAATACACACATTAAGGGACTTTATAAAATATTCTGCTTTGCTTAAATTTATTTTCTTTTTTTTAATAATAAATTTATTTTTTATTGGTGTTCAATTTGCCAACATACAGAATAACACCCAGGGCTCATCCTGTCAAGTGCCCCCCTCAGTGCCCATCACCCATTCCAGAGGTCACTGAGCCTCTTATCTAAATACTTTTTGTGGGGTTTTTTAGATTTATTTTTTTTTTTATGAGAGAGAAAATACAAGCACGGGGAGGGGCAAAAGGAGAGGGAAAGGAACAAGCAGACTCCCTGCTGACCATGGAGCCTGATGAAGGGCTCAATCCCAGGACCCCAAGATCACACACCTGAGCCAGTCAGACACTTAATCAACTGAGCCTCCCAATTGCCCCTAAATATGTTTTTTATAAGTTAGGAAGTTTATATTATTAATAAACAGTCTAGAAATCTGACCCTTAAAGTGCCTCACAAATCATTATAATTTTTAAAATATAACATTAATTCAAAAAACATAGTCTTCATTTTTATTTTCCATCAACTCTGATACCAGTAATGGCATTCTTTTGGTTGCAGTAAAAGAATAGAGAAGAAAATCAAAATGGCAACTGAAAATATTTGTAAGATAGTGTCATCTTATTTCAGAAGTTTACAGAAATGTTGACTGTGTTCTATTGGTTGATCTCGAAGCTTAACACAATTGATCCATCTTCTACCCAAAATTTATTAGAAGGAACATCCTTATTATCACCTATTCATCCTGACTGCCAGGGTTTTCCTGGAACTCAGAAAAAAATCAAAGAGCTTCCTCACCAAGAAAAGTATATGGAGGCCACCAAGCCCCAAGAGGTGTTGTGTGAAATGCATAAGTAGTTGAAGATATTGCCTCTATTCTCAAAGAGCTTAGAACCCTTTTATGGAGATATTCTAACACACATGAAAACTATGATAGAATAACTAAATGCCAAACTGAAAAAAGACAGACGGAAGTGCCATTAAGAGGAGAAATGTCATTTATTAATTTCCTTCTACTTGGTGTATGTTGCAAATACTATCTCATCTATCCTGCCAACAAAAAGGAAAGTATTATAACTATTTAATAATGGGGACGTGAGGGAAAGAAAAGTGAAGGAATTTCTCCAGGTGAACCAATATAGAGTAGAACCAGAATTCATCCAAATTTGTCTGAGGATCCTATGCCTTTCTTTCTATATTACATTGTCAGGTTAGAGTAGAAAAGAAGCTGCTTCATGCCTCTTCAAGTTTCCCCTAACACTACTTATATGCTTCTTTATTTATAATAGTTACTAATAAGGAAGCTGTTGGTATATTGAATTCAGAATAAGCTTTGGAGTCAGAAAGATCTGATTTCAAAATCCCTACTCTGCCTCTGACTAGCTGAAATGATATAGGCATGTCACTTAACATCTAATAATACCTATCTAACAGCACTTATATGAGGAATAAATAAAATTCATTCATGCATTCAACAAATATTGATTATCTACTATATTCCAAGCATTATTCTGGATTTTGTTCACACAGTGAATAAAAGAGATAAAAATCCCTGCTACCTTGGTTCTTACACTGTCAGTAAAGGAGACAGATAAGTTAATAAATAGATGGTATAAATTTAAGCAGTGGTAAAACCTATGAAGGAAGATAAAGCAATGTAGGGGGTAAAGAGTACAATGAGTACCTTCATTAAGCAGGTAATGGGCTATTCACTGAATTGAATAACGTAGAAGCGAATATAAACCCATGACTGTCTGGTGGAAACAATGGTGGGTTGAAGATAACACATACAGATTGCACCACCTGAGAACCATGCCCAAGAGCTATAGACAAGTACTTTGGGACAAGAAAGGGGACAATAATCAATTCTTCCAGGAAGAGACAAGGTGATGACTTTTGGTGGTAATAATAAAAGGAAGAACTCAATAAAAGGAAAGACAAATGTAGCTACCACTTTGTGCCAGGCATTTTATTTTATTTTTTTTAATAAATTTATTTTTTATTGGTGTTCAATTTGCCAACATATAGAATAACACCCAGTGCTCATCCCGTCAAGTGCCCCCATCAGTGCTCGTCACCCAGTCACCACCCCCCGCCCACCTCCCTTTCTACCACTCCTAGTTCGTTTCCCAGAGTTAGGAGTCTCTCATGTTCTGTCTCCCTTTCTGATATTTCCCACTCATTTTTTCTCCCTTCCCCTTTATTCCCTTTCACTATTTTTTATATTCCCCAAACTAATGAGACCATATAATGTTTGTCCTTCTCCCATTGACTTATTTCACTCAGCATAATACCCTCCAGTTCCATCCACGTCGAAGCAAATGGTGGGTATTTGTCATTTCTTTTTTTTTTTAATTTATTTTTTATTGGTGTTCAATTTACTAACATACAGAATAACCCCCAGTGCCCGTCACCCATTCATTCCCACCCCCCGCCCTCCTCCCCTTCTACCACCCCTAGTTCGTTTCCCAGAGTTAGCAGTCTTTACGTTCTGTCTCCCTTTCTGATATTTCCCACACATTTCTTCTCCCTTCCCTTATATTCCCTTTCACTATTATTTATATTCCCCAAATGAATGAGAACATATAATGTTTGTCCTTCTCCGACTGACTTCACTCAGCATAATACCCTCCAGTTCCATCCACGTGGAAGCAAATGGTGGGTATTTGTCATTTCTAATAGCTGAGTAATATTCCATTGTATACATAAACCACATCTTCTTTATCCATTCATCTTTCAATGGACACCGAGGCTCCTTCCACAGTTTGGCTATCGTGGCCATTGCTGCTATGAACATCGGGGTGCAGGTGTCCCGGCGTTTCATTGCATTTGTATCTTTGGGGTAAATCCCCAACAGTGCAATTGCTGGGTCGTAGGGCAGGTATATTTTTAACTGTTTGAGGAACCTCCACACAGTTTTCCAGAGTGGCTGCACCAGTTCACATTCCCACCAACAGTGTAAGAGGGTTCCCTTTTCTCCGCATCCCCTCCAACATTTGTTGTTTCCTGCCTTGTTAATTTGCCCCATTCTCACCGGTGTGAGGTGGTATCTCATTGTGGTTTTGATTTGTATTTCCCTGATGGCAAGTGATGCAGAGCATTTTCTCATATGCATGTTGGCCATGTCTATGTCTTCCTCTGTGAGATTTCTCTTCATGTCTTTTGCCCATTTCATGATTGGATTGTTTGTTTCTTTGGTGTTGAGTTTAATAAGTTCTTTATAGATCTTGGAAACTAGCCCTTTATCTGATAGGTCATTTGCAAATATCTTCTCCCATTCTGTAGGTTGTCTTTGAGTTTTGTTGACTGTATCCTTTGCTGTGCAGAAGCTTCTTATCTTGATGAAGTCCCAATAGTTCATTTTTGCTTTTGTTTCTTTTGCCTTCGTGGATGTATCTTGCAAGAAGTTACTATGGCCGAGTTCAAAAAGGGTGTTGCCTGTGTTCTTCTCCAGGATTTTTATGGAATCTTGTCTCACATTTAGATCTTTCATCCATTTTGAGTTTATCTTTGTGTATGGTGAAAGAGAGTGGTCTGGTTTCATTCTTCTGCATGTGGATGTCCAATTTTCCCAGCACCATTTATTGACATTTCTAATGGCTGAGTAATATTCCATTGTATACATAAACCACATCTTCTTTATCCATTCATCTTTCGATGGACACCGAGGCTCCTTCCACACTTTGGCTATTGTGGCCATTGCTGCTATAAACATCGGGGCACAGGTGTCCCAGGGTTCACTGCATCTGTATCTTTGGGGTAAATCCCCAGCAGTGCAATTGCTGGGTCATAGGGCAGATCTATTTTTAACTCTTTGAGGAACCTCCACACAGTTTTCCAGAGTGGCTGCACCAGTTCACATTCCCACCAACAGCTGTGCCAAGCATTTTAAATACACTACCCTATTTATCATCTCAATATATTAGAAGTATAGACGTTATTATTCCCATTTAACATATGAAGAGACTGAGACTCAGGTCAGGTGTCTTGCCAGTCATCCCACAGCCTGAAAATTAATATTCAAACCCAAGTGTCTGAAGCGCTTGATTATTCAAGATCATTTGGTTTTCCCTCCATAAATCAGTAGGTTCAGAAAAGTCTGTGCTGAAAGAACTGCCCTCAGAATCAGCCAATTTCTTTTTTTTTTAAGATTTTATTTATTTATTCATGAGAGAGAGGCAGAGACATAGGCAGAGGGAGAAGCAGGGTGGGGATCCATATAGGGAATCAGGCCCTGAGCCAAAAGCAGACGTTTAACTGCTGGGCCATCCAGGCATCCAGAATCAGTCAATTTCTATAAAAGCTCCTAGTATATACAGTAATCTCATGTCTGGCTTTCCAGAGCATTCTATTACTCTTCTCACTCATGGGAATTATGACACTCTGCAATTTTTTCCCAAGGCACTTTCCCACAACCTTCTAGATTAGCAGAGTGCTTTCAAATCCACAAAGTGTTTTCACACTCTTTAGAGTATTTGGTTTTTAATGGTAACTCTGAGAAGTAGGCTGGAATGTGTGTCATACCCATTTAACAAATAAGAGAAATTCATGCAGTTTAAGTAATTGTCTGATAACACCTAGCTGGTAGGTGGGCTTCACAAAGCTTTAAATATAATCTTTGACTCTACATCAATTGCCTTTTCAACTACACTCTACCTACATAAAGGATAAAGAGGCCAGTTCAGGCAAAGGCAATTCCTAATGCTCCCCTTTATCTAAACAGAAAAAAAGAAAATTCAATACAAAAAAAAAAAAAAAGAAATGAGACAGAGAAGGAAATGACTGTGCTGAGAGACCTCTCTATACTTCTTAAATTCTCCCTGGATCTTTCTGCTTGCTTTTCTAGAACCACTTATCTCATCACACCTAATAGGCATGGACTAGTTCTGATATCCTGAGTTTAGGAGAAGCACCACTTGGGCAGGAAGTCTATCCAACCTAGAATAAACCTAGAGGCAAGAGTTAAGTACAAATCTTTGTCTGTGAAAATCTTGGTACATATAGTTCAATTACTCCATACTAAACACTGTGCTGGGCTCTGGGAACAAAGATAAGATTCAGGGAGAGTCTCTGTCCCTGAGCAGACAACAGCAATCGAAGAAGAATAAGAAGCCCTCTACCAGTAATAATGAAAGGAAGAATGAGACAAAGGCTCCAAGGAAACACAATCCAATGTCTTCCAGCATTCAAAGCCTGGTTCACTCATTCTATGAAGTAGGACCAGAGAAAGCTTGATCTCTGGCTAAGAATTTAATATGGAGGGGCTTGATATGCACATCCACTCAGTACATATTAGTGGTTAAAAGTCTAGTTGGCAGGGGGTAAGAGGAGAAAGAGGGATGAATAAAACACATAAGATGTTTAGGGCAGTGAACCTATACTATAATAGTGGATATATGTCATCATAAATTTAACCAAACCTATAGAATGTACAACAACCTACCATAATCCAAGAATATACCCAACCATAAACTACAGATTTGGGGTGACAACCACATGTCAATGTAGGTTCATTAATTCTTAACAAATATACCTCACTGATGGAGAATGTTATAATGGAGGAGGTGATGGATGTTTGAGGGCAGGGAGTATATGGGAAATCTCTGTAACTTCTGCTCAATTTTGCTGTGAACCTAAAAGTGCTCTAAAAAATAAAGCCTGAAACAAAAGTCTAGTTGGCACCGCAACTCTGCCACTTTATAATTATAAGAACATGAGAAAGTTACTTTAGCTCTTCTTGTCTCAATTTTTCACTCATAAATAGGCATAAAAATACACACTACATATAGATGTTCAGAAGACTAAATAAAAGTAAATGACATATTTCAGTAAAGTGCTTTAGCAGAGTGTCTGGCTATGTCAACCCTCAGTATGAGAGCCTCTTTTTTTTTAATATCATTCATACAATACTGAAGAACTGAAGAAACTAGTAGAAAGACCAGAAGGCTGAAGCATGAAGTCCAATGGGAAATAGAAGACTGAACAAGATGCCAATTGCTTCCCAAATAATTCTGTATGGAGAAGCATGGGAGCTATTAAAGCATATCATAGACTGAACTCACTGTCTCTCCTTCCAAACTTGTATTCCTTCCCACAGTCCTTATCTTGGTGAATGACACTGACTCCTCAGTCACTAAAAACAGAAAGCTAGAAGTCAACTCAGATTCTGCTCTTTCCTTACCTCCCAGTCACCAAGTCCTATAGAATCTACCCACTTCAAATCTTCCCTTTCTCTCAGTTCAGTCCATGAAAATGTGCCATTACTATCTACATTGGTTTCATTCTTCATCATCTCATCTGTGGACTAAGGCAGTGCTGGTCTATCTAGTTAACCTGACTTTCTCCAGGCCTCAGCCCCTCAAAGCCAGAATAATCTTTCTACAGCCACATCAAAACCAGATTAATCTTTCTACAGCATTAAATCTGATCACTTGTCTACCTTTTTAAAAATATTTCAATTGCTCACATTGTCTAGGACAAAGCCCAACCCTTTTACAGTGCTCCCTATTATGGTGCCCCTCCTCTATCCCCTTTCATGCAGCACAACTCTGGTGACCTCATGATTGGTCCCCAGATCCATCAGGCTATTTCATGCCTCTGTGCATTTGTTCATGCCATTTCTTCCACATTTCCCACAAAGTGGTTCTTGAAATACTCAGCCCCTAAGATGCTCTATGAAGTAAATGACCTTTTGTCTAACAAGTTTTAGGAAAACTACACCTTTTTATTCCTCCTGGAGGCTCTTTAGCCTCTGAGATGTCCTAAGTCAGGATAATGAAAGGAAGAATGAGACAAAGGCTCATTTAAATGGGATCTCCATTCCTATACATGAATGATTGTATGTATTAAATTTAGTCAATCCTTCATCTTGTTGGCTTCTGAGCCTGATAAATATTTAGCACTTTTATTTTCAGAAAATAATAGTGGATCTTTGGCTCTAATTTTATTAATTCTACCTGTCATAGAATTAGATGGATTTAGCAAAATCCAAGAAAAAGCATATCAGATTTGAGGCTTGCTAACCATAACAGTGTGTTCTTAAGATTGATGCATTAATAATTCTTTATATCATAGAAGCAGTGAAATGTGGAGAAATACTCGTTGCTAAGTATGAGCTCAAAATCTTTCTCCAAATTGGGAATTTACGTACTGTGCCATTTGTTTGAAATAATAACGTCATTAACTTCAATAAAACATTCAAACCCAAATCAAATTAGCTGTTACCTGTCACTGTTCTTTCCATCAACCATTTTATCTTTGAAGAGTGGTCAGGACTATAAGTGAGATTGCTAACATTAGCAAAACTTGGAGAAGCCAAACGCTGAACGTTATAAATGGATTTGTGTCCAAAACAAATTTCAAATATTGAGACTCTCCAATTCAGCCTAGTTTGCATAGTCTGCATATCTTATTGTGGTAGAGACTCAGAAAGAGCAAATGGTGAACAAAGAAGACACCCCTCAGTGTGGAAAAATGGAAACTTAGAATCAGGGAGACTTTAGATCAAAATTTAGTTGAATAGTATTTAAACCTAGCTTTCTTAATCTTTCTGAACTCTGTTTCCTCATCTGCAGAAAGGAAGGCAATAATAAAAACCGTACCATGTTATCTCAAGGTTTAAATAAGAAAATACAGAAAACATCTAGAATAGTACCTCTAACATACCATGACACAGTAGATAATAAATATTAGTTTTCTTCCCTCTTTCCTTTCTAATCTACTTACAATTCTCATTGATATTTGTCCAGATCTTCATTCTGTTGTCATGGACATCCTTATCTTTGTCCACAATACACTTAGTTTTGCTCAAGATCATAAACCAGGGATTGGCAAACCATATTACACAGACCAAATCTGGTTAACCACCTTGTTTTTATAAATAAAGCTTCATTTGGGCATAGCCTCATCTTTTGTTTAATCTATGGCTGGTTTCACACCACAGTGAGAGATTTGAGCAGTTGTGATACAGACATATGTATTAGTTGTCTGTTGCTGCTGTAACAAAACCAGCACAAACTTAGTGGCATAAAACAATGCATTTATTTTATAATCCCATAGTTTAGAAGCCCAGTACAGGTCTGATCAGACTGAAATCAAGGTATTGATAGGGCTGCATTCCTTCTGGATCCTCTAGGGGACATTCAATTTCCTTATTTTCTTCAACTTCTAGAGACTGCCTGGACTCAGTGACTCATGGCCACCTTGCTCCATCTTCAAAGGCAGAAGAGCAGACTGAGGCCTCACATCTCACATAATATCACACTGATCTCTTATGCTTCTCTCTTCCGCTTTAAGGATCTTTGTGATTACACTGGGCTCACTCAGAAAATGTGGAATACATCATTTGCTTCGACGTGGATGGAACTGGAGGGTATTATGCTGAGTGAAATAAGTCAATCAGAGAAGGACAAACATTTTATGGTCTCATTCACTTGGGGAATATAAAAAATAGTGAAAGGGAATAAAGGGGAAAGGAGAAAAAATGAGTGGGAAATATCAGAAAGGGAGACAGAACATGAAGATTCCTAACTCTGGGAAACTAACTAGGGGTGGGGAAAGGGGAGGTGGCAGGGGGTGGGGGTGACTGGGTGACGGGCACTGAAGAGGGCACTTGATGGGATGAGTTAATTTCTCTGTGCCTGAGTTTCTTTATCTATTCAAATACTATCCATTTCATACGGTTGCTGTGAAGATTAAATGCATGTAATATACTTAGTGTAGTCTCTGGCATGCAGTAAATTCTTAATCTTAGTTGTAAATATAAGAAAGAGGTTCCAAAAAAAAAAAAAAAAAAAGAAAGAGGTTCCAAGTAAAATTAGGAATATTGCTCTGTTCTTCAATTTACAGAGATATTTGAAGAGATGTCTCAGCAAGATCCAAGAATATAGCTAAGTTTTTTTCTTAAACCTGCTATCCTTAACTCACTACTAAAGATGCCAACCAATGTTGCCAATGGCAACAACCAATTTTTCCTCCTCCATGCTGCCTGAACTCTAGGCAGTAGCTGACTTCACCATGTCACCCATAGCTACTTACAATTAAAGGAACATTTGTATCACTTGCTTGCACTGACTAGTATGTAAGGGACTGAGGCTTTTAGGGGGCAGCCCTCCTGTATATAGACATTCTAAACCAAAGCCATTAAAGAGGTCAGGTCAGGACCTAGAGACTTATATTTAGATCCAGAGGCCAGAGGAGCCCTTACTCTGGGCTCCAGGGGTTAGAAGGCCCTATGTATCACAAAAACCAAATAATAGTCCTTTTCCTTTTAATTCCACAAGAAAGATTTTTTCTTTAAGTTTTAGTAATCTATTACACAAACAGGAATTATAAAAAAGGGTCATACAAGCCAAATCCTTTCTCCCTACCTCCAACCAACACCAGATGTGGGATTGAGAGTATATACAGAAGGAAGAGAAAATCGCCACCTCTTGTCTGAGAAACCAAAGTGATGTGTTGAGGAGAAACTGCCCCCTTCAGTCCCTAAGATCAGTCTCCAACCTGGGTTGCATCTAACTCAACACTGCCCAGGAATCTTGAGCTCTGGCCCAGATTCCATTCTGCCTTCTCCAGAGTTCTGAGGCTTAGGAGGGATAGGATCAGCCCAAAGCAGAATGTTCAAGTCTCATGAACATTACGTAGGCCTCAGACTATAGGGCCCTGGGTGGAAATACGTGCCAGGCTGTGGGCATAGCTTGATTTATACCTTTTAAAAATTTAGACATATGGTATGTAGGCCTCCATTTATCACCCTGCCCTGAATCTTGCAAATATTAGGGAGGATCTGTTCACATGTTATCTCCTTATTAGAGCACCCACCTCTGAGTTCCCTTTCTTCACTGCACTGCTAGGGGTGGACTGTGAACGACCATAACTGTACCTGTGAAAAAAGGAAGAAGCAGTGACTGAGATCATGATGGCTTTCCAAGGCCAACATGAGGCAGCTTTGCTGACCCATGTACCTTTGTTATCAGCATCCTATTGCTTAATAGTAATCCATCTCCTCTTTATCAAGTGGATCAACAGAATAGAGCTGGTACCTTTGTTTTTAGCAAACCTATCAGAGGAAGTATGAATTCATGTCATCTGAAGAGGAGAGAATAAGTCAAATACTAAGAGGAAAATCCAACTTGATACAGGCATTCCACAAACATATGCTGAAAAATACAAACAGCTAAATTTCTATGACTAAAAACATGTCACTTTCTTCCTCTTCAGAAGTGAGTTTGAAAAGAAGTACCAAAGGATACACATATACAAAGCATAAAAGCAAATATTTATCCCCTTACTGAAGGTCGGGAGCGGGGGAAATAGGGGGAACAAAAATCAATATGTTTAAAATAAAAAGCCACCTTGGGCTTTTAGGTAGGTCTTGAGCTATCAATGAATTAATTTCTTGATCAATGCAGCAGGAGCTAGGCAGCTTATCTGAAGGAAATCGGCCCTTAAGAAGCTCATCTCTGCAAAAGGTTCCTGCTGACAGAAGGTTAATAACCCTTCTATCTGCAGCTACCTCAGTAGATTCAGGAAGGGAAACAGAGTAGAACCACATACCTAAGGATGTCACAGAAATTGACATCCAGAAGATTCCAGACAGAAATTAAAACAGTTCAATCCTTGGTCCTATTGGTGTATCTGCTAACAAAGATAGAGCACTTGTAGGAAGGAATGGAAATTTGACAATTATTTTTCAAAATAGTTTCACACTATTGAGGTGTATTTAATAGTCCAGTTAGAAAGTTTTAAAAAGATTATTTTGAATTATATAATCTATTTTGTTTTGGTTTTGTTCAACTCAGCAAATGTCTTTTGAATACCACTCAAGTGTCCACTTAAGGTGCTAGATGTTGTGGTTTCAAACATGAAAAACACAAGCCCCTTTATACAAGGAATTCATTGTTGAATAGGAAGTGAAACAGACAAGTTCACTGGTAATTAGAGAAAAACTACTGTACCCTAAAGTAAGGTAATCTGACCTCGTCTGGGTTCTTGTCATACAAATAGAAACCAATCCAGGATTGAGTTCAATATTTCTTGTCTGAAAGGATAAACTAGGCATACTCCCCCCAATCTCACATCCACAGTTTTTATCAAAAGAGAAGAATAAAAATTTAATCAGATCCAGCAAATCCTCATCCCTCTCTTTTAAGATACCAAAGACAACTTCCATTAGCTACAAGTAAGGAGGGGCAAGAAGAGCCAAGAGATTCTCAGTCCAGTAACTAGAGAGTCTATATTTCATAAAATCAAGGACAAAATACTTCTGACAGGAGAAACAGCCTTTCTTCAGTATGGGACTGTACTACATAATCTCTGGGGGAAAAATAAGGTTTAAATTATAAGGGTAAGCTTACTTCAAGATGCCATGGTAAAGAGAATTAGTTCAAGGTTTTCAGTGGTTGAAAGACTAAGGGGGACCCATATTATCCTTATTCGGAGGACCAGATTTCATCTCTCTCTGGATCCCTTTCTGGACCACAGGCAATGATATGTATCTAGCTGTAGTCTGTGGTGTTGCTCAAATTTGTAAGCTACAAGAAAATATAAATTTGCAAGATCCAAAGTATTATACCTTATCCTCTGTATGGGATAAGCAGTGTTTTCTGAATGAGGAGGGTATGGCTACAAGCTTGAAAAACTTGAGAAGTGGCTTTGTAAGAAAAAAAACCCGAGACTAGAGTTAATTCAGGGCTATCCAATGGGAACATGTTCACCCACCGAGGCTCACATCCAGCAGAAGGAATGCTTCATTATCTGGAATTCCAGGCTTTATCCTCCCTTCACTGTGATGCATTTTGAGATCTACTTAACCCTTTACTAAGAAAACTTACATGAGTGCCTTGAACACACTGTTTGTTTGAGATGATGAAGGTAAATAGGACCCAAACCTCCTCTCATTGTCTTGAGAGGTTGCTGGATCAGGAACTTGAGGGGCATTAAGCTTTTTGGTTTTTTGTTTTGTTAATTTTGTTTTTATTATTTTTAAAGATTTTATTATTTATTCATGAGAGACACACAGAGAGAGAGGCAGTGACACAGGCAGAGGGAGAAGCAGGCTCCCTGCAGGGAACCCAAGTTGGACTCCATCCCGGGCCTCCAGGATCACAACCTGGGCTGAAGGTGGTGCTAAACCACTGAGCCTCTGGGGCTGCCAGCATTAAGCTTTTTGATTAAGTTAGGGACAGGTATCATTTGAGTCATTACAGCAGCAGAGAGACCTGGGTAGAATGGAAAATCCTCAAGATGCCCAAGGCAGAAACAGCCAAAGTTATCTGAAGAATACCTCTTCACAACTTAAAAGGTGAGGAAGTCACCCATTCACCCCCACCCCCTGCCCACCTCCCTTTCCATTATCCCTGTTCATTTCCCAGAATCAGGAGTCTCTCATGCTCTGTCATCCTCACTGATATTTTCACTAGTTTTCTCCCCATTATTCCCTTTCACTACTTTTTATATTCCCCAAATGAATGAGACCATATAATGTTTCTCCTTCTCCAATTGACTTATTTCACTCAGCATTATACCCTCCAGGTCCATCCACGTCAAAGCAAATGGTGGGTATTTGTCATTTCTATGGCTGAGGAATATTCCATTGTATACATAAACCACATCTTCTTTATCCATTCATCTTTCGATGGACACTGAGGCTCCTTCCACAATTTGGCTATTGTGGACATTGCTGCTAGAAACATCGGGGTGCAGGTGTCCTGGCGTTTCACTGCATCTGTATCTTTGGGGTAAATCCCCAGCAGTGCAATTGCTGGGTCATAGGGCAGATCTATTTTTAACTCTTTGAGGAACCTCCACACAGTTTTCCAGAGTGGCTGCACTGGCTCCCATTCCCACCAACAGTGCAGGAGGGTTCCCTTTTCTCCGCATCCTCTCCAACATTTGTGGTTTCCTGTCTTGTTAATTTTCCCCATTCTCACTGGTGTGAGGTGGTATCTCATTGTGGTTTTGATTTGTATTTCCCTGATGGCAAGTGATGCAGAGCATTTTCTCATGTGCGTGTTGGCCATGTCTATGTCTTCCTCTGAAATTTCTGTTCATGTCTGGGTGATATGCTATATGTTGGCAAATTGAACTCCAATTAAAAAAAAAATGGTGAGGAAGTCTTGACTCACCAGCACTACATTTAGATTTATGCAAAAGTATAAATTTAACAAACACTAACAAAAATCATTTTTCACACTCCAGTTACCCAAAGTTACTGGATCTTATACTGACAAGATAGTCCATGTTGTGATGAGCACTGGATATTGTATATAAGTGTTGAATCACTAAATTCCATAACTGCAACTAAATTATACTATATGTTAAGTAGAATTTAAATAAAAACTGTTAAAAAAGATAACCCTATCCATGAACAACCTGGGTTTGATCTCAGTAAATCAGGTCATAATCAGAAATAAACTGGGAACTAGTCAGTTATCTGAATTTATCTGTTGAACACCTTCAAGACTCAGTCAATGCATCACCATCTTATGAGATCTTCCCATTTCATCCCAAGCTAGGATTTATAGGCCAGTTTGTCTGTTCCCAAAGCATCTTATAACATTCTTAATTATAAAATACTTCACATTGCTGTGTGACTATTTTCTGGTCTTCCTTGAACTCAGAGGTTGATCTCTTTCAGGAAATGATCTTGCTCTTCCTGTATCACTAGCATAGTGGTTAATGAAACTTCTGAGGACCTTGAGTGGTCATCAATAGGTTACCATAGGTAACAAGAATCACTGTTTTGTTCACAAATTCCTTTTCTGACTAACAATATTCCACAGGGATGCTGCTAGCCCCTGTTACTTCCCAAGATCCACAGCTAGTCCCAAATAAGATCCCTCACAGCTAATCCACAACAAATGTTTGCACTTGCTCTCCACCCCTAGAAAGGATGTACCTAAGCTTACTGATCCATTTTTAGCATTTGGCAGGTCCTATGGCATTTCATCTCAGAGAGTTTAAACTGTGAGCTCCTTGAGGACAAAAATTTGCTTTTTATCTCTCCTTCCTGAGACTCTAACAAATGGTGGGCATTCAATAAACATTTGTTGGCTAAATAGCACACTTGCTGATGTTCTTGCTTATTTTTAGTTACAGCTCTACATTTCTATAGAACATACTACTTCAGGAAGGTAAAATACCATGTTTATACAGGCAGTAAGCCACAGGGTAGGAATAAAATCTTATGTCTACCTGAGCCATAGATCATGCTCCTGCAGCTGCACCACACCGCTCTTCATACAACTCTTAGATTAACCAGATCCTTTCACGTTTCAGCACAAAGGAATAACTGAAAAGTTGGAATTTCAAGCAAAAGACAGTTAATAAAGAAGAAACATTTGGTTACAAGGACTTTCCCTGGAACTTCTCCCATAACAGCAAGCTTTACTACATTCCATGGTGAGCTAACTATATTCTGGAGATCACAATGAATATTCTTCTCATCGATCTATTTAATACTCATAGAAGAGAGACTGGTTCTAGTATTCCTCTTTTATGGATATGGAAACTAAAGTTAAGAGAGGTAGATTGCCAAAGGCACAGGTTTTGACAGCTGATACAACTATGACTGAAAACCAGGTCTCTCAAGCTCTTTACAGTCTAAGTACATACCTAATTCACTTCTCTAAAATAAGTACAAAGTTTCACATTATTATGATCTACTCCAATGATCAGTGAGAATCAATCATTAAATGCACAAATAATCTTCAATTGGGAGGAATGATAAATGCACATTAAAGAGATTTAAAGTGCTAGATTTGTCCTAACTAGTAAAATGCCAACAAACTCACTAGGCACAGTAACAAATGAACTACTTAGAGTTTAAAAGATGTCCCAGGTCAGGGAGGTACAAAGTGAAATTTGCATTTCAAAAACATTGCTCTAAATGTTGCATAGAAAATGACTTAGAAAGGGGCGAGAATTAATATAGCTAGTCCAGGTGGAAAGCCATTGCCATAATGCCAGTAAGAGTTGGCAACACCCTTAACTAGGGCATTAAGTTTGGTATTTTCTCTATATTAACAGTCCATCCTTGCCCTCTACTAGGAGGTACAAATGTTTTCTCTTTCCAATACTTTCTTGAAGAAAAAAAAAAAACTAAAGGAATAGATCATTCAAGATTCTAGCATCTAGGAGTGTTCTGGACTCTGTTTAGAGAGAAGCTTCCCAAATAATCAAACGTGATAGCACAGAAACACTGAGAAGAAAAGTTTCTGGGGAGGTCTTAACAGATTAGTGGAAGACAAGCAGAAGTTATCTGTGGCACAAATATGCTACACAGGGAGTTAAATCGGAGAAACATGAAAAAGACTGTAGACAGTATAATACAAAAAAAAAATAGGAGGCCCTGCCAATAATGTGTGTGAGAACAAAAATAATACAACCATCCACCTGGGAACAACTCAGAGTCATTGACAATGAAGCTGGACAAGTGAAAACAAAGTTAATGAGCAGAAGAAAAAATAAGGTACTTCTAGTTCTGTTTTTCAATTAATAGCTAAGGAGCAGTAGCCATTAGTCCCATTCATCTATGTCAAGCATTTTCCCCATAAAATACTGTAGGAATAGTTCAGAGGAATTCTAGTCTTAAGTTTTTTTTTATTGAACTCAAGAATTTATTAAGAAACCACTCTGTGCTAGGAAATATGGATGCAAATGAGTAAAATGTGGTTCTGACCCTCCAAGTATTCACAATGTAAAAAGAAAGCCGGGATATAAACTGTTAATTATGATGAAAACAGCTATAATTTTTTCAAGCAGCTAATATATGTCAGACAATGTGCCAGGTGCATCCATATATTATTAACTTACTTAATTCTTAAGCAACTCTGAGAGGCAGGTATAATTACTCCCATTTTTATGACTGAGAAAGTTTAGACTCAAAAAGATTATATAGATTTCCCAACATCATACATTCAGACGACAAGAAAGTCTCCTTTACTATGAGGCTCATATTCTTCCCATTCCATCATATAATCTTTCCAGAAGTATAGGCTATAGGTTAGGGAGTGAAATAGACTACACATAGGAGCAAGACACACAGTGATATCCTGAGGAAGTCTGGGACACCAGCTACATAGGCAAAAAAAAAAAAAAAAAAAGAGTTTCAAGGTGGGTCCTACAGAGAATGGATGTCAAGTGGTCAAAAACTGAAAGAAGATGAAGTCATGGTATAAGGACTGACAAAAATCAAAACTAAAGATCAAATTCTGTCCCCGGGCAACCAAGACTGATAAACAAAGCAAAAAGGGGAAGTATCAGCAGATAGTGAGAATGGAGCAGAAAGACAAACCCCTGAATGTCTTCTATGCATAGATTCTGTACTTGAAAAATGGAGGCACCACACCCTAATGGGATTGTTGTAGGACTCAACCAAATTAATGAGTGTAAACAAACAGGAGAGATGAAGAAGAAGACAGGGTAAAAGGTTCAAAATATGAGAAACACTGTCTACCACTGCCAGCTTTGAAGATGGAGGAAGTGAGCTACAAACCAAGGAATACAGGCAGCCTCTAAAACTGTAGAACCCTTGGCCAGCAGCCAGCAAGGAAATGGAGACCGCAGTCCTACAGGTGCATGGAACTGATTCTAGCAGCACTCTGAATGAGCTTGGAAGCAGATTCATCTTCAGAGCCTCCAAAAAGGAGTGAAGTCATGCCACACCTAAATTGTGGCCTTGGGGAATACTAAGCAGAGAAGAAACTGAGCCCCATTGTGCCTGAACTTCTGACCTACAGAAACTGAGAGAACAAATTTGTATTCTTTTAAGTTGCTATATCTGTGGTTGTTTGTTACAGCATCAATAGAAAACCACTTTGACGGGATGAGCACTGGATGTTGGCAAATCAAACTCCAATAAAAAAATATACAAAAAAAAAAAAGAAAACCAATGAACCAATGCACACTTGTTGATTATTATTATGTACCCACCTATTTAACTCTTTATCTAGATGATGTCTTGTAATCACTTTTACCCCTATTTTTTTCTTTTTTTACTTAAATTGAAGTTAGTTCATACATAGTGTATTATTAGTTTCAGGGGTAGAATCTGGTGATTCATCAGTAACACACAGTGCTCATTACGAGTAGTGCCCTCCTTAATGTCCATTACCCAGTTACCCCATACCCTCACCCATCTCCCCTCCAGCATACCTCAGTTTGTTTTCTTTATTTAAGAGTGTCTTATGGTTTGCCTCTCTCTCCATTTTAAATCTTATTTCTTATTTTATTTTCCTTCCCTTCCCCTATGTTCATCAGTTTTGTTTCTAAAATTCCACATATGGGTGAAATCATATGACATTTGTCTTTCTCTGACTTGTTTTGCTTAGCATCATACTCTCTAGCTCCAACCATGTCATTGCAAATGGCAGATTTCATTCTTTTTAATGGCTGAGTAATATTCAGGTGTCTGTCAACAGATGAATGGATGAAGAAGATGTGGCATAGACATACAATGGAATATTTCTCACTCATATTTTTTCCCTAATCAATTATAACTTGAAGAGTCCAAAAACTAGCCCCCAAAGACATTCCAACTTTAATCTGCCATTTTGTACAAACATAAGTCTAGACACAAACATGGAATTTGTAAAGCTGATTCTTTACATTGGTAAATAGGTGAGCACTGAACACTAGAATTGCAAATAATCACTTTTATTTTAAAATACTAATAAGAATTATTTATGCTTTCAAAAAGTTAAATTAAAAATTCCACCTTTCTTAAGAATACACTTATCTTGATGAGCACTGGGTGATGTATGGAACTGCTGAATCACTATATTGTATACCTGAAACTAATATAACCCTGTATGTTAACTGCACTGGAATAAAAAAAAAATTTTTAAATCCACCTTTACTTAAACAATTTTGATTAATACACCCAAATATTGTTCAACATCTATATACAGCTCTTGTGAATATCATGCTGATTCATGGAAACTACATATTAAAACACAAAGAAAAATATTTCCTGATGGATGCTGGGCAATGCTAGAATACTAATGGGATGTTAGGCAAAAATCTATTGCACTCATGTTACCTAAGAGAAGAGATTCAACAAGATAATAATTTTGCCTCCTCTCTTTTTCTAAAGCTTCTGTTACTCAAATCCTCACTGTATTCAAAAGTATCCATCTCTAACATGAATAGGTAAACCCACAAAACTTCAAGTATTTAGACACAGTTGTCTTCATTCTAAGAGCACAGGGCAGGAGATATGAAAAAGCATTTTCCTGGGGCCTGAATGGTGGTACTTATGTGAGTTAATGTTTGGGATGTGGGTCACTATATGCCAGTGCTAAGCATCAGATTCTAAGTGAGAGAGATATCCATATGCTCTTAAGTAAGTTTTATGTTGGTGTGTTTTTCATCTGTAGGGCCTAATAAAGCACAGGGCCCAGGGTGCCTGAGTGGCTAATCAGTTGAACATCTGCCTTCTGCTCAGGTCATGATCCTGTGGTCGTGGGATCGAGCCCCACATAATGCTCTCTACTCAGCGGGGAGTCTGCTTCTCCCTCTCCCTCTGTCTCTCCCCCTGTTTGTACTCTCTCTCCCTCTGTTTTTCTCTCTCTCAAATAAATAAATTAATACAATATTTTAAAAAAATTAAAAGTACAGGGTCTTGTATAGGGACACCTCTTACCTCATTCTAAGGGTGACCCCTACCTCAAGATGAAACCAAAGATGCTACTTCTTTTGACTGTGCACCTGAAGAGTGTACTATTATCAAGGTTAGATAAGTATCTCTGCAATGATACACAATAGAAATTTAAATTTGTGCTCCTAAAGCTACATGTATACATGCCCACACACAAACACATACACGAATTCACACATACACATGCATACTTCTATGCCTATTCTGAAGCCAGTAAAGAGTGCTTTCTTAAAATCAAAGTGTCTACACTGGTTTTCTCTAATTTAATCAAAGTTTGCATTATTTTGTGGGGTCAAGAGGTGGATACTCTGTTGATCAATGAAGGCCAACCGCAATATTATTTCTAGGGCCACCACTATAAAATCAGAATCACCCTAATTACAAATAGAAGTTGGAAGCACTACGTAGCTAGAAAAAAAATAAACTTAAATTCACAACAGAAACATAAAACTTGAATAAAAGATCCATTAGAAAAATGCGCCTTCAGATTGATGATAAATGTTTCACTCATCACTTTTACTGCCAGATTCAAATGATTACCAGATGGTTTTAGCAATTAATTTGCATTCGGCACACAAGTATGGAGCAGTTAACATGCATTCAGTGGGCTTTTCTCTGATACTTTCCACAATAAAACAAATGTAGGTTTAAATAATCTATGCTCTGTTTTTCTTTGCAGCCCCAAAATACCTACTCCATAAGTTAATCTTTCTCTTCATCATGCTTTCCCTCTTCTCCTTCTTCTTCTTCTCTTCCTCCTTCTTTTTTTTTGAAATGAATGCTTGAGATGGAAGCTTCCATTCAAAATTCCCTCAGCCTGTGCTCTAGCACAGAGGGATGAGGTATAAAAAATTATAGTATGGTATATTATATAAGATATATCAGAGACTATAAATACACATATAGTAGAAATAGTAATATTCTTTGAATATAGACATTCAAATTCATACTCAAGTTCAAACAGAAAGACACAGGGCACTATAGAAAGAGCATGAACTTTAGAAACAGACAGCCTTGAGATTGAATCCCAGTTCTCCCACTAGCTAGTTATGTGACATTGAAGAGTTTAATTAAATTCTCTGAAACTTAGGATTTCATTAGTAAAGTATGGATTATTAACACATATATTTTAAGCTATTTTAAGGTTTACGAAAGACAAAGGTTATAAATCACATTGCACAATGCCTTACCCATGGTAAAAAATAAATAAATAAATAAAACAAAATAAAACAAAAAAATCTGTTGGTTGGTTCCTTTCCCTAGCAGTTACTGAATTGCCATCACATATCAGGTACTCTGCTACCATGTATTTCACTGAATGCATGTTTCAGACATCCTGTGTGCAGAGGGTTCCACAGGAAACCTGATGGAGGTATCCATTTTGTTAGTGGGTAATTGGTGGAGAGGGGGAGGTGACCAGCTCAGGGTTCTTTCTGCTTGCTGCTTATTGGTATATATTTGACCTCAGCCTCAAAATTTAAATCCATAATCCAATACAGGGAACAAAATCCTCCTCCTATGTCTCAGAGAAAATCTCAGATGGACAACAGATTTGTCCTGAAATAGGAAATAGTTAAAGTGGTAAGATCCAGGACAGAGATACTAGCTTAATGTAAATGAGAATAGACTGTTTGGACTAGAAAGACATATGATGCCATGAACATCTTACCACTAGTCCTAGAAAGAATTTATTTATTCTTTATTGTGTTAGGGGCTGCAGTAACAAAAATACCATAGACTGGTTGGCTTATAAACAACAATAAATCATTTTTCATGGATCTGGGGGCTGAACAGTCTAGGATCAAGATGCAGGTAGATTCCATAGCTGGAGAGAGCTTACTTCCTGGTTCACAGATGGCTATCACCATAACCTCACTTGGTGGAGCTCTCTAGGGTCCCATTCATGAGTCCACAAGGAGCTTTTACAACCTAATCACTTTCTGAAGACCTCACTTCCTAATACCAATATATTAGGCAAATATGAATTTGAGGTGGGGTGGGGGAACACAGCATTCAGACCAATAGTACTGATATATAGCTAAAATTAACAACTGGGGAAACAACAGATGTTGATGATGATGCGAAGAAAGTGGAACCTTCTTATACTGTGAGTGGGAATGCAAACTGGTACTGCCACTCTGGAAAACAATATGGGGGCTCCTCAAAAAGTTAAAAAAGATATATGGAACTCTTTTTAAAATAAAGAAACAATAAAAATTTAATTAAATAAAATTAGAGGCATGAACAAAGAAAAGGTCAACACAATGAGGTTAATTTCCTGATCTCAGTAAAAGCAATTGTTAGAGCAAGGAGATAGGGAGAATCACATGAGCCCAGGAGGAATGATGACAAGTTGGCACAGTAGCAGTGAAATAAGTCTGGGCTTCACAGAAGGAGCAATACAGTCTCAGTTACCATTTGAGCCACCCAGAAGCATCAGGGTGCCCCAGCCAAGATTAGGAGAACTTATCAGCAAGAGGACATAAAAGACCACCAAGATGAGGGCACAAAGCCCTTCTAGACACTACTAGAAGAAAGGAAGAACTCCAGAGCTCACTGACTGAGACTTCACATCATCTTTCTCACTGATTATCTTCATGCAGTTGTTTGGCTAGAGGGAACAGCATCCATTTAAAAAGAATACATGAATTAGATAATACATACATTACCATAGTATACAATTCCTATTTAACAAAATAAACATTCATTGGGTAACTACTGTTTATCAAGCATCCTTCTAGGTGAAAAGGATGCAAAAGTAGATATATAGGCAAAAAACTACGACAAAATAAAGCAATGAATAAAAGCTAGCAGATAAAGAGGAAATGGGGAATAAGTGGGCTTCAAGTTGCTGAATACAGCTCGTATCTACTGAACATATTTTGGAAGAATAAAATATTTACATTTCTTTTCAATAATTTGTTATATAGTTTTCTTGTCCTGTGAAACCCATATACACACTAAATGTTATCTAGTTTTCTTGTCCTGTGAAATCCATATACACACTAAATGTTTAGACATTTTTAAGGTTCTATTACCCTCACTTACTATGCAGAACTCTAGAAGCCAAGCTTATACTACTACTCTATTAGATGATATGGTGTGCCACCTAGATGCCTCTTCAGTACTGTAATGCTGAAGGTTCTCCAGAGAAATGGAACTGATAGATTAGATAGATAGATATAGATGATAAAGATATAGAAGACGAATAGATACATACACTTATTATAGGAATTAACTCACACTATTATAGCGACCAAGAAGTCCCATAATTATTTGCCATCTGCAATACAGAGAGCAAAGAAAGCTGCTGTTATGATTCAGTCTAAGTCCAAAGTCTTGAGAACCGGGAAAACTGATGGTGTAAATCTCTATCTAAGTCTAAAGACCTGAAAATCAGAAGCACTGATGCCTGAGAGCAGGAGAAAATGGAGGTCCCAGCTCAAGCCAAAAGAACAAATTCTCCCTTCCTCCATCATTTTGTTCTATTTATGCACTCAACAAATTGAATGCCCACCTGCATCTTCTTTATTTAGTCTACAATTCAAATATCAATCTCCCCCAGAAACACTCGTACAGACATACCCAGAAATAATGTTTCACCAGCTATCAGGTGTTCCTTATCCCAGTTACATTGACATGTAAAATTAACCATCTCAAGGACTAAAGTATTCTGCCCCCACCCCCAGATGTCAGAAATTCTGACAGCAGACAACTCTCAGCTGTCAGTCCTATTCAGAAAATGTCTCAGGTGAAGATCCCCAAGGCCATGGCTCCTGTCAGGGGCAACTACTTCCAATGACTGACCAACATAAAGATATAAAGACACAGTAACTGCTCATATCCATGTGCATCTAAAGATAATTTAAAGTTAAAGATAATTTTAGATAAAGTATCTAAAGATAATTTAGAAGGGCTATCCCACATTCAGAACCTCCATAGGGTCAGCTAAGGCCTTCATTGAGAATATATCAGAGCCCAAATTCTCTTTGCCTAATCCTGATTTTCCCTCTTCACTTCTATAAGTGTTGATCCCAAGGGTATTCTCTAATAAACTTCTCACATGCTAATCTCTGCTTCCCAGGGAACCCAAACTACAACATTCTTGACTCAAGGGATGAGGAGATACTTTTATGGGGAATCTGACCAGCTTAAGAAAAAAGGCCCAAATACAGTGATATCAAGGGCTTCCCAGTGAAATTGTTCAGCCAGATCTCTCTAAGGTAAGGCACATAGTTGGCAAGAAAACCCACCCATGGTTTAAAAGAAGCTCATAATTAAGTTTTTTATAGCCCACTTTTAAATATACATGGTCAGCAAGGATCACCAGCTACCTGAGAAAGCATTTTAAAATGAAAGACAAAGACCAAAACAAACAGAAGTTAGCAACTTATTAAGGAAATAGATGATACATGGAGATATAACCCAAAAAAATCAATATTTGATTCTAGAAAGATGGCAGTGGAGTAGGAGGACTCTAGCCTCACCTGATCCCATGAATCCAACAGATAACTATCAAAACATCCTAAATACTCCAGAAATTCACCTGAAAACAGGAGAACAAACTTGACAATTAAAGGCAGAGAAAAGGCCATATCAAAGAAGGCAGGAAGTGTGGAGATGGAATTTAGGAGAAAAACAGATCATGACCACTATGGTGGGGAGGGAGCCATGCGCACAGGAAGGGTGCACACAGTGGGTACATAGGGAAAATGAATCACATCAGCATTTGGCTTGGAAAGTAAGAGGGGCTGAATTTCATGACTTCTGACAACCAGCAGGGCTTAAAGTCTGGAATTTTAAAGGTCAGTGGACTTGGCTGGGATAGAGCCCACAAGGCATTATGCTGCTCTTAGAGAGAAGGCAGTCAAACAAGCCACAGACGCACAGAACAGAAACAATGATTTGAAAAGTGCCTGGGGCATACAGTGGGGAGGTTATTCATTCATCTCAGAGTGCATCCCAAAGTGGTAGCATTCATGAAAAGACCCTACTAGGGACAAAGGAATTGGTTGGCACCACTCCTGCCTCCTACCCCTCAGCATCAACATAGAGCCACCCGTGGGAACCAGCAGACCATCTACACTAGCTACCTACTTTGCTTACACCAAGTTCCACCCTGCTGTCCTCTGGTGGAACTGCCCCTCCCAAGAACATTTGTCTCAGGCCCAGCATGGTGAGCACCCTCCCTTGAAGACCAGGCCAAACCCCTGACAACACCATGTCTCCTGACATGGAAGTTCGCAGAGCTTTTGTTCAGGTAGCAGTGGTAACAGGTCTCATTTTGCAAATAGACCAAAGCACACCTAGTTAAAATGTACCACATTCAGGCCAGGGACAAAACAATATCCACAATAGTCAGAGAGTCTTTATAGATAACAAGCCTAAGGGATAAAGTGGCCAGGACAAAACAGCAGAGAACATGTAGCATACATCACATTGGAGATATTCCTAGAAGGCCCTGGGGAATAGAGAACACCACACAGCAGGGCACTACAGGACATCTTCATAAGGCCATTACCCTCAAGAATAGAAGATATAGCTGACTTTCCCAACACACCGAAACAGACACACAGAGACTTGGACAAAATGAAAAGACAGAGAAATTCATACCAAATGAATGAAAAGGACAAGGCCATGGCCAGAGATCTAAGCAAAACAGAGAATATAAAGTAATGATCATTAGGATACCAACTGGACTTGACAAAAAAGAAGACATGAATGAGACCCTTAACACAGAGAAAAAGGAAAAATAGCAGAGATAAAGGATACAATAAACAAAATGAGAAACATACTTGATGGAATGAAGAGCAGGATGGAAGAAGCAGAAAAATGAATTAGTGACCTAGAAGACAGAGTGATAGAAAGTAATCAAGCTGAACAAAACAGAGAAAAAAGAATTATGCCAAATTATGTGAACAGCCTTAGGGAACTCAATCACTCCATCATAGTAACATTCATATTATAGGAGTCCCAGAAGAAGAAGAGAGAGAAAAGGGGGTGGGGGATTTATTTGAAGAAGTAATAGTTGGAAACTTTCCTAATCTGGGGAAGGAAATAGATATCCAGACCCAGAAGGTACAGAGAACTCCCATCAAAATCAACAAAAGCATATCCACACCAAGACATATTGTTAATTAAATTGGCAAAATATAGTGATAAAGAGAAAATTTTAAAAACATTAAGAAAAGAAGAAGAGGAGGAAGGAGGAGATAGTAAATTACATAGAAAAACCCACCAGGCTATCTGGAGATTTCTCAGCAAAAACTTTCCTAGCCTGCCAGTACTCACACATAATATATTCAAAGTACTGCCTGGGGACAATCTGCAGCTAAAAATATTATATCCAGCAAAGCTATCATTCAGAATAGGAGAGATAAAGAGTTTCCCAGATAAACAAAAACTCAAGGAGCTTGGCAAGAAATATTAAAAGTTACTCTCTGGGTGGGAAAGAAACCAAAAGTGACAGTATGAAAGTAGGAAACACAAAAGGAGTAAAAATGAATATTTCTTTTAAAAAAAATCAGTCAAGGGACTCACAAAATAAAAGGATGCAAAATATAATAATATATACCTAAAACATGAGGAGGAGAGAAGAATGGGTTCAAATTTAACCATCAATTTAATATAGACTTCTATATACAGAACAGATTAGATACAAACCTAATAGTAACCATATGTCAAAACCACTAATAAATATGCAAAGAATAAAAAGGAAGAAATCTAAATACGTTACTAAAGAAAATCAACAAACTATGAAAGAGAGAAACAAACTATGAAAGAGACAAGAAAAATCAGAGAAAATCTTCAGAAACAATAATAAAATAAATAATAAAATGACAATACATACCTATCAATTATTACTTTGAATATAAACAATCCAGACACTCCAAAGACACAGGGTGTCAGAATGGATAAAAAAGAAAGACCCATCTATATGCTGCCTAAAGGAGACTCATTTTAGACCTAAAGACCTACAGATTGAAAGTGAGGAGATGGAGAAATACCTGTCATGCAAATGGAGATTAAAAGAAAGCCAGAGTGCAAATACTTGTATCAGACAAAATAGACTTAACAAAGATTGTGATGAGACAAAGAAGGGCACTATATAATAATAAAGGAGACAACCCAACAAGAAGATATAACGATATACACTTATAAGTATATAAGTATATATACTTATACACCCAACATAGGAGGACATAAACATATAAAACAATTAATAAAAAACATAAAGGAACTAACTGATAATAAAACAATAATAATACAGGATTTTAACACTCCACTTACATCAATTGTCAGACCATCTATGCAGAAAATCTAAAATGATTTTAGAAACAATGGCTTTGAATTACACACTGGACCAGATGGATTTAGCACATATTTTCAGAACGTTCTATCCTAAAATAGCAGAATACACATTCCTTTCAGGTGCACATGGAACATTCTTCAAAATATATCACATATTAGGCCACAAAACAAGCCTCAACAAATTCAAGAAGATCAAAGTCATATAATGCATATTTTCCAACCACAATGTTGGAAGAAGTCAAACATAAGAAAAAATCTGGAAAGACCACAAATACATGGAGGTTAAACATGCTACTAAACAATAAATTGGTCAATGAGGAAATCAAAGAAGAAACTTTAAAAAGTATATGTAAACAAGTGAAAATGAAAAAACAACAGTCCAAAACCTTTAGGATGCAGAAAAAATAAGTTTTAAGAGGGAAGTTTATAGTAATACAGGCCTACCTCAAAAAGAAAGAAAAATCTGAAATAAACATCCAAACCTAACACCTAAAGGAGCTATTTAAAGATGACCAAACAAAACCCAAAACCAGCAGAAGGAAGTAAATAATAAAGAATAAAGAACAAATAATTTAGAAACAAAAAAACAGGGGATCCCTGGGTGGCTCAGCGGTTTGGCGCCTGCCTTTGGCCCAGGGCACTGTCCTGGAGTCCCAGGATCAAGTCCCGCATCAGGCTCCTGGCATGGAGCCTGCCTCTCCCTCCTCCTGTGTCTCTGCCTCTCTCTCTCTATGTCTATCATAAATAAATAATCTTTTAAAATTTAAAAAAAAAAGAAACAAAAAAACAATAGAAGAGATCAATGAAACCAAGAGCTAGTACTTTGAAAAAAATCAACAAAATTATTAAACCTCTAGCCAGCTAATCAAGAAAAAAAGAGAAAGGACTCAAATAAATAAAATGAGAGGGGAGAGATGAGAGGGGAGAAATGACAACACTAAAGAAATACAAACAATTCCAAGAGAATATTATGAAAAACTATATGCCAATAAATTACACAACCTAGAATGCAAACTGGTGCAGCCACTCTGGAAAACAGTATGGAGGTTCCTCAAAAAGTTAAAATTAGAACTATCCTATGATCCAGCAATCACACTACTGGGTATTTACCCAAAGAATACAAAATCACTTATTCAAAGGGTTATATGAACTCCTATGTTTATAGCAGCATTATTTACAATAGCCAAGGTATGGAAGCAGCCCAAGTGTCCATCAAATGATAAATGAATAAAGAAGAAGTGATATAGATAGATAGAAAGATAGATATAGATACAGATCATATAGATATATATAATGGAATATTATTCAGCCATAAAAATGAATGAAATCTTGCCATTTGCAATGACATGGATGGAACTAGAGACTGTACTGCTAAGCAAAATAAGTCAGTCAGAGAAAGACATACCATATGATTTTACTTATGTGTGGAATTTAAGAAACAAAATAAACAAGCAAAAGATCAGGGGAAAGAGACAGTGATAGGAAGACAAATCAAGAACCAGACTCAATTATGGAGAACTGATGGTTACCAGAGGGGAGATTGCAGGGAGGGGATAGGTGATATATTTGATGGGGATTAATGGTTGCACTTTTCGTGATGAGCACCTGGTGTCATATGGAAGTACTGAATCACTATATTGTATAGCTGAAACTAACATAACACTGTATTTAACTGGAATTTTAAAAAGGAAAAAATTGAAATCCCTCCAATCAATTGCAAAAATAAAAATTAAATATTCCTGTACTATAATACTAGAAATAAAATCAGTGACAAGCTGGGGGGAAAAAATCTTTCAAGAAATATGAGAAGGCATTGCAATTCTTAAAACAAAAATAAAAGCTTACTAAAATAAAAAGAAATGTTCAGAGGACATAACAGAAATTTCAAAATAGGATAATCAAAATGAAAAATTCAATAGAGGTTTGAACACAGAGTTGAGAAATTATCCCAGAAAGCATAATAAAAAGAATAAGAATGGAGAAGAAAAAAGATATGAAATTAAAACACAAGTTCTATTTATTTTGACACCTAAATATTAGGAGTTTCAGAAGGAGTGAACAAAGGAAATTTTTAAAAATCATCTTAAAAATAAATTGGCAATTTTTCCAGGAAAATAAGAGTTTTCATATTTCTAAGGGTTTATTGAGTGCCCAGAATGATGGATAAAATAGATCTATACCAAAGAATAACAAGAAGAAATGTCAGAGCTACAGGAATAAAGATCCTAAAAGATCTATACAAGTTCCATACAAGAAGATCTTAAGGGTCTATACAGTTTTCATACAAAGAAAGAATCAGAATGACATTGAACCTCTCGACTAAAACTTGAACAGAGCAATGCCTTAAAAAGTTAAAGGGAAATTTATTTCAAACTGAGAATTCTATACCCAACCAAGCTATCAATTAAGTGTAAGACTAGAGTAAAAATATTATTTGATATGCAGTATTTCAAAGTATTTACTGCCGGGATCCCTGGGTGGCGCAGCGGTTTGGCGCCTGCCTTTGGCCCAGGGCGCGATCCTGGAGACCCGGGATCAAATCCCACATCGGGCTCCCGGTGCATGGAGCCTGCTTCTCCCTCTGCCTGTGTCTCTGCCTCTCTCTCTCTCTCTGTGACTATCATGAATAAATAAATAAAATCTTTAAAAAAAAAAAAAAAAAAAGTACACCATTTTCAAAAAAAAAAAAAAAAGTATTTACTGCCAATTCATCTTCCTTATGTTGTTTTTGGAGGACATGTAAGGTTTTTTTAAGATTTTTTATTTAGTTAGTTGAGAGGAGAGAGACAGAGAGTGAATGATGTAGGGAAGAGCAGAGGGAGAAGCAGACTTCTCATTGAGCAGGGAGCCTGATGTAGGGCTTGATCCCAGGATTCCAAGATCATGATCTGAGCCAAAGGCAGATGCTTAACTAACTGAGTCACCCAGACACCCCTGTAAGTTTTAAATAACAAAATAACAAGAAATAGAATCACAGAAATAGGGCAACCCAGGTGGCACACCGGTTTGGTGCCGCCTGCAGCCTGGGGTGGATCCTGGAGACCACGGATTGAGTCACACATCGGGCTCCCTGCATGGAGCCTGCTTCTCCCTTTGCCTGTGTCTCTGCCTCTCTGTGTGTCTATGAATAAATTTTAAAAAATCTTTTAAAAAAAGTATCACAGAAATAAGGAATTCCTCATTGGGGAGAGGCAAAAGAATACCAAGATGACAACTCACAACAAGCACAGACTTCAAAACAGAAAATGCTGAGCTACACTTTTTCCAGAGAATAAAATTAATAAAATACCTGATGTTTTTTAATGTGTTGAGAGGATATTTGCTCAACTTGGGGTGAGTTGAGAGATAAATTAGTTGTAAGTACCTAGTAAACTAAGCAAATAAAAATCAAGAACTTTATTAACTACACAGAAAACAATAATAAACTGAGCAAGAAAATTGTTTCTGAACTCTGAATAGAATTGGCATAGTCATAATAATATAAACTCTATTTATGTAGCTGAGACTATGATATACTTTGAGAAATTGGGGGATGTTAAGTGTGTGTATGATGGGGCAGGTAGGGGATGAGAGGTGAAAATAGTTGAATTCTCATTTTCCATAGTGGGAAATCAATAAATGCCTAAAACTAAAATATCAAAGAGTAGCAGTATAGACATATGATTTAGAAAACTGGAGGTAAATATCTAAAATCAACCAAAAGGAGGAGGAGGGGCAAGATGGCGGAAGAGCAGGGTCCCCAAATCACCTGTCCCAACCAAACTACCTAGAAAACCTTCAAATTACCCTGAAAATCTATGAATTCGGCCAGAGATTTAAAGAGAGAACGCCCGGAATGCTACAATGAGAAGAGTTCGCGCTTCTATCAAGGTAGGAAGACGGGGAAAAAGAAATAAAGAAACAAAAGGCCTCCGAGGGGGAGGGGCCCCCGAGGAGCCGGGCTGAGGCCGGGGCGAGTGTCCCCAGGACAGGAGAGCCCCGTCCCGGAGGAGCAGGAGCTGCACCGACCTTCCCGGGCGGAAAGGGGCTCGTGGGGAGTTGGAGCAGGACCCAGGAGGGCGAGGATGCCGTCGGGCTCCCCGGAACAGTAACAGACACCTGCGCCCCGGGGGAGTGCGCCGAGCTCCCTAAGGGCTGCAGCGTGCACGGCGGGACCCGGAGCAGCTCGGGGGGGCTTGGGCGGCGGCTGCACGGAGGGGGCTGCGGGGGCGGGAGCGCGAATCCAACAGCACAGGCCCCGGAGCACAGGGCGCGGGGACATAGCCCGGATCCGGCCTCCCCCCGGGACAGGCAGAGGCCGGGAGGGCCCAGGACAGCGAGGACGCTCCTGCCCCAGCTGAGCAGATCAGCGGCCCCGCCCGGAGCCTCCAGGCCCTGCAGACGGAGAGATCCGGAGCTACTGCGGGGGCTGACTCCAGGCTCCAGAGCTGGCCCCGCCACTGCGGTTGTTACTCCTGGGGCCTCACGGGGTAAAAAACCCCCACTGAGCCCTGTACCAGGCAGGGGCAGAGCAGCTCCCCCAAGTGCTAACACCTGAAAATCAGCACAACAGGCCCCTCCCCCAGAAGACCAGCTGGACGGACAAGTTCCAGGGGAAGCCAAGGAACTTAAAGTACACAGAATCAGAAGATACTCCCCCGTGGGTTTTTTGTATTTCTTTTTTTTGTTTTGTTTTGTTTTGTTTTGATTTGCTTTTTGATTTGTTTGCTTCCCCCACCCTTTCTTTCCCTTTCTTTCTTTTTCTTTCTCTTTTTCTTCTCTTTTTTTCTTTTTTCTTCCTTTTTTTTTCTCTTTCTCTTTTCTTTCCTTCTTTCTCTCCTCTCTTTTTCTCCTTTGCCCAATACAACTTGCTTTTTGGCCACTCTGCACTGAGCAAAATGACTAGAAGGGAAACCTCACCTCAAAAGAAAGAATCAGAAACAGTCCTCTCTCCCACAGAGTTACAAAATCTGGATTACAATTCGATGTCAGAAAGCCAGTTCAGAAGCACTATTATACAGCTACTGGTGGCTCTAGAAAAAAGCATAAAGGACTCAAGAGACTTCATGACTGCAGAATTTAGAGCTAATCAGGCAGAAATTAAAAATCAATTGAATGAGATGCAATCCAAACTAGAAGTCCTAACAACGAGGGTTAACGAGGTGGAAGAACAAGTGAGTGACATAGAAGACAAGTTGATGGCAAAGAGGGAAACTGAGGAAAAAAGAGACAAACAATTAAAAGACCATGAAGATAGATTAAGGGAAATAGACGACAGCCTGAGGAAGAAAAACCTACGTTTAATTGGGGTTCCCGAGGGTGCCAAAAGGGCCTGAGGGCCAGAATATGTATTTGAACAAATTCTAGCTGAAAACTTTCCTAATCTGGGAAGGGAAACAGGCATTCAGATCCAGGAAATAGAGAGATCCCCCCCTAAAATCAATAAAAACCGTTCAACACCTCGACATTTAATAGTGAAGCTTGCAAATTCCAAAGATAAAGAGAAGATCCTTAAAACAGCAAGAGACAAGAAATCCCTGACTTTTATGGGGAGGAGTATTAGGGGAACAGCAGACCTCTCCACAGAGACCTGGCAGGCCAGAAAGGGCTGGCAGGATATATTCAGGGCCCTAAATGAGAAAAACATGCAACCAAGAATACTTTACCCAGCAAGGCTCTCATTCAGAATGGAAGGAGAGATAAAGAGCTTCCAAGACAGGCAGGAACTGAAAGAATATGTGACCTCCAAACCAGCTCTGCAAGAAATTTTAAGGGGGACTCTCAAAATTCCCATTTAAGAAGAAGTTCAGTGGAACAATCCACAAAAACAAGGACTGAATTGATATCATGATGACACTAAAATCATATCTCTCAATAGTAACTCTGAACGTGAACGGGCTTAATGACCCCATCAAAAGGCGCAGGGTTTCAGACTGGATAAAAAGCAGGACCCATCTATTTGCTGTCTACAAGAGACTCATTTTAGACAGAAGGACACCTACAGCCTGAAAATAAAAGGTTGGAGAACCATTTACCATTCGAATGGTCCTCAAAAGAAAGCAGGGGTAGCCATCCTTATATCAGATAAACTAAAATTTACCCTGAAGACTGTAGTGAGAGATGAAGAGGGACACTATATCATACTTAAAGGATCTATCCAACAAGAGGACTTAACAATCCTCAATATATATGCCCCGAATGTGGGAGCTGTCAAATATATAAATCAATTATTAACCAAAGTGAAGAAATACTTAGATAATAATACACTTATACTTGGTGACTTCAATCTAGCTCTTTCTATACTCGATAGGTCTTCTAAGCACAACATCTCCAAAGAAACGAGAGCTTTAAATGATACACTGGACCAGATGGATTTCACAGATATCTACAGAACTTTACATCCAAACTCAACTGAATACACATTCTTCTCAAGTGCACATGGAACTTTCTCCAGAATAGACCACATACTGGGTCACAAATCGGGTCTGAACCGATACCAAAAGATTGGGATCATCCCCTGCATATTCTCAGACCATAGTGCCTTGAAATTAGAACTAAATCACAACAAGAAGTTTGGAAGGACCTCAAACACGTGGAGGTTAAGGACCATCCTGCTAAAAGATGAAAGGGTCAACCAGGAAATTAAGAAAGAATTAAAAAGATTCATGGAAACTAATGAGAATGAAGATACAACCGTTCAAAATCTTTGGGATGCAGCAAAAGCAGTCCTAAGGGGGAAATACATCGCAATACAAGCATCCATTCAAAAACTGGAAAGAACTCAAATACAAAAGCTAACCTTACACATAAAGGAGCTAGAGAAAAAACAGCAGATAGATCCCACACCCAGGAGAAGATGAGAGTTAATAAAGATTCAAGCAGAACTCAACGAAATCGAGACCAGAAAAACTGTGGAACAGATCAACAGAACCAGGAGTTGGTTCTTTGAAAGAATTAATAAGATAGAGAAACCATTAGCCAGCCTTATTAAAAAGAAGAGAGAGAAGACTCAAATTAATAAAATCATGAATGAGAAAGGAGAGATCACTACCAACACCAAGGAAATACAAACAATTTTAAAAACATATTATGAACAGCTATACGCCAATAAATGAGGCAATCTAGAAGAAATGGACGCATTCCTGGAAAGCCACAAACTACCAAAACTGGAACAGGAAGAAATAAAAAACCTGAACAGGCCAATAACCAGGGAGAAAATTGAAGCAGTCATCAAAAACCTCCCAAGACACAAGAGTCCAGGGCCAGATGGCTTCCCAGGGGAATTCTATCAAACGTTTAAAGAAGAAACCATACCTATTCTCCTAAAGCTGTTTGGAAAGATAGAAAGAGATGGAGTACTTCCAAATTCGTTCTATGAGGCCAGCATCACCTTAATTCCAAAACCAGACAAAGACCCCACCAAAAAGGAGAATTACAGACCAATATCCCTGATGAACATGGATGCAAAAATTCTCAACAAGATACTGGCCAATAGGATCCAACAGTACATTAAGAAAATTATTCACCATGACCAAGTAGGATTTATCCCTGGGACACAAGGCTGGTTCAACACCTGTAAAACAATCAATGTGGTTCATCATATCATCAAGAGAAAAACCAAGAACCATATGATCCTCTCTTTAGATGCAGAGAAAGCATTTGACAAAATACAGCATCCATTCCTGATCAAAACTTTTCAGAGTGTAGGGATAGAGGGAACATTCCTCAACATCTTAAAAGCCATTTACGAAAAGCCCACAGCAAATATCATTCTCAATGGGGAAACACTGGGAGCCTTTCCCCTAAGATCAGGAACAAGACAGGGATGTCCACTCTCACCACTGCTGCTCAACATAGTACTGGAAGTCCTAGCCTCAGCAATCAGACAACAAAAAGACATTAAAGGCATTCAAATTGGCAAAGAAGAAGTCAAACTCTCCCTCTTCGCCGATGACATGATACTCTACATAGAAAACCCAAAAGTCTCCACCCCAAGATTGCTAGAACTCCTACAGCTATTGGTAGCGTGGCAGGATACAAAATCAATGCCCAGAAATCAGTGGCATTTCTATACACTAACAATGAGACTGAAGAAAGAGAAATTAAGGAGTCAATCCCATTTACAATTGCACCCAAAAGCATAAGATACCTCGGAATAAACCTAACCAAAAATGTAAAGGATCTATACCCTAAAAACTATAGAACACTTCTGAAAGAAATTGAGGAAGACACAAAGAGATGGAAAAGTATTCCATGCTCATGGATTGGCAGAATTAATATTGTGAAAATGTCAATGTTACCCAGGGCAATTTACACGTTTGATGCAATCCCTATCAAAATACCATGGACTTTCTTCAGAGAGTTAGAACAAATTATTTTAAGATTTGTGTGGAATCAGAAAAGACCCCGAATAGCCAGGGGAATTTTAAAAAAGAAAACCATAGCTGGGGGCATCACAATGCCAGATTTCAGGTTGTACTACAAAGCTGTGGTCATCAAGACAGTGTGGTACTGGCACAAAAACAGACACATAGATCAATGGAACAGAACAGAGAACCCAGAAGTGGACCCTGAACTTTATGGTCAACTAATATTCGATAAAGGAGGAAAGACTCTCCATTGGAAGAAAGACAGTCTCTTCAATAGATGGTGCTGGGAAAATTGGACATCCACATGCAGAAGAATGAAACTAGACCACTCTCTTTCACCATACACAAAGATAAACTCACAATGGATGAAAGATCTAAATGTGAGACAAGATTCCATCAAAATCCTAGAGGAGAACACAGGCAACACCCATTTTGAACTCGGCCACAGTAACTTCTTGCAAGATACATCCACGAAGGCAAAAGAAACAAAAGCAAAAATGAACTATTGGGACTTCATCAAGATAAGAAGCTTTTGCACAGCAAAGGATACAGTCAACTAAACTAAAAGACAACCTACAGAATAGGAGAAGATATTTGCAAATGACATATCAGATAAAGGGCTAGTTTCCAAGATCTATAAAGAACTTATTAAACTCAACACCAAAGAAACAAACAATCCAATCATGAAATGAGCAAAAGACATGAAGAGAAATCTCACAGAGGAAGACATAGACATGGCCAACATGCACATGAGAAAATGCTCTGCATCACTTGCCATCAGGGAAATACAAATCAAAACCACAATGAGATACCACCTCACACCAGTGAGAATGGGGAAAATTAACAAGGCAGGAAACCACAAATGTTGGAGAGGATGCGGAGAAAAGGGAACCCTCTTACACTGTTGGTGGGAATGTGAACTGGTGCAGCCACTCTGGAAAACTGTGTGGAGGTTCCTCAAAGAGTTAAAAATAGACCTGCCCTATGACCCAGCAATTGCACTGTTGGGGATTTACCCCAAAGATACAGATGCAATGAAACGCAGGGACACCTGCACCCCGATGTTTATAGCAGCAATGGCCACAATAGCCAAGCTGTGGAAGGAGCCTCGGTGTCCAACGAAAGATGAGTGGATAAAGAAGATGTGGTTTATGTATACAACGGAATATTACTCAGCTATTAGAAATGACAAATACCCACCATTTGCTTCAACGTGGATGGAACTGGAGGGTATTATGCTGCGTAAGTAAGTCAATCAGAGAAGGACAAACATTATATGGTCTCATTCATTTGGGGATTATAAATAATAGTGAAATGGAATATAAGGGAAGGGAGAAGAAATGTGTGGGAAATATCAGAAAGGGAGACAGAACGTAAAGACTGCTAACTCTGGGAAACGAACTAGGGGTGGTAGAAGGGGAGGAGGGCGGGGGGGTGGGAGTGAATGGGTGACGGGCACTGGGGGTTATTCTGTATGTTGGTAAATTGAACACCAATAAAAAAAATTAAAAAAATAAAAAATAAAAAAATAAAATAAAATAAACCAAAAAGGTTAAAAGTGATTACTTCTCTAATATGGAAAAATGGGGGTAGATTATAGATCTGAGGACTGCTCTTTTTTTTACAAAGCATTGTAAAATGAATTGGCCCTTTATACCATGAGCATATATAATTGATAAAAATAAAAGCTATTTGAAAATCTTTAATGATTCTCCATTTCTCTTAAATTGCAGTCTAAATATACAAAAATTACTTTCAAAATTCTTTCTAATCTGGATCCTAATAGGCTCCTTAGTTTTTTTCTTATCTCTCTCCACCCTCACATTCTATGTTCCAACTAAACTAAGTAACTTGCAACTCTTTTCAGATGAAGAAATGGTTTGTAGGCCTTGAAAGGACCTTTGCCTTTATTCTTTAGTCAAAGACCGGGAGTTTCTGAAGAGTTTTAGAAAGAGTGGTGTATCAGTGTGGAGAATAGATCAAAAGGAGACCTGTCTATAAACCCAGAAATCACTTAGAAGGCAGTTGCCATAGCAGTGAATGGAAGGAACAGAAACTGAACAATGAGGGGTCCAGAGATCTAAATTTTGATCACTATTGATTTGCTGCACAATCTGAAGCAATTCACTTAACCCCTCTAATTCCTAGATCTTGGCAATGCATTATACAAATATAAGATGATTTTTCACCCAAACCTGGCCCATTTTTAGAGTCACCATCTCAGGGGATGTCACCATAAAACATCCAACAGTAAGAAATCTCTGACCCATTTTTTACATCGCCCCCCCACTCACATCCTGTCAATCACCAAGTCCTTTTGCTTTAACCACTAACATTTCTTGAGTCTATTTATCTCCATCCCCATTAGTACAACCCTAATTCATTCCACTGTAATCTCACAGTTGAACTATAACAACTAGTTTCTTATATCCACCTCTGCTCTCCTCCAATCTATTGTCCACAGTGTGTCTGGAGTGATTTTCGAAAACCAAACCTGATCACATTACCATCCCCTAACACCTAGCTTCCTTTTGATCTTAAGATAAAGATAAAAATCTCAAACATGGACTCCCATGTTTCACAGACTTTTAACTTTTTTATTCTGACTCCTGGAAAGCTCTCTGGCTACATCATGTGCCGTTCTCCTCTATTCTTCAACTACAGTAGTCTTGAAAAGTGATATACTTCTTCCCATGCCACCTTTGCATATGCTGTTCCCTCTGCTTAGAATGCTCTTCTCCTCCCTCTTCCCCACCTCCCTTGCTAATTCTTAATCATCCTTTAAATCTCAACCCATTCATCTTTTCTATTAGAAAGGATTCTTTGATCTATTCCAAGTTGGGTTAACTCTTTACCATTCACTTTTAGAATACCTTAGAATTTTTGTTATGGCATTTGCCACCACCGTGAATAAATCATTTTTTTCTTGTGTAATTAGCCACTTAATAACTAGCCCCTGAATGAAACCATAAGAGGTCTGAAAATGATCCAAAAAAGGAACAATAAGAGAATATTTAGTGCCATGCTCTGGACTGAGAATAGATGTATGAAAGAGCTACAAATAAGATAGGATTATTTAAGGTAATGGACTATGCCTAAGCCTTTCCAAACTTTGTGGGCACGATGACAGAATAACAAATTTTAAAATGTTTTTTAAAAGTCTTCTCACCCTGAACTTGAGAATTTTGTAGTTTGCGTCCAATTTCTAGCCTCCCCATCACATAATTCCAGAAACCCTAAACAGCTCATTGTTTTCCCATATGCACCACATAAACTCTGCTGTACCACATTAGCCCAATTCTACTTCCCTTTGGCCTATATCCCTACCCTCAAAACATTCCTCAAAACCCACATCAAAATTTGAGCTCTCATATGAAACTTCCTTGAGTTCTCCAGTCAGAAACCATCTCCCTTATTTTTGCTGAACCCTCATAGTCTGTAATTTGTGACCATTATAATTATTTATAGCATATTGATTTGGTTCTTATAAGCCATTGTAAATAATTCTATAAGCTGCTTTGTTATCTACAAAGCCCTTTTACACCCAATATTCTTCATGCTCCCACTCAGCAACAATGCTGTAAAGCAATGTGCTTAACTCCACGTTATCGGAGAAAGGTAACTCAGTTTATAGGAGAAGATGAACAGGTAATTGTCCAAAGTCACATAGCTAATAGATGATAGACCTGGGATTTATGTCCAGATGCTTTTACTCCAAATAATTTTCTCCTTCCATTATTTCAAGTTTACTGTCTTCATTTCCTGTCTTGCCTAGCATCTAGGTGTGAATATGTCTTAACTTCCCTTGTAAACTATGAAGCATTTGATAAAGACATAAATCTGTAGGCACTTTTAATGAATTTCATAAATTGGCTGATGACACAGAAGGTTCAGAGAAACTTGAGAGTCAAGTAAGAATTGACTCAAAAAGGCATTTTCTTGATATCTTGATTTCATTATCATATGAAATTATAATAACTGTCTCCAAACCCAATGTGAACATCTAGGAAATGGGTGAAATTGTACAGCTTGAAGTACGTTAGGCTCCAGACATATTTTTAGTGCTGTTCATCAAAAGCAATGAAGAAGCTAAGCTGCTACTGAAGGGAAAAACAGAAGAAAAGCTTTTGATATGAAAGGTTCTCATTAATAAAGAATAATGTGGGTATTTCCATTAAAAAAGAAATGATTTAGCAACAAATATACATCAGGCCCTATTTCTGTGTAGTAAATTACCCTAAAAGTTAGTGACTTAAAAGTGTTTCACAGAGACACTGGGGTGGCTCAGTTCATGTCCTACTCTTGATTTCAGCTCAGGTCATGATCTCAGGTTCCTGCAATTGAGCTCCACATCAGGCTCCCCAGTCAGCATGGAGTCTGCTTGTCCCTCTCCCTCTGCTTATCACCCCACTAATGCTCTCTGTCTCTGTCTCTCTCTCACATACACATGCATGCATACACATGCTCTCAAATAAATAATAAAATATTTGTTAATAGTGTTTCACAGACTTTTAACTATAAAGAACAAACTGACAGTAATCAGAGGGAGATGGCAGGGGGATGGGTGAAATAGGTGACAGGGATTAAGAAGTGCACTTGTGATGATCACCTGGTGATGTTTGGAAATGCTGAATCACTGTATAATATACTGGAATATATGTTAACTACACTGGAATTAAAATAAATACTTAATTTTTAAAAAACTGTTTCAATGGGTCATGAATCTGGGCATGGCTTAGTTGGGTGCCTCTGATTTAGTATCCCTGATAAGGCTGCAATCAAGTTCTTGCCCAAGGCTGCAATCTCACATTAAAACTCAAATAAGGGAAGATATGCTACCAAGCTCACTCACATGGTTATCAGCAGGCCTTGAGTCCTCACTGCCTGTTGGCCAACGATATCAATTCTTTGCTCTATGAACCACTCCACAGAGTTACACATAACATAACTTGCTTGCTTCTCCCAGAATGAGAACTGAGAGAGCAAAATGGAAATCAGTCTTTTTATAAGCTAATCTCAAAAGTGACAACCCATCACTTTTACAGCATTCTATTTATTAGAATCAAATCACTAGGTCATCTTTGCTCAGAGGAGGGAATTATATCAAGGACTACAAACAAGGATCATTGGGGATCACTTCAGAAGCTACCCATCACAAACTCTGAATGTGTATGTATATATATATATATATACATTATTTGTATATATAATAATATATATGTATTATTATATATATGTGTATATGTATATATACACATTATTTCATTTGGTCTTCACAACTGTTCTATACTATTATAGTATAATAATTTCAGCTTTACAGTTGAGAAAATTAGGATTTAGAGGACATTAAGGAACATATACAAAGCCATATAGTTAATAAAAAAAGAATTAGAAGAAATTTAAATCCAAGACTGCTTCCAAAAGCCCATTAGTTATAAGCAGAGTGACCCATGTACCCCTGATCACCTGGGACAGTTTCAGCTCATACCTGTTATCCCAGTGTAATTATTAATAGCACACAGTTTTACCTCCAAAAAGGTTCAGATTTGGATATAAAATTATAGAGCCATCCCATTGTATATATTCAAAGGAAGCTCATTTCAAAAGTCAATTCCTCCTGGACCATTTTCTGATCCTCCAAGGTTGGAGGATCCTTATGAGGAATGTGCACTCAATCCTGATTAACTGAACAGAATCAAATTGATTTCTCAATGCAACTGAACTTAAAACACTTAGAAAACATCAGTAGACATAGGAATTAATAAAATAGCTAAAATCATCAGAGGGACAAAGGAAAGACTAGATACCTTTCATTCTTTCCATATTTACTGAACACTTACATGAGCTAGGTACTATGCAGATGTTAATATGTGTTTCTTCTCTCAAGGACAAGATACCTAGGAGAAGCCTGGGATTCTATAGTACAGGTGGATCCATGCAATGACAATATAAATGTTTTTATACTTCCATGCCTTTACCTCTGTCTAGAATTCTCTCACTCTAACTGCCCACATGTCTGATGGATTCCTAATTGTCTTTTAACAAACACATAGATGAAGTATCATCTTATCTGAGTCTTCCATGATCCTTTCTCCACCCCTCCATTAGAGTGGTTCGTTCTTGCCTTTGTTTCCTTGTATGTTTTATCCTAATCTCTATAATGCTTATTAACCCTCCACTGTAAGAATTGGTTAACAGAACCATATCCCCTACTCACTGGACTTTAAGCTCTTGACAACAGGAACCAAAACTTATGCCAAAACATAGTATGTGCCCAAGAAATTTCTGTGTTGAATTGAACTAAGCAAAAGGCTAAACATTCATCACTATCATCATCTGCTGATACAGACTAACTGCCACATCCAAGACAGAGCCTGTTGAAGTGCCCTTATTCCCCCAAAATTTAAGACTACAGAGAGTGACTGATCTGGAGCTTTCATTTTACAAGTCAGTTCTGATTAGCTGGAAATGGCTACATGAGAAGGATTCTGAGGCTGGATCCAGATTCAACACAAAACAAAGTCATAGCTATCTGAGAAAGGATAAAAAGCAGGGAGAAAGACCCCATGTGCCTGTATTTACCATCCCTCACATATATTCACTTCTGTAACAACAGCATAGAAGTATCTGTATATTCTCACTAAAATACACACAGAAAGAGAGAGAAGGTAACTGCTTTTCCAGCATCCTCAAATCAAAACTCTCAAAAATGTTATAAAGCATTGAGAAGCCCTAATCATAATCACAAGGGATTTTTATCAGTTTTATTTATTGCTATATCACTTAGCTATTGCCCAGTTAGAACAGTGCCAGGTACTCAATAAACACTAGTACTGTTACAAATTGTAACAGAAAGTGTACTGTTAATTCAATATTTTAAGTACATTATTACCAATGAGGAATTTTCGTCTACTCTGGAAACCTTAGCAGCATTTCTTACACTGAATCCAGGAAAAAAATCAGTCTGAGTGCTTATTAAAAACATATGTCAAGATTTTGGGAATGCTTTTGTGCCTTTGCACATACTTTTCCCCTTGTTCGGAATGTCCATTCTTCTTTTTTACCTAGAAAACTCCTATAAACCCTTTAAGGTCCAGTTCAAAGGTCATCCCTGTGTGAATTCATGCTAACTCTCCTATGTTACTATACTATGGTGTTGACTTGTATACTTCATAAGGAACCCATGTCTCCAACTCCAGTCAGATAAAATCTTTTTAAATGAAGGCAATTCTTCCTTAAAATGGTTCTCCTTTTTCCTTTCAAAACCACAAAATGCATTAGATGCATTCCTGAACATGATTAGGAGAAAAGAAAACCAACTAAAAGCTTTTACAAGATGCCTTTTCATCACTGCATGGCAGAGAATAAAATCAGTTCTTGTTATTCCTTAGACAGACAGTCTTTCTTTGCCTCCTGGGTTCTACAGCTTTTAGTTCTTCCCATTGTTATAAACCATGACACAGCATGTTACTCACAAAAGAAAATTACTTTTTCAAAGAAGGCACTGAAGCTGCCCCTGTGAAGGTAATGCCTCCAGTTTGTGAAGGTCAGTTGCTGAGGCCAAAGTCATAAGACAATCTTCTCAAACATCTTGGGGACCATCTATAACCTATGTGTTCAGACCAGGCATAAAAACCCGTGTTACAACTCATGAGCTGGAGAGATGGCATCTGACCAAATACCCCTCAATGACAAGGAAACAGAAAAGGAAATGGCTGGAGTCTGATTAAAGCCAGCCCACTGAGTGAGTTCTCAGAGTTCTAAAATTCCCCTAAGAAGGTATGACCTTGTAGCTGTCCAAAAGAAGAATGAGAATGACTGACTTACTCAAAAATACCGTGTATCACAATTTCTCAAATGGTTCAATTTCTTCTTCACTATTGTGTTGACATACCTATCTCCCTAAAGTGCATAAGGCATTACACTTATGACCAGAATTTTTCTTTGTTTTGGTTTCATCCCAATGGAGCTACTCAAACCTTGAAAACTTACAGAAGGCCTCTCCCACCATCCTCCTGTTTCTTTGTCATATCCCAAAAACCTGGGTTACAAGACGTACCAGACCTTAATATGCTCCAAAAAAATAATAAAGTAAGCCTTAAATAAAACCCAAAGAACTCTGTTCAAAGGGACTTGGAAAATTCAGGTCTGACCCAGGCTGGCATCAATAGACGAAGAGTCTGATTTTATAGGATGGCATATAGCAGCAGGAAAGTATGGTCATTTATGGTATTCACTCTCTCTATTTATCTGGTTATATCAGGATTGTAGCTGGCAGCAGATTTATACGTGGAGAATTTGAATCCAAGCCTCAGGCCATAGGAGTTGTCCAGGGTCAGAGATCCAGGGATTTACTTTCTTGAGGGTTCAAGAAACTTCATGGGAAATAACTATCCCTAAGGAGAGAAAGATTAATATAATATGGTCAGTCATAAAGCCTGAATGTACCTACAGGGTATTAAAGAAAAGATAAATGCCCAAAAGACATGTCCATTACCAAGTCTTATTCCAAGGACAATAAGACTAAGTCCAAATTCTACCTGTGTTTAATAAAGAAAATTCCAGCACAGCACCAAACTTGGCACTCATCACCTCACCCCCAAGAGGTACTGAACCTAGAGGCTGAATATCTTCAGTACCTATATCCTACCTGTGCTAGAGCAGTAAGAGCCTAGCCTACTGAGCTCTATTGCCACCTGAGTCTCCTCTGGTGAATAAACCAATTCAACCAACAGAGTCTGCCAAAATGGTATTATAAATTACTGTAAGTGGGTGTCTCAGTATCTTCTGCAATAGTTAATTGTATATATCAACCTGAATAGGCTAACAAATGCCCAAATGATAAAACATTATTTATGGATATGTCTCCAAGGGTGTTTCTGAAAGAGATTAACATTTGAATCAGTAGACTGAATGAAGAGACCTATCCTTGCCAAGATGAGTAGGTATCATCTAATCCTTTGAGGGCTCAAATGGAATGAAAAAGTCAAGGTAAAGTGAATTCTCTCTTTCTTCTTTAGCTGGCATGTCAATTTTTCCCTGCCCTACTTTGGAGCTCCTGGTTCTCAGGCCTTCAAACTTAAACTGAATTAATTATACCACAGGTTTTCCTGGTTCTCCAGATTGCAGATGAAAGATCATGCAACTTCCTGGACTTCATAGTCGTGTGAACCAATTCCTATAATCTCATCTTATATATATCTATATATATCCTATTAGCTCTTTCTTTAGGAAACCCTGACAATACACTTTCATTCAGCAAATATGTACTAAGTACCTAAAATGTGGCAGACATTTTGCTAAGCTCTCAAATTACAAAGACATGATCCCCTCTTCAAAAAGTTCACAGATGAGTTGGAAACACAGAGAGCAAAGAAATAATTATAATACAATGTGATGAATGCAATATTAGGATATGCAGAATATCATCGTTGTATATCAAAGAAGTCCCTAACCCAACTCAGAAAGTTCAAAGAAGTTTACATGAATGAAATATTCAAGAATACCCTTTTTATTTTTTATCTGAGTACATTGGCTGAGTACTAAACAGCATAGTAGGAGTTAGTGAGGAATAGTGTGAAGAACAGGCACTCTAGACAGACAAAATGGCATAAGCGAAAGTAAAGATACAAAAAGAGCTGTGTTCTCTAGGAACTAGAAGCAGTTCATATTGCTGGAACACAAGGTATGAGGCAAGGAGGAAAGGAGATGAAACCAGAGAGGTGCATGGAAGTCAGAACATGGAGGGCCTTGCATGCCATGTCAACAATCTTGAATTTTACCTGCTGAGAGATGGAGAACCATTATGATCCCTAACTATTAGCATGACTAATGAGACTGATACCCAAAATAAATAAGGACAGGTATTCTTATTTCTCTGGAATTGGTGTTTGATATCAAATGACTCCAACATTTACTGTATGATTTTAGAAAAATTAATTAAGTTCTCTAAGACTCATCTTCCTCATCTCTAAAATGGGGATCACAATACCTTGTAATCTTTCATGAGGATTAAATGAAACAAAACATTTGGTGGAGTCAGAACTCAAGCCCTATACAAAGTTAAGAGTCTTGTCAATTTTGACTGCTGCCTGCTGTGAGTTTTATTACATAATGAAGCAGTCTTCATAGAAAAGATTAACAGAGAACCTCTTCTTCAGCATCTTGTTATATCGAATAAAAAAATAAAATGAGATCATCCTCCCCTATAGTTTCATCTGTAGGTCATTTTACTTCCTACAGCAGGGCATCAATAACTTGCAGTATATGCGAACTGACTGAATGAAAAGTTATATTTAATTGGGAAATCAATGAATAGAAAGAGAGCACCAAGGTCATAGAGACAGTACAGTCTTGACCAATCTCACTCCCTTGCCCTTTCTCTGGGTATTCCATCATCATATCACACTTGCCAATTCCTCAGCAGTCTTAATTATGGACAGAGCCATTTGTCTTCAAATATCACAGCTCTGTGAAATCTATGCATCGATAAATACAGCTCAAAAGCTGTTTTCCACACTGCTGGAGAGTTAATTGCTTCTGTGGTTAAAGCAAATGTGGTCATTCTTTACCTTTGAGGGGGACTTTCAAGGTCTCCAAGTGGCTAGATGTTTCCTAGAAAAACAGAAAAAAAAAAAAAGGAAAACAGTTTTAGGGCTTGAAATTGTGTCTCAAAAAATCCATACTTTCAGATTACCTCTCCATGGCCAATGAGTAGCAAACCAGGCTTCCAGGATTAAACAAAGCCAACTAAGTCAATTATCTATTTCAAAATAGACATTTTCTTTGTGCCAATCATCATTCCTTTAGCTATTACCCTTTTCAGAAAGCATTTACTGGGTATGAGAGATGTGTCAGATATAAAGCAAGTATAAAAGCATTATGACTAAACTCTAATCAGTACATAGGATCTCAAAAAACAGGATTAGTTCTACTGCAAGATGGGGGTCAGGAGAAGCACTATAGAGGAGATTCTACTTAAACTGAATCTCAAGATGAATATGGACTTGTCTGACAGGAATGAGAATTAAGAAAGGAAAAGCTTGTCATATAGATGTAGCAAAATAAGTAAAGAGACAGAAACATGTTGAAAGCAACCAAGGAACTGTAAGTGCTCTGGTGTGGATGGCACATGAGGTAGAAGGAGAAGGGAGGGTGAGGAGGTAGGAAGGAGCCAGAAAATGGAATGCCTTGTATCATTTAAGAAAGCTATGAGAGCATTGATGGACTTTAATCAAGAAAATTATATACTCAAATGTATTCTAGAAAAATTATTCTAATTGCCAGTCTGGACAGTATTTGGAGAAGAGAGAGAGAAGACTAGGAAAGACCAATTAAGGAGTAGTTGCAATCATTTAAAAGGGAGATCATGAGGACTAATCTAAAGGAATAGCACTAAGGATAAAGATGAGTGGACAAGCACAAAATGATGATGACAATTCCAAAGGCATGGCTGCAGGCAGGTAGGGAATAAGGTTCTTTGTTTCTTCTTTCCAGGAACAGATGGGTACAGCCTTGGAAATGAGTAAGATGAGATTAACCAGAGCAAAAAGATGGTGAGAATAGATTACAGAGACTTTAATTCCATTAAATTTGTCTGAGTTTGATTGGACATCTAGATTGTGACAGGAATCATGATACACCATGCCTTGTGAAGAGACGAACAAGAACAGATCTCTGACTCAAAGCACAACAGAATATACATGGGCAGAGTGGCTGTACAGGTACCAGATGACCAGAAGGTAAGCACTATTCTCCCATTTCTTTGCTTTATTTTTCTTGTTTATTGTGTTTATTGTGCATTTTCTCCAACCCTTAACTTGAGCTTTATGAGGGCAAAAGTTTTTATCTGTTTGGTTCAGCACCTACAATAGTATTTGGCATATAAAGGCTTCTCACTAAATATTTACTAAGTAAATTAATTTATTCTGATCAGAACCTGTATATTTTTTCAGTTTGTAGACTCATGTATTTAAATCTAGAAGTTTTCACTTATTACTTCTTTCAATTTTGCCTCTATCCTATTATCTCCATTCATTACTACTCTAATGTTTGAATCTCTGGCTTCCAAGTCTCAATTCCTTTTTTTTTTTTTTTTTCCCATCTCTTTACCTCTCCATGCTACATTCTAGATAATTTTCTCAAATCTGTCTTCAAAACAATTATTTCTCTCTTCATCTATCAACTGAGTGTTTTATTTTAATGACTTTTTTCTTTTGTATCTAGCATTTCACTTTGTTCTGTTTCAAATCTACCTGTGATTTTTCAAGTTAACTGGTTTGTACCTTAGTTTCTATTCCTCTTTGATCTTTTATTTCTTTGATCATTTTAAATCTATTTATTTTAATATCTTTTTTATATCTTTTATTTTTTTAAGATTTTATTTATTCATGAGAGACAGAGAGAGAGGCAGAGACACGGGCAGAGGGAGAAGCAGGCTCCATGCAGGGACCTGATGTGGGACTCGATCCCGGGTCTCCAGGATCAGGCCCCCGGCCGAAGGCGGTGCTAAACCACTGAGCCACCCGGGCTACCCCTATTTTAATATCTTTTAGATTGATCTATTATTGCTATACATGGAGGAGATATTTAGCTCATCTGCTGATACATATTTTACGTGCTGATTTTTCTCATGGAATTTTATTCTATTGTATGATTTTTAAATATTTGGGGTTTTTTTTTTTTTTTTGGTTTTTTAAAGGTTTATTTATCCATTCATGAGAGACAAAGAGAAAAGCAGAGACATAGGCAGAGAAGAAGCAGGCTCCTGGCAGCTCCTGATGTGGGACTCGATCCCAGATCCCAGGATCATGCTCTGAGCTGAGCCACCCTAGTGTCCCTGGTTTTTAATATTTGATGTGTGCTCATCTTCACCAATACTTTGGGAGTCTTGGTACTTTGGAAGCATCCCTGTTTTAAATCTACCTCTGTTAATCTCCATAGTTTTCATTGTTTTTAGACCAGTTTTTATGTTACGTTCTTTGGTTTGGTATTAATATTACATTGGTACTACTTTGACTCCTATCCCACAGCCATGTGTGATGCAGACCTGGGTTTCTAATTTCCAGTCATGATTTGTTTACCAGACATAGCCTCAGGTAGACTACAAAATGCCTTGCGTCCTCCCAGGAAAGGCAGGCCAGGTTTTTCCGGTCCTTATTCAGAAATAGAGGATTTTTTCAGGGCTTCTGCTTTTAGGCAAGTAGTTTGTCAATAGCATAAGCTTGAAATCTGAGGCCTTTAATAATCTGATGCCACCAATATCAGAGAATCCTAGTCACCAGTCCCTAGACTTTAAATTCTGTATGATGTTACAATATAAGCTTTTCAGCTTTCCCACTCTGACTGAGCTTCCTCTTTGTTTTGTCATCTGGGTATTTTCTGTTCTTGGTTTAATCTTTAGCTATGTATGCAAAAATTCTTTTGTTTATTGTATCCAACATTTTCATAAATTTAAAGAAAAGCAGTCATTCCAATTCTTCTCTATTTGCCAAAATTCATAATTCCATAATCCTAAAACCAAAAATTGTAGCTTCAATGTTAATTATGCAAGTTGCAAGAGCTTATATTTACTCTCCTTCATTAACTATTTTACTGATATAAGCTGAGATGACATATTAATTTCCAGATACCAATGTTTGAGAGGACAATTGACAATATGACACACTTCTGGAAAAAACTGAAGGTGGTGAGGAATTCTGGAGACTGCCACAGTGGAAGCATTTGACCAGTCTAAGCATGCTTAGACTAAAGAAAAGGAGACTTGAGAACAAAAATATTTAAAGGACTGTCATGTAGAAGGAGAATTAGTCTTTTCTCATGTAGTTCCAGAGAACAAAAAGCTAGAATTTTGGTGAGCAAGCTCTGACACTGAATCATCACATAACAAGCCTGGACAAATCACTTACCCCTTATGGACTCCAGGGTACTCGTCTGTAAAATGAGGAAGTTGAATCACATGAATGCCAGGTTCCTTCATCTCTAATAGACTTTGTTTCATTTTTCACCAAAGGTAATGAGCAGGATTTTTCCAGCAATGAATCAGTGTGCACACTTGATGAATGATTTTGACCTCCCTTATTTTATCCTCACTCAAAATAATGTATTGCTTTTTTTGCTCCACCTAGACTGCAGATTTCAGACTAGGTCTCCGTAACCCCCTTTTGGGTCACAAATTATGGTTTAGGAATGCCTGAACCTGGTTTAGGAATGGCAGAGTGGTATGGGAGAAAGACTGTGGATTTTGGTGCCATAGAAACAGGAGTACCAAGCCAAATGTTCACCTAGTTCTTTGTCCTTGAGCTCCATTTAATTTCTCTGAATATCAGTTCCCTCTTACATAAAATTAAATAATATATAACTTAATGGTTTTTAGGATTATTAAAATTTTAAAACCAACATAAAAGTGTCTGACACACAACAGGCATTCCATAAATGTTAGTAAAATCAAATATCAAAACCAAATGTTCTGTATTGACAAGAATTGGAATGGTGCCTATGACAACAAGATATATTTTAATCCTTCCAACATGTTACACCATCAAGCCTTCATATTGCAAAACATCTTCTATCCCCATCACAATTTGCATGCATTCCAAATTCTAGTGGTTAATTATTTTCATACAAGATACAGTTATCTGAATTACACCAACACCTTGGGCATCTCTAGAAAATTATCTTTCCCTTGAATTGTTAAACCATGGGTAATCAAATCCCAGTCTCATAAATATTTGATTTAATGAAAAACAATTGCTATCCCTCTTGGTAACTAGTGTTTCTTCCAACTTATCTCTGGCCTCCTTCATTATCTCTTTGCACAGAGGGACTCCAGCCTCTCATATTTTTGCTATCACACCAGAATGGTACTTTATGAGCTGACATCTACGCATCTATCTCCTGACATCTAAGAGGATCTTAACTTGGTAAACAATACAACTGGATTCATTAAAAGTTTCTGATTCATCGCAACTCCATGAAAACTTCCTCTATTTTTTCTGATGATATTTCTTTCCTGGGGTCCTTTGTCATGGGGGTTTCATTCTGGTAAAATTGTTCTTGTCTCTGAAAAAATAAAATTAAAATCATCTATACTCCCTAGGTATATAAGAATAACTACAGACATACCTCATTTTATTTTGCTTCACTTTATTGTACTTCACAGATATTGTACTTCACACAAATAGAAGGAGAACAGAGCAACCCTGAGTTGAGCAGACCTATGGGTGCCATTTTTCCAACACTTGTATACTTTATGTCTCTGTCACACATTGGCGATTTTTGCAATATTTCAAACTCTTTCACTATTGTTATATTCATTATGGTGATCTGTGATCATTGATCTGTGATGTTACTCTTGTAACTCTACCGGAACACCATGAACTGCACCCACATAAGAAGGTGAACTTTACCAGTAAATGTTGTGTGTACTCTGACTGCTCCACTGACCAGCCATTCCCATGTCTCTCTCCCTCTCCTCAAGCTTTCCTATTTCCTTGGATACAAAAATATTGAAATGAGGCCAACTAATAATCCTATAATGGCCTTTCAGTGTTCAAATTAAGAATTGCACATCTCTCATTTTAAATCAAAAGCTAGAAATGATTAAGTTTAGTGAAGAAGGCATGTTGAAGGCTGAGAGAAAAAAAAAAAAAAAAAGCTAGGCCTCTTGTGCCAGACATTTAGCCAGGTTGTGAATGCAAAGGAAAAATTCTTGAAGGAAATTAAAAATGCTACTCTAATAAACATACAAATAACAAGAAAGTAAAACAGCATTATTGCTGATATCCAGAAAGTTTGAGTCGTCTGGATAGATCAAACCAGCCACAACATTCCCTCAAGCCAAAGCCTAGCCCAGTGTAAAGCCCTAACTTTATTTAATTCTATAAAGGCTAAGAGAGGTGAGGAAGCTGTGCAAGAAAAGTCTGAAGAGGTTGGTTTATGAGCTTTAAGGAAAGAAGCCATCTGTATACCATAAAAGTGCAAGGTGAAGCAGTAAGTGCTGATGCAGAAGCTGCAGCAAATGATCCAGAAGATCTAGCTGAGATAATTCATGAGGTGGCTATACTCAACAACAGATTTTCAGTATAGATGAAACAGCCTTCTAGTGGAAGAAGATGCTGTCTAGAACTTCAATAGCTAGAGAAGAGAAGTCAGTGCCAGCTTGAAAGCTTCAAAGAACAGGCTGTCTTATTAGGGAGTAAGGCAGCTGGTGACTTTGTTGAAGCCAAAGCTAATTTATCATTCCAAAAATCCTAGAGCCCTTAAGAATTATGCTAAATCTATACTGTCTATGCTCTATAAATGGAACAACAAAGCCTGGATGACAGCACATCTGTTTACAGCATAGTTTACTGAATATTTTAGCCCCACTAAAATATTCAGAGACCTACTGCTCAGAAAAATAAACTCCTTTCAAAATATTACTGTTTACTAACAATGCATCTGGTCACCCAAGAGCTCTGATGAAAAAGTACAAGATGAATGTTGTTTTCATGTCTACTAATACAACATCCATTCTGCAACCCATGAATCAAGTAGTAATTTCAACTTTCAAGTCTTATTACTTAAGAAATACATTTTGTAACACTACAGCTACCATAGAGAGTCATTCCTCTGACGGATCTGGGCAAAGTCAATTGAAAACCTTCTGGAAAGGATTCACCATTTGAGATGACACGAAGAACATTTGAAATTATGGGGAAAGGTCAAAATACCAATATTGGAAGAAGCTGATTCCAACCTTCATAGATGACTTTGAGGGGTTCAATATTTCACTGAAGGAAATAACTACAGATGTGGTAAAAATCATAAGAGAACTAGAATTAGAAGTGGAACTTGAAGATACAACTGTATTACTGTAATCTCACGATAAAACCTGAATGGAATTACTTCTCATGGATGAGCAAAGAAAGTTATTTTGGAGATGGAATTTACTCCCGGTGAAGATGGTTAAAATGACAAGAAAGGATTGAGAACATTACACAAACTTAATTGATAAAGCAGTAGCAGGGTTTGAGAGGACTAACCCCAATTTTGAAAGAGGTTCTACTTACCAGTTTTGAAATGCTTCCTGGAGCACTAACCCTCTCATACAGTTCTATGAACAGTATCATGCACCATGGTTGACTTGTTCATGAAAGCAAAAGTCAATCAGTGTGGTAGCCTTCATTGTTATTTTATTTTAAGACATCACCACAGCTACCCTATCCTTCAGCAATGACCATCCTGATTAGTCAGCAGCCATCAACAATGAGGCAAGATACTCCACCAGCAAAAAGATTATGATTCACTGAAAGCTCAAATGATTAAATGATGCTAAGCATTTCTTAGCAATAAAGTATTCTTAATTAAGATACATACAGGTTTTTTAGACATAATGCTATTGCATACCTAATAGACTACAGTTGAGTATAAATGTAACTTTTATATGCATTGGGAGACCAAAAAATTCATTTGACTTGCTGTATTGTGATGTTTGCTTTATTGTGGTGGTCTAGAACCAAATACAGTATCTCTGAGATATGTCTGTATAACTGAATCATGAGAAAAATATTGAAGAGGAACCAACTGAACTAATACAGTACAGGGATTATGGGTTTGAAATTGGGTTCTAAAGTTAGACCCAGTTCAACAGGCTACCACTCACTAGTTGCATGACTTTCAACAAGCTGAGAAAGCATATAAGCTTTAGTTTCCACATCTGCATAATAGGCACAAAACTGTCTTCAAATATGCAGCAGGAGAGGAAAAGGAAATGCTGGATCTCCTACAGTAGCAGAAAGTACATGAAAGTCTGCCCCCTGGAAACACCAAAAACAAAGTGGAGAAATTCAAAGTTTAAAGTTAGAAGTTTCTCAATCATGGGTGAAGTGGATCCAAATAAATCTGTTTTATTATGTTTTTTGTTCTTATACTGAAATGGCCTAAAAAAAACAGAAAACACTTTACTATATTAAAACTTAGTCTCTAATTTCACAACTAAAATGTGGGATAATGACACCAGAATTTATATAAGCTCATGAACAGAAGCAGTAGCCATATCAAAATATGTAATACTTCTTCAGCACTTAATTGGTATGAAGGATAACAGTATATGCTTTACTTGCATATTTATGTGCATACCTCATTTAATCTTTATAATGTTTTGTGTGTATGTGCCTTATTTAACAACTCACAAGGAATTTATATTATGATCCTCACTTAACAAATCATATCTTAGCCTGGCTTCCACCTGAAAGCAGAACCTAAGATAAGGACTTGTGTACATGTAGTTGTCTGTCTGCACCAGACAGCAGAAATGATGGATGGAGAGAAAAGGAAACCCAATGCAAGGAGATACTAGCCAACCAGACCCATTTCTGGCCTCCTTTTTGAAGAGTCCCCACTTTCCTTTCCCACTGGTTGAGCAATGTTCCATGGAGCACTAACTCTCTCATACATCCAGGTTGTACATGTGTGAGCGTTGGGCAAGCTCTCGCAAGCATACTGGAAAGAAAGCAGCACACACTTTATTGGGATGTTGTTAACAATGAGGTTGGTGGAAACTTGAGCAGAACTGTTACAATGGCTGAACTGGAACAGAGAAGAGCCTAAGAGGATGTGAGGCACTAAATACACAAAAGGGATCCCATGAAGGTAAAGTAACAAGGCTTATAGATAATGTCTTGCCCAAGATAGGCACAAATCTGGTCTTCCATACTAGATCCCCTTCTCTTTCTATTCCTCAAATAGAAAAAGGTGAAGAGGGGATCCCTGGGTGGCTCAGCAGTTTGGCTCCTGCCTTTGGCCCAGGGGCCAAAGGGGTCGCTGTGTGATCCTGGGGTCCCGGGATCGGGTCCTGCGTCAGGCTCCCTGCACGGAGTCTGCTTCTCCCTCTGCCTGTGTTTCTGCCTCTCTCTCTCTCTGTGTCTCTCATGAATAAATAAATAAAATCTTAAAAAAAAGAAAAAGGTGAAGATATGGAAGGATGATTATCCAGACACAACTTTCATAAATAAAAATCTCTCCATGACATATGTCCTACTTGGCTCTTCAGTTTCATCTGCCACCACTTTTCTCCTCACCCGCTATGCTCCAGTCTTACCACAATACTTGCATGTCCTGGATGTTCAAAACCTATGTTCTTATTGGTGCCACACATTGTATTTCTGCTGCTTCTATTAAAGCAATCTAAGACTATGCCAGTCAACCCACAGCTTTATATACTTGATGGCTAGCAGGAATTCAAAATCAGCATTGCTCTAAGTTCCCAATTACTGGAAGCCAGGAGCCCTGAGTTCTAGTTTAGACTGCCTCTAACTCACTTTGAGACCTTAGGCCTCCTTGCACTCCCCTGAGCTGAACTTCAGTTTCCTAGAATTCTAAAATATTGGGTAAAACAAATCCTTGCCAAGGTTCCTGCCAACAATAACAGTCTACATATCTGAAGTCATTATAAAAATAGATCATAATAATTCTATTTTCTCTTCTCATTATTTTCCTTGAGAATGAGGAAGAAGTCTTCTGTGTTAAACAGAGAGGCAAGATCAGATCAAACTTCTGATTTTCCCTGAGCAGGCTGTTTGATGCACCAAAAGTCAAGACTGTTGAAATTGGGGTAGAGTCAGGTGGAGATCCGTTCTAAACCTAAAGATCACCCCATAAACTTCGTTCCAAATCTGGACAGTGATCCAGTGAAAGCACACCCTCAAAATCTTCCCATTATAGGAGTGTGTCCCAAAGGTACATGGATTGTCAGTGCAGGGAGAAACCAAAGAGGCCATGATATCTAAACTCTTCATTTTACAAGAGAGGTACTTCAGGCCCAGAGAGGGAACATGACTCTCCCTGTATCCCATGAGCTACTCACTGAGATTAAAGCCCCAGCCCTCTGACTCAAACTCATGCTCTTTCTAGAGTATCACACTATCAACTTGAAGAACAAGTTTATTGAAAAAAGAAAATAAATAAAGCACTAGACAAAGAACCAAAGACCTGGGTTTGTGGCCTGGTTACCCTGTCTTCCAATTACTTACATTTCATCAAGCACTGAAAGTGAAGATTATATGAGAAGGTCATGTCAAAGTGCCTAGTAACAAAACCTAACACATGGTGAGTGTTTAATAATAAATACCTTTCAAATATGAATCCCTCAAGGAAGTGTAGTAAGATTTGGTTGAGGTAACTCATGTGAACATATTATATAAAATACAAAGTAGTATAGAAATAGAAATAACACATTTTCAACAGTAAAACAAAGACCTTTTTAAATAGGATTGCAATGGAGGAGGAAAATTATTACTTTCCATCTCATGGACAAGTTGCAGCAATATTTATGCTCTTAAACTACTAATGCTTGCAATTCTGCATCCAAACTCTGAGTCTTAGACATAAGCATTCATCTTGACTTGAAAATAAATCCATTCTATCTGGACCAACAGGAAAGACACAGTGCATAGCAAATATATTGAAATAAATAGCTTAATGTAGGCTCTCACTTGCTGAATGTAGCCAGCTGGGTTGACTATCTCCAGAAATAATTCAAGATGCCCTTGAAATAAGAAAACATTACTTGAAATGCTCCTAAATATTTTATGGACACCAAAATAAAATGGATTGTTGCTACAATAAACTCTTCCTCCCTTAAAGTTTCTGAAAAAATATCTGTGACTATATCTATTAACCCCTCCTGGGGTGAGAAGGTTAGTGGGGGTGGGCAGGTAATTAGCACAAGACTTTGACTTACACTCTCTCATTTAATTCTCCCTCCATCCCACTTATTATGCCCGTTTCAGAGATGCTGTCAAATCTCCTTAGAATCAAATCCAGGGCTATCTTTCTACCATATACAACAAACCCACTGGAAAACATAATCTCATGTGCACCATGGAACTACCTTTCTAGAACCAAAAGGCCTAAAAACCAAAGCAGAAATCTAAACTCTCAGAACACTCTTTGGGAATTTGGGAGTCCATTTTGATAACTGGGTTTTTTTCTTTTCTTATAATAAAAAGAAAATAATACCTTGCTATGTTAAGAACTTTACAAAGCATGTTTTAACAATAGCATACTAAGATTTAAATCCAAGTTTTCTGACTCCAACTTCATCCCTCACCAGAGCTTGTTTCAAGGGAATCTAAACAAGAATTCAGATATATAGGGGTGCCTGGATGGCTCAGTCAGTTGAGCCTCTGACTCTTGGTTTCAGCTTAGGTCATGATCTCAAGAGTCCTGGGATTGGGCCCCTGCTTAAGGCTCTGTGCTCAAGTCTGCTTGAGATTCTCTCCTTCTCCCTCTGCCCCTCCCCCAGCTCATACAAGCTCTCTCTCTCTCTCAATCTCTCTCTCTCTCAAATAAATAAATAAATAAATCGTAAAAAAAAAAAAAGAGTTCAGATACCTAATGGATGACAATATAGTCCTCCAAAAAAGAGAAATCTCCTTAATTACTAAGTATGTTTCCAGAGAAGAAAACAATTCCAACAGTATCATCTCCAGGATGCATCCATTATAGAAGCTATTGCCTGGATGGGAAAATTAACAGGCCAGGAATTATGGTCTATTGTTTTCTAATTTCCCATATATAAAATATATATTAGCCAGCTAATGAAACCATCCCAAACCATAAACAAGAGCAAAAAAGGAACCATAAAATATTTTTTAATCCAGCAGAAACACTCTTTGGAATTGATATCAAGGCAGGGGAGAGTGAGAAGATGGAATCCCTACAGGAAAAGCTGCAGATGCAAAGACATTCATTGCAGTGCCATGTAAACAGTGAAGCATTGAAAATAAACCACAATCCAACAATAAGAAAATTGTTAAATGAACTGTGGTACACCAACCAGATGGTATTTTATGTAACTGTTAAATAGAATGTTTCTAAATACTGGATAGTTAAAGCTAAAAAGTACAGGATATATTAAATCAAAAGAAAAAAATTACTATGTCATGTAAAAATAACATGCTATAAGCAAAAAGCAGAAGAAAATATTAAAGTGACAACCATGGATTTATAAGTATAACAAAATTACAAGATGTTTTGGTCTTCATTTTTAAATTTCCAGTACATTTATTATAATACATTTTATTTCTACCACAGCTTAGCATTATTCTAAACTGACTTTCTTCTAGCCAAATAACAGAAAAAGACAAGACATTTACAATCTCTTTGGGGAATCAGTGATTTTTTTTATCCGCTGTGTGAAAGTTCTTGTAATTGATCTTTGTCATTCAATTCAATGTCACCCAAATTTACAGATCTTTGTTTCAAGGTAATGTAGATAAATGAGTCTCATGTTAGACTATTGACATTATCTTGGCACTTATGCACCTCAGCACTTTGGGTGTTTGATGAACATGTAATCCAGGCTTGGGAAAGCTAAGAACTTGGTGTAAGGAGTACTCTCCTTCTTTCTGATTTTCCTGGCAGCACAGAAAGAACCTGGCTCAGAACTGAGAGATTGGGAATCCATTCTGCTCTGGTTCTATAACACCCTACATATATGAATAATGTAGCCCCATGTGTCTACTTGTTCATCTCTGACAGAAAAAGAGTGGGAATCTCAGCTCATCCACTGCACAGGGCTATGGTAAGAGATTCTCTGAGGTACAAACACAGGCTGTCCAGAGTCTAGGCAGGAGTTTCCAAGACAGGAACAGTTTTTCAGGTGTTGCACAAGGGATAAAAACTACCACTTATAACATATATGGTATTACAGCAAAAAAAAAAAAAAAACTATACCATTTACTCAATGCTGTCTATATGCCAGGCACTGTGATAAACATTTTATTTTGTTATTCACATATTTTTAAAACATGCATTGATCATCCACTATGTAACAGGTGCTGGTACATTTAGGTCCAGGAATGCAAACCCTTGCCCTCATGGAGTTGACATTCCTGTGACACAAGACAATGAACAGCAAACATAAAAAAACAAATTATACAATGTGTTAGGAGATTATCTGGAAAAGGTTAAGGTAGCATTGAGTAAGGGGGCTCCTGAGTACAGGGACTCAGGAGAAGAGATTTTAAATGGGGTGGTCTGGGGTAGGCAACACTACAATGTTTGAGCAAAAACTTGAGACAGAAGCAGCTGGTCATGCAGGTATCAGAGAGAAGAGCACAGCAAACAGGATATTCCAGGGTAAAGAAAAAAGGTTGGAGCTTGCTTGACATGTCTGTCAAAAAACTAAGGGGACTTCCATGACTAGAGTAGAGTGCAAAGGAGAGAGAATAATCAGAAATGAGGTCAGAGAGGCAACAGGGAGTTTGATCACCTAGAATCTTATAAAAGACCAATGTAAGGACATCAGCTTTTATTCTGAGAAAACTGGGCAGAGGGTTGGATCGGAGGAGTGATATGATCTACTTGCATTTTAACACAATCACTCTGGTTAATATATTGAGAATAAAAGGTGACAGGGCAAGAATAGAACCCCAGAAACCATTTAGGAAGTTATTGCAAAAACAGGAATGGCAGCATGAACCAGGAGAGGAACAGAGGAGTTGGCTGGATTGTGTGTTTATTTTGAAAGTGAAGAACACAGAATTTGCTGCCATGCTGAATGTAGGATATAAGATAGAGTCAAGGATGACTGTATGTCTTCTGACCCGATAAACTGGAGGGATCAGGTTGCCATCCTTAAATGTGGGAAAGACTAAGTGAGAATAGAATTGTTTGTCTTGATAATCCTCACCAGAAACCTATGATATAGGTAATGTTATCTGCATCTTACAGATAAGAAAACTGTTGTTTATATGGTTAAGTGACTTACCCACAGATCATACGACTTTTCAGCTAGAGAGCCAGGATTTAAGCCCTGGTCTCTCTGACCCCAAAGCCTAAGCATTTAAACACTGCATATTGCTGCTTCACAAAGCAAAAGCCAGGAGCATCCAATTTTTGCCATCAGTGGTCACATACTCAGAATCCCATAAATGTGTAGATGGATGACTATTTTATTAATAACAGTGGCAAATGGAAAGGGATTTCTAATACTGGTCATGATATGAATCAACTGCCCAAAGAGATGTGACTCATTCCTGTTTACCCTTCTGTCAGTAAGCCTCTGTGGTGCCCAGTTCCTTGATGTAGCACTCAGAATTTATATGAGTTGTGGTTCAGCTTCAGTTATAATAACTAATAGATCTCAACATGCTGGCTCAACACCTAGCGGTAGTTGGTATGTGGTGTGTTCCCATTAGGATCATCTAGGGTGCCTTTTAAAAATACAGATTCCAAGCACCCCCACTTCACCTACAGAAATAGAATCTCCTGGGGTAGATTCAGGAATCTTTATTTTTAGAGTTGATATTCTGCAGAAATAAAGACACCAGTTGGTTAAATGGTGCTAAGAACTTCTGAGTTAAGCAAGAGCAGTGAGGGACAGATGGTTGGGCTGTATTAGCTTACTAGGTTAGATGTGCTAGCTAAGGTTAAAACATATCACTACTCAATACATGGTCCCTGAGTAATAGCAGTGGTATCACCTGGAAACTTGTGAGAAGTGTAGGCCCTCAAGCCCCATCTAGACCTACTGAATCCAAACCTGGATTTTAGCAAGGTTACCCACTGCCTTGGAGGCACAGTGGAACTTGAAAAGCACTGGAACGTATTAATGAATCCTAACTTGACCCTACCCTGGGGTCAGATGGGCTGCAGATGGCTCACTGTCCATTTTTTGTACAGTTGACATTTATACACAGCCTCATTGATACTGGATTAATACCTCATCTTACTGACTCCTCACGACAAACCTACAAGGTGAATATTATTATTCCCCCTTTACAGGTGAGAAAACTCAGCGTGATAGTAACTTACCAAAGCCATTTTTAAGAAGCAGAGCTAGAATTTTTTTTTCAGAGCTAGGATTTGAACCCAGGTCTGTTTATTATCTCACGCAAATGCTCACTGCACTGTACCATATTGCTTAAAATGAAGGGCAAATTGAAGGCTCAGCCAAATTCAGGAAAACTCATATGGGCAACCAGGTGAAAAATGGAATTTGCCGTCCAAGAATGTCTGTAATGGAATTCAGAACAACATGTCATTGAATCAGGCTTCTTCACCCAAGCTTTAATCACATTAGATACCTGCCATTACATTTTTACAAAACAGCAGGTCTGGCTCCTCTCCACTGCACACATAGTGTGGCATCTGGCATCTGGCAGGCTCTTGGGATGGCGTAGGCCACGTTCTACATGAGGTGGGAGGCACCCTGTGCTATTTGTAGCAGTCACAATTCTGTACTGAGTAAACTATTCCCTTGAAGTAAACTATTCACCCATGTGTGGTAAACAGAACCAAAGCAGCTGCTTCAGGGTGAGCCAACAGTACCATTTATTCACCATCAGGTTCCCTAGGATTCTGTAGGTAGCAATAATAATCATAGCAAATTCTTGTAGAGTGCCTTGGAGTCTGAAAAGAGCACTGACATTTGTTGTTTTATTTGACTCTTACAGAAGTCCCAAGAGTTAGATATTTTACTGATGAAAAAACAGATTCAGAAAGATTGATGACTTCTCCAAGACCACATAGCTAGCAAATGGCCAAGCATGTACTCAAACCTATGTCTTCTGATTTTAAATCTTTTGTTATTAGCCCAAGACAGTGAATTTAAATAGTTTAAGAGTTGGGCCTCAGAGCTATAGAAATCAGGGAGGATTTCCAGTATGGATATACTGAAAGTTGCAGCCCAATGAAAGGATATTTATTACTACTGAACCAGAATCTAGACATGTCTTTTTTTTTTTGTCTTTTTTAAAAAATATTTTATTTATTATTCATGAGAGACACAGAGAGAGGGGAAGAGACACAGGCAGAGGGGGAAGCAGGCTCTTTGCGGGGAGCCTGATACAGGACTCGATCCCAGGACCCCGGGATCATGCCCTGAGCCAAGGCAGATGCCCAACCACTGAGCCACCGAGGCGTCCCTGTCCTCATTTAGTCTGAAGAGATAGAATCATCTGGACATCCAGCAGAACATCATACTAGCCTATTACATTGATGACGTCTTGTTGATCAGGCTGAAAGAGCAAGAGGCGGCTAGTGTGCCACCTCCTGGTAAGACACGTGCTCCTGGGGGTGAGAGATGAAGCCCATAAGACATGTCTTTTTGAGGAAAAACAAATGTTTGGTTTCCAATGCCCAAAGGACATCCATCTCCTCCTCATGTCCAAAGGTCTTCACAAAATAAGCTAGTTCAACTGAACAGAAGTGAGGGTTCCCCTGATAGCGAGGTTGGCTTCACAAACTCCCTAGCTAAACTAGGAAGTTCTTCAGAGTTACTCCCTTTGTTACATGGAAAACTAAGGGATCCCTCACCCTCCTCTCCTTCCTGGCCTTCCCTATAATTATGTAAGGCAGTTAATAACATTCTTCTACCACAGTGTTTTCCATAGCATTATCCAGCTCTGGAAGCCAAACACACCTCACTGCACAACTGTGAAGGCACAGGAGACCCTATATACTCTGCTACTCCTCCACTTGTAGATCATTCTCTGTAAACCTTGTTATAGTTAATACTATACATCATTAGTTGTGTGGATTACTATACACCATGTACAAAGTGGCATCGAATGTGGTGAATTCATTCATTACAGTGTTATGGGATTTTGGAAGTGAGAAAATAATTTAACCAGACTACTTCAATTGGAAGATCTCACTGCTGGGGAACAGTAGCAGGTCATCAGCCATTTGGAATGGTCACTGACTGGATAGCTAGGAAAGTTATACCGTAAACATGGAAACTGTAGAGCAGTAGATCTGAGGTTAAAGAGCATCTAAAGAAGATAAAAGAAAGCTTAAAACAGGAGCATTTTTACTAACTTGGAAGTCTTTTTGAACCATAAGGAGAAGTAATAATAGATTATCTTGAAGACAGAGAGGTTAAGGCATCCCACCCCCTATAGGACTATGATTCAGCTAACAGGGCAACTGACTCCCTTGGATACAGAAAAAGCATATCCAGAAAGAAAACCAGGACTGGCCCCCTTTATGATGCTATTAGAGCCACAGCAGTCAATCCCACCATATATGAAAGAGTTGATATTAATTGTAGCATATCTAGTAGGGGCCCCAGGATAACATCATCTGAAGCAAGCATCTTAGTGAGCAAAACTAGAATTAGACTGTCTTTTATGTTGAGCACCTCTCATAAGTCTCCAAGCCAGAGACATCTTTAGAGGTTTAAATAGTTAGTATGCATGAAGAAGTATGCCATCAGCCTTGTTGAATGAAGCTGACTGGCCTGTTACGGGGAGAGTTTCATATGACTCTCATCACATAATTAGATCTCCAGTTGACTAATGATTATGAGAGAATAATTGCTGTCTTAAATTTGGTACTTTATGGAATTGTGTAGACATACCCCACTGAGGAGATTTCCCAGAAGTGGGGCCACTCTAGGATGGCTTGATCAGGTGGCATGGTTATATAAGACCCAAGGGTATTGGGGGGGGGTCTCCAAGCAATAAGGTTTTGACCTAGGGAATGTGAGATGATTTGATATGGGCAGGGCCCTCCAATTGGACAAATGGACAATGGCCTTGAATTTGCTCCTGCACTCTGAAGTATAAGGGTAGAGAGTCTGTTTCATCCTCAAACAGGTATAATAGACTTACCTCTTGGGGATCCACATGGTCAATAACTTTCTGCATTCTTATAGATATGATCAAAGAGCCCCAAAGACCTCTCCCTAAGAATCCCAAACACTGGATTAGAGTATGAACTCATCACTATGTTAAATTTATAACCCTTATCAAACCCAGCTGCAGGAAACATTATTGACTTCCCACTCTCACACATTGCTGCAGAATCAGCTGGGGAAATAGAATTTCATAAACCCCCAAGAGTAGAATAGAGTGAGGAAAGACAAATCCTGATTTGGAGGAGGAGGCTGACTTCCATCCCCCCTTTGGTAGCTTAACAGAACACTGGCTCAGTATGTATGGATTAACTCAACAACAACCATGCCATGGCCAGTTCCTGAGCTATTCTGATGGCTTCTTTTTCCTAACAAGGCTACTTGTTCAATCATTCCACTTTGCCGGAGACCAAATAGTTTTCCAGAATGCAATACATGGAGTCCTATAACCTTAACAGCAGTCCCAGGCAAAACAGGATGGTTAGTAACCCTATTGACCAGGGATCTTCTATTCTAACAGCAATATAGATATCTCCTGGCTCCATAGCCCTTACACAGAGATAGTATTTTAGAAGTAGAAATAGAACACCTCTCTCCTGGAACTCCAAACATGGAACTATCCTTGTGGGATAATGAGACTATGGGGTCTTTGTCCTTTGTCCTTCAACACCTCTGCTTCTACATGTTTCTCTTAAAAATCTTTCTTATATCTGCCCAGGGTGGGACTAGTGTGAGCACATCCCTTTTCACATCATTGTTTCTGCCAAAGGAATGGGTTTCTAAGATTCTGCCAATAACTTTTGCACAGGCATGAGGCAAGACATTGAGTCAACACATTAGAACAGTCAAGAAAGATACAGCAAGTTGCAGGTCTATACCAATGCAGAGAAAAGTTGTGAACTATATGGACATGGATCAGAAGAACTGAACAGGAATAGATAGCCAGCTCACAGGCATCTATTGTTTGGACCATTCATGGTTTTTCTGTCATTGACTTTGAATGTCTAAATGGCCTAGCAAGAGCTCTATAGGTCAGTATGACTCCTAAACCCTACTGCCTCACTCTTGGCCACTGTACTCATTCACTGCTCCTTGTAGATGTAGAAATGCACTTCTGGATCCTCTAACCCATAGAGTCATTAGGCATTTCTGAAAGAAGAAAAGAAAGAAAGAAAGAAAGAAAGAAAGAAAGAAAGGAAAGAAGAAGAAGAAAACAAAACCGAAAGAAGAAAGAAAGAAAGAAAGAAAGAAAGAAGAAAGAAAGAAAGAAGAAGAAGAAGAAAAAAGAAGCAGAAAAAGAAGAAGAAGAACTGCATATAAGACTCATTCACGTGAATAAGTACTCCGAATTATGTAGGAATGTCAGCCGAATGCCATACATCCCATCAACGAAAAAGACAAATAAAGAAAAGAAAAGAAATAAAGAAGAAAGAAAGAAAGAAAGATTTAGCATAGAGTAGAGCAGGTATCAGCAGGAAGTTTAACACAAAATAAATGCAAAAGACCAGAAGGTGTGAAAGAAAAAGTTAAATGCTGCTCTATAATTGTTGTTCCAGATGTTATCATCTTGTGTCAGGATAACTAAAACTTGCTACTAATCTGTTTCCATGCTTGGGTATATCCTCCCCTGCACACTGCCATGATTGCCATCTGCATACCACTGCCTTACTCATCTGTAATCCCCCACTGCCCAGCATGTGGCAATGTGAGCACCCAATAATGACTGATTAGTTTAACAGTTTGTCCACTGACTTAAAACTTCGTTGGCTTGCCCATCACTATCATCATGATTTTCAGTCTTCTTTTATCCATAGAAACCTTTGTTAAAATAAGTTTATTTGGAAACCCAAAACATAAAGGAAATAAAGTAGAGCTGCCCTGGTTGAAGAGGAGGCCTGGAATCTTTCCTACCATCCCTCCTCCTCTAGCAATGGTCTCTGTAAAGGAATAGGAAACATCATGAAAAATGGTTTGAAACCACTTACTTAGAGTCTTAAAGCTGAACTCTATGGCTTTTCATAACCATGTCCACATGCCTCTTCATTGTCTCAATCTCTCTAATGTGAACCTTCTTCTTCAGAGCATTCAGCACCCTCTGAGCTCGCCCTGCTCATCCTCACCTATTCATGCAGTAACTTTTCCAACTGGAATTTTTTCTGCCCTCCCCTCTGCCTGTCTAAAGCCTACTGTACCATTCAAAGTCTAGCTCAAGCCCATCTCCTTCCCTCATTACTGCCAATTAGGCCCATGTTGATTCTTCCTTTTAGGAAAATTGTTGTTTGAAACTGTGGCACCATTTTGGAATATTCAGTACTTAGTCCGGCATGGTTAAGTGTCTTATGCATGTATCAGGAATTTCTAAACTAAATTATTTGCTCCTGAAGGACAGTAATCATATCTCTCATTTTCACAAAGTATCTGATACATGGCATGTGACAAGAGATGTAGGTCTGTTCATATTACAGGTCCTTTTAGATCAAGAGAGGGGAGTCAGTCCTATGATCTACTTTCTTCTTATTTACTGGAGTCATGCCTCTAAATGGGACCAGGTGTTGGTATTGTGGTGTGTCTTATTTGTGGAGCTCTAACACTATGAAAGGCAAGAGGATTCATAGACAAATTCCTGTGGAGTTTGGAGTAAACCAGTAACTCTATAGATTAGTCATCAAGACCATGATCTCTGTCCTGAACTTAGGTATCCATCTTTTGCCCATCTGAAAGGCTATGGCTGGAACTAGAAGGAATTTGACAACTAAAAAGCATCTATGACATCTGATAAAATCATCACCAATATAATACAATATATAACAATGTAATGCTAAGGCCCCAAGTGTAAGAGACACTGTCCATGCTCTGTCCAGCTTCCCTCACATCCTGCACTATTTGCATTCATGTCAGTACCTGTATCTTCTGGGAGGATTACCTCAAGCTAACAGAACCCATTGCACGTGCTGGAAATGTCTGACATTTAGCACACATAAACACCGGGAGGGGTGTTTATAGAAATAGAACACCTCTATTTCTAAAGGCAGCCTTTAACCAGTAACTACAAATACCCCAGCTCCTTCTTCCACTCACTGGGAGAATTCTGAGACTTGTGTTTTGCAGCGTTGTCTAGAATTTCTCCATGGAATAAAGCAACAATTTCCCACCATGACAACTGACTTAAAGGTCTCCCTTAAGTGGTTGACTTCTCTTTCCCCATCATTTCCTACTCATCTTCTATGTTCATTCCACCTTCCAATAAACTGAATGCATTCAAATCTTTGTCTCAAGGTCTGATTGTCGGGAACCCAAACCAAAATACCAAATCCATCAATCTAGAAATAGGAGTCATCAGAGATAAGCCTGTGTCAACATGAATGCTCTGAGATAAAATGGCCAAGTAAGCATGTGCTGACCTCCTTCCCCACAAAAGGAAATGCTCGCTTTCAAGTTCACCTCAGAGACTACATATTCTTCTCCCTCTTTCCAGGCAAGGAGAACATTAACAGAAGACAGGAATAGTCAGCCATGTCCCACAGTTACAGAGACTCTTCTTTCCAACACTTCTCATCAACCTCTACTCATATTTAAGTTCTCAACCTCACACACAACACATCTCTCAGGAAGCCTTCTCTGATCCTTCCTTTCTCTCTATCTCACTCCCACATACCTTTTATCCCTCCAGTCCTAGCACCAAGAGCCTGTTCATGATTGATGCTTTCTGTACTTTCCACCAGACTGTAAGCTCAGTGAAAGCTAGGGCCATATCTCATGTTTGTGTTTACCTGCAAAATATAACACAAGGTCTGGCACAGAGTAAGTGTTTAAAGAATAATTGCTCCATGAATGAATGAGTAGATGAATGAATAAATGCAACTTTTCAAATGCCCATCCTAATTCTGGTCATTGTTTATGATCTTGGATCATATTCTCTTCCATTTACCAGAGTGACTGACCTAAACTCATAGGACACTTGGTTTACAAGGACCACATAGATCCCTTAGGAGGTTATTTTCACAGGAAAACTCAGATCAGGCCAGGATTCAGAAAACCTGGTTATCTACCACTTTTAGATGCATAACCTTGAATAAATCTCAAATTAATTCTCTCATTCAACAAACCCTCTTGACCTGCCTCCCCATCTATAAAACTGAAAATTTGCCTCATCTGCTTTGAAAAACAGTGTCCTTCTCTCAATATTTATTGAGCACTAAGTAGTTGCCAAGTTCTCTGCCTGGAACTGAAAATATAACACTCAGCACTCAGACTGTCCTCAAGTTGCTGATATTGGTGATGATCCAGTGAGATGAGGAATGCATCCTACAAAGAGGGAAACTGATATTCAGAAAGGTATGTTATCTGTGCAAGTTCACACACTAGATAAAAGAATAACCAAACTTCAAATGCAGCTTTATAGTGAACAAAATACCATCTTCCCATAGCCTAGAGTTTCAGCTTCCCCCATTCCTCCTACCTCCAGTATGAGGCCCATATGTTCCTGCCCTTGCTTTAGACTTTAGTGTAGCTTTATATTTCAGCGTACAATCTAATTTTAGCAGCAGGCTAGGTGGTATGGCTAAAATTAGCTAAATAGTAAAGGAATAAAATAGTATAGTAGGCACTCAACAAGTACTGGCCACATTGAATCATGAATACTTTCAGTTATTTAGTTTCATAAGACTTGAAAAGTCCAAGGACCTGGAGCACTTCAAGCACTCCAGCTGTATCTAATCAGTTCAATTCAACTCCATTCCATTCCTTCCAATAACCGTTATTGGCTGCCTATGATACAGGATACCACAGTAGGATGGATGATACAAGTATGAACCTGGAGGACTAAAGAATATTTACAAAGGAGTAATCTTAAATGAAAGCAGCTGCTACCATGCCCAGTGTTAGTTGCTACCTGGTCAGTGTTTATTGAGTGAATGAATGAATAGATGAGTTTGCATATTCCAATGATATTTGCCTTTTTAAAAGAGGAGATGCTCTGAGTCACATAAACCTTTATTTGAACCCTAGCTGTGCTACTTACTGAGTCTGTTTTCCCATTTGTAAAATGGTGATGATACTGCATCCCCCCCCCCCCCCATCTTTCTTTTTTTCTAATAGTTTCTTGAACATTTACAGGAACCAAAGTTTTAATAAAATAAGAGGAAGTTTTGTGCTGGCTACACTACTAAATGATAGATTTTAGAGCTCCTCCTTGGACCCCTTCTTCCCACGTCTTTGGGATCTGTTCCTTAGAGCATGACTGTCAGAATCCTAACTGCAATCTATCCTGCCTACAGACTTTGGGCAAATCTGCTCATCTCTCTAGGGCAAGTCCGTTTATATATAAATTGGGGACAATAGTAATAGCTAACTGACAGGATTCCTGTGAGGTAAGTAAGATAACATGAGGAAAGCTCACCTCTCAGTGCCTGGCACAGAATAAGCATTCAGTAGATAATAGTTCCCTTCCCTTATGCTGCTTTCTCTTTGCTGCCTTAACGCTAGCACACTGGGGTCTTGTAACTCATTTCTCATCTTTCCACTAGGACCTTCCAGTCCACATTTAGTAAATGTTCCTGCTGGTACCACATAAAAAACAGAAGCAGAAAGATCTCCCCCAACCCAAAATCTACTATCTGATATAACTAGGGGTATAATCACGTCATAACATGGAAGCTCCACTGTGGGTCACCTAATTGCCAAGGACACAGATCCTGTACCTGCTGAAGGTCATGGAAAGGAATCACCCCAGGCACTCTTTAACTCAAAAGAGAACCAACTCAGCTGTGCCCCACGTGGCCTGAGTTCAGAGTAGGTGTAAAGAGAAATTTCCATTGCTGGGGGCTGCTGAATCTGTAGGAAGATCCCCAGAGGCACCTGTGAGCTGTAGGTGGCTGCGGCAAGAAGGACTCTATTGCTGAGCTTACAGCACCACCTGGTGGGAATTCTAGCCAACACAGCTTCTTTAACCCCAGGATCAAAGACGACAACTTCTGGAGCCCAGCAATTCCATGAGGGCCACTTACACATTTGTACCATGATTGTCTCCAAAGGAAATAGATCAATTACCCCATTTTCTTAACAATCAACATATTTAGCTACCAATAAGACCTTTCCCTGGGGAACTGTTGTGTGGGAAGTGTGCAGGAAAAGCATTATTGTACAGACCCAAGTTCAAATCCTGCAGTTCAAAATTTACTAAGCTGTGAATGACCTAAAGCAAGTAACTGCTTAGCATCCACATGTTCGGAATGGAGATATTTGTATTGGTCTTTCAAGGTTTGTAAAGAATTAAATCTATTCTGTATGTAGAACGCCTGAACTCAGTAAATATTTGTTCATATACCCTACTACCACCAGCAGCATAAACTACTGTAAGCTTACCGTATAGACAGTCTTCTAACCCAAAGCAGATGAATGCTGAAAGTAGTCTGTAGGTCCCATTTTCCTAAAGCTTATAAAATGTTTATAACTTTCCATCACTTTCTTCATAATCCTCTTTCCCAGAGACCCAAGTTAAGAACTTCTTCTTAAGACCCTTTTCTTTCTGTCTCACTGTAAGTGGCCACACAAGAATTTACGTAAGAGAGGGTTTAAGCTTTCAAATATTCAAACATAACGATTTCATGAAGGGAAAGGTAACGATAAAAGTGATGTAGATACCGCCCTGGCAACAGACCCAGAGCACTGGTGGTAAGTGAGCCTGTCTCCACAATTGGTTGGAGAAGACTTGAGGAAGGAGGATCTGATATCATGAAGGAATCGTTAAGGCTAGCAAGAGATTTAAACATCTTCTCTTCCAACCCTTCCTTTTACGCAGGAGTAAACTAAGGCGCATGAGGATAGAGCTTTGCAAAAATCACATGAAATTAGTGACAAAACCCAGATGTCTTAAGTAGAGAGAATAAGATGTTTTTACATATGAAACAGGAGGTGTTTCAAATCAGGGAAAAGAAAGATTAGCACTGGGATAACTACCTGGTCAATTTAGAAAAGAAAAGAAAACTAGATTCTTACCTCACTTCCTACACCAAAATAAATTCCAGAGAGATTTTTAAAACACATAAAAAAAAAAAATAGAGAAGTAACAGAAAAATAATGGGTTAATAGTTTTGTAAACTTGAAGTGAAGAAACACCTTCCCAAGTATGACATGGATCCCAGAAGCCCTAAAGGAAAAGACTACTAAATCTGACTATATGAAATGTTTATACTTCTGCACAAGAAAATAAAGTTTAAAGAACACAAAAAATTAGGAGAATATTGGTCACTCATCTGCTAGACAAAGGGCCGATTTCCTTACTATAAAATGAGTTTTTATAAATCAATGAGGAAAAGCCACACAGCCAAACAGAAATGCTAACATCCAATAAATAGATATGAATATGCTCGGTTACACTCATAACCAAGAAAACACAAATTAAATCAACATGGGGATACCACTTTATATCCCCACAGTTGGCAAAATAACTAAAGCTTAATGATACTCACTGTGGTCAAAGATGAGAAAAAATAGGCACTTTCATACACTATGGAAGTATAAACTGGTCCAAGTTTTTAGAAGAAAATTTTGGGAAAATATACTTCCCCAATTCAAGGTGCAAATACTAGCATCTTTCTTTTGTTTTTATCCACATATGCTCTCATGTGCAGGTCCAGAATCTCCTTCCTGAGGGCCTGCGCCAGGAAGTCCAAGGGCTTCTCAGAAGGAAAGGGTGGCTCTCAGCCACACTCATAACTTCCAGCAAAAAGAGATTTGGAAAGTTAAATGTGTCTGCTCCTACAGGTGCTTCTCTTTACCCACAGCTCTGAATCACTGTGGACAGCTAGTTCCAGAATATTCCTCAGATGATTCTTGCCCACTGCATCTAATTGCCCTTGTGGTCTCTGCCTCCGTCACTGGGATTCTTTGAGAGTGGGAGATGCCCACTTCCCAGCATCAGGTCAGAGAAGCAGATTGCTCATTACACTGGAGCCCTCGAGGTTTTCCTCACACAATTAGGTAAGTCCCTCTTTATTATGGAGGGGGGATGTTCCAAGACCCCTAGTGCATGCCTGAAACCACAGGTCGTACCACATCCTATATATACTATGTGATTTCCTAATCATAAATACTGTGACAAGAATAGAAAGCCTCATATAAAATTGAGTTGTAAGTGATGCCTGCGTGGTTCAGTCTGTTAAGGGTCTTCCTTCAGCTCAGGGCGTGACCTTGGGGTCCTGGATTGGGTCCCACATGGGGCTCCCTGCAGGGAGCCTGCTTCTCCCTCTGCCTGTGTCTGCCTCTGTGTGTCTCTCATGAATAAATAAATAAATAAATAATCTTTTAGAAGACGGAGTCCTAAGCCCTAAAGGGGGAGCTCTCATGTACACACCAGTCCACAAGCTACACAGCCAGCAAGAAGAACGAAGATAACCATTTCAACAAGGGAGGGCACATTTCACATAGGAATTTATCTCCTGCCTTTATATAAAGGAAGACCCACTGCGCTCCTGAAACAACACACGAACTGCTGCCTGCAGCCCCCGCCAGACCCCACAACCTCACACTCTTGTCCTTGGCCAGTCAACTTCTGTTTAGAACAACCCTCCCCAATTTCTTCCAACAGCCTAATAAAAGCTGACTTTCCCTTTGTTTCTACAGACTTGCCTACAGTTCACCACTGCCAATTTGTCTCAAATTGCAATCCCTCTGCTATTCTTGAATAGTCTTTTATTTAAATGAAGTTGCTCTGCCCTGTTTAACATGAACACGACCTGTGATAAAGTCTAATTTATAAATTTGACACTGTAAGAGATTAACAACAATAGCTAATAATAGAACAATTATAACAATACACTGTAATAAAAGTTATGCGAATGTGGTCTTTCTCAAAATAGCTTATTGCACTGGCCTCGCCCTTCTTGGGACGCTGTGAGAGGTAAGATGCCTGCGTGGGGCAATGATGTGAGCGAGTGACACAGGCACCCAATGTATTGGAACGTGTGACATATGTGATGATTTGTCAGGAGGATCATCTGCTTCCAGACCATGGTTGACCACTGGTGACTGACATTGCAGAAAGCAAAACTGCAGGTGTGAGGGAGTACTGCATTCCCTTCCAGGGAGCTGGAGGGTGCGGCCCAGTGTGGACCTGTAGGCCCAGCGTCTGTCCTTCACAGGCTGGGAAGATGGTGCTCCAGCACCAGTGGAAACACACCCCAGAGGGTGAGGGAGTGGCGGTGCCCACGTGTTGGGACAGATCTGGCCCCTGTCAGAGTGGCTGGTGTTGGACCCTCTTCTAGATACCAGAGGTTCTTTCAAAATCTGTGAGCTCCTGGGTTACAATCAGACCAGGCCTCCACGCAGGTACTGCAGGCTCAGCTGTTAACTCAGAGCTACTTCCCCAAAGGGCAAGGAAGCCACAGGACGGTTGGTTCCTGCACACTCATCACTCTTCCACATCACTAGGATCACCAAAATCCACCCCCCCAAAAGCTCTCCCTAACTCTGAATCTCAGGAAGAAGATGAGAGCAAGAAAGAAAGGGGAGAGGAATGGAAGCCCCTGCCTCCCACATGGACTTCTTACAACCCCTGGCCTAACTCCCTCCTAGAGTCTCCCATTGGTTCCATTAAACCTTTTATTCAAGGCAGACACCCAGCCTGGTACACAGCTGCAGACGAAAGCTGCTGCCCTTCAAGATGCGCTTGAGGATGAGAGCAGCTGGCAGCTGCTTTCACGGAAAAAGAACAGTTAATGTGTGGTGGTGTTCTCCCTTATACCAGAAACGTGATTTGTAGAAATTTGCCTCCAAGAAACACTTGAACAAGGACACAATGATAGCCATTGTAGCAGAAACTGGAAACAAACTAAATGTCTATAAATATGAGAGCAGTTAAATAAATGATAGTATATCCAAGCCATACAGTGCCACACAGCATTAAGTGCAATGAGGTAGATTTATGTTTACTGGTGTGAAAAGATGTGCAAGATTCTTTAGTCACTGAGAGAAAGCCATACTGCAAAGCTTTTTTATAATATCCTCTATCATTTTTAAGAGATTCTCTATAAAAATAACAAACACTATAAGCCACGTACTCTAAGTGCTTTGCATATATTAACTTATTTACTCCTCATAACGACCCTATGGTGTAGGTGTCCATTTTATACATAGAAACTGAGGTGAGGGATCCCTGGGTGGCTCAGCGGTTTGGCGCCTGCTTTTGGCCCAGGGCGTGATCCTGGGGACCCAGGATCGAGTCCCACGACGGGCTCCTGGTATGGAGCCTGCTTCTCCCTCCTCCTGTGTCTCTGCCTCTCTCTCTCTCTCTCTCTCTCTCTCTCTATGTCTATCATAAATAAATAAATAAATCTTAAAAAAAAAAAAAAGAAAGAAAGAAACTGAGGCAGAGGGAGGTCATGTGATTGCAGCACACCCATGAAGCTCACAGGGACTTAGTTATCATTGGAACCCAGGCAGGCTGGCTCCAGGGCCCAGCATCTCAGCACCACACCTCCTTTTTCTCTGTAGGTGGGTCTTCCCACACTTGTTTGGAAAGAAACCTAAAAAAATTCTTAACACTAGTTACCTCCAGGAGTCAGGATTAGGAAACTGAAGGAATGCAAGAAGTTTTACCTTTTAACACATGGCCTTCTGTACTACTCGGCTATTTTTATAATAAGCATGCATTACCTTCACAATACAGACACACGTACATGCACACACACATACATAAACATATACATATACTTGTTGTTTACGATGAGTCTAGACTTGGATGGATGACGTCATCCACCTTGGAGCTAATCCCACTGATGTCCTTACACTGATTTGCTAAAATCCTACTCAGCCTTTCCTCCTTCATCCATTCAATACTGAATCTGCTCTGAGTGCCAGGCCTGCTCACTAGATGCACTGTCCCACTTAACACCTTCAGAGACTTTCACCAGTTATGACAAAGTCCGTGAGGCACTTCATACTCAAAATTAGTACTTTGGCAACACTAGTTATTCTCTATTCACAAATTTCTGTCACTAGCGCTTCCCTTCTGTCCCCTCTTCCGGGATTGCTCTTACCCAGCCATCCATTTCCACCCCCACTTGTGAAACTTTTATTCATCTCTTAATGACAGTTCGAGAAGAAGTACCCCAGCCTGGCAGCTTTCCCCAAAGAACTCATGATGTGCTTTTCCCATCAAGAATGAGTTTGGTATCTCTCCTCCTGCTCCCATACACCCTGCCTGTGTCTCAATCCTAGGACTTCACACCTCATTCTCATTGCCTGATATGTACCCCCTGTCTCCTGCAAGCTCCATGAGGGTTCTGTGCTCCTCTTTGTTTCCCAGGCAACTAGCATAGGGCCTGGCAAAGTATAGATGCTCAAGGACATTTGGGAACTAAGGACGCCTGGCTGGCTAAGTTGGTGGAGCATGCCACTCTTGATCTCAGAGTCATGAGTTTGAGCCCCACGTTGGGTATAGAGAATGCTTAAAAATAAAATATTTTTTAAAAGAGTATTTGGGAACTAATAGAAACTATTAAAAACAATAGTTAGCCCTGTCATATGCCAGGTACTTAACCCTTTACATGGAAGGCCTATAATTACAGTTCTAGACAAGAGGTCTTTTAAAAGCATAAAGTGATTACATCATTTGCGTAAGTTCGCACAGCTGGAAAGCAATAGGGGTCAGATATAGATCAGGGTGCATGACCTCAAAACCAAAACCGTGGACTGAACCTCTACGCTACAGCTGCCTCTTGATGGAAAACTAAGTCCTCTGGTTCCAGGCTTCTAACTCCTCTCCATCACTCCCTAAGCTCTAACTTAGGAATGTAGCACACACGAAGCTTATGCTTTATGGAATACATACAGCTGCCATTTCCTCGTTCCACCAAAGCTCCCAAAGGGAAAGCCAAATATTGTCATTTGTGCTACCCCTGTGATTGGCCAGAGTCTGCAGCCCAGGAGCAGGTGCTAAGGTATCTTGAGAACAGACGGAGGAGGAAGGCAGGGAGGGAGAAAGGAAGGTATCTCACCTCTTCTGAGTCAGTTGTCAAGGTAAAAAAACAACTTCAAAACAGCATCTCAACCTCTTTCCTATTTTTTTTCTTTCCAAAAAGAATACGGTGGCCCTACTTCCTCTCTCCCAGCTGCATCAAAGCGCCTCAGAACTGACACTACAGCACCACCTTGTGTTCAAAGGCCATTATGTCACCCCAGTTGAAGCATGTAGATAGAAGTCCCTTTTTTCCAGTTTGATGAATGTTAAGGATCACACGCACACTGTCTTATATACACCACCCCTTTACAGAGTACCGGTGTGCGGGGGACACAGTGTGCTCTGCTTTCATTCCCTGTCAGTGAAGGACTCGTCACCCAGCTGTGGGGAGTGCACAGCTATCGATAGAGCCTTTTGGTGTCAGCCCCAGGAATTACTGCAGCTGCAGAGAGCTGCCTTGCCCAAGGTCACATCATTCCCAGGGAGACTCACATACAATGACTGACGGATGCAGTGATGTAAAGACTGGTGACCTTGGCCCAACTAAGCATATCTCTGAAGCGCCATTCTCTCTCCAGAGCTCCCCCATGGGTTGGCTGAGGCTGTTGCTGGACCTGCATTTCAAAGAGCTTTCCCTGTCCCCAGTCCTGCTTCCTGTCCCTGTTTTCCATAGGTATCTCTCTGGAGGGCACACCTTAATAACCGTCCTGCACACTAAACTCCATCACAGAATCTGTTCCCACAACACTGCCTCTGAAATGGGGAAGTATCTCTGTTTATTCATCTCTTCAAAAAGCATTTACTAAGCCTGTGTGTATTAAGGAATAAATTAGACACAAGACTGAATTCTCTATTTCTGTCATCTGGAGCTCTTTCTTATTATTATTCATTCATGAGAGACACAAAGAGAGAGGCAGAAACATAGGCAAAGGGGGAAGCAGGCTCTCCGAAGGGAGGATCCCAGAACCTTGGGATCATGCCCTGAGCTGATGGCAGATGCTCAACCACTGAGCCAGCCATGCGTCCCTGTAATCTGGAGCTTAAACTAGTTTAAATGCAGCTCCTGATTCCGTAACTGGTTAATAGGCAGGCGAGACTACCAATAAGACAGGTAAACTACTTAATAGTACTAAAACCTTCTCTGAGGTCCTGAAGTCACTAAAAGCAATAGAACATCAGGGCCACATTGATATTTTATCAATGTCATGTGACTTGCCGATCATGGGAAAAGGGGATAGATATTTCTCACACGGATGCAAAGAGTATATTTTGATTTTTTTAAGTTAGAAGTGAAAAGAAATGACCTTCCCCATGGCAGCATCTTGTTACGCTTCTTGGGTTTAGCCCCCTTCCTTAACCAAAGCAATTAAGGCCATTCCTGGGGAGGTATCAGATGCCACCAGTACTCTGACCCCTAATCCAGAGATGCAGGTCCTGGGAATTTCCCACCTATTTTCTGAATGTGAGCTCCTCAAATCTTCCATCATCCATTCCAACATTAGGGCACCAAAGCATCTTCACTCAGCATCTCAAATATCAATATGGTATAGACTACATATCACCTAGAGGGAGGAGAAAGCCAGGCAAAGAGTATGTTGTCTCCAGCAGCTCTCAATAGTTAACAAAACACAGAACCATAAAACCTCACTAAGTGGACACCCATTGTCCTTGTCTATCCAGTACCTGTACACCTTCCACATGTGGGGTCCATCAGCTTCTTCTAGGAAATACTCTCTTCTTGCTCTAACCACGTGGTTCTCGCAGGGCTGTTATATCTGTATGTGATTCCATCACCTCTATCAGCACCAACATTGGAGAGAGACTCCACCTAACAAAAAAAAGCGTGGATTCACCAACCCCTGGAGGAAAACCATAGAGAGAGCACCCTAGTCAGAAATAAACATGCAAAGTAGTAAGAGCTGGTTTGTTACAGTCTAAACAAGTCACTCACCTCTCTAGGTATTCTGTTTGCAACAGGAGTAAAAACGGTACCCATTTTATGGCCTGCATGTGTCAGGTGCTGTGCTTGAGCTTTATCTATCTAGCTTTATCTAGTGCTGTCCTTACTTCTCTCAACCACTCAGAGAGGCTGTTATTATTTTTCCCATTTTACAGATGAGAAAGTGCTGGCTCAGAGAGGCTAAGCAACTTGCCCAGTGTCATAGAGCTGGGAACTAGCAGGGCTCGTATTTGAACCTAGGTTTGTTTGCTCAACAACAAAGCCCCACTTTATTTCACATATTACCATATCTCAATAGCCCCTTACAAGTTCTTAAAAGAGTATATGTGAAAATTCTTTCCTAGCACAGCACCTGTACATGATAGGTACTCACTAAATGTTAGAAGAGAAGGAAGCTGAGGTGGAACAGTAGCTGTGCAGTGGAAACTTGCACAATGGACTGCACAGCCCAGTCCACCACCATCACATACCCGAATCTGTCAGTAAAGATGATTAAGTTACAATAAACATGGAAGAGGCCGTGCATCACCTCTCACAGAAGGAGTGTGCCTGAGACTTTCTCCTCTACCACTCCAGCTCTTCAATTCAATGAACACCTCCGCTCTTTTTTTGTAACGCCAAATACTTGAATAAGCGTTCAAGTATTTTCATCACATCCCTCCGCTCCCATGATTGATGCTTTTAGAATAAATGATCTGCCCCTCAATCACTAATCGCCCGCATTTCAGGAATTTCTTCTGTGGTCACAGAAAAGTCAATGAGTCATCACTCACCCCCACCCCAACCTCCTTCCTTTTTTTTAGTAATAAATTTATTTTTTATTGGTGTTCAATTTGCCAGCATACAGAATAAGACCCAGTGCTCATCCCGTCAAGTGCCTCCCTCAGTGCCCGTCACCCAGTCACCCCCACCCCTCCCCGCCCTCCTCCCCTTCCACCACCCCTAGTTCGTTTCCCAGAGTTAGGAGTCTTCATGTTCTGTCTCCCTTTCTGATATTTCCTACCCATTTCTTCTCCCTTCCCTCCCAACCTCCTTCCAAGGCAAAACTGAAGCAGCAAGGCCTGAGCAATAGTGTTTTATCGACAGGTTTATGCAAGCAAAGACAATGAAGCTTCTAACTGACCTAAGAAAGAAGAATAGTGAAGAGAGTAACATTCATGGTCCATACCCAGCATATCTGACATCTGGTGGGGATCATTTTTTAACATCTCCTTCCTCCATAAAATAAATTTAATTTCAGTAATATGAAATAAAACAAATAACTGGGATGATAAAACAAGAAGTGCAAGCAGTAAAAATGTTCTTTTTGGCCCTATGTATATATATTCATGCCAATAAAAATTAAAACTGAAATAATTAAAGTAGAAAAGGGAGAAAGTATGAATTAACACTTTATATTTATGTTAGCTACTTTAAAAGAGAGGACAGTAAACATATAAAGAACTGCTTCCAAGAGACTGAACCGCACAATGTTCCAAGAATGATTGGCGCAGAGAAGGAAAGAACTGGAGCAACTCAAGCTCAGCTCTGTTTCTTCGTCTTTCAATCACTGTACTATCCAATTTTCCTTTTGAATCTACTGCTTAAGTGCATAAATACATGCCCAAAATGGGCTACAACAATTCCACATGGTTTTGAATTTACTTTCCAAACCCACATGTTTAGCTGAGTTGACATGTGCTGGGGACTCATAGAGTAACTGGAAGCTCTCCAAATTAATTTCCATGAAAATTACAATTTTTAATAAAAGGTAACAAAAATTTACTAGATGATGCATATATATGTGTCATGTTGAAATCATTTAAACTCCACAGTACCCACAGTGGTTGATTTTGGGTTTTTTTCTTTTTCAGGGACATGTACTTTGTAACTGACATTGTTTAGAATTGCTAGTTTATGGTGATAATAAAAAGCAAACCAATTTCCAGACAGCTTTATTACTGTTTATAAATACTCCACGGACAGTGAACCCCCTTATTGCTCACACAGGGAGCAGACGCTTCAACTGCTCTACCCTTGTCACACCACTGCTACTGGCTACTGTGATTAGATTCCTGCTTTGTCCACAAACCGTGCTACATACTTTGAATATGCTACTTCATTTAATCCTCACAACAATCTTGTTAGATGAATTAATATACTCAGGACGATACCAAGCACACAGTGGGAACTCAATGCGTGTTCTCATCTTCATCATCATCCATCCCACTTACTCATTTGAAACTGAGGTACATAGAGACTAAGTAACCTACTCAGTGTGACCCAGCTGGTTAAGGACAGAACCAGAATGTGAATTCCAATCTACCTAACCTCCAAAGTGAGTTCCATCCACACCATTTGACTAAACATTTGCAGGCTGGGTATGGTGTAGCAGAAAGAGAAGCTGCCTGCCTTCAACAGAATTGAATAGATCCTGGATTCAATTGATCCCAAACACTTGTGTTCAGTTAATTCCCTCTCACACTAGTATTTCATAATATCTGACATTCAGTCATTCATGTTTCTTTTCAGTTTTTTCTTTTTTTAAGTTCATTTTAATCTAATATTTTATTTTAATTCGTTAGCTAATTTACAGTGTTATATTAGTTGCAGGTGTACAATATAGTGAATCAACACTTCCAAGCATCACCCCATGCTCATCATAACAAGTGCACTCCTTAATCCCCATCACCTATTGAACCCATCCCCCCACCCCCTTCCCCTGGTAACCACCAGTTTGTTCTCTATAGCTAAGAGTCTGTTTCTTGGCTTGCCTCCCTATCTCTCTTACTTTTTTTCCCTTCGCTTATTTGTTCTCTTTTCAGTCTTAAGTAACAGGCAGAGCAACTGTTAGAGTTTAAATATTTCTGTGATCATTGAATAAATGTGTGTGCTACCCATAGGCTGACAGCTGCAAGAGGGCAGGGTGGAACTACATCTGCTTTGTTTCCAGAGTGTTCCCAGGACCAAGCATAGTCCTAGAATGTTATAGCCATCAAAAATGCATGAGATGGACATTGCTGCTATGAACATTAGGGTGCATGTGCCCCTTTGGATCAAACTATGGAAAGAGCTGAGAGATATCCATCAACAGATGAAAGGATACAGAAAAGATGAGATAGATATTTATATATATATATTATATTACATATAATATATGTAATAGACTGTTACTCAGCCATCAGAAAGGATGAATACTTACCATTTACATTGACATGGAGAAAGACAATTATCAGATGGTTTCACTCATGTGGAATATATGAAATAGCACAGAGGATCATAAGGGAAGGGAGGAAAAACTGAAGGGGAAGTCATTAGAAAGGGAGAAAAACAATGAAAGACTCTTAACTCTGGGAAACAAACTGAGGGTTGCTGGAGAGGAGGTGGATAGGAAGATGGGGTAGCTGGGTGACGGGCATTAAAGAGGGCACGTGATGTGACAAGCACTGGGTATTATACACAACTGATGAATTATTGAAGTCTACATCTGAAACTAATGATGTACTATATGTTGACTAATTGAATTAAAATTTTAAAAATTCAAATGTATATGATGTATAAGTAAAGAACGAATGACTGGAGAGCTTTTTCAAGTATATTTTCAGATTAAATGGGGTCCTCACAACAGAACGGTGAGGTAGTCACTATTTTGCTTATTCTTAAATGAAGAAAATGAAGATTGAGAAAATGGAACTTCCATCCCAAGGCTCTTCACTTGAGTTACTTTCTTGTTACTTCCCTTAATTTCAGCCCCCTTTGGCCTTCCTTCAAACCTGCCTGGAAACTGCAGTAATCCAGCACCTGCCTCCTTTGTTTCTGTATGTTTAACTCCCGTTTCCCTTGCCTGTGTTCCCAGCTACACTGTGAGCTCTCTAAGGTCACGGATGGCATTTTGCTGTCTGTTGGAACCCCAGCACTTAGAACAATGTTTTATGGATGTATTACACATAACACATTGTGTGTGTAAAACACATGTATAATATGAACAAGCCTATGCATAATAAATAACAAAATAAAATGTAAAATATAAATAGTTTCATATTTAAATAAAATAATAAAATAAAATTTGAGTCTCAAGTCTGCCTTCCATAAGCCATGTATTCTTGGATAAGTCACTTTAACTCTCTGAGCCTAGTTTACTCATGTATGAAATGGGGATAATAATACCTCCTTGTTGGGGCACCTGGGTGGCTCAGTAAGTTGAGTGCCTGCCTTTGGCTCAGGTCATGATCCCAGGGTCCTGAGATCGAGCCCTGAGTTGGGCATCCCTGCTCATCAGGGAGTCTGATTCTCCCTCTCCCCTCTGCTCATGCTCTCTCTTACTATTTCTCTTTCAAATAAATAAATGAAACCTCTAAAAAATAAAAATACCTCCTTGTAAAGTTTCTGTAAGGATTAACAATCCTAGGATGGAAATACAAATCAAAACCACAATAGGATACCACCTCACACCAGTGAGAATGGGGAAAATTAATAAGGCAGGAAACAAATGTTGGAGAGGATGCAGAGAAAAGGGAACCAACCCTCTTACACTGTTGGTGGGAAGTGAACTGGTGCAGCCACTCTGGAAAACTGTGTGGAGGTTCCTCAAAGAGTTAAAAATAGATCTGCCCTACAACCCATCAATTGCACTGTTGGGGATTTACCCCAAAGATTCAGATGCAATGAAACGCCGGGACACCTGCACCCCGATGTTTCTAGCAGCAATGTCCACCAGAGCCAAACTGTGGAAGGAGCCTCGGTGTCCAACAAAAGATGAATGGATAAAGAAGATGTGGTTTATGTATACAATGGAATATTACTCAGCTATTAGAAATGACAAATACCCACCATTTGCTTCGACGTGGATAGAACTGGAGGGTATTATGCTGAGTGAAGTAAGTCAATCGGAGAAGGACAAACAGTGTATGTTTTCATTCATTTGGGGAATATAAATAACAGTGAAAGGGAATATAAGGGAAGGGAGAAGAAAAAGACTGCTAACTCTGGGAAACGAACTAGGGGTGGTGGAAGGGGAGGAGGGCGGGGGGTGGGGGTGAATGGGTGACGGGCACTGAGAGGGGCACTTGACAGGATGAGCACTGGGTGTTATTCTGTATGTTGGTAAATTGAACACCAATAAAAAATTAATTTATTTTAAAAAATTAAAAAAAACAAAAAACACAATCCTAGGATGCCTAGAATTGATCCTGACACCTAATTAGAACCCAACAAATGATGAATACTTATTTTCCCTGCCCCATGCAGCTGCAGGCACAGAGGACCTTCTGACCTACCTCTAGTTATGGTGACAGGGGCATAACACTCATGACACTCATAGGCAGTTTGGCCCAACCACAGTAGGATCCACAGAGGTATTTAGGGACCACAGTTCATATAGTTACTAAGATTGCTCCTTTATCTCTGGGACACAAAAGGAATGAGTACTGTTACTGCAAGCACTTGCTCAGAATTCAAATTCTGAAAAAAAAAAGAAAAAATAATAAAAAAATAAAAAAATAAAAAAAAAAGAATTCAAATTCTGTACACTTCCTCCTCAGAGGAAGAGACACCAGCTGGGGCCACCAGCTTTGGAGTTCAAGGTACAATGAGCTCAATGCCAAGTACTGTGGAAGCACAAAGTCCCTAAGCACTGGGGAAAGAAGTAGGGCTTTTATCTCCTAGTCTCCACTGCTTTGCCCTCTAGGCACCTCTCTGGCTTACACCACTTTTCCCAGAATGGAAGCTTTCCTCTTCTTTGAGTTCGCAAGGATGCCTCCCCTCACCTGCGCAAATGTAGGCTGCTTGCCTTAGCTGGAGATGTGCAGGTGAAGGGCACCGCACAGCACAGCATAGAAGCACCTTCCAGTGGGATGGTCAGCATCCTCTCACCACTTCCTTGAGGCTCTGCATCACGGAGTCTCAAGGCCCCTTCAGCTCACCTACTTCCAGTCTCTCTTGTTTCAACTTCCTCCTCCTATTTCTTTTGCCCCTTACCTCACCCCCCACAGCTGTCTCCCTCATCTGCTACCCCAGAAACTCCATATTTTTCTCCCTTTATGTCCAAAACCATAGAACTAAAGTTTTCAAGTCACTAAAAGGAGCAAAACACCTGTCATTAATATTACCTGCTCTCTTTAAATGTAGAGTGAATATATAAATAGCAAAATATTTTCTGGGGGCAAAGTTAATAAATATCACATCCCCCTCAGTTGCAGCAGCTCTGGGAATCTACCCTGACCCAGTTCTTATCACTAGCCTTCATGCACTTATGGCCACCCCTCCCTCCAGGCGGTGGCCAAATGCTGGCATTTAAGTCTCCAATACTAATGTACCCCTCACTCAAAGGATACACGAGCTTCAATTCAATTCAGTATTTATAAATTGCCAGGTACTATAAAAAGAGATACAGAGACTATTCAGCAAAATCATTGCTCTTGGGGATCCCTGGGTGGCTCAGTGGTTGAGCGCCTGCCTTCAGCCCAGGGCGTGATCCTGGAGACCTGGGATCGACTCCCACATCAGGCTCCCTGCATGAAGCCTGCTTCTCCCTCTGCCTATGTCTCTGCCTCTGTGTGTGTGTGTGTGTGTGTGTGTGTGTGTGTGTGTGTCTTGTGAGTAAATAAATAAAATCTTTTTTCAAAAATCATTGCTCTTGAAGAACCTGCATTCTAGCAAGAGACAGGTATATCCCCAACTAGACTGGATATAATTGGTTTGCAGTCATTTTCACATGTCAATTACCACAATCTCATTTCTTTCCTAGACACAGTTCTGAAGTTTTATTCTTTTCTAGCTAGTTCCCGTGCCTGTCACTCTCTTTCAATATGAGGATGGCTACCTTGAGACTAGCTAAAAGAAAAGGTTTGAGTGGGAAAATAACACCCTTAATCTGGCGTTTGCTTATGTCTTATTATTTAATGAAGAAATCTTTAAGTGCCTTGTAATCCAAATTTTCCCAGCCACATCTTCTTTTATTACATAGAACATCTCCCCTTCCATGGACCTCTGGAGCAAGAGCAAGAAATAAACTTCTACAGTATTGAACCATGACATGTCTGGGTCCATTATCTGCTATTACATGCCTAGCCTGCACATGCTAATTTTAAAACTGCCTGAAATACAAGATAGAATGGAGTAAATGGTAGGTAGAGATATAAGTCATGTGCTTTGAAGAGCACAGATGAAGAAACAATATTTTCTGCTTAACATTTATTGTTGAGTTTATCAGATTTTATTCTCACAATAACACTGCTGAGTATATTTTCCTCTCCTTTGTATAGCTCAGGAGAGTGATAATAGAATAATTAAGAAATCTGCACAACATTGCAAAGCTAACTTTAAGTAGAAATTGGATACAAATTTAAGTGTTGCTTCAAGACTCATAATCTTTCCATGACACCGTATCACCCCTTGTAGTGAAGGTCAAAGGTGACTTGACGCGGAGTTGGTATAGGAACTGGGCCCAAGACAATGAACAAGCTATAAAATCAAGTATCAGAGGCAGCCTAGGGTATTCCAGTAATATTACACTCTTATGCAAATAAACTTTGCAGAAGTGACCCAGAATTATATCATGGTGGCTTCAAAAATTGGAAACCAAAAGCTATTTAATTCATAAAGCCATTTTCTGGAGAGATAATTAATATTCTTGAGTGGAGCATGCATTTGTCCTCTTCTTCTGGGTACACAAGTCATTGGGATGATAGGTCCATCCACCATCTGTCTGGGTAAATGATAACTGCCAAAAACCAGGAGCTGAAGCTCTTAGCAGAGTGAGGACACTAGTGTCAGCAGTTGGCTTGAGCCTCCTCTATAGAACACACCAATTAAGAGAACTAATTAGGCTTCCACTAGATCCCAGTGGGATTCATTAAAGGAAAATCTTATAAAATATTTCATCCCAGAGCATGTATTTGGATAATACAGAAGAGTGATTTAATTAGAAGATTAAAACTCATTGAAGTAGATTCCAGAATGAAATTGTTTCTGTCAAAACAACATGGAGATCACTATCCCAGGGCCAAAAAAAAAAAAAAAAAAAAAAAAGACAAGCCACGTGTCCTCTGCTTCTTTTTTAATGGGCAGATGGCTGAGTTATTCATTTCTTAAGGTTCAAGCATACAAGAGTAATTTTCATTGAGTCTTTCTTGCTATGGTTAAACCACATCGATAATATAGATCTCAATTCCTCCCCACCCGTGTGTTGCAAAACAGTAGTCATTGGGGACCTGAATCTTCCCACAAAATTCCTATTCAAGGTCAGTCTTGCACTGGAGTTCTATGTACCCCTTCCAAATTATGAGCCAAACACAAGCTATGTCACATAATGTTGAAGCCAGCCCAGCGCCTGGGATATTTTGGCATAACTCAAAGTCTAAACTGCTCCAGGCAATGGAAGAATATACTTTGCATGGGTCCCATATTGCCCCAAGATTCAAACTCTACCTGTGAGGGAGGTTGGGATCATAGTAATGGTCAAAATCCAAATTCTACTCTTTCCTGCCTCTACTTGTGTATGCAAACCTCAACTTCTGCAAAATAACTCAGAATCTTTTTAAGAATTCCTGAGACACATCTAACCTGTGCTCTGAAGCAAAGCCAACCCACTACCATATGAGTGCCACAGTGTCTCTTCTCTCCCCACTCCTCTTCTCCACTTTCCGAAAACTCAGACCCAGAACCAAAAGGGACTGATTATGGAAATGTACTGAAATGGCAGATGCCACACTTACTCAAACCTGCCCCTCCCAACTAGCCACCAAGACCTCAGGGTCAGGTCTTCTTTATCCAGAACTTTTCCTCCTCAGGCAAGGTCTTTTTTAGGATTTCTCAGGCCCTCAAGCAAACAAGCTTCTGATGAGTCAGGCCCCTTCCAGGCAACAGACAACTTTCTCAAACTAATCCAGGCTGATGTTCCTTTTACACGTTAGCACAACATGTATCCTACCTTCATATCATTTATCAGAGCCCACACCATTTATTTACTGTGTAATTAACTGATTAAAATATGTGTCCCAGGCGCCTGGGTGGCTCAGTATCTCCCTTTGGCTCAGGTCCTGATCCCAGGCCCCTCAACCAGCTCCCTGCTCAGCAGGGAGTCTTCTCCCTCTCCCTCTGCCCCCTCCCCTGCTCATGTGCTCTCTCGCTCGCTCTCTCTCGCTCTCTCTCTCAAATAAATAAATAAAATCTTCTTAAAAATAAAACAAGTGTCCACGGGCGCCTGGCTGGCTCAGTCAATAGAGCATGTGTCTCTTGATCTCATGGTTGTAAGTTCAATCCCCATGCTCGGTGTAGAGATTACTTTAAATAAAAACAAAAATGTCCCCACTAAACTATAATCTCCAGGGGGAACTGACCCTGTGCATTTTGCTCACCATTGCATTCTTGCTACTCGGCACAGAGCCTGGCAAACGTAGACGTTGTTATGTGAAAAGGCTCAAGCTCAGAATGCTTCCTTTTTCCTTTCCCTTTCCCTCGATTGTAACTGCCCATGCTGTAGACAACTAGCAAGTCAGGCCAGGAATTACTGTAATGAGGAAGGGATTCCCCTTCTGCTACAAAATTGAGCTTCTGCCTAAATTATTAGGCGTTATCATCTCCTATGTGCCAAGCACCTCCTAAGCATATTCTCTCATAATAACACATAATAACACTATAGGTAGACCTTATTATTACCTTTATTTTATAGAAGAGAGGACCAAAACAGAGAAGTTAAGTAGCGTGCTCAAATAGTAAGAACTAGCAAGTGATAGAGCACTTAGAGCAGCTACATCTGCACGTGCTTTCATATGAAAGTTCTGCCACAGAATGGTTGCCCTAAATCTACTTGGTCACACCTGAAGTGGCCCTGCTGGACAAGTCTATACAGAATAAAAATTTTTAAAGGTTACGGTGAGATGATCCTTGGTGTTCTTAGACCCAAGACTAGGAGAAATGGTCACGGTAGTGACTGTGACCAAAACCCCAGCACGGCACCACGGAGTTTTCCTAACAGTCACCGTGGAGGTGCTCAGGGATAGGGGACCACCTCCCACACCACCTGTCAGGAGAACCCACTGTGATGGCCCAGTGTGGGGTGGGCAGAGCTGAAGCCAGTTAGTCCAACAACTGACTTCACCAAGCAACGCCACACAGATAGGCATGAATTCCGAGACTGCCGTGTCCATCTGCAGCAAACCACAGAAGGAGAAAAAGCTCAGAGGGTCACACGTGGAAAGTTTTATGGGTCCAACCTACAAAAGAAGTATATTGCTTCCACTCACATTCCACCATCCAAAATTCAGTCACATGGACAGGACTGCAAGCTAGGACTTAAGAGTGGAAACTGTAACTTTATAGCAGTTCAGGCTACAGAGGTTCCCAGTTTGCATCCAGCACCACACTGGTCTGCAGTCTGGTCTACCAGCAGAGAAGGTGGGGAATTACATGGGTTTCCATTTGGTGGTTGCCAGGGAGGACAAACTTAAGAGAGGAAGAAAACAAATCTGCTCTGGTTACCTCCAGGGCAATGACACTACCTACAAAAGATGGAGTCATTCACCAGTCTCACCACTAGATGGTTCTTTAAGCCTTTGGATTCCCCAAGTTTTGTTCTGAGACGCTTTTCAGGGAAGCAGGATAAAAGGATTTTCCAGTCATCTGAGCAGAGATATAAATGGTCTTATTCTTCCTAGCCTCACCCAAGAATGGGTCTGGGCTTGCCTTCACCTCGGGAAGATTAGCAACCGAGAGTAAAGAGAAGTCAGTGCTGTTAAGCAGGGCATAGAGGATCCACAGGAGGCAGAGACAGTGAGCCCACAAGGCCTGGCAAGAGCCCCAGCTCTGCCCTGAATGCTCAAGGGCTTGTCACCTCACACTCTGCTTCATCATCTGTGAAATGAAGACTATAACATGACTGCAGTTGAATGTAGCTTTTTCCTTTTTTCTTAAGACTTTATTTGTTTATTCATTAGATACACAGAGAGAGAGAGAGAGGCAGAGACACAGGCAGAGGGAGAAGCAGGCTCTTCACAGGGAGTCGGATGCGGGACTGGATCCAGGACCCCAGGATCACGACCTGAGCCAAAGGCAGCTGCCCCACCACTGAGCCACCCAGGCACCCTGAGGTTTTCTGCTTTTTCAAACACTTTCACAAACACCCTCTGTTTTGTCCCTGTGACACCCCACCAAGGACAGCATCAGGCATTGCTGGTCTCACTTTGCAGTAGGAGAAACTAAGAAACTAAAATGAAAATTAATTTGCCCAAGATCACAAGGTAACTTGTGACTCTTCCCACTGTTCTGTTCTTTGTACTCTATGAATTACTGCCAGTGCTTTGACTCTCTTGCTCTTCACTACAAAACCATGAAGTAAACAGGACAAGTAATGTCATCACTGTATTCTTTTCACAGAGGAAAAAATCTGAGGTTCAGGGAGGTTTAATCAGCCTGCCCATTTTGGCAGGACTAGGGCTATAATTCACATTTCCAGATTTCCTCATAAAAGAGGCTTTTTTAAAAACCTTAACACAAAAGACTTTTATTGGCCAAAAGGGCTGATTTTCTCCACTCACTGCCACATTGAGGATAAATATTGATGATCTTTTTAGATGTTTAGAAAAGACCTTTTTCCCCTCTCCCATCAAATGTGAGCCTATAATTCTGGCCAATGTCAAAATTAGCCCTGCCTTTTTACATGCTTTAGCTGACCATTCTGTCAACTACGTGAATACAAAAAAAAAAAAAAAAGTGGAAAACAAGAAAGGCGTTAACACAGGCTGAGGGAAAAACAGGTAATAGAATAGGCAGCCAGGCCTCCAAAGCCTCTTGTAAGAAGCATGTGGCACAGAGCAGTGGTTCTCAAACTGAGCTCCAACCCTGGCCCAACTGCCCCAGCCACTTCAACAAGTGTCGAGCCCTCCTCTCACCCCAGGTGATTCTGAAGATCAGCCAGGATGGAGGACCAATTCTACTCTCCAAGACAAGTCCGCAATTTGTTCCTATGTTTGAAAATTTACCTTAGCCAAAAGGAAATAAAAATCTCAGTGAAAAGAAATGATAGGTGCGGACCCCGCCTGCACCGCCCAGCCATGGTCAACCCCTCTGTGTTCTTCGACATTGCCTTGGTCAGGGAGCCCTTGGGCTGTGTCTCCTTCAAGCTGTTTGCAGACAAAATTCCAAAGACAGCAGAGAACTTTAATGCTCTGAGCAGTGGGGAAACAAGAGTTGGTTCTAAAAGTTCCTGCTTTCGTGGTATTAGTCTGGGATTTATGTGCCAGGCCCGTATCTTCACACGCTATTATGGCACTGGTTGGAAGTCCATTTATGGAGAGAAATTTGATGATGAGAATTTCATCCTGAAGCATATGGGTCCTGGCATCTTGTCCATGGCAAATGCTGGGCCCAACAAAAATAGTCCCCAGTTTTTTCTCTGCGTTGCCAACACTGGGCCATTGGATGGCAATGTGTGGTCTTTGGCAAAGGAAAGAGGGCATGAATATTGTGCAGGCCATGGAGCGCTTTGGGTCCAGGAGCCACAAGATCAGCAAGATCACCATTGTTGACTATGGACAAATCTAATAAATCTGACTTGTGTTTTATCTTAACTTCCAGACATTCCTTCTGTATCTCAGGAGGGTCACCCTTCAGCCCCATCTGCTTAAAATATGCCATAATCTTTGCATTCTCCCTGTAGTTCTATGGGTCCCATATTTCCTTTAATCCCCTCTAATTCTAGCTGGATTGCAGTTAAATTTATGATTATGAAATAAAAACTAAACAACAACAAAAAAAGAAGAAGAAAAAGAAATGACATCAAACTGACCTAAAACTCAGCTACACGTATTAGTGATAGATTTGGAAACCACTGAATAGCCAACAGGACTTGGACCTTCCTCAGACTCCAGATGAAATGGAAAAAAATTCACAAACAGGGGATTGTAATCTCTGACCAGGTGATTTGCAGATCTCACTAATATTCACTGATGCCCTGCACATGGCGGGCACTGTGCTGGAGACATTCATATCTTAGTTCATCTTACAACCACCATGTGGAGACAACAGCGTCTTCATTATACAAATGATGAGAACACATATTCAAAAATGGTCAAGTGATTGACTCACTCAGTGCTAATCAGTAACAGGGTTGTTAACATCCAAGTGTTAGAAACACCACCACCACACCACCAAAAAAAAAAAAAAAAGGAAACACCACCACCTACCCTTGCCTGGCCCTTTGCCAATAGCTTATATATATGATCTCTAATCATCACACCAACCCTGAGAAGCAAGGAATATTCATATTCGCACTCTCCAGATGAGAAAATCAACACTCAGAAAAGTTCAATTACTCTACCAATGGCATCACCGGGAAGATAAAAGCAGAAGTCAGCACAGATCAGCCTGGGTCTGTGCCACGTGCCCGGTGGCAACTCTAGGCCCAGGGCCACTCTTGTCTCGTCTGTGATCGTTCCCATTTTTCACTACTTTCCAACTGGTTCTCAGCGGTTGGTGTGTGGTTAACACACAGGAGTGAAGGTAAGGCCCTCGCAATGAATCGTGGCCCTGGTCATGGACAGGATAGTAATTAAAGTCATGTTGTCGCACTTCCTGTTTCCTCAAGCCATTGTGTGGGCAAGAATGGCTTTTCTTACAATGTTCTGGCAGTGGCTAGGACCCAGGCCTGTGCCAAGGTGATTCAGATTCTGTCTGAGTTCTGGGCTCCTGTTCAAATGTGTCCCGAGTTTCTCTGGGCCATTTTATCCTCTGCCATGCATTGAAGTGCCGTTGTTATGGACAGAATGGATTAAGAGATCAGATTCTGAGCAGCATTCTGCACCCAGGACTCGGGTGTCCGGGGGCTCCCTGGAAACAACACTGACCATCCACCACAGGGCCCTGGGAGGATGGGGGGGGAGTGTGGGAGGGTGTGCTCCACCTCCCCTTCCCCAGGAGAAGGACCAGACATACAGAGCACGCTCCTGACCCGACTTTGCCCAGAGTCCTTGGTGGGGGAGTTTGTTTTCTCTTCTGGAGTAAAGCCTCACCCAGCCATTGCTCCTTTACGAACCAGCTCACGTGAAGGGACTGGGGGGAGCCTGCTTCTGCCTCTCCCTGTGTCTCTGCCTCTCTCTCTGGGTCTCTCGTGAATAGATGAAATCTTAGAAGAAAAAAAAAAACCCAATGTGATAATGTGATAAACTGATATGTTGTTGCAAGGTGATTACTGCAATAAGGTTAATTAACATGCCCATCACCTCATATAGTTACCACTTCTTGTTGTGGTGGTGGTGAGAACATTTAAGACCTACCCCTTTAGCAACTTTAAATATACCATACAGTGTTGTTAACTATAGTCACCATGCTATGCATTAGTCGTCACAACTTATTCATCTTATAACCAAAAAGTTTGTACCCTTTGACCAACATCTCCCAATCATCCCCAATCCCCAGCCTCTCGGCAATCACCAAGCTACTCTTTGTCTCCATGTGTTCCACCATAGATTGCACAATCAGTGCGATCGTGTAGTATTTGTCTTTCTCTAGCTGATTTATATTACTTAGCACGGTGCCCTTAAGTTTCATCCATGTTGTCACAAGTATCAGAACTTCCTTCTTTTTCAAGGCTGAATAACGTGTGTGTGTGTGTGTGTGTGTGTGTGTGTGTGTTCCTCTGGGTGTGACATTTTATTTAGCCATTCATCCACCAGAGGATACTTAGATGGCTCTGAGTCTTAGCTATTGTGAACAATGCTGCGATGAACTCGAGGATGCAGAATCTCTTTGACATAGTGTCTTCATTTCCTTTCGATACATATCCTTTAGTGAGATTGTTGGATCATACGATAGTTCTATTTTAAATTTTTGAGGCAACTCCATACTGTTTTCTATAATAAATATACCAATTTACATTCCTAATGTAAATTGTACAGGGTTTGCTTTTCTACATGACCCTGCCAATATTTGTCTCTTGTCTTTTGAACACTAGCCATTCCAATGGATGTGAGATATTTCACTATAATTTTGATATCCATTTCCCTGATGCTTAGTGGTGTTGAGCACCTTTTCATATACCTGTTGGCCATTTGTATGTCTGGAGAAATGTGTATTCAGGTCTTTTGCCCATTTTTAAATTGAGTTGTTTGTTGTTTTGCTATTGCGTTGCTGGAGTTCCTTATGTATTTTGGATATTAACCCCTTTCCAAATGTATGGTTTGCAAATATTTCCTGCCATCCCATAGGTTGCTTCTTTTACTTTGATGTTTTTTTTTTCTGTGAAGAAGCTTTTTAGTTTGATATAGTCTCACTTGTTGATTTCTTATTTTATTGTTTATGTTTTTGTTGTCATATCTGAAAAATCGTTTCCAATGCCAATGTTAAAGGAGCATTTTCCTTATGTTTTCCTCTAGGGGCTTTATCATTTCAGGTCTTACATTTAAGTCTTTAATAGATTTCAAGTTCGTTTTTGTGAATGATGTAAGATAGGGGTACAATTTCAATATTTTGATGTGAATATCCACTGTTCCCAGGACTTTTTATTAAAAAGGCCATCCTTTCCCCATTGGAGTCTCCCCAAGGAGTCTTCTTGTCTCCCTTGTCAAATATTAGCTAACTATACATGCATGGGTTTATTTCTGAGGTCTCAATCCTATTCCATTGGTCTATGTGTCCATTTTTATGCCAATACTATACTGTTTTTGACTACTATAGCTTCGTAATACAGTGAAATAAGGAAGTGTGATACCTCCAGCTCTGTTCTTTCTCAAGATTGCTTTGACTATTTGGGGGTTTTGTAGTGGTTCCATACAAATTTTAAAATTGTTTGTTCTATTTCTGTAAAAAATGCCATTGGAAATTTGATAGGCTTCCATTAAATTTGTAGATTGTCTTGACTAGTATAGACATTTTAACAATATTAATTCTTCTGATTCATGAATACAGGATATCTTTCCATTTATTTGTATACTCCTCAATTTCTTTCATTAAAGTCTTACAGTTTTCCCTGTAGAGATTTTTCATCTCCTTGGTTAATTTTATTCCTATGCATTTGATTCATTTTTATTATAAGTGAGATTATCTTCCTTATTTCCTTTTTAGATAGTTCACTGTTAATGTACAGAACACAACTGATTTCCATATGTTAATTTTTGCCCTGAAATTTCATAGATTTTGTTTATTAGTTCTAACGGGTTTTTTGGTGGAGTTTCTAGGGATATATATATATATAATATTATGTCATCTGCAAATAGAAACAATTCTACTTCTTCCTTTCTGATTTGGATGTCTTTTTTTAATATTTTATTTATTTATTCATGAGAAAGACAGAGGCAGAGGGGGAAGCAGGCTCCCCTCAGGGAGCCCGATGAGGGACTCCATCCCAGGAGCCCAGGATTATGCCCTGAGCCAAAGGCAGACGCTCAATCACTGAGCCACCCACAGGTCCCTGGATGTCTGTTTTTTCCTTTTCTTCCCTGATTACTCTAGCTAGGCCCTCCAGCACTATGTTGAGTAGGAGTGGCGAGAATGGGCATCCTTGCCTTGTTCCTGACCTTAAAGGAAAAGCCTTCAGCTTTTCTCTGTTGAGTATGATCTTAGCTGTGGTCTTATCATATATGACCTTTCTTATGTTCAGGTATGTTCCCTTTATACCTAGTTTGTTGAGAGTTTTCATCATCAGAGAATGTTGAATTTTGCCAAATGCTTTTTCTGCATCTATTAATATGATCATAAGATTTTTATTCTTCATTTTGTTAATGTGGTGAATCACATTTATTGATTTGCATATGTTGAACCATCCTTACATTCCTGGAATAAATCTCACTTGATCATAGTATATGATCCTTTTAGAATACTGGTGACTTCAGTTTGCTAGTGAGGACTTTTTTGCATCTATGTTCTTCAGGGATATTGGTCTATAATTTTCTTTTCTTTTAGTGTCGTTATCTGGCTTTGGTATCCAAGTAATGCTGGCCTCATAAAATGTGGCTGACTAAACTCTATGATCAGGAAGGGCCACAAGTTGTACCTGTGGTTGGCTGGGACCACAAGTTGGATTCCATGCAGGCTGCTGGCAGTGCTCTCCTGTTGGGTGGAGTTGCTATTCAAGATCCTTGATTGGGTGGGGCTGCAGACTATGCTTAGCAATCTAACCTAGATAGATAATCTAAACTGAGACTAGATAAGGTTGATGCCCAAACTCCCTGGTTCGGTGAAGCTACAAGCTATGCTCTGCAGTTAAGCAGGGCTGCTGGCTTGGGTTCCTGCCCAAGCAGAGTGGCAAACTGAGCTCCAAGCCTGCCTACGGTCTCTGGCCAGGCTCTTTATTGAGCAGGGCTGGAAGCTATGCTTATTAGATGGGCAGGGCTGCTAGCTTGCCACCCTGTCTGGGCAGGGCCATAGAATTGGATCTACAGCTGGGACAGCCTATTGACTGAGAACCCAAACTGAGTAGAACTGCCAACCAACCTTGCTGGCCAGACAGGGCTATTGGCTGAGATCTGCAGATAGAGAGGACTCCTGGCTGGGCTTTGTGCTGGGTGTCGTGACCAGGAGGAATACAGTGGGCCAAGATCCACACGCTACTGTGAGCCTGTCCCTCTTTTCAGACTCTAGCTGATCCCTGGTGGTCTAGCCTTGCTGATTTCCCCTAGTGGTGAGATAAAACCAAAGTGGGCCTCCTGGGAAGCATCCCAGAATGCTGAAGAAGCTGCATATCCACCTTGAGTTCTCTTTACCCACAGAAAAAACAAACAAACAAACAAACAAAACTGTAGGTCCAGGGAGATCCTCTAGATGGAGTGCTATGCTAGCCTGTGAGAGAGGTGATGTAGTTAAAGTGAGACAGCAGCTTAGTCAGGACGTGCTAAAGGCAACTGTGACTTGGACTTGGATATGGGCCAGGGAGAGTATAGGATGAGAAGGGCAGGTGAGACATTCAAGGTTGTTAAGTTCAATGAATGGGGGTCACATAAGAGGCAAGATTCTCATCCCAAGGTATCTTTGATTCTACTTGAAACAGTGACTGAAGTGCAGAGAATTTGGTAGCACAGGACAGAGTCTTGCCAATAGCAAGGAGGGCTAGCAATCTGTTCCCCTGATAAATACTTGAGTCCCTGTGTGTCAGATACAGTCCTAGAGGTATAGCTCAGCACGCTCAGACACTGCGCATGCGCAGTCCGTTTCTCACACCAGCACTCTCCCTGGATGTCAGACCCGGATAGTCCCAGAAGTCTAACAGTGCCTGCATTCACAAGCTTAAAGTTTAGCAAAGAGGAAGGATGCCAGCCCCAGCGAAATGAACTGGGCATCCTAGAGCTCCAGACTTAGCTGAGCTTGAGTGGGAGACAGGGCAAAACCATGCCATACAAATCAAGTGCGCACCAAGGAGGGTAGAAGAAAGGCAGCACCATGCTGAGCATACTTGCCAGCCTCCTGACCACCATGGGGTACCCAGCTGGCCATTAGATGTACCTCTTCCTGAGGAGCAGATTCCCCATGCATGTCAGGATAGGTTTTCACTGGTCCAGACACCAAGTATTTCAACAATAGCCTCAGAGGGCATAACCAGTAGCTGGCCACAACTCTCTGCCAGATGTGCCTCATTCGGACCAAGCCTGAGCATGAACAGAACTGCTCTGACTGTTCTCTAGTATTTTTGGCTACTGAGAGCCCCTCCCTCAAATTGTGGACAGCTTCTAGAGTTTTTGTTTTATCTGTACAGAATCCTAGAATTATCTGAAATAAAAGGAAATAAATGTGGTTTGGTTACATAAGTCTTGTTTAAGCACACACACACACACACAAAAAACCCTTTGTGTAGTGTGAATAATAGGATCAATTTTTAGTTGCCATAGTGTTTGTTATTTTTTTAGTTTCCTAGGGCTGCTGTAACAAAGTACCATAACCTGGGTAGCTTAAAACAACAGAAATTTATTATCTCGCAGTTCTGGAGGCTAGAAGTATGAAATCAAGGTGTCGGTATGACCACACTGTCTATGAAAATGCTAGAGGAAGATCCTTTCTTGCCTCTTTTAGCTTCTGGTGTTTGACAGACAATCCTTGGTATTCGTTAGCTTGCACATGCGTCAGTCCAGTCATATGGCTGTCTTCCCTCTTCATGTCATCACATTTTGTCTTCTTCTGTGTCCACATTTCTCCTTTATAAAGATGCTGGTCATATTGAAATAGCTCCCACCCTAGTGACCTCATTTTAACTTGATTACCTCTGTAAAGACCTTATTTCCAAGTAAGGTCACATTCTGAGGGTCTGGGAGTTGGAACTACAACATATCTTACTGAGGGGACACAATTTAACCCATAATATTTATTACGGGTAATAAGTGGATCTTGAACCACTTGCTAGGAATCTACCCACATATTCATTCTCTCTCTCTCCCTCTCCCTCTCCCTCTCTCTCCCTCTCCCTCTCTTTCTCCCTCCCTTCCTCCCCTTACATTCTTTAGGGAAAAAATATTATTTTTCTCAATTTGGAATATGTTTATAGGAACATCACCTTTTAAAAAAAAGATTTATTTATGAATTTGAAAGAGGCGGGGGAGGAGCAGAGGGAGAGGGAGAGAGAATCCTCAAGCAGACCCCTCACTGAGCACAGAGCCTGATATGGTGCAGGGCTCAATCCCAGGATGTCAAGACCATGATCTGAACCAAAATTGAGAGTCAACCGCTTAACCAACTGAGTCTCCCAGGGGCCCATAGGAACATCATCTTCTGAAAGTGAAGAAAAAGAAAACTGCCTATAGCATTCATGTAGCTCTTCATTTAGACAAAACTATCTAGTAATTTGTGACATCTCTTATTTTGTCTTATTTCTTCACTTCCATATTGACACTGAATATTTCATTGTGTCAACTGTAGACTCATTAAGAACAGGGTTTCTAGTTATTGCTGATCTCACAGAGGTAAATTCTGGTCACATTCTATACATGGGACAAATCATTGAAAGCATGTCACAATATCCTCAATGCCTTCCACCAAATGCACTGCTCCAGGCAAAACAACTCTGCTCTTTGGTTTGATTAAATTACTAGTATGGTTGTTATTCCACACACATAATTCTTGCCACAATTAGGGTTCCCACAGAAAGGGGCTTTCTTCACACAGTAGGTTCTTAACAAAGAGTGACATATGATTATATTGGCAGTTGACAAGTTTGGGGTGAAGGTCAAATGTGTGGATGAATGGGAAGTTTTTTTCATCTCTAAAGCACCATAATATTCATCCACTAATCATTTATTACATCTTACTATTGCCAGATTCCAGAAAGTGGTAAGAATGCAGAGGCAAGTACCTGCCCCCAATAGAGGAAGCAGAGGAATAACAACTGTTACAACATTGTAATTCATTGCTCTAAGAAGATAAGTCTGGGGTTTGGGAGCATCACAGATGATTCCAGGTGCATATTAGAGGTGCATAATTTTTCTAGGGAAGCTAACAAAGAAGTCGAGACTTAAGCTGAGAATAACAGGTAGCAGAAATTAGCAAGCAGAGAAAAAGAGGAGTCCATTGCACATATAGGTAGGGCAGGAATAAACTCATGGAAGTGATACGGATATGGAGTATTCAAACAACTATCTATAATTAATACTAAATTCCTAAAACATGGATACTATGGAAGACTGGTAGGTGAGACCAGAGAGACTGGCAGGAGCCACATGTTTAAGCTGAGGACTTTGAATTTCACCTTCGAAGTGACAGGGAGCCACTGAAAGATTTTAAGGAAAGGAATGATGTCACTAAAGTTGCTTTTTAGAAATATTAGCTCAGGGAATGATGATAAGATGGATTGTGACTCCGTATATAAGAAAGTCATTAGGAGATCCTTACACTAGGTTTGGTGAGGGGTGATGAAGGCCCAAACTAAGGAGGTAACATTGGCAAAAGAGTGCTGAGGATAGACAAAAGAGTTGCTTAGAACAGCATCTTTCAAACAGGAGGCCCAACTCATCAGTCAGTCATAAAAGCCATATAGTGGATAATAGCCAGATTTTATTAAATAGAAAAGAAAATATCAGTGTTTCACATAGCTCCTATAAGAATCTAGGCCTTGTAAAAAAAAAATCAGATATATATTGAAATTGATCATTGAATAATCTAATATCTAAATTATTAAATGTGAGTATGTCTGTATGGCTACAAACTTATATGAATAGGGATACAGATATACTGAAACATAACATAAAATTAGGTTTTTCTGAAGGCCACGAATAAATATATTTGAGACATACTGACTTAGAAGGTAGTATGGAATAGGCCTCGGTAATGGTTTGGTCAGGATGAAAGCCACAAGGAGAGTGTGGCCAGGGTGACTGTGGGCTATTCCTGTTGGGTATGCATTAAATTTTGGACATAAAGTTTGAAGAACTTATGAGCCCACCCCTCCAAGAGAAGCTGCCTAGGAAATAGAGGAGGAAATGGGTCTAGTATTGGGGAAAGGAGCCAAGCAGGCCTAGATTTAGGGGTCTTCATTGCATCAGTGTTAGCTGAAGCCTTGGGAAGAGCCACCGTCCCTGGGAAAGAATGTGTGGAGTATAAAAAGCAGAGGGCAGAACTGAGAGGAACCAGCAGCCCACCAGTGTGTGAGAGTTCCAGCAAGAAGTGGACATGGCCAGAAAGTTAGGAGAAAACCAAAAGAAAATGAGATTCCACAAACCCAAAGAGGAGAGCCTTACGAAGGTGGAGCAGCCCAGTTGTTCAGATGCAGCACAAAGGTCAAAAAAAGCTGTAGGCTGAAGACCCCATGTTGGTGACTGGGGCTTCAGTGAGGGCAATTTTGGGGAAAACAGTAGGCAGAAGGAGAGTGGTCATCTGTACCAGTTGGCCCAGGACTGAGGGGCTTCTTGGAACTTTCAGGGCTGAAACCCTCATGCAAACTGAGGGGGTAGGACAGGGTTAGGACCCCAAATAGCCACAGTTTTTTTTTAAGATTTTATTTATTTATTCATGAGAGACAGAGACAGAGAGAGAGAGAGAGAGAGAGGCAGAGACACAGGCAGAGGGAGGAGCAGGCTCCATACAGGGGAGCCCGACATGGGACTTGATCGGGGGACTCCAGGATCACGCCCTGGGCTGAAGGCAGGCGCTAAACTGCTGAGCCACCTGGGCTGCCCCCAAATAGCCACAGTTTAAAGAGCAGGTATGGGTGGAAGCAAAAAGTGTCAATTCTCTTCCTGAAGAACTCAACTCAAAAGAGAAGATAGAGTTGTATCTAGAGAAGAGTTTTCCACTTCTTTATTCTCCCTCTTTTGTATTTTTAAACCATACTCAAGGTTTCTTTCTAGGATGAGAGGAACAAGTGAGGGTGAGGCTGAAGATATAGATGATGAAAGATGATTGATGGAGCAGTATCTTGTTCTCATGAAGCAGGAGGGGCGGGATGCTGAGCCACGAAGGTAGGAGAAGGTCCCGGCTGCTGGAGAGAACTGCTGTATGAAAGAGGGGATGGGAAATAGAGAGAGATTACCATAGACACTCTCCGTCTTATCAGGATGTGGGAGTGATGAGAGGGTAGGACAGAGGATTGAAAGGAGATGACCCAAGGCTTAGGACAGCCACTTTAAAGATGCAGGAAGACACTCAAACACATTCCAGGCACCAAGGCTGAGGTGGGGAATCATGAATATGCAGCAAGCAGTGTAATTATTATTACCAACTAGGTTAGGATCCCTAGCCTATCCAAAGTCATACACTTACAAGCACATTATATTTCTGATCTTGAAAAATATCTACCATTGAACCTAAAAACAAAAACAAAAATAAACAAAAAAACAACTCTACAAGGACCTATGTGGCTAAACAAGAGACAAAAATACTGTCTAACAGGCCGCAGTAGAAAATGACATAGGAGAGGAAGCAACAATACATTCAGCCCCTGGGAGGACTATTATTAATGGCTGCTACTTACTGTACTACAGCAGGTGGCGTGGTCATGGTCAGACCCACATGCGCTCGGACTGGAAGGCAATGTGGGGAGAAGAGGAATCAGACACGGGGCGATTTGGAGGCTACCTAGGGACCAAGCGCATATTCTCCGTTACAGCTAAGCAGCTGATCCTTGGCTGGTAAATTAGCACAGATAAGATGTAGCTAAGTTGATTGATCTAACCCCTCCCTCAGCCTTCTTTTCACTTGTAATGAGGATAACAACAAGGGGAAAGGAGAAAAAATGAGTGGGAAATAGCAGAAAGGGAGACAGAACATGAGAGACTCCTAACTCTGGGAAACGAACTAGGGGTGGTGGAAGGGGAGGTGGGGGGGGGGGGGTGAGGGGTGACTGGGTGATGGGCACTGAGGGGGGCACTTGACGGGATGAGCACTGGGTGTTATTCTATATGTTGGCAAATTGAACACCAGTAAAAACTAAATTTCTAAAAAAAAATAAAGATAAGAGAAATAAAAAAAAAAATTAAACGACACACCGTGTCTGTGAAAGTGCCAGGCACCCCATAGACGCCATTTATGCATATGTCTAGCATAGTGGTTCTCAACTGGCAGCCGTCTTGCTCCTCAGGGGACCCCCGAGATGTCCTTGTCACTATTAGGGGAGGGTTATTGTTACCCTAATGGGTAGAGGCCACGGATACTGCTAAACATTCTACTATGCACAGGACAGCCTGCATAGCAATGAGTTACCTTGTGCAAAATGTCAACAGTGGTGAGGATGAGAAACCCTGCTGGTGGCATAATGCAGGGGACAGGGAACCACACACACTAGCAAAGCACAGCAGGGCCTCCCAAGAAGCAGGCAGGTCTTGCTGTTAGGATACTCGGTAGATCTGGATCTTGGACCCTCACTTGCTTTCAATGAGTTACTTAACCTGTCTGAGCATCTCTTTTCAAGTGAGGATAATAGCACCCACCTCACGGCACTGTTAAGACGTTCAGCGCCCGCACGTGGAAACACACAGTGCTGGTGTTATCATTGTTAATCAAAGGGATGGCAAAATACTGGGAGAGAGAGAGAGAGCCTGTTTCACTGAACTGGGTAAAAAAAGAAAGAAACATTGCAGTTGTCACAGGGTTAATGTTTTCCTCCTACGAAATTCTACCCTGGATTATGCTCATCGTAAAGTAGTTCAGAGAAATTAAATGACAACTGCGTACTATTCTAACACAATGGAATTAATCCCTTATCACTTTGAAAGAAATCCAATGGACATCTAGTTTCTGGAGTTGGAAAAAGTTCTTCTGTCGCTAACAAGACTCATTCCTGTGGTGCTATCTTAAGAAAGGTTTTATTCAGAATAAAGAGGCTCAGTAGTAGCACTTAAAGTTGTCTGCCATGGGTTGGTATCCATTTGTTTCTTGACAAATTCCTTTCTGAAAATATCAGAGCACTTTTGATTTGTACAAACATTAATCTGGATTTTAACATCTTTTGGAGTAACACTGGGGTTTCTCCTTTCTCAGGTGTAGATACTCCTGGAATCTGCCTGGAAGGGAGGCAGCTCTCTTTGCAATGTCATTAATCCGTAAATGACATCTGCCTACACTTCCTGAATGTTGGTCTTTGTGCATTTTCATGGCAGGTCTGCAGCACTAAAGGGCTCCCTCTTTTCTTTCCTGCTACCCACTCCCCACCCGGTCTTTCCCTCTCTGCCCCTCAACCGTGCGGATGGTGGCACGTGTCCTCTGCCACATCATGACTGCTTCAACCATTTATCTGGCTTTTCCCCCAAATGCCTCTCAGATAACAGACTCTCCAGGGCTCCTTCAGATTCTATTCATCAAACCTGCTATTTAGAGAATAGAGACTCTTTAGGAAACTCATACCTTCACCATTCCCTTCTATGGGAAGAGTGTGAGTACAGGGAGTGAGCACGCACAGGGGAGCAGAAACCAACCAAGGGGAGTAGGGGAGGGGAGGGGAGGGGAGGGGAGGGGAGGGGAAGGGAGGGGAAGGGAGGGGAGGGGAGGGGAGGGGAGGGGAGGGAGTGAAACAGGAGGAGAAAGGGCAGATTGCCGTGTACAGCTTGTAAGGGAAGGAGCAATCCCCAGGCCTAGGCCAAAAAAAGAGCTTGGGACTCGCAATCCTAAGGGCTCCGTATGTATAAAGTATTGATATGTGTCTGTACAGTATGCGCCCCTGCAGAATCGACCAAGCAGCCCCAAGGGGTGTTTCATGCATTTCCCCTCCGAGCTACCCGACAAGCTATGAAGAAGCGATCGATAAGGGATATTATCCCCTTCCTCTCAGATAAGGAAGCTTAGATGCAAAGAGGTTATAGCTTGCCCCTGCCGCCTCAGCAAAGTGGTTGAAGAATGGGGAAAGGAGAGAAACGGACGCCTCTTTGCGGGTTTGCCAAACGTAAGCCTCCTACACCAAGAAAAGCTGTCAGAAAAAAAGAAAAAAATCAAGAGACACCAACAGGAGAAAGAGGAGGGAAGTAGGCAACAGCGCCGGTAAACGTGCAAAGCACCGGAAGAAGGATCATGAGACGTTGGAGGAGAGGAGCAGACAACAGCTCCGAGGGTCAGAGAAGAGTCCCGCACGCGAGGGCCCGCAGGGGGCCGGCAGCGGGTCAGCAGCGGGTCAGCAGCGGGTCAGCGGCCTCCTGCCCTCCAGGGCGCCCTCGGCCGGCCGGGCGGGGGCGCTACGGGAACCGCCCTCCGAGAAAACACCCGAATCAATAACGTGTCTTCGCTCCGTTCGTTTCAGTACAGCCTTTAATTCACGTGCTCTCGAGGGGGAGGAGAGGGAGGGGCCAGCGCTGCGTTCGGAAGGGCCGAGTCCACGACACGCCGCGGCCGCAGCCAGGTGGGCGGAGGGTCGGGCGGCCACGGAAGCCAGGCCCGCCCCGCCCCCACCCCCGCCCGACGCCCGGCCTGGTTCCCCCGCTGTCTGGTCCGGTGAGAACCTACCGACGGCTTTGCCGGTCTTCAAACGCTTGAGGCTGTGACGTAACAGCCCCCAACTCCTCTCCGTTTCTTTTCCTCAAGTTTCTTTTATTAAGTGAACATCTTTAGATCCCGTGTCCTCTGCGCGCGCGCTCCCGTCGTTCCGAGGCTGCGGAGAGGCGCGGGGCCGGGGGCGCCCCACCCCCTCAATCCCGGGGCGCCCCCTCCTCCCCGGGCGCCCCCTCCCACGCCGCGTCGGGTCTCCAGAGGCCCGCGTAAGCCGAGCGGCCGTAGCCCGCGCCGTACTCGTAGGACACCTGATGCGGCGGCGGCGGCGGCGGCGGCGGGAGCGCGCAGTCCGAGAAGAAGGGCGCGAAGGACGCCAGCAGGCCGGGCGCGTCCTCCCCGCCCGGGCAGTCCGCGGCGGCGGGGTACGCGGGGCGCAAGGGCTCGGTCAAGGCCAGGCCGCCGCGGGGGGCGGCCGGGGGCGGCCTCTTGGCGGGCGGGCAGCCCGGGGCGCTCCAGGGCTCGGGGTACAGGAGGGCCCCCACCGTCGCGGCGGGCGGCTCGAACAGCCCGGGCTCCAGCTCCGGGGGGCCCCGCAGCACGGCGGCGCCCGCGGGGAACACCTCGAGCGGCTCGGCGGCGAGCAGCACGCCCGCCCCGGCCCCCGCCCCGGCCCCCGCCCCCGCGCCGTAGTCGGGCGCCAGCAGCTCCAAGAACTCCACGGCGTCCGCGCCCTTCTCCAGGTCGCCCAGGCTCACGCCGGGCCCCGACGGCCCGCAGCCGCCGCCCGCCCGGGACGGCTCGGTGAAGAAGGACGGCGGCAGGTTGCGCGCCCGCAGCGGGACCTTCCTGGCGCCGGGGCCCGCCGTCCCGCCCGCGGGGCCGGCCGCGTCCCCTCCCGAGCCGCCGGCGCCCGCCGCGCCCAGCGCCGCCGCGGGCGCCGCCCCCGAGGCCCCGGGCCGCTCGTCGCCCGCAGGGACGTGGCGCAGCGAGTCGAAGAGCGCGGCCAGGCTCCGGCTCTGCAGGCTGTTGGCGGCCGCGGCCTGCGACGCCTCCCGCCGGGGGGCGGCCTTGCCGGGGGGCGGCCCCGCGACGGCCTGCGCGCCCGCCGCGCCGAGCGGCCTCTTGGCCGGCGCGTCGGCTGCGCCCGGGGACGGCGGCCCGGGGGCCGCGGCGCCCATTAGGCCGCTGCAGCGCTTGATCTGCTTCTGCAGGTACTTGCGGTGGTTCACCTTCCGCTTGGACTTGCCGGGCTTGTCCAGCGCCAGCTTGATGTTGCTGGACGCCGAGTCCATGAAGCTGAGCAGGTCGCGGGTGGCCTCGCGCACGTCCCCGCCCTCGGCGCCCGCCAGCAGCGCGCCCGCCGGGGGCCCGGGCTCATCGTCCTCGAAACAGCAGCCCTTGTCCAGGGCCCCGAAGGCGCCCCCCAGCGCGTCCGGGGAGCCGCCGAAGCCGAAGGGGACGAAGGGGTGCGTGCTGAGGAGCGCCGCCTGCACCGCCATCGCCGCGGCTCCCGGGCGCCCCCGGCCGGCTCCCGCCCGCGACCCAGGCCCGGCTCCCGGCCCGGCTCCCGGCCCGGCTCCCGCCCCGGCGCGGCGCGCGCGGCGCAGCCTCCTCGCTCGGGCCCGGCTGGCGGCTCGGCCTCGCGGGGGAGCTCATTAGGTCTTGTAAGCGGGGGGCGGGCGGGGGCGAGCGAGGCTACCGCCCCGGCGGCGGGGGGCGGGGGGCGGGGCCTGCCTCGCGGGGCCCGGGCGGATTGGAGGCGGGCGCGGGGGGGGGGGGGGGCAGCCGTTTTTCCAGCTTTCGGGGCTTTCGCGAGCTCCGCGCTTTAACCCCTGCGCTTCCCTTCGCCCTGAGGCGTTCCTCTTGGCTCGGCTTGCGGCCGCGGGAGGCGAGGTTCAGGCGGCCCGGCCTCCACTCCGGGCCCTGCACCACCACGCCCTCGTCCCGAGAGGTGCGTTCGGGCGCCCTGCTCTCGGGGGCCTGCGTGTGCCAGGCGCTGTCCCTACAGGGTCACATTTAATTTTTGAACAATACCCCTTATTCACACCAAGCGCGTATTATTAGCACCACCTAACACGTGAAGAAGCAGCCTCGGAGAGGTTCCGTGAGTCGGCCTAAGCCACATCCAGTCCAGTTCAACCCCAAACCCAGAACTTGTGCTTTCCCTTGGCCTCCTCTTCTTCCTCATCTGTATGGTGAGAGAAGGAAACTAGTGTCTGTCTATTCAAGCTATAGACCTGGTCCTAAGACTCGAACTGGAGTTTCCATAGGACTCTCAAGACTGGTGCTCTGGTTTCTACCCTATTTCTATTCTACTCTTCTTTCTACTGTTAGAAGTAACAATTACTTACAGTAAAGTGAGGCAAGCACTTGGCCCATCTTTCAGTATTGTAGGTGGACGGCAGGAGGCAAAGGAGAATAGAGTCATTACGCTAAGCCAGCTGGTGCTTGAGAGACAACCCTGGTGCATCTTAAGACAAAATATGGATGGGAACCTCTCCCCTACTTGTCCTGCCACTTAAGTTGTCCTTCTGGAGTCCTTGTTGCATTTTAAGGATCGCTCTGAAGTTCACTTGGACCCAGTCTCACCTGGGCAACCCTCCTGGGATAGAGAAAATGAACAATATGGTAGACCACAGTAAATGATTCAGAAAAGACTGGTCTGTTCCCCATTAGGTCTTAGTTCCACCACTCAGTAGTTCTGTGCTTTGGGTTAAAATCCATATTCTGATGAGTACATGGCTTTGGCCAAACCAGCCAACCTCTGTCTGCCTTAATTAACTCACATTAAATGCAGGTAAAGTCACCCACCTCACGGGGCACCTGTTATCTAAAGGAAACATCCTATGAAAAATCCGTATCTGTTGACTCTTGCACAGCTTGTGATGAGTATTTGCCCTTACGTCTCTAAAACACAAAAAGGTGACTGTATTTCCTTACGTGTCTTTTCTGGCACAGGGTGTTTATGAGGATTCAATGAGATCACATATATGAAGACACTGTGATAAAAAGACATATAAGGTGTGTGATAAAGTGTTCTCTAAACAAGTTATGACAGGGGCGCCCAGGTGGCTCAGTAGCGACTGACTCTTGATTTCAGCTCAGGTCATGATCTCAGGGTAGTGGCGGAGCTCCTTGCTCAGCGGGGAGTCTGCTTGAGATTGCCTCTCATTCTTCCTCTGCCTCTCCTCCCCCCCCCCCAAATAAATAAATAAATAAATCCTTAAAAATAAACAAATAAATAAGTTATGATAGTTTAGATGCAGAGTCTGCCTCAGGGAGATGCGGACCATCTCTTCTAAAACTCTTTTCTTTAAGCCTCATTTTTCAGGATGTAGCAAAATGATTTCTCCATTTAGGAGATAAAATAGACACTTCCCAACCAATATAGCTGAATCAAACTTTTTATTTTTTTCAATTAAGGCGGCTCAATAATAATGTGCCTTTCATTAGAGTTACATACAGGATTTTGTCCTCGATCATTGGACTGTCTGTTTTACTCTTGGTGACATTTGCACTAAGGAAATTGTGTAAGCCTGTTACTGAGTAGTGTTTCTCACCTGTCAGATGTGGATGTCAGCACTTACTGTTCCCTTTTTGACAGGACCATTCCACAGGCCTCCAGTTCTGGCAGCTAAGAGCACTCTTTTTTTCACTTCTTTTAACTGAGCCAGTCTTACAAATTCCCAGACACAAATTGCATAGGACTTTACATTTAATTGATGTCTTTAGTCTGAAAGTCTCTCTTAATCTACAGAGAGTAAACTAAGCCCTAACATAAATCATATTCAAAATAAGTGGAATGTGAATGGTGTCATATGTATAAGTCTCTTCATTTCCAGATCAGGGGAGTGTTATACTCAGAGTTGATTCAGAGTTTGATGAGGCCAGGTTCAAATTCTGGCCTGACACTTGGTGGATAACTGTCCTTGGATAAGTTCAGTTCATCTTCCCAAGGCTCAGTTTCATTATCTGAAAAATGGGAATGGTTATAACTGTTCTCAGAGTCTTTGTGAGAATTACATGACATAACAGGCAAATAATAATACCTCTGAGTCTTACTTTTCTCCTCTGTGTGATAAAGATCAGCTCCTCAAGGATTTTGTGAATTGGTGCATATAAGTGTTCCTGGCATGAAAGAGCAGCTCGACAAATGCCCATGTTCTTCATTCCTTAGGCCTCAAGGGTTTCTTGCCAACACATCACTCTAAAATTAGCATCAGGGATCCCTGGGTGGCGCAGCGGTTTGGCGCCTGCCTTTGGCCCAGGGCGCGATCCTGGAGACCCGGGATCGAATCCCACATCAGGCTCCCGGTGCATGGAGCCTGCTTCTCCCTCTGCCTGTGTCTCTGCCTCTCTCTCTCTCTCTCTCTGTGACTATCATAAATAAATAAAAATTAAAAAAATAAATAAATAAATAAAATAAAATAAAATTAGCATCATCTGCTTTTCCCCCCAACAAAGTAACTATTTTCAAATGCAAGAGAGCAGCTACACTTGCAGGCTCTAGAAACTTAGAAAAAAGCTGTGTGATGTAGCAGAGGGAGAGCTGAAATTAGAGCCTGAGGTGAAGAGTCCAACCCTGCCTTTTATTGTCCAACTAATTATAGAAAAGTCCAATGTTCCCCTCTATAAAATGGGAATAAAGTGTGAAACTATTTGAGAAGGCTATGAAGTTCTTTGTCAACCATAAAGCTCTATATGCACATATAAGATATCCAGGGCTTAGAAGTTCTACAGCCTGACTCACAAAATGGATCCTTTTTTTCTCATTTTTAAAAATTTAAATTCAGTTAATTAACATATAGTGTATTATGAGTTTCAGAGATAGAGTTCAGTGATTCATCAATCTTCTATAACACCCAGTGCTCATTACATCACGTGCCCTCCTTAATGTCCATCCCCTAGTTACCTCATCCCCCTAAACTCCTTCCCTCCAGAAACCCTCAGTTTGCTTCCTATAATTAAGAGTCTCTTATAGTTTGTCTCCCTCTGATTTCATCTTGTTTTTTTTTTCCTTTCTCCCCCTTAAAAAAAATGGTTAATAAAATATCCACCTAGTCATTTATTCATTCAGATATTATTGACACCAACAATATTAGTGCCAGGACTGGGGAACACAAAGATAAGAAGCCATAATCTCTACCTCTTCTGATGGAAAGGCAGACATGCAAACAAGTCATTGTAATATAATGCAATACGTATCTTAATGGAGGTAAATTAAAGGTGCAATAGTTGAGGGTATCAAAGGTATCAAAGACCTCAAGTCTGCTCAGAAAAGTCCAGGAAGCCTCCATAGGCAGGTAGCATTTGAGCTAAGACTTAAAGGATGCATTTGAGTGTACTGAGCAAACAAGCAGTATCTGTGGGAACAGCCTGGGCAGGGGCATGGTCATATGAAAGTAAAGGTGTTTATGGAAAACTATAGAAAATAAGGCAACAAAGAACAACTTCTACTTGAAATAACTAATACCTGGGGTCAAAATAAATCCTTAGAGTTTCCATTATCCAACTAAATTGTACATGTAAGACCCCACCTCATGGTCTCAGCTTTCCCCCTCCATCTACTTTCCTTTGGGGAAGAAGAGCTTTATCTGGGATGAAACCAGTTTCAGCAGTCTGTGGCCAGCTCCTGCCAGGCCCCTCCTCTGACACCCTGAGTGAGCACACTCACTTGAATGGCTTTGACATCAATACATTTCACTTCCTATGGGGCGGAGGGACCCAGCTTCAGCCTGCACGAGGGCCTCTCTGCACAACTCCAAACCAGAGCTCTTTTGCCCCAGTGATACCTAATGCTAAGCAAGTGGGATTAGTCTCCTTGGGAACCAAACCCCCCAGGGGCTCAAGGGCTGAACTGCCCCAAACGTTTGGGAGAATTGAGATTTCATATTGTTCTTTTACACTTGGATTTCAGGACATTACTTAGACAAAAGCCCACCTGAGAGCTGCCTCCTTTCTTGTGGGTAAATATAGCAGCAGGATCAAGAGCTGACTTACTTATTTTGTTTTCCTCTTTGTAACTTTAATCATACTCCCTGCAGGACAATCTTAGTCCTCAGAGATGTCAGGAATGCACATTCATAAAGGCAAAAATAATTATGCATATCTCTCTCTCTCTCTCTCTCTCTCTCGCTCACTCTCTCTCTCTTCCCCCATACCAATTTCCTGTAGCCATTTTTCAAACCTCAAATTAAAAAAATCAATTCCTCAATTTCACCACACCTTTTCGTCATTTTCACCATGAAATCATATTACCTCACAAACTGTGCACACCCAAAAATGTATCTCTTGTTTTCTTTCTCATCCTTTCCTCCTGGAAACTTCATTCTACTAACACTAGATCTTAATGTCCATCTTAAAATATTAGATGTTATTCTGGTTATCTATAATTGTCTAGCAAAATACTCAAAAACTAGCTAAAAACAAATGGCATTTTATTATATCTCACCATATTATGGATTAGTAATTTGATCAATCCTTGGCTGAGTATTCCTTCTGGCCCATTCCACATCGACTATGGCTGGTGTGGAGGATCCAAGATGGCATCATTCACATGACTGCATTCTGGCCTCTCCAATATACTGATCTAAGAGGACTCAGACTTCCTATATGGAGCTCAGGAATCCCAGAGACAGTGCTGCAAGTGGCCCCATCTGGCAACTCCCAGGCTTCTTATGAACTAGTCCCAAAATTCTTAGGATGTCACTTTTACTCATTCTACTGGTCAAACAAGCCACTCAGGCCAGCTCAGATTCAAGGCAAGGGAAATTAGAATCCAACCCTCAGGGGAAGAAATAGCAAAGAATTGGTTTGGTACATTTCTTGATCTCTTTTAATCTATATGGCCTCCATTTTTTATTTTCTCTGCAATTGGTATATTATTGAAAAACTGGTCATGGTTTGTCATCTTTCCCACATTCTGAACTTGGTTATTTGCATCCATCTCCACAGTGTCATTTTTTTTTTTTAATTTTATTTATCCATGAGAGACACACAGAGAGAGAGAGAGAGAGAGAGAGGCACAGACACAGGCAGAGGGAGAAGCAGGCTCCATGCAGGGAGCCCGACGTGAGATTCGATCCTGGGTCTCCAGGATCACACCCTGGGCCAAAGGCAGCGCTAAACTGCTGAGTCACCCGGGCTGCCCTCCACAGTGTCATTTAACACATTTCTCTGGTCCTTGTTTCCTGTAAATGGGAAGTAGATGTAGAGGCTTAATCAGATTCATGTTCCTTTTTATGCTGTAGTGTGCATGCACACATATGTGCACATACACACACACACCCTATAGAATATATGCTACAATATGTATAATATTTTCATAACAATGCCAATATTCTTACTGGTAGTATAACTACTACAAACGATTCTTTTTTCTTTCCTTCTTTTTTTTTCCTACCCTTTTGTCCTTCAACCATATCCCACTAGTAAAAAACAGCCCAATTACTATGTTTTAAATTCACTTAAAAAACTCCTATGTGGTTATGCCACCAATTCAATAAAATGGTAGGTTCATTTGTTTTACTTTGCTTTACATAAAAATTGCTTTTTTTTTATTTTTTTTATTTATTTTTTTTTTATTTTTTATTTTTATTTATGATAGTCACACAGAGAGAGAGAGAGAGAGAGAGAGAGGCAGAGACACAGGCAGAGGGAGAAGCAGGCTCCATGCACCGGGAGCCCGACGTGGGATTCGATCCCGGAGTCTCCAGGATCGCGCCCTGGGCCAAAGGCAGGCGCCAAACCGCTGCGCCACCCAGGGATCCCCTGCTTTTTTTTTTTAAAGGTATTATTTATTTATGATAGTCACAGAGAGAGAGAGGCAGAGACACAGGCAGAGGGAAAAGCAGGCTCCATGCACCGGGAGCCCGACATGGGATTCGATCCCGGGTCTCCAGGATCGCGCCCTGGGCCAGAGGCAGGCGCTAAACCGCTGCGCCACCCAGGGATCCCTAAAAATTGCTTTATAAATCTTTGTTTTATAATTTTTAAAAATTTACATGGCTTCAAAGTGAAAACTACACCAAAAGACATTCAGGGAGGGTTAATTTCCATTTTTGCCTCTCTATTTTCTCCCCTGTTCCTGTAAGTAATCGTTGTTTTGTTTGGGTTCAGGATTATTTTTTGTTAGATAATCATATTTTTATTATACATGCTTTCCTCTACCTTGTGTTTTTCACTTAACAATAATCTATCTTCATTCATTTTCTTTTACAGTTGTGTAACAGTTCATTGAGTGGATCTACCACAGTTTATTCAATCAGTCCTGTTATGATTAACTTAGTTGGGGTTTTTCCAGGCCTTTTATATTACAAATAGAGCTACAGTGAATAGCTTTAATGTAAAATCAAGATCTACTAACTACTGGTCTGGTACTCCTTTCATAATATCAGTGTAGCTATGAATTGCTTAGGATAAATAGAAGGATCCTTCATACTAGTGCCAGTCAGGTATTTCTTTCAAGGGTTCTCATGAAGAGGACAATGTAAAATGGAATGAACAATCTTCATACACAGTATCTGTGGTTGATTATTATAAGAATGGCCCCAGGACACCTGGTTGGGTTGGTTAAGTGTCCTACTCTTGATTTCAGCTCAGGTCTGGATCTCAAGGTCATGAGTTCAAGCCCCACATTGGGCTCCATGCCCAGTGTGGAGCCTACTTAATAAAAGGGAAAAAAGATGTGACCCTGGAACTCTTCCCATGGAGTTTATTTCTCCACACCTTAAAATCTGTGCTGGAGATAGTACATGAGTTCCAACATTTGCAACTTTCAACTTAAGAGATATAGCAGCCTCTTCTGTCTTACTCTTTGAACACTGAGACCCCCCACTGTGAACAATCCTAGGAGAATCAAGTTACCCCTGAAGACCGCTAGCATCACTGCAAGACATTCCAGTGAGGCCATTTTGCACCCTCCAAACCCAGTCAAATCATCAGATAACTGAAGCCACCTGACTCGTTCCAGGAAAGATCTGCAAAAGAACCACTCACATTGCCAACCTATGCAAGCATTTGAAATAATAAATGTTAGTTCTAAGCCAGTAAGTTTTGGTATGGCTTATTATGAAGCAAGTTTCATGGGCTACTTGTTAAATAATAGCCTTCACTGTAGAAGAATAGCCCCACACTCCAATAAATCTACCGAAGCAACTAAACAGAAAGCCTTCATTCTAATGAACACCTTGGAAATATCTCTTGAGCATCTGCCCACATCAACTGAGATAATGAATATGAAAGCACTTTGCAAGTTGGAAAGCATCCTACCAATCTCTGTTTGTCCTTTTTTTTTTTTTTTAAATGCTATGAACTTTCCAGAATATTGCTAAACCAGGGCAGCAAGCAGTACACGCATAAAGTCATTAGGTTCTCCTCCCCTTGACAATCACTAAATCAGTGTGTCCTCCATTCCTTGCTTGTCATCAGTGATCAATTGCTCAGGTGATCTCCAGTGATTTCAAAGGAAAAAGAGCTGAAGCAATTTTGTGTACATATACTCTATAAATTTTAAATTAAAAATTATGACTTCCATAGAAATCATAGTTTATTCTTTATAATCACATCCTAATGATTACACATGTATTACAAGGACTGCATATGTTTGTTCTAGCTAAATTATGTGACCATTCAGTTAATATTTGTGCTTTTCACTTCATTTTAATGTAATTTACACATTACAGTTTTTGTTGGTTACACTTTCATCCCCTTCATTATTAATATAGTACACATCTGGATCTCAAATCTGTGAAAGTAGATGAATGGCTTCAAAGCAGTTTTGGTAATTCTAAATTAGTAAGAAAAATATAAAAAACATATATATAGTGAACAAGACAAATGAGAATATAAAATGTATACACTGGCATAAATGTATCTGTAAGTATAATAATTTGTAAAACACTGCAAAAGAAAAGAAAGAGGAAGAAGAAATTTGGAAACTAGCTGATGTGGGCCGCAGAATCCATGAAAGTTTCAGTTTTTGAGAAAGCAAGAGTGAGCAGGGAGAATGAAAATAGAAAGCCTGTGTAAGAAGGAGTTAGCTCCTAAGATCCCTTCCCCATCCCATGCAGCCACAAAACAACCTCTCTTCTCTCTTCTCTCTCTCTCTCTTTTTAAGACTTTATTTATTTGAGAGAGAGAGAGAGTACAGAGGGAGAGGGAGAAGCAGACTCCTTGCAGAGCAGGGAGCCTGATGTGGAGCTCGATCCCAGGACCCTGAGATCATGGCCTGAGCCAAAGGCAGATACTTAACCAATTGAGCCAATCGGGCACCCCAAAACCCTCTCTTCTAATTGGATTTGGAAACAAGATTTTTATTTCCTATGGAACTGAACCAGAATGGTTCTAGTCTAGAGGATTCCTTGTGCAACAGAGAGTGAGCAATGAGACATCATACTGAGGATTAAATGAGGTTCTACATTATGAATAATGATCCTCAACTTTTTCAGTCAATTTCTAGAATGTTTGCAGCAGGTTATCTACTCCTCAATCAGGAAATTGGAGTAGTCTTCTCTAAAGGGTTAATAGCACAAGAGAAAAAAACTGGATGGACTTCCAATACTTAGCTTTTTAGATATCCACTCTTAAATTGTCATCCAAGGTTCATCAAATATTTTAGTAATGTCTCAACATGTATGCAGAGACAAACAAAACAAAACAAAACAAAACAAAACAAAACAAAACAAAACAAAAAAAAACCTTCAGGGATGAGAATCCCAGAGGAAACTGACACTACAAAGAATAAGAGAAAACTTCCATATAAATTGTGATTTAAAGAGAGAAAATAAGATTACAGATTAAAAATATAAGAGAAAATATGGCAATTACAAAACAACAATTAGATGATACCCAAAAAGGGAAGGGAATCAAAAACAAGAACAAGCTCTTAGAAATTTGTGGTAATATATTTTTAAAAATCTAATAGAAGGATTGGAAGAAAAAGTTGAGGAAATCTCCTAGAAGGAACAAAACATCAAAGGGATGTTCAACATTAAACTTTTCAGAATAGAGAATAGACAAAATGGAGAAGAAAATATTATCAAAGAAATAAAATAAGCAAATTTTGTAGAACTGAAAATACACATTTCCAGATTAAAAGAACTTACTAAATGCCTAGCAAACTTAATGAAAAAAGACCCACGCTAAGGCACATTATAAATTTTTAGAATATCAAGGAATAAAGAGCTCTAGAGAAAAATAAACATCACGTGAAAAAATAAAAATAAAAATGAAGTCAAAATAACATCAGACCTAGAGGCACATGGGTGGTTCAGACAGTTAGGATTTCATGATTTCAGCTCAGGTCATGATCTCATGGTTGTGAGATCCAGCCCTGCATGGAGCTTTGCACTGAGCACATGGAGCCTGCTTAAGATTCTCTCTTCTCTCCCTCTGCACCTCCCCACTCTGCAACTCTTGCTCTCTCTCTTTCTAAAAAAGAATAACACCAGACCTCTCATTAACAACAATGGAACTTGGAAGACATTGGAGCAAAGACCTTAAAATCTGGATGAAAATTATTTCCTACTTAGAATTCCATACCAAACCCAGTGATCACTCAAGCATGAGTGTAGAATAGCAACATATTCAGACATCTAACACCTTATAACACCGTCTCTCAAGAAACTGCTCAGGGAACCACTGAATAATATGCATCATGAAAAAAAAAAATAGAAGAAAAGAGTATCCAGAAAACAGGGGATCCATTATGACATAGAATCAAAAGAGGGACGCCTCAGTGGCTTAGGGGTTGAGCGTCTACCTTTGGCTCAGGTCGTGATCCCTGGGTCCTGATATGAAGTCCCACATAAGGCTCCCTGTAGGGAGCCTGCTTCTCCCTCTGCCTGTGTCTCTGCCTCTCTCTCTCTCTCTCTCTCTCTCTCTTTCTCTCATGAATAAATTAAATCTTAAAAAAAAAAAAAGAATCAAGTAGAATTCCCTGGATGATGATGAAGAGAAGTATCACAATAATAACCATAGAGCAGATTAAGTGAGGACAATCAGTCCAAATTGAAACAGAAGAATGGAGAATTCCTGGAAAGGAGGGGATGTCTCCAAGAAAAATAAACGAAAGTGATAGATATACTTAGATATTTGACCATGATGGTAGGAGGTGGCAGATATCTCACTGCTTTCAATATCCCACACATATTCTTATTCTCACCTGACAGAGCCCTCCAGCTCCTGTGGAAGCTGAATATGACAGACAATTGCACTTCCCTTTTATCTACAGCATGGCTTGAGATCCAATCTTGGCCAATGAGACATTAGGAGAAACTACTCTTTGAATTCTAGGAAAGCCCTCCCTTACCTACATACCAAAAAGAGAGAGAAAAGAAGAGAAAGGAAAGAGAGATGAAGAAATGTTCCCCTTCCTGTTGGGTGTTCATATAATAAGTGATACTTGGAGCTATGGCAGCCATCTTATACCCATGAGGGGGAAAGCCTAAAAAACAAAAATCGACATGCTGAGATTGGCAGACCAGAAATGTGAAAAGCACCTGAATCCTCAATGATAATGTCACTGAATTAACCAACCCCAGAACTCCCTAGCTACAGACTTCTTTAAGAGTGAGATAATAGAGGTGCCTGGGTAGCTTAGTCGGTTAAGCATCTGCCTTCAGATCAGACTGTGATCTCAGGGTCCTGGGATGGAGCCACTACTGCAGCGGGCTCTCTGCTCAGCAGGGAGTCTGCTGCTTCCTCTCCCTCTGTGCTCTCTCAAATAAATAAATAAATACTCTTTAAAAAAAAAAAACAGTGAGATAATAAACCTCTTTTGTTTAGCCTACTTTTAGTTGGGCATAATGCTTGCAATTGAAAGCATCCTAGGGAGATCCCTGGGTGGCTCAGCAGTTTGGTGCCTGCCTTTGGCCCAGGGCATGATGCTGGAGACCCGGGATCGAGTCCCACATCGGGCTCCCTGCGTGGAGCCTGCTTCTCCCTCTGCCTGTGTCTCTGCCTCTCTGCTTCTCTCTGTATGTCTCTCATGAATAAATAAAATCTTTTAAAAAAAATCCTAAATTCTATAAGAAGGTGTTATCCTTCTGTTAATGTATCTAAGGAAGAATTAGTGAAATGCACATAGAAAACTAAGTTCTAGGAGACCTGGGTGGCTCAGCGGTTAACCATCTGCCTTGGATTCAGGGGTGTCCCAGGATCTACTCCTACATCGGGCTTCCTGCATGGAGCCCGCTTCTCTCTCTGCCTATGTCTCTGCTTCTCTCTCTGTGTGTCTCTCATGAATAAATAAATAAATAAATAATCTTAAAAAAATAAAAGAAAATAAGAAAACTAAGTCCTCCTCCTCACCCCAAATAAGGCAGTTGCTAGAGAAGGCCTGGGCAAGCTAATACCTGACCCCTGCAAGCTCGACAGGGGCATCAGCTAGGCAATGAGTCCTTTCCTGAAGAGGAATCTAAGCAGTGCATCTTCATGTCTGCCACAGAAGATTATTTTGAAATCTATAGGTAAAAACAGAAAGAAGAAATATTTTTTAAATGTTTAAAGTGAGAGTCAGAAATAGGGATAATGTGGAAGAAAATTGTAATATTGTTTTTCCTTTACAAACCATGCATATATTTATTTTAATAACACATTAAAATCTATATCTAAAAAGTAATTTCACAGGAGCTTTTCCATTTAGTTTACAATTACTTTATTCCAACTAGAAGTTATGACACTATACTGCTGTTTTGTAACAATGACAAAGATATTCCTAAGTGTCTTATCTTAGCAACATATTCAGTATTCTGAATAGTCAGGCCTAATCACTCATTTCAAGCTGAGGTATCAAGACTATTTTATGTTGAGGATAAGATAACAAGAATTTTAGGGATAGTAGAACTATGGTTAGAGCAGCCTGATTTCTTCCTTTGAGGTAATAATTTTCTTCACTTACCCAAGAAAGAAATTAAAGGTATATTATTGACAAATATTTCAAAACCAAGTCAGAGGCACCTGGGTGGCTCAGTGTTTGAGCGTCTGCCTTTGGCCCAGGTCGTGATTCTGAGATCCTGGGATGAGTCCCGCATCCATCAGGTTCCCTGTTCAGTGGGGAGCCTGCTTCTCCCTCTGCCTGTGTCTCTGCCTCTTTCTGTGTCTCTCATCAATAAATAAAATCTTAAAAAAAAAAAAAAAACAACTATGTCAACATACTGCGATGAATCATCGAAAAGTACTTTCTAGGGATGTCTGGGTGGCTCAGTCTGTTAAGTATCTGCCTTCCGCTCAGGTCATGATCCCAGGGTCCTGGGATCAAGCCTCATATGGACTCTCTGCTCAGCAGGGAGCCTGCTTCTCCCTCTCCCTCTGTCTGCTGCTCTGCCTGCTTGTGTTCTCTCCCCCTCTGTCAATAAGTAAATAAGTAAATAAATATTTTTAAAGTAACTTCTAGAACAAATGCAGCTAAAATTACAATTGGAAGTCCATGTACCATTATTTCCCAAATTAAAATATTTAAGTATGTCATGCTTGTAAAATTAACATCTGATAGGATGTTGAGTTGAAAATCTCTTATTAATTTTTAGGTCTTTACAATTGGGCTGGTAGTCCCAGAAAAACAGGTAGGTAAATAGATAGATGTCAGATAGATTAAATAGATGAGATGAATAGATAGATAGATAGATAGATAGATAGATAAATAGATAGATAGATAGATAGATAGATAGATAGATGATAGATAGATAGATAGATAGATAGATAGATAGATAGATAGATAGATAGATAAAAGATCCTAATGTGAGCAAATTCTGGCACTGGTTCAGCTATTGTTACTACCACAATCTCAGACTTAACTTTTCTGTTTCATCTTCCTTAATGTGTTAGTTGTCATCCTTGCGTGGGTGCCTCATGATTGCAAGATAGCTGATTGGCTTCCAAGCATCACACCACTATTCCAAAAGGCCAAATGGCCTTTTCTGCAGGAGGCCTTATGATTTTATACTGAGAGGGAGTCCCTTCTCAGAAAAACATCTCATTAGCCAAATAGATTACCTGCTCATCCCTTACACTATTCAATGACCAAGGAAAAGGATATTATCCTGTTTTGTTTAGACCAATTATAATTTACCCCTGGAGCTGCATAGGCATCTACACTTACTGAGATGGAGGGATGTCTGCCCAATACCCAAACAGGTCAGTGTTCTGTTTGCAGGGAAGAAGGGGGAAGGCTGGCTGATGGGTATATAACGGATAAGATGCCTTGTTTGATCCAAATATCCAGAACTGTCCAACAGAACCAACAAACATTTGCTGTTATTCCCAATAACCTATAATTGGTACTTAGAATGCCTAATTTAGTATAAATAAAGAATAAGAAAAATTACCTAACTATAGAATCTGACCTGTAGCTGAAGCAATCTGTTATTGATCTGGATACAGTCACTTTGGTGAAAGTCTGCATATGATTTCACCCCTCTAACTCATATGAAATATTTTTATTACTTTTTTTTAAAGATTTTTATTTATCTATTCATGAGACACACACACACACAGAGGCAGAGACATAGGCAGAGGGAGAAGCAGGCTCCTTACAGGGAGCCCAATGTGGGACTCGAGTCCAGGACTTCAGGATCACGACCTGAGCCAAAGGCAGACACTCAATCAACCTCTGAACCACCCAGGTGCCCCGAAATATTTTTATTACTTTTTAAAGCTGTGTTTCTTGCTATAATCTATTATTAATTTTTTTAAACTCCTTTTCGTTTACCTAAAATTGGTGACCTGTATTAATGGCCATAGGGTTTCTTTTTGGGATGAAGAAAATGTTCTGGAATTAGATAGTGGTGATGGTTGCATAGTTTTGTTAATATACTAAAACCACTGAATCACACACTTTAGAAGGGTGAAATTTTCTGACATATGAATTATATCTTTAAAATATTGATGGCATGCATGTGTGCTGAGTTCCCATTAAGAAGAAAATGAGAGATATTACACAAGTCCCTGAACATGGAATCTTCTTTTATTCAGACTCCATTCAAATACCTGATTGCGTACCCCTCTTAGAGACTTAAGTTGGATCAATGCAGAGCGATATCCATCAGGGCACAGCATAATGCCGCTCTGAGCCCACGGAAGTTTATACCAGAATGTGACAAGTGTGGCCACCGGAGACACTCTGGGTCTCAGCAAGCCTGGGTAAGTTGAGCAGCCCTCAGCCCAATATCCGGTATGCCAGACAGAAATGCTTAAAGACCTAGATCCTATTATATGAGGTTGAATTCATTCAATTAAACAGCTTAAGCAGCTCGGATCAGCCGCTGGAACTCTTCTCTGCGGAGTGCTAAAACAATGGCCTAAGGGGCAGCTGAAGTTTGTTTTCTCTTGTGTGAGGCCAGCTGGAGTTGCCTAGCACATGGCCAAGCTGGGGAGGGCCAACACGACATAATTGCATTAAACCTGCCCGTTCTTTCCGGAAAGCATTTCCTGATAGCATCAAGGAGGAAATGAATTAAGGGGGAGCTTTCAAGTCTTAGGATTCCACATCTATTTTCAATCTCCTTTCCCCAACCCCTCAAAATCACTTTTATGAAAAAAGAACCTGATTTTAGACTCCTCTGCTTAAGGCCTGTTTTACTATATTACGCTTAGTCTTTCTTCATCATTATTAAAGTGACTTTCATTATGCATATCATTTGGGGCAGCTGAAAACATACTAGATTATATTTCTATATGGTAGAATCAGGTATCACTAATTCCATTGCACTTTCTGAGAATCCTATTCTGTTTTCAAAATCTATATTAAATTTTAATCTTTCTCAAAAAGCCCTCCCAGGTCTTTGTGCCACCAACTCGGGCTGCTGTATCTCCTTCCCTCCAGCTTTCCTGATACTTTATTTACCTTGATCTCTTTGGTGGCACTTCTTTATTCATTCATCCATTCACTCAAGGAGCATTTATTGAGCTTCCACTGTACATCTGAAGCATACTAGGCACCTTCATTGTTCATTTAATCCTCACTATAACCCTTTCAGGTAGTTAATATTATCTCATTTTACTGAAGGCGTCTAAAGTCAAAGAGCTTAGGCAGCTTGCCGATAGTCAAAGAGCTGGTACGGACGGCGTTTAGCTTCAAATCTAAATCCACTGTCCCTATTCCCAGTCTGCCATGAATCAGCTATTTGTATACTTGTCTAGCTCTGTCACTTAAGAAATATCTATTGGGGCCTACTATGTACTAGGCATCATCCTAAGCACCAAAAGGTACATACTTAAGTCCTGGTCCTGAGAAGACAGATCTATTACCAATGATTTATTTGAGTCCGACTGTCAAGTCAGTGTATTCATTCAACAGACATCTGCTGAGCACCTGCAGTATCCTAGGTACACCATACTCTAGGCATGGAGAAATGCCATAGACATGTTTTCTGCCCTTAGGACAGTGTTTAAATAGAGACACAAGCAGATTGTTCTGGAGCACAGAAGGGGTAGAAGGCTTCATAAGGAAGATGCAGTTGAGTTGTGCCATAAAGGATAACTTTAGGATAATTTTAGGTAACTAAAATTATTTTAAAAGATGGGGGGTGCATCTTAAAGGGAGTCCTCATGAGATAGGACATGGAGGGCAATATCGGGTAATTGTAGTACCATGCAGCTGGAATATAGGGTGTGAGGCAGAAAGTAGAGGGAGATAAGATCAGAAAGGGTGCCTCAAATGCTATGCAGAGGAGCTTAGACTTGATCTTATGAAAATGGAGAGAACCACTGGAGATTTCTGAGCAGAGGGGCTTATTTATCTTTGTGTTCCATGGCATGTGGCACACTGCCTTGTCCGTGGTAGCAGTTTTTAGCATTTGTCACTTTCCTGGCACCATAGAAGACTTTGGCCCCCAACCTGATGCCATGCTCTGTTTACAGAGGAAAAATAATGCCCATGCTCTTGCGTATAGCAGTTTTCTTGCCAGCCTCTCTGCCAAGTCATCCCAGGTCTGAGAGCAATCTTTCTCTTTTATCCAAAGCCAAATTGCTGCCTCCATGTTGTTGTTACTGCTACAGACTCTGCTAATTTCTCCTTGGTGAACAGAAGCTAGTCCAGTGGAAGAAGCTTGACTGGGAGATTTAAGGAACCAGTGTCCTAATTCCTGCTTTACAAGTACCTAAAGTGTAATGTTGGCCTATCTTCCATCCATAAATGGAAGGGGATGTGGATAGATGATCTCCACATTCTCTTCCAGATGTAAGAATCTCTGATTTTAGGGATGCCTGAGTGGCTTAGTTGTTAAGCACCTGATTCTTGGTTTCTGCTCAGATTGTGATCTCAGGGTCATGAGATTGAGCCTTGCATCAGGCTCTGCACACAGTGGAGAATCTGCTTGAGATTCTCTCTCCTTATCCCTCTGCCTCCCCCTCTGCCTCCTGCTCTGCCCCTCCTGCTCATGCTCTCTCTCTCTCTCTCTCAAATAAATAAGTAAATCTTAAAAAACATTTTTTAAAGGAAAAAGAATCTCTGATTTTAAATGCAGGGTCAACATGCCTTCAGCCGGGCCAGATGATAACTCTATCTACAAAGTTCTGCTTTACCATGTGGCAGAATAATTTTCTGTGGTTATATTATGTTTTATTCTCCTGTACTTTGCCTCATATCTCCATCCTCCAACAACTCTTTGCCTATTCTAGAAACGTTGCTAGGATGTTTGCACCTATGCCTCTGGAAAGTTTTGTGTCGCTAAGCCAGAAGCAAAAGTTGCTAAAGAAAACCCTCTCTGCCAGTCTTCTTTGAAAGTCTAAATGCACTAGGCTATTTGTCCTAAATAGGGTCCAGTGAGAAAGGAGCACTTTTCAGGAACAGAGGCAAGAATGGCAAGATTGAGAACTTCTTTCTTAGGATGACCATAACATTGATTTTCCTAGGAAGAACATTTTTGAGAATGAAAGGTAACATTACTCATTAATAATTATACTGGCAGCACAGCATAAACGCGGATGGTCCTAGGCAGACTGTACGGTGTTGTCACCCTATACCAGCATTAAATCCAAGAAGAATCATGGCATCATGACTCACTGTCCTACAGACATCACTAATCAATCCTCATGTTCTTTCCACCAAGTCCAGATGAGCTTAGAAATTTCTCAACATATTACTCCTGACACTACTAATCCATCAGTTTTGGCCCTGGAGTTGAAATCTTTTTATTACACCTAACCTTGTAATAAAAACAGACATAGTGGAAATCATGATCCTCTGCCCAGATCCCCTCTGGAACCTGGTAAACCCATCCCCCAGCCACTGATGTCACTGCTAATAGCCGACAGCTGGTGCTCTCACCAAGCATTGACCACAGCTGAGGGAAACTGCCTTGCCCAAGGTCCTATCCTTCTCCAAGTGCACCAGAGACCAATGACTAGCTGATGCAGGGTAACAAAAGACAGATCCGGGCCCCTGCCCCGCAACCTTGCTTCAGTTTGAGTCAAGGGTAAAAGACCATCCCCAGGGCAGCCAGGGTGGCGCAGCGGGTTGGCGCTGCCTGCAGCCCGGGGTGTGATCCTGGAGACCCAGGGATCGAGTCCCACGTCGGGCTCCCTGCATGGAGCCTGCTTCTTCCTCTGTCTCTCTCTCTTTCTTTTTTTAAGATTATTTATTTATTCACGAGAGATACAGAGAGAGAGAGAGAGAGAGAGAGAGAGAGAGAGAGAGAGAGAGAGGAGGGGCGTGCAGAGACACAGGCAGAGGGAGAAGCAGGCACCACGCCGGGAGCCCAACGCGGGACTCGATCCAGAGTCTCCAGGATCACGCCCTGGGCTGAAGGCGGCGCCAAACCGCTGCGCGCCAACGGGGCTGCCCATCTCTCTGTATCTCTATGAATAAATAAATAAATAAATAAATAAATAAATAATAAATAAATAAATGAATGAATGAATGAATGAATGAATAAATAAATATTCTTAAAAAAAAAAAAAAAAAGACCATCCCAGATCCAGAGCTTTCCACACAATCAGCTGAGGCTGATAGTTCAGTTTGTCTTTCTGCCGAATCTTGACTTCCTCTCTTCCCGAGAGATGTATCTCCTGAGAGTCTCCCTCAATCAACCTTCTGCACACAACTCCATCCCAAGGTCTGTTTCTAGGGATTCCCATCTGAGGAATCAGACTATCTCTGTGTTGTTAGCAAGAAGTAAGCCCAGGGACGCCTGGATGTCTCAGCAGTTGAGCACCTGCCCCTGGCTCAGGGCCTGATCCTCCGTCTCAGGATAGAGCCCCACATCAGGCTCCCCACCTGGAGCCTGCTTCTCCCTCTGCCTACATCTCTGCCTTTTTCTCTCTGTGTCTTTCATTAATAAATAAATAAAATCTTAAAAAAAAAAGTAAGCCCCAAAGTTAACTTCCTAATTTGTATCTTAGTAAAATGGATCAATTAGCATTTATTTCTTGTTCCCATATTTAATTGACCTTAATTTAAAAGCTACCCTTGAAAATACATGCCCCTTCATTCTTTGCAATCAGAAAAGTGCAAGTCCTCTCCTTCTCTGGTCTCTAGTGGAGGAGACAGGGTTGCTATGTGTTTCCATTCTAGTGAAGTGGAACAACACTTTTACGGAGAGAGGAGGCCTAGGGTTTAGTACTGGCTTTACCAATGACTCACTATGATGTGGGAAAATCATTTCCTCACTCTAGGTGGGTCTAAATCTACTTGTCTATAAAATAAAAGGCTTATCAGAAAAGTTATAAAAAACTTAGAAATGAAGCCAAAAAGTGAGTCATGCCTTCTTTCAATGTTATGTAGGCACAAAGACCATCCAGAGATTGTCTAGAGTAATTATTTAATTTTTCTCACCATTTGCTATTAGTTGAAGATCCCAGATTTAATAAAACTTTTTATTACCTGGTAGAAGTTTGCATAGTAGATATGCAAATAATTTCTATTCATGGAACCACAAAGATTTATAACTCAATTTTTGTGTAACTCAGTAAACTTACCCTAATATTGCAATAGTATTTACCTGGCTTTTTAAATGTTCTTTGAATCAGTCATAACATCTTAATGGTTTCTCTGCCAATTCATGAGTTAAATAGACTCTTTTTCATGTGGTTCATTTATATTTGCCCAAAAGTCATGATTTTACCTTTTTAAAACTATACTTCATCAGGCTTGATTTACTCCATCTTGCTGAAAGAAAACCAATTTACATGGGGCATCTGAGTGGCTCAGTGGGTTAAGCATCTGACTCTTGATCTCAGCTCAGGTCTCAACCTCAGGGTTGTGGGAATAAACCCTGCACTGATATATAAAAATATATATTAAAAAAACAAACATAAACAATCCACAAACCCATCTTGAAATTAGAGGATCTCATAGTATCTATACAAAGACATCCATGACTCCTTTCTATAGAAATCATCTGGACTGTGTTACCCTTAGGAGAGTAGTCAGCAATACCAGAGTCTCCTGAACCACCATCCTTGACTACTGTGTGGCTGGGATGGAGGGCAGCACAGCCAAGACTTAGTGAGAAGGGACTTTCCCAAGGTTTCCAGGTCTGAAAGGTATACAAGCTACATATCATCAGAGCTAGGATTTAAACCCAGGCCTAACACTATAGAATGCCCCAACTCCCACTCATGCTTTCATGCATGGCTCATCTGCCTGTAATCCCAATGTATATCACATATGCCTGGCACCTAGTAGGAAATCAATGTATATCCCAAGCAATTAAATTTTTTTAACTATTCCTAGTACCGGGATGCCTGGGTGGCTCAGTGGTTGAGCGTCTGCCTTTGGCCCAGGACGTGATCCTGGAGACCTGGGATCGAGTCCCACATCGGGCTCCCTGCATGGAGCCTGCTTCTCCTTCTGCCTGTGTCTCTGCCTCTCTCTCTCTCTCTGTGTGTCTCTCATGAATAAATAAATAAAATCCTTAAAAAAAAAAAAAACTATTCCTAGTACCTAGAACTTGGCTATTTCCAAAGAACAAAATCTATTGATGAGCCTCACTTCAGAGCACTAGAAAGGACAGACACTCAGGAGCCAGACAGGCCTACGTTTCATCTCCTCATTGACAGTTAGTGGCTAATTAGCAGTGTAACCTTGAACCAGAAATGAAATCCCATGAGCCTTAGTTTCCTCCTCTGCTACATGTAAATAATCCTCATGAGCTTCTTATGAGGATTAAAGTAAAAAAAAGAATGTGAAAGTTCTTAGCACAAGACCTAGCCCAAAGGTGCCCCCACCCACAATGGTCTTTTGGCCTTTCCTTCCCCTCTCAGAAGACCCTGGAAGGCTTTGAGGCCTCAGCTCTGCTCCTGCTTCTACCAGCCCCCACTCCAGGCACACAGTGATCAAGGGATGGGAAAATCCCTCTGTTCAAACAGGTGTCACTGTTCTAAATCTACAGTCTCATTTCCTGATCGTGTCTTAATCTGCTCGTCGGTGGTGAAAGTTGATTTCTTGCACATTCTTATATCAGTGGGAATTTCTGCCCTTGGCTGACAGGCATTATGGGCTGGCTTTGACATACAGCCCTACAGGGCCTGAACAGCCCCTATTCTTTCCCAGTCCTGAAAGGGAGCTTTGTGCCAAGGATTCATTAAACTGCACTGCACAGCCCCTTCATAAATGGGGCTCAATAATGAACAGTCGATTTAACTGGAAAAGCTGCTGGAGCTGTTAAATTAAAGGGAAATAAAGTGCATTTTAGACTCAGTCTGCCAGAAGAAATGGTGACCTAAAAGGAAAATCTTCATTTTTATTGAATTGAAGTTTTTAAAAAGTTTAAAATGTCCAGGAAGCTTCCTTGTGATAGGCAATGAGACATAAAAGCTCAGAATGTAGGCTTGAGATAGTGGTGCTTTTCATTCACCATCCCACAGTTAGCCTTGGGCTCTTAAATGGTGCAAAGGAATGATCTCATTTTGAGAAGGAAATATGGGGAGACTCTGCAATATGCCACAAGAAGTGTTGTTTGTTTGTTTGTTTGTTTGTTTAAAATTTTAAAGTATTTTTAGGCCAGGACTTCTCATTCATTCTTCGCACATTCAAAGGACCAAGAACCCATTCTTTTCAATTTTTCTGTTCTTTTTCAGAGATGAGAAATTTCTCTGGGAGAAACCCAATCGTTTCTGCTGAGAGTTATATATTTGATTTAAGTATTGTGCTCTGACATCTGACTCAGTCTCTCTTTTAGGTCTGAGATTTTCAGAAGTACATCTAAGGCACCAAAGAACTTTCTCTTCAACTTATTTTTCTGAGTTATATAACTTCCTGGCATGGTGAGAGAGAAAATCTACTAACATATGCTGGAATGTTATAGTTTCCCATAACTCTCAGGTGCAAGAAGCAAAAGCCACTATGCTTTGGCAGATAGAATAACCACATAGTGATCTTTTTTCCACTAAGCTGCTGTGAGCTGGGACTTCTTCACATGCTTCCTATCCTTCGTGTTTTCAAATCTTTATATAGAATCTGCTCCTGGGTATGTTATAGGCTTTACTACCCTAGTCAAGGCCTTTTCTGGTTTTCATCATTAAGTATCATTTGACCATCAAAAACAAGAGTCACTTGTCACAGGGAATTTAAAGAGAAATCTGAAAGGCAATGTGAAATAAATAAAGGCCCACTTCCACCCTTATTGTTCAGGGTCACTGGAATCCAAACACAGATTTTCAGTTGCAAAGCTGTATAGAAAAGGCAAAACTTCCTTTTTAAGAAGTTATATGCTCTCTTTCTGAAACCTACTCTTTCATTTGAATTCTAAGCCATCGATTTAATTTTTTAGGATTCTGCATTAAGCAATTCAAAGCCACCTTGAGAATATCCTGAAGTTGAAAAAAAAATAAATCTGTGCATATATTCATTTTAAATAGTAACTGTGGTGACTCAGTAAATAGTATTTTTTTACTCTTCGTTCATCTACCACTAATGAGTCACAGTCAACTAATATAAATCATGGGCTCTCCACACCATGAAATTCTAGCTTCATAATAAAACTGCTGCCTATTTTAACAAATTCTAGGATGGACCTTGTCTATTGTGAGCCCTGATGGTTATTAGAGTCTACAACTGCAGCAGAATAAACGAAGTTTCATTCACCTTCCATTAAAGATTGCCAGACACCAAAATGGCTATGCCATTCTGTGTGGATTGTGTGGTCCGATTACATTTTGACATTAAGCAATGAAGCAAATATTCATTAGAAAACACATATTATACCATTCCAACTTTTTTTACATGTGGCATCAGAAATTCAAACACACTCTCCCAGTCATAACTTATTCCTATATTAATATTATTATTAAACTATTCAAAAGATATTTAGCTTAAAGATAGACATAAGGGAATTTTCTGAATCTGCACAGATTTGACTACAGCCACACTACAAGTGAAGGAGAATGTTGATATGTTACAGATTATCAAAAGGAAAATGACAGGAAAGCAATGGTGGTCAAAATCAAAGCACAGGAGCAAGTATACTTCTATAGGATTCAGAACATTTATTAATTCTTCTATTCATTTTAATAAATTTAATTTATTAAATTTAATACAATTTAATTTATTAATTTAATAAAATCTTATGTGCCTTTCTTTCCTATGTGCATCATTTTTCTGAGGAAAGAAAAGAAGTTATCCTCAGTGCCTAACAGAAAGTATGATAGGTAGAGGTTTAGTAACTATTTGACAAGGGAATAAAAGAAAGAGAAGAAGGGAAAGGAAGATAAGGAAAGAGAAAAGAGAGAATGTGAGACAAGGAAAGGAGGATGTTAGACCAGGGAAAATTAGAAACAACATGATAGCTTTCTTCACGTACTTAAAATATATTATTTGAGAAAAAGATTCGATTTATTGTTCTAGAAACCAAATAATTTCACCAAGAGCTACAAATAGAAAGCTAAGAGATTTCTGGGTCCTAGCTGTAAGGAGATGCTACCCCACTCAAACAAGTAAAAACTGAAAAAGCTGAAAAATCAACAACTCTTTTTAGATCTATAAGAGAAATAAGGTCACAGAGCAGACTACTACCCCCAAAATTGGAAAGACAGGCAAATACAGAAAATCACACAGGAGAAGAAACATATAGAGGACGAGTGCTGGGGTAAAAAAACAAAAAACAAAACAAAACCCTGAATTATAGTTGCAAAACACTGGGGGTTCAGTGTAGAAAATCCTGAGAGATAAAATTTGGGGGGACCCTGTCATCATGGCATTCCCCCAAATTTTGTAAGTTTCAGCTCCTGGAGCTCTAACAGTTCTCACAGTAAATAATGGAGGAAAAAAAGAAATCTTGTGCTTCCTGCAGGGGTAGGAGAAAAGGAACCATCTTGAAATATGCCAGACCATTCTATTCTGAACAAGGTCTGCCCTCAGGACAAACTAACCAGAGCCTGAACTACCTAGAGAAAGGGAAATACCCAACTCCAGCTCATACTAGCCATCCTGTCCCACCTGAGGGGAGGAGGAAAAACCTGAAAAGCACTTGTGAAGTGCATGGTCCACAAAAAAAGCTGAGCCCTAATCATCGATCTACTGAAGTCCTATTTAGTTCATTTTACCCAGTACATAATGTTCAACTATCAAGAGAAATTACAAGGCATACTCAAAGGCAAAAACATAGTTTGAAGAGACAGAGTAAGCATCAGAAATATATATATACACACACACACACACACACGTATATATATAGCAGGGATATTGGAATTATTAGACCAGGAATTTAACTACGATTAATATGCTAATAGATCTAACAAATAAAGTAGATGGCATGCAAAAACAGATGGATGATGTAAGCAAAGAGATGGAAATTCTAAGAACCAGAAAAAAATGCTAGAGATCCAGAAATAAAGCATGCTTTTGGTGGGCTTATTAGTAGACTGGGCAGGTCAGGGGAAGAATCTCTAAGCTTGAGAATATCCCACTAGAAACAACCAAAACTAAGAGACAAAGAGAGACTGCTAACTCTGGGAAACGAACTAGGGGTGGTAGAAGGGGAGGAGGGCGGGGGGGGGGGGGGGGGGGGCGGAGTGAATGGGTGACGGGCACTGGGGGTTATTCTGTATGTTAGTAAATTGAACACCAATAAAAAATAAATTTAAAAAAAAAAAAAGAGAGACAAAGAGAAAAAACACTGGGGAAAAAAACAGAACAGAATATCTAAGAACTATGGGACAATTACCAAAGGTCTAACATAAGTATGGAAAATACCAGAAGGAGAAGAAAAAGAAACAGAAGAAATGTTTGAAACAATATTGACTGAAAATTTCTCCCAAAGTAATGTTAGACACTAAATCATAGATCCAGGAAGATCAGAGAATAGCAAGCAGGATAAATACCAAAACAAACAAACTAAAAACTCACTTCAGGATATCATTTTCAAACTACAGAAAATCAAATATAAAGAAAAAAACCTCACAAGAAGACAGAGTGGGGGGAAAGAATACCTTACTTATAGCGGAGCAAAGATAAAAATACATCCAATTTCTCACAAACCATGCTAGTAAGAAGATGGTAGAGGGAAATATTTAAAGTGTCTAAGAAAAAAACACCAATCGGAAATTCCATGCCCTATAAACTTATCCTTCAAGTAAGGGAGAAATAAAGACTTCTCCATACAAACATTGAGGAAATTTGTTGCCAGTAGACCTACCCTGCAAAAAAATGTTAAAAGAAGTTTTTTAGTCCCTGCCCGCTCCAACCAACCGTGCCCTCCGCCCTCGCCCGCCCCGCCCGCGCCGCCCGCGCCGCCCGCGCCGCTCTCCGCTGCAGCTTCAGCACCTCGGCCCAGAACAAGGCTAAAGCAGCTGTGCTCGGGGCTTCCGGAGGAATGGGGCAGCCCCTTGCGCCGCTTCTCAAGAACAGCCCCTTAGGGAGCCGCCTGACCCTCTGGATATTGCTCATACACCGGAGCGGCCGCAGATCTGAGCCACATCGAGACCAGAGCAACCGTGAAAGGCCACCTGGGACCTGCGCAGCTGCCGGGTTGCCTCAAAGGCTGCGATGCGGTGGTGATTCCAGCCGGAGTCCCGAGAAAACCAGGCGTGACACGGGATGACCTGTTCAGCACCGGTGCCTCAGTTGTGGCCACCCGGACTGCGGCCTGCGCCCAGCATTGCCCCGAGGCCATGATCTGCGTCATTTCAAATCCGGTCAACTCCACCATCCCAATGGCAACGGAGGTTTTCAAGAAACACGGAGCTTACGACCCCAGTAAAATCTTCGGGGTGACGACCCTGGACATTGTCAGGGCCAACACTTTCATTGCAGAACTAAAGGGTTTGGATCCCGCGCGAGTCAATGTTCCTGTCATTGGCGGTCATGCCGGGAAGACCATCGTCCCCCTGATGTCTCAGCGCACCCCCAAGGTGGACCTTCCCCAGGACCCGCTGACAGCCGTCGCCGGGCGGATCCAGGAGGCCGGCACGGAGGTGCTGAAGGCCAAAGCTGGAGCAGGCTCTGCCACCCGCCCTCCATGGCATACGCTGGAGCTCGGATTGTCTTCTCCCTTGTGGATGCAACGAATGGGAAGGAAGGAGTTGTCGAATGTTCCTTTGTTAAGTCCCAGGAAGCAGACTGTGCCTATTTCTCCACACCATTACTGCTGGGGAAAAAGGGCATCGAGAAGAATCTAGGCATTGGCAAGATCTCCCCTTTTGAAGAGAAGATGATAGCAGAAGCCATCCCCGAGCTGAAGGCCTCCATCAAAAAGGGAGAGGAGTTTGTGAAGAACATGAAATGAAAGGGCAGCCAGCTAGCAGTCCGTTTCCCTAACTTATGAAGGCATCATGTCCCTGCAAAGCCATCTCCTGCCCTCATGTTTCCGTTGCGTTAACCACCAGTGTCATGTTAACGTCACCGCCCCTTCCCATCGCAGGTCCGTCAATGTGTGCATCAATAAAAGCAGGCTTCCATTTTCTTTTTCAAAAAAAAAAAAAGGGTTTTAGAAAAAAGAAAATAACATCGATCAGAAACTTGGATCTGCATAAAGGAAGAGCATAGAAGAAGAAATAAGTAAGGCAAAAAAGAAAAATTTTTATTTTTCTTTTCATTTAAAAATGTTTATTTTTCTGATTCTTAACTGATCCAAGGAACAAGTTTGTTCAAAATAACAATAGCAATAATGTATTTGATTATGTATGCTACGTATATGTATATATGTATGTATGTGCATGCATATATATACACACAAAAATATATAAATACATATATGCTTATGTATAAATGAAATGAATGACAGCAATGATAAAAGAGACAGGAAGGAGAAGTTAGGATTAGTTTGATTATAAGGCATTTCACTTATGCATAAAGCAGTATTTTGTTTTATTTTGTTTGTTTTTTGTTTTTTGTTTTAATTTTTTAAAGATTTTATTTATCCATTCATGAGAGACACAGAGAGAGAGGCAGGTTCCCCATGGGGAGCCAGACATGGGACTTGATCCCAGGACCTCAGGATCATGCCCTGAGCCAAAGGCATACGCCCAACCACTGAGACACCCAGATGCCCCAGTATATTGTTATTTGAAAGCAGACTTGAATTAGTTATAATTGTATATTGCAAACTCTAGAGCAACCACTAAAAAGAGTTAAAAAAAATTATAACTGATGAGCTAAGAAAAGAGAGAAAATGGAATCATATGAAATACTCAGTTATAACCACAAAAAGGCAGAAAAGGAATGGGACACACACACACAAAAAAAGGAACAAAGACTAAGAGCAACAAATAGTAAACAGCAATAAATATGATGGTAGATAAACCAACTGTATCAATAATCACTTTGAATGACAATAGTCTAAATGCATCAGTTTAAAGACAGAGGTTTTCAGAGTGGATTAAAAAACAAGACCCAACTATGTTATGTCTACAGGAAGCCCACTTTAAATATAAAGCACATATAGATTAAAAATAGGTGGATGAGGCTTTTTCATGAAGATGGCACTTAAGGTGAAGAAGGAAGCCACTGCCTCTCCCAAAGCTGAAGCCAAAGCAAAGATTTTGAAGCCCAAGAAAGTGGTGCTTAAAGGCATACACAGTCACAAGAAGAAGAAGAAGAAGAAGAAGAAGAAGAAGAAGAAGAAGCAGCTCTGCATGTCACCTACATTCTGATGGCACAAGATACTGTCTCCAAAGGCGGCCCAAATACCCTTAGAAGACCATCCTTAGGAGAAACAAGCTTAAAAAATAAAAATAAAAATAAAAATAAAAATAAAATAAAATAAATAAAAAAAAAGAAACAAGCTTGATCACTATCCATCATTAAGTTCCCCCTGACTATCCAGCCAGCCATGAAGAAAATAGAAGACAACCACACACTTGTATTCATTGTGGATGTCAAGGCCAACAAGCACCAGATTAAACAGGTTGTGAAGACGCTTTATGAGAGTGACGTGGCCAAGGTCAACACTTTGATCAGGCTCAATGGAGGGAAGAAGGAATATGTTCAACTGGCTCCTGATTATGATGCTTTGGATGGTGCCAACCAAACTGTGATCATCGAAACTGGTAAATCTAAATATAAATTCTTTCATCATAAGAAAAAGTGAATGGACAGATAAAGATATACCATGTTAACACTAATTTTAAAAAACAGTGGAATTAGCTATATAATTTCACATAGAGCAGACTGACAGGAAAATTATGAGAGATAAACAGGGATATTATATTATGATAAAGAGGTCAATACTCCAAGAATGCCTAACAGTCCTTAACACATATGCACCTAATAACAGAGTGTCAAAATACACGAAGCAAAAAGTGATGGGACTGCAAGGAGAGTGGAACAATTCTTTACTAAGTTTGAGACTTCAATACCCCAGATCCAGAAGGCAGAAAACCGGTAAAGACATAGTTAAACTCAACGCCATCAATCAATTGAATATAATAGACATCTATAGACTACTTCATCCAACAACAGCAGAATGTGCATTCTTTCAAGACAGCTTGCTTCTTGACAGGAAGAGGGACGAAAGAAGATGGAAGCAGAAGGAAAAAGGGAGTAGAACAGTAGAGATTAAGGTAAAGGAAGTATGATCATTAAAAGGTTTGAGGCCTGTTTGCCAGAATTCAGAGGTGGAAAGTGTTCTTCCTAGGCATTTGCCTTCCATTTAATCTGTGACCTTTACATCAATGATCTGAGGATACATCTGAGGATATTAAAAAGACTCTTTAAAATACATCTGAGGATATTAAAAAGACTCTTTAAAATACTTGGATGAGATAGCGGTAACAAAATGAGTGTCCATACTCTCAAATTTCATATGTACTCTTCCTTAAAAGTGATTGGGAAAAAAAAAAAAAAAGGTGATTAGAGAGGCTTATTTCCCATCTTGTTTCTCACAACTTTCTTTATTTTAAAAAGAAAAGGGAAAGTCACAGCCATTCCTTCCTCTCCCATTCCTTTTTTCTTTTCCTTTCTTGCCCTACCTTTCTCTTCCTGAATAATTAGTCCTAAAGCATGTGGGAAAGGCAAAACAGAGGAAACATCTGTGCTGACTGTGGGAAGGTGGGGTGTAGAAGAATTGAAATGGTCCACTGTAAGGTGTCAGAGCCCAAGCAGTGAAGGGGTATTATGTGTCAGCCTGATGTGTGGAAGGAGTCCATGGAAGGGAGCTCCCTGTTGAGTGTCAGAGCCAGAGCAAGTGAGGAATGGGGTATGACATCTCAGAGTCCAAACCAGGGAACAAGGCATCCGTGTGGAGGAAAGGCCTAGCACAGAATATTGGAGAGGGTTGAGGAGGGCATTCTTATAGGGCAAGGGGCAAAGAAAGAGATGAGAAATTGGTTTTATATAAGGGGATTGAGCAAAAATTAAATATATTAAAGATCAAGGGCCAGGATTCTCACTTTCAGAGAAGAGAGTTATAAATATTCAAAGGGCAGAGGGGAAATGTAAAATAAGCCCTATGGTATTGGATTAGAACTAGAGGCTTTGATGGGGACTTATGGATTTCAATATACATAGATAAATGTAGAAATAAATGTAGATATAAATGTGTGTTCCTAGTCCTGTCTATGGGCAGGACCTGGGAGCAGCAACAGTCCAATAGCAATAGACATACTTTCACTCAGACCTTGACTCCTTGGACAAATAGCTGATTCTAGTACTAAGGAGGCAAAGTACAAGATGAGCCAGGAGTATTTCTTTGTGCCAATAAGGAAATGCTCAAAGAATAATGGAGATCTGTCAAAAGGACTCAGAAGCCAGCTTGAAGGGGTTCCCACTGACCAAACAGAAAACAATTTTAACATCATAGGGTAAATAATGATCATGATGGATTATAAACCATTGAATAAAACTGAAAACCATGAGTCCAAACAGATATACTTAGATAAATGAATAAATTAAAAGTTTGGTAAGAAACTGAACGTTTACATAGCTTTAAGATATCTCCCCACAAAATATGTATTATATATATAAAGTAGAAAAGAGTGACTTTATTTAGTAAAAAAAAAATCCTGGAAATTACCACATTAGTCAAGTGATCAAACTAAACATAAGCAGTAATGGGACAAATTGAAATCACACACCACTGAGATAGAGCATATCAAGAAGAATACAGAGTTATTTCTGAGATACTCCTGCCTAAAATACATAATCTGAATTTAACATGAGAAAATATCAACCAAACCCAAGGTAACAGGTTAAAGCTGTCACTGCCAGGGAGTGTGAGTACAGTGAGGGAAAAGAGAAAACTGATCTGCTATGGACAACTGTTCTTCCTTTTTCTGATTCAATACTGGGTTCCAGACAGAACAGATTAGATTCTCTGAGAAGGTTCTCTGAGTAGCAATGCTGTTGTTACATGGAACGGAGCACTTTTGTCCTAGATCTGAGACTTGGACATAGCTGGAATTTTCTGTCCCTGCAAGTCACTGGACTTTATTTTGCTGAAGGAACAAACCTTCTGATTTGCACTCTAATTGGATTTCTCTGGAATTGGTGAACTCCACACAGAAGTGAGGATCTAGGCCAAGAACTGGGAAAATAAAGAGAGGTCAGGTTCTAAGCTCATTTTCCTGCACACATATTCCTGCCCTCCTCCTGAAGAATTATTGCTATAGACTAGACCCCAATGCATGGTACATGAAACTGAGACTCTGAAGAAGTCTGGCAACAAAGGATAGAGAAAAAAGCAAAACAAAACAAAACAAAACAAAAACAAAGGATAGAGAGCTAGACTCCTGGGCTATGTAGGAGCCTAACATAGTCCAACACAAATAGTTCCTACCTATTTTTAAACCTCCACCACAAGTCTCTTTTTTAACTATCATTTAGCCTCAAATATTCCTCCATGGCTTCCTTAGGTTAGTACCTTCCACCTTTGTACAGGTACCCACCTGGGAGGACAGGGAGCAGGTTCAGCTTACCTGCATGTTGATAGTGCTTTGAATGGGAAAAATGAAGCAGGGCGGATCAGCTTTACCCTAGGATTCATATGGCCCTTGCATTTGGAATGCCTCTGAAAAGGGAAAAGAGAACAGAGATGGAGTCTAGGAGGATGGGAGGTAAGTTTGGGCCGATGGAGGAGGCTTGACTTACAAATACAGGGTTGGCTATTTCTACCCTCCCAAAGTTCTGGGACATGGTCTGAAAAGGGACAGCTACTGGATCGGGGCCGGGGGGAGGGGAGGAGGGGTCTCTTTTCTGACCTGAACATACACATTGAACTAGGAAGGGATTAGAGATGCTGGAGGTGGGAGGGGTATACCTGGACATGAGTGAAACATGCAGGGCCCAGAACTGAAGGAGGTACTCTCTCTCGAGTCAGGCAAGTAACCCTGAGAGTGAGAGAGTAAGTACCTCTGTCAAGTTGTGCTCTAGGTTACTCACTTAACTCCCTGCAAGGGAGGGGAGGTAAGGGCATGAGAACGTGTGACAACAGAGTCAAGGGAATAGAGGTTTAGCTCCCTTAAGCCAGAATCTGTCCTTGCCTGTGGGAGGGTAGTGGGAATGTTAAAGAGCATAGCTACTTTGGAAAATGGTCTGACAATTCCTCAAATTATTAACCTTAGTTACCATACATTCCAAAAAATCTAACAGCCTTTTGGGTCACTTGGTAAACAGGCTGGAGTAGCACACCCAAATGAGAAATAAATTGCCTCCAAAATCCAAAAGGATCCACTAGGCATTGTACCTGTGTTTTTGTTGTAGGAGTGGCCAGATGTAGCATTTTATCCTTAATCTTAGAAGGAATATCTTTATATGCCCCACAGCACTGGACCTCTAGAAATTTCACTGAGGTAGAAGGCCTCTGGAGTTTTGTTGGATTAATTTCCTGCTCTTTGACACACAGAAAGCTGACCAATAAGTCTAGAGTAGTCAGTACTCTGGTTCAATCAGCATAATGTCATCTCAATATAATGGACCCAGTGTGATATATTGTGAAAGAGAAAGAATTAGAGTCCCTGCAAACTAAATTATGATATAGGGCTGGAGAGTTAATATACTCCTGAGGTAGGATAGTGAAGGTATATTGCTGGTCTTGCCAGCTGAAAGAAGACTTGTCTTATTTCAGAGATTAAGTATGGTAAAAGGAGATGTGTATGGGTGCCAAGTTGACAAGGGGTGGCTGGTGATGGTTACTATTATATATCAACTTGGCTATAGTACCCAGTTGCTTGGTGTAAGTCTAGATGTTGCTCTGAAGGCATTTTTAAGATGTGTTCAACATTTAAATCAGTAGGCCTCATCCAATCAACTGAAGTTCTTAAGAGAATACACTGAAATACTTTACAAGGAAAGAACTCTGCCTCCAAATTGCCTCTGAACTCAAGACTGCAACATAGACTCTTGCTGAAATTTTCAGCTTGCTGCTCATTCCAGCAAACTTCAAACTTGTGAGCCCTCACAACTGTGTGAACCAATTTCTTAAAATACACACAGAAATACAGAAATATTTCCTATTCATTCTGTTTCTCTGGAGAACCCTGATTAATATAAGGGGTAAAGGCTAAGGCATGTGGAGTTTCTTTTTGAAGTAATAAAAAGGATCAAAATTGATATGGTGATATCCACTCTGTGAAGATACTCAAAATCATTGAATTACACACTTTAATTGGATAAATTTTATGGTATGTGGATTATATCTCAATAAATGTGTTAAAAATATCTATAATTACAAAATAAAAATATTTTGAGCATATTAATTAAAAATCTAAAGGTGACACTGAAGGAGAAATAGCTATGATTTGAGGGTAGTTTGCTTGAGGGACAGAAATTAGAGGCATAAATTTCTCAACCATTATCTCTTCAATTATTTCTTCTGTCTGATTTCTTTCTCTCTCTCATTTTATTTATTTTATTTTATTTTATTTATTTATTCATGAGAGACACACAGAGAGAGAGGCAGAGACATAGGCAGAGGAAGAAGCAGGCTCCATGCAGGGAGTCCGACGTGGGACTTGATCCTGGGACTCCAGGATCATGCCCTGGGCCAAAGGCAGGCACTAAACCACTGAGCCACCCAGGCGTCCCTCCTTCTCTCTCTTATTACAAACATGTTAGACTTATTGTTTATTGCCGTATATCTCCAGATGCTGTTTTGGTTTTTTCCCTCTGTTTGCTTTTTTTTTTTTTTTTTAAGATTTTATTTATTTATTCATGAGAAACACACAGAGAGAAGTAGAGACATAAGCAGAGGGAGAAGCAGGCTCTCGGTGAAGAGCCCAATGTGGGACTTGATCTCAGAACCCTAGGATCATGACCTGAGCCAAGGGCAGACACTCAACCACTGAGCCACCCAGGTGCCTCACCTCTGTTTTATTTGTATTTCACTGTAGATTTTTATTGATTTATGTTCAAGTTCAAAGATTTTATACTCTGGTTATTCTGGTGTACTATGAGCTAAATGTTTTTAAAAAATTATTAAAAGGGGGGTGCCGGGGATCCCTGGGTGGCGCAGAGGTTTAGCGCCTGCCTTTGGCCCAGGGCGCGATCCTGGAGACCCGGATCGAATCCCACGTGGGGCTCCCGGTGCATGGAGCCTGCTTCTCCCTCTGCCTATGTGTCTCCCTCTCTCTCTCTCTCTCTCTCTCTCTCTCTATCATAAATAAATAAAAATAAAAAAATAAAAGGGGGTGCCTAGGTAGCTCAGTCAGTTGAGTGGCCAACTTTCGGTTTTGGGTCAAGTCATGGTCTCATTGTCCTGGGATAGAGCCCCATGTTGAGCTCCATTCTCAGTGGGGAGTCTGTTTGAGGGTTCTTTCCCTCTCCCTCTCCCTCTGTCCCTCCCCACTACTTGTACGATTTCTCATAAATAAACAAACAAATAAATAAATATTTTTTGGGACACCTGGGTGGCTCAGCAGTTGAGCATCTGCCTTCAGCCCAAGGCGTGATCCCGGGGTCCTGGGATCAAGTCCCACATCAGGCTACCTGTATGGAGCCTGCTTTCTCTCTTTCTCTCTCTCTCTCTCTCTCTCTCTCTCTCTCATGAATAAATAAATAAAATCTTTAAAAAAAAAAAAAAAAAGGAAAGCCATAAGGAGCTGTCCCCCTGATCTGGGAAGGACACTTACAGGAGCTAAAAGCAGGAAGGAAGTCCTATACCCTCTCCTCTCTTTCCCATTTCCTGCCAGTGTCTCCCATTGGCACCACCTAACTGGAAAAAGCAGCTAGCAAGGACATCTAGGAAAAGTAATTTGTAGAGTCCTAGCCCCAACATCTCAGAACAGAATATAGAATAGCGGGCTTAGGTCTATGAGACAAGAGAGAAGTAAAAGAGGTGCACAATATATCTCTCAGCCTATTCAGTATCCAATCACGCCCGTTTGCCCATAACTAAACTTCCATACAACAGTAACAGCTTCATGCTGCCTCCTAATGAGATGCAACTAACATTTATACAGAGGAAGACAATGTCACCCAAAAAAGGAGAGACAGAGCCCAACAGCCACCATATTCATCTCTGGATGAAGTTAACTTTTGTTTTAGTTGGTCAAATTCCACCCACATATTTTGTAACCTGAGTATCAAATTGTAAGGTTTATACCAATGAACAATTCCTATGTAAAATAATGGAGAAAAAGAGTAAGGAAAATAGTTAATATATACTAAAATACATACAAAAGCAAGGAATAGAATAATATCTGCTATAGTTCCCATTTCTATAAATGATATCAATGCCGTAGTTGAGTTTTACACTTTCTTATTCCACTGACTTGTCTCCTTCAGCTATCACCTCAATTGATCAAGGTTCACAAGCTTGTGAAATGACCCCAAATATTCATTTTTAAAGGATCTGAAGCTTTAGCACTCCCAGCTTTATTGGTCACTATAGTGTACATAGAAAATACCCTGGTTTCCAGACAGTTCTCTTCTCCCCATTGTGCAACAACAACCCAATTTTCTCTTGGAAATTAGAACCAATCACTTTTAGCCTCGGTAGTCACATCCTTCTTTGTATGTTAGACCAGTGACACGAGGAGCCCAGCATTGCCAGTTGACAGTATCAACTTTCAATTCGATGGAACTATTGCATGTCTCCTAACAAAAACATTATTTGTGCAATAAGCCCTCTAAAATCAGCAGTGATCAAATACATAAAGATGAGAAAAATATTTTGTAATTTTTTGGGTAGTACAAGGAGCAATTCCTACTTTAACTCCTTAATTTCTTATCCCGTGTAATTCTAGCTATAAGATAAACAGGATTAAAAAAAAAAGAAAAAAATTATAAACAGGATTATATATTGGTCGCTATATAAGCATATGTTCCACACTGTAGAATAGCATCCAACCTCTGAAAGTATTGTTTGCCAGCTGATATAACTGGATGATTCTACTGTCCTATAAAGCCAGCTGTTTCTGGATAGTAGGTAACATGATTGCATCACAAAAACAGCGAATACCATGAGCTAGAGCCCACAACTTCACCCCCTGTGCTGTCAGTAATTATTTCCTTGAAAGAAGGCAATGAAATGTGAGATGCTGTGAGGGCAAATAAAGCATTCTATAAGTCCATAGGTGATGGAGTTGGCAGAAGCATTGGGAAGGAAAGCTAATCCATACCCAGAATGACTATTCTAGTGAGAAAATTTGTTCTGTCCGTAATTGAAAGGAGATTGAAATCAACTTGTTACCAGGTGGCTGGGGGGCTCTCCCAGGGTATAGAGCTCATCTTTGCTGTTGGCAAGCTGGACTTCTAGCTGTGATCACAGGTAGCTCAGTCTTGGAGGGGAGGGAGGTCCCATGTTGTTAAACCCATGGCAACCACTGATCCTTTTACTGTTTTCATAGTTCTGCCTTTTCCAGAATGTCATATAGTTTGAATTAAGCAATATGTAGCTTTTTCAGATTGGCTTCTTTCACTTAGAAATATACATTTAAGGTTCCTTCATGTCTTTTCATAGCTTGATAGGTTCATTTCTTTTATCACTGAATAATACTCAACAGAATAAAGGTACCAGAGTTTGTTTATCCATTCACCTATTAAAGGACAACTTAGTTATTTCCAATCTCAGGCAGTTATGAATAAAGCTTCTATAAACATCCTTGTGCAGGTTTTTGTGTAAACATAAATTTTTAACCCATTAGGGCAAATGCCCACTTGTGCAACTACTGACTCATATGGCAAGACCTATGTTCAGCGTTGTAAGAAACCGACAGACACTCCTCCAAAATGGCTATACTATTTTGCATTCCTACCAGCAATGAATGAGAGTTCCTGTTGCTCACATCTTTGCCAACATTTGCTATTATCATTGTTTCAGATTTTAGCCATTCTAATAGGTGTGGAGAGGCATCTCATTGTTGTTTTAATTTGCAATTATTTAATAATATTTGATATTCAATGCCTTTTCGTATGCTTATTTGCCATGTGTGTATCTTCTATGAAAATATATCTGCTCAGATATTTTGCCCATTTTTTAATTGGATGGTTTGTTTTCTTATTGCTGAGTTTTAAGAGGTTTTTTATGTATTTTCAATACAAGTCTTTTATCATACATGTGTTTTACAAATATTTTATCACACTCTGTGGATTTTCTTTTGATTCTCTTAACAGTGTCTTTCACTGAAGTTCTTAATTTTAATGAAGTCCAAATTATCAATAGTTTATAGATTGTATTTTGGTATTTTGGTATTGTATCTAAAAAATAATCACCAAATTCAAGATCAACTAAGATTTCTCCTATGTTATCTTCTAGAAGTTGTATAGCTTTGTCTACCATGTTTAGGTCAGTGATCTGTTTTCAATTAATTTTTGTGAAAGGTGTAAGGCTTGCATTTAGATTCATATTTTTGCATGTGGGTGTCCAGTTGTTCCAGGACCATTTGTTAAAAGGACTATCCTTTCTCCATTGAATTGCCTTGCTTCTTTGTCAAAGACCAGTTGACTATATTGGTATGGATCTATTTCTGAGCTTTCTATTCTATTCCACTGATGTATTTGTCTATTCTTCTGCCAATGTCTTAATCCCTATGGCTTACTGTAAGTCTTGAAGTTAGATAGCATCAATGCTATTTGTTCTTTTTCAGTATTGTGTTGACTTCTGGTTCTTTTGCCTTCACATATAAACTTAAAAATCATTTTATCAACAATATAACTCATTGAGATTTTTTTATTGGGATTACATTGAATCTATAAATCAAGTCAGGAAGAACTGACTTATTAATAATATTAGGTCTTCCTATCCATAGGGGCAACTGGGTGGCTCAGGGTTGAGTGTCTGCCTTTGGCTCAGGTCATGATCCCAGGGTCCTGGGATTGAGTCCCGCCATCAGGCTCCCTGCTTCTCCCTCTGCCTAAGTCTTTACCTCTCTGTGTCTCTCACAAATAAATAAATAAAATATTTTTTTAAAAAAAGTCTTCCTGTCATGAACGTGGAATATTTTTTTATTTATTTAGATCTTTGATTTCTTTCATCAGAGATTTACAGTTTTCCTCATATAGACATTTTACATATTAGGTTTATGTTAGGTTTATAAATAAGTCTTTTGATCTTTTGGTGTTAATGTAAAGGGCATTACCTTTTTTATTTTTAAGATTTCATCTATTCATTTGAGAGAGAGCACAAGCCGGGGGGAGAGGGGGAGGAGCAGAGGGAAAGAGAGAAGCAGGCTCCAAGCTGAGCAAGGAGCCTGAACAGGGAGCCTGACGCGGGGTTCCATCCCAGAACTCCAGGATCATGATCTGAGTTCAAGGCAGACGCACAACGGACTGAGCCACCCAGGTGCCTCAGGGTGTTAACATTTTTTAATCTCAAATTTCAACTGTGCATTGCTGGCATGTAAGAAAGTGATTGACTTTTGTATTTTAACCTTTGTTATATTAACCTGTAATCACTTATTAGTTCCTGGAGTATTTTTGTGGATTCTTTAGGGTTTTCTAAATAGACAATCTCGTCATCTCAAAGAAAGATCATTTTATTTTTTCCTTTTCAACCTGTCTACTTTTTATTTCCTTTTGTCTCATTGCATTAACTAGGACTGCCAGTACAATGCGGAATAGAAGTGATGGGAGGGAACATCCTTGTCTTGTCCCCAGACTTGAAGTTTCCTCTATTTGTAGTTTGCTGAGAGTTTTTATTATTGTGCATGAGTGTTAGATTTTGTTGAAACTTTTTACTTCTCCATCTATGATATGATTATGCTTTTTCTTTAGCCTGTGGATGTTATGAATCATATTGTTTTTTGAATGTTGAACCAGCCTTGAACACCTAGAATAAATCCCATTTGACCATGGTGTATAATTCTTTTTTAGTGATGTCTTAACTTTTATCAAGATGATTTACAGGTGATAATACATTACATTTATTTTATATTATTATTATTATTATATATTACATGATTATGTCTTCTAATATTGGATTTGCCTAATATTTCTACAATTAAACTACATTTTGTATGATGTATTCATCCTGTACAATATGGTCATAAATTAAACCTAGTTTATTTTATTAAAGACATTTCTATCTAGTGGTAGCAGTATGAAGGGATTGCAGGGCTTCTTATTGGAAAAGAACATTGGCTTTGATCATCCTCAATCTGATCTACAACTTTTTTTTTTTTTGAAAATCTTTTTTTTTTAATTTTTTTTTATTTATTTATGATAGTCAGAGAGAGAGAGGCAGAGACATAGGCAGAGGGAGAAGCAGGCTCCATGCACCGGGAGCCGGACGTGGGATTCGATCCCGGGTCTCCAGGATGGTGCCCTGGGCCAAAGGCAGGCACTAAACCGCTGCGCCACCCAGGGATCCCTGATCTACAACTTAAAGGCTATCTGAGCTTCAACCACTTATTTAATTTCTCTAAAGTTTTAATACCTTCCACACAAGGATTAAGTAAGATATATGTCTCATGGCACGGCACATGGTGAATACTCAAATACAAGTTTTTTATTGATGTTAATAATTTAAGATGATACAAATACTTTTTTATACTCTTTTTGCCAGATTTTGGTATCAAAGTTTAGCAGATAAAAATCAGCAACAACAAAAACAACTAAAAGGAAAAATAGAAAACCCCTATGTTTCATTATTTTCTCTAAATAATTTTAACCTCAACACCATGCTTCCCTCCAGCTTTACAGACAGAAAACTTAATCTCAGTCATCTTTGGGGATACCCCTTTGCCAGGTATTGCAAGATTCTGGGGTCTAAGAGAGCATTAAGACTTGAGGATAAATTCTCCAGTCAACAGTCATAGGTTATTCTTATTGAGACACTGTCTCACAAAATCTGCAGACCTATTCAGGTCAGAATCTCTGTTCTTTCCAGAAGTCAGAGAAATGGACCCAAGGGATAGATTTCCCAGGTTCAAACCCTGTCTGTACTCCTTCCAAGCTGAGCCTCAGTTTCCTCATCTATAAAATGGGGAGAATGATAATACTTAACCAAAAGATTTTATGTGAGAAATAAATTACAGTATGTAACATTTTCAAAAGTTCCTGACACATAGTATATAAGTGTTAGCTATTATTATTTTTAAATTAATTATAGCATAGGAACCTTGGGCAAGGCTAGGAACTCCACCAAAGTTTCACATTTATCCCCTGTCAGGAGTGGCGAAGAGGGATTGCCAAGGAGCAGAGAAAGAGTCATTGTTTGATGTACTCACAAATCTTTATCCCCTTCTCAGTCTCCTGGAACCTCTTTTTTTTTTTGCATTGCTGCTTCTCAAAGGGTATTCTCCCTCTCTCTGCCTTTCAGGGAATATAACAAGATTCCTTCAGAAATCTTGGACTTTTGGAAAAGAAGAGCCAGGAAAGGAAGATGTGAATATCCCCTGTTCTCTATCTTAAAATCCTGAAGCAAGAAAACACAAAGACTGGCTACCTGCTTAAAAGGGAAAAGAAAATGGGGGAAGTGTGGGAAAAAAACAACAACAACAACTAATATCTCAACTTTCTATCCTGATCTAAGAATAAAGTTAGCTTCATAAATGACTCAGAAAAATCCCCCTCCCCCTATTTTCCCTTCCTTTTCTTACCACTGGAAAAGTAATCATCAAAAGAAATTACCTATATCATGGATTTCACATGTTCTGGAAGCAGTTGACCCAAGCAGTTGACCCAAAACCTGTTGACCCAAGGAGTCTGGTGCAGAAATGATACCATTATCTTTTTATCAATTATTAAGGAATATGAGGAAAGGAGAATGGAATTAACATTTAATGAGCAATGAATGGTGCCTCTTATCTTAGTAGGCCTCTGCTATACAGTTCACATCTTTATAAATGACAATGATAGTAGCAGGTAGATTTGTTATCAGCTTTTTAGAGTGAGAAAACAAGATCATCGAGATCACACAATTAATACGTGGTAGAACTAATATTCAAATCTGATTCTTATTGACACCTAAATCAATCCTCTTTCTACTATACCTCCATTGCTTTACAACAAATTAATGACAAATAATGTGAATCTTCCTCCCAAACTTCATTGTTGCTAACTGAGGTTTCTTTTAGGTCTAGCTCTTTGAAAAGCCCTAAGCTGAGGAAAAATCTACAGAAACACACATGTTTTATGAACTTCAGAACCAATTTTACTACAGAATGTAAAAGTTTCTCTTACACAAGCTGCATCCTGATTAGCCCCAGATGAAGATCTTCTCTATCATTAGGGGATGGTTTTGAAGGGTCAGTTTGGGAAGTGGAAGGCTTAGCTGAATCTTTGGGTCTTGTAAGCCTATTTATAGCAAGCTCATTTACACATTGACTTGGGACTTTTTCCCAAAAGTCCCCCAAGTTATATCCCAGTAAGAAATTAAGCCTTCTTAATGGGAAAGGAATATCACCCACTTTTATTTTCATGCAAATGGTCCCAGCAGAATAAAAAGGGGGACAGCGAAAGTGATGACACTGATCTAATTATCTGCAGGCCAATATCACCAAGTTCTTGAAAGGAACCCACAGAATGGCCTGACACAGGCATAGAAAACACAGCCAGGAAACAATTGGGACCTTAGCAACAAGGCAAAACTGGCTCCTTTGTGCATAAAGAGCTGTTTTATGAGCATTTCTTGTTACTTTCCATTAAGTCCCACTACCTCTTCCAAAGAAGGCTACAGTCTATTTTTAATCGATGCCCCATTGCCTATAATCACTGACATGTACTGTTCCAACTTCTGCTTTCTGGGCCTATTGTCCTTGCACACAGCTTCAAGCCCTGGTTTTATGGGAAATGTAATCCATAAGAATAAGACTTCAGTGGATACAAAGCCTCAGCATCCAAACCCAACCTATCTCTCATATCATCCTATTAATCTCTAAGTGAAGTCAGTATAAAATGTCCATGTTTACAATATGGAAAATGAAATCCAAGGAGATGAAGCCACTTGACAAAACATCCAAAGCTAGCAAGTAGAAAGAAAGGAGCCCCGAGTCTTAAGACTATACTGCATCACACTGCTGCTGTGTTGTTAAGATATCAACAAAAAGAAATCAGAGGTATTCTCTAAAAAGCAACATCCAATGCAATTCAGCAAACTGTTTCCTGGTTTATGCTTTAATTTCCTGAATCGAGTCTGCTTTAGCTAGGTTCCAAGGCCAACCCAACTTTGCTTAGGAGCCTCTTCTCTAAATGGAGGCTCTTCTCACCATTACCTTCCAATCTAAGGCTAACTGTGGTACTATATCAAATCCTAGCTGCCTTGTCCACCCCCCACATATCCCCAGCCCCGTAATTATCTAGGTATCATCATTGCCTAACCTAGTTATCCCCTGCCCTGTGTCCAGATAAAAGTCTTTGCCTCCTAATACCAGATCAAATCAAATCAGGTTCATCACAACCCCTTAGGCTCTTGGCCATCCCCCTCAGGGATCAGATTTATAGAGAGTTTACTTCCCCTGGCCATGCCTAAATCCAACTCCACCCACTTCTCTAGGGCCTGCTGTTAAGGTCCCCTAAACTCTAGCAGAGGCAGTGTTGCATAGGCAATTATCACAGCCTTTGGAGTTAGGCATTCAGGCCTGGATTTGAATCCCATTACATGAACTGGGCAACTTATTTTAGCTCTATAAACTTTATATTCTTATCTGTCTGTGGAGAATGATCCAGTGTACCTTGTGAGGAATTAGCACACAGCGGAAGTCCAAAAAAAGGCTAGATGTATCCAAGTTCATAACTTTCATTCATATTTAATCAAAATTCTTCCTACTGTTTTTAAAGAATACCTTCACATTCAAATTAAATGGTGATCAATTGTCTTGCTACTTAAAAAGAGCTAACGATGTATAAGAAGTTAACATGATTAAATGAAAGACTAGGGGCAGCCCCAGTGGCCCAGAGGTTTATTGCCACCTGCAGCCCAGAGTGTGATCCTGGAGACTGGGGATTGAGTCCCACGTCATTGGGCTCCCTGCATGGAGCCTGCTTCTCCCTCTGCTTGCGTCTCTGCACACACACCCCCTTTCTCTCTCTGTGTGTCTCTCATGAATAAATAAATAAAAATATTTAAAATAAATAAATTAAATAAATTAAATGCATGACTAAATAATTGAATGAATCAAACCATTGAATATACCTGGTATAAACGAATCAACTCCATTAAACAAATACATATTAAATAATATCATGTCCCAGATACTATGCTGAGTTCTGGATAAATAGCAGTGAATAAGATAGACAGGGATCTTTTTTCTCATAGAGCTTACAGTTCAACACTTACTCTCTCCTTCCTTTGGTTTTTTATACAAAATTTATGATAACATTGAACAAAATGTATTGGAATTATTTGCTTTGGAAGCTGCTTCCTCCATTGGCCTGTGAGTACCATGAAGGTAAAAGCTGAGTCTTTCAAATACCAATGATTTCATTCATATGTGGAATTTAAGAAATGAAACAGATAAACATAGGGGAAGGGAGAAAAAATAAGATAAAATCAGAGAGAGAGGCAAACCATAAGAGACTCTTAACTCTAGAAAACAAACTGAGGATCACTGGAGTGGGGGGGCTTGAGGGATGGAGTAACTGGATGATGGGCATTAAGGAGGGCACTTGATGTAATGAGCATTGGGTGTTATATGCAACTGACGAATCACTAAATTCTTGCCCTGAAACTAATAATACACTATATGTTAATTACATTGAATTTATTTTATTTTTCTTTAATATTTTTTATTGAAGTTCGATGTGCCAACATATAACAGCCATTTATATGGCTGGATTTAAATAAAAAATTGTTTTAAAAAGCTGGGTCTTCATTACCTGCCTTAGGGCCTGGTAATAATTCACGACTTCATGTACTAGCCTAATTTCCTATTCCTAGCAGAGATTTTGCTCTCTCTTCTGGACTTTCCTTAAAGTGTGCACATTTCCGTTTCTCTTCCCTGACAAAAATTCAGGCAGGAGCCTCCCCTAGAATTTATTAGGAGTGGGAGTTTGGGCAGGGAAACATTTTTGTGCCCTTTTGCAATTTATGGAATCAGACAGTGACTTTTCATTGTATACATCTTAAAGGAAAGTCCTGATGTTGTAACAGAAAAATGAGCCCAAGATAATATGTCAACTGAAGAGAGCCAAGGGATTGATGAGAATCAAATTGGACACCAGGGAATAAATCTGTGGTGATGCCCAAATGAATTCTGGAGACCGAGACTTGCCTACTGCTCCCATGCTGCTCCTGCCATGCATTTGAGTAAGTGGCCCTGGTTAGTTAAAGGAACAGAACTATGAGGACACAGTTAACCTGTGGAGCTTCAAACTGACCCCAGGATCCAACAAAATTTGGACCGAGACTAAGTACATTTGAGAATGGGCACTCATTTCCTTGTCAGGAAAATCAGTTCTGTCTTCAGAGGCTCAGGGTTTCTTCACCTGCTTTCTGGTGCCACATGGGGGAAGAATAGGTAACACAGATTAACAATAATTTGCTCTTACTTAGACAATGGATGGAGAATAGGAAGCCTAAATGTAATTGCCTCACCCCTGTCAGATCCTATAGCTGGTCATCATGAACATGTGAGAGCATGTGGTGTTCAACTATTTTCCAGAGAAACACTTCGGAGTAATTGATGCCCAGTAAGTCATTTTATAAGGCAGATGGTAGCAGAGCTCCTGTGGCTGGAGTGAGCATGGGAGGTCTTGAAGGCCTACTCAGCCCCCTCCATGTCCTCGCAGTTGGTGGGAGTAGGGGAGTGGGAAGGGAGAGAGAGCTGCGGAAAGGATGAGGAGGTTGTGGTTCATAAAGAGAAACCACAGGCACTGCAGAGCATTGGGATTTCATATTCTTTCAGGGTATTATATGCCAAAACAATGGTGAATGAGAATGGTCAGGAGTGAGTAATAACTGGCTGCCAGGATCTTTGTTCACCATGGTGATTATCTTCCAGCCAATGTCAACAGGCAGCAGACAGATAAGAGACACATCAGTTCCTCTGTTCACTATTCATTGAGAGCTTTTAAAAAAAAATATGGAACTCAATTTATTCAGACATTCAAGCTATGTCTCTAGTCAGCAGGAGGGCATTTGTTCCCTATCCTTCATCTTCTCTGACTCTTCGAAACTAGAGAGGAAAAGGTACCAAACCAGCTGGTCAGAAAGGTCTGCGTTCCTGCTAGACCTTCTTTCAAAGGCTCTGGAAAAAGAAGGCTGCATCTTGGCCAAACATCTTGAAAGTCCCCCTCTCCCACCACACTCCAGCTTCGGGCAGCTGCTTCCCAGCTGCAGTGGGTGCCACCCTCAGACTGTAGAAAGGAAAATAAACTGTTGTCATTTATCACCTGTCAAAAATTCAGACTCCGCTTGTCCCCGAATAGCACAGTCAGACACAAAAAGGCGACCACCAGTCAGATGATGAGAAGGACGTGAGGAGGACCAAGGGGCCTATATCCCACTCACAGAGACAAGTAAAGGAAGGTAACAATGTTTTGCCACTGTCATTCTGTCTAAATAGGAAGGCAGAGTCTTATGATGTGTGTCTCTCTAGGAATAAAAAAATCAGGCTGAGGGTCTCCATTCTACCCCTTAATCATGTGCCTTCTGGAAACTTACTTGATCTAAGACCTGGTTCCTCTATCTGTAGAAGGAAGATAATATGAACACCTGCTTCAAGGTTTTTGTGGAGGTCAGCTAAGAAATGTGATGAGCTTTATGAACTATAAACTGCTGCATATGTGATTATCAAGAGTATCTAAAGACTGTTTGGAGACTATCTGGTTCTGAGTGTGTTTATCATCTTACCATCCCCTTGTTTCTGATCCTTCCTGTGTATAACCATGTTTGCCCAGTGGGACTGCAGGAATTAGCAACTTCAGCGCTGCCTGGGACAGCACCCTAATTAGGCCATCACAGCAGCTGCAAGGTAATGAAAAGCTTTGAACTTGACGGACTGGGGTCCAGTGTTGCCTGTTAACAGTTATGTGACATGTGACACACTATTTATCTCTAAGTCTCTTTGTCCTAAGTTTCTGTGTATCATAGGGCTACTAGCATACACCTTCAAGGTGCAGTTTAAGTGACATCCTGTCTCAAGTGCCCTGCTTATAGATCTTGCTTGTCCAGCTCACTTAGACAAAACATCTGGAAATTGGTACTCCAGTTAATGGGGATGCAGATTTAACAAAGTACCATTTAATATTTTCTTTAATTGTTCCAATCTCCCTTAAAAGTTGAAGGAGCTAAAAAAAAAAAAAAAAGTTGAGGGAGCAAGAGGATTTAAAAACTTCAATTAAATGATATCTCTTTCTCTTCTGGTTTAAAAGTTTCGTGTATCCTGGTGTCTTTGAGGTAAATTCTGAGGCTTTTCGTTTTCTCCTCCTTCCTCTGATTCACCCCAGGAATGCCATTAGGGTCTGTGAGGAGGGGGTCACATAGGTTGGTGGCAGCTAGGGAGGAGGGCCCTCATATCTCTCTAAGAAGTTCCTCATGCCTGGCGCCTAGACTGCTGCACACAGAGGTGTTACTGGTTCTACCACATATCTGGGGGTTTCACACCACCAGTCTCAGCACATCTGAGCCCCATCACCAAGATGAGCAAAAACTTCTGAATACCCTGTGTGTTCTTCACAGGCTAGGGGAACCAGCAATGCTACCTTATGTCACCTCGCTAAAATACTTCTCAGCCATAGCTTCCTGACTCGGGTTAGACTCAGTGCTAACCCAAATGCACAACGTCTACTGGAGGTTTGCAGCATCCCTGGACCATGGTCCCAGGCTACTAGTTCCAACACTTTCAGTTCTCTCACACTTATCAGAAGACTTCTTTGGTACACACACATACACTCCCTACACACATACCACAAGGTCATATTCTAAAAAGGAGGGTGGCAGATGAGGATTCTGGTGTCTATCTTTGCCTACTTTTTCCAAGCTCTCTCTTCCCCTAACATTAACAATGCCGGGAGTGGTGGGATGTCTGTCCTGAAGGGCAATACTATTTCCTGGAATTTTTGTTTCAATTTTACATGAATATATTTGTGTGTGTGGTGTTAGGTGATGATACAAAAAATATATATATTTCTTACCATGTATTGTGGTCAAAAAGTCTGAAAATCTTTGGCTAAAATTAAATTCTTGTTAAGAAACTTAAGCTTTGCTTTTGATATATAAGGGTAGCACTTAAGACCAGTAGAAATCAAGCTTTTCTTTCAAAAATGCCTGATTCTCAAAACTACTGCCTTTCTATGGATGCAGCAAAGAATTCAGGTCTGAAACTGAAAGCTGAATACTGGGCACTTGGCTCTAGGTGGTATCTGCCCTTCCAGTGAAAGATAATGACATCGAGTCATTGAGTAAGCAGCCACAAGACAACACAATTTATATTAAAATTCATCCTAGGGACACCTGGGTGGCTCAGTCCATTAAGCATCTGCCTTCAGCTCAGGTCATGATCCCAGGGTCCTGGGATTGAGTCTTGTATTGAGCTCCCTGATTTGCAGGGAGCCCGATTCTCCCTCTCTCTCTGCCAGCCACTCCCCCACTTGTGCTCTCTCTCTCTCTGTCAAATAAATAAATAAAACCTTAAAAAAAATCAGATGTTCTGATTGACTTATATTCTATCACAAATGGTCTATTAATAATCCAGTGATTATCTTCAGCTGAACTAAGTTATTCATTATTCCTACAGCCAAATTTAGGGGGAAGCCAGCCAGGCCATTTCCAAGGACCCCATTTTATAAGGAGAGTGAAAGCAGAACTGGATTATATATAGTCAATACAAATGGTTTTTTAAAAGTGAGAGCTGCCCGTTTCACTAGAAAAAAAAATCCGATAGAGTCAGGAGAAAGCCTCAGAGCACTTTGTCCTAAATGAGAAGAGTCCTTGGAGTATGAGTTAATCTAGAAGACCACCTCTCAGAACTCTGTGCTCCTGATGTGGCCCTCACCTTTCTCTCCTCCTCTGGCTCAACACCTATAGCCTCGTACTACCACCTCCCTGGAGACCATCAGAGTTAATCTCATATGCCCTTTATATCTGCTAAAATCAGACATCAAAAGTGGTCTGGACATCCTCATCCTCTGGGCTCTCATCCCCACTTGGTTCTCTATATCCTCTTTTCTGATGCCACTGACCTCAGGAGATACCTTAGGAAACCCTTCCAGTGTATACCCCTGGAAACCAAAGCCAGTCATCAGCAAAACTCTTACATCCTCAATCTGGTAAAGCCATCCTCAAAGGGAAAGCCCTTTGCCTTCTTGTTCTAACAGAAACCTGACCCTTCTGGAAGGACATTGCTTCCCCAGCTACCCTCCCAAATGATTGTTGTTGTTGTTGTTGTTTTAATCTCCAAATTCCTTGGACTGTGGAGCCCAGATGGAATAAATGTTCTCCTTGCCCATTATAATGCTTCTGCATCTCCCTAAAACCCCTAATCTTAAATCACATCACCAGACCATACTGCCCATTACCCACTCCTGGTTGCTGTTATTTACTGACCTTGAAGTCATGCCTCCTCATTTCTTGGAGAGTGTATTTCACTTTTATTCTTACTTATAATTCAATAATTTCATTGAGACATAATTTCAATAATCATATATATAGATGTTCCTCCCTATATCCTGGTTCTGGTGTTCCTTGATTTCATCTCCTCCAGTGATATTATCCTGCAGCTCAACCTAGCCACTCATTCCTATAGTCTCTTCCTACCCCTTACTATTATTAATAATAGTATTTACCTAATCTCAGTTTCAAACATGCCATTTTCTGATCACCACCACCTCTTATCTTTCCAGTGTAGTACTCCAATTCCAACAAATCTTTGACCACACGGTAACCTGTAATCTACAGATTCCACTTCTTTTCACTATCGCCCACCAGAGCACCCTTCTGTGGCTTCACTCCTTACTGTACCCAGCTCAGAGTTTTTACTTTGTCATTACAATTTCTCTCTTACATGCACCTTCAACTTTCTTTTCCCTTTCTTGCCTCATTGTACTCGTCTTGAAAAACTCCAATCTCTGTGAGAGCCTCCTCTTCACCATTCCCAGCCTGCTTCTGACCAGCTGAACCTGGTTGGAGGTAAACACACAACTGTACCGACTGGTCTGACTTCATGTTCATGACTCCTAAAGTAGATCAGACCCCAGGAACTGCTTGTCAATCATCTCCCTGATCTAGTCTGATCTCTTCAGCTTTCTTATTTCATACATTTTCCTCTCTTTAAACCTCCACACTTTCTTTCATCATTACTTCCTCTTTCTCAGAGGAGGTAGAAACAGAACTTCCCGAAGCCCATTTGCCCTCACACAGTCTGCCCACATTCTCTATCTTCTCTCCTTTTACTGTGAATGAACAGTCTTTGCTCCTTCCTAGAACCAATTCTGCTGGCTGTATTTTAAAGCATCTAAAATCCAACCTGTTCTCCATACCCACATCATTATCTCTTTGGTCCAAAATACTAAACCTGTTTATTGCAATAAACCTCCCAACCAATGTCCCTATTTCCTCCCTTGGACTTCTAATTCTAGCCTTCAAACTTTTAAAAATGTGTCAGATTGTGCCACTCCTCTGCTCAAAACCCTTCAGTGGTTCCCTTCTTCTTCAGAATAAGAGCCAAGGAACTCCATGTAGTATTCTCTGAATCCTGCGTGTACTACTGTGATAACACTTCTCACGCTGAATACTGATGAGCTTGTTTACCGGTCTGTTGTTGCCTACTGTGTTAATTCTTTGAGGACCTGGGTTGGGGGCATTTTCATTTTCTTTTTAATTTTGGTATTCCCAGCTCTTAGCATAATGCCTAATACCTAGAAGGAGAGCCATAAATATTCATTGAATTTTAATTGCACATAACCACAATGAGTCTGCTTAAACTATTTTTCTTGAAGAAAAGTCACAGGTATATTCCCAACTAGACTTTAAGCTCCATGAGGATAAAGAGTGCATCTGCTTCTTTCAAAGGCCTACCCTGACACCTACTATATTCTGAGTGCCAGATAAATGGCTATTGAATGAATGAATGATGAATAAGTAGTGAAATAAGGGTCCCACACCTCAGGCTGACTACCCCCTCCCCTCAAATGACACTGTCTTCTCCAGAACAGTTCCTTGTACTTTTCTGAGAGAAGGCTTAGAGTTGCTAACTTCTTTCAGCAGTGCCGAGTTGGCAAAGGGGAACTGCTAGGCTTGTTTCCCGGGCTCAGCTGGCTGGGCTCCGAGCTCCATGGCTAGCCCTGGGTTATGGGGAGAAAGGGAAGGGCAACTATAGATCACTGTTTTAGTGAAGTGAGCAACACTTGCTTCCGCAAAAAAAAAAAAAAAAAAAAAAAAAAATATATATATATATATATATATATATATATAATATATATATATATCTTCTCTATTTACCTTTACCTCAACTCAGAAGAGCTCCTGACCAGCCAGCTTTGTCCCTGGCCTCTTTCTCCTCAATCTCAGGAAGCCAGAAGCCAGAGCCCACTCCCTCTGCTTTGGTGTGTGGTCTGAGTTTCAATTCTGTCTGGCAGACAGTATGGAGGACCCCAGGTCAGCAGGGTCATCAGAATGCTAAGAGGAAATCTGATTGATGAGCAAGTGTCAGCAGGAAAGAATGGGAGCCTTAATTAATGACTTCTGCCCTGTTTCAAAGAAAGTTTCTCTTACACACCCAGTTCTCTCTTTTCTCTGGAAAAAAAAAAAATTGGGGTGGGTGAGGAACTGAGGAAGAAAAGGAGGAAAAAACACCCCTATAATCCAAAGTTTTCTAAACGACATAAAGGAGACTTCAAAGACAGACATGGTCAGTTTTTTATGTGCAAGACTGGTTCAGTGATTCTCTCCTCTCTTTGTTTCCATGGACAGCTAGGCTCCATTCCAAAGCTAAAAAATAAAAGGCCACATTGTTCTGAGGGGAGCTAGCTTTTACAAGAAATTTCCTTCTACCACTGGGGCAAATTAACTGCCTCAGCCCTGGGTGCTCCAGGAGCATTTCTTCCAGACCCAGCTCAGCAGGCCAGCTCTCCATTCCTGCCCTGCTCACTCTCACCAGAGAAGAAGCATAATCCACCTACTCCACTTAACAGACTTTGAAAACTCACTGGCCTGGTGAAAGATCAGAAGTCAGAGTGATAAGTGAGGCCTGATCAGGTTTCATGTGCAACAGAGGCAACATTAGGTTATAGAAAGATTCCTAGAACAGGTAGTGTCTAAACTGAGGCTTATGGTCAAGAATTTTAGTTTATAACTCAACATTGAACATCTGTCACATGCCTGGTCATGGAGCTGGATGATGCCACAGAATGTAAAGAGGAAAGGTTCGAATCACAAGTCACTTATGACTCAGCAAGTCACTTAAACTCTTTGCCCTTAGAATCTCATCTCTAAGATGACTTTCGTAATACCTATTTCCAGGAGTTGCTGAGGGAGGATTGAAATGAAACAATATAGGTAAAATTCTTATACATGCTATGCTTGGCACATAGCAGTTAATTAATAAATGATAGTTTTGAAAGAGGAAGGGCAGTATGTCCCTGTCTGGAGACCCCTCAGTCTAGTGACAACAACAAACATTAAAAACAAGTAGTCATATTGTGTCTTAGTCAGTTCTGGCTGCTGTAACAAATTACCATAGACTGGTGGCTTGTAAACAACAGAAGTTTATTTCTCACAGCTTTGTAGACTGGAAGTCCAAAATCAGGGTGTCAGCACAGTCAGATTCTGGTGAGAGCCCTCTTCTGGGTTGTAGACCGCCACCTTCTTGCTGTGTTCCCGTTCATGAGGGCTTCACTCTCATGACCTAATTACCTCTCAAAGGCCCCACCTTCCTAATAAAATCACATTGGGAGTTAGGATTTCATGAATTTGGGGGTGGGGGAACACAAACATTCAGTCCATTGTGCTTTGTAATGTTACAAAGGCTATAAAAGGTGTGCACAAAATAGACGTATGAACTAGAATGTACACAGAATAGTAACTCTCAAAGGAAAGTTTCAGCACAGATTTAACAAAAAGCCAAATTAGATTTGAGTGTTGAAAACCAAGTAACAATTCACCAAGAAAAGGAAGCTGGGAGCACCATCTGAGGAGGGGGACCAGCGAAACAACATCAAGCAGCTGTTAGGGACTGCGTGAGTGGAGATTCCATAACAGATGGGATATTGGGATGACAGAAGCCAGTGAACTTGTCAATAGATTGGACGTGGGTTGACGGTGGTGAAAGAAGTCAAATATGGCTGAGGGTGGTGGGCTTGGTGGCAGGAAGATGATGATGCTCCAAATTAATCTCACAAGAAACAAGGAAGAGTTGCTCATTCAGGGTAAAGAGTAAAGAGTAGATTGAGTAGATCCACAAATCCCAAACAATGGGATAATTTATATGCTTTTATACTTCTGGAAGTGATGACCAGGAGGGAGGACACTTGGCTAACTTTTGCCCAATGTCCCACTTCTGCAACTCCATCACCTGTATGAATTACTGTTGAAACCCTCATCAGATATTCCTCTGGCAACCCTGTCAACCAGGTGATCACATTTGCTACTGATTTAGAGATGAGAAAGCTGGAACAGTGAGTAGCCTTCAACTGGAGAAATCTATAGGTCTGGTTAATGAATTGACTTAAGTGACTTAACTAATTGTGTTTGAGTAAAAATCCAGGGAGTCAGTTTGCTGAATTTTGTAAAAACACCAGAAATTAGAAAGTCAAATGAAAAATCAGGTCTATATAAAGTTAATTTACAAAAACTACTTTTTTACAGATAGTTTTTTTTGAACCACTTTCACTTTTTTTTTTTTTTTGGCTAGAAAATACATGCACATGGGAAAGAAATTCTAAAGGTACAAAAGATTACAATAGAAAGGAAGTCTACCCGTCCCCCAGTCACTCCTATTTATCCCTTCCAGAGGTAACTACCAATTTCTGTGTATCTTTAAAAAGAATATATTACTTGGTAAAATATATTCTACATCAATAAAAGCTTGTTTGCATACTTCCTTTTATTCACACAAATGTTATTATACTATCCTCATAGTTCTGTCCCTATATTTTTCCACCTAGCAATTTATGTCAGACATTGTTCCATATCATTATAGATAAAACTGTTCTTCTTTTTTCATCATTTTAGCACTACCAAAAAGAGCATGTATTAAATATTCTGGTATATATTTATATAAATATCCTGGTACTTTACAGTTTGTAAAATAAAGGCCAAGAATTGGATTGTTCCTTATTTACAAATTGTATATCCTGCTTGTTGAGGTTTGTCTTAGTGAGTTACAGATATTTTTTATACACTTGTTATGTGTCAGGCACTGTTCTAAGCATGTTACATAAATAAACTCCTTGGTCCTCACAATAACACCATAAGGTAAGTTCTATTTGGCATCCTGATTTTCTTTTCTTTCCTTTTTTTTTTAAAGATTTTATTTATTTACTCATGAGAAACACAGAGAGAGGCAGAGACACAGGCAGAGGGAGAAGCAGGCTCCATGCAGGGAGTCCGACACAGGACTCGATCCTGGGACTCCAGGATCACGTCCTGGGTCAAAAGCTGGCGCTAAACCGCTGAGCCACCAGGGATCCCCACATCCTGATTTTCTTAAATGAGGAATGGAAGCTCTGAGAGGCTTAATAGTTTGCACAATGTCACACAACTGCAGTGGCAGAGTTTGTATTTGAACTCAAGCTTTCTGACTCCAGATCCCAGGTGAGCTATGACATATATATATATATGTGTGTATATATATATGTATATATATATACATACATACATACATACATACATATGACAGCTATGTAGCATTGTACCCCTCTTTTCCTCTTATGTCCTCAATGGACTGCATAGCATTGGATAAAGGAGGGCACAATGAATACCTGATCCAGTAGGGAGACCAAAAAAGGAAGAATAAGGCTACTCGGAACAACAACAACAAAAAGGTGTTGACCCTCTGTGCTGTGTCAGAAAGGGATAGAAAATGGGAAAGTGTTTTAGAGGAGATCTGCTTGTGGCTATCTCACAGCTATTGAGTCTTCAGGCCTAGGGTAATCTGCGTAAGTCTTAGAGCCCCTTGAAGAACACTAATAAGAGGAGCTTCATTCATCCAGATATTGCAACGGGTCTGGAGGCAATTGGAACTGCTGTCTTTTAGAGAATGTGCTCCCGTAGGCTGCTCTGGCTCTGGGCTTCCCCCTCCCCACTCTCCCCAAACCACTATCACCAACGCATTTCATAAGAAAAGGAATTGTGAGCTTTTATTTCCATAGGACACAGAATTTGAAGAAATCACTTGAATGTCAACCAAAAACAACCTTTCTACTTGCCCATCAAGATTGGGAAACCAAGGCCCCAGATAGGAAGTGACTCATACAGCTCTTTCCATAGGAACCAGACCTCAAACGTTTTACACTGGTTCCCACCTCAGGATTTTTTATACTGTTGGGGAAATATAATTAAAAACAAACTCTCTTCCCAACCTAGAAAACTCCACAAAGGCTGAAGAGAAAGAAAAAAGTTTTATTACTGAATAAGTATTAAACCAGAATATGATGCATATCACAGGCAATCAATCTACAAAGAGATTACAAAGACAGAAAGAAATCTAACCCTTTTATATAGTTTCTATGAGCTGAATTTTCTTTCTTAAAATCTTGTATGTTGAAGTCATAACCCCAGCACCTCAAAATATGACTGTATTGGGAGATAAGGCCTTTAAAGAGGAAGTTAAGGGATACCTGTGGCTCAGTCAGTAAGGTAAGGTAGGGAATGCGACTCTCAGTCTCAGGGTCATGAGTTCAAGCCCCATGTTGCGTATAGGAGCCTACTTAAAAAATAATAATAATAATAAAATAAAAAATAAAGAAGTAGTTAAAGGGAACACCAATCTGATTGGTATCCTTCTAAGAGGAGGAAATTTGTATATATACACAGCCACTAGGGATCTGCACATATGGAAAAGTCACGTAAGGACAAGGTGAGAAGTCAGCCATCTGCAAGCCAAGGCGATGCCTTAGAATAAACCAAACCTGCTGACACATTCAGCGTCCAGAAATGTGAGAAAATTAATTTCTGTTCTTTAAGCCACCCAGTCTATAGTATTTTGTTATGGCATTCCTAGCAAACCAAGAGCCAAGCAGAGATAATCAATTTCATACATGTTCTCAAAATCAACAATAATAACTAGTCCTTAGGTAAGAGCACTTGACAGCACCATTTGTCACACACACAATTCATCCTAGATTCACTTGGCAATTGAGGTGGCCATCTATGTTAACTAATTGGCTTTAAAAAAAAAAGGTAAAATATAATTTTCATATCTTTATAGAAGGAGGTAGTTTTATAATTAGAAGCTAGGCACCCACTGAAGTTAGGCTCCTACCTTCCCATACAATTGGAAAGTAGGGGTGCTATCTTATCTCCCTTGAAGATTATGTTTCAAAGGGATGGCTCACAAGATCAATGGTAGTGTCGTTGCACAACAACGTGAACCATACTTAATGTCACTGAAATATTGTTTAATATAGCCAACATAGGGGTGCCTGGGTGGCTCGGTCTGTTAAGCAGCTGTCTTTGGCTCAGGTCATGATCCCAGGGTCCTGGGATTGAGCCCCACATCAGGTTCCCTACTTAGCAGGGAGTCTGCTTCTCCTTCTCCCTCTGTCATTCCCCTCCCATTGCTTGTGTTTTCTGGCTCTATCTGCCAAATAAATAAATAAAATCTTTTAAAAAATAAAATGCTCAATATGATCAATTTTATGTTATATATATTTTACCTAATTTTTTAAAAAGAGAGAAATGGTTCCCAAGTCCTTGAGAAAGACATTCTCGGGTTATAAAACTAGCAGGATGGTTTTAAAAAGATTTATATACATCTGAAATGGTCTGAGAAAGCTGAGAAAGAATTTATGTTTTCTTTTTTTTTTTGAATTTATGTTTTCTAAAGAAAATGCCCTAAGAAAAAAGAAGTCTTTTCTCTTACTCTCAACAAAGAGAATTAAGTCTCCTATTTTTCATTTGTATTTGTCCTTAAAATCTAAATCTTATTCCCTAATTTCTCACACTTAGAAAACTGAGGCCCAGAATGATGAAAGAGTTTGCCCAAGGTTACAGTCACATAGTTGGTGAATGGCAAAGCATGGCCTTGAAATCAGGTGTCCTGACAGCCAGGCTAGTGCTCACTTTTGAGATCCCTCCAGAGATAATAAAGCACCTACACCTGTATCTGGAGAAGCAGCATCTTATCTTGCAGCTCACTGTGCATTTTAGGTAGGCAATGTCCTTTGGCAGTATCTGTGTGGCTAGAGTCAACATGATGTCTCATCTCAGTTTGGACCAAATGCAAACTACTAAGAAGCCTCTCTAGGGTCCTCACTCCCTGCTGCAAGTGAAAGGAGAATGAGACTGTGAACAGTACCTCTCTGTCACAATGCTTAGGATGGTTCTTTTGCTTCCTTCTCTAATCTGTCTTGATTTGGACAGGTGGTATAATTTCTATACACTCCATCTGCTTCTAAACCAAGAAAAGCCCTGTGAAGGCAGTACAGAAGAAACGCAGCTTGAAGGGGTTAGAGGGGGAAATCCTGGTGCTTGGCCCGATGTGGTGCCATCTCCAAGAGCCTGGATGATACTGTTCCACCCATTAAGAGCAACTATATTTCAACAGCACTTAACAGTTTCCAAAGTATGGTAAAACCATTATTATTGTTACAACTCTCTGAGTAAAAAAGAAGTCTTTTATACACACCCACCACCTTCCTCTTCCCCTAATACACACACACACACACACACACACACACACACACACACTTCACCTTCCAGTCAAAATACATACATACATCTTTCCTCTCACATTACACCCAGTTTTGTTTTGTTTTGTTTTTTTAAACCTTCAAGACATTCAGGAGGTTGACCAAGATAGCAACAGACGGGCTTTTGAACTCCCCTCCTCCTATGGACACACTGAATATACAGCTACAGTCAGAGTAATTTCCTCTGAAAGAAATACAGAAACTAGCTAAGCAACTCTTACACATCAGGCAAATGAAAAAATGCCCACATTGAAAGGCTGAGACACACACTCTCATTTTAGACTCTACCCCCAGAGCAGTGCCATGCATTTGGGAGGGAAATCCCAAGTCCTGGCTTCTCCCTGAAGTGCATAGAGTTTAGTTCTCATTTTTAGTGCTCTAACTTTTAAGACTCCTGAGTGATGGGACCCCAAAACACTTAGCCCTGAAAGCCAACAGGGATGGCATTCCACAAGTCCCAGAGAACTATAGTAAACAAAGAAGTAGTTCTTAATGGGTGTACAATTACTCACTACAGCTATATCCTCAGGGATCAGTGTAGAAGGAACAAGCAAAAATGCCCATTTTTCAGTCTTTCCCTGAAAGGAGTCCATCCATATACTTTTGAAAGCTGTCACCTAAGGGTCAGCCTTCTAGTTTACCACAGTGGACACCTTCCCCACTTTCTCCCTCTAGCCTGCTCCAAGTTACAAGTACCAACCTGGAAGAGGGTGGGGTATATACATGTCTGTGCCCAGTTTTTGCAGTCACCACTCAACATATGGGTTCCCATATCATCTGCCTTTGATAGCCAACAGGGCTTGAATTCACAAGTCTCACAGGACTGTAGCAAACAAAGTCACAGTTCTCAATGAGTGCAAGAGTACACCTCTGTGGCTATACACTTGGGCCAAGCACACAGGAAGTGAGCAAAATCCCAGAAGGGGTTACATACTTGCCTAGAAGCTGCCTGAGGGTCCAGCTTCTAATTAGCTTTCATTTGGGTGCTGAATTTGATCTTCCCCTTTGGGACACTGCCAGGTCTTGGCACACCAACAACTAGGTAGGTAGCCCTTCAGAATTGAAGGAGAATAGAGTTTTCCAGAAAAGCAAAAGCTAAAGGAGTTCATCACCACAAGACCTGAAACTGTAAACTACTAGAAGAAAATACAAGGAAAAGTTTCTTGAGACTGGCCTAGGGAATGATTTTTTGGATATGGCACCAAAAGTACAAGCAATAAAATCAATAGGATATCAAACAAAAAAAAAGCTTTGCACAGCAAGAAATAATCAACAAAATGAAACAGCAACCTGGGAGAAAATAGAATGGGAGAAAATAGGTACAAGCCATACATCTGATAAGGGATTATTATCTAAAATATATAAGACACTTACAAATCAGTAGCAAAAAAACCCAATCTGATTAACAATCAACCAAACCAAACAAAACCAATCATACAAACCCCGAATATACATCTCTCCAAGGGAAAAATATTTAAACATCATGGATTTAAGAGTTCAATTAAAACACAAGCCATACAGACATAATACTTGACAGCTTTTCTTAATAAGAATTCCCTGATGAAATTAAATCTTACAAAAAATATTTTGAATTACCTTTTTAAAAAAAATTCTTCTAAAGATGGTATATGGCTAGGACCATTTCTAGATGCAATGGAGAGACGTTAATTCATTACACACAATGGATACTTTAAGCAGTGGGGCATAGTTCCTTCATGAAATACATGAAAAAGATTTAATACCCTAAGGAAGAGGGAAGGGTCAAGAAGAAAGCCTGAGTTTTGGCTTGGGACCTGAGAAGGTGGGAGTTCTATTTACTGAAATAAGAAGTAATACCAACCTTCAGCCTCTGATTGTGGCTCATTCTGCTCCATCTAGAATGGCAATTCTGGTCCTTTTTGTCTAATTTGCCCAGATGTCTCAAAGGCAGTATCACTCCTCACGTCCCAAAACCAAGTTCTTAACTTTGCCTACATTCTGTCTCTATCCTCAGTTTATTGGACTATTGGAGTTGACACAAAGTCAGTGTCTTGTAATTGTCAATTCAAGGGCAGGGTCTATGCAGATGTATCTCTGCAATCTCACACAGTGTCTGCCACAGAACAGAACTGTATACATATTGAGCGAATAATTAGGAATGCATTTATAATGACTAAACCATTTGGGACTTTTGAAGCAAGAAAGTGACTTAAGATTTGTGTTTAAAAGGATTACCCTGGCCATAGTGTGTAGAATCTCCTAAGGCAGATTTTCTCAACCTTGGCACTTACTGCTATTTGAACTGGTTAATCCTTTGTTGTGGGAAGCTGTCTGGCGCATTGTAGGATGTTTAACAACATCTCTAGCCTCTAGCTACTAAGTACCAGTAGAATTCAGTTATGAAAGCCAAAAATGTCTCTCCAGAAATTGGCAATGCTCTCTGGGAAGCAAAACTGTCCCTTGATGAGAATCACTGTCCTAACTAGATCATTCAGGTGGCCATTCACCAGATAATGTTATAGGAGGAAGAAGGAAGTACACTCACATTGGTTGAAAATGTCTGCAAAGTGCTGGGCACTACATATGTTAGCATATTTTAAAGAGGAGTATGGTATAAGAGAGCCCTACCCCCACGCCACCTCCCCCCTGAAATCCCTTCAGGATTACCTGAGGTCAAACTCCCAAATGATTAAGCCCTAGGACAGACACCATCATTTTCCCTGACCCCATCTAAGCACAGCGAAGTCTAATTCCCACGCCATGTCAAAGAGGAGTATTTGACATTACTTCATGGATATTAATTTAAGTTACTCAGGGGAGGCCTCAAAAATCACTTTTTGGTCAACTCCAAGGGGAAACAGAGTAGAATTTTCTTTGGCACAAGCTGGTCAAATGTGAGGACTTGGTTGTCTTCTTCCTTTGCCCAAGCCCTCATCCATCCTTGGGGAGCTTCTCCCTGGGGACCAGGCAACAACTGCACCAAGCGCTAAATGCTGGAGCTGGCCAGCATTTCTGGGGAGGTCCAGCTCAGAGGGCCCTGACAGGTGACTCTGCGTTCACTCAGCAGCCTGGGTGCTCAGTTTGCTCCTCTCTGCTATCACCAACACCTGCTGTTTGCTGCTGGTATTAATAACTTGAGCAGCAGGAGTTTTTGCACCAGAATTGGGGCTGTCTGGATAATTATCTAGTGGCCTAGGACCAGTCGGTAAATTACTCTGTGACCTGGGAATTCAGCAGGTTACCACCATCATTCAGGCCTGCTTACTTTATTGCTCTCCCCTCCTGCTGCCCTGGCATTTATTTGTCTAGTTTACATTCAGGCATTGATTTCATGCCTTTTGTTTTCCATCTTAGAGGTAAGAAGTAGCCCCTTTGGGAAGACTAGTTCTCAGGTCAGTGTAGTGACACGGGGAGGGGGAATATTGGAGGTTTTGTTTTGTGCAATCTTTTAGTATGCCCCAGCACATCAGCACCTGCTTTCTGTGGCACTCCCACAGAGTATTTTAAATGTATTTCAATCTTTTTTTGTCAGACTTGTTACACATTCCAGTAAACTACCTGTTTATGTAATCTTGATTATTGGGGAAAGGAAAATCAGAGAAAAAGAACCTCGTATCACTCCCACCTCACATACTAGACTTCAGCAATAGCAAATGGGAATAACACATTGAAGCTAATGTTCCCCAATGCAACAGTCTCTCTCCTCGAAGCACTTGTTCCCTTTATCTAGAGAATTCTTTGCCCTCCCCTTCACCACACTCTTCCTCATCTTTCAGGTCTTATCTTAAATGAGACTTCTTCCACCCACAAAGCTTTTCCTCATCCTTTTGTAACACCTGTCCAGTAACTTGTGCCCCTTTGGGACTACCATTACCATCCTATACCTTATTATATGACTAACTCCAGTTGGTTGCAATGACCTGTTTTCTTGTCTATCCTGTCTTTCAGATTATGAGCCCAGTAAGAACAAGAACCAGATCACATCTCTACCATGCCCCCATTTAAAGTAGCCAAAGAAAATTAATAAATAGACATAGGAAGGTATCTATCTTCCAAGCAAATCTGATTCCCAGCTTCAGTTCGGCCAAGATACTCACATATCCAACACCATTCTGCAAAGATGGTGTTGCTTCCCAGTGGGGAAACTATAGCATCAGCTAAGGACTTTATACATTCCCTGGAATTATCTACTACACATCTCTCCCTCTTTTCAATTTACCAACCTCTATAAATGCACCAGAAGATAGTCCTGTAGCTCTCATTAAATGTTTACTTTCACTTCATGTTTATGATTTCTAAATGATTTCTAGAAACCACAGATATTCCTGGATCAGCTGATTAAACTGCTTTATAACCTTGATGAAGACCTTCGTATACATTTAGCCTTGATTTTTTCTTGTACAGAATGAGTTCATGATTTCTTATATGCTCTCTATTCTGAAAATATTCTTATTCTAAAATTTGAAGCATATTTTGTACTTCTGTACCATAAATCTGGCAATAGTTCCCACTTTGCTACAAAACCCTTCTGACAAACAGAATATAAATCAAGAAATTAACTAAAATAAATAATTTACCTACTTTTTTCATGAAGATACAGACAGATCATAATTTGGTTGCTATGTACTTCCTCCAACCTGCTCCACTCCACTACTAACCACAAACTGCTTCTAGTTCCTCTCTGCAAAAAAGCTTTTAGCCAATGTACTGTTACTATGCTATTCCACTTGCTTGGAATGCCCTTTCTCCTCTACATAACTGGAAAACTTCTAAATATGTTTTGAAACCCAGCTATGGTAAACTCCTCTGGGATTTGATTTGAAGAGTAGCCCAGCACATCGAGTACAACTTTAGACTATAAAGTCAGACAGATCTGGGACTCTAATTGGGCTCACCACTTATCCCTGTGGAAAAGTGACTTAGCTGATCTGACCAAGCCTCAGCTTCCTCATCTGTGAAATGGGCATAACAGTTCCTACCTCAAAGTGCTATTCAGATTGAATTAAGTAATTTGAGCATTTGGCTAAGCTTAGCTTTGGCTAAGCTCCTGGCTAATAAAAAACACTGTATAAGAGTTAGCTATTATTATTGACCCCAGGTTAGAATCAATCAATTCTCATGCACATTTATCAAGCTGAATTTTATATGCCTGCCTCCCCTACAAGACTGTGCCTTCCTTAAAGGTTAGAGACTTATTCATATATGTATCCTCAGAATCAGGCATAATGCCCAGCATATAATAAGCAGCCAACAAATGTTTTGTTGAGTTAAAATGAATTACACATTTAAAAGAGAATTCTTAAAAGAACAATGAAAAATACTTTAAATAAAGCAAAATAAATATAAAAGTGTACACTATTATTTGACAATGTTCTAGATTGGCTGTGACCCTTTGATATTTATGTTCACATTTTCAGTATGGTTCTCACAGTGACTCTTAAGTGGCAGGCATTATTATCTCAAGTTCACAAATTAGAGAAACAGACTCAGAGGGATCTAATTTTGGCCCAAAGTCAACAGAGGGACTTGCAGAATCCAAACCTGTATCAGTTTTCTCCCCTCTTATGCTTCCCTTCCCTATCCCCATCTCTGCCCCAATCCTATCTTCCCCCCGACCCCCTCCTGTGTCCCAAAAAAGGAGTAGCTAAGCCACTCTTTAACACAGGTCTAAGAGTTTAAACTTCCCCAAGCCATCCCTCATCCAGCACTCAACAAAAGCAAATGCTGAGACCTGGGCCCTTCTCAGAGATGCCGCTTCCCGCTGGTGACCACAGCCTCGGCTTTTCCGCACGCTGCGGAGAAAGCAGGCATGTGCTGTACAGTTTTGCCCTCCGCATTCAGAGGAAACACTTGCTTTCTGCCAGTCCTTTGGGTTCCTCTAGACTTTTCCTGTGCTTTTGTGCAGCTGAGAAGGTGAAGCGTAAGGGTATCAAAAGTGGCAAACAGTCCCTACCTCTGGAGACAGGCATTTACTAGAAGAAAGAACGGGCCAATGGCTTCCCAGAGCATTGTTCAGCCACATTAGAGAAAGGATTAAGCAGATACATTCAGCTATTCTAACAGATTTTCTTTAAGCCTTGAATACGCCTCTCACACTCACTCAGATAATCACATTAGTTTTGTCATTAAAAGCTCCCTTTTATAGAAAATACCTAAACCGCTTAAACCACCCAGAGAGGTTGCATACATTATCAAACACCAAGACAAACAAAAGGGATTTTCTATTGCACATCTCAGTTTTCCTTATTCCTCAAAAAATTTGGGAAATAGAGGAAGAGATGATTTTTCAAATAGACAGGACAGCAATTCTCACTCCTCCCTTCCCTTGGCAGTGGAACTGGGAAGACCAGAAAACTTCAGCATTGAGGCCAGCAGAAAACAAAAGTTAAGACAGAGATGAAGACAGCAGGACAAGGAGGGGGTAGAAAAAAGTGTGCTTGCCTCTCTGCACAGGAAATTGCATTTGAAAAGAAAAACACAAGATCTGGGATCAGACAACTGTTGCTTCCCAGATCTGTGGCCCTGGTTGAAGGTAGAAGAAAGTCACATAATTTCTCTTGGCTTCATGATCCTCCTTTATAAGATGGAGGTAATACCTGCCTTGCCTCCCAGAGGCCCAGGGATGTTGAGAGGCTCAACTGAGAAAAGGCAGGTGGCAGAGTTCTGAGATCTATAAAGTAAGACACCAGCATTACAGGGGAGGTTTCCCTTGGTTTTCTTTTTATGAACTCCATGAAGACAGAAACTATGTATTTTTCCCCCACAGTAACATGATTGGTGCCTAAGATTGGTACATAATGTGTACAAAGTTCCCTCCACCCTACAAACTCTCATCCCTCAAGTCTCAGTCCAAATTACTTTTCCTTTAAAGCCTTCCTCAAACCTGCAGGGTTAATTCATCACATCTGCTTTCAAGCTCCCACAGCATCCTGAATGCAACACAAATTCTTAGCCTCATCATCTGACATTGTGACCACCTCTCCCCATTAACACCTAGCCTCTTGACAACATCTGAGCTTTGCCTTTGAATTCTGTGTACCTAACACTATACTGCATAGAGTTGCCAGTCAATAAATGTTTCAATGAATAGATGAACAAACTATCCAAATAAATAAATTATTTGGCCCAGGAAAGGTAAATTCAAGGAGTAACTTAGTAAGAATCAGTCTCTAAAATAAAGATTATTAAATTTTAGAGAGGAATGTGTCTGTACTAGACATTGTGCTATTGTTTAGTGTAAGACTAATGGGTGAACTGAATTAACAATGTTTTGAAGAAAGGGCCTTCAATTATGATAGAAAAGATTTAGGTTAGACAGAGTTTCTCAACATCAACATTATTGCCATTTTGAGCCAGATAACTTCTGTGGGAGGCTGTCCTCTGCATTGTAGGATGTCTACTCAGTAGATACTAGCTTGCCTCAAGTTGTGACAACCAATAACACCCCCAGACATTGCCAAATGTCCCCTGGGAGGCAAAACTAACACCAGTTGAAAACCACTTGCTTAGAACTAAAGACAATTCCTACAGGTGAGGGTTTTGTAGCATCAGAAAAAGAGACAAAAGGATGGTGGAACTCTGACCATAAGTTCCTTAAAGATAAAGCAGATTCTGGTTTATTTTACTGATTTATATTGTACCTTCTATTCTGAAGGTAGGAAGGCTGACCAAATGAACTGACATCATGGTAACATATAAAATGTCTTCTGTCAACTGCAAGGGATAGTTCTTCTTTTCCTTAAGATTTATTTATTTAAAAAAAAATAAGATTGATTTATTATGGGACACTTGGGTGGCTCAGCGGTTGAGCGTCTGCCTTTGGCTCAGGTCATGAGCCCAGGATCCTGGGATCGGGTTCCTGCATCAGGCTCCCTGCAGGAAGCCTGCTTCTCCCTCTGCCTGTGTCTCTGCCTTTCTTTCTGTGTCTCTCATGAATAAATAATTAAATCTTTAAAAAAAGATTTATTATTAGAGAGAGAGAGCATGTGTGTATGTGCGGGGCAAGGACAGAGGATGAAAATCTCAAGGAGACTCCCTACTGAGCCTGGAGCTAGACACGGGGCTCAATCTCACAACCTTGAGATCATGACCTGAGCCGAAATCAAGAGTTAAGGCACTTAACAAACTGAGCCACCCAGGTGCCCTGTGTCCAGGGGTCTTTCTGAAACAGGAATAATCTAATAGCCTTTGTGGATGAGAGAAGGAACCCTTTTATTCATCAAATCATCTAGCTACTTCAATGTATTGCATTTATTCAAGGGCACTTATTGTACACCTCAGTGTCATGGCACTTTATATATCACCTGAGCAAAAAATTTCATTCAGAGTTTAATTATCTTGGAGTTACTGACTTGATGGTTTTCAGGAAATCTTTGACTATCTCTAGATTTTAGGCCCTACAAAAATAAAGAAAAACAGTTAAAATCATCTCCCAAACATATAGAGGGAGAGGCACCTGATTCCTTCTCTCAGCTCTGCCTCCACATGGCTGGTGAGCTATCATTGGTCCCATAGTAAGTTAACAGTATATTCAGGTATCTGGGCTTGTTTTTTCAAACTACTTCATTTGTGTTATAAAACATCATTCCTTCTCCCGCTTCAACTGTCTACTAAGGCATTAGAAACTGGCCAAAATTTTGGCTGTGTCCCTCCAAACATTATAAAATCTACTTCTAGATTAACCCAGATCAGCAAAAAAATATGTACATACCAGTAGTGTATTTCATTAGCTCATTATAGAATGATTGTTATACTATGGTGTTAAGATTTTCTTTATACTAAAGGATGAATACAATGAAACTTGGTAATATATATATAAAGAAGATGAAAAACTCATCACATTTTTTCCCTTCCATGAAGAAATTCCTTCCTAGGCTTCTCAAGGTTATTAATATGGTTTATCTTAGGCATGGTGTGAACTCTTTATCTTCTTTGCAGACGGCTGCTAGAAAACTTGGCCAAATTTTCTTGGCACATCTTCAAAAAATATTTAGAATTCCATGGCAGTATTTGTCAATGTATTTGGCAAAGCACTAGTTCCTCAAATGTTGTTGAAAAGGGGGTTCTGGGAAATGTTATCATTCTTCACAATGCACATGGCATATCAAAATTTGAGAGATTCTGTGGTAAAGATAACCTGCTTAAATTTATCTCAACCACGTTCAAATATTTTCATCATGTATACCTTTTTGATGAAATATCCACTAACATCTGGTCTTATTAGCATTCTATGGAGTCTATTTGATAAATGCTCCTTTATAATTTGCATTCCTAGATCCATTTTACATCTCTATCCCTTTTAAATCTCTTTTGTCCCACTTGTGCTGTTTAATGTATATCTTTAAAACACCTTTAGAACCAGATGTGACAAAAATTTTTAAATAATAAATAAACATGTTAGCTATATGTAAGTTTATCGTAAGGACTGGCTCCTGGGTCATAGGGAAGCCACATAGACATCCCTTTCTTCCTTGCCCGCTCGCTAGCAGCTGCTAAGATCTTCACACCCGGATTCCTCAGTTTTTTGCCTGGTGACACTGACATGAAGTAGTTGGGGGAGATAGTCCATGCCAGGACCCCCTGGAGTGGCCTTCTCCTTGGGTGTGGGCAGGCCCTAATTCACTGTCACTTTGGAGTTGAGGTATCTTTCTTTCTTTAGTTCCTGTATTCTAAACAATAGTACAAATAAACATTTTTACACAGAAAACAAACAAACAAACAAAAACCTTGGGCAAGTAACTTCCACACTCCAGGCCTGAGCTTCTTATTAAAGGTGTCAGCCATGTTAAACATACATGCAGACCCAAGACTGAGTTTGCACTCTGCTACTGGAAGCTTCCAAACTCCTACCTCCATTATTAGATAACAAAATCTATTGGAACCAGCCCCTTCTTTGCATTTGAAAAATGGCTTCAGAGAAATCCATGCACTTGCATGTCTTTCTAGTGGTCTAGTTCCCAGCCAACCTCAAGACAGGGTTACATTCAGCCTCCTTGACAAAGAGTGCCCAGCTGACAGAGTGGGACAGGAAGCCAGAAGCACACTCCGTTGAAGAGAGGGTAAATTAGGAAGTTCAAGTTCTAGAGTATTGAGTACTAAGACATTCCCTTTCCAAAATCTAGGGAGGCCTAGGGCAGGAGGTCACATGAGCACATCAGAGCTATAAAAAGGTGCTTGGCTATGGAGACAGATAGATAGAAAGCTTGGTCTTTCCACCCTGAAATGTATCTACTCATATAAATTTACAGAGGGCCTACTGAGACCTGGCTGCCAGACCCCATCCTAGATGCTGATTACTAGAAAGAGTAAGACATAGCTCCTGCTCTCAGAGAACTTGGTCTTCCTAAAAAGACAGTGAGAACATTAAGCAAAATGACACAATTTGGGATATGTGTACTAAGTTAGAGGTAGTCGGGGACCATTTAAGGTACTAGAGATACAGAGATGAATAAAACAGACAATCCTTAACCTTGGTGGAGTTTACAATGTAGCTAACATATTAAGTATGAACCTTGTTCTTTGAAAGCATAAATTAGGAAACCATTGATTGCCTTTAGGAAAACTGAGGAAGACTTTACAGTGGAAGTAATCAAGCTGACCTGGGCTTTGAAAGATGCACACAAGCTTGTCATTGAAAACATATTGGAGGGTAATGCTAGGAAATGAATTTCAGAGGAAATTTAGAGTGACTGAATGGTGGGGCATAAGGAAAGTAATAGGTGGCAAGTAAGAATGGGAAATGAGTGCAGAGAGGTAGATCTCAATTTAAGCCATGGTTATACCACAGCACAAGTGGTAGGTTGGCTAAGTGGAGCTATATGTACTACAGCTTTAGGAGGATTAAGATGTTTAGGGCTTAATGTATGGTAGGTACAATATAGTTAATGGCTTCTGAAGTTTCCTAAACATTAGTTCCTTGAATTAACATCCTTTGGTTACCATCTATTCACCATGCTTTTCCAGCCCAGACTGGATTCCAGATCTTTACATCCAACAGCCCTACTTGACAGCTAGCTCTACGTAGTTATATCAAATTTTTAACACTCAGCCTGACAAAACTGAACTGAACCCAGAGTCTTCCTACCAAACCTGGTCACCTTCTACCCTCTGATGCTCCCTGCCAGTGTATAGCACATCTATCCAAGTGAATAAACCAGAAATCATCCTTGACACCTGCCCAACTTGTATCTCATAGAACACCACATCACCAAATTCCAGTAACATTTTTTACTAAATCTCTCTCAAATTCATCTACTTCTCATTGTCACTTCTACCAGCCTAGTCAAAGCCACCTTCTTCTCTAACTTGGAAAAATGGAAAAACGATGTGGTCTCTACATCACATGCTTGCTCCCTACAATGCATATTCTACTCTATAGCCAGCATGACCTTTTTAAATGAAATCTGTTCATGTCACTCCCGACCTAGGACTATCCTTGATTTCTCGTTCCCTATAATGACTCCTAATCATGGTCTACTTGAATGAACTTTATCCCTGCTCAAGTATGCAGATTCATCTTATGTCACTACCCCTGTGGTCTGCTATCCTACTGCAGTCGCCTGAACTTCTCCCTTTCCATCCTAAATAGTGGATCTTTGAAGCCATGGTTTTATGACCTCATTTCTCCTAAACACCTGAGAGTTATGAGCTTGTGAGGTAGTACACTTACAGGGGCCTGATACACCATGCTGGGAAGTCATCATGGGCCTTGTGCCAGCAGAGAAGGTCTGCAGAGAAAGAATGAAGCAACAACCATGGGAAGGAGAAGCTTTAGGCAGGGATCCCACACTCAGATGGAATCCGGCAGGGTAACATGAGTGAGGTAAATTGACAGGGCATGTCCTGTCTCAAGATATTCAAATTCAGAGTTCTTTCAACTGGTGGTTCTCAAAGTATGATTGCCCAGTATCACCTAGAAACTTGTGAGAAAGGCAACTTCCCAGGATCCATCCCCATGACATATTACAAATTCTGAGGTGATGCTCAGCAATCAGTGCTTTGTTGTTTTTTTAAAAAGATTTATTTATTTATTTATTTATTCAGAGAGAGCGAAAGAGAGGCAGAGACACAGGCAGAGAGAGAAGCAGGCTCCATGCAGGGAGCCCGACGTGGGACTCGATCCCGGGTCTCCAGGATCACACCCCAGGCTGCAGGCGGCGCTAAACCGCTGTGCCACCAGGGCTGCCCAGCAATCAGTGTTTTAACAAGCCCTCCAGGTAACTCTGATGCTCATATACATTTTATACTGCTGGCCAAATTATAAAAATCTGAGGAACAAATCTCACCCACAGGATGGTGACCTCTGTTGAAAGTGAAATGAAACAGAAAGTAGCAGTCTTGACTTTTCATGACTTTCTAGACCCTGGTTTCACTCCTTCATGATTCCTAGTTTTATTCAAATCCTGGAGCTAGTCTTGCATAGTTTCAATAAATTCCCTCTTTCGTTTAAGTTAGTTTGGTAAGGTTTTGTTACTTATCCAAATAGAGATTTCACTCTGTCTAATTAAAAGACAACAGCAAAACAAAACAAAACCTGGATTCAAAGCCTGTTTCTACCAAAAATGAGAGTTGTCTCTCTGGCCCACAGTGCCAAAACCTACGAAAGATGAGTTTGGACTGGATGATATCTGAGGTGCCCTTACCTTCTAATATACTAGACTAGACATTGATTCCTCTGGGTAATCTGATCCAGCGATTCCTTAAGAAAGGTTCCTATTTTCTTAGTTCTATCCATTGACTCCAGGCAGTTAAAGTAACAAAGATCAGAATAAAAACACCCCAATTCTTTATGTCTCTCTTTCCTTGTCTTTCAAAAGCATCATCTATTAATTAGAAATGCTTTAAAATAATAAGGCTTATCTCATGTTGCAATTCTTTTTCAATTTAAAATTAAATTCTAGCATATTATAATTAGGCTAACTTAAGGTTGCTGTCTGTAATGAAACATACATTGAAAAACATGTACATTAGACCAAATTATACTTGCATAAAAATATAGCAATTTTTAGCAGTATGTTTCCTCACAAAAATGTAACTCATCCAAACAACCAATATTAAATCAAATGGCAAAGTATTTTAAAGATTTTAAACAAGTATAAGGTTTCAAGGAAAATATCATCAATAGTACTGAAAATAAATAGTAAGCATCTCCTCTATTAAGCCCATAAATCCTGCATTATGTAACTTCTTAGCTGACAGAGAATAAAAACTAGTATTGTTTTGACCCTTAAATTCTCACTCCAGCAGACTTTTTTCTGATGCTGAAACAAAAATAGTGACCAAATGCTTTGATGGACAACTCATTACAATGAGAACTGAAGGCTTCCGAAACCAGACAAAGATTTTTTTCTGTATCTCCCAGATGCCGGGAAAGTAAGGGAAATACTTCAGTTTCCCACCCAAGAATGAACTCTATATTTGTACTTAAAAAAATAAATAAATAAATAAATAAATAAATAAATAAATAAATAAGTGCTTTCAAAATGATTGAGCTCAAGTACAGTTTTTGAAAAGCAGAGAATGTTCCCAAGGCAAGGTGAAGAAAAAAAAAATTACTGAGAGAAAATAAAAAGAAACAAGGGGGAAGAAATCTTTCAACAGAGTAGAAACTGTTAGTCTCTCTCTGTGTCCCTGAAAGGTTTTGATCCAACCCTATTTGTTATCCTAGAAAAGCTCTTCTGAAGAAAGGTCTCAGTGTAAGAACTGCTTGAAAGAAGCCAACCCCTTGGAAATAGGAATGGCTCAGCCATTTATTAATGTCAAATATGCTGCCTGCATGAATTAGTCAGCTTCTCTTTTGGAAGCCAAACAGAAAAGTTCTTGCGCACCTGCTTCTTAGCACCCTGACACTTCTGACTTTAATGACAGCACTAACAACTACCAGAAAATAGAATTTAAAAAACAAAATGCTGAATATAACTACATTCTATCTTCTAAATAGTTGATTCATCAATTTTTAAAGGCTTCTCACTGATGTATCGTGACTGGTATATAAAAGCTTGCTCAGATGTAAAAGCAAAAGCAAAACAGAGCCATTCTCCTAAACTGGCAAAATGTAACCAAATTACCACAAAACTGACCTTAGGAACAAAGAGAAACAGAGCAGAAAAAGGCCAGATTACTTCTGGCAGTACCATAGTGGCAAATATCCCAGAACGGAGAAAAGCTGGCCAAGTAGAAGAGAGAAAATTAAAGGACTTTCCAAAACCAGCCAAGCCCAGTACACACAGCATTCCCAACAGCTGGAGTGAGCCTCAGAAGCAACACACAGGTATAAGGTCCAGCCTTATTCTTTATTTATAGCACAGTTCAAAGTCAAGTACAAAAGGAATGACTTCCATTTCCTGGATTGGCATTGGACGTCCTTCCTACCAGCTGCAATTACATCATTTTAATCTATTTTCTGCTTTTCTTTCTTTGGGGGGGGGATGGGGTGTAACAAATGGACCAAAGAGACTTTAATCTCAAAATGAAGAGAAAGCTCTGCTTGCAGAGAAACAAAGGAGTAACTCTCCCTCTTGTGAAAGGCAGTCGAAAACTCTGCTCCAGTTATGAGGGCCACGGATGGTGTAGAAAAACTATCACAAAGAGATTCTTCGTGGAGGTGGCATGAAGATGGCGAGGACCTGGGATGTGTGATGGCTGCTGTCACCACCATCACCCTCTCTTCTATCTCAACCTTCGCCCCACCAAATCTAATGACAAAAAAGGGAAAGTAATTACATGTAGAAAACCAAAGTGAATGGGAACATGGGTAGAATGAACATAAAAGAAACCGAAAATGATCAAAATTGCTCAGTGCTTCTTTCTCAGATTGGCATAGTAATCTTTGATCCACTGCTTCATGTGTCTAACTTCCAAGGAGCGGGCTAATAGCACAGCCGTGGGATCAAAGGCATTTCTGGCTCGGAGATCTAGATGATGGGCCCCTTCTGGGATGGTGATCGCAACCAAGGTGTCTGTGATATCCTTGGTTACTCCACCTCCTGACCAGGGGTCTAGTTCACCATTGCTAAGTGAGGGAAAGAAGAAAAAATAAGATTGTTAGTTTTTGATAACTACACCCAGATACGACAGGAGAAACCTATTACATGTATAACATCTTAAATTACAAGTTTATAACCTGGGGGATTTGATATGAGGATCTAATCTGTCATATAAAAAGCTGCTTCATGCTAGAGTTTTACAGTATTTCTGCAGCTAAGTATAAGCAACAAAATCAGAGAAGACTGAAGGTGGTACTCTATGAATCAACCAAACTGCTCTAGGACTTGGAATTTAGAAGCCTGATTTCAGTCCCAGCTTCATCACTCAAAAGTTCTATGACACACAATGCATTAACAACACATGGCAATGATACGTGGGTGTCCTTTAAAAGCTCCAGGCAATGTATATACATTTTACTCTGTAATGAGCCAACATTGATACATTATTATTACCTTTATTACTAAAGTCCATAGTAAAATCCCCTGCGTTTCACCTATTCCCTCTCCCTTTCCCCACCAACTATCTGATTCAGTTTCCTCATCGTAAAGTAGAGATAATAAGGCCGACCTCATAAGGTTGTTATAAGGGTTAAACCAGATAGTAGATGTGGATGTACTGAATAAGGACAAGTGTCAGGTACAGAGGAGTCCTTCAATTAATACTGATTTCCTTCTTTCCTAGGATGCAACTACCAGAATGATGAAAAAAACTCCCATATTTAAAAATGCTATTTATCTCAGCTTAAAAAAAAAAAAAACAACTGATTTAACCCCCTCTTTAAATAATACTTCCCTCTTTATACACTACTTTTAAAAATAGGATGGTAGACCAGAAAAAATTCCTCCAAATCTGGAATCAGAAACTTTGGGCATTACTCAAAGATCTTCATTTTATATTATCTTTAAAGGTAATTTTATTTGTCTTGGCTGGTTCACACACCACCTCTCAGACTGATGTAAACAGGATCACTCATTAAAACTGGTTATTTAGCTTAGCTGAGTAAAAGCCCAAAACTCCACTGACAGTATTCCTAACAATACTATTAACAGCTCTGTTGAGATTAACTCCCCCAAAAGTCACCCATGCAAAAATGTACAATTCAATGGTTTGTAATATGTTCTGAGCATGGTGGGCTCTTTCTTCCTTTATTTAAAGGCAGGAGATAAATTCCTATGTGAAATGTGCCCTCCCTTGTTGAAATGGTTATCTTCGTTCTTCTTGCTGGCTGTGTAGCTTGTGGACTGGTGTGTACATGAGAGCTCCCCCTTTAGGGCTTACAACCATTTTTTTTTTAAGATTTTATTTATCTATTAATGAGAGACACACAGAGAGAGGCAGAGAAATAGGCAGAGGGAGAAGCAAGCTCCCTGCGGGGAGCCTGATGTGGGACTCAATCCCAGGACCCCGGGATCATGCCCTGACCTGAGCCAAAAACAGACACTTAACCAACTGAGCCACACTGGAGCCCAAAAAAACGTTTTGGCATTGGTGGGATAGAACTCACACCTCAGAAGAGACTGGAGCCTTAATCCAGCACCTTGGACTGCTCGGCCATGCCACTGCCTAAACACCCCAAACCAAGGGTAGTTCCTCTTAGCACAAGAGGGCCCCTTTCCCCTGCCTGCCTTTCTTCTAACTATCCTCCATTAATATGAGGGTTCCAATTTCTCTAAATCCTTGCCAATACTTATCTTTTTGATTATAGCCATCCTATGTGGGTGTGAAACGGAATCTCATTTTGGTTTTGATTTGAATTTCCCAAATGACTGAAAGTACTGGGAACTTTTTCATGTGCTGAAGGGCCAGGTGTATATCTTATTTGAAAAAAATGTCTATTCAGATCCTTGAACATTTTTAAATTAGTTATCAACTAAATTCATTTGATCAACTTTGAGTTAATTTTTTTGTATAATTATGAAATAGGGATCCAACTTCTTTCTTTTGCTTGTAAAAATCCTTTTTTGCCAGCATCATTTCTTGAAAAAAAGCTATTCTTTCCCCAATAAATTGCCCTGCCCCTTGTGGAAAATCAATTAACCATACACATAACAAGAGTTGATTTCCAGACTACCAATTCTCTTTGAAAGATCTGTATGTCTTTCTTTATCATAGTATTGTAATATATGGATTATGGTAGCTTTGTAGTAAGTTTGACAACAGGATGTATGAGTTCTTCAAATTTGTTTTTCCTTTTTTAATACTGTTTTGGCTACTGTGGGCCCCCTACATTTTTATATGATCAGCCTGTCAATTGATGTGAAAAAAATCAGCTGAGATTTTGATAGAGATTATACTGAATTTGTAGATCAATTTCTGGAATATTAATACCTTACTAATATTATCTCTTACACAAGAAAATGAGGATGCCTTTCCATTTTTTTTAGATCTTTAATTTCTTCCAATGTTTCGTAGTTTTCAGTGTATAAGTCTTACACTTCTTGTTTTTCCTAAGTATTTTATTTTTGATGCTATTGTAAATCAAATTGCTTCCTAGCATTATTAATCCCACACCTACATAGAGTAATTTAGAGTTTACAAAGCTTTCACATTTGACTATTATAACAACTCTGTGAGGTAGGTTTAATTACAGCTCTTTTATAGATGAGAAAACTAGTGTCCAGAGAAATGAAAAGACTTGCCCAAGTCACTCAGCTAGAAATGGCAAAACTGAGATACAAACTCAGGCCTTATAACCCCAGTCCAATGCTCAATCTTACATTACATTGCATTTCATGGACACAATTTGGAAATCAACAGCACATATCCTCTTGACTTGTGTGGTGCAGAGTAAGAAGAGCATAAACTCTGGGATCAGACACATTTGGGTTCCATTTCTAGGTCTGCCTCTCAGCTTCTTAATCTCATGGAAGTTAAGATTCCTCAAAATAAAATAAAGACTGAAATACCTGGATTTAAGAACATGGCAACTATTAGATCATTTTCCCCTGGTACTGTATCTCTTGGTATATCTTTATCTACATAATCACTTGACATACGATATGTTACAAAACATTTTTATGTGCATTCTGACATTTGTTTCATGACATTTGTTTCATGTACATCCCATTTTGCTGATATTGGTACAAAGCCCAAATAACAAATCTTCAGGGTCACATTATCAGATATATGAAATGGTTCCCATAATTTGCATAATCATTTTTAAAAGTTTCATCTATAAGTACAATCTAGGGATCCCTGGGTGGCGCAGCGGTTTGGCGCCTGCCTTTGGCCCAGGGCACGATCCTGGAGACCTGGGATCGAATCCCACGTCAGGCTCCTGGTGCATGGAGCCTGCTTCTCCCTCTGTCTGTGTCTCTGCCTCTCTCTCTCTGTGTGTGTGTGTGACTATCATAAATAAAAAAAATAAATAAATAAAAATTTATAAGTACAATCTATACAGAGATGACTATCAAATAATATCTTTAGCGAGGACCTTTCTCCTAAACTACTTGACATTTTTACATGGAAATCTGATTAGACATCTCAAATGTACTAGGTCTAAAAAAGAGCTCTTAATACTCCTCAACTCTCAATCAGCCCTCCCACTATCTTCCCAATCTTTGTCAAAGGCAACCCTATCCTTCTAGTCAATTAGGCCAAAAAGTTTGATGTCACTTTTGAATCTCTTTCTTTCACACCCTATCTATCACCAATTCCTGTCAGTTAAATCTTCAAAAATATAGCTAGAACTTCAACACTTCTTACCACCTCCACTGCCACCACTCTGGCTCAAATTACCATTACCTTTAACCTAAATAGCTCTTTAACTGATCTTCCAGCTTTTACTCTTATCTCCGGCCTTAGAGCAGCCAATTTGACCCGGTTAAAACCTGAATTAGATTATGTCACTTCTCTACTCAAAACACTGAGTTTTCCCATTTCATTCGGACTAAAAACCAAAATCTTTACTAGGACCTATAGGTTTCTATATCATCTAGGCCCTCGGTGGCCTCTAATTTTATCTTGTGCTACTCTCTCCCTCATCAGTTCCACTCCAGCCACACTGACCTTCTTACTATAGCCAGGACATTTATCTCTCAAGGCCTTTGCCTACTCCTTGGTTTGGAGTGTTCTTATCCCCCCAAACCGTATGGCTACCTCCTTCCTCCAGATCATTTTTCCAGTGCTCCCCCTTGGTGAGGTCTTCCTTGATAATTCTCATCTAAAGTTGCAAACCTTGGGCAGCCCGGGTGGCTCAGCGGTTTAGCACCGCCTTCAGCCCAGGGCCTGATCCTGGAGATCCGGGATCGAGTCCCACGTCGGGCTCCCTGCATGGAGCCTGCTTGCCGTCTGCCTCTCTCTCTCTCTCTCTCTCTCTCTCTCTCTCTCTCTGTCTCTCATGAATAGCTATATAAAATCTTTTTTTAAAAAATAAATAAAATTGCAAACCTTGGGGTGCCTGGCTGGCTCAATTGGAGGAGCATGTGACTCTTAATCTCAGGGTCATGGGTTCAAAGCCCTACACGTTGGGTGTAGAGATTACTTGAATAAACAAAAGAAATAAAATACAATTGCAAATCTTTTCCTTTCTCCCAACATTTCATGGCTTCTTTCCTGGTTTATTTTTCATTCTTAGCACTTAGCTCCTCTTAACATATTTATAGGTACTATCTTTACCTATTTCTCCACCTAGAACTCCATGATGGCAGGGACTTTGTCTCATTTGTTTATCATTATATCTACAGTGCCTAGAACCAGGCCTGGCACATGGTAGGAGCCAAATATTTACTGAACGAAGGAAAAAAATCTAAGTGTCTAGTTGTCTGCAGCCTTGTACTAAATGCTCTACAAAGAGATATATAAATATATATATGCAAGTTCAGGAACATGAAATCACTTTAGTACTTTTTACATGGGAAACCAGTTAATATAAGTGATTAATAAAAATATAGAGAAAATATATAGACCTTCAGCTGTGTATAAGTAGTGGCAAGAACAATTAACTAAGATCTAAGTTATATACCCTTAGCAGCCCATGACCTTGGGTAAGTCATCTAACCTCTGTGAACCTTAATTCCCATATGTATTGTGAAGAAAAACAAAAAATTTTTAAAGGATTTATTTATTTATTTTAGAGAGAAGAGAGGAAGACAGCACAGCAGCAGGGAGGGGCAGACAGAGAGAATCTCCAGCAGGGTCCTCTCTCAACCCAGGGGCCATCATGGGCCTCAATCCCTTGACCCATGAAATTATGACCTAAGCTGAAAACCAAGAGTCAGATGCCTAACCAACTGGGCCACCCAGGCACTCTCACAAAAATTTTTTTAAAGAAAAGATAATGCTCCTACCTCACAGATATTGTGAGGTTCAAGTTAAATAATAATGTGACAATAAAGTATAAGCTATAAAATACTACACAAATGTGCAGTATTATTATAATTATTATTATCATATTCTGTAAGCATGAGAAGTGTTAATACTTCTGAGAGGTTAATGAATTATGAAAAGGGATGTAAAGGCAGGTCTCCTAGAAATTTGGCCAGAAAAGGAATGTGATCAACGTTTTCCAGGTAAATATACAAACTAAATGAGAAAATAAGCACACACGCACGCATGCACACACACATATGTTTACGCTTGAAATACAATTTTAAACTTCCTGTTCTAGGGGCACCTTTGTGGTTCAGTTATTTTAGCATCTGACTCTGGGTTTTGGCTCAGGTCATGATCTCATGGGTCCTGGGATTGAGCCTACCATGGGCCCCATGCTCAGTAGGGAGTATGCTTTAAGATTCTCTTCCTCTGCCCCTTACCCACTGGCATGCTCACTCTGTCTCTCTCTTTCTCAAATAAATAAATCTTAAAAAAAAAAAAATCCTGTTCTATTCTCACCACATCTCTCTTTAAAAACAAAATGAATTCAACTGCAACTTAATAACATCATTCTTGGGGGAAAAAAACACTCCAAATTTTGTTAAAAACAAAAAGGATAACTCATATGCAAAATACAGCCTTAGTTTTCAACTACCAGATAAATTCTTATAGTAAACTACACAAGGGGTTAGATTCTCTTAAGTGAACAAATAGCCTTTATCATTATTCCAATTTGACAGGACCAACCCAGATAGGAAACTCTCCATTATTTGCAAAACAAAAAAGCCATCCCAACAGCCACATAATAAGCAAACTGCATTTGATTTAAAAGGTCATCTGAATCAGCCCAGTGGCTTAGCAACAGTGTTTAGAGTTGCTGAGAGACCTAAGATGCACATGGACTTGAATTTTTTGGTCCTAGACACGTGAAACCTAAACCAGCCACTGGGACATTTACCAAAAAAAAAAAAAAAAAAAAATACTGGCTTTCACGAGAGAGTCAAGGATGCCTGGATAAAATTCCCAACAGTGAGCTTCTAATCACTGGCAACAATTAATTTGCCTGAGAAATGATATTAAACTAATCAGCTCTTCAGGGACTCCCTTTAGGATTTATATTTAAATAAATGAGCATGACCACTGGTAAGATAACTTCTTACCAGTTGAGACTGGGAGAAAAATAAATCCTTCTAACAAAACAGCTGCAGAATAAGAAAATTACTGAAATGGAATGATTAATGGCCACTATTTATTAAGTACTCATTCATTCAACAAATGTTTACTGAGTGCATACAATGTGTTCAACAGTGAACGGACAAAATCTCTGTCCTCATGGTGCTTACTTCCATGATAATCTATTTACTCATTAAAGTAACCCTATTTGGTAGTCATTACCTCTAACTTCTACAAATTAGCAATTTGCTTGGGGCTATCCAGCTAACTTGGTCTCCCCGACTTCAAAGCCCAAGCTTTTAATTTTTTTTTTAAGATTTTATTTATTCATGAGAGAAAGAGAAAGAGAGGCAGAGACACAGGCAGAGGGAAAAGCAGGCCCCATGCAGGGAGCCCGATGTGGGACTCGATCCCGGGTCTCCAGGATCAGGCCCCAGGCTGAGCCACTAGGGCTGCCCCCAAGCTTTTAATCTAATTAATCCCATAAATACAGACTGAACATTCATTCAGAAAAGTAGTCACAACTGGATTTGTGTGAGATGAACTAAGGAGAGAAGCATGGACATAAAGATACTTTCCAATTGGTTCCTCGAACATTTTCTTACTCATCAGCGAAAAACTTTTTCTAGCTGGTAGCCACTAAGTAGACAGAACAGCAACACCTAAGGCTGTCTCTTTACTTTGGGAATGTGTTTTCTTCAGAAAAGCAGGTAAACTTTGAATTTTTTAATAACTTTAAAATATTTACCTTGGTTTTCTCACCTAGCAGCATAAAGATTTCTTTTTAAAAGTAGACTTTAAAAGATAAGCCAGGATCTTCACATAGTCCTGCCTTTAAACTTTCATATGCCTGTGAAGCCTTTCTAATAAGCTTTGTATTTCATTCCTTGTTTTTATGAACACATACATTTCTCGGGCATCCAATATGTGTCAATACTGGAGCAAGTATTAAGGGCACAGATATGATTAAGACAAAGTCTCTGCCATTAAGAAGTTTGCAATCTCATGGAGGAGACAGAAACACAAATAGATAATTTCCACACAGAGTGCTAAGTGCTATTCACAGGTCTAGGGGAGCTAGGAGGGTAAGGGGAATCTAACCTCTCTGGAGGACTCAGGGAAGGGTTCTTAGAGGACTCCTGAGTCTTAAGAAAGGAAGAAAAAGAGGAAGGGAAAGGACATACAAAGACAAACAGTTCCCTGTAGCTGGGACATAAGTACAAGGCAGAGAGTATATTTCCATTTATTCATTCAAAAAATATTTTTTTGAGCATATATATTTGTCAAATCTGGGTCAAATACTTCCTTGGGTTAACTCTTAAGCATCATACAACACTGTGGGGTGAGTGGTATCATTATAGCATTTTACAGAAAAGAAGACTGAGGATTGAAGAGCTTAAGTAATTTTATTTAAAACAGCCGACTGGACCTTTCAACAGTTCAGTTAGAAAATCCCTCCTTAATACTGAATTAAAACTTTCTAACACTAAACTATAATTTCCATCTGTTGGCTTTAGTTCTATCCCCAAAACTTTTCTCACAAAATCTGCCCCATTCCTCAATGATGATGATTTTGATAGCCTCAGCAAAATAATATAAAAGGGCAGATTACTAAAATATTCATCTATAATGGTTCAATCTAATAAAAAATGACAATGTATTTAACCAAAACTCCTATTAAAACCTTTATACAAGGATTTAAAGACTCTACAGATCAACTTGGACTTTAGCTTTACAAGGTCAAAGCAAGGAAGGATGAGCTTAAAGTATCAGCATGCTACAGAAATCCATTTAAATACTAAATGGAGATAAATTACCAAAGAAAAACAAAACAAAACAAAACTGACAAAGTCCTTCTTTTGAAGGAACAAAAATGAACCTGGAGATCCAAAGTTGTGTTTAAGCCTTTTATACTAGGTCCCTTCATGCTTTCCTGATTTCACACACCCTACTTTGGCAGTTTCCTTAAGTAATCTATACTTAGATCTATTTGCTCAACCATTACTTTATAAGGCTGATCTGAAGAGTAGGTTGATTTGAAGAATCCTCCTGAGAACAAGAAACACAACTTAAAAAAATTAAACAAAAGAATCTTTAAGTTTTCCATGAAAGTGTTTCACCTTTTATTTGGGGCAGGTATCCTGCTGGGTGAGCAAACAGCATGCATCTAATAAGACAGAAGCTCTTTTGCAAATTGGGCAGTGTCACCAGCCTAAATACAGAGAATGATCCTTCAAAACAGCACTCCTCACTCCTAAAAGCTACCAGCCATGTGCAGAAGGCCAAATTTGACCCTCATTTTAAAGACTTGTAAAAGAATGACTTTTACAGTTTAAACAATGGCTCCAGGTTAAGAGGTATGTACACTATCTCTCTACTATTTAGATTTGGAGAAATTTTTTGAGTAATTGGTTGTTAGCTTAATAGCTGACCAAATCAAAATATGGAAATTTTAAAATCACAATCAGATACACAAAGGAGTCTATTTAATTAATTTTAATATGAGCCCAAACCAAATATATCCCTTCTAAAGAAACAGTGTAACATAGAAGAACAAACACAGGTTTTGTAGTCAGACAAGCCAAGGTTGAAATCTGGCTTTATCACTTAGTAACTATAACAAAGCTAGATGAGGTCTGGCAAGTGACTGAACACAGTGACCTTCACTTTCCTTCTCAGTGAAAAAGGGACTATAACAACTATTTCATAGGACTGTTGTGAGGATTCAATTAGGCAATTTATTTAAAGTGTCTCATATAGTGCCTGAAACAGAACAGAATAAGCACCTCAAAAGTGTTTGTTGAGGGGCACGTGGGTGTCTCAGTTGATTAAGCGTCCGCCTTCAGCTCAGGTCATGATCCCAGGGTCCTGGGATCAAGTCTCATATCAGGCTTCCCACAGGGGGCCTGCTTCTTCCTCTGTCTCTGCCTCTCTCTGTGTCTCTTATGAATAAATAAATAAAATCTTTTTAAAAAATAATAACACAAATTGAGAGCAGCAGATGATGCTCCATTTTGTGCTAGCATCGTTTCATAAATGATTTAAATTTTGTTACTGTTATTGTTTTTAAGCCTTTTAAGCACGTTGGTAATAGAGTATAAAATCTATCTCTTGTGTAGCATCCTCTGTCTTTCAAGGAAAAACATGATGGATAGCACTACTGCATTCTATATTATTGTCAGCATGCATCAGTAAAATGTCAGTAAAACTGTCAGTAAAAACTCACCTAAAAATGATGTTTGTGTGTGCACTTATGTTTTTGCCTCCATATGTAGTAATGATCCAGGCAGGCCTCGGTCTCACACCCCACTGTTTAAAACAGTCATCAGAAAATTCCCTCAAGTTCCATGAGTGAGGTTCAAACATGTCATCAATACCATTAGTACAAAAAGGCATGACCATTTCTGTGCAGGCCTTAAAAAAGGAAATCAAAAGAGAATCCAATAAGAAAATGAGGCACAAAGAGTTAAATAAGTTATCCAAAGTCATACAGCTAGTAGTAGCAAAGCTAGGGTTTGAACTTAGTTGATTTGGCTTCAGAGCCCCTGATCTTTATCTCTGTCATACCACCTCTCATTATTCCTGGAAAGACTCAGCTGAGAAGTTACAAAAATTAGGGCTACATATTCTTCCTTTTTAAACTGCTTTCTTTTGCACTTATTATCATAATGAATCATCAAAACAACTCTGGAGGCAAAGTATTTTTATTATTATTAGTCTCATGCAGATGAAAGAATGGAGGCTAAGAGAGAATCAAATTAGACTCCCCTTCCTTTCTGCATCCATAAAATACTTCCTTTTTGGAAGTAATATAAATAGTTTATAATATAAATAGTTTTTTCAATGAACTATATTTGAAGGTGAGATCATGTCCTATTTACCTTTGTATCTTCAGAGCCTACAATGTTGTCTGGCATGTGGTAAGTACCCAGAATATATTTGGTGATGCTAAATGAAGGAAGGAAGGAAGGAAGGAAGGAAGGAAGGAAGGAAGGAAGGAAGGAAGGAAGGAAGGGAGGGAGGGAGGGAGGGAGGGAGGGAGGGAGGGAGGGAGGGAGGGAGGGAGGAAGGAAGGAAACGAACAAATGGAGGGAGGGAAGGAACAAATGAACGAACAAACTTATCCACGGTTCACAGTGTAAGACAATGGAGCCCATATTTGGATCCAGGTTGGTGACAAAATCTTGTGAACTCTGTCACAGTATAACCATATCAGTGAAAAATAAGTTCCACTTGAGGAAATGATACATGCTTACCTGATAGCTCCACCCCTGGGTTCCCAGACTGCTAGTTGTTGTCTCTGATACATTGAGGCAGCTGGCCTGGCCTGAATAATTGTAATATACATTCAGAGCTTGGAAAATATTCTGCAGAAGCTGTGCATCAGGTACGTTGGGATTTCTCAAATACTGGCACACTACCTGTCATTTTAAAAGGACATAAAGGAAGAGTCAGAATATATTTATAAAATCATGATTTTTAATGAAACAAAGAAATATGATTTTGATTTGTCTATAAAACAATCTTAAACATCTAACAGCATTGCTTGACAATTTTTATCTCGAGTATAATCCTGTTCATAAATGAATAAACCATCATTCTCTAAGTATAAAATTTAAATTACTCTTAGCTATAGAAATAAACCAGTCATTTGCATGGTGTGCAAAATCCTCCACACCTACCACTGTAGCTTCCTCCCTTGTTTCAGTCTAGCAAAATCATTCCCACCACACCAGGCTCTTTCTCTCCTCTTTGCCTTTATTCACCCTGAAATACCCTTTTCCCACTCTCCCACTCTCCCACTCCATTAATGTCTGGCAAACACCAATTCATTTTCTATAATACGTAGCTTAAGTATCACCTCCTCTGTGAGGCTATCATTAGCTATGCCCTCAAGTTGGGAAGAACTAGATCACTCCCTTTGTGCTTCTACTTATAACCTGTACTTGTTTCTAGCAAAGCCCCTATAACACTGCACTGTATTCATTTGATTCCAGAACATCTCACTCAGCACTTAGCAAGGTATCTGACACCTAAATGCTAACTAAATGAATAAATACATTTTCGTGAAAATGCAAAATTTATAAAATTTCTTATGGAAAAACTGTATCAAACTCCAATATCTGTTGTATGATAAGAAGCATACCAGGTAGTACCCTAGATTCCAAATATTCTTATTACTGAACTATAATTAGCACCTGAAACTCTAGTACTAAAAATCACACAATACTCAGGGTCGGGAGTAAAGCAGGAATGACTAGACAGGGGTGTGGGGAACTTTTAAGGGAAGAAAAATATTCAATATCTTCACAGAGGTCTGGGTAATACAACAAACAGTCCACCTGGAATTTGTCTAATTAACTGTATATAAATTTTATATTAAAAAAAGAATCATACAGGGGATCCCTGGGTGGCTCAATGGTTTAGTGCCTGCCTTCAGCCGAGGGTGTGATCCTGGAGTCCCGGGATCGAGTTCCACATCAGGCTCCCTGCATGGAGCCTGCTTTTTCCCCTGCCTATGTCTCTGCCTATCTCTCTCTCTCTCTCTCTCTCTACGTGTCTCTCATGAATAAATAAGTTAAATAAAATCTTTAAAAAAAAAGAATCATACAAATAATAAACTCTAGTTAATGATGATAAAGAAGAAGTACACTAATGTCTGCAACTCACTGAAATGCATTTAAAAGGTAAAATGGAATGAAGGATAGAAGGATGGCTAGGCAAATATGTATGTGCTAAATCAAATATAGCAAAATGCTTTTCTAGAATTTAAGTGGTATTTTTATGGGTGTTCACTGTCCAATTATTTCAGTGTTTCTGTATTTGAAATTTTCACAATAAAATGTTGGGGAAAAATCACAGGCAATGGAATCAGAGTAGAAAAACAACAATAGCTACTAATTACTAAGTTCTGGGTTTACAATCATTATATCATACATTCCTCAAACAATCTTATCAGATATATTATTGTCCACTATTTTACACAGAGAAATCGAATCTTAGGTTAAATCACTTTATTTAAGGTCATCCAGCTGGTAAATGTTAAGATCTAGATACAACTCCAGATCTCTCTAGTTCTGAAAGATACATCTTATCCATTACGCTACACAACTTAAAAAGCATTCCTTGTAAAACTGCAAATAGCCTCAATGGCAAGGAAAACACATTTATTAAGTTTGCATCCTCTATTAACACCTTGACATGAAGTCAGTGATTTGGTCCTTTCTCCTCTCATATGGAAAAGATTGTATACAGCAGGCAAGTTCTGATTAAGAGAGAGAGAGAGAGAGAGAGAGAGATGTCCAGAGAAGAAAGAGCCAGGAAAGAAAGAGTCTAGTTACCCTACTTCAGGGAGAGACTCTGGGCAGCAGAAGCCACAAGGCCTGGGCTGGGGACGTGCTCCCACTCAGGAAAGAAGGACACTGAGAAAGGAAGTGAACAGCAGAAAGCAAACCATCACAGTTCTGCTTAGGACCAGTTTCCAGCAACACCTTTCTAGAAAAAAAAAAAAAAAAAAAAGGAAATGTGAAAAGGCAGAAGAAATGAATCAGAGAAAATTCAATGCCCCTCCCCAAACGCATTTAGCACAAAAATATTTCTGTACTTTGTGAAAAAACAGTTTCATAGTCAAATAATTTTAAGAAATGTTGTATCTGCAAATGTGAACAATTTACTTGACTGCAGGATTCCTCAGAGCCTTTAACATGCTCAATGTGGCTTTCCAAAAGGGAGACAGAGTGTGCACTACTCCCAGTAAGTTTTAGAGTGAAAGAAAAGTCAGAAATTAAGGTGTCCAAAGAACTTGGATATATCCTTAAAAAGTAACAGAGAGGTCATAAGAATAAGATACACCTGAAAAGGTGTACATAAAGAAACAGAATTGAGCAAGCCTATCAAACCTAAAGAAGTAAGAAAATGTAAGCTGAAGAAAAAAAGGCAAAAAACAGTGTTTTCTGACAACTTTCAATTATTCATGGTAAGTCAAAAATACCTAACATTTGCATAGCACCTTTCTCAGAAAATGTTCCTAAGAAATACTCAAGAAAATATGGAAATTAAGGACCAATCACAGAATTTGTTAAACTACTAATTCCCAACAGTTGATCAGCATTCCTTCTTTACTGTGGACATTAACAGTGGACTCTGCTCTTCCCAATTGCAACATAAAACTATGGAATGGATCCATGGGATGCATAGAAAAGCATTATGTTCAAGCACAGCTAGATAGATGAGGCGGGGTGACAATGTAAGCTGGGCAGGAGGAAACGGGGAGTGCTGACGAGCAATAACAAACAAGTGGCTTAAAACTCTGGAAAAGAACAGTAGCAAGTTAAGTGTGACTCACATGCTGGCATCAGATCCCCTCTCAGAGCTAGAACACTAGGCCTCTGTCAGGCAAAGAAAAGGAGTCCCCATGAATAGCCATCTCTGCAAACAGCAGTTACTGTCACTCCTTAAAAGACACAAGCATGGCTGGGGACCGGCACCGGCTGACAATACTTGGGTTTCTGCAGCCCCAGTTACACAGAGAGAACATCATGGTCAGAAACTTGGCGTCTGCTAATAGAGATTCTGTGTCCAGATTAAGGCAACTCCTGGATCTACTGTCCTCTGTGAGGTCAGGGCTCCCTTGGAGTACTGGGTTCAGTTCTGAGCATCACACTCTAAGAAGGACAATGATCAACATGAGAAAATCCAGAGGGGAGCAAGTAGGATGGGGAGTTGAGGAAAAGTTGAAGCAATCCTACAATTCCTCATTTGTATCATTCCTAATCTTTCATACTACAAAAGGCTACAATAAACAACCTTGGGGCTAAATCTTAACATATACTCTTAATTGTTTTCTTAAGATAACTGATTCAAAGTAAATAAACATTTTTTAAAAGATTTTATTTGAGAGAGAGGGTAAGAGCGAGAGTGAGAGAGAGAGAGCGCACACACAGGTGGAGGAGGGGCAGAGGGCGAAGCAGACTCTGCTAAGCAGGGAGTTGGGAGGAGGAGCTTGATCTCGGGACCTCAGGAGCATGAACTGAGCTGAAGGCAGATGCTAAACCAACTGAACAACCCAGGTGCCCTGGGAAAGAAAAAATTTTAAGGCCTTTGCTACATCTTGTCAAGCAAGGATGACAGAAGAAAGAAAGTACCAATTTATAATTCTACTGGTACACTAGATAATAGAAGGCCTTAAAAAAATCACTTAAAATTTTTTGGTAAAATATTTACAAATTTACTAAGAGAATTTTATTATTTTAGTGCTTCTAAAGTTCCCGTCTAACGCAAAAGTTCTGTGAGTCCAAGCATCATCCTCTAGCATAAAGAACACAATCTCTACATATTTCTATATAGTTTAACAATTAGGGTTGCCAACTACTTCCATTCAAAATACTCACCACTCATGTACCTCTGTACTATATTTTCTATTCATTTTGTGGACACAATCAAATTAGCTTCTTCTAAACAATTTCTACACAAGGTATGGCATTTCTACTTAAGCCATAAATTCACTGATAGGAGGGTATCGGGACTGAGGCTGCTAGTACAACTACTAAATACCCCTTAAGGTCAGGTACCTTCCCTACAATGACCCAGGGAAAACATACAATGGCCATCCCCAAATCACAAAGGCAAAAAAAAAAAAAAAAAAAAAACCTTGACAAGGTCTGGCTAGTGATAAACAGTCTGAAAACTACAAATATAAGTTCTAAACCGAGACTTTTGCCACAAAGTCCTGGTAAAACACTGTTCCTCTATTATTATATAACAACAATAATAGCTATTGTTAATATCATATAACTAGTATCAATTTAGTGCTTACTATACACTATTACATTCTCATTATGAACCTAATAAGCATTATAATTACTATATCCCCACTTTGCAGATGAGGAAACTAAAGCACAGAGAGGTTAAGAAACTTGCCCAAAATTATACAGCCAGGAAGTGGCAGAGCTGGGATTTAATTAAATGCAAGACTCACTCTAGAGCTTCCATTTGTAATAACCAACACTACACATACCCAACTTCAAAGTTGTAGTATTAGAGAAAAGTAACACAAACAGTGCCTAAATATACCTGTAGTCTTATGCTTAACTTATTAAGCAAAATTTTTTATTCTTAAACTATCTTTATATTTTTCTAAGTTTATTTTAGGTAAAAATTCTAATAAAAGGGATTCTGTGGCAATATAAAAGTCACATAACTTTTGAAATATGTAACAAAAAAAGAAAACTGTAAAATAGAGTAATTAATATGAGGCTCAACAATCAACATATGAAATACTTAATTTACTTTCTATTTCCTAGAACAAAGGTGAATGCCCAGGAAAAACTTAAAAAGAGCATTATAAGTCCATTTTAATAATTCTGGTTTTCTTTTTCTTTTTTTTTTTTTTTTAAATAATTCTGGTTTTAAAGAGTATAGAACTAGATAGAACATTCCAATTTTAGTACCAAACTAATTACTTTTGCACCCAAATATTTAGATTCTGCCCTTTGACCCCACATACACTACAGAAAGTAAAGATAATGATTTGTTTAAAAGCTTTACGTGTCCCCTTACCTTTAAAAATAAGCATTTGAATAAGAGAAAGATAAAGGGGGCAAAGAAATTTTTTTTAAAAGGAAAGAAAGAAGATGGGTTAAAAAAAAAAAAAAAAAAGACCAACCTCCTCTCAGAAAGTATGGTCCATCCACATTAGAGAAAGGATTAAGCAGATACATTCAGCTTTTCTAACAGATTTTCTTTCTCTAAGGCTTCAATACCCCTCTCACACTCACAGATAATCACATTAGTTTTGTCATTAAAAGCTCTCTTTTCATAGAATGCACCTAAACCGCTTAAACCACCCAGAGAGGTCGCATACATTATCAAACACCAAGACAAACGGAAGAGATTTTCCATCTTATGTCTTATTATTTCACTGTATCTATCTGCATGCTCAGAAGGCTAAGCCAAAAGATTTGGTGAGTTATCAGCTAAAAACCTATTCAAAATAAACAACCTCTATAGTATCCTTAAAAACTGCTCTTTAAACTGAGAAGAGACCTGGTAGTTTTTAATGCTGACAAAGTAGTCAAATGACAGAGAGGTTTTTCTATTTCCCTTTTCTCTTCTTCCCTGCATTCCCTCAGCCAAGTCGATGATTATTTCTGCATGAATGTTGCAGCTTCTGTTAACAGTAAACAAAAGCAAATGGACTCCGAGTGTGCAAAGCTCACAAACAAATTAAAAGAATGATACTGGAGTTGACATGGAAAAGGCATTCAATCACTGTCTCTGGATCCTTCAGAACTGTACAAGGTCCAGGCAGAATTGAAATCACTTACTTTTTTTTCATAACCTAACTGTTACACATTATCTCACTATCCTAAGCCTGAGTTACAGACTTAGAAAAGGACTGCTGTTTGTCAGCTCTTTAAAAAGGAGGAAGTGTATCAGAGGGAGGAGGAGTCCTGGCTAAATGGAACTATCCAAGTGAAAGAGCGGTCCCCAACTGGGTAGTGTTTCTGGGATTAGTGGGTTGAGAGAACAGAGAGGAGGTCAAGAAAGGAGAAACAGAATGAACAGTGAAAGAAAGTGATCTGAAGCTAAAAGTTTGAGAGGGAGGCATGTAGTAGAAAAACTCTGAAATCATATAGGATAAAACTGGAAATAGAGGCAATGAAAATTCCTCAAGCAGGGGGCAAAGAGATTTCTTTTGGTTGGGGTACAAGCAAGAAACAGAATCATATTATAAGCAATTAAGAACTCCTTAATATGCCAAAAGAAAGGATAAAGCCAGTAAGAAAGAACTGAAGAGAAATGTAAAAGGTGATTGTCGGGCAAAAATACAAGTTATCTTGCCCGAAAAATAAACTTTTAGAATGTAAAATATACAAAAGATAAAAGAAGGATTGTGCTAAGTCAAAAACAGATGACAAATATTTGAGATATACTCAATTAACTTTGAGTGAATATTTAGGAGAGAGAAAGGATAGAACATTTATTTACATTTAAGATGCAACAACAAAATATCTCAAAAGGAACGTAAAAGAAATGGAGAGAAAAGCAAAGTTAGTGTTCCTTGTTCCAAATCACACAGAAATGAACACTAAAAAGCTGTATTCTTCTGGCTTTTTTCTAAATCAGGGGTCAGCATGCCAAATCCAGGCTATTGCCTATTTTAGAAATAAAGTATTATTGTGACACAGTCTTCCTCATTGATTTATATTTGTCTATGGCTATTTTCTTGCTATAACTGCAGAACTGGGTAACTGCAACAGAAACTGAGTGGCCCACAAAACATAAAATATTTATTATCTAGTCCTTTACAAATAAAGTTTGCCTACCTTCATTCTAAATAACAAGGGAATTCCCCATGTTTTTATCACCTGACAAACTCATTTGCTCTTCGAGTGGGCATAAAAATCCAAACATAATTCTCACTTTGTACAAAGAATACAGTTAAATCTGATAGTTGACACAATATGGCTAGAGATCCACCCAAAACTTCAGCCAAATCCTCTGCTAATCCAGGGCAATATGGTAGAAGATCAGAGGCTCTGAACAATGGTAGACCCAAGTTCAAATTCCACTTTCACCACTCTTCACGGAGTTTAAATTTCCTCTCCATAAAACTCCATAAATTTCCTCTCCATTGTAGCTTTTTCCCATATTGTGGGGATTAAATGGGATAGCATACATGAAAGTATTCTGTAAACAGTAAAATAATATAGATAAAGGTATCAGCACAAAGACATATATGGAGGCTAACTGGCTCAAATTTAGTTTTTTCTCATTACTTTGATCCAGGTTTTCTTATCATGAAAGAAATCTGCTCTTTTAAATAATTCTGTATTGATTAAATTCAATTTAATTCTATACACATTTACCTCTGGCCTGCTATGTGCAAGACATCCACTTGTCATTCTATATTTTCGATGATGAATAGCAAATGACTCTGTTCCATTTGGGTTACAAAGTTTTGAGCAAAATGTTCATTTAATATTAAGTTCAAAAAGAATGTATTAAGTTGAAAGTGCTTTTGAAAACTGGTTCTCATATTATCAAGTGTATTTACATTTCCGGCACTTATTGTAGCTGTAAGATCAGTTATATTCTCTAAACTTAACCATTAAGTTGGCCAAACTTTGATTTTAAAAGTAAGACGAGGGGATCCCTGGGTGGCTCAGTGGTTTAGAGCCTGCCTTTGGCCCAGGGCGTGATCCTGGAGTTCTGGGATTGAGTCCCACATCAGGCTCCCTACATGGAGTCTGCTTTTCCCTCTGCCTGTGTCTCTGCCTCTCTCTTTCTCTCCCTCTACGTCTCTCATGAATAAATAAATAAAATCTTAAAAAAAAAAAAAAAAAGTAAGATGAATGTTCTTTACAAAAGAATGTTTAAAAGGGGATACACAATAAAGAATTTTGCCATGCAAAGAACCTAAACATTTATGGTGTAACGTATCTTTATACTTTACAGAGTCTCTTCACATCTAATATTTTATTTGATCTTCAGCACAACCCTATAGGGAATGTAAATATCATGATCTCATTTTGTAGAGCAAGTCATTGAGGTTTGGAAGAAGACTGCCTCACCCAAGATCACACGACTGATAAATGGTAGTTGTAGATCAAGGATTCAGAGTCAGTACTCTTTCCACTCCACTTTGCTGCATAGTTATCACTTCTTTATGATATGTGCAGCGCTTAGAACACATTAGCAGTTGACTGAATCATAGCACTATGATAGCAGTTGCCATTTATTAAACACTAACCATATATAGCATAGGTCTATGTGTCTCACATAGATCACAAAGATTAATTATCCATGCAAAGTATACAGCACAGGACTTGACATATAGTAATCATTCCATTAGCAGCAACTACTGGTCTTAGTTCTAATTCAAACAACTCTATAATCTACACATTTTTTCTCCTTTATTCAAATGAGAGGAAATTAATGCAGCAAAACTGGGTAAGGGGAGCCTGGGTGGTGCAGTTGGTTAAGCTGCGAACTGTTGGTTTGGGTTCAGGTGGTGATCTTAGGGTCTTAAGATGAGCCCTGCATTGGGCTCAGCACTCAGTGTGGTCTGCTTAAGAGAGCCTCTCCTCTTCCCTCTCCCCCTCTCCCCACTGTGTTCTTTCTCTCTAAAAAATAAATAAATAAATCTTAAAAAGAAAAGAAAAGTTAGATAAGATGTCCAAGGTGAGTAAGGATTTCTGCCCAGGTTAGTCATACCAAAGTCATATCATACTTTGTCACTGGAGATTCCTCTGATGCTGAAAGTAGCAGAAAGCACCAATTTAAAAAACAAAACCCTGACACTAATAGTACAATATACGTTAACTAACTTGAATATAAATTTTTTTAAAAAAAGGAAAGATGCCTTCTAAAAACAAAAAGAGAGTGAGACAAGTCCATATTAAAAGTGATGACAGGACATTTTCCTATTACCTTGATAGGCCATGGAGGCAAAGGCTGTAAAAAGTCAGACTCATAAGGGTAGTCCACCATTGCCATATTTATCCAGGTTTCAGAGATCCAAATTTTCAAATGCTGGACATCCTGAGTATTTGTTAGTGGGGTACATAAGTGAAGGGCTTCAGAAAGCCAACCCAAGCCAGCACCTGAGAATAGAATCACATTGTTGGAATCTAAAAAGCAGTCCCTGACAGAAAGTTTTATTTGGTATTTTAAAAAATTCAATCTTCTATATCATTTCTCCAAGAATGCTTTTTCAACATTTAATAAAATATTTTTAGAGCACCTACATAATCTCATGATAAACAAGCTGTCTATTCTGATGGAGTTTGCCAGAATTTATATGAATTATTCCGTTTCAAAGATATTATTTATATGAATTATTCCGTTTCAAAGATACTATTTAAATAAGTAAGTAAATAAATAAAATGGAACATTAGAGAGCATTCAGAATGTGTAAACCACAACTAAATACAACAAATGGATGTATGACATAATGTTGAGCAAAAGACAGCAGACACAAAACATAAATGTTCCTGATTATACCAGATGATGATTATACTATTATACCATACTGATTATATTTTCCCTTGTGAAATTTCATCAAGTGATCTATTTTATTTGTGTACTTTTCTGTATGTTCTACTTAAATTAAAAAAAAAAAACTGAGAAGTATTGAAATTAACAAGTGAAAGGTAAATAACTCCATGATATCTATTCTATTAATTGAAGCTTACCTGTTCTTGAATATCGATTAATAGCATCCCAGGACCTACGGATGCTTTCTGAACAATTTGGGCCACTTTTCTTAAAATCCGTAGTTACAATCTCCATAAATACACCACAAGATACCAGATTACCAAATTGCCAGATGGGGGCAGAGGCTGCAAGAGCTCTAAATGGTGAGAAAAATAAGAAAGGAGAAAAGAAAAAAAATGTAACTCACTGAATTCAAGTTTTAAAATCAAAACTGATATTGAATAAAAATGGTGAGAGAAATAAGTTGTTAATGAGATAGAAAGTAGAAATATCAGTAAACAGAACATGTTTTACCCCCCAAAAAATTTCTAAGTATGCCTTGACAATCATTAAGAAGTGCTCATGTCCAACATAAATGCATTTACCCAACCACCATATGAGGATATTTCATCCTGAACCAGGCTGCAAGCATGCCACCGTAAGAGCCCCCTATGGCAATGACAGGTTGATTTTTAGCTCCTGGGATTGTTCTTTTCAAGTGCTTGATTAACATTGCAAAATCAGCCAGAGCTTGTTCTGATGTCAGATAATTCAAGTGTCTGGAATCCTAAAGAAAAGTAACAAAGAACACGTATAAATGTACACATAATAGCAGCTCAGGCATAGCATAGATCCAGGAAAAAAGCCAGTCAGATAAGCTTTTCTCCAATAGAATATCTAGGCAATTGAGTTAAAATACACCCCGTCAACACAATAGCAAAGCTGATTTAAACAAATCATTAAAAAATGATTTTACATTTGTGAGACGAACAATGTAATTTTTATTAAAATGCTATTTACCAAAGATCTTGTTGAGGTAGCAACAACAGAAACAAACTGTAACATTTAAAATAGCAAATGTGATAGAATATAACTCTCCGCTTAACAGACAATTGCTGTATTATAATTTTTATTTTAATAAAACTTGAAACAGGGGCACCTGGGTGGCTCAGTGGTTGAGCATCTGCCTTCAGCTCAGGGTATGATTCCAGGATCCTGTGATCAAGTCCTGCATCAGGCTCCTTGCAGGGAAGCCTGCTTCTTCCTCTGCCTATGTCTCTGCCTCTCCCTCTGTATTCTCATGAATAAATAAATAAAATCTTTAAAAATAAATAAATAAAAGTTTAAAAAACCTGAAACATTTAGGGGCACCTGGGTGGCTCAGTCAGTTAAGCATCCACCTTTGCCTCAGGTCATGATTCCAGAGTCCCAGGATCAAGGCCCTGTGTCAGGCTCCCAGCTCGGCCTGCAGTCTGCTTCTCCCTCTGCCTCTGCTCCTCCCTTTCACTCATTCTCTCTCTCTCAAATAAATAAAGTATGTCTGTATGGCTACCATACAGACAAAGGTATATTGAATCCTGTGAAAAATTAAAGAATCATCAATCAAAATAAAACTCATTCTCCCTAATCAGAAAGATAATTATCATGTCTGATATACCAACAACTGGAAATTACCTTGTTGTAAACAACTATAAAATTGGAGTTAAAAACAAAAACCAATATAGCAACTATATTCAAGCATTAGAAAACAGGCAACGTAAAACATTGATTCCTGAGAGAAGGATACTCATAAAGTTCCATGATCATCTAACTCTGCCTAGAGATAATTGCTTCACTTCAACATAGAGAGGTAGAACTCAGAATCCTGCTAAGCTGAGGAGGCTAATAAAGTATTTCCTTTAAAAGTCTAAGTCTTCTCTCTTTGAACTTGGACTGGACTTAGTAACTTGGTTCTAACCAACAAAATGTGTCAGAAGTGATATGTGGCTTCCAATGTTAAGTCATAATAATCACAAGCAGTTTCCACCTTGCTCTGTTGGATTACTAATTTTGAGGAAAGCCAGCTACTTTGTCATGAGGCCACTCAAGTAAGGCTTTCGAGAAACCTAGGAAGAGACAAACTGCAGCCTCTTGCTAACACCCTGCAACATTTTGTCACTCATGTGGATTCTCCTTATAGTGGAGAGGGTTCTCTGGCAGCAGTCAGGCCTTCAGATAACTATTAGCACCAGCTGACATCTCAACCTCATGAGACCCCTTGAAAAAGAACCTCCTAGCTGAGCCACTCTTAATTCCTTACCCATAGGAACTATGAGACAATAAATGTCAATCGCTGTTTTAAGTCACTGAGGTTTGAAGTAAATTGTTACATAGCAATAGGTAAATAGTCCAGCTATATACCTATTAGGCTACCCTATTTGATCTTCATGCTTTGGTCTCACCACTCTGTTTGACTTTGTCCATCATTTGGCACATTCAAAAATCACATAGTTCTCATCTTTCCTCTTTCCTATGTATGTCACCTACTCCTTTAACCTTACTCCTTATCCAAGATGCAGATTTTCTGACCTCTTACCTCCTTTCTCATTGTCTGTCTGTCACTAATCTTTTACTTCCAGCTTTCATGGCACCATATATGGTTGAGTGTGATTTTTTTCTAATCCTCACATATTTGTAATATTATCTCCTAAGCTACTGACAAAATCTGTGAGCACATGAAGAGAAAGAAGGTTATCAAAGAGAACCCTTAGCTCCATTTTGCTAACAAAGTATGAATCAAAGGGATCTAGGAGAGGATATTACGTTTTTGCCTGCAATAAGCTACTTTCCAATGGTTTCAGAACTCATCAACTCCTCTAATCAGATAATTATGCAGAATAATAAACTAAAGAATTGAGTTTCCCATGCGGTATCACCATGTGGCACACATATCACCAAATTGTTCTGCTTTCATTTACAACACAAGGACTTTTTATTTATTTTATTTATTTATAACATGAGCTAATAAAGCCTTTGAGAACAAAAATTAAAACTCCTTTCAAAATAGGCAGCCTAGAAAATTACTGTCCCCAAGTTCTTTTGACTCAGAGTTCCCCAAAAGGATAGCTGATCTTAGATAATACACAATCTTTTTAAATTTAATACTTGTTTTAATGTAATTTAGAAAAAAACATACCTAGTCCATAAAGCCCTTGGTTAAGGTAATACAAAGTTTGAAAAGTTAGTTGTTTAGAGAAAAATATTATGTAGGTAATAGTGCAGATGGCAAATTCATATACCCAGAATCACAAAGGTAGTACATGAGTGACTTAGTTAAGGAAAAAGTACCCTTTTTATTAGGTAGAGTCTATGGTCAAGGCCAAAGCTCCTTGTGAGCTCAGGAAAGGCCACAAGGGAATCTAAGTGGCCGGTTGGACTCCCAAAACAGGGATAATTTATTCTTACTATATTGAAAAATACCTTATTAAATATTTGAGTACTCATTATATTTTTCTCTGTGGTAGACCCAGTAATTTAAGTGTATAACTTATAAAGCAGAATTATTTAGTGACATTTTTGAAACAATGAGAAGTTCCCTCCATAGTCTCTGCAGCCATTCCTTAAGATTTTGCTGGTGAAGGCTAGCCTCATCACACGGAGTTAAAAGACTGATTAACATTAGAAATGATAATATTATGGTTTAAGAAAGGCTTAATCTGTTTGATTGCATATAAAAAGAAAAGATTAAATACAAATTTTTGAAATTTCAAGCTGTTCAAGTTAAAGCTATCATTTCTTAGAGTGGGACATGTTATTAGAACAAGTAGTATCTTAAACTTAAAAAAAAAAAAAAAACCCAAAAACCTTTTAAACTTAAAAATAAAAAGTATACAGGCATACCTCAGAGATATTGCAGGTTCACTTCCAGACCACTGCAATAAAGTGAATATCGCAATAAAGCGAGTCCAATGACTATTTTGGTTTCCTAGTGTACATAAAAGTTATGTTTACACTATACTGTAGTCTATTAAGTGCATTAGTATTATTTCTAAAAAGATGTACATACCTTAATTTAAAAGTACTTTACTGATAAAAAATGCTAACCATCATTTGAGCCTTCAGTAAGTTTTCTGAGCTTTTATCTTTTTACCAGTAGAGGATCCTGCCTAAATGTTGATGGCCGCTGACTGGTCAGGGTGGTGGTTGCTGAAGCCTAGGGTGGCTGTGGCAAAGTCTTAAAAATAAAACAACAATGAAGCCTGCCACATTGATTGATTCTTCCTTTCATGAATATGCTTTCTCTTAGCATGTGATGCTGTTCAACAGCACGTTACCCACAGAATTTCTTTCAAAATTGATCAATCCTCTCAAACCCTATAACTGTTTTACCAACTAAGTTTATATAATTTTCTACATTCATTGTTGTCATTTCAACAATCTTCACAGAATCTTCACTAGCAGTAGATTCCATCTCCTGAAACCACTTTTTTTGCTTATCCATGAGAAGCAACTCTTCATCCATTCAAGTTTTATCATGACATTGGAGCTATTCAGTCACATCTTCAGGCTCCACTTGTAATTCTAGTTCTCTTGCTGCTTTCATCACATCTGTTGTTATATCCATTTTTTTTTTAAAGCTTTTATTTATTTATTCATGAGAGACACAGAGAGAGGCAGAGACAAAGGCAGAGGGAGGAGAAGCAGGCTTCCATGCAGGAGCCCCATGTGGGACTTGATCCCGGAATTCTGGAGGCAAAGGCAGACACTCAATTGCTGAGCCACCCAGGCGTCCCATGTTGTTATATCCTCCACTGAAGTCTTTAACCCCTCAGCATCCACAAGGATTTGAAACTACTTCTTCCAAATTCCTGTTAATTTTGATATTTTGAATCCTTCCCATGAATCCTGAATGTTCTTCACAGTATCTAGGATTGAATCCTTTCTAGGTTTTCAATTGACTTTGCCCAGATCAGAGGACCCACTCTCTATGGCATCTATAGCCTTACAAAATGTATTTCTTAAATAAGATTTGAAAGTCAAAATGACTCCTTGATCCATTGGCTGCATAATGGATGCTGTATTAGCAGACATGAAAACAACATTCATCTTATTGTACATCTCCATCAGAGCTCATAGGTGACCAGGTGTATTGTCAATGAGCAATAATATTTTCAAAGAACTTCTTTCATGAGCAGTAGGTCTCAACAGTGGGCTTAAAATATTCAGTAAACCATGTTGTAAACAGATGTGTAGTCATCCAGGCTTTGTTCTTCCATTTATATAGCACAAAGTCTACTTTGTAAGTAAAATTCTATAAGGCTCTAGGATATTCGGGATGGTAAACATGCATTGGCTTCAAATTAAAGTTACAAGCTACATTAACCCCTAACAAGAAAATCAGGCCATCCTTTTGAAGATTTGAAGCCAGGCATTGACTTTTCCTCTCTAGCAATGAAACTCCTAGATGGCATCCCCTTTTAACAAAAAGCTGTTTTGTCTATATTGAAAATCTATTGTTTAGTGTAACCACCTTCATGAATTATCTCAGATCTTCTAGATAACTTGCTGCAGCTTCTACATCAGCATTTAACTGCTTCACCTCGCACTTTTATGTTATGGAGATGGCTTCTTTCCTTAAACCTCATTAATCAGCCTCTGTTAGCTTTAGACTTTTCTTCTGCAGCTTTCTCACTTCCCTCAGCCTTCATCAAATTGAAGAGAGTTAGGGCTTTGCTCTGGATTAGGCTTTGGCTCGAGGGAAATTGATCTAATTGTGGAAATTGTGGCTAATTTGATCTTCTATCCAGACTATTCAAACTTTCTCCAATATTAACAATAATGCTGTCTCACTTTCTTGTCATTTGTATATTCACTGGAGTAGCACCTTTATTTTCTTTCAAGAAGTCTTCCTTTGCATTCACAACCTGGCTGAATGACTGGCACAAGAGGCCTTGCTTTTGGCCTCTCTCAGCTTTCAACATGCCTTCTTCATTAAGCTTAATCATTTCTAGCTTACTATTTAAAGTGAGAGATGTGCAACTCTTCTTTTCATTGGAACACTTAGAGGCCATTGTAGGATTATTAATTGGCCTAATTTCAATATTTTTGTGTCTCAGGGAATAAGGAGGCCTGAGGAGAGGGAAAGAGATGAGGGAATAGCTGGTCGGTGGAGCAGTCAAAACATATACATTACTTATCAATTACCTTTGCCATCTTATGTGAGCATCTAAGAGATGACCGATCGCAAATCACCATAACGAATACAATAATAATGAAAAAGTTTAACATATTACAGGTATTAACAAAATGACAGAGACACAAAGGAAGCAAATACTGCTAGAAAAATGGCACTGATTGACTTGCTCAACACAGAGTTGCTACAAACCTTCAGTTTGCAAATAAACATGATCTGTGAAGTATAATGAAGTGCAATAAACAAGGTATGCCTGTACTCACCTTGAATGAGTTGTTACCAAAAGGTAGGGACTCTCCATAGTATCGATGTTCTGCAAACACCAACATAGCCTTCATTTCCTCAGCCACATCCCACATGAACCCCTAGGAAACATTTACAGATCCATAGGATAAAAATTAGGATGTGAAAAAAGTCATTGAACCTTTTGGCAACTCATATAAAATGAACGTTAAACCAAACCAAAAGAGTTCTGAGAAGCTGCACAATTTATATTTGTTCTACAGATAAATACACATCAATCTTACACTATATTAGAGTGAAACAATTAAAAATAAGCCCAAGTCACTCAAATACCAGTCATTCCAACTCTCCTTATTCTAATACTCTACCTGTGGAATCAATATTATGTTGAAAATAGTCTTCAAATTGCACTGTGTACCAAACAGCTAGGAAAAAACTGAGGATATTTTTTTTTTAAGATTTTATTTATTTATTCATGACAGACAGAGAGAGAGAGAGAGAGAGAGAGGCAGAGACACAGGTAGAGGGAGAAGCAGGCTCCATGCAGGGAGTCTGACATGGGACTTGATCCTGGGTCTCCAGGATCACACCCTGGGCTGAAGGCAGCACTACACCACCAGGGCTGCCCAGAACTGAGGATATTTAAGTTAGCTTCCTACTTGTAAATATTTACAACATAAAAGAAAAACAATATAAATAAGCATACTGAACTCCATTGGGTTTTATATTAATCTTATTTACTTGAAAATACATAATAGCTAACAACAGCTAATAAGAGAGTATTTGCAATGTGTCAGGCACTGTTCTAAATACTTCATATATATTAATTCATTTAATTATGCCAACAATCTAGGAGATAGGCAGTTTTATTATCCCCATTTTAGAGACAAGGACACCGAGGCAGAGTAGTTTAAATATCCTGTGACAGTCACACAGCTAGAAAGTGGCAGAGCCAAGATCCGAGCACTGGCTGTCTGACTTCACAGCAGAATTATCAAGTGCGGGAACCCTGGGTGGCGCAGCGGTTTAGCGCCTGCCTTTGGCCCAGGGCGTGATCCTGGAGACCCCGGATCGAATCCCATGTCGGGCTCCCGGTGCATGGAGCCTGCTTGTCCCTCTGCCTATGTCTCTGCCTCTCTCTCTCTGTGTGTGACTATCATAAATAAATAAAAATTAAAAAAAAAAAATTATCAAGTGCTGTTCGATCTCCTTATGTCCACACTTAATGCTGGTCATTAATCAGTCACTGCATTTTTTTCACTTACCTCAAGTGATGCCCTCAGAATCCTTCTGGACAAAGCACTCTAGGCAGTCAACATCAATCGATTAAATTTAGATTTAGCATAGATTAAAACTATTTATCATTCCTAGGGCACACTTGTCTTTTAATGAACTGCTGTTCCCTAACAACTAAGAACTTCTAAAAGGTTTTCCTCATTTTGATCAGTAAATGAACAATTAAAAGAGCTGTATGCATGTAATGATGGAGAATTTACCTGTTACCTGTGATGGTTTCACTAACCCTCACTTTCTCTCTTAACACCTTGCCCATTCCCTGCTGTTTATGTGCAGATCCTATAACAGCCAGCTTAAGCATGCCCTCCTCTGCCTGCCATTTTGGCACTGCTGATCACTCCTGCCTTTCAACAGCACTGTGCTAGGCACAGATCTCTATTACTGTGTTGTAGTATTTGCTTACATGTGTGTCTTACCCCAGCAGACTATGAACTTCTTAAAGGTAAGGAACACCTATGAAAATAGCCAGACCTCTGGGGAGCTGACCTCAGGTTTTGAAAGGAAGCAATTTAATAAAACTGATTTACATTATAATAAGTGATTATTTGCCTACATCTATTTCAGGGTGTTTGTGTTTTTCAGAAGAGGTGTAATATATTAACATTTAATAATATTATTGCATTGACCTGAGTTCCTAATTCTTATTTAGTCCTTATAACAACTCTATGAACTAGATTATTATTAATACATCCATTTAGCAGATAAGAAAACTGAGGTACAGAATTAGAAACCACCCAAAGTCATACAGCATAACAGCAAAAGCGGAATTCAATCCTTATCAGTACTTATCAGTCTATTGCTCTTGACCATTCTGCTATACTGTCTCTTAATAGATGAAGGTCCAGAATATGTGAAAATGAAACCAGGACATTTTAGTACATACTCCTAAGGAGGTGTCTAGGGCTGGGAAAAAGCCAGGATCTTTCTAAGGATCTACCTCTAGCCACTTCCCTGGAACTGCTACCTACACTGTACAGCTTTTCCTCTCTACCACTTTTGAGGCAAGCCTTAAATTTCAGTGTCTGTCAGAGCAGTGGAGGCAGGAACAACTGCCTATCTATAGTAAAGAAGAAAAGGAGGGGGGCACCTGGGTGGCTCAGTCAGTTAAATGTCCAACTCTTGATTTAGGCTGAGGTCATGATCTCAGGGTTGTGAAATCAAGCTCTATGTTAGGCTCCACACTGAATGTGGAGCCTGCTTAAGATTCTCTCTCCACTCCCTTTGCTTCTCCCCTCCCACTCTCTATCCCTCTCAAGAAAGAAAGAAAGAAAGAAAGAAAGAAAGAAAGAAAGAAAGAAAGAAAGAAAGAAAAGGAAAAGAAAAGAAAAGACAGAAAAAAAAAACAAAGAAAAGAACAAAGAAAGGAAGAGAAAGGAAAGCATTCCAATCCCTTCGTACATTACCGGACCTTCCCTCCCTCCCTTCCACCCCGCCCACCCCTCCCCCCTCTTCCCCCCCCCCTACGCGTCGGATTAGTTTTGAAAAATAACTGGATAACTGAACTGGATAGGAGAAGCTGCCCCATGGCCTTGGCATAAATGGGAAGTCACATAAGAGAAAGTAAAAAAAAAAGCTAAAGCAGTCTCAGTTGTTTCATAGAAAAAGTTAGCAAGAATCTGATGGAAAATAAACCCTAACTTCATTTGTCACTAATCTAAGAGAAACAGGCATCCTAGGATCTCATTTCTCAGGGAATTATTTTATTTTCAACTAATATATTTAAACTCAACATTCCTAAGCAAATAATCAGAAATGGGAAATGCAGTACAGCATAATTGGATTCATACCTTTGCTTTCAACAAACATTTACTGAGACCTCCTGAATACCAGGCACCATGCCAAACACTGGCAGTAGAGAAAATATGATTCAGTCTTCACTTTAAGGTAATTCGCAGACTAGCTTTTTAGTAGAAAGTTGGTATTTTCTAATCATAGCTTTGGAACATAAAAAAGGAAAATTTCTTCCTTGCAAGTGTCCTCCTAAATTAAATGTTAATATGTTTAAGTGTTATCATAAAAGATGATAGAATGTATAGTCAAGGAAGCAAGCTAACATCTACACTATTTTTTAACCCTCACAAATATAAGAAAAATAGAACTTAGGAAAATTAAATTAAAATATAGCTACAACTTTACCTCTCTTCATTCCTACTTAATAATCAAACTTGCTGGGTTTTGTTTTTTTTTTATTTGCTCTGGCTTTGTTCAGGTTTCATTCATTTATTCATTTAAGAGATACATATTGAGCACCGACTATATGCTTAGCATAGTTTTAGACTGAATATACAACACTGACCAGAAATTCATGCCCTGTGTATTGTAGAGATCATAACCAAAACAAATAAACCAAAAACATCTATATGCAATAACATTCTTATTCCCATGTCCCTCATATCCTTATTCACTCTAGAAATAAGCTGGGATAAAAAAAAAATCTAAGACTCAATTATCCAAAAATAATATTTCATTCTTTTCATGTATAATTCTTTGAGGCAAAACACACAGGCTTAGTGGATATCTGGATTCATTCTTTTGTGATCTTCCCATTGATATACTTCTGCCATTTTCCTATTATTACTGAGCTTTATCTGTTATTTTTTAAAGAGCTTCACAATTAATTATAGTAATATTTGGTCATATATACTACAAAACATTTTTTTCCAGTTTGCCATAATAAAAGGCAAATTGAGCATTGGAATTTGCACATACCGTATTATTGCAAAACCAGATAATGTCCCCTTCATTACCAGTGTAGAAAAGTATTGACCCACCATCTTTCTTCCAGTGTTCATCAGCAATTAGGTACCGCTGTTTAAAAGTTTTATCAACAGCAAATCCAAAATGATCAACCTATGACAAAAACAAAACAGACCAATTTCAGAGGAAAATAATTAAATGAGATCAACAAAAAAGTAATTAAGTTTATTTTTCCATTAAAATCAACCTATGTTACAAAAATAATCACAAAACTTTTTAAACTTTATTTGATTTTAGCTGCAGTAGTAATATTGGCACTTTATTTTTAAATTACTTTCTTTATATTATAAGATAAAATAGTGCTAGGGGAACCTGGCTGGCTCAGTCTGTAGAACATGCAACTCTTGATCTCAGGGTCATGAGTTCAAGTTCCACATTGGGTGTGAAATCTGCTTAGAAACAAAAAAACAAAAACAGGGGCATCTGGGCATCTCAGTTGGTTAAGTGTCTGCCTTCAACTCAGGTCATGATCTCAGAGTCCTAGGATTCAGCCCCATGTTGGGCTCCTGCTCTGTGGGGAGTCTGCTTCTCCCTCTCCTTCTGCCCCTCCCCCCCCACTTATGCATGCTCTCTCTCTCAAATAAATAAATAAAATCATTACAGAACAACAATAAAAAACTTATCAGTACTCAAGATTTTCAGCATAAGAGAAAAAATAACAATTATAAAATCAAGGAGCTACTTAAAAACACAGTAATGTTAAAACTGAATTGGAGGGAACCCTGGGTGGCGCAGCGGTTTGGCGCCTGCCTTTGGCCCAGGGCGCGATCCTGGAGACCCGGGATCGAATCCCACGTCGGGCTCCCGGTGCATGGAGCCTGCTTCTCCCTCTGCCTGTGTCTCTGCCTCTCTCTCTCTCTCTCTGTCTCTCTGTTACTATCATAAATAAATAAAAAAAATAAAAATAAAAAAAAAACTGATTTGGAAACAGAGATATGAATCCATTAACTTTAAAAATACATATATCCCTGGGGGTCCTGGGTGGCTCAGTTGGTTGAGCATCTGCCTTAAGCTCAGGTCATGATCCCAGGGTCCTGGCCTTACACTGGGCTCCCTGGTCAGTGGGGAATCTGCTTATCCCTTTCCTTCTGCCCCTACCCCTCCCTGCTTGTGTGTGCTCTCTCTCTCTCAAATAAATAAATAAATTCTTTTTTTAAAATACAGATATCCCTCCCAATCTGAATTTTCATTATGCAAACTTTCAATATCAAAATTCAAGGACTAAAAAGACTACTGAAGGGGCGCCCAGGTGTCTCAGTTGGTTAAGCATCTGCCTCTGGCTCAGGTCATGATCTCAGGGTCCCAGGATACAGCATTGGGCTCTCTGCTCAGCAAGAAGTCCACTTCTCCCTCTGCCTCTGCTACCCCCTCACTCCTGTTCTCTCTCTCTCAAATAAAATCTTAAAACAACAACAACAACACTCTAAGAAACAAAACAGAGGATCATAGGGGAAGGGAGGGAAAAATAAAATAAGACAAAATCAGAGAGGGAGACAAACCATAAGAGATTCTTAAAAGGAAACAAGTTGGGGTTGCTGGAGGGGAAGGGCATTAAGGAGGGCACATGATGTTATGAGCACTTGGTGTTATATGCAACTGATGAGCCACTGAACTCTCTCTCTGAAACAATACACTATATGTTAATTAATTGAATTTATTTTTTTTAATTAATTGAATTTAAACAGAGTTAAATTTAAAAAAAAAACACTGAAAAGGTCTATGAACACTGTCACCTCATTAACAATTGACATTTCAAGGACCAGGATTTTGGTGTTTAACTCATCCCCCACAAGGAACTAGGGCTTGTTAGTGGCTCACTGGCATTTGAGGACAAAGAAACTACAATCAACCTATGTTACAAAAATAATCACAAAGCTAATTTTTATCACTAGATTCGGGTGATGACAGCATCTTGCTGTGCAAGAAAGCAAGGAAGTGCTCAAAAATTAACGGAGTTATGTCTAAAGGACATAGGAGTCAACTATAAAGGACTATCATTGGCTCGATTTAATAAACTGAACATAAAACAAATTGAACATAAAAAGAACAGTGACGGGGCACATGGGTAGCTCAGTGGTTGAGCGTCTACCTTTGGCTCGGGTCGTGGCCCCAGGGTCCTGGGATTGAGTCCCACATCAGGATCCCTGCAAGGAGCCTGCTTCTCCCTCTGCCTATGTATCTGTCACTCTCTCTGTGTCTCTCATGAATAAATAAATAAATAAGTAATCTTTAAAAGCAAACAAAACAAAAAGAATAATGACTGTAGTAGCTGACTGGAACACTCATTTCACAAAAATCTACTAGTTCAGAAGGATATCAAAAAAGCAAAAGCAAAATGTATTGTCATTTGCCACTATTTAAGGTGTCTATTAAACCAACTCCTAACTTGGGAATACAAAAGTAAATAATATGTAACCTGCCCTTCCAATAGAATTGTGTTTCAAGGTACCAAAGAGTCCCAGTTAATGAAAAAGAGCTCTGTTTAATTAAATGTCAGCTAAAGCAGAAGGAATGACAGAACTAGACAAATGATGGTTTTGCAAGCCCTTATGAAATTAGTGATTTGGGCAAGAATTACCACATGATGTTAAAAGCATTAGGAGAATGAATGACAGGAAAATGAGGACCAAAAGTAATACCATGGAGAGTACTCTCTTGTTAAAAGGGCAAAATGTAATTTTACAATGGAAGGATCAGGCTGTCATCACCTGAATCTAGTGATAAAAATTAGCATCACTGACAGTGGGGCAGGCATGGATTATGCACCTCCTCATGTAGTTTAACACAAAGTAAATTTCACCTATGATAAAATCATGTCAAAATTGTTCAACCTGTATCTTTTTCCAGCCTTCAGATCTAATTTCTTTTACATCTAATTTCCTGTTTCCAGGAAATACACAGGGTAGAAGAACAAGCTAAAGACACTTTGCATAGGCAGACAAATCCAAATGTGTGATAAGACAATGGTAAGGCAATGTCATGATAAATACATAAACTTTAAGGAACAAAATAACCAGATGGAATGCATGAGTCCAGGCTGTATCCTGGTTTGCACAAATGATACAACTGATAATTTAGAGACAATTAGGTTAATTTGAATATGGACTAAGTATTAGATGATACTAATGACTTGTTAATTCTGTTAGGAGTGATCATATAGTGGCTGCATAAGGAAATGTTTTTCTATTTTATAGCTGTATATTGAAGGATTTAGAAATACCCTACTGTCTGCAATTTACTTGAAAATATTTCAGCATAAAAAAATAAGTGAATTTATTTTTTTTGAAGTAAGATGAATTTAAAGGAAGAAAATTTAATCTATACTGAAAGAGACAAAATACAGGATATGGAGACTTTGCAAGACAATATAAAACACATCCAAATGATAAAAATGACACAATAATTTTAAGCTTAAAACAAAAGAACCTTAAATTTTTGAGATTTCTTTTTTACCCTTCCCTTAATAAATTCACCATTTTTTTTTTAAGATTTTATTTATTTATTCATGAGAGGCACAGAGATGGAGGCAGAGACAAAGGCAGAGGGAGAAGCAGGCTCCTTGCAGGGATCCTGATGCAGGACTCAATCCCAGGACCTCAGGATCATGCACCAAGCTGAAGGCAGTCAACCACTGAGCTACCCAGGTATCCCAATAAACTCACCATTTAAAATATAATTATCGGGCAGCCCCGGTGGCTCAGTGGTTTAGCGCCGCCTTGAGTCTAGGGTGTGATCCTGGAGACCCAGGATTGAGTCCTACATCGGGCTCCCTGCATGGAGCCTGCTTCTCCTTCTGCCTGTGTCTCTGCCTCTCTCTCTCTGTGCCTCTTATGAATAAATAAATAAAAGGCTTAATATTTAAAAAAATATAATATAATATAATATAATATAATATAATATAATATAATATATCAAATCCTACAACATGGTAAACATTCATGAGCAACTACCTGAATTTACAGTGTTATACCATAGTACAGAGCCCCACTGAACTTTTAGGATCATGAAGCTGAATCTCCCCAGTACTCTGGAGAGACAGAAGTAAAATGAAAATGCTCCATCTGGTCTAGGGCAGATCCAGTAACCCAATGCTGCTCCAGATATTAAACTGTCTGGTTCAGACCAAAACCAGGTTCTGTAAGACTTCTCTAGGCCATTCTAAAACAGATGGGATTCTTCACACGCACTTCCATCCACACACTTCACATTATTTCAGAGGTCCCATAATGCAAGTTTCTCAAAACTGCACTAATTGCATACTTCCTGATGTCCATGATCATCAATATAGTCCTAAAATATAAGCTATTCTAATCTAAAGACTACCTACCTCAGTATAAAAAATAGTTTGTATAGAACAGGTATATAATAATGATGTCCACGTGCTAAAAATCCTCCTCCAATTTATATGTTAATTCAACATATATAATCAATCACTCATTCAATAAGCATCTATTGAATTGTCAAGTTCTTATTCTGGGCCAAGAAGTAAGCTAAGCAATGGGATAAAGTGTTGGCTGACCCACAACACCTACATTTAATTTAAATGAATTCAACTATACCCATTCACCTAAAGATAAGAGAGCAAGAGAAATAGACAGTGGAGGGAAGATAGACAAGTGGTTCCACTTGCCTCCATTCAGTTGATACAGCAGTCCTCCATAAGAGGTCCCTAGAAAGCAGAATCAGATCACCTGGGAATCTGTTAAAAAATGCAAATGCTCTGGCCGAATCCGACCTACTGAGTCAGAAACTGTGGAGAGAACCCAGTAATCTGTGATTCCAATGTACAGCTAAAGTTTTAACAACAACTGAGTTAGCCTAATCCCCCAAATAGAAGATGAATCTGCTATTCTTTCTTTTAATCTAAGTTTCAGAGTGCCTCTAATACTGTAAGCATCTCGCCATGCTGAATAAGAGTCAGGTTTTAAAGATGTGCATTACCACCTAACATGGCCCCTAAATACAAGCCAGCCTCATCATTTGAAGCTCAACAGGAAAATCCATTGTCTGTTTCACCAAAGAAGGAAAGACTGGCTGTGCTGGACTTAAAGAAAGGAGGGACATGGCTCTCTAACAAGATACCTTACTGTGGGATTCTCAAAGATTATTCCGCTGTAGTGATTTTCACCTTATCTATTGACTTCAGAAACCAGGCTTCTTGTAAAATGAGATATTGTTATACCCTTAAAAAGCAGCCCACAAAAAAAAGGTATTTCAATAGTCCAATCTAAGCAAACATGGCTATGTGTTTGTATATAGCATGTTAAACATAAATACTAAAAAATTCTTGCCAGAGGAAAAGCTTTCATCTAGAATTTTAAGGGTCACCAGAACTTTAGAACCAGAGAAAGCCAAATTTGTATGTGTGACCACTGTCTGGCCACTCCTGCTCCTAGTAATTCATCCCTAATTGTTTAAATTGGGAGGAAAAGGGAAGAATTCTGGTATGGTAGAAAGAAGGCAGGTTTGCAAATTAACAGACCTGAACTTGAACCTCTATTGTGAGGCCTCAAGCAAGTCATTTAACTTCTCCCTGAGCCCAGTATCTTCCTATATAAAATAAGAATAACACATAAAGGATTGCTATGAGGATTAGAGAAAATGTACCTAAAGTACAGGTAGAGTTTCTAATATATAATAAGTACTCAGTAAATGTTAGTTCTCCTCTCCATCTCATTTGCAAACCAGTCCTAAGCATGGAGTACTTAGATGCGGTAAATAAGGTGGAAGGAGATGATAAAGCTTTCACAGAAGAAAAAAAAAAAACTTCTTCATATAATTGTAAGAAGTACCTTTGGAATGCTGAAATCTCTCTCTCTCTTTTGTGTGTGTGTGTGTGTTTCACCTAAATATTAAATAGTTAGAAACAGGCTGTGAAATCTCCTTTGCAAAATATTAATTTGCAGAATTTTCTTGGCTCCTTCCTACCATCAAGGATATAACTGCAGATAGTTTCTGACACCTGAGAGCCCAGCACACCAGGGGCAGTGTGCCCTCTGCCGTTGAGAACTGGCACCCACATACCATTTTCAGCTCTGTGTTCCTGAATAAAGAAATTTTATAAATCACAACATGAAAGGGGACAAGGGCTTTAGACATCATTTGATCAAAAAAAAAAAAAAGAAATCATTTGATCTGTGTTGTTCAAATGAAGAAACTGGGCTCAAAGAGGTCAAGTGACTTTGCCAAGGTCACAAGTTAGAAGTAGAGTCTGGAACTTTTATTTTTGCAATTGGCTTACTGAAGTAACTAAAACAAATTATAGCGCTGTAAAAGCAACAATACATGACCTCACAAATGAAACACACCTCTAATCACATACAGCAATTCTTTTGAAAATGTCCAAGAAATTTTAAGAGATACTTCTCCCCTTCACCGTGTAGAGGAGATTCGTAAGAATGTGTAGGCAAAAAGGAACAGAGAATATCCTTTAAATAGAATCTATTGTGGCAAAAATTATTACCTGGACTGTTCAAGAAAAAGTTCACATCCAGAAAAGCCTATGAGAACATTACACCTATTAGACACAGTTTTGGTGGCAATTTGGGGGTGCAGGAGAAAAGGGAAGGCAAGTAACACAGAGCACCAACTACATGCCTGGTACCATGGTGGTGCTTTGTACAGATTACATCATCTTCCCAAGTACTCTTTGGAGCACTTTCTATTATACTAGTTCTACAAAAAGGTTGCTGATACTCAGAGAGGTCAGATAACTTGTCCAAGATAACATAACCAAAAAATAAAAATCAAATACAATTTTTTCACATGCTTTTATCCCCCACCCATTCCTACCTCTGATAAAACCCAGTCTGATTTTTCACTATAACACACTTGTACAGAGAGCTGACTACCAGCTGCAACCTTAAGCAGGAAACGTTAACAGTATCTTTCTCCAAATTTATAAAACAAAGGACATATGCCCCAGCCGTTTACTAACAGTTAAACTGAAGAATATGTACAATATTGGACTTCCCACTGGCCTGACTCAAAATTCTACATACTATTTTTTAACTCATTTAATTAGGCACTAATAAAAAAAAATCACACCATAACTCAGTAGCTTTTCAGTTTAGAAAACTCAGTATTACACTTAGTTTGATTTATCCACCCAGATATGATCATAGCTAACAAATTTTATGTTTTCTTCATTGCTAACCTTAGCAGGTGTAGTTTCCATTTTAACAAGGAAAGTAGAAGATTCCTCAAATATATCCTTCAAACAAAATAATCATTCTATGTAGTGAGACACTGTTCTTTAAACACCATCCTGTCCATATTAAACCAGAAGAGAGAACTGTATTCCCTCCTTCTATACTTTTTCGGTAAACTCCCCCTAAACTTAAAAAGTAGACTATTAGAAATAAATATTTATTTAAAGAGAAAATGATATGAGGGAAAGACAAGAAAAGGAGTGATAGTGATATGGGGAAGTCCACTGTAGAAAAAAGTTAGACTATCTAGTCTCTTGTATTTATAAAAGGATCATTAGAAAGGCAAGAACACAATAGCTACCACAGTGTACCTGTATAAGATACTTCATAAATAATTGTTACATGAATGTAGTTCAATTCTTTAATCAAGGATTCCTCTCATTTTTATGTAGGAAATTCGCTTGTTAATGTTAGAATTTGCATACATATTCTTTTTTAATAGTCAGTGCTTGGGAAAATATACAAGGGAAGCTAATATAAATTTAATATTGGTAATAAAGGAATACACAACAGTATCTAATTACATTTGAAAAAACAGTATATGCTGGGCAAGAAAATGGACTCATGCACCCTCTCCAATAACTGTGCAGTGCTCAGTAACTCTGACCAAAGACCATGAGCCTTAGAGAGGAAAACACACTCTAAATTACCAAAATTCTACAAAAACAAAATATTCTCTCCTCTACTGCTAAAACAAAGGTAGACATATCCTGCCCTTGAAACATCTAAAACATTACAGTAAATCAAGAAATAACATGTTTTGTCAAGCAACAGTTAAATGTTGCATCAAAGATTCTGGTATCAAAAAAAAAAAAAAGATTCTGGTATCCTCTGTTGGCTTTCACAAAGCAGCACATGATCAACTCCCAAGGGCTTTAAGAAGCTTTGTACCACTAGAATTACCTGGCCACGACTTAAGTTTTCAAATTAGAAAGTGCTGCTGTGATTAATTACTAAATACATTAATTTTAGGAAATGTTACACCATCAGAGGGCGCTGTTGTATAAGAAGTAAAGGGGGAGAGCCCATTAAGTTTTAAATATTAGATTCATAAATTTCACATTAGATCTGAAGTCCAAACTCTTTAAGTGAAAAAAAAAAACTGAGATACAGAGATGGCAATTATTTTAAATATCTTTTTAAAAATATATATATATTCACACAATTAAATATAGCATTCATCATCCTTTTGTTTTAAAGTAAGGGTTCAAAAATTCATGCTTTTAAAAATCAGAAAAATGGTTACTCTTGTAGGAGAAGAATAACTCTAAATTCTAGAATTAGGATGGTGCATTTTTCTGTATGTATAAGGTAATCAACAAAATAGACTTGCAAACCTTTAAGATTTCCTTTAATGTATATGAATTATTTTATAATATATATATATATATATGTTTACATCTCTATGTCTCTATCATCATATGTAAATTACACATGTAAAAACATGTGGGACGCCTGGGTAGATCCATGGTTGGGTGTCTGCCTTCAGCCGAGGGCATGATCCTGGAGTCCCGGAATCAAGTTCCGCATCATGCTCCCTGCATGGAGCCTGCTTCTCCCTCTGCCTGTGTCTCTGCCTCTCTCATGAATAAATAAATAAAATCTTAAAAAAATATATGTATTGAGTACTTATTAAATGGCAGGCATTAAGAGAACTAAGTAAAATACAATTCCATCTCTCAAGTTTTGAATTTAAGGAAAGTGGTGACCATGCTAATAAACAATCACAGCCAGTGTGGTTAAGTTCTACAAAGTGCTGTGGGAGTTCAGAAGAGGAAGTAACGATCCTGCCTGAGGCAATCCTGCAAGGCTTCACCAAGGAGGTAATATCTGAGCTGAACCCTAAAGAGTAACAAGTTTTTGTGTTTTTCAGGTACAGAAGAAACAGAAGAGCATTTCAAGCAAAGAGAGCAAGATAAGCTGTGCAGGACAAGTATATTCAGGAACTGTTGTTGTTTTATGGCAGGAAGTGTACAGTTTATGAGAGGAAGAAATGAGAAACAAGATTACACTCAAGCCGTCTCCAGATGTAGATATGAAAATATTCCTAACTAGAGAAACCTAACAAATCTGAGCTTGCTGCTCTAAACCAACATTGAATGAAACTGGTTCACTAGAAATAGAGCCTTAATGAAGCAAGGACGTTTATCTGGTTTTTCCACTAAATCCCAAGTGACTAGTAGATCTGGCAAATAATAGATTAGTGAGTGTACAGAGAATGAATGATTGTATGCATACATCCTACCTCTGCTATTGATATAAAAATAGACCCAACATTGTTTCAGAGACCAGCATGATTCAAAGCAATAAGAATGGAGATTAAAGTGCCAAGAGCAAGTTTGTGCAGGTTCACTTATTGCATGGGTCTGTTACTGACTTTAGAAGAGTTACAGAATACTGTAGTTGTCTGTGCCTTTTGCCCAGTGACAAATCACATGCCTAAGGGAGAACCTAAGTATATAATCTAAAACCAACTCCTAACAGTTTAGCCTTATATAGGCTGCTGAGGACACAGGAACTGCATGCCCTTTGCTTGGAGTAGAAACAAGAAGATAAATAACTATGAAATTAATATAGACCAAAGCCCAGCATCTGGGAGGGGCAGGGGAAAAACTAATCAGCATTTCTCTGAAGTATATAACCTAAAATATATCTGACCTTGTGACAGTTTTTAGGTCTGGAAAGGATATAAGGTGTGGCTCTCAGCCAGTGCATGGTTATCTAACCTGAATGACAGCTCACTGTAAAATGTATATCTTAAGTGCTCATTTGGCAGCATATTGGTGTTTGGTAAACCTGAATATGCTACAAAATGTTGGTTTTATCAATGCGTAAGATATATTTTCTCACCAACAGAGTTTTATAAAGAAGGGAGAAACGTGTAAGAGATATGATGGCCAAGAGCAAAAAGTGATTAGAGGGAATAGCTGAAACTATAGGTAAGAAACATTTTGTGATGCAGGAGGATTCTGAGGAGGCAGGACAGAATGGAGGTCAACAGCACAGATGGAGGGATTTGACTTGGACAGGAGGAGGAACCTTGCCTCCACTGGGTAACAGATGGGTGCCGGAGGAGTTACCTTCCTAGGTGGAAAGGGAAAAAACAGAAGGGGTTCTAGCTAAAATGCCCTTTACAAAATACCTTAGTTTTTTAATCCTTCAGGTAGAGGTCAGGGCTACCTATTAAAAGAGCATATTTTGTAATGATTTGAAAACAGGTTAAAGTGTGACATGGAAGAAAGAAATGATGCTCAGGCCTACAGAGGGTCCCTGAGGTGGTGGCTGAATTTGCAGGTACAACAACCTGCCCGGTTATAGGTTTGCTTCAGCAGAGATCTACAACCCAGGGGTAGGAGTAGAGACATTTAACGGCTGGATAAAACTAGAATGTGAATTCCATAAAGAAGCTGTCAGAGGAGAGGGGTAAGGAGAACAGAGGTCATCCCTGATCTTCATGCAAGCACTAATACCTAGAACCATGAGGTCCTCTCCACCATAGAGAAACCCTACCAAAATCCACTTGCTGACTTCCCAGGGAATCTAAACTATTATATTTATTACATTTTCTGGAGTAAAAAAACCTCGACAGAACTCATATGTACAATACGTAAGTATTTCAATGGTATTCTTATAAATGTTATATAATGTAATATATATACTATATATATACACACTATATATATTATATAGTATAATATACTATTGATATATATTATTAATGTGATATATATTATGGTATAGTACCAAACAAAGCTTTACATGTTTGTATTCTCCTGCTTTGTTAAATATAATATGGTGTATTCTTAATATTTTCTTTATACTCTATTGTTCTGAATGCTCCTGTACATGCAAAATATTCTTCTGGTAGCATTGTTATAATCATATATCATGCCAGATCTTCTGAAAAATGGAAGCTGGTATAAAATGGTACAGTGTAAAAAAATAAAGATTCCACTCTTACCCCTAAAAAGGCAAAACCATGCTTTACACATACAGGATTACAACCCTGTGGTGTATGTAACACCACCCAATCTTCTGTACTTCCTCTCCTCTGAAGGGACAGTCCTTCTGCAGAGGGCTGTGAGGACTTCTCAGATCTTACCAACAGAGCAACTCTGTTTCTTAGCCATTTAATACTATTTCTGAAATGTTCATAACCCCATTCATATCCTAGTTCAATTATGTTCCACTCATGGATGGCATGCCCAGAATTGAGTGCAATGCATGAAACGTGATCTAATGAAATGCCTTGCTCACCACTAGTCAGAAATAATTTGTGGGTATGTTTATTGATAATAGCTCCACTAATGCTGCCTACTTTAAATTAAGAGTTTGGGAAAGGTGTGTTGGCGGACCCTGAGCTGAAATTAAGAGTTGGATGCTTAACTAACTGAGCCACCCAAATGCCGCTGCATCAGAACAAGTCTTAAAATGCTTAAGGCTTCCCATTTTCTTAGTGTTAAATTTAGACTCCCTACCCTAAGCCTCATGCCATAGTGTTCTCCCAACTTGTTCACCATGCTCCAGACACACTTATTTCCTTTCTGTTTGTACAACTTGCTAAGCCCTTTCTGGCCTCTGGGCCTTTGTATTTTCCATTCCTTCTTTCTGGAATTCTTCCCTTTGTTGGCTCCTTTAGGTTTTACTTCCAATGCCACTCAGTGGAGAATACTTCTGTTAGTTTCTTAGGGCTACTGTAACAAAGTACTACAAACAGGGATTGGGGGTGATTCAGATAGAGCCCTGCATTTCATGGTTGTGAGATCGAGCCCTGCTTTGGGCTCATGCTAGGCATGAAGCCTACTTAAGTTTTTCTCTTTCCCTCTCCCTCTGTCCCTCCCTCTTCCTCCTCATTCCCCCTCTTTTTTAAAAAAAGGTGGGGGGGACACCTGGGTGGCTCAGCAGTTTGAGCATCTGCTTTAGGCTTAGGGCGTGATCCTGGGGTCCTGGGTTTGAGTCCTGAATGGCACTCCCCACAGGGAGCCTGCTTCTCCCTCTGCCTGTGTCTCTGCCTCTCTCATGAATAAATAAATAAAATCTTAAAAAAAAAAAAACAGGATTTGTTCTAATCCATGTTTTAAAGAGGTCACACTGGCAGTTCTGTGGAGGCTGGCCTGGAGAGGGAGATTTTTTAAAAAGGGAGAAAGAATAAACAGAAAGTTACTAATAGGTCCAGGTGAGAGATCATGACAAGACTGACAAATAAGCTAAGTTTCAACCTAGGTCTCTTAAATTGCTACATATATAATACATATAACAAATATATATGTTATATATATATATATATATATATATATATAGTAAAGTAAAACAATATTTACTTTCCAAAATCATAACATACCCAGGTAATACCACAATTGAAAAGGGCCCAGTGTATAAGATCATATATCAGTGTATATGCACAATAGCAATCAACAAAAGGAAGTCTTTTGAACAACTGTAACCACCACTGCTGCTCTTTAATAACTGATTCTGCACTGGCCCTGACTAATGGGCACTCTAAATAGCAGGAGCCCCACTAAACTGGTTCAAGGGTTCCAAGGCCATCAGGCTCCTCTTAGCATTTACTAAAAGTTAATAAAATAGATCCTATTTCCACCTTTTTCCTCCAAAAACTACTTTAAAAAATTGTACAAAGTGTGACTCCAAAGTTCTCAAAGGTTATATAATCTCTGTTCCCCTCTAATGAGACAAAAGACATAAGGGACCACAACCTTTATCTTGTTACCTCTATTAAATTAATAAACTACAAGATAATACAACAGAATGCTAAAATGCATCTCCTCCTCCCCCATGGATGATCCTCTGTGAATCACATTGTGAGAATCACTGCAACAAAAATTTACAGCCTTCTTTTTTAGAGACTGCTTTAAAATAAATTATTTTTATTACATTGACTAATACAAGATTTTAAAAGCTTTTAGCATTTCAAACTAAACTTTATGAAATCCTCACATGAAAATCACCCACAAAAGGAAGCAACTGAAGAAAAGTAGCTGCCTAAGTTTTTTCCTCCAGGGGAACTCCAAGGTCAAAATTTTTAGTCCCAATTTTAATATAAAATGGCCTCTAGAGACCTTTAATCATCAACTTAAAATATACTCTGTAAACTACTCATTGTTTTCAGCATTCATCCGGTCTGAATGATAAGGACACTGTAAAAAAGATAAAGGAAGGGAAAAGGATATCCTCAGCTGAAACCAAAAAACTCAGAACAATGACAAGTTCAAACACCACCAAGTTGCTTCTTTGATTACTTTCAGGTGCTTTTGCTATGGTGTTACCATCTTGTATGGCAACTGCCCAGAGTAAATAGGATGTACAGAGAAGTGATATATTTTATGAAGTACATATTTTATGATTCCATTTCTGTCAAGAACAGAAAGGTGCCAAACTCACTTATTTATTTGAAGCCCGGGCTCTGTGGAATAAAGCAGAGGTGGATCTCCAGAGATGCTGATAATTACTATTTTCTAATCTGGGCTCTGGATACATTGATGCAATGAGTGGTTACAGTCATTCATTTAACAAGAATTTCTTGAGAGCCTACTGTGGATAAATGCTAGAGAGACAACAGTGGTCAACTTAGATATGGTCACTGACCTCATAGTGTTTATAGTCTAATGAATGAAAGAGACTACAAACAAGCAAAGACACAAACACTTGGAAACCACAACTGTGGGGGGGTGGGAGTGAATGGGTGACGGGCACTGGGGGTTATTCTGTATGTTAGTAAATTGAACACCAATAAAAAATTAAAAAAAAAAAAAAAAAGAAAGAAACCACAACTGTGCATGCTTGATTCCAATAGAGAAAATACAGAGGTAGACCTAATTTTAATACAATGGTCAGAGAAGGGATCTCAGAGCAGACAATAGTTAATTAAGCCTTTCATCTCCACAGCCTTCAGGGGCGCCTAGGTGGCTGAATTGGTTAAGCTTCTTCTGACTCTTGATTTTGGCTCATATAAGGATCTCAGGGTCATGAGATTGTGCCCTGTGTAGGGCTTTGTGCTCAGGTGAGTCTGCTTGAGATGCTCTCTCCTTCTGTCCCTCCCCGTGCTCAAGCTTTCTAAATAAATAAATAAAATCTTTTAAAAAAAGAAATTTCCATAGCTTCCTATTAGGCACGTCAATGTGTGAAAAGGTCCAGGGGATTCCATTCAATGCCATTTCCTATACAAAGCAGTCCTTGGCCTTTCTGCCTTCTTTTGCTTCCATGGTAATTTTAGTAATTTCTATTATAGTGATTGTCTAATGTACTCTTTCACCGTAGTTATTTATATATACATATCTTACAAATGCTATACTATTATTAACCCAAGACTAAAGTAACCCTATAGGGACGCCTGAGTGGCTCAGTGGTTGAGCATGTGCCTTCGGCTCAGGTCCTGATCCTGGGGTCCTGGGACGGAAACTCGCATCAGACTCCCCACCAGAAGCCTGCTTGAGACTCCCTACCAGAGAAGCCTGCTTCTCCCTCTGCCTATGTCTCTACCCCTCTCTCTGTGTCTTTCATGAATAAACAAATAAAATCTTGAAAAAAAAAGTAACCTTATACAAAATGTCAGAATCTATTGATCAAATCATGTGTATTAGCCCCTTGCCCCTATGAATAATGCAAGGGCTGCACCTAAAGCCTAAATGTACATTCACTCATCTGTTCTTCAAAGAAACACTATGAAGTGTAGAGGGTGACTTTCCACATCATACTGCCTCCCCTCCCTTGTTCACATCTGAACCCCCATACCACAAAGCTTAATGGGCATAGGACTGTTTTATCAATGATTGTTGAGCTGAATTGGGTAGAAAAAGTGAGAAGTGTAATGTGACAACAGGATACCAAGTGGCCTAGCTGTACTTGTTATACCAGTTAACTCTGTTCTCAGCCCTTGTCTCACCAGTGACACTATTATCTTTCTATCAGGTGTGTTAGCCATAGGAAATATGCATAGATCCAAACACTGTCAAGTTAAAATCCAACTCAACTTTGAAAGTGTAGAAGAATGTAACGTAAAACACAGAAGTGACTGATTAATACTGATTCTCGTATGGAGGTTCCTCAAAAAATTAACAATAGAATTACCTTATGATCCAGTAATTCCATTACTATTTACCCAAAAAATATGAAAGCACTAATTCACAAAGATGTATGCACTCCAATGTTTATAGCAGCATTATTTATAATGGCCAAATTATGGAAGCAACCCAAGTATCCATGGACAGATAAAGGGACAAAGAAGAGGTGGTACATATGCATATAGAACAGAATATTACTCAGCCATAAAAGACTGAAATCTTGCCATTTGCAACAACTTGGATGGATCTAGAAAATATAATGCTAATAAGTGAAGTAAGTCAGAGACAAATACCAAATATAATGCTAATAAGTGAAGTAAGTCAGAGGTAGGTGGGCTGCGGGGGGGGGGGGGTGAGGAGTGAGTGAAACAGGTGAAGGGGATTAAGAGTACACTTATTGTGATGAGCACTGAGTAATTTATAGAAGTGCTGAATCACCTGAAAACTAAAATTGTACACTTGAAACTAATATAACACTGTATGCTAATTATATTAGAACTGAAATAAAAGGGGCAGCCCTGGTGGCTCAGTGGTTTAGCGCCTCCTTCAGCCCAGGGCCTGATCCTGGAGACCGGGGATCGAGTCCCACGTCAGCCTCCCTGTGTGGAGCCTGCTTCTCCCTCTGCCTGTGTCTCTGCCTCTCTCTCTGCCTGTCTCTCATGAATAAATAAATAAAATCTTAAAAAAAAAAGAAAACTGAAAAAGAAACTTAAAGGAAATGAATGTATACTATTCCTATGCCCTCTTGAAAAAAATTAGTAATTATGATGTACAAAAAAAAAAAAAAAACTCTGAAAGGAATGATTTAACTATCAAAGGAAAATCTCTAAAACTATTAAGAAACACCAATTACCTTCTCTCCCAAACAGAACATCTTCCTACAATAGGAAGTAGTTTTCACCATGCAATTCTCCCTCCTCTGAAATCTTGTGCTATATATATATAAACACACACATATCTTGCAATACTTTACATTCACCCTATAGTAAAGATTTTTGCTTCCAGGTCTTACCTTTCCATTACATGAGAAACATTCATCTTTGTAGGACCCATATAGTCTACATTAGTAGTGTTTCATAAGAAGGAGATTATGGGGAATCCCTGGGTGGCGCAGCGGTTTAGCGCCTGCCTTTGACCCAGGGCGCGATCCTGGAGACCCAGGATCGAGTCCCACATCGGGCTCCCGGTGCATGGAGCCTGTTTCTCCCTCTGCCTGTGTCTCTGCCTCTCTCTCTCTCTCTCTCTCTATCATAAATAAATAAATAAATTTTTAAAAAATTTAAAGAAAAAAAGAAGGAGATTATAATCCATTCATGGTTATAAACTCAAGTTAGTGGGTTATAGTCAGCACTTCTTTCAAACAAAATTGCATGCTATTCAGCAACCTGGCTACAAAATTTTAAATTATGTCAATTAGGAAATTTTAAAACTCTAAATATCCTGAACCATTATGACCCTGTGTGGGTATTAATTCTAGGAATGTATGCTTTCTATTTGAGAGATAATTACCTGTTAAATCACATTCTAAGATGTAATGACAATTCAGGCAACGAGAGCCATTTCATAAAGTTACTGTATAGTTAACGAACATCACAGACAATAAATACTAAGGGAGCCCAGAGAAGGACAGCTCATACTAGGCTGGGTCAACTGAGGAAGGTTTCCCTTAGGAGATTCGGTTTGAGCAGAGCCCAGGAAAGGCCTGGACTGGAAAAGAGGAGAGGAGAAAATAACCCATAGTGCCAGTTGGCCTGGACTGAGGCTGACAGAACAAATGGACTTAAGAGGCTATTGTAATAGTTTAGCTTGGAATTGTATGGGTCTATAAAAGCTAGTAACCCTGGAAATGTAAAGGAAGGGCATAAAGTAGGAAGGAATCACAGTCTTGGTGGTTAATTGGACTTTGGCAGAGAGGTAAAGGTGAAGGACTCAGATGACTCCAAAATACTCTAATCCTGAGTGACCATGAGGAGATTGGTGCCATTAACAGTAATGTGAAAAAAATCAAAGGAGTTTTAGAAGGGAGTGTTATGTGATGACATTAATATTCTTTATAAAAGTTTAACTTGAACACCCATACCTCTCAGTTGTACTTAACTATCTATATGAGGGATACTAACCAATATAAGGAGCATCCCATTCTTTTTTTTTTTTTTAAAGATTTTATTTTATTTGTTCATGAGAGACACAGAGAGAGAGAGAGAGAGAGAGAGAGAGAGAGAGGCAGAGACATAGGCAGAGGGAGAAGCAGGCTCCATGCAGGGAGCCCGACGTGGGACTCGATCCCAGGGCTCCAGGATCACGACCTGAGCCCCTGAGGCCAAGTCAGACGCTTAACAGCTGAGCCACCCGGGAGTCCCGGAGCATCCTATTCTTAAAAGCACTCACTCTTTGGAAGAACCAAGGCTGAAATTCAGCCAGCTATTAAAATATTGAAATCTTTCTACACCACTTGGCAAATTATTATTTTAGCACTTTAAGTGATGCCCACCCCCACTCTATGCCCACCTGTCCTACTGTCCCAGTTACTTCTCCAGACTTCAAGCCTAAAGAACTAATAACCCATGGCACTGCAAGGGGCCTCAGCTCTGTGACCAGCTTCTGTTCTAATTGGGCAGTGTCTATGCCATAGTGGCAGTACTAAGCAAAATATTAAAAAAGCAAGTGTTAACAGCATTCAGAAAAGAGAGTAATCACCTCAACTTGGGCCAGTTACTCATTTAAACAACTGTGTGTGTGTAGGGGGTGCACCTGGGAGGCTGACAGTTAAGTGTCTACCTTCAGCTCAGGTCATGATCCCAGGGTCCTGGGACTGAGCCTCTCATGGGGCTCCCTGCTCAGCAGGGAGTCTGTTTCTCCCTCTCCTCTCTCCGTATGCATTCTCTTTCTCTCTCCCTCTCAAATAGATAAAAATCTTTTTAAAAAAATAAATAAACAACTGTTGAGGGCATATACTGTGGCTACACTTATAAGTGTAGTCCCAGCACTCAGGCTGCTCACACCCTAATACAGAGACCAACATATAAACAAATCATTGCAATCCATAGTAGTAGTACAAAAGAAGTATTCATAAAGTGCAATGGAAGGCACAAGGGGGATATTAGTCAATACCCAGCCTGGGAAAAGAAACAAAGCAATCACATAGTTTCACAGAAGTGATAGAAGACCTAAGCTGTGACGGATGGACAGGGGCCCCAGGCAGAGAAAGGAGGAAGACAAACCATTCCAAGCAGAGATACCAGTACTGTATGAGCCACATCCCAGCATAGTGTGCATAGAACAATGAAATGACCAATGTGTAATGCCTGGCACACAGTGTCAATAAGAAATAACAATAGATTCTATTCTAGCAGCTACTTCTCTGATTATGTTTTTTTTTTAAGATTTTATTTATTTATTCATGAGATAGAGAGAGAGAGAGAGAAAGAGAGAGAGAGAGAGAGAGGCAGAGACACAGGCAGAGGGAGGAGCAGACTCCACGCAGGGAGCCCGATGAGGGACTCGATCCTGGGTCTCCGGGACCATGCCCTGGACTGGAGGTAGGCACTAAACCGCTGAGCAACCCGGGCTGCCCTCTGATTATGTTTTTAAAGACTGATCCTAAAATTCATTTGTTTTGTCCAAGCCTATGCTAGCTCAACAAGGGACAGGGTAACCAAAATATCCTAGAAGGCATGGAGTGAGGCAGTTTGGAATTTTAAAATGAAGCACCTGGAATTAACTATAGTTGTCTGCATATCTTAGATGTGTGTAAGCAAAGATGAGAAAAGGACAGTAAATTAATTGCAAGTGAGAGGAGCAAAAAAATAATGAAGACCTTACTACTTTTCCAATTAACAAAGAAGGGCTTCCTGGAGAGGAATATTTTTTAAAAGAAGAGAACAAGCAAGTGCTAAACAGACCAGATGCCTTGAAAATTCAAGAAGTATTTAAAGACTAAGTCTTCAGAGGAAGACCAACAGGAAAGAGTAAATGTATGTATATGCTCAGCTGGAATGTGAAATGGAGAAAGGTTACCTAGAGAACAGAGACTACAGATAAATGACTATAAATTCAAACTAATAAAAGGGTTTGGCAATGTTACAGAATTTACCTACAAAAAGCCCTTCTGGAAATCTTTTAAAACCATGATCTATATTTTTGGGGGAGTAACTTCCCTAGCATCTTGGCCAACATTCATTTTGCCATGTTACACTCAAATTTTTCAGAGATGAACCAAAGCACTGGGGGTGTGTAAGTAATAGCAATAGGCTTTTATATCTTGCCTAATGTTGGATATTTGCATTTAATGTTTTCAATAACACAGGATATGACATGCAGTGTCATTCTGTTAGTACAGCTCCACATGTACAAAGCTTAGTACTGCAGCCTCCCAGATCCACTGATGAATGAGACCCAACGTTGCTGTCCTTGAAGAGATCACAAAAAGGTAGTCAGCAAAAACTAATTCCCTTCTACTTTAAACTGTGGTTATTTTCTAGAAAACAGCCTACATAAAAAGGCAAACAAAAAGTTTCATTTGGTCTGTAGTAGCCACACCAGTCATTGTCATTTAAAGCCAATTGTTTAAGAGAAAGGAAGCATCCTAGGCCAAGGAGAAGGGAGTCATCACCATTGCTTTCCAAAATTGTTGTATGAGCTGCTCCCTCAAAGGAAAAGGCCATCAGTACTCAGGAAGTGGCAGAGGTTTCCGACAGTTATAAACGATAGTGTCTGCAGCGTGACCCATGGTTCAAACTGCATAAAAATAAGAATTCACTGACAAATGATAACAAGTACTTCCTCACTTTCCTATCGCCTGAATCAGAGCCATTGTTTGGGTTGTAGTTCCTTGTTTAAATTAGGTTATTAAATCACAATGATGCTGGCCAAACATGCTAGTCATAAGCCATCAGGAAAACTTATCAAAAATACCAATATGTCAAGCCTTAAATGCACACACACACTTTTTCACTAAGAAAATCTGACCACAAAAAAAATAAAATAATAAAATAAAATAAAATCTGACCAGTACCAAGCGTATCTTTCAAAAACTTTGTTTTTTTCTCTCCTGAAAACCACAAATGAAGTACTATAATGTAGCAGAAAGAGAATCTGCAAACAGATCTGAGTTTTAGTGCCAATTCTGCCATCTATTATTTGAATTTTAACAAGTTACTTCATGTCTTTGGGCTTGTTTTCTTATATGCAAAATGAAAAAAAAAAATAGTACCTATCTCAGAGAGGTCTTTTTTTTTTTTTTTTTTTTTTTAAGTAGGCTCCATGTCCCCAGCATGAAGCCTATTGCACAGCCTGAACTTACAACCCTTAGATGAAGACCTGAGCTGAGATCAAGAGTCAGATGTTTGTTTAATCAACTGAGCCACCCTGGGCATCCCTCAGAGAGGTCTTATGATGATTAAGGTGGATAATGCATGCAAGTGCCTAGCAAGAATATGAAAGAAGTGAGAGTTTGATGTATTACTCGTACATTTTGTAAAGCATGTTTTTAAAAAAAATTTTTAAAGCATGTTTTATTAGCATGCACCTCCCAAGTCTGAAACCACTGCCAAATAGCCAAATACATATACAAACATATACAATGGTATAGGTTTAATATTCATTAGGAAGAAATTGTCATATAACTTTTTTTAAAGATTTCATTCATTCATTCATTTAGAGTGCACAGGCACGCAAGTGCAGGTAGAGGGAGGGGCAGTGGGAGAGAGAGAAATTCAAGCAAACTCCACACTGAGCACAAAGTTCATCATGGGGCTTGATCCTGAGGATCATAACCTGAGCCTAAATCAAGAGTCAGATGCTTAACTAACCATCCAGGCACCCCAGTGATATATATAAAACTGTAGCAAAACAAAACAAAACAAAACAAAACAAAAAACCCCAAAACCCAAAAAACAAAAAAACTTTACAATTTGTCCCAACTTTTCGCTTACAACAAATGACCCTGCAAAGCAAAACTTAAAAAAAAAAAAAAAAAAAAAATGCAGTCATCATGGAACTGAAAACAGCAACAAGGCACTGAGTTGGTAACAGTGAGAGCCTCTTACATACCAAGTATCATGTGGCCTTGAATGTGATATGTTTTTGCTTTTGACTTTCTATCTTGCGCTGTGACAGTGCAATATATCTTTAGTACACATTCATCACTATATGAATTATGTGTAAGGTATATACCACGGAAATAAAACATGACTGAATATCTTATTTCTAAAGACTTTTTTTTAAAGATTTTATTTATTTATTCGACAAACAGAGAGAGAGAGGCAGAGACACAGGTAGAGGGAAAAGTAGGCTCCATGCCAGAAGCCTGATACGGACTCAATCCCAGGTCTCAGGATCACGCCCTGGGCTGAAGGCGGCGCTTAAACCACTGCCCATCTAAAGAATTTTAAAATAACCTGTGACATCACTTTCATCATCTAATATGCTGAAGATTGTAAATCCACATCTCAAAGGACTACTTATTTCATCTTAGGTGTCAGAATAATATAATTACAATCATGGTTCAAATAACCAGGTTTCTCATAAAAGAAGTTACAGAGATCAGCTTAAATTTCCAATCTAATTTCCTTTAAAATGATAGCACTTTATTAAACAGAAGAATAATACTATCATTCTAAGCACATGTTTAAAGAGGAGACCACTATTTAGGCTTTAATAGAAAACAGAATACCTAGGCATGGTTTCCTGAAGTTGACTTTCTAATCAAGGTAGACTTTCAGAAGCAAAAGGCCTAAAGGTGACCTCTGTTCCCTTGAATTAGTGGACAAAAGAGGAAAATCCAAGTGGAATAGAAAACTATGAATATTTAGCAGTGACTAATCCATGCAGCATAAGTAAGGAATACTTACATGAACCTTAATTAACTTATTCTAAGCCAAATTTTGTTTTCTGTTTTTTGGGGTTTTTAAAAAAGATTTTATTTATTTATTCATGAGAGATACAGAGACTGAGAGAGAGGTAGAAGACACAGGCAGAGGGCTCCATGCAGGGAGCCTGATGCGGGGCTCCATCCCGGGTCTCCAGGATCACGCCCTGGGTGAAGGCGGCGCTAAACCTTGGAAAAGCTTAAAAAGGAGGATTCCCTAATGGAACTAGGATAAACTGTACTGAGCACCAAACTTAAGGGGACAATTTCTAAAGTAGTGACCTCATTCCTGCCCCACCAGTTTAGTCTCCTCCTTTATTTCTTGGAGAATACCTTTTGCGATCATCAGTGGAGGTCTCTTTATATCCTTTACTCTATAAAAATATCTCAGAGTCTGTATCTTAGAAGGTTTAATAGTCCCCTTCTGCTGTTAACATGGCTCATTTATTTAAAGTACATTCATTTAAGTCTTTTTACAAACACAAAAGCCTAGTCAGAAGAAAGTTTTGTTGTGTTAAAACCTCCATTATGACTTTTTTTCTCTCCAAAATTATCCAGCCTTGCTAGAAAATTGAGATTCCTCTTGATTCAACTTTATTATTGTCTAATCTGGATATCCTTAATAAATGTGACTTCCACGCTATCCTGAATTTAGGCCATGAATTACACAATCTTCTGTCTATTCCAGAAATACAAGTAGTACAGAAGCAATATAGCTCAAGGGCTTTGATGTCAACAGAACTCAGTTTAAATCCCAGCACTATCAATGATCAGTTATGAGATGTGGATATATCACTTTACCTCTAAGCCCTTTATTTCTCTATGAAAAAGATGTAGCTCCTCCATGCGGGGTGGAAGATACATCTATGAAAAGCACTTAGGCTGTACCTGTCACAAGGTGAATGCATTTACTCTGGTCAGCAGAGCAGTGTTTTGACCCTTACCACTTTAACACCAAGTTATGTTCTTAAAGTCAATTAAAGATTCAGAGAAGAGGGATACCTGGGTGGCTCAGCGGTTTAGCACCTGCCTTCAGCCCAAGGCCTGATCCTAGAGTCCCGGGATCGAGTCCCGCATCGGGCTCCCTGCATGGAGCCTGCTTCTGTCTCTGCCTTTCCCTCTCTCTGTGTATCACATGAATAAATAAATAAAATCTTACCAAAAAAAAGAGAGAGAAGGACTACCTGCACCATGTGTGTGCCAATGGAACCAATGACTATACTGACTTCACACTGCAGAGTGCCCACCTCTTGCCTTATAGAGTCTGATCCTGTCCCAGGCTTACTGACCTTTCAGTTCCTACAACATGACTGCTCTTTCCTACCTTAGGATACGCCCTCTACCTGGACAGAAATCTTGATCATCTCCCTCTCCTGTCTAACCTCTATTTAGCTTCCCAGTCTCTGCTTTGACACCACTGCTGCCTACAGGATTCTCTAATATCCAAGACTCAGGACTTCACTGAAGATCCCACAACAAACTACTCCTTAAAGCACACTCCTAATTATTATCACTATGTTCCCACTAAACTGTAAACTTTATGAGGTCTGTCTTTGCTTTCCACTTATCCCCAGCTATTAACATAGCATATGGTACATGGATAGTTCAATAAATCTTTCCGGATGAACATACAACTGTGCTGCTTTACTCTATGTTAGATATTTTATCTGCTATAAGACAATGATACATCATTGAAGCCTATAACCAACTTGAAGAGCCGCTCAGAAAAAGCTCCTAAAGAAATCTGACTTGAATAAATCTGCCTTTACCTAACCCGCGTGGGGAATCCCCACAATGTGAGCAGCAAGCGAGAGAACATCATGAGCTTGACAGACATGACAGCTGATCCTCTCCAGGTGCAGCACTGTGTGGCAACTTGGAACTGACACAAGTAACAGAAAGTAAGGATTTACAAATATACATAGTTAACTGGCTTCTTTTTGAAAATGAATCATAAAAAGTACTATCTTTACCTTAGTTCTCTAATATGGGCAGTACACAACTCCCACAGCAGTAGGCTTTAAGGGACATTTTTCCTAATGTCTTCATTCTTTAACCTCTCCCTGGCCCTCTCCCATACACAAAACAAAGAGCAAACTTTGCTGTACTCCCTCTCATGATTCTTTCTCTGTACGTATGTGGGGAGAAGGTTAGTAAAGACAACCCTGTAAGTTGTGACCTTTAAGTTACAGCTTCCAGATCATCAAAATAAGAATATGAATAAGTGGGCCTGTTTTTATGTGCCTGGCATTCTATATTGTTTCCCAAAAGGATTTCAGGCCATTGAGAATCAAGTTTTCCTCCCTCCCTATAACACATACACACACACACACATCCCTTCCTTATCTCAAGGTACAGGGAAGCAGGAAAAGGGAGGGGGAAAAGATACAGATTCAACAAACATTTGTAAAGATGATACTCTAATAAAACTATAAAAATTATGTAATACTATGGGTAGTACGCTGTGGAGTATGAGTACTTACAAGATAGAGTCCTTGATTTAAAGAGAGTAAGAAAAAAAATTTAAAAAAAATAGAGAGTAAGATAAGAGTACAAAAGATTCTAACACAAGACTAGAATAAGACATGTGCCCTGAAAGCAGTACAAAGAAAGATCTGATTGGGCACCTGAGTGTCTCACTGGTTGAGCATCACCTTCAGCTCAGGTCGTAATCCTGGGGTTCTGGAATTGAGTCCCACATCAGGTTCCCCACCGGGAGTGTGCTTCTCCCTCTGCTTATGTCTCTGCCTCTCTCTGTGTGTCTCTCATGAATAAATAAATAAAATCTTTAAAAAAGAAAAAAAAGAAGGAAAGAAAGATCTGACTGATCACACACTTTCCGAAAGATAAGAAATACCTCATGGAGGAGGTACTCAGTATCTGAGATGAGGCTTAAAAAAAGGATGGGATTGATAAAGGGGGGAGGGCACTGGGAGAGATATTTCAGACAAAAGAAACAATGTGGGCTAAAAGTATAGAAACAGGAAAAGAATGAGGATGTGTGGGGAATAGATTAGCACACTAGAAAGGTGGGTTGGGGTCACAGGGTAGAAAGCCCTGAATGCTACAGGATTTTGTTCTAAATAAAGCAAACAATTAGCTGCTGTACCTGGGTGGCTCAGCCAGTTAAGCATCTGACTCAGAAAAAAAAAAAAAAAAAAGCATCTGACTCAGGTCATGAACTCAGGGTCCTAGGATCCACTTTCATCAGGCTCCCTGATCAGCATTGGCTTGACCCTCCCTCTCCCTTTGCCCTTCCCCCCATTTGAGAGTGCACTTGCATGAGTACACTCTCTCAAATAAATACAATCTTTTTTTTTTAAGATTATTTTATTTATCAGACAGACAGAGAGAGAGAGAGAGAGAGGCAGAGACACAGGCAGAGGGAGAAGTAGGCTCCATGCAGGGAGCCCAAGGCGGGACTCGACCCTGAGACTCCAGGATCACACCTTGGGCGGAAGGCAGGCGCTAAACCGCTGAGCCACCCGGGCTGCCCAAATAAATACAATCTTAAAAAAAAAAAAAAAGTAAACAATTTGGAATCATTGTGGGCTCTGAGCAGAAGAGTGCTTGATGGAAGAAGAGGTGGTTAATGTACCCATGGGGACTACAGTAGAGGGCTAACCACAGGAAGCAAGGAGGACCTTCAAACTCATATAATCCACCTTTTACTGTCCCCTCACCCTATTCTTACTTCCTTCATTACTAGGCTTAAATTTCATGGTCAACAAATAAATACTCCCTTGCATATGTCCCTTAATCTCCATGTCTCTCACTTTCTTTTAGTGATTTGGCAAAAGGATAATCCTGGTTAAAAGAACCCTCCATCAACTTCTCACTCATACCCAAGAAAGTAAATGTAGCTAAAGAAACATACAGCCTATCAAATGGTCTTACTAACATGCATGAGACTTCAAAGCTACCTGTGATCAGGACGTCTGGGTAGTTCAGTGGTCAAGCATCTGCCTTCAGCTCAGGGCGTGACCCCAGGGTCCCAGGATCAAGTCCCACATCGGGCTCCCTGCAAGGAGCCTGCTGCTCCTTCTGCCTATGTCTCTGCCTCTCTCTTGAATAAATAAAATCTTTTAAAAAAAGCTACCTATAATCAAATCATATTTCCCTAGTCCATTTATTTTCTTTCTCTGCTAGAGGAATATTTATGTTTTCTTTTCTCCTCACTATGTTCATCCCCTGCTGCTACCCTCTCCTTGGGTATGTCCTTTCAGTCATACTGGCCTCCTTGTGGTTGTTCCCACCAGGCACACATCTACCTTAGGGTTTTGTACTTGCTTTTCTCTATGTCTTAAATGCTCTTTCTCCAGTGCCTAGAAGAGTGCCCTGCAAATAGTGAGAACTTAACAAAAATAGAGTAAATGAATTTGGAAACACATCGTACATTCAAGTATGCTATTTTGCTTTTTTCATTTATCATTAATTTACAAACATTTCCCGACATTACCAAGTATACTTCAAGGTCATCATTTTTAAGGGATAGTAATATTCCATTTTATGGATATGCCACAAATTATTTACAATTTGGGACTGAGAAACCAGGAGATTTACAAATGGGATCTTTTGGATGATTCTTCCTTTAATCTTTCTAAACCTCGATAGTTTCACCTCTAAAAATGAGCATAATATCTACTTCATAGGACTGCTGCAAAGAATGGATGTGGAATATAGACAGATATGGAGACATCAGTTTTGAAAACAGAGGCATCATGATGTCAATTGAATGAAAGATCATAGATCTTGGAAGCAACAGATTAAAATGTATTGTCCCTCAAGAGCTTGATCAAGTCACTTAATCTCTACGAACCTCAATTAAACCATCTATTTTTAAAAGTGGTTATAAAAATTAAAAGCAGGTACACAGAAGAATTTAAAATAATATCTAGCCCAGATAAGATAATTAATAAGTGCTAATTCACTCACTGCTCATAAACAACCAGGACTTTTCTTAAATTGTGAACCAGAATAAAAAAGATTAAAAAAAAAAAAGACGTTTATAAACTCCCCAATAACACACACATTGTTAATGCAAGTTTTGGGGCGTCTGGGTGGCTCAGTCAGTTAAGCATCTACCTTTGGCTCAGGTCATGGTCCCAGGGTCCTGGAAACCTGCCCCATGTCAGGCTCCCAGGTTGGCAAGGACACTGCTTCTCCCACTCACCCCTGCTCATGCTCTCTCTCTCTCTCTCACATAAATAAATAAATTAAATCTTTATTAAAAAAAAGTTTCCTTTTGATGAAATTTACAAGGCATATTTCAGATTTTTTATATAAATCTATTAATTTTGTTTCCTTTATTATGAAAAAGACAAGCAAAATAATTATTTTAATTACCAAATGATAGTATGAATAAATTTCTTTATCACATACTTCAATGTATATATACATTAGATCAGTGAACTATCATGATAATAAGTTGAGCAAGAAAATATTATGTAGATAGTCTCACTTGAGGGATTTTTTGAAGCAATCTGTAAATTGCGGCCACATACTACCAAGACACTACAAATTTATCAGTCCCTTCCCATATTTTTCAGATACAAGCTTGAATATGTGTGACTGGAATAGCTGACAAGTATGTGAGGTCCTCCAGGGTGTAATCATCTCTGCTTTCCTGGGACCTAGCCCAATGCCTGATATATAAAAGGAATTGGATGAACACTCGAGTAGGTAGATGGGTGGGCAGGTAAGAGACTAATTGAGTATGGTGGTCATTAGTGTTGTTTCTCCTTCTAGGATCTCCAAAGTCAATATTCTTATCTCCCTATCTTGTCCTTACATGCAGCAAAATAACCTGTTTGGGCCAAGGAATTATGAAAGGAAGTGACATGTGCCACTTCCAGATTGGGGCATTTATTATCTTTCTATGTCCTTTTTCCACTGCTATGGTGATCATGAAAGTATACGTTGAGAGGAGGCCTTCATAAATCCCTTAGTCTCTAAGTGAATGCAATGAGGGAACCCTCTGCTAACCCCAATGGAAATACAGTTTGAGTCACACATTTTTGTAGGGTTAAGTCACTAAAATTTTGAGTTCTGCTACATCAGCATAACCTAGCCCATCCTGACTAGTACAATAACCAAGATAATGACATTTATTTTAGAACAAGAAACTCATTAGAGTTTATTTTCAGAAAAAAACAAAATGAAACAGATAAGCAATCTATCTTGAACATGTCACTCAACCTGTCTATATGATCGTTCTCTCACCTGTGAAGTGGAACAAACCATCTACCTCACAGAACAGCTGTAGGAATTAAATGTCTATTAAGTACTCAGAAAGTAGGGCATATAAAGCTTTCAATAAACAGTAGCAGATTATTAGTATTACTGTGCACTCGATATTTATACACTACATATTTCATTTTATTCTCCCTCCTCTTACGCCTTATTCATTTTAACTTCTAGCCAATTTTTTCCATTCAAAAAATCTTTATCAACATGGCTGGGCTACAGTGCCCAGATATTTGACCAAACATTCTGGATGTTTCTATGAAGGTGTTTTTTGGGATAAGATTCACATTTAAGTCAGTAGACTTTGAGTAAAGCAGCTTTACCCTCCATAATGTGGGTCTCACCTAACCAGGTGAAGGACTGAATAGCAAAAAAGACTGACCTCTCCGGAACAAAAAGGAATAGTGCAAGCAGGCTCTCTTTGGACTCAAATTGCAACTCTTCTCTGGGTCTCTAGCCTGCCAGCCAACCCTACAGATTTTGAACTTACCAAGCCTCCATAATCACATGAAATAATTCCTTAAAATAAATCAATCTCTGTGAAAAAAGGAATACATACACAGAAAGAAACATTCTATTGGGTCTGTTTCTCAGGAGAATTCTGACTAATAAAGATTGTTTGCCTAGTGACACTGAGGAAAATGAGAGCCTCAAAGGACCCATTCTCTTTTCCCACTACATCACACTGTAAAATGCCCTCCAAACTCACATTCTACTCTGAGGGGCTAGGGTGGGAGGTGGAGGGTAATGAGAAAGAGAGAAACCTTGCAACCATAAGCCATAAAGTCCAAGGAGCCCCTTCAACATTGACATTATACATGTATACGTGTAAATACCTGGATGTGACCAAGTGATGTACTATTCTTTCTCTGGTCTCCTGATTCAGTTACTTTGGATAAAAGAAAACAAATATTCCTAGTAAATCAATAACATTTGCAGACTTCGAAAGAAGAGGAAAAAGAATTAGTAAAGATGTAGAAAATGAAAAGAAAAATAAAAAATAAAACTTGTGTCAATTAAGTTTCTAGAAGATGCATTATCACAACTGCCATGCATTTGGATCAATCTGAAATGATGATACTATGGGGAGTGTGGTTTTAGGACAGAGTGGGGAAGAAACCAGCATGTGATCTATTAAGTTCCCACCATGTCCCAAGGCACTGTGTGTGTGCTTTCATTTGTCACCATATTTAATCCGTGGTAGACTTTGCTCTGTTTAGGCTTTTTTTGGATAGTCATTCATTCACTCCCTCAAAAAAATACTTATTTTGTGCCTTATATTTTTATAGGCTCTTTTGAGTACTGGAGAGTGCTATCTAGCTAACAGGGACACATACAAAAGAGTAAGTGTGCAGGGTGAAAAAAGACCAACTATGTTGCCCTAAAGTCAAGAAGGCTTCAGAGAAGAGGTGATATTTCAGCTGGATTACAGGTACGAGTTTAACTTGGAAAGAAGAGAGATAGTATTCCAGATAGAATTTCTGACACTGTAAAATTCAGTTGAGTCTCTGTTCTAAGTTGCTAAAAGTACATGTGTGCATTGAGGAGCAAAGGGGAGGGAAAGGGCCTTTATATCCAGACCATTCATGGAATTTATGTGCATATAAAGATAGCTGGGAATAGCTTGGTCAACTAGACAGATATAACTACAGATAAAGAAAATCATTACAAAGGTTGATAAAAATTCAACCTTGAATAAAAACTGAGGCTTACAATTATAATAATGATGTTTATTATTAAAAGGCATAAAAGCATTTCATGTCCTCTAACTAAAAAAAATTAAGGTTGAGTTTATACATGGTCCCAACTAAAAACCTATGGTCCAGAATTGGCAACTACGATAATCATTATTATGTAATAAATATGTATGTGGAAGTTTTCTCAACAAAATGAAATAAAACCCAACTCGTTGATATAAGGAAAATTATTATTATAGCAATACACATATATGTGGAATCTGTGTCCTAAAATATAAACTAAGCCAAAGGGTGGCTGAGTAAGGTCAAACAAATCACCAAAAAGGAAAAAGAACTCTTAAATTATATTTCTAAATAGTTTAAGTGGTCAAGAAAGGAATGTATAATGAAGGAAGATAAATTAAGGGCTCACAGATCATTTGGTCTCTTCCACCCTTTTGTTCCCCCTTTTCTGCTGATAGTTCCCTTTTTCATAATTTCTCTCCTCCTTCTTCTTCTTCTTTTGTGTGAGAAAGACACAACCGACTGCGCCACCCAGGTGCCCTTCATCACTTCTAAGGAGAATTCAGAGATCCTCATTCCAAAAGTTCTCTTTCAATTTTATTTTACCAATAAGACTCTGCAAATAATCATATACAAAATCCCCAAATATGAAACAGACTAAAGCTCAGGCTCAAAGAGTTCAGAGAGAGAGGGGTTACTGAAGCACCCTAACTTGGCCTCCACTTTACCCTTCATCCACCAACCCTCTGAGACAGCTCCCCAAATAGCCTTAATTTTCCTTAGCGCAGTATGTAATATGCTGCTCCTTGTTCAATCCTCTCAATTTACAAATGAAAGTGTAGCTTAGTGAATTAATTTAATTAATTCTGAAAAAAAAATCCCTGTTTCATTTCCTCTGCTGAAATAAAATGCTTTCTCTTCCTCATAAACTGTAATTTAAATTTCTGGGTTAAAAATAATTCCTTATAAGTTACAAATTCATTCAATCAGTCTATCTGAATTCAAGATTCAGGGCTAAATATTCTGCTGGGGACATGTCATCTGTTTTCATTTAATCATCACCAAATCCCCAGATCAAGAAACTGCGTTTACTGTTTGTTTGTTTTTTAAGATTTTATTTACTTGAAAGAGACCATGCACTTGCAGGGTGGAGGGAGCACAAGCAGGTGAGAGGCAAAGGGAGAAGGAGAAGCAGACTCCTCGCTGAGCAGGGAGCCCTGCGCCATCCCAGGACCCACGGACCACGTGACTGAGCCAAAGGCAGAGGCTTAACTGACGCAGCCAATCAAGGGCCCCAAGAACAGGGTTCAGAGAAGTACCGTAACTTTCCTAAGTTCACAGAGCTAGCAGAGTGGAATGCTGTTCTATTCAACTCCAAAAGCCAAACCTCAGACTCTTGCATTCTTTCTAAGTCCAAACCTTTTCCTAGTCTTTACCTGTCTTTACACAGGTTCCCAGAAATACAAACTGGTAAGAGATCTCGTCACTTCACACAGTCTTGTCATGCTTCAGGCAGCCAAGCACAAAGCCATCAAGTCTACTTTAAACTTCTAAACTCAAGCTTCAGAACTGCAGAGATGCTAATCCCCACCCTCAAATCTTGACTTTCTTCTACAACTTTCTTTACAACCGTGGGCTACACGTTATGTTCAGTCTTATGGAGAACAGGAATGGTTAAAAACCCTTAATCAGAGGGCGACAAAATCAACTTTGAGCTGAGCAAGAGATGACAGGCTGGTGTTTTGGGTTGAATACTACATATTACCTAATAGGATACTGGAAATGTGTATTTAAAGGCTGCTTTTGGACAAACGATGACTGTCACGACGGAGTAGGAGTCACAGGTGGCATCAAACAATTTTAATTTGACGGGAGGTGAGGAGAATTTGAATTAGAGCATCATCTTCTGGGAGCAGAAGCTGAAGTGACTGTCACAGCCAATTTTAGAAGAGAGTGTGGAAACCAGGATTGATATTAAACTACTGGTTCACGGGAGAAGAGATTTTAAACAGAACTGAAACTTGGTGCCACTGTCTAGAAACTGTGAGCCAAAGATCGGACAAGTCCTAGGCATTAGGGGTCTGAAATTCTGGGTGAGCTCCAGTGCCTAGGCTCGGGTCCATTAGGCAGGGACTGCGCAGCCCGAGCGCTCCCCGACGCCCGCCCCGCCCCGCCCCGCCCCGCCCCGCCCCGCCTTACCTTCTGTAGGATGTAGTGAACCGAGTACTTCGCGCCAGTAAAATGGCGGGAGGTGAAACTGGTTGACCAGCGCAGGCTGCTGAGGGCCTTCACGGCCGGCGGTACAGGGATGGCGACCCCAGGCGTCAGGAGAGCCAGGAGCAGGAGCAGGACGGCGGGGCGCCCCATGGCTACGGCTCCGGCTGGCGGCTGCAGTGCGGGTGGGAGCGAGACCGGCAGAGACGCGGAGCTAGAGCCGAGCCCAGCCCGCAGCTCCGCCCACCGCACAGAGGCTCCTCCCCGGAGCAACGCCGCCCAAGCCTGGGCGCCCACGCCGCCCCGCCCCGCCCCGGTCCCCGGCGGCGCCGCAGCCTTTCACGTTCCTCTGGCGCAGTCCCCTCTTCCGAGTCCACCTTCATCGCGGCCCCAGTCCAAGTCCACCCCTTTCCCACCGGACCGCCGGAATCCCATCCTGGGGACAGAGCGCTCTCCAAGCCCAGCACCTCCTTTCCTGCCCTGCCCGGTCGGCCTCAGTTCCATTGCCACCCCCCTTGCCCTCCGCAAACCCCATATAATAACAATAATAATAAGAGCTGCCATGACAATTCCTTGAGCGTTCTCTACGTGTCCCTATATCGCTAGGCATAATGGCACACACGCCTCTAACTCCAGCATCACAGCAATCCGTGTGTCGCGTGATGGCTACTCCCACTGACAGCTGAGGAAACCGAGGTCCCGAGGGGTGGAGGGCATTGCACTGGGTTACTCAGGAGGCAGGGGAGCGCGGCTTCGCAGCCCGCTCGGTCCGGCCCTCGCATCCCACCTCCATGATGTCAGCCAACCACCTCTTGCGGTAGTCCGCTCACCCATCACCCCGAACCTCCGCGCTGCCCACACAAGCCATCCCTTAGCTGGAGTCTCCGGGGCCCGGAGCCCCCCCGAGTCCCGCTAGGTCCGGGTCCCTTCGTCCAGGATACGCCCCGGTCCCCTGCCCCGGGCGGGTAGCCCGCTTCAGACCCCGCTTCCATCCCCCTCTTGCTCTTCTCCGCGCCACCAAGCTCCCCTGCCCAGCTCCCACTCCTCCTTCCAGGCGCCCTGCCGAACCCCGATCTGAGGGGCGCTACCACCCCTTCCTGGGACCCCCACGCTGCCCCCAAAACCAACTTTATAGACTGTGCCACTGCGGCACCAGTCGGGGAAAAACATCCCCCAAACCCTGTCTCTACCCACAGTTTGACGAAAATGGTCGTTCCCAGAAACTCACAGAACGCCGCGTTCAATCTCCACCCTCGGCGGCGCCTTCTTCTGATTGGCTGTGAGCAGCCACTGCCCAAACGTCACTTCCGGCGGAAAAGGACGCGGGAGTTTTGATTGGAAACTTGATTCGTCGCCGGGTCCCAGCGGTCGGCACCGCGGAGCGTCGCCCGGACGAGTCTCGGTCGTGTGCCTCAGGTGAGGAGCTGTGGAGCGCAAAGGGCGAGACTCCTAACGTGGCCCTGAGTGTCGTCGTGGGTGAGACTTAGAGCGTTCCCTGTTGTTTTCTCAGGAGTTAGTCTTTCTCTGTAGAAGGGTGGCCATGAGAGTGAACAGGAAAAAGGGTCTGTCTGTCATTTAGAATTAGGCCGTGCTGTTGATACAGTTCAGCGAGCGTTTCCTCCACATTTGCCTAGCCAGCGAGCTAGATGAGGGTGAGCCTCTGGAACCGATAAAACAAAGGAAAAGTACCATCCGGGTTTTGAGGTGCTCGGAGATGCGGCTTTAGCAGGCTTTGCTGAGTAATTGAGTGCTGAAAAGGGGGCTTTTCCATATCGTTTTGTGACCTAGAGGGAAGAGTGTTTTGTCAGTGTGCTCAAATCGGAAACTTGAAATTGTTCTACATTCCTTACCTATCTTATACTCAGCCAGTCATTATATCTCGAATCCACACAGTCCTCCACTTGTGGGCCACTTGGAACACCGTGACTTCTCCATAGCTCCAGTCTCCAGCCTCCCAGCTGGCTCTTACTTCGTGTTACTTTCCAATCCAGTCTCCACATTGCCAGGCTATCTGGTAAGTCGCAGATCTGGCCAGAGCACTCCCGGTTTAAAATCTTTACTTGCCTCCTATTTGCCCTCAAGGTAAGCCTAACCTTCTTCACATATTTTACAGGGCCCTTCTTGCTAGCCTTTGCCTGCCTCTCCATATTTGTTTTGTACTGCTCCAGCCCTATGAAAAGTCTTTGAGTTCCTCAAATCCACCGTCTCACCTCACCTCCAGATCGCTTCTAACCTGGCTAATTCATACTCATTCCTTAAGTTTCAGTTTTATTGTCTTTTAACTCAGGAAGCCTTTCTGCACCCTGCAAAACTGGGTCACAAAGTACCTAGTAGTTAGTGATAGCAGATAGTTTGGATATTGTTTTTGACTTATTTATTTGAGAGAACGCACAAGGAGAGGGAGAAGCAGGCTCCTCGCTGAGCAAGGAGTGTAATGGGGGCTCCATCCCAGCACTCCAGATCATGACCCAAGTGGAAGGCATACACTTAACTGACTGAGCCACCAAGGCACCACTATCCTGCAGATAGTTTTTTTTTTTTTTTTTTTTTAAGATTTTATTTATTTATTCATGAGAGACACAGAGAGGCAGAGACACAGGCAGAGGGAGAAGCAAGACCCATGCAGGGAGCCCGACGCGGGACTTGATCCCGGATCTCCAGGATCATGCCATGGGCTGAAGGCGGCGCTGAACCACTGGGCCACCCAGGCAGCCCTATCCTGAAGATAGTTGTAAGTGCCTCCCTTTGCCAAGAATTACTAGGTACTGGGATTACAATAGTGAACAAGTTAGATTCCTCACCAAGTGGAACTTAACTCTTATAGGTGGAGTTAAGAATAGAAGGGGAAACTGAGTTAGGCTCGTTTCAGGTGGCCTCTCTCAAGTCTTGAAAAACAAAATTTGACCAAGTAAATTTGAAGATCAAGTTAGCTTTTTTAAATGATTCAGACAACATCTTACCTAGCAAATAAAAGAGAGCTCCAAAGAGTCATACAAAATAGGTTTTTATAGGAAAGAAAGTAGGGCAAGGAAGTTATTAGCAAAAGAAAAGGATTGTTCTGGGCAAGGTCAGTCTTCCTCTGGGGGAAGGGCAAGGAGTCTTATGCAGATTGCCTTTCTGAGATGGAGAGAGCTCTTGTTGGCACTGATCCAGAAAATTCCTTATTGACCAGTTAAGACTATATTTCTGGGGGAAGTTGAAACTGCAGTTAGCTGAGGTAGTTAGCCCCAGTTTGGGGACTCTGCAAATGACTTCATTTGGGGCCTGTGGCTTTTTTTCTAACACAAGAGTTGACTCTTAAAGCAAGGCCTAAAAGATGAGAATGATCCAGCCATGCAATAAAGAAAAGGAAGAACATTCCAGAATGAATAGATTGTACAAAGGCCCTAAGCCAGGGAAGAAGTTGTCATCTGAGTGCTCAAAAACCTAAGGAAAGATCTGTGCTGCTGGAAGGTATTCAGAAAGGATAGGTGATGAAATGAGCCTTGAGAGATGGGCAGGGACCAGATCTTGCAGTTAGGAAGCTAATGCGGCAGCAGAAGCAACAGGTGATGATGTTTGGATTACGTAGTAGCAGAACATATGTGGGAAAAGTGGACAGTGGTTCTTAGATTTGGAAATAGAAGGACATACAGATGAGTATAATTTGAGACTTGAGGGAAAAAGAAATGAAAGATGATTCCTAAGTATCTGACCTGACTTAACTGGTTGAAGAATAGTGCTATTTGCTGACATGGAGAAAATTTCAAGAAAAGAATGTGCTGTCTGTTCGATTGAATGGGGGCCCCAAATGTGGGGCAGTGATTGAGTGAAAACCAGTGGCGTGGGCGGTGAAAGGATTCACCCAAGGCAGCACAAAGGAGATAGTTTATTGAATACACCACAAGGGAGTGGTGGGCAGGACAGCAAAGGTGAGACTGTCTGACAGGAGAGCATGAGTAGGGCTGTATTTAAAGGGGAAGATAAAGAGGTATGGCAACGTAGGGAATTTTCCCTTTTTTGGTAACTGTGCCTGCTGTAAGTAGCCCATTGATCTGTTTAGGGCCTATGGATATTTTGAGGTAGGTCTCCTGTCTGTATTCAGGCAGGTGGTCACCGTAGGCCCTTTTGCCTTGCTCTTCATTACGTTGCTCAAGCCTGTTGTCTAAAAGCAGCCTCTACAAAGAAGTTTGAAAGGAAACTAAGAATTCAGGTTTTTTACCTATTAAAACTTGAGGTGTCTATGGAACATCAAAATAATGGCTGTCTATAACTGTCTCCTCCATGTGGAAGTCTGGAGCTTGCAGATATTGTATGTACCTTAATGTCACTTCCTTAGTAGTTACACATTGTCTTAGCCAACAGTTTATAAATTTCTTGAACACAAGAGCCTGTATTTTCTATCTAATTTTGTCACCCTCCCTATCCCTTCATCTATCATAAACTCAATGGACAAACTGTGTTGTATTCACCAAGAGTTTCCTGGGTGGTGTCTTGGGGGTTTTTTATTGTTAAGGATTTTTTTTTTTTTTTTTTTTTTTAATTCAAGTAGGCTCCACACCCAACATGGGGCTTGAACTCATGAGATGAAGAGTCGCATGCTCCGGATGCCCTGCCTTCAGCTCAGGGCCTTATCCTGGAGTCCCTGCATGGAGCCTGCTTCTCTCTCTGCCTCTCTCCTTCTGTGTCTGTCATTAATAAATGGATAAAATCTTAAAAAAAAAAAAAAAAAAAGTCACATGCTCTAAGCTAGCCAGCTACCTGTCTTGGGTGGTATTTTAAAAGTATTTTTCACCAATATTTCTCCAAATAAAAGAGGTTTCGTTTTTTTGTTTAATTTTCTGTCTCCTGCTTTCTCATCTCTTTCTAGAATTTTCACGTTATGTCAGTAAATCATTTCTCAAGGATTTGTTATGACTACTTTTAGAAAACTTAGACAAAGTATGCACCCTTGGGGGTAAACCATTAAGTAAACAGCTCAAAATATAATACAGCCTGTACAATATAAAACAGGAAATCTGAGAGTAGCAAGGTGACAGATTTTCTTGCATAGCAAGAACAGTTTTGGGAGGCTGCCCTAAGATTGGCCACTCTGACATGAAGATTGTTTTGAGTTAAAAGCAATCAAAACCCAGCAGATTCAGGGAAAGCTTTTCTGCAGCCCCACGCCCTGCCCACCAACTGCCTAAAAAAACATTTAGATAGAAGACCTCATGCAAGAAGAGAGCTATCATCACAGATAACTATATTATGATAAATAGTAAAGTAAGGTAGACAGGAGAAACCTAGCAAGGCCTTATGATCAAAATCCCCTCTTATTCCCATTGTTTTTGAATGGCCCCCACAAACATTTGTTTACCAAACATTTACTCTTTTTTATTTTTTCTGAGGATTGTATGCCTTCCTTTGGAAGTCCTGGACCCCTACCCACTTCTATTTAGTTTGGGATGACATATATATACCTTATTTTGTCTGAGTGTCTTTGGAATTTTCAAGTCTGCAGATTCCCTGTATGTATGCATACTATTAAATTTGATTTTCTTGTTAATCTGTCTCCTGTCAATTTGATTCTTGGTCCAGGGACAGAAATTTGTGTCCCCCAACAATGTTAAACATTTAAATTTTTCTGGATGATCTAACATTTAATAAGAATTATTCTAGATTTTCTAGTCTAGCCCAAAGGAGAAAATAATTACGTCAGTGTGTGTGCATATAATAGGGGCATGTTTTTTTCATATTAAGGTGCCAACTAGGAAATTGGTAGTGAAGAAGGTAAGCCGAAACGACCCCAGATAGTAGACCAAAGATTTACAAAGTAATCTAAAAGACTGTAATGCTCTCAGACTTTATAGTTTAACTATAACCACATTAATCACAAATGTTGGTCACCATCAGACAGCCTAACTGGCTAGGCCAGTGATTTTCAAGTATTGCCAACATAAACATTATCTGGGAACTTGTGAGACATGCAAATTCTCTGGCCCTCGTCCCAAATTTACTGAATCAGAACTCAGGTTAGGACCCAGAAGTCCATTTTATCAGACCCTCCAGGTGATTTTGATAGACTCTAAAAGAGAACCACTGGGCTAGTATGAAAATGGGTGGTAATCAATGAGTTATGTATCTGGGCCCACCGACAAAACTATCTTTCGTGTGAAAAGGATGCACTAGCTATATTAGCCTGATTCCATTAAAATATTTGATTAACCTAATACCCCTCTTCAAACAACTTTCTCTATACATATAGTCATACCCAAAAGAAAATATGGGCTTAAAATGTGTCCTTCCTGTGCTGTAATTTTTCATGATATATTAGTAAAGTGTCTTTGGATATGATTTAGATCCCCATATAGCTTGACTAGAAAGAGAAAGCAAGTATTCCATGTTAAATACTGGACCCCACATATTTTAATAAATATAAGTCAGAATCTTCTTCATTCCAGACATTCCTGGGAAATCTCTGGGCCTTCAAAACAAAAGCCTACTGAGCCCCTAATTAGTTCCCATCAACCTACCCTAACACATTTTTCTCCCCCTCTATCTTAACCTCCTTGTTTATACTTTTAGGTGTAAGAGATTGAGAGGACCCAAAGTTTTCTTTGTATTTTATTTCTAAGTTCCCTACCTAGTATTTTTTTTATTATATTTATTGATTTTTTTAAAGTGTAAATGTAAAACATCTTCAAAATACTTTAAACATACAAAGAAAATAAAAATCACCTTTAGGGATCCCCGGGTGGCGCAGCGGTTTAGCGACTGCCTTTGGCCCAGGGCGCGATCCTGGAGACCCGGGATCGAATCCCACGTCGGGCTCCCGGTGCATGGATCCTGCTTCTCCCTCTGCCTATGTCTCTGCCCCTCTCTCTCTCTCTCTGTGTGACTATTATAAATTAAGAAAAAAAAAAAAAATCACCTTTAATCCGGTAACTGCGAAGGATTATGTATTTGCATAACTATTCTCTCCCCACTCTTCCAAGCTAAGACTCAGTCCCCTTATATTTTCTCATGGCATTATGTACATTTCTTTTATAGAATCTGCCACGTTTTCAGTAAAATTTTTTCATGTGATTGTCTATTTTTCCCATCACTTATCCCCAATACCTGATATTTAGCAGCTGCACAACAAATAACTGATAAATTGAATTGGAATATGATTTGCTGGCTGTGATGGAGCCAAAGAAATGAAATGCTGTATTACCATCCTTCCCAATAAAATCAAGAAGAAAGATAAATTGCAAGAGATACTACATATGAAATTGTTTCCAGGTCATTGTAATTATAAGGTTTTGTAACTTTTTTTTTCCTTAAGATTTTAATTTATTTATTCATGAGAGACAGAGAGAGAGAGAGGCAGAGACACAGGCAGAGGGAGAAGTAGGCTCCATGCAGGGAGCCCGATATGAGACTCAATCCTGGGACCCCAGGATCACGCCCAGAGCCAAAGGCAGATGCTTAACCGCTGAGCCACCCAGGCATCCCTGTAACTTTGATATTTACTTATTCCTGATGCTTCAGTTCTCCATCAAACGTGAAGTCACCACAGTACAAGTCAAGCAGTGGAGAGATCAACTAGATGATAAATGTCATAAAGGAAATACTACGAAAGCAGCAAAAAGAACAGTGACTTCCTGAAAGGATCTTCTTGGATTTTTGTCCGCCAGACAATGAGAAGCCTTTTTGCCATTTTTGGGGGCTTTACCAGGTGAAACAAATAGTAAAAACAGTTTACTAGGGGATCCCTGGGTGGCGCAGCGGTTTAGCGCCTGCCTTTGGCCCAGGGCACAATCCTGGAGACCCGGGATCGAATCCCACGTCGGGCTCCCGGTGCATGGAGCCTGCTTCCCCCTCCCTATGTCTTTGCCTCTCTCTCTCTCACTGTGTGCCTATCATAAATAAAATAAAATAAAAAATTTAAAAACAAAAAAACAAAAAAAAAACAGTTTACTGACCTTTTTCATTTTAGTTCTCAAATTTGCCATTAAGTTGTAAATACTTAGTTTTTTAGACATACTTCTTTGATCCACCAGAGGGCAATAGACCCTTATATAAAGATAATTTAACCAACTTTAAAAACACAGCAATTAGTGCTTGCACAATTAATTTAGAAATTAAATATTTCTGCTTGTGTTTTTTGTTTGTTGGTGAGCTTCCCAATTAGACAGTAAGCATTTTATTTCTCATTGTTTCGCCTACAAATTTATCAGTGTCCTAGTTATATTTAAGGCTTAATCCATTTCCTAAAGTTTGAATTTGATAACAGTTGTGTAAAGAATATAATTTGGTGCATGCCCATATAGTTGTGGTACAATAAAAAATTCTAGTTTAGAGCCCTAGAGAAGATAGTCTCTGCTCATTATATGATTGCAATTAAGGGGAAAAAAACAAATGAGGATATAATTTGAATGATTAAAATAAGTTTTAAATAAAGTACTAGATATGAAAACACTCTGTGCACTCTGATGTATATACAATTATGATTATTTTATGATTTGGTAAAATAGTGGGTTGTTTTGTTTTTGTTTTAAAGAGAGAGGCAGAGAGAGAAGCAGGCTCCATGCAGGGAGCCCGATGTAGGACTCAATCCTGGGACTCCAGGATCATGCCCTGGGCCAAAGGCAGACACTCAACTGCTGAGCCACCCAAGCGTCCCAAATTGTGTTTTATATTTAATGGTATATGGTAAAACTGGCTTAAGAAGAGGAAAGCTGAAAATCTGGAAGGAAGTTAACTGCTGATGTTCAGATCGACAATTTTTAATCTCAGCAGAGATTAGCCATGGGGATATAATGAGATGGTCCCTCTAAGATCTTACTCTGGTTCCAGGAGAAAACTCTAAACACATAAGTTTACTATGATGTGCTAAATGCCAAATTAAAAAGTAGAGTCCTTAAGCTGGGAAAGCTTCCTGGAGAAGAAAGCTTTAGAAAAAACTTCTTAGAAAATAAACATTAGTCAGGAAAGTAAAAGAACATTTTAGAAGGAAGAAGGAAAAGAAGCAAAGGCAGAGAAATGTAAAACATATTGTAGTGGGGGAGTAGTACAGGTAAGAAAGAGAATAAGGGATTCAACTCAGATTTTTTTTTTAAGATTTTATTTATTCATGAGAGACAGAGAGAGAGAGAGAGAGAGGCAGAGACACAGGCAGAGGGAGAACCAGGCTCCATGCAGGGAGCCTGACGTGGGACTCAATCTGGGGACTCCAGGATCATGCCCTGGGCCAAAGGCAGGCGCTAAACCGCTGAGCCACCCAGGGATCCCCCAACTCAGATTTTTTTGTGTGTGTTCTCTTTAGCATAAATTCCTAACACATAAAGAATAAGAGGAAGAATTGAGAAAAAAGGCATTAGGAAGAATAAAGCCAAATGGAAATGCCTAGACAAACCAAATGATTAGACATCTTTTGGTTAATAGAAGGAGGCTTTTTATTTATTTTTTTTAAAGATTTTTATTTATTTATTCATGAGAGACACACACACACACACAGAGAGAGAGAGAGAGAGAGAGGCAAAGACACAGGCAGAGGGAGAAGCAGGCTCATGCAGGGAACCTGACGTGGGACTCGATCCCAGGACTCCAGGATCACGCCCTGGGCCAAAGGCAGGTGCTAAACCACTGAGCCACCCAGGGATCCCCGAGGAAGACTTTTTAAAGGGGGCTTTAGGGATGACTGGGTGGCTCAGCAGTTGAGCGTCTGCCTTCAGCTCAGGGCATGATCCCAGGGTCTGGAAATTAAGTTCCACATGGGACTTCCCTTGAGGAACCTGCTTCTCCCTCTGACTATGTCTCTGCCTCTCTCTCTTTGTGTGTCTCCCTTGAATAAATAAATAAAATCTTTAAGGAGGGGGGCTTTAAATGAAAAAGGAGGGACACCCTATTATGATGTATATACCTACTCTTACAAAATTTTTTCTGAAGTTGCAAAATTCTGCTTAGAGTTTATTTATTCAGTGAACGTTGATAAAGAACATACTTTGTGCTAAGCACTGGGGTATATAGTAGAACACAAGATAGACAACGTCAGACTAGGGGTAGGGGTAGAACAAACAAAAATAGGTAAGATGATACATTGATACATGCATTTTCATGGTTGGAAATATCACAAGCAGGATTGGTACTATAAAAGAATGAAATGGGTGATGTCATAAAAACTAAAAGGAAAGATGTTCTAAGGGGTAACATTAAGGATGAGAATGAACCAACTATTTGAAGAACACTCTAGGCAAAGAGAAAAGCAACAGAAAGTTAAAAAGAGGAGAACATTGGGGATCCCTGGGTGGCTCAGCGGTTTGGCGCCTGCCTTTGGCCCAGGGCACAATCCTGGAGTCCTGGAGTCCCGGGATCGAGTCCCGCGTCGGGCTCCTGGCATGGAGCCTGCTTCTCCCTCCTCCTGTGTCTCTGTCTCTGTCTCTGTCTCTCTCTCTCTCTTTCTGTCTCTGTGTCTATCATGAATAATAAATAAATAAATCTTAAAAAAAGACAGAACATTGCTATTCTTCTGCTTCTCTGTTTTATACAAGGATCTTAAAGCACTTTATACTCTGTTAACCATGTAACATTTTTATTTTTCTGTTTGCAGAAGAATTGTCTTTTTTTTCCTTTAAGCTGTGTAGAAATATATATACTGAAATCTAATAAAGTGATTTTTTTCAGCCTAAAAGAACCATTACCCAATTTAGTTTCTTTAAAAGAATCACGCAAGTTTATTTACATTCCTTCCTGTTAATGGAAGAAACAAGTTCTTATAGCTCTTCTAAAGATGTGAAAAGGGCTGATGTCATTCCTGAATTACTGGAATACAACATTTATTCAAAAACAGAATATTTGTTTGAGCTACTCTGTTTTAAATCTTATTTTCTTACTGTTAATGCTTTTTTAAAAGATTCTATTTCAGAGCAGAGAGAGAGAGAGCACGAGCAGGGGAAAGGGCAGAGGGAAAAGCAAAAGCAGACTCCCCACTGAGCAGGGAGCCTGATGCAGGGATGTGGGCTCAACCCCCGGACTCCGAGATCATGACCTGAGTTGGAGGCAGACGATTAGCTTGACCGACTGAGCCACTCAGGTTGCCCCTTGTTAATACTTTTAATGAGGCAGAAAAATAAAATGTTTTCCAATACATTGACACCAAAAAAGCGAATAGACATCTGTTCATTTTATAGTGGAGGCTAAGTTGTTTTCCTAAGAAGTAAATAATGTATGTACATTTGAAGATGTGCCATTCATCCTGTGGCTATTCTGTTTTTTGTAGGCCATAGTGAGGACACATGAATAGAGGAAGAAAGTTTCTTCTGGCCTCAGTTCTTGCTCTCCAGAATTCCAATTTTATATATCCTTCATGTCAGAAGTGCTTCTCTCGGATAATCCTGGTCTCCAAAAGGTAAAAGTAAAGCCTGTAAACGTGAGAGAGGAAATACATGTGTACACTGTAGTTTTCCTACTGCTCAAGGGCAAATAAGGATTAAATTCACCACCAGACACCATCCCAAGAGTAGAAAGGAGACTGTAACTGTGCTGGGGCTTTTGGGGAAAGGACTTGATAAACCAGGACTACGGGTGGAAAGGGACACTTGATCTGTTGTGGGAGCCAGAGTATTGGCCTGCAGGCTGGACAGAGGGGCAGCAGTAGGGGGAGTTGCCAAGTTCAGATCTCTCTCAGGCCAAGTAGAACAGTTAGTGTATGTTTCTGCCTTTGCCTTTTCTGCCCTCAAGCCCTGAACAAAACTCTAGCTATTCTTCCTTCATCTTAATGCTGACTCTGAAGAGGGTCTCTAAGTCTCCTTGGAAGTTTTGGTTCCACGCTGGCCAAGTGGTGCCTGATGACCTCCAGGAGCACTCCAGGAGGCACCAAGCATGGAGACCCAGCCTTTCCATGAGAGTGAAGATGATCCAGAGTCCGGGGACAAAGGTTCACTGCCACAACTACTCATTACTGAAGTGGAATCACAGGTGTTCTCAGAAGAACTCAGCATCTCTACATTTGAAACTGCCTCTGAAGTTGAGGGCACTTTGGAGCAGCAACAGAGAAATCCCAAAGTGGAGAGACTGAGGCAGTCCCCAGCCCAGGGGAAAGGTTTCAGGCAGTTGATTATCACCCATAAGAAAACTCCCACAGGGAGGAAGACCATAAATGTGAATGTGGTAAAGTCTTCATTTATAACTCACACCTTATAATCCACCAGAGAATTCATTCTGGAAAAAATCCCTTTAAGTATAGCAACTTTAGGAAAACCTTCAACTAGAGCTCAAACCTCATTCAGCATCAGAGGATTCATTCAGGAGAGAAGCCCTATGAGTGTAATGAGTGTGGGAAGACCTTCAGTCAGCATTCATATCTAAGTCAGCATCTGAGAATTCAGTGACGAGAAACCTTTACTATGTAAAGAATGTGGGAAAGCCTGCAGGTGGAGTTCGGAGCTCCTTAGACATCAGAGAATTCATCCCAGAGAAAAGCTTGCCCAATATGCTGAAGGTAAAAGTGCCTCCAGACAGAATTGTACTTTTGTTTAATCAGTTGTAGAACTAGATTACGTAAAAGTTATAAATTACTTAACAAACAAACAAAAACACCATACCAGGCAGATTCTCTTGGGTTGGTTCTTTAAATCCAGAATAGAATTGTCTGGTAATCCTCTAGTGCCAGAGGGAGGTTTCAGATTACCTCCAAGTCTTTGCTATGTACCTGCTTTAGAGGAGAAAAATAGCTTCTTGAGAGTAAATCCCAATCCTTATGGAAAAACTTTGTTCACTTCTGGGATATCCCTAGAATGATGTAGGATTTTCTTTTTTGTTTATTATTTGTTTATTTTCACATGATACCTAGGTTACTTTTTTAATAAATAAATTCCTTCAGAACAGGGACTGTTACAGAAATCTCTGTACCTTTCAGTAGCTTGACACAATACTTTATTGTGGTGCTAAGATTCAGGCCAACTATACCTGAAACACTAAGATTCTTTGATTTTTAAAGTACAGTGAGGGTTAGGGTTGGAGTTCCTTAAAAATACTTTCTCTGGGGTGCCTGGCTGGCTCAGTCTACCTTCAGCGCAGGCCTTTTCACTCTCATTATCTTAAAAGCACATAGTGAATTTTTCCAGAAGCTACATAACGTGTTATATTACAACAGATTGAACTGAGAAGGAAATATGAGGATCTAACTATAGTTATTAAGTCAGACTTTAAAGAGATTTGCAAACTATAAAACAATGCCACTCTTGACACTAATTTTTTTGTTTTGAAACACATATTTTTCATAAAAATAGGTTTTTTGGTTAACCATTCAATGGATCTATTATTTGAGAGAATTAATAGATATTTTTTAGATTTCTTAATTTCTTTCATTTAATTTCTCATATTCAGTTAAAAACAAAAATATTAGCCACATAGACAAAAGCTCTCTGGTGTTCTCAATAGTTTTTAAGAATATAAAGGATCCTGAGACCAAAAAATTTGAAAACTGCTACTTTGTAACAAACGACATTTTGAAAAATAGGGGTGCCTCCAGAAGTTAAATTGGGACTGTGATTTGAATGTGTTGTCTCTACCCTTCTCAAAATGTGGTCTGAGAAGAGATATATCAGTATCACCTGGGAACTTGTTAAAAATGCAGAATCTTGGGCTTTGTCCCAAACTTAATGAATCAGAATCTGTTTTAACAAAGTTAACAAATTATTTCCCCCCATTTACAAATGGAGCAATTGGGGTGAATTTTATGACCCAAATCTAAGGATTTCAGTTCCTAGCCTGCAATTTTTCCCTCGATGTTGTCTTATGACAACTCTAAGAACTAAAAAGCTAATTATAAACTATCTTGCAAATAGAGAGTACCTATGATAGTCTAATAAAAACTAGGTTTATTAGTATAATGTGTATACACACTATATTTTATATTCTTTAAAATATTTGTATTATCTTTATAATATTTAATATGATGAATATGTATAATCTAAGAACAAAGCTGGATTAAAATAAATAAATGTTAGTATGGAGTAATAGACTAGATCTTTTTAAACTTTAATATGGATACAAATCACCTGGGTTGCTTGAAAACATTTGTAAACTACAAAATGCTGATACATATTTTTCTAAGATTTGCTAGGAATTTTTCATTAGACCTGAATGTATTATGAATACATAAAGATAAGGTTAGATGAATGGATTGGCACAGAGCCATTTTCAATGTGGGGAAAAAAAATAATAAATTAACACAGCTGTAGTGATGGTGAGTGAACCAGTAACTTAGACAAAGGATTAACCTTTGTTCAAAATAGTCACCTTGTGAGCTATGGATTTTAGGCTCCCCCTACTGGCTTTCTGGCAATAATCAAAATTATATGACTGACTATTTCTAACGTTATTTTCTATTCGCATTTTGCGGCTCATTTTTAACCCCAGTTATTAGGACATGAAGGAAGAATAAAATCCTGGACTAACCATTACCATAAGATGTATTAAGGTCAGTTTGCTAAATTAAAAACCTGAAAGATCGCTATCAGTTATAAGACATTGCAAACAACTAGAAAAGAGGGGAACACTAAGTAAAATGACAGTAATCATCACAGTATTTAATATTAATTATGAAGAGGAAGCCGGGGGCAGCCCCGGTGGCGCAGCGGTTTAGCGCCGCCTGCAGCCTGGGGTGTGATCCTGGAGACCCGGGATCGAGTACCACATCGGGCTTCCTGCAGGGAGCCTGCTTCTCCCTCTGCCTGTGTCTCTGCCTCTCTCTTCGCTCTCTGAATGAATAAATAAATAAATCTTTAAAAAAAAAAAAAATGAAGAGGAAGCCGACTGACATTTATTAATTTGGCAAGACCTGCACTAGATCCTTTCTTTCCTTTTTTTTTTTTTTCTTTTTCTTTTTAAGAATTTATTGAGAGACAGAGCTCACACTTGCACAAGTTGGGGGAGGAACAAAGGGAGAAGGAAAGAAAATCTCAAATGGACTTCATGGTGAGCCTGGAGCCCAACTCAGGGCTTCATCTCGCCACCCACAGATCATAACCTGAGCTGAAATCGAGTCCCATGCTCAGTTGACTGTGCCACCCCACACGCCCCTCTTTATTTTCTTTTTTATGCTTTGTCACATTTTATTCCTCAACCCCGTTTTTTACAGATTAAAAAAATAAGGTTTAAGTGATCTAGTAACTCAAGACCAGATGACTAGTACATAATAGATTTAGAGTGGACCACAGTAGTTTTTGACAAGAAATTCTCCCTTAAAAACAAGTTAAAAAAGATATTTCACACCTAATATTGGTAACCTAATAAATTCTCAGCATATTCCAAAGAAGTAAGTGTTCTTCTTTGATTCTTATATTGTTAGATTATTCTTATATTGGTGAGAAAAATAAAACTAGATATTTATCAATATTTATCAAATGTTTCAAGATAATTCATTATTCTCTTATCAAATACTATTTTTTGTTTTTTTGGGGGTATTTTTTGTTTTTTTTAAAAAATAGATACTGTTCTCTTAACAAAAGATAAACAGTAAACATCAGATCTTCTGTTGGTGTGGTGCTCACTTCATTGTTTTCTTTGCCCCCCAATTCCAGAGTATAATATACCTCAATTTGTTAAGGGTAATTTAGCTACCTAATAAGAACATCTCCTTTCCCTTTCTCTCTTACCTTCCTTCTTCCCTCTCTCCTGCACACAATTTTTCTTCGTTATTTCTCTTCTTTTTTAAAGTAGCTCCATGCCCACTGTGGGGCTCAAACTCACTACCCTGAGATCTGGAGTTGCATGCTTTACCAACTAAGCCAGCCAGGCACCCCTTCTGTTTTCTATTTGGTGCTAAACTTAAGTGAGTAAAAGTAGTTGTTATAAATAGAGAAATTCAAAAGATGTTGACCTGAAGTCATTTAAGAATATGTTATATAAGTACTTTTGTATACAAAATATTATTTTTAATGTTTACTTTTCCAAATTTGCTTTCTATTGTATAAAAAAAAATTAGTGAACATCTCTATACTTTTTTTCTCTCTACTCTTCTAGGTCTCGTTGTCCAAAATGTGGCTTTACTGGCAAAGCTGAAAATGTCAGTTACAGATACAAACTTTCCTTAAAAATTGCAGACTCAAACAACTTGTTTGTCATTACTGTATTTGGAAGCTGCTTAGATGCATTTTTTGGTCTTACAGCCAATGGTTTGCACAGGTAAGAATATTCAAAGCATTTCCCCCACCCAGCTTCTTTAGCTTATCAGTAGAATTTGAAAATACATGTTTTTAAGGTAATATGCATTTAGTTAAAAGATGATCACTTGACCTCAGATTATCAATTCCTTTTAAAAGATAATTAAATAGAAAGGTGTTCATTTCCTGATTACATACTGTGATGATGTTTAACTAAGCTCCTTTTATTCAAGGCATATTAAGATGTAATAAAAATATTAGTTTACAATACTCTAATCTAGATTAGAGAAATAAAGGATAAGAAAGTAAAATTGTGGGCAGCCCCGGTGGCGCAGCGGTTTAGCGCTGCCTGCAGCCCAGGTCGTAATCCTGGAGACCCGAGATCGAGTCCCACGTCAGGCTCTCTGTGTGGTGCCTGCTTCTCCCTCTGCCTGTGTCTCTGCCTCTCTCTCTGTCTCTATGAATAAATAAAATAAAAATCTTAAAAAAAAAAAAAAAGAAAAGAAAGTAAAATTGTTTCAAATTAAAGGAATATCTAAATCGAGGTTAACATTCCAGTAGCTAAAGTCCTTGAGATAGAAGAAGCTATTGAGGGAATAATTTGTGTATCGGGATCCCTGGCTGGCTCAGTAGTTTGGCTCCTGCCTTCGGCCCAGGGCGTGATCCTGGATTCCCAGGATCGAGTCCCACATCGGGCTCCTTGCATGGAGCCTGCTTCTCCCTCTGCCTGTGTCTCTGCCTCTCTCTCTGTGTCTCTCATGAATAAATGAATAAAATCTTTTTAAAAATAATAATAATTTGCATATCAGAGGTTGAAATTTTGTCATTTCACTTGTATCACAACTTCATCTGCATAGTTTCACCTATTAAGGTATCCTGAGATATAAGAATGACATAAGCAATTAAAGCTTTTTCTTTCCTTAAGTCTTCTACCCTCTTCCTCTAATTACTTGACAGAGGAAATCTCTGTCCATTTCCTTGTAGTTGAGAGCAAACTGATTACCAAGGGAAGAAAGACTTCCTTCTGCTTTGAGGGCTAGAGATCCCACCACTACTTCTTTGCCACTATTGGAATAAATGTTTAGCCTGATTACTCGGAAGTCATCTGCTTTGAGCCTTTTTTTTCTATATGTAACTCAAAAGGTTTATGCTGCATTATCAGACTAATTGTATGGCAAGTTAAAATTTCAAAGCTTTTGTCTTCACATTTTTAATTTTCTCTCCAAGGTACATTCAAGATCCTAATGAGATTTCAGAAACACTGGACCATGATGCAATTCATAATCTGTTAACTAAAGCAGTTGAAATTCGCTTTGTTGGACAAAGTTTTATTTTTGGAGTGACGGTAATTGAGACTAGCTTTCTTTTTAATATTCTGTTAGCATTTCCATTGTAATAAAATGATTTGAATTTTCAGAATAGTCTTTAGGAGTCATAAATGTGAGGGTCTGTAGAAGCACTTTAAACTGTATAAAAATAGGCTAAACATGATCTGTTAAAATACCATGTGTGAGAGCTTCCTCTTTCAAGTCAGAAGAGCCCAGTTCAAATGTTTTCAGAGTTTTAAAAATCTAAATTTATTTGTTTAAATAAGTTTATTTAAATTTATTTTAAAGTCAGAATATTAGATATTTTGTTTTGATATTTGGTATTTATTTCACTCTCCAAATTTTGTTTAAATGCAGTAATAAAACTTAACTCTTTAATGGTATGATTTTGTCATCTGTAAAAGGAAGAGAGCACTAACATGAAAGCAAAGTATCTGAGTATTGGTTACTCTAAGAATAGTAGGAAGAATGGCCTTAAATAATTACAAAAGTGATTGTAGAAGTTCTAAGAATATACTGACTCTGAAGGAATAATCGTTTTCTGTCTCATGTATGCTAGAGGGAACAAATAGAAATTTTGCCCACACTTGAATCACGGTTTTAAAAGGGGGAATAGCATTCCACACCTGAACAGTGAGAAAAACTCAAAATAACAGTGAAATCAGGAGCTATAGAGTTTGTTGTTAAAATCTTAGGTGTTTTTTTTTTTTCCTTTTTTTGTTTGGTTTTGGTTTTTGGTTTTTGTTGTCTTTTTTTTTTTAATGAGTGAGAACTTTTCCTTAAATATTCAAAGTTTCTGGAAGCTAATGAGAAATACAATAGTAGGTGCTATTGAGCAACTACTATTTGCTTAGCACTGCAGTTTTCCATGTTACTGATAATACAATAGTCCTGCATATTTATCCTTATTTTATACATAAATGAACTAAGATTCAGAGAAGTTAAATAATTTGACCAAAGCCCCCAACACTAGAAATGTTTACTCTAAGGTTTACTTCTATTCCTTATGCTACTTTGTCTATAACACTACAGGTATTGAAATTATGAGGATAGGAGTTATAATTGTGTCCATTTAAATCTGTTAAGTCCCTGTTTCACCTTTGAGACAAAGGAAAAAAATTTTTATTGTCATTTAAATTCATTTACTTTCACAGAATTTTGGAAACCAACACGGACAAGGTTCAGATTCCAATAACTCCTTAAAGCAATGCTCTGACCGCAAGAGAGAAGTTAAAGCATTAGTAGCATGCCAGATTGTTCTACCAGACCCGGGTGTTGCAGGCTTGACTGTCATTGACTACTTCCATCAGCTTTTGCAACTCTCTGATTCCAGGAAACTTGATGGCAGCTCCCAGGCATCAAATAGCCACTTACTTGCTTTAGAACAGACAAATAGTGATCTCAGCAGCATATGTGGCCCTGAAATTTTCAAGTCCCATGGAAGAGATAATTTTTCAAGATTCTGGCAGGCATCACTTGAACTCACTTCCACTCTTTCACACCTAACAAATGATTTTTCAGCTTTAGAACAAAGCAAGGCCATTGATACTCTTCACCAGAACAGAAAGCACATCTCTTTTGCAGAGGCCACTGGTTCTAATAGGTGTCATGATGCCTTTCAGGGTTCTTGGAGCCTTATTTCATACATGGATAAAAAGAGCACAGCACAGAAGTTGAGTGAAGAAGTTGGCTTACAAGCTTATCAGCCCAGTGCAGTCACTAGCAGTCATGAAATCAGAGTTACTGACTCTGATTTTTCCCCTTTGAAAATGCAAGAGCCCCTGGAGTCAAGTAATAAAAAATCCTTCCATAGTGCTGTGGAAATTAATAAGTATTCCCCACATGAGCTAACATATCACCAGTATCATGATTTAGATAAGCCCTTTAGCCTTCAGAAGAGATCTACATGTTGTCCACCTTCATCACTCAGACTTGAAGAGATAGTTAGTGGTTCCCAGGACTGTGACCCTGAGATTTGGGATGATCTGCCATTCTCTGAAAGCCTGAATGAGTTTCTGGCATTTGTCAAAAGTGAAATTGCTATAACCCAGAGAGATGCCAGTAGTAGAAAATGTCATCTAGATAATGACATCGATAGATTACATGCAGACCACAGCAAGTTATCTGTGACTTCCCAGAGAACTACTGGAGACTTACATACACCACCTATAGCTTTAAGATTATCTCAAGCAACAATCAAAGCAAGCTATAGCAAAGTCCTTTCCAACTGTGAAGAAAATCCAAGTCCTACTGTTCAGAAGGAGTCACAGTCAAATGACACAGCGGAGGCTGTTTCTATAAGTAGTAATGGAAGTGATATTTCCGAATATTTGCCACCAAATGCTTATCTGTCAGCTCTGTTTCCATCTTCAAAAGGTTCAGGAACAATAGGTACTCTTAAATCTACCAGAATTCCATCACATAAAGCTGAAACTATACTTAGGCACAGTACCTCAGAGAGTGACCATTCTTGTCTCAATAGCAAATATTTCAAAAGATGTGGAGTAAAATCACTTTCAGAAATGAGTGAAAAGTTGGTAACTTTGTGTTCAAGGAGATATAATAATGTTTCTGACCTTTGCAATTTAGAAAATAAACAACATTGTAGGTGGCCAAAGAACCAAGGTGACAGTTTTACAATCTGCAGAAAACTTACATATCCTTTAGAAACTCTTTGCAGTAGTCCAAATAGAAGTACAAATACACTGAAAGAAATGCCTTGTGGAGGTATCAATAACTCAACACAGAACTATTCTGATCATGAAGGTAGCTATGATGCTTCTGCCGATCTCTTTGATGATAGTGCTAAAGAAATGGACATTACGACAGAAATTGCCAAAAAGTCACAGAACATTTTGCTACAGTGGGGAAAATCTTTGGCAGAAAGTCATCGTACAGAATCAAATTTCTCACTGAGATCACTTCCTAAGAATTCCAACCAGTCTTCACAGAAGTTGTCTTCACAAAGCATATCTGCCTCTGCGTGCCCAAGAATCTGCTCTTCTCCACCTCGTTTTCAGTCAGATTCAGAATATGATTTTGGAGATAGCCAAGACTTTGTTCCATGTTCACAGTCAACTCCAGTTGCAGGATTCCACCAAACAAGAATTCATGAGATGAAAGGAACTTTGAAAAACTTACTTGCCTTTTATACGGATCTTGATGCTAGCTATAAAAAAAGGCAGATTTCCTCTGAAAATGATGCTCAGCAAGCCACCCCAAGCTGTCCAAACAACGTAAAGACACCCAGCCAGAAATTCAGAAGCCCTGTTAAATCTGGTATTATACAACCAGAGGTTTTCAACAATAGTCTTATTGCTGAGTGTTCTGAAAGTGATAATGAATGGATCCCTCCTACCACAAAAAAAGTATTTCCTTCAGAAATTCTTGGATTCCAAGTGATGGGTCTAAGGAAATGCTCTGCTGCCTGTGATTCTCCTGATGAAGAAGAGTTACCAAGAAAGAAACTGAAATGCGTCAAACGAATAATGAATTCAGGTTGGCTTTCCAAAGACTCAGGTTTGGGAGTTGGATCTTGTTCAGAAGTCCAGTGTTGCTTTCCATTTTCAGAAAATTGGCCACCTTCCATGCCTGAGACAAAAAGCAGTTGGTCTCCTGAATTATTTTCATAAAAAGTCACCTGAACCCAACTGCTAAGCTTGTAAAGGTAAGTCTGTTTGGAAGCTTTTGCCTCCCGTGGTATGGAAAGCAATGTTAAGTTGTAAAAACCCGAACAGAAGCAAATAGAAAATAGGCATTGTTGTACTTTTTAAAATGTAAAGCCATTGTTTTTCCCAGCATTTTATCCAAATACTTTGGCACTTTATTTTACATTGTTGATTGTCCGTTAATGATACTGTTAATTTTGCTTGTTAAAAGTATTTATTAAGATCACATTTACATTCAGAAATAAAGATTTTGCAAACCAAAACTTAAAGTCTTAATTGTTCTGCACAGCTCAGAAAATGCCTGCTATGTATTAGGGCCAACTACCATGCTGAGTTTGTGATACAAAGCTACGAGATCAGTAGTCTCATGGAGATTCAATTAACCCAGCAACATCTATGGGCTGAGGATAAGAAAGGTAAATGAAAACTTACTGTTTAAAGTTAAATGTGAAACCATTGTTATTTTATTTAGTAAGTATTTATTGAATGGTTACCTCATACCAGATACTGGGCTACATGCTAGGACTTCGAAAATGAAAGTCGGGCCCATTCCCTCAAGAAACTCGTGGTCTAGTAAACAGTAAACATCTGGTGAGTTCTATGATAGGTTTAAGCTTGCAGAGCTTGGAGGAGCAAAAATGAGTAGATTCTAGATTCTCCTTAGCAGCACCTCAGCTGTACCCTGTGAAATCTTTTACAAATAATGAAATCTTATGTCTTTGCCATTCACCAGAGCACTTCTTCCAAATGTACACTCTTCATACCTCCAACCTAGACTACTCTCCTTGCCCCCTGCATATGAAGAAGATTGAGATCACTTGGTGTTCCTCAACTACCCACACCCATAGCTACCCACTTCTCTGTATTCATCCACAGCTTCTTTAATCTCAGAATATTATGCACACCTTCTACTTACTGCTAATCTTTCTTTTGGGGCTGTTGATTATTACACCCATCTTTGCTTTTTTACTACTAACTTTTTGGCTCTCTCCCCACTTTCCAACTTTTTACTTTGAAAATTTACAAATACATGGGATGCCTAGGTGGCTCAATGGTTGAGCATCTGCTTTCAGCTCAGGTCATGATCCTGGGGTCCTGGGATCAAGTCCGGCATCAAGCTTCCCACAGGGAGCCTGCTTCTCCCTCTGCCCATGTCTCTGCCTCTCTCTGTGTCTCTCATGAATATACATATATAAATAATCATTTTTTAAAAAGTTTACAAATACAGAAAAGTTGGAATAATAGTGAAATAACATCTATATATACCACTTAGATTGAGTCATTCTTAACATTGTGCCTTCTGTGTATGTGTATTTGCTCTTACTATATCTATATAGATGTATAGTTGTTTTTGATGAACTATTTAAAGACAAGCTACAGATACATTTCACTCCCAGATACTTTGAGTTTCCTTAAAGTAAGGACTTTTTCTTCTACGTAATTTCAGTATCATCACACCAAAGAATAATAACTAATTATCCAATATCATCTAATATTCAGCCCATATTCAAATTTTTCTACTTGCCCTAGATTGTCTTATAATTGTTGATGGTGTTTAGTCAGGATTTTAGGGGGATCCCTGGGTGGCTCAGTGGTTTAGTGTCTGCCTTTGGCCCAGGGCGTGATCCTGGAGTCCCGGGATCAAGTCCCATGTCGGGCTCCCTGCATGGGACCTGCTTCTCCCTCTGCCTGTGTCTCTGCCTCTCTCTGTGTGTGTGTCTCTCATGAATAAATAAATAACATATTTTAAAAAAATAATCAGAATTTTATTAAGCTTCATCCATGGAGTTTCATTGTGTTTCTTGCTATTTTTCCTAGGACTTTATTTTTCACCACGTTGACTTTTTTGAAGAAATCAGACCATTCTTTTGTAGAATGTCCCACATTTTAGATTTGTATATTTACTTTATAGTATCAGTTCCTTGTTTCTTTGTCCCCCAGTATTTCCTATAAGACTGTCTTGATTAGAGTCAGGTTTTGGCAGAGATACTTCATGAGTTATGTGGTATACTTCATGTTGAATCACATTAGGAGACAGGGGCAAACTGTCTATTAGTGATAGTAAATTAGATTGCTTAGTTCAGTTGGTGCCTACCAGATCTCACTATTATAAAAGTACTTTTTTTATTCAATTGCACTCATTCTTTTTGATACTCTATATAATACTCCTTGCTACCTCCCTGCTAGCTACTCTTGTTCATAGCCAGTCTTCTTTAAAAAATAGTCATTGTCAACTTTCACACCATTCACTGTTTAACCTGCTACAGTCTTATTCCCAACTCCAGTGGCTTTAGTGTCAGCGGTTTTCTAACCCTGAAATCCAATGGGTTTGCCATTTCTTATTTTGTTTGATCTCTGTACTTCTTCCTTTACCGAGCTACTGTTCTCATGTTTTCTGGTTTTGCCCAATTTCTGCTCATCTTTGATCAGGACTGCCTATGGGGCAGATATTTTTTTATCAGGGTCCTTGTCTATATAAACAATTTGATTTTTAAAATGGATTACAGAATTCATGGGCCCATGTAAGGTAGAGTGTTTTGTCAGTAAAGATTTAGAATAATGAATAGAGAAAAAGGGCATGTTTATTGTTCAGTCAGTGCATGTGAAGATTCTTTATAGTGTATAGAAACCATCTCTTCATCTTTATTGTTAGGTGTGCCATTCCTGGCTAATTTCATATCTTCCACTGCAATAAAAGAATAGTAGTGCAGTTATTCACAGTGCTATGACTCTTAAGAACCTGTTTGGATTGAACTATATGGATCTTGTCTCTAAAGTTCCCTCATACCATCTATTTTTTTTTTTTCATACCATCTATTTAATGCTGGTTATGTCATTGCTGATAATGTTGCATCCATTGTGTCACTGAATACTGGCTTCCAATGACTATCAAAAGTCATTGTGGTGCTTCATTGATGATTACCAAAAATGCACATCTTACATAAAATATGCAAGAAAGTGAATAATAATTCATTTTCTGGTTATGTTTACCATTTGGATATTTATAGCATAAACATAGAATACATATTCCAACCATGCCTTCTCTTGAACATTTTAGGCTGTAATTACTGCATTCCTAGACAGTGATCTCTTGGTCACACCCAGGAATAATAGGCAAGAGGCCCAGGCGTGGAGCAAAAAGAGTGGTTTCATTTGTGCAAAGAATGTCCATTCCTTCATCAGCGTGGCTTAAGTCCAAACTTGGAGAGTACAGTATCACTATCCATTGAAACAAGAGAGAGGACACTGACTAGAAGGAACAGTTGGCATTGTGGAGCACTAGTCTTAAAAGGCCTCAGATAGAAGGGCCTGGCCTGACACAAGGTGCAATACCTGCAAAGGGTTAAGTGATCTCCTTAGTGCCAATGGCATGTGGTGAATAGGGTGAAGAACAACTGCCACTACCCTCACAAGCCTGAAGTCTATAGACTACAGACTGCATCACAGTTGAAACAGACTAGTGAGAGCCAGTGCACAGGACCACACACACACGACTTAATCCTAAGGGTCAGTGATGATATTTGGTAGCCCAGAACCTGGAATTCATCATTTGCCCAATAGAATCATCTAAACAAACTACCATTCTTGCAGCCCAATCACATACTGTCATGTGAAAGAAATACTGCTTCATCACAGGAATGGTCTAATGTTCAGACCCAGGGCTTCTCGTGGCATGTGCTCCACACAGCATGAGTTAGAGGATTGGAGGTAGGTACCATCTCAAAAGGGAGAGATGGTACCTATGCCAGGCACCAAAGTGAAACTCAGAAAATTTTAAGAGAGGTACTTTCAGCAACCAGATCTCCATGTGGGACCAGGTCTGGACTCAGGCTGCCTTGCTTAGTCCCAGGAACTAGAGAACCTAAAAAATCCTGAGCAAGACACTAAAGCACCAGTCTCCTTGAAGCATGGGTGCTGGGGCAGGATCCGTATACTCAGATCTCAGAAATATTATCTGACCATCTCTTATTCTTTATTTTGTTGTTTGTCTACAGTTTAAAAGATGGTACCTGTCACTGTTCTGTTATTGGCCCTTCTACATATACTTTGGTCGAATTTATCCATTTATCTACAGTTACCATAGTCTGTTTAATCCAAAGTCTGTCTTCTGTCTAGACTTTCTCCTGAGATTCCATTTGTATGTTAGTATTTTTGTTATCATTCAGTTTGAAGTGTTTAATAATTTACATGTGGTTTCTTTGACCCATGAATTTTTTACAAATGTGTTTTTCTTAATTTTCAAGCATACGTGTTTTTTTTCCTAGTTACCTCTTTATTGATGACTTCTACCTAAATTACACTGTGGTCAGAAAACGTATTCTATATTATTTCAGAGACTTTTGATTTGTGGAGACTTGTTCTGTGGCCCCATCTATAGTCAGTCTTTGTAAAAATGCCATATATGCTTGAGAAGAACATGTATTCTGCAGTTAGTGGACGCAGTATTTTGTACATATATATTAGGTTAATCTTGTGCAAATTACTTGGACTGATTTTCCCCCATTCTATCAATTATTGAAGGAGATATTTTTAAATTTCCCTCTATGATTGTGAATGTGTTTTGCACTTTAGTCAGGTTTTTTTTTTTTTGAGTCTATTATTAGGCACAACTTCAATTTTGTATCTTCCTGATAGACTGAAAAGTACATCTTGAAATCTCCTCACCAAAAAAAAAAAAAAAAAGAAATCTCATCACCATGATTTTTTTTTTTTAAGTAATCTCTACACCCAACATGGGGCTTACACCCACTACCCTGAGATTACCAGTTGCACACTCTATGGACAAGCCAGACAGGTGCCCCACCATGAATGCTTTTTTATTTGCTAATATCCACTTATCATTGTACTGCATTAGCTTGTTTTGATTAGTATTTGTAAGAGGTTTTGGGGTTTTGTTTGTTTTCCATTCCTTTTTATTTCCCAGTATCTTTATGTCTTAGATATGTTTCCTATAAAACTCTTAGTTGGGTTTTGTGGTGTTGTCCAGTTTAACATTCTTTTTCCTCTAACTGAACATTTAATCCATTAACAATATAATCAAAATATATTTAGGCTTATCTTCTTTCATATTTCCTATTTATCCTGCCTGTGGATTCTTTCCTTCTTTCTTTTCTGGTTGTTTATTTTTCTGCTATCATTCTTGTTTTTCTTCTAGGTTTGGTGATTAAGTGCTGTTTCTTTTTGTTTTTACCATAGAAATTAAACCACGCACCCTTAGTTTTCAAAGTGTAAGTCTAATCAATGCCTATAATCCTATCCAAAAGACCTTCAGTCATTTTCAATCCATTTACCCTTCTCTTAAATTTATCATTAATATTAATTCTTTATTTTTTACCCTATCAGATACTAGTTTATTCATTTCTTTATTTTTGTTTTGTTTTTGGGTTTACCTACATACTTGCCTTTTTCTTTGCTCTTTAATTTATCTTGCATCTTGTACCTTCACTTTTCTTTGGTCTGAAACCTACCCTTCAGAATTTCTTTAATTGAAGTTCTCTTGATGGAAAAACTCAAGTTTTTGTTTATTGTTCAAGTTTTTGTTTATTTGTTTGCTTTTAAAGGCCATATTCACATAATATAAGGTTGAGGTTAGTGACAGATGTCATCCAAGATGTCTAAAACAGACATAAAAATGAGTGGCTGAGAATCATTTTCCCACTCTGGAGATCTAAACCTGAGGTACATGTGTTTGGCAAAGTAGTCCTATTTTTGTAGGCCTTAACTAGATTATTTATCTCATGGTTTGCAGTTTGGTTGGTACCAGATGAAGAGATTGAAAGCATTTGGTCAGATATTAATTTGAACAAGCTGAATGGATATGACAAAGTTAACTGGAGTCAATAAATGCCATTAACAGTGTGTTCCAACTCTCCTTGACCTTTGGGTATTTCTTAAGGAACAAAGGAGAAGTTGATGACGTTAAACCTGTGACTGAGCAGCCAGTCTGCCTGAACTCTACCACATCTGCTATAGGTTGCATTAGGTTTCAATTCATATGTTGAAACCTAATCCCCAGTGTGATAGTATATGGAGGTGGTGCTTTGGGGAGGTGATGAGGTCAGGGGAGTACAGCTCTCACAAATGAGATTAGTAATCCTATAAGAAAGGTCACAGAGTTCCCTCACTCCTGTCATGCCATAATAAAAAGACAGCCATCTATAAACCAGGAAACAGGCCCTCACCAGACATGGAATCTACAAGCCCCTTGATTTTGGACTTTGCAGCCTCCAGAACCGTGAGAAATAATTTCAGGTATTGGGGCCCTTGTTGGCTCCGGTGGTGGAACATGCGACTCTTGATCTTAGAGTTGTAGCTTTGAGCCTCTTATTGGCTGTAGAGATAACTTAAAAAGAAAATTTTTATTTTTGGTGTTTATACACTAGTCAGTCTGTGGTACTTTGTTAAAGCCACCTGAAAAGATTAGGATAGTATCTCTTAATGGACTGCTAGTTAACTAATTTTCTATTTCATGGTAGTATCATTTACTGTGTGCCTATTAAATGCCAAACACTGTGGCACATTACTTGTATTATTCATTTAATCTTCAGAATAACATATAGTAGGTGGTATTGGCTCAGTTTTAGAGAAGAGAAAACTGAGGCACAGGGATGAAATTACTTATTCAAGGTCATAATCAGTATATGATACAGCTGGAGTTCAAACAGAAGTTTTAGCTATAAAACCATGTTCTTCCCACAGGTACTAACATCTACCCTGACATCAGTTCTCTGCTTCTTCCTTTTAATAAAACCCATATTTTACTAAGTGTTTGTCTCTTGAAAGACTGTTTCCCACTTTCCTTACAGGCCAAGTTCTGGCCAGAGAGCTATAAATAGAAGTGTTGCATGGAACTTCCAAGAAGTCTCTATGGATTGAAGAGATCAAGCCCTTCTACCTTCCTTCCCATTCCTGGGAGAGCGACATGATGGGTAGGGCTATAGCACCCATCTTAAACAACACGTTCATCTTGAAATTAGAGGCAAGAGTTGAGAGATACCCCACTGACAACACAATGAGAGCACAGTATTAGTCCCGGGCTGCCAACCTCTAGATTTCTTTCACATGAGAAAAAGAAACCCTGTCTTGTTTTTTCTTTTTTTTTTTTTTTCAATTATATATAGCCAAGTAATCCTAACCAATATACCACATGTATCAGTATTCCATCTACATTTTGCCTTTCACAATTTTCCAAAGCTACCCAATTCTCTTCTCCATGACCTGTGAATTAGTAAAAATGCTATCTGTAGCTCTAGGTTGTTAGCATTAACTCATTTTGTGAAAGCCCCAAATGGAGAGAGCTAATATTTGTATGCCTCCTCTGTGTTATGTACTCCTATATATTATCTCACATTCTCCCTGTCTCACTCCTACACCTAGGTGCCCAGAGACCCTGCATTCCCTCCTGCTCATTTATATGAAGTGTCTTTGAATAACTCAAAGTCAATTCTTCCCCTTGTGTACTCAGCGACACCAATCCAGATTCTGTCTTCCTCTCCTGTGTCAAGTCACTCACTCTATCAAATAAATAAAATCTTTTTAAAAAATAAAAACATTTGGCCTCGTTCTTTGACACCCCTTATCAGCAAAAACTGCCTAAAAGTTTATCCCATAGTCCTTTTCCTCTCTTCTGTTTCTCCTGAACTCATTCAGTGATTCTTTCAGCAGCATTTGACACAGTTGATCACATCTCCTTGGAATATTTTCTTCACTAGGCTTTCAGAACACTGCTCTTCATTTTCCTATTTTACTGGTCATACGTTCAGTCTCCTTTTTATTGTTTTTTAAGATTTTTTATTTATTTATTCATGAGAGACACAGAGAGAGGCAGAGACACAGGCAGAGGGAGAAGCAGGCTCCATGCAGGGAAACCAATGTGGGACTCCACCCTGGGTCCCCAGGATCACGCCGTGGGCTGAAGGTGGCGCTAAACTGCTGAGCCACCAAGGCTGCCCCATTCAGTCTCCTTTGCTGGTTCTTTTCCTGTCGCTAACTAAATGTTGGAGTGCCCCAGGGTCCATTCCTCAGAACTCTCCATTTATACTAACTTCTTTAATGATGTCAATCTAAGACTTTCCATACTTATTGACTCCTAAATTTCTATTTCCAGCCTGATCTCTCCCCAGATCTCAAGCACATATATACAGCTACCAACTCAGTATCTCTTATTTGGATATCTAATAGACATTCCAAACTCAACACATCCTAAACCAAATTCCTGGTTCACCATACCCACTCAAATTCCTCCTTTTGCAGTGTTTCTCATGTGAGCAAATGTCAATGAAACATTACTAGTTGCTTAAGCCAAAAACTTTACAGTCATGCTTGATTCTTATTTTTTCACACTTAAAACCATGAGCAAGGGGATCCCTGGGTAGCTCAGAGGTTTAGCAACTGCCTTTGGCCCAAGGCATGATCCTGGAGTCCCAGGATTGAGTCCCGTGTCGGGCTCCCTGCATGGAGCCTGCTTCCTCCCTCTGCCTATGTCTCTGTCTCTGTCTCTCTGTGTCTATCATGAATAAATAAATAAAATCTTTTTTTAAAAAATGAGCAAGACCTGTAGGCTCTCTTTTTAAAATACATAAAAAATCCATGTTTAAATATTTTTAAAAACTATTTAAAACTTTTTAGATATTGTGGCATCTGGGTAGCGCAGTTTGCTGAGGGCCAGGTTGTGAGGTCAAGCCTCATGTTTGGCTCCACACTGAGCGCAGAGTCTACTTGGATTCTTTCTCTCAGCCCCTTCCTACCCCACGCTTGCTTGCTTGCTCTCTTGTCTAAAATCTTTTTTTTAGGGCAGCCCCGGTGGCGCAGCGGTTTAGTGCCGCCTGCAGCCCGGGGCATGATCCTGGAGACCCTGGATCGAGTTCCACGTCAGGCTCTCTGCATGGAGCCTGCTTTTCCCTCTGCCTGTGTCTCTGCCTCTCATTCTCTCTCTGTGTCTCTGAATAAAAAAAATAAGATCTTTTTTTAAAAAGCTTTTTAGGTATGATTATGATATTGTGATTGTTTTTGAAACACTTGTATTTTAATGATACATATGGAAATATTTCTAGATGAAATTATGTGATGTGTGGGCCCTGCCTCAAAATAATACAGAATGGAAAAAATAAGTAGGAATATGGAAGAAACCAGATTGACCATGAGCTGATGATTGTTGAAAGTGGGCTATGTGTCTGTGTATATGGAAGTTCATTATACTCTAATACTTTGTTTGACATTTTCTATAATAAAAAATTATAGTTCTCATCGTGACCAAAAAAAATTATAACTGTGTGTTTAGGATGTTAACTAGACTTATTGTGGTGTTCATTTGACAATATATACATACATACATACATCAAATATGTTGTATACCTGAAACTAATATATGTCAGTTACACCTCAATTGAAGAAAACTGTTAAATAAAATATATCCAGAATGTAAACACACAATCTCCATACCTACCCCTATGGCCGAAGTCACCTTCTTTCATGTGGATTATACCAATCATCTTCCAAATGATCTCCCTGCTTCTACTTTTACCCTTTTATAATCTACTCTTAACATAGCAGCAGTCTATTAAAATATAAGTCAAATCACTAGCCTACTCAAAACCTTCCAAGGGCTGCTATGATCCGTATCACCACTCCCCTCAAACCTCATCTCCCTTTTACCCCTCTCTTATTTGTTTTAGCCATACTGTAATTCTTTTGCCTTAAGGTCTTTGTACATTCTGTTCCCTCTGCCTAGAACACTTTCACAAAAATAGGCACACCATTCCCACTTTTCCTGCAAGTCTATTTTCAAAAGACTATCGATGCAACCTCTCCATAACCACCTTGTATAAAAGAGTGACACTCCACCATCAATGCTTCTCTCCCTTGCCTTGGTTTATTTTCTTCACAGTAATTACCATCAGACATTACTATGTATTATTTTCTATGCTATGATATTTCCATTAAAGTAAGTTTTTATATTTTGTTCACTGCTATAGTTTCAATGACTAGAACACTTCTTGGTGCACAGCAAGTGTTTGACAAATAATTGAAGGCCGGCATTGAGATCCTCATTTTATAATGATGAAAGCAAGATAAAGGGGCTAAGTAACTTGCCCAAAGTAATACAGATGCTTTGACCAAAGGCTTTTGTACTCTTCATTCTTTTTGTTTGGAATGCTTCCCACGTTCAAAGCAGGGTCTTAATCTTTGTCTTCCATTGAAACGTGTGTACTTTCTACTCCAGCTGCAGAAAATACTTCACAAGGTTACCAGGAGGATTAAATGTGAATATGAGCATGGATAAACTTTGTAGAGTGTTAGGCCACATGCAGTTGTTAGCCCTTGTGGTTTCATCTCTAAGATCAAAGTCAAACTAGCCTGTTTCTTCAAGCTTATTTTTATCTAGATGTGAAAATAGAACTATTTTCTAGGAAGCCTGAATAAATTTCAGGTATGAAAAGTTTAGATAGGATGTCTTATGTTACTAACATGTGGTTTCCTGCAAGTAAGTAATGGAAATAAGATATTTCAGTTATTGAAATACTCAGAGGTGAGCACCTGGCCAAAAGCACAGACACATGACTGTGGTTTAAATATAGCTCCCAGTTTCATCTCTCAGCTGCAGATGTGTTTTGAGGTATATAGATAGCTTATATGAGATACAGTCTGCCTGTTAGCTGATGTAGAATAATTGAATCAACTAAGTTCTCCTCAAAAGTTTTTCAAAACACTAATTTCCAATTTGCCAAGGAATTCTGTACCTGAGCATTACATACCCCAAATGAGAAGCACAATGATTTAAACATTTATGTATTTGAAGAATAAACCACATTCATACTTTTTTTCCAATGATCTGATTATTTGCATAAGTATTTTAAAATCCTATTCAAGTTTACAATTTATCCTATTTAACCAATGGAGAAAAACAATGTTCATGGTGAAATAACTTGTCCAAATTGCCTTAGTGGGAAAAAACAAAATAGAATGAAAACACGGAAGAGTCAAAATTTCTTCTCTAGCTAATGGTATTTACCTCATGATTTGCAGCTTTTACAGCATACTAGATCATATTAGAATGATATGAAATTTTCATATATGACTGGTTCTAACCTAAAAAAACAAATTTCATGTGGTTCAGATTAATATTAGTAATAGAACACTTAAAACCACGGCATGTATATTCAGGAGAGAAATTCAACAATGTAACATCTTTTTCATGAAGGTGCTAAGAGAGCAAAAGTAAGAGTTTTATATCATGTGTAGAAGAGCTGTAATTAGACAGTAGCATAAAATTATAGTAAGTGATTTTGTAAAGCCCAATATTTTATAAACACTAAATTTATAATGTCAAACAAGATTACAGGTTGTCTATACTCAACTAACTGAAGAACACCATGTCAGGAAGTCCAAAATCAGGTTTGATCCTTTTATCATCCTGTTAACTCTACCATATTCTATTTCTATGACCCACAGTACTGTCTTAATCCAAGACATTCATTTCTCAAATGCATATCCCAACACAGGGTAAGAGGAAAGGACTGGAGAGGGGATGAATTTCAAGAAAAAGAATAAATCAGTGACTCCTGCAGTACGGGGGGGGGGGGGTGGGGACACAGATTCCCACACCTGACCTATAGCATATACTAGTAAACTGTGAATAAATGAATGGGTGAAAATAAATAAATAAATAAATGGGTGAACGAATGCCTTATTAGTAAGTAGTTTCATCCCTAATTGTGAAAGATAAGATCTTAAGTGATATATCCAAAGAATATAGAATCATATAATGTGTTTTAGAAGGGACCTTAAAGATATCTATCTAATCTAGTGTGTATTTTGTAGTTGAGAAAATCAAGGCTTGGAATTAAATGATTAGCCCAAAGTCACACAGCCTGTCATTATCAAAGACTAGAATTTATGTCTCCTGATTCTCAGTGTAATACTCCTTCCACTATATCTTCATATAAAGCATCTTTCTCTTCATTAGAAATAATTAGCATAAAACCTTCATATTCTGAATACAACAGAGTAGTCTTATTTAGTATTACAATAAGAAGGCCTTAAAGATTATTTAATCTGGTCCCTTATTTTACAGAGGAGAAATCTATGATGCAAAATGTTAAACGACTTGTCCAAGGTTAGCCAATTAGAGAATAAACAAATTCAGGTGCCCAAATTCAGAGCACATTCCACTTCATGCTGAAGGACATTAGTGTACTAAAAGCTTATTTGCTTTTACTTACTTTGATGACATATTATACTTCACATGTGGGCAACAGGAAATGTTTATTTATATACAAGTACATGAGAAAGCAATTTCCATTCATCTTTTTAAAAAATTTTTACAAATAAAAAGTTATTAATACATTCATCCTTTGCACACAAAATACATTCTTTTTAGTTTTACTCTCAGTATGAATTTTGCTTAATAAAAACAAGACAATGGACAGATGGTTTGGCGATTTGACAATCTTTTTTCAAGATGGAAAATCCAAACTTTAAAGACAGTCAATATGTAAAGGAAAGTAGATATTAAAAGTGCTCCTTCATTGAATCCTAGAAGATTGAATGAGTACTCCCTTTCTAACGTGGTTTGTAGCTATCCCTTAAAACAATGCAGAGGATTTTAGAAGTTCTCTGTGCATTGACAACTCAATTTCTACAAGACTGAAATAGTCTTCATGAAATTGATTATTATATATAAATGGTAGGCTCATAGAAAGATTCCTATGGACATATTGGGAAGTTAGCCATCTTTCAGAGGTCTCCTAATTGACCAATTGACCTAAGATTGTAAGTTGTAATATCCAGGTGGGATTTTTAAGAGGTTTTGCTTAAGTGAACACAAATGACTTGATTTGTTGGACTAATCACTTTTAAGAAAGATGTGAAAATATACATCCACAGAGAAAACTTGTACACAATGTCCATAGCAGCATTATTTATAACAATCCCCAAATGGAAACAACCCAGATGTTCATCAACTGATGAATGGACAATTGTGGAATATACATACAATGGAATATTATTTAGCCATAAAAAGAATGTATTGATTCATGATACAACATAAAACTTGAAAACATTATGCTAAGAGAAAGAAGTTAGACACAAAAAAACCCACATATTGTATAATTATATGAAATGTTCAAGATAGGCAAATCCAGAGAAACAGAAAGCAGGTTAGTGGTTATCAGATGCTGGGGGTGGAGGGTAGAGAAGTGATTGCTAATGAGTACGGTTTCTCTTTGGGATACTGAAAATGTTCTAGACTTAGTGGTGAGTGTTGTACAACTTTGTGAATATACGAAAAACACCAAATGGAACACTTTAAAGGGGTGAATTAATTCCAAAAAGAGGGCTACAACTTCATTAAAAGAAAAAAGATTTTAATGAAGTTCCTGTTCCCTATCCCTCCTATTTAATGTTGATTGAAGTTTTTATACAATCACCTTTCTATAGAGTGTTTTCAGCTAAGTGCACTCAGGTCATTATGGGCTTATATTTCTAACAGGCTTTTTATTGAACAAACAAAATACATGAACATATAGGACAATACAGTGTACTGTTATTTTCTGCATATTAACATTTAAAACTAAGTATTACGCCTTGCTGAAGCAGATGGTTAGATTTTTATATACTGGTGTGTTCAGATATTACTGAGAGCCTATGCTTAAAACCAGCCAAATATTAATAACTGAGTTCATAAGATTTGATGAATAACATGTTTGTTAAAACTATGTGTATGTTAAAGATCCATGTTTTAAAGGAAAGAGATAGGAAAAGGGGGGAAGTCAGGGGTTCTCTAAGTCTTCATAAAACAGCTTCTCTAAATATTTTAACTAGCTGCTGAGAAGAACTCCAGAATGATATATTTTGCATTTCATTTCATCCCTACACTAAAAGTCATGCATTAAAGTATAGTAATAATATATGTGGGGCATAACTTTTTCCCTTTAGGTGATCAAAAAATGTCTTCTTAACCCATTATTATTTGAAATTTGAAACAGAGTTTTGGAGGGGTGTGTGTGTGAGAGTGTGTGTTGCTGAAAACAACTTACACACTTACATTTATGTAAGTGTATTTACATAAATACATTTATATGGCTCCCTTACATATCATCAAAGGAGCTCCAACCATCTGATATGTCTAGAGGACACTTCAGTGAGCAGAAATTAGAAGCCAGCGTTCCAGTCATTTGAAATTTTCAACAAAGGGACATGAAAGCCCCAACACATCTTAAAGGGATAAGAAGATTAATTTTTTTTAAATAAATCAATTGACATTCATTGTCAAATAGCCTACAAGAAAGTTCCAGTAGCATTCTGCAGTTGTATAGGATGAGAGAGTATTTCTAATGATTACATTCCAGAAAGCAATATGTTTAGCAGCTGTTTTTCAGAGGGCTTATCAAGTTTTGCTATTGTTATTTAATCCAGGCATAACTATGTAACTTTAAACAAAACTGTGGACCATTCAACTAACTAGTGATAAATTATCCTAACAGACCAGATTCTTTTATTATTCTCTACATAAACTTTTGCTTTATTAGGCATTGGGTACTCCAATTTTTATTTCAGAATACAGTGTACATGTAGAAAGGGACAGAAACCCTGCAAAATTTGGGTGTTGGTAATTATGTCCATCAAGTATATGTCATCTATGGAATGAAATTCTAAAAACAGGTGACAAAACTAGGTTTCATGACTCCATTTTTGTCAAAAGGAGAAAACAAAAGCCATAACCAGATTACTTCAGAATCACACTGTGTTATCAAGTACATAAGGAAGAAAAATACATGGATAATTGACGAGTTAATCAACAGTAAGATTATGATCTATATCTGATATTAGTAAGAAACTAAGAGTTTATAAATACCTAGTCTGACATTCCCCAAGAGAATAATGATTATGACCTTAATGAGCTTTTTCTGAATGTCATTAAGGGCAATAATAAATGGCAAACATGGTCCCTTAAAAAGAAGATAAGATCAACCCATTTTTCTTCCTGTGGAGAATGGGCCCAAGAAGAAAGAGGTTCAAATAGCACTGTGAGGTATTTCAGTAATAAAGTTAAGTTTCCTGATAATGAGTTTGCAACCCTGGAATTGCCTATTGGGAAAGAGTGCAAGAATACCTTTCCTGAAGTATGTAAAGAAATAAAGAGACTCTTGGGTAACAGTAATGCCCAAAGGCAGAAAGATGGATCAAATAAGTGACTTCCTTTTAAGGCCCTTTCAGAAATGGTGCTCTTTGAAGTTGAGAAGTGTTCTTTGTTTTGTCCTAAAAATCTATACTTTTATCAGACCATCCAAAATCTGCCCTTAATTAATAAGAAAAGAACTAATATTTGAGTGCATACTGTTTACTGAGCACTGTCCTAACTTTCGATCTATCTTAACTAATTTTCACAATAATCCTGATAGGTATTATGAGTCTATCTCTCACAGATAAGGAAACTGATGGTCAAGAGATTATGCTTTGCATAAAGTTACAGCTAATTCATGGCAGTACTAGGACTCCTCATACCTAACCTGGTGTTCCCCCTTTCCCCCTTCTACACATCTCTGTCATCACTCCCTGAAATGTTAAAGTTAACAACCCAACAAGGATTCCCTTAGGAACTAGAACACAACATCTCCAGAAATTCTGCTCTAATTCAGTGGGAAAGTAAAAATTTGTCTCATGTACCAAGTAAGCCAATTAAAGAGATGGCTAGCTTTTGTGCCCTGACCTCTAATTTAAAGGAGTCAAAGAAACTCTTACCCAAACTGAAGTGTTTCTCACCATATTGATGCAAGACCAATGACTTTATAAAGAATAATGAAAAGCCATCTATCAGCCTAACAGGGATGCAAGTTATTTTGCAGATGGGATTATTTGGTCATGGGCTTTATTAGTAAATGTTGCTTATAGTTATCTCTGATTTTTGACAATCCATGTTTTGTTACTTTTTCTACATAAAGAATTTAGGCTTGGTTCTATTAAAATAATTTGCAGATCATGTTTTTTCAAGAGAATCAAGCCAACTAACCAAGTCATTTGAGGCTGTGCCAAAATAGGTCATAGGATCTGCTTTATGTCATTAACACACACCAGCCCATCCCTAATGGAAGCTGCAAAACTTCATGTTGGCATATTCATGGGATCTATAACTGAAGATTCTGTTCTGCTAAAAATGCCTGGTCTGAAATCCTAGATACTGATTATTCACTAAACTGAGCATGGCTTATGTTTGGCAAGTGACAAGAACATGATTTCTATGATTTCACATAACTTCTATTAAAACAATACCTTTTCTTCTTTTTAACTCAAGAACCAGTTTGTGATTTCAACTGAACATCAGTGAATGGATTGACAAAGCAATCCCAGCCTAGGGCACAATGACAAGCCAGCCTCTTAGCCAAACAACATGTAACCAACTTCTTCCAGGAGGGTTGGCAAATAGCAAAGCCTTTAAAAAAAAAAATCATTAGCTGTGAGTCAATAGATACTTAACTGTTATGAGAGGCAAAGTGCTACAACATAAGTTAATAGGTCATCTAGTCCAACCTCCAACCGATGTTGAGATCCTTTCCCACATCATCTAGCATCTGCTTGACAGATACTATTATCTAAGCAGACCCTTCCATGGTGACTCATCTTTTGAGAAGGTTCTCCCTGACATACAGCCCAAATCTGTGGCCTTATGATATTTATAATCAGTGGGCACTCCACTGCTTTGACCAGAGACTTGCTCTAATTCACTAGTTGTATTCCTGTCTCTTTCCTAAGCTAACTTCTTCAAACATTCTTCGAGTGCCATAAATTTTAAATTCCTTCATCATCTTTGTTATGCTTCAGTTTGTTTTTAATTTTAAAGTAAAGCTCCCAAAAATGACTGTAACATTCCAACATCATAGACTTAGGGAAGAAGATGAAGTGTCATCTCTCTGGTTCTAAGATTACTATATTAATTGTTTGAAGGGATGATAACTTCTTAATTCAGTATGCTTTCTACCTAGTGTAATGAACGTAAGGGAAGGCAGCTTTCCTTTTAAACACAAATGTACTCGTGGGACAGAAATGAAATTTGAAAAGAAAGAAAAGCAAGCACATCCCCCTCTTATCCCAAAATTAGTGCTCAACCATATTGCTTATGTGGAGTGCTGTTTGTCTGAACAATGAGAGACACATCTTTTCACTGTTTTTGAATTTCAATTTAAGTCTCAAAAGTATTATGATGGCATTAAAATGCATCTGTCAGGACCATGGTTGAGGAAAAGTACATAAACAGTTGCAGTTAAAAAAAAAAAAATCTAGAGAAAACAATGGGCAAACCCTAGAAGAGCTCTTCCAGAGGCTAATAAGAGTATTCTGTAAAATACGAATGGCCATAAAATGTAGCATTCTGCAGGATTAAGAAAAAGAAAGTGTCTATCTTAAGAGCCATTGGTTTGATATATGGGATGATAAAAAATGGAAGTTTTTTTCTGGTTATAAGATGATATCTTATGTGGCTTCGTTTATAAAAAAGATGTTTTCACTTTAGTCAGAAGAGCAATTCAAAATCACTTGCAACTGATATCTTTTCAAAATGATTCATTAACTGAAATTTGATGCTGAATCTGGAAGAATTATATGTAATAGTGAAGGAGATAAATGAGACAAATCATTGACCTAACACTAGAAGTCACCAGTGTCCTCTAAAGGTATATATTCATGAATAGAATCCAGTCCTCTGTTAATTTCTGCCTCCCCTCTCCAACAAATCTAATTGCTTAAAATAATCCTAACCCAAATATATTATTTTGGCTAGTGGTTTTTATCTTTCTTTCAGAAATTGACACATTGCCAAATCAATTCATTTGACTTTCATTTCTACTTACACTCTTGCCACTTTACTCAGGAAGAGATAGCAACATGACATGAGTAGAAAAGGTAGGGAAAAAGAAAGGTCAGGAAAGCTAATTGCCTAATCTAATCTGCAGAAAGGATAATTGGCCCTGCATAATCAAAATTAAATGTTAATTCAATAGAAATAATAAAAGCATGTAAAGAAATAAAAAGCCTCATATAGGTAAAGGAAAAAGCACAAAATCCACTCAGGATACAGTCTACACAAAGCCATAATAAAATATTAATATCAGCGAGCTATATAATTTCACAGAATCTCCCAAATCTTTGACATGAATATCATGTGTTTTCACTGGAAATTGAAAAGTTTTGCCATATATTTAGTGCCAATTTTATTTATTGGGGAGAGACAAAGAGTGAGAGAGAACAAGCAGGAGGAGCAGCAGAGGGAGAGGGAGAAGCAGACTCCCCACTGAGGAGGGAGACTGATGTGGGGCTTGATCCCAGGATCCTGGGATCATGACCTGACCCGAAGGCAGATGCGCAACTGGCTGAGCCATCCAGGTGCCCCATAGTAACTTTATTACACCAAAAATGGAAGCAGACATGGACTCTGATAGTGTGAGGCACATTAAGCCAAACTGAATTATGAGAGAGCAACTCTCTTTTTCATCCACCATTAATAAATGAGAATTCATTTTTATTTAAGAAGGCTCATCTTAGCAAATATTGCCATGACAATAACAACTAGTAAACAAACCAGTGAGTGTAGCTCCTGGTCTGGGTTAAGATGACCACATTTAATTAGTACCCTTTCTCGAATTCTATTTGAGAAATTTCTACATAACTGGCAAAGCTCCACTTGGCACTAAGTCATTTATTCAACTAACAGTTATTGAGCACCTACAATATTGTCAGGGATCGTTCTCAAACTAGAGATATATAAGTGAACAAGTGTCCACAAGGCCTAATCTGGAATTCACACAACTAAGGTGGGGAGGAAAGCTCTAAAATTCCCATGTATCTCTGCTTATGGACCATGGATGGGGTGACTGACTGTGAATTACAGAAAGGCTGGGGGGAGTAACAGGGAAGGAAAGGGCCAAGAACAGAACTATTTAATCCCCTTACGATTATGGCCAAGGGTAGACAGAAGCAGCTGAGCCCTAGGGAATATGAATTTCAGAATGCAAGAGTGGTCCTAGAAGCTGTCGTTCTATGACTAAATTTGTCCAATCTAACAAAGTCTAAGTTCACAAAGCAGTTTTACTTTCAACACACTTGCTGCTGTGGAGACAAAGTTGGATCATCACATGGGATAGTTGGATTTTTGCCCTAAATGAAAGACAGTAAATCTAAATCTATTGACATTTCCTCACAGTTTAAAAGAGAAGTTCTTCTACCCTCCTTCATCAACTTGTTTTCTTAATAGTTTTATATTTTCTGGCTTAATGGAGAAATGAGGAGGGAAAAACGATTATAAATGATTTTGGTTGGGGTTTATTAAAATGATTTTTCTTTCCTGTAGAAACAGATTCAAAAGAAAAGCAATTCAAACTTCTGGGATCTCTTTCTCTCACCCATAGGACCTGGACAAACAGTGAAGCCAACCAAAAGTATCAATCTCTTATACAATATGTATAATCTGTATACAAGAGATGAGTCACACGAATCTGCTAGAGAAATGCTAGAAATGCTTTATCAATATCATGTCTCTATGTGCCTCATTTCTTTAAAATTAAATAGCTTTCAAACATCAACACATCAGGACTGAGATTGCCACCATCTACAGCAACAGAATTGCATATCCTACCCTTATTCCATTACTCATCCCTAAGTGATGCCAAGCAGCAAGCTACAGAAACATCTGACACCATGAACAACATACAGGTTTAATTATTTCCTCAATTTGCATTTATATCAGTGAACAAATTGGAAGGCATCAAAGTATGGCACTAAAGAAATTAGTAACACATATTCAGCAGCACATCTTTCATTTTGAGTCTTGTTTTAAAATTGGCTAAGTAAAGGCATATACACCTCCATTTGAATTGGAGATTTGCAGTAACACATGCATATAAAGGGTGAGAGGAAAAGAGTAAAGAATGGGGAAACCAGGAAAGAAAGGAAAAGAAAAAGAAACAGGAAAGAATGTATGATCATGAGTCTGAGAGTAACATTACTACATGAAGAAGGGACAAATGACAGCTCCACCTGGTTCCACAAGCAGAATTTTTCTAAGGTAATTGAAGATACAAAAGTGGTTCATGAGACTTTTCATCTGTTGCTTATTGTCACTTATCATACTAAAAACATGTACAAAATTCTAAGCCTTGGTCTGTCCAAGATGGATAGTACCAGGAAGTAAAAGATGTCACCTGCTGTCAAGGACTGTGCTCTGCTTAGAACTCTGCATCGCAGTCCATTAATCCACAGTATTTTGGTCAGATCTGGTCTGTTTTCTCATACTACTCATAATGTCTTAGAATTAGTCTTTTATATTAGAATATCACCAACTTTTTTTTTTCATTTTCTAACATTTTCATTTACTTAAAGGGCAGGAAAGATGAGAGAATAGGAGAAGAAAATGATAGAGATTTAGAGGGGACAGAATTTGAGAGGGAAAGTATTTTATTTTCCAACAGATCCACCCTAGAAAAGATAGTAATGAGACTTTGAGAAAGAGTGCCGATTCATGGACTTCCCTTATTATTTTTTTTTTTATTTCAATGTAATACATTTAAGGACATCAATGTACTAAAATGTTTGGTCTGTGAAAGAGCAGAATCATTAGCACCAAAAGGAGTCATGGAGCTTGTATATATTATTAAACCAATGATTGTTACTGTTGGTCATGGGAAAAAGTTTCATTTCATTTTTACATCCCAAAGTTCTTGAAAGTGCCTGTGGACAAGGGAAATAACACTTTTCAAAGTCTCCATGGAGTCATCAATACGCACCACAGAGGCAGTACTTGGCCTTCCCAGTTTTGGTTTATCTGGTAGACAGGAAAACCAGGGCCCCCAAAAGCCCTAAATAATAGCCCCCACATGCACCCACTGACGTGCAGGAGGGATCCCTACAGCACAGTTCCCCCTGGACTGTGTTCAGGAATGCGCTTTTACTTGCTTTTTTTTTTTTTAAGAACAAAAGCAACATGCTCTGCAGATCATGGAGCGCCTAGTGCAATTTTCTCCTTGCTCCAACTCCTGACTGCAAAAGGATGAAACCGTTATATGTTCTGCGAATGCTGGCCTGTGGACAAAGCCTTTGGCCTGCCATGCTTTGTAAGCTCTGGATCCCACAGGAATCAGAAGGTCTGAGAGCGGGAGCCACAGTCATCACCAGATCTTCCCAGCAATTCGGAGCCCATCAGGGCAGCTGCTGATTCCTTTTGCTTCTCCTCGCCTCAGCCTTTAGTTGAAATTACAACAAGTCAAGTAGCTGATGCTTTTCCCTTCTCCCGGCAAGGGTGAGGATACATTGTTTACAAGTGTGTTCTGTCTGGCTTCACTGATGAGGCGGCATGCTAAGTCAAGGAAGAGTTTCTCCACGTTATCGGATTCCTTGGCTGAGGTCTCCAGGTAATACATGTCCTGAGCCTCTGAGAATTCTTCAGCTCTCTGTTGGGAGACCTCTCTCCTTTCAGCCAGATCAATCTTGTTGCCTAGAACAGGGATAAATCAAAGAAGAAAACATCATTTGAGCTCGGCAGCATCAAAATTCAATTTCATATCTGAAGTCAAATCAAACAGATGGGCAAATAAAGCAAAGCAAATGTGGCTGTGATCACTGGAATGTTTATTTTAAAATATCAATGCCATTTGTAATGGCAAAGAACTGGACACAACCCAAATGCCCATAAGCCGGGCACTGGCTTCAATGAAGTATGGTACATCTGCACAATGCAGTTATTTGCCACTGTAAAAAGCAATGAGGAAGGTCTCCATATACTGCCATGGAATGAGACACGAGGATATACTGGTAAGCAAATAAAGCAAAGTAGAAAAAAAGGTACATAACATACAACTAAGAAAAAGGGATAAAAAATACATAGATGCATGCTCACAAACTTATTTTATTAATGTGAGAATAAAAATTTTACTTTTAAAGATAATGGTTACCCATGAAAGGAACGAGGTTGAGGAGATAGGGAGGGGTAGAAACTTGATCTTTCTAAATATAATTTGTCTAATCCATTTGATTTCAGAATCTTAGAAATGTTTCACATAATTATACAACTATAACTAGATAATGGATACAAAATTAAATTTAAAAAGCAATCCCTACAAATGCAAAGCAAAATGGAACAAATGAACCTGTTTATCATGAAATGGCATAACCACACAGAGGGGAACTATTTCGACTTTAAGATCTAGTATTTTGCCTTTTCGAAAAAAAAAAAAAAAAAAAAAAGATCTAGTATTTTAACCATGTGTCCCCAGTGGTATATACTCTAAGGACAAAAGAACTGAAGGAAAACATCTTGAACTGTTTCAGTGATCATCCGGTCAGTGACAGTGTGAGTATTGTTATTCTCAGGAGGTTCTATGGGTATTAGGGCATAAAGCAAATGAGTATTAGTATTAGTATCATTGGGTCTGAGATTTGGGGCATGGGAAAAAGGATAGAGAGAACGATTAATGAGGTTAACTAAATTTTTTACACTCCTGAATTATAAATGGAAGTATCAGTGTGAATAATACATGGTGGATTTTATCTTTAAGATTTTTTTCTACCTCTGTTCCCCTGGAAACCTGACAAAAGTGGTATGTCAACTGTGTTGCCCAGCAACAGAGCTTATGGTAGAAGTGACCCCTGACTGATAAAGTCCATCTGACCTAGGAATTCAGTGTATGAATTATAAATATCTAGTGGAAAGTCAGAACTTTGGGCTTCCCTGAGTATGGTGGCTCTTCACTTGGAAAGACCCTGAAAATTAGGTCTGTGGAATTGTTACAAGAGAGACTGGTTCCTATTAAGGCTTCTAAGCCAAGGCAGGTCCATCACATGCCTGACATAAGCCTTTCTCTTCACACATGAACTGTTCCAGGGGGTCCTGGACCACTATATGGACTGCTATTGAGGATTACTTCCACTGAGACGGAATGTCTGATGCTGACCTGCTATTAAGCCGTATTTTCTGTCCTGTATCCTTCTTAGTGAATATCATGCCAAGTGTGGCCTATTGTAGTCTTGTGAGTCAAAGTGTTTGGTGGAGCCTAATAGAACCCCCTGTGGGCACTACAGAATTCACCACACACACACACACACACACGCGTTCTGTACACTGAAACGCTAAAAGCAATGACCACTCACTAGTAAGGAAGATTCCTATCACCTTGGTTGTGGCCTCTGAATATAACTTCCCATTAATAATAAACAGCGCTTTTTTTTTTTTTTTTTTTTTTTTAATAAACAGCGCTTCTTAAAGAGATGGCTAATTCCTAGTCTGGGGCAGGAAATGCACAAATTGTGCCTGGAACACTTAAACCAGAAAGCAAGTGAGGTCAGTGTCAAAACGTCATATCTACAGGACTCAGGAGACCATTTGAAGCAGCTCCTCTCTCAGAGTTGGAACAACTGGACTATCAATCATAACAATTGCAAGGGCCTAGAATATACTGAATATATCTAAATTAAAATAATATTCAAAATATAAACAAATTTTAGTTATTACTGGAAGATACTAGGGAAACAACTCATTATTTTAAAATGTGGAAAAAATTCTTAAAAGATAGTCAAGGATTTTTCTTGGCTATTCTATAAGACCTGTACCTCAGAATATCAACTAGGAAGCATATTTGCTAAAAAGGAAAACAAAAGAACTGAATCTGACCAGGCCTCTAAACTTACCTACAAATCTGCAAGAAACACAGGTGATGGAAGAACCTGTCAAGTGACACTACAGTGGTGAAATAGCAAAATTCAGACTTGAAATCTCTGAATGATAAACAAATGCTTTAACAAATAAATTCCAAAGGAGAAAAAAATGGAGGGATAACCTACAAGTTAAAGGAGAATTCAAAGACACAAAAATCAATTAGAACATACAAGCCTTATTTGGATCTTTGATTTGAACAAATTTTTAAGAAATGTATGAGTCAATCTAGGAAATCTGAACATTGTCTAAATTTTTGATGCTATTAAAGAACATTTTTTAGGTCTGAAAAGGGGTTTGTGGTAGGTTCTCTTCTTTAAAAATCTTCCTTTAAAGATATACATTGAAATACTGAAAGATAATATAACATCTGAGATTTGCTTCAAAATAATCTGAAGGCAAGGGGAAACAGCATAGAAAGGAAACAGATAAAATAAAATTGGCCATGAATTGATAATCACTGAAGCTGGGAGATGTGTACATGAGGGTTGGTTATACCACTTTTTCTACTTTTGCTTATGTTTGAAATTTTCCATAATAAAAGTTTTTTTTTAAACCAGTGCCTCTTTCATACTAAATGGACTAATTATCTCCCACCAAATCTCCATTTAACTTCCTTAGACAGAATCCCAAGGAATAATGCTTTAACTCAAGTTCTCAAGGGCTTTCTGTAGAATAGAAAGAAGCCCAAGTCCTGAGATGGGTGTTTCAAGTGCTTCATGACAAACATTCTCCAGTGGGCAAGAGGGTTCTCAGGAATGGACACAGAGCGCTAGCTCACAGAGAGGCACTTAACTCAGCAGTCTGAAGGAAAAGTCCAGCAATTTGTTACAAAGCAGCACATTACAGTTGGACAAATACAAGGCTTGGAGTTGATCTTACATGCCGTGTAACCTTGGGTAAAGAACTTCACCTCTCTGAACCATGATTTCCTCATATGTAAATTAAGAATTATTACACATAAATTTCCTAATATGATTCCTGGCACAGGTGTGCTAGCTATAATGCTTACTGTAAGTGTTTACTTACCTTATTGTTAACCATGATTTCTGACTTAACAATGTTTCTGAGATTCTCTACAATGTTTCTGAAATTCCAAAATTCAAGTCTTGCTAGAATTTATAGTAGTGTTCCTTTTTAGGAAGAAAACATTTTTTTAAAAGATTTTACTTATTTATTCATGATAGAGAGAGAGAGAGGCAGAGACAAAGGCAGAGGCAGAGGGAGAAGCAGGCTCCATGCAGAGAGCCCAATGTGGGATTCGATCCCAGGACCCCAGGATCATGTCCTGAGCTAAAAGCAGACACTCAATTGCTGAGCCACGCAGGCGCCCTGGAAGAAAACATTTTAACAGCCATATATATTATTAACATTTTTCATCACCACTAGATGAGTTTATAACAATCCAATCCATGTCACTGCAATTCCACTGTTAATGGTTATGTATTTGTAACCACAGAAAATCATGGGTTGTTTTCTGCTTTTCCCCTTTACTAAACAGAGGTTCTATCCTCCCACAAAATGAAACAAACTGCAGAATTTCCCTTAGTGGATTCTTTCTGAAATTAGAACTTTTCAAGTCAGCATGAATATAAGAGGAGAAAAAGAAAATCTTTTTTTTTTTAGACAATAAGCAATTACTTCACGAATAAATTCTTTATCAACTAAAGAGATATGCTGTACCTCTAGACCAGCAGTTTCCATGATTTTGTAACTAGATTTTTTTTTTTTTGGTAATGTTTAGCAGCCCACATAACTTTCACGGTAGTCCACCTTCTTCCCTAGAGCCTCCATTGACAGAAAAATCAATCAGCAATATTTTCTACTTTACTCTTCTAAACCATCAACTTGGGATAGGACCTATTTCATTTTCTCTTTCTCTCTTCAATTTCAGAAGAACTGAATGTTGACTGCATGAATTATATAGCTGTACACTATATTATTGGAAGGTACCAAGGCACAAGCATTATGTGATTATAAATTCTCTGGTGGCCACAAAACAATTTCCCCCCTCATTAGTCCTTACTTACCCACTAGCACAGTGATGACCTTGTTGCTGGCATATTGTTCTATCTCCCGCAGCCACTCAGGAAGGCAACGGAAGGATTCCTCGCAGGTTATGTCATAGGTGAGGATCAAGGCATTGGCGCTTCGGTAATAACTCTGGGTAATGGACCGAAATCTCTCTTGACCTGCTGTGTCCCAGATCTGAAGCTATAAAGGCATAAGAGAAAGATCAGGTTGGAAAAGCAGAAAAGAAAGTATTGCCTTGCTTTAGTTTAGAAATGGAAACACTTCACTCAATTTCATGGTTATTTTCTGCCCTAAGAAACAAACAACAACAACAAAAAAAACACTTTTTTGTTGTTGTTGTTGTTGTTGTTTAATGTGGTAGGTGTATCTGGTTAGGGAGAGGGGCTTGCTTTGTTTTGGGGTTTTTTTTCTTTATTATATTACCTAAGAATCTCTTTTATTCTTTAAAAAAAAACTTACTGAGCATTTATTATACATCAAGCTCTAAGCATTTTACATATAACATAATCAATGAAGTAGGTACTATTACTATATCCATTTCTCATGTGAGGAAACTGAAGCACAGAGAGATTAATCAAGTTGCTCAGTGTCTCACAGCTAATATGTCCCAGAGTCAATTTTACCAGGCACTCAAGTCCCAAAGTTCAGGCTCTTAAATACAATGATGTATTACAAACGTCAGGATACAGAGCAAGCTGTCATTCTGTGATTGCTGGCATTTTAGACAGCAAGTGGAGCAGGAGAACATCCAACCTCAACCACCTTTTCCAGCTCAGAATTCAAATGAATCTATTAATATACTATCTTTGTTAATGAAAACAGGAACAATGCCATGGCAAATAAATAATAATAAATAATAATAAAGAAAATAATCTCCCTCTACCACTTTTAAGCTCTAAGACTTTGGGCAAGTCACTTAATCTTTGGGCTTCAGTGGTTTCATGAAGAGGTTAGTAATATGCAAGCCTACTGAAAGTTCACATTTTCTGAAGTCATCTACCACTACTAAGACCTAGTAACTGATGGTTCTAATAATAAAGAAGAAAATAAAAAACACTTCTCCCTTCTCCCCAGATTTTCTTGCACAGAGTAGAAGACTGCAAAGAGAGCCATTCTCTAGAGACTCCTGAGTACAGAACAATGCAGAAGGCCTTGAGAAATAACATCAACAATAGTAAGAATATTCCCTTCTAATTGCATAAAATTCATGTCGCAAAATGCACTCCCCTCCTTTAAGAGAACATCATTTCCTCAAGGGACACAAACTTTCTGAAACGTTCAGATTATGCCAGGCTCCCCATCTCCACCTCCCAGCGCCACATATTTTCTTCTTCCACCCACCCTATAATTCTCCCTTATGGCACATGACACCCTTGAATCACTTACTTGTAATGATGTTTGCTAACTGTCTTCACTAAACTGAAAGCTTCATGAAGGGGAAGTGGTCCACTTTACTCAAAGAATCTCCCATGCCGAATAAAGTGACTGCCTGGCAGATGGTTGATGTTCAAATATTTATTGCGGGTCTCATTTAATCTTTATAGCAGCCCAGGAAAGTAGGTGAGGTAAGGCCTCCCCTCCATCTTCTAACTGGTTACACACAAATCTGGGACTCAGACTCCAGGCCTTCTTATTCCCAGTTGAGGACATACCCCACCACCATGCTGCCTTTGCCCCCAAAGAGTGATTTTAATATACATTGGCATCCAAAGAGGATGAGTTAGTTGGTGTCACCCTCTGTTCATATCAGTTTAGCTGAGAAGACTAATGAGGGACCAGTGGTCCCTGTCCCCAAACAGTGGCACAAAGCTCTCCTTTGATCTGAAGTTGCAGCTGCTCTTTATGATGTACATGAAAGTCTGTGTGTGCTGAAGGCGACCATACAGATGTTATGGCTTTTGCTGGGACAAAAGCTATTTCTCTGCTCTGCTTTAAACCTAGGGACATGGTTCCCCTCTGCCAGGATGTGTCTTAGAACAACAGACTATTGTTTTAATACCACAATGAGCCTTGAAAAACACTTGTCATTGAATTTAATACTGTCAATCATTAGAAATCACTATGTTCTCATGATTGGCACATCTTGAGAGCAGCTTTGAGAGTTAAAACCACTGAAATATTTCCTAGAATGCTGACTGAATGGCCTTGCCAAAATGTAGGCTGCTTTCTCATACGGGGCTGCCTATGTCTAGCCTCGGAGTTGATTCTTAAGAATATCCATATTCCACTGCCTTTATCATTTAATTAGGTTTTACTATTTTCTATGCAACTCATTCGCTCCTTTTCAGCAATTATATGTCATTAATATATGCAGAGTGCTGTACTAGGCACAGGAAGGATACAAAGATGAATACAACACAATTTCTAATCTCAAAGAGTTCACAGGGAGCTTGTCTAAAGGAAGGGCAAACACAGTAAACTGACCATAATAAAACAGGAGATGTTCTTCTATTAAACAGGTGCCAGCAGGAGAGAATCTCTCCTAGTTTTTAATCTCATGCTGGTCAATATGTTCTCAATACTGCAGCCATGGGCTTTCTAACCATCCTCCTCTCCCTCAGGAGGATCCACTGTTCACCTACACTCTTTGTACCACTGCTTCTCTCTATTGTCTCGCAGTTGCAATAATGCATTTCAGTCACAGGTGTACTTGAGTGCCTCTTTATTAGACAGTCATTTGAGGGCAACTGCTGTCTCTCACTGAATCTTATGCTCCAAGGCCTTCCATACAGAGTACATGGTACATGGTGGACACATTTGAAAAATGGCTAGCCAAATGAAAAAAGGATGACAGACTCACAAAGAAAGGGCTGATTAATTTTGCCTAAATGATTAGTAGGATATTAAAGAAGGTTTCACACATAAAATGTTTCACCTAGCTGACAACGAGTTCCTAGAAGGCAAGAATGCTTTACCTAACACAGGGCTCAGCATGCACCATCTACTATACCACAATATAGGTATATGGATGAATGAACAGATGGTCAAGTGAGAAAATACATGTGCATATGTTCAAGACATTCTTATCTATGCAATATATAACTGATTACAAAGACAGCCAGCAAATCTTCTATTTATATCATAATTAATCTCCTAAGGTTAAAATGTTGTAGTCTGAGCTTAATGTTTTGCTTGCTTCTCATTTACTTATGACAGACTTTTAAAAAATGGATAGGAGAAAACTCTACAACTGTTTTTTTTTTTTAAAGCTGTTTTTTTTTTTAAATACTTATTTATTTATTTATGATAGACATAGAGAGAGAGAGGCAGAGACACAGGAGGAGGGAGAAGCAGGCTCCATGCCAGGAGCCCGACGCAGGACTTGATCCCAGGACTCCAGGATCGTGCCCTGGGCCAAAGGCAGGCGCTAAACTGCTGAGCCACCCAGGGATCCCCTACAATTATTTTAATTGAATTTTCTACTCAAGGTCATTTCAAAATGCAGACCACTTTAAGAGAAGGGCCTCAACTTTGCCTTTAGTGAGTTGGCACTAAGGCTTAACCACCAGAAGAATTTTTCTAAGAGTTTTGATTCTCTGTCTTCAATCCTGGAAGCCATCCTAAAAGGAATGACACTTGGGGCACCTGGGTGGCCCTGGGAAAGAAAGGAAAGAAGAAAGGAAAGAAAGAAAGGAAAGAAAGGAAAGAAAAGGAAAGGAAAGGAAAGAAAAGAAAAGAAAAGAGAAAGAAAGAAAGAAAGAAAGAAAGAAAGAAAGAAAGAAAGAAAGAAAGAAAGAAAGAAAGAAAGAAAGAAAAAAGAAAAGAAAGAAAAGAAAGAGTAAGTAAGTAGGGGCTGAGGCCAGGTGATGAGAAGTCAGGAGAGACAGCTGGGGTGTGGTGCTGCCGTGGCAGTCCCCAGGCAGGTGATCCTGCACAAACTACCAGTAGATTCTCTTTCCCACTGACCCTAAGGGACTCTGAGAAAGCCTGCAAACTGCTTGCAAAAAGACACTTAACCATCACAGAGAAGAGGTATTCAGTAAGCATGAAAGAACAAAGACCATAAGGCAACAACTGTGTCGTTAGTGAAACTTGGGTAGCTTTGCCCTCTTTCACTGAAAAACTAAAGAAGTTGCTCCTGTGTGTCCACGTCCTAATGAAACCCCCGGATGAATGTGGTTTGAGAGGGTCATTCTAGATCTGGATTCCACATGTATGGCTAGAAAGAAACTCAAGCAAATTAGTTAGGACTAATTAATTTAGGAGATTAACCAACTCTTACTTTTTAAAGATGGAGGTCCAGAGGCTTAATAGGGTGGCAGGACAGTAACTGTGCCATGGATGGGGAGAGGGGTAAGACACAAACCCTGTTCCTGAGAAGCCTGTGGTTTTGTGGTAGAGTTGGATGTTATGAAAAGATGGATTTTAGCTGAGTGTAATAAGGGCTTAACAATGAGGTTATGGTTTGCAGAAAATGGAATACATGTAATCCCTGAACCTGGGGATTCAAAGGAGAAAAATAAGCCTGTTCTTTAATCGTGGGGACAATTTCTTATTCACCTCTATTCATTCCCAGGGCCTGGCACATAGTAAGTGCTAACATTTCTGGTCAAACGAATAAACTCACTTATACATGTGTATATGACTAGGAAATCCAAACACCTGGAAGTAAAATGCCTGAAACACTAGTTTACTCAACTCCTAGGGTTGAAGATCACCTCCACTCTGCTGGAACAATAATTACAAGTGGCTCTTCCTGTCAATACTTTCTGGATGCACACTCCTGTCTCCTTCCTACTCCCACACCTTAGCTCCTTCTCCCCAGTTTAATGCACTATTTTTCTGAGCATGCTGGTTAGCATTTACATGGATTTCACACCCTGCTTTGTTTTTCAGCGCCCCTAGCTCTCCATTCACTATTGTATTCAGTGTGCATGTCTCTGCAGAAGGAATCACTTTGAGGAATCGGGGCTGGAAGAGACACTGGGAGAGCTTCTATCCTCCACTCAGAAGCCTCACCCTACACGCTTCTCTATGTATCTCTGAAATGCTGCAAGGGCACCTTGGAGCTTCTCTGCCCTTCCTGAGACATTTGAAGGCAGGAGCGCAGGTACATATGGGAGGAGGATGGAAAAGACATGGATTTAAACTTCAGATGCCTGGGTGTTATGCTACATGTTGGCAAACTGAACTCCAATAAAAAAATTTTTTTTAAATAATAAATAAACAAACAAACAAACAAACTTTGGATGCTTCGATTGGGATCTAGCTGGAAATCTGATGCCACAGTTTTCATTGCGCTGCTGGTGCCAGAGTGGAATTTCACTAACTCTGAGAGGCAGGCAGAGCACTGAGCCAAAGATCAACCTCTCTACCTTCCTCCACGTAACTCAGTCTTATTCCATATTTCTTCCTATCACCTTCCTCCTTTCCTTGCTTCAAAGTGACATGCCTTCATCCCCCTTTTCTCTCATGGCAGGGGGGACCCCAGGGAGGCCATGGATGCACTACCTCGCAAACGGGTTCAGATCCTGCCTACCTCCCTTCCTAACTGGATAGATAAGTGGCTCAATCTCTCTGAAACCTATAAAAGGAAGGTAAGTTATCATTTACCTTACAGGGGTTACAGTGAGGACCAAGTTAAATATGACAGCACATATAAAAGGTATAAAAGGACCTAAGCAGTGCAACTGACGTATTAGGTGCTCAGTAAACACTATTTCCCTTCTCCCGTTACTAGCCATATCATGGTTCTTACAGGTACCAAACTGTCCAGAGACCACAGAGGGGAAGAGAATGATCATGGATTCTTCCTGGACCCCTCATTTAGAATCTCTCCCTTGTAACAAATAGGGGTATGGTGGGAGACACATTAAATCCAATAAGTGATTCATATGACCAAATGACCCATAACGAATGCAGGAATCAGTAGGCTCTTTCACGGGGCCTCCTTTCCTAAGAGGTAGCACTGCTTACTGTCCTAACTCCAGGACTTCCTGAAAAGAAATTTCTTCCTTGTTTATACATCACCTCTGACATGACAGGAGACAGGACCAATTTGCCTTAGACCTTCTCTCTGTCTTCCCATCTATAAATACAACATCTACAGAGGGAATTTAAGAACTCTGTTTGGAAATAAGATATATTTATATATATCTTAGAAATAAATAATAAGAAAATAATAATAATATATTATCATATATTATATATTCAATTATATAATATAATTCAATATATTATATATTATATTCATTATATTATATTATATTATATATTATATATTATATATTATATATATATATTATATATTATATATTCACCATGGCTGAATATTTATTTTCAGTGCAGGTTTCCATTAAATTCAATACATGTTATGAAAAGGCTTTATCGGGCAGCCCTGGTGGCGCAGCGGTTTGGCGCCGCCTGCAGCCTGGGGTGTGATCCTGGAGACCCGGGATCGAGTCCCACATCGGGCTCCCTGCATGGAGCCTGCTTCTCCTTCTGCCTGTGTCTCTGCCTCTCTCTCTCTCTCTCTCTGTGTCTATGAATAAATAAATAAAATCTTTAATAAAAAAAAAAAAAAAAGAAAGAAAAGGCTTTATCCAGGGCTCTTGGGTGGCTGAGTTCGTTAAGCATTAGCCTTCAGCTTGGGTCATGATCCCAGGATCCTGCTTCTCCCTCTGCCTATGTCTCTGCCTCTCTCTCTCGGTCTCTCATGAATAAATAAATAAAATCTTTAAAAAATAATAATAATAAAATAAAATAAATTTTAAAAAAGAAAATACTACTTCCTTGCAGCACAATGAAAGCCTAACTGAATACTTAGCATCTTACCTTTACTTTTTCACCATTAATCTCCACTGTCTTAATCATAAAATCAACTCCAATTGTGGCTCCTTGCCCTGGGGGGAAAAGACCCTAAAGAGGAAATAAAGGAAAATAATTAAGCAAACCTTTCAATTAAATGAAATTCTCTCCCCTTCCCACCACCCTCATCACTACCCATCATCAGCCCCTTCCTTTGGCTGAGTTAACTAGAAGAAAAGAGAACTCTGGCTAGTGTCATGAGAGCATTGTTTAATTTAATTTTGTATGTATGCTTTGAGGGGAGGAGGCAGGAGGGAGAAAGTCAGAGAGAGGAATGCTAAAAGAAGAAAGAGAGTGAAAAGGGGGACATGAAATGAGGAGCAAGGCAGAGAGGGTGAAGGAAGAGAACTGGGAAGGGACAGGGACCTAATTTCAAAGACTAAAACTCAGACACAGGATGAGATTGAGGAGCACAAAGCCGTAGGGATGAGACCAGGTTTGTTGGACAAGGAGCAAAATGGACAGGTGCTCCAGAGAGGTCAAATCCAGGAAGACTGAAACTGGTTCTGAGTCTAGGACATGGACAGTCATGGGAGTGGACAACCAACACAAACAGACAAGAACTCACTACCAGAAACCTGAATGAGACAGTGAGGCTTTTGAATTTCCCTATGCTCTGAGGGTAATAACCAGTTCTCTCCAAGCAATGTACCACATATATGGAATTAAATGAAATCAGAGCCCCTGACACTGGGAAGATAAGAGAAGAAAACAGAATCATTCAGGGTAAAAGTAAAGTAGGAAGGGCACTAAACCCAAGGTGGAGTTCGGAGGACCTATGTGTAGCCTCAGGCAATCCAGTTCCCCTCTCTGGGTCTCAAATTCAATGAGTCTGAGGCTGAGGCAAACATTTCAAAACAAAACAAAACAAAACAAAACAAAACAAAACTGTACCTCAAACTGGATGCTCAACTAGAAAGATGGGATTTTAGCAAAACCACATGTACAATGCACGTCATTACTGGTATATAATATTTCCTGCAGGCTTATGGAGGAGCATGGAGGTGGGAAGGAATTCTATAAGGAAAAGTTCTTCACCTAGTTTCTATTGCCTCTTCACTTAGATTCCAGAGTTGCCAGAAACTGAAGCAAAATGGACTTTATTAGCTCTGGCAGCTAAGATTGGGGTATCTTTAATTAAGTCTATTCCCCAACAATAGTTAAAGTTTGAACTTAAAAGACTGAGCTTCAAACCCACAGAAAATATTCCATTGCATGTCTGCAAAAAATGTAAATATAAACATTCATAACTGTACTTACAAATATTGAATCAATTTTCCTCTATTTTGGTTTGGCTCAAACACAAGGCTGCCAAGCTTCGAGTTTATCGCTCCAGCTGTTTTGCAGTCTAATAAATGCCAAAAAAATAAAACAAATCCTTCCCAATGTCTCCCCGATCATTTTGTTCCTCAACTCCTCATGCCTCAAAAACAGCTGAATCCAATTCAATTTAACTGCCTGCTAAATAACAAAACTAAACATAATACTGCCTAGGGAATATGACTTTTGAGGGGAGTTAAGGGGCTGGGAGGAGTAAAAAAGTAGAAAAGAAAGGAGTGGTGTGCTTATTGGTAGAAATTAGCATTTAGAAATGTAAGCATTTTTACCTTTAATGACAGTTTATTCTTTTAAAGAGAAAAGCCAGATTCCTATGGTCTCAGAGGTTAGGACACAGAAAATAAAAATTCAGGCTGAGAACCGGGAGACGTGGGTTCTAATCTGAGCCTCACCACTAACATGATGTACAATGCTAAGAAATCATTTCGTCCCTGTAGACCTCAATTTCTCATCTGTATAACGAGAGGAGTAGACTGAATAATCTCTAAGGGATCTTTCAGTAATAAAACAAGGTCAAGGGAACTTTTGATAAAGAGACTAAAAACTCCTCCACGTCTCTACACACTTCTCTTCCTGCCAAAAGCAGAAAAGATTACTGTTAAGTGGAAGTAAAACCAGGTGGAGTTTCCAGTTAATGCCAGGGTGGCTGACTGAGTCCAGATGTCTGGTGGCTTCTTACTTTTGATTTCACCAGGTCCAGGCTTAATAAAAAGCATAGGTTCTAGTCTGTGTTCACTTACCCTGGGAAAAACCCTGGCATTTTCAAAGGTGACTCTGCCCTAAAGCTGTCTGTGTCATACAGTCTGCCTCTCGGGTTTGCACAGAATCACAGACTGTCAATGCTGGAAGTAACCTTGAAGATCAGCAGGCCCCTTGAGTGGGGCAGGGAGGCAAGGAGGCTGGACAGGGGAGTAACTTATCCAGGCTCACAGGATGAGCCAGGGCAGGGCTGGGACCAGGACCCGGGTCTCCACACTCAAGCTGGTGCTCTATCCACAGCACCTGGCTGTCCTAGGCCTTAACAGTGCTAGTCTCAGCTTTCCTACTAGCACTTTATGAAAATGCAAGATGTATACATGATAATCCTGAAAAGGATGCCATTCATATTTTTCCAGGGAAAACACAAAAGAAGGTTAACTTCAGAATGATTTCTAACTCATTTTTGTATAATAACAGGCCTATAATCTCTGGCAGTAATTCTCAAAAGGGCAGTCTCATAGGGAACTTGTACTTGGATCATATAGTAAGGACTCAACCCAGAGGGAACATTACATTTCATTCATATAGTCCTTCACTGTTCTCAATTCATTCCCATTTAATAGCCTTAAAAACATCAGCATATTCAGTTCTAAACCAAAATGATTCGCTCAGTTGCCTAAGAGGATGTAAGAGAGCATAGAGAGGGAGTTTGGTTGGTTTAATTTGTATTTGAATTTTTAAAAAATTAAATACTTAGGCTTAGTGTGATGTCCAGATTGTTAACACTTTTAGATTATTAACTGATTAGTAAAACAGATTATTAATCTGTTTTAATCCAATAATCCATTTTTGAGATTATACACTGAAAGCAAAACCATTTGCTCCTTTCATAAAGGAAACACACAAAATGTGGGAGGATTGGTGGTGACCCACAGAGCCATACTCCCCTGAGATGGCTGAAAAATGTCTAGCTTAGGCTTTAAAGCTGGTGCACTTTCAAAGGGCACATGAAGAACTGGCAACCAAGAGGCCAGTACTGCAACCATTCATCCATTCTCTTCAGGTCACCTAACCCCACGTTAGACCGAGAAACCCAACCCTGAACTTCCAAGTTCTCTTACCTGAGTGAATCGTCGGACTAGGCACGTCTTCCCCACACCAGCATTGCCAATTAAAACAATTTTAAACAGGAAATCATAATCTTCCATACTCATTTACACAGCTGCAAGGCAAACACAAGCGAGAGTGAGATGGGGCCTGGTCAGACTTGCCCACAGAGCTCAAGCTGAGACAGCCTTGACACCTCAAGAACAACAGATCTGACTCATTTGGAGAGCAATTTAATGCTCCCCTCTGCTGATTTGCCAGTGAGGGAGGAACACAGGTGTTTGGTCACAGAAGAACTTTACTCCTTCCCAGTCACCTCAAGCCACACAAATGTCCTTTCACCTGGTAACCTTTATTCTTCCAAGTCGTCAGGTCACAGCTCACTCACGTGGTAAGATCTGTTTTCTTTCAGCATGGCAAGGAGATTACAGCCTATATGCAGACACACTGGGGTGCAAGGAAGCAGGAACAAAGGAGAGCCCGTCCAAAGCTTCAAGGTAGTTTATTCGTGTATGATATATCCCTAAGGGAAGAAGGCCAAGGGACCAGGAGACTGAATGAAGGGGAAGGATCTAGAAAGAAACCTTTCAGTCAGTCCCCTGCAAGTCCTGGGCGTCTTGGGGTCTTAACTGTGGGAGTTCTTGCCATCTTCCCCCTACCACCACCCCACTGCTATACATCTTCTGCCAGCCAGGCTGACTCTGCAGCACTGCCCAAGGTGCCTATCTCCTCATTCCTATGAGCTGTGGCATTTGTCACATCCTCTGCCCAGGAGGGCCTCGCTCACACCCTTTTCTGTGCCACCAAGTCAATCTTTTAAAGCCAAATGCAAGCATCTTTTCCTCTGTTTTTTTTTTTTTTTTTGAAGATTTTATTTATTTATTTGGAGACAGAAAGAGGCAAGAGAGCACAAGCAGGGAGGAGAGGGAGAAGAGGGAGAGGGAGAGGGAGAAGCTGACCCCGCTGAGCAGTGAGCCCGAACTGGGGCTCCATCTCTAGACCCTGGGATCATAACCTGAGCTGAAGGCGGACACTTAACCGACTGAGCCACCAGGTGCTCCTCTCTCTGACTTTTTTCACTGCTCTTTCCCAGTAAAGTTAAATAAACATTTTCATCATTCCTCTGTCCTAAAACTTCAAATGTCTGCCTCATCCTTGAGGGAAGGGATCACCTCCTTCGGCTCTAGTTTCCTAGCCCACGCATGGGACAGTTCTATTTAGTAAATGTGTACTCTGCAGAATTAAAGTTAATTAATAGGCCTATTGCTCAAGCGTTGGCTTTAGTTGCTTCAGTTGTGCTGAAAAGAATACTACATGCTCTGTCTACTTCAGAGGACAGTTGTAAAGATCTTTTAAAAAACTGTACGAAAGAGCCTTGGTACCCACAAAGCTCTATCCTGGTGAAAACCATTATTATCTATCGAGTACCTACTATAGTACTGTGCTAATTGTGGTAGGAAATACAGAGATGAGATGGTCTCTGCCCTGGAGACTAATGTGAGAAAAGTCAAACCACCACCACGAAGTTAAATACAATTCAAACCAGCAGTGGAGCTCATTTCATAAAAGCAAGCAGAACAAGGCTGGTGGATTCTGGAGGAAGAGGAGGACAACCAGCGAGCCCATGAGGGAAAGGGCGTCTGGGAGAACTGGAAGAAGGCCCCCAGGTCACTCCTCCCAGTGGAGCTAAAGCTCAGGTGGCTGCAGGGTTAGAGAGTCAAAGAGAGCCCACTGCAGGAGACCTGCCGAGTAGCTAGGGGAGCAGATTCCCTGTGTGCAAAGATGTTTTCTGCATGAGTTTTAACTTATCCTTGGAAAGATGACTGACCATGCCAACATGCATGTGCCTGGCAGCTCATGGGGTTCCGTCCCAGTTCTCTGTCAAGAAACTGGGGCCATAAGCAGTGTTGAGTTCACTAATATGCCAGGCACTATACTTGGCACTTCAGGTATATTTCCATTTGTTTTTACAAGTCTCTGAGGCTGGTCAGAGAGGCTGGTATGTATTAATACGTTACCTATTTTCCAGGTAAGTAAACTGAGGGTAGCCTGAAGTCACAATAATAGCCAGAGTTCAAGTTCAGAAGGCATATGGTGTCACCAAAAGAACGCTAGCCTTGGAGTCGGAGAAATCAACATTCAAATCTTGACTCTACTATCTTCTTAGACTATGCCTCTAGGTAAGTGAAAATTTTTGGAAGCTTCAATTTCCCCATTGCCAAAATGAAGCTAGTAACACCTTGACCACAGAGTTGTGATGCTTAAAGGGATTATTGTCCCCCAAGGACAATACCTGGCTCTTAGTCACCGAAACTCCTCACTATGACAGCGGTTTTCCATGCTCTGGTTCTGCCTTCATTGCCAGCCCCTACCTCTCACCACTCTGCTCACACTCCATGCTCTAGGCTCACTGGATTTCTTCAGTTCCTTAACACTGTAGGGCCCCTTTCCCTTTCAGACTTTCACAAATCCTGTTAACATCTGTTTGGAACATAGGACACAACCTCCCCTCATCACCACTCCCCAGCCCAGCTGACTTTTAGTTGTCCTTTTAATTTCACTTAAATATCACTCTCTTTGACCTGTGAGGAATCCGACCCCCTGCTATATGCTCACATGATACCTTTCCCCATCCTATAGTCATACTCACCATGCTTAATGTATTTATTTGTATTTGTCTTATGCTCCAAGTCCATCCGTCAGCACCTCCACCCCAAACACACACACACACACACACACACACACACACGACTGTGAACAGCATGAAAGCAATGATGTGTCTATCTGGTTGAGTCCCCATCCTAACCCCTCCCCATTATTGTCACTGTCATCCTTGCCACTATCATCATCATCATCATCATCATCATCATCATCATCTCATTGTATATCATTAACTCATTTAACCCTCACAACACTCCTAACAGTTGTACACTATTAGCATCCTAACTTGATATATAGGGATACTAAGGCACTGGAGAAGCTAAAAAAGAAGACATTAAGGTCCCACTTAACTGGTACAGCTGGAATTCAAACCCAGATAGCCTAGGTCCAGTCCCGGTGGACATCCTTGACACACTACTTGTAGTGCCTTTCCCCATGCCTGGCTTGTGACAGGAGCTTAAAAAAGGTCTGATGAATTGAATGATAAAGAGAAGCACTCAATAAACTATGATCTCCTTTTTGTCTTCCCCTCTGGTTTCGCATCCAAAACTCTTTCCACCACACTACAGTAGTTTAAATTGGAATCAAGGACAGGGGGTGCCTGGGTGGCTCAGTTGGTTAAGCGGTTAACCATCTGCCTTTGGCTCAGGTCATGATCTCAGGGTCCTGGGATCCAGCCCCATATGGGGCTTCCTGCTTGGCAGGGAGTCTGCTCCCCCTCCCCCAACTCACTGTCTCTCCCCCCCCCTCCCCTCATTTTCTCTGTCTCTCTCAAATAAATAAATAAAATCTTTAAAAAAAAAATCAAGGACATACTCCAGATAAAAACTCAAGGACATGGTATGTTAATTAAATTCAAGAACGCTGTTCAAAGTAAAAAAAAAAAAAAAGAAAAAAAGAAAAAAAAATTCAAGGATGGAGACAAGGATAGCAGGGAACATGAGGTTCTGTGGGCCCCACATGGACCACAACTCAGTGCTTTTATTAGCCAGTGAACAGAGCACAGGACTAAGCATCTTTCTGTGCTTAGATTATATGCCATTTATTTACTCCTCCACCTTTAGCAGAAGTCAAACACACAGAGAATTCAGAGGAGAATGTCCAAAAATAACGGCCTGAGAAACAGGGCTCCCAGAAGGCTTACTGTGCCCAAATTCTGCACCTTCAGGAAAACAAGGGGAAGAGTTCCTTGGTCAGAGTCAATGCTGAATCAGGTTTCATGTAGCTTCTACCTGGAGAGAGCCGTGGAAGCCGTGAAAGACAAGATAAGAAAGGCCTCCTCCTTTCTATAAGAAATTACTTCAATGTTCTGTTGAATATTTGGGGTTTTTTTTGTTTGTTTTTGTGTTTTTTTTGTTTTTTAATAAACCTCTAGAGAAAAAGTGTTTGGTCTCTTTAAAAATGCAGGCCGTCTGGGGCTAAGGCTGGACAGTAAACTCTGGGTTACCTGCACTGGTTACTGTTCTGTTTCTTTTTTTCTTTCTTTCTCTTTTTTTTCTTTTTAAAGATTTTATTTATTTATTTATTCACGAGAGACACAGAAAGAGAGGCAGAGACACAGACAGAGGGAGAAGCAGGCTCCATGCAAGGAGCTCAATGCGGGACTCGATCCCAGGGATCCAAGATCAGGCCCTGAGCCAAAGGCAGATGCTCAATTGCTCAGCCACCCAGGCGTCCCGACTGTTCCATTTCTAATAGGAGGGCAGCCCTGGTGGCTCAGCGGCTTAGCGCCACCTTCAGCCCAGGGTGTGATCCTGGAGTTCCAGGGATTGAGTCCCATGTTCGGCTCCCTGCGTGGAGTCTGCTTCTCCCTCTGCCTGTGTCTCTGCCTCTCTCTCTCTCTCTAATAAATAAAAAAATAAAATAAAATCTATTTCTAGTAGGAAACACACTGCTGAATGAAAAGCTCACAGGAATCTCTGAAAACTATGCTCTGAGGAAGCACTGCTGGTCGGGAAGTAAGATAAAAAAAAGCTCAGGTATCACCAAGGGCCGTGGGATAAGATAGCATCCCAGGAGGTGGAAACTCATTCAGAGTCAACTTGTGACACACAGCCCTAAATTGACAACAAAAGTCACATCTTGTCTGGGGAGCAAGTATGTCATAAGAAATGCTACTGACCAAGCACTATTCTAGGGATTTTATATTCTATGATTGTTAATAATAATAATCACTGACACATAGCCAATGCTTACAATAAGTCAGGTACTCTTCTACATGTATGTACTCGTTTAATTCTCGCAACAACCCTATGGGGCAGGTATTATCCTCATCATCCTCAGCTTCCAGAAGGAGAAACTGAATTACAGAGACATAATCCTGAAGTCACATAGCTAGTCTTAGGACCAAGATTCAAACCCAGATCTGTCTGGCTCCTCCCAAAATAGGATGCTGCTGTCCCCTGCCCTACAATTGACAGCACTGCTGCACCTGTCCTAAGAGCTGGGGGCACAGTTGAATGGAACCTCCCAACCCCCGTGAGCTGCATTATTCTAGAATTTCCCTCCTCTTGAAGCAGCACACCCACACTGATAGGGCTATACACTGATTTCAGATCATACAAGCACTGCTCTTCATTGTGCCCTCCAAGCCCAGGTCTCTTTTGGGAGCTGGACCCTGACTTTCCTCCAAATATCACTCCACAATTCATTCATCCATGCAACTATGGGAGCAATAAACAGGAACATTGCTCAGATGAATCAGCAAAGCCCCAAACATCATAATCACCACAATACCTCTAAATTAATGGATATATGAATAAGACTCAAAAACGGAAAAATAGATGAGGAAAGAAAAGAATGAATTTAGGGGTGCCTGGGTGGCTCAGTCAGTTAAGCATCTGACTCTTGGTTTCGGCTCAGGTCACGATCTCAGAGTCTTGAAACCAAGCCCCGAGTTGGGCTCTGCACTGGGCATGGAGACTGGGATTCTCCCTCTCCCCCTGCCTCCTCACCTCCCACTCCTAAAAAAAAGAGAGAGAGAGAGAGAGAGAGAGAAAGAAAGAAAGAAAAAAATGAGTTTAGAAAAGATATAGGAAACAAGATGTACTATGAAAAGAAAAAAACATTCTAAAGCAATGTGATTTTTGGCAACATAAACCATTTATCAAAGTGACCTTTAAAAAAAAAACAAGAACAACACTAGTCACTGTTGCACATCAGTACATCTTTCCCCTTGCCTGTCAGGGCTCAGTATAACAGAAAAAGTCAAGGATTCTGGTGAACAGAAACCTGATCCCCTCCCCCAACACTGCTCCAGGAAATGATATTCTGGGGACTTGTTCTTGTTCAAAAACCATTGTTTCACTCAAGTCTTTTTCCCTTTCAGGGTCTCAACCTTGAACAATAAACCAAAATGGTTGGGTGAATAGACACCATGGTCCTCCTCAGGACAGCATGTGCTGCCATTCTCTCATCCCAAAGAGGCAGCATGGGGACTGGCATCAAGAGACCTGGGTAGAGGACCCCTGGCTGGCTCAGTCAGTTGAGGGTCTGATTCTCAGTTTGGGCTCAAGTCATGGCCTCACAGGAGACCTTACATCAGGTTCTGTGCTCAGCAGAGAGTCTGCTTGAAATCTCTTTCCCTAATCAAACCCCCTCCTGGGGATAATTATAGTTAACATCTTGGTATACATCCTTCTAGGTTTTTTGTTTGTTTATATACACTCACCTGTATGTATATAGATTTTTAAATTGTATAGATTTTTAAAACAAAACAATTATAATAGTATACAATTTTTTTTCTATAGTGTTTTTTTCCCCAAACCCAAAAATTAGAACTCATGGTCTACCAACAGAACTGATTACCAAAGACCCTCAGCATTCATTCAACATTTTCTCCAGAAATAAATACTCAAGAAAGGGGTGGCAAGAGGACAGCTTCACAGTGACATACTTTGAGAAATACTAAATACTATTATAACCCAATCTTGAAGATTTAAAAGTTCTAAAAATTCCCAAAATGAGGAGAACTGGCTTTGTTTAACCCGGGATTTATCAAAAGTGATTTTAGCTGAGAATTCTTTTCTCATATGACACTTAAAAAAAAAACTCAAGGGTTATTGGGATTTTATTGTTTTTGTTTTTGTTTGTTGTTGTTTGTTCGTGAGACACACAGAGAGAGAGAGAGAGAGAGAGAGAGAGAAGCAGAGACATAGGCAGAGGGAAAAGCAGGCTCCCTGAGAGAGAGACAGAGAGAGAGAGAGAGAGAGAGGGAGAAGCAGAAACATAGGCAGAGAGAAAAGCAGGCTCCCTGAAGGGAGCCTGACTCAGGACTCAATCCCAGGACCCCGGGATCACGACCTGAGCCAAAGGCAGACACTCAACCACTGAGCCACCCAGAAGTCCCTCATATAACACCTTATAACAAAAAAATCTCTTGCTATCCCAGGGCTCCATGAAACATCAGTATAGTAAATGTTATTTTTATATGTATATTTTTTATTGGAGTTCGATTTGCCAACATATAGTATATCACCCTGTGCTCATTCCATCAAGTGCCCCCCTCAGTGCCCATCACCCAGTCACCCCAACCCCCCACCCACCTTCCCTTCCACTACCCCTTGTTCGTTTCCCAGAGTTAGGAGTCTCTCATGCTCTGTCTGTCACCCTCTCTGATATTTCCCAGTCATTTTCTCTCCTTTCTCCTTGGTACTCTTTTTTTTAAAATTTTTTTTTTTAATTTTTATTTATTTATGATAGTCACACAGAGAGAAAGAGAGAGAGGCAGAGACACAGGCAGAGGGAGAAGCAGGCTCCACGCACCAGGAGCCCGATGTGGGATTCGATCCCGGGTCTCCAGGATCGCGCCCTGGGCCAAAGGCAGGCGCCAAACCGCTGCGCCACCCAGGGATCCCCTCCTTGGTACTCTTTCACTATTTTTTATATTCCCCAAGTAAATGTTATTTTATAGCGCTTGAAATCAGGGTTGCCACCCAGGTAGCAGGGCTACATGAAAGAAAATAAAATAAAGGAGAAGGGAGGGATCCCTGGGTAGCGCAGCGGTTTAGCGCCTGCCTTTGGCCCAGGGCGCGATCCTGGAGATCCGGGATCGAATCCCACATCAGGCTCCCGGTGCATGGAGCCTGCTTCTCCCTCTGCCTGTGTCTCTGCCTCTCTCTCTCTCACTGTGTGCCTATCATAAATAAATAAAAATTTAAAAAAAAAGGAGAAGGGAAAGGAAGGGAAAACAAAGGAGAAAGATGACACCCAGATAAATTTCATTTTCAGATAGCAACAAATAAATTTTAATATAAGTTTGTTCCAAATATTGCATGGGACATACAAATTTTTTAGTATGTAAGTGTAACACAAGTATCATATGGGACAGACTTACACTAAAAAGTTATCAGTTTTTTATCTGAAATTTAAATTTACTGGTCAATTCTACCCAGGCAAAATGTGAGTGGTCAGATCTGCTAGAAACAGAGTCCCCAGACACAATATCGCATGTACCCAGAAGTTGTGGAGGGAGATTGGCACGGCATGAGAAATAAGATATGCCTGATGAATCCAAAATCACAAATGGAGAGATTGAAAAGGCCAAGAAGTCATTTGAAGAAGGCATTCATTACTGAGCTTGGGTACTCAGAATCTAGGCCAGACTCCAGGGACCAGGTTCAGATTGTCATTGCCAGGCTCTGCAGGTGAGTCTCTCCCTTGTGGACAATCCCAGAGCACTGTGTATTTACCCTAAGTCCATCTTCACATGTGCACCTGCCTGGTAGATGGGGGTGTGCTCTACACATGTTGCCCCTACTGTCCTTAAAGACAAGGACCACACTTCAACAAGACACTCATGTCAGCATATCCCAGGACCATGTTCAAGTAGACGTTGAATTGAAAGTGTTTGATCTTTCACTCTAACAAGATTCTGTCTCAGGAAGCTCATTAGTGCTTAATTACTAGAAGGCAATTACTAAACATTACTATAATCAACTGCTGCAAGCTCACTTGCTTTACATAAGCTGCTAATTTCATGTTATTGCGAGTTAATTATTCTCCTTGGCCAAGGATGTCAAACACCCACCTGTGCCATGGCTGCTCCTCATTCACCAGGCCATAATCTCCAGCATTTTGACATGGCCCTTTACAGTTCGCAAAATGTTTTCACAGACATGATCTAATCTGCACCTGCCAACAATCTCATGAGTTGGTTCTTATTCATTATGCAAGTGAAGAAACTAAAGAGTGTAGGTAATGAAATGTCACCCTGTCACACACTAGTGAGGTGCAAGGCGGCCTCTCTATCCACCAACGATGTAAATAATTCACATTCTATCACCGTTAGTAACAGTAATCATAAGTGACATTTATTCAATGCTTATTATGTGTCAGGTACTCTTCTACATATACGTATTCATGCAATCTTCACAACAATCCTGTGAGGTAGGTACTATTATTATTATCCCCAGCTTACAGAAAGGACATTGTAAGCTTTCATCAAAATTACACAGCTAATGAGTAAAACTGCCAGGATTCAAAACCCACGTCTTTCTGGGAAAAAATTAAGTTGGAACTCTATCTCACTCATACTAAAATAAATTCCAGATGGATTATAAAGATTTAGATTCTGAAAAATGAAAACATAAGAGTACTACCAGAAGAAAGCATGGTCTATATAAAATCTTAAATTGGGAAAGGCTTTCTAAGAATTACTCAAAATCAAGGCCATAAAATAAAGAGGTTGACCAATTTGACTAAATAAATTTTTTAAAAATTCTGCACGGCAGAACAATAAAAGGTCAACTGATTAAAATATCTGAAATACATATAACTAAGGGCCAGTTTCCTTAAATGCTTAAAGAGTTCCTACAAATCAATAAGAATAATTGAATAAATCAATAGAAAAAATGGACAAAAGACATAAGCAGATAGTTTATGAAAAAGGGAATAAAAATGGCACCTCTACATTTTTTTAAATGATCAGCTTTACTCTTAAGAGTAAATTCAAACTCTAATGTATAATTTATATAATTTTAAACAATTAAGATGATTATTTATAATGAAAACGATAATGAATTCAAAGTCAGAAGCCATTTTTCATTCAGATTGGCAAAGTTCACTCTGTAAAGGAGAGTGTATGGAGAAATGGGGTGCTTGTGTAGCACCAGTAGGAGATAAATCAATGCAACCTCTCTGGAGGGCAATACTGATTAAAAACTAAAAAGGCTATTACAAACCCTCTGACCCAGCAATTCCACTTCTCAGAATCTGTCCTATACTTACATAACACACGTACAAAGACACATGCAGTAGGATATTCTTTAAACAACATTTGTACTAACAAATATGAAAAACAACCTAATAGTCCATCAGCAGGAAAATGGTTGCAATATTATGAAAACTATACATCAATATACTATGCAGCCTGCTCTGGATTTCTGGAAGATGCATTAAGTGAAAGAAGCAAGGTGGAAAATGGCGAGTATAGTATGAAAAGGGGGCGTTTAATTATTTAAATGCATAAGCATAAAATATCTCCAGAAAGAGACACAGGAGAATTAGCAACAGTGTTTGCTTCTGGGGAGGCTGTATCTAGTTGTAGGAAAGAGGATAACCTCCAACTCTCAACCAATTATATTCCGACCTTCCACTCAGTCTGCAGTATTTGCTAGAAAGGCAAGACAGCTTTCCTAATACAGTGACAAAAGTCCTCTAAAAAAAAAATCTGTTTGGTCATGATCAGGTCATGATCCTGGGGTCCCAGGATTGAGCCCCGCATTGGGCTCCTTACTCAGTAGGGAGCCTGCTTCTCCCTCTGTCTGCTGCTTTACTTGTGCTCTCTTTCTCTGTCTGTCAAATAAATAAAATCTATTTAAAAATAAAATTAGGGCAGCCCCGGTGGCTCAGTGGTTTATCGCCACCTTGAGCCCGGGGCGTGTTCCTGGAGACCAGGGATTGAGTCCCGTGTCGGGCTCCCTGCATGGAGCCTGCTTCTCCCTCTGCCTGTGTCTCAGCCTCTCTCTCTGTGTGTCTCTCATGAATAAGTAAATAAAATCTTTAAAAAAATAAAAATTAAAAATAAAAATTAAAAAATCTTAAAAATCTATTTGGGGTGCTCTGTTTCTATCTCTTTGTCTGCTCTGCTGCACCCCTTCACATGACAGGTAAGGAATGTCCCACCCGGCTGGTGGGGTGGTTCTTTCCAGGTTATTGTGTGTGCCACCGCTCTCTCTATTAAACTATGTTCCAGCACAGTTAAGTTCCTAACATGGTGGACTCATTCTTTGATTCTAACTTCCCTCAAAAATGAGCATCCATCATATGACAGCCAAAACCAATGGACAGAACCCTAGTCTATTTATTTCACAAGTAAAAACAAGACTCTCACATTTGTATCATGTATTACAGCTCAAGAATGACTCACTCAACTCTGACACAGGATCCTCCTGGGGAAGGAGAAGGAGGCTAGCTTTTTCGCCCCATTTTACAGAAATAGGATTTGAAATCAAGAGTGACTTGCCTCAGGCCAACACAGCATGTCAACAACAGAGCCAGAGGACCCACACACTCCTGTCCCCTGACACTGAATCAGAGCTGCCATGAGGGCCAACGAGGTCTGCAAATGTAAATCCCTACCAGGCAAGGGCACAGGCATAATAAGCACCAGGGGAGGCTGACACAGACCCATGGATGGGAAGGATCTCAAAAGCAGCCCTTGGGAATATTTTTTCAGACATACAAAAAAAATAAATAAATAAAGTAGGCCTGAGATCTCCGCAATATCATTTTTTTTTTACTTTTCTTTCTTTTAATTCTTTTTAATTCAATTAACTAACATATAACATATTATTGTTTTCAGAGGTTCTGTAATATCATTTTCAAAAAGCAAGACAATAAAATGTTTTATTTTATTCTTTGTAGACATCACCTCTTATATCTTCCTATTTCCTAGAAATATACCATAGATTTGGGATACCAGGCAAGTAAGGAAAAGGAAAGTTAACCCATGAAGCAGCATTTCATCGGTACGACCCAAAGCAAATGTCTGAATTCTCTTGTTGAAGTAAGAGTGCTCTTTCCCCTTCCATAGTAAGAAAGCATCACTGCACTGAGCACAGATCTGATTTTCCTAGAGGCAAGAGGGGGAGACAGGGCCACTGTGTAGGAGTCACTTGGGGCCCCAATCAGTTAGCTCCCCAGGCAGAACTAGTTTGTTTTGTACCATAGCACTCAGGGTGCAGGTACTTGACAGAGTCTTGGATGCGCCGGGAAATAACTGGCACCTTGTTTCCCATGGCAAAAGAAAGATGCCTTTCCTGCTCATTAATCCCTTTCCAAGATGGGGAGCTTCTGTATACAAAACATGTTTGCTCTAAAAAAGGTCTTTCCAGACCCAACTTGCTGTTTCCGTCTTCTGCACGAGCAGGCCGGGCTCCCTCCGCTATCCTTCTCCAACAATAAACAATACTGCCCTCAAAGAGCTCCGGGGGTTTGTCCCAATGCACACCCCACTGGGTTCTCTAAATTGGGCACTGCGTCTAATCTTTCCTCTGCAGAAGCTTTCCTGCGTCGGTTCGGCTGGACCGGAAGGGCCTCCTTATGGGCATCTTCAGCCTCCTCCCCCAGGCTGAGCACACAATGCAGCCTTGCCAGGCAGCCAGGGGGCAGGGCAGCCGCTCACAAGTGGTCTCGAGCACTTCCCTAGCCTGAGGGACGCAAGGCCTTTCCAGGACAGAGGTGTCTCCTTCCCTCCTTCCCTGCCAGAAGACTGTCACTCCAGGCTGGACCCTTCCTTCAGCTGTTTAAACGGATTCCCTCCTCACTGGAAGCATGAGAAAAAGGGAAAGGAAGCAAGTGTCCATGCGGTCTGCGACGCAAATGTATGAGAATAAGATACAAGAATTCTCCCAAGTTTGTCTCTCAAGTTTGTGCCAGGTCCTGTGTCACTCAAGAGGCCCTATTTGTTTAGGGCCTATGTACTTTAACACACATCAGCCACTTCATCCTTGAAACAACCCTGTGGGGAAGGAGGGGATTTCTTAGTTACCATTACTATCAATAGGGCTTTTACATCCATAGAGTACCTCAAGTTTCTAAGGGCTTCCCTGTAAATTATTTTATCTGCATCCTGGCAAATTCCTATGTAAAACTCTCCCTCAGCACAGCCCCCCAAAACACACGTGCACACACGCACACGTGCGCACACACACACTCACACACACACAGACACACACAGCATACCATAAGCCATCTGTCATCAAGGCCCACAGATGTTCTGTCAGAAATGTAGCCTGAATTCCCCGTTGGCACCACCTCTGTCCCTACCTCACCAACCAGCTCAGGCCCAGCCCGAAGCCCCCCCAGCAGCCGGTCTACCACGGACAGTATGTCAAGTGGCACAACTTTCCTCAACAGCAGGTTTTCAATATTCATCAAAAGCCTTAACAATTGTCCATACTCTTTGATCCAACAATTCTGCTTTTGTGAATTTTCCTAAGGAATGATGCCAAGATGTGTACAAAGATTTATTCATAAGAAAGTTCATTCCAGTACTACTTAGACTTGGCCCTAGAACGGAGAGAGTTGTAAAACCTCTACACAACAGAGAAGAGGTTATATTTTTGTTTTGGTTTTTCTTTGAGCCACATGATGTAACATTATGAAATACATACTTGGAAGGAAATACATTTTTAAAATGCTTACCTTACCTCTGAGTAGTGGGATTGTGGAGAGTTTATTTTCCTCTTTATATATTTATATCTTTTCTAAATTTTCTTCAATAAACAGGACATTTAGAGATAATAGATTATATTAAGTATCATAGAAGCTCAATACCAGTGAGAGAAACATGGGACAAACACACATGTACACAGCTAGTGACCAACCACATTCAATTCGCACTCCTAGGAAATAGGCTCTTAGCAGGTACGAACGAAAAGCCATTAACAGAGTTCAAACCTTTCATGCAGTAAGCTCACCACTGGGAATCCACTTTAAGGAAAGACCTGAACAAACTCAAAATGCTAAATGAATAAAAATGTTCATTACATCTTATCTAAAAGAACTGGAAACAATCCAAATGTCCAACAAGGGATTGTTCAGTATGAAACATCAACACCATGGAATGCAAAGCAGCCATTAGAAATGCCAATTATGAAAACTATGTGAAAATATGAAATAATGTTGACAATAGGCTATAAAATAAAAAGAATACACAAAGCTGCATTTCTCAGGACTGCAGCTATGAAGAATAAGCATGTATGTGAACAAGGACATCTCAAAAGTAAGAACCTGTTGTGTTAGGATTATGGGATTACGGGGAGCTTTTTATTTTTTCATTTTGTCCTTTTTTTTTCTAACAAGTTTTTGACATTTTGCATGCACCACAGGCACATTTTTTAAAACTTGGAAAACACAGAAAAGGGGAAAATAATCACTCTCAGCATTTTGATGCATTCCTCCCTGTCTCTTTTTCCCACGTGCTAGGTGGTTTGGTTTGGTTTTTATCTCTGAAATCATGTCAAGGTTTTCTTTAAAGCACTTACAAAATCATTTCAATTTTTAAAAAGATTAGTGAACTTACCATAAGACCTGCAAGAGAACGTAGCAGTGGGTTTTCTCTAGTGCCATCAAGAGAATTTACCTAATACAATGTCTATTTATAAACAAAAAACAGGCATATTTGCACTGTTGCCACAACAGATGGATTGATCAAAGTTCCTGAACACTTGCAGAGACTCTTAGGCCTATTTCAGTAGCAGAAGTCAGGAGCAAGGAGAATCCTGTGTTACCAAAGCTAACATCGTTGGAAATTAAAAGGAATTTTATCAGAGTTTGGAAAGAAAAAAATCAAACGATGTACCAAGTTTTCACATCAGAAAAAAGTTTGAGGAGAACAAATCCAGTTGGTCATTAGGTCTAGGAAATTTAACCTCCTTTATATGTCTCACACCCTCCTTCTCCTGTCTATCTGTCCTGACTTTCATTGGAGCCAACCTCTCATACCTTGGCAGCAGCAGCCCTGTTCTCCATCCAGGCCACATGGACTCCTTCCACAGAGAGACACAGAGACAGGGAAAATCACTACGCAGTGCATGAGCTCTGCTGCCCCTTGCGTGAGTATGGGCCCTGGAAGGAGTGAGAGGGCAGGCTCAGTCGGCTGTCGCCATGGAGGGGCTCAGTTTCTGCAGGCGTGTGACTCTTTTGTGCTTTTTGAACAGGGCCCCTCAACACAAGCTGATTATCCATCTCTTACATGTATTCTATTAAAGACTGCCCTCGGTTCCAAGGCTAGGGGAAAAGCTGCTGCCTTGGGTTCAGTGCGACAGGAGGTGCTACTGCTGGCATAGCAAGCCTCACCCAAATACTCTTCACTTTAAGGACAAAGGTAACTGCATGTTTTGCCTCAGAGGCTTTTAGAAACTAACCCATGTACAAGATGCAATGCAACAACACTGCAACCTTCCCAGAGAACTAATGTGGCCATGTCATTCCCACACTTCAATCTCCTCAGGGGCTCCCGGCTGCCCACACAAAGCTGTGAGAGGAAGTACAGTGCCCTGGTGAAGAGGGCAAACTTGAGAGCCAAACTGCCTGCCTGAGTCCTGCCCCGGCCCTTTGTGAACTGAGTGGCCTTGGTCAAGTTCCCCATCCTCCTGGTGCCTGTGTTTCTTTGTAAACAAGGATTAAAACGGTACCTACCACACAGGGTCATGGCACAGATTAAAGGAATTAATAAAGAACAAAGAAAAGAATCTGGCATATAGGAAGTACAGGGTAAAAGTTACATGCTGTTCCTATTATTGCTATTGTTGGAGAAAGTTCAAATTCTCTAGCCAGGCATACAGAGCCGTCCATGACTCAGGCCAACCCATCTCTCTAGCTTTGCTTCTCATGACCTTTGAGTTACCACTGCCACTGTGACACGCAGCCACGCCAGCCTCTCAGTGCAGATCCCAAGGCAGGTTCATTCCTCCACAATTTGCTCACACAGCCATTCTCTCCTTGTTGGCTGAAGAGCAATCACAGATCTCTGAAACCTTCCTTTCCCCTCAATGTGGATTAGCCACTCCCTCCACTGTGCCTCTGCTATGTTCTATTAAGACTCTTTTCATAGACACTTTATTATCCTCATTGATTTATGTATCCTACTTCCTCCACCAGGAAACAGAGGACCCTAAGAAATCTTAACTGTATCCCCACTGCCAGGCACTCAGTCGACCCTAAATATTTATTAAGTAAAATGCAAAAGAAACATTGATCAGAACACACAAAGCTGGAAATACTTTTCAGGGAACCTGAACACCGGGATTTAGAAATCAAATCCCAAAATACTTTGACTCCAAGGAGAGTTAATTGGAGAAGATCATATAACCAAAGAGAAGAAAATTATTATTTCCCAGGAGAAAGCTAAGTCTTGTTATATGTGTATACTAGGGGAGGGAGACAGAAGTGACATTAATAATGGTTCTAAACTAGCTGACTCTTCATTAAATAGTACTTTTCAAATCTTTTCTTCAGAAAAAAATGTAGAGTCATAGCTGATTGGGGAGTACCTTTCACCTTGCTGAGAATGTAAGCTATCTCAACAGAAAATCCTACAAGAGACCCAGACCATAAGAAAAAAAAAGAATTAATCTTTGTTGAACATCTATGACAAGCCAGGTACTTAAAAAAATATTTTTTCTATTTATTAAATACAATATGGTAGCACAGAATTCACTTCACATGCATTACCAAGTTTGACAGAGTACATCCTAAAGAACTCTGAGACATAAGTATTCATCCTAAAGACATCCTAAAGACATAAGACAGAGTACATCCTAAAGAACTCTGAGACATAAGTATTCATCCTAAAGAACTATGAGAACTCTGCATTCTACAGATGAGAAAAATATATTTACTCATCCCATATATCTGTAGTGAGCATCTACTATTGTGCGAGTACTGATCCAGAAGCAGAGGTTACAGCAACAAAGAAAAAGTTCCCCAACTTCAGAGAGTTCACATTCCAGTTGGGCAGCAAACAGCAATGAATGAATGGGGAAATGAGCATATACATTAGTGAACAAGAAAATAAGATAATGCCAAGTTTTTACTTGTAGAGAACTAAAATAGGAAGAAGGGACAGAGTGACTAGACAGCAATTTTATTTATTTTTTAAGATTTTATTTATTTATTTATTTGACAGAGAGTGAGAGAACATAAGCAAGGGGAGCCACAGAGGGAGAAGGAGAAGCAGACTCCCCACTGAGCAGGGAGCCTGATATGGCACTCGATCCCAGAACCCTGGGATCATGACCTGAGCTGAAGGCAGACACTTAACCAACTGAGCCACCCAGGCGCCCCAACATAGCAATTTTAGAGTGGGACATCAGAGAAGGCCTCTTCGAGGTGGCTATATTTAAGATGAGATTCAAATAAGAAAGATCAAGCATATGTAGATTGAAAGAAAAGTATTTCATTCTGAAGGAAGAACTAGGGCAAAGGCTGTAAAGTGAGAATGGACTTTGGCAAGTTCAAGGAACCAAAACCAAGCACAGTGAGGCTGATGCACTGTCAGTGATAAGTGGGCTGAGTGAGTGACATGGGGCAGGTCACAGAGACCTTGGTCTGCCAGGGTGAGGAGTGTGGATTCATGCCAAGTGCAATGGGAGGCCACCTGCAGGGGCAGGGGGCTGGGGAGAGAGTGTGGCACAGACCAATAAACAGGGTTAAAGATTTCTCTAGTCTCTGAAATAGAGGGGATTATGGTATAGATACAAGCAGAAGCAAGAAGTCTAGTTAGGAGGTCACTGCAAGTGGTCTAGGCAGAGGATGATGTGGCTTGGACTAGGATGCTGGTGCTGGAGATGGTAGGAAGGAGATAAATTTGGGAATGTTTCTGAAGACAGAAAAGATAGGACTTGCTTAAGGAATGGATGATAATAGGAGAAAAAAGAAAGAAATCAAAAGCAATGCCTAGATATTTTGCCTTGAGTACTCGGGGGGATAGTACTTATGGGGGTGGGGGGGAAGACTTACTGGGGTGGGAAAGACTGAAGGAAGAACAAGTTTTGGGTAGAGACAAAGTTAAGAGTTCTCTTTCAGCCATGTAAAATGTGCATGCAAGTGCCTCTTAGATACCTTATCTGGACATGAATCTGGAGTTGCAGAAAATATTTGAAGGTAAAGATTTGAAGGCCAAATTTGAAGGCCATTAGCAAGTAGATATTACTGAAAGTCATTGGATTAGAAGAGGATACCTATATCTCAGAGAAAAGAAGGGGCTATTTCAGAATGTGAAGCACATCACCATTTAGAAGTGGAGAAGAGAAGGAGGAGAACCCAGAGAGGTTAGGAAGAGACCCAGGAAAGTAGAGTGTCCAACTTGACCCAGTAATTGCACTACTAGGGATTTACCCCAAAGATACAAATGTGGTGATCCAAAGGGGAACCTGCACCCCAATGTTTGATAGCAGCAATGTCCACAATAGCCAAACTATGGAAATAGCCCAGAGGTCCATCCACAGATGAATGAATAAAGATGTAGTCTATATATACAATGGAATACTACTCAGCCATAAAAAAAATTGAAATCCTGCCATTTGCAATGACATGGATGGAACTAGAAGATATGCTAAGTGTGGGCAGCCCCAGTGGCCCAGCGGTTTGGCGCCGCCTTCGGCCCTGGGTGTGATCCTGGAGACCCGGGATCAAGTCCTGCGTCAGGCTCCCTGCATGGAGCCTGTTTCTCTCCCTCTCCCTCTGCCTGTGTCTCTGCCTCTCTCTCTCTCTGTCTGTCTTGAATAAATAAATAAAATCTTAAAAAAAAAAAAAGATATGGTAGGTGAAATAAGTTAATCAGAGAAAGAAAATTATCCTATGATCTCACTCATATGTAGAATTTAAGAAACAGAGGATCATAGGGGAAGGGAGGAAAAAATAAAACAAGTTGAAATCAGAGAGGGAGACAAACCATAAGAGACTCTTAATCATAGGAAACAAACTGAGGGTCACTGGAAGGTTTGGGGTTGGGTGGATTGGGTAACTGGATGATGGACATTAAGGAGGACATATGATGGAATGAGCACTGGGTGTTACATAGGACTGATGAATATCACTGACCTCTGCCTCTGAAAGTAGTAATAAATTATATGTTAATTCATTGAATTTAAATAACATTTTTATTTTTATATTTTTTAAAGATTTTATTTATTTATTTATTTATTTATTTATTTATTTATTTATTTATTTATTTATTCATAGACACACAGAGAGAGGCAGAGACACAGGCAGAGGGAGAAGCAGGCTCCATGCAGGGAGCCCGACATGGGACTCGATCCTGGCTCTCCAGGATCACACCCCAGGCTGCAGGCGGCGCCAAACCACTGCACTACCAGGGCTGCCCTAAATAACATTTTTTAAAAAAGAAAGTAGAATGCCTAAGAAAACAGCAATCAGCATTGTCAAATGCTGCTGAGAAAATGAGCAAGATTAAAAGAAAGCAACGGCCTTTGACTTGGTCACATGAAGGTCATTCATTGATTGCAATGACAAGAATAGACCTGGTGGAACAATGGGGAGAGAGGAGAGCGAGGTAAAGATGTCAAAGCCCAAACTATGGACAACCTATAAGTTTTACTGAGAGAAAGGACTTGAAGACAGCTAGAGGTATAAACTACATAATGAATTTATTTTGGAATAGTTAAGGGACAAAATTAGAAAACATTTTGGGATTTTGGATGGGGTGGGGGGAACTGTTGTTTATTTGCAGATGAATACAGAAGCATGTTTATTTGCTATTGAGAATTATCCAGTGATGAGGGTAAACCTGATAATGGCAGAGAGAAGGGGCATAATTACAAGACCAAAGATCTACAAGACTTAATCTTAAGAAAATTAATAATGTGCCTAAGATAAAAGAATTGGTAGCCTGGGGAGCTGGGAAACTAATCAACTCTGTTTTGACTAGTAAGTACACCTTTTTTTCACAACACTATTATTGTAATATAATATAGTAGCATTTAAAAAAGATCCCAACTCCAGGCTCTGAAGATAATCAGGACAGAGTTAGAAAGAATCTTTTTTTTTAAAGATTTATTTATTTATTTACTTGAGAGAGAGAGAGAGAGGAGGGGGTTGAGAGGGCAGAGGGAGAAGTAGGCTCCCTGCTGAGCAGGACTCAATGCAGGGGACTCTGAGATCATGACCTGAGCCAAAGGCAGATGCTTAACTGACTGAGCCACCCAGGTGCCCCAGAGTTAGAAGGAATCTTAAGAGAACTTTGGAGCGCCAAGACAAACACACACACCCTTCTTCTTTTTTTTTCCCTAAAGATTTATTTATTTATTTATTTATTTATTTATTTATTTATTTATTCATTCATTCATTCATTCATTCATTCATTCATTCATTCAAGACAGAGAGAGAGAGAGAGAGAGAGAGAGAGAGAAAGAAAGAAGCAGAGACACAGGCAGAAGGAGAAGCAGGCTCCATGCAGGGAGCCTGACGCAGGACTCGATCCTGGGTCTCCAGGATCACGCCCCGGGCCGAAGGCAGCACCAAACCGCTGGGCTATTGGGGCTGCCCCACACACCCCCTTCTATATAGGCAAGCTCTGTTCATCACATAGACTGCTGAATGTCATTTCTATTTGCACACCTGGTTGTAATTCTACTAGCTGTAGGACCTTCAATTATTTCCCTTATATATTCAGAGTGAGTTTGAGAAGAGGACAGGGACACTGAGATAAATCACAGTGCGGTATAAGGGGAATGCCGTTGAATAAACTCTGGTGACCATAATAAGGAAGTAAAAATATGTTTTTAATGCCAGTTGTGTGTTTATATTCAGCAAAAGCAAAGGTGAGAATGAAGTACATGGTCATTCATTTCTCTTTTCTTTACACACCTATCCCAGGAAGCCAGTGACAGTGATGATGCCAAGAAGTGGCTTCTTGTCATCTGTTTCCCAGACCCACGCGTCCCCTCCACATGACAACATAGCATCACCTTTCTCACACCTGGGTTCCCATTACTTCTTCTAGTTAACCTTTTCCTCAGGGCAATATGGATGCCATCTCCCCCAGGAACTTTTATAGCACTAAGAACTAGTACCACATAAATTTGGCTCTTGATCATATGAAATATTTATTTATTTATTTAGAGTTTATTTACTTATTTAAGAAAGAGAGAGAGAGCAGGAGCAGGGTTAGGGGCAGAGGCAGAGGAAGAGGGAGAAGCAGGCTCCCTGCTGAGCAGGACTCAATCCCAGGTCCCTGGGATCATGACCTGAGTTGAAAGCAGACACTTAACCCACTGAGCCACCCAGGTGTCACAATCATATGAAGTCTTAAAATTATTCTCCAATTCCAGTATCACAGGGAGAGGAGAGTAAGAGTGCTTTTCAGTCAGAAATTCAAGATACTTGTTGGCCACTGATACTTTGAAAGGTAACTTAGTAGTACAAAGATGCAGATGGATCTGCCTTGAAATTGTGGCTTTGTTCCAACTCCAACACACTAAGTGATCTTGGGCAAGTCACTTTCTGAACCTCAGCTCCCCTACACAGAAAAAGGGAATAATACTACCATTGCCTACCACCTGAGTATGTATCTAAAACACGCTGGATAGTCTGCTCTTTAGTGGAAAACTCTACAAACCTATGGTTTTCAAAACCAGGTCTGAAATGCTTCTTCGACCTGTTTGCAACACCCTGTCAGCCTCTCCTCACTCCTAGCCTACTTCACTTTCTCATGCTGGTGACAAGGAAGTCATCATGCTCTCACCCAAAGCTTTGTCACCTGATCCCTTCAGTCCCTGTGCCTCACTCCACCTTGCTCAGGTAGGTTTTCCCACATTACCCCGACCTTAGTTCATCACTGCACTTACCCCATTGCTTATTTATTTACAGGACTATCTACTCCATAAAACAAAGGTTGCCTGAAGGAAAAGACTGAATTGTATTCATCTGTGTATCCCCAGCAGCACAGTGCCTGTTGCACATAGGTACTTTTTTTTTTTTTAAGATTTTATTTATGTATTCATAGAGACACACAGAGAGAGAGAGAGAGAGGCAGAGACACAGGCAGAGGGAGAAGCTGGCTCCATGCAGGGAGCCTGACGTGGGACTCAATCCAGGGTCTCCAGGATCACACCCTGGGCTGCAGGCGGCGCTAAACCGCTGCACCACCGGGGCTGCCCAGGTACTTTTTTTTTTAAAGATTTTATTTATTCATTTGAGAGAGAGAGGGAGAGAGCATGAGCAGGGGTAGGGGCAGAAGGAGAGGGAGATGCAGACTCCCCACTCAGCAAGGAGCCAGATACCGGTCTCGATCCCAGGACCCTAAGATCATGACCTGAGCTGAAGGCAGATGTTTAACCAACTGAGCCACCCCAGGCACCCCAGGACTTACTTCTACTTCACCATGTTTGGCATATAACCAGTCATCAGAACATTTGATTTATATTCTCAGCATCTCCTGGGTTGGCTTCCCTATTCTGCTTTAGGACCAGGCTCTTATACTAGCCCTCTATCTTTGCTGTGAGTTCTCTCCCAGATCTAGATCCTTGATCAGTGAGGGTCCCAAGCTCCAGAACCGTCTTGAGTTCCCACCCTTGCCAGTACCCTCTGAACTCTAAGGATGACTCCAGGATGACTTAGCTAAGGCACTGGTGCAGTACTGCATACATTTCTGGAGCACCTTTATGTGAGGTAATGTCCCAGATGCAAAAGTGAGATGCCATGTACAAGGAATTTATGACTTACTGGGGGGTAAGGGAAGAGTCAGGGAGACAATTAGATGAAAACAATACAATTCACTGATGAAAAAGGTTTTATATCTCTGGGGAAATTCAGGAAAGCCTTAGAGGAAGAGGCATTTCAATAGGGCCTTAAAGCACTGAGGCGCTGTTTCCAGAGTTGTATATTTTCCACGAAACAGAACACCAAAGTGCCCCGCTCCTCCAATGAAAAGAAAAGTAAGTGGAGGAAATGCAGCCTACTGTGTGCCCCACTTGGAGATTCACAAGGCACAGGAGGGAGGCTCTGACAAGTCCTGAAGTACACAACCCCACTTTAGTGTTTAATCCAGCATCCCAAATTTGTTTGGCTTCCCAAATTTGGTTGTTTTTTGTTTTGTTTTGTTTTGTTTTAAGATTTTTTAAATTTATTCATGAGAGGCAGAGAGACATAGGCAGAGGGAGAAGCAGGCTCCATGCAGGGAGCCCAACGTGGGACTCAATCCCAGGTCTCCAGGATCAGGCCCCGGGCTGAAAGCGGCGCTAAACCGCTGAGCCACCCGGGCTGCCCTGGCATCCCAAATTTGCCCACCAGTTCTCCATCTCTTTCACCTTGGAGGCTGTATGTAGCATTTTGAGGAAAGGACTTGAAAAAAACTAAGGTTACTGTTACGCTTTTAAAGTTATATATTTGCACTGGAAAAGACCTTGCCTAGATAATATTTTAACATCAGATTTTTTAAAACAATATAATCAGCAATTTAAAAAATTCCCCCAGCGGTTCATCCCAAAAAGAAAAAGCAATGGGAAGCCTCACAGAACTAAGTAGCTGTCCAGACAGAACAAATGGGTTCCTTCAGTGTGAAGCGGTGTGCAGACCACAAGCCATTCTATCGGGGGAGGAAGGGAAAAAAACCCATCTCTGCCAGAGTCCATTCCTTCTATGGTAGGATGTTTACCCTCCCCCCAATCCCTCCAACATGCTGACTGGGTAAAAAACACCAGACTTAAAAGCAAAGAGAACGACATTGCGTAACAAGCACAACAACAAGCCGAGGAGGCAGGTTTCCCTCCCTGATATTTACCAAAACACAGTGTGCCTGCAAAGAGGGAGGCAAAGGGGGCATTGCACGCTTGTCTGTCCCCACCCTGGCGGCTTCGTGCTGAGCTATCCAGTCTGTGAGTTAACAAATGTTTCCTGGGAGTGAGGCACTGTGCTCACATACAGAGAGAAACAAGATATAGTCCTGCTCCTAAGTCCCGCCTCACAGGCCAACAGGGAAGAAGGCAGGTAAACAAACTGCAATGCAGGCACTCAAAGTGCAAGCAGGCAATTCTAGAATAAGAGGTGAGTGCAAAATGCCAGCGAGGCACAAAGGCAGGCACTCTTTAACTGTGCCTGGGCTTAAGGTCAGAAGAGAGGCGTGTTAAAATAAGAAGATTCCTCTTAGTTCTCAGGAGATTGGAAAGGAGTTTTCCTGGCAAATAAATCTGTCTACCTATCTATAAGGAATCCGGTAGGACAGAGCAAAACTAGAGGAGGGGAGAAGCAGCTGATCTGATCTTCCTGGGAAAGTAGCATGAAGAACAGATGCATCTAATTTCACTTACTCCTGAAACCCTACAAAAATTCGGTAGAGACTTTTTGGTCTTTTTTTTTTTCTTCTTCTTCTTCTTTTTGGTCTTAATAACAAAACCATTCAAGTTCAGGGAAAGAGAAGATAATGGTGTCAAATTTTGGAAGCTTGGGAAACAGATGAACAAGTAGTAAGTGAGGGCAGACTCCAGAAATCTGAATCCTAAACCAGATGCAGGAAGAGCTGAGTGTGCAGCTGATGGAAACCACAGAGTCCTGACCAGGCCCAGGATGGCAGTACCGTGTACTCCTAGAGCGGCGGGACAAGATGGGGAAATGAAGAAACCGGGGAAAGCAGCCTGAAAAGAAGTTAAACCCTGAGATCCTTCTCTGCACTGACAGAATTCTGGAGGCTCAGAGGCTAGAGAGCATACAACAGAAATGTCCAGTATGTGTTTTAAAATAATCTGGCGAAAGGGGGTGGGGAGGACACAGATGAAATAAAAATGTCCGTGAAGGAATCGCTGGAGAGCCTGGGGGCTCAGGAATCAGGATTCATTGCACCATCCTCTCTACTTTGTAGTCTTTGGAATTTTCCATAATAAAAAGTAAGAGTGGCTCTGGTCCAGGAGTACCCAGGATGGTTAAAAGGGAACATAAAACAAACAAGGGCACTCTGTCTGCTGAAGGTGAAGTACAAGTTTCCCATTCCCTCTCCTCTAGAGAGTTCCCTCTTCCCTCTCCCAGCAAAGAGATGGGGAAGGCTCCTCCAGAGCAAACACAACCAAGAAAAACCTGAAGATGCTGCCTCAGGGGTTCCCAACAAACAATCCACCCCCATCACACCACAGTTACTGATCTCTGTCCCATACTCAGTTTCCTGACAGCTTCCTAAACATACAACTCACATACTCAATTCACCCTTTTCAAGTGTGCAATTCAGTGGTTTTTAGTATAGCCACAAAGCTGTACAACCATCATCATGATCAATTTTAGAGCATCTTCATCACCCCAAATAAAGTCTTATACCAATTAGAAGTCATGCCATCCGTATTCACCCCACTCTCCAGCCCCAGGCAACCACTTAATCTATTTTCTGTCTTTATAGATTCGCCTATTCTGGAAATTTCATATAAATGAAATCATGCATTCTGTAGTCGTTTTTGAGTGGCTTCCTTCATACCATGTTAAGGTCTTAACAGTTGCTTTTGTTTTTGTTTTTATCGCCCCCACCCTTTAATTAGACCACAGAGCCAAGGATCACATTCAAAGTGACATCTCAGGAAAGCCTCTAATGAAGATACAGACCACAGCAAACACACAAAAAAAAGCAGCTTGAAGGAAATGGATACTATGTGAGGAACAGAGCAGGGTAGGAGGGAAAGACCATTAATATTCTTACAAAAATGAAATAAAGGGGGATCCCTGGGTGGCTCAGCGGTTTAGTGCCTGCCTTTGGCCCAGGGCGTGGTCCTGGAGTCCCTGGATCAAGTCCCACGTCGGGCCTCCTGCGTAGAGCCTGCTTCTCCCTCTGCCTATGTCTCTCTCTCTCTCTCTCTGCCTGTCTCTCATGAATGAATAAATAAAATCTTTAAAAAAAATGAAATAAAATTATAGCTGTGAATGGCTGTGAATGAAAACAGGATGCTATAGAAAAGAATCATCAAGAAGACAAAAAAAAGAGCTCTTGGAAACTGACAACTTAGTAGCAGAAATTTAAAAAAAAAAACAACCTCAATAAAAGGATTGGAAGATGAAGTTGAGAAAATTTTCTGAAGAATAGAAGCACAAGACAAAGATATGGAAAACAGGAGACATTAAGAATATTCTAGAGAACCAATACAGAAAGTCCAATAACTGAGTGAAAGAAATTCCAAAGGGGGCATCCAGGTGGTTCAGTTGGTTGAGTGGTGACTCTTGGTTTTGGCTCAGGTCACAATCTCATGGGTCAGGGCTGGGCTCTATGCCCAGCAGGGAGTCTGCTTGATGGTTCTCTCCCTTTGCCCCTTCTCCCACTCACTCTCTAAAAATAAAATCTTTATTTATTTTTTAAATAATTTTTAAAAAGATTTTATTTATTTATTTATTCATGAGAGACAGAGAGACAGAGAGAGAGAGAGAGAGAGAGAGGCAAAGACATAGGCAGAGGGAAGGTAGGCTCCCGGCAGGAAGCCTGATGTGGGACTTAATCCCGGGACTCCAGGATAATGCCATGAGCCAAAGGCAGAGGCTCAATTGCTGAGCCACCCAGGCGTCCCTAAAAATAAAATCTTTAAAAAAAGAAAAGAAATTTCCAAAAAAAAAGGAAGAGGAAATTTCCAAGAAAGAACAGAAAAACAAAAAGAAAAATCATAATTAGATAAAACTTCGAAGAACTAAGGGATACACGTTGCCAGATCCAAAGGTCCTGCCCACAAACACAGTGTGAAATTTCAGAAAACCGCAAAGATTATATAAGCTATCAGAAAGAAAAATCAAACGAACAGGCTATATACAAAGAATCAGAAATTAAAACGTTTCCAACTTTTCAACACCTTCAATAAAAACAAGACAGTGAAGTAAAACTTTCAAAATTCTGGAGGAAAATGAATTCCGACCAAACTACATGTCAAAAGTGAGAATAGGACAAAAATATTTTCAGATCTACAAGAGCTCAAAAATTCACATTCCATTCACCTAAGAAGTTCCTGGAGGATATCCTTCATCAAGCGGTATACAAGAAACAGGAGTAGAGACAATCCGTGGAATGTCCCAAAATGACTATCATATGAAGAAACCAACCAGACTGGACAAGTAGAGCTCAAGGGACAGGCATATTGAAGATGGTCATCACCAAAAACCCTACTGCCATTATATCCTTTTTGGTGTTGTTGGTCTAAATATTTTTAATATAGGATTATAAAATTTTCAGACATACTGAAAAGTAAGCCCGTGATGCTCATCACCAATTCAATATATGAACATTTTGGCCTGTTAACTTAATCTACACCCTTTTCTCTATTTTTACTTTGTTTCAATGTTTTATAAAAATTCCATATTATATCATTTCATTTCAGTGTACTTCAGAACCCACCTCTATATTATCCATTCTCTACATCACAATATTATTATCATGCCTAGGAAAACTAATGTTAACCACTTGATATCAGTCAATAAGACAATTTCCCCAACATCTCAAAAACGCTTTTTTATGATTAGACTGTTATGGGCTGAATTGTGTCTCCCCTGACCCCCAAATGGAAGCCCTAAGCCCCCATACCTCACAATATGGCTATAATTTGAGATAGGGCCTTTAAAGAAGTAACTAAGTTAAAAATGAGTCCTTCAGGGTGGTCTTTTATCCTACATGACTGATACCCTTACAAAAAGAAAACAGATTAAGATATACAGAGAGACACTGGGAAACATGTGTACAGAGGGACAACCATGTGAAGAGGGAGTAGGGAGTGACCATCTCTAAGCCAAAGAGAGAGGCCTCAGGAAAAATCTACCTGCCAGCACCTTGATCGGACTTCCAGCCTCCAATACAGTGAGAAAATTAATTTATGGGACACCTGTGCAGTTTACTTGGTTAAGCATCTGACTCTTGATTTCAGTTCAGGTCATAATCTCAATGTCATGAGATTAAGCCTGTGTCAGGCTTTGTGCTGAGCATGGAACCTGCTTAAGATTCTCTCTCTTCCTCTCCTTCTGCTTTCTCCCCAGCTCGTGCTCTCTCTCTCTCTCTCTAATCTTTCGCTCTCTAAAAAAGTAAATTAATTAATTAATTTTTAATTTAAAATAAATTTCTGTTCTTTAAGGCTACCCAATATACGGTATTTAGCAAACTAATACATAGAGTATCTGAACCCAAAAAAGATTCATATATTACATTGATTGTAAATTTTGAAGCTACGTTATTTTTTTCATGCCACTGACTTGTTGCAAAAGCTAAATCAGCTGTCCAATAATCCGCATTTATCTGTTTGCTTATTAGAGTGTAATTTAATTTCTTCTACCTTTCTAATAAATCAAAGTTAGCTTTAGGGTCTCAATTAGATTTAGGGATCAATTTTTAGGTAAGAACATTCCATAGACAGTAACTGCATACTCTCTCTCTCTCTCTCTCTTTTTTTTTTTTTTTTGCATACTCTCTTTTTAACCTGTTAAAGAATGACAGGTAAACTTGGTCCAGACTTTTTTCTGACTCTGCCTGCTTGACCTTGTGCTAATGAAGCACCTGCTTATCCCCTCCATGCTGTCTATGTGGGTTAGCTGATGGTATTCACTTCATCCCACAGAGGAGTTTTGCTCTGAACTACTCCCTGACAGCTGGAGAAATGAGAGGTACAAAAGACAGAATAGTCCATTCTCTGTGACCATACTCTACCAGATGTCCAGTGCCTGACCCACTTTATACCCCCATCAGATGCCCTCATATGGTGGGCTTTAAACTTCCTAGGACCCACTTACAACTTTGCCCACTGACTTCCCCATTAGTACCTCTTGTAATCTCTAGGAAAGCTAAAGCAAGACTATGAACCCAAATCAGCTTATTTTTAAACCTAATAGTGGCACTACTGCCCTTTTCTTTTTAATTTAAATTCAATTAGCCAACATATAGTACATCAATCATTTCAGATGTAGTGTTGGATAATTTATCAGTTGCATATAATACCCAGTGCTCATCACATCACATGCTCTCCTTAATGCCCATCATCCAATTACCCCATCCCCCCCACCTCCCCTCCAGCCAGCCTGTTTGTCTCCTAGAGTTAAAGAGAGTCTCCCATGGTTTTTCTCCTTCTCTGATGCTTGCTAGATTTGTACTTGCTCCTTGTTTTAAAAAACTAACCAATATACAGTTTAGTAATACAAACATGTATGGTTAAACCATATAAAAGGTAAGAGAATAATCAACACAAAAGTCAGGATAATCATTGACTCTGGTGAGGAGAGAAGGGGACATGACTTGGGGGCAGAAGATACAAAAGCAGCTTCTAAGGCACCAATAACATTCAATTTTATAAGCTGAATGGTAGGTGCACAGTTTTCATTTTATTGTTCTTCAAGCTGTAAATCCATATTTAGAACACTTTTTGGTATACATGATACATTCCGTATTATTTTTTTGTGAGTAATCCACTGTGGCTAGAAGACAGGGTTTGAGGAATAATGTAAAAGGAGAAAAGACTGGAAATGGAGTTTACTCTGAAGGCAAATGGCAGCCTCAGTCATGCTCCCTTGGGAGTCAAGGAACATTTATACCCAAGATTAACTCAAATGGCCTTCTTACAATCTATCCATCAAGAATGACAGAAAAAAATCCTCTTTTTTCTTCCCCTACTAAGTCACCTAGAGATGACATATCTAACGTTGTAAGTGTCTTACTGGGAAACATAATAATATGGTTTTGATGTATTTTTCTGGTGAGAGAAGACTCAGCTTCCCCTAGGGAACACACTTGCCTCAAATTCTTAAATGACACAAAGCTGGGAGGGATGTAGAACAAATGTTTTAGATGACAGAACTGGGATATATCTTGGTGAGCTGGAGTGACAGGTCAAATCTAGCGCACTTGATAACAACATCTACCACTTACTGAGAACATACGATATGCCACAAGCTTTACATAATTTATTCTGCGGAAGTAAGTTGCCCGAGATCACAAAGCAAGTCAATTGCCCAAGATCACAAAGCAAGTCAATAGTGGAGTCATCATTTGAAACCAGATTTTCAGATTCAAATTCTAATCTCAAGTGAGATGTCAACAACCAGAAATTAACTCTTAAAAAACTGAATCCTCTTCATTTTGGTCTGTTACCCTCAGAGAAATGCCAATCAACCCCCACCCCTTTGGGCATCAGCACCTCAGGAAAATGATTAGATCAGACTTATTTCATTTATTGAGGTACCATTTGGGGACCCTCTGACAGCTGCCAAAAACCCTCTATCTACCCTAAAGAGTAAGTCTGTCATCCAGAGCAAGTGGTAAGAGGATTCTCTCTGTGACCCCATTCCCAGTCCAGCTGTGTTTGCTTCCCATCTGCATATTAAGAATTTGTAAAACTCAAGATATGCAGTTGTAGACAGTGGGCCCTTATCACAAAGATTGCTGAGCAAGACCCCTTAGCCAGCCTGTTCTCCACCTTCAATTTTCTTTTGTCCTCGGGGCCACTGTGATTTGATGGGTGTGTGTAGCCAAGAGAACAGCACCACCACCTACAATGCACGGTCATATCCAATGAGCAATCCCGAAAGACAGCCAGAGAATTTTAATGAAAACCAGAAAAGTCTTGGCCACTAAGTCCAACTGCAGTCCAGGCCCAACAGCCCCTCCCCCTGCAGCCTAGAATCCCTGAGCCAGTTTCACCCCAAGAGGAGGGAGGAAAATCCATACTGCATTCAGCAACATCTTCCATGGCAGCCACTTTCCAGGGTCATTTAGGTAAGAGGCAAGGTACATGCTGATTGCAGGAGGACCCAGGGACCCTGAGAAGCACAGGGTGCAGCAGCAACAGATCTGAGCCAACAGATTATGAAACAGTCTATTTAAAAAAAAAAGTCTTTCCTTCTGCCAAAGCTATCTGAACACAGCTGCATACAAGGCTAGTGAGGAATCTTAACAAGCTTAAAGGGACCGTATTTCAGATTCTCAAAAACCAAAGGTGGAAGAGATGAGTATTTTAAGCACTTACTATGTGTCAGGCACTCTGATCTCATTTAACCTTCACTATGAGGTGGAAATTATAAACTGCATGTAACAGATAAAAACCCTGACTCAGAGAGGTTAGATAAGTTGTCCCAGGGACATAGCTGGCATATAGAGAACCAAGGCCCAAAGTTCAATGTGGGTGAGGCTCATCAGGAATAAACTCAAAATTCCAACCTGACCTGCCTAATAAAGAGAATCATCATTCACTAAAGAGCAGCAGTGCCTGGGACTCAACTAAGATTTCTGCATGTACTGGATCATCTAATCTCCACTGCAACCAGGTAAAATAGGGAGTCCTTATTAATTATCCCCCTTTTAGACAAGGAAGCTAAGGCGAGATGTTAAATAACTCAGCCAAGGTCATGACATTGCCAGGATTTGACCCAGGACTACCAGATTCTAGAGCCCTATGTTAGAATACTCACTCTTAACAGCCTGCAGGAGAACCACCTATGTCATTGTACCAACCAAAGAAAGGAGTTGCATGAAGACTTCAGCCCCCCCTTCCCAGCAGGCTATCCACATTCCAGTGTTACCTTTCAATTCGTCCAAGCACTCTTCACTGGGGGCACAGAATCACTGGCTCTGGGAAGGCTGACGGTGACATCGGCACCTTCCTATGGACTGGGGGCTCTGCTGACACTGCATGTATGGAGGAGAAAGCTCCCAGCAATGATCCCGAGATGCCTGTGAGTGCAGAAGCTGACAGCTCCTTTTTGCAGGCTCTGCTGCACGGGCCCACCCACCTCACGGCAACTCCTCCCCTCCCCAACAGCTCACAGGCCTATTTTGTATTCTTAACAGTAGACCATGTGCCTCCTCCTAGAGGAACTGTGATTTCCCAAAGGAGACGACTGTCTAGACAGAGCATCCCAATACCTCTTGACAAGAAATGGGCCATACAATGTCAGGTTTGATCATTTAGGGTTTTGGGGTCTGTGTTCAGCACCCGAGTGAAGGCCCCAGGCCCCACACCTCTGGATTATCAGACTGAGCATCACACAGTACAACAGCTCATATTAGGGTTAGAACTGTCTTCCCAGCCAGGCAAGCGTTACCAGCAAGAAGTTGCAAGCATGTTACATCCAGGTTTGCGGGTCATGCACTCCCAAGCTCACCACAGAAAGCATTCCATTAATCAGATGCAAACTTGACAGAACTCTTCTTTACATGTTCAGAATAACCAGGCTTTGAGGTAGACTGAACACCTAGTATGCGCCAGGTGCTGTGGCAGGTACATTCAAAGCCAGTATCATAATTTTCACAATATCCAAAGAAAATATTCACAACATTTTATGAGGCAGATAGGACTGCCTTTTTTTTTTTTTCTGGATAGGATTGCTTTTATACAGATAAGGCAACTGAAGCCCAGGGAGGTAAAATACTTTTTTTCACACAGGAAATGGCAACTTCAGAATCAAATTAATCTTTAATATGACTCCAACACCCTTACATCCAGTCAATCATGAGCTATTTATTTATTCTGCAGATATTTATGGAGTACCTTCTATGGGCAGCTACTATGCCACTTATAGAAAATACAGCTGCTAACACAATAGCCTGTGTCCAGTCACCAAAGAACTATGTTCTCAAAAGTGGCAGTGCAGATCTGAAAGGCAGGTACAAAATAATGAAATTAGGGCCTTTGATGAATGATCAGGGCAGGTTTCTCTGAGGAAGTGGTATCAGAGCTGAGACCTGAAAGATGAGAATGAGCCAGCCATTTGCAAAGCTATGCAAAGAGTGCAAGCAGAAGTAACCAGAAGGAGCAGCCTGGGTGGCTCAGTGGTTTAGCGCCGCCTTCAGCCCAGGGCATGATCCTGGAGACCGGGAATCAAGTCCCGCGTCGGGCTCCCTGCATGGAGCCTGCTTATCCCTCTGCCTGTGTCTCTGCCTCTCTCTCTCTGTCTCTCATGAATAAATAAATAAAATCTTAACAAAAAGAAGTAACCAGAAGTGTGAGGGCTGGCTGCAGGAAAAGGTTTGTCATGTTTAGAGAATATAAAGGCCACCAGGGACCAAGGCTGAATGAATAACGGGGAAGAAAGAATGTTTGAGATGACGCAGGGCCTTGCTGACCACAGAAAAGAGGCTAGATTTTGTTGTAAGGGCAATGAAAAGTCAAGGAAAAGTCTTGATGAGAGGAGTGACATGATTTCATTTGTGCTTTGGATTTTGTTTTTGTTTTTAAGTAGGCTCCGTGCCCAATGTGTAGACCAAGGCGGGGCTTGAACTCACAACCCTGAGATCAACACCTGAGCTGAAATCAAGAGTCAGACACTTAACCCACTGAGCCACCCAGATGCCCTGAATTTGTGCTTTCAAGAGGTAGTGCTGCTTGCTGTAGACAAGGAAGGGGCAAGAGTTAGGAATCAGGGGAGAGATGATGGCGGCTCAGACTAGAGTGATGGACTGAATGTGAATAGTAAGGGAACAAACTTCTAGGTTCCTAGCTTGACCAACTCGGTTGACAGTGGTACCATGTATAATGAGAAAGACTGAAGGAAAAGCAAAATGCTCATGAGATAGCCATGGTTTTTATTCTCTTTTACACCAAGAAGAAAAAGAGTAGACCCAGTTGTGTTTTTTTCTGGGGAAGCTGTAAATTAAAGGTTTGAAGCTGCTCAACCTGGTGAAGAGCTGCTGGGAATGAAAATGGAGAAAAAACAGTAAGAATGTGATAGGTTGACCTAGAAACAGGGGTTCCACTTGCTTCATTTGGCCATCCACTACCAAGCTGGGACCCATGGGTGCAAGGGCGACAGAGGAGAAGCTCAGTTTGATGTTGGATGGAGAAGGACAGTCTCGTGATCAAAGTTGTGGAAAAAGAGGTAATGAGCTGCTTCCAGGTGATGATGACTTCCCTGTCATTGGAAGTATTAAAGAATAAACCAAATGACCCCTTGGTTGGATGGTTAGAAAGAAAATTCAGTAATTGTGTGGGCAAACTCCTTTTTTTTAAAAACATTTTTATTTATTTATTCATAGAGACACAGAGAGAGAGAGGCAGAGACACAGCAGAGGGAGAAGCAGGCTCCATGCAGGGAGCCCGACGTGGGACTTGATCCAGGGTCTCCAGGATCACACCCCGGGCTGCAGGCGGCGCCAAACCGCTGCGCCACTGGGGACTGGGGCTGCCCCTGGACAAACCCTTCTAAGCCTAAAATCCTTCTAAACCCTAGGATCCCATGGCTTTAAGATATAATCTTTATTAATCTGACCATTAGGGCTGGAGTTTCCCAAACCAGGCAGAGATTCTTTGGTATGTCTTACCTTCCAGAAGGCAAATAAGAACAAGATTAGCTTATTTCAGCCATCATAAAGGGACTCCTAGTTTACTTCTACGTGTCCTACAAGATGCTGAAAGTATAGTATATACTGGTATACTTTTGTATAGTTTTGTAAAAGGTACAGGCTACGAATCAGATATTTGAGATCTGCAATTTGTTAGCTCTGTGGCCTGTGGCAAGATGCTTAAATCCTCTTGAGTCTCTGTTTCTCTCTTTGAAAAATGGGAAAATGGAAGACTCATGCCTAATTCAGGATGTTTGCTGTGAGGACCAAAGTCCAGTACCAACCCATTACAGCAATAATAATAATGATAACTAACATTTATCAAGTCACTGCTATATTCTAGTACGTGCTATGTGGTCTCTGTGCATTTTTTTCACCAAACTTTACAACAACCCAAAGGCAGATACTATTGTTATCCCTGTTTAAAGAGTAAAGATCAAAATAAATAAATAAATAAATAAATAAATAAATAAATAAATAAATAAATAAATAAATAAATATAAAAATAAATAAAAAATAAAGAGTAAATATTCCTAGAAGTTAAATAACTTGCCCAAGAGTCATACAGCTAGTAATTGTTCAAATTGGGAAAAAACAAGCAAACATCAACAAAAATGAAAAGGAAATAAAAAGCCAAAGACATATCTAGATAGATGTTTAGATATTGTTAAAAAATGTAACCTACCATGAAACTTATCAATTCACTGACTAGACATTTAGTAAATATTTACTAAGCAGATAAATGAATGAATAACTGAATGATTAAATGATTCCTTTTTTTAAAAAAGATTTTATTTTATTTATTCATGAGAGACACATAGAGAGAGGAGAGAGAGGCAGAGGGAGAAGCAGGCCCCATGCAGGGAACCTGATGTGGGACTTGATCCCGGTTCTGCAGGATCACACCCTGGACTGAAGGCGGCGCTTAAACCATTGAGCCACCAGGGCTGCCCCTGATTAAATGATTCCAAAAAACATATATTGAGGTCTTACCAGGCACAGCATCAAGAAACTAGGGTTACACAGAACTGACATTAATTTCATTGAGAGGTTGCCATTAAAACCATAATCTTCCCATCGTAAATAAATTCAGGTACTGATCCATACCCCATGAAGAAAGGTCCTAAGAAAGGTCATTCTCAGACATGCCAAAAGAAGCCAGAATTGCTATTGTTCTTTCTTTGGGAAGTCCAATGTTAGAGGGGTGCTCAGAGTAGTAGCTGAAAACTAAGAGCACATAAACAGAAGCCAAGGGAAGAGAGAGTCTCAAAGAAAAAATGAAAAAGACTTCAATGGGAAGCAGAAATCTAAGAGAACAAAGGCTTTTTAAAAAGGCTGACTTAGGGCAGCCCGCGTGGCTCAGCGGTTTAGTGCCACCTTCATCCCAGGGCATGATCCTGGAGATCTGGGATCAAGTCCCATGTCGGGCTCCTTGCATGGAGCCTGTTTCTGTTTCTGTCTCTGCCTCTCTCTCTCTCTCTCTCTCTCTCTCTCTCTGTGTCTCTCATAAATAAATAAATAAATAAATAAACAAACAAACAAATAAATAAAATCTTTTTTAAAAATAAAAAGGGTGACTTAATACCTAGAATTGAACTTCACTAGCATTTGGAAAAAGAAACCAAGGCTCGGACGCCTGGGTGACTCAGTGGTTGAGTGTCTGCCTTTGGCTCAGTGCATGATCTAGGGGTCCCAGGGTTGAGTCCCACGCTGGGCTCCTTGCAGGGAACCTGCTTCTCCCTCTGCCTATGTCTCTCTCTCTCTCTTTCTGTATCTCTCATGAGTAAATAAAATCTTTAAAAAAAAAAAAAAGAAAGAAAGAAAGAAAGAAACCAAGTCTCAAAGAGCATTTGGATGAACAGGTTAAAGAGAAAGAGGAGGTAGTCTTTTAAGAAGATTGGTGATTAAAAACAAAACAAAACAAAACAAAAAAGGAGATTGGTGATAAAAAGGAGAGAGAGAATAGCAGCCTGGTGAGAAGAAGCAAAAGGACTACTGCTAAGGAACCAAAAGTAAAGGAGAAACCAAAGACCGATGAAAGGAGAGTCAAAGACCGATGACACATCGAAGAGACACAAGGAAGAAAAAGAAGGACTGGGCCCAGGGAAGTCAAGAAGGGCGGGATGGAATGCACAGGAAGAGGTTTCCCTTGGGAAAGGAGAGGTCATCTTCTGCTCTGAAACGGGAATGAAGGAGGAGAGATTATCACTCTCTCTTATCACTCTCTCTCTCTTGAAGCAGCTCTTCACCAGGTTGAGCAGCTTCAAGCCTTTAAGAGAAAGTCACTGTGAATCAACCTGGATGGATCCCCAAATCAATCAAGTCAGGGAACATCATTTTAAGCTTAAAATGATATTGACTTCCTTGGGCCACTACTAAATAAATTGGTATGGAAAAGACAACCATCATTTAGATAGAAGTTCTACACAGTTAAAAAATCAGACTTAGTCCATTATATTCCATTTCTTTGCAGGGGAGGGACAAAAGGAGAAGGAGACAGAGAATCTTAAGCAAACTCCATGCCCAGTGTGGAGCCTGACATGGGGCTTAATCTCACAACCCTGAGATCATGACCTGAGCTGAAATCAAGAGTCAAATGCTGGGATCCCTGGGTGGCGCAGCGGTTTAGCGCCTGCCTTTGGCCCAGGGCGCGATCCTGGAGACCCAGGGATCGAGTCCCACGTCGGGCTCCTGGTGCATGGAGCCTGCTTCTCCCTCTGCCTGTGTCTCTGCCTCTCTCTCTCACTGTGTGCCTATCATAAAAAGTTAAAAAAAAAAAAAAAAAAAAAATTAAAAGAGTAACTTAACCTCAAAGAAACCATATTCCTTCAAACAGGCAATATTATTTGCAATTCTTTTAGATTCATCACAGTACTAAATGCAAGACAAGGAACACTTGGGTGGCTCAGTTGGTTAAGCTCAGGCTCAGGTCATGATCTCAGGGTCCTGGGATTGAGCCCTGCATCAGGCTCCCTGTGGGAAGTCTGCTTCTCCCTCTCTCTCTGCCCTTCTCTCCACTCATGCTCTATGCCTCTCTGTTTCTTTCTCTCAAGTAAATAAATTAAATCTTTAAAAATAAATAAATAAAATAAAGGCAAGACTAGATGCACAGTAGGTATCTAATAAAGAAATGTTGACTGAGGTGCCTGTGTGGCTCAGTTAGTTGAGCAATGACCAGCTCTTAGTTTCAGCTCAGGTCATGATCTCAGGGTCGTAAGATTGAGCCCACACTGGGTTTTGCACTAGATGTAGAGTCAGCTTGGGATTCTCTCTCTCCTTTGCCCCTAACCCCTATTCCCTTTCCTGCATGCGTGTGCACACAATCTATCTCTCAAGTAAATAAAATCTTCTAAAAAAAGAAATATATATCAATATATTTGTGATAACTTTAGCACCAAATTCCAGACTTGATATAAATCTATTTCCAGGAAATGGCACCTTTATGATTGCAAAATCTGAAGAACCCACTTTAGCCACTTTTTTGCACTGAGCATCACCAATGATAAGATAAACTTCATTATGTGCTTCCCATCTTACAGCAATGCCAAGTATACAAAATCAGTTATGTAGAATTCTTGCCAAAAAACATTTGACCTGCATATAATCACAGAGAAATAACTAGACAAATTAGGTTGTGAGGTATTCTTAAGAATCTTAAAAATACCAATTTCATAAAATACAGAAAAGGAAAATCATAGATGGAAAAACTAAAAGAGAGAGATACTAAAGATACATAACAACTAAATTCAATGTGTAATCCTTGATTGGATCTTTGAAAACAGATCAACAATTATATTATTAACATTATAATTAATATTATTTGGACAACAGGGGTATAATAGATTGCAAAAGTGACTGCAATTGTTCATGCCCCTGAGTAATACAACTTTGCAGTTCTTCCCATCAACAACTTGTGATTTGCTTTGGCCAAAAGATTATTACCACAAAAGTCACGCTGTGCTACCTCCAAGTCTAGGCCTCAAAATGTGGTACATACTTCCACTCTCTTTTGGAATCTACCTATATGCCATGGAAGCAAGTGTGGGCTATCCTGCTGGAGGATGAGAGACCCTCTAGGGAAGAAACAAGCCATCCAAACTGAGGCCAACTTAGACCAGCCAGCCCCTAGTGGATCCAGCCGCTGGTCACAGACACTGAAGAAGCCCAGCCAAAAATCAGCTGAGCCTGATCCCCATTATAAGAACCAACCAGTTGACCCGCAGAATTAGGAGCATTAATAATAGGTTGTTTTAAACCACAAAGTTTTGCATAATTGGTTACACAGCAAAAAGGCAACTGATTGAAGGTGAAACTTAAATATAGACTGTATTAGACAATATTATGGAATTGATGTTAAGTTTCCAGGGCATGATAATGCTATCGTGGTTATGAAGAAGAATGTCCTTCCACTATGGAGAGAAATATGAACATACTTAGAAACCAAGTATTGTAATGTACTGTACCCCTCCAGTGCCCCCCGCACCCAAAAAAAAATGTGAATCTACATTCAGAGAAGAAAATATAGCCTATGTGGCAAAATGTTAACAACTGGTAGATCTAAGAGTTTTTAAATGTTCTTTTCACTGATCCGCTTGTTTGAAATTTTTCAAAATAAAAAGTTAGAAAGAAAAAATGCACACTTATCTCCAGGACATGGTGACCTTGAATATTTATCTGGTAACGCAGCACACTACCATGTAGTGAACAAATCCTTCTCAGTCTTTTTAGCCATCCTCTACTTCCTACTCTCTTTTTCTGCTCAAGGGTAAGTGCAGTAGATATAAGCTGAAGTAAACTAGGGATATGCCCTGGTATAGTTAAAAGAAAAAAATCAATAATAGATAAGAAATGTTTTAAAGTAGGTATTAACAGCAAGCGATCACTAAGTGAGATGTTTCTCCCTGATATAATCAGAAAAAAATTCTGTCAGGTTGGCTGAGGCTTGAAAAGAAAAAAAGCTTTGGCAAAACACATGGGCAGGTCCTTGAATTATTTTCTGTTAGAAAACAAATATTCATGTGTTTCTCTATTTTAAGGGATTTCTCAAACGCCTACGAATAAGAAGACTATCTTGCATTACATCTCTTCCCCCTGCAAAATCCCTCAAGATTCTTACCAAGAGAGTTTAAAATTGTTTCTTCACAACCTAATGAAAGCCTTCTTTAATTCGGATCTTCTTCCAAGTGATATACAGCAATTATTAATGCTGTGTATTGACTTATACATACCAACCCAGAGGCCTAGGTTCAAAGGATATAGCTTTCTGGGATGAAATCTAAGAACCTTTGCTTTCTTATGCCATATAGAGAAACTCTTCTTACACTGAATGAATGGCAAACAAAGCCCAGAATATTCTTTATATAAAAAACAGTAATCTAGGTAGAGAGGGTTTTTTAGAATAACCTCTACAAATCTGTAAAAATGTCTCTGACTTCAAAAAAAAATCCAAGCAAACCCATGTATTACCACTGTCAGGTGAGAAAAACATTCAACTTCTATAAGAAGGGAAAGAAACCATCACAAGGTGCTATACAACTAATGAGTGGGTTGTTCTCATCCATCAGAACTAAAAAATTAATGCAGCAAAGATATTTGTTTTAGACATCATTTGGTTCAAAGCCAAATCCATGCCCATTTTTTCTTACAGAATCCCTCAATTCTCTAGCCCACAAATCCCAGGATGCCTCTGACTACAGTTTGAAACTACAATTTTAAATCTAAATGCTTATGCAAAAGGAAGACAGTTAACACATGCAGAGAGAATCTTCCAGGTGCCTCCACAAACTTCCTCAGATTCAGGGAAATCAACCAGGCTCTCTCGTCTTCAAGGGAACTTTGATGTTCAAACAGAATTCTACTGGGCATATTAATTCTCAAAATTGTTCTGTGGCACTGTAAAGACAGCTGCAGAGCCATAGGATTTCCTGGCCCACATCTGTGTATTAGCATACACATCTGGTGAGAGGATGAGACATCAGCAGACCTGGCATGAGTCTCCTCAACCACTGAGTTCCTATTCAGTTGTCACAGTTACATGGCAATAAAGGGCTCTGAGCACGCGAAACACTTGAGCTTGGACTTGAATCTCAGCTGTACTACGTAATGACTGGGTGATGGCGGGCAAATTTTACTTAATCTCTTCAAGCTTAATTTCCTCAGTTGTAAAATGGGGATGGTAATCTTACCAGTTACATCGAGTTATTGTCAGAATCAAATGAGGTAATACGTATAACTATACATGTCAATAAACTTTCAAGAATGTGGGCTCTGATTATTATTCTTTATTATTATTTGGATAGTTATACTAAATCTAGTAAGGGCCTGTATAACTCTGAGATTCTCTGAATTAGCTGTGTGATCCACAGTAAGAAATTTGACACCTCTGGGCCCCTTCCTCATTATCTGTTAAATGAAAGGGTACAGCTAAGTGACCTATAAAATCCATTCCAGCTCAAAAATATTAAAAGGCTCTAGGATTGATCTTACATATTTTCATCTGTGTCTCCATGCCACTGCAAAAATAAACTGGTACAGCAAAGCAACTACCAGATAAATTGTCTTTATCCTTTAATCTCATAACGAACCCATGCATACATAGGATGTACATAAGGTATCACCCCCCACAGAAAAAAATAAGCAAGTATGGAGGAAGCCAAGACTTTGTCCCCTCCCTTTAGGCTGGGTAGTGCCTTCCAAAACACAAGTGTGGGAAGTGCAGTGAACGAATGGATTCATTTACACACCCGCTGAAGCATCCCACATACTGAGGGAGAAGTGCCTTCCTCTACTCCAAAGACACCCACTACTTGTCTCCACATTGTACTTTCCGTAGTGCCATCTTATCTGCCAGCAGCGACAACCAAACTGATGGAGGGCTTGGATTTTGTCATGTTCATTTTATATCCTCAGTTCTAAACACAGTGCCTAGAATGTGGGAAGCACCTAATAATTTACTCAATAATTAAATCCATACTTCCCTTGGACCAAAACTATTTATCTGCAAAGTAACTAGGCCATTTGAGTTGCGGGCCTAAACCTCTGGGGATCCTTTATTGTCAACAATCCAGAGTGTCAAGAACTAACTGTTTCTTGGTGGTGGTGATGGGAAGTGTTGTACAAAGAAGGATTATTTCACCCCCGACCCCGGCTCTCAGTTTCTTCTTTGATTAAGAAAAGGGAAGGATGGAGTTAGATCAGCAATGGCTCATGGGCCAAATCAACTCTATGTCGCCCACCTCCAGTGTAGAATTGAGCTTTACATTTTTAAATGGTAGTAAAAGCAAATAAAGAATATGCATCAGAGAACTTATATATGGCCCCCTAAACCCAATACATTTACTTTCTGGTCCTTTACAGAAAAAACTTACTGACCCTAGATTAGATTATCTCTAAGGTCCCTTCATACCCAGAAATTTTAGCATTCTAACTCTACTGGGTTTCCTTGAACAGTCTGATTCTGGCTCCTCACACAGAGTATTCCCAAGGAAGAGCAGGATCTCAATTGTTATTTGTTTAATTGAATAATTGGATCTGTAGCAGCAACTTTAAGAACTGAATCCCCCACCAAGAGGGTAAGTTAGGTCAATGTGTATCAAATGACCACCTAAGGGGTGTCTGGGTGGCTCAGTCAGTTAAGCATCTGCCTTAGGCTCAGATCATAAACTGGGAGTCCTGGGATTGAGCCCCGTGTTAGGCTCCCTGTTCAGCAGAGAACCTGCTTCTCTCTCTCCCTCACTCTCTCCTTTCCCCCTGCTCTCTCTCTCACACTCTCTCTCAAATAAAACAATAAAATCTTAAAAAAAAAAAAAAAAAAAAGGACTATGTCAAATGACTGCTTAATAAATGCCCCCAGTGTTGACTTGCCACAAGGAGAGCTTGGAGTTCTACTGGCCCTTGAATAAGTGATCCTGTGATGGTCGGGATACCTCAGATTAAGACTCATCTTGCTCCACCAAATAAAAAACACATTTAGCCACCACATGAACAAACCACTTCAAACAAACAAACTTCAAACAAGTTATAAAGCTGTCTAGATGTAGCTATCAGAAACACAGATCATCTGATCAGATAATCTTAATGGTGGCTGGACCCAAGAGAATAAATCCCATCCACAATAAGGTGTATAGAATAATTTAGCTCTCAACATTCTATTTCTCTTCTCTTTTCTGGTTCATATATAATACCAAAACAAGGAAGTCAAACATTTATGTTAAGGCAGCAAGCCAAGTAAAGTCTAGAATATATGATCCCATTAACACCAACGGAAGTTGGAGCCAAGTAAAAGAGAAAATAAGCTACCTACTTCCACTCTCAGTACACATACTTCTCCAAAATAAACAGCCAACAATTATTCTTTTAATGTTCCTTCTCTGTACACCCACAAATCACTCCTAGGCATATACCTTGTGCTAATTTCAAAGGCTGGGTTTCTGGTTTTGTAGTTCTGCGGTTGTTGTTGTTGTTGTTTTTTTTTTTTTTAAGTAGGCTTCATGCACAGCGTGGACCCCAGGGCAGGGCCAGAACCCAAGACCCTGAGATCAAGACGCAAACTGAGATCAGGAGTCAGACACCTAACCGACTGAGCCACCAGGCACCCTTTGTGAGGGTTTTTTTAAATCTTCCTTTCACTCTTTCTCTTTCTGTATGCCTAGAAGGAGTTCTCCTGAAAGGGGCTGAGGGTGCTTTTCTGCCATCCTTCAATGGAGCACCTCTAGTATAGGTAAACCCCAATCACATATTTCATTGTCAGACTATTCCTCAGGAATTACATAGTTGATGGGAGAAATTCCACCCTCTCTACTTTCCTCTAAAGAAACTACTTAGAGCTCTTTCTTTTCTCAGATGACCAAAGAAGTCTGAGGCCCCCCACCCATACCCAAGGATGAGGTGGATTCACACATCTTATTCCCACCCACCCACCCACCCTACCCCTACACCCCACCTCCCCACCCCCACCCAGGCACTATGCTCCAGACATACTGGCCTGAAAGTTAAAAAAAAAAAAAAATCCTGTATATCTCAATGCTCATTTCCAGGCTCTTCATAAACCAGAGGAACAAATAATAGTTTAAATTTGGAAATCTGGATTTTCTTTGTGATGACTGGGTGGCTCAGCGGTTGGGCAGCTGCCTTTGGCTCAGATCCTGATCCCAGGATCCAGGATCAAGTCTCCATTGGGCTACTGCAAAGAGCCTGCTTCTCCCTCTGTTTGTGTCTCTGCCTCTCTCTCTCTCTGTGTCTCTCATGAATAAATAAATAAATCTTTAAAAAAGAAAATTTAGATTCTCTTCCTGACTTTCCTCCCCGCCCCCCTTTTTTTTTAAGATTTTACTTTGAAGTAATCTCTACACCCAATGTGGGGCTTGCACTCACAACCTGGAGATCAAGAGTCACATGCTCTACCGACTGAGCCAGCCAGGTATCCCCTTTTCCTGACTCATTAAGTAAGCTCTTTCTGGCCAGAACATTCAAACAGACACTGACCCTCTGAAGACCGCTGCATGAACCTCAAAAAAACAAAGCAAAACAAAACAACCTCTTTACTTCCCGAAGTCTTGTTATTTTCATGTTTTTCAACCAATAAAAATGGGTTTAACATTAACTGGCATCCTTGCTCCAGAGACAGGGATCCAGCACTCGGGTTATATTGTCAGAGTTCTGGGACTGTCTAAAGAAAAGTCCTGCAATGACTGTCCTCTGTTCCCAGGCCTAAACACCCTCATCCACATTTTCATCAAATTCCATCACTGTAAACCTGTTACGGGGACCCAGCACAGCTCTGATTGCCTGCATCAGCCCTTCTTGGATGTTCCTGCTCTTCTCCCTCTGTTTGGGATCCAGATCATCCAGTAGATACCAAAAAATTATCACAAGGTTAAAAAGAATCCTTGGAAGGAATTTAGGTAATTAATGTGCAGAACGAAGACTGCCTCCACTTTAGGGTAAATCTGGTATTTACTCACTTTGTCTCTAAAAAAGCCTTTACAGACTCTTCATTACTGTTTGCACAAAGAAAAGAGACCCACATGTGCCTTATGATTGTGAAGTTTAACGGGAAGTGTGAGGTGACTCAAATAGGCATTGGAAAACATGTTGGCCTACTTAGTTATTATCATGTATGTACAGAAAAAAATTGCATATTAGTACTCAAAATAGACTTGCTTCCTTTTTCAACAGTATGCAATCATCTTAAAAAACGGGATATAATCATTCTCACTCCTCAAAGCAGAATTGACCATCCCCTCTACTTTGCAGGCCCACTGTACCTTGTTAAGGACCTTAATGACGGGACCTGTATTCAATCTTTTGTTTGTATGACTGGCTTCCTACACCTCAGTGTTTCTACTCCTTCAGGCTATAAGTCCCTTAAGGACAAAGACTTCGGGATCCCTGGGTGGCGCAGCGGTTTGGTGCCTGCCTTTGGCCCAAGGCGTGATCCTGGAGACCCCGGATCGAGTCCCACGTCGGGCTCCCTGCATGGAGCCTGCTTCTCCCTCTGCCTATGTCTCTGCCTCTCTCTCTCTCTCTGTGATTATCATAAATAAATAAAAATTAAAAAAAAAAAAAGGACAAAGACTTCTTTATATTCCTTCTTGAGCCCTCAGTGCTCAATAGACTGTCTAGCACACAGCAGGTCATAAGCAGTAAGCATTAAGAAGGCGGAAACCGAAACTATGTTATTCCTTGTTCCCTGGCCTATAAACATTTTTGGAATTAATGGGTAGACTGAAGAAACAAAAGAACAGCAGCAATAAGGCATAAAAGTCTAGAATTTGGCTGTAATTAATGTCATCTTTCATCAATTCTGAAACATGTTTTCTTATATTTTAACAGGAAATTAGGATGCATTTTATAATGGATGGCATCTTGGCATGGTGTCATCATTTCTTTGGAACCTTATGAATAGTCATATGTGCTAGAAATGATGGTGTCTGGAACACCTGGCTGGCTCAGTGTGTGGAAAATGAGACTCTTGATCTTGGGGTTGTGAGTTCAAGCCCCATGTTGGGTGTAGAAATTACTTAAAAATAAAACTGGAAAGGAAAGGAAAGGAAAGGAAAGGAAAGGAAAGGAAAGGAAAGGAAAGGAAAGGAAAGGAAAGGAAAGGAAAGGAAAGGAAAGGAAAGGAAAGGAAAGGAAAGGAAAGGAAAACAAGAAAAGAAAAGAAAAGAAAAGAAAAGAAAAGAAAAGAAAAGAAAAGAAAAGAAAAGAAAAGAAAAGAAAAGAAACGAAAAAGGAAAAGATGGTGTCTCCAATTTAGGGAAATAAAATCATTTGATGTGGCTGTGGTAAGAAGGGCTGGAAAGATGCTATAAGCCACCTTAGTGGCTCAGTGGTTGAAGCCTCTGCCTTCAGCTCAGGCTGTGATCCTGGGGTCCTGGAATCGAGTCCCACATCTGGCTCACCAAGGGAGCCTGCTTCTCCCTCTGCCTATGTCTCTGCCTCTCTCTCTGTGTCTCTCATTAATAAATAAATAAATAATCTTAAAAAAAATTGTACTTCATTTTCCACAAGAGTACAAACAAAAGAGAAGATGAGCCCTTTTAGTGGCTGGTCAATGGGGTGGCTAGGTGTCTTACAAGGACACATACAGCAGCCCAAGTGGGGTCCCCAGGGGCCACATCCATGCTAAATGACCCTGCCCACTGCCCACCACTGATTGGTTCAGGGATGGTCACATGATCCAAAGTGAACCAATCATTACTCTGAATTTTTTTTACCTAGAGCCAGTAGGAATGTTAAGTTACTACTCTGCTTTAACAACAGTGAGATTTAAAGTTCAGCTTTCTATGGCCGTTCTCCCTGCCAGGGAAGAGAGGAGCAAAGGCAAAAGAATTTTGACATTATCTGCCTACCTGTGTGGTTCAAACTAGCTACATGCTCACCAATAGAAAATTTCTTTTTCTTCCTGGGCAAAAGGGCCCTATTCCTCAGCTTCCTTTACCAGTAGGTGGAATCATGTACTGAGTAATAATTGAGGGAAATGAGAGCAGAAGTAATATAAGCCACTTCCAGATTGGCCCATGAAAACCTCCAACGTGAGATCCTTGAATTTCCCTCTCCATCTGCAGGTTAAAAGGAGAGAATTCTGACACACCTAGAGAAGGAAGGAGCCACAAGATGGAAGGAGCCTGCGTCCCTGAAACACAGAAATTAGCTTAACCAGGTAAAACTATGTTGAACTGCCATATGAACAAGAAATAAACTTCATTTGTGGTAAGCACCAAAATTTGGGAGTTGTCAGGGCAGTTATCTCCTCTGATACATCCTGGTTCCAGCTGTACCCATTCTTCCTATGGTTATATGAAATACCCAGTATTCTTCCCATCAATTCCTTTCTTGCCCAAGCTAGTCTGAGTTGGGTTTCTTTCATTTACCAACTCAAAGACTTCTGAGAAACACAGCCAAGAAGAATGAATTGCAATCATTTGAAATGGCAAAAATATAGTGGTAAGCAATAATCCCCAAGTATCTGAGGAATACCTAGAAAATTTATCAGAACAGAGTAATAATCCAAACAAATTTATGACAATACACAAAAGGCTCATCAGTTTCCAAGGGCTTCTAGCTCTACAATCATAAACCACTTACACTAAGATACCCTCTTCCCATTCTCATTTCATTGCCAGAAACATGTATTAATTTGAAATAGTCCTGCCTTAGGGTTTGCCTACTATCAAATACCCTTAGGAGTTCTCAACCATCCAGAATCCTAGCAAGCAAGATAAAACCTCATTTATCATATACAGCCAGCTCTGCTGTTCCAGGATTTCTTGGGAAATGGATCTATATAGAGCTCTAAGAATCCAAATAGTTACTCTCAGATGACTAGCTCTGGGTATGAGCACACAACCCTGACCAGAGTTTTCAAAGATAAATATTCAAGAATCACCAAAGCTTCTAGGAGTATTTATGACTATAAATGAAAAGATTACAAAAATAAACATGAGAATGATACCATGCATGCCTACTTGAGCAATGAAGATTTGCCAGGAACTAGGGCCAGAGATGACAGAGCATGCATCCTGCTCAGTTTCCAGAAATGTCTCTCACTGAGCCAAATTTGTTTTATAACAACAAGCCCTGACATCTGTTATACATTCTATGGGCTCGTTATACAGCACTTCAATACTATACATTGAGGTATTTGCCTCTCACACCAACAGTATAAAGCTGGATTATCACCAGTCCTTCATTTAGACCTAAGAACACAGGCTCAGACAGGTCAAGTCTCATGGCCGGAGGATTTGTGACTTGAGCCAAAACTTGAGCTCCAATCTCTACCCCACATCCTCTGTCCCTTTCACTGTAGGCCAAACTGTAGAATACCGGGGCAGAGAAATGGCCCACTGGAGACTTCTCTCCACTGCCGTAATTCATCAAGCCATTTCTCCAAAGGTCAGTTTGCTGTCTGTACAACCACACGTGGGAACTTTCTAGGGGGTTAAAGGCCCACGAAAAATGCCTATCCTGCCTCCAAAATAAGCTGGAAAAACACTCCCTGACAAAGCACCGTAGCTTATGCCCACAGGAAAACCTTGAGAGAGAGGAGAAAGGAGCCTGAAATAAGGGGTTAATAGTAGAGATCTCTAGGTGACCCTGTCAGAACCTCAGAGTTGGAGACCTCTGAGAGGGGAAGGAGAAGGGATCAAATACATATACTGAGGTGGCCTCCATCAGCATTCTCTTCTGTGGCTTTTATGAGCCACTTTTAAGAGACAAATTGCCGAGATCAAACACTCATATACTACCTGAGAAAGGCAAAAAAGGTGTGGGGGTTTTAGTATTTTAGTAAGAGCCATTTATGTACCTCTGGGAGCTGGCAACCCACACTTCAGAAGGAAGACATAGAAAATTGGGGGAGTTGTCTTTTGGCACGTTAGAAAACTTCAAGAGCTGGCCAACCCTAAATATTACTACTTTCTAGGCTCCAAGGATGAGAGGGAAGCCCTGCATCCTGGTGTGGTTTCTTCAGAAGTAGAAAATCCAGAAACTTGAAGAAGCATGGGGTAGAAAAAGCAAAGGCCTTGATTTTAACAAACTCAGGCTTGAGTCCCTGCTTAGTCTCCTGTTAGCTATAACAAGCAAGTCAAACCTCCTTGAGTCTCAGTTTCTATATCTGTGAAGGATGAGAACACCTACCTTGTAAGACTCTGGTGCGAATAAAACAAAATTATAAATGCAAAGGGCATAGCACAATGCCTGATACATATTAGCTGCTCAATAAATGTTAGCTCTTGGGCAGCCCAGGTGGCTCAGTGGTTTAGCGCCGCCTTCAGCTCAGGGCCTGATCCTGGAGACCCGGGATCAAGTCCCACATCAGGCTCCCTGCATGGAGCCTGCTTCTCCCTCTGCCTGTGTCTCTGCCTCTCTCCCTCTCTCTCTCTCTCTCTCTCTCTCTCTGTCTCTCATGAATAAATAAATAAAATCTTTTTTAAAAAATAAAAATGTTAACTCTTTTAACGTTCCCCCCTCAAACCTCATTTCAATATCTTGGTATTGGAATTCTAATACTTAGTCATTCTAATTCTTAGCAATATACCAGTCCTTAGTAGTCTTGAATCACATATGTTATCCAATATGTTGGCCATTTCACTTGCCTCTTTAAAATATAACCATCTGTGACTTTAGTTGTGAACACCTCAAATAACCCCAGGCTCTTGGGCCTCTTACTAGTCTACCCCATGCTTCCTAAATTCTCTTAAAAAAAATTAATTCCTAGGTCTCTCTTCAACTTTATAATCTTTCTCCAATCTGAAAGAGAATCCAAACTATATCAATATTTGGCTGCACTGTTAAATTCAATTTAACTGTTAAATTCAACTAAACTTTCCACAAGGCTTAAAATATAAAGGAGATATAAGGGCAACAAAGCTTAACTGAATTTAGTAAATATATACTGTGCTTATAACCATAGGAACAACATGAAGGATGAGGTTCTCATAGTCTTATCATGACTTTCCTGGTCTTTGGGATGATATCCTCTCCTCTTGACATCCTCTTATCCAAGACAGGGACAGGTGCCCCTTCTCCATGCTCCAGTCTTCTGTATACACCACTACCAGTGCTATGGTGATAGTGTACAATAATCATCCACTTCATCTCCTTCACTAGCCTACAATTTCCTTTCAGGCAAGAACAGTGTTCTGCAAAATCTCAATTACCAGTCCCAGTACCCACCAGTTCATACCTGGTATATAGTAGATACCGAATAGTGTTGGATGGATGGACAGATGAATAGATGAATGAATAAATAGGGTTTTTTGATCTTGAAGAAACCTTAGAAATAATCTAGTCTAATACAAGGTCTTCATTTCACAGAAAGGAAGCATAGTCTCAGAGCTGCAAGGTAACTCAGTCAAGGTAACTTCTCAAAAGCAGCAAGAAGATGACAAGTGGTTCCAGTCACATGCCATTTTTACTGTGAGTTCAAAGGCAGACATCACTTCACACTCACCCTCAAGAGAAGATAGTGTAGCTTGGTGGACACAGACAGCATGGCCTCCACAGGCAAAGTCCTGTTCTGCTACCTATCAGTCATGTGACTTTGGGCAAGCTGCCTCATCTCTCTGAGTCACAATTTCTGCATCTGTTAATTAGGCTATTAATAACTTCAAAATTGTTGGGAGTATTACATCTGCCAACATACATATAAAGTGACTAGCACAGCATGGGCACTATGTGCTAAATATATTTTTACTGAATGAATCATGAATGAGTCCCTGTCCAGCATACCACAACTTCATAAACCTGGTTTAGACTTCGCATTTAAGTCTGCCCACATGGAAGGTAGCTGGGACACCCATAATTATAGAGCCATTTGGAGATTTGTTCCTTGCTAGAATTGGATTTGTAAGCAGCACCAAGCCTCTATAACTTTGCTCACTGTTCCCTTCACCTAGGATGCCCTTTCCACCTTCCTCAATGTCACATTAATCTGACCCATCTTCCATTGCCTAGCCAGATTTACCCTGTCTAGAAAGCCTCTCTAATTCCTGTGTCTTCATCAGTCCTTTTTTTTTTTTAAATATTTTATTTATTTATTCATGAGAGACAGAGAGAGAGAGGTGGAGACACAGGCAGAGGGAGAAGCAGGCTCCATGCAGGAAGCCCGATGTGGGACTCAATCCGGGGTCTCCAGGATCACGCCCTGGGCCAAAGGCAGGCGCTAAACCTCTGAGCCACCCAGGGATCCTCCTTCATCAGTCCTTCTTGTCTCACTAATTACTCCCTACCACACAGTAGGGGAGTATATTTGTTTGGGTTTTTTAAACTGCGATAAAATATACATAATATAAAATTTACAATCTTAACCATTTTTAAGTGTACAGTTCAGTGGTGTGAACTATATTCATAGTGCTGTGCAACCAATCTTCAGGAACTTTGTCATTTTTCAAGACTGAAACTCTATACACATTAAATAACAACTCCCCAATTTCTCCCTCCTTCTAGCCCCTGGCAACCACCATTGTATTTTCTGTCTCTATAAGTTTGACTTTCTAGATACTGCATACAAGTGCAATCATAAAATATTCATCCTTTCATGTCTGGCTTATTTCTCTTAGCAGAATGTCCTCAAGATTCATCCTTGTTGCAGCAAATGTTAGAATTCCCTTCCTTTTCAAGGCTGAATAATATTCTGTTATATAGCTTACCCATGCATCTGTCAATGGACACTTGGGTTGCTTCCACCTTTTGGCTATTGTGAAAAAATACTGTTATGCACATGGATATATAGGGATGTATCTATTTTATCTTCTCTATTTGAATGTGAACTTCTTAATGACAAAGCCTGGGTCTCAATCTTCTCTAGGTGGCTAACATGTGATGGACACTCAGTAAATACCCACCAAGTCAGTAAGACAGGATTCTGCTCCAATGATCTTCCACACAAATCTGCAAAATGGCAGTATCCCACAGCAGAAAAGAATGGGCTCTACAGTAAGAGAGAGCTTTGGTTTCTTTATGCGGTTTTGCTACAGCTAAATGCTATAACTTAAGGAAAGCAGCTAGCACAGGACTTGGCACATCATAAACTCAAAAAAAAGTTTGCCATTATTAAGTTCTACAATAAAAGTAATTTGGGGGTGCCCAGTTGGCTCAATCAGTAGAGCACAAGACTCTTGATCTGAGAGTCATGAGTTCGAGCCCCACATCAGACATAGAGATTACTTTAAATAATAATAATAATAACTTGTTGCACATACAAACATGCCATTTAGCTTCCTGGCCATGGTAACTTTAAAAGCAAAGAACATGAAAAATTCTGAGACCAAACAATTTACAGCAGGTAACAGTCAACACAGAAAGACACTACCACAGCAGCAATGATGAATCTGGATTCGTATCACTGAATGTAGAATCTTGAACTATACAACTGAAGCTCATGAGCTGGAAATTTTGTCACATCAAAGGGGCAAACTTAAATGTTATACTAAGGATAATCTCATTCAGCAAAGCAGCCTGTCCAAGGTCTCATAAATGTTTTTTAATCAGGATTACTTGACGTTTTTTTCAGTGCCTGGGCTAAATTTATTTTGAATTTAATCATAATTCATTTTTTGAAGATTTTAGTAAAAAGATGAAAAAAATAAATAGATCTTTATTACTATTTCAGACAGAAGTATTTATTTCAAACTGTCTCAAAAGAAAGTGAGCTCCTCACTCCACTCCCAGTTCCTCTAGGACATGAATTCCTTTTGAGGTTACTATCCGAATTTTCCAGACCAGAAACATTCCTTCCAAAGTTAGCTCTTAGAAAAGCAAGTTTTTGAGTCTTAGAAGGAAAAGCTTATCCAAGCTTCTTCTCTGCCAAAACAATTAACATTTGACATGGCTAATTTAAATGACTCTCACAGACAAAATCAGAAACTTGATTGTGTAGTTGGAGGAAGAGGGAAGAGAAAAAAAAAAAGAGAAGGTAGGCAGAAGTTGCCCAAATGCTAATACTGGCCCAAAAATAGCCCAAGTGACCATAACCCTTAACTTTCCAAGGATAATCACAACTTCTTGTAAACTTAATATTATACTTAATGTATTAAATAGGTAATTAAATATGATTCTTTATTTCTCTCTCTCCCTCTCTCTCTCTCTCTCTATATATATATGGGTTGATTTTGTCTTTGTTTGGTAAGACTTTGCAATTAAATAAATAAATTCTTTCTCAGACTATGAATCCCAATTTTGGATTCAGAACAATACTGTCACCATATGCCACATGTCAATTTTAATTTGGCTCCCCAAAACTAGCTAAGAGCTACTGACTGCCTTGCCCATCCCAGGATGTCCACTTGTACCTGAAGGCTGCCAGGTGACAAGCACCATACTGAGCCTTGACATACAGGGCCTAGTTTAATCCTCATGGCAACCCTATGCTCTAAGTACTTATATCTTCTCTCCCTCCTTTTTTATCTCTTTATTTTGAGTTAATTTCAGACTTACACTAAAAAAAGAAAAAACTTCAAGATTACCAAGAATTCATATATACCCTTCACCCAAATTACCCAAATGTTAATTTTTTACATTGCTTCTTTGCTTTATCATTCCCTCTGATATATACACTATTTTATCTCTAAACACTTAGTATTTCCTTAAAAAATAAAGACAAACTCTTTTATTTTCAAAATATGATGATTAAAATCAGAAAATTAATATTAATACTTATATAATCTAATCTCAACTCATTCAAATTTCACCAATTGACTAAATAAAATAATGTCCTTTATGACAAAAGAAAAAAATTTTTCTTTGGTCCAACCAATCCAGGATCATATGTTGTATTTAGTTTCTATGTGACTGTAGTCTCCTTTAATCTAGAACTATTCCTCCGTCTTTGTCTTTCATGACCTTGACATTTTAAAAAAATACAGTCCACTTAATTTGTAGAATGCTTCTCAATTCATATTTATCTGATATTTCCTTGTGATTAGATTCAAGTTATGTATTTTTGGCAGGAATGTCACAAAAGTGATGGGTCCTTCTCAGATGACAATTTGTCCCATCTTTGGTATTAATTTTAATCATTTAGTAAAAGTGGGGTCTGCCGTGTTTCTACACTATAAAGTCACTCTTTCCTCCTTTATAACCAATAAGTATCTTCTGAGGAGACACTTTAGACTAGGTAGGCTTCTCTATCATCAATAAAAAAAGTGAGGCTCAGAGAAGTTATGAGTTGTCCAAGATCGCACAGCTCAAAAGTTCCAGAACACAATTCAAACTCCATTTTATAAGCTCCCACACTTGAGAATTTCAAAAACATTCCTGCTTCCTAGACCAGTCACCAATAGCTAAAGCATCTTTGTCTAATGGCCTTACTATGAGCACTGGGGAAAACAATATGAGGACATCTTGGTGGGATGCCTGGGTGGCTCAGTGGTTGAGCTTCTGGTCAGGGCATGATCCCGGTCCCTGGATTGCGTCCCACATCGGGCTCCCTGTGGGGAGCCTGCTACTCTGTCTGCCTGTGTCTCTGCCTCTCTCTATGTCTCTCATGAATAAATAAATAATTTTTTTAAAAAAACCAATATGAATACATCATGGTCCACAGAATCCTGGTACTCCTCTTATCTTAGAAACTAGCACGGTCCTAGCCACTGAGTCTCTAGAGCTGCTTCTAAAGTTCTAGAAATCCTGAGAACAGTACTTTATACCCAAGTCCCCCACACTCTGGGCAAGGAATCTGGAAGAGAAGTCAGCTGGTACTAAAAATCAGAAGGTGGAAATGTATATGCATCGGGATACCAGGCCATACAAGGAAAACCTAAAATCATCTCTACCCTAAGGCCATTTCGTCACACCCTGACTTCTGGCTGGCCATCTGAAACTTTGCTTTGTGAGATACCATTTCTTTCTAAATTTTTTGTTTCAACTTTATTTTTGAAATACACTGGTATTATAGTCCAATGGCTCAAAACTCAATGTGACATAACTACTAGAATGGTCATAATGAAAAAGATAAATAATAAGTGTCAGCAAGGATGTGGAGAAATAGAACCCTCATATATTGCTGGAGGGAATATAAAATGGTACAGCTACTTTGGAAAACATTTTGTCAGTTCCTCAAAAGTTCAAACATAGAATTAGCAGTTGCCCCACTCCTGGTACAGATGCAAATTAAATAAAAACAAATGTATATTTAAAACCAAGGTATCTGGCTGGCTCAATCGGAGAAGCACGTGACTCTCGATCATGGGGTCATGAATTCAAGCCCCATATTCCGTGTAGAAATCACTTAAATAATTTTTTTTTTTAAGTGGAGGGGCACCTGGCTAGCTCCGTTCATTAGGCGTCCAACTCTTGATTTATGCTTGGGTCATGATCTCAAAGTTGTAAGATTGAGCTCTGCATCAGGCTCTGCACTAGGCGTGGAGTCTGCTTAAGATTCTCTCCCTCTCCCTCTGTCTCTCCCCCCGCCCAAAATAAAATAAAATAAAATAAAGGGAAACAACCCAAATGTCCATCAACTGGTGTGGTATATCCAGACAATAGAATATTACTTGGTAGTAAAATAAGAACTGATCCATGCTACAACACAGATAAACCTTGAAAAGATCATGCTGATGAAAGAAACCAGTCACAAAAGACCACATATTGCCTGATGCCATTTATATGAAATGTCCAGGATAGGCAAATCTATAGAGATAGAAAGTAAAGACAGAAAGTGGTTCCTGGGGAGATTTGGGAGGTTGGGGTACAGAAGTGGGGGAGGACAGATGAATGCAAATGAGTAAAATGTTTCCTTTCAGAATAATGAAAATGTTCGAAATTGTGGTGATGGTTGCACAACTCCAGAAACATACTAAATTGTACAGTTTAAATGGGTAAATTGTGTGATATATGAATTATATCTCAATAAAGCTATTTTATTTTATCTCAAAGATTTTATTTATTTGAGAGAGAGGTCAATAAAGTTATTTTAAAAGTTACCATTATAGGGACACCTGGGTGGCTTCAACCGTTGAGTGTCTGCCTTCGGCTCAGGGTGTGATCCTGGGATCAGGGATCAAGTCCCACATTGGGCTCCCTATGGGGAGCCTGCTTCTCCCTCTGCCTATGTCTCTGCCTCTCTCTGTGTGTCTCTCATGAATAAATAAATAAATCTTTAAAAAATAAAGTTACCATTATAAAATAGTAAACCTTAAGAAATCTCACATCACAACCCACTCACTTGTACAGCCCTGTTCCAGTAACTACTTTGTTATTTTACATCATTTCTAGGATTTCTTTGTGCAATTCAAATATACTCTTATCCCCACTTCTTTCACAAAATATGCACTCTTCTGCACCTTCCTTCTTTCATTTAATATATCTTTGGAGATCTTTCCTAATGGGAAATACTCTTAGAGAATTAGAGAGAATTCTTGTTTGTGGTTTAATCATTTTCCATTGTGTGAACACACCTATTTTTTTAACCTGTTTCCCACTGACACACTTAGGATTATTTCCAATCATTTGCAACAATGATGCAATGCTTGTTCTTTCTTTTTAACTTATTTTTATCAAGTAAACTTTTGTTCCTGGACTGCCACAACACAGCAGGAGCAGAAACTTCTTGAAACTTCATCAAAACTGGGTCTGCCTCTGGCCTCCTCTGCTAACTCACTGTAATTCTCAGAAAGTTACTTTATTTTCTGATTAATTTCCTTACTTATAAAGTGGGAAAATCCCTGAGGAGAAAAGGCAGAAAGTTGGTAATGGATTACAACATCTTGAGGGTAAAAAAAGAATCCAGGAGTCCAGGTGATGCTTAAAAAAAGGAAGGAAGAGGAGGAGAAGGAGGAGGAGGAAGAAAAGAAGGAGCTGAAAGCTGATCTATCAGAAAAACACCTGATAATAAATATAGATGGGAAGAGAAAATTAGAAAATCATCCTTTTAATAGATACCAATTGACCTAGGCCATGATTATCCAATAGATGCTAAAACCAATGGATAAAAACTGTTGAACAGGATATTCAAACAATCTCAAAGTATCACCTCACACTATTTTATTAATTACAAAGAGAAACAGGTACCTTTACAATGAAGAGACCAAGCAATATCACTTTAAAAAAAAATTTAAATTCAATTAACATATAGTGTACTATTAGTTTCAGAGGCAGAGGTCAGTAATTTATCAGTCTTGTATAACACCCAGTGCTCATTCCATCACATGCCTCCTCAATGTCCATCATCTAGTCACCCCAACCCCCACCTCCCTCCCCTCCATCGCCCCTCAGTTTGTTTTCTATGATTAAGTCTCTTTCAGTTTGTCCACCTCTCTGGTTTTGTCTGGTTTTGTCTTTTATTTTTCCCTCCCTTCCCCTGTGATCCTTTGTTTTGTTTCCAAAATCCCACATATAAGTGAGATCATAGGATAATTGTTTTTCTCTGATTGACTTATTTCACTTGGCATAATACTCTCTAGTTCATCCATGTCATTGTAAATGGCAAGATTTCATTTTTTTTTATCACTGAGCAGTATTCCATTGTATTTATAGACCAAATCTTCTTTATCCACTCATCTGTCAATGGATATATGGCCTCTTTCCACAGGTTGGCTATTGTGAACATTGCTGCTATAAACATTGGAGTGCAGGTACCCCTTCAGATCTCCACAATTGGGGTAAATCCCTAGTAGTGCAATTGTTGGGTCATAGGGCAGCTCTATTTTCAACTTTTTGAGGAATTTCCATACTGTCTTCCAGAGTGGCTGCACTAGCTTTAGGCAATATCATTTCATCCAAACGATCAAATCTTATATCACCAGTGATGTTACAAACTGGCACTATGTGTCACCTAATGTGATGCAAAGAAAAGGATGCAGAACTGTCCAAATGGCACGCCTACTAGAAGTGTTTAACCTGAGTCTGATAAAGAAGAAACAATCAGACCAATCCAATCTACTAAGGCAACAGACTTGGAATCTTCAAAACTTCAATGTTTCAATGTAATGGTATTGTGGTTGCATGGGAGAGAACTTCCTATTTCTTTTTTTTTTTTTTTTAAAGATTTTATTTATTTATTCATGATAGCCACACAGAGAGAGACAGAGAGGCAGAGACACAGGCAGAGGGAGAAGCAGGCTCCATGCAGGGAGCCCGACGTGGGATTCGATCCCGGGTCTCCAGGATCGCGCCCCGGGCCAAAGGCAGGCGCCAAACCGCTGAGCCACCCAGGGATCCCGAACTTCCTATTTCTTAAGAGATACATGTTCCAGTGCTTAGAGATAAAGTGTTGTAATGTCTGCAACTCACTTTTAAGTGATTTATTAGGAAAACAGTGTGTGTGTGTATGTATGTGTATGCAAGTGTGCACAGACATAGAAAGAGAAAGCAAATTAATCTACATGAAGGGTGTATGGAAAATTCACTGTAAGATTTTTGCTATTATTCTATATGTCCTATATATCTTTTCAAAATAAGTTGGCTGGGGGGGGGGGGGGGAGGTCAAGTAAAAAATGTAAACCATTCGGTACCCAGGAGGTTCTATGATAGTTCACATCACAGCTTCAACCAACTCAACAGATTTAAGGAAAGCTCCTCGCTGTGTGCCTGAAAGTAAAATGAATCCTATCAAAGTAAATGCCATCAGCCAGTCCTGCCTTCATGAAGCTTATACTTTTGATCAGAAGGCAAGACAAAAATAGGAAGCAGCTGGAGACGCTTTTGGTTTTAGTTCCAGAAAAATCTACCAAGGGCTTACATCTACAATGTTTTTTTAAATAAGTAACTTAAAAAAAAAAAAAAAGGTACTTCACCTCACTAAGAATTGTTTCCTCATTTGTATGGAAAAAAAATGGAACTAAAATCTACCACCTAAGTTTGAGATTATAAAACAGCATACATAAATACACCTTTGTAAGGCATCTTTTATTGAAGACTCTCAGGAAAAGATATTAGTCTCCTAGAATAAAAGAGGAGAAGAAGGAAGGCTCCTGATGGCTTCACCTTTGTTTTCTTATAAAAAAAACCCAGCACAGAATCTCACATTCAGTTTATGCTCACAAATACTGGTTGAAGAAATAACAATAAGACATGACAAGACAGAATGCCTTACATAACAGCTAGACACAGCAGCAACCTTAACAATAGCACATATTTAAGTACATATAAATTTGCCAAAGTCCTTTTACACACATTATCTGAGTTAGCCTCACAATAACCCCCATTTTATAGAAGAAACTGAGACTTGAAAAGATAAGTTTCCATACAGCGCAGAGCTCAAATCTGTGTTTGCTCCACCCAGCCACGTAAGAATAGAAATAATTCATAGCTTGTGATCCTCACAGTCTTTTCCCCAGGGTCTCTGCCAGGCACAGTGAGTCAATGATGGCCACTCCTAAGTTCATGCTTTTTCTACAGAAAAATGCCCAAAATTTGTGCTGGAATTGCTTCTGTCAATATTCAGAAAGATGAACAATCAGGTCTTTTAACCAAACCTGATCCAGATAGTTAAAAAGTGGAGCTTAAATTCCCCTTCCTAGTGTGGTGGTATGACTGAGATGGAGAGGAAGTGAGCAGAAGGGGTTATTTTCACCTCAAGGTTGATGCTGTCCACATTTTAGTGAAGTTAACCATAACTCAAAAATAAAAATTTTCTGCAGAATTTTCTGGGGAGAACTCTTGGCTACTTGATTGTTTCAGTTCACTTTTTAAATATGCAATGTTGCAGGCAGAAATAAGGTATTTTATTTCTTTCTTCCAGAGGTTTGCATACTAACCTTTATTATTAAAGCCTGCACAAAAACCAGCAGGAACCCCATGACTCCATTTTTGCCCACTTTCTTTCTACTCATTTAGTAAGAGTTTAGCTCAAGTGGCTAATGGACTTGGCAAAGGTATGGAGAAGTGGCACTGTCAAAGACTTTTGATAAGAACTTAAATCAGAAGACAACTAAAGAGAACCTGTTTGTGCCCTCTGAGCCAACATTTCTACCCCTAGAAATAGATCCTACAGAAACATTCCTATAAGTTCATCACAAAAGAATGTGTTCTCAAATGCTCACTACAGTGGTGCCTGACAGCCATGAAAACAGGTAAGTTAGAGCAACATGCAAATATGTGGGACAAATACTCAAAATATATTAAGGGACAGCAAGCAGAATTATATGTAATAATATCATTAGTATATGTTTGGGGGGGGGGAATGACAGTGGAATACACATCAAAATCTCAAAGTTGATTATATTTGTGAGGTGGAATTAAGGGGAATTTCCCCTATCCAGTTCATTGTGTATTTCTATAATAAATTTTGATTAATCCTATGTTATCTCTAAATTCAAAAAAAAAATTTATGATATATACTTATGTGTCCCTTGCCATCCTTTCCTCTTCACTTTGGAAGCAGCTAGTGCCCCACCTGCATTACTACTTCTACTAATATCAAAGGTAGAGTACCAGCTCTAGAAGTTTACACTCTTATAGAATGAGGTGGGGTTTTTTTTAATTTTTTATTTAAATTCAATTTGCCAACATATAGTAGTGTTAAGAAAAGACATTTTTTTTAAAGATTTTATTTATTTTTTTGAAAAAGAGTACAAGCAGCAGGAGAGAGAAGGACAAGCCAACTCTGCAATGAGCACAGAGCCCAACGCAGGGCTCCACCTCAAGACCAGAGGTGAAATCAAGAGCGGATGCTTGGGCAGCCCAGGTGGCTCCGCAGTTTAGCGCCGCCTTCAGCCCAGGGTGTGATCCTGGAGACCGGGGCTCCTTGCAGGGAGCCTGTTTCTCCCTCTGCCTGTGTCTCTGCCTCTTTCTGTGTCTCTCATGAATAAATAAATAAAAATCTTTATTTTAAAAAAAAGAGTTGAATGCTTAAGCAACTAAGCCACCCAGGCACCCCTAGAAAGGACATTTAAAAATCATTTACAGCATCCCCAATAATTGGTATTACAACCTATAGGCTGATTAAACACTTTCAGTGGCCAAGAAAATCACTGCCTTCTGAAGCTGCCTTGATGTCTTCTAGCTTTGGTGTGACATTCCTAACGACGACATTCAGGAACGGCAACTGATCTAGACACCAATATCCACAGCATGTCAGGCTAAGCAGATGGAATCATTAGCACATCCGAGAAAACTAACATTGTTACTGATTATCTAATATGCAACTCCCATTCAAATTTCCCCATTTGTCCCCAAAATGTCCTTTATAGCTTTTTTTTAAAGTCCAGAATCCAATCAAAGGTTATATGCTGCATTTGGTTGTCATAGCTCTGGCCTCCTTTAATCTAGATCAATCCGCTATATATTTTGTTTTATTTTGTTTTGTTTGTCTTTCACGACATTGACATTTTCAAAGATCGCAGGCCAGCTGTTTTGCAGTATGTCCCACAATCTGGATTTGCCTGATTATTTCCTCATGATTAGATTTAGGTTAAACATTTCTGGCAAGAATTCCGCATCAGTGATGTGTACTTCTTCTCATTGCATCAGGTTATCTAGTTACACTGTGATGCTTTTTTGTGTGTTATCACTATGAGTACTAAGCGAGCATCAGCCAACAAATAAAATATTTAAACCAAGAAATAAATATGTTAAAAACAGTTACTATGATGAGTATGTAAGTGGCTCAGTGGATTAAGCATCTGCCTTCACCTCAGGTCATCATCTGGGAGTCCTGGGATGGAGCCTTGCATCAAGCTCCCTACTCAGTGGGGAGTCTGCTTCTCCCTCTCCCTCTGCTCCTCCCCCAAGCTTGTGTTCTCTCTCTCTTCCTCAAATAAATAAATAAAATATTTTTTTTAAAAAAGTTACTATAAGCATCAGCTATACCAGGCATAGTGCCAGACATTTAAAACATATTATTTCATTTAAAACTCATAATAATCTTACCAAAAAACTGAGCTTCAAAGAAGTTAAATAACTTGCCCAAAGACCACATATAGTGATACAAAAATATGTGCATGTTAACTCTCTCTCTCTCTAACACACACACACTTTAACATATGCTCTCAGAGGTCCTGGTCTTTGTGAGGATCCTCTGGGGACAAGTAAAGAACTGCTACCTTAGACACATCTTGAGGACACCTATCTAGTTTTCAGACATTGGATTACTATGGAGAAGGAACTGAAAATAAATTATCTGTGGTCTATACAAAATTCTTCCATACTTGGAAGTGTTCTTATTTGGAGATGGGCCACATTTCTACCATAGCCAAGAAAATAGGGCAGTGGTTCCATAAATTATTATAACATTCTGGTGTTTTGTTCATCTTTTTTTTTTTTTTTTTACTATTCTGCAACAAAATGAGAATAATAAAGACAAAGTAGAGAATTTTTCATAAAGCTCAATATATTTTTAATTTTAAAAGCAGGATCTCCCTCAAATTTGGTATTAAGTGTCCTTTATTTTACGACATAAAAGTTAAGGGGTCATTTTTTAAAAAATCTCTCTCTACTATAGAAAAATAACCACTGTTAACAGCTCACCCCATTTTACCTTATTTTTTGTAATTCTGCTTATCTATACAATTCAAAAGTGTGAGACCCACTGATTTAGGGAACTCTATATAATTTTAAAACTATTTTTGAGAAACTAACTTGAATAAAGGAAGTTTAGCCAAAATGAAACCAGATCTGGAATATTTCTGAATTTTCCTACAAGTCATCTAAAAATAAAAAAAAAACAGGGATCCCTGGGTGGCGCAGCGGTTTGGCGCCTGCCTTTGGCCCAGGGCGCGATCCTGGAGACCCGGGATCGAATCCCACGCCGGGCTCCCGGTGCATGGAGCCTGCTTCTCCCTCCGCCTATGTCTCTGCCTCTCTCTCTCTCTCTCTCTGTGACTATCATAAAAAAAAAAAAAAAAAAAAAAAAAAAAAAAAAAAAAAAAAAAAAAAAAAAAACACCTCTAAGGCTGCAGGTCATAGGAATATGTTTTAATGGATTTGTTAAAAAGCATTTCACATTTAACACCTGTATTACTAAATGCCTTCTTCCAATGCATTGGTATTTCTTGTTTTTCAATGGACCCTCAGTGACTTAAGTTAATTTACTCAGTCAACAAACATTCGGAGTCCCTAATCTGGGCAAGACACTCTATTAGGTGCCTGGGAATAATCTGGAGAGCTCCTTCTTACTTCATGTCTCAGGTCAAAGGTCTTATTCTCACCAATAAGAAAAAATGAAAGCCTTCTGGGGCTGTGCTCTCCTAGCATGGCCTACATAATTCTTTTTGTGTGGCTACTTAGGTTTGCCTCCCTCACTTGAGTGAATTCTTCTGAAGCAAACACTATCTTATTCAATACTGTATTCTTAGCACCATACATATAGAGCTGGGGGGAAAATCAATATAAATTAGAGGAATAAATATACTTCACAGATAAGGAAACTAAAGTTCAGAAAAAGAATATAACATGCCCAACATCATACAGCTAATAAAAGAGCAGCAAGCCTCACCAGAGCTCCCTTCAAGTCTACTGTGCCACATCCTACACTTGGACAGGGTAAAAGAGAGAAAGATCTTAGATGTCTGTCTGGAACTTCAAACTCAATATGGCCAAAAGTCCCTCCTTCTTGAACAAACAAACAAAAATCTGGTCTCTATCCAGTGTTCTCTTTTTCTGAAAATGGCATTCTCATTTGCTCAAGGAAAAACTCAAGTCCTCTTTACTCTCCCTTCTCGCTATCCCTACATCCAATCAATACACAATCTTATCAATTATAATTTTCAAGTTTAGCATCTCTCCAATCGCTTCCCTTCTCTCCAAGCCCTCTGCCACCACCCTAGATCCAAGCCACCATTATTCCTCACATAGACTACAAGCCTGATTTGCTAACTGTCCTTTACATATTCACTTTGGCCAATCCTCTCCTCCAACCTCGCCTCCACTTAATAGCCAAGGTGATGTTTTTCATATCATTTTACATACATAATTCATCTAGCTATTTAAATCGCTTTATTAAGTTTCTGTTGCTCTTAGGATAAAGACCAAAACACACATGAGGCTCAGAAAATTGCCCACTCTCCAGACTCTGCCCACTTCTCCAGCTTGGTCTGGTCTCTCTCCCTTTGCTCTACTCCCATAGCCTGATTGACCTCCTTTCCATTCCTCATATTTACCACTCTTTCCTTTGTACTTTGAACACGAAGTTTCCCTTGTCAAAAATCCTCTGTCTCCTGGTAAGCACCTCTCATTGTCAAGCTAAATTACTCCCACTCACTCTTCAAGTTTCTTAAAGTGTCACCTCCTACAGGAATCCTTCCATGATTTCTAGGCACTCCTATTCTACCATATAGTACATCCCCTTTGGGCAGCAGCATTCATCACACTGTGATTACTTGTCCAATGATCATCTCCCTATTAGAACAGAAGCTCCATGGGGGCAGGGGAAGCTTCTCTTCCTCTCTCTCTTTTAAATATTTTATTTAGAGAGAGAGAAAGAACAGGTACACAAGCAAGCAGGGGGAGGGGCAGAGGGAGACAGAGAAAGAATCTCAAGCAGACGCCACACTGGGTGCAGAGCTCAGTGCAGGGCTCCATCTCACAGCCCTGAGATTATGACCTGAGCCGAAATCAAGAGTCTGACGCTTAACTGACTGAGCCACCCAGGTGCCTGGGGAAGCTTCTCTTTCACTGATGTATCCATAGTCCTTAAAACACAGTAGCTGCTCAATTAATATTTGTCATCAGAATTATGAGCTAGGACCAAACTGTTACTCCAAGTAAGCCAAGGGACAAGGATCATTATCCACTTGCAAATATGTAAACAGAGGCAGAAAGAAATGCATAGTTTTTCAAGGGCACAGAAATAGTGATGGGACAAATCTAACCCATTATTCAGCTCATCTTTCCCCCCAAAATACTAAACAATGTTGTTAGGAGATGAAGCATCCTAGAATAAGAAAATTAGGAATGAGAAGGTAGTGAGAGAGAGGTCTAGGAAGAAAACTTCTGAATCAGCCTGTCACACTAGTTGCCTCCATACCAACAACAGTTAGTGCCTGGAAAAGCACTAATGTTAAACAAACGAACATAACCACCACCACATTCTTCTCCTTAAAAGAGCAAATAAAAAAATAACATTTTTTTTCATCCTGTTAGAAGACATCACAGAAGGGAACACTGCTACCACTCCAAGTGTCTTAAAAAAAAAAAGCAAAACAAAAAACAAATGGGCAGGAAGGCTACCTGGATTGCTTCTCAGCAATCAACAGAAAAGATGGCCTTCCCACCACTTATTAGAGCAGGAATGGGGGGGGGGGGGGGCAGGGGGAGTATTAAATGAGGCAGAAGCCTTTTGAAGTCTTCTTATTTGGGGGGAATTAAGAGAAGATTTCAAGTAGAGTATTTGGGTTTGGGGTTGTTTTTTTTTTTTTTTTTAAGTTTTTATTTATTTAAGTAATCTTTACACACCCAACGTGGAGCTCAAACTCACAACCCCAAGATCAGGAGTCACATGCTCTTCCTCCTGAGCCAGCTAGATGTCCCTCATGTAAAGCATTTTAAAACCTTGCTAATGCACTGGCAGCTCTTAGTACAGGTACCAATGACAAGAACAGTGACATGGGCTCAACTGCAACACTGCATTGTCCACAAGCTGCTGAGGCCAAATTATATCTATCACAGAAGCCACAAACCAAGCCAAAGGGTCAGATTCATTGCTGCGAATCCTGTCTAGCACCCACTGTAAGAAAAGGAAAAAGCCTTTTCCAAGAGAAGCTCTGTGGAATAAATACTTGCCCAGTCTACTTCCACCCTGGAGTTTCTGGGTGAGTTCGAGAAGGGGTAGGGAGGGTATTAAGAAATTGGAAAAATACTTAGACTTGTATATTGGTGATGAGAGAAATTTTGAAACAGAGAGGAAAAATGAGAATTGTAAATGGAGAAACAGGGAAAGAAACAGAAAGAACTTCAAAAGACATAGAGGGGTGGGGCAAGGAAGGTGCTGGCAAAAGGGTAATGTTCCCAGGACAATAGACAGTAAGCATCAGAGAAACATAGAGAGGCAAAACCAGGCAATCTTTTCCCAAATCCCAAAGCTGCTCATTGCATCCCAATAAATCACTCTACTACAAAGCCCATACAATGGACCTTCCTTTGCATTCAGTAACAAGCAGTATTTCACGAAGCATCACCCCGTTGCAACTCTGAAGACCTAAGGGTCTGAATCGAAAATGGACAAAATTTGTTCAGCAGAAAACAACCAGGAATGACTTTCACCCAATGCCTGACCTGGCTACAAAAAGATTTGGCATTTTAGAGTTAAGCATAAAATGCTCTGGCATTTCTCCTTGTTTTGACATTCCAAGAGGGGGTGTGGTTGACCCCAAGTCCATTCATTTCCAAGGTTGTAGATCTCTCAGCTAAGACTGGCCCCATCTGTTCTGGAGTCACCCAGCTGTTTATCTCAAAGTAACATTTATTGCACTAATCATCCTAATAACTCTTACAAAAGCCAAAATCATACAAGCCAGAATGCTTTCTATCTTATTAAATGTGTCAGTTCGCTTAAAAACAAAACCCCAAAAAACAAACAAAAAACACCTCTATGCTCCTTGATTTCCCTGGCCAGGATCACTCTTCTTTTCAGAAGATACCTTCTGGGTACCTTTCAGTAATGGCAAATGAAGGTTAACAGTACTTCTAACTTTCCCTTTCCCTAATGCATCAAAATGAACCAGGATTTCCCTAATGATCCCTTCGTCAAACCTTTAGTTGTGACTGGTGACTGTGCCTCACGAAAAGGCAGCTCATTATGGTACCATTGTCAGTGGCAAGGAGCCTACTGCCACATAATTTAAAACACTCACACGAGCACAAATCTGTCGGCTCCACTTCCAAACAATCCTGCAGTGGGAAGAAGAAAAACACTTAACAAAAATGCTGCTTCCAGCAGCCTAAGAGAAGCTTCCCCAGACACGTGAAATGTTTCTGACTGGCAGGGAGTGCACCATTAAAGGACAGTGTCACCTCAAATCAGCAGAAAAGGCGACACAAACGACACAGACACACACGTAAAATAGAGCCCCACAAAACTTAACCTACTCAAAAGCACGCTCATCTTAAAAATAAATAGTGTGTGCTTGCTCAAGCGACATAGAAATGTTCTAAAGTAGTGCAACCACATTAAATCACTGTCTCCATTTCTCCCCACGCATCACCCCTTCCCACTCAAACCTCAGCACTCTGGGGCCCTAAGTGACAGGACTGCAGTCCCCCACCTCTGCCTTCTTCTGATTTTCCAAGAGCACTTCCCAACATCCTCCCCAGCCCAGCCCCCTCTCCCATCCTCAGAAAGGTTGAGGGGAGTTGCGACTAGAGAATTGGCAGGAATCGGTCCTCTGGCGGGGGTAGGTTGCTAGAGTTGTTCTTTGCAGTGACCCAAATTGCACAGAGCTTTTTGCTTAGCAGCACTTGCGAGCACCTCTCCAATCCTCCCGCCCCCATCTTCCCAAAAGAAAGCCTTGAGAATTAAGCGGGAGGAATAACTTGGTAGAACCATTTGAATAAATCACTTCAACTCACCTGGTTTGGGATAGTTCTCCCCACCCCAGGCATAAACAGAAATGATGTGCGAATGAGTCACGCAGGCAAGAGAACGTGTTGCGATGTCCTAAGTCCAAGGGCTGGAGTCAGTCCCTGCCCTGGTGCCGCTGCTACTCTTAGCTCAGCTGGAGCAAGCGGCAAACGCAAGCCCAGCAGCAGCAGCAGCAGCAGGGGGGTGGATAGACCGTAGCACAATGAATGCAGTGGGGTTTTTGCAATGACATCATCCCTCTGTCCGAAAGGCCCCAATAGCCATGCTCAGGAGCGGTGCACTCTGGGAATCGTAGTCTTCTAAGGGCCCGGCAGGACACCGGGGCTATCTCGGGAACTACAATGCCCAAAATGCGCCAAGGTCGGACGCGCCCAGAGTGGGCCCCGGGAGCGAAGGGGACCCGGCCGCCATGTTAGGAGTGCCGGGAAGAGTCCGCGGAACCTGGCTGAGGTTTTAGGCAGCGCGCGAGCCGAATGGTGGTGCGGTGGGGACGGCGGTGGAGGGTAAACCGAGCGGAGAGCACAGGGCCCAAACCCGGGGACCCAGGTGTGGACGCGGCATCTGGGGGCAGATTGGAGGGCGGGTCCAGCTGGACGCAGTATCCAGAGGCCGACTGGGCCTCGGCCTCGCTGTCCGGCAGGTCGTAGACGTACCCTACCGGTCTTCGTCCTTTTCTTATTAAGGGGTTGAGGGAGTCCGTGTACTCCTGGGCCCAGAGCATCACTTAGGCCCGCTTACGGGACCCTCGGAGCGGTCGGTATCCTTGGGCTGCGGGGACCCCGGACGCGACCCTTGTCACTCGGGTCAGCGAAGCCGGCTTCCACCCACGCGGAGCTGGGTTACTCCTCCCAATTTTATTTTTATCTTTTTGTCATTTATATTTCCAACTTTCCTTACCCCTCCGCAAGGTTTCGGACCTTTATGGGTTTTTCAGACAGGAATGATTTGCGGAAGGGTCCGAAGAAAGGGGTGTTTGCTCTAGTGGCCACGCTGCGGAGCACGGGGTGAGGGGACGGGGCTTTGGCGCCGCGATTGAGGGAAGACGGCGCGGTCTAGCGGACCAGCGCCCGGTTGGCGTGTCAGGGTGTTACTGCCCTGTTGACAGCTGGCGGTCGGTTTCGAGGTAACCTGGGTACTTGGGTAAACGTGTAGTGTATGCTAAAATACTGAGAAGACGCGGTGTTCTTTAGCATGGGTCACCATGTATTTTATTTTAAAAATACACTTAGTGTTTAATTTGTGATAGTCCATATATACGATTAACATTGAGAACTAATTTCTTTTGTTCTCAATTAACTGAAACCAAAATCACTGGTCTTTACGTTATCTTGCTCAGGATCTCAAATGAACTGTATTTTTTTTTCCAATTGTGTTACTAAAACAATGCTGTATATTTGTTCTTTTTCAGAGACTGCACTATGAAAGATGGAAAATGTCTTTTCTTCCTGAGGGTGTCTGAAGGGTTAAAAATGTGATATATATATTTTTTTTTTTTTCCTCCCTCCCTCTTGCACAATTATTCTAAAAACAACATTAGGAACTTGTTACTTTGGGTCGGCAAGGGTATGCATTTCACCTCTCTGTTAGGAGTTAGTAATAACAGTACAGTTGATGGATGGATTCTCCTATCCGGAAAAGCTAGGCAGAGTGATGAAAAAGAATAAAAACATAGTAGAAACAGCCTTTAAGATGTATACAGATGATAACTACAAAAACATAAAAGAATGATCTTCTGTCACGTTTCTGGGAACAAGTCACAACACGAAAGGCTTTGTTTCATTTTTAACAAAGGTAATATGTGTTGGTCTCATCCATGCAGTACAACAATGGGAAAGGCTCATACAAATATTTCTGTTATTCAGAAATACCTTCTTTGCAAGTAATGGTGGTAAGTATAGGAAAGGGAACAAAGTATTTGCTGTGTTCTTTCTGACCATCAGTATAACTATCAAAGTGTTTTATGTTTAACAGAGAAAATAGAGTGGACAACTTTGCATTTAGGCTTAGTTTCAAACTCTTAAATTATTTTTAGGGCTTGGTGGTTCATTGGTATCTTATTTTACAAACCTGTAGTGAGTCTTGTTCGTGGTATGAGATAATTTCTTTATATGAGCAATAGCCTTAATCTGAGTTACGGTGGAAGACAAATTTGTGGGGGCAGGGGCAGATTGCTTAGAAATCTGTGTGAAACTAGACCTATATAACGCAGCGATTTCTATAACTTCTAATTTGTCATATGTTTAGGCAGTTTGAAGTTTTTCCAGCTCATCTCCAGTGGATATCTAACCGTAAAGAATTGAAAGATGTATTTAATACCTAAAAAAAAGACTCCATGATTTAACCTTTAACTTTTAGGGAAAAAAATCCTGCATTCTTCTTTAGAAATTTTGTTTACAAAGTTAATATTTGAAGAGTTGGTGACACCAGTTTCTAAAAGAATAGCTGCAGTATCCCAGAGAAAACATTGGGTTAGGAAAACTGAAAAGTGGGATTAAGAATGCCTTTGGTGAATAAAGCAACTAACATTCTTTTCATCTCTTGGAAAAGGATTAAGGTATTGATTCGTAGTATAATTATAGGTAGCTCATTAAAGAGTAGTAGAGAGTCATTTGCTCTTATGGCAAGAGTTTCTTCAAGTGTTAAGTGTCAGGATCACTTACAGAGCTCTAAAGATACATAGCTATCGTCCACTCATCCCTGCTGAATTACTCTGCTGGGTTGAAAGCAGTTTTTGTGTATTTTTAAAACTATGAGTGAATGTACAGGGGTAGGGTAGAGTAGTCCTCTACGTCCTCTATGTTTATCGTGATGCATTACACTAGTAATAACAAAAGTTTTGGCAAAGATTTTGGTTTTGTCACTAATTATACCCGTAAATGAGTTCTGAAAATGTGTAGATGAGAAAATGATCTGGAGATCAGTTTATACATTAAGTGAGACGGTAGATTGGGGGAGATTTCAGTTGAGCATTATGAGGACCATGATATCCTGACTTACCTAGATATTTTTTAGAGTGCATTGAATGTAACACCAGAAAGTAATGATAAGAAACCCAAGTAAGAGTTCACACTATCTCAAGATTATGGTAAAGCTACTCAGATATTTAAGAGAGTCAAGTATTGAAAGAGGCAAGATGCTAGGATTTTCTGAAAACAATTTTTCTTTTTTTTTCAATAATTCCTTTCCTTGTGCTGAATCCTAAATTTTTAAAATTATTGATATTGTCTAAGTATTATTGACATTAGGTAAATGATATACAATAGAGTATAATTTTTTAATTGAAATTAAATAAATTTTTTTAAAAAAAACTAAATAAGGGACATTCTGGATGGCTCAGCGGTTTAGCACCGCCTTCTGCCCAGGGCATGATCCTGGGGACCCAGGATCAAGTCCCACGTCAGGCTCCCTACATGGAGCCTGCTTCTCCCTCTGCCTCTGTCTGTGCCTCTTTTCTCTGTGTGTGTTTCTCATGAATAAATAAATAAAAATCTTTAAAAAAAAAAAAAACTAAATAAAAACTAGCCACAGAGTAGTTAGAACCCCAAGGAGAGGGATTACCTCAGATTTTTCCAACAATTTGTTAAGTCAAATGTGTAAGACCAAGTTCCTAGCAAAATATGGTTCTGTTTCTTCCCTTCAAATAGTGATACAGGGCAACAATCTATTTCAGCCCATACTACTTTTAAAGGAATGTGAAATGCCTGTTACTAAGTTAACATTCCTAAGAGATTATAGTTGTGCCTGACTGAAATTTTTTTAAAATCGCATAATAAAAACTTTAGTGTACCTATATGTAGTTTGAAAAAGCCCTAAGTTGATATGACAGTCAGGCTTTGTCTTCTTCTTTTTTTTTTTTTAAAGGAAAGTTTGTTTGTTTGTTTGTTTTTAAGATTTTATTTATTTATTCATGAGACACACGGAGAGAGAGGCAGAGACACAGGCAGAGGGAGAAGCAGGCTCCATGCAGGAGCCCGATGTGGGACTCGATCCTGGATCTCCAGGATCATACCCCAGACTGCAGGCGGCGTTAAACCGCTGCGCCACCGGGGCTGCCCCAGAATCACTGCAGTTAATTCCCTTAAGGAAAATGATGTTCTAAATTATGAAAAATGTTAGAATTGTTTCATATCTTACAAAATTCTAAAGTAATGCTTTTATATTCCAAGCTATGAAATTTGAGAAAACAGGTGTTTTCTGCCTTTCTGTATCTTTTCCAAAATAGAATTAATTTTCTTACTTATCTCAGAAATGAAATGTCAGCAACCCTAAGGTGATAGAGGCCCAGTAGTTATATTAAAAATTATTCTAACCTGATTAGAGTTGAGATAAGCAAACTTAAAGAGGAAAACATTTTACCAAAAGATATCTTTTCAGACCTCAGATTAAATTAGATGTTTTCTAGTGTACATTCTTGATAAACAAAAGTAAGCATGACATAGAGTTTAGCACCTCTTGGGTAGATCTTAACTCATTCTGGAAATTAATATTTCATATTTCAAACACTTTGCTTTGCCTTAATATTCAGGAAACTAAAATGTAGGTTTTCTAATTTTGCTTAGTTAACTCATTGTGTTTATAACAAATTGACATAATTTTAGCTGCTGGATTTTATAGGCCACTGAAGGTAAATGCTGTAAATACCCTGGGCCAAGATTTAAAATCCAAATGTCCATAGTTAATGATTAACCAGAAAAGCAAGCCCTGTTGATTCTATTTCAATTTTTAATAGGTTTGGATAATTGTAGCACTAGAAAATACTTCCTTGCAAGAGTAAGTATATGAAGATGGATTTAATCAAATATAAATGTCTGAACATAAAGCCTTTTAAGGAAACTACAGAAATGTGCAGTTGTGAACAATTATGCAAATAGACACATACTTAATTCTTAACTTGATATAGTCTTTAGAGGGGGCTATGTGGATTTGAACTTGCTGTAAATGTTAATCCTCAGTGACTTGTATCTTAAAACCTTTTAGGAAAGTTCATCAGTTACCCTCTTAACACTCCTGATTTGATGAATTTAGCACATAGGTGTTTATCAAATTGAATAGCCTGGGGACTTTGAGCTACTCTAAGATACTCAGAAGATAAAATTTAGTGACCATAATCTTTTATATAAACTAAGTGACAAATTTTTAACACTTTGAGCCAAAAAAAAAAAAAAAAACCCTCAGCTTTCCTCCTTCCTTTTCCTCTCACAGCAGACTTTTAGTCGTTAGTATAGTAATAAGCGGGATTTATAGTTTCATAGTAATTGTCCCCATCAAACTGGATGATGTTTATTTTCTTGGCTCAATGTTTAGAGTCCCTTCCTTGTGAGTGTTTCCTATTATTTTATATATGAGACAGAAATAGAGAAAAACATAAATTTGTAGAGTATTTTACACATGGTGAAATAAAACAATTGCAGGAGTGGTAAAAGTAAACTACAAATAACTGACATACAAGAGCACTTATATTACAATTGCTATATTGAAACTAAACAGCATAACTGTAGTAATAAATGACCTTTACCAGTCTCATGCTATTTCAATGGACTACTGTCTCAACAATTGTGAATGTAGTGAAAGTTAAGTGTTACTCTTGGTGATGAACTTTACATTTATTACCCTCTTTTACATTTGACAATCTCAATGGAAGAATTTTCATTTCAAGTCAGCTTTTTTTACTCTTTGTATATTTAATGCTGGTATTATGCTTGAGTTTCAGTCCCATGACCTGTTTTCAGTATTCATGTTTGTCTTTCCAAAATTGTTTGCTTCTCTGTTTCCTGCTGGTCCTAAGATATTTTATGAGCAATTATTTTTGCTTTTCATGTTGCTGTGTATTCACCTGAGATGGGTTGCTGGATTTTCTCATTTTCCAGATAAATTCTGCTCTTCTCTTTCACATTCCTGGAACCTGTTTGGCATTTGTTGGGAGTTCTGGGTTGCTTGTAATAGAAAAGTTGAATTGAGTACTTGAGATGCCAGATTTCAGGGGGCTTAGGGAGTGAATGAATGGGAAAGGGGAAAGAAGTAGATACTGAATGTGGATAACCTATTTTATGAAGTTTGGCTCTGGAAGAGGCAAGAAATAATAGAAAATAATAAGAGGGTATGTGGGACTGAAAGAAGGTTTTTATTTAAATCTTCCTACTTAGAGGCCAAAATCACACTCTACTTCAGGGCAGTTTGATCATTTCCCAAAGAGAATTCTACACTGTTCCAAATTGGGCCAGAGGAAAGATGGAAGAGGTCTGAAGTACTTACATATTTTTTTCTATGAATACTCCCATACTTTTCATTGATTTTTTTTCCCCCTCTCTATTCCATTTGTTCCTGTTCCTTTGAGGGATTTTATGGCTGCCTATTTAACCAATCTTCTGCTCAAAGTATAGTGCATTTTTATGATGTTTCCAAAAAAGCATAGCAATGACCAAAAACCTAAGTTTCTTCTGAGAAATTACTGGTCCTAAAAAGATGGTGTTTGTCCTTTATAACAATATCAGTGTTTACCAACTAAACCTGACTCGGATCCTCACAACCATTGTTAGAGAAAAACAGTGTTCATTTGACCAAATTAAACTTGAACAAAACTTGTCTGCTTTTGTCTAACTATGATTACCAAGACACATTACCTGGAGGAGTAGTCTGATATAGATGCTTTTAATTATTTGTGTGAGGAAGGTATGATTGTGGAAACAAAAATGTACAAGGAGAGAAAAGTAACATCTACAGCAACAGAGCCCTCAACAAAAAGTGGAAAATCCATTTCTGACGATTATAAACTAAATTTTCCATTGTTAGAATTCACTGTCATTACCTAATAATTTAAATGAGCTGCTGTTTCCCTTCAGATATTTAATAGAATAAATGGGAAGGTGTCAGCAAAAAGAAGGAAATAGCTAAGACAGGTAAGGATTCAGTATAATCAAAAATACCACAGGAAATTGGTTTATTACTAGAGCCTGTCAGCATATCCAAATGTGATTTCATTTCCTTTGAAGAGATAGGCACCAGAAAAAACTTGAGGTATTCCTAAGAAAAGACTTGTGGCCACCAGTTGAATTGCTCTCTGTTACAAGTATCATTTTGAACTGTAATACATAGTGAGTGCAAGGACCCTTATATCCAACATAACTCCCCACGTTAACACTTTATATCTAAGCTAATACCTACTTCAGGTGAATGTAAGCCTACCCGATGCTCTTCTACCACTTCCAACTGTTTGGAGGGAGGAAAAGACATGAAAACAGTAAGTGTTAACTGTGTAATTGTTTATTGTTCTGGAAACATAGTTATACCCAGATTGAAAAACCTATTTGATACACCTACTTACTACTAAGTTAATGTGAGTGATTATTGTTAGTATTAAGTATTAATACCTACCTGCTCAGTAGTATAAGATAAAAAGTAGACCTCATATAGGTGGTTCATTTATGTGCCTGACCATTCTGGTTTTCCGTAGTAACTTGAGATAACTCTAAGTTTCTGGAAATTATTTTGGTACTGTGTAGAATTCACTTCAAACGCACTTAATAGTTCACAGATAACTGGAAAGTAATTTTTTCAATAATACTGATGAGAACATGCTGTTAAAATATTTATGAACTAGTTGAGGTCAAAATAGAACTATACCCTATTAGTATAAAATGTATAATGTTTATACCATTTAAAGTGATACAAACTATACATTTTATACACACGTATAGTAGTGTATATAAAAATCTGAGGGTGAGATCAGGGATCTGCATTTTTTTTTAAAGATTATTTCAGAGAGAGCTCACACATGTATGTGCATATGGGGAAAGGTTAGAGGAAGGGAGAGAGTCTTAAGCAGACTCCTGAGATTAAGACCTGAGCCTATGAGAGTCAGATGATTAACTGACTGTGCTCCTATGGATCAGCATTTTAAATAAATTTACCAGATGGTTTCTCTCTACCTAATCTTAACTGAAAGCACCAAGGTGAAATAACTTGTCAAAGTTCCTTCTACAGATAGGCCCCCTCTGTGTTCCTAACTCCGTCTTTCCTTCATCCTCAGTAGCTCTTATTCTTGCTGTTATTCCAAGACATGTGCCAAAATTTAAAAAGTATTTCTGCATATGTATATTCAGTGAAAATTAAAACCCAATCACATGAACAAGCATTGCTTAATTAAGGTGTATAATACAGATGTGTGGGTTTTTTTAGGGAAATGAACAAATTATATTTTCATCTATAGCATTTGATAAAAGAAAAAAATTAAGCTTTATTCTTCTTAAAATTTTTGAATAAGGGGACACCTGGGTGGCTCAGCTGTTGAGCCTCTGCATTCGGCTCAGAGCATGATCCCTGGGTCCCAGGATAGAATCCCACATCAGGCTTCCTGCATGGAGCCTGCTTCTCCCTCTGCCTGTGTCTCTGCCCCCCCCCCCCCATGAATAAATAAAATCTCTTTTGAAAAAAAAAGAAAGGTTTTTTTGAATAAGAAGCCCTACAGTACTCTATTAGAGATGTCCAAAGTATCAATACTTGTGGCACAGTTTCTATCCTAAATCCATTTCTCTGATTCTAGAAGTATCTATTGAGTAATTACCAAGTTAAAGGCCCTGGGGATTCAATGATGACTATGACCCTCTAAACTTTGAGTCTAAAGTTTTTATTAGTATCATGGACTCTTGTCAATCTAGTTAAGTCTATGATCACTTTTCCCAAGAAAAATGTTTTTAAGTGTATAAAGTACAATATATTGGATTACAAAGAGCCAGTGATGGTTGCCAAAAATTTTTATATAGAAATATATACGCTTTAACTCATTAACAAGATCTAACAGTAGCACTAATCTGCAATTTTAACATGAGAAGCATCAATGATAGTTCAAATTGTTCCCAACAATTGTAATATATGAAAATATAGTTCACCTGTAAACTAAAATTAATCTTTTGCTGCTAGCACTACTGTGATCAGTTGCCTACATTCAAATTTTATTATTTATTGGAAATATGCACTTTTTCCCCCATCCAAATTCATGGACCCACTGAATTCTATTAAGAACCCTGGTTAAATTAGGAACTTTTTCATTTTCACGCATCCAAGGCCTAAATGAGATCTTTAGGTACCTAGGCACTGAAAACCTTGTGATGCCTTCATAATTCAAAATATTTACACCATAAAGTGGATTTAAGGAAGTTCTGTTTCTCCTGGTGAATACTAACCCTTTTTTAAAAAATACTAATTTATTTCTGGAAAAGAAAAAGTACTAAAGCACTCCATTTGTTTATTTCATCATGGGTGAATGGGAGGAGAGGCTGCTGTTTTATGAAAGTATCTAAGATTGTATGTAGTACGCTTGGTGTATAGTAAAAGCTCAGGACTACCATTAAGTGGCTCTACTGGTGTGTGAGCTCCATGAGGTTAGGATTTTTGTCTGTTTTGTTCGTTGTATCTAATGTATTCCAAAAATTTAGGAAAGTACCTGCCACACTCATCTAATCTGTGTTCCATTGATCAGTTCCAGATCTGTTTGTCTCCATTTCTCTAGATGCTGTGCTGAAATGTTTTAGCATTAATCTACCACAAACTGGAAATTCCTTAGCAGACAGTAAGTGAATAAAGAGGGATAATTTATTTTCTGTACAGCAGAAAGCTAATAAATGCTATCTTAAGTGTATTTTTAGCTACCATTGTCACTCAACAGTCCTTGAAGGTGAGAATTGACATCATTCTAAAATTAAGGCACAAATCTGCCCAAAGTCATCCATTATTATTAAAGGAATTGGAAAAGAAACACATGAAGTGAATATCCTGGACCGAAGTATCTTCTCTCCCATTTGGCCAACACACATTTTATTTATTTTTTCTTTTCTTTTTTTTTTTTCCAACACACATTTTAAATACAGAGAAGTTATGGTCAATGCTACAATCATTTTCTCTTTGTGTTCACAATGTACTTACCTTTTCATCTTTTATATTCTACCCTCCAAGAAAAACATTTGAAGGTTTCAGGGGTTTGTGTTGGTAATTTACAGCTAATAGCGTTTTTTAAATGCCCATTCTTCCCACCTACTGTGACTGGGTATGTTTTCACACAGCTTGTTTAGAAGGCAGTAAAGCAGTTTGGACTAAGAAAATGTCAATAAAAGTGAGGAGTGATTTCAAAGTCCTTTTTTTTTTTTTTTTTTTTAACATTTAACTTATTTATTCATGAGAGACACACAGAGAGAGACAGAGACGCAGGCAGAGAGAGAAGCAGGCTCCATGCAGGGAGCCCGATGTGGGACTCAGTCCCGAGTCTCCAGGATCACACCCTGGGCCAAAGGCGGTGCTAAACCGCTGAGCCACCGGGGCTGCCCTCAAAGCCCTTTTGAGTCACAAGGAGAACCAGACCAATATCTAAATAAGCATGTGATACAGAAGCACTCATGTTGCTCAATCCATAACCTGAAGTTAAACAGGACTTAGTGTTACAGATGAAGAGATTGAATAGCTGTGAAATAAAACATGGCCTGACTTGTACAGGTACATAGGTAAAGCCATTTTGTAGGCTTTACCTATGCTACTAGGAGTGAACATTCATTCACTTCACTGCAGAAGCACAGTGTGCTGCCCTGGACCCTGCTGGGGCATTTCATAATCTATGATGTATGGACCTTCTTGCCATTCTAAACTACAAGGATTTCTGAATTCTGCATCACACCTAATCCCAAGGGATTGTCCATCTATAGTTACTTCCTTTCTGGAGTAGTGATCTAGGTGATTTGGTACGTAGAAATAAACAGTGACACTATGTTGTTTTTTTTTTCTAATTTTTATTTATTTATGATAGTCACACAGAGAGAGAGAGAGAGAGAGGCAGACACACAGGGAGAGGGAGAAGCAGGCTCCATGCACCGGGAGCCCAACGTGAGACTAACGTGAGACTCGATCCCAGGTCTCCAGGATCGCGCCCCGGGGCCAAAGGCAGGCGCTAAACTGCTGCGCCCCCCAGGGATCCCCAGTGACACTATGTTTGAGACTTTACAGAACTATTTTAATTTCCAGCATTCTCTTTACCTTGTACCTCTTGTGCAGGTCACATAACAGTTTTATGTTTTGAAAATAATTATAAATAACTGCATTGGTTGTTGACTTGGGAAAAAAAGAACCAGTGATAACTTGTAGCTTAATGGGGGGTTAGAAAATCACCCTTAATATTCACAGTGCTCCTTCAAAGCTGATTATGATGTCTAGGAAACAGCTTGATTCTATTTTCTCTCGTCTTTCCCTTTTTTTTTTATTTTTATTTTTTTTAATTTATTTATTTATGATAGAGAGAGAGAGGCAGAGACATAGGCAGAGGGAGAAGCAGGCTCCATGCACCGGGAGCCCGATGTGGAATTCGATTCCGGGTCTCCAGGATCGCGCCCTGGGCCAAAGGCAGGTGCCAAACCGCTGCGCCACCCAGGGATCCCATCGTCTTTCCCTTTTTAAAAATTTTTGTCACAACTTCAAGTTTCTTTCGTGCAAATAAGCATTATCTCCTTCCCTTTTAGCGCAAAGCCGCAAAATGACTGACATAAACCAATCAGATGTTACTGCTACCAGTAGGTAACATACTGTTCTGCCTGAAACCTACACAGTTGGCGTGCAACAATTGTTTAATGGATAAATAAGTTGTTAACTTTTAAGATTTTGATGGATTGCTTAGTCCTGTAAGCAAGCATTGACTTCTACCGCCTCTTATCACCTGATGCTTTTGTAACAGATTTTCTACTCGTGGACTGTTTCAGGCAATGAAGGAAATCGAACATACATTAATTGATGAGCTCTGTCTTCCCCTGGCACAGACAGAAGACTGAATGGGAGTCATTGATTCCCAGTATATCATAACTAGTCTGAAAGGGAGGAATAGAGGGCCATGGTATTTGAGAATAAAATCTTACTTATAGCTGAGCTTTATGTCATGTTTAAGGCCATGACCACTAAGCCATTCCTGTAACACTTACCTTCTAAAGGAAGCTTGTGAAATGTCTTCAGAATGACAGGTTTTGGGGTTTGTTGGTTTGTTTGTTTGTTTAGTGGGGGTTTTTTGTTGTTTTAAGTAAGCTTTAGGCCCAATGTGGGGCTTTAACTTAAGATGAAGAGTTGTACACTTTACTGACTGAGCCCACTGGGTAACCCAGAATGTCTTGGTTTTTCGTGACATTAATTCTTGTTATCTTCTGGGACCTGATTATTTCTAGGAACAGACTCAAATGATGCAGCTTGTCAACTGTTTTAACCTCAGTATCATTTAAAAAATAAAATTAGGTATTTTAGATAGACCACATCCATTTGGTCTGTTTCCCTGTTACCTGGCAATGTTTTTCATCATCAGCCACAGCTCTGTAAGGGCATTAAAGGGTCCCTTGTTACACAACTATAGCTCTAATGTTTGTAATAGAACATTAAGATCAAAGGCTTCCATAATCATCTACATTCAATCTTTCCTACCTTCTGCCCTCTTATTTCCTACTTATATTGTTATAGTAACTATATTGAGGGTACACGACCACTAAATTTTAAGTTTCTTTGAGAGCAGGAGCTATACTGTATTTTCATATATCCTTTTATACTTAAAATGGGACATATTTCTTCAGAAATATTCACTGAGTATCCACTAGGTGTCAGATATACTAGGTAGAATCTAGAGATACCAAGATAATTAAGCACAGACATGCCCTTGGGACTCTCTTGGGGAGAGGTGGAAAAAAATACTTGTAAGCCAAAAAAACAAATCACTGCAGTATAATAAAATGTTATAGTGGAGTAGGATATTTCCTGGTTTAAGAGGACTAAAAAGTTTCCAAAAATATGTCCCCAGTAAGTTTGCTTCAGTGACTAAACTTTCACCATTAGGTTATTCTTTGTAAAACCATTACTGCATTGTGATTGTCTTTGGGCAGGAGAACTAAGGGGCATCAGTGGGCTGTGGGATTTTTCCTCTTTTTAAAACTTCTTGTTAATTTTACATGCAGTAAGATTCGCTCTTTTTGGTATATAATTTCATGAGTTTTGACAAATGTATGAAAGTCCTGTAATCACCATCACAATTGAGATCCAGAGCAGTTCTATCACTTCAAAAAGTTTTTTTGTGCCCCCCTTTTACAGTTTTATGTATTTCATAATTTTTGGTAAAAATTTTCAAAAAGTAGGGTTTGTTTCATGTACATACTTTCCTTATCAAAAGAAGTATGTCTTTGGGTTAAGTACCTTTTCTGATAAGCCTCTGGAGAAATCTAGATATCCAAGGACAGTCTAAACCATTACACCGTTGTAAGTCATCTACACTTTAGCTGGTAGATCAGGCTGCTGAAAAGAATTCGGATTCAGAAAAGGTAAAGGGTGGGTGTGGGTGTGGTGTGTGTATTTTAGGTTTAAAAGAAGATAGAAAAAAAAAGATAGGAATTAAAGGAGGAGATTAGGGCCTGACCATGGAACAACGTGCATAGAAGGATGAGGGTAGCATGTTTTGAGTACTATAAGGTCCCTGGGTTCTCAAAGACACAGGGCACCAAAGAAGAGATGAGTCCTGAAGAGGAGTGGCCTTTGCCTTCATATAAAGATTGGTCGGTCATTATCTGGAGCTACAGTCCTGGAATTCTAGAACTGATTCTGCCAGTAATGCATTCTTGAAAAGTCACTTTCCCTTTCTGGGCCTTAATTTCATCATCTGTTTTAAAAAATAAGGTTGGATTAAATATATTTTAAAGTCTAATGAGCAAAGTTAATGCTGATCTGAATTGGGCTTCAGTGATCTAGCTCTCTGGCCCTCAGTGTTCTCATCTGTAGAATGACTATATATTTTAAGTTTCCTTACAGTTTCACAGTTTATGAATACTATTAAAACTTACCATTGTTACTTCTATTCTCATTTCTGGATCTGTACCTATTCTGGTTTTGCTTTTTTAAGTCATTAGTCACTATTCATTCAGTACTTCTGTGTGCCAGAATTTTTAATGTAGGGTATATGACCTGTTATTTAAGAAATTTTATAGTGCTACTGGCCTTTATAGGTGTACTAGTATGGGAAAAATCACACCATGCCTTCTATTCCCATCCTGGATGACATATTCCTACGGCAAGATCTCATTCCAGTGAATATTAAAAGTAGCACTAGAGAGGAAAAGAAGGGAAGGCTGTCAACTGGTAGTGAAGGGAAAGGAGCTAACACTTGAGGGGCTACTATGTGTTAGGTACCTTATATGCCCCTATCTTTAGGTCATTGACAAAAGCAGACAGGAAAGGAGTCTGTTTATCTTGATAACAAAAAGGGAAAAAATTCTTTCATCCCACAAATCATTGGAATTATTCAGAATATTTTGTTTTCCTGTCATTCTCCCCTATGAGGGCACAAACAGTATACTGCTTCTACATAGTGTTTGGTGAATGTTGAATGAATAGGGATTTTTCTCATGTCCTTAAAAGTAGTGGTTCTTTGGGTCCGTGAACCTCTAGGAATTCTATAAAAGCTATAGACCCACCTAGCATGTCTCCTTTCCCACCACACAAACACAACAGAGTAAAAAACCGCCAACTTCCGCTCCTTGCCCTAAGTAACTCTACACCTGTATTTGTGCAAAATCCATAATTTTGGAATGTTTTCTGTCTGCAATTTATTCATGTGTCCCAGGTTAAAAACAGCCCTTAGGATGCCTGCCTTTGGCTCGGGTCGTAATCCTGTGATCAGGGATTGAGTCCCACATCGGGCTCCCTGTGAGGAGCCTGCTTCTCTCTCAGTCTGTCTCTCATGAATAAATAAACCTTAAGAAAAAAAAATCTCAGCCCTAGAAACATCTCTGGATATCTACGCAGCCAAGAAGCCTAATTCCATTAACTTGTAATGCTTATAGAGCTGTCATCCTCTATTGGTCCTTTATAGATTTGAGAAAATCACACCATACCTCCTGTTTTGTTTATGAGCAGAAATTATATACAACTTACTTTGGTTTATTAATATGTATTATAACCAAAGATTAGCATTATATTTTTAAGGTTTTTAAGATTTTATTTATTCATGAGAGACAGAGAGGCAGAGACCTAGGTGGAGGGAGAAGCAGGCTCCACAAAGGGAGCCCAATGTGGAGACTCGATCCCGGAACTCTGGGATCACGCCCTGAGCTGAAGGCAGATGCTTAGCCCCTGAGCCACTCAGGCATCCCTCTTTATTTAATGTTTTTGAAGTAGAAATTGTTTAATTTACAGATGAAGGAATTAAGATTTGGCCTAAAGCTTATTTTATGTGAATATCATATCTCTGGCTTTCTAAATGCAATGATTCCTCTTTCTTTTTTTCTTTTTTGTACTTCTCATTCAGAAACCCACTTAAAATATTGTTAGTCCAGTGTCCTCATCTGTGAAATTTTATCTGGGTGGAGAAAGATAATGAAAAAAAAAATGTCCTTGTCTTATAATGGAAGAGAATGACCTGTAAAACTTAATAGAAAAATTATTCTAGGGGGATCCCTGGATGGCTCAGTGGTTTAGCGCCACCTTCAGCCTAGGGCGTGATCCTGGAGTCCCGGAAAAGAGTCCCACATCGGGCTCCCTGCGTGGAGCCTGCTTCTCCCTCTGCCTGTGTCTGTCTGTCTGTCTCTGTCTCTCTCTGCCTCTCATGGATAAATAAATAAAATCTTTTAAATAAATTGTTCTAAATAATTCCAAGTACAGTATGAGAACTCCCCTGTAAAGTTGTGAGGATCAAATTGGTTAAAGGAAAACTGAATGTTGTGTAAACTGTGCAGTTCGCTAAACACAACTAGCCCTTACCTTGATATAAAATCCAGGGCCTAGTACATAGAAGTTATTTGAATGCTTATCTAATCTTCAATATCTCCTGTGCTCTTACTTGACAGCAAGACTGCATCTCCTCCAGGCTTGTGATGGAGGAAAATTGAGTTGTTTATCATTGTTATTAGAGTAAAAAATAGGGAGTTTGCTGATTAAATGAGTTAATATTTTGAGCACTTAACTATGTGCCAGGAGATTTTTAATTCCTGGGTGAAGAGCAACAGAGTCTCCCTTGTATACGTAAGGACCTTAGGCTATATAGTTATAGCTAACATTTGAGTGCTTACTGCAAGCAAAAGCATTGTTCCAAGTGCTTTTGCATTTATTTCATTCATATGTTTCTGAATCTTTGTAGTAACAATAAAATACTGTTAATAATTGTCATCATTAATTTAACAATAAGAAAATTGGAATTTGGGATCCCTGGGTGGCTCAGTGGTTTGGCACCTGCCTTCGGCCCAGGGTGTGATCCTGGAGACCCGGGGTTGAGTCCCACATTGGGCTCCCTGCATGGAGCCTGCTTCTCCCACTGCCTGTGTCTCTGCCTCTCTCTCTCTCTGTGTGTCTCTCGTGAATAAATAAATAAAAATCTTTAAAAAAAAAAAAAAAAGGAATTTAAGGAGATTAGACCATTTGCCCAAAAATATTGCAAAGCTGAGACTTTGAACCCTGGCTGATTTGACTCTGATGTCTGTAATCCATTCCAGTACACTACCAAAGCTTCTAGCATTAATAAACATTAATCTTTGCTGTCATTTGCGAAGTTAGTATGGTGAGGGAAGCCATAAAGGAGGGACTAAGGGGGAGACACTCAGCCTTTTTCTGAGAGAAGTGGTACCCTCCCCCCGCAAACAAGTTTCTCACGAAATCAGGTTGGAAACAAAAGTTGAAGAAGGTGGAGGTGGCGTGGTTGAACCTGTTCAGGAACTGATTACATCTGAGCCTCTGGCCCTTTTGCCTGCCAGCTGACTCAGAGGGGGCCGATGGGCCAAGGCCCAGGCAGGTTAATTTCATGGGCTGTATACTTCAAAGGATCTGATTCCTGGCACTGCTATGCACGTTGCTGTTGGGGGGGGGGGGGGGGGGGACTTTGTGGAGGAGGGAACAGGATGGCCTCCAGGAAGTGTTTGCAAAAGACCAAGGCAGTGTTTGCTCTGAATCCAAATATATACAGCTTGTTCTAGGTTTGGCAATAAAAACCACAAGACCAGCCCTAAGCATGCTTAAAATTGGGTATTTAAATTTTAAGTATTCGTCTACGGTAAGTGCAGCAGTTCAGAATATGAATCCTAGAGTTAGAACTGGATTCCAATCTTGACTCTAACACTCAACTATGAATAAATTCATTACTAGGCATCAGTTTTCTCATGTGTGAAATAGGGATTAAGTGCCTACGTCTTATAATTGTGAAGATTAAAGCGAGTATAAAGTATATATCACAGTACCTGAGACAGTAAATTCTCTTGAAAAACAGTCATTCAGAGTAAAACTCATAAGAGACTGGGCTTAAATTAATTGATTCATTTTTCTTTTAACATATATTCAAAAAACATTATTCTGTAACAGGGATGGCGAAACAGTAACAACTTTTGTTGAATACATAAAATGAGCCAAATATTTTTAAAATATATTGACTAATGTTCACAGGAGCACTACAAAGTATTTTCCTACTTTATTAATGAGACCCTAGGTTGAAAGTTCAATAGCATGGCTAAGACTGTATGGTCAACACTATATAACTCCACAGCCTCTGAATAAGATAGCCTTTATCCCCACTGGAATGTACACAGCAGGCAGACACATAAATATATACATTCATTGTGCTGTTATTGAGGTTGATACTAGGTGATTGCAGAGAGCAGAGAAGGTGAACTGGGCGGGGCTGTGCCTGGGTGGAGAAAAGTTTGTCTTCTTTACAGGAGGAATGAAAGCTAGTAATGGGGCTTTGAACAGGAATGAGGCAGGGGGCTTTTGCTAGTCTAAGAGGAGGAGTTAAGAATAGTCTTTCTGGGTCTCCTCAAGTCACACTAAGAGGGATTAGCATTATGACAAGCATTATAATCTCAGAAAATGTTATAATTGCAGGCAAAAGGACTGCAGTAAGACTGGATTATGTTTACTTGAAGTGAAATGAAGGGGGTTCTATACAAATAATATCTGTTTGCATCAGAAGTATCTGTATCTGCTTGGGCTTTGTAATTGAACTAAATAATTGCCACTAACTACTATTGCATGATCATTAGGAATTAGTCACTACTGTGTTCACAGGCCAGAACTTTTTTTTTTTTTTTTCTCAAGAGACAGAGAGTGAAGAGAGGATGGGCAGAGGGAGAGAGACTCTTAAGCAGACTCCATGCCCATTGTGGATGGAGCCCAACATGGGGTTGATCTCACAACGCTGAGATCATGATCTGAGCCAAAATCAAGAGTCAGGTGCTTAACCAACTGAGCCACCCAGGTGCCCCTCACAGTTCAGACCTCTTACCTAGAGCAAGGTGGAAAGGCTTTGTCTAAACCACTAATCTCAAACTATGCGTACACTTAATTTGGGCAAATACTCTCAATATATGTATATTACCTTCTAAGATAAGATGTCCGCTATGAAATGCAGATATATAATAAAAAATTGTAAGGGATTGGGGAATCCCTGGGTGGCTCAGCGGTTTAGTGCCTGCCTTTGGCCCAGGGCGTGATCCTGGAGTCCCAGGATCAAGTCCCACATCGGGCTCCCTGCATGGAGCCTGCTTCTCCCTCTGCCTGTGTCTCTGCCTTTCTCTCTGTGTCTTTCATGAATAAATAAGTAAATAAAATCTTAAAAAAAAATTGTAAGGGATTAAATGAAGTTGAAATATACTATTTTATCTCAGGACAAACTATTAATGGTATAAATTAATATTTCAAATAGGCTACTTAATAGTTTTAGATTTTTTTTGTCAATTAGTCAGATTTTATTAAATGATAATTGTATTTATTTTTTAAGATTTTACTTATTCATTCATGAGAGACACAGAAAGAGAGAGGTAGAGACACAGTCAGAGGGAGAAGCAGGCTCCATGCAGGGAGTCCAATCTGGGACTCTATTCTGGGACTCCAGGATCACGCACGTCCTGAACTGAAGGCAGATGCTCAACCACTGAGCCACCCAGGTGTCCCTGATAATTGTATTTAATATCATAATATGACTGATACTAAGTAGAAGTGTCAGTTCGCTAATTTTTTGGTCTTCTTATGTATCATCTTCAATTCAGAGTTTTTTAAAGTAATCTTTTTATTTTTTTTATTTATTTTTTTTAATTTTTATTTTTTTATGATAGTCACACAGAGAGAGAGAGAGGCAGAGACACAGGCAGAGGGAGAAGCAGGCTCCATGCACCGGGAGCCCGACGTGGGATTCGATCCCGGGTCTCCAGGATCGCGCCCTGGGCCAAAGGCAGGCGCTAAACCGCTGCGCCACCCAGGGATCCCTAAAGTAATCTTTTTAAACCAGTTATTCATTTTGTGAGATTTAGTTTAGCAAAAATTAGCTTAGAAAAAAGTCCATAAGTTCTCTTTTAAAAAAGTCCATAAGTTCTCTTTTAAAAAAGATGTATTCTTCTCCCTTTCCCTAGTCACCATCCCTGCTTGTGCTCTCGTTCTCTCTCAAATAAATAAAATATTAAAAAAGAAATTTCTGTAGGATTTAATAAAAAAAAAAAGAAGAAAAATTCTTGCCACAACCCAGATTGCCTTGCATACCTCTAGAGTGCACACACTCTACAAAATGTAGATCAGTAGTCTAAGCAACAAGACCTGTGGCCATGAGGTGGGAATATTCAAACTTATCTTTTAGCAATGATTGGTCCAGATTCATTTATGAATAATAAATGGAAATGGTACAGTATGACTTCACAGGAAATCAGAAGAGCTGAGCATATCTGGACCTTTGAGAATGTGGCCTGTCTGTATAAAGGCAGAACCTATATTCATTAATTACCTCAAAGAAATACATTCTAGTTTTTTTAAGAAAATGGACTTTGTTAGACCTACTTTGACTTAATCCCAGTTCTGCTACTTACTATCAATGCAACTTGGGGAAATCAACAACCTCTTGTAGTTTGTTCTTAGCTCTGAAATAAGAGATGCCAGTACCTACCTCACTAAGAGGTTTAATGTGATGCTATTGAACCTTCACTGTGCATAGAGATGGTGAGCTAAACTATTTACAAGAATCTCTTATTCTGGGATCCCTGGGTGGCGCAGCGGTTTGGCGCCTGCCTTTGGCCCAGGGCGTGATCCTGGAGACCCGGGATCGAATCCCATATCAGGCTCCCGATGCATGGAGCCTGCTTCTCCCTCTGCCTGTGTCTCTGCCTCTCTCTCTCTCTCTCTGTGACTATCATAAGTAAATAAATAAAAATTAAAAAAAAAAAAGAATCCCTTATTCTGTGTGATATACTAGAGTAGTAGAAGCTAACTGTGCACCAAAACCTTTTCCTTTTCCTCCTGGGCACACAAAAGGACCACATTTCCTGGTGGCCACATTATTTTGTTCTAGCTAATGAAAAATGAGCAGAAGTGAACAACATCACCTTCAGGCCTGACCCATGAAACTTGCCCTTGCAATTCTCCAGTCTCTCTTCCCTCATCCATGAAAGGATCCAGCAAAACCAGTAGTGCAAGGGCCTCTATCTTCCTCCCCTGAACTCCAACCTGTATTGGATTGTGATCTGAGCCAGAAATAAACTTACTGTGTTAAGTCATTGAGATGTGGGGGTTGTTTGTTACAGCAGTTCATGTATCCTGACTAAACACAACAAGATTTGATAACTCAGAGAAGGGAGAGAAATTGTTTACAGTGTCTGGCACATGATGTACAATCAAAAAAAGTGATTAACCTCATTAAGAAAGATGAAGGTTACTTTTATGAAAGAGCTTATGGGCAAATATCTAAAAGTCCTCTGGGTAAAGTATGAGAAAATGTCAGGAATCACTGACATACACTCTGGTTTCCAAAGCTGCTTTTTTTTTTTTTTTTTTTTTTTTTTTTTTAAGATTTATTCATGAGAGACATACAGAGACGGAGACATAGTCAGAGGGAGAAGCAGGCTCCATGCAGGGAGCTCAATGTGGGACTCAAATCAATCCTGCGACTCCAGGATCACACCCTGAGTCAAAGGCAGACGCTCAACCTCTGAGCCACCCAGGCGTCCCTCCAAAGCTTTTCATAGTATTTCCCACTTGGGAATACCTAGAAAAATGAAGATAACCCCCCTGCTGTACCTCATATTCTGTAGCCTGCTCTACCAATTCACATTTCTCTTAAGTTGTATAAAAATATGTAACAAGTGCAAATACATTTTTTATCCTGTACTGAGAATCCTTCCATCTCTTTTTAAAAATCGTATTTATTTACTTGAGGGGGGTGGGCAGTGGAAAATCATAGGGAGAGGGACAAGCAAACTCCATGCTGAGCCCTGATGTGGGGCTCCATCTCAGAACCCTGGGATCATGACATGAGCCAAAATCAAGTCAGATGGTCAACCAACTAAGGCACCCAGGCACCCCTCCTTCCTCCATCTTGATGAGGTTTTCCTCACTTATTCAAATCCAAGAGCTAAAATGTGTGTTTTAGATTTCTCAAGTTATTCTCTCTCAAGTTATTTCTCTGAGTAGTTTCCTTTAACACATTTTCTAGACATTATAGTAGTTCGCTGGAGCTGTATTTTTAATGTTGAGAAATTGAATTCCTATAATTTGGCCTTTGTCTCTCAATGATCTTGTATTTATATATATATATATATTTTTTTTTTTTTAAGATTTTATTTATTCATGAGATATACACACACAGACAGGGAGACACAGGCAGAGGGAGAAGCAGGCTCTATGCGGGGAGCCCAATTTGGGACTCAATCCTGGAACTCCAGGATAAGGCCCTGAGCCAAAGGCAGATGCTCAACCACTGAGCCACCCAGGTGTCCCTTGTATCATATTTTTGATGTAACAACTACTATTGTATTTTCCTTTTTCCTATTGTATTTTTTTTCTTCATACTTATTTGCAAAGTTGATTCCTATGGCATTGCATAGATAGCTACTTAGGCTCTTGGCTTCACATTTTCTCCTCAAACGCAGATAAATTATTTCTTGACTTTGATGAATCAGAATATTAGCATAGCCTTCCAGGATATTTTGTTGCTATTACCCTTATGTTCCTCCCCTCATATTTTCAAAATATTTAAGAGCTAAGCAATTGGTTTTGAACCCTAGATAGATGTTCACAGGAACTATGTGGCTTAGAGGGAGCAAACAGGCTTTATCTGCACACAAACTTGATTTCCAGCCCTGGCATAGCTACCAACTAGCTATATATGACATTGGTCAGTTATTCAACTTTTTAAGAGTCACAACTGAAACAGAGTTGTAAAACCCACTTTGCAAAGGTGAGTGGGATATATAGGCTAATTTCACTTTTGAATATGGATACAAAAATCTCAAAATACTAGCAAACCAAATCCAAAATATACCTCATAACCATTTATATCAAGAATATAAGTTTGGTTTAATATTTTTAAAAATCAAAATGTAATTTATACCTTAAGTGATTGATGGGATAAACATAAACTGTCATTACAATAGATGCAGAAAAATCTTTTATAAAATTTAATATCCATTTATAAAAACAAAACTCTTGCCAAAATGGAAATAGAAGAGAACCTCTTAATATGATAAAGGATACCTATCTTAAAAGTCATGCTTAAAGAAGCAAAAACTTTCTTAAATTGATAAATCTTTCCTTCTTTTGACCTTTAGGACAAGCCCAAGAAGAAAGGATTTGTATTATTCCATTTCCTATGAGAGAATACTGAGGCTCTTTAATGTTAATGGCAACCAAAGATCCACAGTCTTTGGTTCACAGATGTGAGCTGGAATTCAAATCCAGGACCTTTGATATCAAATTTGATGGATTATCTTCTATAAGAACAATGCATTTTTTAGAGCAGCCCTATCCTACCACATTCATCAGGGCAAATGTAATGTCTTGAATCTTGATTGAACAGATCTTTACCTGATGCCTCTATTCTTAAACAATTGACTTTCTGTAGGATTAATCATACTTTTTTACCTTAAGAAGAGAAGGGAGGGAGAGAAAGGAGAAAAAGAAGGACTTTATAATATTTGCGGCCTCATAAATTGGCCATTAACTTTTATGGTCAAGCCAAACTTCCTTTCTCTTACCTATGAAATGAGATAATGTTTTTCTCTTAAGCTTGTTAGGATAAAGTGAAACATGAAAAGGGCTCAGCACTATGTTTAGCACATAGTATGTACTATGTAGTTGCTATTGGCAACTACTACACAACTAAAAGATAATCCTACAGATTTTACGACCAAACAGTGTTTCCCAGATCAGCGTAGAGCACAATATCAAACTGACTGCAGGTTTTTTGGATTTGACTTGGTTTTTGTGTTTTTTTTGCCAGGTCTTCCATGCTATATTTAAAAAGACATTCTTTCTATGGAGAGCTGTCGTGGGGAAGAAGACCTCCAGGAACTAAATATTTTTGGTTCTCAGTATGGGATTCATAAAGGAAGTCCTATTGTTTAAGACATGTCCTTTGTTCATTTGTTCCTTTGTTGTTTTTTTTTCCAATACATCTTTATTGAGGAGCCAACTATGTACTAGGCACTATGCTAGTCACTGAGAATGGATAGAACTATATTATAAGTTAGCTCTACAAAAGGAACTCTGGGGCAATCATCTCAGGCATCATGGTTCTGGGGGTCCAAGAGGCAGACTGCCAAGTATTGTGAGAAATGTAGAAGCTTGGCATCAGAGGGATGGAGGTTTCAAGTAAGGTGCTGCTTACTTTGTGTGTAATCTTGAACAAATCCTTCATATCTCTAGACTCCCATTTCTTCATCTGTTAAATGGAAATTATATACTTACCATGAAAAATTATCATGAGGATTCGATAGTGTCATTTAAGTGAAGCGCCCAGTCCTTAATGGCTCCTCCTTCTCATGGAATTGATGGGCCATCTGTCCTAACTTCTCCATTCCAAGTGCATTTTCCTTTGTGGTTTCTTTTTCCCTTTAAGTCTGATCTTAATTTGCTGTAAAACCTGATCTCAAACATATAATAATAATAATATAAATGGAGAAGTGGGTTGGACACACAGTGTACTTTGCTTCCCCCTCCCCCAGGAAGCTGCCCTCCCACTCCTCTTCCCACACAGCCATCATTGTTTCAAGCACAAACTACTGAGTCTCAAAGGCCACTCATCCCTTAATTGTCCATAACCAAGCATTTCAAAACATCTCTGATTGGTACATCAAAAGGAGCCCTTTTGGTACAGGTGGACTATTTTTACATTTGCTCTTTATCCTTCATTAACTGGTCAGACTATTCAGAGGAAAAAAGGATCATCGAAGGAAGTTGACTCTAAAGGAATGCTGAGTATGTCCTTCTTCGGCTCTTGCGGCATCCAGACAAATGTCCTTTGTCCTCTGAATACTGATGGCCCAGCCTCTGTGTGTCTATTTGAACCGTGCTTTAAACACTGAGAAAGTTATTTTCGTCATGTATTTACTTATTTGTTTATTCATTTACCCAATAGACATTTATTGACCACCAACTACGTGCCAAGTCGGTGCTAGATCTGGGGGATATATCCATGAAAAAGGAACAGACTGGACCCCTACCCTCATGAAGCTTACATTCTACCAACGGTAGAAAACAACAAAAAATTGATCATCAAATAAATTTATAAGTAGATTGTAATAGATGAGTACTCTGAAAGAACTAAACAGAAATTTTTTCTCAGCAGAGGAACAGTAAATTCAAAAGTCTCTGAGTGGGGCAGGGATTGGTATATGTAGAGAAATTAAAGAAGTATGAAATAAGAGTGGAGAAACTGGCAGATGACAAATTAAGCAGTGTTTTATAAGCTATAAGCTAGGACTATGGCTTTTACTTTAAGTTCAGTTCATTAAATATTCAGCAAACACTGTTTAAATATCTAATGTATACTGGACTCTGTTCCAGGATCTAGACATGTAGCAATAGCATTGAAAGTAGCTTTTTTTTTTTTTTAAAGTGTTGTTAACCCACAAAGTTACATTAGTTTTGCCTGTACAGAAAATAAGTTTTGAAAATTACATTATATGGGGAAGGCAGGCAGTAAACAAAATAAATAAGTAAAAATAGCAGTTTTAGATAGTGCTAGGGAGAATATTTTTATTTTAAGATGTTTTTCTTTTTTTAAGACTTATTTAATTTTGGGCAGCCCGAGTGGCTCAGCGGTTTAGCGCCGCCTTCAGCCCAGGGCGTGATCCTGGAGACTCGGAATCGAGTCCCATGTCAGGTTCCCTGCATGGAGCCTGCTTCTCCCTCTGCCTGTGTCTCTGCCTCTCTCTCTCTCTCATGAATAAATAAAGTCTTAAAAAATATATGGCAATATCGTGGGCAAGGTAATATACTCTAAAGCCATATTAAAAAAAAAAAACTTATTTACTTAATTTGAGACAGAGAGAAAGAGAGTGCACGTGTGCCCAGGGAGAGACAAAGGGAGAGGAAGAGAGAATCTTGAGCAGATTCCATACCCAGCAGGGAGCCTGAACCAGGGCTTGATCTCACAACCCGGAGGTCGTGTCCTGAGCTGAAACCAAGAGTCAGATGCTTAACTGACTAAACCACCCAAGAACCCCTTAAAGATTTTACTTATTTATTCATGAGAGACACAGAGAGAGAGGCAGAGGGAGAAGAAGGCTCCATGCAACGAGCCCAATGCGGGACTGGATCCCAGGACTCCAGGATTATGCCCCAGGCCAAAGGCAGGCACTAAACCGCTGAGCCACCCAGGGATCCCAAGATTTAATTTCTTAACTAATCTCTACACCCAACATGGGGCTTAAAATCACAACCCCAAAATCAAGAGTCACATGCTCTGAGCATGGTAGGCACCCCAGGGAGAATATTTTAACAAACTAAGAAAAGTAGTTAAGTATAGGGTTGCAATTTTAGATAAAAGTGGCCAGACAAGTCCTCACTGAAAAAAATTACATTTTTTTTTAATTTATTTATGATAGTCACAGAGAGAGAGAGAGAGAGAGAGAGGCAGAGACACAGGCAGAGGGAGAAGCAGGCTCCATGCACCGGGAGCCTGACGTGGGATTCGATCCCGGGTCTCCAGGATCGCGCCCTGGGCCAAAGGCAGGTGCCAAACCGCTGCGCCACCCAGGGATCCCTATTTTGGATTTTCTATGTATATAACCATATAGTGTATGAATAATGGTAACTTATTTATTGCTTTTCTTCACTCTGAAATTATAAAATACCTCCTCTCTCTTTTGTGTTCCTTAGCATTTTAATATAGCCCTTGTGCATTTCTTAACGAGTTTTCCCTAGACATTTGTCTTTTTTGTTGATATTGCAAATGAAAATATTTACTCCATTGTATTTTCAAACTGGTCATTATTTGTTTGCTTGAAGTTTGCACATTAATTTTTCTGTGGGTTAATTTTATAATCCGATCACCAACCTAAATTCTCTTGTCTATAATAGTTACTCAGTTGATTGTCTTGTTTTTCCCTGGGTAAGCAGTTATATCATCTATAAACAACATATAATCTACTTCCTCTTTTCTACTTTCTATTTTTTAATTTTTTTCCATTTAGGAGTTTTAAACAGGAGGGCTATCTACTCAAAAGTGCAATAATAAAGACTACATTGACTGCAGGAGTGAAGCTAAGGAACCATTTCAGGAGTCTAGTACAGTAGTTCAGATACCAAAAGCTGGTGCCTCAGCTAAGAGTGGCAACAGAAATGGACAGAAATGGGTAGACTGGAAATATATTTTTAAGCATGGCAGAGAACAGGCTGATCATATTATACTAATGATATGCAAACTTCTTGGGAAACTTAGAACACAAGAATCACAATTAGAAGGGACCATAAATATAATCAACTGCATACGCTAACCCCATGTTTTCTCGGATTCACTCCAAATTCTTACCTACCTCCAGTGATGGAGAACTCACTACCTTTCACAGAGCCCGTTCCATTTGTTCATTTCACTCCATGAACCCTGCTCTTTCTCAGGTACTATACAGGCCTCTAGGAAACATGAATAATCAACCCTCATTCCCCTCCCTGGGGAAGCCCAGAGGGAGGAACAACTCTCTTAGTAAGTCTCTTTCCTGGCAGAACCCGACCTCTAGTTTCCTGTCTGATTCCTCTGTCAGAACAAGGCTGACCTCTCTCTCCACAGGCAGCTTATTCCCTCAGGTGTTTGCAAAGATGATCATCTCTTTTTGGGTTTCTTATCTTCTTTTCCTTATTTTTTTTTAGCCTGACCTCCTATAAAATTCCCTCTTTATCTTGATCCAAATTTGGGAAACTTAAAATTTGTACTTGAGTGTTATTTTTCTGAGGCATTACTATGTCATTTTTTTTTAATCTTTACTTTTGTAATTCAATACCCGGGAAGTTAATGTTCATTTGCTAGGTATCTTTGTTCATATTTTTTGTTTTGACTTAGTGTTTATCTTTTTTAAAAGACCGTCTTCATTAAGGACTTAGTATATAAAGTGTATAATTAGCTTTGGGAACAAAAAACTAAATAGCCATGCAATCAGTTCCCTTGCTAGGCTCAGCAAACACTAGCTGGTTACAAGGCTGAAGGCATTTTTTTCAATAAAAAGAGCAGAATCAAATAATAATACACATGGGAGGAAGCTAGCAAGTTGATTACTTTTAAGAGTAAAATATAAATCTATGATTTCTTCAAGACAGGCAGTAATACAGAGTCTACTTTTACACATACTACATAACATCCAGTTCCAAATAATCAGGCTTCCCCCACCCCCCAACAGCCCATTACTCTTCCAAAGTAGTTATGTTAATTATGTGTTCACAATCCCCATCCAATTTAACGGTCAATATATTTAATGAACATATTATCTTCTTGGTGAGGCATTTTTGTGCAACATTTGAATGTGACTATATTTGCAGTGTGAAAAGACATAATACAATCTGACAGGTTTTCCCAAATGAGTTGCAGAGAAATGACAGGGGGAAAGGGACGAGGGTTTTTTTCTGTAAAGAGGGTGACCCTGGTCAATCCTGAGTGGAGACAGCTGTGAATTATAATGGGCTCCTCTGAGAATTGTCAGATTTAAACTCAACTGATGATACAGTAGCTCAGGGAATACTTCCTGGTGCTTTGCAAGTGTTGTGGGCAGTTTGCTTCCCTGCATGATGTAAGATCATTTTCTCTCCCTAAATCTTTCCTTTAAGCATAGGTGACTTGAAATAGCATAAAGAGTATTTGTTTTATAGTCAGATATGTCTGACTTCACATTCTGATGTGAATCAGGACAATCTGGCAGTTCTTTAAAAAAATTTTGCATGTTACTTAACTTTTCTAATTTGGGTTTTTTAATATTAAATGGATTATAATGTTTTCTCTAATAGAGGTTACTGTAAAATTGAATAAATGCAGTGTGTGTGTATTCTTTAAAATTTTATTTTTAACAATCTCTGCACTCAGTGGGGGCTCGAACCTGCAATCCTGAGATCGATCAAGTCACATGCTCTACTCACTGAGCCAGCCAGGCACCCCCATTTCTTTGATTTTCATATATACATATATACACACACACTTAACAAAACCCTTAGTGTTTAGGAATATTTGAGGCCAAATTATTTTATTTATTTATTTTTTAGATGTTATTTATTCCTGAGAGATGCATTGAGAGTGGCAGAGACAAGGCAGAGAGAGAAGCAGAATCCCCACAGGGAGCTTGATGCAGGGCTCAAATCTGGGATCACCACCTGAGTCAAAGGTAGACGCTCAACCGCTGAGCCACCCAGGTGCCCCTAGAGGCCAAATTCTTTACTTACCACTAACTTCCTTTCTTTTTAATCCATTCATCCCCCTAAATTACTTCTTTCTTTTATATTGGACATTTACTGGGTCATTCCGCTTCCAAAAGCCTTCTCAAATTGGTTTCATCATCTCCATTCTTCCTGGAAATGCCTTAGTTCAGTATATTATTTTATTTTGCTTAGATTATTGCAACAACTTTTTAATTTATACCCTACTCTCCAGTCTCACTACTTTTGTTTTCTTTTTTTAAAGATTTATTTATTTGATAGAGAGAGAGAGGCAGAGACACAGGAGGAGGGAGAAACAGGCTCCATGCCGGGAGCCCGACGTGGGACTCGATCTCGATCTCGGGACTCCAGGATCGCGCCCTGGGCCAAAGGCCGGCGCTAAACCGCTGAGCCACCCAGGGATCCCTGCTACTTTTGTTTTCAATCTTGCTACTTCTAATCCATCTTCCACACTGTGTAGAGTTTCTCAAAACACAGTTCTGATTATGAGTCAACTTTTCCTGCCTAAATACTTTTGTTTTTTAGGGAACATTGTTTTAAGATTTTATTTTTTTAAGTAATCTTTACTTTCAAGGTGGAGCTCAATTTTGGACCCTGAGATCAAGAGTGGCATGCTCAACTGCCTGAGCCAGCCAGGTGCACCTTGCCTAAATACTTTTAATGTCCAATCTTTATTGCACAGATCTTGTCTCCTTCAACTTTTATCTTTGATGTCAAACAAAGATGTTTTTGCTTGGTTTGGCTTTTTTAGATTTATCTACTTATTTAGATTTATTTATCTATCTATTTATTTATGAGAGAGAATAAGAGAGTGTAGGAGTCTGGTACTGTGTTATATCTCAAAACAGTCCTATGAGATGGCATTGTTTATCTCTTGTGGAGGGGTAAACTGATGATTGATGAGAATATCTGATTGAAGCCTGTGTCACTAGGAAGGAAGTAGGGATATAAGCATAGATTTACTTGGCACTAGCAACCTGCAGCCTTCCTTGAGAATACCTCATATGTGAAAAATACCCCCATTGGATTCTTTAAGATGTATGTATGTATGTATTTATTTATTTATTTATTTATTTATTTATTTATTTATTCATAAGAGACACACAGGGAGAGGCAGAGACACTGGCGAAGGGAGAAGCAGGCTCTTCACAAGGAGCCTGATGCAGGACTCGATCCCAGGACTCTGAGATCACAGCCTGAGCCAAAGGCAGACACTCAACCACTGAGCCACCCAGGTGCCCCCTACATTGGATTCTGAGTATTACCCTGCATATCTATGCTCTTTCCCACTAGACTGGGAGACTTCCTGAAAGCAAGAGCCATTCATTGCTTTAACATCAGCCACTATCACAAAATGCGCATGTTAAGAACTCAATAAAAGTTTATTGATGTAAATCATTTTCTTTAAGCAACCAGATATTATGGAGATGTAAATTCTTTTCTGAAAGGTAGACTATTTTGATTTGTGTGTTCTTCATGCCAAGCAATTTAAGAAGGAAAAAATGAGATGGTGATGGTCAACACTGCAACCACAGAATTAAAGAGCAAGCTGGGTTTTTTGATGTTTGTTTTCCAGTGCGTAAGAGGATAATTCAAAACATTCTAAAAACATGTGCTTGTCTACATAGCTGACAGGGGCAAGTGAAAGACTAACCCTGTGGTTTATCCTGTGAAACATTTTACTCAGTGCCTCTTGTTTCTAGCTCCATTTAGACTGCTCAGAGCAGGAGTTGCCCCCAGCCTTTGTGCCTGGAGGATTGTCACATGTCAGTGAAGAAGCCTGTGTCCCCACCAACTGTAGTGACCTGCCTCTGAGATGTGCAAACACTGCACTCAGGGCAAAACTTCCAGCCTCAGGGGAACTCTGGTATTTAGAGACTTTCCATAACAATCAGCAATGCCTAAAAGGCATTTATTTCTTGAAAGCCAAACTCGAAGTTATTGAAAACTTTACAAAATAGTGCTTAAACCAACACTTCGTTTCCTGAATCTATAAGAAAGATTTCTTACAGAAATCTTCTGTTGGTCTCCCCTGACTTTCCACCTTATCTGGAAGTATGAGTCAACCAATGGAGAACAAGGGATGCGTCCATCATTTGGGATTTAAACTTGGGCTTGTCAACTTAAAATCTCAGAGAATCCTTTCCCAGCATCACCTGGGGAAAGTAGAAAGGTATAATGAAAATAGCCCAGACTGGGGTGCCTGAGTGGCTCAGCTAGCTAAATGTCTGACTCTTGCTTTCAGCTCAGGTCGTGACCTCAGGGTCCTGGGACGGAGACCTTAGTCATGTTTGTCCCTCTCCTTCTGCCTCTCCCCCCGCTCGGTTCTCTCTCTCTCTTTTTTTTTTTTAAAAAAGCACAGACTGTAAGTACCCTGACCAGACTTTGAAACTAGATTCTGTCAACAACTGATCATGTGACCTTGGGCAAATTACTTAACTTCTTCGAAGTTCTGTATCCTCATTTTGCAGTGTTGTGGTGAGAATTTGATAGATTGTCATCAGCACAGTTCCAAGCACACAGTAGATTGTCAATAAATCTTGTTGACCAAAATAAGTGAATAACATACTTAAGATGGCTAGCCTATGGAAGAGTTTAATAAATATTAATTCCTTTCCCACTCTCCACCTTCTCACTTTCAGTTCAGTCTATGTCCTTAGGAGCATTTTCCCCCTTCAAGGTTCCTCCTAAAGGTCACCAAACACCTATTTTTAACCAGGAAAAAATTAATTAAGGCAGAAACAGAGCTTGCAGTGGAAATGTATTCACTTTAGCTTCCAGGCCCCCAAGGGATGGCCTTGTTTTTCTATTTGTTTGGTCAAAAATAAGTCTGTCTAATGGGGTTTTACAGAGAACATTTTAGATTTCAATTTTTGAAACTATCATTAGTGTTTCAGAATAAATTAGAGACCACCAACAGAAAGCAGCCATTGCCAAATTGTGCATTAGAATCTCCTTATACTTTTACTATATGAACATACCATGGATCAGTAATTGAGCACATAGCTTAACCTCTGACCAATGTATATTAGAATCCAAACTCTTGCCACTTATTTTTTTGTGTGTGAACTTGGGCACTTTACTTAACCAGCCTGAGCCTCAATGTGCTTCCCTATGAAATGTGGTCAAAAAACAGCACCCATCAAAAAAGATAAAAAATAAAAAATAAATTTAAAAAAGTGCCCACCTCATGGGTTTGGCAAGGGTTGAATAAAATAATTACCACACTTACCAGGATGCGTGGAACAGGGTTCACTCTCAACAGAATGTAGCTATTACTATCATCTGCTTTACTAGAACCCCAAAGGTAGTGGGCTTTATTGCCTCTGTTTTACAGACAAGGAAACAGAGTCTTAGATGAAGACTCTAAAACTATTTAGCACATTGCCAGGCAAATAGTGAAAGCTCAAAATATGTGACCTTAAAAAAAGAGTCAAATCAATGGTGTCCAACCAGGCACCGACCCTTTATTATACTTTGCATGCATTTTGTGTAGGAAGAGGAAATTTGAAATTACCTATTAACTTTTCTGTCTACTTCTATGTGCTGGGAGGGTATGGCCAGGGTCCTATACAGCCAATATATATACACACTGTAGGTGCTCAGTAAATATTTTGTTACTCAAATAAATGTTAAGGGTGAGCATGCAGGGACTCTGTTCTGGATCTTCCTTGTCAGGAGCTATACCAAACCCCATTCCTTCCCCAGTCCCTCTCTTTTTGTTGTGACTTTCTCCTTCATCTTGAGGCTTCCCTGTGGGGAGCCTGATATGGGACTCAATCCGAGGACCCAGAGATCACGCCCTGAGCCAAAGACAGCCGCTTAACCACTGAGCCACCCTGGCATCCCTCACCTGAAGTTTAAAAAGTGAGCCATTCACTGGGGTGCCTGGGTGGCTCAGTTGGTTAAGCATCTGATTCTTGATTGCCATTCAGGTTGTATCTCAGGGTAGTGAGATTGAGCCTCATGCTGGGGCGTGGAGCCAGTTTAGGAATCTCTCTGTGCCCCCTTCACTCCGCTCACTCTCTCTCTCTCTTAAACAAGTGAGCCATTCACATGTAATTGAGAAACTGTGGTAGAGTCTTTATTAAATGTAGCTTCTTGAAAGACTGTAACATTTTTGGAGAAAGCAGGACTGTTGTTTTGGAAAAGAACATGTTTAAACCTGAATAAATCAACAGTTAAGCTTTGAAGACTTTAAACAAATATTTTTGACTTACAGCAGAAATATAAACATGATCCTAAAACTATTCACAAATGATTGTTCTTCATCAACTAGTAAAATAAAGTCTAAATTTGAGAGTCCTTTTGGGGAATATAGTTTGTTCTTTTCTTATACCTTTAACAGAACAAATAGGTAGGAAAGAAATTTGAAAATTTGAAAATGAAAAATCTTTAAAAAAAAAAGAAAAGAAAATTTGAAAATGAAAGCATGTCTGCCTGTCACTTTGTGCATTTCAAAGATAAGAACAACAGTCTAGAAAGAGGAATGTGAAAGTATGTAATATAAAGTATATGCAATAATAATGAAGTACAGAAGGCTAGAAATCTGGCCAAAACAATTACTAGTATGTGAGGTTGAGCAAGTCTCACACACACACGGTATATATAAACATACAAGATGGTAGTGTAAACTGCTTAGCACAATGATGAATGGTACACAGAATGTGCTCAGTAAATTGTAGTTCATATTACCAGAGAAAGAAGAATCAGAGTCAGAGGCAAATCCCGTGTAATAAGTTCTCATATTCAAGGGCTCAAGTCTTCAGAAGATGGGCCCCAGCAACTTTATTGGTATGTTTGCAAGGGATTACTGAGAAGACAGGCAGTTGTGATGTGAGCAAAGTGTGAGATTTAGGATTAGAAGAACCTACACCCCAAGTTCCAGCCCTAACTGACATTTCTAAGCAGTGTGCACTTGGACTAATCACCTACCATCTCTGAGATCTGGATTCTCCATCTGAAAATAATTCCCAGGATTTTTCTAAGTAACAAGAGAAATACGTGGGTTATAGCCCTTCATAAATCGTGAAGTACTGTTAAAAACACTAGCCCCGGGACGCCTGGGTGGCTCAGCAGTTTAGTGCCTGCCTTTGGCCCAGGGCGTGATCCCGGAGTCCAGGGATCGAGTCCCATGTCGGGCTCCCTGCATGGAACCTGCTTCTCCCTCTGCCTGTGTCTCTGCCTCTCTCTCTCTCTCTCTCTCTGTCTCTCATGAATAAATAAATAAAATCTTAAAAAAAAAACAAAAACAAAAAAACAAAACACTAGCCCTTTTTCGCTGGTCCTTTACTAGTTGTGCCCTAAGGATACAGCGCTGTAAGTGAGGCGCCAGATTTCCCAGCAGATGGGCTGTGGACATCTGATAACCTTCCAGCCACTCAGTATCAGAGGCTGAGGCACAGACATTTCAGGGTGGAGGAGGACAGGAAGGAGAACTCTGGCCCAAGGAAGGGGCTAGGTCAGCTTTCCCAGTCTGTCAAGGAAGGAACCCTTCACCAACTTTCATTCTCATTAGGAAAGCTCACCTAACACTTTCAACTGTGTCACAGAAGAAATTCCTCTCCCAAAGAATCGGGGGACTTAGGACAAAAGAGGAGGCTGGAGGGGGAATGCTCCTGCTCAGCACTTTCTTCTCACAAGATATTCCTGAGAACAGACTTCTTCATGTTCACGTCTGGGCAAACAATTGGCATGTTTCATGAGCTCTTCCTTATAGCAGCAGTGTGGTGCCATGGAAAGAGCTTCAGAGTGACTCAAGGCTTGGCTCAAAACCCCTGTCCTTTAATTAATGTGTGACCTTCAACTGATCACTACTTCCTTTGAACTATGGCGACCTTTCTAAGCTAACTAGGGAAAGCTCTGAAAATAGAGGAGACATCATTTCTTAGTTCATACTGTTGCTCTTAGAAGCCACACTTTTGATTCCCCATTATATTCCATCTTGAATTGGTCTTCAAATGTTTTTTCCTGAGTTATTCTAGTCTCTCCTATCGTTTTAAGCTACAGCACTATCTTCTTCATCAGGTAAATTAGTGCCAAGGCCTGAATCCAGCACATAAGTTCTGAATACATGCTTGTTAAGTGACTGACTCTAGAAATGAATTTAAAATTCATTGTAAGCTCCTGAGTGAAGCCCTCAAAGTACCCAGTGCATCACAAAGCAAATGCTTAAGAAACAAGAATTGGTTAATTCATCAATTCAGCATTTATCATCTCTTCCTCCCACTTGATTTGTATCTTCTTTTCTTGGGGAAGTTGACATTTCCTGCCATGTTTTCCATTTTCCAAATGTCACCAACCTCTAGTACAAATTTCCATATTCCTGGAGGTTTCTGGAATCTCCCCTTATAGGTAGGATTTCCAGATTTAGCAAATAAAAATAAAGGACACTAAGTTAAATCTGAATTCCAGATAAAAAATACTTTTTTAGAAAAAAACTAACTCCCCTGTAAGCCTTTGGTCATACTTGTACTAAAATTTTTTTCACTGTTTATCTGAAATTCAAACATAACCGAGGTCTGTATTTTATCTGGTAACCCTTCTTCAAGGGTCTTACCATAAGCAATGATACCAACATGAATGTTGTCATTTCTCAAAATGATACCTTTGAGGCTCTGTGCTCATTAATTAGTCGGTCCCCAAACATCCCTAAGGAGACAGAAATCTGCTTTATCTTCCTTTAGGCACCGGTCTTGCTCATAGTCAAGAGAATCAAATGCCTCAGTTTCCTGCTTGATATCAAGCTTCCTTCATTCCACCAGCAAGCTGCTCTCTCTCATCTCAGCCACTGGATGGGTGCTTGTGGATATGCCATCAGCACCCAGAAATTACAGCCTCTATCCTTTGTGTGTCTCCTAGTGTAACAAATCACTAAGTCCTCAGTTTGTTCTTATTGCTGTTCTTTTTGTTGTTGTTGTTTTCCCTACAGAAACATTTCCTGGCCCTGCCTCTTCCATTTCACTTCTCTAGCCATATGTGCCAATATAGTATGTCATCACCTGGGGCCTGGATTACAGCAACAGTGTCTCAGCTCTTCTGGTTCCCTGTATCCATGCAACTTCCTGCAAATTTGTGCTTATTTACTGTCTTTTTCCCACCTGGGATTCACTTTTGGGAGAAGCTGGCATAAACCTTCATTTTTTGTTTACCAAATCAATACCAGCCTCCACAACCCAGCCTTCAAGGCCCCAACCCTCTATGGTTTCCTTTCCTGTCTGCCTTCCATAGACTGATGCAATCCAATTTCCATTTGCCAATCCCTGGGCCTCATCCCTGTTCCTGGCCAAGTCAGCCCTATCTTTGCATTTGCCCTGAGTCCCTAAATCCCTTCCTCCTCCTCCTCTGGGTCAGTCCAAGTCCCTTGCCTCCTTCAAAACCCAACCCAGGGAATCCCTGGGTGGTTCACCGGTTTAGGGCCTGTCTTCAGCCCAGGGCATGATCCTGGAGTCCTGGGATTGAGTCCGGCATCCGGCTCCCTGCGTGGAGCCTGCTGCTCCCTCTGCCTGTGTCTCTGCCTCACTCTCTCAGTCTGTGTCTCTCACGAATAAAAAATAAAATCTTTAAAAAAAAAAAAACAAAAACAAAACCCAACCCATTAGAAGACAACCCAGCCCCATTAAAGACAACACAGCCAACCGTGGGGTAGAGAAAGCCTTTCCAAGGGGGAAGAAAGCAAAAGAGGAAAACACAAATTGTTCAATAGATTTGATTATACAAAAATGAAAAGCTTCTTTATGTCAAAATGTCCTATAAACAAAACAAGAGAAATTAGGGAAAATGCTACATATAATAAAATTAATATTCTTATTTATCTTTTATTTATTTTTAAAAATATTTTATTTATTTATTCATGAGAGGCAGAGAGAGAGAGAGAGAGAGAGACATAGGCAGAGACATAGGCAGAGGAAGAAACAGGCTCCATGCAGGGAGTCCAATGTGAGACTTGATCCTGGGACTCCAGGATCACACACTGAACCGAAGGTAGACGTTCAACCGCTGAGCCACCCGGCGTCCCTAAAATTAAAACTCTTAATATAATTTTACAAATCAGTAAGAAACAGGCATTCCAAAAGAAAATGAAGAATAGATATTAGTGTATAGCACATGGACACAAAATAGAAGAGGCCAGAAACATAGAAAGCCATAAAACCTCAGTAGTATTAGAGAAATGCAAATTAGAATAACAATGAGCTTCCTTTCCCTTTATCAAATGGGCATTTAAAAAAAAGATTTTATTTATTTATTTGAGAGAGAGAGAGAGCAGGATGCCTGGGTAGCTCAGTGGTTGAGTGTCTGCCTTCAGCTCAGGGTGTGAACCTGGAGTCCCCAGACCGAGTCCCACACTGGGCTCCTGGCATGGAGCTTGCTTCTCCCTCTGCCTATATTTGCCTCTCTCTCTCTGTTTCTCATGAATAAATAAATAAAATCTTAAAAGAGAGAGAGAGAGAGAGAAAGATTGAGCGAGCAAGAGAGCACAAACAGGGGGAGGGGCAGAGGGAGAGAGAGAAGCAGGCTCCCCTCTGAGCAGGGAGCCCAATGCAGGGCTGGATTCCAGGACCCTTGAGATCATGACCTGAGCCAAAGGCAGACCACACAGGAACCCTTCAAATGGGCATTTTAAAAAAAGACCATAGTCAATGCTGTTATGAGTGCAGGAACAGGATCTTCCACACATGCTTTAGCAGGATGTTTCTTATACTTTTTAAAATAGCATAGATTTGAAAAATCTTATTACCTTCTTACTGTATAAAAAGTGTTTTCCAGTTTTCTACAACAAATATGGATCCTTTTTACAATTAACAATATAGACAAATGCATTTTTTAAAATCCTGTAAAAATTAAAGATAGATGAGGAGAGAAGAGAAGGAAAGTACTTTATCTTAACTCATAGACCTGGTTTAGGAATCCAGGATTGCCACTAACTAGCTGTGACTAACCTCTCAAGCCCAGAGACTTAGGCTCGTAGGGCTGCAAAGATCAAAACAGAAAAAAAAAAAGTATGTAACTTGTTACCATAGATCTCATGTTTTATAAACATTCAAAAAATGGTGGTATTTGTGTTATTCTTCTGTTGTATCCTCAGCAGACAGTTGCAATATTCTGCATATAGTAGGTGCTAAATTAAAAAATCTGCTGATGGTCTGAACTTTTTAATATGCACCCTTAATAGTCTTCTCTACTGACCTCATTCTCTTTTTCTCTTCTTCCTTCCTCTTGCCTATTCCACATCTGTTCTCTCCATTTTTCTCCTTCTCATTAAACTCTTTGTCTTATGGAACAATCTTTCGTAAGCGTCTGAACAGCATTTTTCAAAGCCCAACTCCAAAAGCCACTGATTTGTCAGCCTACCTGAAGGTCAGCAGCACTGACAATAGGTCCCAGTCTTCTCTTCACTCTTGTTCTTGTTTTATTATACCTGGCTTGAAACTCATCTGTCCTTGGAATGTTTCCTATGCATGACTGCACCTGAGTCTGTTCACATGGGTGCTTCCTGATAGCCTGTGATATGCTTGTCTGTTGGTCTTTTCTTTCCTCCAGGCAGGAGCTCATTTTATGTTCCTTATGATCCTCCCTGTATGTTTGTGTTCATCAGTCATATAAATTAAGTTTATAATATTTATTTTTTTTAAGGTTTTTTTTTTTTTTTTTTTTTTTTTTTTTTTTTTTTTTTTTTTTTTTTTTTCTTTTTTTTTAATTTTTATTTATTTACTTATGATAGTCAGAGAGAGAGAGAGAGAGAGGCAGAGACACAGGCAGAGGGAGAAGCAGGCTCCATGCATCGGGAGCCTGATATGGGATTCGATCCCGGGTCTCCAGGATCACGCCCAGGGCCAAAGGCAGGCGCCAAACCGCTGCGCCACCCAGGGATCCCAGTTTATAATATTTATTAGTCAGAAATACCTTCCCTTATTTTCCTCTTCTTCTCTCTTTCATCCCTCCTACTCCTTTACTCTCCCCCTAACCCCTGCTGGAATATAATTATTATTCTTTTCTTTTTCTCTCACATAAATCTGTATTTACTTTAGGAAAGTAGGATGAATGACCACTTGACTATAGGTCCTTGCATTTTTTAAAGATTTATTTATTAATTTAAGGGAGGGGGAGAAAGGAAGAGCATGAGCAGGAGGGGCAGAAGAAAGAGGGAGAGGGAAAGAGAAACTCAAGATCACTCTGCACTGAGCACAGAACCTGACATGGGGCTTGATCTCACAACCCTGAGATCATGACCTAAGCCAAAACCAGGAATCAGACACTTACCCAACTGAGCCATGGAGGCACCCCAACTGTATGTCCTTGTATTTTTTCAGAAACATACGTTAAACACTTTAGAGCTACTGATAAGAGATAAACAACAGGAGAATGTAGCCATGTGACCAGCACAAGATCTTCTCTTCCATATCCTCGTAACTCTTGAGTTAGTGAGTATGGAATTTGTCATTAGACCAGATTTGAATCTGTTTCCAAAACTGCACTCTCTGAGCTTTAGCTTCTTTGACTGTAAAAAGGTGATAACATCTGTCTCGGAAGGTTGGAATTAAATGTGTGTAAAGCATAAGATACAATCTAAATCAGAGTAGATATAAGGGCATTCTCTAACAGAAAGGGAAATGTGAATTTCCTCTTCTCTTTCCCAGATTTATTCATTCTGTGGAGTTTTATAATTCAGTGAGGAAAAAAACCCCATTAAACATGATCAAAATAAACTTACCAAACACATAGCACTATGTGCTTCGGACTCAACTAACAGCACTTTGTAAATATTATCTCATTTAATTCTCATAACAGGTACTATTATAACCCCAATTTTATTTTATTTTTTAAGGATTTATTTATTTATTCATGAGACACACACACACAGAGACAGAGAGAGACAGGCAGAGGGAGAAGCAGGCTCCTCACAGGGAGCCCGATGAAGGATTAGATTCAGATTCCAGGATCACGACCTGAGCCGAAGGCAGGGGCCCAACCTCTGAGCCACCCAGGCTCCCTATAACCCCAATTTTAATGAGGAAACTGACATCCCTACTGTTTCACACTTAGTAAGAAGTGGAGCAGGCACTGTATGTAGTACCAGGGTTCAGGCTCATAACTGCTGTGTTCTACTTTTCTCACTTATGCCTCATACATAGTAGGAACCAAATATCTTCAAGTCTTTCCTTCTCATCTCTTTGACCAAAGTAAAGCAAATCACGACACACTCCCTTACCTATTCTTTGATCAAAACAGTTGGCTAAAATTCCAACTCAGTCTGGTACAAAGGAGCCAGGGGAAAACTGGGTTATCTTTTATTGTCAAGGGTCTAGTTCCCCCAGGGCTAGAGACTCTGTAATAATAAATACCCCAGAGTATGAAGAGGATGACGTTTAGAGTAAGTCTTTGGGACACCAAATTAGTAGCTCCACCTTAAAGCCTTGGTAGGGACCAAAGAGCATTTTGTTCTAGCTAGTCTGTGGCTCTATCCATGGATTTAATGACAACAGATAAAGACCAATTGTAAAAGCTCTGGTCTTCAATTGTGTTTAACTCTGATTCAGTGATGTTAACATCTCATCATATGGGTAGGTTTTGCTGTGTGCCACATTCAAGGATGTGGCTAGGAATAGAGTTGACGCCTCTTATGTTGATATTTCTTATTGAAATCATTATGGACACTGATTTTTCTTTTTTTTTTTTTATAGAGAAAGTTTATTTATTCAAGGAGAAAGAGAGAGAGAGAGAGAGAGGGAAAGAGAGAGAGGCAGAGACACAGGCAGAAGGAGAAGCAGGCTCCATGCAGGGAGCCCAATGTGGGACTGGATCCCAGGTCTCCAGGATCACACCCTGGGCTGAAGGTGATGCTAAACCGCTGAGCCACCCAGGCTGCCTGACACTGACTTTTCTTGAAGTAAACAATGTGACCACTAGAAGTTCCACACATTTTATATTTTTAAGCAGAACCTCTATTTAAAAAGAAGTTCCAAAATGATTCCATTTCAAGGCATGTTTTTATTTATTTTTTTTTCTAAGTTTTATTTATTTATGATAGTCACACAGAGAGAGAGAGAGAGAGAGAGAGAGAGAGAGGCAGAGACATAGGCAGAGGCAGAAGCAGGCTCCCTGCACTGGGAGCCCGACGTGGGATTCAATCCCGGGTCTCCAGGATCGTGCCCTGGGCCAAAGGCAGGTGCCAAACCGCTGCGCCACCCAGGGATCCCAAGGCATGGTTTTAACAAGAAAAAATTCTGGTTCCACAGTGAAGTTTGAGTACTTAGCATAAGAACAAATGGATTCTGGGTTGCCTGGGTGGCTCAGCGGTTGGGCGTCTGCCTTTGGCTCAGGGTGTGATCCTGGAGACCCGAGGTCGAGTCCCACGTGGGGCTCCCTACATGGAGCCTGCTTCTCCCTCTGCTTGTGTCTCTGCCTCTCTCTCTCTCTCTCTCTGTGTTTCTCATGAATAAATAAATAAAATCTTTTTAAAAAAATTATATATTACCTACTTAGACTTGTGGTGATAATTTTGACTGGGTTTAGGGTAAATTTATCTTAACTTAGCAAATATTTCTTCTGTGAGACTAATTCACAATGTGGGGTTCCTGGGTATTTAAAGGGTTTGTGAAAGTGGTAACTTCAGTTTGTAATGGTCAACTCAGTGGGACAGATAAGCTTTGATGGGCCATGACAGACGGTCTTAACTATTTAAAAATAATGAAACAAGTAATTATTGTGAATTAATGTAGTTTGGTTGACAATATTTTTCAAAATCTAGGATCCATTATGGCAGGGGGTGAGGTCTATGTGTACAAAAAAAAGAAAAATTCCTTAATGGTGAAAAGTTTGGGAATTACAGTCCCAGGGTATAAGTTAATAAAATTGGCAAGACCTCAGACGATGTTCAAAACATAGTATAGTCTTATGTATATTACCAAAAAAAAAAATGGATGGAAATAACTGTAATGTAACAGTGGTTCTTTTTAATTTGTAGCCTATGGGTAATTCATCATTTTCTTCTTTTCTGTTTTTCAAAATTGAATTTAATGAGTATGCATTAATTTAAAATTGTAGCTACATATAATTTTTGTAATTAAAAAGTTAGACCATGATTGCTAAGCAAGTACTTTAGAAAATACTATACACATTTTAAAAAATAATCTATACACATTATGCACTATTCTTATCTGTTTCATTTAATCAAGGGACTTAAACCTCTAGCTTTCCCCTATTTCATCTAGTTCAGACCTAATTCCTCATTTCATGCCTTTTTTTTTTCTTTAAAGATTTTATTTATTTATTTATTCATGACAGTCACACAGAGAGAGAGAGAGGCAGAGACACAGGCAGAGGGAGAAGCAGGCTCCATGCAGGGAGCCCGACGTGGGATCCGATCCCAGGTCTCCAGGATCGCGCCCCGGGCCAAAGGCAGGCACTAAACCGCTGCGCCACCCAGGGATCCCTCATTTCATGCCTTTAATGATGGATGTTTCTGTATCAATTAGGAAGGATGCTGGGTTTGAGGTTGGTGTTGAGCTTTGATGAAAGCTGCGAGGCCTTCTGGCCAAGGACCTGTGATTTCATATTGTTGGAGCCTTCGCTGTATCCTGAGGGTTGTAGCTTTCTATAAATTTGCTGTGGCCAAACCAAGAAAGAAGGCATACACAGATTTCTACAGAGATTATGATTCCATAAAAGATTTTGGGGAGATGACAGCTGATATCGTTCAGAGTGCAAAGTGATGTTAGAATGTAAAAAATTTCTTTGAGTTCTGTGGAAGCTTGTACAACTGTGTTCCTGAACTATGAAACATGAATACTGGGTTATGGAATAGTTTCTCTTGATAAATAAACAACTAACAATAACAACAAAACAGTTAATGGTGGAATAACCAATTGGGACCTGAGTCAAAGTTGCCAACGCTTGCAACTTTCAGAAAAGAACGTCAAATCTGTCAATCAATTGGGAGTAATCTAAAAGGGGATAGGCCAAAAGTGTACCTCAAGAAGCCTCAAGAAGTAACTCTAAGTTTGCTTCAGTATCCAAGAGAATAAGTCCATTAAGCCTCCAAACTCTGTGCTGGAACATAGCCAAAAGCTATTTTTCCAGGACACAGCCTGGAAGATTTCTTTTTAGATTATATTTACTTATTTGAGAGAAAAAGAGAGAGCAAGAGAGCACAGAGGCAGAGGGAGAGAGAGAAGCAGACTCCCTGCTGAGCAGGAAGGGGCCAGCGCCAGGCTCAATCCCAGGACCCATGACCTAGGCCAAGGCAGATGCTTAACCAAGCCGCCCAGGCACCCCTGATAGATTTATTTTTAACAAAAATAAAGTACTGGTTTTCTTTTCCTATTTAAAAAAGCAATACATCGTCAATGTAGAAAAATTACGAAAAGAAAACAAAGCTATAAAGCAAAATAATTTTTTTTTTGCAAAATAATTTTTTAAAAAGTCACCCCAGAGAAACTTTTTTTCTTTCAATGCTCTTTTAAAATATAGATTCTAAGATTTTATTCTCAACCGACTGAATCAAAATATCTGGGATAGGACCTAGAAAACTGCATTTTTTAAACCAATTTGCCAGGTGAACCACTGTCCTAGTGATGACTAGTTAACATGTGGCCCACCTTGGACAGAGCAGCTAGCTGTATTGAACTCAAGATAAATTAACTGCAAAACATACACTGAGCTTTCCAATGAATTATCTTGCTATATAAGGTAATTTAACCTTACGTTCCCTTATTGTGTGTGTCATTTAGATTTATTAGGTTCTTTTTAGATATTCTGGCTCAATATACTGTGGAAGCCATCTGAATAAAAAAATTGAGATATCTGATACAAGATTCTATTAGTAGTAGTAGTACCACCACCTCCACCACTTCTACTACTACTATTTTTAATTTGAAAAGTCTTACAGTAGTAGAAAAATAAGTAATGCTACTTTTATTGAAAAGAATGAAGTTGAAACAATCCTGGCAAATTTTGGACAAATAGCTTTTAACACTATGAAATATGTTGAAGTGTCCTTAGATAGGGAAAGGTCATAGGGTGAAGCTAATATCAAGGATAAAGCGAGCACCTAAATACCACTAAAATAAAATGAAAAACACTATAAATATCAAAAGAGAAACACAAGACGTATGAAAAGATGCTACACATCATATGTCATCAGGCAAATGCAGGTTAAAACAACAATGAGATTCCACTACACGCATATTAGAGTGACCAAAATCCAGAACATTGACAACACTAAATGCTGGTGAGAATGTGGAACAAGAGGAACTCCTTTCATTGCTGATGGGAAAGCAAAATGGTACGGCCACTTTCAAAGACAGTTTGGCAGTTTCTTAAAAACTAAACATAATATGGGGCACCTGGGTGGCTCAGTTGGGTAAGCATCTGATTCTTTTTTTTTTTTTTTTTAATTTTTATTTATTTATGATAGTCACACAGAGAGAAAGAGAGAGAGGCAGAGACACAGGCAGAGGGAGAAGCAGGCTCCACGCACCAGGAGCCCGATGTGGGATTCGATCCCGGGTCTCCAGGATCGCGCCCTGGGCCAAAGGCAGGCGCCAAACCGCTGCGCCACCCAGGGATCCCAAGCATCTGATTCTTGATTTTGGCTCAGACTCATGTCATGTGTGATCTCAGGGTCATGAGACTGAGACCCAAGTTAGGCCATACGCTGGGTGTGGAGCCTGCCTATGATTCTGTCTCACCACACTCAATCTCTCTTGTTCTTTCTCTCTCTAAAAAAACAAAACAAAACAAAACAAAAAGAACCCAAACAAACAAACAAAGAAAAAACTAAATGTTCTCTTCTTACCATAGAATCCAGCAATCACACTCTTGGTATGTACTCAAAGGAGTTGAAAACTTAGGTCCTCACAAAAACCCACACATGGATTTTTATAACAGCTATATTCATAATTGCCAAAGCTTAGAAGCAACCAAAATGTCCTTCAGTAGGTGAATGGATAAATAATTTGTGGTACAGCTAGACAGTGGAATGTTATTCACAGCTAAAAAAAAGTGAACTATCAAGCCATGAAGAGATACGGAGGAAACCTAAGTGCATATTACTATGTAAAAGAAGCCAGTCTGAAAAGGCTACATACTGTATGACTCCAACTATATGATTTTGGGAAAGGCAAAAATAAAAAGATCACTTGTTGCCTGGGGTGAAGGGGGCAGGAGGGATGTGTAGGTGGATCACAGAGGATATTGAGGACAGTGAAACTACTTTGATACTATAACGGCGGATACATGTCATTGTAAATCCAAACCCACAGTGTGTACTATACCAAGAGTGAAACCTAATGTTTACTTTGGATGGCCGAACTTTGGGCTTTGGATGACAATGATGTGTCAATGTAGTTCACCAACTCTAACAAATGTACTACTGTGGTGAAGGATTTTGATATGAGAAAGGCTATGCATATGTGGGGCTGGAGGTAAATAGGAAATCTCTGTACCGTCCTCTCAGTTTTGCTGTGAACCTAAAACTGCTCTAAAAATTAAAGTCTATTTTTAAAAATGAGAGAAACACAATAACATGATATTGGGCTTCAAAGAAGAAGGAATTCTGTTAATTATGCATTTATTCAGTCACTGGACATTTATTTTTTTAAGACTTTATTTGAGAGAGAGAGAGCATGAGAGAGTGAGAGAGCATGAGTGGAGAGGAAGGGTAGAGGGAGAGGGAGAAGCTGACTCCCCATTGAGCAGGGAGCCTGATGTGGGTCTTGATTCCAGAACCCTGGGATTATGAGCTGAGCTGAAGGCAGACGCTAAATCAAATAAGCCACACAGGTGCCCTCACTGAACATTTATTGAGTACCTATTATCTTCCAGGTATTGTGCTCATAAACAGAAGGAATGTCTGAAAGAATTTTTTAAATTGAGATATAATTGATATATAACAGTGGAAATTTTAATCTTATTATTAGTGTTTGCCAGTAATTTCTTCCAGAAATTCAAAGATTATCTGTGCAGACTTGGTAGGAAGTAGATGTGTTGTAATTAGAGAATTTTATGTCAGGGCAGCCTGGGTGGCTCAGAGGTTTGGCGCCGCCTTCAGCCCAGGGTGTGGTCCTGGGGTCCCGGAATCAAGTCCCACAATGGGCTCCCTGCATGGAGCCTGCTTCTCCCTCTGCCTGTGTCTCTGCCTCTCTCTCTGTCTCTCTCTCCATGTGTCTCTCATGAATAAATAAACAAAATCTTAAAAAAAAAAAAAAGAATTTTATGTCAAATGATGGTTACATGAAGGATGGAGGAAAAAGAATGCTGCATTTCTTGAGTGCCTACTAAATGTTAAGCATTGTGATGCCAACTTTACAAACTTTGTCTCACTTAATCCTTATAAACTCCAAGGAGGTAGGTGTTTTTATCCCTTACAGATAAGGAAACAGTTTTAGGAGCTCAGTAACTTGCCTGAATCACACACGAAGTGGTTGGCATTGTATTGAGAATTCTAATTCTGTTTTGAATACATTCATACTGAAGTTTTTTTTTTTTTAATTTTTTAAAAAATTTTTATTTATGATAGTCACACAGAGAGAGAGAGAGGCAGAGACATAGGCAGAGGGAGAAGCAGGCTCCATGCACCGGGAGCCCGACGTGGGATTCGATCCCGGGTCTCCAGGATCGCGCCCTGGGCCAAAGGCAGGCGCCAAACCGCTGCGCCACCCAGGGATCCCTCATACTGAAGTTTTAATGGAAATTTTCCTGTAGAAACAATGATTATGATCTCAGGATTTGTTTAAAAGTTTTTAGCCTTTTTAGAAATAGACTTCCCACAAAAACCAACCATGAGAGGAAACTCTCAGACATGCTTGATCTTTACATAACATCCAAGGTTTTTCTCCAGGATTTACAGTTACTCCGTATCTTGATGCTTATCTTTTTTTAAACACTTATTTGTTTTGGGATTCCTGGGTGGCTCAGCAGCTGAGTGCCTGCCTTTGGCCCAGGGCATGACCCTGGAGTCCTGGGATCGAGTCCCACATCGGGCTCCCTGCATGGAGCCTGCTTCTCTCTCTGCCTATGTCTCTGCCTCTCTCTTTCTCTCTGTGTGTGTCTTTCATGAATAAATAAATAAAATCTTTTTTTTTTTAAAGAGATTTCTTTATTTATTTTTAGAGAGAAAGCATGTGTCTGTGAAAGCATGAGGAAGGGGAGAGGAAGAGAGAATATCTCCAGCAGACTCCCTGCTGAGTGTGGGGCCTGAGTCTGGGCTCAATCCTAGGATCCTGAGGTCATGACCTGAACCAAAACTGAGTTGGACACTCAACCGACTGAACCAACCAGGCACTCCTTGGTGCTCATCTCATAATTAGATATTGTGCCTAGGTTGACTGCCCTGTTCCCAGAGTTTATTTATTGAATTGATCATCAGTGTCTTCATCAGAGAACATCAAGACAGTGACTGTTAAGCTTGAGGAAATATTTATGTTTTCTGTTATGAGACCCCTAGAATTAAACTACCCCAAACACAGAGACCAGATTCTACTTAATAGCAGATTAGGAAGAAAATGACAGGTGCCAAATGGATGATGACATTTGCTGTGTTTGAATTTGCATCACTATCCACGAACTGTATTTCAGACCTTGTGACTTTTTATGAAGTTTGGACTAATCCTACTCAGAACAGAAATAGACTGAAGAGGGAGCATGCCCTATGAGGATAGTTTCTTTCTTTTTTTTAAGATTTTATTTGTTTATTCATGAGAGACACACAGAGAGAGGCAGAGACACAGACAGAGGGAGAAGCAGGCTCTCTGCAGGGAGCCTGATGCGGGACTGGATCCCAGGACCCCGGGATCATGAGTTGAGCCAAAGGCTCAACCACTGAGCCACTCAGGCATCCCATGAGGATAGTTTCTTAGTAAGAGAGGGTTTAGTGCTAGATGGAGAGGTTGGACATAATCCAATGAAGTGTTGTCAGTTGGAAAGGTATAACTTTCATCAGGAAGAGTCAAAATAGTATATTAGGCACAGGGTGAAGGCCTAAGGGTCATGAGAGAAATCATAAAGAAGAAGAAGCCTTATGTGAGAGAAATAGGACTTAGCACAAAACTCAAGGTGGAAAGAGGAGTCTGGTGTTTCCAGACCTGTCCCTGTGGCTGAGACTGCCACTGCCTCTTGTACTTAATATTTCCTGTTTGACCCTAGATCCACCTTCAGTTTCCTTCCCCACTCTAACACCTAGGGCTTCAGTACCCTCCAGCTTTCAATTAAGGTGGCATAAGGTAGTCTCAGCATGAGAGTGGAGGGAGAGCAGCAAGAGAGGGCAGGGCATTTATTCCCTTGGCTTCCTCCTGGCAGAGCCACCTCTGACTGGCTGAGTCCCTCCACCAAGGCCACAGTTCCTTTCTAGGCAGTCAACTCTACCATTTCCTTTCTACTTCTCCTCACTTTCTTTATCCCTTTGGATGTTGGGTGGGAAACATCACAGACAGGACTAGTCCCCGCTGTGCTTTGTAGGACCCTGATCTCCACATTTGAAAGAGCTGTACTCTGAAAACTATAAAACATTGAGGAAAGCAATTGAAGATAACACAAACAAATGGAAAGATAGTACTTGCTCATGGATTGGGAGAACAAATAATGTTAACATGTCGATAGTACTCAAAGCAATCTGCAGATTTAATGCAATCCCTATCAAAATACCAGCATCATTTTTTCACAGAACTAGAACAAATAATTCTAAAATTTGCATGGAACCACAAAAGATCCCGAATAGCCAAAGCAATTTTTTAAATAATAAATTTATTTTTTATTGGTGTTCAATTTGCCAACATACAGAATAACACCCAGTGCTTATCCCGTCAAGTGCCCCCCCTCAGTGCCTGCCACCCAGTCACCCCCACCCCCCACCCTCCTCCCCTTCCACCATCCCTAGTTCATTTCCCAGAGTTAGGAGTCTTCATGTTCTGTCTCCCTTTCTGCCCTCTATTCTCTTTCATTATTATTTATATTCCCCAAATGAATGAGACCATATAATGTTTGTCCTTCTCTGATTGACTTATTTCACTCAGCATAATACCCTCCAGTTCCATCCACGTCGAAGCAAATGGTGGGTATTTGTCATTTCTAATGGCTGAGTAATATTCCATTGTATACATAGACCACATCTTCTTTATCCATTCATCTTTCAATGGACACCGAGACTCCTTCCACAGTTTGGCTATTGTGGACATTGCTGCTAGAAATATCGGGGTGCAGGTGTCCTGGCATTTCATTGCATCTGTACCTGTGGGGTAAATCCCCAGCAGTGCAATTGCTGGGTCATGGGGCAGATCTATTTTAACTTGCCAAAGCAATTTTGAAAAAGAATAACAAAACTGGAGGTGTCACAATCTCAGATTTTATAATATACTACAAAGCTGTAGTATAATTAAAACAATATGCTACTGGCACAAAAATAGCACATAGATAGATCAATGCAACAGAATAGAGAGCCCAGAAATAAAACTATGATGATATGGCCAACTAATCTTTGACAAAGGAGGCAAGAATATGCAATGGGAAAAAGATGATTTCAACAAATGATGTTGGGAAAACAGACAGCCACATGCAAAAGAATGAAAGTGGACCACTTTCTTACACCATACACAAAATAAACTCAAAATGGATTAAAGGACCTAAATATGATGCCTGAAACTATAATAATCCTAGAAGAGAGCACATGCAATAATTCCTCTGACATTGGCCTTAGCAACATTTTTCTAGATATGTCTACTGAGGCAAGGGAAACAAAAACAAAAACAAACTATAAGGGTGATATCAAAATTAAGAGCTTCTGCGCAGCAAAGGAAACAATCAACAAAACAAAAAGAAAATCTACTGAATGGGAGAAGATATTTGTAAATAATATATGTGATAAAGGGTTAGTATCCAACATATGTAAAGAATTTATACACCTCAACACTAAGAAAACAAATAATCAGTTAAAAACTGGGCAGAAGACATGAACAGACATTTTCCAAAGAAGACAACTAGATGGACATTAGACACATGAAAAGATGCTCAATATCATTCATCATCAGGAAAATGCAAATCAAAACCATAATGAGCTATCACCTCACAGCTGTCAGAATGGCTAAACTCAAAAACACAAGGAACAAGTGTGGTGAAAATGTGGAGAAAAGGGAACCCTTGTGCACCATTGGTGGGAATGCAAACTTTTGCAACCACTGTGGAAAACAGTATGGAGCTTCCTCAAAAAATGAAAAAAAATAGATATACTATATGATCCATTAATTCCACTACTGGGTATTTACACAAAGAAAATGAAAATACTAATTTGAAAAGATACATGAACCCTTATGTTTATTGCAGCCTTATTTACAATAGCTAAGATATGGAAACAACCCAAGTATCTATGGATAGTTGAATGGATAAAGAGATGTGATACCCCCCCCCCACAGGAATATTACTTACCAATAAAAAAGAATGAAATCTTGCTATTTTGAATAACACAGATTACAGATGGATCTAGAGGGTATAATGGTAAGTGAAATAAGTCAATCAGAAAAAGACAAATAACATACGATTTCACTCATATGTGGAATTTAAGAAACATATGGACAAAGAAAAAGGAGAAAAAAAACCCAGAGTCTTAAATATAGAAAACAAACTGATGGTTGTCAGTGGGAGGTGGGTGGAGGGATGAGTGAAATAGGTGAAGGGGATTAAAAGAAAAAATCTCTTTGAAAATAAATCAGCCTTGACTTTGAGATTGTTTCCTGTTGGGATCTTGACTGTTAATACTTCCTAGTACTCATTTTTCCCTTCTTCAGAAGCAGAATGCTCATTTTCACCTGAGTTCATTGGTACTCAGTTAAAAAATATTTTTCAAGTTTTTTGTAGCTAGGTAGAACCACAAGTAAGTAGAAATGATATATTGTTCTTCATATAGCTTTTGAAAAGGAAGAGGCCCACCCTTCTCTAATCTTCCATCCTGTTGCCTGGATGATGATGTGATTCCCGGAGCTCTAGGATCTATCTTGGAACATGACATGTACGGCCACACCCTAAGGGTGGAGGAATAGAGAATTAGAAGGGGCCTGAGTCTCTGACAACTTTGATAACTTGTCATAATGGCTGTAGATTGCCTTTTTCACCTAAAAAATGAATTCTATATTGTGTAAGTCTCTTATATTGGGTTTTTCTGGTACAGACAGCCAAATACTAAGTAGTATATTTCTGGAACTGAGATTTTATGCTATGGTATCTATTGTTTACATAAGCCTTATCATTCCCTAATCTATTATTTTTTATTTCCTACTTCCTCCTACTAGAATATAGGTTCCTTAAGGGCAGGAATTTTGCTTGTTTTGTTGTGTCCCCAGCCCCTGGAGCAGAGTCCATCATATAGCAGAGGCTTGCTAAATATTTGCAAAATGAATGAAAAAAAGGAATGAATGGACCCAGTGCAAATTGCAGAGGTAGGTGTGCTGATGGAAATAGCTGCACCAGGAAGTGCAACTCTTGTGCTGATTAGGCTGTAATGATTATACTGAAGTCAGACAGTTACACTCCTCTGTGCTTTTTCATAAGCTGTTCATTCTGCCAGGAATGCCTTCTTCCCTGTCCACCAGACACACTGCTACTTAAATCTGAAGCGTTAGCTCAATCATCCCTTTCTGTAGGACACTGTCCTCCATTTGGAGGCCCCTCATCTTGAATCCCTCCTTTCCTCTGATATAGCCAGTCCAGGATTAATATTTATGACTAGGCCTTTCCTTGCCCCCAGCAAATCCAATACTAAATAACAGCCCAAATCCCAGGCATCTTTGTGCTTGAGACCCGGCTTCAGCAGGTGGAAGGAAGGCTGCTCCCTTCAACCTCTAAAACTAGGCCTCTTAGTTTTGTGAGCAACAGTGTAGCTCTCTTGTTTTGTTTCTCTCTTGTCCTTTGAGTCTCACCTTGATTGGCTCTAGTACGCTAAGGAATGTAACAACTCAGCCAATGAGAGGGAGTCCTTATGATTTAGTGGGGAGGGTGGAAGAAGGGCAGGGATGTTTTCAAGGGCCTCACCTAGAGCTATACTTAGGATCAAATGGAAAGATGGGATCGCTGACTCGGCCCTGGAATGCAGTCTAGCAGCACTGATGAGGTGATAGCTGCAGTCTGATTCCTCTGGGCTGGCTGCTTGCTTGCAGAGGGTCTGGGTTGTTGTTGGGAGATCATGAGTAGATTTTGCACGATTCTCCAGTGCTCCTACTGCTTCTGTTTTCATGATGGTTGTGACTACCTTTCCCATTGCCTTAGGGTCCCTATAATCTCAGGTTAATTGTTTGAACTGAAAAGTTTTCCTTTCCAGGTCACAGGTGCCCCCATGGACACTGGAACAATTATGGTCTTTAGTTTTGCAGACTTCTTCCTCTGCTCCATTCAAACTACTTCTACCTAGCTCACCACATTCAATCTTTCTTCCTCAACTTTGCCCCCACCCTCACCCTCACCCAGAGTATGCTTCCCTTGTTAATCTTAAATATCCTTCCACGCCCAGTTCTAGAAAGCCATCTTGATTTATTTCAACTTTTCTCAAGCACCTACTATCTATTATGTAATAGGTATTACATTAGATTGTGGAAACACAAAGGTTAATGAAATGAGCTCATATTCTTGAAGAGAAGGAAGCAGGAAAACTCATTGAATACAATATGATCAGAGATATCACTTAGCCAGATGGGAACTACGTAAGCCTGGAAGAATTTAGGGCAACTTAGATATATTCTCTCTCTCTCTCTCTCTCTCTCCCTCTCTCTTTTTTTAACCCTTTAGTTTATTTATTTATTTTTAATTTTTTTATTCAAGCGTAATTAACATACAGTGTCATATTAGTTTTGGGTGTACAACATAATCATTCAACAACTCTATACATTACTTGGTACTCATTTCAATAAGTATATATAAATATAAATATAAATATATATATATATATATTTAGATTTTATTTATTTGTCAGAGAGAGCACAAGCAGGGGGAATGGCAGAGGGAGAGGGAGAAGCAGGGTCCTTGCTGAGCAGGGAGCCTGACTTAGGACCCAATAATCATGACCTGAGCTGAAGGCAGAAGCTTAACCCACTGAGCCTCTCAGACGCCCCCTCAGTAAGTATACTCTTAATCCCAATTACCTATTTCACCTATCCCTCTGGCAACCACCAGTTTGTTCTCTATATTTAAGACTCTTTTTTGTTGTTGTTTTTGCCTTTTTTTGTTGTAGTTTATTAAATTCCACAAGTGAAATCATATGATATTTGTCTTTCTCTGACAAACTTGTTTCACTTAGCATTATATCCTTTAGATCTATCTATGTTGTTGAAAGTAATAAGATTTCATTTTTTTTATGACTAACATTCCATTGTGTATATACGTATATATGCATGTGTGTGTATTTCACATCTTCTTTACCCATTCACCTGTCCATGGACACTTGGATTGCTTCCATACCCTGGCTATTATAAATAAGGCTACAATAAACATAAGGGTGCATATATCTTTTCAAATTAGTGTTTTCATTTTCTTTGGGTAAATACCCAGTAGTGGAATTACTGGATGATATGGTTTTTCTTCTTTTTTTGGGGGGGGTGGGGAAGGGTTTACTTATTTATTTGAGAGAGAAAAAGAGAGAGCACATGAACATGGGGAGGGACAGAGAGAGAGAGAATCTCAAGCAGACTCCCTACCGAGCATGGAGCCCCATGTGGGGCTTGATCTCACTAGGTGAGATCATGACCTGAGCCAAAACCAAGAGTTGGATGCTCACCTGACTGAGCCACACAGGCACCCCTCTATTTTACATCTTTTGTAGAAACTTCATACGGTCTTCCACAGTGGCTATAAAAGTTTGTATTCCTACCAATAGTGCACAAGGATTCCTTTTTCTCCACATCCTCACCAACATTTGTGACTTGTGTTGTTGATTTTAGCCACTCTGACAAGTGTGAGGTGATATCTCATTGTAGTTTTGTTTTGTATTTCCCTGATGATGAGTGATGGTGAGCATATTTTCATGTGTCTGTTGGCTATCTGAATGTCCTTGGGAAAATGTCTATTTATATCCTTTGCCAACTTATCTGTTTTCTATGAAACTGTTTGAACCATTCAAGGCCACATTTATGTGTATTTTCTGGGAACTCTTTTTGTACTTTGAGTCCACTTAGATTAGTTCATGTTATTTTTGTGTGACAACCAGATTTAAGCCCCTGGAGTTTAAGAACCACATTCTTTTGTACTCACCCATGGTGCATAACATTTGCTAATACTTGTTTGACTTATTAGTTGGTTGCTTAATTTGGGGTAGAATGAGGCTGGAGAAAGAGCTTGGGTCAGAGAATCCGGCAGTGCTGGGGTCTAATTTTAGCAAAGGCATTTGTTAGTGATAGACTTTGGCAAGACATTTAGCCTCTCTGAGTCTCAGTTCTTCTTAAAATGGAGATGAGAACATCTTCCTCTCAAGTTGTTATGATTTAATTAGATAACTTAAGTGAAGTGCCTGGTTCTAAAATAAAATTCTCTTTCTTCTTCTTCCTCCTCTTTCTGAGAGGACTATTGGGAAAGTTTACATGATCCTATGCACCTCTTCACAGCTAAAGTGACCATATTTTTCATTTCATTATTTTATTTATTTATTTAGAGTGGTGAGGGAGGGGCAGAAGGAGAGGGAGAAAAAGAACGCCAAGCAGGCTCTACTTCTAGTGTGGAGCCCAATGTGGGGCTCAGCCCCATGACCCCAAGATCATGACCTGAACTGAAATCAAGAGTGGACACTAAACCAACTGAGCCACCCAGGAGCCATTTCATATTTTTTAAAATGAAAAAATATGGACACAAGCTTTAAAAACTTTTTTCCAATTTGTGAACTTATATATACAAAAAGTCTTACAAAAAAGCATAAAAATTAAACCCTATCTAGTGATGCATGTAATTACAAGATTGTAAGCTCCATGAGGGCAGGGATCATATCTGTCTTGTTCAATATTATAACTTGCTTATCTCACGATAGGTACTCAATAAAAATCTAAGGAAGGAAGGAATAAATTGATAATAAATTTATAGGAAAAATAAATATAACAATTCACAAAAATCTTTTGAAAATCTTTGGATATCTGAAACTTGGACTGTCTCAAAAATTCTGGGTCAAATCTCTATACTTCTGACCCCAGTCTGACTGCCTGTGACACAAACTCATGGGCCTAGTGGAGCGTGATTCAGTATGACTGGCAGTACAAGTCCATACTGAAGCAGTTGCTCTTGACAGATCAGTGAGGCAGCTGGAAGCAGGAGACACAGAAATGGCAGTTTCACACAAAGCAAAGTTGAAAAATGCCTCAAAATACTGATTTTGAGAATATCAGGAAGAGTGACACTCATTTAGCCAACTATTCTCTGAAAAAGAAGTAAGGCTTTTGATCAGCCAAAGGTTAGGTAGGGGACAGGTAGCACCACATTGCTACAGAATTTTCAATTTTTTTTTTTTAAGATTTTATTTATTTATTCATGAGAGACAGAGAGAGGCAGAGACAGAGGCAGAGGGAGAAGCAGGCCCCATGCAGGGAGCCTGACATGGGGACTTTTGATCCCGGGACTCCAGGAACACTTTGGCCCTGGGCCAAAGGCAGGTGCCAAACTGTGAGCCACCCAGGGATCCCTCTAGTTTTCAAAACACTTTTATACATATTCCATCTATAACAGCTGTGTAGATTAGGTAATTCAATTCAATAGACATTTGAGCATTTTCTAGGTCCCATGTACGGTGCTTGGTACCATAGGACATAAGTATGAATAAATCATTAGTTTTTCTTTCCAGTAAGAATAATAATTACTCTTTATTGGGCTCTTCAGACACTGTATTATTTTTTAAACTATTTAGTCTTATTAATACTGTGAAACTGGTATTATTATTATTTTTAATTTTACTTGTTTCTGACATAAAGAAAATGATGCTTAGAGACGTGAATAACTTGTCAAGGTCACATCATTAACAAGTAAGATTAACAAGCTAATAACTAGATCCAGAACTTCAACCTGAGTTTACCTGACTCCAAAGCCCCTGTTCTCTCAAGCTACCAAAAGATCCTAGTAAATAATTTGGCAAACAGTGGCGCCCTGCTAGAAATATATCCCAAACTTTATGTGAAAGAAATAGGATATACATTTAAAAAATTTTAAATTTAAATGGCCCTTGTTATTTTTAAAAAATATTTTAATTAATTAATTAATTTATTTATGCTAGACATAGAAACAGAGAGACGGGGGGCAGAGACACAGGCGGAAGGAGAAGCAGGCTCCATGCAGGGAGCCCAATGTGGAACTCGATCCTGGGACTCCAGGATCACGCCCTGGGCCAAAGACAGGCGCTAAACCGCTGAGCCACTCAGGCATCCCAAAATGGCCCTTGTTATATAAGAATTCTGTACACCAGCTTTTTTGGAGAGCCAAAAATAATGCAAATCTGTCATTTAGCATTACAGATTCAACTTTTAAAATGCTTACCCTGGGGGATCCCTGGGTGGCTCAGTGGTTGAGTGCCTGCCTTCAGGCCCAGGGTGTGATCCTGGAGTTCCGGGATCGAGTCCCACATGGGGCTCCCTGCATGGAACCTGCTTCTCCCTCTGCCTATGTCTCTGCCTCTCTCTCTGTGTGTCTCTCATGAATAAATAAATAAAATCTTAAAAAAATAAAATCCTTACCCCTTGAGCCAATTACATTAGTAATTACCAAGTGAATCTAAGTAAGCAAAGATATGATAATATTTTAGGTTGGGTTCTTCCCGTAATAGTTCCTGAACAAGGATTTCAGTGTAGGTGGTTTGTTTGGACAGTGACCCCAGAAACACTGTTGAGGGCACAGGGAAGTGAGAGAGGAAAGGGCTTGAAACTATACAGGATGTGAAATTAATTAACAGATTACTACTGTGGGCAACTGGGTCTCAATCCTACTCAGGAGGAGGAGGACCATACAGAATTTGCTCAGAGGTATGTTACCCAAGAAGTTGAGGTGGTTTTCCATGAATCCCCATCCATCATTGGATGGTGGGCTGCTGGGTTGTTAATGCCCTGCCCATGCTTGAACCAAACTCTCTCCTTCCACTGAGAAAGCCTAAAGTGGAGGAGTCACAGGTGCTTGAAGTAGAAAGTGATCCTCAAGTATAAGGAAACACGGAGCGCCAAAGGAATATCTGTGGGGTGCCAACAGCATCTGGGGTGATATATTAATAATATATAGAGGTGTTGATTGAGTCATTGTGCAAAATCGTTAAACACAATAAGCAACATAAGTATAATTTAGAGGGGATTGGTTAAAGTTGTCTGAACAGCCTTATGATGAAGAGATGGTTTCTGTTGAGCTTTTTCAAAGACTTACAACCAGGAGTCCTTACCTCAGACTTGAAGGATCAGAGAAAGCCTCTTTGGGAAAGGGATAGTAGCCATGCACATCATGGGGCTGGGGAATACTGAGGAAAGCAATCCAAGCAGAGGATGTCGTTGCTAAAGCCCTGAGAAAAGAAGAGCCTTAGAGCTTTGCTTAAGAGGCTGGAATATAGAGAATCAGGGCAGACTGGCTTCCTGAGGTTCAGGTGTAGACAAGCACTGGAGGATTGGGGGCCTGTTCCCTGGGGCAACGTGGGGCTTGGAAGGAGTCAAGTTTCTGCAGCAGATGTTTAGAATGATGGCTCTGGCTGCAGAAGAAAGTAGGAACCTACACCATACTGCTTGGCCTCTAAGATCTTAGGCAAAGTGAAAAAGACCAGGCTGTTAAGAATGTATTCCAAGATTACTAACAGGGTGATTATTGTGGTATTTAAACAAAAAAATGATGGATTCATTTCAAATAATCAGAGATACTTTTAATTTTTATTGCCTAACCTGGTTCAACAAAGGACTTTATTAATGTGAAGTTTTAACTGTCCAAGAGTTTCTTTGTACATAGAAAATACTTTTTATCAGTACTGAACTTTTTAAAAATTAATATTCAGTATATTAAGATGACAAAAAAACTTGGTATTCATTATGTATTTAAGTTAAAATAACAAATTCAATTATTTTATTTATACACCTAAAAAATGTTATAAATTGCATAGCCCTATTTTTAACATATTTAATTGCATTTCTTTAAACTTTTAAACTACATTTGTAAACCCAATATGTTCTGTTTTCTTTTCAGCACTTTAAATGCTTGATCTCATAAGCAAAACCTTTTCAAGTTCTTGAATTCTTTTAAATACTGTAACAATATCTAAGAAGTGTAAAATTGTTTTTTAAGTCTAAAATCAATTACTCAATTACATTTTTTTTTAAGTAGGCTACACACCCAGCATGGAGCTAAATGCAGGGCTTGAACTCACAACCCTGAGATTGAGACCTGAGCTGAGATCAAGAGTCAGATGCTTAACTGACTGAGCCACCCAGTGCCTCTCAATTACATATTTTTGTTTCAAAATTATAGTTATGTGTCAGATTCTCTAATACACAAAATTCTCTAAAGTTACAAACAGTACTTTTTAAAAAAGATTTATTCATTTATTTATTTATTTTAGAGAAACACACGGAGAGAAAGAGAGAGGCAGGAAGGGGCAGAGGGAGAGAAAGGTTCTCCAGCAGACTCTTAGCTCAGCCTGGAGCCCCACATGAGACTTGAACCCACTATCCTGGGACCATGAACTGAGCCAAGATCAAGAGTCAGACACTAAACTCACTGAGCTACCCAGGCTTCCCACAGATAGTACTTTAAAAAGTGACTTACTTAAATTGATGTAATATTCAATTTATTTAAATAATACTATTCATCTCAAAATAATGAGAGTTCTTTCAGCATACCATAAAAAGTATAAAGTATATTATCTGAGGCATAGTGTTATAATTCTGGTTCAGAGGCAGATGTTCTTAGAAAAGGCTTTGGTTGTTGAGGCCTTTGATTTGTTGCACGGAGAGTGAAAACATTTCAAGGATGGTAAATATCAAACCATATAAAATGTCTTACAATCAGAATTTTTCTTTGATTTAAAATGAAGTGAATAAAAAGAAACATATGAAACCCCTAGCTCCTCTGAGATCATAGGGCAGCTGATTTTTCTGGATTAATCTGTGAACACAAAAACAATTTTAAAAATAAACAGTTAGGGATCCCTGGGTGGCGCAGCGGTTTGGCGCCTGTCTTTGGCCCGGGGCGTGATCCTGGAGACCCGGGATCGAATCCCACGTCGGGCTCCCGGTGCATGGAGCCTGCTTCTCCCTCTGCCTGTGTCTCTGCGCCTCTCTCTCTCTCTGTGACTATCATAAATAAATAAAAATTAAAAAAAAAATAAACAGTTATTTGTTTGTTTGTAATAGAACTCTCTCTGAAATGTTCAGATGATGAAGCTGTGCATAAGGTCATGAGTCCTAAACAGGGTGCATTCACAGACTTTTGGCAAAAAAGTAAAATATTCGTTAACATAAAGAAAATAAAACAAATCCTCTGAGGAAGTGATTTACTTTAGAGCCAGCATGTTAATATATTGCTGATGAGATCAAGGTGTTGATCAGCTATAGCAAACTGTCTCACATATTGTTGGCAAATCAAACTCCAATAAAAAAACAAAAACAAAAACAAAACAAAACAAAAAAGCAAACTGTCTCACATATTGAATCAAGGTGAATAGGAAATAATGGCCAGAAATTTACTAAGCTACACTTGTAACTTCATATTTTTTTCTTTTATTTCTGTAATTTCCAATTTTTGGAGATTAATTTCTCTGTTAAAATCTTTTTTCTTTCATTTTCTTCAAATTCCTCAAATTTCCTTTCTTTCATTTTTTCTTTCATTTCTCCTCAATTTTTTTTTACATATTTATAATAGCTATACAGGTATACCTAGAGATATTGTAGGGTCAGGTTCAGACACTATAATAAAGCAAATATTGCAATAATGTGAGTAAAATGATTTTTTTGTTTCCAAGTGCATATAAAAGTTGTGTTTACACTGTACTATAGTTTATTATGTATGTGGTAGCATTATGTCTAAAAAAATGTACTTTACTTGAAAAATAACTTTAGTATTAAAAAATGCTAACCATCATCTAACCTTTCAGTGACTCCTAATTACTGGCCCAGATCACCATAACAAACATAATAATAATGAAAATGTTTGAAATATCATGAGAATTACCAAAAGATGACACAGAGACACAAAGTAAACGAATGCTGTTGGGAAAATGGCCCCAATAGACTTGCTCAACATAGAGTTGCCACGAACTTTAAATTTGTACAAAAGTTATTATCTGTAATGCACCCTAAAGTGAAGTGCAATAAAACAGGGTGTACCTGTATTAAAATCCTTTTCTTTTAATTCAATGTCTGGGTCATCTTTGGATCTGTTTCCATTGACTTTTTTCCTCATGTTTTTGGGTCTCATTGCCCTGCTTCTTTTCAAGTCTTTTAGTTTTTGTCTGTTTGTTTTTTTAAAGATTTTATTGATTTATTCATGAGAGACACACAGAGAAATGCAGAGACACAGGCAGAGAGAGAAGCAGGCTCCATGCAGGGAGCCCGACATGGGACTCGATCCTGGGACTCCAGGACCACACCCTGGGCCGAAGGCAGATGCTCAACCGCTGAGCCCCCCAGACGTCCCAGTCATAGGACTTTTCAATGTCTCTCATTAAAGAAGGCAGAAGACATCTCTCCTCACCCCAACTGATGACATGCCTGGCCTTGTAACTTGTTTTGGTCAAGGAGATGTGGGCCAAGGTGATGAGCGTGCCAGTTCCAGGACAAAAACCTCAAGAGGCATCTTATGTTTCTGCTTAGTCTCTTGGACTCCAGTTACCCCATGAGAAGAACATGTCCTAGGTAGCCTCTGGTCCTAGGAGAATGAGGAAATATGTGGAGCAGGCCTGCATCCAGCCAGCAGCCTGGAGTCAAGCCTAACTGATCCTACTCAAGCCTCATAGAGCTACACCCAGCCTACAGAGCTGTGAAGGAGGAAATACAAATTTGTCACTAAAAGCCCCTGAGAGGGGGCACCTTGGTGGCTTAGTCAGTAAAATGTGTATCTCTTGATTTCAGCTCAGGTCATGATCTCAGGGTTGTGAGATCAAGTCCCCGGTCAGGTTCTGCACTCAGCAGGGAGTCTGCTTGAGAGTCTCTTCTCTCTCCCTCTGCCCTTCTCCCCTGCACTCTCTCTAAAATGAATAAATCTTTAAAAATAAAATGAAATAAAATAAAATAAAAGCTCCTGAGAGCTTAAAGTTGATTGATAAGCAGCAAAACTGTTTCAAACAATGGTTAGTATTAGACACTTTTGTTGTTTATTTATTTTTAAAGATTTTATTTATTTATTTGAGAGAGAGAGAGAGAGAGAGGACACAAGCAAGGGGAGCAGCAGAGAGAGAGGGAGAAGCAGGCTCCCACAGAGCAGGAGCCTGATGTGGGGCTTGATCCCAGGACCCTGAGATCATGACCTGAGCTGAAGACAGATGCCCAACCAGCTGAGCTACCCAGGTGCCTCAGTATTAGACATTTAAAAAAAAGTAATGCTGATTTGGCTCCATGAAATTTTCTAATTTGTCTAGGGTTTCTCTCTTGATCAGGTTGATCATCTATTTGCTGCATGATTAAATTGGACATTATTTTCAGACATCTGTGCTTATCTCTATGGTTGTTATGGTCAATCTAACAACAAATTTAAAGTAACCACAATTAAGGCATCTGGGTGGCTCAGTTGGTTAAGCATCAGACTCTTGGTTTTGGCTCACATCGTGATCTCAGAGTGGTGAAACTAAGCCCCACCTCAGGCTCTGTGCTCAGCATGGAGTCTGCTTAAGATTCCTTCGCCCTCTTTTTCCCTCCCCTGTTCCTCTTCCTGCTCATACATGCTCTCTCTGTCTCTCAAATAAATAAAATCTTTTTAAAAATCATAAAAATAAAATAACCACAATTATCAGGATATTTAGATTTTGTGTATTTAATTCTAAGTCAATTTAATAAGAGCACGTATATTCATAATACAAAATTTTCAATTGTTTTACATTTTCCCTATTGTTAAAAAGCTTTTAAAATAATTATTTTAAGGGCACCTGAGGGTCTCAATGGCTGAGCATCTGCCTCTGGCTCAGGTTGTGATCCCGGGTCCTGGCATTGAGTCCTACATCGGGCTCCCATAGGGGAGCCTGCTTCTCCCTCTGCCCATGTCTCTGCCTCTCTCTGTGTCTCTCATAAATAAATAAATAAAATCTTTAAAAAATAATAAGATAATTATTTTACCTCAGAATAAAAAGGCACTGTGTATAATTTATTAAGCATCTGCCAGTCACTGTGAAAAGCATATATACATCTCCTCTAAAAACAAATTTAAGGGACACCTTGGTTGCTCAGTGGTTGGGCATCTGCCTTCAGCTCACGTGATCCTGGGGTCCCAGGATCGAGTCCCATATCAGGTTCCCTGCATGGAGCCTATTTCTCCCTCTGCCTATGTCTCTGCCTCTCTCTCTGGGTCTCTCATGAATAAATAAAATCTTTAAAGAAAATTAATTTTTTGATTAGTTAATACTTTCATAAGGTAGGAAGTTCAAAAGGCAAAAGAGCAAATGAAATAAAAAGCTCCCTTCTCACCCTGTTTCCCAGGATACACACTGAGAGACAACTAGTTTACCAGTTTTTTGTATATTCTTTCAGTGATATTACCTGCACATACAAACATAATATGTATTTATATGGATATGTTCTGTTTCCCTGACTTTAAAATAAATGCACTATACTATTACAGGGTTCTGTACATTTATTTATTTTGCTTTATTTTTTAAATTTATTTTGCTTTTATTTCTTTTTCACTAAACAATGTATCTTAGAGATTGTTCCACAGCAACACATAAAGAGCTTCCTCATTATTTTAAAAAGCCATGTAATATTCCCATGCAGTGGTTAGTAAAATGATAGGAGAGGGTTGAGGCAGAAATTATTTTTATAATAACACTAAAATATTATTTTCCTTATTTACTCTCAGTAAAGTAGCATGGAGTTTTCCAGAGCCTACATGTCCTGTGTTATTGCAACAGAATGAACACAGAAGCAGACATAAAAATCCAGCTGTCTTCTATTAACCCGAGGATTAAAGAGATTTGCAAAAATATAAACCATACCACTTTTCTTATTGATTTTTTTGTGTTGGAAAACATAGTTATTTTAAAAAGTATGTAGTTTATAGTCCATGTAAAGGGTTTATAATTGCTATTTTTAAATGAATAAATATTTTCATAATTTCTAAAATGATAAAAATTGATAGATGTAATCTATATAAACTAAAGCTGACCTCAATCATTTTTAAGAGGGCAACATGGTCCTGAAGCTATAAAAAGTTTGAGAACTGCTGTTCTACTGCACAGATGAGATGTATCGTAATTTAACTTGTTCTCTGCTAATGGTCATTTCATTTTCTTTTTTATTTTCTTTCTTTCTTTTTTGGACATTTCATTTTCAATTAATTGCAATTTCAAACTGTGAAGAAATGAACTCTTCTAGACATTTTATTTCCTACATGTGTGAGTAAAGATGTCTTGTATTCTTAGAAACTGCTGGATCAAATATACCAGGCTAAAGTCATACAAAAGTATATAATCTCATTTCATCCTCGTAATAATCTTCTGAGGTGAGAGTTGTCATTAATTCCTTTCTACATATGAGAAAATGGGGCCTTAAAGGAGTTAAGTGACTGTCTTAGAGTCATCAGGCTAAGAAGCTGCTGTAGACAGGAATGAAACCATTTTATCAGACTTCATGCTTTGGACCACTATTCTGAGTTATGGTTTCTCAAAGCAATACATGTACATATTCAGTTATCTGATAACTGGCTCTATTCTTGCCTTGGCCTAAATTATTTCCTGGCACAGAACAGTCTTGGAATTAGATGAACTGGACCTCTTAAAGCAAAAGTCAGTGCCAGAAAACTCCTTAAATGATAAGAATAATAGAGCTTTTTATTTTGGCTCACAAGATTTTCAACTATGATACAGTCTGGGAGATGAATTTTAGAAAGTGATGCAGTTAATTAAAACTGATTCATGTAATTCTCAGTAAACTTTATAAACAAACCTATATGTCAAAATAACAAATTATGATGTATATCCACTTTACTCACAATGAAACTTATCCTGTACTGTTACCCTTCCTTAAGCTACATCATTTTCCACTTAAACACACAAAGAAGAGAACCTTAAGTATTTTTGAAGAAATGAAATTTAATCGTTACCAAACCTGGCACTGCCAGAATTATCTTTTTGATACAAAAATCTGGCCCCTCCTCCACAAAAATCCTTCATAGGACTCCCACTTCTTGTACTATAAAGCTCATAAGAGGTCACTAATGATTAGTTCTTATCTCAAAAACTCTCATACACACATTTTGGTCTCTTTTAAAATACAAATCTCAAAGATCTATTTCCTTTGAACAGGTTTTTTCAAATAGGTGGATATACAGTGAAACTAGCGAAACTTCCCTTACATGGGCCATAAAATTTTATATTTATCCTATTGTGTTCTTTTTCTCTCAGAATATCTTCCAAATTGTATATACTTTGAGCTCCACAAAACCCTGATCTACCTCTAGTTTTGATTTGTTTTTGTTTTTGTTTTGATTTTTCTTCTTTAATCTAGATACTCCAATTCACTCCTGTCTGATTTAGATGCTTCTTTCATGCTCCCAGTCTATGCTGCTATCTTTTCACACTGTATGGTATGACTCTTGTCATCTTTTCTATGGTAATCATTGGTTTAATTGTTTATCTCACCCAGCAGACCATGAGCTCCCTGATAGCAGGGGTCATGCTGAATGAACAAATGAGAAAACGAACAGCATTTGGTGACAAAATCTATCTATACTTTGTTATGAAATAATATTTGGGAGATTTTATGTTAGTATTCATTTGCTGCATGTTCTTTTGCTTTTTGATCCACAATTGGAAGGAAATGACAAAAGGTCAAGATAAATATATAGGGGCAAAACTTAAGATCGAGTAATTATTTCCATTCAGTCATATTTTTCTGAGACTATGTAAAAAGATTGCTAAGACTAGTGTTGCTGACAAAATAAACATTTTAAGCCCCTAAACTATGAACTGTCTTTCACATCATTTGAATTGTCACCTCCCTTCCTGATAATCCCTATTCTAAACTCTGTAATGTCAAGTCCAACCTCTATTGTAGGATCTCAGCTAATCCCATTTTGCCTATTTGAACCAGAGGAATACAACAAGGACAAGCAAGGTGAAATTGAAATCAGAAGTTCTGGATCAGTCAACAAATTTTCATTGAATGTCTACTATATGCCAGTTTTAGAGTCTCTTTTTTAGAACTAACACCAGAATGGCTCTATTCTCTTGATAGTTATGTTCCTAAACTACAAAATTGAAAAACAAACGTTTGGAATTATATAGTTTTAGGACTGCTCATGAAAGAATGTCCATGATACCTTGAGTTTAAAAAACAATAAACTATACATAGTGATCCTGTTTTAGTAAAGATCAAAAATAAAAAGTTATATGCATCCTGTTTGTGTGTGTGTTCATTGAAAAAGGCATGGAAGGATGCACATTAGACTGAGAATAGTAGTTACTCTGTTGTCGAGGGCAGAGAGGGAGAACTGTCATTTTTTAACTTATGTACTTGTAGTTGAATTTTTTAGAATGAGTTATTTTTGTAATCCTAAAATGTGTAAACAATAAAGAATGTTTAAATAGGTGGGCACCTGGGTAGCTCAGTTGGTTAAGTGTCTGCCTTCTGTTCAGGTCCTGATCCTGTGGTCCTGGGATTGAGCCCCGCATGGGGCTCCCTGCTCAGTGTGGAGTAGGCTTCTTCCTCTCCCTCTGCCCCTCCCCCCCTGCTTATGCTCTATCACTCTCTCTCTCTCTCTTTTAAAAGATTTTATTAATTTATTCATGAAAGAGAGAGAGAGAGAGAGACAGGCAGAGACACAGGGACACAGGCAGAGGGAGAAGCAGGCTCCATGAAGGAAACCTGAAGTGGGACTTGATTCCACGTCCCCAGGATCAGGCCCTGGGCTGAAGGCAATGCTAAACCGCTGAGCTACCCAGGCTGCCCCATCACTCTCTCTCTTAAGTAAATACATATTTTTTTTAATTAAAAATTTTTAAAGAGTGTTTAAATAGGCAAAAAGCTTGTTCATGTTTTTGTATGAATATATATATGTAATGTGTAAATATTATATATATATATATACATATATATGCACACACATATGTTCAGTTGGCCCTTGAACAACACAGGTTTAAATTGCGTGGATCCACCTACAGACAGATCTTTTTTTTACAGTACTGTAATTATTTTCTCTTATGATTTTCTTAACATTTTCCCTCCTCTAGCTTACTTTATTGTTTTTTTTTTTTTTTAATTTTTATTTATTTATGATAGTCACAGAGAGAGAAAGAGAGGCAGAGACACAGGCAGAGAGAAGCAGGCTCCATGCACCGGGAGCCTGACGTGGGAATCGATCCTGGGTCTCCAGGATCGCGCCCTAGGCCAAAGGCAGGCGCCAAACCGCTGCGCCACCCAGGGATCCCTTACTTTATTGTTTTTTTTTTTTAAATTTTATTTATTCATAGAGACACAGAGAGAGAGAGGGGGGCAGAGGAACAGGCAGAGGGAGAAGCAGGCTCCATGCAGGGAGCCAGATGTGGGACTCCATCCAGGGTCCCCAGGATCACACCCCAGGCTGCAGGCGGCGCTAAACCGCTGCGCCACCAGGGCTGCCCTAGCTTACTTTATTTATTTATTTTTTTTCCTAGCTTACTTTATTGTAAGAATACTGTATAGAATACATCTAACATACAAAATTTGTGTTAATTGACTGTTTATGTTATGGGTAAGGCTTCTGGTCAACAGTAGGCTATTAGTAGTTAAGTATATGGAGAGTTAAAGTTATATGTAGATTTTCCTCCATGTAGATAGTGGGTGCCCCAACCCCCGTGCCATTCACAGGTCAATTGTGTGTGTGCGTATGTCCATATATATGTACAAATAAATGTAAATATTATTCATGCATATTATTTATACACACTGGATTCACATATTAAAAGGGGAAATTCCACCTGCTGGCAGTGTCAGTTAATTATTTACATTAGAAGGGTACCTGATTGCCTAGAACAGAGGTTGTTTGGGGAGGAATTAACTCCTCTTGTAAACACTCTGTGAGCCAAGGGAGGAGTATAGTTATTTTCCTCAAAAAAATGGAAAGGCTTTCTGTTTTGTGGAAACACAATAATTAGTAGGCTTGATTTTTTTTTTTATAAATTTTTATTTAGGGATCCCTGGGTGGCGCAGCGGTTTGGCGCCTGCCTTTGGCCCGGGGCGCGATCCTGGAGACCCGGGATCGAATCCCACGTCGGGCTCCCTGCGTGGAGCCTGCTTCTCCCTCTGCCTGTGTCTCTGCCTCTCTGTCTCTCTCTGTGTGACTATCATGAATAAATAAATAAAATCTTTAAAAAAAAAATAAATTTTTATTTATTTATGATAGTCACAGAGAGACACAGGCAGAGGGAGAAGCAGGCTCCATGCACCGGGAGCCCGACGTGGGATTCGATCCCGGGTCTCCAGGATCGTGCCCTGGGCCAAAGGCAGGCGCCAAACCGCTGCGCCACCCAGGGATCCAGTGGGCTTGATTTTTGAAATAGCTCTGGAATACCCACCGTTTCCTGTCAGATGCAGTACTTTTTCATATTATTCCATAAGATTATAAACTTCATTAAGGTCAAGCCAAGGGCCTACCATGTTCACCATTGCACCTAGCCTAGAGAGGGCAGATAACTGGGCTTCAGGTTGGTGCAAAGAGTGCATTAATTGCATATTCTGATAAAAGAATTGGCACTGAAACTATCATGGGAGAAGTTTGTATTCATTCATTCGTATATTTAAAAATACTGATTATCTAATTTGTGGTCTGTCCTGAGGATAGGAAAAAAAAAATCTTAGGGCATCTGACTGGCTCAGTTGGTGGAGCATGCAACTCTTGAACTCTGGTTGTGTCTTCAAGCCCCCACACTGGGCATAGAGCTTACTTAAAAATAAAATAAACAGAAAAGATTCTTCTTGCAGTTTAGCACATGATTTGAAAAAGATTGCTACAGCACTTGAGTTTTCCACATTTTTTGAGGGTATACAGATCTGATTTAAATGTCAAGCATATATTATTCTGTGCACTGTGTGAGGGATACAATAGAAGCCAAATTAGAACTTTGAAAACTTATTTTATCTTTTTAAGGATCTTTTAAAGTTGGGGTACTTGGGTGGCTCAGTTAGTTAAGCTTCCAACTCTTGGTTTCTGCTCAGGTCCTGATCTCATGGGTTATGAGCTCCAACCCCAAGCTGGGCTCAGAGCTCAGTGGTAGTCTGCTTGGATATTGTCCTTCTGCCCCTTCCCACAGTTGTGTGCATGAGAGAGGGAGAGTGCAGGCTCACACAACCAGAAGGAAGAGCAGAGGGAGAAGGAAAGAGCGAGAAGAAGCAGACTCCCTGCTGAGTGCAGAGCTAGAGGAAGGGCTAGATCTAGGGACCTTGAGATCAAGACCTGAGCTGAAGAGTTGGGGTGCTTGAGGGGCTGAGCCACCCAGGCACCCCTAAAAACCTTTTTTAAAGTGTACTTCGCTGCTAACAGATTATAAAAAGATAACGAAGGGCAGATAGATAGCTTTTATAACTCAAAGTTTAGTAACTAAATTCACCTTTAAAATTACAAGGAAAACGACTGGAGGATTATTTTACCCCCACATTTTCCTCCAGAAAACAGGAAGTTTGAAAGTTCCTTTATTTTAGCTGTGTTTGTTATATCTAAATACCGCCACGAATGCTCAGTTAGGGGGCTGACTCTTGACCTCAGCTCAGATCTTGATTATCAGGGTGTCAAGTTCAGGCCCCTAGGCTCCACGCTGGGCTAGAGCCTACTTAAATAAACACCACCCGGAGCAAATGTATGAAATTACTGAAATCAAGAAAATCTATTTAACAATATTTCTTAGCTTCTAATGAGAAGAGATAAGCTGTCTCCCCCAGGCTTTACTTCTCATTCATAGGAGATACCACGTCGGAACACGGCACCAGGTCAAACAGCCTTGTACATTTTAAGTGTGTGCAGTTTACAGTGTATCATACCATAAGCTGCTTTAAAAAGCCAAACAAAAATAAGACATGAAAATATTACTTTATATGGGACAAATAAGGGATTTGATTTATTTCTTAGGAGCAGTTTCTACTGGGGATCAAAGTATCTGTGCAGGGCCTAGCTGTCAAAGGAGGGCGGTTTTGAAGCAAATTTTATGTAATTAATACCTATTTTTTTTAGACTCCTTTCAGGTTACCATCTATTCAATGAAAACAAAACAACCCAAAGTACCCTTTTAGTTTATCGTGCCGGGATGACAGTTCCGCTGCGCGGCAGAGCTATCTAGTGCTTTCGCCTCGAGAGCATCATTCTCAACCTCCACATAGGACTTCAGAAGTCTGGGAAAGACTCTTGCAAGTAAAATGTGCTTTTTTTTTTCTTGCGTGCCCCAAATCGCGTATGCTAAGGCTGTTTCGAAGTGAAGACTGAGAAAGAGGGGCTCAGGCTTGGGGCTGGGCGTGGCTGTCGAGAGACACCCTTCCTACAGATCCCAGTCGGCTCCCCACGATCTCCCAGTCCCCAGGGAAAAGCCTTTCGCACGCAACCTCCGGAAAAAAAGCGTTTTCCTGGGGATTCGACTCGAGGAAGCCGGCCGAGGTGTTTTTGTCTGTAGCTCGGGAGGCACCGCGCGGGCGGCCGCTCTCCAGACTCCTCCCGAGGTTCCGGGCTAATTCGGCGTCTCGCTCCGGGCCCCGGTGCAGGGACGGACCCGCCCGCGCTCCCGGGAGCGCCTGAGCCGCGAGGCGAGGCGAGGCGAGGCGAGGCGAGGCGCGACGCGGGGCGGGCCCGGCCCGGCCGAAAGCCTCGGCTCGGCCTCCACCCCCCGCCGCCTCGGCCGCCGGGGCGGGCGGGAGGGAGGGCGATTGACGGAACCGCCCGGCGGCCGGGGCTGCAGAGGGAGGGACCAAGCGGGGAACGGCTGAGCTTTCCGCTTAAACTGGCTGGGTTGGGCCTCGGGCACAGCCTCCCCCAAGCCTATTGGCCTCCCCGAATGGGTTGTTATGGTAACAAATGACCGCACAGTCCCTTACGAACCGGCCAATGAGAGGGGCCGTCTTTTTTGCCGCACCTCGGAGCAGGAGGTGTTGCGAAAGCCCGGGCCGGGCCCGTAGCAGAAGGCGGGGCCAGGACGTCCTGCGGAAGGGCCGAAGGCGGGGCTTGTGACGTTGCGGGCCGGGCCAATCACGCCCGGCTGAATCAACGGCCCCGCCCTTTTACCGCACATTTCCCCTCCCCTTGCTCATTTCGCACGACGCAGCGGTTGGGAACACAGACATTTTCGGAGCTGGAGCCGCCACTGCCGCCGCCATTTTGTGTCTGTGGAGAAAGAAGCTTCTGTGGCGGCTGGAAGTGGACGGAGATCACCCCTGAGACGGCGGCGTTTCACACCCGAGGTTCCCCCCGTGTCGTCCCCCAACCCCCCTCCGCGGTCAGCATGTGGTGAAGCCGGAGCCGCGAGAGACCCGGGGAGAGGAAGAGGAGTCGGAAGGGAGGCGGGGTGTCGAGAGCGGCTTCAGCTTCAGCTGCGGCGGACCTCGGAGGGGGGCCGCGGCGCAATGTCAGAGCAGACGCCGGCCGAGGCCGGTACTGCGGGGGCCCGGGAGGACGCCTGTCGGGATTATCAATCATCACTCGAAGACCTGACCTTCAATAGCAAACCGCACATCAATATGCTGACCATTCTAGCCGAGGAGAACCTGCCCTTCGCCAAGGAGATCGTCTCTCTCATCGAGGCCCAAACCGCCAAGGTTTTTATACACCCCGCAGCCTCCTATTCTTCTAATACTCCCTGATTTTAGTGTCAGCCTCATCCCAGGTCTCGCTTCCATCCAAAGGGGGACAGTGTTCCTCCTCTCCAACCCTCCACCTCCAACTCAGGCTCGGTCTTTGGCCCAGGCTTCGAGCGTGGGCCTCTCTTGGGGGGGAGGGAGTGGGGAGGGCGAAGGGTGGAGTCCTACTTCCGCTTACCAACTCCCTATTTAGGCCACCGCATTGTATATCCCGACACACACGCTTTGAATAGACCCCTTCGGGGAGGGGGAGACTTAAAGGCAGTTTGTGGTGTGGGGAAGTAAGAGTTAAAACCATTTTAACCCCCGGGAAGGTGGGGAGTGGTGGTTCTCCCATTCCCCGCCCTCCCCTCCCCCCCCCGCACCCTTTTGGGTAATTGTGCTCTGTGGGTTGGAAGGAGGTGAAGGGGGACCTGGGAGCGAGCTGTTGGTGGGTGGGAATAGGGAATTGGCCCCGAGTGGAGCAGCCGCCTGTTAGGAGCCCAACATGGCGCCTGAAAAGCACATGATGCGAAAGGGAAGAGAGGAGAATCCATTCCCTGCCAGCCAGGCAGCTGCTCACACCCGTCAGCCCCGTTTTGGGGTGGGGGCGGCTAGCTATAACTTTTATTCTCCTATCGGAGGGTCTAATTTGCCCCCAAATACGGGAAATTGGGGGTGAGGGTGGGGTTTGGGTGGGGGGGAGGAGATCTTATCCAACCTGTAGGTGGAGAACTGGCCCAGTGGGTAACACGTACTTGTAGTTTTTTTTTGAAAAGTTCAGTCCCTCCTCCTCTTCCTTTTCTCTTTTTTTCCTCCCTTCCCTGATAGTGAAGACGTGCTTTTCTTCACCCCTTGACAGAAGTGGTCCTCTGCCACCCTTTATTTCCCTGTAGTCCTCCTCTTCTGTGGATTCATGTGGGAGCGATATGTCATTTAAGTTACTGTTAAACTTAGTTATCATAATGAGTTCTAATAGCTTCCCAGTATTACGTTTTTAAGTTATTTTTCAAGCTTGTACTTACGGTTTAGTTTTTTCTAGTTGTTAGTGATTGAAATTAACAGGATGAGCCTCCTTTTAGCAGAGTGAACCCCTTTTAAAAGGCCACTTTAACAACAACCACCAATATATTGTTTAGAGGCGGTTTCTGTCTAGTGTACAACTGAGTGGTCTGACTCTAATAAATGGTTTTGAAATGTGTGACTGGTATTATAAAATTTGTGAATAAAACATATAAAATATGTATTTGTCTTTTTTATTTACCTTTGTAAGGTGTAGAATCTGTTTCCAAGACTTATTTTTATCTACGTGGTTGTGTGTTTTAAACAAAAGTCTTTAAGTGACTTGGGTTCATTCTTTAGGTTCCATCCACTCTTTTGGGTAAATGTGTTCACAAGATACACGGTTTCAGGTGGTCCTTTCATACCTTAATTTAAAGAGGACAAAAAGTAAAGGTTTTTTTTGTTTTGTTTTGTTTTGTTTTTAAGGGCCCAACAACTTTGTCATGCTCAGTCTGACAGCTAAAATGCAAGTCTTCATTCACCTTTTCCTGTGAATGTGAAACAGCTATTGTTTTTTTTTAAAGTATGAGACTTAAGGAAGCATTTCTTGTACTCAACATCCTCTTTATTGATACCACAAACATGTTGGACGTGAAAAATTAGTTTTTGCCTTATTGAAGGCTTAACTTGACATTGAATGCCTTTTTTAAAAAACAAAACTGCACTTGGCGTTTTTTTAAAAAAACAAACAAACATTGATTTAAAAAATCTAATTACCTAGTATTTTTGGAATTACTAATACTCCACAGAGCCTAATATTTAGCAGTTCAGGTTGTCACTCAACAGTTTCCTTGCTGGTTTTTAATGGATCCAGAAGACCTTCGAGAAGTGAAAACTGACTATAGTGACCACATTAAAATTTGTATTTGTGTATGGCTACACAGAGTGGTGAAAATAGATGGACTATTTGCTGATAAAGCTGAATTTTTTTTTTTTTTTGGAACACGTTTCCTGGTTATTTTTGGAAAGCCAGGTTTTGAGGAAAAGATGTAAAAGTCACTGGGGAAATAATCAGGGTTGGGGTTGAGGGTGAGGGGAGGGATTTTCTGTCATTTGGTAGCAAACTGGCTTGGTTTTGTGTTTTCTGGAGGTGAATGTTTTGTGTCCTTATTCTCTAGCGTCTCAGCATTACTAAACTTAAAGATTCACACTTGATTTGACTCCTCCCATGAGGCAGTAGTAGTGAAAAACTATTACATACGGGATTCACTTGTACAATAAAAAATTAGCCTACTGAACAGATTTTGGTTTTAAAGAGCCCGTCTTCATTAAGTACAACAAAGACTAAAAATGGTGTAAAACATGACATGGTAAGATAAAGACACAGCAATAAAGCATTTGACATGTTGGTACTTACTAGTTTACCCACATGCAGTGGCCTTGTGAACCCTTTTATTAGGACCTTAAAAGAAATTTTTCATACAAAGCTGTTCAAAGGTTTCCTTGGCCAACTTTGGTTGTAAAGGTGTTATCAGAAGCAAGAGCACTTCCACACACTTGTATGGGCAATTGGTTTTGTGAAATATGGCATTGTGTACTGCAGAACTGTGAGCCTACCCTAGCTACAGGTAGCTATGGGTAAGTGTCGTTCAGGGTTAAGATTCCGATACACATGGGATGGGTAAATGGGGATAATTTTTTTGTTTTTGTTTTAAAATCATGGGTGCTCCTGTGGAGTCGGAGTTAACAGTTTATATGGCGTGTCTTAATGCTCCTCAAGTCTGTGAACCTGCTGATGCTTTCTGGAAACTTGCTGTACATTCTAAAAGCCAGTGGTGGGTAGGCATTGCAGTTGAACTGGGGCAACATTTCTTTGCTTTGGAAAGGGCCACCTGTATCAGCATCACCACACTGGCTTTGCACAAATTAAGAAACTCTGGTTTGTGCATGTCAGAGGAGAAATATTTCGACGGAGAGTCCATGCTGTGAAGAAAATCGTCAGGACAAATCCTGGTTTCCAGAGTCAAGTTCGACCTGATTTACATGACTCAGCAGCTGCTCCATCCAGTTTTTCTTGTATCAGTAACAACTTGCACCTTCCTGCATGTTCTTGTGCAAGTTTAAGAGTCTTTTTTTTTTTTGCCATTAACTTCATATGTGAAGTGTACTTAATTTCTTTGTTCATTGGATTATAGAGAAGTAATCCTAATGATTTTACAGGTAACAAAAGTGTCATAGACTTTAACATATAAAATATGCCTGTGGAAATTAGGGTTTCTGCCAGAAGTCTGGAAACTCCTTGAATCTAGGCACACTATTATAAATTAATGTGAGTCACAAAGCTTACACTTGGGTTACAGAAAATAACTCCCCTGTGGTCACTTAAAACACTTTTTTTTTTTTTTTAACCATATGAACCTGAAATTCCATTGAGTGTAAAATGAATGTACTAAAGACTGGTTTTTCTTGTAGTTTTGAGCTTATTTATATGCTCAACTAAAGATCATTGTAAGAGGTGAGAGATTGCTTGAACATTTAACTTTCATAAAGGTTATTTCAAAAGTAGTGTCAACAAAGATAGAAGCCTGTATTGTAGGTTTGAAAACTCACTTTTGAAAGTAATTCTGTGGTGACAATTCATTATACTAAACTTCTCAGTTTCTTTTTATCACTTCAGGCTCCTTCCTCAGAGAAGCTTCCTGTTATGTACCTTATGGATTCTATCGTGAAAAACGTTGGAAGAGAGTATCTCACTGCCTTTACTAAAAATCTAGTTGCAACATTTATTTGTGTGTTTGAAAAGGTATATATGCATTTAGAAACATTTGAATTTTTAAAAAAATGTGTTCCTGATTAAATAAATACTTGTCTTTGTGTTGGGTTTTCTTGGGTGGTGAAATGTTTTATTCTCTTGGATGTTTGCCAAGTACCATGCTAAAGTTAGTGTTTAATATTAGACTTTTTTTTTTAGCAGATTCTAGGGGTTTTACATTATCCATTCAAGAATAGATGGGTTTGCTTTTAGAATTTTTTTTAATTGCTCATTTATTGAACATCTGTTCCGTCTCTAAGACATGGGCAAAAAGATCTGAAGCTGTCAAGAGTACTTCAAATTTCATTGTTAGGCTTCTGGTGTTAGGATGTTGACTGTTCCTATCTAAAAAAGAAAAGCGTGGTCTTCCAGTGTGTCTCAACCTGTGATTGGTGCCTGAAACTTTTGTGATTTTTTTTTTTTTTCCTCAAAATGTTTCCTCTTGTTACTTTGTTCACGTATATTTAATGTGAATGTTCTAGGTATGTGTGAATGGTGGACCAGTTAATTGCATTAGGTTATTTTGGAAATACTTTTTAAGGTCCCTTAGTGTTGAGAAGAAAGGTTTGTTAGTTTCTATACCTAGGGATTGCAAATTCCTTCCATAACATTGTATCTGGTAGTTTGGTTAATATAGTAGTATACTGAGGAAGACAAGGGATTTGATTTGCTGGAGTAATCAATTCTCTTCCTGTCAAGCTTTATATCTTTCACATTGAGCAAAAGGACATTCATAAGCAATTTAGTTTTAAATATTGTTTCCTAACACAAAATTGGTAGTTCTTATATTTTATTAGCCGCACCTGTTGTGTTTTGAGAACTTATATTTGTAGACTTGGAGAATTGGGATAATTCTGAAAGGACTATTATCAGATTTTACTTGTTTGTTAGAGCAGAAAATGTGTAGTTGCTACTTGAGTAATATTTTTTTATTCTAAGTTCTTCAGAAAAAATACTGCTAGTAAGTATATGCAGAAGAAATTTGGAAATCTGTATTTCAAATTGTATTAAAGAGCCTGTTAATTAACAGTGTATTGTAGACCTTGGCTAAATACTGCTTTCCTGAAGCTGTAGTCTAAGGAGAAGCCAACTTTGTGTTACAGAGGTTGAGGAGCTAAACCAGCCTCCCTGTTTGAATTTCATGATGTTCAAATTTAGTTGGGTGTTTGGTAGAATACCTTTTATTGAATCTGATACGGCCTTGACACTGCATTTGATGAAAATGACTTTATAGTTAAGTATAATTCTCTAAAGACTTGAATATGGTCAAGGCTTTATTATCCAAAAGTAAAATTTTAATTTAGTTTCCCAAGTAAGAGGTTTCTCTGATGGCTAGTTTTTGAATATCATTTATTATTCCCATCACAAGTGTGAGCAGATTAAGTTATATAAAACTGAAGCTCATCAGTGGGTAAGATTTTTGTGACTTTCAATTTTTAAGGTACCTTCCACATCACAAATAACTCATTCATAGTTGCCAACCAAATTGTATTGCAGAAGACTGCTTAGTGAGATAGTTTTAATAAAAATTAAGCCATCAGGTGAACTAGTTCAGAGTAAAAATAACAAGGAATGCTATATCAAGCCCTAGAATTTGGAAGCATTTTGTATTAATAAAAATATGAAGAATTGCTTAGTTGTTTGCTTTCATGAAGACTAGGAGACAGGGACTAATTTGTCTTTTTATTTTTTTTTGAGGGATAAATTTCTTTATTAGCTTTACATTTACAAACCAAATACACCTTTAATAACTTATTACTGCTGTATGTATTTGTGCATAAGTAATATGTTTGCTATATTGAGTAGAACAGATTTATGTACCTTTAATACTTAATATTTAAAACATTCTATAGTAACTTAACAAGCCATAGAATTGTTCTGTTGTTCTAGGTGGATGAAAATACTAGAAAAAGTTTATTTAAATTACGTTCCACATGGGATGAAATATTCCCTTTGAAGAAACTTTATGCCCTGGATGTCAGAGTCAATTCGTTAGATCCTGCTTGGCCTATTAAGCCTCTGCCCCCCAATGTGAATACATCTAGCATCCATGTGAATCCTAAGTTTTTAAATAAATCGGTAAGTTTTAATGTGAATTTTGATTTATCTAAAATTTCGTGCCAGAAAGAAATCTCAAGAATACCTGTGCTGAAATAGTTTAGCTAAGAAAATTCTTTTTTCCACTCAGGTTCATAGTGCATTTAAAAATATATTCTCCTTGTTTAGGTATTACAATAATCTATTTCAGTTTTTAAATTTTTGAAAAATTTTCTGTGTTCTTTTAAACATGACTGGCCATTTATGATTACGAATAGTATTTATTAAGAGAGAAGCTGATAATTTGTAGTTTCCCTTAGCTTCATTTTTAGCTGTGAAATTTTTTTTTTAACACATTATTTTTTCTTATAGCCTGAAGAGCCTACAACACCTGGCACAGTGGTCAGTTCCCCTAGCATCTCTACGCCTCCAATTGTTCCTGATATACAAAAGAATCTTACCCAAGAACAACTAATAAGGCAACAGTTACTGGCAAAACAAAAACAGTTATTAGAACTTCAGCAGAAGAAGCTGGAGCTTGAGCTAGAGCAAGCTAAGGCACAACTGGTAAGTAGAGGATGTTTGGCATTTTAAATATTTTAAGCCTGTCTTCTGATAAGTAATTATTAGTTTGTATTAGTATGTTATTAGTATGTATATTTTTTCTATTTGTTTTGCAAATTATAGTATATTTATTAGGCCAAATTTTTAATTATTTATTATAAAAGCCACTTGAATGGCTATACGCTATTTTTTTTCGAATATCTTTCTGTTAAATTGCTATCTCAAGACTTTATTAGCATGTGAATTTAATATCTGTCCCAGATAGAAGATGTGCTGTGAATGTTTTTGTTTTTGTTTTTGTTTTTTTAAGATTTTTTTTTTTTTTTGTTTTTTTGTTTTTTGTTTTTTTTGTTTTTTTTTTAAGATTTTATTTATTTATTCATCATAGTCACAGAGAGAGAGAGAGAGAGGCAGAGACACAGGCAGAGGGAGAAGCAGGCTCCATGCAGGGAGCCTGACGTGGGACTCGATCCTGGGTCTCCAGGATCGCGCCCTGGGCCAAAGGCAGGCGCCAAACCGCTGCGCCACCCAGGGATCCCCTGTGAATGTTTTTGTATAGTCTTTAATGTTTTATGAGCTTAGGTCTCATGAGTAGAAATCTGGTTGTTAGAAACCTACAAAAGAAAAGCCATCACATGGGATCCCTGGGTGGCGCAGCGGTTTGGCGCCTGCCTTTGGCCCAGGGCGCGATCCTGGAGACCTGGGATCGAATCCCACGTCAGGCTCCCGGTGCATGGAGCCTGCTTCTCCCTCTGCCTGTCTCTGCCTCTCTCTCTCTCTCTGTGTGACTATCATAAATAAATAAAAATAAAAATAAATAAAAAAGAAAAGCCATCACAAAACTGAGGAGGACAAGAAGGTTACATATTTCCATGCATAAATGACCTTTTACTAAGTTATTTTACTTAGCACTTGAATTTGAGAGTAAGGAAGGTACAGGAAGGCAAAATTTTGTAAGTCCATTATCAGTGATCTTAGGAGGGACTATTTTATGACATAAAATTTAGCTGGAATGACTCTTTGCTCTTTGACACTTGTGCACCTGTGGTGCAGTGATTTATTTAGCAGTTTCTTAGAAGTCTGGCTCAGAATCCTGAATAATTAGGAAGATGGAGGATATTTTTTCATTCTACTTAAAGATTATATTATAAAAACTCCAAAGCAGAGGACTAATAAATTATAAGCCCCATAGGTACATGAACTTTCTCTTCGTTTTAATCTCTACTTTTAAACACTAGAAGTATACAGTGTAAATGCTATATTGAATGGATTTATTGAATAAACATTACATTCTTTAGTTTTTGATTTTGGTTGTCTCCTGACAGTCTGGACATTTTATGTATTAACATGAACATTTATTTTCTATTTCAGGCAGTTTCTCTTAGTGTTCAGCAGGAGACATCTAACTTAGGTCCTGGATCTGCACCATCCAAATTACATGTTCCACAGATTCCCCCTATGGCAGTTAAACCTCCACACCAGGTTCCTGTGCAACCTGAGAAAAGCCGTCCAGGTCCATCGTTACAAATTCAGGATTTGAAAGGAACTAACCGGGATCCCCGTCTTAATAGGATGAGTCAACATTCTTCGCATGGAAAAGATCAGAGTCATAGGAAAGAATTCCTAATGAACACATTGAACCAATCTGATATTAAGACAAGTAAAACTGTACCCTCTGAAAAACTAAATTCATCCAAGCAAGAGAAAAGTAAATCAGGTGAAAAAATAACAAAAAAAGAACTTGACCAATTCGATTCTAAATCTAAATCTAAATCTAAATCACCATCACCTTTGAAAAACAAATTATCCCACACAAAAGACTTGAAAAATCAAGAATCTGAAAGTACAAGGGTGTCTGATATGAGCAAGAGAGATCCAAGGTTAAAAAAACATCTTCAGGATAAGACTGATAGCAAAGATGATGATGTAAAAGAGAAGAGAAAAGCCGCAGAAAAAAAGGATAAAGATGAACACATGAAGTCATCTGAACACAGACTGGTTGGAAGTAGAAATAAAATCATCAATGGCATTGTACAAAAGCAGGATACAATAACAGAAGAGTCAGAAAAACAAGGGACAAAACCAGGGAGATCAAGTACTAGAAAGCGATCAAGATCGAGATCACCCAAGTCTCGGTCACCAATTATACATTCTCCGAAGAGAAGAGACCGGCGGTCACCCAAACGAAGGCAAAGGAGTATGTCTCCAACTTCGACACCCAAAGCTGGAAAGATCCGGCAATCAGGAGTTAAGCAGTCACATATGGAAGAGTTTACACTACCTTCCAGGGAAGAGCGAAATGCTAAGAGAAGTAATAAACAAGATATTCGAGATCCAAGGCGAATAAAAAAGACGGAAGAGGAACGACCACAAGAAGCTGCAAACCAGCATTCTACAAAGTCCGGCACTGAACCAAAGGAGAATATAGAGAATTGGCAAAGTTCCAAGTCTACCAAAAGATGGAAATCTGGTTGGGAAGAAAATAAAAGGTAGGATGTTAACATTTTTAATCGAGTAAAATAAATTGTACTAATTTTAAAATACAATGTTAATTTAAAAATTGAGTACTTATTGGATGCTATAGCTAGTACTTTATTTTTCCATTTATTTCTTAATAACTCTGGATGAAATACCATCATTAGTCCTATTTTACAGATAAGGAAACTGAAGTTTAGAAAGGTCAACTAATCTACGTAAAGCTGCACATCTAGGACATGCAAGAATTAGAATTCATGTGTGATTTTCCTGACTTCAGATACTATGCTCTTAATCATTTAATTAACTTTTATAGTTACATATATTTGTTTTAACCAGATCCTTTGGAATTTGGTCCTGAGAAATTTAAACACTTTTTATGAAGTAACATACTGCTTTTATGGTTTCAGCTTACAACAGGGTGATGAACATAGTAAATCTCCTCATCTAAGGCATAGGGAGAGCTGGTCAAGCACTAAAGGAATCTTGTCACCTCGAGCCCCAAAGCAGCAGCATCGATTAAGTGTAGATGCCAATCTTCAGATTCCTAAAGAGTTAACTCTTGCAAGCAAAAGAGAATTACTTCAAAAGGTAGTTACTATGATCACTTGTAGTTATTATTCTCTTTTGTCTTAAGTTTTTTTTTTTTTAAATACTTTTTATATTTAAAATATTTGATTTCCTTTTATCACCCCTATGCAGACGAGTGAACGTTTAGCATCTGGTGAAATTACACAGGATGAGTTCCTTGTTGTTGTGCATCAAATTCGACAGCTATTTCAGTATCAAGAAGGTAAACATAGATGCAATGTACGGGATAGTCCTACAGAAGAAAATAAAGGTGGATTAAAAAAGAAACCTCTCTTATCTGATGCTGAATTAACCTACTATGAACATAAAGCAAAACTGAAAAGGACACAGGTTCAGCATTCATTTCCAAGACTTGATCTCTTAGATCCTGATATTTTTGACTACCCTTTGACTGATGCCTTGTTGTCTGGAATAGAATGTGAGCCATCCAAAAGTAAACATGCAAGTAGGAATAGTGGAGCACAGTTTGACAGAAAAGAACAATTTAGTGAAAGAGCAAGACGTCTTTCTCCTATATCTGGGAGTCGTACTTATGCTGAGAATCTTTCACCCCATGAGGGCCGGAGAAGACATGACGAGCAAGTCTCTGCTAAAGGTAGAAAAAGTTAAATCAGATTATGCCTATTGAATCACACAGCAGTGAAGGGAAAATGAACAAGCTAAGTGGGGATGGATTTTTGTGACTGTTCAGACTACCTTTTGTTTCATTTTTTTCCCTCAAAGGGAAGGGAAGGGAGCTAATATTTACAAGGCCACCCTCTGTTAGGTGCTTTTCTTAGGTTCTTCATTTATGTAATCTGATTTAATCCTCACAATAACCCAATTAAATCTGTATTCTCTCATTTTACAGATAGGAAGCAAGACCAGAGAGGTTTAAATAACTTGCTCTCAAAGTCTAATTAGTTGACAGAATGGGGATTTTTTTTTTTTTTTTTTTAAACCCAGGTGTGTCTGACTGTAGAGGGCATCTTCTTACCTGCTGCTTGATGATGCTATCTTTTCCTTCCCCCCTAATAAAATGAGATAGTTTTGGATATTTTTGGCTAAACATTTACATGAACAGAGAAGATTGAAGATATTTTGATATAAATTAAGATTCAGGGAAAATAACTTTTTTTTTCTTTTTAAAAGGTGTACGAGAAGAACAGAGATCACCATTCAATGATCGTTTTCCACTTAAGCGACCTAGATATGAAGATTCAGATAAACCATTTGTAGATAGCCCAGCATCAAGATTTGCCGGCCTTGATACAAATCAGCGACTTACAGCTTTAGCTGAAGATAGACCATTATTTGATGGACCTAGTAGGCCATCAGTAACAAGAGATGGCCCAACCAAGATGATTTTTGAAGGACCTAATAAATTAAGCCCTAGAATTGATGGACCTCCTACACCAGGTTCTCTTCGGTTTGATGGGTCACCAGGACAAATGGGGGGTGGTGGCCCTTTGAGATTTGAAGGACCACAAGGTCAGCTAGGAGGTGGGTGTCCTTTGAGATTTGAAGGTCCTCCAGGACCTGTGGGGACACCTCTGCGGTTTGAGGGGCCGATTGGTCAAGCAGGAGGAGGTGGTTTTCGGTTCGAAGGTTCCCCTGGTCTGAGGTTTGAGGGATCTGCAGGTGGTTTGCGATTTGAAGGACCAGGGGGCCAGCCTGTGGGTGGTCTCAGGTTTGAGGGACATCGGGGTCAACCTGTGGGTGGTCTAAGGTTTGAGGGACCGCATGGTCAGCCGGTGGGTGGACTTAGATTTGATAATCCCCGAGGTCAGCCTGTAGGCGGACTTAGGTTTGAAGGAGGTCATGGTCCATCAGGGGCTGCAATTAGGTTTGATGGACCTCATGGTCAGCCAGCAGGTGGGATCAGATTTGAGGGGCCTTTGCTACAGCAGGGAGTTGGAATGAGGTTTGAGGGCCCCCATGGTCAGTCAGTAGCTGGTTTGAGGTTTGAAGGACAACATAATCAACTTGGTGGGAACCTTAGGTTTGAGGGTCCACATGGTCAACCCGGGGTTGGGATCAGGTTTGAAGGACCGTTAGTCCAACAAGGAGGTGGAATGAGGTTTGAGGGTCCTTCTGTGCCAGGAGGTGGCCTCAGAATTGAAGGGCCTCTGGGTCAAGGTGGTCCAAGATTTGAAGGCTGTCATGCTTTAAGGTTTGATGGGCAGCCAGGTCAGCCATCACTCTTGCCAAGATTTGATGGATTACATGGGCAGCCAGGTCCTAGATTTGAAAGAACTGGTCAGCCAGGACCACAGAGATTTGATGGACCACCTGGACAGCAAGTTCAACCAAGATTTGATGGTGTACCTCAGAGATTTGATGGTCCACAACACCAGCAAGCATCAAGATTTGATATTCCTCTTGGTCTTCAAAGCACACGATTTGACAATCATCCTTCACAGAGGCTTGAATCGGTGTCTTTCAATCAGACTGGTCCATATAATGATCCACCTGGTAATGCTTTTAATGCCCCATCCCAAGGACTGCAGTTCCAAAGACATGAACAAATGTTTGATTCACCTCAAGGACCAAATTTTAATGGACCACATGGCCCTGGAAACCAGAGTTTCTCCAATCCACTTAACAGAGCTTCTGGACACTATTTTGATGAAAAGAATCTTCAGAGTTCCCAGTTTGGAAACTTTGGCAATTTACCTGCTCCAATAACAGTAGGAAATATTCAGGCATCTCAACAGGTAAGTCCGCTGTAGTTACTCTAAAATGTTATACGCAGATAACTGTTTTTAACATTTCTAGGGTTTGAAGATTTTCAGGAAATAATTTATTCTGTAGATTGGGAAGTTTTTAAGGTACTTCAAAGTCCACATGTTGGGCAAGTGGGAGGAGAGTCTCTGGGGCTTAAACTTGCAATTTAAATCCAAAACTGATTTTAGCTTTTCCAAGGTCTGGAGAAATCTCGTCTCTATCACAGACACACATGCGCGTGTGTCCATTTTTTTTTTTTTTTTTAAGAGAGTGAAAGCCTGCAAGTAGGGGTGGAGGGTGGGTTTTTAGGGGATAGGGGCCGAAGGGGAGAGAGAATCCCAAATGGCCTCTAAGGGGCTGGATCTCACAACCCTGAGATCATGATAGTTCTGGTTCATAACAAAGTCGAGCTGTGAAGTACAGAGATTTCCCAATATATCCCTTGCCTTCACACATGCTTTGCTTCCTCATCATGTGTTTTCTTTTTTGATTTCAAAGCTAGTAAAGTATTATATAATTGTGAGTTTGTTTCATGGACTTGTACTACATTGTAGAATTGTTGAGCCCTTTAACATAACAGAGAGCTGATTTTTTGGACTAAAAACTTTCTTGGTCTAAATTAAAACCCAGCTGCCCATGTTTTTGCAGCATTTCTTTTTCTTTTTCTACTTCATCACACTTTCAGTCATTCCAGTTGAAACAGTTGTGTCATATTAATGTAAACACAGGAAGCTTGTGACTTGTCACCCAACTATATTCATTACATCACGGTATTGTTTTGTATTTTTGCATATATTTTAAACTGCGTATTGAAATGGTTTGAAGAAAAAAGGCCTGCCTAGTTAGATATACTCTATTGTATGTTCTTAAAAGAAATGCTCTTCTTGACAGATACTCTACAATGGGACTTGACTTAATCTTGTTCCTACATTATACAGAATTAGTGTTTTGGTTTTTTTTTTATTGTCTATACATACTATTAAGGGTTAGGAATGCTGAACAGGGCTTGTAAGTGGATATTTGTTTACATAGCAGCAACATATAGAAGTCCTACCTCACTCTGGACAACAAATACAGTATTTGTATGCCTGTATAGTAGTTGTTTGTCTTATACAATCTACTTTGCAACCAAGTATGATGTCCACGCAGGATGATCAACACAGAGTTTATAGATTGATAATTAAATCAGGCTTTTGATATCTGTAGGAAGGAATCAGGTCAGGAGTTCTGGCCTCAGCTTTGCTGTTAACTAGCCATTATGATTGTGTACAGGTCACATCTCTGGATATTAGTTCTATTTGTAAAATAAGGGAAAGCACCAGCAAGGTAAAGTGATTTGTGTAAGGTCACACAGCTTGTTGGCTACCTTACATTTGCATAGTATCTTAAACTTCTCTAAGAAGCTTCACATTTATTCTCAGTTCCTTATAATTCTGTGAAACAGGTAAGGGAAGGTATTTCTTTTTTTTTTTTTTTGTATAAAGTCTAGAAATGAAATGACCCATTCAAGTTACACTTGTAAATTTTTATTATAGAGACCAAGCCTTAGGATATTGTCAGTATTTTTATATGATTAGAATGTTCTAAAGTTTTAGTTAAAATACAGAAAGGATATTCTTAAAACCAAGGTTTCTCTTCAAGGTTCTTAGTGGTGTTGCTCAGCCAGTAGCATTTGGCCAAGGACAACAGTTTTTGCCGGTTCATCCACAAAATCCTGGAGCATTTGTTCAGAATCCTTCGGGTATGTACTTTTTGAATTTTGTGTTTTTTCAAAAGATAGATACTGTTTTGTTGAGTACTTTGTCAGTTTTACAAAATGACCATTTTGAGGAGGTCTACGCAATTTAGAGAAATTTAATCTGGCTGGAATTTTTTGTTCTTTTGTTTACATTGTTGATGTGTATTCAGCATCATACTGTGCATAGTAACTGATCCTGTTTACAACTGGAGATGGTTAGCCAGGATTTTGTAGAGCATAAAAAAAGAGAGAAGGGAAGCTGGGAGGAGTGGGAGTAGAAAGGTGATATTTGATAAAGTGAAGTAAATGAACCTCAGAAATCTCAGTTATTTGATATTTTAGTTTTGGTTTTGTGTATATGTGATAATCCAGTAAACATTAAGTGAATACTGGGGACATTGCCTTATAAATTTGATTCATTCATATGTTTTTATGGGCTCTCAAATAAAAATTGTGCATGATATGTTAAAAAAGTAGAAATGGGGCACCTGGTTGGCTCAGTTGGTAGAGTATGTATGTGACTCGATTTGAGGTTGTGAGTTCAAGCTCCACATTAGGACTAGAGCTTACTTAAAAAAATCAAAACAAAAAAGAAAGAAGTAGAAAAAAACTGTGACTCCCTAGCCAAGTACCCTGATAAGCTCTTTTACTGTAAAATGAAGCATAGTAACAATATTGCTATGGATACAATAACAATTTTGGATGTGGGAGTTTTAAAAGTGAAATTTAGCTTTAATAGAAAAATGGAAAGTATATAAATTGTGATTTATAAAATAACTGCAGAGTTTTAGTGTACTGAGAACTAGCTCTACCACCAAATTGTAGTGGTACTTTTATTTCTGAATCATTAAAACAGACATTTTCAGAAACGTGGCTCTAGTGTGGCACAATTTGCTTACAAATTTAGGGGAGTTGTCCAGAACTTCTGAGGTAGGAAAGTCCTAGCCAAGCTCTAGTTTATGCTTTAGTTCTTAAACTGTGGCATCACAGGAATTCATTCAATTGATTTGAAAGCTTTTCTTAAAAAATATTTCTGGATTGACAATTAGTATTAAATAATAGTTTTCATGTTTTTTTTTTTTGTCACTATAATGAAAAGGGAAATAAAGAATTGGGATCTAAAGTCAGAAGACCAGAGTATTAGAAACTATACTACTATAAACAAATATTCTCTCTGATTCAGTTGCTTCCCCAAAGACAGGAGACAATAAAGTCAGTATTTGCCTGGGAATTTCTTTTAAGAGAATCAAATAAGGTAGTATATGCAAAAGTACTTTGTAACTTTTGCTGTATTAATGTATTTTCCTTTAGAACTAAATTTTTTTGTTGAGTAGAGGATTTGTTGTATTGGGGTTGGTGGCATGAAATAGTGTGCAAAAACTGCAAATTTTTTTCCTTTTTGTATGAGATTAAAAACTGCAAATTTTCTTTTTGCTTTTACAGCCTTGGGGTGCATGTGTATACATACAGGGCATAGCAGTGTGTCACAGAGATTACTATGTTTTTCCTCTAGGTAGGAGGTATTGAGAGAGATGTTACATATTGTCTGCCTTCTTCAAGTTCTGCTTACTATTAAAGAGTTGTGAAAAGTATTCAGTGTTCTGTATTCAGCTTCTCTTAAAGTTTCTTTTCTAAAATGAAAGTAAAAATACCCCTTTCTTAGTAGTAAATATATGTTCATTTATTCATCCATTTTTAAAAAGATTTATTTATTAGAGTGAGAGCAGGGGGAGGGGCAGAAGGAAAGAATCTCTAGTGGACTACTGGCTGAACTCAACCCTGAGATCACCACTCAAGCCAAAATCAGAGTTGGAAGCCCAAGCCACCAAGCCAGCCAGGCGCCCCATGTCCTTTTGTTCATTTAAACATATTGATCATTTGCTGTATGCTAGGCATTGTGTTAGGATGATTCTTATTTATTTATAGTGTGTAACAGGATTTATTGACTTTTTAAAAGATGTTATTTTAGAGAGTGGGAAGAGAGGCACAGGGACAAGCAGACTCCCCACTGAGCGTGAAGCCTGATGTGGGGCTTGATCCCAGGATCCTGAGATCATGACCTGAGCCAAAGTCAGATGCTTAACTAAGCCACCCAGGTGCCCTGCTAGTGACTTTTTTTTAAAACAACCCTACATCTTATTGCCTTCCAAATATTTATTTAATGCTAGTAATTAGCAAGAAGTTTTACTACCCTTTTTATACAGGTACCTGTAAAACTGAGGCACAGATAAGTAACTTGGTCATGTCATACAACTAGAAAGTGGAATTTCTAGTTAAAATCCCAGGAGAGGAGTCTGGTTCTATAGTTCATAGCCTTGATCACTAAAGTTGGCTGCCCACAAACTTGTGAAGAGCTAGTTAAAAATCTGAAACATAAATAGCTAATTCTAATGAAATACAAATGTTAAACTAGTATGTGAAATGCTACGTAACTATTGAGGTTAATGTTTTAATTCATAAGTTCAGATATTTCAACAGATTAATTAGCCTACCTCTGTACAAGGGTATGTAGTGGTTAAGGGCAGGGATTATGTGTATTGTGGATGCAAACTGAGTTTTCTGCCATTAAGAGCAATTTTTAGTAGTTTATTTTATTTATTTTTAAAAGATTTTATTTATTTATTCATGAGAGAGAGAATGAGAGAGAGGCAGAGACACGGGCAGAGGGAGAAGCAGGCTCCATGCAGGGAGCCCAATGTGGGACTCGATTCCGGGTCTCCAGGATCACGCCCTGGGCTGAAGGCAGCACTAAGCTGCTGAGCCACCCGGGCTGCCCTCAATTTTTAGTAGTTTAGAACTTTTTTCTACAGGTATAGTGAGATGTATAATAGTGACATACAAATACATTAAAATACTGTGTTTATAGTTTAAAGAATAATAATTATTAGATTACTTAGTGCTGGGCAGCCCTGGTGGCGCAGTGGTTTAGTGCCGCCTGCAGCCCGGAGTGTGATCCTGGAGACCCGGGATCGAGTCCCTTGTTGGGCTCCCTGCATGGAGCCTGCTTCTCCCTCTGCCTGTGTCTCTGCCTCTCTTGCGCTGAGTCTCTCATGAATAAATAAATAAAATCTTAAAAAAAAAAAAAAGATTACTTAGTGCTTAGCAAAATATGTAAGATTGATGCCTCACCAATGAGCTTAGAGACTGTTACCCTTGTCTCATTTAGTCAAATTATTGAAGCTTTAATAACCCTCACACCTGTTCAGCAGTAGCTTGAGGTACTTTGCAAGGGCAGTACTTCAGCAAAGGTCAGAGGGGCAGGTATCTTTGAGCCACATGGCTCATCTTCCTGCCTTAGTTCCCCTGGGTAGTCATGGAGGTGGGGGCAGGAATACTTTCACTTAGGCTTTGGGTATTCCCCGCCCCACCTGCCCCCGGAAATTTATGCTGACAGATAGCAATCTGTTCATCTATATAAAACTATCTTTCCCAGTATGGTTAGAAAATGAGAACTAGAAAATGAGAAAAGTGGGAAGTTGGATCTAGAGGTGGTGCTACATTAAATAGAAGGGAGCATGAGGCTTTCTGTTCTGTGTATTCTGCTTTTCTTTGGCATGAATTTAATTAAGCAAAAGTACATAATACTGTCATTTTTTGTTTTTAGATAATACATATAAAGTACTTATAAACATTTGCGAAGTATCAATGTTTTCAGTGTTAGCTTTTAGTATTATCCTAGAATGTATTTTTAAGAGATGATGACTTGCTAATGACCAAAATGAAAAATTCATTTTAGGAGCTTCTGAGATAATTACACTCATCTTTAACATGAGTTTGTCAAATATCCTGTTGATAGGCGTCTTGAAGAAAACTTAAAAAATGCTTAGTATAATATGCATCTTTAAGTTCAACTTTCATTTAAGTGTTATTTTTTTTAAAGGAGCTCTTCCTAAGGCATATCCTGATAATCATCTCAGTCAGGTGGATGTAAATGAATTATTTTCAAAACTATTAAAAACAGGAATTCTCAAATTGTCTCAGCCTGATTCAGCTACAACACGTAAGTATGGTTCTATACTTCATCTCTATGAAAGTTCATTAACTTAAAAGCTGTATTATGATATAATAAGTTATGATAAAAGTTCTTAAAATAATTTTTTTCCAAATATCAAATATAATTGGTTTATAATGAAATTATTTAAAAATTTTCTATTATGGCACTAATACCTTTACAGTGGACATTGTTTCAATTAACATTCCTGCAAATGTCATGTGCAGACTCATTATTATTATTCATTATTTTAGCTTTTTAAAATAGTTTGAATATTGAGGAAATAAAATTCATGTGAAAATTGACTTTTAAGAAATCAAACCTAGTATCATTTATCAAAATAATTGTATTAGTTTCCTTGGCCAGTAAATACAATGAATAGACAAGATGGGATTCTCTATTTTTTTTTTTATAAATTTATTTTTCATTGGTGTTCAATTTGCCAACATATAGAATAACACCCAGTGCTCATCCCATCAAGTGCCCCCCTCAGTGCCTGTCACCCAGTCACTCCCACCCCCCACCCGGATTCTCTATTTTTATAACACTATAATGTTCCTCTATAAAGAATGCTTAGAGGATGGTATTGAGAAGTTTATTTTTTTTCCAATTGAAGAAGTAAGTGAAGTTGCTGCTCAGCCTCCCCCAGAAGAGGAGGAAGATCAAAATGAAGATCAAGATGTTCCAGATCTTACCAATTTTACAATTGAAGAATTGAAACAGTATGTAATCTAATTTTCCAATTTTCCAAACATAAAAAGGACAGTGACTTTAATTAAACAGTGGATGTCATTGTTAGTGCTATTTGTTTTACCCTTCTTAATGTTTATGAAATTTAGGTAGCATTTTTTTTTTTTAAGTAGTAAAATATATGTAGCATAAGCTTCAGGAAGCTTTTAAATTTCCTTTTTAAAATATATCTGCTGCCTAAGTATTTAGGTCAAAAGGTCTTTTCCAAATTACTATTTTTTAATATCTGTGTTTGATACAGTAAATATAGGGAATTGAAATACTAGCTGTTGATAATCATGTCTTTTATATCTTCAGTTCTCTTAATCATTTTTTCTGTATTTGCTATTTTTCTTTTGTTTGAAGATATGAAAATGAGATTTTTATAGTTGAGTATTAAGAAATTTTTTAAAAATATTTTCATTTCATAAGTAATGCATGTTCACTGTAGAATATTAGAAAATTCTGGAGCACCTCTCTAGCTCAGTTTGTAGAGCATGTGACTCTTGATCTTCAGGTCATGAGTTCAAGCTTACTTTGGGCATAGAACCTACTTTAAAAAAAAAAAGGAAAATAAAATTAGAAAATTCAAATAAATAAAATCAATAAAATTAACCTACATCATTTCTCACATTTATAACCACTCTTAATATTTAGTGCATATTTTTTTTCTAATATTCTGTTGCCTTTATCGCACATATAAAACTTAAAGGTGCTTTATGGACTCATTATATCCTTATGGTACTTTATAAAAATATAGACACTTAAATGGGCTATTCCTATTAAAATCAATTTTTTTTTCCAAAGTAATTCACTTAATTCAAGTTTTATAATGAAAGGCTTACAACAAAGGCTTATAATAAAAGATGGCATCCCTTTCTTCTGGTACTGTTCCTTGAATTTACTTCTCTATTTCTTAAAAGATAGACATTTTTCTGATTTGTCATATTTCTTGATTTCTCACATTTGGGCAATCTCTTGACTTCTTGAAAATGAAGATTGAGCCAGCTCTTTTAACTGTCCTACCAACTCTTCCCCATAGTTATAAAACCAATTTTTATTAAATCATTATTCAGTATTAGCAGTTAATAACTGCCCTGTTTGTTCAGTTTGTTGGCTTTTCCAAATAGGGAGCCCAGAATTGTCAGAACTGAAGCTGACCTCAGTTTCCAGTTAGTATAATTTTTCTTGTAGTAATCTATACTACTATTATCGCTTCTGTACCACTTTCACCAGATGAGGGTGGGGCAGTTAGCAGATGATGATCATTCCAATTTTATCTAGAAAGGAAGTAACTGGGCCAAGTCTGTCAGAGGATGGACTCCATGTTCTAAAATTGACCAAAGTTAAAAAAATAATAATATTAAAATAAATAAATAACATTGACCAAGGTTAAAGAGGGTCAGTGATAAACTATTAGGATAATACTGATCTTTGGGTATTGTTTCAGCTCAAGTCTGGCTGAAACATTATTTGTTGTCACATAATAATGGCTTCACCATTATTAAAATATAGAAAACCGAGATATTTGTAACTGCCTTTTTAAAAGGCCATTTAGCCGTGTTATCAAAACTAAAGATGATTTCTGTATTTTTCAAAATAGACGTTATGATAGTGTTATAAATCGACTATACACTGGTATACAGTGTTACTCTTGTGGAATGAGGTTTACAACATCACAGACAGATGTATACGCAGATCACTTGGACTGGCATTATCGGCAAAATAGAACTGAAAAAGATGTTAGCAGAAAAGTCACTCATAGACGTTGGTACTACAGTTTAACAGTAAGTAGTCAATATACCTCCAAACCCTCTTTTAACCTTTAAATCCTATCATTCTATAAGCATATTAGTTTAAATAATTGCTAGGAGCTATCTTGTGAGTTTTCTGAATAAGATTTGACCCCTAGAATGTAAAAGTATTTTTAAATAAATTTAAAGAGTATGTATTTGCTTTTTGTTGAGGTAAGAGTAGGACATAAGTTTATTCTAACTCTAAAATTCCAGTTTTTCTGTGACCTTTTTTTTTTTTGTAAAAAAATTCTATGTGAACTTTATCTTGTTTAAAATCAGTAGTTGTAATTTTAGAGGTAATGGAAAATGAACATTAAGATCTCCAGTTGTTTAATAGTTGCTTTCTGTTTGTTATGGAGTTCATGAAGAAGGTATATTTAAAAAATCCATATAAAGTATATTGTAGACAAATGTAATCCTTCATTGGCTTTATGTTAAAGAGAAGCAGTAAAAGTTTAGAAACAAAATATTTTTTATAAATCAACTCATTTTTTAAGGACTGGATAGAATTTGAGGAAATAGCTGATTTGGAAGAACGTGCAAAGAGCCAGTTTTTTGAAAAGGTGCATGAAGAAGTTGTGCTCAAGACTCAGGAGGCTGCTAAAGAAAAGGAGTTCCAAAGTGTACCTGCTGGACCAGCTGGAGCAGTTGAGGTAAGAGAAGAATATTAAATATTCTACCTCCGGTCATGCCCCTGACTTCCTTATCAGTGACCAACAACAGTGAAATGTTAAGTATTTTTGCATGGAGGAATGCAAAATCCTTAGAAGTTATTTTGTATCTGTACTATATATTGAACTTCCAGATGACTCTTATTTCTTTCACTTAGTAAAATGTTTATATTTTTTTATGTCATGTGATTGAATGTGTTCTGTTTCATAAATTTCATTTTTTGTGATTCTATTTTAGAGTTGTGAAATCTGTCAAGAACAGTTTGAACAATACTGGGATGAAGAGGAGGAGGAATGGCATTTGAAAAATGCTATTAGAGTAGATGGAAAGGTAATTTTCAGTTCTTTATAAGTGTTAACTATTTTTTTTTTTTTTTGTAGGGGATGCTTGCCATTTTGAAGGAAAAATGTTTTTGTTTTTTGATTTTTATAACAAAGGTGTTTTGATCTTCAGTTATAGAGTGTTTGAGTTGGAAGGTATCTTAGCAATCAACTGGTTCTATACTTGTTTTATATAAGAGGTTGCATAACTAGTTAATGATAAACCCAGACTGGGTCTTCTGATTCTGGTTAGTCTTTCTGTCTAACCACACTATTTTAATTCTGAATTTATATTTCATCATAAAGAACTGTTACTATCTTGAAAGTATACCTTGTTACCTACTTAAATGTGTAAAAAAGCAAGTTTAAGGAGACTTTGGGAAGAAACTCCCTTTATTCACATTTGTGATTTTTGTCACCTTTTCAAAGAGCTATTTTTTTGGTGTAAATTTCCAAAAAAAGAATCATTAGAATAGTCCATTAGAAATGAATATACATGTGAATACCTACTTTTTTTCTTTTTTGCTTCAGATTTATCATCCATCATGTTATGAAGATTATCAAAATGTAAGTTCTTTTTGGTTAATGTTCTCATTTACATTAATAAATTTTATTTTTGTATCAGCAATATTGTTATTTTAACCTCATTGATGTGTATTGAGCTGTTTTGTGTTTTGATGAATCATTTAGGTTTCATCCAAATATTGGTGCTAGGATTGATAGGATCTAAGTTTTGAAATTTCTGTATTTTTTGCATTCTATTCATTTGAATCTTGAGGTCTTTCACTAGAGCAGTAGGCCTAGAGAATGTGAGGGAAACTGAACATAAGGATCCATGATGGGAACAGATTTCTAGAGTTAAGAGTAGCATTTACTTTTTTTTTTTTCCTCCTACTTTGCTATATATCAGGAATAATTTTTAAATGATCACATGCAAAATTTGAAAGACCTATCTGTTGATCTTAGAAGTTCAAATTTCATATTTGAGAGTAACCATTTTTTTAATGCCAAACAATTTGGAAGATGTATTTAAGGATGTTCTAGGATGGTTTGTGAGGTCAGAGTATTTGAAATTTGGATAGTCACAAAAGATTCAGGGTACATGTAGGGGTTAAGTATAGAGGTATGTCTCATCAGCTTCTTTTGGCCTTAAATTGGTTACTGCTTTTCTTAGCTTAGATCATTGCTGAGTACATATTATTAAATGCTCAGTCTGCCTTTTATTTGGCTGCTTTTACAGTGTTTCATGGGGAAGCAGTTATTTCAGTTGCATTTGGTATGTTTCTTTGCCCATACAAGGGTCTTCTAAAACTAAATGTCATTAAATGTGATACTTTTGAGCTTTAATCAGAACTTAACAGGGCTTTTCATTTTGTAGACATCTTCATTTGATTGTACACCATCTCCCAGCAAGACACCAGTTGAAAACCCTTTGAACATTATGTTGAACATTGTCAAAAACGAATTGCAGGAACCCTGTGAAAGTCCCAAAGTTAAGGAAGAACGAATTGATACCCCACCAGCTTGTACAGAGGAAAGCATAGGTACACCCACTGAAATTAAAACAGAAAATGATACAGTCGAGTCAGTTTAAATAAAATGAGAAAGGTATGTTTTTCTTTTTAAAAAAAAGCTGCTGTTGGATCTAGAAGGTGAAGAATTTTTTATGTATATATAGACCTATATCTATATAAATTGTCTAGCTGAGGCAGGGCCTTCAGCTATCATTTGGTTAATAAATACATTTTAGTATTTGCATTTCCTACTGCCTGCACAGTTTCAGGTGCTTGTTGTGTGAAAGTTCTGTAGATGTGTGCAAATTTAACAAAATGAAATTGTATGTGTAAAAATGTACGATTTTCACTTGTGAAACTGTAAATTATAAATAAAAAATATTTTTGCTATCCATGGAGTGTAATATTTATGCACACCATCAAATAAAGACAGTGTTTCTGTACTTTTTATTGGGTGAAATGGAATTAAACAGCAACCTCAACGTAAGATTTTTTTTTCTACTAGCTTCCCACAGCTAAAGAAGCAAATTCTGGTTAGTTTTATCCTTGAAAAGAGGGGTGTGAGAGAGCACTGCAGGACTTTTCTCAAATAGAAAAGCCAGATTTGAGAAAATTTTAAAAACGAAATAGGACTTTGCATATATATATCTCTAGCTATAGAGAACCATCCAGATGTCCATTTTTGAAAAGTATCTAATGAAGCAACTTTTATTGAACTTGGACACTGATGCCATCAAACGATTAACAAATATATTTAAGTACTAAAGGTGATTTTTTTTTAATGACATTTTTCAAATATGTCAAACGATTTAATGCAGATGAACATATTTCTATTTTAAGTTACAGGGGAATCTGTAAGAATGTTCATTTGAAACATGGTTAACCTTTTTCCTTTGTTGGTTTTGACTGAATTAGATGGATACCATGAGATGTTAATATTCATACATGTAATAAATAGAATGATGAAGAAACTTCCAGCTTGTATCTCTTTATTTCTTGAATGGCTTTAGAATGTGACTTTTTTATGTCTTTGTTCATTTACTGTCCTTTAAAATGTGAACATGGCACCTGCTATAAGCCAGGAACTCCGAGATGCAAGATTATTATTTTCTATCTTTTGGAGGAGATGGGCATATAAAAAAATAAAAGTCAGTGAAGTATTTACTATGTTATAGGCATTGGCAAATTTTTAATATGTATTTTCTTTGGTATTTATTAGATAATCCTACATAGTAGATGGTATCCCCAGTGTAGACTGAACAACTCAAAGTTGCAGACCTGGCTTTGCTTTATTTTATTCTGTACTATTTCTGCAATTAAAAAAAAAAAAAAAAGAACCCTAAGTAGGTAAACCTAACTACCTGGAAGTGGGTTATAGAAGACTATAGAGGGGGTGGTATTTCGGTCTTGGAGGATAACTAGAAGTGGAGTCCACATTGGTGGGAAGGCTGGCTATGGAGAATGGACAACAAACATAAAGATCTGAAAACACATGTGTTTTCAAAAATGCAAAAAATTTTTATATAGCTAAAACCCAACAACCTTGCATAGAAGATTATAGTCTTCTTGGTCACACTTAAAAGTCCATATTGCACTGGTGAGCATGGGAGCCACCAGAGATTTGAAACAAATGCTATCTGTATCTTTTTTTATTGAAGAATCAAGTGAATAAAAATTATAAAAGATTGTCAAATGCTATTTGACAGTAAGAAAAACTGGTAGTTGCCCACTGGATTTGAGAGGTAAAAATAGAAGATGCCTGGGTGGCTCAGTGGTTAAGCCTCTGCCTTCGGCTCAGGGCATGATCCTGGGGTCCCGGGATCAAGTCCGACATCGGGCTCCCTGCATGGAGCCTGCTTCTCCCTCTGTGTCTCGAATGAATGAATGAATAATTAAATAAATAAATAACTCCTCCCTCCCCCGAAGGTAAAAACACAATTATGTGATAGCTGAACTTACGAATATACATGAACACTCATGAAGAAATGCTGGGATCTGAATCCAAAAATGTAAGCAAAATTTTCTGTTGTGTCTTTTGGGAGAACTTTTATCAAATGCTTAAAAGTATGTAACAAAAGAAAGGTGACATTCAAACCTAGCAGTGTACCAAGAGTGTCCATATCACGGAAGAGGGTCAAGGACAGGTCACTGAGGGGCAAACATTTAGACTCCTAGGTAGGAAGGTGAGAAAGAAGCACTATTGGTGGTAAAAAACAGTAATGGTTAAAAAAAAAAAAGAATGGGCAGTATAAACCAAGTAAAAAATATGGAACTATTGAGAAATATCCCCTAACAATCGACTGAAGAACAGGTGAATATGGGTGCTAACACCAATTGCAATGGGTTGTGTGGGTGAGGTGACAAAGCTGTAAGAGCTATTCTTCATGAAATTTAACTGGAGATTTAATTGTAGTTAGAATGAGACAAAGACGTTTAACATGTATATTAAAAAATGAGAAAGACAGATGATGGATAGGCCAGTTTCAGAGCTGGAAAGAGATAACAGCACAAAAGGAATTAGCTTTGGAGTGGCAGAGGGACAATACTTTCTCTGAGATGATCACAGGTACTTACGGCTGGAATTGAAAAATCCGATTCCTAGTTTTATTGAGTAGAAAGCTGGATATTGGGTAGTGATTCAGATGTGTGGCCCCCAAATTTTACTTCATTAGGATCCCTGAGTATGAAGAACAGACTTTATCTTTGGAGGGTCTCATTTAGTAGATTCTCATTCAGACGCCTCCACTATTTAAGAAGCTCCATAGTTCTACATCTAAATAATGTCAATTATATCGGAATTAAACCAGTTGATTTTAATAAATAGATCTGATAACTGATCTAGGAAGCAGCAACACTGAATTGTAATCCCAAAAGATGTTAAATTAATAGTCAATACATATTACTGGGAACTAGAACTTGTAAGTAATCTACAATGGAAAGTATAGCAAGGAAAGCCAAAGGAAGCCTCATGTAAGATGGAATATCGTCTTTTGAAGTAATAGATGAAGTTTGTGAGAATAAAAGCATTTTGTTTCTTAAAACCTACAAAATTCATTGTTCATAATCCTCCATGATGTTGATTCTAATATAACTTGCTTATTTCAAACCTAGTTTTAACTTTTCTGTTCTGGAAAATACTACAAAGTAATCTTATTTAGCTAAAAATAAAATAAGCTTTGGCCCAAAAACCTATTTATATAATATTAGAAGTTTTTCAATTAACAACCTAAAATAGGTAATTCTAGATTATAGTTTTGTTTTCCCTATCAACTTTCTTTACAACCTATTTAGCAACTATTAAATGCTCCAAGTGGTTTACAAATACAAGGCATCTAACCATACCTGCAAATGGAGAGTTTTAGCAGACTAAAGAGGTTACCTGGAGGTAGAAATTGAAAGTCAGGCTATAAGGCCTGAACTTCTGTAGAAGTAGGGTTTTCTCCCAATCCTATGTGGGGTCACTTTGCCATGCAGGTGGGAAAGAGCAAGAAAAAAGCCAAAAAGCACCTATGGGGTGAAAGTTTGGTGGTGCACACCAAAGAGAGAGCAAGAATGCTTGCAACAGAGTATTTAGGCAGAAGGAAAATGGTTACCAAAATGCATTTAACTTTTGGCCTTGGGTTGGCCCTGCTCCCTCCTTTGGAACTGAAGGCAAAAAGCTGATTTATGGAGGATTTAAGCAGAACCCTCTTTGGAAAAACGGAGAGGTGGAAACATATGCTTCCTACTTAAAAAGAATTCCACTTCTTCTGTAATGCTGAGATGCCCACTTCAGTGTGTTCTGGAATGCTTCACTTAAGACATTTCCTTCAATCAGTCCCTCACTTACCTCGAAATCCTGTGCATTCTGGGTTTTTACATCTTGACTCCTGAGTGTTACCAGTGACTCCTTGCCAAAACCAGCTTCTTAATCTTTCCTGACCCATACATCCCCTTAAAAGTACTTTCTTTTTCTTATATAACAGTATGTTTTCTTATGCTTTTGTATTTTTACCTATGAAGAATTTTTGTAAAACTTAAAAAATAAGTTTCCTTTCACATCTTTCTTGTTCTATAACCACTGAGTTAATCTTCTATAGATCCTTTGAAAAAATTTTCACAAATTTTAAAATACTAAATGAGATCGCATGTTTCGCCTTTTTCATTTACTCTTTTTTCCATGTTGATTAATGATGTTGATCTTCATTTTTACAACTGGGTAATATTTCATAGGAATGTAGCATAATTTAGCAATTCTTTCACTGATGGGTTGTCTATGTACAACCATAATGTGTTGCAAGGACTATCATACTCCAAGAGAACAAGTTATTTGTAAGATTTTACAGCTGGATAGTTCCCAACTCAAGGGTAATGTATATTTAGAATTTTGACAGATACTGCCAAATTGTCCTTTATGGATCACAGCAATTTAATCTCTCACCACCTGGAGCTTCAGACTTCTCCCAACACTCTTTATCCACTTTTAGTTTTTATCATAGTGATGTGCAGAGCATTTGTTTTCAATGTTTGAGTAAATTTTGTTAATTTCCTTTTTTTCTCTTCAACTTGTAGTTGACATGGAACATTCATTAGTTTCCGGTGTTCTTGCTTTTGGTATTTTTAATCACTCTTCTTGCTAATTAGCTTTTCTAGAGTTACTCTTTTTCCGACTTGATAATAAACATTGTCTACTGCTGGTCTCAATTTCATGGTACTATTATCTTGTAGCCTTTTATTTTTTTATTTTTATTTTTTAAAGATTTTATTTATTTATTCATAGAGACAGAGAGGCAGAGACACAGGCAGAGGGAGAAGCAGGCTCCATGCAGAGAGCCTGACGTGGGACTCGATCCAGGGTCTCCAGGATCACGCCCTGGGCTGCAGGAGGCGCTAAACCGCTGCGCCACCCGGGCTACCCCCTTGTAGCCTTTTAAATATTTGTTTCTCTCTAGTCTTTGGGGTTTGTATTGCTTAGGAAGGCCTTACTAAGATGTATAAAAACAAATTTCTGTATTTTCTTTTAGCACTTTAATTCTTCTGAAATTTTTGCATATGAAAATGAAGAGCCTATATTTCTCTATTTGAAATGCCATCTCTGTAATAAATGTATACATGGGGTTATTTCTGAACTTCAGTTTGCTCCACTATTTGTCCAGTTCTATTTCAGCACTACTTTGTAGTTCTGATGTGTATTTGGGTAAATTCTCATTCTTTTAAAAAAAACATTTTGGTTAATCTTGCACTTACATTTTTCCAGATAAAAAGAAAATCTTGATTTCCACTAAAAATTGTTAGAATTTGTACTTAAAAGGCAACACATTTATAATCTGAGTAGAATCTTTACAATGCTTAGCCTACTCATGTAGGGACACAGTGTATCTTTTCACTTAGTTCTGATCTTCTGTAACATCCATAAATGATGTTTTATGATTTTTTAATATAGGCTTTATTTCTTGATAGATTTCTAGAAGATTTCACCATTGTTGCTAATGTGAATGAGTTTACATTTAATAGTTGATTATATCTAGTTTATTTATTTTTGTTTATATCGTTTATAAAAAATCTTCTATATGTTGCTGAGCTTACCATCTTCCTGACAATATTGTCTTACTGATATTCCGGGTAGATAATATCATTTATCTTAATTTCTTCCTAATTTCATACCTTAGTTATTTTGATTATTATTACACTGGACTCAAAATTCTCAGAACAATGTTGAATTGTATGAATGAAGGAAATAGCCTGGATCATGACATTAAGTGTTTTATTTCTGGTTGATACCCTTCATCCAGTTAAACTTTTGTTCCTTGCTTAATATAAGTTGTATTTCTTTTTTAAAGATTTTATTTATTTATTCATGAGAAAGAGACAGAGAGGCAGAAACACAGGTGGAGGGAGAAGCAGGCTCCATGCAGGGAGCCTGACATGGGACTCGATCCCGGGTCTCCAGGATCAGGCCCTGGGCTGAAGGCAGCGTTAAACCGCCGAGCCACCCGGCCTGCCCTATGAATTGTATTTCTTAAATAAATCAGTAATAAATCCTAATTTTTCAAGTGCTTTTTCAGTAACAATTAAAATCATAGTTTTTCTCTACTAATGTAGAAAATTTTCACTAAGGTTGAGTATTCTTGTATTGGTGGGATTAACCCGATTTGGTTATGACATTATTTTCTAAATGCACTGCTGGCTTCATAATTTCCTTAGGTTTTTCACCGGAGTATTCATAAGTGAGACTGAGATTTTTTTTTATTTTCATTATCCTTGTTTAGATTCTGTTATGGTTATGCTCCCTTCATAGTTGGGACATACTCAATTCTTCTCTATGCTTTGTTCCTGGTGACTTTGGTCAAGGATATACAGGATATTCTTTCATGATTATCAGTTTATTAAGGTTTTCTAACTACAGCCAATTTTTGAAAATCTGTATTTTCCTAGAAAATTATCCAAATAAATTTTCAAGATTATTAGTATAAAGCTACTTGAGACTCACTTCTAATTTTGGGAGTCCCTCATATCTGAAATATGTTCCTTTGTTTCCATTATTGTTTTCTTTCCTTCTTTAAATTTGCTAAGTGTCTATTTATTGTTCTTTTCAAACAGCAGTTATCAATTTTATATTTTATTTAATTAATATCTGCTTTTATTTTTAATCCCTCTCAAGTTTATTTTGGGAGATTTTATTTTTTCTGCTTCTCTGCTGTTTCAGTTTTCTTTTTTATCCTTCCTGCCATGTGTGTATCCTTTAAGGGTGTACTAACCCTCAGTGAGTTTATCCATATAACACAGCAACAAATGAAGCCTTTTACCATTATTATGTAACTGGCTACAAACTGTATTAATTTGGAGTCAGAGTGTGTTCCAATTCCCCACCTCCTACTTATGTGATCTTGGCCAAATGTGAGCAGTTTCTTCATCTGTAAAAACAGAAATAATAATACAGATTAAGTTTGAAACTCTTTGCAAATCATTTAGCATAGAAACTGGCCCCTATAATAACTCAATAGATGTCTGGCAAGACAAAACACCTTAGCTGCCCTATTTCTAAAAATAAGGGGATTGAGATGACTAATGATTTTATTAGTTCATCCACCAATCAACTGCTCATCAAGCCACCTGCTAACCCACAACCACAGTTACTAAGCCCTCCCCTTGAACTAAGTATTCAGAATGTCAGGAGCACCAAGATGAATAATGATACAATCCCTACCTTCCAGAAGCTCAGAGTTGGGGAGGTGGCATGACTGCTAAATAGCTAATTATAATATAATGTGATAAGTAGTCTAATAAGGGCTGTGTATATTCAAAGGCTTTGAGAAGTATGGCAAAATCAAAGATCTAGATTGGACACCTAATTCAGTTAATACTTACTAGCTGTGAATCTTCAGGCAATTAACTTTGGTACTTTGTTTCTCTATCTGCAAAAAGGAAGAGTCATACTGTTCTGGTAGGTTAAGGATTAAGTAAGAAAATTAATACAAAGTGCTTATTACAGTGTCAGACTCATGAACTCACCACATGACGATTATTAATACTAATATGACAAGAGGCTATGGAAGTTAAAGAAAGCCAATTTACTGTACTTCAGGGGAATTTCCCAAATGTGTTTAAAAACAAGACGTGCGGCAAGGTAATAAGGATGGGAAAAAAACAGGGTAAAAGGGGAATCGAGGTAGGTGATATCCCTGGAGGGCAGATAATTCTAATTTCTCTGCTAAATTAAATCCGAACCATGTAGTTTCTTTTTCTTTTATTTATTAAGTAGGCTCCATGCCCAACGTGGGGCTGGAACTCACCACCCTGAGATCACCGGTCGCATTCTCTACCAACTGAGTCAGCCAAGCGCCCCGCAATGTATTTTCAATGGAGTGACTGGAAGAATGAATACATATTAAGCAATACGGTTGCAGAAAAGGATTTGGGCCAAACTATTGAAAGTGAACACTTTACACTAAAAGGAACCTTGGAGCAGTCTTTGGACTACTGACCTGTGTTTATACTGGCTCCCACAACTTACCTGTTTGGTCTTAGCAAATTACGAACCCCTTGAATGGCCTCACCTACAAACCAGGGACAACACCTACCTTATAAAATTATTGTGAGAATTAAGTACCAAGCAATTACCCAAGAGCCTGGCACTAATAAGCATTCAATACTGAGAGCGGGTGCAGCTGCTAACTTCCTCTCTGGGTCTTTCTCCATACCTGTGCGTAACAGGGTCAGAACACACACTTCCTCCAATGTTCCAACAAACACTGAAAAATTGCACTAGGCCTGCCAAGGACGAAGAAAGGCCCCGCCCGGCCCGCGCCACACAGGTCACCTACGCAAACCGCAGTCCTGGAGCCTCCACCTGCGTCGCTGAGGCATGGAAGGCGCGACGGATGCCAGGCCATTAGAGAGACAGGGCCTCGGTACGCCGGGAGTGAGACCGAGCCGAACTTCAGGAGCACCGGCCCGTACCACCATCCGATCTCTCCAGAGGCGAAGCCCTGGAAAAGGTGGAGGAGAAGCCGGAAGTGACGCAAGGCCGTGAGGAACTGGAAATGACCGCAGCACGCCGGAAGTTTACCCGTTTCCAAGGCCGCGGCTCCCTCGCCGCTGGCACCAGTCGGCTGGACTCGGGACGCTGGAAAGCGACTCGGAGGAGCGGGTACCAGCCGCCGGCGGCCGCCGCCTGAGCGACTCGCGGGGAGTAGCAATCGAGGACGGCGGCCGCCCCTCTAGCTCTCGCGTGTGGAGGATAAACGGCCGACACGGCCAGCGTGGCGGCCAGCTAAGGGAGGGAGTTAGCGAAGACCAGGACTTGAGTCCCGGCGAAGACACGGAAAGAACCTGTGACGACGGCGGCCACCGCTGTGGGGGCTCTACGGGAAGGTTAAGTGAAGACGCCGGCTTCTCCCGCACTGACTCGAGAAGGGTCAGTGAAGACCTGGGCCATGTCTCTCGGGAGAGAGTTAGGGGAGATGGTGGCCGCCGTCACGTCAGTGCCTGGGAGAGCGTAAGGGGAGACCGAGGCTTCAGCAGCAGCGACCCGAATTTAAGCGAAGTGGGCAGCCGTCAGGCTAGTGATTGTGAGGGACCGGTCCGAGGAGACCGCGGCCGCTGCTTCAGGGATCCTTGGGAGGGTGTCCGAGAAGTCCGGGGCTCGCAGCCCAGCGACCCCGGGGAGAGAGGCAGTGGCTACTGCAGCCGCCGCCTCAGTGGCTCTTGGGAGGAAGGGAGCGTCGATGGCGGCCACAGCCTCAGCACCTCCTGGGAGGGAGTAAGCGAAGACCGCGGCTACGCGGCCAGCGACTCCTCCGGGGTGAGCGGCAGCGTAGACGCCAGCCGCTGCCTCCGGGGCTTCTGGGATAGAGAAAGTGAAGACGAGGGTTTCCGCTGCGGGGGCTCTTGGGACAGAAGCCGGGAAGACCGCGGCCCGGGTCCTAGCGACGACGAAGGCAGCCGCTGCAGCGGTTCGTGGGTGACAGCGAGTGAAGACCGCCGAAGCAGCAGGGGCCTGGACTCGACTCCTCCCCGGAGCCCGAGGGATCGCACCATGCCAGGGGTGTCTGATTCAGGCCCCTCCACCTTCTCTAGGGAGACTGCAACCCCTTGTGAGTCCGACTCTACGTTCGCCCTGGCCTCTGACACTCGGGCGTTCACCCACCCACATCACCCACATCAGCGTTGGCCCTTTATGGCAGTTTCCTTTCTCAGCTGTTACTCCTAATTTTCCTTAGTTGACCTTTTTTTTTTTTTTTTTTAGTTGACCAATTTTAAGTGGGTCCCAAAGCTGTTCATCTGTTTCTCATCCTCCCTCACTTCAGCTTACCCCTCTTTCTACCTGCACTATTCCTGAGAGTTCTTGCCCAGATTGACATAAATGTTTGTTAAATCTTAGGGACCCTTGGCTTCTCTGCAGCATTTGGCTCTGTAGAGATGACTTTAGACTTACCTAGTTTTCTTCCTTACTCTCTATTGACTCTCCCTTAGATGAGTTTTCTTCCATCCTCTTTTCTTACATTCTCCTTAAATGCTGTCTTTACCCGCCCCCCCCCCCCCCCCCCCGCAATAATGCCATCCCTGATGCTTTTTTCTGGTATGAAAAACTATGTCTTAAATCCTACTGAAATCTACGGTGCTCAACCATCCAGTAAATATTTGAGTGCCTACTCTTTGCTATATCTTGAGGATATATCACTGAAGAAGACAGGCACATTCCTTACCTTCTCGGAGGAAAGAGAAATGCTGAGCAAATAATAACTAGTGGGATAATTACTATAAAGAGTAGAGTGCTGTTGGCTTCAGTATGGGTTGAGGATGGGTATCAGAAAAAACAGAGACACCGAACACTGAGATCTGCTGTGGACTCATATATACAGCTCCCTTCTGAAACTCTTCCTTTGGCACCTCAGTCATCACATGCAAAGTTTGTATCCATGTGTCCACTCTGTCCTTTGATGTCTGCTATCTTAATGGCACCACACCACTCAGGTAACTAAGCTGGACACCTTTTTACATCCCCTTCAGCAATAGGATGGTTGGTTTTTGTTGTTGTTGTTGTTGTTTGTTTTGTGGTTTCTTGACTACATCCTACTGTTCATGCTGTCGAGGATGCCTTTCCCTGTTCCCATTTTACCTGGCAAACTACTGCTAATCCTTGAGAATCCATTCTTTAACAAAATTACAGGACTTTTATATATACTTTTTTAATTCTTTTTTTTTAAAGATTTATTTATTCATAAGAGACAGAGAGAAAGACACACAGGCAGAGGGAGAAGCAGGGTCCATGCAGGAGCCCGATGTGGGACTTGATCCCGGGTCTCCAGCATCATGCCCTGGGCTGAAGGCAGATGCTCAACCGCTCAGCCACCCAAGGTTTTATTTATTGGAGAGAGCTAGAGCGTGCACAAACTCAGGGAGGGAAAAAGGAAGACGACTCCCCGCTGAGCAGGGAGGCTATGGTGAGGCTGGATCCTGGGGCTCCAGGATCACAACCTGAGCCCAAGGCAGATGTTTGACAGACTTTGCCACCCAGTCATCCCCTTGAAGATTAACTTTTAGATACTACCTTCCCCAGAAATCCTTTCTTCCTCCCTTTTCTTCCTGGCTATGTTAGAAGTCTTCTGTGCTTTCATAAATTTTTAAGAATATTTCTGTCATTGCTCCTACCACATTATTTTATAATTTGTTTGTATCTTTCTGTGAGTTTGGATAAAGACCATGTTATCTTCATCTTTTTATCTTTATGGTAGACACCAAATTAACGTTGAGTGGGTGAGTGAATGAATTGGGATGGGATGTGGTGAAAAAGAAAAGGCTATAAAATTAGATGGAGTCAAATTATGGGAGGGTATATCTTGTCATTTTGAGAGTTTGGACTTTGTTCTCTAGACCACCAGTGGATAATCAGAAACAGTTAGTGGAGTAGAGGTATGAAGGGATCAGGATAGTGTCCCTGTATAAAATGGATTAAAGTGGGTAGAACATCATTTGTAGATCTTATAGTACTAGGTTAAAGGAGAAGAATGAAGGTCTGGCCTAGGATATTAAAATCATTAAACTTATTAAGTGGCCTGGTTATTTTTGCTACCTTCCTTGCACCCTTCCCAATGTGTATATATCTTTATTGTTCTTAAAGGTCTTACTCAAATGTTTACTCCTCCACTATCTTAATTTTACCTATACTTAGAGCATTACTGTTGGTTTTATTACCTTATCGGCTTTATCCAAATAGATTTTAAAGTGCTGGTAGAAAGAAAATGTATTAAGTCCATGTCCATTTTCCATCATATTGTCATAGTGCCTGGCACATGATAGATGCTCAGAAAGGATTTTTGAGTAACATGTGTAGCATTTTATTAAGGGGTGGTATAAGCTATGATTCTACCCTCAAATTAACATTTGAGTCATGGAAAAAGGATATATATATAGAGTAGTAGTACAAGATTGAGTAGATTATCTACCAGAAATGTTTGTGAGTTCTTTTGAAAACAATTTGAAGTGAGGAATTGTGCCTTTTTGTTTAGGAAACGTCTTGATTAAACTTTATGCTCCTTTCTCCTCTAATAACTGTTTCTTCATGCTTTACTTCTGGCTTACAGTGCACATTAAAATATTTCACAATCACAAGGTAGTCTTCATGTTTGAACGTTATAAAATATAAGACCACTGGAGTGTATGGAGTGTATGAAGTAAACATTGTGACCCTTTCTTAGTGTAGTAAATATGAGAAGGATAAGAAAATCATATTGATAGAATATATCAGCCTATGTGAGATAAGGCTTTGGTAAAACAACTGGAGAGTAGGCCTTTGTTATGGAAATGCCCTGGGTTGTAGTTCAGAACTATAACTTACCCCTTTTCCTGCCAAAGACGTGAAATGATTCTTGACTTTTCACAGTGATAACCTGGTGGGTTTTACCTGGTGGGGTGAAATCTATGGAAATGTAGGGGCCTTCTAAGACTTTGGCCCTGAAGAGTTTCTCCCTCATAGGCTAATTCTTGCCCAGAATTCTTTGTCAAAATTATCATTTCAGTGCTTCAAAATTTATGGTTCCAGTGGCTTTTGCTCAGGTAAGCTGAACTTGTTTGTGTTTCTTTGTATTTATATGTCTCTCCAGACTCAAGGAGGCAGTTGGCCCTGAGACCTTAGTTCTTTGATAAGTCCAAGAAAAGTTGTTGATTTTCAGTTTGTTCAGCTTTTCTTGCACCTATGGGAGTGATAACTTCTATGTTCTTTGTGTGTTAGAGCTAAATGGGATTAAGATGTTAATCACAAACCTCCGTGTAGTAAATTGTTTGGAAAGCCAAAGTGATTTTGTGCTTTTTTTTGAATCATTGCTTTAGTCTTTTTTGTTTTTTTGTTTTTTTTTTAAGATTTATAATATATATTAAGCAATTTGATTTTCAGTAGGTGCCCGGAAGAAGGTGCATTTTGGTAGCATTCATGATGCAGTACGAGCTGGAGATGTAAAGCAGCTTTCGGATATAATAGAACGAGGAGTCAGCATTAATGAAGTTGACATTCTCCATAAGTTTAGCCCTTTACATTGGGCAGCACATTCTGGAAGTTTGGAGGTAAGAAGCTGTATACATTATTAAGCTGAAGTAAGGGTAGTAGTTTTGAAGATTTAGCAACTAGGACTGAGATTTTATGCTAGGCACTGGGAATATTTTTCTTTTCAATTCTAATATTTGCTGTTCTGGTTACTATGCCTTTGTAACAAGTTATCCCAAAGGGTAGTGGCATGAAATAACCTTTTGTGCTCAGAGGTAAATTAGGAATTTGGATCTCAAGGAAAGCACATCTCCGTTTCATGATGTGTGGGGCTTCAGCTAGAAGGTTTAAATGCTGGAGCTGGAATCTTCAGAAGGCTCACTCATACAGATGTCTGATGGGTGATACTGGCTATACGTTGGCCACCTTAATTCCTCTTCGTGTGTGTGTGTGTGTGTGTGTTTTTAAGGTTATTTATTCATGAGAGACACAGAGACACAGGCAGAGGAGAAATGGCCTCCCCCGCAAGAAGTCCCATGTGGGACTCCATCCCGATCCTGGAATTCTATGCCCTGAGCCAAAGGCCCACCCTCAACCGCTGAGCCACCCAGGCGTACTTCCATGTGGGTTTTTATGTGAGGTCCCTCCACCTGGGGCTTGTTTGTGATTCCTCACAATGTGGTGGCTAAGTTTCAAAGGCGAACATTGATGGTAACTTACAGAGGGTAATATATGAATATCTAGTTCTGTTAATCCTAGCATTTTTCCTATAGTTATTTTAGATTTTTAGAAAATAAGTGGGATATTACAGTTGCATTTGAAGTCTCTTAGCACCCCTCTCAGGTGCCATTTCTCTCCTTCCAACTCCAGAGATAAACTATTACTCTGAATTTGGTGTTTAATGTTCCCATCTATATTTTGTTATTACATATGATTATATTATTCCTTTTAATGACATTTTATGTAAATGACATCATACGTATATATCATCTTGTAGCTTGCATTTTGTGTTCAACAATGTATTTTTGAGTCTTAACTATGTGGTTACATTTATGTACTCCATTTCTTTCTCTTCTCTTTTCTTTTTTCTTTTCTTTTCTTTTTTCTTTTCTCTTCTTTTCTTTCTTTTCTCTTTCCTCCCTCCCTTCCTTCCTTCCTTCCTTCCTTCCTTCCTTCCTTCCTTCCTTCCTTCCTTCCTTCCTTCCTTCCTTCCTTCCTGATTTTATTTATTCACGAGAGACAGAGAGAGAGAGAGAGAGAGAGAGAGAGAGAGGAAGAGGCAGAGACACGGGCAGAGGGAGAAGCAGGCTCCATGCAGGGAGCTTGACATGGGACCAGGTCTCCAGGATCAGCCCCTGGGCTGAAGGTGGTGCTAAACCCCTGAGCCACCTGGGCTGCCCACTCCATTTCTTTCAGACATGTTATGATAATGCGTTCTTAAGACTAATATTAGAATTTATCCACTTTTTGATTGATGGATATTTAGTTAGTCTCAATTTTTAGCTAGTACAAGCAGTGCTTATTGAGTATTTTTATGCAAAACTTAATTCTTGGGTTGTGTGCAAAGCCTATTGGACTTTTTCCTCATGATTTGGGGTTGTGTGTGTAGCTTATTTTCATTACTACATTTCCCCAGCCTGTAGGCTGCCGTAGTTCTGTTCACTATAAAGTCCGTTTTTTTCCCCTGCCACACAAAGACTGCTTTCTGACACAGAGAAACTGTGTGATTTTTGTTTGTTTGGGCTTCTCTGCTTCTTGGAACCAAATCTGGCCCAGAGAATTATATTAAATAGCTTGAACTTATCCTGCAGGGGATACAGTCACTAACATTGACTTAAGAAAGGTTTCAAGTAACATCAGATGTTAGTTTTAGAGTGATAACTTTATACTGATAACTTTATACTCTCCACCAGTTTGTGTGCCCTGCTTGAATTGTTGTAAACATGGATTTTTGCTTTGGACTTTTAGTGTCTTCCTTTCACCTAGGAGAAATGTGTCTTGATGAGTTTGTAATGCTGGGGAGTATTTTTTTCTGTTTATTTCTGAATCCCTGTTGGATCTACATTTTGGCAGCTTTCCCATCTGTTCTCTGGTTTCAGATGTCTCCCCCATCAAAGATGGGGTTTTCTTCCTGTTTATCTTGCTCTTTTATTATTATTATTTTTAAAGATTTTGAAGAGGGAGGAAGTAATGATCTTATTCTTCCATATTCAAATAGGATGGGGTTTCCTCTCCTTCCTGGTATCCTTTCAGCCTTTCTGATTACTCTCAGTCTTCTTTGGTTAACCTCCTCTGCTTCCTCTATAAATACAGGTACTTCTTATTCTTCTGCTAATGACCTTTTCTCTCCTATTTTATATCCTCTCTCTAGGTAGTCTTTTAGAGTTCCTTGGCTTTATCACTACTACATAGTAAGTCACGGATTTGCTTTCTCTTGAGCTCTGGCTTCTATATCAGATGTTTGATCAATAGCTCATGCATCGCTCATAGGATCTCAAATTGGTCTAAAACTAAACCAGTATTCTTTTCCTTCCCTTTCCTAGTTTTCCAGGCTAATAACTTTGCATCATTATTGCATTGTCTCCATTTTTTCCAGAAGCACACAATATCAACATTTGTAGGAAGGTGCACTTCATAATGCACATTGATGCAGTGAGAACTGATTACTACTAGATCGTTGATTTTGTTCCATCTTTGTCTCCTGAGTTAGTCTTCTCCATCTCCTAGCAGCTACTGCTTTAGAGCTAATTGATTTCTTTCTTTTCTGTCTCATCTATCTTTAGTTCATATTCAATATAAAGTTACTGCTCTAAAACTAATATCTGGTGTTACTTGAAACCTTTAAATCCATGTAGTATCTATGAATAAATAAATAAAATCTTAAAAAAAAATAAATCCATGTAGTAACTCTATCCACTATAGGATAAAGTTTAAGGTATTTAGGGATCCCTGGGTGGCGCAGCGGTTTGGCGGCTGCCTTTGGCCCAGGGCGCGATCCTGGAGACCCGGGATCAAATCCCACATCGGGCTCCCGGTGCATGGAGCCTACTTCTGCCTCTCTCTCTCTCTCTCTCTCTCTCTCTCTCTCTCTGTGACTATCATAAATAAATAAAAATTTATATAAAAAAAAGTTTAAGGTATTTAATAGAAGGGACTTCTCTTTCCAACCTCATTTCCCATTGTTTTATTCTGTAGTATGGGTGACTACTGTCATTTCCCCCACTAGTCTGCTGTTCCATGTTCCCATAGACTTGACACATGCTGTTTTATCTGCTTGGTTTCATCTCTTCCTATTGGTTACTTGGTTGAAAACCAGGTCAGACAGCACCCACTTGGCATATGGCCTTCTGTTTTTCTCCCCTCAACATCTTCTTTACCCAGGAGCTACCCTTAAATCTTACACATATTTTTAAAATTATATTTGTTTCTATTTATTACTTTGAGCCTCTTTTACATTTTGAGCTCTTTGAAGGTATCGTTTGGGTTTTATTTCTCTATTTTTCCATCTGGCATAGTGTCTGGCACGTTGAATTCTTAATGTTTGCTGTATTGCTGAATTTGTTGAATTAAATTGTGTGTCTAGAACAGATATTCCAGAAATGTTTGTTGAATTTTAACAAAAATAAATCTAAACCAAAAGGTTTTGGTGCCTTTCTGCCTTCCCATTTAAAGATCATCTCCTAATTTTATATTTGAGTACTACATTAATGCTTTTACATTTTGTTATTCTTTTGAAATATCTTAAGACTGTGGTACTTATGTTGATAATATGAAATATCACTAAATAAACAACTGGTAAACACGGTGCTTTATTAGACTTCATTTTTTTTTTCTTTCTGTCAGATGAAATCAGTTCTTGAGCCCCTATGGTAAACTTTTTATTTCAAATATATTTTTCACTGCCAGAATTTCTTTTCCTTCCTTCTTTTTTAAAAATGATTTGTCTCTTTCTTTGTATTTTGTATATTTTCTTTTTTCATTTTCTCCAATTGTATTACATCTTTTACATTTTGAAGTTAACTTGAAATATAATAATATTTCATTTATGTGGGTGAGAATCAATATTTGAATATTCATGAACCTAAAATAGTTAAATTTATTCAAAATTGAAATGAATCTTATAAATAAATATGCTATATTTATACTAATTAAACTATATCTTCAAAACATAGATATTTATAGTTTTAGTTAAATTTCATATACTTCATTTTTATCTGCAACTTTGAGATTGAATTGTTTCTCATATATATCATGAATTAGGCAAAACTTTAATTCAAACAATACATTTTTATGAGTGTGTGTGTATTAATTTTTATTGAAGATGTTATTTTTTAAAAGATTTTATTTATTTGAGAGAGAGAGAGAGAGAGCACAAGTGGGGAGGGGCAGAAGAAGAGGGAGAAGCAAACTCGCCAGGACCCTGGGATAATGACCTGAGCCAGAGGCAGACACTCAACCAACTGAGCCACCCAGGCATCCCAAATATAAATTTTTAAAAAATAATTTCTTTTAGTTCTCTGAAGCTGTTTATAATACCTGCTTTGAAGTTATGCTACATCCAACATCTGGGCCCTCCAGACATAGTGTCTATTGATTGTTTTTTTCCCCCCCTGTGTATGGGTCACATATTCTTTGAATAATTATAATCTCATAGTTTTTTAGTTTGCCTGGGCATTTTGAAAACTGTACAGTTTAGATTATGTATTGTAGCAGCTTTGAAGTCTGATCCTATTCACCCCATCCCTACCAGCTGTGCTTGTTGCTATGTATTTTCTTATTGATTTGCTATGTGTTTTCTTGTTGGTTTGCTTGGACTAACTGTGTGAGGTCTGTTCCTGCACAATATGTAGTCACTACTCAGTTTTTTGTTTGTTTTAGTTTTTAAAAATTCCTGTTAGTATTTTTTTTAAAAGATTTTATTTATTCCTGACACACACACACACACACACACACACACACACACACACAGAGGTAGAGACACAGGCAGAGGGGGAAGCAGGCTCCATGCAGGGAACCTGATATGGGACTCTATCTCGGGACTCCAGGATCGTGCCCTGGGCCGAAGTCAGGCGCCAAACTGCTGAGCCATCCAGGGATCCCCTTGTTAGTATTTTTAAGTCTGGCTTCCTAAGAGTCACTTTTGAGTCATTGATCAGAGGTTGTGCTTAAGTGCCTTGAGACAGTAAGGATTCCATCTTTTGTTGAGTCTATGTGGTTTGGGGAATGTTTTCCAAGTCCTAGTAATTTACTAGTCACCTTGACTTTTTTCTTTTTCTTTTTCTTTTTCTTTTCCCCTTCCTTCCTTCCTTCCTTCCTTCCTTCCTTCCTTCCTTCCTTCCTTCCTTCCTTCCTTCCTTCCTTCCTTCCTTCCTTCCTTTTTTTAGTGTTTGCAAGGTTTTATGTTTACTTCCTTCCTTCCTTCCTTCCTTTTTTTAGTGTTTGCAAGGTTTTATGTTTAGCTAGGGATGTCTAGCCTCTTCAATCTTTCCTGAATATAAGCAGCTTTGTGCATGTACATGGTCTTGTAGATTACAAAGGATAAGTGGAATCTTAGTAAGGCCTACTTGATGTCTCATTTCTTGGATTTTTCTTTTAATTCTCTGGGTGGTCTTTAGTTTTGCTGTTTGCCATCACCAGTATTGTGACTTCAGACAAGCTTTGATGTTGGCTTTACCAGGTTTTTGGCCCCTGAGATTTGGAATTGTTTTTAACTATGTCACTGGGCATGGAATTTTCAGTCCCTCCAGCAAGGCAGTGGAGCTGGTCAGCTGGGTAAAACTTCTGCACGTGTAGCTCAGGGTAGGAATAATTTATAGTCTCAGGGTTTTTGCTTAGACTCCTGTTCTTACTGAGATTCAGAACATTTTCTTGAGTAAATGCTTTTTATTTTGTTATTTACCTCTGATGAATTCCCAGTCTTTAAATGGTTGTTTTTGACATCTTTGCCAAGTTTTTTTTTTTTTTTTTTGAAGATTTTATTTATTTGAAAGAGAGAGAGAATGAGTACATGTGAGTGGGGGAAGGAGCAGAGGGAGAGAAACCAGGAGAATCCTTGCTGGGGGGCAGAGCCTGACTCAGGGCTAGATCCCAGGACCCTGAGATCATGTATGACCTGAGCTGAAGTCAGATGCTTAACTGACTGAGCTTAACTGACTGTGCCCCCTGCTTTGTCTGGTTTTATTACTGTTTCATGGGGAAGATTTGCCAGGTTCTTCACTTAGCCATTTCTGAAGTCTTACTGATTGATCAGTTGATTTTTGACAAAGATGCCAATGAAATCCAATGGAGAACAGATAATGTTTTCATTAAATGGTAATGGCACAGTGGAATAGTGTGAGAAAATGATATATTTGGCACCTTCTGTAAAAATATACTCAAAACAGATCATAAACAAGTTAAAATGTAACCTTCTGAAACTTCTAGGAGAAAACATAAGAGAAAAATCTTTGCAAATCATTTCTTTATATGGAACTCTCATAGTTGAGTAGTAAGAAAACAAAAACCCCAATTAAATGGGGACATGACTTTGACACTTCAGGAGGACATATGGATGGCAATTGAACACTTGATAAGATGTTCCATATCATTAGCCATTAAGGAAATGCAAATTAAAACACAATCAGATGCCACTACATACCTATTAGAATGGCAAAACAAAAACAAAATATGATACTACCAAGTATTGGCAAGAATATGGAGCAACTGCAACTCTTATATCGTGCTAGTGGAAGTGTAAAATGGTATAGCCACTTTGGAAAACAGAATGGCAGTTTCTTTAAAGTTGACCATACACTTATCTATGTTCCAGTAATCTTACATACACATATTTACTCAAGAGAAATAAAGAACTTGTTTTGTTTTTTTTTTTTTAAAGATTTTATCTATTCATGAGATACACACACAGAGAGAGAGAGAGAGAGAGAGAGAGAGAGAGACACAGGCAGAGGGAGAAGCAGGCTCCATGCAGGGAGCCCGATGTGGGACTCGATCCCAGGTCTCCAGGATCATGCCCTGGGCTGAAGGCAGTGCTAAACCGCTGAGCTACCCGGGCTGCCCGAGAAATAAAGAACTTGTTATATGAATGTTTGCAGTGGTTTTATTCTCTTGTAACCGAACAGTGTTAGCATGTAGTAGTCTCTCCATAAATATTTGCTGATAAATGGATGATTTACTCTGATTAGTAGTGATGTTGGGCTTTTTTTATCTTTATATTTTATTTGCCATTTATCTCTGTGACAGGCCAATGATACTTAAATGGTAAGCCTTTCAACAAATGATATGGCTATGACTGATGTGATAGTATATCCTAAACGTACAATCAATTCTTTAAGAAGAAAATTCTTGAAGAGAAACTCTCCAAACCTGAACATATAAAGACCGTAACATCATATGTGGCACAGACCTCTAGTACTGTATTCTATTGAGACTATAAGTAAAAAAGATATTAAATGAAGATGCATTTGACTCTCTCCCCCCCCATTTTTTTTTTAGCCACTTAAAAATTTTTTTTTTTTTTTAGAGAGTATCATCAGAATAACAATGTTTGCTTTGATACAGGAGAATCTGGGCCCATTTAAAGATCTGTGGCAGGGCAGCCCGGGTGGCTCAGTGGTTTAGCGCCGCGTCAGCCCAGGGTGTGATCCTGGAGACCCGGGATCGAGTCCCATTTCGGGCTCCCTGCATGGAGCCTGCTTCTCCCTCTGCCTGTGTCTCTGCCTCTCTCTGTCTCTCTCTCTCTGTCTCTCATGAATAAATAGATGAAATCTTAAAAAAAAAGAGGTTTGGGGAAAAATAAAAAAAAAAAAAGATCTGTGGCAGAGGTTGCAAATTGGCAGCCATTGAGTGAATTTGACTCACAGATGTGTTTTTATTTGGCTTACAGAGTATTGGTGAAGTATAAGATTTGGATCAGCATTGCACTTACAGTAACAACTGGCTGCGATTAAGTAGCATTTACACCTTATGGACAAGGAATTTGATCTCCAATTTGCCACAGCTCCCACTGTTTCCTATTGTTGACCCAAAAATAAGACCCAAGTGGGGGTTACCATTTCATTGTTCTTGTGCTTTTGTTTTTCTTAAACCTAGCCCCTTCATTTACTTGTGGGGCTTCCCAGGCTGTGGTATTTCATGATGATAGACTAAATTTCAAAGATCTAAAGATGTTAAAAAACATCTGCCTTATCACTTGTTAACATGGTTATTTTCTTAATTTAGTGTCTTCACTGGCTTCTCTGGCATGGAGCTGATACCACACAAGTAACCATGAGAGGTTGGACAGCAGCTCACATAGCTGCAATCAGAGGTCAGGATGCCTGTATGCAGGTAATGATAACTTTGGTTACTTTAAAAAAAAAAAATCAATAGGCTTAATTACTTTAGCTTAGTTTTGTTGGGCTATTGCTTTTATTCTAGTAATTTGATCCGTAAATAAGAACTTACTGAATTCCATGACTCAGATATTTGATATCAGATACAGCTTAAACAAATGGTGTAAGACTGGGGATCCTTTTATCTCTGAAATAGTTGGCTAATGAGTTGTTTTAAGGGATGTCATAGACATGCCCAGATTATCTCAATAGCTTGTCATGCCTAACATTTCTTATTTAATATATTTCCTGGCCAGAGTTAAATATTAATATGTGCAGGATCTAGCTTATTAGACTAGGTATAATCAATGTAGTGAAATAGACTGGAATTTGGAGAAATACATAATTGTCTAAGTTCCTGCCTATAAGAAGCCTAAGATTCTATTTGGAATGACAGGTTCTTTACTCAGTGTATTATAAAACAATACAAAGTATCGTCTATGATTAAGATTCTAATGATAAGGAGATAGAGACATCATTAATGGAGGCAATAAAACTTCAACTAGCTGAAAAGAACAGGTTGATTTCAGAAAGGTAAGAAGTGATGAAAAATAATGATTTTCATTTTTAATGTGTGAATTACAGTTTCCCATACATCATTTAATACAACAATCATATGAGTTCCCCTTTTTATAAACAGATTCAGAGAGTTAAGTACCTTGCCTAAGTAAGTGACAAAACCAGGATTTGAACCTAAATTTTATTCAGATAACTTGTGTGCTATAATTCTACGTAAAGTGCTTAAATTGAAGATTACGTGTGTTTAGGGATAGACTATTATATGAGTTTGACTAAGTTGTAGACGTTTTGTTGTATACTGTTACGAATTTAGTTTGGATAGCCAGGTATGTAAAATGTCTTAGAAGTAGAAAAAAAGACTCATTTATGAAGAAAGAGAGTTTTTATATAGTCTTATACATAGAACACACATACATACTTATATATACACAAGCACATGAACATTAACAGAAGAATGAAGTAATGAAAACAGTATTTTAGGAAATTATTCTAACAAGGTCTGTATCTGGAATTACCTAGGATGAGGAGACAGTTTGGAGGCAAGAAGACTAGTTAGAAACTTTTGGTGTCATCACTACCCACAGAGGGCAAAATTAGGGAGTGGCAGTGGGAAAGAAAGAAAATGATTGAAGACATCTTGCAAAGCAGGCATGGACAGAGTATTGGGAAAATTTTAAAGTTTTGAGGCAGAATGGCAGATAATGATGGCGCTACAGATCAGGAAATCTTGTGTGTGTGTTTTTTTTTCAGATAGAGAAATCTGAAAGGCAAGGAGATAGGGGGGCAAAAATGTTGAGTTCAATTTGGCACATGTTTAGGGCGCCTGTAGGTCATTCAGGTGCAGAAGGTCCAGGCAGTTGAAAAGGGTGCTAGAGACAAAGATTTTAGGAGTAATAAAGTATAGGGAAGAGAATAGAGTATTGAGGATTGGATGTTAAAGAATGTTACTAGTAGTGATCGTAGGAAGAGAAATGAGTAAAGAATTCAAAGGAGGAAGTCAGAGGTCCATTGGGCTGTACATATGAAGGAAGAAGTGTTAGGTTGAGTGTCAGAGTTACAGGATAAAACTGAGGAAATGCCACTGGACTTGGCAGCTCACTATAGGGCGAGGTTTGCTCTATTTCCATGCAGTGGTAGGGATGGCACCCCATTTGCAGGTGGATTTGAAGTTGAGGCATTGAGGTATTAATTTGAGAAGTGGGCAATGAAAAAGAAAATGCAATAGTAATTTCGGGGGACATCAGGGTCAAATGATGCTTTTCTTCCTCTAAGCATTAGATCAAACCATTCCCATCACTCTCATTGTCCTTGTCTCCCTGAAAGTTATCTTTTTATTCTCAGAGATTTTGTGGTTCTTTTTTGGTACTATACTGTGTAGTTGTTGCTTATCAAGGACTGCTTTGTATAACTGATTATCTTTGTCTCTACATGTGTCCTAATTCCCTAAATTGAAATGTCTTCATATTCTTTATAGTGACTTTTAATACACAGTAAACATTTAGTATAGTTTGTGATGATTGTTGAGTAGTTAATTATGGAAACTATTCTTAAAACTTTTGATAGGAATTATGATTGAGTCTTTTGCTAAGTTACTGGTAAATATAGGTTAGTTAAAAAAAGCAAGTCTATGGGAGTAAAACTAACAAATATTAACTAATAATTCTTATAAACAGATTACTTGGTATATATTTTTTGATTACTTGGTATATTAGAGGGGTGTGCTGTGTATATGATATAATTCGTAGACAGAAACTAGGCCAATTATAATTTCAGATGGAATTTCCTCAGATGCAGTTAGAAATTTGATTTGGAGCTAGAACTAGTTACTCTAATAATGAAATCCTTTTACAAAGTATATTAAAAATCCAGTTAATAAAAGATTCCCCTTTTGAAATAGTGGAAGTTGGGCAGCCCAGGTGGCTCAGCGGTTTAGCACCGCCTTCAGCCCAGGGTGTGATCGTGGAGACCCGGGACTGAGTCCCACGTCAGACTCCCTGCATGGAGCCTGCTTCCCCCTCTGTGTCTCTGCCTCTCTCTCTCTCTCTCTCTCTCTCTCTGTGTGTGTGTGTCTCTCATGAATAAATTAATAAAGTCTTAAAAAGAAATAGTGAAAAAAAAAAAAGAGTGGAAGTTTACTTTTCAGCTTATTAGCTTAGCATTGAAGTATTTAACTTAGTGGTTATTAATCTTTCTGAAAAGTGTGCCTTATAAATTATATGCTCTAATTAGAATGTGAAATCAGGTATTATAAATACCTTCTAGGCATGGTTAAAAAGGATCTCAAACATTTTCTTAGGATTAACTAGGAATTTCTCATACTTTGTGGCACATCTGTAAGAACTTATATAATAATGTTACATTATTACTTATATAAAAATGCCTATTACATCACACTTATGATTTAACATATATATTTATGCAAACTTCTATTTTTCTATTTTTAGGCACTCATAATCAATGGGGCAAATTTGGCAGCTCAGGATGATCGTGGATGCACTCCTTTACACCTTGCTGCAACACATGGACATTCTTTCACTTTACAAATAATACTCCGAAGTGGAGTGGTAAGAGATTCCTGTTAACATGTGAGAATGTGTAATCCTATAAATGGAGTAGCATTTGGTAGCCTAGTTACTTCTTTCTGACTTTTTAAAGCCCTTATATGACTTTGGAGAAGTAATATGATCTCTCTCTTTTGCTCTTCTGTCTTTAAACATGGGAGCAATAATTTAGATAAAGCTTCAAAAAGACCCAGTTTAGCAGCACAAAGTATTTCAGATGGGTTCTTCAGTTCAGAGTTTGGGAAGAATTTGAAGCTTCTAAACTCATCTTAACCAGTCATTGTAAATCTTTCTGAATTTCTGTGTGTTTACCTGTTTGTTCATAAACTAATTTAGAAAGTGATTTTTATCTCCAGAAATTTCATTTATTGTGATACTTATTTTCAGTATTACCCAGTCATTGTAAAAAAAATAACTTATAAGAAAATAACTACTTGTATCGAAGACATTATGGTAAGAGCTGGTATTTCTATAGTTAGAGAAAAAGTGAAGGGCCTGTTAAGTTTTTTTTTATTTACTCTTTGTTTATACGTTCAAGGATGTAATTGCATCATTTGAATCCATCTCTTTCATTTTATTGATCAGGAACCTATGACCGGTACAATGGCCAGTTATGTTCTATTTTTTAAAAAGTTTTATTTATTTTAAAAGATTTATTTATTTTAGAGAGAACATGAGTGAGAGGGGCAGAGGGAGAGGGAATATCAAGCAGATTCTATGCTGAGCATGGAGCCCAACATGGGGCTTTTTCCCCACAACCATGAGATCATGCCCTGAGCCAAAACCAAGCCTGACACTCAGTGGACTGCGTGACCCAGATGCCCTGTGATTTATATATTTATTTGAGAGAGAGAGAGAGAACAACACAGTGGAAGGGGGGGGGGGCGGGCAGAAGGAGAGGGAGAGATCCCAGGTAGGCCCCGTGCTAAGCATGGAGTCTGACTCAGCTGGATCCCATGACCCCAACACCATGACCCCAGCTGAAACGAGTTGGGCGCTTAACTAACTGTACCACCCAGGTACCTCTAGTTAAGTTCCTTTTTATTTTTTATTTATTTTTAGAAAGATTTTATTTATTTATTCATGAGAGACACAGAGAGAGAGGCAGGGACATAGGCGGAGGGAGAAGCTGGCTCTATACAGGGAGCCTGAAAGGGGACTTGATCCTGGGATTGAGGGAACTCTGGGATCACAGCCTGAGCCGAAGGCACATGCTCAACCACTGAGCCATCCAAGGCATCCCAAGTTCCTTTTTAAAAACTATTTTTAGTGATGCCTTGATGGTTTAGTGGATTAAGCATCTGCCTTTCGTTCAGGTTGTTATCCCAGGGTCTTGGGATGGAGCCCTATGTCAGGCTCTCCACTCAGCAGGGAGTCTGCTGCTCCTTCTGCCCCTGCCTCGGCTCATGCTTATGTTCTCTCTTTCTCTGAAAAAAATAAAATCTGTGAAGAAAAGCTATTTTTATGGATCTAGTAAAGTTCTTTTTAAAAAGACTATTTAGGGGATCCCTGGGTGGCTCAGCAGTTCAGTGCCTGCCTTTGGCTCAGGGTGCGGTCCTGGAGTCCCAGGATCGAGTCCTGCATCAGGCTCCCGGCATGGAGCCTGCTTCTCCCTCCTCCTGTGTCTCTGCCTCTCTCTCTCTGTCTATCATAAATAAATAAATAAATCTTTAAAAAATAAATAAAAAGACAATTTAATAAAATTTCATTAGTATCTTATTAGTTCATATGTTTAAATCAGTGATTATAGTAATTTTTTCTATTACATTTATTTTTTGCTTTATATTTTTAAGAACACCTCCAATTTTCAACTGCAGAATTAAACTGCTAGACTTAGTATTTCTCCTACAAATGGAAAGAAAACTGAGTTCTTGTGAATGTTACCTCTAGGATCCCAGTGTGACTGATAAGAGAGAATGGAAACCTGTGCACTATGCAGCTTTTCACGGGCGGCTTGGCTGTTTGCAACTTCTAGTTAAGTGGGGATGTGGCATAGAAGATGTGGACTACAATGGAAACCTTCCAGGTATTCACAAAAGTGAATGTTTTGGTTTTTCATTAATGTAAACTTAATGATTGCATTTAAGAAATTTAAACTGTCATCATTCTAACAATCCTTCAGAAAACTAAATTTGTTGACCTGAGCATTTTTTACTCTTATACCTATGTTATATACTTCTCATGTGATTAATTTCTTTCTGAAACCATATCAGCAAAAGAGAAATTGGCAAAATTGAACTTGGATTTACTCTTCCACCAGCTATTTCCTTCATCTGCTGTCTAATGTTATTATTTTTTAACTTCATACAGCTCTACCTCCCAGACTGCTGTTTATAAATAATATTATAAACAGTAGACACTAGTGTATTTGGGTTAATTTGCCAACTGAAGTTGGCTAGGCTGTGATTAGCTGGCCAATTGAGACCTATACTCTAAACACCCTGTCTTCTTCCAAGAAGTGCTGTAGAAATTTGGAAGAGGGATAGATCATAGTGAGAATGGAGTGATGATTATTAAAAATAATTCTTGAATTATGTCTTAAAAGAATCTTAAGTAGCAAACAAATGAAGGGACCATCCAGACAGAATGATATGAACAGGTTTGATCAAATCATTTTGTCACCTAAAAACTCCCTACATTGCTATGGAGCTCTGATTTCTTAGCTTGGCATGCTATATATTCCTAATTTGGCTCTTACCTACCTCCTTGGCCTCATCTTCCATCCCTTTACACTACTGTCTGGGATTGTTTTGCTTCTTTCTGGAATACACCCTTTACTGTTCATAAAGTAAAGATGTGTTGGTAAGAACTCTTAATTTTTGTATATTTGGAAATTAATGTTTTGCTTTTAAATTTGTTTTAGTCATTCTTTTGGGTGTAATACTTCATTGTGGTTTTATTTCTTTTTATTAAAAAATTTTTTTTAAAAGATTTTATTTTATTTACTCATGAGAGATACAGAGCGTGAGAGAGAGAGAGAGGCAGAGACACAGGCAGAGGGAGAGCAGACCCCATGCAGGGAGCCCGACATGGGACCTTATCCCAGGTCTCCAGGATCACGCCGCGGGCTAAACAGCTGCGCCACCGGGGCTGCCCTTCATTGTGGTTTTAATTAACATTTTCTTTGATTAATTATTTAGAACACCATTTTTTTTCTGGAAGTTTGTACCTGTCTCTCCCCACCCTTTTTTTAATTGAGGTATGATTGACATATGTATTTTATTAGTTTCAGGTGTATAGCATATTGATTTGACAATTCCATATATTACCAGTATTTACCATGATAAGTATCATCTGTCACCATACATTATTATAATATTATTGACTATATTTCCTATGCTATAGTTTTAATTTCCATGACTTATTTTGTAACTGGAAGTTTGTATCTCTTAATCTCCTTTACCTCTTTCTCCCATCCCTTCAACCCTTCTCCCTAGCACCATATTATTCTCTGTAGTTATGAGTCTTTTTTTTCTTTCCTGTTTTGTCTTTCAGATTTCACACATAAGGGACATCATGTGTTATCTTTCTCTGACTGATATTACTTAGCAAAATACTCTAGTTCCAAAAAACAAAACAAAACAAAAAACAAAAAAACAAAATACTCTAGTTCCATCCATTTTGTTGAAGATGGCAAGATATCATTCTTTTTATGGCTGAATAATATCCCATTGTGCGTATATATCTATATATATTTATATACCACTTCTATATCCATTCATTTGTCTATGGACACTTAGATTATTTCCATATCTTGGCTATTGAAAATAAGGCTGCAATAAACCTAGTGGTGCATATATTTTTTAGAATTAGTGTTTTCATTTTCTTTGGATAAATACCTAGTAGTGGAATTACTGGATCATATGGCATTTTTATTTTTCATTTTTTTGGTTTCTAAAAAAAAAAAAAAAAACCAAACCCCCAAACCTCTGTTTTCCATAGTAGTTGTGCCAATTTAGATTTGTACCAACAGTACATGAGAGGTCTCTTTTCTTCACATTCTCTCCAAAACTTATTTCTTTTTACTTTTGACACTAGCCATTTTGACTGGTATGAGGTGATATCTCATTGTGGTTTTGATTTGCATTTCCCTGATGATGAGTAATGTTGAGCATCTTTTCATGTGTCTGTTGGCCATCTGTACGTCTTCTTTGGAAAATGTCTATTCAGATCTGCCCATTTTTAATGGATTTATTTGTGTTTTTAGTGTTGAGTTGTATAAATTCTTTATATATTTTGGTTAATTAAACCCTTACTGGATATCATTTGTAGATATCTTCATCCATTCAGTAGGTTGCTTTTTGTTTTGTTGATGGTTTCCTTTGCTGTGCAAAAGCTTTTTATTTTGGTATAGTCCCACTATTTTATTTTATTTTATTTTATTTTATTTTATTTTATTTTATTTTATTATTTTATTTATTTTATTTTATTTATTTTATTATTTTATTATTTTATTTTATTTTTTATTTTATTTTATTTATTTTATTTTATTTTATTTTTTATTTTATTTTATTTATTTTATTTTATTTTATTTATTTTATTTTATTTTATTTTATTTTATTTTATTTTATTTTATTTTATTTTTTATATTTTATTTTTGCCCATGAGATATATCCATAAATATGTTGCTAAGGCCCGAGTTGAAGAGATTACTGCCTATGTTTTCTTTTAGGAGTTTTTTTTTTTTAATTTTAAAGATTTTTTTAAAAAAGATTTGTTTATTTATTTGTGAGAGACACACAGAGAGAGAGAATGAGAGAGAGCGAGAGAGAGGGGCAGAGGTAGAGAGAGACACAGGCAGAGGGAAGAAGCAGGTTCCATGCAGGGAGTCTGACGTGGGACTCGATCCCAGGACTTCAGGACCACGCCCTGGGCTGAAGGCAGCACTAACTCGCTGAGCCACCCAGGCTGCCCTCTTTTAGGAATTTTATGATTTCAGGTCTCACATTTAGTTCTTTAATCCATTTTGAGTTTATTTTTGTATATGGTGTAAAAAAGTGATCTAGTTATATCTTTTTGCCTGTGGCTGTCCAATTTTCTTAGTGCAATTTTTGAAGAGATTGTCTTTTCCCCGTTGTGTATTCTTGCCTCCTTTGTCATAGATTAGTTGTGTAATTGTGGATTTCTTTCTGGGCTCTCTCTTCTGTTCCATTGATCTGTGTGTCTGTTTTGTGCTGTTACCATATTGTTTTTATTGCTGTAGCTTTGTAGTTGTTCTTGAACTTTGGGATTGTGATATCTCTAGCTTTGTTCTTCTTTTGCAAGATTACTTCAGCTACTTTTTTTTTTTGTGGTTCTATTCAAATTTTAGGATTATTTTTTCTGTTGGTTATTTTGATAGAGATTGCATTGAGTCTGTAGTTTGCTTTGGGTAGTATGAACATTTTACCAATATTAATTTTTCCAGTCCATGAGCCTATTTTTCCATTTGTTTGTGTCATCTTCAGTTTCTTTCACTGACATCTTACGGTTTCGGAGTAAAAGTCTTTCATTTCGTTGGTTAAATTTATTCCTAGGTATCCTTTTTGGTGCAATTGTAGATGAAATTGTTTTCTATTATTTCTGCTGCTTCATTATTGGTGTATAGAAATGCAACTGATTGCTGTATATTTTGTATCCTGCAGTTTTACTAACTTTATTCTAATAGTGTTTTGGTGGAGTCTTTAGGGTTTTCTTTATGTGTAGTATCATGTCATCTGCAAATAATGACAGTTTTACTTCCGTACTGAGTTAGATGCCTTTTATTTTTCTTGTCTGATTGCTGTAGTTAGGACTTCAAGTAGTATGTTGAATTAAAGTGGTGAAAGTGGACATTCTTGGTTTTCTTCCTGATCTAGAGGAAAAGCTCTTAGTTTTTTAGCATTGAGTATGATTTTGGATGTGGATATGTCATATATGGCTTTTATTAGGTTGAGATGTTTCTATTCCACCTATGTGATGAGAGTTTTTATCATGAATGGATGTTGTATTTTGTCAAATGCTTTTTCTATATCTAGTGAAATGATCTTATCATTTTTATCCTCCCTCCTATTAATGTTATGTTTCACATTGATGGATTTGCAAATTTTGAACCATCCTTCCTCCCTAGAATAAATCCCATTTTATTGTGGTGAATGAGCTTTTCAATGAATTATTGATTTCAATTTCCTAATATTTTGTTGAGAATTTTTTGTCTATGTTTATCAGAGATACAGGCCTGTAGTTCTTTTTATAGTGTCTTTGGTTTTGGTATCAGGATAATGCTGGCCTCGAAGAATGAATTTGGAAGTTTTTCTTCCTCTACTATATTTTGGAATATTATGAGGAGAATAGATGTTAACTCTTCCTTCTTGTAAATCCATCTAATCCTGGACATTTTTTTGTTGGGAGTTTTTTTTTTTTTTTTAAGATTTTATTTATTGACTCATGAGAGAGAGAGAGAGAGAGAGAGGCAGAGACACAGGCAGAGGGAGAAGCAGGCTCCATGCAGGGAGCCCGATGTAGGACTCAATCCCGGGACTCCAGGACCACACCCCAGGCCAAAGGCAGGTGCTAAACCACTGAGCCACCCATGTTGGGAGTTTTTTTTTTGATTACCAGTTCAATTTTTTACTAGTAAATAGTGTGTTCAAATTTTTTATTTCTTCCTGATTTAGTTCTGGAATGTTTTATATTTCTAGGAATTTATCCTTTTTTTCTAGGTTCTTCAATTATTTGACATATAATTTTTCATAGTCATTCATACAATTTTTATATCTGTGCTGTCAGTTATTTCTCTCATTTCATTTCATCTTTAAAAATATATTTTTAAAATATATTTTTTAAGATTTTATTTATTCATGAGAGACACGCAGAGAAAGAGAGAGAGAGAGAGAGAGAGAGAGGCAGAGACATAGGCAGAGGGAGAAGCAGGCCCCATGCAGGAGCCCGACATGGGACTCGATCTCAGGACTCCAGGATCACGCCCGGGGCCGAAGGCAGGTGCTAAACCGCTGAGCCACCCAGGGATCCCCTATTTTTTAAAGATTTTATTTATTTATTCATGAGAGACACAGAGAGGGAGACAGAGACATAGGTAGAGGGAGAAGCAGGCTCCCTACAGGGAGCCTGTTGTAGGACTTGATCCCAGGACCCTGAGCCAAAGGCAGACTCTCAACCACTGATCCACCCAGGTGCCCCTCATTTTTAAAAAGCTTTAAAAATTTTTTAAGTAATCTCTACACTGAACATGGGGCTTGAACTCATAACCCTGAGATCAAGAGTCATGTGCTCTAATGACTAAGCCAGTCAGGTGCCCCTTTACCATGTGGTTTCTGATTTTGAGTTCTCTCTTTCTTGATGAGTGTGGTTAAAGGTTTATCAGTTTTATTCAGAGAACTAGCTGTTAGGTTTCATTAATCTTTTCTTATTATTACAATTGTTACTTTTTAGTCTCTCTTTCATTCATTTCTTCTTTCATCTTTATTATTTCCTTCTGCAGACTTTGGGCTTTGTTATTCTTTTTCTAGTTCCTTTAGGTGTAGCTTTAGATTGAGATTTTTCTTGTTTCTTGAGGAAGGCCTATATCCCTATAAACACTCCTCTTAGAACTGCTTTTGGAGCATCCCAAAGATTTTGCTTTCAATTTTCTGTTGTCTTCATGTGTATTTTAATTTCCTTTTTGATTTATTTGTTGATCCATTGGTTGTTTAGGAGCATACTGTTTAGCCTCCACATATTTGTGGTGTTTTCCATTTTTTTCTTGTGCTTGATTTCTAGTTTTATACTATTGTAGTTGGAAGAGATAATTAATATGATTTCTATCTTCTTAAATTTATATTGAGATTTGTGGCCAAACCTGATCTGTCCTGGGGAATGTTCATGTGCACTTGAAGTAAATGAGTATTCTGCTGTTTTGGGGTGGAATATTCTATATGTATCTGTTAAGTCCATCTCGTCTAATCTGTTGTTCAAAGCCACTATTCCATTATTGGTTGATCTATCCATTGATGTGAGGTTTTAAAGTCCCATTCTATTACTGTATTACTATCAATTTCTCCCTTTAAGTCTGTTCTATTTGCTTTATGTATTTAGGTACTCCAGTGTTGGGTGCGTAGATATTTACAGTTGTTAAATTCTCTTATTGCATGAGTATTTATCATTATGTAGTGTCGTTTGCTTATTGTATAGTCTTTGTTTTTTTTTTAATTTTTATTTATTTTTTTAAATTGGAGTTCAATTTGCCAACATATAGCATAACACCCAGTGCTCATCCTGCCAAGTGCCCCCCTCAGTGCCCATCACCCAGTCACCCCAACCCCCTGCCCACCTCCCTTTCCACTACCCCTTGTTTGTTTCCCAGAGTTAGGTGTCTTTCATGTTTTGTCACTCTCACTGACATTTTCACTCCTTTCCCCTTTATTCCCTTTCACTATTTTTTATATTCCCCAAATGAATGAGACCATATAATGTTTGTCTTTCTCCAGTTGACTTATTTCACTCAGCATAATACCCTCCAGTTCCATCCACGTCGAAGCAAATGGTGGGTATTTATCGTTTCTAATGGCTGAGTAATATTAGTCTTTGTTTTAAAGTCTATTTTGTCTGGTGAAAGTATTTCTACTCCAGCTCTTTTGTCCCCCTACCTCCAATAGTGTGTGAAGTATCTTTTTCCATCTTTTCCTTTCAGTCTGTATGTGTCTTTAGGTCTGAAATGAGTTTCTTATAGGCAGCATATAGGTGGTCTTGTTTTTTTTATCCATTCACTCACCCTGTGTTTTTTGGAGTATTTAATAGTTTATCTACATTTAAAATAATTATTGATCAGTATTATAAAAAATTATTTCATATGCTTAATGGCCATCTTATTTCTTCTTTTTAAAAAATGTTTACTGTTTTTCTTATTTAACAATATATTTATTTTTTAAGTAACACTTATACCCAGTGTGAGGCTTGAACTCATAACCTGAATTCAAGAGTTGCATGATCTTTTGACAGCCAACCAGGTACTCCTGGCTATTTTCTTTTGTGCAGTACTAGTTCACATATTTTGCCTATTTTTTATTGTTTTCTTGCTTTTTAAAAAATTAATTGTAGGAGTCTTTATGTAACCTAGATACAAGCTTTCTGTCACTTAGATGTTGCACATATCTCTTTTATTTAAATATCTTTTCCATTCTATGGCTTGCCTTTTTATTCTTTTCAGATATCTTTTGATGATAAAAGTTTTAACTGTAGTGTAGTCAAGTTTAATAAACTCTTCCTTTATGGTTAGACCTTTCTGAATCCTGTTAAAAAAGTCTTTCCATACTCTTTGATCATGAAGACATTATTTTATAGTCAAGAAATTTTATTATTTTATCTTCTCATTTGGATTTCCAGTCCACTTGGAGTTGACTTTTCTGTAACACATGGTAGGGGGCAATTTCATTCTTATTTGATTCTTTATTAAATATGTCTAATCATTTTTAAGTCTTTCTGCCTGCTCATTAAAAAAAATCCAACTTTTATTTCTTAAAACATGTATAATTTTTGGGCAGCCCTGGTGGCTTAGCAGTTAGGGCCGCAGGGTGTGATCCTGGAGACCCAGGATTGAGTCCCACGTCGGGCTCCCTGTATGGAGTCTGCTTCTCCCTCTGCCTGTGTCTCTGCCTCTCTTTCTCTCTGTCTCTCATGAATGAATAAATAAATAAAATCTTAAAAAAATCTATAATTTTTTATGACCATATAGAATATAATTTTTATTTTTTATTATTTATTTTTAGTGTTTTTTTTTTTTTTTTTTTTACTTATTCATGAGAGACACAAAGAGAGGCAGAGACCTAGGCAGAAGGAGAAGCAGGCTTGCCACGGGGAGCCCATTGCGGGACTCTATCCCTAGACCCGGGATCATGCCTTGAGCTGAAAGCAGATGTTCAACCGCTGAGCCACCCAGGTGTCCCTAATTTTTAATAGTATAATATAGAGGTGAAGAATGTGGCTTCAGTACTAGACTGCTTGTATTCAAATCTCTATCTTAAATTACTAATTCAGCATTTATTTACTGAGTATTTATTATGTGTCATTCCCTCTTCTTGGTGCTAGGGATGTCACACCAAATAAAACAGACAAAGTCCCTGCCTTCATACGGTGGTGGTGTTGGTGGGGACAGAGACAATAATCAGAAGAATATAAATTATGATTAAGTAGGGATATGTGTATGAATAAAATCAGAGAAGGGAGTAGAATGTTAAAGAGGAAGAAATTAAAATAGGATGGTCAGGTAAGACTTCCCTGGGGAAGTGATAATTGGGTAAAGACTGAAGCAGTTGAGGGAACAGGCCTTGTGACCATCACAGGGAAAGAGTATTTCAGGAAGAGATAACAGCAAGTTAAAGTTTGTGAGGCAGGAGTGTATTTGAGTAACAGTGAGTCAGTATGGTTAGAACAGAAGTGAGAGAGTAAGTAATAGATCATGAGGTCAGGGTAACATGAGCCATTGAAAGATTTTGAGCATAGCAGTGACATGATCTGACTACATTTAAGAACATTTTCTCTGTTTTGTTTGTAATAGATTGCAGTGTGGGTATAGGGATAGCAAGGGTAGAAATATAGCAGTTGGGAGCCTGGTGCAATAATTTAATGCTGCTATTTGGTTGGAGCAGAGCAGAGGCAACAAAGATAGTGAGAAGTAATTGGGGTCAGTATATTCTTTAAAGATAGAGCCAATAAAATTTGCTGATTCATGAAGGTGTTGAGAGTGACAGAAAGGAGTCAAGGATGGCTCCAGGGTTTTGGGCATGAGCTACATGGAGAAGAGTGAGTTCCTATTAAGTAAGATGGGGGAAACTATGTAAGGAAAAGGTATGCAAGAGCGATGAGGAGTTGTTTTTATTATGTTAAGTTCACAATGTCTGTTAAGACTTAAGTGGATATATGATGAATGAGCTGTTGGAAGAATCTCAAGTTTTATGGGGAGTTTTAATTTTTTTTTTTTAGGTTCATCTGAGAAAGTGTAGAGTGGTGTGTGCCTGCAGCTTTTCTTTTAGGTATTATTACATCTTGTTTCTCCTGCATTATACTGGTCACTTAGGCACTGCCCTACTCCTCCAGAGGCAAGGTTTGTATGTTGATTGGGTTGTTGTTTCCCAAATAGTCACTTCTCCAGAGGTGTGAAGGCTCCCTTTTTCTTTGTAATCACTGCCTCTAAACTTGTGATACCCCAGAAGCATTCCAATTTTTTTGCAGATTTTGGATTGTGGCTCTCCTTTAGTCTGATTCAGTTATGTTTTCTTTCAGGGCTTCCTTAAAATTTGTTGTGTGTTCTTGATGTTCTTGTTTGTTTTTCTAGTCTTTTTTGGCTTCAAAAATATCTTTTCTGGGATCCCTGGGTGGCACAGCGGTTTGGCGCCTGCCTTTGGCCCAGGGTGCGATCCTGAAGACCCGGGATCGAATCCCACGTCGGGCTCCCGGTGCATGGAGCCTGCTTCTTCCTCTGCCTGTGTCTCTGCCTCTCTCTCTCTCTCTCTCTGTGACTATCATAAATAAAAAATAAATAAATGAAATAAATATATCTTTTCTATTTTCAAGGATTGAGAATAGAAATGGTGAGGTAGTGTGTGTGCTTTGTCTGCAGTTTTGATCCAGTCTTCTGTTTTAAATAAAAAGAATCAATGTATATGGAAAAGTGACAAAATCCATAGTGATAAAAATAACACTCATATTTTCATGGTGACCTGGTTTGTTTTTTGCACTTTTTTCCAAAACGTTAAAAAAAAAATTACCTATCATTTATCTTACATAACAAGTATTTTCTCATGTAATTATAAGATGCATAGTTGAGATTTCACTTTTCAAGAAAATTTCTGGGGCCTTCTATTTGGTGTCTCTCCTCTGGTGTCTGTACATTCACAGTATGTGTAACTCTTTAATCATTTGGTATGTTGCTTTGGCATGACCTGAAGGTCGAGTAAAGACTTGTAGGCTCGGAAAAAAGGTGTTACCTTTCTCAGAGTATTTTCCTGTTTTTTTTTTTTTTTTAATATTTTTTATTTATTTATGATAGTCACATAGAGAGAGAGAGAGAGAAGCAGAGACATAGGCAGAGGGTGAAGCAGGCTCCATGCACCAGGAGCCCGACGTGGGATTCGATCCCGGGTCTCCAGGATCGCGCCCCGGGCCAAAGGCAGGCGCCAAACCGCTGCGCCACCCAGGGATCCCGTATTTTCCTGTTATATAGGAAAGGGACAGTCATCTTCCTGTGAGAACGAGAGCCAGTGTTGTTATTTCTTTCTTCAAGTTACTTTATCATCAATTTAAAAAAATTTTTTTTTTCTCTCTCACCTATAGTTCACTTAGCAGCCATGGAAGGTCACCTTCACTGCTTTAAATTCCTACTCAGTAGAATGAACAGTATAACACAAGCTTTAAAAGCCTTCAATGATAATGGAGAAAATGTATTGGATCTGGCCCAGAGGTTCTTTAAGCAGAACATTTTGCAGTTTATCCAAGGGGCTGAGTATGAACAAAGTGATCCGAGAGATCAGGAAAGTAAGTAATAAGCCCTGAAATGTTTTAGCATTTAATGAGTAAGTGGAATAAAAAGAAATTATAGGGCAAATGTTACATTTAAATATGTTACTTATAATTGTCCATTTAATTAAATATAGTACTATAATTGTCCATTGTAGTTATATAAATATGTTGCTTATAATTCATTCAGTTTTTCTTTATTATAAAGTATTTTAGGCAGAAATATATAGAGATTAATGTAATGAACATTCTCTATGCCACTGATTTAAGGATAAAATATTATAGATTTAAAGCTTCTTGGTTCTATTATTATTATTTTTGGTTCTGTCTCTTTAATATCACTCATTTCTTTGTCTTCCTTCTCAGAGGTAACTATTTTTTTTTTTTTTTCTCAGAGGTAACTATTGTTTTGGATTTATAATTCCATTCTACAGGTTTTATATTTAGTGTATATGTACCACAAAAATATACACTATTGTGTGTTTTTGAAGTAATAGACTAAAATGACCTAAAATTCAGTGGCTTAGTGATTTATATGACAGTCCAGGTTGAAGAGTGAATCTGTGCTGTGCAGTCATTCAGTAACTGGCTTTTTTTTCCCCACTAGCTTTCTTTGGTTGTAGAGAATATAACAGGAGGTGGGGGGAGGGAGCAAGACTATAAGATTTTCAAGGCCTAATAAGTACTCATCACTTTTGCTAACATTGCATTGGCAAAAGTTAAGTCACATGGGCATATTAGCTGTGAGGAAGCCTGGAGGATTCAGTACCTTGCTGAGAAGACTCACCTCAGCTACCACTCCCTTACTATTGAAGGAAGACCGTTTTTGTGGACAACTAGCAGTCTTTGAAACTTCTTTTAAAATCTTATGAAAATGGTGTAAAACAATATGCATTCTTTTATTCCTTACTTTTTCCACAAAATACTATGTTTTTGAGATTTAGGTTGATGGAAGTATCCTAGTTTATTCTTTTTAAATGTTGGTATAGTTTTGCATATTATGAAAATCATTATTCATTTTCCAATTTGATATTTAGATTGTTTTTCACTATTACAGTCAGTGTTGTCATGGATATTCTTGTATGTGTCTCCATACATACAAGAGATTCTACAGAGAAGTGCTTCAGTACCTTTTTAACACATAGCCCATGTAGACAATATTTGTATGGCACACTGGGATTGATGGATGTGGCTTCTTGAGGTACTGCCTATCTTCTCTGAAGACTGAGAGCTGAGAGCTCTGCTTGGGTAAATAGGTGTGCAGTTTGCTTGGTGGGATCTGCCCATCTTCAGTATAAATAGGGATTGCTATATTCTTCATCAGAGTAGTTGTAGGAGTTTACACTCTTTATGTTTGGTGGGAATTTATTTATTTATTTTAGAGAGAGAGACAGAGAGCAAGTGAGCATGAGCAGGGGGAGGGGCTAAGGGAGAGGGAGACATTCCTGAAGCAGACTCCTTACTGAGCATGGAGCCAGACCTGGGGCTCAATCTCAGGACTATGAGATCATGACCTGAGCCGCAGTCAAGAGTCTGACAGTGAAACAACTGAGCCACCCAGACACCCCTAGAATCAATTTTATTAAAGTATGGTTTATATATAATAAACTGTATTCATTTAGTGTGCAGTTCGGTGAGTTTTGATGTATTTTGAAAATATCACAATCAAGATACAAAACATTTCCATCACCTCTGAAATATATATATATATATTTTTTGAAATATTTTTAATATCCCCTTGTAGTTACTCTTACTTTTAGCCTGGCTGCACACAACCACTTACTTGCTTTCTGTCACTGTAGATTAATTTGAATTTTCTAATAGAACCATTTTGAGATTCTATTAATATACATATGTATATTGTGTATATTCATTTTTATTGCTAAATAAAATTCCATTATATGGATATACTTTGTTTTATTTTGTTTTAAACCAGCTCACCTGCTGATGAACATTGGATTATTACCAGTTTTGGGCTATTATTAATAAAGCTGCTCTGAACATTTACATATATGTTTGCAGTTCTCTTGGTAAATACAGAGGAGTGGAGTGTATGGTGGGTTTATGTTTAACTTTAAGAAGTTGTGTAACTGGAGCACTCAGGTGGCTCAGTCAGTTAAGTATCTGGCTCTTGATCTCAGCCTAGGTATTAATATCAGGTCATGAGTTCAAGCCCCAAACTGGGCTCCATGCTAGGCATGAAGCCTACTTAAAAAAAAAAAAAAAAAAAAAAAAAAAAGTTGTGTAATTATTTTCTAAAGTAGTTGTATGGCTTTACATCACCACTTATGTGTATGAGAATTCCATTTGCTCCATGGAATTGCTAACACTTGATATAGTCTGTTTTATTAACTGTTCTATGGGTGAGTAGTGTTATCTTACTGTGTGGTTTTAATCTATATTTCCCTGAAAACGAACGATATTGAGCATCTTTTCAAAAGAGCATTTGTGTATCTTTTATGAGGTGTCTGTTTAATTCTTTTGCCCATTTTTTAATTGAGTTGTATGTCTACTCTTTACTGACTTTTGACAGTTCTTTAGGTTTTGTTAGTTATATGTTACGGCATATATTTTCTCCCTTTCTGAAGCTTGCCTGGTTTCTTTGCAGTATCTTTCTTTTTATAGTTTATATATAAAATATATAAAATTTTGAATTTTATTTATTTTAGAGAGATTGAGCTCAGGAGTAGCAAGAGAGGGGCAGAGAAAGAAGGGAGAGAGAATCTTAAGCGGGTTCCGTGCTCAATGTGAAGCTGTCTGACACACAGGGCTTGATCACATGACCCTGAGATAATGACCTGAGCTGAAATTAGGAGTTGGCTGCTTAACTCCCTGAGCCATCCAGGTGCCCCTTGGCAGTATCTTTCAAAGAACAAAAGTCTTAAATTTTGATAAAGTACAATTTATCAATCTTTTCTACAGGTCATTTTTTGTGTGTCCTATCTGTGAAATACTTGTCCAAGATGTTCTTCTGTAGTTTCCCAGAAGTTTTTCAGTTTTGGCTTTTTAATTCAGATCTTTGATCTATATCAAGTTAAATTTTATCTGGAATTTTGAGTGAAATAAAGTGTTTATTTAAAAACATTGTTTTTTTTTTTTTCCCCTACATATATCTACTTGTCTTAGCACCAGTTTTTTGGAAAAGCTTCCCTTTCTTCATTGATATATTTTGTCAACGTTGTAAAAAATCAATTGCCTGTATATGTATGGGTGTATTTCTGGCCTCTGCGTACTGTCTTACTGATATATATGTTTATTTGCCAATACTGCAACTGCCTTGATTACTGTAGCTTTATAGTAAGACTTAAAAACAAGTAGTGTAAGTCTCCAACTTTGTTCTTTTAAAAATACTCCTTGGAGGGTTGCCTCAGTGGTGCAGTTAAGTGCCCAACTCTTGGCTTCAGCTCAGTTCATGATCTTGGGGTCGTGAGATTGAGCTTTTGAGCTCTGCACATAGCACAGAGTCTGCCTCAGACTTTTCCTCTCCCTCTGCCTCTTCCCACTGTGCCGTCTCTCTAAAATAAATAAATCTTTAAAAATACTGTTTGGCTATTCTCTTTCCTTTCCACATTTAAAAATGAGAATAACTATATCTCAGAGTTGTTAAGAGGGTTATGATGAGGCATTCCTTATAAGTGCTTACTACCACGTCTGGATTCAGGAAGGGGTTAATATATGAAGTCATCTTTAAAAACATTTTATTAAGTATTTATAGTTAGGCACTTAGGTCAGGTACATTTACATAGGCATGTGTTTATGTATATGTATTTGTTTACATATACTTTATCTGCTTCCTGTTAATTTTGCTTTCTTCGTTTCCGTGCAAACAGAGGAGAGTGGTCTGTGCAAATGTAGGAATTTAAACCAATTATGTCTTTATATAAGGGATTGAAAATGACCATCTTCTTGTGTTTTGTGGTGGTCTGAGGGAGAGTGGAATATTGCTAAGAATAGTTCTGGTACAGTACTACTCTTGGCATGTTTGAGGTCTTGCAGGGAGAAAGGGCCATGCAATTAATAATAATCTTATTTTATGATTCTCATTTTATTACTTGTCATTGCATCAATCGAACTAATTCCAATATCACATCATAATTGAGTTAATATTGAAATCTGAAATGTGACTGCTTAAGGTAGGGAAAACAAATGAACTCATGTGTTTACTGAAATGCTGAATTTTTATTCCTAGCCTTAGCGTTTCCAGGTCATGTAGCTGCCTTTAAGGGTGATTTGGAAATGCTTAAAAAATTAATAGAAGATGGAGTAATTAACATTAATGAACGTGATAATAATGGATCAACTCTTATGCATAAAGGTGAGTTATGATTCCTGTTTCATTTTCAGTTCTGACACAATTACTGTTATTTACCTTTAATAAAATTATCCCTCAGAAACATGTGAAAATGTGAAAGTTTTCCTAATACCCTAAGGGATATCAGTCTACCTTATATGGTACACAGAATACTTAATTTTCAGTTTAATGTGTTACTCCTTTTATGATGCTAGAAATTCACTATCATATTTAGAGTAATTCGAATGGAAATTCTCTTATGGCATTGACATATTAAGATATCCAAATTCACTGCTGGAGAAGTTTCTTAGGACTACTATTTCTTCGGACTATAAATGATCTATTCTTGCTAAAGCATGAAAAAGGTATAGCAGAATTTGAAAAAAAGGTATAGCAGAATTTGAAAAAAAGGTATAGCAGAGTTTGGAAAAAAAGGTAAAGCAGAATTTTCTTTTTTCTTGTACTCTGCAAAAATGTTTTTACTTCCATAGAAATATCAATGAACATTAGATTTAAACATATTTTCAAGGGATACCTGGGTGGCTCATCTGCCTTTGGCTCAGGGCCTGATCCTGGAGTCCCAGGATTGAGTCCCGCGTCGGGCTCCTTGCATGGAGCCTCCTTCTCCCTCTGCCTGTGTCTCTGTCTCTCTCTGTGTGTGTCTCTCATGAATAAATAAATAAAATCTTAAAAAAAAAACAAAAAACCCACACATATTTTCAAGATGTCCACCACTATTCTCTGCATTCTCTCCTTCCTTCTGTGTGGAATTCTAAAATATTAATTACCTTTTTTACTTTTTTAATCAGACTTTGTCAAATTGTCACCTCCTTGTTGGGAGAAAAAACAAACAAAAAAAAAACCCCCCAAAACCAAAAACGATTTAGAGTAAAAAGATAGTAGGGTAGTTAATGCATTATGTGTTTGATTTAGATTTTATTTTATCAATAACTTCTGATGGGCCCAATCACAGATTATGTTCCCGTTGGTTAGGTTCTTAGTTTAATGATTAAAGCTGGTTTAATTCATAAACTTCAGTATAGAATCTAAACATCATGTATACCAGTAGTTTTATAAGAGAGAGGTTAGGTGGAATAAGAAGAAGGGGAATGCAGAGGGGATTCCTCTTATACTCAGAGAAATTCCCATTTTGGCAAACACTGTCCTAGACTTGGATAATCTTACTCCTCTATCTGAGCTGGCTGTCTGTGGGTTTGGCTCTTCACCATGGGATTTGTGAATGGGCAGGGAACTTAAAATGTACACTGTATATATATTTTTTAAAACGTGGTGTCCTGAAGCAAAGCCCCCATTTCATATCCTAGGTATGACCACTTTTTGTTACTAATGTGTATGTGGAGCATTATTAGACACTGTAGCAAAGATAAGTGTGACATGGTATTTATAATGCATCTTCACAGGAAGGATGAAGTTTTCATTGATGGCTAGTTTTCAGCCTTTCTCAGTCATTTCTTCACTACTGGACAAAAGATTGAAATGAGGAATCTGGAAGAATGTTCTAAAGGGCTTGATGCAGGTGTCCCGGCGTTTCACTGCATCTGTATCTTTGGGGTGAATCCCCAGCAGTGCAATTGCTGGGTCGTAGGGCAGATCTATTTTTAACTCTTTGAGGAACCTCCACACAGTTTTCCAGAGTGGCTGCACCCCGATGTTTATAGCAGCAATGTCCACAATAGCCAAACTGTGGAAGGAGCCTCGGTGTCCATCAAAAGATGAATGGATAAAGATGTGGTCAATGTATACAATGGAATATTACTCAGCCATTAGAAACGACAAATACCATTTGCTTCGACGTGGATGGAACTAGAGGGTATTAATGCTGAGTGAAATAAGTCAATTGGAGAAGGACAAACATTATGTGGTCTCATTCATTTGGGGAATATAAAAAATAGTGAAAGGGAATAAAGGGGAAAGGAGAAAAAATGAGTGGGAAATATCAGAAAGGGAGACAGAACATGAAAGACTCCTAACTCTGGTAAATGAACTAGGGGTGGTGGAAGGGGAGGTGGGCGGGGGGTGACTGGGTGACGGGCATTGAGGGGGGCACTTGATGGGATGAGCACTGGGTGTCATGCTATATGTTGGCAAATTGAACTCCAATAAAAAAAAAAAAAAAGGCTTGATGTGTAACAATAGGGTGTTGGGGATGCAGCCACTGTGAGATGGGAGGGTGAAACTGAGTAACCAGAAGTGTTTGTCCTTCACCCCTTGTCTTGTCAGTCGGTCTGTTGAGGACTCCTAGGGCCAGGGGTGAATCAGGGAGTGTGGTGGGGGTTGGGAGGCTGTGATAAGTGGCTACAAGTGGGGGGAGGAGCGTTTGGTGTACATTTGCCATTCCTGACAAACATCTTTATGTTTAGATTATATCCAAATTGGGTAAATAAAAGTTAATGTCTCCTTATAACTTAATTCACATTTCCCACATTGATTAATCTGTTTATTTTTCTTTAATTTTGAATTTGATTCCGTAAATAAGCTGTGGTGTCTATCATTGAGGCATTCTTATTAGTCATTTGAGGATTGTTAAATTTCTTAAAAATTTCTAGTCACTGCATGATTTTATCTGTTTTCTAAAAAACATAGATCAAATTAACATAGCCTAATGAATGTACAATAAGGATCTTGAGTAAAATTCCTTTTATTGTATTTCATTTTAGAGAAATTACTTAGCTTCTGCTCCCCCCTTTGTAAAGATTACTTGTGTAATAAAATGGAAGTGTTTAGTTAAGCTCATTCTATCTTATAAAACAATTATCTGTGATTCATAAACACCATTTTGTAACTCTTAAAGATGGAATATGTTGCTGTTTCTGTCTAAAGCGAGGTTATTTCTAGGGGTCTGGGAAATCTTATAATCGTGTACTGTTTTTTGGTTAACTGGTTTTGGATTTGCTGTAGGAGAGAGCAAGAAAGCCCAGGATTTTCAGGGGCCAACTGAGTTTGACAGATGGCTCTGAGTGAACTAGAGAAGGGTAGAAGAACCCTTATAGTAACAGACATGAGGGGGTTATTTTGTCACTGTATCAGACTTTGTGTCTTCTTTTCTCTGTTGCCAGTTTTGGAGGTGGATTCACTTTTTGAGAAACTAGGGACATACCAAATATTTCTTGTCTTTGATTCATTTTACAGAGGCACTTATATTTAGCAGCAATCAGATGTCAGCACCATATAGACAGTGTGAGACAGTCCTCCAGGCTCACTATCTACTGCATCTAAAGTGAAATCTTTTAAGTCTGTTAAGGTTCCCCCCCCCCCCCCCAGTTCCCCTGAATCTTCAAATGGATCTACAAGGATGGATAGAAGGTAGATGAACATGTAGTTGAGCCCTGGGAACTAGGCGAGAAGACACATAAACAAAGTTGTGGAGGTGAAAATTAATCCTGGGTACATGTGTTAAGGACAAGATCTAGAAAAAGGTGGTAAACAGTTCAGATGATAATAAGTGGGGGGCCTATAATTTTGAGTTGTGAGAATCAGAAGGATAACCTGTTTACATAAGATGACACAAGATTTTCAAAGTCAATGTGGGCCCCGGGCTTGGATTGCACTCACATTCTGGTCAGCTGCAAGATTAGTCAGCAGCTATAGGTAGCAGCAGATGAACACTGGATAAGGATTGAGAAAGCCTAGATTATATTTTCAAGCCATTATTTGCGTGCTGTGTGATATTAAATAACCTCTTCAAGCTTCAACTTTTATATCTGTGTGTAAGGTCCTCTGTGTAGGAGTTGAGCACAGTAGATTTTTGCTTAAATGTTTGTCTAATGAATACACAAATTAACAGCTGATAATATCTGCCCAAATTTGTTGGTTATTACAAGGATCACTATTTATGAAACTACTCTCTAATGGGACTGTGAGATTTTAGACAGTTGTTACTAATAATAACTTTTTGTATTTTCTGTTTTTTTTTTTGTTTTTTTTTTAACAGCTGCTGGACAAGGCCACATAGAGTGTTTGCAGTGGATGATTAAAATGGGAGCAGACAGTAATATTACCAACAAAGCAGGGGAGAAACCCAGTGATGTGGCTAAGAGGTATCCCTATCTGCTTTACTACTTTCTTTTGTTTTTAAAATTTTGTATATACTCTCTTACACTCAGAAAACTCTGAGGATTTAATGGAATTATACGATTCCATCAAATGCTGATGGGATGACACTTTTCAAGCTGAATTGACCTTTGATGACATATCAACTCTTCTCACTAAAGTAATGGTTTTCAACTGGGAAATATTAATTTCCCCTTGAGAGGCTGGGGAGGGAATTTGGAAATGTGTGGAGGAGTGTCACAATGAGTGGAGACCATCACTGATACATAGTAACTTCAGGTCCAGGAATGCTAAACATTCTACAGTGCTTAGAACAGGGGTGCAGGGGCACTTGGGTGGCTCAGTGGTTAAATTTCTGCCTTCAGCTCAGGGCATGATCCCTGGGTCTCAGGATTGAGTCCTGCATTGGGCTCCCCATAGGGAGCCTGTTTCTCCCTCTGCCTATGTCTCTGCCTCTCTCTCTGTGTCTCTCATGAATAAATAAATAAAACCTCTTTTTTAAAAAAAGAACAGGGATACAGAATGAAGAATTGTTTCACCTAAATGCTTGTACCTGTTGAGAAATACTATGTGATTAAAAGGAGTAATCAAAAGGAGTCATACAGGTTTTGAAACAAATTTTGGTATTTACGTTTAAATTACATATAACACTTATTTTTGAGCATATCCTGCTCAAGGAAAATTTAGCTCATCCATTTGTTCATTTGGTTGTTGTTGTTATTGTTTTAATAAAGATTTTATCTAACATGGGTTTGGGGTGAAGCTGAGCAGGGAGCCTGATGTAGGGCTCAATCCCAGGACCCTGAGATCATGACCTGAGCCGGAGGCAGATGCTTAACCTACTGAGCCACCCAGGTTCCCCTTATTTGGCTATTTTTCATTTAGCTTCCTATATACTTAGTGTATCCCTACTGGTATGCTTAATGTTAAGATTACAAAGATGAAAAAAAAACAGTTTTTGCCCCCAGGTTTACAATCTTGTAAAGAGACACTGTACATACATAATTATTATTATTATCATTGAACATGTGTTACAAAAGATATAGTAAGAACATGGAGAAAAAGTGGTCTTCCTATTTGAAAGTTTTGGGGGAGAAATGTTAATACAGATGATAGTGAAAGATATGAGGAAAACTGAAGGGAGACAATTTATACAGAGGTCAGGAAAATTTTTTTTTTTGGAGGGAGCAACATTTATGCTGATGATTGAAGGAGGAAGAGTTGTAAGATAATACTTTGTATGTTTGAAGAACTGTATGGGGTTCAGAACTGCTTGAATCTAAAGTAGGAATGTGGGCTAAAAGTTGCAAATGAGGCCTGACAGGATGCTAATCATTCAATGCTAATCATTCATTGAATTGCTCTGCAATTTTTATGAGTTCACATTCCTTAAAATTTTTGAGGGATTTCTTTGAAGCCTTGGAGCATGGTACTACATACCTAGGATCATTATCAACTCAGGCCCACTTTCTTTTTATTTTGGAAAACAGCTTTATCAAGGTTTAATTGCTGTATGACAAAGTACACATATTTGTATAGTACAAATTGATGAATTCTGACCTATGTATATGCCTGTGAAACCATTACCACCATCAAGATGGTGAACATATCCATCATTCTCCAAAGTCTCCTTGAGCCTCCTTTGTAATCTCTTCCACTGCTTTCCACTTCCCTTTCCCAAGCAAATGCTGATCTGCTTTCTGTCACTGTACATTAGTTTGCATTTCTTAGAGTTTTATATAAATAGAATCATATAGTACATACTCATATATCTGGCTTCTTTCACTCAGCATAATGACACATGAGATTCTTCCATGTGTATTGGTAGCTCATTCCTTCTTATTACAGAGTACTATTCCATTGGATGTAGAATTCCATAGTATTCGATAGTTTGATAATTCAGTAACCTGTTGAAGGACATCTTGATTATATCTATTTTATGGTGATTCTGCACAAAGCTGTTATAAACATTCACATACAGTTTTTTGTGTGAACATGTTCTCAGTTCACTTGGATAAATACTTAGGAGTAGGATCACTGGGTCATATGCTAAGAATATGTGTAACTTTATAAGAAATTGCCAAAGTGTCTTTGAAAGTGACCATACCAATTTGCATTCTCACCAGCAGTGGATGAGAGTTTCTTTTGTTTCTTATCTTGCCAGCATTTGATTTTGTTTATTCACCACAGGAAAACGTACAGATGGCAAATGTGTATATGAAAAAATGCTCACAGTCATTTTCATTAGGAAAATGCAAATTAGAACCACAATGAGATTCTACTATATACCTATTAGAATTTTTGTAATTCATGCACCAATGCATGTAGTGATATAGAAACACTATGAATCTGGCATAAAGGAAGTAATCGTAAATGACAGCTGTTAAATTTTACTCTAGTAGTAGAGATAATTAATTCTATTAACCTTAAAACTATCTAAAATGTTTATTACTGTGTCTTTAAAAAATTATAATACCTGGTGAAAAACAAGGATATATGTGTGCATGTAGTTATATAAGTATGTGAAAAAAATAGGATTTGAGATTTTGTGTTTAATGAGTATTTCTCTGTATCATAAGAAAAAACATTAAACATTTCACAGCCTGTGAGGAAACTGCAGATTACATGCAATCATAACATCAGCTCCAAAACCAAGCATATATTATTGGAAGCTTCATAGAGTTGTGGGAAAGATCAAAGAAAATAGAAAACGTGGATGGAAAAGTCACTACTTTTTCAATAAATTTCAAAGCCATGCCAAGTATTTTGAGTTAAGGAAAGATGAAAATTATGGTGCCTAGAGTTATAGCTAACCTTAAAACTGGAGCAAGAACTATTTCTGCTATCTAAAACAGGCCATCATAAAAGGTAGTAAATATAGGTAACAAGTAGGGTGGTTCTGGCTTTCTTTTCAGTTGAGCAGCTCTGTCTAGGGGCCCCTCCCATAATCTTTTGACTTCAGGTCTCCTCTCACAGTTGGATTTTTGCCAATAAAAATTATGGAACAGATTTTATTTTTAGATTTTAGCATGACTATTTGCCCTTAGTGTCCAGTAACTGTTTGAGCTGGATGTAGCTCAAAGAATTACAGGTATAATTGACTTCAGGTACAATTTTGCTTCTTTATGGGTAGATGGGTTGGTGGCATACTTACAGAATGTAATTCACTAAATTAAGTGCAGAGTGCACTTTGAATTTTTTTTTAAAGGTTTAATTTATTCAGGAAAGGCACACAGAGAGAGGCAGAGATACCGGCTGAGGGAGAAGCAGGCTCCCTCCGGGGAGCCCAATGTGGGACTCTATCCTGGGACCCCAGGATCATGCCCTGAGCTGAGGGCAGAAGCTCAATCACTGAGCCACCCAGGTACCCTGAAGTTTGAATTTGAAGAAGATTGTGGATCTTGTTAATTACTTGTTCTTTTCTACAGGTTTGCCCATTTAGCGGCCGTGAAGCTATTAGAGGGGCTACAGAAGTATGACATTGATGATAATGAAATTGATGAAAATGATATAAAGTTTTTTTTAAGACATGGTGTTGAGGGAAGCACTGATGCCAAGGATGATTTATGTCTCAGTGAGTCGGATAAGACAGATGCTAGAAGTAAGTGTGCCAACTCTGTTGTGATTTACTGTTTAAGAAATACCATAGCCAGTTTTTACCACAAATCTGGAAATTATTCTAAAGACATTTACCATCTGCAGACTAAAATATTTTGATCTGTTTTCAGGGAACCAGACTAGTACAAATGTTTGTACTAGGGGTTTTTACACATAAGGAATATAAGACATGATCTCTGTCTTGCAAGGAGGAAAAAGTTACATAGAAGGAAAAATTACTTAAGTGCGTCATAGGGAACAGGGAAGTAAACATCTCAAGGATTTCCACGGTTAGTTGGCAAATTATTTTTGCAGCGAATAATAGCAAATATCTATTGAGTGTCTACTGTGTGCCAGACATTGTTGTACATATGATCTCAGGGTTGTGGGATTGAGCCCCATGGAATGTGCTTGAGATTCTGTCTCTTTCTCTCCCTCTGCCTCTCCTCACCCCATGTGTGCCCACTGAGTGTTCTTTCTCTCTCTCTCTCTCTCAAAAAAAAAAAAAATCTTAAGAAAAAAAAGAACGGAGGATTTGCTCATAGATTTGAATCTGAGGTGTTGGAAAATGAGAATAATCAAGATTGACTCTTAGATTCTTGGCCTGGGCTAATAGGTCAGAGTTTAAAAAAGACTGTTCACTCAGGGTTAGAGTTGCAGGGAAGGCTTTTCACAAGTGGAATTTGGACTATTTTTGAAGGATGGCCTGATTAATTAAGTAAGTAATTATTTAATGGGGTTAGGAGAGATAGAGGGAGAGGAAGAGACAGAACCTCAAGCACATTAAGTAGTTAATTAATTTCTAAGATTTATTTATTTGAGAGAGAGCATGCGTAGAGGGGAGAGGCAGAGGGAGAGGACAGATGAACGAGGAAGTAAAAAAAATTCGTAAGAGTTCCCAGAACATTGTCAGGTAGATCATTACTCTCCAGGGAATGGTGAAAGCCTCTTTGCCAGCGAATGCAAGCAAGGAAAGACCCGAAGATGCTGATACCAGAGGCTTCCAACAAATAGCCCACTGAGATCACCCTATAGTGATGCTCAGAGTTAATGATCCCTTCCGAATTTCCAGATAGCTTTATTTTAAAGAGACTTATTTACTTAGTTTTAGAATGGGGGGAGGGGCAAAAGGAGAGGGAGTGAATCTTAAGCAGGCTCTGCGCCCACCAAAGGAATGAGCCACATTGCATCTTAATCCCACAACCCTGAGATTATGGCCTGAACCAAAATCAGAAGTTGGACACTTAACCAGTTGAGCCACTCAGACACCCTTAAGAGCTTTGCTGAGATACATAATTCACATGCCATTCAATTTACCCATTTAAGGTACATAGTTTGATGTTTTTTAGTATATTCACAGAATGTACAACCATTGCTATAATACTTTTAAAATATTGCCATCACTTAAAAGAAACCCCACATTCATTAGTAACCATTCCCTATTACCTACTTTCTTCTTTCCCCTCAAACCCTATTACTAAGCAACTGCTAATCCATTTTCTGTTTGTATAGATTATATACAGATTGTACAATTTGGCTATTGTAAATAATGTTGCTGTGAACATTCATATACATGTTTTTGTGTGAATGTATATTTTCATTTCTCTTGGGTATATACCTAGGCATTAGTTGGAATTGCTGAGTCATTTGGTAACTCTATGTTTAACCTTCTGAGGAACTTCTAAGTTGTTTTCCAAAGTGGCTGCATCATTTAACATTCCTACCAACGATGGAATGCTTGAGGGTTCCAGTTTTTCCACATCCTTGCCAATACTTGTTATTGTTTTTCTGATTGATTAAAGTTATTCTAGTGAGTATGAAGTGGTATCTCATTGTGGATTCTGTTTTTACATTTTGCAATTGAAGTATAATTTAATATATAGTGTCTTTTTTTTAATTTCAGGGGTACAATATATTGACTCAACAATTCTATACATTACTCAGTGCTTACCGCAGTAACTATAGTCACCATATGCCACAAACATTCTTACAACATTATTGCTTCTATTCTCTACTCTGTAGTTTTCATCTCTGTGACTTATTTATTTAAAGCTGGAAGTTTGTACCTCTTGATCCCCTTTATTTATTTCACCCATCCACCCACCCACTCCCATCTGGCAACCACCAGTTCTCTGTATTTAAGAATCTGTTTTTGTTTGTATGTTCATTTGTTTTGGTTTTTAGATTTCAAAAATAAGTGAAATCACATGGCATTTGACTTTGTCTGACTTGTTTCACTTAGCCTAATACCCTCTAGATTCATTTGTGTTGTTACAAATGGCAAGACCTTATTACTTTTTATGGCTTAGTGATACCTCATTGTAAATATCTATATATACTATACCTTCTTTATCCATTCATCAGTGGACCCTTGGTTTGCCTCCATATCTTGGCTATGGTAAATAAGACTGCAGTAAACATAGGGGTGCACATATCTTTTAATTAGTGTTTTTGTTTTCTTTGGGTAAATACCCAGTAGTGGAATTACTGGATTCTATTTTTAATTATTAAATTTATATTTTTAGTGTTTTGAGAAACCTCCATGGTGGCTATACCAGTTTATATTTGCACCAAAAATGCACAAGTGTTCCCTTTTCTCCACATCCTTGTCAATACTTGCTATTTCTTGTCTGATACTAGCCCTTTGACTTGTATGAGGTGATATCTCATTGTGTTGTTGATTTGCATTTCTCTGATGATTATTGATGTTGAGCATCTTTTCATATACCTGTTGCCCAACTATTTGTCTTCTTTGAAACATGTCTATTCAGATCCTCTGCCCATTTTTAAATCAGAAATCAGATTTTAATCAGAATTTTATAAGTTCTTTATATATTTTAGATATTAACCCTTTATCAGATATTATTATTTACAGGTATCTTTTCCTTTTCACTAGGTTGTCTTTTTGTTTTGTTAATGGTTTATTTTATTGTGCAAAGGTTTTTATTTTGATATAGTCACAATAGTTTATTTTTACTTTTGCTTCCTTGTCTTAGGGAACCTGTCTATATTTTCCTAAGGTTGATGTCAAAGAATTATGCTATGTTTTTTTTCTAGGCATTTTATGGTTTTATTTAGATCTTTAATATACTTTGAATTTACTTTTGTGTATGGTGTAAGAAAATGGTCCAATTTCATTCTTTTGTATGTGATTGTCCAGTTTTCCTGGCACCATTTATTGAAGAGACTTTCTTTTTCCTTATTGTATATTCTTGCCTCCTTTGTTGTAGATTGATTAATTTAGCTAAAAACATAGATTTATTTCTGGCCTTTCTATTCTGTTCTTTTTTTTTTTTTTTTTTTTTATTTACGATAGTCACAGAGAGAGAGAGAGAGAGAGAGGCAGAGACAGAAGCAGGCTCCATGCACCAGGGAGCCCGATGTGGGATTCAATCCCGGGTCTCCAGGATTGCGCCCTGGGCCAAAGGCAGGTGCCAAACCGCTGCGCCACCCAGGGATCCCTGTTCTATTGTCTATTTTCATGCCAGTTTTGATTTCTACAGCTTAGTGGTAGATCTTGAAATCTGGGATTCTGATACCTCCAGTTTTGTTGTTCTTTCTCAAGATTGCTTTAGCTATTCAGGATCTTACATACTTACATAGAAGTTTTAGGGTTATTTGTTCTAGTTCTGTGAAAAACAATATTGGCATTTTGATAGGGATTGCATTGAATCTGTGGATTGCTTTGGGTAGTATGGGCATTATGACCATATTAGTTCTTCCAGTTCATGAACATGGTTTGTCTTAACAATTGTTTGTGTCATCTCAATTTCTTTCATCAGTGTTTTATAGTTTTCAGAGTATCAGTCTTTCACCTCCTTGGTTAAGTTTATTCCTAGATATTTTATTCTTTCTGTGCAATTGTAGATGAAATTGTTTCCTTAATTTCTCTTTCTGCTACTTTATTGTTAGTGTATAGAAATGCAACTGATTTCTGGGGATTAATTTTTTATTGTGCAACTTTACTGACTTCATTTGTTACTTTAGGTTTTTTTTTTTTTTAAGATTTATTTATTTATTAATGAGAGAGACACACACACACACAGAGAGAGAGAGAGAGAGAGAGAGAGAGAGAGATTGACAGAGGGAAAAGCAGGCTCCCGCAGGGAACCTGATGGTGAGACTCAATCCTGTATTCTGGCTCCCAGGATCGTGCCCTGAGCAGAAGGCAGACACTCAACCGCTGAGCCACCCAGGCATCCTGTCTTTAGGGTTTCTATGTATAGTATCATGTCATCTGTAAATAGTGACAATTTAATTTCTTCCTTCCCAATTTGGATGTCTTTAAAGTTTTTTGTTATTGTTTGATTGCTGTGGCTAGGACTTCCATTAGTATGTTGAATTAAAGTGGTGAGAGTAGACATTCTCATCTGTTCCTGATCTTAGAGGGAAAGCTCTCAGGTTTTCACCATTGAATATTTTGTGAGCTACAGGTTTGTCATATATGGCTTTTAATATATTCAGATATATTGTATTTTATTGAGTTTTAAAAAAATCATGAACAGATGTTGAATTTTGTCAAATGTTTTTCTGCATTTATTGAGATGATCATATAGTTTTTATCCTTTGTTTTGTTGATCTGGTGCATCATGTTGATTGATTTGCAACTATTTAACTACTCTTTCATCCCAGAATAAATCCCGCTTGATCATAATGAATGATCCTTTTAATATATTGTTCAGTATGGCTTGCTAATATTCTCTTGAGAATTTTTGCATCTATGTTTATCAGAGATATGGGCATGTAGTTCTTGTTTTTGTTTTTTGTAGTGTCTCTGGTTTTAGTATCAGGGTAATGCTAGCTTTGTTGAATGTGTTTGGCAGTTTTCCTTCTATTTTGGGGAACATTTGGGGAAAATAGATATTAACTTTTAATTGTTTAGTAGAATTCACCTGTGAATACATCTGTTTCTGGACTCTTGTTTGTTTGGGAGTTTTTTGATTATTGATTCGGTTTCATTACTAGTTATGGTCTGTTCAGATTTTCTATTTCTTCCTGATTCAGTTTTGGAAGTTTATATGTTTCTGCGAATTTCTTCTAGGCACTTTGTTGGTATATAATTTTTTGTAGTATTGTGTTACAATTCTTTGTGTTTCTCTGGTGTTGGTTGTTACTTCTGTTTCATTTTGGATTTTACTTGTGTCCCCCCCCCCCCCCCCCCCCTTTTTAAATGAATCTGGCTAAAGGTTTATCAGTTTTACCTTTTCACAGAACTGGCTCTTGGTTTCACTGATATTTCCTATTGGTTTTTTTAGTCTCTATTTCTGCACTAATCTTTATTGTGTCCTTTCTTCTAATAGCTTGGGCTTTGTTCTTTTTTTAGTTCCTTTAGGTAGATGGCTAGATTACTTGACTTTTTTTCTTGTTTCTTAAGGTAGGCTTGTTTCACTATAAATCTCCCTTTTAGAATTTTTTTCACTGCATTCCAAAGATTGATGACTGTTGTTTTTCTTTTTCATTTGCCTCCATTTATTTTTTTTAATTATTTTTTTTGTTGGAGTTCAATTTGCCAACATATAACATATTACCCTGTGCTCATCCCATCAAGTGCCCCCCTCAGTGCCCGTCACCCAGTCTCCATTTAAAAAAAAAATTTCTTCCTTCTTTCGTGACCCATTGGTGGTTTTGTAGCATGTTGTTTAGCCTTCATGTGTTTGTGGTTTTTCCCACTTTTTTCCCTGGGATTTATTTCTAGTTTTATAATGTTTTGGTTGAAAAAGACAATGTGTTTTCAGTCTTCTTAAATGTATTGAGACTTATTTTGTGGCCTAACATCTATTCTGCAGAATGTTCCATGTGCACTTGAAAATAATGTATATTCTGTTGTTTTTGGAAAGAATGTTCTGTATATGCCTGTTAAATCTATTTGGTCTAATGTGTCATTGAAAGGCACTGTTTCCTTAATCGATTTTCATTCTGGATTATCTATCCGTTGATGTAAGTGAGGTTTGATTGATTGATTGATTGATTGATTTATTTTTTAAGATTTTATTCATTTATTCATGAGAGACAGAGAGAGAGAGAGAGAGAGAGGCAGAGACACAGGCAGAGAGAGAAGCAGGCTCCATGCAGGGAGCCTGATGTGGGACTCGATCCTGGGTCTCCAGGATCACGCCCCGGGCTGAAGGCAGGCGCTAAACCACTGAGCCACCCGGGCTGCCCTAAGTGAGGTTTTAAAGTCCTCTATTCTTACTATATTGCATTTTTTCTTATATCTGTTAATATTTGGTTTATTTATTTAGCTGTCCAATGTTGAGAGCACAGATATTTACAATTGTTATGTCCTCTTGTATTGACCTGTAAGTCCCTTGTCTCTTTAACAGCCTTTGTTTTAAAGTCTATTTTGTCTGATATAAATCTTTCTATCTCAGCTTTTTTCCCCCCTCATTTCTGTGTTGTGGAAAATCTTTTTCTATCCTTTCACTTTTAGTCTGTGTCTTTAGGTCTGAAGTGAGTTTATAGTCTTTGTTTTATTTTTTAAAATATTTTATTTATTTGAGAGCGAGAGAAAGAGCACAGAGGGAGAGGGAGATACAGACTCTCCGCTGAGCAGACAGCCTGATGTAGGGCTTGATCCTAGGACCGCCCGGATCATGACCTGAGCTGAAGGCAGACACTTAACTGACTGAGCCACCTAGGTGCCCCTATAGTCTTTGCTTTAAATTCTATGTTACCTGAAAGAAGTATTGCTACCCTCAACTAATATTTGATAAAGGAGGAAAGACTATCCATTGGAAGAAAGACAGTCTCTTCAATAAATGGTGCTGGGAAAATTGGACATCCACATGCAGAAGAATGAAACTAGACCACTCTCTTTCACCATACACAAAGATAAACTCAAAATGGATGAAAGATCTAAATGTGAGACAAGATTCCATTAAAATCCTAGAGAAGAAAAAAAAAAAAAAATCCTAGAGAAGAACACAGGCAACACCCTTTTTGAACTCGGCCACAGTAACTTCTTGCAAGATACATCCACGAAGGCAAAAGAAACAAAAGCAAAAATGAACTATTGGGACTTCATCAAGATAAGAAGCTTTTGCATAGCAAAGGATACAGTCAACAAAACCCAAAGACAACCTACAGAATGGGAGAAGATATTTGCAAATGACCTATCAGATAAAGGGCTAGTTTCCAAGATCTATAAAGAACTTCTTAAACTCAACACCAAAGAAACAAACAATCCAATCATGAAATGGGCAAAAGACATGAAGAGAAATCTCACAGAGGAAGACATAGACTTGGCCAACATGCATATGAGAAAATGCTCTGCATCACTTGCCATCAGGGAAATACAAATCAAAACCACAATGAGATACCACCTCACACCGGTGAGAATGGGGCAAATTAACAAGGCAGGAAACAACAAATGTTGGAGGGGATGCGGAGAAAAGGGAACCCTCTTACACTGTTGGTGGGAATGTGAACTGGTGCAGCCACTCTGGAAAACTGTGTGGAGGTTCCTCAAAGAGTTAAAAATAGACCTGCCCTACGACCCAGCAATTGCACTATTGGGGATTTACCCCACAGATACAGATGCAGTGAAACGCCAGGACACCTGCACCCCGATGTTTATAGCAGCAATGGCCATGATAGCCAAACTGTGGAAGGAGCCTCGGTGTCCAACGAAAGATGAATGGATAAAGAAGATGTGGTTTATGTATACAATGGAATATTACTCAGCTATTAGAAATGACAAATACCCACCGTTTGCTTCAACGTGGATGGAACTGGAGGGTATTATGCTGAGTGAAGTAAGTCAGTAGGAGAAGGACAAACATTATATGTTCTCATTCATTTGGGGAATATAAATAATAGTGAAAGGGAATATAAGGGAAGGGAGAAGAAATGTGTGGGAAATATCAGAAAGGGAGACAGAATGTAAAGACTGCTAACTCTGGGAAACGAACTAGGGGTGGTAGAAGGGGAGGAGGGCGGGGGGTGGGAGTGAATGGGTGACGGGCACTGGGGGTTATTCTGTATGTTAGTAAATTGAACACCAATAAAAAATTAAAAAAAAAATTAAAAAAAAATTAATTCAATAATCAAAAAAAAAAAAACAGTATTGCTACCCAAGTTTTCTTTTCCTTTGTGTGTGTGTGTGTGTGTGTTTTGCTTCGATTTGCATAGAGTATCTTTTTCTGCCCTACTTTGAGTTTTTACATGTCTTTAGGTCTGAAGTGAGTTGCTTGTAGGCAGCATATAGATGGGTCTTGTTTGTTATCTATTCTGTCAGCCTATGTTTTTTGATTGGAGCATTGAGTACATTTACATTCAAAGTAATTACTTTTTAAAGGTTTATTAAAATTCCAGGTAGTTAACATAAGTGTGTAATATTAGTTTCAGGTGTACAGTATAATGATTCAGCAATTCCATACATCACCGGTGCTCATCCCAAGTGTACTCCTTAATTCGCATCAGCTATTTAGCCCATCCCCCACCCACCTCCCTTTTGGTAATCTTCAGTTTGTTTTCTTTAATTAAGAGTCTGTTTCTTGTTTTTTTTCTCTCTCTCTCCCTCCCTTCTTCCTTTTCCCCCCTCTTTGCTTGTTTGTTTTGTTTCTTAAATTCCGTGTATGAGTGGAATCATATGGTATTAGTGTTTCTCTGATTGAGTTATTTCCCTTAGCCTAATACTCTCTAGCCCCTCCATGTTGTTGTAAATGACAATATTTCATTCTTTTTGTGGCTGAATAATATTCCATTGTGTGTGTGTGTATAAGATTTTATTTTATTATTTATTTATTTATTCATTCAGAGAGAGCGAGAGAGAGGCAGAGACACAGGCAGAGGGAGAAGCAGGCTCCACGCAGGAAGCCCGTCGCAGGACTCGATCCTGGGTCTCCAGGATCACACCCCAGGCTGCAGGCGGCGCCAAACCACTGCGCCACCGGGGCTGCCCTGTAAGATTTTATTTATTTGCACATGTGAGCTGGAAAAGGAGAGGGAGAGAGTCTCAAGCAGACTCTGCACTGAGTGCGCAGAGCCTAAGGTGGGGCTCAGTTGCACGACCCTGAGATCATGATCTGAGCCAAAACTAGGATTCGGACACTTAACTAACTGAGCCACTCAGGCACCTCTATGTACCACAACTTCTTTATCCATTCATAAGTCAGTAGACACTTGGGCTGTTTCCATAATTTGGCTATTGTATATAATGCTGCTACAAACATAGGGGTGCATATATCCCTTTTAGTATTTTTGTAGTATTTTGGTAAATACCTAGTAGTGCAATTGCTGGATTGTAGGGTAGTTTTATTTTTAACTTTTTAAGGAACCTTCCTACTGTTTTCCACAGTAGCTGTGCCAGTGTGCATTCCTCCAACAGCACAAGGGGGTTCCCTTTCTCCACATCCTCATCAACACCAAACACTGTGTTTCTTCTGTTGTTGATTTTAGCCATTCTGACAGGTTATACTTCACTGTGCTTTTGAATTGCATTTCCCTGATGATAAGTGATATTGAACATCTTTTCATATATCTGTTAGCTATCTGCATGTCTGCTTTAGAAAATTGTCTATTCATATCTTCTCTCCATTTTTAAATTGGATTTTTTTTGTGTGTTTTGGGTGTTAAGTTTTATAAAGTCTTTATATATTTTGAATACTAACCCTTTATGAGATATGTCATGTGCAAATATCTTCTCCCATTCCATAGGTTGCCTTTTAGTTTTGTTGTTTCCTTTGCTGTATAGAAGCTTTTTATTTTTATATAGTCCCAATAGTTTATTTTTGTGTTTATTTCCCTTGCCTCAGGACACACTTCTAGAAACAAGTTGCTATGGCCAATGTCAAAGAAGTTACAGCCTGAGTTTTAGGAATTGTATGATTTCAGGTCTCACATTTAGTCTTTAATCCATTTTGAACTTATTTTTGTGCATAGTGTTAGAAAGTGTCCAATTTTATTCTTTTTCATATTGCTGTCCAGTTTTCCCAACACCATTTGTTGAAGAGACATTCTTTTTCTCCTTGATTATTCTTTCTTACTTTGTCAAAGATTAATTGACTATAAAATTATGGATTCATTTCTGGGTTTTCTTTTCCTTTCCATTGATGCGTGTGTCTCTTTTTGTGCCAGTGCCATACTGTTTGGGTCACTACAGCTCTGTAATACAACTTCATGTTTGGAATTGTGATACCTCGAGCTTTGCTTTTCTTTTTCAAGATTGCTTTGGCTATTTGGGGTCTTTTGTGGTTCCATACAAATTTTAGGACTGTTTTAGTTCTGTGAAAAATGCTGTTGGTATTTTGATAGGATTGCATTAAATGTGTAGATTGCTTTGGGTAGTACAGTTATTTTAACAATATTTGTTCTTCCAATCCATGAGCATGGAATGTCTTTTCTTAATGTGATCTTGAATTTCTTTCATAAGTGTTTTATAATTTTCAGAGTATAGGTCTTTCATCTTTTTGGTTAGGTTTATTACTTGGGATCTTACTCTTTTATTGCAATTGTAAGTGGGATTCTTAATTTCTCTTTCTGCAGCTTCTTTATTGGTATAATATAAATGCAACAGATTTCTGTACATTGATTTTCCTACCCTGTGAGTTTACTGAATTCATTTATCATTTTTAGCAGTTTTTTGGTGGAGTTTTTCTGGTTTTCTATGCATAGTATCATGTCATCAGCAAATAATGAAAGTTTTACTTCTTCCTTACCAATTTAGATGCCTTTTGGTGCGTCTAGGACATCCAAAACTATGTGGCTAGGACTGATGGATGTGGCTAGGACTTGCAGTACTATGTTGAATAAAAGCGGTGAAAGTGGATATTCCTGTCTTGTTTCTGACTTTAGGGGAAAAGCTCAAAAGCTCTTAGGTTTTTCCCATTTAGGAGAATGTTGTTGACTGTGAGCTTTTCATATATGGCCTTTTTTTTGTTGAGGTATGTTCCCTCTAAACCTACTTTGTTGAAGGTTTTATCTTGAATGGATTTTGTCAGTTGCCTTTTCTGCATGTATTGAAATGATCTGATCATATGGTTCTTATCCTTTCTTTTATTAATGTGATATGTCGCATGGGTTGATTAGTAAATATTGAATCACCCATGCAACCCAGGGATAAATTCCATAGATTCAGTTTGCTGGTATTTTGTTGAGGATTTCTACGTCTATGTTCATCAGAGATATTGGCCTATAGTTCTCTTTTTTTATGACATCTTTATCTGGTTTTGCTATTGGGTAACACTGACCTCAAAGAATTTGGAAGTTTTCCTTTCTTTTCTATTTTTTTGGAATAGTTTGAGAAGAATAGGTATTAACTTTTCTTTAAATGTTTGGTAGAATTCATCTATGAAGCCATCTGGTCCTGGACTTTTGTTTGTTGGGAGCTTTTTGATTACTGATTCAATTTCTTTGCTGATTATTGGTCTGTTCAAATGTTCTGTTTCAGTTTTGGTAATTTATTTGTGTCTTGGGGTTTATCCATTTCTTCTAGGTTGTCCAATTTGTTGGCATGTGGTGATTTTTCATAATATTCTCTTAAAATCGTTTGTAGTTCTGTGGTGTTAGTTGTTATTTCTCCTCTTTCATTTGTGATTTTATTTGGGTACTTTCTCTTTTCTTTTTGATGAGTCTGGCTAGATGTTTATCAATTTTCTGAATTTTTTTAAAGAACCAGCTCCTGGTTTTATTGATCTCTTCTATTTTTGTTTTGTTTTGTTTTAGCTTCTATATCATTTATTTCCTCTCTAATCTTTATTATTTCCTTCCATCTGCAGGCATAAGGCATCATTCATTCTTCTCTTTTTAGCTCCATTAGATGGTTGTTTGAGAATTTTCTTGTTTCTTGAAGTGGGACTTTATTACTATATACTACCCTCTCAGAACAGCTTCTCCTGCATCCCAGTTGTGGACCATTGTATTTTCATTTGTTTCCATGTGTTTTTATATTTATTCTTTGATGTTCTTGTTGACCCATTCATCGCTTAGTGTCATGTTGTTTAACCTCTGTGTATTTTTTTCCAGATTTTTGCTTGTGGCTGGCCTCTAGTTTCCTACTGTTGTAATCAGAAAAGGTGCATGGTATGACTTTGATCTTCTTGAATTTGATAAGGCCTGTTTTGTGTCCTAATATGTGATATATTCCAGAGAATGTTCCATGTACACTTGAAAAGAATGTGTATTCTGTTGTTTTAGGATGTGATGTTCCGAAGGTATCTGTTAAGTCCATCTGGTCCAGTGAGTCATTCAAAGGCATTGTTTCTTTGTTGACTTTCTGTGTAGATGATCTGCCCATTGATGTATGTGGGGTGTTAAAGTCCCCTACCATTGTTGTCTTATTATCAATTAGTTCCTTTATGTTTGTTATGAGCTATTTTATGAATTTGAGTGCTCCTGTGTTGGGTTACATAAATATTTACAGTTGTTATATCTTCTTATTGAATTGTCTCCTTTATTATTATATAGTGTCCTTCTTTGTCTTTTGTCACAGTCTTCGTTTTAATGCCTCGTTTTTTTGTTATAAGTATTGCTGCTCTGGCTTTCTTTTGACAACCATTTGCATGATAAGTATTCCTCTATCCTCTAACTTTCAATCTGGTGGTATTTTTAGGTCTAAAATGAGTGCCTTGTAGCAGCATATAGTTGGGTCTAATTTTTTCATCCCTTCTGATACCCTGTGTCTTTTGATTGGAGTGTTTAGTCCATTTACATTCAACATAGTTATTGATAGATATGTATTTATTGCCATTTTATTACTTGTTTTATCATTTCTGGAAATTTTCTTTGATCCTTTCTTGTCTTTCATGTTTTGCTGATTTTCTTTAGTGATATGTTTGGATTTCTTTCTCTTTATTCTTTGCATGTTTATTAGTGATTTTTCTTATATGCTTACCATTAGGTTTGTATATAACCTTTTCTGCATATAACAATGTACATTAAGTTGATGTTCATTTAAGTTGAATCTTTTTTTTTTTTTTTTAAGATTTTATTTATTCACGAGAGACAGAGACAGAGGTGGAGACACAGGCAGAGAGAGAAGCAGACTTCCTGTGAGGAACCTGATGTGGGACTCGATCCTGGGACCCCCTGGTCACACCCTGAGCCAAAGGCAGATGCTCAACCACTGAGCCACCCAGGTGTCCCAGCTTGAATCTATTCTTTTCTGCTTTCCTTCCTACATTTTGGATATATGTTATTTTATATCTTTTTTGTGTGTGTGTGTGTGTGTGTGTGTGTGTGAGAGAGAGAGAGAGAGAGAGAGACTTTCTTGACTGATTTTTTACATAAACATTCAGTTTTATTCCTTTTGTTTCCTACCTTTATACTGTCACTTTTGGTTTCTTGTTTCCACTCAGAGTCCCTTTTAATATTTTTTTACTGGTTTACTGGTCATGAACTTTTAGTTTTTGCTTGTCTGGGAAATAGTCACGCCTGCTATTGCAAATGATGACCCTCCTGGATAGAGTTCTTGGATGTAGTTTTTCCCATTTAGCAGTCATTATATCTTGCCTCTCTCTTCTGGCTTACAAAGTTTCTGTTGAAAAATCTGATAACCGTATAGGTATTCTTTTGTAAGTTACTGATTTCTTTTGTCTTGCTTATAAGATTTTTGATCACTATAGTTTGCAAATTTAATTACAATATGTCTTGGTGTGGCACAAAAAAAAAAAAAAAACCAATATGTCTTGGTGTGGGTCTGCTTTTGTTGATTTTGATGGGGATTTTCTGTGCCTTCTAGATCTGAATATCTGTTTCTTTCCCCAGATTATGGAAGTTTTCAGCATTATTTCTTCAAATAAATTTTCTGCCACCTTTCCTCTTTTCTCCTTCTGAGACTCTTATAATAAAAATAAGTTATAAAAATAATAATAATAATGTTACTATGTTTGATGGAGTCACTGAATTCCCTAAATCTATTCTCATTTTGCATGATTTTCTTTTCAGCTTCATCACTTTCTGTTATTTTGTTTTACTAGGTCATTAATTTGTCCCTCTTCTTCTTCCAGTCTGCTGTTCATTGTATCAAGTGTGTTTCTAATCCCATTTATTGCACTTTTCATCTCTTATTCTTTTTTAACTCTTTTATCTCTGTGGTAGGTGTCTCATTGATTTTTCCATTCTTTTCTCAAGTCCAGTGAATATCCCTATGATTATTGCTTTAGAATGTTCTTCAGGCATGTTAATTATATATTTCACTTAGATATTCTCATTTTGTCTAGTCTCTGCCTGCTTCTTTGTGTTAGAAAAGCCAGTTATTTTTCCTGCTTCCAAAAGTAATGGCTTTATGAAGAAGACATCACGTAGTGCCCAGGCTCTGTCACTTCAGGAAGTGTCTCTGATGTGTGCTGTGTGCACTCTGTTGTGTTTTGGTTGGTCTATCCTTCTGGCTAGTCCTCTACAGAGGCTCTCCTTGCCTGCTGGGTTCATTGTTTCATCCCTGGCCTGAATATGGCAAGTTTTAACTAGGTGTCCTCTGGTCTGCTTGTGAAATGAGACCTGTCACCACCTCCACCGGAACTGAGGTCTTGCAAAACCTTCTGGTTGGAAGATGTGGTATGGGAAGGAGTTTGTGCTGCTGTTGTAGGGGAGGGGCCTGCCATGCTAGGACTGAAGAATGCTTGGCTGAGAAGGGCAGTCACCTGGCCCCAGAGGACAGGAAGGTGAGATTTAGTGTAAACAAGTTAGACAGCCAGTGTCCTGCTGTAGTGCTTCCCTGCAGGTGGCTCTATGTTTATACTGAGGGGCAGGGGAGGGAAATGGCTCCTTTGTCCCTGGATTGGTGTCTCTGTGAATACTGCCTCCCAGGGATATACTCTGAGAAGAGCAAATAATCTCCACACTGTGTCCCCAGGCATTCTTCAGATCACTGTTTCCAGGCTATCTGTCCTTAGGTTGTGTGCCTGCTTTCTTTCTAAGAGCAGCCCCAATGCCTCGGGATGCTCCCAGATTCCAGCCCACTGACACTTGAAACTCCTAGGGTTTAATCTCCTCTGGTTGCAGGAATTCACAAAATTCGGCCCCTCTTCCTTTCCAAGCCAGTAGCTATGGGAAATGTTCTCCTTTTGCATTTCCCTTTGTGCCCCTCTCTCTTTTGCCTTTCTATGTGACCGTGGCTCCCTCCCCTCCACAACAGCCAGCATCTGTTTCCCCACTGACTATGTCTCTGTATTTCCTACCTACTTCATTGTGAACTCTTCCCTACCTTTAGTTGTAGAGTTTGTTTTGCTAGTCTTTGGGTTAGTTTCTGGGAATATTTAGGATGATTTAATAGTTATTTCATGTATTTGTGGAGTGAGGAGAGCCTAGGGTATTCCTACTCTGCTGCCATCTTTCTCCTTTCAGCATTTTGAATGTACCATGCCACTCTCTTCTTGCTGGCCAAGTTTCTGCTGAAAGAGCTGCTGATGGGGTAGGGGGGGTCCCTTGTAAGTAAAAGTAACTGTCTTCTTTTGCTGCTTTAAAAATTCTCTTTGTTGCTAGTTTTTGCCATTTTAATTACAAGGAGGCGTGGACCTCCTTGGGTTGAATTTTCTCTGTGCCTCCTAGATCTGGATTTCTGTTTCTTTCCTCAGGTTTGGGGATTTTTCAGCTATTAGCTCTTCAGATAAAATTCCTGCCTCCTTCTCTCTTTTCCTTTTGTGATTCATACATTGTGAATGTTATTATGCTTGAATAATATTATTCAATTTCTTATTGAATTCTGAATATTATTATTGCTGAATTCCTTATGTCTATTCTCATTTTGTATTTTTGTTTTCTCTTACCTGTTCAGCTTGGTTGCTTTTTATTACAATGCCCCCCGGATTAATGATTGATGTTTCTGTTTCCTCTGGTCTACTATTTATTCCATCTACTGTATTTTTCATTTCATTTATTGAGCTCTTCATCTCTGATTCTTTTTTTTCTATCTCTTTGTTAAGGATCTCACTGATGTTCTCCACTGCCCTCAAGTCCAATGAGTATCTTTATGATCATTAGCTTAAGTTCTCTATCAGGCTTTTTTCTTATATCCATTTTGTTTAGGTCTCTTGCTGTGGTTTTATCATGTTCTTTCATTTGGGATATATTTGTTTTCTCATTTTGTTTACCTCTCTGTATCTGTTTTTGTGTATTAGGAAAGTCTGCTGTGTCTCCTGCTCTTGAAAGAAATGGCCTTAAGAAGAATAGGTCCTGTAGTGCCCTACATGCAGTGTCCACTGTTCACCAGAACCAGGCTCTTCAGAGAGTGTCTCCTTTTTGTGTTATATGCATCCTACTATTGTGTCTTGGCTGCTTTTGCCCTAAGTTCATTTATCTGCAGAGGCTATCTTTTCTCTTTGCCTGTTGTAGACATCATTTGGTCCCCAGCCAGGATGAGGTGCACAGTTTTAACAAGGTGAGTGCAGGTCTGCTTGTGAAATGAGACCTGCTGCTGCTGTGAGGATCAAGGCCCCATAAAACTCACAGGTGGGATGACATGGTGTTGGTAAAAGTTTTGCAGGTCTACTGGGAACAGGGACTGAGGCAAAAAGTGACTAAGAAGGGCAGATCTGCTAATACACAGGTGGGTGGGGCTTGGTGTGAGCAAGTTAGGTACTACTGACTGTTGGCCCTGTGCTGACTGCTGCAGGCTCCCACAGGTGGCCTTGTGTTTATGCTGGGGGTGGGGGAGGGAGAGGTGCCTGCCAGCTCCTTTGTTCCTGATGAGGTTTTCCTGTGATCCCTACCCCTCCAGGACTTCTCTGAGATGAGTAAATAATTGTCCCTCTCATTTGTCCCTGGAGTTTTTCAAATTGCTGCTTCTGAGCTATATATCCACAGGCTGTTTGTCAGGCTGTCTCTTTAAGGCAAGGACTCAGCTTTCTATCACTCTCCAGGCTCTTCTAGAACTAAGCCCACATATTTTAAAAATTACATCCTTTAAGTCTCTCTGGTTTTTAGAACTCAAAAAATTTGGCCCCTCTGGCTTTCAGTGCCAAATGCTGCGGGAGTTTGTTTTTCCTGTGTAGGCTCCCCAGTGTGATAGTCATTCTTGCTTTTCTCTGGGCTGGTGTCTCCCTCCTTACTGTTGATGGTTGTGGTCCATTTTGCTCTCCACTATGTCTCCTCCTTTCCTGCCCTCTTTGATGTGGCTTCCTCTTTACCTTTAGTTGTGGAGTTTGTTCTGCCATTCTTTGGGTCTTTTTCTGGGTTATTTATACTGATGTGAGTGTTACCTAGTTGTATCCATGGGATGAAGTGAGCTTAGAGTCCTCTTACTCTACCATCTTCCCATCTTTCTCTCTAATCTTTGACATTTTAATTATTATGTGTCATGGTATGGACCTCTTTGATTTCATCTATTTAAGAACTCTCTGGGCTTCCTAGCCTGGATGTCTGTTTCCATTGTTAGGCTATGGATGTTTTTAGCTACTACACCTTCAAATAAGTTTTCTGCCTCCCCCACCCCCTTCTCCTTCCAGGACCTCTATAATGCAAATATTTGTTCACTTGATGTTGTCCAGGAGATCCCTTAAGTTATCCTCATTTTTAAAAATATTTTCTTGTTGCTCTTCACCTTGGGTGTTCTCCATTACCCTGTCTCCCAGATTGTTGATCTGTTCTGTATTCTCTAATCACTGTTGATTCTAATTTTTTTAAATCTCATTTAGTACATTCTTCAACTCGTTCTTTTTTATATTTTCTCTTTGTTGAAGGTGTCAGTGCATTAATCTACTTTTCAGTCTGATGAGCATCTTTATGTTAGTATTTTAAACAATTTATCAAGTGGATTATCTTCATTTCATTTAGGTTTTTCCCATGGTTTTATCTTGTTCTTTCATTTGAAGCATATTCCTCCCTCTCATGTTACTTGGCTTTCTGTGTTTGTTTCTATGAAATAGGCAGAACAGCTGTTTCTCTTATTAAACTCGAAGGTGTGGCCTTATGTAGGGATACCCCCTGTGTTGTCTGTGTGTACCTGTTGACTTTGGCAGGCTGACTGGAGCTTTGGTTAAATGGAAGTCCCAGAGCACTCCATGCTGGGGCTGTCCTGGTGGCATGGCCAGAGCATTAGTTTGTATAGACCAGGGTATTACTGGGGCTCTGGTTGCAGATGGCACCCTGACTGGAAAGTTGAAGCTGAAGTGAGTGAGGCTCAGGGCTCTTTGGACTGAGGGTACCTTGGCAGGACAGCTAGAGCTGAAGTGGGTGCAAGGCAGGATGTCTCACTGATCTCTGCAGAGTGTACCCTGGCAGGAGAGCTGAAACTGAAGTAGATGCAAGTCAGGGTGTCGCAAGGTACTCCCTTCAGGGAGTTCCCTGGTTGAACAGCTGGAGCTGAGGTGGAGGTAGGCCTGGGGGTCCTTGCACTGTGCTTGGAATGCCCTGGCAAGTCATCTTGAATCATGGTATGGGTCTCAATGTCCCAGGGCCCTTTAAGCCTGTGTCATGCTGGCGAGGTGGCTGGAGCTGTAGTGAGTACGGGCCAGAGTGTCCTGGTGTGCACCAACATTGGGGCCTGCTGTGGTGGGACTGGTGGGGCTGGTGTGGGCTAGGGGCCCCAGGCTTACTATGGCATTCAGACCCTGCTTCTATCTCTGCTATCAAGGCAGAGTGGGAATGTGAACTGTGCAGCTTGTCAGCCCTTCTGATTCAGAGAGAATTCCAACAGGTGCCCTGCTGTTTGGGGATTCTCATGGTGGTTCCTTTATGTTCTAGTTGCCCCTTTAAACTTTGGCTTTTTTTCTATGCCTAGGGCAGATGAATCTGCTCATGCTCCCTCAGTAGTTAGTTCCTTCCCACTGAGGTTCATAACATCAGGAATGGGGATTCCCTTTGTTACCATGTCTCTGTGCTCTTGCTGTTCTCTGTGTGGTCTCTCCATCTTTTCTTGTGCAGAAGCTGTTCAGTCAGCCCTCAGTTCTTATTCAGGAATGACTGCTATATAAATAGGTGTAGATTTGGTAGGTCTGTGGAGGAGGTGAGTTTAGGGTCTTATGTTGTCATCTTGGGCTGAAGTCTTGGAAAATTTACAATTTCAATGAAGTTCGATTTACCTACTTTTTATTTTTTTGTTTGTGCTTAAATTTTTTGCTGATTCTTTTGAGAACTAGCAAGGATTTAGAGCCTCAGAAAATGAGTAGTTGATTTATAGACTTTAAGTTTACTTCTGAAATTATTTGAGTAAGAGATCATTGCCAGTGAACCTCAAAATTTTGAGAAGATGTTTTAGAAAAGACCAAGAATGTCACTAGAACAGTTTCCTACCCTGGTGTGTTTGATACAAATGAACTCTCAGCCCCTTGGCATACCATGAAGTTCACTGATACCTAACTCAGGTGCTTGCATGTGGTGAGAGTATGAAATCATGTATTGTTTTCTTGTCCCTATTTAATTTTATTCCAGAGAAAAACCCAAAGGACAAGATGGCCTCTTCTTGGGCCACTAGACTTTGGCAGAGTACCTATAGAGGACTGATTGGATTTCTTGTCATCCCAGAATTCCTGGATATGAGCCTCAACTCAAAGCATTCTTTAGTAAAATATATTTAGGGCTATGACATCACAGAGCCCTATGCCCATTTGAAGTTTGACTCTTAACTCAACATTCCTGCCACATGTCATCCAGCATCTACTCAGTCACCTTCGGTGACAAGATACTCATTATCTTTCAGAGGTCCCATTTTCATCTGACAGTGTTCTTGTGAGGATTAAAATGTATAAGGAACTTAGTATAGTGTCTAAAAATACATGATGGTTCTTACTGTTTCTTTTCTTTCCTTTTTTTCTTTCCTTTTTTCATTCATGAGAAACACAGAGAGAGAATCAGAGACATAGGCAGAGAGAGAAGCAGGCTTCATGCAGGGAGCCCAATGTGGGACTCGATTCCAGGACTCCAGGATTACGCCCTGGGCCGAAGGCAGGTGCTTAACCGCTGAGCCACCCAGGCGTCCTGGTTCTTACTGTTTGTTGAAAAGTTTCTCCTTTGTTGAGTTAAAAATCTCTCTTTCTGGAGCTAATCTCATTTAATCCTACCTCTTATGACCTCATAGAACAGTTCTTTCAAAACATAGCCTTCAAATATTAAAGAATTATTATATAAGCTAAATAGCCTTAGTTCTTTGGATCTTTCTTCTGTAACTTTTTTGTTTTTAAGTTCTTCTACTTGCTTGTTAGTGGCTGCAGTGGTTCCCAACCCTTTCTGCCCATCAAAATTGTCTGAGGGACTTTTACTAAGTACCAATACCTGATTTTGTAGGTCTAGTATGGGACACAAATATACATTTTTAAAGAGCACCCGAGGGATCCCTGGGTGGCTCAGCGGTTTAGCGCTTCGGCCCAGGGCCTGATCCTGGAGTCCCGGGATCGAGTCCCGCATCGGGCTCCCTGCATGGAGCCTGCTTCTCCCTCTGCCTGTGTCTCTGCCTCTCTCTCTCTGTCTCTCATGAATAAATAAATAAAATCTTTAAAAAAAAAAAATAAAGAGCATCCGAGTTGATTCCAACATATGCAGTTTGGAACCTGCAGCTCTCTAACCTATTGAGAGAGAAATCAGAGTGTTAAGTGTTAAGGAGAGGATGCTGTGACTGGCTAACCTGGTCCTGTTACTGTGACATTCTGTTACTGATATTTACCCTCCTATGTATATGCCACCTTCCTTCTAGTCCCTCCCAGAGCACTCCGGCACTGGCTCTAGAAGCAGCATATATTTCAGGCTCAGCATCCTGTGAGCACATGAGCTCTGTCTAAACTAAGTTCCTATTCAACTTTGTCTTGCAGTGAGAGCTTATAAGAAAATTGTTGAATTGAGACACCTGCTGGATATTGCTGAGAGCAACTATAAACACTTGGGAGGGATAACAGAAGAAGATCTAAAGCAGAAGAAAGAACAGCTCGAGTCTGAAAAGTAATGTCTTCAAAACTCTAATGGTTTGTTTTAGTTACCTTTCTAAATGCCATGTGAAGGTTTGTTGACGAACAACTTGTTTTTCCATCCTTAACAAAGAATATAAGGTTCTATCCAGTTTTCCTCTTAAGCCCCTAGATGGAGAAGGTGTTAATATCAGTTTTAGTTGTGGTAAAATACACATTAACACAAAACGAATCATCATAACCATTTTTAAGTGTATAATTCAGTAGTGTTAAGTACTTGCATACTTTAGTACAACTAATCTCCTGAACTTTTTTAAAAAAATATTTCATTAATTTATTTGAGAGAGAGAGAGAGAGAGCGAGAGCAAGAATGAGAGAGCACAAGCAGGGGGAGCAGCAGAGGGAGAGGGAAAGCAGACTCCCCACTGAGCAGGGAGCCTGATGAGGGACTCAATCCCAGAACCCTGAGATCATGACCTGAGCTGCAGGCAGATGCTTTAACTAACTGAGCACCCAAGCACCCCTCCTGAACTCTTTTCATCTTGTAAAATTGAAGCTCTATAGAGTTAGACTTTAAAAAAGAAATTATTTTTAATAGCGAGCAAGAGATAGCATGAGCAGAGGCAGAGGGAGAGGGAGGATATCAAGCAGACTTACTGCTAAGCATGGAGCCCGACATGGGGCTCCATTCCAGAACCTCAGGGTCATGATCTGAGCCAAAATCAAGAGTTGGATGCTCAACCGATTGAAGCACCCAGGTGCCCCAAGCCTTTTTTTTTTTTTTTAAATCACTTTGAGCTTTTCAACCAATAGTCTATAACCATTCCTATCAAATTGAGCTTACTCACAAATCTGAGACCCAGTCCTGTGCTCCTTGATCGTCATGCCCAGAGAATGCTGTCGTGTCTAAATGCAGTGAGTAGTTGCACAGCTGCCCTCATCTGTCACTTTCTGCACCCCGAATTGCCTCCCTGCATATTTGGTACTATTCCAAGTAATGGCTATTGGAATAGAGGATGCCTCATGTTTATTTCCTCCTACCACCTCTCTGCTTTCCAGAGTGGACAGGGAACAAAGGGAGACAGGACAGGAGACTTCTGGTTTAATCAGAACATGGATCTGTAAAGAGCAACACACATGGACTTTCTGCTTTGCTTGAGTCTCTTTCCCTCATACCCTCAGAAGCTCTTCCACCCTTTTCTGAATGTAGCTTTAGAGGTCTGGTAAATATATTCACCTTAGTAATGTCTAAATCTTTGATAAGGATTAATGTGTTACTCTTCCCTATGGTACCCTTCCCTATGGTACTTTAAATTTTGGTTTCCTTTGCTTCTCTTCTCAGGTAGATTAGTACTTCTATGGCTCTTGTATTACTTCTGAGCACTAATTGTGTACTAGGCATTAGATAAGCTGCAAAGGATAATATGTTATCTTTTGCATTCTTCACAGTGCCATGAACTATGTTAACTAAATGAATGGGAAACCAAGACTTACTACAGAGGTGAAGTGAGTTGCATGAAGTCATAAGGGGAGGAGGAAGGGTGGGAGGTGAAGCCAGAATTTGAGCTTGAGTTTGATTTCAAACCTGTTATCTAAGATGATTATGATATTTGCATTTCACTGTGAAATGGTTATACTATTGATGTGATTTTGAACCAAATCAATTTTGATTTAATTTTTTTTCCAAGATTGCTTTAGTCTTTGTGCCAGGTTGTCCTTTCATGTCAGCTGAGATTATAGTGTGTCTTCTGAGTGAGTTTAATGCATCTCTAGCATTGATTCTCCACTTTGTGTTGAGTACATCTTAAGACATTTATTCTTAAGGTATAAACTCCTGCTTTTAGGTCTAATTGTCAAGAAAAACTGAATAAATATTTCATATAGTGTTGACTGAAAGAAGCCATGAACACAAAAGTACATAATACTCAATTTCATTTGTAAGCATAGGTAAAACTAATCTAACATGATAGATATTCAGAATGTGGTTCCTATGGGAAATGAAAGTTACCTAGGAGGGGCATGGGAGAACTTTCTGAGGCAATGGAAATATTCTCTATCTTGGTAGTGGTGGTGATTACAGGGTTTACACGTTAGTCAAAACTCATTGAATTGTTCAGTTGATGTTTGTGTATTTTACTCCTGGTAACTGGTAGATTATTAAATAAATACAAAAACAGGGGATCCCGGGGTGGCTCAGCAGTTTAGCGCCTGCTTTCAGCCTGGGGCGTGATCCTGGGGACCTGGGATAAGTCCCATGTCAGGCTCCCGGCATGGAGCCTGCTTTTCCCTCTGCCTGTGTCTCTGCCTGCCTCTCTCTGTCTTAAATGAATGAACAAACAAACAAAAGATCAGTTGTCGCAGGGGTGTTGGGGAGAGAGATAAGTAGGCAGGACACAGGAAAAAAAAAAAAAAAAAGCAAAAGAAAACACATCTAAGTCAGATCATACCATTTCTCTGCTCAGACTCTCCAATGGCTTCCCACTTCACTCAGAGTGAAAGCCTAGATCCTTGCCATCACTTATTAAGGCCCTGCTTGTTCTGGCTCCCTTTTGCCCCTCTGACCTCCTACTCTTCCTTTTATTCTTTATTCAGTCACATTGGCTTCTGGTTTTCTTTCAGTTCGTCAAGCATACTTCTGCCTTAGGGTTTTTACAGTTGCTTCTTCCTCTGTCTGGAATGCTCTTCCCCCAGATGTCTGCTTGTTTAACTCTCTTATTTCCTTTAGGTCTTTGTTCAGAAGACCCCTTCTCAGAAAGGCCTTCCCTGGCCACTGTGTACGAAGTGTTAATCCTCTCCTTGACAACATTTTATGATACTCCTTCTTGCTGTATGCTTTCCTCCCTTAGCATTTTTCCACCTCCCCCATGCCATATATTTGTTTCTTTGTTGTCTTTCTCCCTCCACTGCTCTTTTGGAGGACACATTTGGCCTGTTTTGTTCACTGCTGTATCCCTGGTGTCTAGATCAGTGCTGGCCCATGGCAGACTCTCCATTCATATTTGTCAAGGAAATTATTTGTTTTATTTGCCTTCAGTGCAGTGCATGGATGCTTCTCACTGTTGCCACAGATAATTGTTAGTTGATACTGGAGATTGATTGAGAATAATTTTTTTTGACAGGACTATCAAGGAGCTGCAGGGCCAGCTGGAGTACGAACGGCTCCGGAGAGAAAAATTAGAAGGTCAGGTGGATGAATATCGTGCAGAGGTGGATCAACTCAGGGAGACACTGGAAAAGATTCAGGTTCCCAACTTTGCTGTGGTTGGTGTCCTTCTTAACACATTTATCTCTCTCAAGTAGTATATATGAGTAGCTAAGAGTATATATAAGCTTGGACTGGGACTATTTGGGTTTGGTTCTTGGCCACAACCTTTTGTAGTTTGGACAAGTGATTTAGCCTGACTTATTTTTAAACTGGAGATAATAATTTATACTTTGTAAAGTACATTTTTTAAAAAAGATTTTATTCATGAGAGACACAGAGCGGCAGAGACATAGGCAGAATGAGAAGCGGGCACTCTGCAGGGAACCCTGAGTGGGATTCAATCCCAGGATCCCAGGATTACGACCTGAGCCAAAGGCAGATAGATGCTCAACCGCTGAGCCACCCAGTTGTCTCTGTAAAGTACTTTAAAGATTAAAGGAATATATCTCTTTACGTAGCTATATCTTTATATCTATAACTATATAAACTTTATATGTACACACACATACATACATATGTACTGGTTAGAACAGCATCCTCATTCATAAGTGTACAGTAGGTGTTATTAAGACATAAAAAGAAAAAATATTTTTTTTACAAGCAGAGTGATAAGAATTCTCAGAGTGTATATTTTAACGTTCTGAATAGCCAAAATAAAGTGGAATGGAGTCCATATAAGAAAGCTTCGGCTCATCAAAAGAAGTTTGTAGTATATGTGCTGCCAAAGTGAGCATATCCTCAAAAGAACTTTGGTGAGTAGAAAGGAGCCAGAGCGGAGGTGTCACAGCATCCCTTTGTTCAGATTACAGAGTAATGGAAGCTGACACTTGTAACACTCCACCTTTGCAAAGTTTCTTCTGCCCTAATTTAACATGTGAGGAACCTGAGGCTCAGAGAGGTTAAGTGACTTGTCTAAATTCACGCAGCTAGTAATGGTGGGACCAGTATTTAATCTCTAGCTTTTGACCCTATACCCCTAGCTCTTTTCATAATTTCTAGCTAGAATTATGAATTTGGAATTCAGAACACGGCTCTGACATACAGAAAAATGCTTTTGAGTGACAAAAAGGATAACTGTAGAAGGAAGCTGAAAAGAAATGAATATGAGAAATAGATACAAAGAATAAATACAGAAAAGCAGGTAGAGTATAGGGAATAGAGTGAAAGTGACAGCAAGAAATCCCCAGTGGTGCTTGTATTCAGGCCACCTAGTCTCAGAGTAGATGGGCAGAAAGTACCCGGGGGGACACTGTATGACTTTCACTCTCTTCTGTGAGTGAAGATAGCCATGGTGTGGCCCTTGTGGAATCTCGTGTGACACAGTATAGGGATTCAGGTACGCTTCATATTTTCCTTCCATATGGAAATGTTTTCTTCAGTCATCATGGGTGAATTAATTCGTTTCAGACTTGTATCACCTCAAATCTGATTAATTAAAAAAAAACAACTCCTGGCTCCTTTTATTTTGTATAAACTTATCCCTAGTCTCTTTAATAACCACTTTTAAAATATTAAAATAGTCTATGTGCTTGTTGTAAAATGTTAAAAACAGCAGTTGTTGCTTCCCACATCAAGTCCCACTCTCCAGAGGAAGCTATTGTTTGGTCGGCTTAGTGTTTGACAAACATTCTATCCATTTACAAACATTTATGTGTATTTCTCTGCATATACAAATTCAAACACTTTCTCTGTTTTGGTATCTCACCAGTCCTTAATTTTCCAAGAGTTGCAGTTAGTTATAATAATTAACGTAGTCTCTTCATTTTTTGCAGTGCTCACCTTGTACCACCCTCAGCCCCTAGGGAAACTTTGGTATAGAGAGGCCAGCCCACACAGTCACAGGGTGTTGGCTAGAGGACTGGTGGACACATACCTTTCATCAGCTGCCATTTACAGTCCGAACCAGTTGTTCCCTCTCACCCTGGGGCAGGAACTCTGCTGACCCCACCTCCGTGACAGGAACATGTGTTTTGTCCAGCTCCTAGATCTTTCAGAGATTACCCAAGCCTCACCTTCTTTTGAGTCATTCCAAATTGATTTGTCTACCTAAAAAACTTTTATTTTTTAGTAGCTGTTTAAAATATTTTCTTACTCCAAAGTGTCTCTTTTCAGGGTTGGATGTGATTCCATACTCTCCAGCACATCCTCCTCAAACCTTTGCTCTTTACCAACAGTGTGTAGGTTTTCAGGAGAGCTGACGGAGGTCCCTGTCCTCTGTGCCCATCATTTTTTGCAGCACTGCTTTTAGGTTAATTGAATTTTTGTAAATGAGCAATGTTCCCAACCTCTAATGGCAGCTGTAGTCTTGGTACAAAAGCTTCTGAGTCTCAATTTCATCTTTAAAATGGGGATAACACCTCTCTCTCGAGACTGAACTGATGTGAAACGAAATACTATGTGGAAATACTGAGATATTTTCTATCTACCAGTATTCATAGTAGTATATTCCCCCTTCTGCATATCCTTTTCTCCTTTTTCCTTCCTTTCATTTTCTATATTCAAGTTGAATAAACAATGTCAGTAGATAAATGTGTAGAGACCAGTGCTTCTGAGAGTAGGAGGAGTTTATTTGGGAGTCTAAATATATAAAGTATAAATAAAAAGAACTTAAGAGTCAGCGCTCATTTATATATTCTTCAAAAAATTCTGCCTAAATCTCCTGCCACCATCTGGTCAGGACCTATACTTGCATTCAGCTGTACCTTTAAGACTTCTTCCCCTGTAAAACAATCTGTTATAATTTTTATTCAGGAAAAAAATTTCCCAGGGTAGTTTCTTAGGATAGTTTGACATATATAATGCACTTAACTAGTTTTTGATAATAACTATTACTGTTTTGATAACAGCAACTATGTTTATAGTGTAAAGGTTTGGGCTGCAACAGCTCAGGGAAAACCAGTTCTAGCCTTGGGCTCTTCCCACGTCAGTTAGCAGTAAATTGAGAAGTGTTAGGCTAAGATAAAAGCAGAAATAACGGGGCAGCCCAGGGGGCTCAATGGTTTAGCGCCGCCTTCAGTCCAGGGAGTGATCCCGGAGACCCAGGATCGAGTCCCATGTTGGGCTCCCTGCATGGAGCCTGCTTCTCCCTCTGCCTGTCTCTGCCTCTCTTTCTCTCTCTCTCTCTCTGTGTCTCTATGAATAAATAAATAAAATCTTAAAAAAAAAAACAAAACAAATAACGAGGTGTTCTTTTTTGGGGATGTATTCAGTAGAGACAGGTCTGGTTGATTTCTCTAGGTGTCTAGGTCCTAGTCTGTGAGTCAGCACATAATATGATGTACTGGTCTTGAGATTTAAGAATTTATTTACGTAAAAATCCTAAGAGAAATTTAATCTGGAATTGAATGTATTGAATTTTTTCTTTTGGAACAGATAATGTAGAAAGATGAAATTGTGTCTAGTGTATGTATCTTACTTGGCCTTCTTTTCCTTTGTTTGTAGGAAGATGACTCTTCTTGTGAGTCAAGCAAAGAGAAGAGGCAAATAAAGAAAAAGGTGTCTTCTGGGGGAGTTTTTGTGAGAAGGTACTAATTAGTGAAATAACTTTAAATAAACTTGCTTGATTTTTCTTTTATTTTTAAATTGATATGTTAATCTATACAAATTCTCCTCAGTTACTCTTATCTGTCCCAATTCTGGAGGCAGAAATACATCATATTATCAAAGGGATTGCTAAAATTATATACACTCAGCTGTACTCCCCCTCCCAGTATACTTTTTATATAGTTATGTAGGCAAGACTTTACATTTATGAGTAATTAATTTTGCAAATATTCACACAAACTTTAAAATATAAGGTAGTACAGTCTAGTAATCAAGAGAAATGTAGGCATTAAAAATTCTACTTTCTAGAGCATACCATTTTTTAACTTTTCAAATGACTTTTTTTTTTTTTCAAATGACTTTTACAAAGTATCTGGACTTGGGAAAAAATGCAATATAAGATGAGTAAATTTTAGAAAAGGGTATCTTTATAGTAACTACCAAATATCTCAGGAAAGTTTTATATAAAATAACAATTCACTCTTGTAGAAGAAAAATGCCCCCAAAATATGTGTTTGCTAAGAATACCTATATAATCTGGTTTAGAATTCAACCATTAGGGGCACCTGGGTGGCTCAGTTGATTAAGTGTCTGCCTTTAGCTCAGGTCCTACTCTGGGGGTCCTGGGATTGAGCCCTGTATTGGGCTCCCTGCTCAGTGGAGGGCCTGCTTCCCCCTCTGCCTCTGCTGCTACCTCACTCCTCTTGCTCTGTCTCTCAAATTAAAAAACAAAAACAAAACAACCATTGTTCTGTTCTGTCTTGCAGCTTTATAAGAAAGCAGTATAAAAACGAGGCTGACTGGACAGGATAAAAAACACATGGCTTTCTTATTCTTTCTTCTCTTTTCCCCACCTGATGTTGCTGACCAAAAAACCACCACCGCATTTCATTTCATTTCTGATTTCATACCTTCCGTTCTTACCCACTTCCTCCTCGATGTTGTCAACATGCAACTGTCTGGGGCAGCTGTCTAGATCCTGCCTCTCCCTGAAGATCTGATTGTTGGCTTTGGGCTTCACTGGCAGCAGCCTTCTCATTACGCACCAGACTGCCCACCCTCTGGGCCCTGGCATGTACTTCCTGTGGACGTTTAAAGGCCGTTCTGACAGTGTCATCAGGACCAGTCTGCCCTGACATGAATCAATTTGAGTGCTAGACCAGTTCAGGCTGGTCAGCGGTCTGTGAGCAAGTTTTTAAAAAATGCCTTATTTATTTTCCTTTTGATAATCTTTATATGATTATTAGTTTCTCTGTCATTTTCCATTAAGCCTTCGATCTGTAATAAAACGTTTATTTGGTACATACTATGTGTGAGATCTGTGCCAAGTCCCTTCTATGTATTCTCTCTTAATTCTCACCACAGCAGGAGGAGACAGGCAGGTAATACTGTATACAGTTGGAAATTAAGTAAGTTGCCCAGAATCACACAGCACGTGGAGCCAGGATTCTAACCTTGGCAGGGAAAGTTCTGCTTTCTTAACCACTACAGGAACTCCCGAATCCAGTTTCTCACATTCTGGGACTACACACAGCCTACCTTCTTCCTTCCAGCCTGGTGACCCTAAAATTAATCCCAACTCTGTAGTTTGTTATACTTGCTCCAGTTTTCTCATGGCTAGACCTCCAGTCTCTCTCTGTACCAGTGAGGTAGGAAATCACTAGAAGAGTGTTGTCAGAGAAGCATGCACCCTTGAGGAAGAGGTTCCCTGGTCACCCCCAGTACGTACTCTCTGTTTTTCCAGTGTTAGGATTTACTTGGGTTTGGCACTGTTCCGGATAAGGGCTAACTCCTAATCTCTTTGCAGCTAAGACACCAAGTTGTGGCCAGCAGAGTCTGAGCAGAAGTGATGTGTATGTAACTCTAGGGTCATGACCTTAAAGAGAAAGGCTTACCCACTTCTTGTTCCTTTCTGCTTCTGGAGTGTGGGTGTGGTGGTGAGTCACTGGACCTCGTGAATGAAGGCAACACCCGGGATGGCAGAACAGTAAGATAAGAGGGGTCCTGTGCCCTGATACCATGTTGCTAACGTATTAGCCTGAGCATGCTTACACCTGGACTGTAGGGAAGAGAGAATTTAAACCTCTTTATTGAAACCAGAATATTTTTTTGGGTCTTAATATAGCAGCTGAATCAAAATTGTAATACAATCCTGAAATTACCTGTACTTAATCATAACTCACATATATGTTATTGTCAGGTTATATAAATCTAATTCTTGGATTTTCTGGACATCATCAGTGTTCAACAATTCACTTCTGACACTACCTAGAATTAGTGTCAGACTTCAGAGGTTAAGAGCTCAGTCCCACAAGAATGTCCCCTCTTCAGACACTCTCTTACAAGTTCCAGGTTGTCATTAGTACTTCTAAGAAGCGGTACATTTGGGGGTTTCCATAACCCCCTCCTCATCATGTTCAATAATTGGCTGGAATGACTAATAGAACTCGGAGCACTTCACTGTTACCAGTTTATTAAAAAGGATACATCTCAGGAACAGCCAAATGGAGATGCATAGGGCAAGGTGTGGAGTGAGAGGTGCATGGAGCTTCCGTGACCTCTTGGTGTGCTACCCTCCTAGCACCTTGATATGTTCATTGGTTTGGCCAGTGGTAACTGAACTCAACCTCCAGCTCCTCTCCTGTTCTCTCCCTTTCCCTGAGATTGAGTTGGGAGGTCAGGGAGGCTGAAAATTTCCAATGTGGAATCATTCCTTGGTCTATTTGGCAACGAGTCCACAATCAGAAGTTCTATATGGGCTCCCAGCCTCCTGTCATCTTAGCATACAAACAAAACATACTCTTATCATTGAGATTGAAGGATTTTAGGAGCTGTGTGCCAAGAAAACAGAAGTTGGTAATTATCCCTATCAAGAAAGTATACGGGTTTTAGGAGATCTGTGCCAGGAACTGGGGACAAAGACCAAATACATATATATAAAATACATATATGTATATATATACATACATACATAATACAAATCTAAGGCATGGGGAAAAAAAAGATTTCTACTTGTATCTCTTTAACATCTTTTTCACTTCTATTTTTGTTTCCTTAACATAATGTGGCATATATCACTCGAGGTAGAGGCCTCAACTTGTAGATGACTAGAATAATGAGTAAGAAAGAGCACGGCATTTAAAGACTGTGTGGCTTGGGGTGCCTGGCTGGCTCAGTTGGTTAGATGTCTGCCTCTGGCTCAGGTCATGATCCCGGAGTTTTGGGATTGGGCTTTGTCTCGGGTTCCCCGTTTGGCAGGGAGCCTGCTTCTCCCTCTCCTGCCTGCTACACCCTCTGCTTGTGCTTGCTCTGTCAAATAAATAAAAGAAAAAAAAAAAAATAAAAGAGTGTGGCTTATCTGCTGTATAGCCCTGACAACTTCAGTTGTGTGAAGTTACAACTGTGTGACCTTAACTTCTTGTAGCTTGTTTTTTCAGCTGTCAAATAGGGGATAATACCAACCACTTAAGGGGACTGCTGTGGAAAAACAAACAGAAAAACAGTGCGTTTATATTTATATTTAGCATATTCCCTCTTGTATAGTCACTGGCTATTATTATTCAACAAAATGACAATCACTAAGTTCAGTGTTGGTGACCACTGCTTTTTCCATTGCCTCATTTTTTTCTTTTAATTAAAAAAAAACTGCATACTTTTAAATATACATACATCTAAATTCTTACAGATTGACAAAATGGGAATTATAAAATTTGATTTGTTTTTCAAACACGGTGAAGTTCATACCGACTCCTGACTAGTTCTTATATAACTAGTCTAGTTTGTCACCAAATACAAGTTTACTGAATTTAAGTGAATCATAAAAAAATAAAACATAACATCTCTTCACTTTATGTAATATAAGATGGGTTTCTAAAAAGCAGGGATAAACTGGCTTTTGTCAATCAAAAAAATAAGAAGTATACGTAATATTCAAAGCTCAAGACATAGCAACTTGAAGATTTCATACTGAGTGTCATACAGTTGCACTAGGGCACACATTAAAGTTTATTGTTTTAAGTCACTACCAAAAAACCCAATCTCTATATATGGTAAGTTGCCTTTAAAATCCAAACAATTTTGTTTTAACAAGATTTTATTTCTATGAAAAGGTAATTGTGCAGTAGTTACCAGGAAAGCTGAATACAATAACATGTAGGCTTGGGAACAGTTTTTAAATTTGCAGCAGACATCAAAGAAATTCTATATGACATACATTTGTTCAAGCAAACACAAGAAAACTGGATCAGTTTCTATGAACTATTAAAAGGATAAAGATAAAAGGCTTTTTTTTCCCCTCAAATCAGGTTTTGAAAGACAGCTTTTCAACATAATAAAGACCCACAAATACAAACCTAAAACACCTCTTCCCATTCTAAAATATTTATTTTTAGTCCATATGTACTTTGAATAATCTTGTATTAAGTATCTGCTGCAACATTCACAGTCAGAGTGTATCCTGGAGTAGTGTTCTAAGAAGCCCACAGCAGCAGTAACAGGAGCATTGCAGTTTCTCTACTTCCATATTCTGTAAAATCCCAGTGCGATTGCCAGGCAAGTAAACACGGAGGCTGTGAAAAGAAACCATATTATGGGCAACACATTTGAGATTATTTTGCGGAGACAAACACAATATTGTCATCTTCAAATTGAACGAAGAGCAAAAAACAAAGGAAATCCAACCAATTCTCTACCTTAGGTGTTTAATCCCCAGGAAATTATGCTAAGGATGAAGTATATCCTTTAGAGCAGGATTAATACCAATTCTTAAAAGCTTCCTGTATCTTAAACCAGAATAAGGATGACCATTTACAAGTTAAGTTAGAATCCATAAACAATGCTTAAAGTCATTAACATTAGCAATGACTAAATAATTATGAAATCCAATTTTAGATCTGATAAGTGGAAAAACCTTATTTGTATTAAAAAAATGTAGTCAAGCTAGTAAAATAGACATGCATATCATCCATGAGAAGAAAGCTTTAATTGCCTTTTCAGCACATTTAAAATTTTCATGATTATAAAAAATTTATAAATGAAATTTTAATCAAAATCCTCTAAAAAATAATAGGTAGAAGAAAAGGCAGAACAAGTACCAGGCTTTTAATGTAGTTAATATGCCACCTACTCTGTTAGATTCTGGATAAAAAACCTTTTTGTTCTCTTTTTAAGAAGCTGAATCTGGGTGAGGCTTTTAGGGACTCTTTAGTTTCTAGTTTAAATAGCCTCAACTTTTAAACTAGAGACTCAGAGATGAATGGCAAACCTTTATGACGAAAGATGCAAGAAACAGCCTACTCTAATTCAAAGACATAAATCTAGTTACACATTATCCCATTTGATCCTAATAACTAATTGAAATCTGGTTAATGACAAGGTCATTTCCTTAATTTTTTTTCACTTACTTAATTTTAACAAGTGAGATTAGGTCTAAGACACAGACAGGGAGGTTGGACATTTGAGGAAAAATAACACAAGTGTTTTGTCAATCATACATTCATCCATTTGATCCTGATAGTATTAACCATGTTCCAGGGCAGTGTCCTGAGCAACTATACATTACCTTATTTAACCACAATTAAAACCACGTAAGATTGGTGATATTATCCCACTGTATAGATAAGGCAACAAGCCCAAAGTTATAAATTGCTGGCAAGTGGTGGAAGAAGGACTCGACATATGTACTTGAGTCCAGTTATTGTTTAAAAACCATCTTGTTAATCTTATTTAATCCTCACCATCTGAAGGCTTCAATCTGATTTGTCATTTCTTGAGCCACAGAGGGCTGTGTAGGTGATTCTTGTTAACCCAAACAGCTGATGAAGTGAGTCTTAGATCACTAAATGAACACTTATTTCTTGTGAGGAAGGATGCATTTCATTCCTTTATAGAATTTACAACACAATGATTATTTAAGTGTCTCATTTCTGCACTTGATCTTAGCCAAAAGGCAGAGAAGCGGTAAGTTTCTCATTTCTATTGTTCACTGTTACTATGTCTTGGTGTTGTTTTGCTATTCAAACTGCTTTCACATTTGCTGTTTATCGTCTATGACCTATTGAGGACAATCCCTACAATAAGATGCTCAGGTGAGCAGGTACCTGGTACCCCTTAAGTACTCTGTAATGTTAGCTTATTACTTGTCTGTTTAGAACAGAATGTGCCACACTGACTATAGAGATCAAGCGGACCTGCCATTATCTTACAGCTCTTATTTCCTTGGCAACAATGATCTGGGTCAAAGGGTGGTTGGTGTCTGACTCAAAATGGGCCTTCCCTGGGATGTTCTGAATTGGAAAAAAGGTAAGCGGTAATTTTTCTTGGTGAAATTGGAATGACAGGAGTCTGGAAGCTACTAGTAGCCATGTTTCCAATGTAGGGAGAAAGCTGGCGTAAGAGAGTGACAATATACAGAGTAAATTGGGATTCCAAGTATACCTGAGGTCAAGCTATACCTCTACCCTTCCTTAATTCAATATGTAAACTAATTTTTTTATACCTTAGCTGCTTCAAGTTGGATGTATGATCATTGAAAGTAAGAGTCCTGATTGATACATGCTAGAAAACCAAATAACCAAACTGCTTACAATTTCTAAATTGTAAATCTAAACCCTTTTGTAAGGGTCTCTTCTCTAAGGGAAAAATCTTGAATGCTACGGGTTTATTAGTATCTTTTTTTCATTTTCTCTACTTCTGCTCGATTGAATTCAGTTATGTGAAAAAGTGGAGTATTACTGTTTTATTGACATCACAGGTATCCTAAACCCAGTGGATCCACTTATGATGTTACCTTTCCACTGAGATTATGGGATTTTAATTTCCTAAAAGGCTTAACAGTAAAAGTGGCAATAACATGTATTTGAAGGATAAAGTAGAAGAAAGAAAATGCTTTAGAATGGCTGGTTCCAAATCCTGAGTGAAAAAAGTAAAGGAAGGTACTCAGAAAAAGTATTTTTGTAAACAATGACTTGTTAATTTCTTTTGTCACAGCCACTAAGTCTTTTCAAGTCTGCCTAGTTCACCAACTACTGAAAGAAGGCTTTCTGGAGACCACTGCCACCTTCAAACTGAGGGCAAAAGGGACTTTATTTTTTGTTTTTAAAGATTATTTATTTATTTATTTGAGAGAGAGAGAGAGAGAGAGAGAGAGAGGCAGAGACACAGGCAGAGACAGAAGCAGGCTCCATGCAGGGAGCCTGACGTGGGAATCGATCTGGGGACTCCAGGATCAGGCCCTGGGCTGAGGGCGGCGCTAAACCGCTGAGCCAGCCACCGGGGCTGCCCCAAAAGGGACTTTAACTGAGATACTGATCTACATAAACATTCTAGAGGAAGCTGAGTGGAATCTGAAGCTCCTCCTAACCTCAGTTGCTCTGAGATATATTTTGAAAGTGAGAATGAACACTGCAAACTGGGCTATTTTGTAATTTCCCCTGAGTGTCAGCAGTGAACTGAAGATTTCTGGTTCCATAGACTTTGCTAGAATAGTGGTTTTCAAAACTTACTTTAGCCTTAGAATTCTTTTTCAAATGAATCTTCAACAGAAGTTCAGTATTTTAAAAAGAAAATTTTTAGGGACGCCTGGGTGGCTCAGTGGTTAAGCATCTGTCTTCTGCTCAGGGCTTGATCCCTCAAGTCCCACGTTGAGTTCCCCACAGGGAGCCTGCTTCTCCCTCTGCCTGAGTCTCTGCCTCTCTCTCTCTCTCATGAATAAATAAATAAAATCTTTAATCAAAAATATTTTAGAAGATTCAAGTTGAAGAGAGGAAGGGAGGTACGTACCAGCTGAGGCTGGGGTCTCCCTTCATTCTTCCTGTCGTCGCCTCAACAGAATTAGAGGCTGCCCAGAGAACTAGTTATGGTGTATAGATCAGCAGTTTTATTTTGGATGACAATTCAGTAATATAAACAATTTTAAATGTGTGTATCTCTTGGATTCCCGAATTCAGATGATCATAAACAATGATATAGTACTACTTAGCATTAGGGCACAAAGATCTTTGTGTTTTGGGTACAACACTATTTATTTATTTATTTTTAAAAGATTTTATTTATTTATTCATGAGAGAGAGAGAAAAGCAGGCTCCATGCAGGGAGCCTAATGCGGGGCTTGATTCCAGGAATCCAGGATAACGCGCTGGGCCAAAGGCAGGCGCTAAACCACTAAGCCACCCAGGCATCCCTACAACACTGTTTCTTTCTTTTTTTTTTTTAATATTTTTAAAAATTTATTTATGATAGTCATATAGAGGGAGAGAGAGAGGCAGAGACATAGGCAGAGGGAGAAGCAGGCTCCATGCACCTGGAGCCCAACGTGGGGATTCGATCCCAGGTCTCCAGGATCACGCCCTGGGCCAAAGGCAGGCACCAAACCGCTGCGCCACCCAGGGATCCCTACAACACTGTTTCTAATGAGAAACTGGGCAGCACAATGTTTGTTAATAGAGATCTGGAAAAATAAATTATGGCGTTTTCATACAGTGGGATACTCTACTTTCTAGCAAAAAAATACTTATGAAAAAAAAATACTTATGAATTGATATGCAAAGATAAAACATTAGGTTAAATCTGGAAAAAGTTGTAGCCTGTACAATACAATCTAGTTATTATTTTTAATAATCTGCAATATTTATATACAGAAGAAAAAGCCTAGAAAGACATATACTCTAATAGTAAAACACATTATTTTTTATACAAAGGAAGAGAAAAGTTACTATGAAAGTAGGGCATTCTTCTCACTCCTTTGGGCCCTGTAACTGGGTCACATTACATGGCACTTGAGCTCAGTATGTGACAATCTAATTTTTGGGTGTCTAATATTTGTGCTCAGCTGGATTCAAGGTAGAAGGTGGTTTTCCCCCCTATGCTTGCTATCACTTTTGCCTTTATTTAAAGTCTACTCAAATCCTTATGGAAGAACATAGGAATAAAAGTAAAATTTTCATTTTTTTTTCCATTGTGGAACAACCAATTTATCTTTGCATCATTCTGTACTTTTTTTTTTTTTTAAGATTTTATTTGAGAGAGAGAAGGAGCAGAAGGAGAGGGAGAAACAGACTCCCTGCTGAGCAGCGAGCCTGATGTGATGCGGACTGGACCCTAAGATCACAACTGTAGCCCAAGGCAGATGCTCAACCACTGAGCCACCCAGACGCCCCTGTACTTGTTTTTCTATATTTGATATCCATACGCTTTTTCCTACGAGTAGGTTGCAGTTTCCTGTTAAACTTCTATCCTACACTGCCTATAAAACTCCATTCTTCTAGCGCTGTGATAATGGAAACATGTCCTAGCTCTTTTTTTTTTCTTTTGTGCTCCATGGTTACCCTGGGAGATAGGAGCCAACAGATCTGAATATAAACGACAGCAATTACTTTCTCTGACAAACACTGTGTTGAAAAGGAAAACCACAGGCCCCAAAGGTGTCATTTAGGCCGAGTCCCCAAACTGGGGCCTAATACCTAATCTGATTGTAGTTTAAACCTTAGTGTGGTCATACCTAGACATGGAGTCGGCCACATGGGTCCTCTCTATCCCCCAAAAGAAGATGAAGTAATCTGCATAAGACTCCCTGCTCTTCCACTAAGGGAAAGTGACTTTGCCTGGAACAATCCTTTTCTTTTGCTAATAACTTACTTGCCCCATCCTCCTTTTCACCTTCCATTTTGGTTTACTCAGTTTTGTTTTTTAAAAAGAAAGATTTGGTGGCGGCAATGAGATCTGAAGTCTCTTGGCATCTGGGGACAATGAGCAACAGAGGTATGGCACCCTGTAAACGCTGAGAGTTCAAGGTCTGTCTTCCCATTTGAGGGCCTTTGGTAAGTCTCCCTCAGTTTCAGCTCTGCTTTTTGTGTTCAAGCTATCCATCTAACTGGCTTTCCAGCCCAGGGTTAATGAGTCAGTCTAACAAAGGAGGCTCTAATGGAGCCCCAGTCCTTAGCCTTTGGTTCCGTCTACAGTTCGACATTGGAATCGTTCCCCCAGTTCCTGTTTACATGCCCCAGTTACTGGGGCTTACTGGTTTAGTTCTTTCCTCATTTCTAGTCCATAGTCCCTGAGTGAAGTCTGCTTGAGTCCAGTTTGGGAACTGCTGGTAGTATGCATGGCTTTCTGTTGGATAGTCTACAGTGATATATTTTGGTTATTGCTGGTGTGTTGAGGTGTTTGTCTTGTTTTGTGTAAATAAAGGCTACTACTTAGTGGGGATCTTGGAGACTGAAAAGGTGCCAAAATTGGTGGCTGAGGTTGACAGGAGCTATCAGCGTGCTTGACACCTAACCCAAAGATTGCTGTGTTTGGATGAGATGGAATGGGGTAGGTTGATAGGTCATTGCCAACTTCAAGAAAACTTCTATTTAACGAGGCACACTGTAAAACACGTACAACCCCCAACGCAGAGGCAAGTCCCTCTTAGGTATTAGTTTGGCTCTGAGAAATCCAAAGGCCTAGCTAATGCAGTGAGATTCTTTATGTTCACAGAGTTGAGCATGCCACCTTCTGGCACACTTGCTTATTTTATGTCTAAAAACTATAGTCCTAGAAGTTGCCAATAACTCACAAGATAGAAAAATTTTGCTGAAATCAATGTGGGATTACAATGGCGATTATGGGGAACATTCCAATTAGACAACATTCATTTAAGAAGTGTACCTGAAAGCAAGGATTCCCGAATTAGACAGAACCGGATACATGTTTTAATTGGCAAGCAGAAGCCTCCAAAAGGTTCCCAAATTCGTTAAGTTTCATTAAGATTTACTACAAAAAGCTAATGAAAAAGAGAAAAGAATCTAAAACAAGACTAATTAAAAAATATGCCTTAACTCCTGCTGTTCCTCTCTATCCTTTGAGTATTTATCCCAGTGATCCTCTGTCTAAATTGCCTTTCCACTCTAAAGACAGTGTTAGGGGAGTTACCTTTAAAAGTAAGACCACCCGAGGTTACAGAGGATCCCCTTCAGGTATCTTTCCCCCTCCTTGATATAAGGGCCACAGGAGAGAACTTTTTTTTTTTTTTTTTTTTTTTAGGAGAGAACTTCTTAAACTGAGGGAAGATCTTAAGAGTTTTTGTAAATTACCTCCTTTTTTTGATATATTCCAAAGGATTTGTTAAACCAATTTTGATATATTCCAAAGGATTTGTTAAACCAATCAGGCTTATCTGACATGCAAATTACATGGAAAGCTTTGTCAAATAATACTAAGCTGCCTTTACATTTGTGAGATGAAGCAAATGTGGAGGAAGGCTATTCTGCTTCTGCAAAAATGGCCCCTCACTGCCAGACTTCTGTCATCATTTTGAGAGAGGGAAATACAATTTCACATTGCCACTTCCTTTCTCAATCTAGACTCATTGATTACTGATCCTTTCTCTTCTGGGAAAAGCTGTTTCCTTCTTGCTTTGTATTTTTACATTCTAAATATGGCTTGGCTTCCTGCCCTGGGACTTGCAGGTTGTTGGTTCTTCCTTTTACCATATGTGGGAGTGACTCTCCACCTTGTGAAGATATCGTTTTACACCCTCCTTGAGGATGCCTCCCTCCTCTTGGGCCCATGAAGTGCTTTAATACTGCCAGAAATATTTACTGTTTGTCCGAGCTGAAAGCTAACAGGATTTAATGACTCAATAATCAACAACTTAACTAAACTGAAAGCTGATATTGATAGCTTGATAGGAATATTTTTAGGCCTTCTCCCCTTGGCTATATGTCCAGAGAGAAAGAAAACATTCTCACAGATGGATGGAGGAGTTTGTCAGTTCTTTGCTATCATTGTGGTGGCAGCCCAATTCTTCGAGGAATTAAAAATAGCTGTCCTGTTTTGCCCATCTAGTCTTTATAGGACCAGAACTGTGGTTCCAATATCGATTCAAAGATCATCAATCTTTTTTACCATCTCCTCCCCCCAACCATCCCTTTTAATTTCTGCATCTGTATTTAATTATGTCTACATGTATATTGTAATGATGTTATTTCTTACATCTGGATAGTATTACTAAAAGTAACTTATAAAAGATCTCTATTTAGTTGGTTTCAGGGCAAGCACTTATAAAAAATGTGGATTCTGAAATTCTCAGAAAGATAAAAACTGGGGCACCTAGGTGGCTCAGTAAAGTGTCTGCCTTCGGCTCAGGTCATGACCTCAGGGTCTTGGGACTGAGCCCCACATTGGGCTCCTGGCTCAGCAGGGAGTCTCCTTCTCCCTCTCCCTCTGCCCCCTGCTCCTGCTCTTTCTCTTGCTCTGTCTCAAATAAATAAAACTTAAAGAAAAAAAAAAAAACTAACCCAAATATTTTTCAAGTTCATGTGATTTGGAAAAATATTTGATATGAAAGCTAGTTTAAGACTGATGGTTTACAAGACATGTTTATGTCTTTAGAGTTATCAGCATTATATATAAAACTTTTATTCTTCCTGAGTTTACTAGCCAAATAAGTTTACATTTCTTCTATGATCTATGAATAAAAATAATAGTTTAGGATAATGGCTGACTTTGCCTAAACTTTTAATGAAGTTTTCATAAATAACTTAAATATAATTTTAAAGAACAAGTAGAGTAAAATTTTAAAAAGTTTCTCCAAATCTTTCTTTTTTTTAAGTTTCTCCAAATCTTTTTGGTAATTTGAAACCTTAAAATTTAGCTAATAAGTTAAATCCATTAAATATCTAGATTATTTTTAAATAAGACAAAATACTAAAACATTAATTACTAAAACATAGGTTTACTATGGTTTACATAGGACTACTTTTGGTTTACTACTACAGGGAAACTAAAAAAAACATTTGGATATTATTAAAGCTAAATTAGAAAATTTTAAAAGGTATATAATTCAAAAAATTTTGAAATGTATTCATGAATTTTCAAATTTAAAACTGGTATATTTACAATTGCTTACTTAGTTTTCACTGGAAATTAAGGTTTCTAAGGGTTAAGAATTCTAATTAATATATGTAATTAATGTTACTAAAAATAATAAGGGAAACATTTCCCTATGCCAGGTAAGTAGGATGTGTTTTCGTAAAAACAAAAACATGAAGAATGGAGATTATCTTTTGTTGAGGGGAAAGAGTAATTTTGTCCTAAAGTGAGGCTGGTTTTCTAAAGAGGAAAAAACAGACAAAATCAGAATGTAGGCAAAACAAACTGTAAAAAGTTTGCGGATAAGGAACCTTAAATTTAATTAAAGTTTTAGTATCAAAAGTCACCTAGTACAAAATTAGAAATTGGTATTCCCTCTAAAAAGGACAAAGTTTTCTTAGACTGTTAATTTGCTTTTGATAAGACACTAAATTTCTTTACCTTTCATATTTGAATTTCATAATTTGTGATCCTGTCCAGCAAGTGCTTTAAAAACCTTTTTCTGGTATTTTGACATTTCTCCAAATCAAATTCTAAATGAAGGCTTTTTGATATATTCCAAAGGATTTGTTAAACCAATCAGGCTTATTTGACATGCAAATTACATGGAAAGCTTTGTCAAATAATACTAAGCTGCCTTTACATTTGTGAGATGAAGCAAATGTGGAGGAAGTCTATTCTGCTTCTGCCCCTCACTGCCAGACTTTTGTCATCTGAAGGTCCTTTTAACATGGCAACAGTGTGCTCCCGAATCAGAAAAATTAAGATGCGATCTGTAAGCAGTGGCTGTAAATAAGAGTCACACTATCGGAAAACCTAAGACAGCAGCTTGGTTCTTACTGGCTCTCTGACAAACCCCATTTTCTGTTTTTCTTTTTTTTTTTTTTTTTAATACCTTCACCCACCATAGTACATTTAAGGTGATTCAAATTATGAATAGACTTCAGTGTGAAGACTTGTGTAAAACTACAAAAACAGACTACCAGCAAGGCCTGACCTGTTTGGTCCATAATCCTGGAAAAATTGTTCTCAGAGGCTTCAGACCTCCTTCTGGACCCTCTCAATACCTGCTGCCAGACTTCAGCTATCATTTTTGTACGGGTTATCAGTGTTCTCTGCATTTTCTGGAGCCTTTTCCAGCTGCGAGGCTTATGCCTCACAGTGAAAAAAAAAATGTAGAAAATATTTCTCATTGGAGTATACCTTCCATGGTCTCTTCTGTAGTGATCAATGCTCTAGGTTAAACCCACTTCATTGTGCATATCTTAAGAGCTTATGAAAATCTTGCAAATTCTTAGAATTCTATTAGTATACAACCTTCCATTGATTCACTGTTGTCTCATGCTGGTATGACAAGCTATAGGAAGTTTCTAATGTCTTAAGGTCAAGCCTGTTGTCAACAGGTTCAAGAAGACCTCCTAGATCCTAATTCAAAGGAAACTGTCAGTCACAATCTGTAGTCTGGTGACTAGGTATTCTACAGACATCACCAGGGGAAGACAGCCTTGCGCCCTGGTGGAAGAGACCTTCCTTATTACCAAGTACTCCTGGCCACGGACACTGCTGCAAAACTAGAAGATGCTGGAGACCCCAAAATCAAATTGACGGTAAAGAGAAGTAGCTGACATCCAGGTAGAAGGCTTCTGCCCAGGATGACATATCAAGACTTCACATTCCAAGTAAACATAAAGCTTTTTCCTCTTTTCCTTTACTCTGTATTGGCCTGGGAAGAAATACACACTCACCTGTATCTCTCAGGCCACTGCTAATGTGGGGTAACCTCTGGAATTGAGACAACCTTTTACTTCAGGGCAGGAGAAAATCTAACTGTGCCTTTAAATTTTCATAAGCAAAATAAGGTATTTCATTGTTTCGACTCCGCTAAATTTAAAGGATTTATGCCAGGATGCTTTTCTGATTCAGGATTCACTCCTTTGGGCAGATCTCTATTTCCTGGTTTACGGATAAATGTAAATGAGGCTATGATCAATGACTTCTCCTTAATTCTTACAAAATCTACTGCTAAAGAAATAGCAGCCCAACAAAGATCTTTAGATTCTGTAACCAAACTTGTCCTTGATAATAGAATAGCTTTTGATTATCTTTTAGCTGAGCAAAGCTGTGTCTGTGATGTGGTGAACATTTGCTGTGCCTAGAGTAACACTTCTGGGTAAATTGAAACTCAGTTACAGAAGATCAAAGAACAGGTTGCTTGGCTTAAAAAGGTGATTCCTTCTAGAGTCTCTGACTTAACATGATTTTGACTAGTGCTTAGTGATTCTTGGTAAATTTGGTAGAGTACTCCTTGGTTACCAATCTATTTCATCCTTTGTTTTCCTATGTCTCTTATGTCATTTGTCATACATGAAGTAAAAACTGTTGCTAAGGAACACATCTTGGAAGCCAAACCCACAAAATTGGTGGGCATGAGTTTGGCACTTGAAAGCTGTTAAGCACTTGCCACATCTAGCTCAAAGACTGCCATGTTAAGATAAGTTGGTCACGAATAGGCTAGATTCACACAGGTCACTTGTCAACTTCAAGAAAATTTCTGGGCAGTAAGTACACTGTAAAACACACAATCCTCACAATCCACACCATAACCTCCCAGGTATTACGGTAGCTCCAAGAGACCCAAGGCTTAGCTACAAGAAAAAAACTGGATGATTGTTTTCCTTTTGTCTTATTTTATGTCCTAAGAACTTGGCTTTATGACCACTGAGAATATTCTTTTTATTCTACTACCCAGAGGGTGCACTTACCAGGGTACACTTTGATGACCAGTAGAATAGATGGGTTCTGAGTCTCTCTGTCCAGCCAAGCTCTCAGCAGACTTTTTTATGAGAGGTCCCAGGCCATAGGGACCTTTATTGCTTGTTAGTGCTGGAAAGTCCCATTCCTAAGTGGCACTTGGCTCGTGTCACAGATTAGTGGGTTTGTGACAGGAGGAGTCTCACATTTGTCTCACATTTTTGTGGGAGATTAGAGACACTGTTTTCATTGCATTATCCTTACAACCTGTGCAAGGAAGACTTTGCTTCCTTAGATTAATTTTGGGAGTAAACTTTTGGATCACGAGGGCTACATTATCTACACTCTTCTCTGGATGCCTCTTGTAGCTTTGGTTAAACCATTTAAAAGGCTTTGATTTGAGTTACTACTGATAGATCTTATTTGTCAATGCCTAGACAATGGATCCTTTAAATTGATTATATTTTAAAAATATCTATTTTATAGAGAGCTCTCAATTGTATTACTATAATAGCTATCACCTTAGGGACTCTCCTGATAAGATGAAGAGAAATCAGACTTCAGACAAAAAATCAATATCCACGTCCAACATTAAATGCCCCTTCTTAACTGCTTGTTTTAACTTCCATTTCCCTACAGGATTCACAGAGAACTCTGGCCTAATGTCTAGGTTAAAAGTTGCTAATAAATGCTGAAACCAGACAATGAATGTTAACAAAAGGACCCAAGACTGGCAGTCAGGCTCTCTTTGCTTCTATCTTCCAGGGCTCTGTAATCAGGGTCTGTTAGCTTCAGGCATTCCTATGTAATGTCCTTTACAAGCAGATCTTAAACCATCTGCCGCAACAGGAATCATGTTCCCTGGACAGCAGAAAATATTTTATAAAGCCCTTTTACCCCTACTTTTAGAAGACTACCAAATTTAGAGAAGAATTAAAAAGATTAGTGACTATTCACAGCCCCTGCTTCAGAGAAGAACAATGACCAAACCTTCTCCTGGACCTTCCTACAAATGGTTTGCAAAAGGCCAATAGTCAGGGACTAACAGAAAAACCAAGGTTGAACTGTACACCCCCCAAAAAAGGCTTTTGTTAAAGTTCTTTCTTCCTTTCTTCCTTCCTTTCCTTTCTTTCTTTCAAGATTTTATTTATGCATGAGAATACACAGAGAGAGGAGCGAGAGAGGCAGAGACACAGGCAGAGGGAGAAGCAGGCTCCATGTAGGGAGCCTGACGTGGGACTCAATCCCGATCCCGGGTCTCCAGGATCATGCCCTGGGCTGAAGGTGGCACTAAACCGCTGAGCCACCCGGGCTGCCCGGTTATAGTGCTTTAGAAAGATTTTACAAAGGCATAAAACTTTTGATCCCAGTTTTAATTAAAAATCTGATATAGGGGATCCCTGGGTGGCTCAGCGGTTTAGCACCTGCCTTCAGCCCAGGGCATGATCCTGGAGTCCCAGGATTGAGTCCCACATCGGGCTCTCTTCATGAAACCTGCTTCTCCTCCCCGTGCCTGTGTCTCTGCCTCTCTCTTATTGTCTCTCATGAATAAATAAAATCTTTAAAAATAAATAAATAAATAAATCGGATATAAAGCAAATTTAGTTAGCAAAAAAAGGCCAAGCCCTTGATATTCAGGCCATAATCCAATTCTGTGGGAATTAGTAACAACTGTCTTTATCTTACAAATCTCTCTAAAACTAGAAATCCAACTCTAGAAAAAAATCAAAGCCCACCTATGCCTCTCACAATGTCTGTAGATATTATAAAAGATCAGAATATTGGGACAAAATTGTCCTGCACTTAAGAAAATTTGTTTTGCATTCTTTCACTGTCCCTTGAAATTATCATGTCTTCAAAATGTAAATACAGCCCACAATTGCCTGTGACTGAAAATTAAAAATGCATATTTCTAAAATGGCTATGTGCCCAGATTCTGGCACCTTCTATAACAAGCAGATAGGTCTATCTCCACCTTAGAGAAAACTTGGATAATCTCTCCATATCTTTGGGATGTAAATTTTCTACCCCCATCATCTCTAGGACATAAGAGCTATTCTTTGACATATAAATATTAGGGAGAAGTATCTGAACAAGTATGAGTAAAAACAAAAGTTATAAGAGTTTTATTTGCATCTTGTCTGTATATTTGTCTATATACTAGACGGTAATACTAAAATTTTAAAAGCTCTATTTTACTTGGTTTGAAGGCAAGTGCTTGTAAGGACTGGGTATTCTAAAACTCAGAAAGCTAGAAACTAACCCAAATATTTTTCAAGTTCATTTGATTATTTAGTATTAAAGCTAATTTAAAGATGTTGGTTAAAGACATGTCTGTTATGCAAGAGTTAAATAAGCTCATGTTATCTCCTTTGCAAAACTTATCAGAAAATAAATTTAGCACAGTGGTTGACTTTACTGCCTCATGAAGTTTTGTGGGTAGTCTAAACATGATTGTTAAAAAGTAAGTAACAGGGCAGCCCGGGTGGCTCAGCGGTTTAGCGCCGCCTTCAGCCCAGGGCGTGATCCTGGAGACCCTGGATCGAGTCCCACGTTGGGCTCCCTGCATGGAGCCTGCTTCTCTCTGTCTCTCTGTCTCTCTCTCTCTGTCTCTCATGAATAAAAAAAAAAAAAAAAAAAAAAAGTAAATAACATAAAAAAAGGTTTGTATATAAAGTTTTTTTTTTCTTTAAAGATTTTATTTATTCATGAGAGAGAGAGAGAGAGAGAGAGGGGAAGAGACACAGGCAGAGGGAGAAGCAGGCTCCACGCAGAGAGCCTGATGTGGGACCCAATCCCGGGACTCCAGGATCACGCCCTGCGCCGAAGGCAGGTGCTAAACTGCTGAGCCACCCAGGGATCCCCATAGTATGTAAAGTTTTAATTGCTTCCAAAATCCTTGGTAACCTGAGACTTCAGAAACTTCACTGTTTTGCTAAATTAAATAATGAATTAAGTGTATCTAGATTACTTAATGAATTTATTTTATGTCTAGTGCCTAATTTGGAAATTCTCTACTGTTATTACAGAGAAACCGTTTTGTGCTTTACTATGAAGCATGTTTCTAGAAATTATGAAATATATTCACAAAACACTTCACAATTGCTTACTACTTAGTTTTCACTAGAAATTAAAGTTTCTAAGACTTAAGGAATCTAATAAATGTAATTAAGACAAATGGAAATAAGGGAAACAACTCTGTATGTAGGGAAGAGTAAGACGTATTTTGGGTTAAGAGATCGTACACTAAAACTGCAGCCAATGTTGGCCATCTCTGACCTGAGGTCTCAAGTGACCTCAAGGAGAAATCAAACAGGTAGAAGCAGAAGACTAAGGAGAAATCAAACAGGTAGAAGCAGAAGACTAGTTAAGCAATATTTCCAAATCAGATATGATAGAAACATATTAAGATGACCTAAGGGTCTTTATGTCTTTATGGAAATCAATAAACCTTAATTTTAAGGACCGTAACAGGTTATACAGAACTGCTTACAAGCACATAGACACCCTCCCTTTTGTTTCTACAATGTGGAAGGACTCTCCCAGGCTATAGCCCTCAGTAAGACCAAAAAAAAAAAAAAAAGCATTTACTAACCTACTTTGTTTTTTTTTTCAGATTGACAAAATACAGGTGTGCTGAGGGAAAAGAAAATAATTTTGTCCTAAAGTGAGGGTGATTATTTAAAAGAGGGAAAATTTAGGACAAAATCTGAATGTAAAGAAGTTGTAGGTTTATGGAACAATAATTTTCGACAAGAATTTTATGTGTGGTCAGTACTGGCGAAGATGTGGATGAATGTAAGTAAGTAAATAAGTTTGTTTTCTCTTTGTCAAAAGGACAGAATTTTCTTAAACTATTGGTCTGCTCTAATAAGAAATTATAAACAAAGCCTTTCTTTACATTTAAAGCACAGATGACAGATTCTTTGTTTGGCTGAGTCATAATATAAAAAGCTACATTTTGCTCACAATGATGGAACCATTTTTATTTGCCTTTGAAATATTTTATTGTCATTTTGGTTAAATAATTAAATGCTATTTCATACTAATTTGTGATCCTATTTAATCAAATGTTCAAACTTTTAAAATATATTTTGATATACTTCAAAAAATCAAATTCTGAAGTTTTTGGACCATAATCTAAAATTTAAAAGATTTTGTGAGAATTTGGTCTAAGTCTTATCATGTTACTATTTCACTCTGATGCTAATGCAAATGTCTTCAGTAAGACTCAAGATCATAAAACTGAACCAGGTAAGAATTTCTGAACTAGTTAAAAAAGCAGATTCAAGCAGAACAAGAATTAAAAAATCGTACTGAATGAAGAATTATTTTTATAATTTTGAAACACTGTTTTAAAATGTTTTTTTTTTTTTTTTTTTTTCGGGATCCCTGGGTGGTGCAGCGGTTTAGTGCCTGCCTTTGGCCCAGGGCACGATCCTGGAGACCCGGGATCGAATCCCACATCGGGCTCCCGGTGCATGGAGCCTGCTTCTCCCTCTGCCTATGTCTCTGCCTCTCTCTCTCTCTATCATAAATAAATTAAAAAAAAATAAAGTAAATAAAAATTAAAAAAAAAAAAAGTTTTTTTTTTCCAGATTCTTAAGCTGATTCACAGCAATCAAACATTTTTCTTTTTCTCTTTATCCTATCCCTCCAGCATTCAGAAACCCAGTAAGTGTTCTATTTTCAAGGAAGTATGTTTGCATAATTTAAATAACAGTATATTCTCCTTGTAACAGGACACAATGGGAAAATTGGTAGTAGTATTAAGGTTTTTTAGACAGATTTACATAGACTCAGATGGGACCAGACAGTGGTAAGGACTTCATTGAAGCCTATAAAGCCCCCTTGGAAATATTAGCCTAACATTGCCTACAGAGTTCCCAGCAGCTTTACCAGGTAAGTAATGAAGATCATTTCTTGAGAAGAATTCACCCAAATCTATAGGTACTTCAGGTGAAGTCTGATGGCAAGTAGTTGGCTTGGCCTCTAGCTTTGTTAACCTGGAAATTCCTTATGAATAGCTCCAGCACAGCAGGTTTAAAGAGCCTATATGGTCAACTGCTATTCCTGCTGCACTTATGTAACTTAATCAAAACAAGTTCTTTTAAAACTAAACTTATTTTGCAAACCAAGTAGTGTCAATTTGGCTATCTTTGGTAGAAACGGAGATCATAGAAAGAAAAACACACTTGTGTTGGGCTGGCTGAGAGGGGCACCCAAAATGGCGGACATCTCAAATTGGGTCAAAATGGCTGATCTTCCCACCAAAGCAGCCATGACCACCACATCATCTCCAGTAAATCGAAGCCTAGACCAGAAACCGAAACTTTCCATCCAGGACTTTCCATCCAGGGACCACCCCCATCATCTGTACTATCCCCACCCCCAGCCAATCACCTAGGGACACGGTGTTCCCTTGCCTAATTTGGCAAGGGACCCACCCGGATCCGACCCGGAACCAATAAGGAAGGCTTAAACACCCCTACACTCCCCAACCCTGATGCGACTTCTGTAACTCGGGCCACCTCTCCGAGTCACGGAACCTTGCCCGGGAGCGCTCCCCATTAAAGCACTCTCGAACCTACTGCCTGGCTCTGCCGTTTTTTTTTGTTTTTTTTTTTTTATTTCTCTGCCATTCATTTTGGAAAAAACCTAACAACTTGTGTATTAGATTTTAATACTGTTCATCAAAAACTGGACTAGATCTGAATTATCTCTAGTTTCCTCCAGTGCCTGGCTACAACTCTCTAATCTAGCATTTTTTATTTTTTCTCCTACCTTTCTCCCTTGGAATCATTTGAGACCTAAAACTGCCCCTTTCCTTGAAGGCTTGCCAACCAAATAAAAACTTGATGTAACCTTCAGAAGAATCACACTACCTCACATCTAGACAACCTTCATGTCTGTTTTAGGGGCCTCTCAAAAGATCAGACACATTTGAATTATAAACCAGTAAAATCTGTGAGACTGTCACTGCTTGCTCCCACTCTAGCTGAAGATGATTTCAGCTTGACACCGACAAGTGACAACTGGCTACCCTCAGAACTCAAAAAATATCGATCCAGTCATTAACCATTGTTTTGTTTCTATCAGAACGAAACATCTGATTACTCATTTAATTAAATCATAGGCCTAACTTTGAGAATATACCCGCATGCATCATGACCTCCTAAAGAGTTTAACTGAGCTGATCTATTGCCAGTACTAACAGACTGGTTCAACAAGATGGAAAAATCTATCAACACTCAACTTTAAATGTGTGAAACTTCAGGGAAGTGCCAAGGGCAGGCTGCCCTAAGATGGGCCACTTAGCCCATGAACATTTCTTTGAGTTAAAAGCAATTAAAACCCAGCAGATTGAGGAAAAGCTCATTACATCCCCCATTAACTGCCTAAGTTTACATTTACAGAAAGGAAAGCCTATATCATGACAGAGCTATTAATTGAGATTCCTCTTTACCTAAGACTTATTTGCGTAACCGCAACTTTTATTTTCCAAATGGCTGTCCTTCCTTTTGTATCCACAGACCCCCTACCCTCCTTTCCTTAGCTAAGGATGTCATATAAGCCTCATGTTGCCTGAATATCTTTGAAATTTCATATTTGTTTTCTCTTGTTAATCTGTCTCATGTCAATTTCCTAGTCCAGCCAGAAAGGCAGAGGACATTCTTTCTCCCCGATAATACCAGAGAAAAGAACAAAATAGTTAACTGAGAGTAGCACTAAAGCCTTAAATTTTGATCACATTTTTCAGGTAAGCTGAGATTGATCGGGGAGGTGTGGGAGAGGGAATGTTAAACCAAAGGCCCAAAATAGTGTCACTCAGGCTTAAACTTTCCCAGAAATGTAGTCTTAACTGATTAGTCGGGCACTGTCCCAATAGGGATAATGGATCTGCCACATGGCCCTCTCCCTTCCCCCAGAGGGTAATCTGTACAAGACTCCCTGTTTTTATTCCTTATAGGAAAGTGACCTTGTTTAGAACAATCCTTTTCTTCTGCTAGTAACTTTCTTGCCCACCCTCCTTCCTATAAAAACCTTCCTGCATCAAGCTTCCATTCCCTCTACTTGCTAGATAAAAGGCTGCCCAAATCATTTTAAAAAGCCAATTAGATCTTCAGATTAACTTAACCGAATTTTAACAAGATACCGAATTACCTTACCTGCAAGGTAACGAATTGTCTCAAGCTTGTTAGACTCCATCAGTGTTTTCAAAGAAGCAATTTCAGTGTCAATTTTATTACTGGTCTCAGAAATAATACTTCTGGTTTGGGTATCCTGCAGTAAATAAGAATGAGACCAATTTGGTTCCTGTGTATTATGGACACAAACATTTACATTAGAAACCTTTATTTATGGGCTAACTTTGTAATGCCGAAGTCTTAACTGGGGAAAGAGTAATGCACAGTGATAGAAAAAGCATATGAACATTACACACTGACAAAATATTCCTTCTACTTTTGATATGTGGAGATCCTTTCTTAGTATTCGTTTCTTTGGATTATCATATTTTGGGTACAGTCTACTAAAAGCCTCATAGTAAGAAATTTGAGACCTAAAATATAATAGACTAACTAGGAAAGGAACTAGAACTATGAACACTTTTTTTTTTTTTTTTAAGATTTTATTTATTCATGACAGAGAGAGAGAAAGGCAGAGACACAGGCAGAGGGAGAAGCAGGCTCCATGCAAGGAGCCTGACGCAGGACTCGATCCCAGGACTCCAGGATCACTCCCTGGGCCAAAGGCAGGCGCCAAACTGCTGAGTCACCCAGGGATCCCCTATGAACATTTTTGTGTATAAAATCCTTAGGACATCACAGTTAAAACTTCTGCACAATTAAAAAAAAAAACATTTATAATGTCAACTGCCACCAATATGAAAGGGAATGGCAGAAATGCTTTTGTTGGGTAACACCAAATGCTATGTGTATAGGGAATAAGGGGTAGGAAGAGAGCTAAGATGGTACATGGAGCTCAGAAATTAGCTCTGAGAGAATTTGATTTTTATCTGGCCAAGAGGAGAAGAGAACAGAATACTTGGAAAGACAAATGAGATATTCCCTTCTATTTAATTATAATTAACAAAGAGTGATGTCTCACGGCACCTGGGTGGTACAGTCAATTAAGCTACTGACCCTTGGTTTTGGCTCAGGTCCTGATCTAAGGGTCGTGAAATTGAGCCCTGCCTCTGGCTCTCAGCTCAGCATACAGTCTGCTTAAGACTCCCTTCCTGGGATGCCTGGGTGGCTCAGTGGTTGAGCGCCTGCCTTTGGCCCAGGGCATGATCCTGGAGACCCGGGATCGGTCCCGTGTCAGGCTCCCTACATGGAGCCTGCTTCTCCCTCTGCCTGTGTCTCTGCCTCTCTTTCTCTGTGTCTCTCATGAATAAATAAATAAAATCTTAAAAAAAAAAAAAAAAAAAGAGCCTCCCTCCCTTTCCTTCTATCCCTCCCTGGCTTGTGTTCTCTCACTCTAAAATAAATAAATCTTAAAAAAAAAAAAAAAAAAAGGTGATGTCTCTTCTGTTAGAACATACACCAAATCACTTTTAAGGAAAGTAGGCGGAGTCAAAAGCTGGGTTTTACTCAAGGCACAGAGATTAAACAATTATTACAATTCAGGATTAGGAGGAGATAAAACAGTTGTGGAGTACGAAGTTTAGAATCCAGGTTCACATTCCAGCTTCACCACTTAGTAGTTCTGTGACTCCAACCTCCCTGGGCTTTATTTCCAAATTGGTAAATGGGAATAAAGAGGGCCTACTTTAGAGGCTAATAAGTAGAATTAATAGAAGTAAAGCAAATAAAACAGTATATATAATAAGCACTTAATAATTATTTACTGTTAGTTTAAAAAACTTTAACGTATGTAACTGAACCTCTGCCCTCATTTAAACACTAATGGTGAATCCTTTTCTTTCAAAAAATAGTTATTTTGTATATAAAAATAATTAAGTTATAAAATATAACTGGAAAGCTTGTTTATGACAGAGATGACAATTCAGGTACCACACATAAGAGCAGTTACACAGGGCATGAGAGTGGTATAAAAGAAATTTTTACATACTAGTTTACCTTTCTGGTAAATTCTGTGGTTGCTTCCATAAGTTTCTTTTCTTGATCTGTAAACTAAAGGATATAATGAAGCAGGTTAAAAAAAAATTTTAAAAAGGCGGGGCACCTGGGTGGCTAGGTCAGTTAAGTCTCTGACTCTTGGTTTTATCTCAAGGTCATGATCTTGGACCTGTGGGATCAAGCCCCATGTTGGGCTCCGGGTTCCGTACTTCATGGAGTTGGCTTAGGATTCTCCCTCTCCCTCTGATCCTCCCCCTGCTCACACTTTTTCTCCCCCAAAATAAATAAATCTTAAAAAAAAAGAAAATAAAAAAGACTAGAAGGAATGAAAAAGAAGTTACCAAGAAAGCACATTACCATATCAGTTACTCTGCTCCTTTCTAGGTTGATGTCCAGTTTATTGTCTGCTCTAATTTGACTGGTTTCATTCTTTAAAGAAAATAAAAATATTAAAAAAGCAATCTCATGTTTAGAAATTAATAAACTATTTGAAAGTGAGAAAAATACTTAAACTTACTATCAGTTGCTGCTTAACTTGTTCCAATTCAGTTTTCATTTTCTAGGTATAAGAAAAATCACATTCAATTGCCATTTATACTAAATACCTACAGCATGATTTATTCAATAAATCTGAAACCTTGCAGTAGTAAAAGCCAGACAACCTCTACAGATTTCTAATCAAACATTAACTAAAACTAGACAAAAAAGGAAATAATATTTCATCATATTCAGAAAATACTTCATCATATTCAGAAATTATGGACAGTAAAAAAAGTATTTGTTCTAGTTTTATTTTATCTATTTATTTTACTTTTAAACCATGACTGATATTCTAAATTTAAAAATATTTAAGCTAGCGAACAAAATTCCAACGAAATACAGAAAGTTTTCTTTTAACTGACAAAAAATTAGTACAGAATCATTTAAAATGGAAAATGTCACATTGCTTTAAATTCTGAGAACATATAAAATGTACAAGAAATTTTATATAACATTTAGACAGCTCAAAGATTTTCCCTTCCACATGATTTTTACATGTGTAAGGCACAACTCTTAACTCTGGTCAAGAAACTATGATTTATACATAGAAACATTAGTATGGTTAAGCATGTGTATACTTTGACCTAAAAACTTGATAACTGACCACATAAAATCATTTATTTTATTAGTAATAAATTAAAACTTGTATCACCTGATTCTCTGCTCTTAGATTTGCAAATTCACTTTTCTCTAGGATTACCATGTCTTTCCTGATGGAGTCCAAATGAGACATTAGTTGTTGTACTGTTATTTCCTGGAAAACAAAATAACCTAGTGATCTGGAATGGCATTACCTCACACAGAATTGTTTTCATGTAATGTAAAAGAATCTGTTGTTATGCTACAAAATATAATCTTGCTTAGCTAACTAAACAAAACCAAACCATATGAAACCTGTATATCAAAATAAAGAGGTTCCAATCCAAGGTTGCCACATACGAGGACCCTGAACTCACCTCTTTCATGGACACACCAAATCTACACCTATTTTTTTTTTTTTAAAGATTTTATTTATTTATTCATGATAGTCACAGAGAGAGAGAGAGAGAGAGAGAGAGAGAGAGAGAGGCAGAGACACAGGCAGAGGGAGAAGCAGGCTCCACGCAGGGAGCCCGACATGGGATTCGATCCCAGGTCTCCAGGATCGCGCCCTGGGCCAAAGGCAGGCGCTAAACCGCTGCGCCACCCAGGGATCCCTCTACACCTATTTATAAAGCATTTCCTCCTAAACAACACCGGGCTAACTGAACAGCTTCTGCACAGCAAAACATGTACCACATACAGAAAGGCAAGAGAGAGAGACAGTCACAAAGGGAACCCCCAATCCCGACAGAACTACAGTGGAAAGAGACTGTGCTGAATGACCATGAACAGATTTGTCTGCCCTGGGATACAGAAAAAATGATGAGGTTTCAAAGGGTAACTAGAATATAAAAGATCCAGCCCCAGAACCCTGCCAAACACTGTGGGAGCTGCTGCAATTCTCTGGTTCTCAGGCACTGGTCTGCATCACTGTTTATCTTCCCCCTCCACCTTGAGAGCACAGATGGGAGCAGGGTCTGGGAACCATAGCTGGCCTACCGTCTCAATGAGCACTAGGTCCCTAGCCCAAACCAACACAGTGTCCATGAAAGTGGCTCCAGTGTAACACCAGAATATCCATGGTCAGTTTTCATAACAGCTAACTCACTAACATAGGTGCAAAGCACCCTAGAGTAATCCAGGCCCCCACCACTTCACCTCCAGATAACTTGCCAGGACACCCCCAGCTCAGAGCAGGCCAGGACCTACCAAATCAGCTCACCTACACAAAGGGTCTGGGGAAGCCCTGGCTTGCACTCATTTCACCATCAGCTGTTCTCCCATGGTACCCTCTGTGTGGAAAGTCCCTAACCCACCCTGGCCCATACTCATTTAAGATGAAGCTGTTCTGCCAGGGCACTAGCTCCATGGAGGGCTCCAAGACTGCCCAGAATGAAACCTCTTCAACTTTAGCTGTCTTACCAGGCAAGTACCCTGGGATTGCCCCCAGACAAAACCCACTATAGCACCAGCTGTCTGGCCTGGGTGCAGTCTACATGGAGAGCTATCAGATTATCCCAGCCTGTACCCGCTTTGGTTCTGTATATCACACCAAAGTGGCCCTACCATGAAGTGCCCCAGGACCCAAGCCCACGACATCCGCATAGTCAGAAAGCCAGCTCAAGTCAACAGACACACATTCTCCACAAAGGACGATTAGATACAATATCATTCTACTTTTTAAAAGTAGTTGTTGCACATAATTAACAGAAACAAGGTAAAGCAAGAAGAAGGAACAAAGGAATCTGCTTCAAACAAAGCCAAAACCTCAGAAACCTAATTAGAATGGAAATAAGAAATATGCCTGACAAATAGTTCAAAATTATGGACATAAAGCCCATGAGACTAGACAGTAGAGTGAATAAACTCGATGAGAACTTGAACAAAAATACAAAATTAAAAAGAACCAATCAGATTTGAAGAACACAATAAATGAAATGAAAAATAAACTGAAGGGAATCAAGACATTAGAGGATGGAAAACAAGAGATCAGCAATATGGAAAAGAGGGTAATGGAAAGCACCCAAAGCGAACAGTAAAAAGAAAAAAAAAGAGGGGAGAGGTTAAGGGATCTCTTGGACAATATCAAGTGAAGAAACATTTGCATTATAAGCATCCCACAAGAAGAAGGGGAGGGGGCCAGATGAGTTACCTGCAGAAACTATATAGGCCGGAAGGGAACAGTATGACATTTTCAAAGTGCTTGATGTTGTAAAAACTTAGAACCTAAATATCCTACCCAGCAGGGTTATCATTCAGAATTGATGAGTTTTCCAGACAAACAAAAGTTTAAAAAGTTCATCACTGTTAGAGGTGATTTCTCTTATTTACAAGAAATAATGAAATGATTTTTTTTTTTGAGGAGAAAAGAAGAGGTCCAAATTAGAAGAAAATTATAAAATGAAAAACTTTCATGAATAAAAGCAAACATTAAGGTAGTTCAGCAAACACTTATAAAGTAAGTTTGAAGACTTAAAAGACAGAAGTAGTAGTCAATTATATCTAAAAATCAGCTAAAGGGACTCACAGATTAAAAAGATATAAAATAGGCAGCCCCGGTGGCTCAGCGGTTTAGCGCCGCCTTCAGCCTGGGGCGAGGTCCTGGAGACCCGGGATCAAGTCCCATGTCAGGCTCCCTACATGGAGCCTGCTTTTCCCTCTGCCTCTCTCTCTCTCTCGAATAAATAAAATCTTTTAAAAAAAAGATATAAAATATAACAACATACACAGAAAATGTGCAGGGGGGAAATAAAAATGAATTTCTTTAAGCATGTGTTTGAACTTAAGTGACAATATATGACTGCTAAGTTCTTAGGATGTCATATGGGAACCATATGGCAACCACAAACCTAAAATCTGTAATAGATACACACAAAAAACAAAGCTAAGCAGAATACTAAAGTGATGCATCACAAGGAATGAGAGCAAGAGACCAAGAGAGGCATGGAGAAGAACTATAAGAGTGACAAAATGGCAAAAAGAACATATATGTCAATAATTACTTTAAATGAAATGGTCTAAGTGTTCTAATCAAAAGATATAGGATGACAGACTAGATTTAAAAAAAAAAGACCCGGGATCCCTGGGTGGCGCAGCGGTTTGGCGCCTGCCTTTGGCCCAGGACGCGATCCTGGAGACCCGGGATCGAATCCCACATCAGGCTCCCGGTGCATGGAGCCTGCTTCTCCCTCTGCCTGTGTCTCTGCCTCTCTCTCTCTCTCTCTGTGACTATCATAAATAAATAAAAAAAAAAATTAAAAAAAAAAAAAAAAAAAAAAAAAGACCCATCACAGGGCACCTGGGTGGCTCAGTGGTTGAACATCTGCCTTCGGCTCAGGTGGCAATCCTGGGGCCTGGGATTGAGTTCCAGCATCAGGCTCCATACAGGAAGCCTCCTTCTCCCTCTGCCTATGTTTCTGCCTCTGTGTAGCTCTCATGAATAAAGTCTTTAAAAAAAAAAAAAAAAAAAAGGACTCATCTATGTGCAGTTTACCAGAGTCTTATCTCAGTACTAAAGAAACATACAGACTGAAAGTGAAGGGATGGAAAAGGATACACTATGCAAACTGACATGGTGGGGGTAAGAAAAAGCAAGCCTGGGTAGCAATAATTAAGTCAATAAAAACTGACTTTAAAACAAAGACTGTAACAAGAGACAAAAAGGGGCATTAAATGATAATAAAGGGATCAATCCAACATGAGGATATAACAATTATAAATATCTGTGCACCTGACACTGCAACACTAATAATAAAGCAAATGTTAATAGATAAAGGAAGAGACTGACAGTAATACAATCCTGGGAGACTTTAATACCCCTCTTACAGCAATGGGTAGATTATACAGTATAAAAATAAGAGAACAGTGGTCTTTCAAACAACATATTAAACCAAATAGACTTAAAAGATATGTATAGAACATTCCACCTCCAAAAAATAGATTATACATTGTTTTCAAGGGAGCACATAACATTCTCTAGAACAGATCACATGTTAGGCCACAAAACAACTCTTACTAAATTTAGTAAGACTGAAATCATACCAAGTAATCTTTTCCAACCACAACAGTATAAAACTAGAAATAAAATGCAAGAATAAAAGTGGAAGAAACAAACACATGGAGGTTAACAACATGCTATGAAACAACCAATGGGTCAATGAAATCAAAGAGGAAATAAAAAAATTCATGGAGACAAATGAAAATGAAACACAATGGTTCAAAATCTTTGGGACACAGTGAAGGCAGTTATAAGGAGGAGTTGCATAGTGAAACAAGCCTACCTCAAGAAACAAGAAAAATTTCAAATAACCTAACTCTATATCTCAAGGAACGAAAAAAAGGGCAGAATAAACCCAAAGGGGTAGAAGGAAGAAACTAATAAAGATGAAAGTACAAATAAATGACACTAAAAAACCAAAAGAAAAAGAATAATAAAACCAAGCCCTGGTTCTTTGAAAAGATAACAAAAGTGATATATTTTTAGCCAGACTCATTAAGAAAAAAAAGAGGAAGGACACAAAATCAAAAACAAAAGTGGGGAAATAACAATCGACATCACAGAAATACAAAAGATTAGAACAGAATACTATAAAATTATATGCCAGCAAAGGGGACAACCTAGAATAAAGATATATATTCCTAGAAATATACAAACTTTCAAAACTGAGTAAGAAATAGAAAATCTGAACAGACTTAATTACTAGGAATGAAATCGAACTGATAATCAAAAAACTCCCAGCAAAGTCCAGGGCCAGTTAGATTCACAGGTGAATTCTAAGAGTCAATACTTGTTCTCCTCAAAATATTCCAAAAAGTAAGAGGACAGAAAACTTCCAAATCCATTCTATGTGGCCAGCATTACCCTGTTATCAAAACCAAAGACATTACAAAGAAAAGAAAACAACAATTTTCTTGTTGTTTTCTTGTTGTTTTTCTCAACAATTTCTTGTATTTCTGATAAGCGCAGATGCAGAATTCTTAAAAAATACTGACAAGCTGAATTCAACAATCCATTAAGAGTATCATTTACCATGATCATGTCTGATTTACTCCTGGGATGCAGGGATGGTTCAGTATTCACAAACCAATCAATGTGGTATATCACATTAACAAGAGGAAAGATAAAAACCATATGATCATCTTAACAGATGTAAAGAAAAGCATTTGACAAAAAAACAGCATCTGTTCATGATAAAAACTCTCAACAAAGTGGGTGCAGGGGGAACATACCTCAACATAAAAAAGCCACGTACGACAACCCCACAGCTAATGTCAGACTTAATGGTGAATAATAGAAAGCTTTTCCTCTAAGATCAGGAACAAGATGAAAAGGTCCGCTCTCACCAGTTTCATTCAATACAGTACTGGAAGTCCTAGTCCACAGTACTGGAAGTCCTAGCCTATCAGACAACAAAAAGAAATACAAGTCAGAAATTGGTGAGGAAGAAGTATAAATGTCACTATCTGCAGATTACTTGAAACTATACATACAAAATCCTAAAACTATACATAGAAAACCCTAAGCTCTAAAACTCCACCAAAAAAAAAAAAAAAAAAAAACCCATTCTACAGCAAATAAGGGCAAGAATATAAAATGGAAGAAAAGATAATCTTTTCAATAAATGGTGCTAGGAAAACTAGACAACTGAGTGCAAAAGAATGAAACTGGACCACTTTCTTATCATACACAAAAATAAATTTAAAATGGATTAAAGACCTAAATAAAACCATAAAACTAGATGAAAACATGGGCAGTTATTTCTTTGTCATCAGCCTTAGCAACATACTTATGGATATGTCTCCTAAGGCAAAGGAAACAAACAATATTGGAACTACTGCAAAATAATCTTCTGCACACAAAGGAAACCATCAACAAAACAAAAAGGCAACACAGTATGAGAAAACACATGCCACAAATGATATATATAATAAGGATTTAATATCCTAAATACACAAAGAACAAAATTCAACACCAAAAAAATCCAATCAAAAATGGGCAGAAGATCAGAATAGGTATTTTTCCAAAGATATACAGATCGCCAAGAAACCCATGAAAAGATGTTCAACATCACTAATCACCAGGGAAATGCAAATCAAAACCACAATGAGATCACCTGACACCAATCAGAATGGCTAGTATCTAAAAGACAAGAAAGAACAAGTGTTGGCAAGGATATGGAGAAAAGGGAACCCTCATGCACTGCTGGTGCCAATTTAAAGTGGTGCAGCCACTGTGCAATATAGTATAGAGGTTCCTCAAAAAAATGAAAAATAGAAATACCATATGATCCAGTAATTCCACTACTGGGTATTTATCTGAAGAAACAATAAACAATAAAAACTATAAATCAGTAAGACTGTTAAAATCAAAGGCCCCAAATGGTGTCAGTTAAATTTTTCTGGGGCTTAATATCTAATCTCACAGCAGTTTCAACCTGCTCCAGAAATACAGTCTTAACTGGTCAGTAGGGAATTTTTGGATCAGTGCCAAAGAGTCTGCCACATGGGCCCACTCTATCAAAGAAAAAATGAGATTATCTGCATAAGATCCTTTGCTTTTACCCTAAGGGACAATCTTTTTTTTTTTTTTTTGCTAATAACTTTCTTGCCCCACCCTCTTATAAAAACCTATTTTGTACAACTCCTCAGAGCCACACTGTATTTGCCAAATGAGATATCCAATTTATGAATCATTTAATAAGACCAAGTAGATCTTTAAAATTTACTTCGTTAAGGGATGCCCGGCTGGCTCAGGTAGTAGAACATGCGACTCCAGATCTCGGGGTCATGAGTTCAAGCCTCACACCAGGCACAGAGACTACTTAAAAAAAAAAAAAAAAAAAAATTACTGGGTTGAATTTTTGTTATTTAGCCATTTGGCGGCAGTGTGGGAAACTGAAGCAAACTTTTGGCAGCATTTAAAGAGAAGAAGAAACACAGACGTGGTACCCACAAACCCTCTGAGTTCAGTCTTTCTTGCTGTTTCTGAGGGCTGTGGGTAATTTCCTCATTTCTGAGCTCTACTCTCTCTTTGGTTTTTGTTGTTTTTCAGTTGAGCTCCTGACCTAATTGGCTTTCCTTTACATGGCAGGTGAGCTTGAAATGGCAGATGGTTATGCCTGGAGCCCAGTTAAGCCGGCAGAAGGGTCTTCTAGGAGCCAAGGCTTTCAGACCACAATTCTCCATGCAGAAAACTCCAGCAAGGTTCTAAGGAATTGCTGATGATGCACACAGGGCCTTGTGGTCAGCTCACAGTACTTGCAATATGTTCAGGTGCACATTTGTCTTGTTTTACATAGATAAAGGCTACAGCTAATAGGTATCTTGGAGGCCAATAAGCCACAAAAATTGGTGGACAGTCGAGTGTTTAAAGGCTGTGTTTGCCACCTCTAAGAAAATGTCACACCAAAAAACAATACCTTGGATAATGGCTGACTTTTTCTAACATTTAACAAAGTTTCTGTAAGTAATTTAAATATAATTGTTAAGAACAAGTAAATAAAAGGTTTAAATACATAGATAATTTCCAAATAAGAGGCGGGGCAAGATGGCAGAAGAGTAGGCTCCCCAAGTCACCTGTCCCCACCAACTTACCTAGATAACTTTCAAATCATCCTGAAAACCTACGAACTCCGCCTGAGATTTAAAGAGAAAAAGCTGGAAAGCTACAGTGAGAAGAGTTAGCGCTTCTATCAAGGTAGGAAGACAGAAAAAAATAAATAATCCAAGGGGGAGGGGCCCCCGCAAGGAGCCAGGCTAAGGCCAGGCGGTGAGAGCCTCCAGGACAGGAAAGCCCAGTCCTGGAGAAGCAGGGACTTTACCAATCTTCCCGAATGGAAAGGCGCTGACAGGGAACTCGGGCAGGATCCCAGGAGGGGCAATGATGCCCTCAGGCTCCCAGGGTCACTAACAGAGGAAGTGCGCCCCGGGGGAGAGCGTGCCACACACTGTGGGCCGAGCTCCCTAAAGGGGTGGAGCACATGCCTGGCGGGGCCCCAGGAGCAGATGGGGGGCGGCATAGGCGGCAGCTCCACCCAGAGGGGGCTGCGCAGTCCCGGCAGCAGCTCAGGGGCGGCTCAGGTGGCGGCTCTGCACGGAGGCGACTGCGTGCCCCAAGAGCGCAATTCCAGCAGTGAAGGCCCCCGGAGCCCAAGGCGCCGGGGGACACAGCCCAAGATCTGGTGCTCCACTTGGGACAGGCACCGGGGGACACAGCCCAAGATCTGGTGCTCCCACTGGTTCAGGCGGAGGCCGGGAGGACACAGGGCAGCAAGGACACTCCTGTCGCTAGGCAGCCCTGAGCTGTGCAGGTCCGCGCCTCCTGCCCCAGGAGCATCCAGGCCCCTGCAAACTGGGAGCTGCCGTAGTTACTGCTGGAGCTGACTCCAGGGCTGGAGACCTGGCCGCTACCACTGTTGTTGTTCCTCCTGATATCACCTTGTGTCTGGGACTGAGCAAGGCCACCAGGGAGCAGGGGCCTCACAGGATAAACAGCTCCCACTGAGCCGTGCACCTGGCAGGGGGCGGGGCAACTCCCCAAGTGCACACACCTAAGAATCAGCCCAGCAGGCCCCTCCCCCAGAAGACCAGCTGGAAGGACGAGGGAAGAGCAAGTTCTTGACCAAGCAGCGTTGGAAAGTTCCAGGGGAAGTCTAGGGACTTACAGTATATAGAATCAGAGGATACCCCTCCTTGTTTTTTATTTGTTCCCCCCCTTTTTCCTCTTTTTCTCCTTTTTCCGTTACAACTTGTTTTTAGCCACTCTGCACTGAGCAAAATGACGAGAAGGAAAACTTACCACAAAAGAATGAATCAGAAACAGTACTCTCTTCCAGAGTTACAGAATTTGGATTACAATTCACTGTCAGAAAGCCAATTCAGAAGCACAGTTATAAAGCTACTGGTGGCTCCAGAAAAAAGCATAAAGGAGTCAAGAGACTTCATGACTGTAGAATTTAGATCTAATCAGGCCGAAATTAAAAATCAATTAAATGAGATGCAATCCAAACTGGAGGTCCTAACGACGAGGGTTAATGAGGTATAAAAATGGGTGACACAGACACAAGTTGGTGGCAAGGAAGGAAGCTGAGGAAAAAAGAGACAATGAGGAAAGGTTAAGGGAAATAAATGACAGCCTCAGAAGGAAAAATCTACGTTTAATTGGGGCTCCAGAGGGCACCGAAAGGGACAGAGGACCAGAAAGTGTATTTGAACAAATCATAGCTGAGAACTTCCCTAACATGGGAAGGGAAACAGGCATTCAGATCCAGGAGATAGAGAGATTCCCCCCCTAAAATCAATAAAAATCGTTCAACACCCCGACATTTAATAGTGAAACTTGCAAATTCCAAAGATAAAGAGAAGATCCTAAAGCAGCAAGAGACAAGAGATCCCTAACCTTTATGGGGAGAAGTATTAGGTTAACAGCAGACCTCTCCACAGAGACCTGGCAGGCCAGAAAGGGCTGGCAGGATATAGTCAGGGTCCTAAAGGAGAAGAACCTGCAGCCAAGAATACTTTATCCAGCAAGGCTCTCATTCAGAATAGAAGGAGAGATAAAGAGCTTCCAAGATAGGCAGGAACTGAAAGAATATGTGACCATCAAACCAGCTCTGCAAGAACTATTAAAGGGGACTCTGTAAAAGAAAGAAGTCGTCCAAGGAAGCAATCCACTAAAACAGGGACTGCATAGGTACTATGATGACACTAAATTCATATCTTTCAATAGTAACTCTGAATGTGAATGGGCTTAATGATCCCATCAAAAGACGCAGGATTTCAGACTGCGTAAAAAAGCAAGACTGGTCTATTTGCTGTCTCTAAGAGACTCATTTTATTTTTTATTTATTTATTTATTTATTTATTTATTTATTTATTTATTTATTTATTTATTTATTTATTTATGATAGACATAGAGTGAGAGAGAGAGGCAGAGACACAGGAGGAGGGAGAAGCAGGCTCCATGCTGACGTGAGACTCGATCCCGGGACTCCAGGATCGCGCCCTGGGCCAAAGATAGGTGCTAAACCGCTGAGCCACCCAGGGATCCCCTATAAAAGACTCATATTAGATGTAAGGACACCTACTGCCTGAAAATGAAAGGCTGGAGAACCATTTACCATTCAAATGGTCCTCAAAAGAAAGCAGGGGTAGCCATCCTCATATCAGATAAATTAAAGTTAATCCCAAAGACTGCAGTGAGAGATGAAGAGGGACACTATATCATACTTAAAGGATCTATCCAACAAGAGGACCTAACAATTATGAATATTTATGCCCTGAATGCGGGAGCTGCCAAGTATAGCAATCAATTAATAACCAAAGTTAAGACATACTTAGATAATAATATACTTATACTTGGAGACCTGAACACGACACTTTCTACAATTGATAGATTTTCTAAGCACAGCATCTCCAAAGAAACAAGAGCTTTAAATGATACACTGGACCAGATGGATTTCACAGATATTTACAGAACTTTCCATCCAAACGCAACTGAATACACATTCTTCTCAAGTGCACATGGAACTTTCTCCAGAAGAGACCACATACTGGGTCACAAATCAGGTCTTAACCGGTATCAAAAGATTCGAATCGTCCCCTGCTTATTTTCAGACCATAATGCTTTGAAACTAGAACTAAACCACAAGAAGTTTGGAAGGATTTCAAACACGTGGAGGTTAAAGACCATCCTGCTAAATGATGAAAGGGTCAACCAGAAAATTAGAGAAGAATTAAAAAGATTCATGGAGGGATCCCTGGGTGGCGCAGCGGTTTGGCACCTGCCTTTGGCCCAGGGCGCGATCCTGGAGACCCGGGATCGAATCCCACATCGGGCTCCCGGTGCATGGAGCCTGCTTCTCCCTCTGCCTGTGTCTCTGCCTCTCTCTCTCTCTCTCTGTGACTATCATGAATAAATAAATAAAATCTTTAAAAAAAAAAAAAAAGATTCATGGAAACTAATGAAAATGAAGATACAACAGTTCAAAATCTTTGGGATACAGCAAAAGTAGTCCTGAGGGGGAAATACATCCCAATACAAGCATCCATCCAAAAACTGGAAACTCAAATACAAAAGCTATCCTTGCACCTAAAGGAGCTGGAGAAGGAACAGCAAATAAAACCTTCACCCAGCAGAAGAAGAGAGTTAATAAAGATTCAAGCATAACTCAATGAAATAGAGACCAGAAGAACTGTGGAACAGATCAACAAAACCAGGAGCTGGTTCTTTGAAAGAATTAGTAAGATAGATGAACCATTAGCCAGCCTTATTAAAAAGAAGAGAGAAAAGACTCAAATTAATAAAATCACAAATGAGAAAGGAGAGATCACCACCAATACTAAGGAAATACAAACGATTTAAAAACATATTACGAGCAGCTATATGCCAATAAATTAGGCAATCTAGAAGAAACGGACCCATTTCTAGAAAACCACAAACTACCAAAACTGGAACAGGAAGAAAATAGAAAACCTGGACAGGCTGATAACCAGGGAGGAAATTGAAGCAGTCATCAAAAACCTCCCAAGACACAAAAGTCCAGGGCCAGATGGCTTCTCAGGGGAATTTTATCAAACGTTTAAAGAAGAAATCATACCTATTCTACTAAAGCTGTTCTGAAAGATAGAAAGGGATGGAGTACTTCCAAACTCGTTCTATGAGGCCAGCATCACCTTAATTCCAAAACCAGACAAAGACTCCACCAAAAAGGAGAATTATAGACCAATATCTCTGATGAACACAGATGCAAAAATTCTCAACAAGATACTAGCCAAGAGGATCCAACAGTACATTAAGAAGATTATTCACCATGACCAAGTGGGATTTATTCCCGGGATGCAAGGCTGGTTCAACACTCGTAAACAATCAATGTGATTGATCATATCAACAAGAGAAAAAACAAGAGCCATAGGATCCTCTCAATAGATGCAGAGAAAGCATTTGACAAAATACAGCATCCATTCCTGATCAAAACTCTGAAGAGTGTAGGGATAGAGGGAACATTCCTCAGCATCTTAAAAGCCATCTACGAAAAGCCCACAGCAAATATCATTCTCAATGGGGAAACACTGGGAGCCTTTCCCCTAAGATCAGGAACACAAAAGGGATGTCCACTCTCACCACTGCTATTCAACATAGTATTAGAAGTCCTAGCCTCGGCATTCAGGCAACCTAAAGAAATCAAAGGCATTCAAATTAGCAAAGAAGTAGTCAAACTCTCCTTCTTCACAGATGACATGATACTGTACATAGAAAACCCAAAAGCCTCCACCCCAAGATTGCTAGAACTCATACAGCAATTCGGCAGTGTGGCAGGATACAAAATCAATGCCCAGAAATCAGTGGCATTTCTATACACTAACAATGAGACTGAAGAAAGAGAAACTGAGGAGTCAATCCCATTTACAATTGCACCCAAAAGCATAAGATACCTAGGAATAAACTAACCAAAGAGGTAAAGGATCTATACCCTAAAAACTACAGAATACTTCTGAAAGAAATTAAGGACGACTCAAAGAAATGGAAAACTATTCCATGCTCATGGATTGGAAGAATTAATATTGTGAAAATGTCAATGTTACCCAAGGCAATTTACACATTTAATGCAACCCCTATCAAAATACCATGGATTTTCTTCAGAGAGTTGGAACAAATCATCTTAAGATTTGTGTGGAATCAGAAAAGACCCCGAATAGCCAGGGGAATATCAAAAAAGACCCATAGCTGGGGGCATCACAATGCCAGATTTCAGGTTGTACTACAAAGCTGTGGTCATCAAGACAGTGTGGTACTGGCACAAAAACAGACACATAGATCAATGGAACAGAATAGAGAATCCAGAAGCGGACTGTCAACTTTATGGTCAACTAATATTCGACAAAGCAGGAAAGACTATCCACTGGAAAAAAGAGTCTCTTCAATAAATGGTGCTGGGAAAGTTGGACAGCCACATGCAGAAGAATGAAACTATATCATTCTCTTACATCATACACAAAGATAAACTCAAAATGGATGAAAGATCTAAATGTGAGACAAGAATCCATCAAAATCCTAGGGGAGAACACAGGCAACACCCTTTTTGAACTTGGCCACAGTAACTTCTTGCAAGATACATCCATGAAGGCAAGAGAAACAAAAGCAAAAAATGAATTATTGGGACTTAATTAAGATAAAAAGCTTCTGCACAGCAAAAGAAACAGTCAACAAAACTAAAAGACAACCTACAGAATGGGAGAAGATATTTGCAAATGACATATCAAATAAAGGGCTAGTATCCAAGATCTATAAAGAACTTATTAAACTCAATAGCAAAGAAACAAACCAATCATGAAATGGGCAAAAGACATGAACAGAAATTTCACCAAAGAAGACACAGACATGGGAAACAAGCACATGAGAAAAAGCTCCGCATCACTGGCCATCAGGGAAAAATACAAATCAAAACCACAGTGAGATACCACCTCACACCAGTGAGAATGGGGAAAATTAACAAGACAGGAAACAACAAATGTTGGAGAGGATGTGGAGAAAGGAGAACCCTCTTACACTGTTGGTGGGAATGTGAACTGGTGCAGCCACTCTGGAAAACTGTGTGGAGGTTCCTCAAAGAGTTAAAAATAGATCTGCCCTACGACCCAGCAATTGCACTGCTGGGGATTTACCCCAAAGATACAGAGGCAGTGAAACGCCGGAACACCTGTACCCCAATGTTTATAGCAACAATGTCCACAAAGGACAAACTGTGGAAGGAGCCTCGGTGTCCATCGACAGATGAATGGATAAAGAAGCTGTGGTCTATGTATACAATGGAATATTACTCAGCCATTAGAAACAACAAATACCCCCCATTTGCTTCAACGTGGATAGAACTGGAGGGTATTATGCTGAGTGAAATAAGTCAATCAGAGAAGGACAAACATCATATGGTCTCATTCATTTGGGGAATATAAAAATTAATGAAAGGGAATAAAGGGAAAGGAGAGAAAATGAGTGAAAATATCAGTGAGGGTGACAAAACATGAGAGACACCTAACTCTGGGAAACGAACAAGGGGTAGTGGAAAGGGAGGTGGGCCAGAGGTTGGGGTGACTGGGTGATGGGCACTGAGGGGGGCACTTGGCGGGATGAGCACTGGGTGTTATGCTAGATGTTGGCAAATTGAACTCCAATAAAACGAAAAAAAAAAAAAAAGGAATTTACATGGTATGTTGCCAATGATAAAATCCAAAGTTTCAAATAAAAATTAACCTTTTGGAAAAAAAAATTCCAAATAAGACAATACTAAATCGTTTATTACTAAATATACGACAGAATTGGAATGCAGAAAAAATAATTATAGAAGGTTTGTGAAGAAGACATTTTTTTTTTTTTTTTTTGTGAAAAGGGAATTTTAATCTGTGGTCAAACTGTTTAAGATTAAAATAAGTATATTTAAAAAATTAGTCTTACTATGAAAAGTAAGCCAGTGCAAAATTAGAATTTAGTTTTCCATTAAAAGGACAAAGTTTTCTTGGACTTTTGGTCTGCTTTTGATAAGACTGTAAAAGTTCCTTTCTCTTCTAAATATTAAGCTTCATAATAATATGTTATTTTATTTAGGCAAGTGCTTTAAAATCTTATTTGATATTTTTGGGGTGCCTAACTGGCTTAGTCAGTTAAGCATTCCACTCCTGATTTTGGCTCAGGCCACGATCTTAGGGTTATGGAATTGAGCACCAAGTCCAGCTCTGTGCTCAGCAGAGTCTGCTTGAAGATTCTCTCCCTCTCCCTCGGCCCTTCCCTCCATGCTTGCACATGCATATTCCCTAAAATAAATAATGTTTAAAAATCGTTCTTGGTATTTTCGAAACTTTTCCAAATCAGACTCTAAATGAAGTCTTTTTGGGGATCCCTGGGTGGCTCAGCGGTTTGGCGCCTGCCTTTGGTCCAGGGCGCGATCCTGGAGTCCCGGGATCGAGTCCCGCGTCGAGCTCCCAGCATGGAGCCTGCTTCTCCCTCTGCCTGTGTCTCTGCCTCTCTCTCTCTCTATTATGAATAAATAAAATCTTTAAAAATAAATAAATGAATGAATAAATGAAGTCTTTTTGACCTGGCACATTCCAAAAGATTTGTTAAACCAATTAGGTTTGATATGCAAATTACATGGAAAGCAGTGTCAAATACTTAATACTAAGCTTTCATTATATTTGTAAAATTGTGGCACACGTGGACAAAGTCCATTCTGCTTCTGCAAAAATAGCACCTAACTGCCAGACTTTTGCCATCCTAACATCCTTATAACATGGTAACGGTGTATTCCTGAATTAAGAAAAATTAAGATGGGCAAATAATGGTTGTAAACTGATTAAACAGATGGGTGTATGGGAAGCCCAAGACAGCAGCTTGGTTCCTCCTGGCTCCCTGACAAAACCCCATTTTCCGTTTTTTGTGTACTTTCACTCACCACAGTACGTTTAAGATGACTCAAATTATCAGTAAGCATTGGTGTGAAGACTTATGTAAAACTATATAAACAGACTACCAGCAAGGTCTGACCTGTTTTGTCCATAAGCCTGGAAAAATTGCTTTTGTTTGCTCTCAGAGGCTTCAGACTGCCTTCTGCACCCTCTGAATACCAGCAGCCAGATTTCATTCACCCACCACTTAGTATGGGTTATCAGTGTCCTTGTTATTGTGTGTTTTCTGGATGGGTAAAAGCCTTTCCCTGCTGCAAGGCTGATGCCCTCACAGTAAAAAACAAAACAAAACTCTTAAAAAAAAATGTGTCTCTCACTTGGGGTGTACTTTCCACTACCTCCAATGATCAAAGCACTCATATTGTTGGGACAGATCATAGGAGCTATAGCACAAAACTTACAAGCTTCTTGGAATTTTATTAGTATACAACCTTCTGCAGATTCCTATTGTCTCATGCTGGTATGACCAGCTATAGTAAATCTCCCTCTAATGTTTTATGGTCAAGCCTGTTATCAACAGATTAGAGAAGTCTTCTGGATCCTAATTCAAAGGAATATGTCAGTTACGGTCTAGAGCCTACTGACAGGTTATCCTAGAATATCATCAGAAGACAGCCTTTGAGGCCTGTGGAAAGGAACTTTACCAAGTACTCCCAACCACTACAATGCTGCAAAATTAAAAGATGCTAGAGACCTCAAAATGTAATTTCTAAGGAGGAGAAGTAGCTGACATTTTTTCCTTTTCTTTGGTATTGGCCAGCAAAAATAATGTACCTCCTAATACAGTTGCTAAGGGGTGGTAACCTCTTTTGTTTTGGGCTAAGAAAAACATGCGTGCCCCTAACTTTTCACAAGCAAAATGACATTTCATTGGTCAACTCCTTTGAATTTACGTTATTGAGTTAAAAAGGATCTACCACTGGGGAACCTGGGTGGCTGGTTTAGTTGAGCATCTGACTTGATTTCAGCTTGGGTCATGATCTTGGGGTTGTGGGATTGGGCCTTGTGTCAGGCTCCATGCTCATTGCAGGGTGTGCTTGTTTCTTTCCCTCTGCTTGTCTCCTCCCTCATTCTCTAATAAATAAAATCTTAAAAAAAAAAAAAAAAAGGATGCCTTGTGATTCAGGATTTACCCCTTTAGGCAGATCCCTAGTCCCGGTTTATGGATAAATGTAAATGAGCCTATGATCAAGAACAACTCCTTAATTCAGAAATTATTATACAATCTGCTAAAGCAATAGAGCCCAACAAAGATCCTTAACTCTGTAGCCAAACTTGTCCTTGATAATAGAATAGCTATTGATTATCTTCTAGTTGAGTAAGGAGGTAGGTGTCTATGCTGTGGCCAACACCATCTTCAGTGCCTGGATATAACACTTCTGGGGAAGTTAAAACTCAATTACATAAGAACAAGCTACTTAGCTTAAGAAGGTGACTCATTTAAAAAAAAAAAAAAAAAAAAAAAAAAGGAAGGCGACTCATTCCACTGGTTCTTTCTTTGACCTACTTGATTTTTATTGGTTTGGGTCTAGGGACCATGGCTCTAAAGTACACTCCAAATATTGGAAATTATCCTTTTATAGTATACATAATAATTTCCCTGGGGTATTATATTCTCTCAAAAACTTTAAAATGTATGTTTGCAGTTGCTAACCACTTGGCAAATGATCTGAGACTGGAAAATGTAGGATACAAGCAAACAAAAAATAACCACCTTAAAGAATGTGAACTAGAAGACATGACCTGTGAATATCACAGAGGTTAGATAAAAATGTCATGAATTATGGATTCACAAAGAAGAGCAACAAAAACTGTGGGAACTTGAGAGCAGTGGCTGAGAGTGGTGCCAATGCCCTAAAATCTGATCACTTCTCTAAATTGAGTTCAGAGTCTGATCAACATGGAGGAATTGCTAAAGAAGCAAACAACAACAAAGAACACCCCAGGCCCCAAATGGTGTCAATTGGACTGAGTTCCCAAAATGGGACTTAATACCTAATTCAAATGCAGTTTCTACCTCTCCCAGAAATAGTGGTGAGGAATTTTTGGATCAGTGCCAATGAATGAGTCAGGCCTGTGGGCTCACTTCAACCCCTAAGAAAAGATGAGGTAATCCGTATAAGACACCTTGCTTTTCCTTTAAAGGAAAGCAGCCTCGGCCTGAAATAATCCTTTTCTTTTGCTAGTAATTTTCTTGCCCTACTCTCCTTCTATATAAAAACCTTTCATTTTATACAGCTCTTTGGAGCTCTCCCTCTACTTGTTTGATTGGATGCTGCTCAATTCATAAACTTTAATAAAGTCAATTAGATCTTTAAAATTTACTTACTTGAATTTTTATTATTTAACTAGATCTATGCCCCTATGTTTACTGCACTATTTTACAAAAGCCAAGACGTGAAAGCAAATCAAATGTCCATTGACATTTGGGATATGTGAATGGGATAAAGATGTAGTGTGTATATATACATATATACATACATATATATATATATATATGTATCTGTGTGTGTATACATATATATATATGAAATATGTAAGTGGTAAGAAAAACGGTATCTTACCATTTGTGACAACATGGATGGACATAGAGGATATTGTGCTTAGTGGAATAAGTCAGAGAAACAAAACACCATATGGGGAATCTAGAAAATTTAGAAAGGAACAAAGTAAACAGAAATAGACTCATAAATATATAGATGACTGGTTGTTACCAGAGGGCAGGGGATGGGAGGTGATGAGGAATAGAAGAAGAAAAATGTTCATCTTTGGCCCTGAAGGCTGATCTATAACCTGCAGTTTTGATAAAGATCAACTATGTGCTGGTTGATACATCCTTAAAGGTCTCATGACTGCCTGTATAACTCACTGATAGTTAATATTAAACCAAATGAATGATAAACACTAGAGAAGTCTTACAAAGGTAGTTTTAAGAGTAGAAATTCAAAGACATTTATGATCTAATACTCCCTCTCTGTCCCTTCTCCCTTAAGTACTAAGCATATAACCACCAGCTTTGTACAGTAAAAAGTGCAGCCCTTTGTGCCCACAGGTCCTGCTCCTTGGTTACTTAAATAAGTTTACTAAGTTGCACCATACAACATCTCAGGAATTTTCTCTTGGTCCTTGTGCTCAACAACCCTGGAAGGGGGAGGGGATGGGATGGGCAAAATGGATGAAGGGGAATGTGTATTAATTAGCATTGTGTGGTGACAGATGGTAGGTACTAGCTACACTTGTGGGGAGCATAGCATAGAGAAGTTGAATCACTATCATGTACACCTAATGTAACATTATATTTCAACTATACTCAAATAAAAAAATCCCATAATAATATAAAAAAGTATTTTTACTGGTACAAGAGACATCCCTGACTCTACTGCCTTCCCTAACAACCCACATCTATGTTCTGGGGAGGTGGTTCATTTTCTTTTACGCAGTTTTGCTTGGAATACTCATGAGAACTAGTTCAGAAATCATACAGAAGTAGTTTCTAGGGGATATCAGTACAACTCCTCCAAAATGTCATTATAAAGGAGCTCTAAGACATTAACTATAACGTTATTCAAATCTTTAATAAAAATGTTATTTTATTACCAAGACTACATAGAAAGAAGTTGAATATGTAATTATAGATTTCTCATGAAATCTGAACTTGAGAATAAGGAATTGTACTGTGGCCCCAACTGCCTCTTTTTATTTCCCTTTCTTCCTTTAAATATAGTCTGTAACTCAAAAAGCTTAGCAGCCCAGGTGGCTCAGCAGTTTAGTGCCTACCTTCAGCCCAGGGCATGATCCTGGAGACCTGGGACTGAGTCCCACATCGGGCTTCCTGCATGGAGCCTGCTTCTCCCTCTGCCTGTGTCTCTGCTTCTCTGTGTGTGTGTGTGTCTCTCATGAATAAATACAATCTTAAAAAAAAAAGGCCTACAGAACAGCACAGGTGTCCATCTTCAAGTACTATTTGAAAAATATAATCCACTATCAACTAGTCAAATCTATTGTGTTATCTTTTTAACTATTGTGAAGAAAATGAATATAATTCAGTTTTTACATGAAATGAGAACATAACTGAGTTCTTGGATTGAGCAGACTTGACATAAAATAGTGTTTCTGAAGTGATCAAGTACAAATTTTGTATGTCTAATGGCCCTAAGCCTCAAAGCCATCTTTCATGACATCTTTGTGCCTTAGTCTATGCTAGAGGTGGGGTCAGCAATTGGATTAGGCTCCATGATCTTAATTTCATATACTAGTAATAAAAACACCAAAATTTAACATTTTGAGTGTAGGATTAAATAGTCCTGCCAGTATAACAATTCCACAAACCAGTTTTAATTCACTGATTTTAAGTAAACTTAAAAATCTGATTTAAGAATAGATTACTTTAGGGACGCCTGGGGCTCAGAGGTTGAGCGTCTGACTTCAGCTCAGGGCGTGATCCCAGTCTAGGATCGAGTCCCACATCGGGCTCCCTGCAAGGAGCTTGCTTCTCCCTCTGCCTATATCTCTGCCTCTCTCTGTGTGTCTCTCATGAATAAATAAACAAAATATTAAACAAAAATAGATTACTTTATTAAAAATGTCAGTAGCTAAGACTTTCAGGGAATATGTCAGAGTAGGAGGACCCTAAATTCTCCTTGTCCCACGAATATAAAACACTCACATCAGTGCAAATAACCCAGAAAATGACCCAAAGATTGGCAGAACAAACTCCACAAGTAAATGTAGAGAAGAGGCCCCATAGAAGAGGGGAGAAAAGGCAGAGGTTGTAGGGAACTGAATCCCATGGGTCCCCTGCCATAGGAAGGGAGCTGCGGGCGGAGAGAGAGAGGTAAAAAAAAAACAGACTAGAAGGTCCACAACAAAACACACAGTAATTAAAATGACAAAAAGTAGTGATAAAGAAGGAATTTTAAAAACAGCAAGAGAAGACAGTTACAAGGGAAACTCCATAAGGCTATCTGTGGGTTTTACAGGAGAAACTGAAGCCAGAAGAGAGTGGCATGACTGATATTCAAAGTGCTGAAAGAAAAAAAATATGCATCTACGAATACTCTATCTAGCAAGGGTATCATTCAGAATAGGAGAGATACAGAGTTTCTTGGACAAACAAAAACTAAAGGAGTTCATGACCACTTAACTAGCCCTACAAGAATTAATAAAGGAAACTATATGGGAAAAAAAAAAAGGGAACTATATGAGTGGACCGAAAAGACTATACGTGAGAGTATGAAAAAACCAAGAAACACAAAAGCAGTAAAAATAAGTAAAAGTCAGTCAAAGGAATCACAAAATAAAAGGATGTAAAATATAACATCATGTACCTAATATGTGTGGGGGTAGGTAGTAAAAATTGGGTCCAAACTTAAGTAACCACAAACTTCATATAGACTGGTGTATGGACAAGGTGTTATATACCAACCTAATGGTAAACTCAAATCAAAAACCAGTAATAGATGTGCAGAGAATAAAGAAGAGAAAGGAATCCAAATTTATCACTAAAGAAAGCCAGCGAACTGTGAAATAGAAGGGTGAGAGAAAAACTACAAAAACAACCATGAAACAAGTAACAAAATGGCAATAAAAATATCTATCAATAATCACTTAAAAGTAAATGTAGTAGGGGGCATCTGGGTGGTAAGATCGGTTGAGTGCCTGAGTACTGGTTTTGGCTCAGGTTGTGATCTCAGGGTTGTAAGATTGAGCCCTGCATCAGGCTCCATGCTCAGTGTGAAGTATGCTTGAGTAATTTTCTCCCTCCACCCCTCCTGCTCCTGCTCTAAAATAAATAAATCTTAAAATAAATACAAAAGGGCAACCCGGGTGGCTCAGGGGTTTAGCACCGCCTTCAGCCCAGGGCGTGATCCTGGAGACCCCGGATGGAGTCCCACATCAGGCTCCCCGTATGGAGCCTGCTTCTCCCTCTGCCTGTGTCTCTGCCTCTCTCTCTGTGTCTCTCTCATGAATAAATAAATAAAATCTTAAAAATAAATAAATACATACATAAATACATAAATACATAAAATAAATAAAATAAATTTTAATAAACTGATCGCCCCAATCAAAAGACACAAGGTGACAGAGTGGATAAAAAAAACTTATTTTTTTAACTTATTTATATGCTGCCCATAAGAGACTCCTTTCAGACCTAAAAACACCTAGACTCAAAGTGAGGGGACAGAGAAACATTTACCATGCAAATGGATGTCAAAAGAAAGCTGCAGTAGTAACATTTATGTTAGACCAAATAGACTTTCAAAGATGGTAAGAGACAAAGAAGGACACTGTATCATAATAAAGGGGACAATCCAAGAAGAAGATAAAATAATCATAAATACTTACTCACCCAAATAGATAAAACAGTTAAAACAAACATGTAGGACCTAATCAATAGTAATTAAACAAAGTAGGGGACTTTAACACCCCACTCTTTACTGACTTTACTTTACTGACTTTACACCCATACTGACTTTACTAAAGGGTTTTGCTTTTTTTCTTTGAACCCTCTGTAGAGAATAAGATAAAGCTGTGTTTAGGAGGTTGAGTGGGTAGTTGGAGATGCAGTATAAAAAAGATCATCAGGGCAGCCCCGGTGGCGCAGCGGTTTAGCGCCGCCTACAGCCCAGGGTGTGATCCTGGAGACCCAGGATCGAGTCCCATGTCGGGCTCCCTGCATTGAGCCCGCTTCTCCCTCTGCCTGTGTCTCTGCCTGTCTCTCTCTCTCTCTCTCTGAATGAATAAATAAATAAATCTTTAAAAAAAAAAATCATCTGATGAAACTGCCAGAACTGGTAATAATGAAAATATTACCTGTTGAGCTCGAGTGACCATCTCCTTGTAGATACTATCCAGGCTGACATTTGATAACGTGGTTAATGCTGATACAATTGTTTCTGCTTGTGCTTTGTCAAATCCTGTATATAGAAGATATGTATTTATGCTTTTTTAAAAATGCATATCCACAGCAACATAAACAGCTAGAATAACTTTCCTCATCAAAATGGCAATGCATCTTTATATTTAAAATTTCACTTTTTCAGTCAAGAAACTTTATTATTGCCTAAAATTTGCCCATTTTCCTATAAGATTACTGAATTTTTTAATTCTATGAACTCTTCGTATATTAAAGCAATAGATTGTCATGTATGTTCCCAATATTTTTAACTTTATGAATGATACCCTTTGATATACAAATTGAAGTATTTCATTAGTCACTTCTGTCAGTCTCCTCTGCTTTTGAGTTTTATGTTTTGCTTCCTCATTCTAAAAGTCTTAAAATAGTCTGTAGTCTAGTGTTTTTAGTAGCTTTTCGTTTTTTTTTTTTTTTTTTTTACATTTGACTTTTAATCAATCTGGAACTTATTTTTCAGTACGGGTATCTTATCTATTTTTTCAAATGGCTAGTCATGTATCCTAGCAATTTGTTAAACAGCCCTTCCTTTCCCTAACCTATAGTGCCTTCTTTATTGTTTGCTAAAACTATCTGTATCTATCTATCTGAATGCCATTCTATTCATCAACTTTTCTATTCCTGTACTATCACATAATTTAAATTACTGTTTTGATATCTGGTAATCTTTTGTGTTCTTTTTCTTTTTTGCTATTCTTAAACAGTCCTTGAACTTCCATGTGAACTTTAGTATCAGCCTAGAAACTAGTTTTTCTTTTCTACATGATTGAAATCATACATGTAATTTTATATAAAGTTTTTTTTTTCACTTAATCTTGAGTATTTCTACATTAGTAAGTATTCTTCAAGCAACACCAAATTTATGACTGTAGAATATTCCCCTGTATGGATGGCGCTTGTATTTAAAGGGACTCTTAATTGTTCATAATAATATTATCTTCACTAGGTAATTTACTATGACTGTTGTTAATATTCCTCTTTCAAGAGGTATTTGTTTCTCACCATGAGTTTCCAAATCCTGAACCAGTGCATGGGTATCAAAAGTTAATTTCCTTTGTTCTAAAGGAGTTATGTCCACTCGCCTCATATCATATCCTTCCTTGGTTGTGGTGGTGACGAAGTCTAAAAAAGGAAAACAGATTTTTTCCTTTTAGTAACCAACACAAGTATTACCCTTTACCTTCTAAAGCATTTCTTCTATTTACCATACAGTTCCAGCTCTTAGCAATTCTGTAATTTCAAGGAAGAAAACAGATTCCTCTGAGCAGCCCACCATTTTATCTGAAAAGTTCTAACATTATTCTGTACATGGCAAACATTCAGTAAATGTTCTCTTTTAGTATTCAGATATGCTAAGAGTCAGTAAAAGTTGTAATATACATCAAAAGTTTTGGGTATCACTGCCAGATCTCTCATTACTAGAAAAGTAGAAACCACTCAACTCTCCTAGGGGCTCAGAAGTCTTTCATAGAGCTATGGTAATTATTTATACCTACATCCCTATATAAAGTAGCTTTTTTTTTTTTTTTTAAGATTTTGTTTATTTGAAAGAGAAAACAAGAGACAGCATGAGCAGGGGGAGGGGGAGGGTCAGAGGGAGAGGGAGAAACAGATTCTCCACTGAGCAGGGAGCCCAACATGGGGCTCTGACATGGGGCTTGATCCCAGGACCCTAGGATCATGACCTGAGCCAAAGGCATACACTTAACCAACTAAGCCACCCAGGTGCCCCTGAAGTAGCGTTTTGAATGCCCACTCTCTTACATATCCATTTTATTTCCATCATAGTTCTCAGCTGTAATCTGACATTGGTTTGTCTCTCTGAACCAGAATGTAAGCTCCATTTTTCATCACTGTGCCTTCAGTACCTAGAATGGTGCTTGGCAAATAACTGGGCTACGATATTTTATTGTTGAAACAATCAATGAACGTGATTTTAAATCCTGGAATAAAGGGGCACCTGGGTGGCTCAGTGGTTGAGCATCTGCCTTTGGCTCGAGTCATGATCCTAGGGTCCTGGGATCGAGTCCCACGTTGGGCTCCCCAGAGGGAAACTGTTTCTCCCTCTGCATATATCTCTGCCTCTCTGTATCTCTTACGAATAAATAAATACAACCTTTAAAAAAAATCCTGGAGTATTTACTACTATCAACTTAAAAGACCTAGCAAATTGGCTCATTTTTGCAACGAATGTCCCATTTCAATAAATTTCCAATTTTTAACATAAACAACAGTATGGTTCTTTTCCATATATTGTGATGAATTTCATTAAAACATATTCTCTTTCAGAAAGAACTTTGTCTACATATAACTTCATTACTATTATGTATTAAATAAAATAACAGCTAATTAGTATAACTATTAAACACTAGGTACTATACTATTTTTTTTTTTAAGATTTTATTTGAGAAAGAGAGAGAGCACACAAACAGTTGGAGGAGCAGAGGAAGAAGCAGACTCCCTAATGAGCAGGGAACCTGACCCGGGCTTGATCCCAGGACCCCGGAATCATGACCTGAACTGAAGGCAAATGTTTAACAGACTGAGGCACCTAGGGTGCCCCATATACTAGATATTTTATATACTATGAAGGCAAGGTGGTATCATCCACCTTTTTAAGAAAAAACAAAACTCTAATCTAGAAAAGGTAAAGCATTTTACCTAAAGTCAGAGTCATTGGCAGAAGCAGAATTCAGATTCAGATTTTCTGACTCCAGTGTTCATGCTCTTTCTTATCTTAAACCACTTACGATATCTAGACACTTAAAAGACATAGCTGCAACCTCAGATATTACTTTTCTGCTACGTAGTGGAGGGAAACTGATTCTTTCCTGTGTATTTTTTTCAGCCAACAAATACTTGAGTGCCAGGCACAGGGGATGACGAGCAAAACCAGATATAACTGATACCTTCACTGACTTTGTGGACTAGTAAGCAGGAAAGAGATGTTTAAAAACAGTATCTAAATATAAACTCTAAAATGATGAAAAAGTAATGACCAGTCCTTTACATCAATTCAAATACTCAGATAAATTCTATTTAGAGATAATAGGAATAAGATGTAAAGGTGGATCAATTTTGCGCGCGCGAGCACACACACACATTAGCACAGTGGTCAGCAATCTTTTTGGCTTTGAGTGCCATCTAGAAGAGTTAAGTGATTAAGTGATGTGCCTTTGTGTGTCAATATTAGACCTGAGGAAGAGAAAAAAAAATCAGAGGGAAAAAAAGGGGCAGCTTTCAGTACTATTTCCAATAACAATTGCATTCAGAATGATTTGTATCCATAGTTACTCATCCTTGAATAGAAGTTTAGTATTTTATTTGGGGTTTACTGCAGGGGAGGGGAGTAATATTTATATAACATGGTACCGCATTCACACCTATTATTTATTTATTTATTTATTTATTTATTTATTTATTTATTTTTAATTTTTATTTATTTATGATAGTCACAGAGAGAGAGAGAGAGGCAGAGACACAGGCAGAGGGAGAAGCAGGCTCCACGCACTGGGAGCCCGATGTGGGATTCAATCCCGGGTCTCCAGGATCGCGCCCTGGGCCAAAGGCAGGCAGGCGCCAAACCGCTGCGCCACCCAGGGATCCCACACACCTATTATTTATTCTTAAAATTCTCATGTTATAGATGAGGAAAACAGGTTCAGAAATGCTAAAAAACTGCCTGAAATCTCATGGTCTCTGAGCTATGCAGATGAGTGCTCAATTCCTCTTCCTTCCACAAAGGGAAGCTTCCTGCTGATAATGGGAGATCATATAAATACCCAACACTGGCTGCAAATCTCTGCAGGGTGCCCCTGTGGTCTCATGTCTCATGTCCCACCGTGCTCATTTTTGGCCCTCCACTCTCAAGGACTCTTAATTCTTTAATTCCTTTAATAACTTGAGAAAGCTCTCTTTTTTCTTGCTTGCTCATATTTATCCTTCAAAGTTCAGTTTCAATGTTTCCTCCACCAGAAAGCCTGCCTAAAAGTGTGTGTGCTCTTTTAGGACAGGCGTTTCTTGTTAGGGTTTCTCACAGTATCCTAGAACATTATTTTGCCACACCTCACAACTTACACATTTATAGGATAGTTAACTCTTCACCTTTCCTACTAGGTCAGGGATCAGATCAGCAAACCACAGTGTGGTTTGCAACACAGCCATGTTCATTTACTTATGAATGAAAACCATGAGAATTTTAAAAACAGTATCTACATATAAAGTCAAGTTCAAATGATGAAAAAGTAATGGCCAGTCCTTTATACTTATGGTGCTTTCAAGCTACCATGACGAGAGTAGTTGCAAGTGACCATATGGCCCACAATGCCTAAAATACAACCTGGATTGTTACAGGAAAACTTTGCCAACCAGTATATTAGATTATAAAGTCCCTGCGAGCAGGAACTACACCTGTTCTTGCTCATCATGGAATCCCCAATGCCTAATACAATTCCAGGTGCTCAGTAGGTACTTGCTGATTGGTAAGAACTGTGTTAGGTGTTGTGGGTACAATGAAAAGCCAAGCTGTTGTTTTACATCATGTGCCATCAAGGTATATCCATAAGGGAACACAGAGGAGAGACATTTGGCCCTCAATGAGAATAAAGGGGTAAAAATAGCTATTTGGATGAAATCTTACCATTTGCAACGACGCGGATGGAACTAGAGGTTATTGCGCCAAGCAAAATAAGTCAATCAGAGAAAGACATGTGACTTCACTCATATGTGGAATTTAAGAAACAAAAGAGAGGGTCATAGGAGAAAGGAGGGAAAAAGTAAAATAAGATGAAATCAGAGAGGGAAACAAACCATAAGAGACTCTTAACTCTAGGAAACAAACTGAGGGTTGCCGGAGGGGAGGTGGGTGGGGGGATGGGGAACTGGGTGATGGGCATTAAGGAAGGCACCTGATGTAATGAGTACTGGGTGTTATATGCAACTGATGAATTCCTGAACTCTACCTGTGAACTAATAATACACTACATATTATTTGAATTTAAATAAAATATTTTTTAAAATGGCTATTGGAAAAGATACCAATTATAGTAAATTTTAAAGAGGAGTTAATAAGGCACGAGGAACAGGATGAGCAAAATTCACAAAGGCATGAGCTGCCTTTGCTACTTCTACTTTGGGCTCTATTTACTCTGGGGATGAGAAGGGTGTGGAGAATACAGAACGATCTGTGAACATTCATTCCTTAGGTGTATTCGTATAGTTACGTAATCCTTGGCTAAATCCTCACAATCCTAAGAGGTAGGTGTCAACACATTCATTCCTTAGGTGTATTCGTATAGTTACGTAATCCTTGGCTAAATCCTCACAATCCTAAGAGGTAGGTGTCAACACCCTCCCCTACAGTAGGACTTTCAGAGTACTCTTCTTTGGAGGGAATAAGGAAATGGAATTTGATATCCACAGTAGGGCTTCATAAATAACTCATAAGCACTTTTAAGAATAAGTCTTTGCAAGCATATTAATAGGTAGAGGAAAGTAAGTAACCAGAATCATTGTTTTTAGCTCAGGGTGGGATAACAGGTCCTTAAAAGTTCCCAGAACTTCCACAACTGTACAAAACTGTACAAACCCTCCTTTTCATACATACCTATGTTGTGGTTTTCTTAAAGTGAGAAACAAACTTATAGTTGAAAGGCTTAACCAGCATCACAAAGCTGTTAAATTGTATATCCTGAATTAGCACTCTAGTCTACCTTGCACCAAGCTGCCTCTTTGCCAGAAAAGGCCAGATTTTACTTTTGATTAACACATGTAAAATGCTGTCTCATTAAATCTAAGCCACAAGTTGTTTTTTTCTTTTTTTAAGCCACAAGTTTTATATTAATTTAGTGTTAACTTTAGAATTGTAACACTTCAGTGACATAGCTGGTTATTAATATAAATTTCTATATGCTGTTCTGTTGACATATGCTTTGCTAGGTACATCACAATTACCAAAATTAATAAATAACACAGAAATCCCTGGGCTCCACCCTTGAATGCTGACTCAGTAGTTCTGGAGTAGGGCTTAAAACTATGTATTTTTAAAAAGTACCCCCAGGGTTTCTATTTTGCTAAGTTTGGGAAACAGTAATGAAATAGGAATCCAACACTATTAAAACTTAGACAAACTGCCTCACCTTCCCATGCCCTCTCTTATTGATCTTTAAAAAAGAAATTGGACTAAATAACAGATCCTTCTGTGGGTACAGTTGAGGGTTTTCAAATTCCTTGATCACTGACATTATTAGGCAAGTTTAAAATACACAGCAAGCATTCAATTAACATTTGTTCAGTGATGATGGACACAAATCATATTAGGTGTAAAGAGGCACTTAAGATTTTTTCCAGGGTGCCCGGGTGGCTCAGCGGTTGAGCGTCTGTCTGCCTTCAGCTCGGGGTGGAATGCTGGAGTCCCAGGATCGAGTCCCCCATTGGGCTCCCTGCATGGAGCCTGCTTCTCCCTCTGCCTTTCTCTCTGCCTCTCTCTCTCTCATAAATAAATAAATAAAATCTTAAAAAAAAAAAAATTTCTCCAAGAAAGTGAGATTCAAGCAGGGTAACTCAGCAAATATGTAAGACATCACTGTTTACTTATGAAGTGCTTTCTAGTACTTCAAAGTTCATTCTCCAAAACTGTTTAATATACTTTGCTTACATACTCAAATGAAAACACATTATCTCTCAACATTTACAAAGATAAGTTTGAGAATGGGGTGATTTCCCAGGGTTCAAAAAAAAATGCTATCTCCTTTTTGTAAAGTCCATCATAAGGTGTATGTGGAGTAAACACCTAAAATCTGTAACGAAGTCTCTTGTGACAGACACTGGAAGCTCAACAGCACGGTCTAATAGGCGGCAGATCAGGGGCAACCTTCCTGAGTAAAATGAAGCAGCTAGAATGGCACCACGTACAGTGGGCACTGGGTGGCTCACCTCACACAGCAATGAAGATTTAAGAAAGTGAACAGAGAACGCCAGGGTTAGTACGAAGTGCCTATTCTGTGGACAGCCTTAGTTTTTATAAAGGGGTGTGTGTGTGTGGGGGGGGGGGGGGCGGATCTTGGAATTGTCCCTCAGCATAAAGTCAGACGTCCTTCAGGACACAATGCCAAGAGTTGCCAACAAGTTCGACACTTGCAGATTCCAGCAATTCACGTTTTGTTTTGAATGGCTGCTACAGGATCGCAGACTACTAGAAATTACAACGAAAATAAAGCCAGCCTGACCTGAGATGTATGCTGTTGTCTACGAAAAACGTGGACTCGAGACAGCGCCCACATACCACGACCCAAGTTCGAACAGGCCACGAGAGACACCGCAACTCAGCACACGGATCGCCCCCGAGAGAGCTCCGAGGGCGCGGGGCCTCGTTAGACAGGCGGGAGCAAACGAGAGCTGAGAAAGCAGCGTGGGGGGCTCGAACTGTGGAGGCCTGGTCGGTACCCCAGGCTCTCGGAGCCCCGGTATCGGAAGGGGAAGGCGGTCCTCTACTCGGTCCTCCCCCTTCCCGCCCCAAAGCCACCGGGCCAGACCCAGTGGCGGGGTCGCCAGTCACGGCGGGGCCGGGAGGGGCGTGACCCTCTCGCCGAACCGCGCGGCCGAGCAAGCAGAAACCATTGGCGGTCTCCTCAGAGAGCACTCGGGCATTGGTGACAAGTTGCCCTCGTCTCACCTCTTCGCAAGGCCAGCGAGAAAGGCCCGCCGGGGCTCCAAACCCGGCGGTCCCCACGACCCTCAGAGCGCAGGAGCCACCAAACACAGCGACTCCACATCTCCTGCTTTCGGGCCGGCGGGAGGAGGCGAAAGGCTGGCTGAATCACGCTCAGGATTTCGGGCAACGTAGTTCTGGCACCGCGAGGATGCTGGGAAGTGTAGTTTTCCGCCTGCCGCACAGGGGACCGCCGGCGCGGACTCCAACCGCCGTCCTGCAGATGGGCCTCTGCACAGACGGACCCACAATCCAGGAGCATGGTTCACAGCGGCTCCGCTCCTCCCACCGCCCCTTCCCGACCGCCGCACGACGTTACCGCCCTAAGAAAGCGGGACCGCGTCTGAGAACCTTCTAGCAACCGTTTCCTAGCAACGAGGAACAGCTCAACAGCGAGAGTTCCCTGAGAAAGCCGGCGGCCATCAGGCGCGCCTGGCCGAGAGACGGAGTCACATCCTACCGCGGGGAAACCTGGGACCTAAATCCTCGTCCGCGGAGCATTCCGGGAGATCGCGCAGAAACCTGGGAAATGTAGTCCAGAGAGGGCCTCATTCATGCTGGTTCACGACCTACTGCTTCGCCCTCTGGTGTACAGGAGGACGAACGTCAGTCCTTGTCTCGGCGGAAACCGTTTGTTGCCACAGTGGACCTGATTTTCACCACTTATCCCTGTGAGGCCTTTTACTACAGACTTTGTTCCACACAGTAAAAACGCTGAAAACAGCAACGCACAGTAGTTGTGGGGTCCAGATATGCTAATATGTTCTTCGTAAATTCTAAAGTGGTCACAATCGTTAGGTTTTAGTGGCTTAATTATTCTCACAAGGATGTAAACAGTTAGCCCTGGATTTTTTTTTTTTTTTGCCTAAATACAGATTTATTGCAAACCAACACTGGACAGGGGACAGCCCTGGATTTTTCTACCTGTTTGTTTTCAAAGCTTTGTGGGCAAGCTGCATAAAGTACCCTTCTAAGCACTGAGGCACATTAAAGGAACAACACTTGGTTCCTGCCAGCAAGGGCTTTAACAGGCAATTTATGGAAAGGAAATATAAATGGCTATTAAAGATTGAAGGAAAAAAAAAAGAACAACTTAATCTCACCAGTTAAATGAGAGCAAACATAAAGAGCTACCAGCTTTACTTATTAAACTTAAAAAAAAAAAAAAAGAATTACTGATCCCAGCAAATATGTAATTAGATAGGGTCATTCACACTGCTGGCAGGAGTATAAGCGCAATACGTTTGAAAATTAATTTAATAATATATATGAAATTTAAAAAGGTGAATAGCCAGAGGTTCCCTTCTAAAGATTTTATCCTAAGGAAAAAAAAAATCATATCTGTAGCTAAGATTTTTAAAAACTACAACCCATGATATGCTATTTGTAACAGTAAAACATTAGAAATAATCTAAATATTCAATGTGATTTAACAACTTGCACTAATGTCCCAAATTGGAATACTATACAATCATGTAGTTGCAATTATTATACAAATGAGAATATTATACAATCATGGAATACTATATAATCATTAATATGACATAATCATTTAAAAAATTATTTATATAGACACATGTATATTAAAGTAATGATATATACATATGTGTATGTATACCCAATATGATTGTAATTCTGTCGATTAAGGGATGATCACTGTTCTGGAGGAGTTCACAGACTACTTGGAAGATAGAGACCAGTAAGTGGGACCACGATATTTTTAATTACCTTAAGTAATGATTATGGAAAAAGTATATCTTTGAATATATTAACTATTCACACTTCCTGGTTATTATTTACATTACTGTAAACCTCCAGGACAGAAATAGTTGATTAGTCACGTGACCAGAGAAGGGCCAATCCTATTTTCTTTCATGGATCACCTGCAGCAAGCAGCCCATGTCCCTGCTGGTGCACTTGTTCTTCTTTGTATCCTCCGTGATGGCAGACTCATATCTGTCACCGTTTTCTCCAACATCTGGCATAACTCCTGGCCCAGAATGAGCCTTCGGTAAATATGTGTTGAATGAATCAGTAAATGTTCGAAGTATAGTCACAGTTTGGTGAGGAGCCCTAATAGACTGGCACATTGAAGTCATTTGGAAGATGGAGCAATGTTGGGGGAGACAACACCGAAAACAAGAATAAAAAAGACTAAGGAATTGGGTTTATACAATAGACTCTCAGGAGATTTTGAATGTTTTTAAGCCCAGACTGGTAATAGCTAGATTGAGTACCTTTCCAGGAAATACTACTTGCCAGTCACTAGTACAGGCTTATGAATCAGTGCTCCTCCCAATGCCTGATGACGTGGCCTGGCCATGAGAAGTGTTCTCTCCCTGAAAGCAGCCTGATTTATTCACACCTCACAGGCCAATAGCTTAGCGGGGAAGTGGGTCCTAGCTTTTTCATTGTGAAGAGCCACTTTTATTCCTATGAGCCCCAAGTTTAAACATATCTTACACTCTTTATCAATCACATATATGAATCATTGCTTATTTTCCTATTTTTGATTATTTTAAGACATGGATAATTACCATTTGGTGAGTAGAAGATAGACAATACTGATCCACCACCACACTGATAACATTCAGCTGAAGGTAAAAGTACTTGCCAGTTTCTCTGGTGGTTTTCAGTTTCATCTCCAGTGATGGTACAATTTCTTCAGGCATGTGAAATTCCAGGTCCCTCATGAGGACTTCAATACTTTTTCTTCTGAAGTGCAGAGGTCTGGGAACCTAGGTTGGACATAATTGCAAGAGATGGTCAGTGGCCTTCTATCTCTGAGTTTGTAGCTCTGGTGACTTCAAGGAGAGAAGATACAGCCCGGACCGCTCCTCACATTGGTCCTTTTTGGTCGGAATAGGTAATATGAAGAAATCCTAATGTATTTTTCAAATCAGGTGAATGAGGCCTTGAGAGACAGATGGGACCCAATGGGCTCCTTTTCCTTCCTTTTTAAAAAAATCTTATATTTATTTATTCATGAGAGACAGAGAGAGAGAGAGAGGCAGAGACACAGGCAGAGGGAGAAGCAGGCCCCACGAAGGGAGCCCGACATGGGACTCGATCCAGGGTCCCCAAGATCACACCCCGGGCTGCAGGCGATGCTAAACCGCTGAGCCACCGAGGCTGCCCTCCTTTTCCTTCCTTAGTTTACTTTGAGTTTTTGACACTAGGGGGAGTATGTGGACAGAACAGAAGACAATCATTTGTCCTTAATTCTGCAACTAATTTTATAGTTTTTGTATAATCCTTGAATCAGAGGAGCCCATTGTCACAAAAGTTTTGGCTTGTTTTTTTTTTTTTTTTTTTTGATATTTATTTATTTGAGAGAGAGAGTGAGCACAGGGAGGGGTAGAAGGAGAGAGAAACTTCAGCAGACTCCTTGCTGAGCTTGGAGCTTGATGTGGGTTTGATCATTAGGCTTAACCAATTGTGCCACCCAGGGGCCCTTGTACTATTTTATGTTAATATCACATTTTTTGTATCTTGAAAGGGACCACAAACCCCTCATCCCTCACAGGTCTGGGGCCTTTTTGTCCTGATTGTACTAGGAAGCTGGCAATGACAACCAATTATAAGTTTGCTGATTATAGTGAATCAGGAAAAAGATTAAAAGGAAAGAAAAAGAAAACAAAAGAATTGTTAAAACATCATTATATTTTGCAATGTTACATCACACCTGATAGTGTCTCTCACTGATGATTCATTTAATTTATTCCTTCAATTCATCCTTATTGAGTACTATTTATGATATTAGGCACTTTGCTAAGCCGTGAGGATCCAGACATAAGACATAATCTGTTGCCCTCAGATTGCTATCAATACTATAATACTATTACTAGTTGTAAACAATACTATGGTGAAGGAGAAGGGTGCCGAGAGAATGTGTAAGAGAGGCTTGTGCTACCCAAAGCAGGGAGCTTTGGGAAGTCTTTTATTTGCAAGGATGAGTAATTTGGTTAAGTGGATTTGGTGGATGGTGGTATGGGCGTGCAAAAATCAACACTGCTTGCAAAAGCCGGGAATTTTGTGTGAGAGAGTTTGGTTCGTTTGAGAGAATGGCTGGAGCAATGGGTTGAGGATAGAGAGATTCTGAAGGGGAGGGTAGGAAAGGTGGGGCTGGCCTTCAAATTCTCTTTGACTCCATCTGTGCATAAAGAGGAATTGCTGAAGGGTGTTAGGCTGGGGACTGGATTAAAGAGAAAGGGTCTCTGCCTGTTATTTGCTTAGTCCTCTTGTCTAGAGTTGATGAGTCAGGGCCATATACTTCACGGAGGTCTCCTGTCCCAGATACTGACCTGGAGGATCTTCAAGAACCTCTCTTTCCTGGCAAGAAATAATCCCTTACCTGGAAGAACCTGATCAGAGAAACCTTCCTCATGGGACAGTAGGCTGCCTTGGATCTCAAAGACACCTGCTGGGAAATAGGATTTCAGGGCCTCCTCATCTTCAGGGCCCAGTTTCTACACTGGGGTAGAGGAGAGCTGGCAAATTTCACCAAAGCCTCCTGTGGTCCAAGTGCTCCCCTCCCTAACCATAGAGTGAGACATTCTTTTCAAAGAACTCCTGATACATGGGAGTTGCTTTATCTATTCATGTGAGCTCATTCCTATACATAAGTACATTCGAGCTCCTTAGCAACTCCATAAGTTGGGTATTATTGCTCCTATTTTACAGATGGGGAAACTGAGGTTCAGAAGGGTGAGGTGACCTATGTCCCAGGCCACAGAGCAAGTAAGAGGTGGCGATCAGAACTGAACATACTGTGCTTGGGACAGAGAAGTCACACTGTCACCCCTCCACCGTTTGTGTCCATTGAGCATGGGGCATGGGTTGTGAGATCATGGCTACTATGAGGGACACATGACCTCTCATCCTCCAAGAAGCTATTCCACATCTTTTTTTCATTTGTTCAAGAAAACAGAGTTTCTCAGAGGAGTGGTAAATAGGTTTCATCTTCATGACAAGTCTCTCCGACCAATTGCTTGGAACAAAGCATTGAGTTGTATGAGGCCACATGGGAAAGAATACCCATTGTTGACTGGCAATGTCTGCTATGGATGCAGAAGAGGGAAGGGGCAGCACATACGCCATTTCTCATGCATCAAGATCCTGCACCAGTCGTGACGTTTCCAATGACACCCACCTCCACCCCCAACACCCATTTTGCTCACTTTCTCTTACTCCTTCCCTACCCTGCAGGGAACTGTTCTGAATGCCCATTTAATAAGAGCTTTGATGTCCTGAGCAGGTAATGGGTGCAAGAGCTGAGGGAGGCGGAGACCCAGAGGTGGAGAGGAGCCAGTGCGGGGTGGCAGAGCTCCGGCTCCAGACTCCCGATTCAGGCCTTCACCTGCTGCCCTGCCCGGCTCTTGACAGGAGCCCTGGACTTTGTGCAGAGCTGACCTGCACCACCATGGGGAGTTTTGGCGGGCTCTTCGTTATTTTTATACTGTCGTTCTTACCCTGTTTTCAGCTCCTACTGTCAAGATGGTCTTTCTTTTACTGGTAGCTCTTTCTTCTGTAACTTAGCCTCTTTCCTTAAAAAAAAATTTTTTTTGAGGTGAGATTCATATAACACAAAACTAAACATTTTGAAGTGAACAATTCAATAACATTGAATACATTCACGATGTTTTACAACCACCACCTCTATCTAGTCCCAAAATGTTTCCATCGCTAAAATGGAAAACCCTTTACCCAGTAAACAGGCTCTCCCCACTCCCTGCTCCCCGCAGCCCTTAGCTCCCTCCAACCTGCAGTCTGTCTCCGTGGGTTTATCTATTTTGGGTATTTTATATAAAAGCAATTGGATGTACAACCTTTTGTGTTTGCTTCTTTCATTTAGCATAATGTTTCAGAGGTTTGTCCACACTGTAAAAGATCAGTACTTCATTTGTTCTATGGCTGGATAATATTTTTTTGGATATATATAACATAATTATCTATTGATCCACTGATAGACATTTGGGTTGTTTCTACCTACATTTGACTGTTATGAACAGTGCTGCTATGAACATGTGTGTACATGTACTTGAGTATCTATTTTCAATCTTTCGATATATATCTAGGAGTGGAATTGCAGGGTCATATGGTAATTCTGTTCAATTTTTTTGAGGGAAGACCTGTTTCTTTTTGAAGTGGATGGGGAATTCCTTGTGAAAGGGGTAGACATTTGCTTTTGGAAGACCCAGAGATGAAAAGGAGTATCCTCTACAGATGAACAGAACAGGTGTGGCTAGATATAAGAGAATTTGAAGTGGAGAAACTTTAATACTCCAAAGTGCTATTGGCAGGAGTGAAATGTGGCCTGGGGTAGAAAGCCTCTGGGTGGTAAGAGTCTCCTGAAGATGGCACTTGACCTGGAGGTGGTGCTCCTTCCTCTAATGCCCAAGGGAAACTTGTGACACTGCTTAGCTCCAAGAAGCTGCAGAAAGCTCAGCAGGATTGTGAACCTCATTAAATTTGAGCTTTTTGTGAGTATTTGTCATATTAGGAATTATGGCCATAAATGAACCATAGAAATACTGTTATAGTGATTCTATCAGCACTTAAGGGATGAGCTTGGAAATACTACAGAAAAAGAGACTGAGAATTCTTAAAACCTCAACACTAACAGGTGGCCATTAAAGGCAGGTATGTGTGGAACATGGGCTGTGTGGGCCTAGGAAAGGACCATAATGCAGAATCAGGATGACAAATGAAGACCTTCTAGACAGGAAGAGGGCAGAAATATTTCTTTAGATATGCCTGGCTAAGGATCAAATGGTTTCACTATTCTTGAAGATCCCATCCCAGTATGGTGGTTATAATTGGTTTTATGTATACTTATGCTTTAAAAATTTACATAATAATTTTCATATGTTTTATTTGTTGGGTCAGGTTTGTTTATTCTCAGCTTTTTTGTGGCCATGATTAAGGTTCTAAACCTTGAATCATGCAGATAAAATTCTGATGTCCAGAATGGGCAGACCAGTTATGCAGCTTATAGATACAATATGTGCTCTGAATACAGGTTTTTTTTTCTACATTTAAAGCCTTGATCAAACCACTATGTTGCCACCTTGGTCAAGTGGATACCAAGATGTCAGTATAATTTCTGACAAGATGGCCAGCTCTTAAGTTGATGGGCACATGCAAAGGCCTAGCTCTTTTGGTTAAATTACCCGGACAATTGCCTTGCCTCACTCCTCAATACAGCAGCACAGTACAAAAGATAAATATCAGAAGTTATGTCCTTTTAGAGAGGCAGGCACCTTCACATTTGGATCTGAAATCTGAAGCCTGTGGCCCTGGAACATAAGCAGTTTCTTTACAGAAAGTTCCAACAAGGAGGAAAAAAATCTTGGAACCAATCTCGCCTTTGCCTACAAAATGATCAAACTGTAATTATCACATTTAAGGGGTAATTGTTCCAATTGTACCAGAATGGGATGCTCCAGCCCTCTTTTTTCAGCTGACACAAATAGAATTGCTATGAAGATGGAATGGTACTTCCAGAACAGCCTGCTTTGAGCTTGTTCTTTTTATAGTGACTCTAGGGTCAGGGAAAGGTGCTGTGTGGGCTGGCCCAATCAAGTCTGCTGGGGTGTCAGCCTCTGAAGCTCTGAAGCTCTTCCCTCTTCACAGCTATGTTCTCTGATACCCACCTGCAGCCACACAGACCCAGACCCCAGACTAGCACCCACACTGACCTAAAACGTTAGGATTTGAACCATTCTTGTCAGATACTAGCACTTGTACAGGAGGCCTGATAGTTCTCAGATATACCACAGGGAAGATGAAGTAGGGGTGTTGTGAGTTGCCTTCATAAGGGCAGGATGAGGACAATAGCATTTCAATAATAGGAACCCCAGGAGATGAAGAGAGGGAAAAAGGAAAGATAGTATCACATGCTGAGCAACTACTATGTTTTAGGCACTATCCAGGGCACTTTCTCATATGTCATTTTAATTAGCAAATCTCTGGTAGTTGAAGCACAGAAATGTTGGCGGTACAGTGTTTGGAAGTCAGCCAGGTGAGCAGTCCTTTTTTGGGAGTGCTAACGTCTTGAACTTCTGCCTTTGGCATTCAGTCTCTGGAGAAGATAGTAGCAGGACCGAAGCAGACACCAATCATTGCACACTACTTGTGAGCAATTGGGGTGAGCTTAGATAAAATGGTGGTGGGGTTGGAAGAGCACACAAGAGCACAGAAATTCATTTTTCTCTTTCTAGTTGTAGATCACATGGGAAAGGGGCAGGGAAATGGTGAGAAATGAAGCAGGAGCAAGACCCTGAAGGACCCTGTATGCTACGTAGAGAAGTTTTGACTTTCTCCTAGGGCACTGGAAGGATACTGGTAGGTTTTAATAATATGATTTCATTTGGACTTGGAATCGCATGTGGGTTGTCCAGTCGAGTATCTTACTGAGTTTTCTAGGAAGATTTAGAGCAAGAGGGTGGTGGACACCATGCTACATGTTGGGGAGACACTATGTTTGTCAGGAATTTTCTGGTTGCTAGTGGCAGAAACTCACCCTGAGAGCCAACCATGAGTTGGTTGCACATGTCCTCCTCTACACACAGGGAAGAATGGTTCCGTATGCAGCCTGGAACAGCTGGAATAGGGTCTTGAAAATGACCAGGTCTCTTGTCATCTCTTATTTTTATTCCCTGATGCCTTCCAGCTCTACAAGGTAGAGTCATGGTTATGATGATGGGCTCTGGAGCCAGTTGACCTTAGGCTTTGTTACTTGCTAGCTATGTGATATTGAGCAAGTTACTTAATTTTGCTTTGCCTCAGTTTCCTCATTCACAAAGATAATCATATTATTTACCTCTGGGGGTGTTATGAATTAATGCACATAAAGGGCTTGGCATGGTGCCCAGTACATAGAAGTTGTTTTAAAAGTGTTAGTATTTATTACTATTCTTCAACTACAGTCTGGCTTCTCCCATATGGCAGAAAAACAGCCTCTGACAGCTCTGAAGTTTACATCTGACTTTGGCTGCCAGAGAGAGAGAGTGACTGAGTTTTCTGTGGTCTCATGTCCAAACATCCAGAGGGAAAAGTTTCATAGGCCAGCTTTAATTTGAGTTTGCTCCTGGACCAATCAATGTGGTCAACTGGACAAGTGCCATGACTGCCCCACTTTGATCTGTGGTTCCATAGAGAGCAGGAAAGACCATCAAAACAAAGTCACTGGCCTGTCTATTGGAGAAGGTAGGATCCCCAGCTCCCCCAAGTAATGGGCACCATGATGGAGGCACTCACCAAGTCCAGCAGACCTTCACATTTCATAGGGTACTTACCAAGGTCTTTGAGACGTCTGTACTTGAGGAATCCTCCTCTATAGCTTCACACTATCCCACAGAATTCAGAAAACATATAACAGAAATATTGTTATCCTATCAGGCTCTATTCATAGATGTGACAAAGGACTATGGAAATACAATTGATGTTAGGCTCTTGGGTTCCTGGTCAGCTCTCTGGCCCTAAGGATTTGAACTTCTCCCTGACAACTGTGCCTGACTCCTGATTTCCAATCAGCAATGCTTTGGTCCTGCTCCCATGGTCCTTTGGTCCTTGGCCATCTGCCCCACACAGCCTTCCTTTTTTCCCTTCTTTGAGAGACTAACTTGCATCTCCTGATGCCCCTAGACCCTTTTACTGGGATGCAGGGACTAGATTCCAGTCTCTTGTCAATTCTCTTACAAATTCTTTTCTAACAGAGTAGTATAACGGTGATGGTGGAGATAGGAAGAGCCACCATTCTCTATCCTCTTTTGTTCTCCAGGGTCTTGTCTATACAAAATCATCTCACCATCCTTTTGGCTCAGTAACACTTTCCTGAATACCAGCCCCAAAGCAACGGTGATTTAAACTCTCTCCTTAACAAAATTCCAAATTAGCCCAGGTCTTCAACCTTTAGGGTGATTTGAAAATGCTCAAAATGGGGCAGCCTGTTCAGTGGTTTAGCACTGCCTTCAGCCCAGGGTACGATCCTGGAGACGTAGGATCAAGTTCCACGTTGGACTCGCTGCGTGGAGCCTGCTTCTCCCTCTGCCTGTCTCTGCCTCTCTCTGTGTCTCTCATAAATAAATAAATAAAATCTTTAATTAAAAAAGAAAATGCTCAAAATGGAGAATGTTAACATCTGCATATGTCAAGGATCTCCATACTCAGTTGAGCCAGGTATAATTTTGACAAGGCAGGAGAGCCCTATGAAGGGTTAAAGAGGGGGAAAGGCACAGGAAATAGGGCAGGTCATGTTTCCAGGATGGTGAAAGCTGGATGTTCCCAAGCCTCAAGGTAATTAATAGGAAAGATTACATAGGAAAGATTCATAGGAAATAGGATTGAAATGGTACAATGTGGCCACCAGAATCTCCAAGACAAGGAGCATTCTTTTTTCAAGCAGCCACATGTGGGTAAGATCTTGATCTCTTACTGTTGTAAGCAATGAACGGAAGCCTATATTATGAAGAAACAGGGTAGAGTTGGTGGGGCATGTGTGTGTTTTGTTGTCCTTCTGGAAGTCAGCCTCATAGCGAGCAAATGTTTTCTCATAGTAGATTTAAAAATTCCTCACCTCATAAAACATTTACTCATCTTTATTTCACTTTCCAGAAGATGCTCAGAGTAGTTGCAGTGAACACTTGTGGATTGGTGAAAGGCTGCCTTCAAAGTGAGCTTTCCGGAACATAAGTATTTCTCATATAAAACCTTCTGGGGGATCCCTGGGTGGCACAGCGGTTTGGTGCCTGCCTTTGGCCCAGGGTGCTATCCTGGAGACCCGGGATCGAATCCCATGTCGGGCTCCTGGTGCATGGAGCCTGCTTCTCCCTCTGCCTGTGTCTCTGCCTCTCTCTCTCTGTGTGACTATCATAAACAAATAAAAATTTTTAAAAAATTGTGTTTTTAAAAAATAAAAAAATAAAACCTTCTGGGAGTCCCTCTTTTTGATGGATACATATGTGGTTACATAATTAGTTGCCTCACTAGACTATAAACCCCTGGAGGACAGTGACTAGGTCCAATCCATGCCCATGACTCCAGCATCTAGCCCAGGATCCTGAGCAGAGCAAGTTCTTAGTATGTCTTGGGTAAACTGATCCATGATGAAGAGTGTGAGTCTGAGTCTGAGGAATAATTTTGGAAGGTGAAAGGCCAGGAGCAGTCTGAAAGGGTATGAGGGATCATAGTTAGAAATAGCAAAATCTGTTCACCTGTTTGGCACAAAGGGGCTTGGAGAAAAGCACTTATGGCTCTCAGAATTGCTGGGAGGACCAAAGAAACAATATCATTCAAGCTTCCAGGAATGACTCCCTCAAATCACGCTGTAGAGTTGCCGCCTTTGCCCAAATCAGGAAGCTGCTGCCACAGTTGTTGCCTCTGAATCCAAGGCAGGTCTGACTCTGTTCTACCCTAAGAACTCATGCTGTGTGTCTCTCCCCATGCAACTCTGTTCTGAATTTAAGTTTCAGACCAGGGCATCTGATGAGAGAAACTAAATCACATTTGGAACTTCAGGGAAAAGGAGTTTGGGCAGTTCTGTTTTTAGTTTTGCAGCCTCTGTCCAGAGCATTCTACAGAGCCCCACATAAACCAGTTCACCACCATGTCTGCCACAGCGGGGCTGCTGGGAAGGCTGCTGGGATGGGGATGAGACAGAGGGAACTACACTGCCTCATTCATTCAGCAAATAATAAATGAGAACAAGCTCTCAGATCTTGCTGTGTTTAGGGCCTGAGCTGGGAGAGGTACAGAGGCATGGGTCCTGCTCCTGGGGTCACTGCAGGTCCTAAAGAATAGCGCAGAGATGCTGAGGTTGAAACTCTCAGGCCTGCCTCTGGACGGAACTAGCTCTAGGTGCCAAGTGAGCACGGTGTTGCAGGCAGGAGTAAAGTAGCAGCCCCAGCACCCAACCACTGGAAGACAAGAGAGTATAGATCCTGACAATGAATCAGGCTAGGCCTACCAGCACGAGATTATCCTTCCAGGCAAAAGCCACTCTCACAAAAATTCTCAGAGCTGAGGGCCTTGGAAGTTAGCTGGTCTGATGGTGGTGATTGCACAGGCTTCCTCTTCTCTCACCTCCCTGAAGAGTGATTAAAATCATTCTTAGCTTTATCTAGACTCTTGGTTTTATCTTTTAGATTTTATGTTCTCATTTTGTAGGTCAATATGTGGCAGGTTGCCTCCTAGATGTAATATGTGAGCTGGTGTAAGAACAGAAAATTAAGTAACAGCAAGTGTAAAACTGTTAATAAAATCAGGACAGGAAGGAATAATAAGAACTTGGTTTTCACTGTACCTTAGTTACTGTGGCAGATACTTGAGGCTGGAAATGCATATGTCAGGCTGCACTGTAGGTCCTTTCTAAAGGGTAGAGGATGGGAAAATCATCATCACAGAAAGAGCTGGAGAGGATACTACTTAAATCAGAAGGACATATATGTGAATGAGCTTCCAGGGCCTAAATTGCTCAGATTCCATTTATTTTGTCTCCTCAATAACAGTGTGGGGTCTGCTGGCCCAAATCTGAGTCTATGTCTGAGCAGTGATTTGTCCTACCCCCATCTGAAGGACCAAGCACTAAGTAAATAGTAACCATAGCAAAGTGTCATGCCAGCTCCATGGGCTGTCAGGAGTGTGTGAAGGCCTGCTCTCCAGCCTCTTGGGCATTGAAGTTGGTGTGAGAACAAGAAAATGGAACATTTCCTTTTTTTTAAAAATAGATTTATTTACTTTAGAAAGAGAGAGAGAGGGAGCACATGAGAGGGAGGGGCAGAGGGAAAGGAAGAGAATCTCAAGCCGACTCCAAACTGAGCACACAGCCCAATGCAGGGCTCAATCCCACAACCCTGAGATCATGACCTGAGCCAAGACTGAGAGTCTGTCACTTAACTGAATGTGCCACCCAGGTGCCCCAAGAATGGGGCATTTATTGAAGAGATATGTAGTAGTAAGGAAAATGGATGTGTGAATCCACCCTTGGAGAGATGAAAGACAGGCCTTACCTTGGGGGAAGGGAGATATCCTGAACACAGGCATAAAGGAGCCCAAGAGGTGCAGGGGATGCATTATGAGCAGGAGGTGCGTTAAGGATCCAGAGCCTCAGAAGCAGGGTTGTGCATATATATTGAGCATATATACTCCTGTAGTCTAAGTATTCATCCTTTCCTCTTGTCTTCCTCACAGTTTCTCACATAGTGTTGGATGCATGATACTTTTAGGGTCATTTCCATCCAAAAAAAAAAAAATCAATGGTATAATTTATGCACTGCTAGGCCTGGCAGTTCAAAGACAACTACAGCACAGTCCCCATCCTTGAGGAGCTCAGGGTGCCGAGGGAGGCAGATCATAGACAAGTACAGTGTGCTGAGTGTCATGATAGAGCTGAGCCGTGGGAACCGTGCTGAGCCTAGGGATTCAGAGAAGTCGGGTTAGGGTAGGCAATGTTGGGTTGGATCTTGAGGGATGAGTAGGAGCTGGCTGGTATACGAGGTCAGGCGGGTCATTGTAGGCAAAGGGAAAACATGAACATAGGTTTGGAATAATAGTGCTGATGGTACTGCTGATGGTAATAAAAGCTAAATATCTGGAGTGTTTCTCATATACCATGCTCTAAGAAAAACACGTGCATTATGCCATTTAATCCTTCCAAAATCCCTGTGAGATAGGGACTCTATTATTCTTGGTTTACAAATTAGAAAGCAAAAACATAGAGTAATTAATGAACCCAGTGAAGGTCATAGAGCTAGCGAGTGGCAGAGCATGACAGGATGGCCTTGAATTCCATGCCAGGAAACTTTTTTTTGTGTGTGTATATTTTTTTTATTGAAGTTCAATTTGCCAACATATAGTATAACACCCAGTGCTCATCCCATCAAGTGCCCCCCTCAGTGCCCATCACCCAATCGCCCCAACCCCCACCCACCTCCCCTTCCACTACCCCTTGTTCGTTTCCCAGAGTTAGGAGGCTCTCACATCCTGTCATCCTCACTGATATTTCCCACTCGTTTTCTCTCCTTTCCCCTTTATTCCCTTTTACTATTTTTTATATTCCCCAAATGAATGAGACCATATAATGTTTGTCCTCCAACTGACTTACTTCACTCAGCATAATACCCTCCAGTTCTATCCACGTTAAGCAAATGGTGGGTATTTGTTATTTCTAATGGCTGAGTAATATTCCATTGTATATAGAGACCACAGCTTCTTTATCCATTTATCTTTCGATGGACACCGAGGCTCCTTCCACAGTTTCATGCCAGGAAACTTGAACTTTATTCTGTACTCAGTAAGAACCAAAGCGCTTTCAGTAGAGCTGTGGTGTGATTAGATGAACAATTTGGAGATCTCTGTGGCTGCAGTGTAGACAGTGAATATGAGGGGAACAAGACTCGTGGGAGAGATTAGCTATAGGCCTGTTATCCTTTCTAGAGCTGGTTCCAGAGTGAGAGCTGGGGGGAACTTGCTTCAGATTCCCTCATTACTCCCAATTAGCTGAAACCCAGTCCCCTGCCCTGAATAGATAAGCTCCACTCTCCCCTTCATATCAATAATGCCAAGAGCCCAGAAGGGGAAGGGAAGCAGAATTCATGTGACTGACTCTATATCAGTTCTTCGTGTTACTTGGGTTGTGTGTGGGGGTGGTATTCTCGTCAGACCCTGCTGCTGCCTTATCCTGTCTTTATGCAGGAAGAGCATCGCTACACATCGCAAAACATGTTTGCACGTGTTTTGTGGGATGAGGGAGGGGAGCATCCACTGGGCTGAACCATTTAAAAATTTTATTTTTAAAGGGTGGCTGGTGGCTCATTCGGTTAGGTTTCTGCCTTCAGCTCAGGTCATGATCTCAGGGTCTTGGGATTGAGCCCTGAATTGGGCTCCCTGCTCGCTGGAGGGCCTGCTTCTCTCTCTTCCTCTGCCCCTCTTCCCTATACTGTTCTATCTCAAATAAATAAATAAAATCTTTTCAAAAAAAAGATTTTATTTTTAAGTAATCTCTACACCCAACATGGGGCTCAAACTTAACAACCCTGAGATCAAGAGTTGCATGCTCTGGACTGAGCCAGCCAGGCAGGCACCCCTGTGTTGAACCATGTAAAGATCTTACATAGAGCTGCTTTCCTAGGATCTTCTTCTCCAGTGTTTCCTGCTAAGGGAACACAGCAGCCCCCTGCCTCTTGCTCTCTCGTGTTCCTGGAACACCGTGTTCCGTGCTGGATAAAGGTGAGACAGGCCAGCAGCTGTTTTTCCTACCATAGCCTGTGAAGCCCAGAGCCCTACTACCTAGGCAGGCCTGCAAGATGCCCTCTTGCTCTGGCTCCTGTGTGCTCAGGCTCTTTTGTTGTCCAGGGCCCTTTCTGCACTGGTCCTAGCTCTCCATGTGAAATATAAGAGCTGGGATTCTCCAGTGGGCCAACAGGGAAGGAGCAAGGGAGGCACTCAGTCAGCTCTGAACTGGCCATCCAGGCTGTGTAGACAAAGGAGCCCTCCATGTAGCTTAATCTGCATTGGCTCTCATGGCCTCCTAGTAGTAAGGGGTGTTCTTTTGCTGGACTTTGTTTCTCACTTACATATCCCTCAAGAACCCTGTGGGTTGTTAGGAGGATGGGATACTGTACTGGGTCCAACCATCTGCTTTGCAAGGTTCTTGTAATCACACCTTTTCTCACTTACTCCTTCCAATACAACACCTCTGTAACTCAGTATTTTCATTCCCACTTCACAGATGAAAGAACTAAGGCTTAGAGAAGTTAAATTAACTTCCTTAAGGTCTTATTTACTGTCAGAATTGGGTCAGAGTCCCAAGTGAGATTGGAGGGTCTCTCAGACCCTTTCCACCATAGGGAGCACGTGGAGTAAGAAAAGCAAAGAAGCTGTTTGGGAAGTTATTCCTAACGAGATATCACCCTGGCTGTCCTTTTAATATTTTTATCTTCTTCTGGTAAAAATGGCACAGATTTATAATTTCAACTGCAAGATCTGTTCCCAAATGAAAATAGCCATGACATTTTTTTTATACAAGTATATATGCATTCCTCACGAACTGGTATGTTTTTACCAGCCTCCAGAAACTGGAGTAAAGTGGTTTTAGGAAAATTGTTTTTGGCAACACTTGCTTTTGCAATAAATGCATTATTGTGATTTAAAAAATGCTTTTGATAAAATTTCTTAGTCAAAGCAGAGATTCACTTAACTGAATTTTCCTGCAGAGGTGTTAGGTATTTCTGCAACTGTAGCCTCCCAGAGTACAGCAGAGCACCGTCACCATGTACTCTTCTAGATAGAGTGAAAAAAAAAAAAAAAAAGAGTAAAAGTAATTCCACTATCTCAACAAAACATTATTTACATTTTGGTGTATTTATTTAGTTCTTTTTATTATGAGTTCTTTCCTTTAAAACATAGTACAAAAAATTAACAGTATACATACAACTTTATAGCTTACTTTTTTTTTTTTAAAGATTTTTTAAATATTTATTTATTTATGATAGTCACACAGAGAGAGAGAGGCAGAGACACAGGGAGAGGGAGAAGCAGGCTCCATGCACTGGGAGCCTGATGTGGGATTCGATCCCGGGTCTCCAGGATCGCGCCCTGGGCCAAAGGCAGGTGCTAAACCGCTGTGACACCCAGGGATCCCTATAGCTTACTTTTTAAAAAAACTTAATAGTAACTTTATTGCCTGTTTAATAGGAGTTGTACATTATTGCTATTTTCTCATGTGCATACAGAGGCTTTTAAACCATTATATTAGACCATTTAGATTGAATTTTTAAAACCAATCTCTTATTGTTGGAGATTTGAGTCTTTAAATTTTAAAAAATATTTTTTTTATTTATTTGAAAGAGAGAGCAAGTGAATGGAGGGGGGAGGGGGGCAACAGGTAAGGGAAAGAGGGAATCTCAAGCAGACTTTGCTGAGTGAAGAGCCCGATGGGGCTCAATCTCAAAACTCTGAGATCGTGATTATAGCTGAAACCAAGAGTTGGATGCTTAACCAACTGAGCCACCCACATGCCCCTTTAGGCTTCTTTTATAAACAATATAAAATATTTTCCATTTTTAAGACTGACTTCAATTTTTAAAACTGACTTTGTTGGATAAAAACATAAATATTATAGCTTATTTTATATATTGTCAAGTTGTTTTATAAATAAGTTGCATAAATTTATCCTGGTATTTGAATTCTCTGTGCCCTTACCAGCACTGAATGTTATTGTGACAAAAACCTCCTTTTCTTTACTAATTTCATATAGAGGATGGCACCTCATAATCACTTTTAGTCTTTATTGTTTTGATTATTAATGAGGTTATTTCTCTAGATGTTTCCTTACTAGTTGTAAATCCTCTTGTATGAATTTTGGCCTCATATCTTCTGTCCAGTTATGAATTGGGATCATACATTTTAAAAAAATTATATATTGTAGTGTATGGTATATAATTTTGTTGCATTTATATACTGGAGAAATAGTAATCCTTCCTCTAGTTTCTGCTGTGAATGTTTTTTTCATAATCTTTTTTTTCTATGTTGACTCTTTGGTAATACATATCATTTTAAAAGAAACATACCCAAGTAAGTAAGAAAGAAAGAAACCAAGAAACAGACTCTTAACTGTAGAGACCAAACTGATAGTTACCAGAGTGGGGGGATGGGTGAAATAGATGATGGGGATTAAGGACCGCACTTGTGGTGAGCACTGGGTGGTGTATGGAAGTGTTGAATCACTATATTATACACTTGAAATAATATTACTCTGTTAACTAACTGGAATTAAAATAAAAACTAAAAAAATAAAATAAAAATAAAAAAGAAAAGAACCAGTTACAAATGGCATTTTTGACAGAATAGCTCAGCCCATGACATTGCAAAAAATCATGTCAGAAAAAATAGGATTGAAGGGACAGTGTAGTTTAATTTGGATGAGACTTGGGGAATAGGATTGCATTCACATATGTACAGGGCTGGTGCATAGAGAAATCAAACTTACTTTAAAAAAAAAAAGGAATTCTGCTTCTCCTTTCAAGTATTCCCATTCAGTCTTCCCCCAAACATGAGAGGTTTGCCATAAAAGGGAAACTCTATTTAGTACCTGAAATAGTCTGAGGGAGGGGTCCTGTCGTTAGGTCGTATGAAATATTAGAATTGTCTTTGAACACAGAGAATCTGGTCCCTGAGACGGTATGGCCTTTTTGGAGTTGAGTAAATTGGATGCTTCTACTAGGAAGAGTGTGGTGTAGTTTTTATGCACATGCTTAATTAAAAATGAATGAACAAGTAAGAACCAGCTCTAACTGTGGGAAGGGGATGGAAGGGGAAACACAATTCACCAAGTTGTTTCCAAGCCAGAGCATGGAGGAAACCAGCAGAGAAGTTGCTTAAATCTGAACAAGCTTTTTAAAATTTTTTTATGGATATTGTCGGATCATAGCATCCTTCACTGATTCTAAAAAAATTTTTCCTTTTCAATTTAATCAGTTTTGATATTGGGATGTTCAGATTCAATGGTGGAGATTTTTCTGGTATGTAAAGAAATGGTACTTTTCATGACTGAAGGTATCTCATACAGGAATGGACAGAATGAATGAGTTAATATCTACCATATGCATTCATACAGAGGGTGAGGTATGTAACAAGTGTCAAACATACCATTCTTTATCAGTATAATGAATTTTGTTTCTTTTTTAACGAAATAGTTCAACAAGAGAAAGCTAATTACTTATAGAAATAAAGCTAGAAAACACAAGTTTTATAAAGAAAATGATAAGTAAAGGTGATATTTGGATTGAAATGATTTAAAACTTAAAAATATTTTTCAGTGTATTCCCCATTCTTTTCAAATTCTCTTAAAAAATCCAACTGATGGGTAGCCCCGGCAGGCTCAGCGGTTTACTGTCGCTTTTAGCCTAGGTAGGGCCTGATCCTGGAGACCTAGGATCGAGTCCCACGTCAGGCTCCCTGCATGGAGCCTGCCTCTCCCTCTGCCTGTGTCTCTGCCTCTCTCTCTCTCTGTGTCTCTCATTAATAAATAAATAAAATCTTAAAAAAAAATCCAACTGAAATTATTCTTGGAAATGAGTTCTATTTATAGATCAGTTTAAGGAGAATCAATATTTTCATAATATCAAGCCTTTTAATTCAGAATATGGTGTATCAAAGCCTACTGTGTCAGTAGGTTTTATTGTTTTTTTCATATTATTAAGCTTATTTTGGGGTATTTTATAGCTCTCTGTTGCTGTTGCCTTTGATTTATTCTCTAAAGATTTAATTGAACTCTCTAGCAAAACTGTCTAGACTTGCAGTCTTTTAAAAGGGGATATTTTGAGATTCTTCTAAAAAAAATCTTCCCTGTTTATTGATAGTTAATTCAGAAATTCTCCCTTTTTTCTTGAGTATTGTTGGCAATGTGTATTTTCTAATACAGTGGTATTTTTCATCTAGACTTTAAATTTATTAGAAAAAGCATTATTTTCATATTTTTTCTCATAATTTTAATAATCTTCTCTGCATCTATAATATCTCCTTACATTTAGCTTAACACTCGTTTTGAGGGTCTGCTTTTTTCTTTGACTAAACTTGTTAGACATGTACCCTTTTCCACCATTTAAAGCAGAAACAAAGGACACATCCAAAGAGGAAGATTAGATAAGGCGGTTTACCAATTCATAGAATTCACTCAGTGGTTTTCTCCTTTTCCTTTCCAAGGAGATATGTCCCTGTCTGCCTTCTGCAGGCAGTGACTTGGTAGGCCAGCTTCTGTGTCTACAGAATTCTCTGCCGTGGTTGACCCTGCCCAGGACCTGAAGAGGGGGATGAGGGGGATGCCACTCTAAGTGAGGGTGGAGGATTGTTTCTGCAGTTAATAGATGTCCCTGCAGTTCATTTCTTTTCTTATTCCAGTCTGGATGATGCAGACTTGAGGGGACAAAGAAGCAGAGGCAGCTTTTGATGTCAGAATTCTCCACCTACCTGCCTCTTGCTCAACTCCATCTGCCCCCTCTTCTTCCTCCTTACCTTCCCCCACAGCTACCAAGTTTAAGCAGAAGGGACTTGATTGGTAACCGGGAAGGATCATCAGTTAGAGCTGTGCCTCCTTCATGGAGCACCTGTAGTAAAACAGGTTCTAGCTTTTCTAGCCTGTGATAGTCCCAGGCTTTATCTTTCAAACCACCTAGTCAGAAAGCTGGAGAGGTGGTGGGGAGGCTTCTGCTAAAAATTTTTTTTTAATTTAAAAAAGGTGTATTTTATTATAAATGTATTGCTTGCTTGGAAATAAAAAAGTATGGAAATCTAAAAAGTTCAGAATAAAATTGTTCTCTAATACCATTTCCTAAAGATAACCACTATTAACAGTTTGGGGTATTTCTTTTCCAGCATGCCACAACTTGCTTTTCTCACTGTCATGTCTCAGACATCTCTGAATCGGTACCTACAGGTCTATTTTATTCTTATTAATTGCATAGTATTACATGGTATAGGTTACACATTATCCTTTTAGCTGATGTTCCTATTAATGGAACTTAAATTGTACCCACTTTTTTTTCTGTTATGAGTAAAGCTGCACTGAATATTCTTGTAGGTATTGCTTAGTGAGCGAATGTGAGAATATCTATAGGAAGAATTTCTAGAATGGCCAAGTCAGAGTTTGCACATTTAAAATGTTGAAATATTTTCCTATATTGTATTCTAAAAGGCTTCACTAGTTTGTATACTCTTAGGACAGTCCTTAACTGTCAGTAGTTCTTACCAGCATGAAACATGTGCATTGTCTCAATCAATAGCTCCCGAGTCCTCCAGAGATTTGGGCAATCCTCAGTAACTCTCTCAGTGCAGGTCAACACACGATTGTGCGCCTGGTATGGATCCTAAGGTAGGCATGGGGAATTCAAGGATGTCTAGAGGTTGATTGACACTCCATCTTAGAGGGATTGACAAGCGGGGAAATAGACAGGTAAATGAAAATTAAAAGGTAATGTGCCAGATATCAGGATATAAATAGAATACTGAGAGCACATGGAGGAGACAGTAACCATCTTGTTCTGGGAGCTTTTGGGGAAGGCTTCCCAGAAGAATTGAGCCTTGAAAGATGAGTAGGAATTCTTCTGCTAAAGAAGCAGAGAAGGGCCTTCCAGGCAGAGGGACTAGAATGAGCAAAGCCCAGAGGTGGAGATGTTCATGTGCTATCTGGGGAATGGCTCCATTGATCTGTAGGTGATCAAGCAAGGAAGGATGGGTGAGAAATCAATCGGGGGGGGGTGTGTGTGGGTGTACATTGTGAAGGACATTGAATGCCACAGATGGGGGAAATGTTGAGACCAGGTGCAGAAAGGGCAGAGGGCAGAGAGCGGAGACTGGGACAGTGATTAAGAGACTGTGCAGAAGTTCAGGTGGAGGTGATAAAGGATGGGATCAGAGTGACTATGCTCAGGACAGAGAGGAGAGGGCTGGAGGTATGGACAATATTTAGACACATTCCTTTGGGATCTCAGACTCAGCCTAGACTCAGCCTAGAGGCTGTCATCTGGGTCAAATTTATTACACTGGATGGCTAATAAAACTGTATTGATTTCATTTTGTTTTGCAACAAGAAATCTCTCTGCTGGGAGAAGTGTCAAATCTGATGTGTCTGAGAGGAATGAACAATAGAACTGCTGGCTGGTTCAGCTGAAAACTGCTGTCTCAGGACCAGGGCTGCTTGCACTATTTGATAAGCTAAAAGTGCTAAGTAAAAGTGATAGCTTGCACTATTTGACATTGACCTGGGCTAGAGGTTGAGGACAATAGAGGGGAAAAAACAAAAGGTGAAAGCAATGACCTTATGAAGAAAACCAGTAATTAGTATGGACACATATTAATCAATCAATTAACTCATGAAACCTGTATAAGAATTTACTCTGTGCCCAGCAGAGTGCTGGCCAGTGGAGACACAAAAGTTCCTGTTCCCCAGGGACCTGGTCTAGGACCAGAGCCCAAAATACTTGCAAATGGGTTGGTTTGGCATGGTCTGATCTTTTCTTAATAAAATGATGGAGTTTGAGATATTTGTCCTGGTAACTCCTCTCTACTCCTCCTTTCTACATCTAGTCCCACCCTAGGCTTCCTTGTCATGGTAGGCTCATGTTCTATTCCTGTTCTCAGCTGATTGCCAGTTTATCTCCATTAAAGCAGCAAGTGATGATCAGAGCATTTCTAATAGTAGCTTAAGGCATGATCTATCCTGAGCTTTCTTTTCCATTGTGTGAGAGAGATAGCCTGGTTCCAGCTGGTCCCAACCTGACTGCTCACTAGCTTTGTGACTTTGGAAAAACCATTTAGCTTTTCTTTCTTTTCTTCTTCTTCTTCTTTTTTTTTTGTATATATTTTTTTTATTGGAGTCAATTCGCCAACATATAGCATAACACCCAGTGCACATCCTGTCAAGTGTCCCCCTCAGTGCCTGTCACCCAGTCACCCCATCCCCCGCCCACCTCCCTTTCCACCACTCCTTGTTCGTTTCCCAGAGTTAGGTGTCTCTCATGTTCTGTCACCCTCACTGATATTTCCCACTCATTTTCTCTCCTTTCCCCTTTATTCCCTTTCACTATTCTTTTATATTTGCCAAATGAATGAGACCATATGATGACTGTCCTTCTCCGACTGACTTACTTCACTCAGCATAATACCCTCCAGTTCCATCCACGTTGAAATAAATGGTGGGTATTTGTTGTTTCTAATGGCTGAGTAATATTCCATTGTATACATAGACCACATCTTCTTTATCCATTCATCTTTCGATGGACACCGAGGCTCCTTCCACAGTTTGGCTATTGTGGACATTGCTGCCATAAACATTGGGGTGCAGGTGTCTCGATTTTTCACTGCACCTGTATCTTTGGGGTAAATCCCCAGCAGTGCAATTGCTGGGTCATAGGGCAGGTCTATTTTTGACTCTTTGAGGAACCTCCACAGTTTTCCAGAGTGGCTGCACCAGTTCACATTCCTACCAACAGTACAAGAGGGTTCCCCTTTCTCCACATCCTCTCCAACATTTGTTGTTTCCTGCCTTGTTAATTTTCCCCATTTTCACTGGTGTGAGGTGGTATCTCATCGTGGTTTTGTTTGTGTTTTAAATATTTTATTTTTATTTATTCATGAGAGACACAGAGAGAGAGAGAGAGAGAGATGCAGAGACAGGCAGAGAAGCAGGCTCCATGCAGGGAGCCTGATGTGGGACTCAATCCTGGGACTCCAGGATCATGCCCTGGGCAGAAGGCAGGTACTAAACCGCTGAGCCACCCAAGGATCCCTCATTGTGGTTTTGATTTGTGTTTCCCTGATGGCAAGTGATGCGGAGCATTTTCTCATGTGTTTGTTGGCCATGTCTGTGTCTTCTTTGGTGAAATTTCTGTTCATGTCTTTTGCCCATTTCATGATTGGATTGTTTGTTTCCTTGCTGCTGAGCTAAATAAGTTCTTTATAGATCTTGGATACTAGCCCTTTATCTGATAGGTCATTTGCAAATATCTTCTCCCATTCTGTAGGTTGTCTTTTAGTTTTGTTGACTGTTTCTTTTGCTGTGCAGAAGCTTTTTATCTTGATTAAGTCCCAATAATATATTTTTGCTTTTGTTTCCCTTGCCTTCATAGATGTATCTTGCAAGAAGCTGCTGTGGCCAAGTTCAAAAAGGGTATCGCCTGTGTTCTTTTCTAGGATTTTGATGGATTCTTGTCTCACATTTAGATCTTTCACCCATTCTGAGTTTATCTCTGTGTATGATGTAAAAGAATGGTCCAGTTTGATTCTTCTGCGCGTGGCTGTCCAATTTTCCCAGCACCATTTATTGAAGAGAGTGTCCTTTTCCAGTGGATAGTCTTTCCTGCTTTGTCACCATTTAGCTTTTCTGAGCCTCATTTTACTCACTTGAAAGGATGAGGCATGATAATTCCTGCTTTGCCCTCTTCATGGGATGGTTGGGAGGCTCAAAAGATGTGAATGTGCTTTGAAAATTGTTGGGTGTAATACAAAAGCTAGAGTCTGTAATTACTCCCTTTTGCTCAGAGATGGAAAAACCTAGATTGTTATTGTAGGGTATTCACAATTTATAGGCCCCCCTTTCTGTACCCTAACCCTCAAGGGAATGAACAGATCACACTTTGGTCCACCTCCTCCCATTTAAAGATGGCAGGTTCTAAGCTTAGTAGGGTTGGACTAATTTTTCCCAAAAAGATATCTGTGAGAAGGGGAAGGTGAGTGAGACTTAAAAAGGAATTACTGAAGATTTGTGTGCAGGTGCCAGGATAAGAGTGATTAGGCTTGGACTACAGCAGAAGAGTTAGTTCAAACACTGGGAAGAATAACATCATTTTATGGGTGGGGAGACACTGGACTCTGTGACTTTGGAACTTTCTAAGACCTGAATGTTGCCCTTTCTGACCAATTATGCAACTTTGGGCCAGTTACCAAGGTCACTGAGTTACCATTTACTAAGCTATCGAAATCTCTGGGACTCAGTCACTTCCTAAAGGTGGTATTGAGGTAATATAGTATGTGTGCCCAAATGTGAGCTGATTAAATCTCCTTTTCTGGAACTTGTTCTGATATGAAAGATGGAGGTGGCTCTTTCTATATAATTTGTGGGGCAGGAGAATAAATTAAGTAACTAGAATCCTAGTATTCTGCAAAGCCCCTATGGAGAATTCACATTGCAGATAGTATAAAAACTTTGTGAAAATTTAGTTAGTAATTCTGAACTGAATGTAGCTGTTTAGCAGCTGAAATGCTACAATTAGTGCTCCATTGGAGGAGATAAAAAACATATTTAGCAGCCTGCATGTAACCATCTTGAGCTTTCCTCTATAAGACATTTTGCAAAAAAATTTATTTTATTTTTATTTTTATTTTTTATTTAATTTTATTTTTTTACTTAATTAGCCAGGACAAAGAGAACTAGTAAGGAGTTAAAGAAGTTTAAATATGAGAAATCTGAGTTTACTTGCCACTGATAAGTATATCTTTATGGAAGGAAAATGAAGGTTTCAATTGACTATTCATGTCAAGGAGAGGCTCCTGTCCTGTCTCTCAACAGGAGTGTCTGTGCTGAGATCTTCTCAGGTCACAGTCATTGGGTAACATAATTGAGGACATGATTGTGAATGATGGTGACAAAGATAATGATGGTGGTGTTGGCAGCTGATGTTCTTTGGAAATGTGCCATGGGCCTGGCCCTGTGCCAAGTGCTTCACATGGATTATTTTACAGAATTCTCATCACTACCTGATGCATCATTATCCTCACTTTATAGATGCAGAAACTGAAGTTAGTGAGGGTGAATTCCTTGCTCCACATTGCCTCTCTAGGGAATGAGCAAAGCCAGGCAGTCTCTCCCAAGAGCCAACAACTAAATATATTATTTCTTAATTTGAATTATTTCTAGCTCCTGCTGTAATCATTACCATAAGTTATAAGATATTTGAATTAAATTGAAACCATATATGGAGATTTCCTTTATTTTAATGCTGCCAGATGGCTGAGTTTTAAACCTTTTTGAAGAAAATCTCTGAACTTTTAAGACAAGGCATCTTATTGTTTCCAAGATACCTTACTGATAATTTTTGGAACAATCTCACAAGGTAGGTACTATTATCTCATTTAACAGATGAAGAAATTGAGGCTCAGATAATTTAAGTCAATAGTCTTCAAACTTTAATGTATATATAAATTATCTGAAGATCTCATTAAAATTGGATTCTGGTTCAGTAGGTCTGGTGTGACGCTTGAGATTCTGCATTTCCAACAACCTCACAGGTCTTGCTGCGGCTGCTGGTCTGAGGGCACACTTTGAGGAGCAAGTAAGTCACTTACTCAGGATCTCAAAGCATGAAAGAAAAAGATCCTTAAAGTCTAGTGTCTTAACACTATCAGTGCTTCTAAGGGGTGGTATTGGTGGCATTGAAAATGCATGATTGCCCTTTTTCTGGTGGGACAGGTGGTGGCTGGATAGGAATCTAGAATTGATCTGGCTCTAAGAGCTCTACTTCTGGTCATGGCCTACCCTTTCTCTGAGCCTCAGTTTCTCTCAGTATACAAAATTGGAGGTGAATTACTTGGCTTCTAAGATCTCTGAATACCAGGATAAATCATAAGGAGGCCTCTATATTAAGGTCCTTCTGTTGAAATGCTTAGAGTGTTTTCTCTTTTTCTGACCAGACCCAGACAGATACACAGATGGATGGATCTGTAGACATGATCTGATTTTCTTGTTGGCTGAGAAATGTTTTAGATCCTTTTGTACAAAACTTATCACCCTTCCTGTTATATATCCTCTTGATATATAATACATGATTCAGTAAATCTTAGACTGTACAGTTTTTCAGAAAGGCCAGATGGCATGTGATCTGAGAAAAGACAGCAGTAAGTAGGGACTTTTACTCTTTTCCCTTAATGTTCACCTTTGGAATCTGGCCACTGAAATCTGAGGAGATGCACTTTTTCTATATAGCTGTATACTCTGTTGCCTATGATGAAAATCCAATGCAAATTAGAGTAAGGAAAAGAGAGATAATATATTGTCCATGTACTGGAAAATCTAAGAGCCTAGCTAGCTTTAGGTACTGCTGGATTCTGAAGTTCAGACATATTAAGACATAGTCCTGTATATCTGTTAGATTTTGTCTGTTGGCTTAGTTCTCAGCCAGGGATTTCCTATGTGTTGGTAAGAATGGTTATAGACTTTGTTCTTTGAATATTATGTCATTATGATTCCAAAGAAAAGTGAGACTCAATCTCCCATCATCCGTTTTCAAATCTCATAAACATTGAGCTCATTATGCCTGGGCCACATGCCCATTTGTCAACTAATTACTGTGGCTAGAAGGAAAGCATGGGACAACTGGCTGGGTCTGGTTATACGCCCATCTACCCCTAGGTTGGAGGACCAGGAGATACAGATGGAGAAAGAGGGGAATGATGATAATAATAGCCACTCTTATTTATCTCATTTAATACACAAAATTACCCTGCAATGGTCTGAATGTTTGTGTTCCCCTAAAATTCATAGTGTTGAAACCTAACAAAAGGCCAATGGAATATTTAGAGGTGGGGCCTTTGGGAGGTGCTGAAATTATATAGAGGTGGAGCCCTCATGAATGGGATTAATGTCCTTATAAAAGAGACCCCAGAAAGCTCCCTAGCTCTTCTATCATGTGAAGACACAGTAAGAAAATGCCATCTATGAGCCAGGAAATGGATTTTCACCAGACACTGAATCTGCCAGTACCTTGATCTTAGATTCCCCAGTTTTCAGAACTGCAGAAAGAAATGTTAGTTGTGGGCAGCCCTGGTGGCTCAGCGGTTTAGCGCCGCCTTGGGCCTGCGCGTGATCCTGGAATCCCAGAATCGAGTCCCACATCGGGCTCCCTGCATGGAGCCTGCTTCTCCTTCTGCCTGTGTCTCTGCCCCCTCTCTGTGTTTCTCATGAATAAATAAATAAAATATTTTTTAAAAAAGAAATGTTCGTTGTTTATAAGGCACTCGGTTTATGGCATTTTGTTATAAGAGCTTTAATGGACTAAAACACTGTCTGTGGAGTAGTTATTATTAAATTTGTTTTAACCCAAAGTCCCTGCTCTTCTCATTCTGATAAACTGCTTATTCTATAAAACCACATTCAAGAGGGTCACATTGGAGAAGTCATATTTGTTTTTAGGTCCTGCAGGTTTGACCTTGAACCTAGAAACAGGAGACAAACTCAAAAAGAATAGAGAAGAAGTGAGGAGTCAAAGTGGGAATGAGATGTGGGAGTCCAGAGCTTTAGCTATGCGTGTGGCTAGGATGCCCAGAAGTCTGAACAAAGACTCTTGATGTAAAAGGCACTTTCCAGATGATGTGTGCCCAAGAGGTACCAGCGAGTTGCTTAGTTTGGAGTGAGCTATTGCTTTTTGGTTCTAGACGAAGTCACAACTTCATGAAGCTCTGGCTTTATTTTCACCCCAAGATACCTACATGGAACTCTCTTCTTCCACAGAGGCTTTCCTCCCTCTGACTCTCTCTGCCCTCATCATTCATCTGAGCATCAGGATGAAATGTAATCCTCTTGGAGAGTATGCATGTGTGGTTTCCTGAGATGTGTACAGGTTAAACACAAGAGATATGAACTCCATCTCTCCTGGACAGAGTGGACTTTGTTGGATAGACTCACTCAGCCTGATTTTCGACAGTTCACTATAATAGGTTCAGGGTTAAGTTTTGATGCAAGGAAGCTCTGCTTCAGAGAAAAGAATACACAAGAATAGGTGTAAAACCTAATCATCATTTAATCAGAAAGTATCAGTTGAGTCCCTAGCATGTATCCAATATTCTACTAGCCCTAGGATGGCTGAGGGTAAAGAGGAGAAAGAACAACAAAAAAGTAGAAGGCCAAAAAGAGCCTTTCTACCTAGCTGACGACTTCAGTACAAGAAAAATTGAGAGAATGCGTGAGATTGAGATGATTAAATTTAATGGCAAAGGTGCCCATTCGCTGGACCAATCTTTATTAGCGGTCTCCTACACACCAGGCACTATGCCAAGCATCAGGTAAACCAAATACACAATTATTTTTCTCATTTTTAAAAGAGCTTAAGTCTAGAAGGAGATGTTTACAAACCAGTAAAAAGGTCATTACAAACATTTGTTGGGTGTTTGCTTAGTGATGGGCACTATAATGGGCTTTGTCTTTTGAACTGAGAATACAAAAATAAATAAAGACAAAAATATAATCTTTTAATAAGATTGCATATTAATGGTGATGACAAGCATATAAATAGACACGTTATGTATGTATGAAATGTGATTGATAGAAGTATTAACCCAGTACCATGGGAACTTAGCAAAAGGAGAATGTAACTATGTACGGTACATGGTGTGGGTGGCAAAATGGGCATCATCAGGGAAGAAGGGAAATCTGGGATGTGATAGTGGGGGAGCAGACATTTGCCAGAGGAACAAGACATTACCAGCATAGGGAGCAGCATGTGAACTGTCACCACAATGTGAAAAATTCATGGAGTGTTTGGCACCTGCAAGTAGCTATCCAGGTTTGGAGTGTGTAAGATTAAGAGGAAGGAGATGAAGGAGAAGTAGATAGGGGCCAGATCTTGAGGGGCCTGTAGGTCATGATTCAGGGAGTTTGGATTTTATCTAGAAAACAATGAAGGATCACTGAAGTATTTTAAGATGGGAAAAGAGTTCCAAAATGTAAGAGGAGGAGGCAAGAAGACCTGTTAGGTGGCCATTTTAATATATCAGGTAGGAGACATTTGTTTGGTGGTAGGCATGGGGATGAGGAGGAAGGAACTAAGTCTAGAAATATTTAGAAGTTAGTGTTGGGTATGTGGGATGAGGGAAGAGAAGGGATCTAGAATATTTCATATTTTTTACTTGGGCAGTTGTGTGCATGCCATTTACTGAGATTTGGGATATGGGAGATGTGATAGTTAATTTTATGTATTGACTTGGCTAGTCAGTGGTACACAGTTACTTGGTCAAACACCAGTCTGGATGTTGCTGTGAGGGTATTTTTTAGATATGATTAACAGTTAAGTCAGTAGACTGAAGATTACCCTCTAAAATGTGGATGAGCCTCATTCAATCCGTTTGAAGCCGTCAGAGAAGAGACAGGTCCTGTGAGAAAGGAGAAATTCTGCCTCCAGATGGCCTTCAGACTCAAGACTGCAACATTAACTCTTCCCTCAGTCTCCAGCCTGCCAGCTTGTCCTGCAGATTTGGGAGTGCCAGCCCCCACAATCGTGTGAGCCAATTCCTTAAAATAAATTTCTCTTTCTCTATATATACAGTTTATTGATTCTGTTTCTCTAGAGAACCTTGACTGTTACAGGAGAATGTCTTTTTACTCAAGCTTCTGATTCAGAAATGTTTTGAGGAAGCAATGGTTCAGAATTTTTAAAAGAGAAAGTGAAGGCTTATTTTTGTTGTTTACGCCAGGGGATATTGTGGTCCAATAACAATGTTGTTTATTTATTCCCTTGAGCTATTGGACAATGTCCTTTCTAGGCTCTGTTGTTATACAATGGAGAAAGTGGGATATATTTGTGTAACTCTCACCAGTAATAAAATCCACTACACACAATAACTTCTAGTTATTTTATTGAAGCCAGAGTTATTGTCTGGTGGTTTCTTTGGAAGTTATACAGATGATTTGTACCTATAAAGACATGTTGGAAATGCTTCTCAAAATGTGCTTCACTTGAGATAAGGTTCTAAAAGGAAACAATTTAAAAACTATTATTTTACTCTGATTACATTTAAGGGAGGAGAGGTGGGTCCTTCAGTGGGTCATGGGAGGCAATAGAGTGGATTAGATTCTCCTACACAACTATAAATAGAGAGATCCTGAATAGGGAGAATTTTGTATGACTTCTTAGAGCTTTATTATTTCTTTTTTTTTTTTTAAGGTTTTATTTATTCATTCATAAGACACACAGAGAGAAAGGCAAAGACACAGGCAGAGGGAGAAGCAAGCCCCATGGAGGGAGCCCGATGTGGGACTCAATCCCAGGACTCCAGGATCATGCCCTGGGCCGTAGGCAGACCCTCAACCGCCGAGCCACCCAGGCATCCCGAGCTATACTATTTCTTAATTCATTTCATTTCCACTGAAGCAAAGCTTTGAAATCAAACAAAACTAGTCCTTCATTTACTATCTCTGTGATTTAGGACAGATAAATTATTGCTTTGAGCCTCAGGCACAACATCTATAAAGCACACCACTTATATTTTTTGCAAGGACTCACGGAGAGGTTATTTATAAAGTGTCCTATTTAGGGGCTGGTGCAGAGTGCGCACTCAAGCAATAGAAGTTATATTTATTATTCTTCACACTTATTTGTTCCCACATAGGCTCTCAAATTCCAGATTACCCAGGATAGTTACATAGAGTGGGTCTGTTGGACCCTGTGAATTTTCTCTTGTCCAAATGGAAATTACAGACTCTTAATACCTAAAAAATTCTCAAGAATGAAGGGAACTGCCAGGGAATAGAAACAATATCTTCATTGTCAAAAAAATTCAAGCAGAATAACAAACCTTATTTCATATGGAACAAAATTGTTCCTTCATGCTTCTCTCCTCCTTTCCTTCTTTCATGTGATAAGTTGCTACTCATTGTTCAAAACTCAGGTCAATACCACCTTCTAGTGGAGCCTTTCTGTCCTTGCCCAGCACTTCCTTGTATTTTAGCAGCACTCTTGGTCCTCTTAATGCACATCTCCAAGGAACACAGTCAATTTTATTCTATCAATAAATAGCAGTCTATTTATTCTATAGAATTGTCCAGTGGGTGGCCCTTGTGTTTATAACAGCACTAATTATATTGCTTATAATCATCTATTCTTTTGTTTATATTAAATTCTAATAGGGAGCACTTTTAAGGGCATGGACCATATTCAACCTTCCAACCTACAGTGTCTGGCACAGTGCCTAAGGCATTGTCTAAGGAAAGAATGAGTGGATAAATGGATGAATGAAAATCTGCAGTGAGTTACAATGAGGATAATGTGATAGATAATATTTTCCATTACCACTGTTCCCAATCACAACTTTGTTTTCCCCAAGTACTACTGAGGGCACTGCCATCTGACTGTAAAGTTTATGACATTTAAGAATTCTGCAATTCCATCCTCAGGCTCTGCTCATCACAGTCAGATCCAATGAGGCAGCTTCTGTGTGCAAAAGTAGAATGAGGTAGAGGGACTGTGAGTAGAGAGTGTGATGAGTTTTTAATGAGGCTAACTGTTCTGAATATCAAATTGGTTTGCATTCTCATTAGCAATTCTCATAAATTGAAATGCTCATAACATCTGGAATGCAAACTTAGAGATGAATCAATTATACCTTGGCTTCCTGTTGAGTGGAGATTATTAATTGCATCCTTTCTCATCAGAGCTCCCCATACCACTGCAGCCTTTATTTTTAGACCATCCCCTGTTGCCAGCTCCTATCTGAAGCAACTCCACTGTAGTCTAATCAGGGCATGTGAGGCTAAAACTAGGGTAAAGAGAAAGAAAAACCTAGAAAACGGAGTTACCAGTCCTGTTATACATGGGTTCAATACAACAATTTTGCAAAGAAGTCATTGTAGGGGGGCTACAGCAGCCTCCCAATTAGCAGAGCCTATAACTCCATCTCTCTTCCCAACTGGCTCATTTCCTATGCTCTCTCACAAGTCCCAAGTGGGGATCCTGCCTGCAGTGACTTCAGTAAGCTTTTGTGCCAGAATTCTGCTAGTGCACCAACTACTCTATCACTTTCATACTGTGGGTCCCTCCTCCTCACAGAGGAGCCACCCTTCAGAATCTGTGTGTATGACTCCTTTGCTTTTAGTTACAATTTTAGTTACTGGTAAAAAATGTGTATTAGTAAGCAATATAGTGTTAAGTTTGTTAGGATTTGAACTTTAGGAAACGTATCAAAATGAATGTTTTGTTCTGTGACTCATTTCCTTTCATTCAGCATGCTTTTGGGATTCAACCATGTTGATATGCAGCTCTTTCATTTTCATTGCTAGTAGAATCCCACTATATGAATATGCAGGTCCTCAGACTTTAGTAAAAATCCCTGGGGCCAGATATGTTTCCAAATACAGCCTGCCTGCCTCCCATTCTCTCTCTTTCATTCCCTTCCTATCTTTCTTAAGCTCTGTGTTCAATGTGGGGCTTGAACTCAAACCCCAAGATCAAGTGTCTCATGCTCTACGGACTGAGCCAGCCAGGTGTCCCCCAAATAAAGTCTTTTTTGCTTGTTTTTTAAAAGGTAGTAAGACATATATTTAATCAATTACATAACATTCCCAGTAAGGTCTTGATTGACATTTGGTAATCAAACACGTGAATATTTCTAGTTAAAATGTAGAAAATGTTCACTCTAAGTGGAATAATACAGATACTAAGCAGCTTCATGTTAGTTCATGTCAGGCTCTGCTGCCAAATAAGTTATGAAGTCACTTTTAGTTTCCGAAGTTTAGGGGTTATGGGCCTACTTCTCAATTATTTTTCCATTTTATCTTTAATGGAGACATTTGGTTGGTTTCCAGTTTTTTGTTAACACAATGCTACCAAACCATCTGTATATGGCTGCCTCCACCTCCCCCTACCCCCCACCCCCGGGATCTTTGAAGACAGAAGCTAGTTCTTACTCATCTTCATGGCTTAACCCAGGGCATCAATAAATGTGTGGTTTTTTTTAAAAAAAGATTTTATTTATTTATTCATGACAGAGAGAGAGAGAAAGAGAGGCCGAGGGAGAAGCAGGCTCCATGCAGGGAGCCTGACATGGGACTCGACCCCGGGTCTCCAGGATCACATCCCAGGCTGAAGGTGGCGCCAAACCGCTGGGCCACCAGGGCTGCCCAATAAATGTGTTTTGAATGAATGAGTAAGTGTTCACTTTGCTCTTCTTGAAAACTTTACAGCTACATTAAAACCACAAATATGAATCCCAAAGTAAGAGCTCAGTTCACTAATGCCATTTAACAAGGTGCTGGAATAAATAAATAAAATCTTCAAGCAACTTTAGGAATATCTTCTTCTATTGCTGGTTAGATAGAATGCTCACACTTGGTCTCTGTATTATGATATCATTATGGGCCTTTTAAAAACATTCTATTACTTTTAAGTATAATCTTAGTACAATTTACGATGGCGCCTCGAATCCACTTCTCCCCCTGAGTCCAGGGGACATACATAGGGTTTAAAGAGTCAAACACAGACCAAAGGATGAGGAAATGGGAAAGTGGCCTCTCTGCATTTATCAGACAGAACCTCGCACTCCATCAATGACTATCTCTACCTCTGGTTCATGTGGCTTAAGTGTGACAGGAATGGGAAAGGAGGTGCAGGCTGTGCCCCGGGATTAGTTTGAAAGTCCTTGCTGGATATATTTCCATTTCCACTCAGAGGTCTTGAGGAAGGGCCATAAGAGGATATATCACATGTCTCAGCTTTAGGGATGGCCATGACACACCCTTTCTCATTCCTGGACAGAGACTTATTTTTCTCTTAACAGGATTCATTCCTAACATTTTTGCCTACAGGTCCAGATTTTCCATCAATTCCTAAATAGAATACTACTACTTTATAAAGAGTATTTGAGGGTGCCTGAGTGGCTCAGTCAGTTAAGTGTCTGTCTTTGGCTCAGGTCATTGATCTCAGGGTCCTGGGACTGAGCCCCCAGGTTGGGATCCCTAGTCAGCAAGAAGTGTGTTTCTCCCTCTGCCCCTCCCGCTGCTCATGCTGATGCTGTCTCTCTCAAATAAATAAATAAAATCTTTAAAATAGGGTTATTTTGTAATCTACAAATAAGTCAAAAAGAAATGTGTGGGTCATACTACACTGGATGTTTCAAGTCTCTGAGACAACAGAAATCCTGTCTATTAATTCTTTGCTTGCATGCTGAGGACATCAAAGACAAATGTGAGGCAAAGTCCCTGTGATAGTTAATTTTATGTGTCAACCTGTTTGGGCCATGCGGATCAGATATTTGATTAAACATTATCCTGGATATTTCAGTGATAATGCTTTTGGATGAGATTTACATTTAAAGCAATGGACTTCAAAAAAAATAAAATAAAGCAATGGACTTTGAGTAAAACAGATTGCCATCCCTGATATGGGTGGGCCTCATCCAATCAGTTGAAGGCCTGAATAGAACGAAAGGCTGACCTCCTCCCCTGATCAAAGGGAATTCTCCAGCAAACTGCCATCAGACTTCATATGCAGCATCGCCTTTTTCTGGTCTATGGCAGCCTACCTTTGGACTTGAACAGCAACTCTTTCCTGAGTCTCTAGCCTGTCATCTCCCACCCCACACCCCATCAGATTTTCAGCTTGCTAAGTGTTGACAATAACATAAGCCAATTTCTTCAAATAAATTACTTTCTTTCTCCATATACACACATCCTGTTGGTTCTGCTTCTCTGGAGACCCTGATTAATGCAGTTCCTATTCACCAGCACCTCATCCTCTCTGGAAACAGACATGCAAAGAAGCAATTCTATTCCAGTATGAAGATTACCCTAAAAGTTGGTTGCATGTATGAAATATGATGAAAGCACAAAGAAGCATCTGTACGCTTGTGAGAAGACTTAAGGACGACTTTCCAGGGGTTGTTTTCTAGGAGGGCTGTGTCTTAGGCAGAGAGATCAAAGTGTAAATGTCCAAAGATGTGGGAAAACAATGTATTCTGAGGACCACTGTGTAGGGGGAAGTGGTGCAAAATTGAATTTGAGATGTAGCAATTGAATAATATGCTCAAAAGTTAAGAAAAAGCAATAATATGCCCGTGCACCCCTCTGGATGGACAGATGGTCCTTGGGGGCAGAGACCAGAAAGGATCTCATTTTGTGCTACAGTCCAGTGCAGAAAACAAGGCAGACAAATGCTAAGACAGCACTCATGTCAAACCCAGTGAAGCTGGCCTGCCTTATAGAATCTGAGAGCTGGAGGGAGCTCTGAGTTCATGTAGTGGCCTGCCCGTAAACACCTATGACTAGAATGGCCTTCTCTGGCCTTGGCACCCAAGGGCAGACTCTCACAACGAATATTTGCTAAAAAGCCCTGACATTTAATATACTTTGCTCCTGTCTCAAATGCATTGGTGCAGGGTTTAGAGAAGAAAGGGCTTGTTCTTGCAGCTATGATTACATGATATAAGTAAATAGGCTTAAAAACAAGAAAAAAGCAAGAGAAACAGGAGTCCATTAAGACACAGAGTCAGCTGAGAATTCCGCCCCATTTTCTGAAAGAAGTTGAAGAGAAAGAGCTAAAAATAGGAAATGAGAAGGAAAGGAGAAAAGTGAATCACACAATCCGTACCTCTGTGCTAGAAATTGATGAGGATCGGGAGTAGATACACTTAACCTAATTGTGATGAGGTGTCTGTAATTAGGCTAAGGGAAACTTAGAATGTAAACATTTCAAGCATACCCAGACCTTCATTAATTTCCCAAGTGGAGATGTTGAACAGAGAGGGAATACTGCTTTCAGAGTCTTAGTCATCATAACGCTAGGAGGGAGCCTGGAGCGGAGGCTGGGAGGGGCATTCTGACTTAGTCTGGTCCCTTCTGAGCTCCTACCCACCATCCCTGGGTCTGTTAGCTTCCCTACAGCCTTACATTCATCCCCTGTCCACAGACTGTCCCCAAGCTGAGCCCTCTGCCTTGCCTGGTCTCCATCCATGGCCTAAAGCAATGACAGGTTGTTGAGCCACAACCCAACAGACTTTTCTCATTTCCAAGACCTGTACTCTGACAGAAGCAATTTTTAATGGCATTTCAAAGTAAATTGAATGGGGCTTGTAACAGCAACACTACATGATTGTACCTTGTGTAGTCATGTTTCCAGAGCCTGTGGCATATGGAAGAGGGATTTGCTTGGTAAACTACATCTGTAGAAATGTCGAGGAGAAAATTCAGTATGCCTTCAGCTGTGAGCACCAACAGTATCTGTCATGCCTACAACACACAATGAAAGTTCAAGCTGCATAAAGAATCCATGCTCATCTTAGACTAACTCTGTGTGTGCATGTGTGTGTGTGTTGGTGAGGCTGAAAATGACTCTGGGTATATGGGTACCAACTTCTCATCAAGACATCATAGGGGAAGATGGAAGTGCTGGCCATTAAATATAACTTCATTTTGTCTGTATGGAGATTGAGACTTGGTGACAAAAAGTTTGGCAACTAACTGGCTATTTGGTCTTAAGCCACTGAATGTCTTGGAGCCTCTGTGTCTTCATTTGTAAAATGGGGATACAGGAATTGCCTACATAATAGGGTTCCTCTGAGAACAGAAAAGGCAACATTTGACAGAAGGTTCAGACAGAACCTAGTCTGGCTTTCAAAGTTCATCATGAGCTGGCCATTAGGACCATCTCTTGTCTTGCGTTGTTCCCCTAAACAACCCTTTGCTCCTTCCAAACTGGTGTGCACAGGAAACCTTAGACACACCATGCCGTTGCTCACTTGGTTTTCTCCTCCTGTGGTGCCAGCTTCAGGTTTTTCTATTTGTCCAAGGAATATAAATTTTTTAAAACTCAGCCTGAATCTCACTGGTTTCAGGAAGCCTTCCTGGATTACCTTAACTTTGACGACTGGTCCTTTCTTGAACTCCTTTGAACGTTAAGCACCTTATCAAGCGTGCTTAACCCGCTGTGGCAGCTTACTGCTTTGTCTATGTAACAGATGTAATATTTTCAAAATAAATCCTGCTGTATTTTCACCTCTTTTCAATTGTTTATTTTCCCATAATTTTTTTCTCTCATAAGACTAGACCAAAAGGCTGGAATGAGGAGTCTATGACATAAGGCATGTCCCTTCCTAGAGGGAAGAGGAAATCAGAAGACCCTTCAGAAGGTTCTGGGTATAGGAGGGGAGTCAGGAAGGGAGACAAAGTGCAGATAAAAATGACCTTCCTCTCTTTCTCTGGGATCAGATATTGAGGATGGTGGTAGACCAGTGGACAGGATGATAGAAGCATAAAGATAGAAAACATATGATTTGGTGCCCTGCTTTCCTCACACTGGACCCAAAGACATTATAAACCCCAAAGAGAAGTCCAGAATTTGGCATAGCATCCCTGGCTACAAAGCACTCAGATGGTAGAATAGGAATTGTCAAAAGGAGTGGCCAAGAGTTTGGCTTTAGGTTTCTGTGGTCCTAGGGATCCACCCACACTGGTGACCTCAAAGCACTTGCAGATGCCTTGGAGGACCAGTGGTTCCAGTGAAATCCAGGGTAGAGTCAAGCTAGTGAGCAAGACCTCAGTCTTTAACTTTGGTGAGAAAAAGGAAGGCCCATAGGATGCTAGTCATGGAACAATGAACAGCAGAGGCAGCGGGAACTAGAAGGAAACAGAGAGAAGCAGCACATCTTCCCCTAGGTTTTAAGTTTTCCAACTTCCCCTCACATCCTCCCCCATCACATGAGTGGGATGAGTGCTTGAGAGCAAGGTGAAAGAAATTATAGGAAATGAGAGCTACAGGATCCTTTTCTCTCTCTCTCCTTCCTTCCTCCTCATTTTCCTTTGCACATCTGATAAGTAGCGAGCAAATTCTGGCCTACTTCTGCGTATCTTATCTCCTCAAATAGATTAGAAGTTGCTGAAGGGAGAGACAAAGTTCTAGAACTGTGCTTGACATTGTGTTCTGAATACAGTGGGTGCTTAGTCAATGTCTGTTTTGCAGTTTGAACAAGTACCTTACATCTTTATCTGCAGAAGTGGTGGTGGTGGTAATTATAATTGCTCTTCTGTGTTGTAAGGGAGACATATAGGATGGTAGATAAAAAGAAGGCTCTGGATCCAGACTGTCTGGGTTTGAATCCTGGGCCTGCAATGGCCTAGCTATGGGACCCTGGGGGGGAAATCACTCAACTTCTTTGTACTTAGTTTCTTTAGCTGTAAAATAATGACAGTTCCTAGGATTGATTTTCCTGAGGATCAAACACATTCATACATATAAATTTAGATGGTGCTTGGATCACATGAAACCATCGGAAACATTTTAATCTCATGTGCCAGGTAATTTCAGTGCTGCTTGGTCTCTGTTTTGGAGATGAGGTGCAGAAATATTAAGGGAGGGGCACCTGGGTGGCTCAGTTGGTTAAGCATCTGCCTTCGGCAGGACCCTGGGATCATGACCCACATCGGGCTCCCTGCTCAGTGGGGAGCCTGCTTCTTCCTCTCCTCCCCACTTGTGCTCTCTTGTTATCTTTGTCTTGCTCTCAAATAAATAAGTAAAATATTAAAAAAAAAAAGAAATATTAATTGACTTGCACAAGAACATGCAGCTAGGAAGAGCCCAGATTCCAAGGCAGGCAGTCTGAGTTCACAGGCCGCACACATGCATTACCCTCTCTGGTAGAGAAAAGGTAGGACGGAAACCACTCACTTTCCTAGTAGTCCTCAAGGGCTCCACTTTGTGCACACTTACTCCCCTACCAGGGACATTCTGTTAGTGATTCCTTCTCTTCCATGCCACTTAGATAGTGACAACCTACAGCCTTTAAGAACTATCCATTGTACTCGGTGTATTATGGTGAAGAAAAAGAGAAATATGAGGTTTCTTTTACTGCGCTTATTCTCCTTTATTTAAAGATTTTTAAAATTAAAAATTTAAGTTCCTATTATTCTCCCAAGACATTCATAGTTTTATTAGAGTGAAAATTTTATTTGGGGCCATTTAGGAAATTTAGATATAATAGGTTAAGCTGAGAATATCAAAAGGTTAGATTTATTAAGCATATACTGGTGACATTTATTAAGCATTTATTAAGCCATTTATTAAGCATATACTGGTGACAAACACTATATTGTGTCTAGTCTTCACAATGACCCTGAAAGTTTAGGATTACTATTTAAAGGTGAGGAAGCCAAGAGTCTTTAACATAGGGGGACACCTGGGTAGTTCATTCAGTTAAGCATCTCACTCTTCATTTTGGCTCAGGTCATGATGCCAAGGTGGTGAGATCTGGCCCTGTGTCCGGCTCTGCACTCAGTGTGGAATCTCCCTCTCCCTCTGCTTCTGCCTCTTGCCCTGCTCATGCTCACTCTGTCTCTGTCCCTATAAATAAATAAATAAATAAAATCTTAAAAAAATGTTCATGATTGTGAATATATGATGACACACTACTAATTTCATCTTCTGGAGGCCAGCCACATCAATATGCTACCTAATTCAACTTTGAAATCGGCATGGAGTTAACCTGGTTATTTCCTGGAAGGACCCTTGCAGAACATGCTGTAAGGCAAGACAATAAAATTAGGAAGAAAAATTAAATTACAGACCTTGAGCTTAGAAGGTCAGGGTTCACAAACACACTGAAGAAAAGGGTAGATATCTTAGGTAAGGGTTTGCTGGGGAAGCTCTATTTTATTTTTTTTTCCCTAAAGTTTCAGATGTGGGTTTCAGTGTCAGACTTAAGCATCATTTTCACACTATTCTGCTAGAAATAGAAGCAGTTGACTTCAAGGATGCTGGGTCTTACTCAGCTGGGCTAGAAAAGGGGCATAGTCTTGGGAAGACAATGATTTAAGACGGTATTTCTCAAACTCTGCCTTGTATCAGAAAAACCTGGAGGGCTTGTAAAAACAGACTGCCAGGCCTACACCCAGGGTTTCTGATATACGTCCATTGTGGGGCCTAAGAATTTCCATTTCTAGTAAGTTCCCAGGTAATGCTGATGCTAATAATCCAGAGACCAATCTTTGAGATACAATGATTTTGGAGAAGCTTGATGCATTTATCCATTTTTGGTAAATTTCCTTTCTTCTTCTTACTCTCTGCCTCTTACTCTTTTCAAGGTCTCCTCCTTATCAGGAATGGAACAGCGTTCGCTGCCCTCTCTGAAATTACCTGGGCTCTGGTTTTAGAGACATCATCAAAGTATACTGGAGAGATTACAGATGGTGGAGAAGGGGAGGCCTGCATATGAGTCTAAGACCTGTCATTTACTACCTGCATGACCCAGGACAAGTCACTGAACTTCTTTAAACTTTAATTTCCTTATTCATGGAATAAGGAAAATGATGAGTGCTCCTTCTCTATCTAATGAGATTGTTGTGAGAGTGAATCAAGGCACAGTTATGACAACACTTTGTAATTTTTAAAAAATTTTTATTTATTTATTTGAGAGAGGGAGAGAGAGGGAGGGAGGGGCAGAAAATAAGGGAGAGGCAGATTCCCTGCTGAGCAGGGAGCCCACACAGGGCTTGATTCCAGGATCCCAAGATCATGACCTGAGCCAAAGTCAGGCACTTAAATGACTGGGCCATGCAGGTGCCCTGAAAACACTTTGTAAATCATAAGGCTCTTTGGTGTGGTATGGCCTTGAACAGACCTGTGTTTGAATATTGACTTAGTTCATTGCAATGTCTTGGACTAATTTATCCTCTCTGTGTATAAAATAGTGGGATAAAATATGTATCTCATAAATTTATTGTGAGGATTAAATAATATTAATAAAGCACCTACCATATATATTTTAATAGGGCTCAGTTAGGGCTAATTGCTGCCCCCAACTCAATGAAACTGACCACTCTCTATCCAACTGCTGAAACTTCAAATGTAGGAATCAATCTTAATTACTCTCTTTCCCTCATACTCTACTTGTTTTATTTACTGCTATATCTCTAGCAAACAGAATGTGGACATATAATAGGCACTCATTAATCTTTATTAGACAAAGGAATAAAATTCTGTTAGTTTTGAACTCCAAAATATATCCTGAATGAGTTAATTTCTCAACAATGCCCTTGGGTCCAGTCCTATCCAACCATCTCTTAACCTGGACTACGTCACTGTCTCTTAGCTGCTCCTACTCTTCACTCCCGCCAATCAATTCTCATTTTCTTGTAGGCTTGAATACTTTTACTTGATCTTTAATCTTCACAAATTTTACTGAGCTATAGTAGTATGTTTTTAAAAAATCTTGCTTGGTCCTTGAACTTTTGAAGTATGAGAACAAACTGGATTTGACAAAAATTCAATCATAATTTTTTTGAAGATTTTTCTCTCTCCATTTATTTTAATTTCTCCTTTTGAACATTCTATTAGATCTGTGTTGGACTTTCTTTTGGTATGTATTCTCCATGTTTTTTTAATGTTTCTTTTATATTACTCATCCCTTTTCTTCTCAGTGCCACATTTTGGTTAATTTAAAAAGTTCTGTCTTCTAATTCACAAAGTCTTTCATCTGTGCCTAGACTACTATTTTTTGGCTTTACTTTCTGTTTTTGGTCTAATTTTTTTTTAATTTAAAAAATTTCCATTGTATTTTTTTCAAAGACTTTTTGTTCCCAAGATATATGAGATTTGCCATTCTTTTCTCCTTTTGAAGGATACACTGCATCTTTGTTACTAGGTTGTCTAAATATACTGTTATTACATTTCTATTTCCTTAGGAATGGGTTAATTATTCACCTGGATAAATCTATTGATTTTCTTTATAGTCTGCTTTAACATTTTTGTTCCAAAGTTCAACTTCTTGGGATTTTTTTCTCCTCATGCCCGTCTGTCAGATAGTTGTGTGGCACTCCAAGATGCATAGCTTTCAACCAAGGTTACATCTGGGGTCAGAAGTTATCGTTATGCACAATTTACGACAAGTTCTTATTTTCTCCAGAACAGTATAGTGGAGGAAAAGGTCATGGTCACTGGAACCAAACCAATCTGGGTTTGAATCTTGGCTCTGCCCCTTCCTGATTGTGTGGGCTTGGCCTCAAAGTTCCTCATCTGAAAAAAGGGAAAAATAATAGTACTTGCTTTCTATCATTCCTTTTGGAATCAAGTGGGAGGAAACATTGAATGTACTTAGGTATGCAGTAATAGACAAATATTCTTGGTGGAGTTGGTAACAGTGGTCAATATAAAACAAATCTCCAATGGTTAGAATTTCACCTACCATATTTGCCCTATCCTCCAAGTTCTGTATTTCTGATAGGCTCTCCGTTTATTCTGATGGTGGATTGAATTCAGCTATGTGAAGATGAAATGTTAGGTTTATGTCTTCAAGGGCTATGCATTTAAGCTTCCTGCATTGCATTTCCACCAAGCAAAATAGTTCCCTGCTTTGCATTTACTCTTTCTTTATGTCCTTGCTGGGCTCCCTTCTGATCCTTCTTGCTTCCCTCCTGATACAATGCAATTGTCTTAAGCAGCCAAGCATTAGAGCTTTTGGTCACCGGACAACAACCCTAGGGCTTGTCAATCTCACACCCTTACTGAGGACTGTTTCATGGCTGGAGTTTCTTAATTAACAGATTATCAGACTGGTCCAAGGACTTAAATTTATGGGCCTACTTTGTGTTTTACTAATATAGATGCAGTTGTCTGATCTAGGAATGAATTCTGGCCATTTTTGACATTTTCCCAAGGCCAAAGTAAAAATTCTAATTTAGAATGACCAGCTTCAAGACACTGTAGACACAAACAGTGGCTCATGGCATTATTTACATTTCAGTACAACCATTGATGTAGCATGTTCAGCACAATTAGGCCTCTGAGGACACATCTAGCCAGTGCATCCTTTAATTCAAGTAAATTGAATCAATATACAGTGAGTTCCTGTATTAACATGCAGCTTAGGAGGCATTTATGCTCAGCTAAAAAATCTAATTAGTGGTTTCCTGTTTGGGGTATAGTGACTGTTTATTTCATTTCCAGTTCACCTGGGCCTGTAATACGTTCTCATGCTTGATTTCCATTCAGATGGTGACACTTCGCCTTTCATTCCCAGCCTTTTCACAAAAGACCCAGGAACCCGATGTACCAGAAACAAAAGGCAGAGAGGATTAAAAACAAGGACTTTTGATTGAACTGGTTAGGTCCCCACATCATTAATACAAAGGAACTAATAAAATTCATTGTATCAGTCAGAAGAGGACAATTGCAATGGACTTTTCTAGGATTTTTTCTCTTGAAATGCCTGATTTTATTTCTCGTCAAGGCCTGGCTACTTTCTTTCTATGGCTCTAAGCATCCTCTAAGACTATGAGTAATAAACTGCTATTGTTAAATTATGCTTGGGTTCACAGAAAATGCCATAATTCTGCCATTGGCTCAACTAAGTCCTGCTAATGTCTGTGGGTGTTAAAATTTCTTTCTCAATATATTTATCTCTATGAGATTATTTAAAGCTGGGTTTATATGCCTAGGGGCAGGATTGATGGGTATAGGAAGTTGTTGTACAAATGGCTGTAAACACCATGTGGTCACCCAGTGGGTAGGCATGGGTTGTTACCTGTGAAGCATATTAAAAAAAAAAAAAAAAAAAAACACACATTGAGATTTCTGATGCACCCAAATAACCGGGCTTCCAGAATACAAGATATTATATTTGAATTGTATAGCTACATACTATAGGAAAATTATCAATCTCAGGGACTTGCCTTTTAAAAAACAATGTTGATAACTCAGTACAAAGCAAGCTTAATGGCCTATCCACATGGTAAGTGCTTAAAATCATATTCTCCTATTTAAGACCTAAAACTTCATGGTCCTTGTTTGTGATGAAAGTTTCAATGGTGACAACGGGGTTATGTATTTCTATCTAAAAGCATGTTTGACCATGCATACTTCTCTGTGACATTAGCAGTCACTGATGATCATTGACAACTATTACATCAACTGAGATTACAAAATAGTGATTTCTCATAGTATTATTGCTTCTTCTTCTATTAGTTGGAATTCTTCTATAAAGAAACACTTCTTATCAACTCTTCAGTTACTTTTACACAGTGTGTACACTTCCAAAGGTGACTAATAAAATTTTTAATGTGTCATAACTCGACTTTAAATATATATGACACATCCCAATCATAGATATTATTATTTTAAAATATTTTATTTATGTATTTGACAGAGAGAGAGAGAGCACACACATGTGCACAAGCAGGCGGAGCAGCCAAGGGAGAGGGAGAAGCAGGCTTTCTGCTAAGCAGGCAGCCTGCTGTGGGGCATGACCTGAGTTGAAGGCAGACACTTGACTGACTGAGCCACCCAGGCACCCCTAGATATTATTTTTATTTATGCTAAAGTGGTTCCATATGTGTCCAGTGGGAGCTGCTTCAAGTTGGCTCCTGATGCCTTTTGCCACAATCTCATTTCAGAGGAACACTCCCTCACCCTGAGCCCTACAGGATTCTAATAGCAAAACCTGACTGGAGATGAGCTTAAGATCACAAACTTTAAAATCCATAATAAAGCAATGAACAAAAATCCCAAAATGAACAAAAATGAGAGCATTCCAAGAATTTTATAACATAGAATGGTATGAGAGACTGTAAGTATTTTTAAAAGATAGCTGAAGAAGTACAAAAATGAAATTGAAATTCCAAGAAAAGAAAGGCACTGTGCAAAAAAGAGCAGGTGGATTTAAAAAAAAAAAAGATTTGTGCCTCTAATAAAAGAGAGCTGTGATAATTTTTAAAAAGTCAGTAAATGGGTAAAACAGATTCTTTAAACTGCTTTTATTTAATTTTTTAAAAGATTGTATTTATTTATTTGAGACAAAGATAACAACAGAGATAGTGAGAGAGCCTAAGCAGGGAGGAGAGGGAGAAGCAGGTTCCCCACTGAGCAAGGAACCTGATGTGGGGCTCAATCCGAGGCCCCTGGGATTATGACTTGAGCCGAAGGCAAATGCTTACCTGACTGAGCCACCCAGGCGCCCCTTTAAACTGTTAGAACCACTGAATCTAATTTATGAGCAAAGAGAAAATGAGCACTTAGAGATAAATATATTGAAACTATAGTGAAATATTAATAAATGGGGAGGATAGAAGTTTAATAGGAGTTCAAGGGACACCTGGGTGGCTCACTTGATTAGGTACCTGACCCTTGAGCTCAGCTCAGGTCTTAATCTCAGGGTGTTGATCTCAGGGTCATGAGTTTAAGCCCTACATTGGGCTCCCATTGGGCATGGAGCCTACTTAAAAAAATAGGAGCTTAAATATAAAAAAGAGAAGAGATAGGGGTACCTGGGGGTCTCGGTCAGTTAAGTATCTGGCTCTTGGTTCTGGCTCAGGCTGTGTTCTTAGGGTTGTGGGATTGAGCCTCATCAGAGTCCTACATGAAATCCTGTGTGGAGCCCTATTGGGCTCCTCACTTAGTGGGGAGTTTGCTTCTCTCCCTCTCCCTCAATCCCTCTCCCTTCCTCTAAAATAAATCAATAGATCTTAAAAGAGAGAGAGAGAGAGAGAGAGAGAGAGAGAGAGAGAATAGGTAACATGAAAAAATAATGGCTGAGGATTTTTTGGAAGTTATGCAAGACATCTTCAGATTTAAGAACCCCAAGAATCCCAAGCAATATTAAAAATAATAACAATAATTTAAAATATATACTATAGCTGCTTTATAGTAAAAATGCAAAATACCAAAGATAAATTTTTTAAATAAGAAATCTTAAATATGGTCAGAAGGAAAAACAGAGAATCCACAGACTTCTCCATGTCAACAATAAAGGCCAGGAGATGGTGGAATAAGTATCTTCTCAATCCTGAGAGAAAAAGTAACTGCCTACTTCAAATTCTATACATAGTTAACCTTTCATTGGACAGGGAGGGAGAAATGAAAACAATTTCACATAAAGGATGAGAAAATGTATCACTCATAGACCCTTTCTGAAGGAACCTCTAAAGGGAGTACTGAAATTGAAATTAGGGGGAAGGAGTGGGGTGCAAGGAGTCATAACTAAAAAAGAAACTGGTAAGGAATTGTAAAAAACACATTATTAAATAATTTATGGATTAAGTGAGAAACCATAATGGAGATGAATATTTATAACAAAATGACTATAACATTTTTTTTGAGGTTCAGGTAAATCAGTAATTAGAGAGACATTTATAGTATTAAGTTTTATAATAAAGGAGAACTTAATGAACTAAATGGCCGATTTTAGACTAAAAAAAAAGGCACATACACAAAAAGGAAATAATTGATGTGAAAGTAGTTTGTAAAGGGCATGAAAGAGCACATACTAGTAACTGCCAGAACTTAAAATACTGTCAAGAAAGTGATGTTCTGGGGTGCCTGGGTGGCTCAGTGGTTAAGTATCTGCCTTTGGCTCAGGTCATGATCCCAGGGTCCTGAGATCAAGTTCCACACTGGATCCCTGCAGGGAGCCTACTTCTTTTTCTGCCTATGTCTCTGCCTCTCTCTCTGTGTGTCACTCATGAATTTTATTTACTTTTTCATGAGTGACACACAGAGAGGGGCAGAAACACAGGCAGAGGGAGAAGCAGGATCCTCTCTGGGAGCCTGACATGGGACTCAATCCCAGGACCCTGGGATCATGTCCTGAGCCGAAGGCTGACACTCAATTATTGAGCTGCCCAGGTGTCTCTAAATTATAAAATCTTAAAAAAGAAAAAAAAAAAAGAAAGAAAAAGAAAGTGATGTTCTGTCTCTGTGAGTAGGAGATAATGGAAATTCAGGGATATGGAATAAATGATGTTTCAAGACTCCTACAATCCTTACAGAGAGGCTGAGTCTTGTTTTCTTGACCAGTGTCCTTGTCAATATACATGTTTGAGAGCAGAGAACTGGGCAATCTGAAGATTTCTCCAAACTTATCAGGACTTGAGGGAGCAGAGCATTGATATAGAAGACCTACTGCAGCTACTTTTGTTGCGCGAAGTCACAGCTCGTGGGCCTTGAAGAAAACTTCCACTCAAAAGCCATTCTGTGAATAGGAAAAGGACTCCCAGAAAGCCAAGGAGCTGAGAAATGACAAAGTGGTTCTTATATATTTAGCTTCTGCTACACTCATCCAAGAAGTGTGAGTGAAGCAAATGTGTGGCCTAGGTGTTAGCAGAGGTGACATGCAAAAGAGCTACTCTAGCCATCAGGAGTCACCTGGAGGTCCAGCTTTCAGAATTCTGTTCACAGGTCATTGCTGGAGCTAAATAACTTGTGGCACTAGCTGGTAGCTGTTAAACTGTCTTTGTCATTCCTGTCTCCTGAAGTAACCTACAGAATCTTGCATCTGGCGGATGATGAGGAGATGGGAAAACAAGAAGAGTTGGGTTGATGGTGGGAGGGATGTAAGGATATACCACATTCTGTTTATCCTTTCATTAGTTGATGGGCTGTTTCCACTTGTAAGCTAATTATGAATAATGTTATCGTGAACATTCATGTATAATTTTTTACATGAACATGTGTTTTCGTTTCTCTTGAGTGTATAACTAGGAACAAAGGTATATACTGGGTTGTATGGTAATGCTATATTCAAGTTTTTGAGGAAATGCCAGACTGTTTTCCAAAACAGTCACACCATTTTATATTCTTGCCAGCAGTGTATGAAAATTCCAGTTTCTCCACACTCTCCCTAGCACTTGTCACTTATTTATTTTTGTAGTAAAGCCATCGTAGTATATGTGAAGTGGTACCTCCTGATTTTGGTTTGCATTTCCCTAATGACTAATGATGTTGAGTATCTTTTCATGTGCTTATTGGCCATTTGTATATCTTTTTCTGGAGAAGAGTTTATTCATGTCCTTTGCCCACTTTTTTTCTCTAAAGTTTTTATTCTTTGCAAACACTTTATAGCAACAAACATATGGGAGAAAGTCACCCACAGCCTACCCCAATGTAGCAAATGTTTTTGTGTTTCCAAGTTTCTTGTCTATACACATACTTTCCTTAACCACATTTTAAAAATTGTGACCAAAATATACATAACATAAAACATACTATTTTAACCATTTTTAAGTGTACAGGTCAGTGTCATTAAGTACATTCACTTATGGAACAACCATCACCACCATCCATCTATAGTTCTTCCCAAACTGAAACTTTATATCTATTAAAGATGAACTCTCCTTTGTTTATTTGTCTCTAGCAACAAAGTCAGAAGGTTGAGAAGTTAGGCCCTAAGGGCCAAATCTAACCTGCAGCCTGTTTTTGTAATGTTTAATTTGAACACAGTCATGTTCTTTCATTTCATTTCAATGGCCACTTTTATGCTACAAAGTTGAATAGTTGCGAGGGACCCATATGTAATCCACCAAGCTTAAAATATTTACTATTTATTGGAACCCTACAGAAAAAATGTGCCACTTCTGCATTAGATAAAGCTTTTAATCATCCAGTTACCTCTTCCAGGAAGTTCATAATGGTTGCACATTTTGGCTCTTCTTTGAATTAGAGATGGGGTACAGAGAGGTGAGGAGAGGTGAAGAGAAACAAATAATCATAGGCCATTGCAAACTGAGAATCAGAGAATTTTTTGAGGTTTAATAGCAAATTATTTGTATAGAGGATTTTATGATTGCAAGCACAAATATGGTAATGTTATCTCTTTGTCTTTGAGCCATAGAATTGGAAGGATCCTTAGACACTGTGGATCAGACTCTTTCCTTGAAGCTGGACTCTCAGTTCCTATCTCAACCTACCTTTTTCTCTGGAATGCAGTGTGGGAAAGAATACAATCTAAGCTCTAGAAGACACCATGAGATAGTTGGAGAGAACTCACAGGCTTCCTTCAAAGCTAAACAGATTCAAGTTTGCATTCTGGCTCTACTGCTGACCAGCTGTGAGACCTTAAGCAAGTTAATTTTAAATTAATTTAATTTCTCCACATTTTAGCTTTCACGTCCATAACATGGAGGAATGATAATATTGTTGTGATGGGGCTATTATAAGACTTAGAGATGAGAAATGCAGAACACCTGGCATGTAATGGGAACCATCATTATGATTACAGCGTCCTGCAAAATAGTCATCTGGCTCTGTTGGACCTTCAGAGATGAGAAACCACTTAAAAATGCCTCCTATAGCTCCCAGCATCAGGAAGTTATATGTGTTCGGCTAAAAGATGCCTGGGTAATTATTTAGATAAGTTGCCACCTGGGTAATTATTTAAATTGTCTCATCTGGAGGTGGGGAAGCTGGAGTATTTTTCTGGGCTCTCGTCTCTCATTGGTGGAAGACTGTCCTTGGATGATACTTCTGGGCTACCTTGTAGGCTGAACAAATTTTACGTCCTAGAGAAAGCCCACAGATGGATGCAGGGTCAAAGCTGTAGTGTCTTGGAAACTCTGTATTGTTGATGGACTTAGATTTGGACAAAGGGTGTGTGGGTGGGGTCTCAATGGTGCTGATCCTAGGGCGTGACCTGTATCAGAGCTGCTTTGCTGGGCTGTCTTGCTTTCACCTCTTTTAAACTTTGCAAGTTACTCCTGGCTACAGCACTAATCATGGGCATGGTTTTCCTGTTATTGGGACAAATATTTGCTAATGTGATATGTGGGAGAAGGTAGGAGGATAAACTGAATTCTCATTTTTAAGTGAAGGAAAAGCTGCTGAGACTCCAGAGAAGAAAACTCAACAGAAGAATCTGGTTTCTTTGGATTCAGTTTGTTTCTCAGCTGCCAGGACCAAAACAGTGTCTGGCACAGCTGGGCTGGTGACTGCCCCACTCTTGGCATGGTTGACAGCAACATAGGCACCATGCTGTCTGTTCTGGCCTTTTATCATCGTTTTCCTGCCTGTCACTCTGTCAGTACCAGCATCCAGATCAACTGGACCAATACTCAGGCAGAGGGAGGCTCTGTGTGCTGAAAATGACAGTGCGTTGGGCTAGGAGTTGGGGGATCTGGGTTCAAGCCTCCATTCTGCCACTAGCTCTCAAGGCATTACTGTCCTTGTCCACAAAGCCAGAGTCACACCAGAGATCTCTGTCTCCTCTTCCCCATCAGGAGGGTATACTTTCTCATTTGATTCTTCCCAGGGAAGGAGATCTGAGATTGAATTTCTGCTCTGAGAAAAGGCTTTGTCACTGACTCCAGATCCTACTTGGGCCTCACCGAGGTTGCTTGCTGATCTATAAAATGGGGTCTCTAAAGCCTGCTTTTCCTTTTTTTTTCCTCAAGATTTTATTATTTGAAAGAGAGTGAGAAAGAGCAAGCATGAGCAGGCAGAGGGGCAAAGGAAGAGGGAGAAGCAGATTCACTGCTGAGCAAGGAGCCTGATGTGGGGCTCGGTCCCAGGACCCTGGGATCACGACCTGAGCCAAAGGCAGATGCTGAATCAAATAAGCGCCCCAAGCCTGTTTTCCTAACTCACAGAGTTTTAGATAGAAGATCAAGTGTGATAGTGATTATAAAAATGTTCTAGGGATGTGCGGGTGGCCCAGTCAGTTAAGCATCCAACTCTTGATTTTGGCTCAGGTCATGATCTCAGGGTCCTGAGATCGAGCCCTGCATCAGGATCTGTACTTAGCAGGGAGTCTGCTTGAGATTCCCTTTCTCTCTCCCTCTGCCCCTCTCACTCATGCTCTCTTGCTCTCTAAAATAAATAAATAAATCTTTAAAAAATGTTCTATAAACTGTCATTCATTTTTTTCATTCATTTGTCAAATGATTATGAGCATTTATGTCTGTTAGTTCCTGAAAATCTAAGGATAAGATACATGGTTCCTGCCTCTTCTGGGATTTTCATTTTGATGCAGATATCAACAAATAAGCACACAATTAAGTTATTGTGACTCATCCTAACATTAACAATTATAGGTTACCATGCTTTGCAAACAGGGAAGGCTTGGTGGCTCCCAAGGGCAGGATGACACACATCTAACAAAGGAGGGATATATTATCTAGTCACCACACATTTATAGAATTCCAGCTCACTCCATGTGTATCTCTCTTCTGGTTGAGGCCTGAGCCTCCTTGATTTTTATGTTATTGTTTGTTCTCTCTGTCCCTAGTCACTTGACATGTCTGCTTTTGGCATGCCTTTCTTACCAGGCCACAGGGGCAGACCAGGTCTGTTGTCTTCTTGGGCAAGCATCCCATAGACGGAGTGGGGCCAGCTTCCCAGGAAGTACAGGCTGTTCTTGCATGCACATGGCTTCAGGGACCAGGGGTCTGCCAAGCCTAACATGCTTCTTTGTGTATATATTATTTCTGAAGGCATGGCATGCCATGAACAATGAGCACAGGGATCCCAAGTCTCCCCCTTCCACCATAAAATGCAAAACTCCCTTCTATCTGCCAGGTATATACAGAGCTGTGACCTGGCAAAACTCCATGGCCACCACCACCTCCTACCAGATGGCAGGAAGCGAGCCTGCAGGAGATCAGAGGAACTGTCTCTTTAAGAACTGCTGAGTTTATGGGAAAGGCCAGATTGGTGGTGACAGGCAGGTGGACTGCCCACTGCCCACTAGTCCAAGGAGTGCCTAGAAGAGAGGAGCTCCCCAAGAAGCATTTCTGTATCTAGCCTTGGTCACCTGTGGCAGTGCTGCTGTATCTAGTCTACATCTTTCTTCCCAAAGACCCCAAATGCATCCCTGGACCCTCTTACCTAATCTTCAAATTACCACCTTCCCAAGTCAGTGGGGGCTCTGGATTTCCTCTGCAAATGTTCTCAGTGACACCTGTGGAAAGTGGGGGTTCTTGCAGTTCAGAGGTTACTGTGCGTGTGGACGTTTACTCCCACTAATTGAGTTACTAGTTATCGGTTACTATTTAATGAGAGTTAGTTCTACATGATCCTCACCTGTTCATTCCCACTGTGGTGGTGGTTACTATATAATTCGATAATATGGGATATAAATTGATGAAATATGAAACAGACTTATTTGCAGAAAAGTTGAGTTGCATTTTTTTGAAAGCTTCAGTGGAAGTGAGAAGTTTATAAAAAGTGCTGTCAAAGGTGTAGGAGAGATGAGTGGACAATCGTGTGAGGGAAGGTGCACAGGCTACCGCTGCTCACATCTCCCTGCATCTGCCCACCCTTTGCCGTCTGCCTAGAATGCTTTCCCCATCTCGTCCCCCTACAACCTTCTACTTATCCCTCCAGGCTCGGCTCAAATGAGCCTTGCTCTGGGTATGCTCTCCCAACTCTGCCCCAGGGCTAACCTACCTTTCTTGCCTTGTGGGACCCAGGAAATCTAACAAAAATCCCCTACCCCTGGACAAGAAGAGCAGGACTAACTCCATTTTGTGCTACACCCTCCATCTCACATAAAACCCCCCACATGACCTGCCTATTGTTTAAGGCACTCCCTCACCCTAGTTTAACTATTAAGCACAACCTTATCAGAAACCAGCACACATAGGAATGCGGGACCTCTGACCTTTAACCACCAAGGAATGAAAACCCCTCTTTTGCCCGCCAAACCTGCATGCCAATTCTAACCAGAATAATAGGCTAGTTCAAATGGTCACTATAGGGTGAATCGTAATTCAATTGGCCACCTGCGTGTGGACCAACGTGACTGTGCAACTTTCTGCGTATGTTACAATCTCATTGGCCACGGACCCCTATAACACTACTATGCTTCTTAGTCTCGGGGTCCAAGTCCCTGCTCTGCTGTATGGAGTATACTTGGACCGAAGCTCGAGCTTGTAAATAAACCCTCATGTACTTGCATCAGTGTCGGCTCCTTGGTGGTTTCTCGGATTCGCAATCTTGGGCACAACAGCCTTTGGGTTTCCAAGCACTTTATAGATTCCTCTAGAACACCACTTATTGCTATGATTGTTACAAAACCATAATTCAAAACATTCACCACATCTACGGACACATTCCTGGGACAGTGGTTGCTGGGCTTTGGATTATGACTTTGCAACTGTGGTCATCATAACTGAGAACTGTTCATGAGGGAGGCCAAACACTTCTGGGGGACTTAGGAAAAGGGAGCCATGAGGGAAAGGTCCTTTCTGTTGAGGAATTTGAATGCAGGGTGTGGTTGTTGAAGAGACTCAAGGACAGGCACAAAGTCAGTGACAGAAGGCAGGTGGCTGAGGGAGGAGAAAGTGGGGAGTAAGAAGTTGCCAGAAGGAATAGAGATGGATTCAGAGGTGTGGGGTGCTGTTGGATCATAGGATAGTTGTGCAGTGAGTGTGCCTCAGATGGTTCCCTCTGCTTCCTTAGCTCCCACATGGCAGTTTAGATAATGTATGAGCTCACTGCAATTTATTTAACAGACACTGTTCTAAGCATGTTATAGCCCTTATGATAAAGGCACTGCCATTATCTCCACCCTACAGGACAGGAGGAGAGAAGATAAAATGACTCTGTCAAGTACACACCAGTAAATGGCAGAGCCGGCACTTAATGCAGCCTGGATCAGCGTCAAAGGACTAAACCCTTAATGCCATCATGCTTCTTAGAGGCAATAAGCAGTTTTTGAGCTTGTACCATATGTCACCCCCCCCCACCAGGTACTCTAGTATTAATTTCAGCTAATCCTATACACATTCTCTCATATAATTCTTGCGAACAACTCTATGAAGTACATATCAAGATACCTATTTTACAGATAAGAAAAAAGAAGGCTCAAAAGTGTTATAGGCATTGTCCAAGGTCAAACACTGGCTGGAGGTAGAGCCAACCATGCCTACCTGGAATGGCAAAGAAATAGCTTTCAGCAATTGCCCTCTGAATGATGGAGTCAGTTAAGCCCCCAGCCTTTGGATCTGCCATTCACAGTGACAACCTGTACACTATCTGTCATTTCAGGAACTGTGAAATGTGAGATGGAGCCTCAATATGTTAAGAACTCACAGGCATTTCTAGAGGCTGCAGCTAAAGTGGGGTTTGGGGGAAGGGAAGAGACCACGCAAAGAATACAGCTTGCTTTAAGTTTAAAATGAGCTATTTTTTCCTCTCTCTTCTTTTGTGCTTTCTGCTTAATTGCTTTATGGAGATAAATAAAGCTGGGGAAAATTACTTTTGGCAGCCTTCAATAGGGCTTGAATCCATGGCTCTTTTCTTTTGCTAATGGTAGATTTAACTGAGTTCTATACTTGTATTCTTTTTTTGGATTTTTTTTTTTAAGAAAATGATATGCAAGTGATACCATAGGCCTAGGCAAACAAACAGATGCATAAAAACATTTGCATAAAAATATGCAAATAGAAAATAAACCCCTGGGCGAACTTAGCCTGCTTGTTGGAAACCATTTACTTAACCTGTCTGGGTTTTTGTTGTATCATTCATAAATTGAGAGATAAGAAATCTAGCCAAAAACAATGCAGTTGCTGGAAAGATCCAGTAAGATAATAATACTTCTTTGATTTTCTTTAGGCTGTTGTGTTTTCAGGTTTGTATTTTAAGTTCTCTCACTGGGTCCGGGAGGTTGGACAGTTTTATCCCCATTTTACACATAAAGAAATAAGGTTTGAGATATTAGGTAGCTGAGCTGTCCCCACCAGCTAGTACATGGCAACATCAGGACTACAAGCAAGTCCCTGTCCAGGAACGAGAGGTTGTTAAATTTTTTTCCAAAAACAATACTACACTTAGAGGAGGTCACATTATTTATCTTTTTCTCTCAGCTGGTTTTTCTGGTATAAAATTTATATGAATTCATTGTTTTGTATTCAAACATGATAGAAACACATATCTAAGAAAGTATCTTTTAATCTCATGTTTTACATATAAATACTGCTAACAGTTTGCTGTATATTTTTCCAGATTTTTTCCATAGACCACCACTATTAATAGTAATATAGTAAGTCATATTCTGATGGCACAGTATAGTTGCAAAATGCTTTTACATAAATGATCTCAAGGCACGCATCTCTATCATAATTTCCTTTTCCAGTGATTAGCAGGGATGTTGAGCCAGTGCCTTTGAGGACACTAAAAAGCCAGTGAGTGAGATTTGTATCTGCCTGAGGTCATAAGAGTAAGCATTTTAACTAAACTGACTGTTCCCTTCAGACTGGGGAATTGGCTGCCCTCTCTTCAATCAGCACTGATGAGCTGTTTGACAGAGCTCAATGGTTATTTTGACATCTCATAGACATAGCCTCAGCTGCTCTAGTCAGAAAGAAATCAGCCATCTACCAAATTCTCAACAGCTGGGATCCACAGGTTTATAATAAATTAATTTGCAAATATTTGACTTTAACTGAACCAAGATACTGAATATTCTAAGAAAGTATGCAAAGTGAAGTCATAGACTGTTGACACTAGCAGGGACCTCAGAAATTACCAGGTCTAGTCTATATCTTTTATTTTATAGTGAAGTAAACTGAAGTCTAATACTGAGAAGAGCTTTAACTTGTATGTATATAGTTTCATCTGGTTGGAAAAATGCTTTCTGAGTGACAATTATGTGTTAGATTCGCCAAGGTGCTTGGGTTAGGTCTGTTTTCAGCCTTCAAAAAACTTCAAAGAATCATGACAATCCATGATTCACTGTCCAAATTACATAAAAACACGAAGAGAAGTATTCTAAACATTTCCATGAAAAGATGTGAATCCAATCTCTTCCTGTAGTTTTGAAGTATAACCAGAATGAATGAACCAATTCAATAACTGCCTTCCAGATACTATCTTCTGTAACCTCCACCCCTTGAAAGTCCTCTCTCACTGGTGATCTCCCCAAGCCTTTCACTGAGACCTTGTCTGTAACTTATGAATTCATAAGTACCTTCACATCGTAGTACCTTCTCTCATCAGACTGTGGCTAATTCCAGAGCAAAGGCTGTGTCATGCTGATATTTTTATTCCTAGTGCCTATCCTGCCTGTTGAATAAATGCTTGCTAATTAATAAATAAATTTCTGCCCCTTTAAGATTGTACTTTTCATGGTGTTACACCTGTCTTCCTATATATAATTATAGGAAGAATATATGTATCTGGAGTGTTAGGTTGGATAAGTATAGAAACTTGAGAATAGATATTTCACACTTTCTCAGGCTAAGAAAGACTCCTCTCACCTAAATATCGAATTGGAATGTAGTTGATGGTCTTCCAAACTCAAAGTCAGAAACTGGAGTTTTCACTTCATGATAATATCTGAGAACTAGGATCAAAAAAAGAGAAAAAGTTGAATGGAAAATTTCTAGGAGAAAAAAAAGAAATCAAAGTTCAGATCTGTGTAGTTTACAACCCAAATATATTATATCTGAAATATGGCTCAGAGTGACTTCCTCTATCCAGAGAACCCATGGAGAAGCCAAGAAGTAAACTGTCTTCATCAGCAGCTTTTTTTTTTTTTTAAAGATTTTATTTATTTATTCATGATAGACATAGAAAGAGACAGAGGCAGAGACACAGGCAGAGGGAGAAGCAGGCTCCATACTGCGAGCCCGACACGGGACTCGATCCAAGGACTCCAGGATAGCACCCTGGGCCAAAGGCAGGCGCTAAACTGCTGAGCCACCTAGGGATCCCCACCAGCAGCTTCTTGATTGCCTATCTGATAGCTTCCATGCCACCAATAAGCTGATTGGGGTTTTAAACATGCACTTGGGGGTACAAACTGGCCTCTGTTGAGATGAAAAGAGATGGGACCATCAAAGAAAACTCTGACATCATCATCCAAGCCATGATGAAAATCCAAAAGGAATTGCAAAAGGTTGATGAAGCCCTAAAAGATAAACTAGAGCCAACACTTTACAGAAAACTTCAAGATATTAAAGGAAGGGAAACAGAGAAAATTGCAATAATACAAAAGGTCATTTCAGTCATCCTGGGAGAAGCTACTTCTGCAGCCAGTGCAGTCGCTGTTAAACTTGTAGGCTCAACTGTCACAACTGGCATAATTAACAAGTTGATCACTGTGTTAGCTCAAATTGGTGCTTCTCTCCTTGGTAGTATAGGAGTTGCTGTTCTTCGTCTTGGCATAGATATGATATTCTGTGCCATCCTGGGAGCAGTGGAGAAAACACAGCTTCAAGCAGCCATTAAAAGTTATGAGATACATCTGGTGGAATTCAAGTCAGCTTCAGAAAAATATCATCATGCCATTACTGAGGTCACCAACACAGTGAAACAGCAAATGAAATGAACAACCACTGTGCCTCTGGAATATTTTTCTACATCTCAATATAGTGTTTTGCTCCTTTGATTAGGTTCATATTCGGTACGTTTCCAACATGGATAGAAATACAGTTAACAATTTGGAAAGATGGTTTAAGAGATGCTAAAATTAGATAACTCCAGAGTTTTGTATCAACAACAAATGCCTACATCGGTTGGTGCTAGAGGTAAAAGATTATATCCCAGGATCCCTTCTTACTCTGCCCTACCAGATCAACTTTAGGTTAAATGCTATGGGTGTGGGGGTTACCTTTTCCTTTTCTAACTCCCCAAATCATTAAAATTTATTTGAATGAGGAGACTTTTATTTCTGCCACTAGCTTCAGACATCATTTAGTTCTAAGGGGATGTACTTAGTAACTTCCGTCTAGACACTAACTGTGGACTTTGAGTGAAATAGAAATACTACCATAATTTTGACCCTCAGTTTTTAAGGCTAATTTTCTTTTTTTTTTTAAGATTTTATTTATTTATTTATGAGAGACAGAGAGAGAGAGAGAGGCAGAGACACAGGCAGAGGGAGAAGAAGGCTCCATGCAAGGAGCCTGACGTGGGACTTGATCCCGGGTCTCCAGGATCATGCCCTGGGCCGAAGGCAGCACTAAACCACTGAGCCACCCGGGCTGCCCACTAATTTTCAATAAACTGGAAGACCTGAAAAAAAAAAAGAAAAGAAACTTGGGAATATAAATATATAAATACAATATACAGGCATACTGACCCCACATCACATTCTGCCTTCAGAGTGCAGCCCATACATTCATGCTCTGATTTTTGGCAATGTGCTTAGTGTCACCTACCAAGAGCACATCTGGCACTCTTCTTTACTTTTTAGAGTGACTATAAAAGCAATGTGTGGTCTATGGTCTGTTGACCACTGCTAAAGTGTGTAGGTTAAGTCCCTGTAGTGCATATTTATAACATTCATGCTGCCTCACATCTAAACACCTTGAAGGAAGTCCATGTGAAGAGATAGGGAAAAACAACCACCTATAAGCCAAGAAGAGAGACTTCAGGAGAAACCAACTCTGCCAACATCTTGATCTCAGACTTCTTCCATTCTTGTGCGATTCTGAGACAATACACTTCTGTTGCTTAAGTCACCTGGTCTGTGGTACCTTGCTATGGCAGCCCCAGCAAATGAATGTAGGGATAACAAGATTCATCTCGTGGGGATCTTGTGAATATTCAGAGATAATGACATAAAGCATTTGTCAAATAATAGGTGCTCCCTAAGATGTTAGCTATCTTCCTTTTCTTTTCCTTGATTTTTCATATTTTTTCTTGTTAACTTCTGTTTCATCCAACCCTATCATATATTTTAAGTGGGAGAGATTTCAAATTAAACAAATCTAAGAAATGTTTTTGCTTTCAGAAATCTGGGTCTTTTTCCTGAGGAAAAGATAAGGAATATACGATGAAAACCTGATCCATTTAAAAACATTAAAAAAAAAATGATATCTTAGAGGAATATCACTAATCTTCTGAATTTTTTGCTTTGTATCTAATGGCCTACTAGTGACTTTCCTCTGTGTTTGTTGTCTATTTCTGAATGTGGAATGTCTTCCCCTGATACTGAGTTTCACTGCAATGAGTATCACCCACTGAAACTGACTATTTGATATCTCACACTTACTCTAAGAGGGAGTTTACTCACAGTAAAATGGGTTAAAATCATGCTCTTAACATTTTTTTGTTGTTGTTGTTAAAAGTATCACTGTGCCATGGACTATGTGTTGACTCAGACAAGAAAATCACAGGATCATCAGAAAAATCTAAAGGTAAAATCCCTTGAAATATGTATTGACTAATAGTCCTCAGAAAAAAAACATTGAAAATAAAAGCATCTGGTCAGAAGCCAACCAAAGCTCTTAGAGTTATTTCTAGAAACATTTTTTTGTGATTTTCATTCATGGGATGGGCAAAAATTTAAGTTTGTTAACACCCAGTGTTGGTGAGGGTGGATAAAACACACACACACACACACACACACACGCACACACACACACAAAACCCCCTAGGCACTTTCATATACTGATAATGGAATTGTAAATTGTCGCATTAATTTAAAGAGGAATTTATTAATATTCATAAAAACTTCAAATATACATACTTTAAACCACAATTTCACTGCTAAGAATCTTTCTATAGACTTAACTGTCTTGTGTAAGTCATTAAAGCACTATGTTTAATAGTTTTAAAAAAGAAGGAAAACAATTTAAAGGTCCAAAAGCAAGGAACTAGTTAAATTATGATACAATCACACCACTGACTACAAAATAACCATGAAGGTAGGTATACATGGACTAATAAAGGAAGATCTCCAGGGTGAATTAGGGGGAAAAAATTAACAGTATGAGACTGAAGTGCTTCCTACTGTGCTAACAAGGCATCTAATAGTATGAATAATTTATTTCCATTTGTATACATGGAAAAGGACCTATGTGGTATATGTGTAAGAAACTGACTCCCTAGAAAGATTAAAAATGTGTTAGGGGTGCCTGGCTGGCTCAGTTGGGTGAGTGGCCCGCTTGATTTTGGCCCAGGTTATGTTCTTGGGGTCCTGGATTTGAGCCTTATGTTGGGCTCCATGTTCAGTGGGGAGTCTGCTTGAATATTCTCTCTCCCTCTACCCTTCTCCCTGCTTGCAGCTCTCATTCTCTTTCTCTCTCTAAAATGAATAAATAAATATTTATAAAAATTTATTAATAGTCATTATTTCTGAGGCACCTGGGTGACTCAGTAGTTGAATGTCTGAATCTTGGTTTCAGCTCAGGTCATAATCCCCTGGATCGTGAGATTGAGCCCCCAGTTAGGCTCTGTCCTCAGTAGGGAGTCTGCTTGAGATTCTTTCCTTCTGTCCCTCCTTATGCTCTCTCCTTCTCCCTCAAATAAATAAATAAATAAATCTTTAAAAAATAGTCATAGTTTCTAGAAAGTGATACTGGGATTAGGAAAATTATCTTTTGTCTTTAATTCTGTATACTCTCTCTATTTTTTTAAAGATTTTATTTATTCATGAGAGACACAGAGAGAGACAGAGAGAGGCAGAGACACAGGCAGAGGGAGAGGCAGACTCCATGCAGGGAGCCGGATGTGGCACTTGATCCCTTATCTCCAGGATCAATGATCCCTTATCTCCAGGATCACGCCCTGGGCCAAGGTGGCACTAAACCACTGAGCCACCCAGGCTGCCCTACTCTCTATATTTTTAAACACAAGTGTTACTTTTATTTAAAAAAATATATGCCCTATTTATATGAAAGCTTCTTAAACTCAAGAGCTCTTTCACATGAGAATCCATCAACATCTCTTTGAGTCATACAGATCTCTATTTGGAGGATGAAAAAAGGTAAAAAAGTTGAAATCAACATTTCAGATATCTGTTCTAAAAAATTCAAAATTAGGATGAAACATTTGTTTGGCTTTTTTATGTCCAAAATGTGAATAAAATATGATTAAGGAAGAGAGGTTTATTGATTATCTGTGGCTGTATAACAAATCGCCCCAAAACAAATCGCCTCAAAACAACACTTATTTATTACTTCACAACTTCTGTGGGTCCCTGACTCCAGTGGGTGGAGTATTCCTAACCACTTTCATTTTGGTGCTGCCAAATAGAACTGATTTTTGCTCAAATAAACTATTAAAAATTTCAATATGTGATTTGGTTTAGGATAGGCAGCCCCCAAATATGCCACTTTGGCATACTGATTATTTTGAGTTAAAGCTACTTAAGAAATAGCCAGTGCAAGAAAATTTTCTGTCCTCTGAGAGCAGGAAATAAATTTCCTATGTGAAAGGTAACCTCCCTACACCTGAGTGTAGAGGTAACCTATTGCCGGAGAGAGAACTCAGGGATGAGAAGACTGTATAAATAAATCTTCTTACTTCTTCATTAACTTGCTGCAGCAAGCCCAAACTTCTTTGTCTTGTTTGTTAACTCTTCACAAATTTATTGTTTCTTTGTCTAAAAGGGTTAAAAGCTGCGTGCTTTGGTGACTTTAGTCTCATTTTTATGAGATCACTTACACATGAAATTAAGTTTGTTTTCCTCCTATTTATCTGTCTTGTGTCATTTTACTTGTTAGGGTCAGCCAAAGAACCTAGAAGGGCAAAAGGGAAAAGTTTTCCTCCCAACATATGCCTCAGCTTATCTTTGAACGGTGTTAATGGGGAGATGGGAAGTATACTAATGCTTACTGAGAGACTTTGTGCACAAAGTACTACCTTCATTACTGAGTCTCCTAATAACCTTGTGAGGCAAAATGGATGAAGACACACAGGCTCACGTGGGGTAATTAAAATAACTCCTCAAAACTCAAGGCTGCTAAGTGGTGGAGGCTGGATTTCCCTCCACATCAGCTCCAAAGTTCTTTCTTATGGAGGCCTATATCATCCAAATTTGGCCTCCCAGCACCCCACAATCCTTTTCCTGCTTTATTTTTCTCAACAGCACTTATCACCATCTTATATATTTGCTTTTTTTTTTGTTTTCTGTTCATCTCCCCCTCTAGCGTGTGAGCTCCGCAAGAGTGAAAGTTTTGTCTATTCTGTTCATTGTCATATTCTCAATACATACAATGGTGTCAGGTGCCCGCAGGGCACTCAATAAACATGTGTTAAATGAAAACCTTTTTTTTTAAGCCTTTAAAACATTTTGCAGTTGTTAAGCAAACAGAGACACATTTCCAAACTGTGCTTACCTATTGTGGTAACTCAGTAAGTCTACTTACATTTTCTCTAGAGGAGATGTAGCTGCATTGGTTGCAAAAGGTCTTTAAATAAACCTAGGATAATTTGCCTTTTCACTGAAGTTTCTCAGGCTCAGGTTTTCAGGCCACTGTGTTTTAGCAGAGCTGAACCTCAAGTCAGAGAGACCTGGGATGAAGCACCAATTCTGTCTCTTGCAAAATCTGTATCTTCTGAGTAAGTCATAAACCTTCACTGAGCAAAGTTCCTCATCTGCAAAATGCTGATTGTAATACATACCAGAGTTCCTGCAAGGACTAAAAACTATAGTGCCTTAAAAACTGCAAAGTGACTTGTAGACTAAGGTGGTTTTAAATTGTAAGGTATACAAAGCCCTGTGGAGGCTTTGCAAAGCGCCCAGACTGTTAATTCTGCATCTGAATGATATGCCTTTTTCTCCTTTTTATGTTATCCACTGAGAATAGAAATCACCTAATAAAGGCTGCCTGAGTGACTGACATTGAGAAATCACAGGAGTTGATAAAGGAACAATTGAGTATTCTCTGAGAAGATGGCGTCTCATTTGAAATTCTAAGTGAGGCTGAGCTGGGAACACATAATCCTTCAAGGGTTTATGAAGTTTAATTGGTTTGTCTGAGGTGACTAGAGCTATAAAGAGAAAAATCAAAGGAAAACTGAGAAAGGTTAGGTGTCGTCATATGATTCAAACGATTCAGATGAAACGTATAATTGAATGATTTAACAGTTTCCTGCCTATTTTCCCTCTTCTCCAATTCCCACCCGACATTTTAAGAATTTGACCTTCAGGGACAGATAAGAGAGTTACAGAGAAGACTCTAGCACATCTCCCTTTAAAGGGTAAACGTGTTCCTGGATTGCCACAAATAGATTGAATTTTTATAGATTGAACACCCTAAATTAAGTCATATTTAAATGAACTTGGAGCACTGACTCTGGAATAATATAGATATCATTTATCAAGTTAACTTTTGAACATGAGCCCTTTATATACATTATCTTAGTCTCACAATAACCCCTCAAGATAGGAAAATTGTCATTATACAGATGATGGAATTGAGGCAGGCAGTTTAAGAAATCTGTCCATTACTACACAGATAATAAGTGAGAAAGACAACATTTAAACTCATTTCAAGTCCTGCCTGCTAAAACAGCTGCCTGGAAATAAAGAAATTTTTGAGAAGTGATTAATTTCCCTCTAAATTTTAAAGAAAAATAACCAAGAGTTTTGCCCATTCAGGTGACTAGGAAATTTCCGTGAGTTTGCATCTGATTAGCCTTCATTTTCTTTCCCTCCCACGGAGGTCCAGAATCTAGCAGGATCTCTCCAAGAGCAAGTGGATGGATTACTTCCTCACTTCCTCATTTCCTCACACTGGATTCTCACTGCCTATAGCATTCTGTCCTTTCTGATTTCATTCAAAGCCTTTAGGATCTCCTCCTCCTGACCACCTATCTCTCTGGTCCTGCCCCTTCTACTCCTCCATAAATCCCTAACTATCTGTGGTTTCTTATGTGCTCTAGGCTCCATCTCACCTCTGCCTGGAGAGATTTCTTCCCCTCATCAATCTGGTCAACTCTTCATAAGCCTTACCTTGAAGATTAAGCTCTATCACCTTCCCTGGGAAGCATATGTGACCTTCCCACACAGAAGCACCTTCTCTTCAGTGACACCTCTGTTTGAGTCCTCGTATCTCTCCCGGGTCACTTCTGTGTTCCCTCCAGACCATCTGCAACTTCAAGAGGATAAGAGGGCTAGTCCAATTGACTAGTACCCAGGGTAGTGCTAGAGTGAACCAGTGACTCAGAAACCCTCCCAGAGCCTATCACCAGCTCTGTGAACTCCATCACTTCCATGAGGTACAGAGAAAAGAAATCCTTGCCTTTAGGGCTTCATCCTAACTCCCAAATTTCATTTTTTTTCTTCCCCTCTAGAGGCCTGGCAAGTCTTTTTGTTAATAGTAAATACTCGATATTCCTTGGATACAAGGATGAATGATTGGGCTGCCTAGATGTTCCAGAATTCCTGAGCTGGCCAGTGTAGACTGACATTTTCCTCAGTCCCTCTCCACTTACTATATGTATACATTCCTTATCTTTCAAACAAATGAGAAAAATCAAAGTACATTTTTTCCAAATGTCTCAAATGTGATCAGTCTTCACCTCCCTCTTGTTTGAGGTTGCCCTGGGTAGCTCTTAACCTTATAAGAGTCTCCTATTCTCTAGCCTTCTTCTGCCTCCCAAGATAAAGGAGAAAACCAGCTATTAGGCTGCTAGGTGCTTCATACAAAAAAAAACCTCATTTTAATGTTACCATCTTTTCCTTTTTGTAGATAAGGAAACTGGAAGGTTCAGAAAAGTTAAGAAACTTTCCTAGGGGGGATCCCTGGGTGGCTCAGCACTTTAGCGCCTGCCTTCGACCCAGGGCATGATCGTGGAGTCCTGGGACCGAGTCCCACATCGGGCTCCCTGCATAGAGCCTGCTTCTCCCTCTGCCTCTCTCTCTCTCTCTCTCTCTCAATCTGTCTCTCATGAATTAATAATAAAATAAAATATTAAAAAAAAACTTTCCTAAGATCTCTGGACTTCTAAAGGGTTGAACTAGAATTTGTCCTCAGGCTCCTTGATTTTAAAATTCATGCCTTTCCCCACTGCATCAATAATATTGTTCTGATCTCAGGGGCTAATGGTGAAAACCAGGGGGATAATGAGAGTGGAATTGCTGTGGAGAGTGTAAAATGCTACAGAGATGTAAAAAATATTCATCCACATATCGACAACATGCAATACTCTATACAGAGTGTTAAATCCTAAGTAAAATCACCCCCTTAAAGATGAAAAAACGTCAATGAAAAATGATGTCTTATAAAAAACAAATTCAGCAGACAAAACAAACCAGCAAGTGACCTATGACATTTAATGTGCCTTACTTAATCCTCTGTAAGCATCCAAAATGAATTCCAGGTTTATAAAATATAGTTTCAGCTGGAAGAGACTCAAATGGTCAGAGAGCCCAAATCCCTTATTTTATTGAAATGCAAAGAGAGAAGGTGGCTTGCACAGAAAGACACCTATCATACAGCAAGGTCTGAAACTAAAGCCCAGGAATTTTGACAGGGAATCTGTGCCTATTCACGTGAAGGACTCCACTTAGAGGACTGTGAAGTGAATCTGGTCACCTCCCCAGCCAAGCATGGCTCAGCGTGAACTGTAGGAGTGCCCTCCCACTTTGGTTTTCAAAGCTGACTGAGCCCATGTCTTAGGTTTCAGAAATGTGAATATGAGTGTACTGCATCTTCCCTTCCCAAGGACAATTGTCTCCAAATTGAGTTATTGCTTATGAAAGTATCTTGATTCATAGTGAGAAAGATACTCAGATGGTTTTGTACCTGGAGCAAATGAAGTATGGCAGCTTGGAATGCTAAATTTCATCTCCAAGAGAGAGTGGCTTGATGTTTTACTTAGTTGCATCTGCTTTTCCCCATTATTCCTCCGCTAGTCAAAAAGCCTGCCTTGAGCTAATTTCTTTCTAAATAAAATCTTTCTAATCAGATTTTCCACCCTATATGGATTTAATATGAAAATGATCTGTATCCTGAAAATTAAAAATATTTTCCCCTGTATTTCAATGTGCTATGGAGCTAACAGCCTAGAAGGCCTTCAAGCAAAAGACAGAATGACAGCTGATTTATTTGAATTTGTCACAGCAAACAATACCAGAAAGTTCTGTTGTGTATTAGACATGCTGGGGGGCGGGGGAAGGGGGGAGGCAGGAAACAAGGGTCTTGAACTAAGAGCTCAGGATTTGAGATCAGGTTTGAGGTCATGTTTCAGAAGTACTACCACCAGCACTGTTACCTTAGGCAAGTTCTTTAACTTCTCTGAGTCTCAGTTTCCTCTTTTTAAAAGATTGAGGATGCTCAATCTCATAGGGCCATTGTGAGGAATGCAGGGAATAAAAGTGGCTAACATTTAATAAGCACTTACTATGTACCTGGCATAGTATTAAGTCCTTTACATGCATTGTCTTTTAAGCCATCACAATTTTCTTAGGTAGGTCCAATTATGTTCTTAGTTTTACAGATTAGGAAATTGAGGCTTAATTAATGTGCAAGTTTGTACTGAAACTATGAGTAAAGATAGAATTTGAACTTGGATCTATTTTTTTCCAAAAAACAGTGTGCCACCCATTTGCAAGTTTGTACTTATATCTTTATTTACATTTACTAGATCTATTCGTATCCTTACCTATGTCCATTTTCATGACCCAGATATATCTGTCCCACTATCATCCCTCTACCTTTCATATCTGGAATAGCAAGTGCATAAGTAATGTAGAAGCTAATATGGTGCTTGCTAAAAACCACATTGGTAAGCGTGATAAGTGTTCAGAGAAGGGTGAGATCGCATTGGGCTTTGGTAGTCAGAAGGGCTTCAAGAAGGAGATGAAAATAATGATGAGTCTTGCAGGCTGGTGTGACCAGCACTGTTAGTCCATGTTTCCCTTTCTCTTCAGGAACAGAGTGCCCTGTGGAATGACAGAGTTGCCAGCCTCCCTGGCAGCTAGTCGTGGCACCTTGGCATGACTAAGTTTGGTCAGGGATGTGTAAAAGGGTATGTAATCTAGTAATTCTAGAAAGTTTCTTTTTTTTTTTTTTTAAAGATTTTATTTATTTATGCATGAGAGATACAGAGAGAGGCCGAGACACATGCATGGAGCCTGACGTGGAACTCGATCCCAGACCTCCAGGACCACGCCCTGGGCGGAAGGCAGGTGCCAAACCGCTGAGCCACCCAGGCTTCCCCTAGAAAGTTTCTTAATGAAGGGGAATATACTGTTCTCCATCGTTTTGTTTAGAACTCGGGCACAGTGGCTGGAATTCCAAGAACTGCTTCAGCTCTGAGGATAAGGGACACACCATAAGAATGGCAGAGGAGAGAGTTGGTTGGGGCATGGGTCCCTGATCACTCTGAAATTGCCATGCTAGCCCTGGGCTGCTGCATCTCTGGGACCTTTCTCTCTCTCTCTCTCTCTTTTTAAAAAAAATATTTTGTTTATTTGAGAGACAGAGAGAGCAAGGGCAGGTGGCAGGGTGGAGGGGAGAGGCAGAAAGAGAGGGAGAGGGAGAAGCAGGCTCCCCTCTGAGCAGAGAGCCCAATAGGGGCTCAATTCCCTGAGATCAGGACCTGAGCCAAAGGCAGATGCTTAACCAACTCTGCTATGCAGGCACGCCTCTGGGATTTTCTTAGGTGGAAAAAAACTAAGGTCCAGTCATTAAGCTATTAATATTTTAGGTCACATGCAAACAAAATGCTAATATAGATGGGAGGGTTTGCTAAACTGAGGAATCAGTGTGAACAAGGTGGAGACAAAGTACATTTTGGTCAGTTCTTTACAGACCTGGGTTTCGTGTAGAGGAGATTATAACTGGATATACCTGAGTTGAAATTCAGCTGCTACTTGTTACTTTCTATGTGATCTCAGATAAGTCCTTTCATAAAAGATTCTGAGCACCCATTTGTGTTTCTCACACCAACAAGCAATTCTCCAACACACTAAATTTTCTATAATTCCACTCAATTCTGATCCTATTTTCCTAGAGATAGCATCAGATTCCACAGGCTAGGGGCTCAGTCCCATAAACCATCCTCCAGATGCCAGTCACAAATCCAGGTTTTTACCTGTACTTCTGACCAACTGGCTATAAATCACAAGTTTCACAACCCCCTCTTTGGGTTAGATTAATTTGCTAGAGTAGCTCATGGAACTCAGGGAATCTGTTTACTCACTGGTGATTTTATTACAAAAGATATTAAAGGATACAAATCAACAGCTAAATGGAAGAGATGCATAGGGCAATGTATGGAGGAAGGATGCAGAACTTCGATGCCCTCTTCAGGTGCATCACGGTCCTGCAAATCACCACATGTTCACTAACTTGGAAGCTCTCTGGACTCTGTCATTTTGGGGTTTTTTTTGGAGTTTTTATTATATAAGCATGATTGGTTAAACCAGTTGCCATTGGTGACCGAACTCAATCTCAAACCCCTCTTCCCTCCCCAGAGGTCCCAGCGGTAAAAGTTCAAAAGTTCGGACTCCCTAATCACGTGGTTAGTCCTGGCAACCAGCCCCTTCCTTAAGTCCAAACCCACCTCATTAACATAACAAAAGGCATCTTTATTGTTTTCATCATTCAGGAAATTCCAAGCGTTTTAGGAGCTTTGTGCCAGAAACAAAGACTGAATGTATATTTCTTATTATAAATCACAATATTACACTTCATCTGTCCTCAGTTTCCCAATCTGTAAAGTAGGACAGTCATATCCACTCTATGGGATTTTTGTGAGAATGGGAGAGAATGTTTAACTTTAGGAGAGCCTTTACCTTTCCAGCTTCTTGGACACAAAGTTCCAATAAATGGTGGCTGTTGTCATTATCCTCTATGCTGACCATATCTTCTGTGACTAGGGATGTATAGAAGTGCTGACAATGCTGACTGCATCTCTGGCCCTTGAACTTATTTGTCTGAGCAATGTCCTCCTTCAGGGCCACATGTTCTGAGACCCTTGGGTGTTAACGTATGCCCCAACCAGAATGCAGGAAGGCTTATTCTGAACTTCCCTCTGGCATACAGAAGGCACCTGTTTAGAGGACTACTCTTTGACTTCACTGCAATGCCCCTTGCCCTAAAGAAGCTGTAGATTAAGGTGTGGACTTTGTGGAGAAGAGCCCCATAGCACCTGGGTCAGATTGTCACCCGCCCCAGCTGCCACTGTCAGTAAGTAACCCTGAATAAAACTGTGTGTGTGGAATGGAGTCGCTTCATTTTTCAGTCTCAAACTGCCTTCTCAGTTTGGAGGATACTTTACTGCCCCTCCTCCACCTTGTAACAGAATGAGTAAAATTTTAGTACTTGGGACATCGAAATTGTAATCAGAAGATCTAGAATAATCTCTCTCAACTATTTCCTTGCTACTTAGCTTCAGACAAGTCACCTCTTTGAGTTCAGTGTCTATCTGCAAAATGGGCACAGTAACCTGCCTCTCATAGGTCTTTGTGAGAATTAAATGAAGTAAAGGTGAGAAGTTGGAAGGGCTTTGAGAGGCAGTGGTTGTCCTTACAATCCTGGCACCTTGCATTCTGCTAGGGCCTGGCATATCCTGAGGTTCTGCTGTATGCAATCAGTTGGATGTCGACACCAGCTCCAGACAGCCCTAAATTCTCTTTTAGAGTTGAGAGCTTGGACTGCCCATGAGGCCCTGATACCTGGCTGGTTCCAGGAATCCCATTTTCTGTAGGCATATAGTGCTAAGTAAGATCTCACTGGTACTAATTTGACTTTGGACTTAACCACTAGTGGTTAAGAGCACAGACTTTCAAATCAGACATGGCTTTAAATCAGTCTTGTCTTTCTAACTTCATGACCTCAGGAAATCCTAATTCTCTGAGCTGAGATTCGGTTTCCTCATCTGTGAAATAGGGATGACAGCAATCGCTTTCCCTGGTTGACGTGAGAATCAGCTGAGCTGGTCTAAGTGGAAAGCGCCCTACAAATGAATATTATTTATGAATGAATAATTTAAATATGAATAATTTCATTATTTATGAATTTATTTATTATGAATATTATTTCCTGGTGTCCCCCTTTGAGTCAGCTTTTATTAGGACTCTCTCTCAAATTTACCAGGAGTTGACCTGCCTATTCCAGAGCCGTGGGCACAGAGAGGGAAAAGCCTTCTAGCCCCCTGCTGTTTCTATGGTAACTATCTGTTAAATCTCCAGAGACCTCAGAAACAGACCCAGGATGGAAGAGTCTGCTAATAGGGGAAGACAGATCATATCATCTGCCTCTGGGAGAAGGGAGGGCCTTGGGAATCTCCTAAAGCCTCATGCATTCAGGGTGAAATTCTGCAGATTTGGACTAACAGAATCTGTGGTTGCCATAGGAACTGCTTGGCATTTGGTGTCTGTAGAAGCCACTCCTTTCTACACTGTGGAATAATGGTGTTTGAAGTCTGGAAGGAACATTAAAGATCATGGAGCACAAATGGGGAAGCTAAGGCCAAAAGAGGGGCTATATTGCCAATGACATTCAGTTGCTCAAGTTCTATGACGCCTAGTCTACTGCTTCTTCATCAATTTATTCTTAGAGCACTTACTATGTGGAAAGCCCCATCTGGATATGGAAGATGCAGAGATCAATGCCATACAGTCCTTATTATCTAACTGGGGTCTAATGGAGAAAGACATAGGCCATGTGAAGGGAAAAAACTCCCCTACACCTTTTACTCACCAATTAATGGAAAACTCCTTTTTTTTCCTTCAAAAGTTTTCTTTCAAAAACTTTGACATCAAAGTTTCTTTCAAAACTTTTGACATCAGATGTTTGGATTTTCCAGATCAATCTATTTTCCCATTCTCAGTGTACACTGATTGAGTATCCTACAATTTAACTCAATTCTGGTGCGATCCATCTGCAGTTAGAGTCATATCCCATAGGTTAAGGGCTCAGTCTCACAAGGCTACCCCACTCCCCTTCAATACCAGTTACAAATTCCAATTTGTCACCTGTACTTCTGACTGACTGGTTATATTATTGGAGGTTCCCACAGCCCCTCCTTAGGTTTGATAATTTGCTAGAACAGCTCAGAGAACTCATGAAACAGTTTATTTATTAGATTGCCAGGTTTTTTTTTTTTTAAATAAAAGTATACAATTTAGGAATAGCCAGATGAAAAAAATGCATAAGGTAAGGCAAGTGGGCAGGCCTGAGAAACTTCCCAGCCTCCTCCAAGCACAGCACCCTTCTAGTATCTCCACCCGTTTACCAATCCCAGATGCATTCTGAACACTCTCAGTTGGGGTTTTGTATGGAGTCTTCATTATGTAAACATGATTAAATCACTGACCATTAGTGACTGATTCAACCTCTAGCCTCTTTCCCCACCACAGAGGTCAGGGATGGAACCGAAATCTCCGACCCTCTAAACACCTGGTTTCCTCACCTGGCAACAAGGTCCTATTCAGAAGCTTTCTGGGAGCCCCCAGCCATCTCATTAGCAGACAGATAATTAACCCTTTGGAGACTCCAAGGATTTTAGGAGCTGCATGCCAGGAAAAGGGGGGGTTGGGGGGTGGGTGCAGAGACTAAATTTTTTTATTATGGCACACTGTGTTTTAAGAGCTCTGATAGAAGTACCAGGGGAACCATGGTGGAAGCTCCAAGGCAGCCTGAAGGTGTCAGCAATACCTGAAAGAAGCAGAAGATATTTAAGTTCAGAAGCAAAGTACGCACAAGCGAAATGAAAGTGGATGGAGATAAAATGTACCAAGTAAAGTGAACAGCGTGTACAAAGACCCAGAGGAAGGAGAGAGAAACCTGAATGTTGGTTCTAGAATTTAAAGCAGTTCAGCATGGCTAGAGAACAGTATATAAGTGGAGGGGCAGCAATAGATAAGTCCAAAAAGGAAAGTTAGTAAGATTCAGATCACAAAAGACCTTGAAAACCTCTATCAGGGATCCGGTTTTCACTACAGGTAGGCAATAGAATGACTTTTTTTTTTTTTTTAAAGACTTTTATTTGAGAGATTTAAGATTTTCTTTTATTTGAGAGAGAGAGCGTGCGAGAGCATGATGGGGTGGGTAGAGAGGGAGAGAGTCCTCGCTGTGATCAGAGCCGAGACGGCTCTATCCAATAACCCCAATATCAGGCCCCGAGACCACAACCTGAGCCGAAATCAAGAGTCCAACTGACGGAGGTGCCCAAGTGCCTCCAGAATGATTTTTTAATAGCTTTGCTTTAGCTGTTTTTTCTCTAAAGACTGTCTTTTTATTTAATATGATAGCTATCTTAAAACATCTAGAATCTTTATAGATATAAAGCAAATATGGCTAGAAATCAACAACCCAACATTTTTCTACTTAGCTTGTATATATAAAAAATGTTCATTATATTACTATTTGTGTAACTTTTCTTTATGTATGAATTTTTTATAATAAAAAAGTTTAGGGAAAAATGGTTGCTCCACTATGCCATTGACTGACTTGGGCCAGTTAGCTAGTCAATGCACAAGTAATTTGTGCCTAATATCTTCTGCAAACAATGTGACCAGTTATTTTTAAGTTGAGTTGTGTCTGACCTTGGAACCCATGACTTTTAAATCCAGTAATTTCTCTGTTCCATGCAATAATTATTTCTTAAGCACCATCTGTATTCTAGGCATAAAAACTAAAACAAAAAAATAAAGTATTGCTGCTGCTGGTCTCCTGCTATTTCAGTCTAGGAGGAGAGGTAATCAAATAAACAGATCATTAGAATTCAGTGGAGTAAAACATAGAAAAATGTTCTAGCTGCTGCCAGAACATATGGAAAGAGGACCAGGTGTGGAAAATTGACATGACTGGAGCCACTTGAAAATGGAGTCTGAGTGGCCATAGTAGAGAAAGCACCCTACTCATCTTTGTTTGAAGTGGCCCTAAACTTTTGCACTGTGTAAAATAGTGACTATTTTAAGCAGAGGTTTGAGAAGTCAGCAGAGGGACATCCTGATCCTGCCCACAAGACTGATAATGTGGGGAGCCTGGGTGGCTCAGTGGTTTAGCACCACCTTCAGCCCAGGGCCTGATCCTGGAGACCCAGGATCGAGTCCCGCATGGGGCTCCCTGCATGGAGTCTGCTTCTCCCTCTGCCTGTGTCTCTGCCTCTCTCTCTGTCTCTCTCTCTGTGTCTGTCATGAATAAATAAATAAAATATTAAAAAAAACAAGACTGATAATGACTTTCTGAAGATAATATCAGCAGTTTGCTACCGAGGGTAGCTTAGCTCATTTATACCCACTGAAATCGTACTAATACCCATAGAAAAACTTTTTCTTCCCTTCAACTCAGGTATTTGCCCCCTTTCTTTTCCTCACAAAAACTCATTTTCACCCAGTAAGTAGGAACACTATTTGAGCATTTATCTGAATCTGTGCTCCCTGAATAGCAATTCTTTGATCCCAAACTTTCTCTTGTATCTCATGGTGGCTCATTATTTGCAGGTTGACATTCCCAAGACTACACTGATTAAAATTTTTTTAAAAAGTAAAAAAATAAAAAACCCTTTACTCCTTCCATGATCTTTGATGCAGAGACTCTGGGTGATCGAATGGGGAGGGACATACATCGAGTGCTGTCAGTGACTAAAATCGAAGTGGGTAAATAGCTCTGAAATTTGTGACATTTGTGAGCATGGAGGTCATGAAATGAGATGGTCTGCATTGAATTGATAACCCACTCCTCCCACCCAGAAAAAAAATCCCCCCGAATAGTAAACTAGCTACTTCCGCTGTCATTCATCTAATGATTTCTAATTTTATGGGATGTAAGTTGTTATGGTGATGTAAGCTGGGTCTGAATTGAGAAGGGATTGTAGAAGATACTTACACATAGACAGAGATTTGATTATAAGATATATATGATGTTTTAAATCTCTGTATCTGGCCTACAATGACACCCTGACTACTCCAATGTCCCTAAATGCTTATTTAGGACAAAACCGTTTCCTAACTTGCCACTAGTTAACAGAGATGGGAACAGAGGTGTAGAAGTGGGTAGAAGAGATGACACATTAAAACACTTCTTAATCCCTACCTGTGACTGCCTCTGGTGGCAATGATAAGTTTTTTAGAAAGTTTTCATTGTTATTTAAAGGGAAGGATAAAAATATATTTTTCTTATAGTTTAAGAAATTTCCTTAATTGATAAGAAAAAAGTGGGATGCCTGTGTGGCTCAGCGGTTGAGCATCTGCCTTTGGCTCAGGGCATGATCCAGGAGTCCTGGGATCGAGTCCCATATCACGATTCCTGCATGGAACCTGCTTCTCCCTCTGCCTGTGTCTCTGACTCTCTGTCTCATGAATAAGTAAATAAAATCTTTCAAAAAAAAAAAAAAAGAAAAAAAGGAAAACTTTAAAAAAATCCTTAAAAGACCATGCAGAGGTAGTTAATTCTGTAGAAATCCTTTTTTTTTCTGCTATGAATTTTATTTATTTATTTACTTACTTACTTATTGATTTATTTTGTATTTTTTTATTGGAGTTCGATTTGCCAACATATAGTATAACACCCTGGGCTCATCCTGTCAAGTGCCCCCCTCAGTGCCCATCACCCAGTCACCCCAACCCCCCACCCACTTCCCTTTCCAACACCCCTTGTTCTTTTCCCAGAGTTAGGAGGCTCTCATGTTCTGTCTCCCTCACTCATATTTCCCACTCATTTTCTCTCCTTTACCCTTTATTCCCTTTCACTATTTTTTTATATTCCCCATGAATGAGACCATACAATGTTTGTCCTTCTCTGATTGACTTACTTCATCAGCATAATATCATCCAGTTCCATCCACGTCAAAGCAAAAGGGGGGTATTTGTTGCTTCTAATGGCTGAGTAATATTCCATGTATACATAGACCACATCTTATTTATCCATTCATCTTTCGATGGACACCGAGGCTCCTTCCACAGTTTGGCTATTGTGGACATTGCTGCCATAAACATCGGGGTGCAGGTGTCCCGGCGTTTCATTGCATCTGTATCTTTGGGGTAAATCCCCAGCAGTGCAATTGCTGGGTCCTAGGGCAGATCTATTTTTAACTCTTTGAGGAACCTCCACACAGTTTTCCAGAGTGGCTGCACCAGTTCACATTCCCACCAACAGTGCAGGAGGGTTCCCCTTTCTCTGCATCCTCTCCAACATTTGTTGTTACCTGTCTTGTTAATTTTCACCATTCTCGCTGGTGTGAGGTGGTATCTCATTGGGGTTTTGATTTGTATTTCCCTGATGGCCAGTGATGCGGAGCATTTTCTCATGTGCTTGTTGGCCATGTCTATGTCTTCCTCTGTGAGATTTCTTTTCATGTCTTTTGCCCATTTCATGATTGGATTGTTTGTTTCTTGGGTGTTGAGTTTAATCAGTTCTTTTTTTTTTTTAATCAGTTCTTTATAGATCTTGGATACTAGCCCTTTATCTGATAGGTCATTTGTAAATATCTTCTCCCATTCTGCAGGTTGTCTTTTAGTTTTGTTGACTGTTTCTTTTGCTGTGCAGAAGATTTTTATCTTGATGAAGTCCCAATAATTTATTTTTGCTTTTGTTTCCCTTGCCTTCATAGATGTATCTTGTAAGGAGCTGCTGTGGCCAAGTTCAAAAAGGGTGTTGCCTGTGTTGTCTTCTAGGATTTTGATGGATTCTTGTCTCACATTTAGATTTTTCATCCATTTTGAGTTTATCTTTGTGTATGGTGTAAGAGAATGGTCTAGTTTCATTCTTCTGCATGTGGCTGTCCAATTTTCCCAGCACCATTTATTGAAGATTTTGTCCTTTTTCCAGTGGATAGTCTTTCCTGCTTTGTCGAATATTAGTTGACCATAGAGTTGAGGGCCCATTTCTGGGTTCTCTATTCTGTTCCATTGTTCTATGTGTCTGTTTTTGTGCCAGTACCACACTGCCTTGATGATCACAGCTTTGTAGTACAACTTGAAATCTGGCATCGTGATGCCCCGGCTCTGGTGTTCTTATTCAATATTACCTTGGCTATTCGGGGTCTTTTCTGATTCCACACAAATCTTAAGATTATTTGTTCCAAATCTCTGAGGAAAATCCATGGTATTTTGGGAGGGATTGCATTAAATGTGTAAATTGCCCTGGGTAACATAGACGTTTTCACAATATTAATTCTTCCAATCCATGAGCATGGAATATTTTTCCATCTCTTTGTGTCTTCCTCAATTTCTTTCAGAGTGTTCTGTAGTTTTGAGGGTATAGATCCTCTATCTCTTTGGTTAAGTTTATTCCTAGGTATCTTATGCTTTTGAGTGCATTTGTAAATGGGATTGACTCCTAAATTTCTCTTTCTTCAGTCTCATTGTTAGTGTATAGAAATGCCACTGACTTCTGGGCATTGATTTCATATCCTGCCACACTGCCGAATTGCTGTATGAGTTCTAGCAATCTTGGGGTGGAGGCTTTTGGGTTTTCTATGTACAGTATCATGTTATCTGCGAAGAGGGAGAGTTTGACTTCTTCTTTGCAATTTGAATGCCTTTAATTTCTTTTTGTTGCCTGATTGCTGAGACTAGGACTTCTAGTACTATGTTGAACAGCAGTGGTAAGAGTGGACATCCCTGTTGTGTTCCTGATCTTAGTGGAAAGGCTCCCAGTGTTTCCCCATTGAGAATGATATTTGCTGTGGGCTTTTCATACATGGCTTTTAAGATGCTGAGGAATGTTCCCTCTATCCCTACACTCTTCAGAGTTTTGATCAGGAATGGATGCTGTATTTTGTCAAATGCTTTCTCTGCATCTATTGAGAGGATCCTATGGCTCTTGTTTTTTCTCTTGTTGATATGATCAATCACATTGATTGCTTACGAGTGTTGAACCACCCTTGCATCCTGGGAATAAATCCCACTTGGTCATGGTGAATAATCTTCTTAATGTACTGTTGGATCCTATTGGGTAGTATCGTGTTGAGAATTTTTGCATTTGTGTTCATCAGGGATATTGGTCTATAATTCTCCTTTTTGGTGGAGTCTTTGTCTGGTTTTGGAATTAAGGTGATGCTGGCCTCATAGAACGAGTTTGGAAGTATTCCATCCCTTTCTATCTTTCAGAACAGCTTTAGTAGAATAGGTATGGTTTCTTTAAATGTTTGATAGAATTCCCCTGGGAAGCCATCTGGCCCTGGACTTTTGTGTCTTGGGAGGTTTTTGATGACTGCTTCAATTTCCTCCCTGGTTATCAGCCTGTTCAGGTTTTCTATTTATTCCTGTTCCAGTTTTGGTAGTTTGTGGTTTTCCAGAAAAGGGTCCATTTCTTCTAGAGTGCCTAATTTATTGGTGTATAGCTGCTCATAATACGTTTTTAAAATCGTTTGTAATTCCTTGGTATTGACTGTGATCTTTCCTTTTCGTTCATGATTTTATTAATTAGTGTTTTTTTTTTTTAATAAGGCTGGCTAATGGTTTATCTTATTAATTCTTTCAAAGACAAACTCCTGGTTTTATTGATCTGTTCTACAATTCTTCTGGTCTCTATTTCATTGAGTTCTGCTCAAATCTTTATTAACTCTCTTCTGCTTGGTGTAGGTTTTATTTACTGCTCTCTCTCCAGTTTCTTTAGGTGTGAGGTTAACTTGTGTATTTGAGTTTTTTCCAAATTTTTGAGGGATGCTTATATTGCAATGTATTTCCCTCTTAGGACTGCTTTTGCTGTATCCCAAGGATTTGGAACAGTTGTATCTTCATTTTTATTAGTTTCCATGAATCTTTGTAATTCTTCACTAATTTCCTGGTTGACCCTTTTATCTTTTAGCAGGATGGTCTTTAACCTCCATGTGTTTGAGTTTCTTCCAAATTTCTTCTTGTGATTGAGTTCAAGTTTCAAAGCATTATGGTCTGAAAATATGCAGGGGACAATGAAATCTTTTGGTATTGGTTAAGACCTAATTTGTGACCCAATATGTGGTCTATTCTGGAGAAAGTTCCATGTGTACTTGAGAAGAATGTGTATTCAGTTGCATTTGGATGTAAAATTCCATAAATATCTGTGAAATCCATCTGGTCCAGTGTATCATTTAAAGCTCTTGTTTCTTTGGAGATGTTGTGCTTAGAATATCTGTCATTTGCAGAAAGTACCATGTTGAAGTCTCCCAGTATTAGTGTATTATTATCTAAGCATGTCTTAACTTTGGTTATTAATTGATTGATATACTTGGCACCTCCCACATTAGGGGCATAGATATTCATGATTGTTAGGTCCTCTTGTTGGATAGATCCTTTAAGTATTATATAGTGTATAGTCTTTGGATAAACTTTAATTTATCTAAGGATGGCTACCCCTGCTTTCTTTTGAGGACCATTTGAATGGTAAATGGTTCTCCAATCTTTCATCTTCAGGCTGTAGGTGTTCTTAGGTCTAAAATGAATCTCTTGTAGACAGCAAATAGGTGGGTCCTGCTTATTTTTCCAGTCTGAAACCCTGCATCTTTTGATGGGATCATTAAGCCCATCCATGTTCAGAGTATCTATTGAAAATATGAATTTAGTGTCATCATAATACCTATTCAGTCCCTGTTTTGTGTATTATTTCTTTGGGTGTCCTCTTTCTTTTACAGAGTCCCCCTTAATAGTTCTTGCAGAGCTTGTTTGATGGTTACATATTCTTTTAGTTTCTGCCTATCTTTGAAGCTCTTTATCTCTCCTTCTATTCTGAATGAGAGCCTTGCTAAAGTATTCTTAGCTGCAGGTTCTTCTCATTTATTACCTTGAATATATCCTGCCAGCCCCTTCTGGCCTGCCATGTGTCTGTGGAGAGTCTGCTATTAATCTAATATTTCTCCTCCATATAAGTTAGGGATCTCTTGTCTCTTGCTGCTTTAAGGATCTTCTCTTTATCTTTGGAATTTGCAAGTTTCACTATTAAATGTCGAGGTGTTGAATGGTTTTGATTGATTTTAGGGGGGAACCTCTCTAGCTCCTGGATCTGAATGCCTGTTTCCCTTCCCAGATTAGGGAAGTTCTCAGCTATGATTTGTTCAAATATGCTTTCTGGTCCTCTTGGCACCCCCTGACGCCCCAATTATATGTAGATTTTTCCTTCCGAGGCTGTCATTTATTTCCCTTAACCCTTCCTCATGGTCTTTTAACTGTTTTTCTCTTTTTTCCTCAGCTTCCTTCCTTGCCATCAACTTGTCTTCTATGTCACTCACTCTTTCTTCTACCTCATTAACTCTCATCGTTAGGACCTCCAGTTTGGATTGCATCTCATTTAATTGATTTTTAATTTTGGCCTGATTAGATCTAAATTCTGCAGTCATGAAGTCTCTTGATACCTTTATGCTTTTTTCCAGAGCCACCAGTAGCTTTATAATTGTGTTTCTGAATTGGCTTTCTGACATCGAATTATAATCCAAATTCTGTATCTGTGGCATAGAGTACTATTTCTGATTCTTTCTTTTGTGGTGAGTTTTTCTTTCTAGTCATTTTTCTCAGTGTAGAGTGGCTGTATGAGTGGGCTGCATCAAGAATATCAACCACAAGCTAAGTATATTTCACCCTAGGTGATTCTGCCAAGGTCAGAGACCAGAAATTGAAAACAAAGATCAGAAAAAAAAAAAAAAAAAAAAAAAGATCAGAACAAAATAAAACAAAAGGAACACTAAAGTGAAAAACAAATTTTAAAACAAAGCAGTAAAAAATAAAGGCCAGGAATCCTAAATAAGAAGAGGAAAAAAAGAAAAAAAAGAAAAAGAAAAAAAAGGAGGAAAAAAAAAGGGGGGTTATTGGGAGATGGTGGTGGTGAAGAAGTTGTAGTGGAGGGAGAGTGTAGTCTAAATGAGGGGTTCTAGAGGGTGATCCTCTTGGTTTTGAGTATATTAAGTTCTGTATGTTAGAAGATGCTCAGTCCCAAATTTATATAAACCAGAAATACTTGTAGAGGGTTCCAACATTGACAACCAAAACATAAAGGAGATAAAAGAGGGGGGCAGAATGGGAATGAGGAATCTTACAGAATGAACCAGTATGGTATACCACTTGGTTCTGGGTGCATACTGGTCATGTTTTAGATGGTATTAACTTCCGCCATTGTAGAACAAAATGAGGCAGAGGAAACAAAAAACACAAAACAAAAAAAAAACATATCTTGTACATCTCCCAAAATTAAGTTGAGTATGTTGAAGGGAATCTAGAAGTGGAAAATCTATTTAGGACCTGTAATTGAAGAAATATGAAAGTCAAAAAGGAAGAATCTTAAAAATCAAGAGGTGGTAAAATATTGTCATTAAGGTGGGAAAAGAGAAAAAAAATTGGAAATTTACAGTCTAATATAAAAACAAGTTGTACTGGAAAAAGGAAGAAAAAAAAAGGAGGGGTGCCCTCTGGTTCTTTTTTTTTTTTTTTTAAGATTTATTTATTTATTAATGAGAGACACAGGCAGAGGGAGAAGCAGGCTCCATGGAGGGAGCCCGACGTGGGACTCGATCCAGTTCTCCAGGATCAGGCCCTGGGCTGAAGGCGGTGCTAAACTGCTGAGCCACCCGGGCTGCCCGCCCTCTGGGTCTATATACTGTAAATCGCTCGACTTCCCCTGGAACTTTCCAGCCCTGCTTGGTCAAGAACTTGCTCTTCTCCTGTCCTTCCAGGTGCTCTTCCGGGGAAGGGCCTGCTGTGCTGATTCTTAGGTGTGTGCACCTGGGGGAGCTGCCCCACCCCCGCTGGGTGCTGGGCTCAGTGGGAGCTGTTGACCCCGTGAGGCCGCTGTCCCCTGATGGCCCCGCTCCATCTCAGGCACAAGGTGACACCGGGAGGAACAACCCCACTGGCGGCGGGCAGCTCCCCAGCCCTGGAGTCAGCTCCCCCAGTAACTCCCGCAGCTCCTAGTCCCGCAGGGGCCTGGATGCTCCGGGGGCGCGGCCCGGATCTGCACAGCTCCCCCCCCCCCCCCCCCCCCCCCCCGTGGCAGGAGCATGCTCGCTGCCCTGTGCCCTCCCCGCCTCCGCCTGTCCCGGGGGAGGCAGGGTCCCGGGTTGTGTCCCCCGGCGCCCTGGGATCCCGGTCCTGCGCTGCTGGAATCGCGCTCCCAGGCCGGGCTCCCGAAGGCAGCAGGTGCAGCCCCTCCCCCGGAGCCCCCGCCTGACCCAGCGGCTTCTCCCGAGGCCCCGCAGGTGCGCGCTCCAGCCCTTTACCGAGATCAGCCTCGGGGCGTGGGGCGCTCTCCGCTGGGCGCCCCTCCTCTGTGAGTGACCCCGGGAGACTGGGGGCTCCTCTGCCCTCCTGGGATCCCGCCCGAGTTCCCTGCTGAGCGCCTTCCATCCGGGAAGAATCCAGTGCGGAATTTTAAAGTTCCTGCTTCTTCTTCCGGGCTGGGCTTTTTTTTTTTTTTTAATTTATTTTTATTTTTTATTCATTTGTTAATGAGAGAGAGAGAGAGAGAGAGAGAGAGGGGCAGAGACACAGGCAGAGGGAGAAGCAGGCTCCATGGAGGGAGCCTGATTTGGGACTCGATCCCGGGTCTCCAGGATCTGGCTCCGAGCCAAAGGGACCAAACCGCTGAGCCACCCTGGCTGCCCCGGGGCTGGGCTCTCCTGTGCCCGAGGCTCTCGCGCCCGGCCTTAGCCCGGCTCCTCGCGCGGCCCTCCCCTACTTGATTCTTTTTTATTTTTATTTTTTCCGCCTTCCTACCTTGTTAGAAGCGAAAGCCCTTCTCTTCGTAGCATTCCAACTGTTCTCTCGTTAAATCTCAGGTCAAATTCATAGGTTTTCAGGACGATTTGAAAGTGATCTAGGTGAGTTGGTGGGGACAGGTGAGTTGGCGACCCTACTCCTCCTCCACCTTGCCTCGCCACCGGCGCCCCCCCCCCCCCAATTCTGTAGAAATCCTTTGTTGGAAGAGGCCCAGAAGTCGCAGAGGAGGAAGAGAGGTAGTAGGCTCTGTGTGCCGCGCTAGAGGGTGAAGAAAGTGAGTTATGCAGGGATAATACAGTAAATAATCAGGACAGACCCTTGCAAGAGAGCCGTCTAAATCAACAGCAATTATTTCTGTGTTAAAGTTTTGAAAAGAAGGCACAAAAACTGGGAAGATGGGTTTCACAAAGTGAGAAAGGGTATCTAATGGAGAATGTCACACATAAGGCTTTGACTTAGCTTCTTAATGTGTTTATTGCTGCCGAATCCTCTAGTTGGGTCAGAAACCTTTGCTTGAAAGATTTGTGTTGAAAGGACAGATCCTCTTCTGAGGAGAGAAAACTGCCTTCATAGCTATCCCTGTGGATCTCTCTCTCTCTTTTTTTTTTTTCTTTTTCTAATTTGTTTTTATTGAAGCTCAATTTGCCAACATATAACACGCAGTGCTCATCCCATCAAGTGCCCTGTGGATCTTTCATCATTCCTCATCAACTAGCCCAAGGTCAATAAATATATGGTTCATTGGGGCTAATTGTTCAGTGAGTGTACCAGGCCGTCTGATGGTTGTTTCTCTATCCTCCAGGAGGCTGCCTCTAACTCAGCCAGATCCCACTCAGAAGTTTTGGCTGTTCTGACAAGAGTCCTAGAATGTGGAATGGTTCCAGATAGACCATGAGTGTCCACTGAAGGGTGTCCACATGGAATGGGGGTATCAGGCCTCAGACTGGCCATCAGTTTCCAGCTGGATGGCTATAGGAATGGTCTTCTTTTAACACCTCCTTTCTGTTGGTTCTGTCCACCCTATCCCTAGCTAGAGAAGAATGACATCATCTCTGTAAGAAGGTAGAACACATGACACGATGTCATGCTTGAGGCCTGAACAATCCCAGCCTGGGCTCCATACATTAGAAACATTACCAAATGGAAGCAGGAATGGTCTAGAATTGATTCTTTGGTTCAAGCTGGTATCTATCCAGGTGGTTTTGGGTGAGCCATGGGGACCTAAATACCCACCAAGTAGTTCCATCTGATGGGTGGGGAGGACCACGCCTAGGGATTAGATCAGTTATGCGAAGTATTTGAACCACATACCTTCTTGCTCAAAATCCATGCTTATCACATATTCTCATTATGATTCAGGTCACATCTGGGAGCCTGGGGGGTGAGCTAGTCTGATGATCTTGTCCTTGAAGCAGCTATCATTTTTTAAAAAGATTTTATTTATTAATTTATTTGAGAGAGACAGAGAGTGAGAGAGAGAGTGAGAGAGAGCACAAGCAGGGAAGAGGGGCAGAGGGAGAAGGAGAGCAGACTCCCCTCTGAGCAGAGTCTGACATGGGGCTTAACCTCAGGACCCTGGGATCATGACCTGAGCTGAAGACAGATGCTTAACCAGCTGAGCCACCCAGGTGCCCAATGCAGCCTTCATTTTCATCACCACTATTCAATTCCACGTTTCTACCAACCCACACTGCAAGCCTCCACCTGTTACAAGTCACTTCCAGATTCTCCCTCCTCGCAGCCCCTGACACCACAGATCTACTTTCTATCTCTATGAATCTGGCCATTCTGGACATTTCACATAAATGGAATCATACAATATGTGACCTTTTATGTCTGGCTTCTTTCACTTAGCATAAATTTTTTGAGGTTCATCCATGTTGTAGTATAGATCAGCACTTCATTCCTTTTTATCATCTAATAATATTCCATTGTATGGACAGATCACATTTATTAATCCATTCATCAGTTGATTTTTTTCCCCTTTGACTATCATGAATAATGCTGCTATAAACATTCATATACATGTTTTAGTGAGAACACATGTTTTCAATTCTCTTGGGTGTATGCCTAGAAGTGGAATTGATGGGTCATATGGTCATAACTCTGTATTTAATATTATTTTAATTTTAAATTAATGAACTGGCTCTCTCATCACCTGTCAGTCTCTTATGAGCTTATTTGTTTGAATACATATGAGAGAGAGGGCTTTCTGGTAAGCTGACAAAATCAGGCCCTAAACCTCCAAGCTAGAGTCCCTAAGTTCTCCTGGCTGCCAGCCATGTTTTCTGGAAACTTTTATAGGCATATTGAAGATTATCACGTTGCCCACAAATTGCCCTTCATTAGAAAGAGACTTTAAGACTCTATTTGTTTCCATGGAGATGCAGCAGCCAGATTTAGCTTTGCGCAGAGATGCCCTTGAGTGGATGTCTGAGGAGGCTTCTCCAGATGCTGTGCTCTACCTTCTTACAGAGGCAGATGTGACCTAGAACATCTTGCTGTCATTTGTTACCTAAAATGAGTACAGTCACTTGCTTTTCTTTCATACCCTTGCCTTGCCCTCTGCATAGCTGCTACTTATTGCAACCACCCCCAATGTCTCTATCTTCCCTGGAAGTACAGGGTGTTGGCAGAGTTAGGCTGGTGGGAACAAGTGCTGGTCAGAACAGAGGATAGGGATGGGTTGAGCTGGTGAAGCTCCATGGTGAAGCTTCAGGAACCTGGGGAGCAGTTGAGGGCATCCGTGAGTCTGAATGGTGAGGTCCTTGAGCATCTGGGAGCCATCAGAGACCTGCTCATTATCTGGGTCATGTGGCACTTATTTTTCTTAATTTTTAAACCTTTTACTTAAAATAATACGTAAAGAAATGCAAAGAGAAACAAATAAAAATAAATCATCTAGCTCCAGAGATAAACAGGTCTCATTTTTCTTCCAGGTGCATGCTTTTTCTCTCAACAAGCAGGAGTATGTTGTGACATTCTACACAATTTGTATCCTGCTTATTTTGTTGTGAACATTTCCCCACATTGCTCAGTGCTGCTCAAAAACACCATTTTTAGTGGCTGCATTTGAAGGGCCACTATTCAAAAGATTTATTCTCCCTTCCCTGAGACCTGGTAGTCCTCCCCCATTCTGGTTTCAGACATAAAATTCCAATCTCTTTGTCCTCAGTGGGGGCAAAGGAGACTTACTGAGTTTAACACAACAGACACACACAGTAGAGGGTAAATTACCACCAAAGTAGTAATCCTGCTTGGCTCTGCTGGTAGCCTGGCCTGACTTCAGCCTCCCTGATCCAGCACCAACCTCCCATCTCCTAGCCCTGGGTCCCCCTCCCAGATTGCAGCCAGAGGAGGAAAGTAGAGACTGAGTCTCTCTTCATGTGCAACATGAATCCCCTAGTCTTTCAACTAGACAACTCCAAGAGAAACATAAGCATTCCTATTTAATGACATCTGCTAAGGACTGCTGTTCAAAATACTTGCCTTCACCTTTTGGCCAAATTGGCTAAGAGCTCTGGACTCCACGGTACTTACTGTGATGAGATGCATCTATGAAAGCAAGAGAGCTCTCAACTGGTCACCTCCCCCTTGAGCAGGTTCCACTTGCCTATTTATTATTTTTATTTTTTAAAATAATAAATTTATTTTTTATTGGTGTTCAATTTACCAACATACAGAATAACACCCAGTGCTCATCCCGTCAAGTGCCCCCCTCAGTGCCCGTTACCCATTCACCCCCACTCCCTGCCCTTCTCCCCTTCCATCACCCCTAGTTCGTTTCCCAGAGTTAGGAGTCTTTATGTTCTGTCTCTCTTTCTGATATTTCCCACACATTTCTTCTCCCTTCCCTTATATTCCCTTTCACTATTATTTATATTCCCCAAATGAATGAGAACATATACCACTTGCCTTTTTAAATGGAGAATCTGGAGGAAAAGGGAAGAGAGATTCCTAAGAAGTACATGGCAAGGAGGCAGATTGGAATTAGAGGGATTTAATCTATAAATCTTTAGGATATCATAAGATATAGAAAGATTAGCTGCTAGATGGGAGGCAGTGGCTAGGCCAGAATGAAAAGGGATTTAAAAAAGGCTCTGACTTTGTGTTCCTTTCATGGTGTTTGAGATTTACAAGTAAAAAACTTGAATTATTTTGAAATTACTTATAGCAGCATGGACTGTGTTTCTTCACAACATTTTGCTAAAAGTGAACCATGGAATTTTATAAATACCACAGAAGCAAATAAGGAGTGGTAAAGAAGTCCATTACCAGTCAGATAAGAAGAATCCAAAAGCAGGTGAGGTTTGGGGCTGACTACTTTGATATTGTCAGGGTCCCAGAAGAAAGATAATAAAATCATCAGTATAACATAAATATGCAAGTTTGACCGATTTGTATACTTAAAAAGTTGGGGCCAAATTCCTATCTCCTCTCATTTTATTATCTTGATAATTGTTTTGTTCCATTGTTTAAACATCCATGAGTGAAAATTTCCCCTTGATAATTGTTATACCATGTATCAGCATGCGTTAAAAACTGTTTATAATTTCTTTCTTCTACTCTCTTGTAGATTTTGCAGTGAAAGGAACGATGGCTTAAGAGTCAGAAGACCCAGGTTCTATTTGGCTCATTTCTGGTATAATCGTAGAAAGATTTAATTTCTCTTTCTGACTCTAAGTGCATAGTGGCTATGGGCTACGGAGTCAGATAACCAGGGTTCAAATCTTGGTTCTGCCACTTAACAGCTGTATGAATTTGAGAATACTTTAACTGTTCTCAATCTCATTTTCCACGTTTGCATAGTAGAGATCTCCTGTATTTCACCGGAGGGGGGGATGCTGGTGGTGGTGGTATAAGGATTAAAGGTGATAATACATGAAATGTTTAGCACTATGCAAGTTATACAATAAACACTCATATAAACCTGTTATTGTTATTTAACATGAGAAAGTAAGGTTAGATAATCTGAAATAATCATCACTTTCAGCTCTAACATTCCAGGATCCAGAGGCAAAGTAATTAATGTAGAAGCAAAGACCCATGACTTCAGGTTTTGAGTTTTGGCCCTACCAAAACTTTGGTTTGAGGTTTTGAGTTTTGGCCCTACCAAAACTTTGGCCCTACCTACTTTTGGTTTCTGATTTGGGCTCTTATTTGAGCTTTCATTTGCTCATTTATAAAATGGGGAAAGTTATATCTTTTATAATCCTTGAATCAAGCAAACATGACATGTGGCATATAATCAGATATAACTTAATTTTGTTTTCCATAGTTCCTTTAACATTTATTCAGTAGATGATATCCTTAGCTTTTCTGTTGGATGAAATCTGGTCAGGTTTTGTAAATGTTATGCTCACTTTTAGACAATAGAAAGTCCAAAGGTCACTTTAAGCCAAAAAAACATGATTTCTATTTGGTAATTAAAAATGACCAGTCCTAGATAGTAATCCAGTCCATAAATTTAAGTTAAATCTTCTCCCCTACTTGCAACTCAGTCTGAAGCTAAGGTAGCTGTTTGGCCTCTTTCTTTCCTTCTTTCTTTCTTTCTTTTTTTAAGATTTTATTTATTTGAGAGAAAGCATGAGCATATGAGCAGGAAGCGGGGAGGGGCAGAGGGGGAAACAGGCTCCCCCTCCCCGAGCAGGGAGCCCGATATGATGCTGGGGCTTGATCCCAGGACCTTGAGATCATGACCTGAGCTGAAGGCAGATGCTTAACTGTGCCACCTGGGCACCCCAATGGTCTTTCAGTTTCTGCTCACCATTTCCCTTTTCCTGTGGCATCTATTTCAGTCCCCTCCTGGGTCAGATGCAGCAGGAGAGGGAATAGAAGGAAAAGGGAACATGGCCAGTACAGCTGTTTCTTTGGCATCTCTGAATTGCCAGGGTGCGATTACTGATTCTCTCTCTCTCTCTCTCTCTCTCTCTCTCTTTTTTTCCCCCCGATTCTTTCTCTTGTGGGCCATTTCTGTGGGTATCTGTGGAGGCTCTCCTGTTGACCTCTTTCATATGCAACCTTATTTCTCAGACTTTGCACTCCAGCAGACTAGTTGGTGGACACTTCATACTCTCTAGGATGTTCTCTGTGAGAACCTCCACATGTGAATGCCTCCCAATGGCATCTTCTGCATGGTACATAGGAACTCCCCACTCATCAAAAATCTCAGGGAATTTGATCTGACCTCAGAAGCTCTAGTTTTACCATCTCTGCTAACAAAGGAGTGCATCAGCCCCTCTCTCTTGGCTGCTCGATTCCCTGGGTGGGACTCAAATGCTAAGTCCCTGTGGCCTCCAAACTCCAGAGGACAAAGCTCAGGACCTGTATATTGTTATACTTAAGCACTTCTTATTAATCTTGAGTTGAGAGAGCAAGAACATTCCCTCTCTGTCTCCATGGAGGGGGCTCTCAGCGCTCCATTACTTCAAAATCTTCCTCACAAAATCAGTATTCAAAATCTTGTCTCTCCTTCAACAACCTGGTATTTGATGTATGCAAGTTGTCTAACAATTACTTGGCCGCCAATTTTGAAAATTTCTCCTTGTGGTGGGTCTAGCACTATTTTCTATCTGATATTTATCATCTTGGCTCCTTAGTCAAAACTTTGATTTTAACATACTGCTTTACATTCTTTTATTTTGCTGATGAAATAATCTATGGAAAGTACAGAGAGGCACTGAGAAATTATTAGCTCCCTTCCTACCTTCTTCCTTTTAAAAATTCTATAATAAACAGTACTGGGCACTTAAGAGAAATGAGGATACATCCCTTTAACAGATATTTATTGGTTGTTGATCACAGTTCTGCTCTGTGGGGTTTGTCATCTAGTGGAAGAGACAGACTGTCTTCCTCCATTAATGATAGTACATTGCACACTAATGTGCAATTTATTTACATGGCTCTTCACTGAACGCTGGACTCCTTGTGAGAAGGATATTCAGCAGAACACTTAAAGTTTTGTCAAGTTGAATTAACAATAATTGAGAATATTAACTGAGCCCCTGTTATGTACCAGATACAGCATTGTTTTACCAGATAGGATATTTCCCATTTGTTGTTCTATTTGATCTAGTGTCTCCTCTATCCTACTCTCTGTTCCAGGAGACTAATCTGTCTGGGCTCCTTTGCCGTCTGAGATCTGAGTGGCCCTCATTGGAAGGAGGTGGGAGACTGGAGCAGTAGAAGGGAGGAAGAGAGTGAGGTCAGGGATTGACACCACTGGCTCTCCTCTTCCAACATCACTTTGGGTTGGTGGTAGTCCCTGACTAAAGAAAGAGGTTGTAGTACCTTTGAAATGTACTTCATAACTTTCTCTTTCCAGAATCTGGATAACTGCTTTTTCTCATTGTCTTTTTGGGCCTAGAGTGGTGATAACAGCCATTGGCTACTGTAAGATTCCTCTTGAGTTCCCTATACATGCTCCTGCTGGAAATTATTTTAACAACCAGGTTTCTGGGGCAGAGGAAGTAGGGGGAGAGCCCTGATTTATAGCATTTGCCAGTTTCCATGGTGTAAATATTCCCACCATGGCTGATTTCAGAGTACTAATGGGATGTCATTGTGCATGAAGCTGGGAAAAGATTCACTGTAGCTAACATTATATATGTTTAATATATATTATATATATTGGGATCCCTGGTGCTCAGCAGTTTAGCGTCTGCCTTAGGCCCAGGGCGTGATCCTGGAGTCCTGGGATCGAGTCCCACCTCGGGCTCCCTGTGTGGAGCCTGCTTCTCCCTCTGCCTGTGTCTCTGCCTCTCCTCTCTGTGTTTCCCATGAATAAATAAAATCTTTTAAAAAATATATATATATTATATAATTACATTATATAATATAAGGAATATTATATAATATTCCTACCACAAAGATATAATAGATGTTAAATATCTGCAAGAGCATTTATGATAGAATGTAATAAGATAATTAGGAAGTATAGATTTTCAGTATTTATTAGCTTTGTTCTAAATATAATTTATTTAAATTTATGTGATTTTGTTAATGGCCATGTAACAACTGGCTTGCAAAAAGTTCCTGAAAATGTAACTTTTACAGCTTATGAGCTGGCAGCAACATACTACTTCCTGCTCTGCCCTCCTTTCCCAGAATTATTAAATTTTTTTTAGGTTTATTTATTTATTTTAGAGAGAAAGAGAGGGAAGGAGAGAGGGAGAGAGCAAGAGCAGGGGGGAGGGACATAGGAGGAGGGGGAAGAGTCCCAAGCAGACTGCAGGCTGAACAAAGAGCCTAACTCTGGTCATGAGAACATGACCCTGAGCTGAGACCTAGAGTCAGATCCTCAACCTACTGTGCTATTCAGGCGCCCCTCCCAGAATTATCTTAATATGCTTGTATGGTGTGGTTGCTGTTGGGACCCTAATTCACTTCTGATCACTTTCTTGTTTATACAACATGGTTGTGAGGAAGTTGAGATTTATTTATTTATTTTTAAAGATTTTATTTATTTATGAGAGACACAGAGAGAGGCAGAGACACAGGCAGAGGAAGAAGCAGGCTCCCTCCGGGGAGCCTGATGCGGGACTTGATCCTAGACCCCGGGACCATGCCCTGAGCTGAAGACAGCGTTCAACCATTGAGCCACTCAAGTGCCCCAAGGAAGCTGAGTTTTAGAGAGATAAAGTAACTTGCCTATGTTACACATGTAAAAAATTCTGGAACTGAGGGCACCTGGGTGGCTTAGTTGGTTGAGCATATGACTCTTGGTCTTGATCTCACTGATCTGAGTTTGAGTCCCATGTCAGGCTCCATGCTGGGCATGGAATCTACTTAAAAAACAATTCTGGGCCTGAAATAGAAACCCAGGCTAATTCCAAAGTTGGTGGTTTTCACCAGGATAGCAATACAAAGCAGAATGCTTTAAAGTGGTTTAAGAGTATTCAGAGTTGATGTGGGGAAAAAAAAAAAAAAGGATATGTGGTACTTGTACAAACAGAGATTGAGGAGGGGTAGAAAAGAACCCAAATGCTGGAGGGTGCAGTAGGGGCAAAAGCAAGGAGGTGGGAGTTTTCATAGAAATTGAAGCATAGTGGTTGAAACTATTTATGGAGCTTAGAGTGATAGTAATAGATAGTTAATAATCAAGCTTATGGAAGTTAGCAGGTTATTTTGAAACTGCAGAAAAAAAGACTATCAAGTTTAGTCAGAAAAACATCTCTCAAACAAGGAAGGCAGAAGACCCTGAAAACAAATTCCAAACCAGAAATGTTAGAGAGTACGGCACTCTGGCATTTGAGTCCCAGAGGAAGAAAAATAAAAATCTTATTACCTCCTGAAAAAATGTAGGTATTGGGATATTGATGGGGCAATTTTCATTATAAAGTTTATTTTAAAAGATTGTGGCTGTTAATGGATTTTCTCGAACCTGCTCTCTGATTGGACACTTCACAATCAAGAGATTTTTACTTCCCCCCATACCCTTGAGATACTGTCCTCCAAACTCCCTTTACTTGGAAAGTACTTCCTTATCCTTAAAGATCACTTCTGGTACAAAGAGCATTGGATCCAAATGGCAGACTGGTTACATGCATTTATTCCTGGAAACTGAGCCACTGACCTGCAGGCTGCCCTTCCATGGTCCACGAACACTGGGGTTACCTCACTGGGGAGAGTCCTGTGCAGCCCACAGAGGGATGAGAGCCTCTGGGAAGCTGTGGCCCTTTGGGAGGGAATTTTGGGGAGAAGGAGCAGGTCTGTAAAATTTTAGAACATCAAAGTTGGAAAGGGTATTCTCAGGGTCAAAGACTCCTTAGGGGTTAGATAATGATAGACTAAGTCCTTTCTAGTATCTCCCTAAACTCAGCAAGCATTAACAGTTTGCCTGCTGATGTCCATTCAGGAGAACTAAGACATCAATCTTCCTGTCTTTTAGCAAAAATGGTTTTAGTGCACAATGGTAACACTGGTTACCTTATAATGATCAGAAGTCCTGATTGGTAGTTTGGTTAACAAATAATGAAAAAAATCACTAGTGGCAAAATAATAGTAGATGAACAAGATAAAAAGTACTAATAATTAAATAATAGGGAGGCATTTCTATATTCTTATTTTACCAATGAAGAAGCTGAGGCTCAGAGACCTGAATGAAGTTTTATAAGCCAGTAAGTTGTCTAAACCAAAAAGTGGGGTCGAAACTTGAATTCTGAGTGATTAATATAGAAGGTGAGTTCTTTACTATTATTTAAATGTTATCATGAGGAGGAGGTGGCTTCTACATAAAGCATAAGAATAAGGGGAGACTTCTTAGTGGGAAAAGTTAGAAAATAATAAAATAAATAAATAAATAAAACTGCAATTATGAGTCCAGATGATCTAGATTCAAGTGTCTAAGAGTCTCTAATGACTTAAAATCCCAATCTGTGAGATCAACAATAAGTTCTTCAACAGGCAGATCAATAGTAGCATGTGTGGACAGAGGACTGCACAGCAATCAGGAGAGTTGGATCTGGCTTAAGTAGGTAGGTCATGCTGGGAAAGTCATTTCCCAAATGGACCCCTAGCAGAACTTCTCTCTTCAGTCATGCAGTTGGACTTCTTTCAGGGTAACCAGTTTCCATGGAGCAGAATCTGTCAGGCTTCTTACCGGCTAGCCCCAGAATTGAAACAGCGTCACTCTGGTCACATTCCATGCAACAAAATAAATCACAAGGTTAGCTTACATTCAGGGGGATGGGAGATAGACTATCTGTTGGGGGTGGGTGGGGAGAGGGGGGCAGCATGTGCATACAGGAATGGAAGAACTGTTGGCAGACAACTTTGGAGACCAGCTACCACACACACTATGAGCAAAGAGTGCCATGGTCAAGTAAGTTTGGAAAATCTGGATTAAACAAAATTTAGGAAGGTTTCTTCCTGGTAAGACTTCTTAGAGTTAACATGTAAATTGAAGTGGCGAGGAGGATATAAAATTGGTAGCAAGTGTGAGAGGAAGTAAAGGAAGGCATGTATTGTTTTCTAGCCTTACCTTGCCCTTCTTGAACTTCTTATACAGATCAATATGAAAGAAGTGGACAAAAATGTTAACTGTGTAACAGGAGATATTTATGGTTAAACTGGCTACCACAGATCGCTATCTTGGAGCAATGTAGAATGCCTCTAGGAAGTTGTTGAAAGACCCTGACCAGCTTCAGTATTTTCTCTCTCCTTCATTGGAAACAGCCACTTTTCTTGCTAATTAGAACCTCCTTCAGCACAAATTGAGATTCTAGACTTGTTGGTGAGGAAAAGTCTGTCTCATTGCTAATTAAAATGATTTCTTCCTGCCTTCAGAATCAGGTTTTTTAATGAGTTCCAATTAGCTGTGGGGAGATAATGAATTCTGGGATGACTTTTCAATTCTTTGCCTCATATTAAGCAAAAGTTGTTTTCTTGACTGTCTGGTCAACTATAAAGCACAAAAATGACCCACTGGAGTAACTGATGCCTTGGAGAGGTGTGGAAGCTGAAAACAGACTGTGGAAACTGCCCGATATGGCTGTGAATTCTTGCTTCTCTACTTACACAGTTGCCTAAATTCTCTGATCCTGAGTTCGTTCGTCTCTAAAATGAAGATAAAAATACCTAAATTACAAGGTTTTGGGAGAAATTAAATGGGATGTTGTATATTTACCTTTTTGTTCCAACCATTAACTCCACAAACATTTAGTTTCTGTGTACCTAACAGGTGGCAGGCAGTGGACTATGTACATAAATGCTCTTTTTTAAAAAAAATTATGTATTTATTTATTTGTGATAGAGAGAGAGAGGCAGAGACACAGGCAGAGGGAGAAGCAGGCTCCATGCACCAGGAGCCTGACATGGGATTCAATCCTGGGTCCCCAGGATCGCACCCCGGGCCAAAGGCAGGCGCTAAACCACTGCGCCACCCAGGGATCCCCATAAATGCTCTTGTAAAAGGACTGACCCTCTCTCCCCTGTCTTCTCTTAGATGACAGACAAGATGAAGGGAAATACAGTGGCCATATCAAAACCATGATAAAAACCTGAGGACAGAAGACCCTGTTAAAGAAGTGGAATAGAAAGACTGGACAGTAGACTATGGCATCATGAACATTTTTAGAATTGTTGAATCACTATATTATACAATTCTATAGTTATTGAATGGAATTACTATATTGTACATTAGAAACTAGTATAGCGCTGTATGTTGACTAAACTGGAGTAAAAATAAAAATTTTAATTGAAAAAAAAGAATATTTTCAGAGATGAGGGATACCAGTGTGTCTGCATATTGGTGTGAGCCAGCAAGAGGAGGACAGACTGGTGAGGAAGAGCCAGGGTGTAGTGACAGTACTACAGCCCATGAAAATGTAGATGAGCTGCCCTTTGACAGACTTGCAAAGGGTGTAGGACACTTGCCAACGGCCTTTTCTGAGGAAAGGTCCTCCAACAGCTCTGACATTCCATCGCCCTTTTTGCCTTTGTCTTTTTCTCCAAGGACTAGTGGCTTCCATCTCTTCCTTCCCAAACTCATCCCCCACACTGCCGCCAGAGTGAATATCCAAAAATACAAATCTGATCTTAAATAGACAAATTAGCTCCCCCATCACCCTCAGCATGAAAGCTACACTCACCTTGCCCATCAGACGTTCTCTTTCTGGCCTTTTTTCCAACTTCTTCAACATTTCATGAAGCATTCTGTGTAGCAGCAAAGCCTGGCTCCTGGCATTTCCCTAAAAGTGCACTCTTTCCCACCTCTAATGCTTCTCTTTATGCTTACACCTCTTCTGGTATCCTCCCTACCGTTCCCATCCACTAGTATACTTCCAGGGCACAGCTTTCTTGATGTCTCCAATGAGAATTCATTGTTCCTCATTCCCACAGCAGCTGCTGTTCTGCTCCCAGGATGAAGCTCCGCCCTCCAGGCAGGTGCCTCAGCTTTGCCCACTGGACCTTCCCCCTGAATTGTAAGCTTTTGAGGTCTGGGATCATGACCGATTCAATTTTGCAGTCCTATTCCTCTCCACTCAGCTCAGTAAATATTTGTTGAATGAATGAATGAATGAATGAATGAATGAATGAATGACTGGTTTCTGGACTAGGCCTCCCATTTCCTTTGAGGAAAGCTGTGAACACCTGCTGTGTTGCCTTTAGCTTTCCTTCCTTCTGGGTCTAGGAGCAGTATTCCCTCATTCATTCCTTGAGGGTCTGCCCCTCTTCAATTCCCACCAGCAGGAGTTGGCTCCCCACTCCTGTCCTGGGCTCCTGCTGCTTCACTTCTGTGAGCTGCCCAGCTGACTTCAGAACACTTCTTAAGTTGGTTGGAGTTTATGGGTCAGAGGTGAATGGGAGAGGATCGTGGCTGTGTCCTCTTAGCTGGAGGAAGGAAAGGGTTCTTTGTGTTTATGTGATATCTTCTGACCTCTCTGGTTTCCATGATAGTGTCTATTGTTTCTACGACAATGTTCCTCATCTACTACAGGGATGCCTGCCCCACTGGAACTTGTGTCTGAAGTCAAAGCTGGTGTTACTTGCAATCTAGTCTCTCTAGGCTTGGCAGAGGCTGCAGTACTTCTTGGCTGCCAATCTTACCTCTAAAACCTCCACTGAGCCTTTGCATATCCTCTGTTGGCTTCTGGGTGGGGTGGGATGGAGTGTGGGGTAGGCCTATCCTTCTTTTGCCAAGTCACCCCTCACCGTAGACCTTAGGATTGGAAAGCTGGCTCTCAGACTCAGTTACCTCTGCTTCCCCTTCTCAGGACCCACTGGGAGCTCCTGGCTTCTAATAGATCCCATTGAAAGAGGACAGCCTAGGATTATTGAGTTTTAGTTGACCCTTTCTGACTATGCTGTACCTTGAGCTTTACTTTGATGTGGCCAATCCAAGTTCTTATGGATATATTGGGGTTGCTGGTGCACCAAATGACTTCCCTCCAGGATTCCAAATAGGGAATGGGCCAGGATCCCTCTGTCTTAATTGTTCTCTTCACATTGCCAGGGTTTCAGCCCAGGGAGAAGAACAGGGTTCAGTCTGACTGTCCACCCCTTCACTTCTGTTTCTTTTCTCTGTTTCCAGCCCTGGATTATAAGGGGTGGGCTTCTCTTTTACTTCTATTTTATATACTTTCCTTTCTGCCTCTAGTTTTTAAAAATACATTATTCCTCTGTGAAACAGATTAGACTTTTTATTGAGAGAGAAAGAGAGAGAGAGATTGGGAGAGCAAGTAGGGGGCAGGGCGCAGAAAGAGGGAGAGAGAATCTTCAGCAGGCTCCATGGTCAGTGCAGAGCCTGATGCAGGGCTTGATCTCACAACCCTGAGGTCACGACCTGAGCCAAAGGGTCGGAGGCTTAACTGAGCCACTGAGGTGCCCCTCTGCCCCTGGTTTTAAGGCCGTCTTATTTACCCATGGGAAAGATTCTATATCAGGCTGGTATGTAAAATGAGAACAAAAGAAATGTTGACTTTCAAACCCATTTTGCCTTGTTTTAAAATGTCAGTAACTAATTACTATTCTTTCTTTATATCTTTCTCTAAGAATCCAATTTCCCTTCTGTCAACCCTACTCCCCACCTTCTGCCAAGAAAGCTGAATAGTTTGGCTAAGGAGAAGATCAGGTTTTGTGGACGTAAATCTACATTAATATTTTCCAAATATTTTCTCTCATACCTTTGACTAAAAAACCTCAACTTATATAAGCAGCATGATATACAATTCACAATTTGCTTGTGGATAATTTCATCTTTCCTTTTTTTGCTAAGACCTTTCTAAGAATTATCCAAAAGGGAGTTGAGCCAGAGTATAAAGAGAGACAGATGGGACCATCACCTTGGCAGAGTGAGAGCAGGAGGATCAGATCAGATTTGGTGAGCAGAAGCTAACCCCTCCTCATGATGCCATCAAGTGAATGCAAACACCCTGGTACCCAGGTGCCATCTGCCAAGACTGTGGGAAGTAGGGGCAAGAGATGTGACAATTCTAGATCATTGGTTAAATCACTGTATTTGACGAGGCTCACCTAAACATGATTAGGATACCAGGCAGGTTGAAGGTTCAGAATGAAATGATTAAAAAGTAATAAAGAATTTGAACCCTCAGATTTTTGCCTGAAAATGATCTCTCTCATATGAAGTAGGATTTGTTGCCCTTCAAATTAGTTACTCTCTATTTTTCCACGCTTTGGATGTGAGAAATCCTATCATGCAGTTTGGAAAGAAGTAGCAGGAGCCTGAGATAATCAAGGGACAAACAAAACAACAATAAACAACCAACCAAAAACCCTCACAATGTGAGAGATTAGAAGGTTCTTCAGGACTTTCCTGAGCATAGGGTCCCCCCCCTGGATCAGCTAGTTAGAATGAATAAAGAGTTGAAAAATGCCTAGCATTAGGCTTCTCACTGTTGGAGTGGGAGTTTATAGACAAGCAAGGGGAGAAGGTTGGAACAATCCATGTGGTAATGGGTAAGAATGGAGACATCAGTATGAACTCATGCTTAGCTTAATATAGATACAGATGGTTACATTTAGAAATATTGTAGGTATGTGTATATTACAATATACACACAATATACACACATTTATTCCCTTGCTCTGCCAGCCTGAGAAATGACACCCTAGTAGCTGTGAGCACATTTAGCTCCAAGATCTCAGTTTCTAATATTATTCTCCAATAAAAGGAACCAGGGTGCCTTGGAAAAACGGCTCATTTTAGGATTCAGGCAACAAATATACAAAATGAGCCTGAGCCTCTTATAGAGCCAGAAAGTAAAGAAGAGTTCAAAATTAAAAATAAAACCCACAGGAATGGGGATATGTCAAAGGATCACAGGAGCCAAATGAAAGAGCGAACTCTCAATGGCCAAAGATGAAATAATTGGAGTAACAAAATAATTATTGAACTATACCCCAAGTTATAAAATATTCATAAATCCCTGTTGATACAAATTATTGAATAAATAAATGGAAAAGAAGAGACAAATCTCCCGTGCTACTTTGTCCTCAAGGACTTGAAGCATAATACCCTACAATTTAAGGGTGGACTGTGCAGTGACTTCCTTCCAGAGAATATAGAATGAACAGGGGGATAAAGGTAACTTTATTGAGAAAAACTTGAAAAAGAGTACCTGATCTGGGTGAACATGGTTAATATAACCATGATTAAGTCATGTACCCTTGATATGATGTGATGAGAATGGCACCTGAGCTCTGTGGTTTTCCTTTCCCAAACACATAACCCCAGTCTAATCATGAGAAAACATCTTCCAAGTGAGAGAATACAGATCCCAAGTGAGGGACATTTTATAAAATCCCTGACCAGTACTCCTCTACACTGTCCAGGTCATCAAAAACAAGGGGAGTCTAAGAAACTGTCACAACCTAGAGGACTAAGGGGACATGATGACTAAATGTAATACAGCATCTTGATCGGAATTCAGGAGGAGAAATGTAAAAACTAAGGAAATCTGAATAAAGTATGGATTTAGTTAATAATATATTACAAACATTGCTTCAATTAATCAGGACTAGTTAGCAACTAGAAGAAACTGGTTGGTGGATATATGGGAACCCTCTGCACTATTTTTGTACTTTTCCTATAAATTAAAACTCTTCTTTTTTTGTTTTAAAGATTTGAAAGAGAGAGAGATAGAGAGAGAGGGTGAGGGCAGAGGGAGAGAATCTCAAGCAGATTCCCCAGAGAGTATGGAGCCTGAAGCACGGCTCCATCCCATGACTCTGAGGTCATGACCTGAGCTGAAATCAAGAGTCAGATGCCCAACTGACTGAGCCACAAGGTGCCCCTAAAACTCTTCTAAAGTAGAGAGTTTATTTAAAAGTGACTGGCATTGCAACATGTGGCCTGGTGGGAAAAACAGGGTTCAGGTTTTTCTCTCAGGTCACAACTGAGTATGTTGCTTTAATTCTTCAAGCCTGTTTATTTACTGTATGGGGGTGATAATGCCTTTGTCACAAAGTTGTGGCAACGATGAAAAGAAGTTCTGTGCCTAGCATGGGGGTGGGGGAGGGTCTTGACAGCTTCTTTCTCTTCCCTTCCTCTCTTCCCTCTACTCCCCACTCCTACTGGTCCTCATCGCATAGGGTCAGATACAATGCAGCTTCACATTAAGAATAGTTCATTAAAAAAAAAGTAGTTCATCCACTGCTTTTTAAAAGGGTTTATTTACTTACTTGAACAAGAGAGAGAGAGAGACAACATAAGCATGAGGAGGGTAGAGGGAAAAGCAAGCTCCCAGCTGAGCAGGAAGCCCCATATGGGGCTTGATCCCAGAATCCTGGGATCATGACCTGAGCTGAAGGTAGACACTTAACTGACTGAGCCACCCAGGCACCCCTAATTCATCCACTCTTAGAAGCCTTCCTTTTCTTACTTTTTGTCCCTCAGTCCTGGTCAAATCCTTTGATAAGCTAATTCCCCCATTCATTCTTGCTGAGAGGTCCTTTTCTGATAACATCTTTGCCTTTTGACAAAGTGACTCATTCCTGACACGGAGAAGGTTTACCCAGTTAGGAGGCAGATGGCAGATGCTTGTCCATTGGGCTGGCCTTCTGGTAATCACTGCTCCAAATCAGATCCTTAATTAACAGTCACAGAGCCTGTCTGGTGTAGCCATGATGGACACCGAACTAGGGAACCTGAAGCCTGAACTTGAGACCCAGCACTGCTGCCAGCATGCGAATCTGGGGGACACTCCCCCCTTCCCTAAGTCCTAATTATTCACCTCTAAAATGGCAAGTGGCCTGGTCTCTTTCACAATGCCTGAGGATCAGTGAATTAACACAATAATGAGCCATGCCAGGTGATTTCCAGGCACTTAATTTTCTCCTCACAGCAGATGCTATTATCATCAGGTTTCAGTGAAAGCATTTGAAGGCCCTTGTCAAAGGTCACACAGCCAGTAAAGAATGAAGTCAGAATTTGAACCTGGGTCTGTTGCTCTCAAGTCAGTGTTTTTACCTGTCATGTTGGATTGTCACTTTGCTCTCCTGAGAGGCTCATGCCAAGGATTGCCTCTTCAGTTGGTTCAGTGGAGATAATCAGTTCTGCATTTAAACATGGATCAAGTATTTTGTATGTATGACTTTTGCAATCCCCCCCTCCACACTGGAGTAGTAAGAGACTAGCTGGTTTCCTATGGTTAAGGAGGATGCCACCAAGATATTTGCTTATTCCAAGAGATAGCTCAATTCTCCTTTTCTGCTATTTGAGTTTTTGTTTTTACCATTGTAGTTAGTAACTCACTTCCTTGATTATAATGAATTTTTTTTCCTTCCAATGCTCTTTTCTTCACAGTTGATTCAGTTTTGTAGACTAGTACCTCTTACACTTTAACCTGCATGGAACCACTGGGGAATCTCGTCAAAATGCAGATTCTCATTCAATAGGTCTAGGATAGCACCTAAAATTCTGTATTTCCAACAAGCTCTTCACCTGGCCCACAGAGAACCTCCACGGACATTGCCTTTTCTAAACCAATGTCAGGATGGTCCTTGTGGTTCTTATTATGATTGCAAGATACCTTCAACAATAACCATCAGGATTTATTTATTTATTTATTTATTTATTTATTTATTTTATTTATTTATTTATTTATTTATGATAGTCACACAGAGAGAAAGAGAGAGGCAGAGGGAGAAGCAGGCTCCATGCACCAGGAGCCCGAAGTGGGATTCGATCCCGGGTCTCCAGGATTGCGCCCTGGGCCAAAGGCAGGCGCCAAACCGCTGAGCCACCCAGGGATCCCAAGATTTATTTATTTATTCATGAGATACACAGAGAGAGGCAGAGACACAGTCAGAGGGAGAAGCAGTCTCCATGCAGGGAGCCCGATGTGGGACCCAGAGCCCCAGGATCAGGCCCTGGGCTAAAGGCAGCACTAAACCCCTGAGCCACTCAGGGATCCCGAAAGGGACAAGATTTAATACTCATCTAACCTGGAGGGTGCAACACGCAGGTGGAGGGGGTGGGTGCACCGGAAGATTGTGAGAAGGGAGGTAGTAGGGGTGGGTGCCTAGAGTTCTGCAAGCTCACTCTTTACTGATATATTTAAAACATAAGAGCATAAATTAAAGCTCCAGAAGGGAAACACAGTTCATCGAAAGGTCAGCTATCTAAGACAAGGGGTGAGCTCTCAAACAAAGGAAATTGAGGGGTTGGACCTGGCTCTTTATCTAGTCTTGTAGCTGATCATGTGTTTATTGGAGACAGCTGTCTGTGAAATGGCTGCCCTGGCAATCTAAAAACCGTAAAGTCAGGCACTTGCATTGCAATTAAAGAAACGTGTGGGGCTTACACTGCAGGTTGAGATATGGGGGTTAACAGATTCAGCAATGTCAGAAGAGACTCAGTTTTGCTATACAGATTCTTCCCAGGGTGTGAGAAATTGGGCAAATCCTTAGCAGGTGTATGTCTGACTTCTAGATGTCAAGGTCACTCTTTTTTTTTTTTTTGAATTTTTATTTATTTATGATAGTCACAGAGAGAGAGAGAGAGAGGCAGAGACACAGGCAGAGGGAGAAGCAGGCTCCATGCACCAGGAGCCCGACGTGGGATTCGATCCCGGGTCTCCAGGATCGCGCCCTGGGCCAAAGGCAGGCGCCAAACCGCTGCGCCACCCAGGGATCCCTCAAGGTCACTCTTGATGCACTCACTGGTCTGTTTTAAAGCTTCTCTGTTCCTATTAGCTTTTTTTTTTTTTTTTTAAATGTCTCAGCTTCTTGGTTTACATTCCTTTAGAACACAGGCTATGCCCTACACATTTGTGTTTTTATTCCAGCATCTAAATAGAATCTGGTTCCAACCAGGTACTTATTGTTTGTTGGCCAAAAGTATCAGGAATGACAACTAGATAGATAATACAAAATGCCAGCTCCTTTGCAAATATTTTCCCTGTAGGGCCTTTAAAAGTAAAAACTGCTAGCCTTTCTTTGCATGAAATGTTGGCTTAAATACTCCAAATTTTAATGTTTATTGACCCAAATTTAAAACAGGACATACATTCCTACTATAACTTTATACTCTGAAGAATTTTAAATAGTCAACATTAAACCACCACTTGTTAAGGAAAAGGACTATGGGTTTGAAGCCAGACTTAGTTAAATATTATTTTGCCGTTCTCAGAAGTGGCACGCTGTCTTCAGGAGAGAAAGTTCCTGGGAATTGGCTGAATACAGGTCAGGGCACTGTTTCTCAAACTGTGACTCTGAGCTACAGTGAGAAATACATTTTTACACCTGCCACAAACAACATGAAGCCATATATGTTTTTTTAAATTTCATTTATTTCTTCATGAGAGACACAGAGAGAGAGACAGGTACAGACACAGGCAGAGGGAGAAGCAGGCTCCATGCAGGGAGCCCGACGTGGAACTTGATCCCAGGTCTCCAGGACCACGACCTGGGCCGAAGATGGTGCTAAACCGCTGAGCCACCGACTGCCCCATATTTTTTTTTTTTGCAGTATTCAACACATATTTATTAATAATTTACTATGCATAATGCAAGTGTCAGGATTCTACTATTCTGCTCTGTGCAAGTCCCATCAATAGGAGAATGAATGAAGTGAAAGTGGAAATATCTTTAAAACTGAAGTGACTCAGAGTTGAAGGTACTTTTTAAAATATTCTTTTATTGGAGTTCAATTTGCCAACATATAGCATAACACCCAGTGCTCATCCTGTCAAGTCCCCCCCTCAGTGCCCATCACCCAGTCACCCCAACCCCCCGCCCACCTCCCTTTCCACTACCCTTTGTTTGTTTCCCAGAGTTAGGAATCTCTCTTGTTCTGTCCCCCTCACTGATATTTCCCACTCATTTTTTCCCCTTTATTCCCTTTCACTAATTTTTATATTCCCCAAATGAATGAGACCATATAATGTTTGTCCTTCTCTGATTGACTTATTTCACTCAGTATTATACCCTCCAGTTCCATCCACGTCGAAGCAAATGGTGGGTATTTGTTGTTTCTAATGGCTGAGGAATATTCCATTGTATACATAGACCACACCTTCTTTATCCATTCATCTGTCGATGGACACCGAGGCTCCTTCCACAGTTTGGCTATTGTGGCCATTGCTGCTAGAAACATCGGGGTGCAGGTGTCCCTGTGTTTCACTGCATCTGTATCTTTGGGGTAAATCCCCAGCAGTGCAATTGCTGGGTCGTAGGGCAGATCTATTTTTAACTCTTTGAGGAACCTCCACACAGTTTTCCAGAGTGGCTGCACCAGTTCACATTCCCACCTACAGTGCAGGAGGGTTCCCTTTTCTCCGCATCCTCTCCAACATTTGTTGTTTCCTGCCTTGTTAATTTTCCCCATTCTCACTGGTGTGAGGTGGTATCTCATTGTGGTTTTGATTTGTATTTCCCTGATGGCAAGTGAGGCGGAGCATTTTCTCATGTGCTTGTTGGCCATGTCTATGTCTTCTTCTGTGAGATTTCTCTTCATGTCTTTTGCCCATTTCATTATTGGTTTGTTTGTTTCCTTGCTGTTGAGCTTAATAAGTTCTCTATAGATTGTGGAGACTAGCCCTTTATCTGATAGGTCATTTGCAAATATCTTCTTCCATTCTGTAGGTTGTCTTTTAGTTTTGTTGACTGTTTCTTTTGCTGTGCAGAAGCTTTTTATCTTGATGAAGTCCCAATAATTTATTTTTGCTTTTGTTTCCCTTGCCTTCATAGATGTATCTTGCAAGGAGCTGCTGTGGCCAAGTTCAAAAAGGGTGTTGCCTGTGTTGTCCTCTAGGATTTTGATGGATTCTTGTCTCACATTTAGATATTTCATCCATTTTGAGTTTATCTTTGTGTATGGTGTAAGAGAATGGTCTAGTTTCATTCTTCTGCATGTGGATGTCCAATTCTGTTCCATTGATCTATGTGTCTGTTTTTGTGCCAGTAGCACACTGTCTTGATGACCACAGCTTTGTAGTACAGCCTGAAATCTGGCATTGTGATGCCCCCAGCTCTGGTTTTCTTTTTTAATATTCCCCTGGGTATTCAGGGTCTTTTATGATTCCACACAAATCTTAAGATGTTTTGTTCCAACTCTCTGAAGAAAGTGCATGGTATTTTGATAGGGATTGCATTAAATGTATAAATTGCCCTGGGTAGCATTGACATTTTCACAATATTAATTCTGCCAATCCATGAGCATGGAATAGTTTTCCATCTCTTTGTGTCTTCCTCAATTTCTTTCAGAAGTGTTCTGTAGTTTTGAGGGTATAGATCCTTTACCTCTTTGGTTAGGTTTATTCCTAGGTATCTTATCCTTTTGGGTGCAATTGTAAATGGGATTGACTCCTTAAATTCACTTTCTTCAGTCTCAGTGTATAGAAATGCCACTGACTTCTGGGCATTGATTTTGTATCCCGCCACACTGCCGAATTGCGGTAGGAGTTCTAGCAATCTTGGGGTGGAGGCTTTGGGTTTTCTATGTACAGTATCATGTCATCTGTGAAGAAGGAGAGTTTACTACTTCTTTGCCAATTTGAATGCCTTTAATTTATTTTTCTTGCCTGATTGCTGAGGCTAGGACTTGTAATACTATGTTGACTAGCAGTGGTGAGAGTGGACATCCTTGTGTCGTGTTCCTGATCTCAGGGGAAAGGCTCCCAGTGTTTCCCCATTGAGAATGATATTTGCTGTGGGCTTTTCGTAGATGGCTTTTAAGATGCTGAGGAATGTTCCCTCTATCCCTACACTCTTCAGAGTTTTGATCAGGAATGGATGCTGTATTTTGTCAAATGCTTTCTCTGCATCTATTGAGAGGATCCTATGGCTCTTGCTTTTTCTCTTGTTGATATGATCAATCACATTGATTGCTTATGAGTGTTGAACCACCCTTGCATCCTGGGAATAAATCCCACTTGGTCATGGTGAATAATCTTCTTAATGTATTGTTGGATCCTATTGGGTAGTATCGTGTTGAGAATTTTTGCATTTGTGTTCATCAGGGATATTGGTCTATAATTCTCCTTTTTGGTGGAGTCTTTGTCTGGTTTTGGAATTAAGGTGATGCTGGCCTCATAGAACAAGTTTGGAAGTATTCCATCCCTTTCTGTCTTTCTGAACAGATTTAGTAGGATAGGTATGGTTTCTTCTTTAAATGTTTGATAGAATTCCCCTGGGAAGCTTTCTGGCCCTGGACTTTTGTGTCTTGGGAGGTTTTGATGACTGCTTCAATTTCCTCCCTGGCTATCAGCCTGTTCAAGTTTTCTATTTCTTCCTGTTCCAGTTTTGGTAGTCTGTGGTTTTCCAGAAATGTGTTCATTTCTTCTAGAATGCCTAATTTACTGGCGTATAGCTGCTCATAATAAGTTTTTAAAATCGCTTAGGGGATCCCTGGGTGGCTCAGCGGCTTAGCACCTGCCTTGGGCCCAGGGTGTGATCCTGGAGTCCCAGGATCGAGTCCCACGTCAGGCTCCCTGCATGGAGCCTGCTTCTCCCTCTGCCTATGTCTCTGCTTCTCTCTCTCTCTCTCTGTATGTCTCTCATGAATAAATAAATGAAATCTTAAAAAAATAGGATAAAATAGTTTGTATTTCCTTGGTATTGGTGGTGATCTCTCTTTTTTCCTTCGTGATTTTATTAATTTGAGTCTTTTCTCTTTGTTTTTAATAAGGCTGGCTAATGGTTTATTTATCTTATTAATTCTTTCTGGAGGTAATTTTGGGGTCCTAGTCTGGCTGTTGAATATTTATATTTGCAGGAGGCACATTGCCTCCATTTGTTCAGCCAGCTCTAAGGCTTAGATATCAGGATGAGCTGTTATTTACATCCTCAGAACCTCCACTCTCCCAAGTTTGAAAACCCTTGTGGGTATTTGCAGAGAGCTGTTACGTGCCTCCACCAGAATGTTTTTCCTCTTCTTCTTTTTTTGATATTAATATGCTATTTGAATTTTTTAAAATTGAAATATAATTGACATATAATATTATCTTAGTTTCAGGTGTACAATTAGTGATGTGACAATTATATACGTTATGAAATGCTCACCATGGTAAGTATAGTTGCTATTGGTCACCATACAAAGTTATTACAATATTATTGACTATCTTCCCTATGCTATACTTTTCATCCCTGTGGCTTCTTTGTTTTCTAGCTGGAAGTTTGTGCTTCTTGATCCTCCTCATCTCTTTTGCATCTCCCCTCATCTCCCTCCCCTCTGGCAACCACTAGTTTGTTCTCTGTATTTTTGAGTCTGCTATTATGAAACAGTATGTATCCTTACTACCTGTGAGACACTCTAATTTCTATTTAACTTAAAAAAAGTGCTGGCTTATGACATACTGGTGGTGATAAGTAGCAGTTTGAAAAACACTTATAGCTTGGCCACTCCAGCATTAATGTCACCTGGGAGCTTGTTAGAAATGTAGGCTCTTGACTCCTTCTCACATCTACTACATCAGAATCTGCATCTAAGGTGATTTTACATTTAAAGAGTAATCAAAGAGTTCTAGTTTTGCTCCAGCTGTGCTGAGGGGAACTGGGGAGAAAGTATGGACTTGACACAGGCCATAACATTAGAAAGGGGTGGGGATCAGTGTCATGATAGCAGTCATGCCTTTTGAGATGTCCAAGAGGGAACAGAGAGCAGCTAGTGGGGTTATGAGACCTGGCAGTCCTGACCCATAAATGACATCGTGGCCTGACAACTTCAGGGACACTGGGTCTGGTGGTGCTGGGAAAGCTGGTGTCCCCTCTATGGATGTTCCTTAGCTTTGTTCCCCACTCAGGCTTTTACAGTCTGTCACTAGATGTTTTAGTCTCAGAATATCTACAAAGACTGTAGGCTTGTAGCAAGACCCTCTGAGGTTCAGAGGTGTGCAATCCACTTCTTCTAGTTTTTGAGACTTCTAGACTCCATGTTTTTGAAGTAGTTAGTTACATGGAAGGTAAATAGGGAAACAAGAAGCCAAAACCTCCTCTAGCTTCCCCCACCCTGAATAAACATACCCATTATTGGAGTGAATCTGGGTTTTGTGTAGTGCTATCATTAATACTAAGCCTGGGAGACTGTGTAAATGTTAAAAATGGAATGTTGTTGAAAGTTGACACCTGTATTGGACTTGCAGCCTCAGTTAATGCCTTCTTTTTTTTTTTTTGAATCTATTATTTTTATTTTTTTTTGAAAAAATTATTTATCTGACACAGTGTGAGAGAGTATAAGCAAAGGGAGCAGGAGAGGCAGAGGGAGAAGCAGATCCCCTGCTGAGCAGGGAGCCCAACACGGGCCTCAATCCTAGGATCCTGGGATCATGACCCGAACCCAAGGCAGATGCTTAACCAACTGAGTCACCCCAGTGCCCCCAGTCAATGTCTTATAATGTTATCTCTGCTCACTGCTGCCAAGCCCCAAGGGCCAGGGACAGGACACCTGGTGGAAACTCCTGTGGGCCCCATGATGGTATGGATGGTGTGGTCAAGTCTGGTTTCCCAAATGACTGACCCAATTATGTGATAGTTTATTGTGGATCAAAACATACTCCCCAGTAATTGCTTTAGGGGCCAAATTCCACTCCTTCCACAGGAGGAATTTGTTTTGGTCCTCTAGCTGTCAGACCTGTGCTGTCGGAATGTCAATATGACAGGACATATGCTTAACCTAGCAGGAAGAATTGAGAATATTATCTGGCAGATTCAGGTTCTTAAACCTGACATTTTTGGCATGTTCAGATCTCTGGAGCTGGTATATTTTGTGGCCCAGGGTACATGAATAATGACATCTTCTCTCCAATTTGTGCCTTTCTTCGCATTGTAAGTATTAAATAAGAAAAAAATTTTTTTCTATTCTTAGTATCTTCTGGAATCTCACAGTTTTGAAACTGGGGAATGGATTTTTTTTCCACATAGAAGTGAGAGTCTTTAAAAAACCTGTCTTGTAACACATTGTTCACTCTTGGCCAGATCCTGATGAAAAGCAGGCCAGATAGCAACCAAATATTTAAAAATATGTAAAAATATCACTTTAGCTCCTCTTAGCAGTGCCCGCGTTTTTCAGAGCAAACCTCTGCTAACTATACTTTAGCTCTGAAATCAGATCACTTTGGTAAAAATAGAAATGGATGATTCTTTACTTCATGAAGCAAGACAAATTATGCTTTGGGAGAAAATAATTTGCTATAAAGTATAAAATGTTTTAATATTTATATCTCATAATAAAACCATGACATGTTTATAAACACTCTATCAAGCATTTTACAAGGGGGCCACCGCTGACAACTAGAAACGCAATAAATATGCACAGACACACTGAGTATGAAATATACATCTTGATTTTATAATTGTGTGTGCTTTATTTTTTACACAAATGGAATGGAAGTGTCGAATATTTACACTTAACAGGAGTGTAAGCTGTGCAGTGTCTCTGTAAACTCCAGCCCAGGCAAGGAGTATTTCCCCCTCCCTCCCATCCTGCACTACAGCTCGATGGAGAAACGTCCTGTCAGAGAGAAGCACAAAACTGTCATATTGAAAGGATCTAACGGGTACAGCCTGGTGCACTCAGAATTTAAGACACACTTAGGAAACACAAATTCAAAAAGGAGAGAAGAAAAGTTTGCCATCCCATTGGGAGTCAACCTTGCCATTGGGTTGTCTGTCCTCATGAGTTGCTAGGGAGATTCTGTATTCTTTTAGGTGATCTTTATCAAAATCATCCACCTGTCTTAGCTTGTCCTCAGCTGCTACAAGAAACTGCACAGCTGTACAAGAAATGATTTCCAAAGCACAGTTTTCAGTGAGGAAGGATATTTACAGACTGGAGTGTGTGTGTGGGTTTCCATCCATATTCATTCATACCCAGTATAGTATGTATATTACGCGATATACATACCACATAGACCATACATACACAGAAGTAAAATGCATATCCACAGAATTCTGTAGGGAGATCTCTGGCAAATCAGTTGTCAGTATGTCACTCCACATGCTTTCAGAGAAATGTCCCCTTCTCCCCCTAGGAGTGACAAATTACCACGATTAGCTTAGGAACTAGCCTGAGTCCTTGACTTGAATACTTTTGTAGGAATTTAGGCAGGACCAAGACAGGAAAAAAAGAGATGTTATTTCACCAGCGAGTCCATTCGATCTCACCAGAGCAATCACCAGCTGAAAAGCAGAGGGGGCTTCACATGAAAATGGGGGGGAAAAAAAAGCTTATGAGAGGGAAAAAAATGTCTCTCTCCAAACCAAGGCGATGGCATGGCTTCAATGAGAAGAAAGAGGTTTGCTGTCAGAATGATTTTGGGGCCAGAGTCTGCCTTTATAGAGAGGAACTGTCCTCAGAGCCACGGGGTGGTGCTGGGAGTGGGCTCCCTTTGGAGCAGCCTTCAGGCAGAGAGGCACCCAGGTGCCGCAGGGCCCAGAGCGCATGCATCCTCGCTGCCAGGGCAGCGGTGCAGGCTGGCTCGGTGAGGCGAGCTGGAGCTGGCTCCAGTCCAGGACCTCATGCTCAGCTTTGCTTTCTGGGCTGTGCAAGTGAAACGGTGACCCACAGGAATTGTGTCATCGGTCCAGTGTATGGACTTGCTGTCCGAATCAGCCATGAGCCCTTATAGGACAGAAAAATTACGGAGCAGAGTATGGGTGAGAAGATACTCAGAGGTGGGAGAAGAAGACAAAAGACAGGAAAGCAGGGGAAAGGGGAATGAGAAGGGGAAGAGAGACTAAAGGAGGTAGAGAGATAGGAGAGTGAAGGGGAGGGAGTAACAAGAGACTGCAGAAGAAAGGCAGCTCTTGGGGAAGACAGGTCAGTAGGAGAAAAGGAGAGGTGCACACAAAGAGAGAAGGAATGAGACAGAAATGGAAGGAGGAGAGCAGAGGAAAGGAATGAGGGAAAACCAGAGGCGAGAGCCATAGGAGTGGAGAGCTTTTCCCTGGCTCAGAGTCTGGAAGGGCTGGCAGTAGGATCTAAGACAGCTCACAGGCACCTGAGTGCGGCTTAGGCTTCGGCTTTGGCTTCCATAAAAATGGGCTCACTGAGCAGGTGGAGCCAAGCCATGAACTTGGGGCAGTGGGGGTGGGGGTGGGGAAGAGGCCGGCAAAGAAATGGCCAACAGATCCCGTGGGAGGAGAGCAAAAAACAAATGCCCCTGCAATTCGCTGACAAATGTGATTTCGATTTTGGTAAGGCTGAGACCCCCGTGGTGCTACACATTGTACCAGAGCATGAAAAATAGCACCAGTGACACGATCTGGCACTTTTCCGAAAGGGCCCAGCATGTGAAGGTGACATTGCGCCCCCAGCAAGCCTTCAGATTGGAGAGAGCTCCGGACAAAGTTTGCAGTGTTAGCACCGGTCTGGCCCCAGGCTCCAAGTGCATTTGCACCAGATGTAATCTGGGTAACTTTCCTGCCATATCCATACAATCATCAGATTTGCTGCAAAATACACCAGTTCTTTGGAGCCTTCGAGACCTCAACATTGGGAAGCGCAAGACAACACAACAAATGGAGGTGTAAATTCTATAGGAAAAGACCCTCTCACCAATTTGCTTGGTGATTCTTCAAGCAAATATATATGTATATATATATTTATATAAATCTACATAAAAAAATCAGTGCAAATGCCAATTCTAATCTGGAAGCATCTACACTAGGAAAATAAATAATTATATTACTACAAAACCAAGGGTTGGTGGTTCAATTTGATTGTACTCAGCCACAGCAATACTTAATATTAAATGGAAAGCACATCACACGACCCGCGGAAACATCTACTCATTAAGGACAGTCCTTTAAATAAATGGTTGCATGCTCAGTTGAGAAACCAAAGAAGTTATTATGGTGGCCTAAAAATAGAGCTGGGATCAGGAATGGCATTCTGGTGGCAGAAACTTCTGGCAGCAATATTGATGAAACTAGGCCTTGACCTGAAACTGGCGAATTGCAGCCACGGACATATCTTTAAACATTTTGAGCACTCTAAGGAAGTCTCCAAAAATTTAACTTTCATCAGAGGGAAAATGCATTGCTAGCCCTTCCATTGGCAAAGGCAGCCTCAAGACTATAGGTAGGTGCATAATTTTGCATTTTTGTGTTTGTTTTAGTGACTGCAGCGAGGCAGACAATGGTAGTGTAAGATGAGCAACACTTGTTTTTGGAAAGAGACCCTCATTCTGAGCTCCGATGTTCTTACTGTGAAGAAGCCCCATCACTGCTGATGGCTCTATCTCTTGTTCTCCCATCCCAGCCTGCATGCTGGTTTGCTGCACAGTGTGGCAGGATCCCTGCCAGGTCTGGATGTACCCCAGAAATAAGGCGATGGGGCTTAGTCTGGGCATGCATAGAACCCAGAGTTGAGTGGTTATTGAGATCACCAAAAAGTCTCTCTCTAAACACCGTGGGCACAAGCAACACTGATGTCATCATCAGCTCTAAAGTGGGATATAGGCTTCGGGAGGTTTTTTTTTTCTTAAATCATCATTATTATAATTGCTAAAAAATAAACTTGGTCCAGGTGCAGCCCCCGAAAAAGGCAGTTCAATTGGTTGAGCTCAAAGTTGTTAATTGTCTTTCCTTGTGGTTCTCTTTGCCCTGTACACGGAAACAAAAGTCTGCACCCCTCACCCCCCAACCAGGTATTTCTCTCTTCCTCAAAGAAACAGTGCTTCTTGGAACAGATCTTTCCATGGCTCGATACCATCTCTGGCTGTTACAAAAACCCTCAGTTACTTGTGAAACAGACAAAAAAAAAAAAAAGTCCTAATTACTCATGGTTGGCTAACATACTAAATGATCCTTTGAGAATTGCATGTAAGTAACTAGGAACAGTTATTCAACTCTTTGCATGGCAGGCCCAGGTTGTTTAAAACGATAAAAGCAAAAACTTCTCTTTAGATCATTTGCATGAGTTTGTCTCTGAAAGCCATCAGCTTAGAGATGCATTAACCAAATGTCTTCCAAATATACCCATGAGGGCAACTCATAAGGGATGTGCTCCATGAGAGTGTGTCACTAATATGGAAGGGAGATCATGGGAGGTAAGTGAGGGAGAAGTCTTGGTCAGACTTTGGGAGGAACTCAGATGCTCTTAATGTATCATTGGCAACAAAAGGGAGAGTGCAACTTTCAGTTCTTGAATTTGATCATCTGCTGATAGTGCATTCATTTAGTCTTTCAATTAGTCTTTACAAAATATTTCACAAAACTTTTTTAACCTATAGAAATTCGTTTCTATACATTTAATATATTTTTATTGTATAAATTATTCTCATCTTTAGTGCCTTCTTTCAGTTTATAAATGGCAAAATAGACAACAAACAATCATAAAGCTAACCTCAGGTGGAATCCCCTCCTTTCAGTGAGGTTCAGTCCTCCATACACTTGTGAATTTTATGAAATGCTCATCTTTGTAGATGTCAAAGAAACTACACACTTATCCTTCCCTGCTATTATGCCGTCTCCAAAGGGACTCCTTTCCTTTTTCCTTCCTTCTTTCTTTTGTTCGTTAAGAAATCAAAGAGTGTGCATAGTTATAAAATTCGAAGTGTACCAATTACAGATGTGGGTAATGGGAAGGTTGGTGAAGTTCAAGTGCTGGCAACTTTTCTTTAAAGCAAAAAACACAGAGAGCTCAGCAGCTAAATCAGCTCTGGACATCTGCTGGGGTGAGGAGGCTGCCCATCTCTTGGGCAGAAAGCCCGTCAGAGGTTCATCCCTATACCTGGCACTTTGAGCAAACCAAAGCCTTCCTGCATACTGCAATGTCTTTTCTGTCCCACCCTGTGGCCCCTCCGTTTCCTTCATGGCTTCACACAGTTTGTGTTGTACATTCATAAGAATTCACATTGACTGCAAAAACATAAATGCAACAAAAACATAAAAGCCTCCAAGTAGTATATTATATATATTTTGTTCTTCTAAATGCTCTTCTGTCATTGTCGGAGGTGCAGTAGCTAATTTATAACTTTTCCTTTGAGGGAATCCAGATGAAAGGCCCAGATTGCTCTTCAATAACAAGCTTGCATTGATTATATATATCTTCTAAGGTGTCTCCTTGGACAATAGCTAGAACAAAAGCAAACGCGCTAGAGTTAGGAATCACTGCCTTGTTGGTGACGAACAGTCATCAATCACACAGCAGAAGCTCAAACCAGGGACAGACAAACTCATCTGGAAACTTCTATTACCTTGCATTAGTAAGACAAAGTGGGAAATTTACTTAAGCAAGGTCACATCAGTGAGTAAAAGAAAAGAAGTATGCTTTCAATGCATGTCCTAGATCAGATAACAAATTAGTTACACACAGTCTTTCTACCTTCTCCATGTCTGTTTTTCGTCTGGACAATGAATCATTTATATGTTGAAATTTTATGGGTGCCTACTGTTGGCCAGATACCGGACTAGGCACTGATCAATTTTCAGATGGAGATCTCCCTGCTTATCAAAGAAATCTGGCCTTTTATTCTGTATACTGTATTAACCTTGGTAGATGCAGAAATTTAGACATTTTAGACACCAAGAAAATAATGAGGTTGTGGAGGCAAATTGAGTTAACCCCTCCAACTCCGAAACCCTTAATGGGAAACCACACTCATTCTCCAAGCAATCTTATAAATTGATATTTTGCCATAACAGGGCTGCTCATGTTGAGAATGCCTTATGAGAGCTACTTATAAGAAACATAAATAAGAGGAAATATAAACAAACTGTTAACCTGTGAATTACCTAAAACCCAAGTCACCTGAAGCAGATTTAAGTATATTTCATAATCTCCTTTGAACTAAGTTAGCTTACAGATAGATCTCCAAAACATGTCAATACTATCTATAGGACGTCAGAGATAATCAATGAATTGCTACTGAGACATAGTTTAGATTTTCAAAAACAACCCTGAGAATATATTGATTACTCTATTTTACTTTTGAGTATGAACCACTGGTCAAAATGTGCATAACTGTGATTTGATGTTTATACCTGGATTTTCTTTTGGGATAAAACATAACCCATACCTTTATTATTGATTGAAATTTTACTCAAGATTACTGGGTTCAACATATTTGCACACCGCTAAGCCATTGGCATTTTCATATTCTGTATAAGGCAAACAGTAAAGCATCTAGCTTCTCAAAAGGTAATCCAGGAAGAAATTTCTTCTTTCTAAACCATTCGTTGTAAGTTCGATTACCAAAGGGACTCCTTTGGATTACTCTTTGGATTTGACCAGTGTTTCATGAAAGCATGATAGAGTAGAGAACCCAGGAGACCAGGGCAAGAAAACCTTTCCCTATTCCCCAAACTTCATGTTTCCAAGGAAATATTTAAAAAGAAAAGAAATGTTTTGCACTGGGCCTTGACATGGAATTAATGGAAACACAAAGAAGCATCTTGTTCAATTGCTGCTAACGGGACCCAGACCTGCAGGTCATTGAAGCAGAGAATGGAGCCATGAGACTGCTTCTCATGAGGCACTGCTTTGGATGTTGCCTAATTGGGTCCTAAAAGTTTCCTCTTCAAGTATTCTGATGATATCAGGGAGATAGTTTAATGTCTAAAATCTTCTCCTTTTTCTTTTCCTTTTTTTTTGATTTTTAGAGAGGGAAAGAGGGAGCAGTGACAAAGAGATTTCCAAGCAGGCTCCATGCCCAGCACAGAGCCCAATCTCAGGACCCTGAGATTTGACCTGAGCCAAAATCAAGAGTGGACACTTAACTGACTGAGTCACCAAGGCACCCCACCTAAAATCTTAATAGTGGGAGACAACTCAGTGCCATCTGTGACTCATGCTTTTGCAGAGGGCCAGTGGGAATCTAGAGCTGGCTGCAGCTAAATCCAGAGAAAACAGAGATCCATAGTTCTGGATCAGATAGGTAAAGCAGAGGGAAATTAGGATTACTCAAGAGGAAGGTTTTAGGGCCCAGATAAGGCCTGGTTTTAGGGCCCAGATAGGGCCCTGGTAAGGCCCAGAGCCCCCTCTAATGCCAAATGCTAGACAGTTGATCCTTTCTCACAGTACGAGGGTAAATGAACTTACCTGTAAAATATTCTCCAAATTCTTGTTCTAGCTTAATTGCACGATCATAGGTTTTCTTGGCTTGTTCCTCTGTTAGACGCTTATTCATCTCCCTGGGAAAATGAGGGTTTGGTATTAGCACACACACGGAATGTACCAAATCCTGAAAAATTAAAATGTGTGGCAAAAATGAATCCTGCAGGAAGCACAGTGTGGTCTTACTAGCAGCTTCCTAGTCCTTATTTGAGACTCCTCTTTGGAGTTGGAATAATTTCAGCGACAAGGACCCCCTCCCAGAGGGCTCACCCTCTCAGAGGGCAGTCTCTCGGTTCCACACTAGATTGATGTAGAATCTATCTCTTTATGACTTTCAGTCACTGCTCCCTGTTCCGTCCTCTACAGTCACACAGAGTACGACTAAACTTTCCTCCTTGATAGGCACTAGGATCTTTAAATCAAGTGCTCATTCGTCCCTTGAGGCTACCACTCCTTCAGAATAAATTGCCCTACTTCCTTCGTCTACTCTCATTGGATGTGATTTCCAGATCCTAACCTTCCTGGTTACTCTTCCTTGGACTTTGTCCTAGACTATCTTGACCTCTCTTAAATGTAGGACATAGATTCGGATGAAATCGTCAAGAGGTGGTCAGAGGCAGGGAGAAGAGATAGAGAGAAGGGAGGGGACATCAGAGCCTTTGGTACCTCATCACATCTGAGAGAACCAGACTTGACCATTGGCAGGTCCTGCCCTCACAGAAACCTTTGAGTTCTCCACTCCCCATTCTCCCCATGGGCTGCTGTTCATCTTCAGTGTGGAGTGGGAAATATGTGGAATGGAGAAACAGAATGTGCTTTCTGAGAATTATAGAAAATGTGACAGGCCCTTTAGTCATGTGCATCTTTCAGGCCGAAGGGGGCATTCTGTGGCTCTCCCTGCTCAGATTCTACAAAGGGTGAAGCAAATATCTTTTTTTTTTTTTTTAAGATTTATTTATTTACTTCAGAGAGACAGAAAGAGAGCGAGAGAGAAAGCGATCAAGAGAGAGAGAGAGAGAGCTAGCACAAGCAGGGGGAGGGCCAGAGGGAGAGAGAGAGGGGAAGCAGACTCCCTGCTGAGCATGGAGCCATCCCGTGACCCTGAGATCATGACCTGATCAGAAACCAAGAGTTTCACGCTTAACCACCTAAGCCACCCAGGTGCCTCGAACTTCATCGAATGCCTCAAATCAAATGGCATTTGAAGGATTGGCTGAGGGAGGTGTGAATAAATAGACACAGAGAGAATGTAACAATCAAACATGCTGGAATCAAAATTTTTTCCAATAGATTATAATAAGCAAGTAACCTACATGGTGAACAAGGATAGAGGATCTCAGGAAGAGGCTCCATGTTGATTTGGTTTTTTTGTTGTTCTGATAGGAAAATGGGCTATAAAGGAACTACGCCTGGGACTCTGACTCTGTCCCTTTCTTTCTGTTAGTCTGTCAACTATCGGTGTATATAAGTGCCGCTTAGTCATTATAAGATTATTTAAATAGAGCCTCAAGAACAAATTGAGTAGGAAGGAAATGGAAAATAACCCAATCTACTGATTCCCAATCAGTGACAGCTTTATCTTTCCATGTGCTCTAGGTGGGAAAATATTTTGCCTACCAAACAAACCATACTTACTAAGTAAAAATTATTTTATCTTCACATTTTTTCTTAATCAAAGACGTTTTATTAATCAAAGTGAGAATTCTTGCCTCTTATCATCATATGAATACCAGTGTGGCTGCGCTGGGCTGATAAAAGTCTAGCCAGGGGCAAAGGTACTTTGGTTGGCCCACTGGGATGCATCACAGGGGCACACAGAATATTGAAAGCATTGCTGCCTTTACATGCCACTGAGGAAACCAGAGACTGGGGTATGGGAAATGTGGTTTTAGGGCATGTCACTGTGGCCTGAAGTGATAAAGGGACTTGACAGGGTAAAAGAATAAATCTGATGTCAGAACTCAAAGTTTTGGGGTTCTTTTATTTTTTTATTTTTTATTATTTTTAAAATATTTTATTCATTTACTCATGAGACACACACACACACACACACACACACACACACACACACAGAGGTAGAGACATAGGCAGAGGGAAAAGCAGGCCCCATACAAGAGCCTGATGTGGGACTCGATCCTATGACTCCAGGATCATGCCCTGGACCAAAGGCAGGCACTAAACTGCTGAGCCACCCAGGGATTCCTTAAGGTTCTTTTAAAATCAGTTTTTAGTCAAACTGGGATCCCTGGGTGGCACAGCAGTTTGGCGCCTGCTTTGGCCCGGGGCGCGATCCTGGAGACCTGGGATCGAGTCCCACATCGGGCTCCATGCATGGAGCCTGTGTCTCTGCCTCTCTCTCTCTCTGTGTCTATCATAAATAAATAAATAAATAAAATCTTAAAAAAAAAAAAAAGTCTTTCCATTATACCAAGACTTTCTCAAGGGGTTTATTTGGAAAAAATTTAAAAACTGATGTCCTATATATATATATATATAAAAAACCTGATGTCCAATATTAACATGATTTTCAACATGATCTGATGGCTGCAATAGAAAAAAATAGGAATTTCCTGAACTCTTGATGCTGAGATAAACTCCTCCTGCCCTGAGGGATGGTATCTAGGATTCTCTTCCCAAATAGCACAGTCCTAGAAGCTGTGAGTGGATGTCACCCTTGGATACAGAAGATGTTAGGCTAAATCCAGGGATACATTTCATAGAAAGATTGAGTTTTGCTCCAGGTGTCAAGAAATCATGTGATGCTGGATCTTCTTGGACTTCCTTGCTCATGCTCTAGCTTGTGTTCTTTGAATTCCCTTGGCAATTACTGTAGCCATGACTGAATTCCAATTTTATCCTTTGATGTATCATCTATTATATACTTTGTCTCCTTGTCTAATCTGTGAGTTCACTGAAGGCAGAGAGCAGGGTTATGTTCATCAGCATGTGTCACGGAGTCTGGTTCAAGGCTTATTTGTTGAATGAGTAAATGAATGAATGAATGGAAAACTAGATAAATAAACATAATTATGGTACAGTTGAAGACAAAAGAAAACATGGGCCACCGCGGGAGCAAGAAGGTAAAATCAGATTGGGGCTGGCAAGAGAGAGACACACAGGAAAGCTTCACACTGCCAAGAGGTGGGGGTGAGCAACAGAGGTCATGCAGTGGCATGCTATAAAAAGAACATCTCTTTTATATACACCCTTGATTTTATGCTCCTCTGAAGAGCCAGCTATGTATGTGCTAATAAGCTCTGTGGTTTGCTGTGGGTGATGCACTTGAGAAATAATGTGTGTGATGATGTATCAGTGCCTAAATGTGACAGCTGCCATGCTTTTGTTCCAGTTGACCTAGCATTCACTCCTCCCTGGGGAATGGGCAATTCATGCCAGCTTTGCTCCCAAAGTAAAAACCCTTGGAGAAGAGGGAAATGGAAAGTAAACATTCAGCATGTAATAATAAGATCACATTAGTCTGAATGTCATCATTACTGCACTCAAGACTCATGAATATGGCTGCAGCAAATTATGTCAGATTCACGGTCCTCATTGTGGAATCCAGCCTTCGGTATGTTTAATTTTCCTTGGTGATAAGTGGCTGTGACAGCGCCCCAAGGCAAAACTAAATAAGTCATCTCATAGTTGTGGAAGGAAGTAGACCCTTCTCCTACCGAGCACCAGATGGAATGTCTCCCAATATCACACTGAAGCAAATGTGAAACTGCTGTTTCTCCCTCAGGCCTCACTTCCCTGGGAAGCCATTTATCCCACCGAGTATTTATGATGTGAAACCTTATTCTTCTATTTCTGAAACAGGCCTTTAAGATGCTGTTCCCAGGAGGTGCTGTTCCCATTTTTCTATTCTTCTTCATGTTAGCATTGCTAATAACATTTATGAGGCTCTTTACAGATTATAAATCACTTTTGCATAATGAAATTTATGGTTGCTTAATTTACTTTGTGCACTACCCAACACTGTATCCTATATGAGGAGAGATTTAAAGCATGCTATCAGGGATAATAATATCAGGAACCAGTATTTTATCATCAATTCATATTTCTCCATGGGCTAACCATGGGCAAAACTCTTGATGTTATAATTTAACATCTAAAAACCTAAAATCTTGGGGTGGAAAGTACTGTCAGTGACCTCTCGATTTTATTTTTTCATCCTAGTAAGAATCTTTGTCCATCTTTTATTTATGGGAATGGATTCTGCTTTTAAGACACCTCTCTGGCAATTTCCCCAGAGACTGTGTAACTTAATTCTTTTAGGTTGCAACTCTTTAGCTACTGCAGCTTGCTCTATTTCTCCACTCATACAGAAGATGTGGAACAGTTGGCTGATACCTCTGCAAGTAATTGTTTCACCTCTGGGATTAAGCAATTTCCTTTTCTTTGGTTTTCCCATGCACACTATTTTCCAGTACTCTGGAGTTCACTTCTGCACCCTGTCAAATGCTCTAAATCTCAAGGCCCAAATGGAGGCACATTTTAGCAAAGCTCTTACAATAGACACACTAGCATTATCTCTTGTGACCTCTTGGAAAAGGTAGTTTTTGTGTTTTGTAATGATAAAATAGTTTCACTCCTTTAACAATGAAGTAACTTGAAATTTTTTAGAGTTATAGTAGCTACTACTTATTGAGTGTTTATATACGCTAAAGACCATATGGGGAGCTTTGTATTCGTGATCATGTTTAACCTTTATACCAGCTGTGAGGTATGTATTATTAATGTGCCTAGTTTTGAGGAGAGGAACTAAATCTTAGGGCCGTCAAATAACTTGCCTGAGGTGACATACTGATCAGAGGCAAAGAGAAAAACCAAATCTAGCCCAACTGGTTGTCAAGTGCCTGCTATAGCCTCTTTGGTCTGCTACCCTTTTGGCTACTGTAGCCTCATGTTTGTAAGGGAGTTGTCTAGAAAGCAATGTCAACAATTTCTATCAAACTGCCACTGAAAATGTGTTACTTTATAGACTGGTTGTAAATATTTGCCCAATTTGTTTAATGAATTTGAAGGAAGATATTTTCCCAGCCCTCTGAAAAAAAAAAAAAAAGAACAATAAAAAATCCAAGTTTTTGCCTTATTCATAAATGTGCACTGGTATGGAGCTATTGGTGTAAGTTACAGATGTGCTACTGCCATGTCACTAAGAAAACTCCCTATTAAGAATAGTGTTCTACATACATGAGGTTCTAATTAAGGAACAGAAGAATTCTATGCTAGAACTAAATGAAATGTCAATACAAAGAGTCTTGGATATTGTCTGTTCCCTCTACAAAAACCCACACATTTTAAAAGATTTACTAATGGAACTGCTTTCACAAGAAAGAGGTAAGCAAAGATGATTGCTTCCTATCATTGAAAACCAAACAAAACAACCTACCTTCGAAACAATAAAACAAAACAAAACAAAACAAAACAGAACAAATCACACACATACACACTAACTTGTGAAATGAACATAAAAATCAAGAAACATTAGTGAAGACATGTTAGGGAATTACTGACATTATGTCTCTAGTGGTTCAAAAGACTTTCATATATTTTTTCAAAAAGGAAATGCTTAAAAAAATAAATAATGGCACTTCTGACTTATAAGCACTTATGACAAAGAGCTGTCAGCAATTTGCTGTGTCACATGGAACAGGCAGCTGGAAGACAGCCTCCTGTGCCCTCCACTTACATCAGAGGTTCCAGAGATTTGGGCTTAATGAAGATGGCAATGGGATAGAGCTGGGCAACTTGTAACCGCTTGATAGCATTTCCTGACACGTCAAGTATACAGTGTTTGCCCTGGTAGAAAGAGAAGAAAAATATGGAGTTAATCCAGAAAGAATGATCATAACCCAACCAAAACAAACAAACAAACAAACAAAAGCAAAACAAAAAAAGTAAGCATGTTTTAGAGGAAGGTAAGGGATACTGAATTTCTAAAGGTTGGAAAAGTATCATTGCAAAGCATAAATAAAGGTTGATATTCAGGGTCATCCCTGAATGCTTTTGATAACTCATATTTATTACTCCCTTACTAAGGGCCTGCCACTGGGATAGAGATTTTACATTAGCTTAATTTTCTTAAGTAAATACCTGACGTTTTGCACAAAGATACATAGCCTTATATGATATGATTGGGTCCACATTCATGAAGCTCTCAAAAAACATCTCTGAAGACAACTGTCAACAAGAAATCCCCAAATCTATGAGGTAGGTATTATAAGCCACAATGTATGGAAGATAAGACTAAGATTTAGAAATAATAAGTAACTTGCTCAAAATCTCAGTGTTAGAAGAACTCAAACTCAAGTCTTGAGCACTGACAGTATCATTGGCTGGAATAAATAGAAACCTCATTGTCTCACCCTGACCAATGTTAAGTCTGGAGGAATGATGTGAATCACGTGAATTTGGACCAATTTCATGAACATTTGCTGAGTGCTTATATGTATCCTGCCCTGGATATGCTCAGTCTAGTATAGCTCAGGACAGACACAAAAAGAGTTACCTTCAATATTACATCTTAAGTGCTGAGTGTATGCACAGTGAATGTAAATTTCTTGTTTGTTAAATGAAAACTCTATTACATATAGCACACCTCATTTAACTTGGCTTCTACTGCAATGAGTGCTCAGAGCAAGGAGTTGCTTTGTGAAGTATTTTAGGAAAAGTAGATACATTTGGCAGACATCATATTCTAACTCCCGGAGAGAGATGGCCTCATTACCCTGAGGCCAGAAGAACTTTAGAAGAGAAAAGGCATATTGTACAGATAGTAACAGTCCTAAATCAATAATAGAGGATTAAAAACTTCCTTTAATACCCGTGTGAAAACAAAGAGACTCCAGCAAATACTTGAACCAACTAAGATGGTTCAAGCCCTGTATCACATAAGTAATAAATTCCAAGCTTGCTCTCTGTGAAATGTAACAGCTAACCAGAATGTCTACATGCTGCTTGATTATTCACTGGCCAGAACGTTTCAAGTTAACAAAGGTTGTATTTACATGTTCAAAGGAGAGAATAGATGCAATCATCCAGGAAACTGATTAGAAACAATATGATATAGCTCATAGATATATATAGCTAATTTTTGAGGGAGAGCGAGAGATGCAGCTTATTGTATTCTCAGGTAGACATTAAAATTTCTTTAACTTTTTACCAGTACATCAAAAGGTTGTGTCAAGTCACATCAAATCAACCCAATAAATATTAATTATATAACAAATATGATTGACTCTTAACTCTTTTCTTTTCTTTTCTCCCATGAAATTGGGTCTTCTGTGTTGACAGATTAGGATCTCTCTATAGGCAGATCTTAGAGGCACACCCAAGAGCCTTCCTATCCTGTTCTCTCTCTCTCTCTTTTTTTTTCGTTCTCTCTTGAACATTCTCTTCTTTTCTGTGCCCTTGAAATGATCGATGGGAAGGGAATGGCAGTATTCACACCTCCTCTAAGTTGGAATTTCTGCCAGCTATAAGCTAGGCCCTACCCCTCTTCATCTGGCTACCCCTCACTATAAGGGTCCCAAGTTTTCAGGGAAATAAAATGTAACTCCTGCTAATAAAAAGAACTGAGGATGCTGATTTAAACAACCAAGAGTAATAAAGCTTCCTTAATAAATTCAATGTTGTTTACTGGGGCCAAAGATAAGTGAGTCAAGGACAAAGTGAATCTCTATAAACTTCAAGCTGTTAATTGCCTTTAGGTTTATAACCCCCTTCTCCCCACAAGTCAGTCAGCATGCTTTATTGAGATTAGAACAAAGATTAATGACCTTGCTCTAAAGTCATTCTCTGCTTGGAAGTCTTAAAAGGAATAATCAAAATTTACAACTGCAATCAAGAGAGAGTGGAGACCAAAAATGCAGCTTGCCACCTGGGAACCTTCTTTAGAGGAGGTATAAGATGATTGGTGGACGTACCCTTTCTGCTACAAATCTCACAGACTGCACACTGGTTCCATATAAGTTGTCATTGTACTGGCCAGCTTCTATAAACTTGTGCTCTTGGATATCTTTCTCCATTTGTTCTCTGGAAATGACAAAGTGATAGTCTCTGCCATCCACCTCATAGTCACGCTTTGGCCTCGTAGTATCTTTATAAGACAAAAATAATACAATTAAGGTAATTTATATTCATAAATGTCCTTTACACCCATTTTCTTCACCATACCCTCAACATAGATATACAAAAATATGTAATATGGAGGACCATGACATAGTGACAGGTACCAGTCAGCTTCCCACGGTAAGCAACTATAAAACTAGACAAAGTGTAGGGAACAGCTGCTGTCACACATCAGACGACCAGCAGCACAGGGCTGTGATTTTGAGAATGGAGAAACACATGATGGGAACTCTATATTCACTCTACTTTCATTTACAGCTGGAGGGTGTAAAGGTTTTTTAGTGCTAGGAGACACTAGATTTCAGTTAGAACTGTGCATTTGGTTGAGTACCGAAAGGCTACAATTTAACATTTTATTTTATTTTGTCTTATTTTGTTTTATTTAGAGAGTGAGGTTGTAGGGAGGGGCAAGTTCCACATCCAGCATGGAGCCCGATGTGGGGCTGGGTTTCATGACCCGAGATCATGACCTGAGCCAAAATTCAAGACGCTTAACCGACTGAGTGGAAACGCTATAATTTAGAAGGTTACTCTAGATTTATTCTAGACCCACCTTCACAAAGTGTAAAACCAAGTCATAATTGAAGAAGCTGATTTGCCAGTAAGTTATTATCAGCCAGAACAAAAACATAATATCCTATAAATAAAGATAACTAAATCCAGACTCTCAATAACATAGTGTCACAATGTACAGGACACAATAAAAGATTACAGGAGAAGCAAAAAAGCAAGAAAATGTGTCATATAAATAGGAGGAAAAAAAATGGACAAACAGTAAAAATTTATTTTGGGATGTGAAAGATGTAAAATGGGATCACCACAGTTAAGGTGGACTAAAAGTCTCAACTCTAACCATAGAGGTGACTAAATTTCTTAGTAAGAACAAGGGAAAACAATCTTCTCAGTATAAATAAAAGATGTTAAAATATTTCCAATCTTTGACTCAGATATTCTCTTCCTAATCTATCTCAAAAAATTATCAAAGCTTCAGATAAAGTTTTACCCTTAAAGATGTTCATTATATTTATTTATAAATTATAAATAATTATAACATAATTATAATTATACCTTAATTATATTTCATAATAGTGAAAAGGAGAGACAACCCAAAATACCCATAAATGAGGAATGATTATGATGTAATAATTATTTAAAATATTACCATAAAATTTTAAATAATGTTAAGCCAAAAATATGTATATATCCAACATGCACCCAAACAAAGTAGAAAATATGTGTATAGAAAGAAGGAATAGGTGAAAATCTATGAAAATATTAACAATAATGTTATCTCTGGATACTCTGTGAAAATCTTTATGCTTTAAATTTTCTCTTTTAACTTTCTTTTTAGCATTTTCCAGGTTTTGTACAATGAATATATATTGAGTATCATTAAATTGTGTTATTACACTATTTATTTAAAACTAAAGAAAGAGTGTAAGGTGGAGGGAAATTGGAAATGATAATTAAGGACTGTCTCGTTTTTTTCTTTCCAAAATGGAGGAACACACTGGAGGCTAAATGGAGTAGGATTTGACTGAACATTTCTGTCTGGAGTCTTTCTCGAGATAGGCTGTATGGCAGGATCTGAGTCCTTGCTGGGAACAGTTTCATGAGATATAATTCCCTTGTGTCTCCATACTTGCACACACATGACTCCTACTATTCTTAGGTATTCTGGGTAACATCTGCAGTGCTGAAATGTAAGAGACACTTTAAAGCACAAAGCTTAAAAAACGTATAATAAAAAAAATATTTTTTGGGATCAGATTTAAGAGCTCAGTTATCTAATAAACTGAAATTCCCTGTGGAAGGGGGGTGGTCTGTTTAAACACACTCACACATACTGCCACACATACACAGAAGCAGAAGTCCAATACACATTTTTATGTAATGCAATGAGTAGGGGGTGAATGGGAAAGTGTGGTGTGCATGGAAGATAGAGCAGATAGACTCTTATGGGGCTACACTCCGAGGGACCAAGAGATCCGATGATTGTCCATGAGGACAAGAAAGCAGATTAAAGTCTGTGATGGCCTAGAAGGTAGATTAAAATTTTATATGCTTTCTTGTCTTCATCTGCTCAAATCCTAGCACTTGGAAATTACCCATGGAAAAGGCTGTTTTGTTTTGTGATTGACACATGGCCCTAAGTCATCCTGAGATGATTTTAATACGTGGCTTTGTTTCTGGTCTCTCTTATTCTATGGGAAAAGATGCTTCAGTGGCATTTCAATCAATTTATAAAGAAATATTAATGCCTATAAGCAATTCTATGCTATTTAAAGGCTATGGGAGTTACAGAGAAAGGATTCATTCTGCTTTCTGGGGGACCACAGTCAGTTTGGAGAACTTATTATACTCTACTAAATAAGGAACAATACATGGCAGCACTGATGAAAAGTGTTAAGCAGAGAAAATTAAATAAAGTGCTCAGATGGAAAAAAAAGATGTTTGGATAATAGATAACTGATAGTATCTGAATCACTGGAGATCATTGGAGGAACAGAATTACATTTATCATCTTGAAAGGAGGGGAGCCTTTCTTCTAGCAAAAAGAGACACAATACTTACGAGGCACACAGGAGCCAAATTTGTCAGGGAATTCAGATATCAAGTCGTCATTGATCCGATCCTTCATGGGGCCCAGGATAATTACTGGCCGGGTATAGTTTACTGCAGAGAGGGAAGGGAAGAGGCAAATGAGGAGAAAGACTTGGTCAAGACGGCACAACTGCCCTACATGGGTGAATCTGAAGGCAATACTGCCAAACAGAACTGCTGACGGTGTTACTTCATTGGATAAGTTGCCCATACAGCCTTGTAGAACACTCGATATGTTGGCTGTGTTTATTTTCTGGAATTTACCAATAGGGAAAAGCAACTGCAGTGTCTATTGAAGAAAAGAAACATTTGGAGGGGGTTTTGCTTACTCTTATGTTATGCCTACACAATGTCAAAACAACTACTGAATTTAGTCAATTGAGTGGGAGAAAAAAGATTCCAAAGCAGCTGTTTGGCCATTGTTTAGATAATGACTTTAAGAAGTAATTGTTAGTATAATGACACCTTATGTTTTTATATCTTTCCCTCAGCTCAAAATGCTGTCTATTCTCTGCTGAGGTTTTTCCGATTCCTTTGTAACATGAGTTTAGAAGGAACTCTAAAGTCCGTTTGGTACAACTCCTCTGATGCTTGAATTTTCTCTGCAATGTCCTTGTCAATAGCCATTAGTGTCTATATAAATGCCTCCCAGAAAAAGATGCAGGCTTCTGGAGCAGCTCAGAGGGTGGCTTGTATTTTAGGACAGGTGTGCTAGAGAGCCCTTCTCAATACTGAGCTGACAAGAGTCTCCCAGGAGATTTTATGCATTTGTCCTGGAGGTGGGGCTTTTTAGTGATTCCTTCCACTTAGGACCACTCATCTGGAGGGCTGCTTCATCTCCTGGGAGCTGTCACTGCCCATACCTAGCAGGGAAGTTGTTCGTGCCAAAGAGTCTGGTCTGGGGACAAGTGAGTATTAAGCAGATTTATAGTCCTTAGTCCTTCACTCTTTGGCTCCTATAATGGTGTCACCTGATATGGCCTGGAAATCAGGAACCAGAGCATGCTGGGAAACTTACTTTCCTGCCTTGTGACAGGCTCATAAGAAAGAATGAAGTCTTCTTGCCCTCCTGAGAAGAGAAGAAAGGAGAATGACAGTGAACTAACAATCAGTCATATACCACATATCACAGCTACAAGCCCTGCTCTGAAGCACAGGAAACAGACACAGTTCAGGGTTCATTTTCCTTGCCCTCTCTCCTTGAGCCATTCCAAAAATCTCTTCATCCTCATAAAACTCTTTAGCACTGTTATGGTATCAGGTTCTCAATGGTCATAACTGTCAGTAATGCCTGGAGACTAGTTACCTGCAGTTCAGCAGGACAGTGACCTATGAGAATGCCTTCTGTCTGACACTGAGAAGTGGAGCCCCTATTACTTATAGTTAAAATGAAACCATTCAGTACAAGCAGAGGGTCCTTCCAGTAGTTTGTTGCCACATTATCAGAATTTCTGGGTCTTTTATTTCACTTTCTCTTTTATTTTCCAAAGAAGCACATTGTTCAAAAACAAGTGTCTGGTTGGTTCATTTATGTCACAAAACCTTCATCAGCATATACCACAGGACACTGAAGATTTTATTCTAATGTTAATTCATCAGGAAAACGCTGGGTCAGTTCAAGAAGATAAAAAAAAAAAAAATTGAGGAGGACCCTAAATCTCTGATTAGAATTGCTACTTAAAACTTTGGGAAGGGAACTAAAGAAGACAATGTAGTAAAAGACAGCTTTGCCAAAGACATTTACTACAAGTCTTCTGATTGACAGTGGGCCTCTGGTCAACAAATAACCATAGAAAGTTAATTGGTTTTAGGCAATTATTTTTTTCAAACATCTATTTTACCCAGTTGATGGACTGGGTACAAGATTAGCCTGATTCAGCTGTGAACCCAGAGGATATACTCTTTTTGCAATCGGCCCAGGACTGACTGTGTTTTGGTAGGGAAGTAGTTTAGGGATATTGGAAAGGACTCCCTGTATGCTGTTACATAGAGGAGTGTCATAGGTGGTAGTATTTCCTGAAACCAAAGGGCAATGCAACTCATTGCTTTATCTACTCAACCCCTTGAAACACATTCCATCTGTCAATGTGCTCCTCCTTTAACAGACACAGCACCAGAAAAGGTGAGTTAATTTCATAAAAAGAGTTAATACAATGAACAGTTCTGATGATGACGACTAATTTGGGGGAAATTAGGAAATATATGGAAAACTTGTGAAGTACAGATGACTTCCTTGGAGACCAGGTAGCTGGGATGGGGTAGGGTGAGATTGTCTTACTTTTTCAAGTGTGAGAAATGGTGCCGGGCCCAAGTCACATCTTTCTTCATCCTTAAGCAGGTTTACTCTGAGAAAGGCCCTGCTAGGCTAAGCTATTTCCTCATGGCATGGAGAATGTTCCTTGAAGGTCTTTCTCAGTGACATCTACTCATGGCTGCTCCAAGAAAGTTCAGGGGTTTTTCCACATCTGGGCAGGGGTTTGATATGTGAGGAGTCAGATACACTTTTTTTTTTTTTAATTCAGGAAAATATGATTCCCTTTTAATAAACTAAATAGCTGAAATTTACAGTCTAGGTCAAAAAATAATGAAGGTGATTGATTGCTAAGATCCACAGTACCTAAAGCCTGAGATATGTAGAGGTCATAGGAACTCAGAAGATTAAGTGTAAAAATGCTTTAGGGGACAAAGTACAGCTTTGGGGCTTGAAATATGGCAGACTAGTACTGCAGTGTTTGACTGTAACATCACAGGGAAATCTTTATGGACTGACCAATAATATGTGAGAGGAGAATCCTGAGGATAGGATAACGAAGGTTTTAAACATCAGGGGATACTTATGCCTCTCTACTAGACTGGGAACTCCATAAAGGCAAAGATTGGGTTTCACTTACCATGGCATACCCAGTGCTTAACATAGAGAAAAATGTCAATGAATTTGCATTCTGATTTTAGTGGTAGGAAATGGGATGAGTAATGAGGCCAAAGATAGTTTTTTCTTTGTGTTTCGGTCTGTATGCTTTCGCTTTGGGAAGTGTGGTTTTCTCTAAATAAATATAACACGTCATGTTCCCATAGGAATCTTTTCCCAATGTCCTTACAAATTATTCTGATGGGATATTCTAAAGGCAAACCTTAAATAAGATATTTGGTGACAGTATGTTTCATTTGTGATTCAGAAAACTAGGACAAAGCAACATAGCTTTGACTAACTTTGTTAGAGAGTTCTGTAGTTCTTTTGTTTATGCATTGCTTTTGGGTTTACTTTCTGACTTACAAAAGGCACTGGTTCTTGATCAGAGCAGGAAGACTGCAGATCTCAGTGGAAGCATCCTTCTGTCCAGGCCCATCCCACTTCTAAAGACCCTGTGACAGTCAGCTACTATGTTAGGAAGCCTGCAGGGGAGTTGTGGTATATGAGATTATGTCATAGCTGTGATCTCAGCACCTTAAACCAATTTTTACTTTCATGTTCAGAAATGAAAAGCCCTATGGGTAATGTGAAGGAGACTAAGAGGAGGAGGAAAAAAAGTTACAGCAATGAAGGAAAGAGAATTCATGCCTGTATGGCCATAAAGTGCTTTCACATCCATTGCTTTCTATTTTTCAGTCATTTCTGTTGAGGTAGGCGCTCTGATGATCCCCACTTTACAGATGAAGAAGTTGAGGCTCAGAGATGTCAATGGAGCTTGTTTACTCAGTTAGGAAGTAGTGGAGTCAAGATTTAAAACCATATCTTTTTTTTGACTCCTCATTGAGTATATGACAAGAGATGGAGACTTTTCTGATGGGGCTGGGATATAGGGGCAGACCTTACAAATGAACAAAGCATGGGTGGCAGAGATAGGAGCTGAACCCAGGGCAGAGTCACTGGGAGGCCAGAAGGTGTTCCATCTGTAAACACCAACTGTTTTTTTTTAAATTTTTAATGCTGCTGTGTCATCTCCATACCATAGTCATCCTTAGTAGTTTTTCTATTTTTTGATCAGGAGGTGTTGGCACTTAGAAATAACAGCTGACAAAAAGGTACAAACTATTACTTGGTCTTGTTTTGGCAAATGCATGGCTGGAAGTGGGAGAGCGGCACAGTGCTGGGTGCAGACAGCTGCAGCTGTGGGAGAGTAGAGGCCTCTGTTAACAGTCTCTATGAGACTCTAAACTGGAAGCAAGTCACAGTAAAAGGGACTCAGAGGGAGACCCTCTTATGTTCTCATGGTAGAGAACAGCAACTTGGTGTTCTTTAGGAATTTTTGGAAACTAGAAAAGAGGGGGGGATGGGAAGCCCAGTGGTAGTATATTTAATGTTCTAAGTTTAGTGTTCAGTGCCTGCATTTGATGATTTTTAAGAATAAATTATGTTTTTAGAAGCACAGAATGTTAGCTCTAAGAAAGGGCTTAGAGCTCATTGGGTTCATAAATGGCAAATATGTAGCATATGGGGTCACTCCCCCATTCCATGCCTTTGGAAGGCACTACAGATTGATCATTGCCCACATTACTGCTGGGCCTTAGCCTGGCCTTAATGCTTCTCAATACAATTCTTCTGGCAGCTATTACCCGTTGGTCAGAGTTGGGATCTTGGTTAAAATCTGCTTGCTGTCTGTGTTCTAACTCAAGCTACTCAATTTACATAGGAGAGGAGGAAGGTTCAAAGATGGTGAGTGATTTCTTCAAGGTCACATAGTGAACTTGTGTTTCAGTGTCTCGATGGATGTTCAGAAGATTCAGTTTAATGTTCACAGAACTCCTAAAACTGGGCTTAGTGCACAGTTAATGCTATATAGATGTTTCTGCTTGTATTAATTTGACAGGTGGTATGGAATAGCTGAAATGTACTGGATAAAACACAAGGAAGCTGAGATTTCACACTGTATGGAAGGGTGACAATGTATGGAATTCAGAAGCAAAATATCTCAATTGGTCTTACAGAGTGCCACCATATTATGCAGTTTCTTGGAGCTTTAGCATCCTCATCTGTAAAATGGAGTGTTAACGTGAGACATATCTCACAGTCTTGTTGCAGAAATCAAATAAGAAAAAGATAATGAAAAATTGCTTTATAAAAGCTAAAGAACTAGAGGAAATACAAGTGCAATACTTGAAGACCGCAGAGAAAGGAGAAGAATATGGGCATTATTTTGATAAATTCCAGTGGAAAAATTTTGGGTCTCCTCATATCAGCACTCCATTCTTCAATGTCCATGTTTTGAAACTCTCACTTAACTGATGAACCCCAATAGGTTAGAAAGATAATCATCAGTTCTCCTGTACCCATCATGATATAAAGAACTTTGTGAGCTTTGAGGAAGGCAGGACTCAGCTGTAGAGATTTGCTATTTCCACCATGACTACCTGTTTTTTACTGTGTCCTAATGCAAGGACGTCTGAAAGCTGAGATACAAAAACAACCACAAATACAAGCCTATACTGTACTACTTTGTTGACAGAGATAAATCTGGAATTAGTCCCTAATGAAGATCGTTTTTGAGGGGGTATTTTGCATAATTATACAATGTGCACTGTAATTAACTGCATTTTTAGGTAGTGCTCAATATAGTTGGACTTTGAAAAATTCTATTTTAGAATGCTTGAGATGGTGCGGGAAAGGTCTGGGCTGTTTATTAGAAACTGAGGTCTGTGAAAGTATGTGTGTGTGGAGTGTGTGTGTGTGTGTGTGTGTGTGTGTGTGTATCTCAGGAAATGTATGAGGTTTTCAGTTAAGGCTGTCACAACATGTAATTCTAGGATGTAGTGTGAATTGTGTCTCTGGAGCTTTCAGACATGGGGATCTGGGACTTAGTTTCTAACCAATGACCATTTATTTAAGCATGTGTCCCAGAGTGGACATGGAATCGTTCTAAGAGTAAAAAATAACACTTAGACGTTAGTAGAAAAAGGGTCTTTTTAGCACTTATTTATACACAAAACATAAAAGTCATAATTACAGCAAAACCCAGGAATTCAATAGAAAAATGCAGCCTGTGTTGATTTCAAAATGGCAATTTTCTGGAAAGCAGGTGTGTTTCAAGTCTCTGTGTCTTTTTTTCATGCCTTTGCTGTGCTTGGAAAGTTTCTTCCTTAACTTATCTAGCTGGCATGCACCTTATCTTTCCAAAGCTCAGCTCAAAGGCCACCTCCTCTTTGACGTCATCTCTGAAGCCTCTACTACTTGAATCAGGCTTTTACCTTAGAAACTGCTGCACGTTTTGCATTTTTGCTGTTGTTGTTTATTGCTATCTCTCCCCACTATGTGTGTGCTGAGTTCTAGAGTTGGTTGAGATTCCTACTGGGTCTCATGGTGCCTTTGAAAGGAGCATGATATATGGTACATGTTGAATAAATAAATAAACAAACATTCTTCTATAATTCCTTGTATTTCCATCCTGGAGAAAGAAATATTATTCTTTCAACTAAGCTATGAGAAAGGCTGTTTTTACTTTCATTCATTTGTAAAGAAAGCAATCTGAGTGGCTGATCAGTAACCTCAGATGAGACCCAAACCAATAGAGGTTAGTAAACTCCACACACATTTGCTCTCATAATATCTTAGAGTCCAGTTCCAGTTCTTCTCTCTTCTCATAGATAATTCAAGCTGCTTGCAAGTGTTTCTTTTATTCACTGAGTACATATTCTGAGTATTTATGTGCACTGAGCACATATTCTGAGTATTTATGTGCACCTACTATTTGATCATGAAGAGTTACTGATGTCATCTTAGAGCTTCACTACCAAAAACCCTTTTAGGCAGCTGAAAGCCTTGGCCTAGGTTTTCTAACTTAATGATTCTGGGAAGAACATTCTTACCCCTGAAAGAGAAAAGAGGGGCTCTAAAAATGAGTTCTTCTATATACTTTCCATAGAAAGAATTGAAAGAACAAGGTATGATGTTTCCCCTTTCTATTCCTGTGTCTGCAGGATGGAAGCACAACAAGTAAGCCTGAATATCAAACAAACCAGGCCCATTGGTCCTATGAAACCCAAAAAACAAGTTCTGCTTTTCCTTATACTAAGTTGAGGGTACCTCATGTGTTAGGAAGGCAATCTTTGGTTACTTCTTCTTGGCCAGGTTTCTTTTTGTTTTAAACTTAAATGGAGGGAAGGGGGAGGCAAGTGTTTCGCTAAGTTGAGATAATCATAAAATTTTAAGAGTGAGAAGAATGCAAAAATGTGAAGGATTACATTGAGAACAAGAACTCTTTGATCCTTTCACCAGTAAGATTTGTCATTCTGTTGAGGAAGAAAATTTAGGTAGTTCTCATATTATTTGATTGATCAAGGGTATCTCATCACATTTTTTTTTCATTTTATTCTGCATTATGTTTCATCTTCCTCGTCTGGCCCCTACCTCTTTCTGTCACCTTTCTTCTTTTTCATTTTTTTCTATTTGCTACCAATCTGATTCTATAAAGCCTATCTCAAAGTCCACATTGAATTTGTCATATTCCAAGACTACTAGTTGGCACTCCACCACAAAAAAGGCATGGTTTCATATAGCACCATGCTGTAATAGAAGAACAAAACAAATTCTTTTTAGTTTTTAATGAATATGCTATTCAAGGGGGGAAAATAACCCAACCAATTTCTGTCATGGTGGCTGTGGGTCATTTGTATTGGGCCTGCACTTTTCTAATCACCTCAGTAATTGCTTTTTGAGTAACCCATTTCACTAAGGAGGACAAATAATTATTACGGAAGTTGTAAGGATCCCCGTAGTAATAAGTACCTAGGGTAGTCACCAAAGACCAGTAAGTAGGTGGTCTACACAAGAATGTATTAAAGGGATGTACTTGGTGTTTGGTGAATATTTTTATACACTAAGCAAATGGCTTGAGGTGACCAAACAAAGATAAGGACCAGAAATAATTTTTAGTTACCTACCTTTTCAGAAAGTTAAGCTTTCTGATCCAAGATTTGTTCACTTTAAAACAAAAGTGAGTTCCTTCAACATTAGAGGATGAAACTTTATCATCACTTCCCAACCATCAGAAATATAAAGTCAGATGTATCATAGTATCTACCTTAGAATACTAATCAAGGAGAGAAGAGATATAAAAGTTCACACTCCATTTAAAAGGAACACTGTAATTTCACAAGATTTGTTTTGGAAAAGGGAAGCCAGCCACAGAAAGAAAAAGGCAAAATGAGAAGGAAAATAAAACCATGATGACTTTTCAACCCTCTGGAAGGGGGTTTTAATTATTTCGGGGAGCAGGATGTCAAAGTCCATGAGGTGGAACTTTTCCTCCACCTTCTCTGGGAGAACTGCATCCTCGGACCATGGCCAATTGAGGTTGAGATGGCTTATTAGCAAGCCTGCCACTGCTTGCACACGTCACAAAAGGGTCCACAGAGGGCCCAAGTGTCTTTTGTATCTTTCCACATCAACCAACGGTTTCATTTCAAGCCATTTGCTTTGGATGAGGATGATCAAGGGCAGCAATTGAAACAGAACAAGAGCGAAAATCTGAAATGACCACCACAGGCAATGGAGCAATTGCAAAGGAAAGAATCACAAACCCAAGCAGTAACTTACGGTAGCTACTTTCGCTATCGCTGGCATTAGAAGAAACATGTTCTGCAAGAACAGCACAGCAAATTAAAGAAATACCAAGCATTGGAGAGCAGCCAGAAGGCGAAGGAATACACTCATGCAAGCCTACTACGAGTGGAAGCGAGAGGCACGGGGAAGGCTGCGGAAGAGGTGGTGTTAAGAAGACTCAGAGAAGATACAAAAGATGAAAACTTTATCTCCATTTGACAAGAAGCCACTACATGACTGCCAGGTCTTCTGTTTAGCAAACAGGAAAGTAGCTTTCATCACAAAAAATAGAGAAGGTCAACTTGAGCACTTTTCTCTTTATGTCTGCTTTGCCCTATCCACACGGGCCCTGATTTTCCAGATTCATGTGACAGAGGTCAACGTATCTCAGCTGGATGTTTCCTGACTCTAAGATCAGAAGCTCCTGGAGTGGAGGCACTGTTTGCTTACAAATTTTTTGTTTCTTGATTTTAGCCTCTTTCTAGGTATTTTGCGGAAATACTTTATTTCAGATTGCCAGTTGGTCCCTGGGACCCCTTGAAATTTATTTCTATGTAAATTCTCAAACTAATTCTCAGGGTGAAAAGGGACTATTAAAGATTTTTCCTACTTCAGGGAGTGAGGAGAAAAATCTTGGAGGAAGAAATGAGTCACTGAAAAATGGTTTAGGAATCAGTTCAATGTTTTCTTGATTTTATTTTAAGATCCTTGCTTGGAGAGCTATTAGGTTCTGGAGGGATGAAACAGGGAGGGGCTAGATGGTCTGATACCAAGCACAGGTCCTGGCATGAAGCATATTTTTAATTCATGTTGAGTAACTTGCTTTTACAGTGATATTTCAATTTTTTTTCATAAAACACAGTTTAGCCAACATAACAGGGCTATATATGCCAGAATTAGAGTTTTTACTTCCAGAAATCATTTCTCTTGTACTCTGTACTAAGTTATAGAAGATAAATTCATCAACTTATCAAGTTCTTTGTATATCAGGTTAATTAAATGAAGAATATATGACTATTTTGAAGCTTGTTATTGAAACTCATTAGCAACAACTTCAGGCTTTTAAAAAGTGGCAACTGTTGTACATTTTTAGAAAAAGGTTAAGAATATAGAACATTATTCTCTCCCTAATAGTAAAAACGTGCTTTAAAATGTATTTGATATTATAGATTCTCACCAGTTGGATGGATTAATCTTTTTATTTAGCTTCATTGAGGTGTAATCAACAAATTATAATACTTTTAAAGTGAACAATGTGATGAGGGATACATGTAGATATTGTGGAAGGATTCTCACAATTGACGTGATGCATCCTGGAAGGATTAGTTTTAGAGAATGAAATGGAAGAAAAGCAAAACATGGGTTAAAATCACATGAATTATTGCTCTTTGTGTTGGTGTATGACCAGGACTACGTTGCTAATTTAGGCACAAATTTTACAAATGCAAAGGGGCATGAGGGAAAGAAGTGTGAATGGCTGGGTGCAAGTTTGTTTTCTGTTATTGAAAAAAGGCCAAGGTACACACCCAACAATGGTGTATCTTCATATACACAATTATCTTAAGTACCTTGAGTCAGGGATGACAGGGTTTTTGTTTTGTTTTGATTTACTTTAAAAATAACTGAGAATGAAGCTGAGCTATCTATGCAGTGTTTTATCGAGTATGAAGTATCAAGAGTTTGTATAACAGAATTTTTCCATTTTGTAGGTAAAGAGAAATTGAAAATATGTTCTAGCTAAAGTCCAAATTATGGCTAGCAGTAGCATTAATTGGCAAATAACTTTACCTAGTGAAATCTGTTCAATTTTTAAAAAGTAAACAAACATTTGCACATCCTGGATTTAAAAGGTCATCATGCATATTTTTGACATTCTAATAGCAACTACTTTTCAGTGATGTTCATTTATTAGCAATATATTAAAATGCTTCTCCTCCGCACCCTGCCCCCTTTGAAAATCTAGAAAATGGTGGTACTTGATACTATCCAGATAATGTTGAAATCCATATTTGAACTTCAGCCACTAATTCAAGAAAAATTTCATGACATATTCCATATAGAGACTCAAAGATAAAGTTTTCATCTTTAAAAAAGATCAGTAGTTACTCTTGATCAGATTTTGTTCTCTATATCTGTATATAAAAAAAGGTCCAAATTAACAATCTGAAGGATGAAGCATATCATTACAGTGTTAAGAAACAGCTCTTGAAAACAAAGTCCAGCTCAATGCTATTTTGTTTTATACAAATGAAATGAATAGCTTCTAAAAATACTGCCCGTAGCTGTTAAATAAAAACAAAACAAAATAAACAAAAAAAAATGAGCATGTGATACGTTGCAAAAGACACAAAACTGTTCTTATTTCATTGGTGCCTACACAATGGAGTTAGTAATAAGGAAAGAAAAATCATACCATATTAACACAGTATTATTAATTTTTATAGCTCAGTGCAATGAGACACAGACTAAAGGCATTAATAAGTAGAAAATTTAAAGGTTTAATAAACTTTATTTTGTAGTCTATACTATAAAATGAAGACCTGATTATGTAATACAGCTAATAAGTGACTGATAGAAAAACATATTAATACATATCTAAAACTCTATCATACAAACGTTTCAAGCAGGATCACTGCAAGTCAGAAAGAAAAATCAATCATAGTTAATAACAAAGAATTATCCATGGAAGATCAAATAGCTTAATGTTTATTTTTTGAGAAAGCATGTTCCCTTTGACAATAAAATAGCTCCTTTACTAATAGCAAAGTACAACCCCATTATGGAAGTTGGCAAGGTCATTAAATATTTCTGGCTAAAAAGGCAGAAGAAAGCTACATAAAGTACATTTCTGCTTTCTTGTTCTAGAACATTTAGCTCACCCTTTCTTTGAACATGGCTCTTGCTCTCTGGTGTTAGGCGGCAGAGCAAGGGATGCCATGGTTGGCATCATGACCATGTTGGCCACATAACATGGTCAGAAAGGGAAGGTGTGAACTGCAACAGTAGTTACAGTGCCTGACACATTTTGCTTTTAAATGCTGACATGCAGAACAAAACGGTTGAAATTACTCTGTAGGAGCATTCACAGCTAGGTAACATAAAACTCGTATCTTGTGCATGCTAGGAGTGAAAGGCCCTCAAGAAAAGGAACAAAAGCCAAACTCAAAAGGAAAGGAAAAGAAAAGAAAAGTTACAGTGACCATTCCTGGGAACTTACTCAGAGTCTTTGTTCCATAACCGTCGTCACCTAATCCGGGGATGTCCTGCATAGAAGTCCCCAGAGAGAGCAATGAGAGAGGAAGAACAGCCACGGAAGAGGAAGGAAGAAGTCAGTGGAGTTGAAATGGATACTACCATGACAGACCGTGTTGCCTAAGCAATCTGGATCCCACTCTTTCTTTTTTTGAAACAGCTGTCACCCCAAACTCCCTGGGCTGAGACTTAAAGATTTGTAAAGCAACTCAAAAGATTAGAAGTTAAAAAAATTCAGAAGACTGTTACAAAAAAGAAGAAGATTCACCAAATGCCATTTTTGCTCGCTGTTAACGTTGCCACAGAAATGTACCACTTAGAGTGATACTCCACATCCAAGTTTCAAGACAAACTCTTAGATTTAGTATCCACCAATACAAGCTCACTGCTCAGTTAAGTATTTAACATTTGCTGGGAGAAGTGTAAACTCAGGGCTAGTAATCAATATAGAGTATGAATTATTCGCTCCCAGTGAGCTAGAACTCAAAACACACAGGTGGCAATGGAACCAATATTTCTGTTCAGCAAATAATCTGTCTCAAGCCCTCTAGAGCTGTGTGATAGGAAAGACAAACTGAACCCAGCCCTGGTCTCAGAAAAATGCTGGTTGGAAGCAAAGTCCCAGCTTCCCGAAGTCCCTCTACAATGCATTCTGTCAAGAACCACACCAAGGGAAGGATCCAGACTGCAGCCAAACACTGGTCACAGTAGTAAGCCCTGACCTGCCTGCCTACCATGTTTGTTTGCCTAGGCGTGTGGCGTGGGAGAGCCTACATCATGGGTGTTGCCCGTGAAGAATTTTTTTCTCTTGTGTTGCATGTGACATTCTCTTCGAGAATCTACTTACGTTCAGGATCACTGGTTTCCTGCTCACTCTGCTCCTTGTTCTTGTAGAATGGGAATTTTCGTGAAAAGATGAAGCTCTTTTTACGCTTGTCATTGAATGACTGTGAAGGAGAAAAGGCATGGGGCAAAAACAGGGGACGTCTAATTGTTGTCACACTCATGCTGACAAAACAACTAGTTTGTAAAAGCAGAGAGAGCTGTAGTGACGCAAGTAGATAGTCTAAAGAGGTGCCAGAGGGTTCCTAAAGGCAGATTTTATCTACAAGGAATGTAAATTCTTAATGATGACACTTTGGGAAAAAATGTCTCCTAGTGAAAAGACTAGTTGCAGGCAAATGATGATGAAGGAAAAGTCTTAAATTGTAAGCAGACGACCCAGAGCTCTGTCCTGGCTCTACAGCTTGTTAGTCCATCACCTAAATCTAAACTAAATCTCTCTGAACCTCAGTATCTTCTTCATCTGCATAATGGAGGATAATAATAGCGCTTAGGATGTGAAACTCAAGTAAGGCAGGGTAAACATAAAGTGCTATACAAACATCATCTTTTTTTTTTTTTTTAACATCATCTTTTTTATCTTCATTATCATCAGGTAGAAAAAACTTTCTTAGAGATACTAGGCACATTAGTACCTGGATGTCATTTTTAGTAAGTTGAATGTGAGTTACTTCAGCCTGGATTTAATTTAAAACACACAAAGGAGTGTGTAGATGTATGGTATAGGATATTTATAGTATCACACATAGATCCACGATCATTATTCATTCAAAAGAGATTTTAAAGACACATGAGCTTCACACCCTCATCTTGGAAACAGGAGGCCAACGGCACAGAGAGGTTGAGTCCCTTGCTAATATCACAGAGCTAGTTGGTGACAGCTAGGATACTGTCAACCAAAATCTGATCTTGAAAGATTCTAACTTGATATTCACTTGAGCAAGGGAGAAATAATGGTTACTCATCTATATTCTGACATGATAAAAAATACTGTAAGAAGGAGTGTCCTTAAAAATGTAAACCACTTCATTAGGTTAAATGAGGCTGAATTAAAAGTAAGACAGGTATACATAATCTAATACATATATTCGAACTCATTCATTTGCTTGCTGAGAAGACTCCTTAAGAAAATTTCATTTATTCCCACTGTTGCTATTATGTAAATGCTTTGTGGGGTTTCTTCTTCGGGAAATGTGTTCACAGTCATTTTAGAAGCTATGCAAGTCTTAGTAAATTCATATTCACATATCATTTAAAAAATGTTTCACCAGCTTGATTACCATACTTATTTGACTGGGTCTGAGAGTTACTCTCCAAAGAGCAAGATTCGTTACCACATAGGCATTAAAATGAATGTGCCAAAGACTCTGATGGAAATTTGACAGGGGTATCCTAAAATAGTTTTAGCAATGGCAGCTGGTAAGAATAAATATAGGGCCAGCAGGGTGACTATTTGGAAGGAAAAGGTCTTGTTTGGATGTATATATTTTATCCATTGGTGGGAATCAGTTGCATGCCCTTATGGGTGTGAAGCTTGACTAAACAGTGGAAATAACTTATTTTCTTTGTATAATCATGTGCTCCTATATCAAATATCCATTTTGGTCATCATGTTTATTTAAGAAAAATTAAATTGCTAAAATGTCAGTGCTGTCATTCAGTAATTTATTACTTTGTTTGGTGCTGGGAATCTCACCAAAATCAGTGGAGCTTGATTTTTATGTTCCATTAAGAAGATTCTGGGAAAAAAACAGTAAGTCAAATCTTGAATAATTTTTGAAATTAAGGAATATATTTTATGCTTAACATACCAAGTATTAGATATACGTTCTCAGGGTAAAAAGAAATATTACTTCAGAATTTATTACTCCACTGACAGCACTTTATTATGTTCAATATAGTTCTGTCACACTTGCCATTAAAGATTTGTGTCCAGGGACAAGGCTGGGAACTCCCCCCAAATTTTCCCAGCTAAAAAATGGTAAATCCTTAAAGGAACATTAAATATTCTTGCATCACTCCAGTTTCATGCCACTTTTACATTTCAAGCATTTTAAACTTCAGTAACTGAAAATAAAAGAAAAAAATTATGTAAGAATTAATGACATGTGATATTGCAAGATATGTTAGACATTTAACTTCAACATCATGGATGACTTGTCATGCAAAAAAAAATTACAAATTTTCATGCAAATATGAAACAATGCCCAAAGGAATAAAGCCTGGGGTTGAAATGTAGACACAGATGGACAGCATGGAGGTGTTTTAGGGTCAAAATGGGGCCACATGCAAACCACATCATTTAACTTGTCTCATGGGATCAAAGGAAAATGAAAATGTGTTGTCTGTGATTAATTCTTTTTTCTTTTCAAAGCAAGGACTGTATAATGTGTTAACATTTCCCAATTATGAAAATGTTGTGTATCATGAGTCATCTGATTGGGATCTAATAATATTTAGCACCACATTTTTAAGAGAACAGAAAATACATAATTGCTCAAAAATAAAATTATCCAATGTATTAGTCTTATTGTCCAAGGTCATTTTGTATTGGAATTAGAGTAGGTAATAGAATTATCAGTTGTTAAATGGCCTTACATTTATGGACACAAAACCAAATCACAACTTCTGTTCACACTCACAGACTTAAAAGTCACATGTTTAGGATCTTAGCTAAACATTTCAAATGTAAGAGGTTATACGTGGCTTATAATGTTCTAACACTAGTCTTTATTTTTTATTAGACATGTATAATACCATTATATAAGCTTTTTGTCACTGGTAATTTTCTTTTAAATTTGAAAAAAGGAAAATCTGTTACATGAGTGTTAGGTGAGAATAATAAATTAGCACTTTTACTATTTATAGAGCACATAACTCTAAAGCAACTGAAGGCTGGTTTACAGCTCTGTTAAACATACTTGATCAGTGCTATTTTTTCTCTACACTGCTATATCTTAGATCTCGATCTAATCCTTTCATGGCAGGAAACTTCCTTGAATCAAGACTTTGAAAATACCAATCACATGTGGTAAGTGGCAAGTTGGCATAACTAAGAATTCCATTTTAGAATTTGGCCTGAATCACTGAGTTCTTATGAACAAAAGTGATACAACGACTACCATTTATTGAGTACTTATTATGTGCAAGGCTTGGTTCTAAAAGCTCTACCTTTGCTAATCTCCACACTAACTTCAAGAGGTTGGCATCATCATTTTCCTCATGTTACAGATGAGGAAACTGAAGTTTACAAATATTCTGTACTTGTCCAAAGTCACATAGTTGATGAGAGGTAAAGTCAGGATTTGAATTTGCAAATATTACTTGTTGCAGATATTGCTGCTTTTAGGAGCAAGAAAAGCTTCTGTAATCCAAGCCTGTTTCAAATATTTATTTAAAATTGTTAGCAGTTGACTTTCATGATACCATAATCTGTCATCATTCCCACAGCTTTACAGTTTGGCAGTTATTTATTGAAGCCATCAGAAGTTATGGATTCAACAATACTTTTGTAGGTTGTTAACCTTTGACACTCATTCATATTTTTGAGGGCTCTATTCTATTGTTCTTATTCTTATGATAATGTAAAAAATAAAAAGAATTTCAGTGGGGCAAGCTATTAATGGCAATTAAAAGGTGATTGTTCACACAACAGGCAAATCTATAGAGACAAAGTAGATTAGTGGTTGGTTAGGGTTGGGGATAGGGTATACAGAGAGTAGGAAGTGATAGCTGATGAGTATGGTGTTAGTTTTAGGGGAGATGAAATGTTCTAAAATTAGATTGTGGTGATGGTTGCATAACCCTATGAATATACTAAAAAACACTGAATTGTACACTTTAAGTGGGTGAATTGTAAACTATGTGAATTATATCTCAATAAAGCCATTAAAAAAAGAAACCTCTCCCCGACCCGTAAACCATAGGATGGGAGGAAACAAACACAGCATGTTTTAAATTTTTTTAGAGCGAATTTTTTTTATATTGAATAGAATGAATTGAAAACCCGTCTCCAACCCTTGTAATCAATCAGATATACACACCTTGTTTATCTGATTCTGCTGTTTCTCTATTAAATGAATACCCTTCATGTTGTGACAGACATTAGAACATCCATACCAGGAGTCAGCATATTATCACTGTCACTCAAAAATCTCTAGGTTGTTAGGCCAAGGGCATGAAACTGCCCAGCATGACCCTAAGTTGTAATGTCATTGCTGAACTGGCTTAAGATAATACGTCCTTCATGAAGAAAGAAAGGAAACAAAACAAAAACTCAAATTGCTGCTGCTTCCACTTGAATCCCATGTTCTTAAAGACACATGAATGAATCAATGTATTTTCATCTTTTTCATGCAGAAAATTTTAAAAACAGGGATATGTGTCAGTTTCTCTTTTCATATTTTTGTTCACATTTTTCAAATCTCAAATGTTTCTTAGCTCTAAAATGTTGCTTTCATGATATGAATGTTCCCTGGGAGAATTTATTTTTTATTTTATTATTATTTTTTAAATTTATTTATTCATGAGAGACACAGAGAGAGAGAGGCAGAGATACAGGCAGATAGAGGAGAAGCAGGCTCCATGCAGGGAGCCTGATGTGGGACTTGATCCCGGGACCCCAGGATCACGCCCTGGGCCAAAGGCAGACGCTCAACCGCTGAGCCACCCAGGTGTCCCCCCTGGGAGAATTTAGATTGAAATTTGTACTAAGCCTAGATAACACAATTTCTGTGACCTCTTTATCTTTTAGAAATGCTTCTTTCCTCCTAATTTATTCTTGTCTCCTCTCCTCTAAGATAACTGTATTCCCTTTGGAAGGTTGTTACTATAAATTTGGGCCATCACTTTGTTCTATACATATCTTGTTTTTATATAGAAAAGATAATTTTAAAACAAAGAGATTCAAGAAAAAGTAAGAACGAAACAAAGAGATTATTAAAGAAAAGACAAGAGTTGGCTTGAGATACATTTGTTTCCAGAAATGTGTCTATATGGATGTGTGTACACATATATGTGTCTAGAACATTGTCAATTCAAAAAGGGTTCCATTGAGCTCCAATAACTAGTAACACCACACACAAAAAAGATAATCAGATGATATATGCTTCCTGATGAGAGAACAAAATATTACTATAGAATAGTTTTGTAAATTTCTATTCTTAAAAGTAAAGAAAACAAAATCCTTCTCTCCCCAATGAATCTGAATATAATTAAGCCTTTCAACCAACTACTAGTTTATAGAAATAAAGAGACAGAGAAACATGATAAATTATACTATAAAGAAAATCTGGAGTAAAGACAAAGGACCTGGTTTCTTAAGTATAAAAAAATGAAAGGAAACCAAAAAAATGGAGGGAAAACATATAAAGCAGTAGAGACTTAGGATGGCTCAATCAATTACAGTAGATTTCACTTCTGGTGTAAATAAATTGTAAAACAAAACAAAATGATAAAATCATTTATGGTATTTATGAGTCAATTTGAGACCTGAAAAAAAAAACAGGATATTTATTAATTCAGTAATTGTTAATTTTTATGTGTGTATAATGGCATTGTGGTCATGCTATATTAAAATATTTACAGTTGAAATGATTTGACACACTGGATTTGCTTCAGAAAGTAGGAAAGGAACATAATACTATGACTACCTTCAGAATATATTCTAATGACAGAAGTATAAAGAAATCTTGATCTTCACTTAGCAGGTTTATTGTTTGTTGAATTCTGAAACCATTTGGTATGTGAGTAATGAGCAAGTGAGTAAACACATGTATGTTGCTGGGAAGTGAGGTCACTGTGAAAGAAGAGTGAGCTACAAATGTGAAATGGGGAAAAGACAGAAAGAATTTTATGATGGTGAATAGTAATTAAAGGCACCCAACATAAATTTAAGATTTTCTAAAAAACTTTATTTCTTCTCTTTGTCCACTAAAGGAGTCTAGATGTAGTGATACCCTAGGAACAAAAAGCAAACCTGGTGCTCAGATTTTGTTTTCTAAATACCATTTTCCACAAAAAAGGAACTAGTGTTTTTTTTTTTTAAGAAACAGCTCATTCCATAAGCAGGGAAAGTATAAATTGAATCTGAAATATTTTGTTGGATTGGAAAATTAAGACGGACTAGACATAAACATAAAAACAATATAAAGCTTAAAAAACCTAAAACTAATGGTGGCATGTCAAACAGACACCAAAGCCAGTTTAAAAGTGATTATACCCACCAAACTTAGATAATTTGAATGTTAAAATGAATAATGACAGTAATTGAATGTAACACACTGAATTAAAAAAGAAATTCATGAGTCCAGAGATATTACCAAAACTACTTTAATTAAGTAATCAAAAATGAGAAGGAAGAGAAAGTTTTTTTTTTTTTTTTATAGTAGAATGACAACTATAGAAGGAATGGTAAAGCCAGAAAACCATTTTTCAGCTACCATAATAATAATCAATTCAGGCAAAAATCATCAGTAGTTGCTAAGACTATTTATTGAAAATTTATTGAGGAACATGATATTTAGCTCCTTGCAGATCATTTAATTATTAAAAAGGTGAGTAAAAGAGCCTTTCTTGTAGAATTATCTGGCAGATATCACCTTAACCAAGGGATCAAACATAGCATCACTGAAAAGTGGGATAACCTGACACCATGTGCCTCCTGATAGAAAGAATTGAGAAGTATACAATATCACTGATGTAGTATTCTTGCCAAAAATACATTGGGTGAAACTAACCATGAAGAAATATTCAGAAAAATTAAAATTAAGAGCCATCCTCTTAAAATGTCAATGTTTTGAAAAACATAAAAAGGTAGATTAAAGGAGATTAAGGAAGTGTGGTCCTGGATTAAATTCTGGGTCAAACAAAAAAAATATTGTAATTTTAGAAATATACTTCATATATCTTCTACACACACACACACACACACACACGTCATACATATAAGAATGTGCAAAACAAGACTGACTGTGATTTGATTCTTGTTGAAGCTGAGTAATGGATCCAAAGGCTTATAATTATATTCTTTCCAGATATTTTATAAATTTGAAATTTTTCTTGATAACTTGTGCCACACACAAAAATTTTCTAGAGATGAATTGCAGAGCCAATTCAAAAGCTTAAACTACAAAATTTCTAGAAGAAAATAGAGAATATATTTGTAATCGGAGCTAGATGGAGATTTCTTCAATGGAACATAATAGCACAAATGATAAATAAAAAATTGGTAAATTGGATTTCATCATCAATGAAAACTTTTGCTCTTCAGAAGAAATCATTAAGAAAGTGAAAAGGCAATCCACAAACTGGGAAACAATTTTACAATACATATACCTGATAAAGGATTTTTATTTAGAATATTTAAAAATTCTTACAATTGAACAAAAAAAGAAAAGCCATCCAATAAAAAATGGGCAAAAGACTTGATTGGATACCTAACATAAGATATACAAATGGTCAAAAAACATATGAAAAACATCATTAGTCATGAGGGCAAAGCAAATTGAAGTCAAAGCAAGATACCATCTCAATACCCACTAGAGTGGATAAAATAAAAAAGACTAACCATATTAGGTGTTGGTAAGGATATGAAGGAATTAGAACTCTTACAAAAATTATTGGTGGGAATGTAAAAGGATATAGCCACTTTGAGAAATAGTTTGGCAGTCTCCTATAAAGTTAATCATATAGCAAAGTTCAGGAAGTCACCTTTAGATATTTATACAAGAGAAAAACATATGCCACAAAAAGGCATGTACTAGAATATTTATGACTTCAAACAAGAAACAACCCTAATGTCCATCAGTTTTTTGTTTTTTTGTTTTTATTTAATCTACGATAGTCACACAGAGAGAGAGAGAGAGAGGCAGAGACACAGGCAGAGGGAGAAGCAGGCTCCATGCACCGGGAGCCCGAGGTGGGATTCGATCCCGGATCTCCAGGATCGCGCCCTGGGCCAAAGGCAGGCGCCAAACCGCTGTGCCACCCAGGGATCCCCCCTGATGTCCCTCAATAGGTGAAGTCATAAGCTGTGGTATACTGATAAACACAGTATAGTGTTATGTTACTCAGCAATAAAGAGAATTGAACTACTTCACCAATAAAAGGCAACAACATGGATGCATCTCAAAAGCATTATGTTGAGTGATGGAAGGCAGACACAAAAAAATACTAATGAATGACTTCAATTATAACAAGTTCTAGAACAGGAAAAACTAAGCCATGGTGGTAGAAATCAAATCAGCAGTTGAGGAAGTAATAAACTATGTCTTATCCATCTTTATCGTGGTTAGAACATGACCCTCCCCCAAAATATACTTTTACCTTAGGCCACCCTCTTAAATATATATAGATCATCTACATTTATGTAGATGTAGACTCAGGTGGTGGTTATAAGAATGCTTTCCTCTTTGCCCATCACATGAATCACTGGATACATTTTCAAGGTTATGCTCAGATGTCCTACCAAGGCTGTCACAGTGAATGCCACTCATTTTTACACATTTCTTTCCTACTACATTATGATCTCAGAGCTGGAACTATATCATTTTCATTTCTGTATCTCAGGATCTAGAGCAAGATAGGTACTCAATAAATATTCATCAGGTGAATGCGTGAACCAAAGTTTTGAGTTGAGTGATGATTCTCATTGGTAATAGGGGGAGAAACTTCTGGCAAAAAAAGGAGGAGTAGGAGCAAGAGAATAACAAACATCTGGAGAAAAGAGGGAGAAGTAACAGAGGAGTAAGATCATAGCCAAATGAGTGATATTTGAATTTATTGCTTTTCTCTGCAATTATTATCTCTTAGAATTTGTTTTCTCATGAATATTTTTTAATATTTTATTTATTTATTTATGAGAGACACACAGAGAGAGGCAGAGACGCAGGCAGAGGAAGAAGCAGGCTCCTCGTGGGGAGCCAGATGTGGGACTAGATCCCAGAACCCCAGGATCATGCCCTGAGTTGAAGGCAGATGCTCAACCACTGAGTCACCCAGGCGTCCCTTGCTCATGAATTTTATCTCATAATTCTATGCTCTATAATCTGATTTACTTTTAGTTGCTATTTATTACTAGTAATAAAAATGTGGTGGCTCAGCTATTTGCTTGTATGCATTTTTGCATAGTATCACATTTTTAGCTCTATGGTCCACAATTGAATAAATAGAAAGTTTAAAGGATTTTAGTAGTATTAATACCTTCAATAAAATTATCATTTAATTTTCATTTTCTTTTTCCCCTAATCAAATTTTATTCATTTTCCTAACTAATAGGCTAGTTTGTTAAAAATACTTTTCTATTAACAAATCATTTCTCTTCCAGGGAGACATATTATATGGTCTACAGAATTTTAAATTGATTTTTTTTTTTTTTTTTTTTACTATTGTAACATATAGTAAAGTCTTATGGGAAAATATTTTGAAATTTATTTTTTTTCTTCTTTTTTTAGAATATTTTGAAATTTAGATGCATGATCTTAGAAATGATATTTAATCTCAGCCTCAGTTGTGAGTATTTAAATGTGATAATGTGATAAGCTCTTATTATAGTGCCTGACACTTAGTAAAGCTCACTAAATGGGGCCAATTATTTTAATGAGAACAGAAGCACCTTCCCATATCATTAGGGAGTCTTTGGAAGCATCAGCTTTAAGAGTGCAAAACAATGGGAAGAAATCAGAAATTAATAACAAAAAGAAATTTAGGAAATTCCCAAACATGTGAAGATAACAAAACAAAACAAAACAAAACAAACAAAAAACGAACAACACTCTCCTAAATAGCCAACGGGTCAAAAAAAATCACAAGAGAACTAGAAACTACTGTTAAATGAATGAAAATAAAGACATTATTAGATAAAGCAGTACTTAGAGGGAAATTTATAGCTATAAAATGCTATACATTTTACATTAATAAAGATCTGAAATCAAATATCTCATCTTCCACCTTTGGACACTGGAAAAAAAATGATCAAACTAAACCTAAAACAATAAGAAAAAGGCAATAATAAAATTAGAGCAGAACTTAGTAAACTAAGGAATAGAAAAATAAACAAAAATCAATCAAACCAAGTTAGTTCTTTGAAAATATTACAAAATTGATAAATCATTAGATTGGCTAAGAAAAAAAAAAAAGAATCATTATAGAAATCAGGAATGAAAGGGACATTATTACTGACCTTACAGAAATAAAAACATTTTTAAGGCGTACTATGAACAGTTGTATACCAATAAGTTAGATAACTTAGATGAAATGGACAAATTTCCAGAAAGACACAAACTACCAAAACTGACTCAAGAAGAAAAAGAACTCTGAATACATTTATAACAAATAGATTGAATCAACAATTAAAAAAATTATCTATAAAGAAAAGCCCATGGCGATGGCTTCTCTGCTGAATTTTAGTAAACATTTAAAAAAGAATAAATGCCAATTCTTCACAAACTCTTCCAAAAGATGGAATTTATTCTGTGAGGCCACCTTTACTTTGATACCAAAATTAGAAAAAACATCAAAAGAAATGGAGACTACAAATGCTGTGCTTGGCTAGCTCAGTTGGTAGAGCATGTGACTCTTGATCTCAAGGTCTTGAGTTCAAGCCCCACATCATGTGTGGAGTCTACTTAGAAAAAAATGAAACAAAACAAAAACCCAGAAGAAATGAAGACTAAACCAATATATCTTATAAACACAATGACAATTTAATATTTTATCAAGTAGGTTATTATAGTTGGCTTACACATTCCTACCTTGTCAGGCATTTCTATCATTTTTCATTTTTAAGTACCTAATGATGCAATGACTTTAATATATTTTGTTCCAAATTATTTCCTTGGGATAGATTTCTAGAAGTCGAATTATTGAGTTAAAAATTGTGGAGAGTTAAAAATTTTGACATATTGCCAAATTGTTTTCAACATGATCTGTACTGATTGAGTGACATTTTCACCAGCAACGATTTATTCTTAATTTATAATCCGTCCCAATGATGTCTCCTATCTGCTTTTCCCCCGCAACGCCCCCTACACTCTCCATTACCCCATTACAATGTAAGCCTTCCATGAAAAAGCTACATTATAAATCCATTAGCTAGAAACACAATTTATTTAATCGAATTAAAAGAGAACACAGATACATCCTACAACTGAGAAATTAAGTTTTAGTTTTTCTCTGTCAAATTCTCTGCTTGAAGACTAGCTTTTCCAAGAAAAGTTATTTGTCATAAAAGTATACGCTTCTATTTCTTTTACATTAAAATCTAGAGCTATGAGACAACAATAAATTATGAAAATACTATATTTACACTTCGGAGCATCATAACCAGAGACATTGTAAAATAATTGGCCAAAGTATTCTTCCTGAGTAACTCATGATTATTTCAGCAGCACTGCTCTGATCCATTTAAAAAAGAGACTGTGATTTCAGCTATAATCTGTTACTATTGACAGGTGTTCTCTAAATGGCCTGGAGACCATCAAACTGGCTCCAGAATAGTGTGTGTGTGTGTGTGTGTGTGTGTGTGTGTGTGTGAATGATGTTGGGGCAGGGAGGTTATCTTTCTGGATATAGGGCTTTGGAGGAAGGGGTAGTATGGATCTATTTGCTGCTAAGATTCAAAGTATTCCAGGATTATGTGGACACGACCTCAAACGGGGAGAATGAAAGTATCAGAGAATCAAACACCAAAGATGGTGCTGTTGCACTCTGTTGTCCACTACAGCTGAGTTTATCCCACAAGCCATCCTGCCTTGCAAACCTGAAACTGTCTGGTCACTGGGTCATAGCTATAGTTGATGAAAGGATCGAAATGGTTTTCTTCAAGTTCACTGTAGCTGATGGAACCTTTTTGCTACTGTCAGCTAGTGGGCCAATCATTCATTTTTTTTTCACTTTATTAATAAATTTATTATTTTTCATTATTCACTTTCTCCATTATTTATTTATTGAATGACTACTATGTCCTTCTATGTGGCAAGCCCTCTGATGGTCCCTTAGCAATTTGGTCTGCATTGAAATAGCTCTTAATATTTTCGACTAGTGCTAGAGATAATAAAATTCAGCAAAGCATTCTGACAACGTGTCATTCTTTTTTTTTTCAATTTGTGCACCATTTTGTGTGGCAGATTCCATAGGAAATTGCAGGCTATATGATTCCAATTAATTGCTTCATAATTCTTGAATTGTCCAGCATTTCATCTTTTTTCAAAAAAAGATTTTATTTATTTGAGAGAGAAAGAGAGAGCAGGGGAAGGAGCAAAGGGAGAGGGAAAAGCAGACTCCTCACTGGAGAGGGAGCCCGATGGAATGCAGAGCTCAGTGTGGGGCTCAAAGGGGGGCTCGATCCCAGGACTCTGAGATCATAAGCTGAGCTGAAGGCAGACACTTAACCAACTGAGTCACCCAGGCACCCCCAGCCACAAAATACAATGGCTTATACAATAACCCATAGGCTCTGAAAACAGCACTAGGCAAAAAACTAAAAATCTTTATTCCCAACTTCACTCATTTTCACCAGATTCTCATCAATGGGGCACACTGGAATTATTTTTATTATTTATTTATTTACTTTTAATTTTTTGGAATTATTTTTAAATTCTCATGAATTTAATTAGGCATCCACCAGGTTAGCTTATTCTTGGACTGTTTCAGTCCTTACCCAGAATCACCTAGTTTGGGACTCAAGAGTTCTTTAATTGCCTTATTTGTTAGCCTAACTCTGCGAGGAACATGATCTTGTCTTAAAGTTTTCTTTTGCACTTCCCACAGTGCCCCAGAATGATTCATGGAGCAAAATTGATAACAGAGACTTGCTAAAAATAATAGCATTGTAAAAAATTCTATTTTTTAAAGCAACCTCTATACTGAACCAGTACGAGGCTTGAATTCATAACCCCGAGAACAAAGAGTCGCATATGCTACCGACTGAGCCAGCGAGGCACTCCATAATAGCATTTTAAAAAATTATCGTTTGTTAAATGCTAACCTACAAGGCAGGTGCTTTTAGAAGTGATTTACATGGATTCCCATTCTCAGTGCTTTCCACATATCATCAGCACACATCAAACTGTGTCCACACTTTAAACATAAGGAAATTGAAGTATAGAGAGGTTGATCACTTGCTCCAGGATTTATACAGCTATGATTCATGGGCCAAGTTTCATTCCCAAGCAGTTAGCTTCAGAGTTGAGCCCTTAGTCACAATGCAGTACTGCCTTTCTTGTGACTGCAAAGATTCCAAGTATTCATTCCACTCTGCTTTCAGCATACAGCCACGGTAATCATTGCTAAGAACTTCTGCAGGCAAATTACTTTCTGTGGAATTTTATACTTTCTTTCTGAAACATAATCTCTGTTGCTTTATTCTTCTCCAATGGTTCAAGCAATGGGATTTCCATGACGACTCCAGTAGGGGCTCTGATAACAGTGAATGCTGTGCAGTAGTATGAAGTAGTATGTTCACTTGCAGGGAGTGTATCACTCCTCAGTTTCATTTTTTCATTCTCAGGAATACCAGTTCTGCAACTTCCTCAAGTGCTCCTCTTCACTTTACTGGCTGGGCCTACCCACTTACACTGAAGGTGGTATGATCCCATGAGGCCAGCAGGGAAGCTGTATGCTGATTTACCCTACTTGGCTGAGGAGAAAATCCTTTCTTAAATCCATCCATCGATTTATACCAATAGAAAATAACAAAAGGTTGGAGCACCAGTTGGACATCCCACTCTTGATTTTGGCTCAGGTCATGATGTCAGGGTTGTGGGATTGAGCCCCTCACTCAGCAGGGAATCTGCTTGAGATTTTGCTCTCTCCCTCTCCCCTCACCCCTGCTCATGCTCTTTCTCCCTCAAATAAATAAAAAAATAAAATCTTAAAAAAAAAAAATAAAGTAACAAATTTTTGTCTTTCCCTTTGTTTCCTTTTTTTAAAAAAAGATTTTATTTATGTATTCATGAGAGATACAGAGACAGAGGCAGAGGGAGAAGAAGCAGGCTCCCAGTAGGGAGCCTGCTGCGGGACTTGACCCAAGGACCCCCAGGACCATGACCTGAGCCAAAGGCAGACAGACGCGCAACCAGTGAGCCACCTGGGTACCCTTTCCCTTTGTTTCCATTACTATCTGTCTAAGCACTTCTGATGTTACTCATTCCTCATGGACCTTCTTCCCTCAGGCTCTCCTGACTACTCCAAACCCCTCTATTCTATGGAGTTACTTCCATTTATTCATCCACCAAATATATGTTGAGCACATGTATATGCCAGGCACTGTGCTAGGAGCTGGAGCTGTCATAAACTGCAAAGGATCTCACAATTCAGTGACAGAGAGAGATTCTTAAGTTACTAGTATATTTTGACAGTGTGCGCAAGATACTAGAGAGGCATCAGGAAGGCAGAATAACTTCTGCTGCAGAGGAGAGCAAGAAGTGAAATGTGAACTGGATACTGAAGGTTAGGTCATTGCTCACTAAGTGGAATAGGGAGGAGGAGAGAGAGGTTCTTCCACCAGCCGAAGAAGCTCAGCAGAGTTCTTCTCTGTTCTCCGGTAACTCAAAGTGTATCTGTTCTCCAATTTGATAAGCACATTGATAATAATAGCAGTGGCAAATATTTGTTGAATTCTTTCTCTGAGCCGTTGTTAGCATTATTAATCATTTTGTACTAATAATGTCATTGGGTCCTCCTCATAATCCCATCACACACTCACACACACCCCTCTGTCTATATTATTTCAGGAATACAGATGAGAAAATTGAGACGTAGAGAGGTGACATCAGTTGCTGAGCTGTTGAGTGGCAGAACCAGATTCAAACTCGGCTCTCTCAGACTACAAAAACCAAATTTCACTATTATTTTGTTTTCTGTTTGTACTTTTCCAGGGCTGAGTACAGAGTAGTTGCCTAAGCAGTGTTGGTAGAGGGAAGAATTAGTCAACAGCTACGTGTCTGTGGCAGGGGAGTTGTGCTATGCTGTGTCGCAGGCAGGGAGGGACCAGTGACTTCATTCATACTTTGGTTTATTCAAATGGAGGCATGTCTTGTTACAGGGTGAAGCCAGTACCTGTATACTGTCCCAGGTATTTATTAAATGAGAAGCATGCACGGGGAAGAGGTTAAGAGCCCAGTCCTGGGGTTAGATAGGCCCAGGCACACTGCTTCTCTGCTAGTCACACTTTTTTCCCCCCTTTTTCTTCTTGAGAGTCTTCCTTACTAACAAGTTTGATTCTGTTCACCGGCTATGTGTGCTTGGGCTAGGTATTTAACCTTTCTAGGATTACTGTCCTTATCTGTACCATAAATATAATAATAATATCTACTTCATACCATCATCATTATTATTGTCATCATCATCACCACTGGTGACACATGAGGCTCCGAGAAGTAACTTGCTTTGCTTGCGGGGCTTACTGTCTATTGTTGGACAATAGGCAGATATCCATGCTCTCTGTGCTGTGGAAACTCAGAGGAAAGACTCCTGGTCTGGCCTGTCCTACCTACTTAAGCTTAGGAAACTTACGGTCACTTTCCCTTCCTGAGCATTAGCTTCCCATTCTGTCACTCAGGGAGATAAATGAATGACCACAAAGGTCCTTTATGCTGTGAAGATATTTCCTCTCCCCTTTGATCATTCTTCCCCCTCCTTCCCTCCTTTAGCTGGAAGAGGTACTCAGCCTCGCCCTCTTGGATGATGACTCAGTTTGGGGAGCTGACAGTTTACTCTTTGTCTCCCATGATCTGATGTCAACTGCAGATCCAGAGCACACAAGATGTCATTTGTAGCATTCATATCTCAGGAGGCATCACAGGGAAACCAATATGTAAAGCCCAATAATAAAGAGTATTCTTTGTAAAGTTGTGCCTGATTGAATAATTTTCACCTCTTGCTTGCTTATGGAAGGAGGGGTAACTCACAAATGAAGACAAATTTATTATAGTTGAAACTTCTGGGCAATCACCCAATAGCCCCATTTTAGCAGGACAAGTCACAGGGGTTAGAGCTCTGGGAGTTCAGTGGTGTGGCAGGTGAGTGGAGAGGTGTTTCTGTCTGGGACACTTTTTTCAGCCTATGCTGAGCCTTCCAGCTACACATTTCCTTTGAGATGCACTTCAAATACTATATGCTAGTGGATTGTTTTCTTTTTTCTTTTTTTTTTTAAAGATTTTATTTATTTATTTATTCATGAGAGACACAGAGAAAGAGGTAGAGACCTAGGCAGAGGGAGAAGCAGGCTCCATGCAGGGAGCCTGATGAGGGACCCGATCCCGGGACTCCAGGATCACACCTTGGGCTGAAGGCAGGCGCTAAACCACTGAGCCACCCAGGGATCCCCTAGTGGATTGTTTTCTAAGACAAGTAGAACTCAGGAGAGGAGGATATCTTAGTTCTAATGTGAGAGATATGAGTAGCCCAAAGATTTCTCAATAGTTCATTTTTTTGAGGAAAGTAAAATTGAACATTGCTTGCTAAACTTCAAATAGTAGCTGATAAAAGTGCAGGTTTTCACTTGGCTGAGATTTAAATTCCTGTAGGATTTTAGAGTGCAGATAAAAACAGTGAAAACACAAACACACGTCAAGGGAATAAAAACACCTTCAAAACCCCCAACACTTCCATTTAAGAACACTCTCTCCCTTCCCCTCTCCCCTCCTCCCTCTCTCTCGTACACATACACAGCCTTCCTTCCTTTTCATGTTAGCTGACACAGCCCAGCAGATTCATTATTATTTCTATAGGAGACATCAGGGATCTCAGGGTGAGATCACTGTCACTGTAACTGATTGTCACTTTAAAGCTAAAGAGAATGCTTCTTGTGTCTAGGGAGGTATTTTTTTCCTTCAGCATCCACCGGGAACTTTGCAATCATCCTTGATTCCTTACTTGTGAATTTCTATCACTTTTGTCTTCATTCTTCCTGCTACTGTCTTGGTTTAAGAGGAAGAATATTTACACATCATTTGGACATAGCATGCACACAAGAATTGTGTTCCCCTTGCGAGAAAATTCATTCGCATCACATAGCACAGTGCTAGGAAATAGCATCTAATAACATTATCACTCCTTATCCATTCTGATTTCAGGGGCTGAAGAGCGTAAATCCTAGTAGGAATCACTACATTTGGCAGCAATATCCTTACTTGAAGACTCCAAAGGAGTGGGATACTAATACCTTCTCCGTCATGGGCTATTGTAATGCTAAATGCAACCAGGCATATATGAGCTTAGCCATGGTAAGTGTTCAATAAATGATAATTATTTTTTGTTCTGTAAGCATTTATTGTTTTTCCCAAACATATTCAGGGATCTATCCAAAGGCAAAAGTGTCTGGTGCAAAGTAGAAAAAGGCACTCCCTTTAGGAAAAGGAATCACAAAAGCTCACTTTCTCAGGCTGGCTCTTGCTAAATGTTATGTGAGATGAGTTTTGTCCTCCAGGTGTGTCTCCTCTGTAGCAATATGGCTGTAATAAACACTGGGGCTCACATTTAAGCAAATCATTACCACATTGTGTTACAACTGCTATGATGGAGGCATATGTAACAGGCATTGAGGAGGGAGCGAGGGCCAAGGGCCGCTGGGGAAGCTGGAGAAGGCACAGGGGCACCATTTTAAATGGGATTTGAAGAATGAGTAGGAGACTGCAGATGGAGCTAGAAGAGCAAAGCTCAGTTCACACAGAGGAAAGGCCTGCCCAATAGGGGGCGCAAAGCCACCTCTTTTCCCCTCCACTCCTCCCCAATGCTGTGAAGTTTTCTGGATGGATGTAGGATTTAGGGGAAAGTGGGGTTCAGACAAATCGTGGGAAAGATGCTCAAGAAGCAGCTCTGGCCTGTACTGTGAACCCCTCAGTCACATATGGTACTACTGAATGTTTACTTCTGTTCAAGAATTAAGCAATAAATAATCAGTATAAATTTTTCTACAGAAATCAGATGTAGAGTTCAGAACCATTCTTTTGTCATTTAGCAACTTCAAGTATGATTTATAATATATATTATAAAGAAGGAGAATTTTGCAGCTGATAGAGAAGTTGCAAAATCTACTCATCAAAGTCTTATGCATTTTCATCACAAGGAAGATCCTACTATTAAATGGGAAAAAAAAGAAAGCTTATTCCTTGTATCTCTCAGCCCACAGTAGATTAAAAATAGCATAATTCATTTTGGATGGGGGCTAGACAGAGGTGCTGCTCCAGGCACATATCTGCAGACAGTGCCAAGAAAGTACAGCTGAGCATTGCACAGTGAGGCAAGGAAAAGAGCTGGGGGTGGATTCAGCCACAGAGGGTATCTGTAGTGTGGTAACCGAACTCCATGATCATTCACTCAGCAATTCCTTAAGGGTCCGAGCTAAGGGCAGGTGAAAGATGAGGAGTGAGGACTAACCTTGGACCTCCGCGTGGGTTTTGCAGTGGGCATCCTGTCGATAAACAGTGGTGTGAGAATTGATTCTTTGCCTAATACCCAGTCCATACATTTCAAAAGAAATTTCCACATAGCAGCCACTACAAGGTGAAGCCCTACATAGTGGGTGAAGATTTAGTATTACTGAAGCATCACCAATCACGTTAACATTGAGATTTTGATTTTTGTTGCTGTAATATGGAAGTACTAAATATATGTGGCGCTTAATTTGTAATTTTATTTAAATTATAGATGATAAGAGCTATAAGCATATGGTATTTGTACTTAATTTTATTTATATATATTTTGGAAGCATCATCATAAAAAGATTTAGTCAACGCTGGGGGAGACCAGAAGGATTATTTTCTTTTTATTTATTTATTTATTTATTTATTTATTTATTTATTTATTTATTTATTTATTTATTTAAAGATTTATTTATTTATGATAGACATAGACAGAGAGAGAGAGGCAGAGACACAGGAGGAGGGAGAGGCAGGCTCCATGCCGGGAGCCCGATGTGGGACTCGATCCCGGGACTCCAGGATTGCGCCCTGGGCCAAAGGTAGGCGCTAAACCGCTGAGCCACCCAGGGATCCCCTATTTTCTTTTCTTTTATTTTTAAGATTTATTTATTTATTTTTAGAGAGAGAGTGCAGGGGGAGGGACAGAATCTTTTTTTTAAAATATTGTATTTATTTATTCATGAGAGACACACGGAGAGAGAGGGAGCCAGAGACACAACAGGGAGGGAGAAGCAGGCTCCATGCAGGGAGCCTGATGTGGGACTCGATCCCGGGACTCCAGGATCACATCCTGGGCCAAAGGCTGCCACTAAACCACTGAGCCACCCAGGGATCCCCAGAGGAAGAGAATCTGAAGCAGACTCCCTGCTGAGTGTGGAATCTGACCACAGGCTCTGTCTCACAATCCTGAAGTCATTGCCCTGAGATCACAACCTGAGCTGAAATCAAGAGTCAGATGCTTAACCGACTAAGCCACTCAGGTGGCCCCGGATTATTTTCTTTAAAAGAGGTTTCTGTGTAGTCCTCACCTAATAGGGTTGTTGTAAGGAATAAATGAGAAAAGTCCTTATAATTTACTTAGCAAAATGCCTGAAGGTTATACATAACCTTCAGTAAGTGATAGTTATATTGTTTTCACATTTTAGAAATAGTAACCGAAGTCAAATCCTTTATGCACCAAACGTGTACTTTGTTCTTTACTGAGAAGGGGGTAGACATGGAAGTTCAGTTAGTTCTTGGCCATCACTTGGGGGGAACGAAGAGCTCTTTGCCTTTAATAACACAATGGACTCAGTAGCAATCATAAGTTGGTGTATTTCTTTTTTTTTTCTTTTTAAAAAAATTTTTATTTAAGTTAACTTTTACACCCAATGTGGAGCTTGAACTCATGACCCCGACATCAAGAGCTGCATGCTCCTCCCACTGAGCCAGCCAGGTGCCCCCAGTGCATTTCTTTTCTGACTGTAATTTGGGCTTGTGCTCCCAGGGCTCTACCTCTATGGGGGCCTGCAGGTTTAGGCTTGGAGGCGCTCACAGAACATTTCCTCCAAGAAAGAGGAGTGACAGCTGTGTCTTTCACATGGAACTTGTGCTTCAAATTCGTTAAGGTGTTAATCCTTTGTAACAGGTGAGTACAAGCCAATTACAGGGAGAAACAGTGGCTTCTTGAAGTCTTCTGGGAAAAACCACCATTCAAAGAAAGGATGCCCAAATACGAGTTTCAACAAGTGGTAACAAATATTCATAAAGATGTCAAAACATGAAGGCAAACAGCATATCTGCAAGTTTTTTGCTTCTTTTCAAGTGAGATGGGCTCTAAGGCACACTGACTTGTAATACATTTGAGACAGCTGCCGGGAGAGCTTCACTTCACCCACATTTCCCAGAACTCTGGAAACTGCATTATGTGTTATCATTGCTTAACAAATAAAGGATGTTCCTTCTCCCTTGTCACCTATGGATACCAATTGCCGTTGCTGCATGGAAAGAGTTATTTTCCCCTTTTTCCCTTTCAATGGACCTTAAGTGCACAGAATGCCATACATCATAATCCTTAGTCATCACAGGCTTTTCATTGTCTCATGCCTTCATGGGAGCTGATAGATTCATGGTGCCTATTACATTATGATAGATGATCAAGAGAGAGTTAAGGAGGGAGCCACACATGGATTTTTTTTCTTGGGAAGTGTAATTTGGACTTAATGTCCTTTGTACTATGTCTCTTCAGGTTAGTTGATCTCATACCTTAATGAAGCAAGTTCACTACACCTCTTACTGGTCCCATTTTACAGAGGAATAATTGGCCTGCCTCAACTGACTTGGCCACTTGCATAGATAGGACTGTAGCACTAGGTCTCTTGACTACCTGAGAGGAGCAGATTATGTACCGAGAATGCCAACTTCTAAGGAAATTCAAAACTTTCCCGGACCGTTCAATGTTTGCCAAGAACAAGGGCAAAGGCTCCTGCATCCTTGTTTTTCCCCTGTCCCTAGCATGTTGCTGGACATGAACAACATTTTGTAAATCTTTGCTGAATAAATGAAATGGTACTCATGTACCTCCAAAGGACAGCACTTGTCTATGTAATCGTGGACAGGCCACTCATTTCTCCTTCCCCTGCCTCCTCACCAATGAAATGGATAATGAACCGAAGTGCCTTGCCAATGTGAGGACTTACTACTAATATTCGTGAAGAATTTCTTAATCCCCAAAGAGTGGATCCAGCACCTCCACCTTTCTGCTTTTAACCTGGAAATCGGCCTAAAATTTGTTTCATTTAAAAACAATTATTTTAGCAACAGTTTTATTGATTCTGAGTTGGTTTCAGTTCAGCGGTTATTTTAGTATCATGCATAAACTGGTACTGATTTCTAACAATGTGTGTGTGTGTGTGTGTGTGTGTGTATGTGTGTGTGCACTAGAAGGTAAGCTCTGGGATGACAAGAGGAAGCGCCTTATTCATCTGTGTCCCCATTCAGTGGCCAGAGCAGTATCCTGTACATAGGAGAAACTCAAAATCTATCTATTGAAGTGAAAGGAAAATAATTCTCAGATCGAGAGGATCTTCTTTTAAAGGCAATAATAATAATACATCGTTCAGTTCTCCATTTATAAGCCAGCAAAACCAATGTGGGCTGTACCTTCTAACTTACATAACTTTTCTCTTAATACATCACCTTCTTTATTCTTACATTATTTAACTCAATAATTATTGATTGAATGCCATTAACTATTTCAGGCCCTAAATAAATCACATCCCCTGCCTTTAAGGAACTTGCAATCTACTCTCCAGATTTTATTGTTTTTTTTTTTCAGATTTTATTGTTATAGCTGAAAAATCAGAGTGTCAGAAAGAGAAGCTACTCGTTCCAGATCACATAGTTTAAAAAGTTAAATATAGGATCTAGGACAGTTACATTTCAGAGCCTATTTTCCTTTTTTCTAATGAAAAGGCAGAGTAACTAGTTTTTTTTTTTTTTTTTAAAGATTTTACTTATTTATTCATGAGAGACACAGAGAGAGGCAGAGACACAGGCAGAGGGAGAAGCAGGCTCTGTGCAGGGGGCCCGATTTGGGACTCGATCTCGGGATGCCAGGATCACGCCCTGGGCCGAAGGAAGACGCTCAACCACTGAGCCACCCAGGCATCCCATAATTAGGTATTTTTAATGAATATTAGGAACATAGTAGAAGCTGCTTTTGAAATGTCTCAGACATTACATGATCTGTCATTAAAAAACAATTTACCCACATGTAAACAGTACACAGTTGAAAAGAAGAAAGATATATATACTATTTTTGCTTGCTAAGGGTCTGCTATAATTACCGTGGTGAGGAAGTCAGATGATTGGATAGTCACTCTTGCACCTTTATCTTTTAGTATTGATGTTTTAGATTTCAGTGAGTTAAAAACCTCTGCAAAATGAAACATGCAAGCTCTAAGGTATGACTCTGGGCCTTTTGCCTTAAAGAGTCAGGTTAAAGGATGCTCTGTAGTGAATCAGAATCGATTCAGGATTAACTTTAAAGTAGAAATGGGTTTGAGCCAAATTCTCTGCATCATACTTAACATTTTGAATTAACAGAGGGAAGAAAATTTAACAAAATCTTAGTGTTCTTATCTGATAAAACTATACTTGTTATTTATATAACCACAAATTATACATCTCCTATTTATACTACTTTAGCCCTAGTAGCATCACTAATTGAATAGATAGAATTAGCTATGCTAATAACACCCAGAATGAGTTCATACATAAATATGCCTTAAAGAATCAATTACTCTATTTTGCTCAGACGACATGCCATTACTCAGGGCCCAGCTCTGCCACTTACTAGCTCTACGAGCTTGGGTAAGTCATTGATCCTTTCTAAACTTCAGTTTTCTCATTGTAAAATGAGCATATTAAGAGTACATGCCTTATAGGATTTTTGTAAAAAACAAATGAGCGATGCCTATTAAAAAAAAAAAAGACCTGTAGAAAATAAGGCAATCTATGGATATTCAGAGTAACTGTGTACTGAATGAAATGCAGTGGTTCTAGAATTTCCCATAGGTAGCTACACTATAGCAGAAAATTCAGAAATACTGGTGACTTGCTGCCAAGGGCAGGGGCAGGGATGGGGGAACGAGTGAGATCAGTCCTGCTGCCAATACTACCTCCACCTTCCTGCCTGACTTCAAAATAAGCAAGCACACAGTCAGAAATACCCATTACAGAGATGGCTGTAGGGCAAAGTTGTGGCAACTCTCTTCCTGTCATCTGTGCAAAAGGGGATTTAGAATCTAAAGAATAGAGTACTTTGAGAAATTGCTCATTCTAATCTTATAAAGAGGGTGAGTTTGAGATGTGTGTGCAGGTGGGCAGTGGCTGGAGGATGGGCAGGGGGAAGAGATAGACTAGTATTTCTAGGTACTTTATATAATCTCCAGATTTATTTATTTATTATTTTTTTTAAAGATTTTATTTATTCATCACACACACACACACACACACACACACACACACACACGCACAGAGGCAGAGACACAGGCAGAGGGAGAAGCAGGCTCCATGCAAGGAGCCTGACGTGGGACTCGATCCCGGGTCTCCAGGATCATGCCCTGGGCGCTAAACCGCTGAGCCACCAGTGCTGCCCTAATCTCCAGTTTTACATATGAGGTAATTGTATCCTAAACATGTTATGGTGACTCTGGCATAAGCTGGTCAGTCTATCTGATATCAAACATTTCCAATATGCTTATGTACCTCAAATTTCAGCAAGCCCAAAGAAACTCTTGAGGAACTTGTTCAAACGCAGCTTTCCTATCCTATCCCTGGAGATTCTGATTCTGAGGGACTGGGCTTAAGCCTGGGCATGTCCATTTTCAATAAGAGTCTCGGTTGATGCTGATGTAGGTGGTCCAGGTAACACATTATTTTTCCCTTCTGCCAAATATTTTCTGGTCTCTTCTTTCCTCTCTAGAGCTACTCTATGGCCCTAGAATGGTCTTCTTCACATCTCACCTGCATTATCAACATGGACTCCTGCTTTCCAGGCTTGCTTTCTTTTGGAAATTTATTCAACACAGCAGTAGGATGATCTGTGAAAACACTGACTTCTGCTAAAGTCTTCCAAAGACTTTCTACTGCTCTCAAGCCCTGGTTCCCAACTTCCCCTTGGCCTTTTCTGTGGATACTTGCAGCTTGTACATGAGCTTTTGCATTTAAGTAACATTAACATTCCTCTGGCTTCCCTGTGCATTGGGCTGCTTCCCTCTTAGGTGCTGTCCTCTCTGCCTATAACCATCTTTCTGTCCTTTGATACCTGGCCAGATTTTGTTGATCCTTCAAGGCTCTTTTTTGGTCATTATCTTCCCTAGCAATTTTCCTATGAACCCCAAGAGAGGTTTATGTATTCCAGTTCTGATTTCAAATAGTATCTTGGCCTCTCTTCTCCCTTAGTGCTTATACCAGATTGTATTTTTTATTTGCTAACATGTTTATCTCTGCGGAATACTTTATGATTCCTAAACGCTGGAACCACAGATTATTTGTGGTACTTCCATTGCCTAAATCACTACCTGACACATAGTATGGCCTTAACAAAGGTCTGTAAAAAACCTGAAAACTGAAGAAATTAGAGAGGAGGAGAGCACAATGAGCAAGTATTTCCCTCTACTTCATTAATGAAAATTTTAGCTTAATTAGGCAATGCAACTCATATTAGATTTCAAAGGTATTTTTAATTTTTAATTATTTGAAGATTTTATTTATTTATCTGACAGAGAGAGAGAGAGAGAGAGAGCAAGCAGGGGGGAGGGGTAGAAGGAGAGGGAGAAGCAGACTCCCTGCTGAGCAGGGAGCCCAGTGTGGGGCTGGATCCCAGGACCCCAGGATCATTATCTGAGCCAAAGGCAGAAGCTTAACCAACTGAGCCACCTAGGTAACCTCAAAGGTATTTTTAAAAATTTTACTTTTCTTTTCCTGCTGGGAATGAGGTTTACCAGACACATTCAGGTGTCAACATATACAAAACAAAACAAAAACTCTTAAAACCTTAATTAAGCTAGAGAAGGGAGAAGAATGTAGAAACTAAAGTATATCATAAAAATAAATATGTATATGTGTATAGTGAACAGATTTCATCAGTTGTAAATTGTACTAAATTCAGTATATAAGTTTGCAGATTAACTTGGTTGTTTTGACAGTAGTATTTTTTAAACTATTTTATTTATTTATTTATTTGTGACAGACACAGAGAAAGAGGCAGAGACATAGGCAGAAGGAGAAGCAGGCTCCCCACTAGGAGCCCAATGCAGGTCCATCCCAGGATCTTGGGACAATGACCTGAGCCAAAGGCAGTCGCTCAACCACAAAGCCACCCAGGTGCCCATTGACAGCAGTACATTTTAGACCTAGGAGGTCTAATTTCTAACAAGAAATAAGTATACATAAAAATACATAAGGAACATGATTTATTCTCCATTCCATTCCACAGACTAGTGGTTTCCTCATCAGTAATGTGACTAATAAATACCTTATAGAGAATAAGTGAAATAGTGTATTTTTATTCATTCAAAAGATGTTCATTGAATTCAATTGGCTTTCCAGGCTCAGATAGGGACTCTCCTCCCACGTATGTATTAGAGAAAGGAACTCAAATGTAGGCCCCTCTGAGAACCATTTTTTTTTTTTTTTTTTTTTTTTTTTTTTTCTGAGAACCATTTTTAGAGAAGCCTCAAGCACTTCTTTATCAGAGAACAATCTGAGTGCTGCTCACAAGATTCTCAGAGGACACAGGAGCTCAAGGTTTGGACAGATGTGGTTATGACATTCAAAAAAGGTATGAGTTTGCAGCTTTCCCCAGGATAGGCTAGTGACACTAAAGAATTCTCTGGACATAGCCATGTTTTTGTTCTTTATGTAGAAATGCTAATCTGGTTAAAACCACACTGCATGCAGGATAGAGAAAGAATCAGAGGAGAATGACTAGAGCCGGAAGACCAATAAGGAATCTGTTACACATTCTAGAGTAGGGAAGTGAAACTAAGGAACCTGAGGAGGTGCCTTTCTGGGTAGATGAACTTTGAGGAGAAATGTTGCTTTCTTGATGCCCCACGGAGTGGGGCAGTATGGTGCTCCTTCCACTCCACTTCCCTAAATCTCTGGGTTACTCTTAGACACTTGAGCTTTTCATGGGGCCTCTATCATCCAAAGACCAGCTCTATTAAGGAGCTTTCTTTTGAGGGCAGTAATGACCTTTCCCTTGAAACATAAACGTCACTTTGAAGTTGTTACAAAAGCAATCTTCATAACTTATTCTGGTGAAGCAAATGTAATTCCTAGTTGCTAACAAAGCACTGACTGTCAAGCCACTTTTTTGATAAATGATATAATGGCAGGCTCTGCTACTCTCTGTGTGTCCCAGAAAAATGATTCTCGGTGTCCTCATCTGTGACATAGTAGGAATCAATGGTCATATGTAAACTACCAAGAATGTATGAAGTAGAACTGAGATTTCTCAATGCCAGCTCTAGTTGGCTTCAGGGGGACTAGCATGGTCTCATTACCATAGCTCCATCTCTGTCCCATGCCCTCTCTCACAGTCAGTATCCCCTCCTGAAGGGAGCTCAAGGCTTTGGAAAAGAAAACAGAATAATATTAGGAACCTCTAGGTCAGATGTCTAAGGCTGACAGGTCTCTCTGATCTCTTTAGCAATCTTTTCCTATTTTCCTTTGCCATTGTTTCAAGTTCACATTTTCAGAATCTCATGGTCAGAAGATTGGAGTAGCGTTTTCGAACATCTCCAACTCTCAGTCCTTCTCTCCAGTCAATCTTTCTCAAAGTTAACCAGATTGGTCTCTTTGAAATCTACTTCTGATCATTGGCTTTCCTTTCCTCCAAGAAGGGAGGATGGGCAGACCATGTTTTTAGGAGACAATGTGTTAGGCGCAAGGGGCACAGAGATGAGTCAAGCTGGACCTCTGCCAGGGAGTGACATTTGGGCAGCAATGCAGATACATGCTGGGTGAAAGCCCAGGGGAAATTCTAGGTTGGGTTTGGTTACAACCATTAAAATTCTTCTGTCTACAGGATAAAGTCCAATTTTCCTAAAAAAATTTAAGGCACCAGAATTGATTTGAGTATAACTTTGCACTTCTGAGTCCTTTATTCCCCTTCATAAATTGTTGCTTGCAATGAAAGTAAACAGTGTTTTCTTTTCCAAGTATCCTGTATCCTACTCCTACCCCACTGTCTGGCCCCTTGAAAATCTTACTAATCCTTCGAGGTCTCCCCATGTCCTCCAAAATTCAAATTCTCCCAGCTTCCAAGCTGGAATCTCCTCCTCTGAACTTCAGAACAAGTTTCCTGTCCCTCTTTGTTTAGTGTGAATCCTTTGCTCCCTGTGGGGATGCATTCTCTCTTCTAGTACACCTGCTTCTTCAGGGCAGTGACTAGGTCTTATTCAGCTTGGGCCACACTGCCTGGCAAGCTGCTTGTACTGGCATCTAATAATGGTTTCGTGAATGACTGAATGAACACATTTGCCAGGACTTGTCCCTCGGGCGGGCCACAATAGAGGAAGTGTGCAGCTCCAAGTTCACGTTAGAGAAGTTCTCATCCAAAAAGATGTACATTATTGAGGAAACCAGCTTCTGCCTTTCAGGATTTAAGCTTATGTCCAAGTTAGTTTTTAACAAAGTTAAACCAAATTCAGCATACTTCATTTTTCTTAAAATGCACTAAATGACATAGTTTTAATAGGAAGAGGGCATGCTATAGTAAACAGACTATGGGCTTTGGAATCAATCAGACATGGGTTCAGGTTTCTTTGCTTTTCCAAGCTTTCGTTTGTTTGTTTCTTTCCTTTTTAAAAAAATAATGTATTTATGTATTTATTTTAGAAAGAGAGAGAGAGCGAGCACAAACAGGGGAAGTGGCAGAGGGAGAAGTAGTCTCGACCCTAAGGTGGGGTTCATTTCAATGTGGGGCTCGATCCCAGGACCCTAGTATCATAACCTGAGCCTAAGGCAGACACTTAACTGACTGATCCACCCAGGTGTCCTATCTTCATCAGTTTATGTTGAGTTTACCCATAGGTCCCAGACTGAGGCTTTTATAACAATAACTAAGTTCTGTAGTCTGTGTCCTTGGCTCAAGGTGAGCAGCACTTCCTGACTTCTCAGCTCTCCCTGTAGTAATGTCTCTCTCTTTCTTTAGCACACTTCCTCTTAATGGTCTTTTACTTTTTACTCTGGGCAAGAGTCTTCATTGATGTATCGTTCTCATGGGGATTTGGAAAACTTTGATTTATTATTTCTTGATTTATAGGCTTATGGAAGATTACTGCTGGAAGGCACATTAAAAATCAACGAACCTAGGGACCTCAAATAGAGATCAATTTCCAACATTGTTCTAGGCATGTATAGTCAATCATAACATTTTCTTCCCTGCTGAGGTTATACATGGTCTCAGAATTATAATATCACAATATTCCAGGTAGAAACTATCAATCCATCATCACGATCAATCCATCATATAAGAAGTGGAACTTGCCTGACATCCTTGATATAGTTCAAAGTTATTATTTTGCTAATGGGACCCAAAGAGCAGTGTTGACTTAATAATGAAATGAAATTAGAACTCAAGTTACTTGACCCTCATGACTGTTGGTCCAGGATTTCCCTTTTCACAGGGTCACTGGTCCTCCTTCAATAGTCATTCAAGTCCTAGAATTTATAATCTGTTTTTTTTGGAATTACCTACTAGTATTTAACAACATGATTAAAAAGTATGATGCACATGTCTTAGCTTTATCAAAAAGACACCTGGGCTTTCATAGATGTTATAAGCTCTTGAAGAAAAGGTCCTTTGTTATACTTTGCATCTTTCACAAGTTCTAGCCCTGTGTCTGGCATGTGGTAGGTATCCAACAAAAATTCTCTGATATACATTCAACTATATAGGTGAAACAAACAGGACTCTATGTTTAAATTCCTACTAACAAGCAGTGAAAAATCCTGCTTTCTTATTTATAAATAGTATTTATTTGAAAAGACTGCATGCATATGTACCCTCACTTTTTTTTTTTAAGAGGGACACCTTATGTTTAAATAAATTCCCATTTCACCCAAATGTTTTAAGAGAGAGTAAATTGTTATGTCAATGACTGGGCTGCCTGTGACATTTATACTTAAAAATACAAGGGGCAGTGTTGTGGTTTGGGGCTCCAAAGTCCTGAGAAATAATAGCTTTTCTTTTTTATGTTTTTCATGGTCACATCTACTGACCATAACTTGTAGTTCTGTGTGATGCTTGCAAGCCAGAATTCTTAGGACAGAAAGATAAAGGAAAAGAGATGAAAGAGCATTAGGAAGAGAGAAGGGCAGGTAGGGGGCAGTATTTTACAATACAGCAATGAGATACTTGTTTTGTCACTTAAAAATAGATGTTAAAAGCTGTACAAGCCACAGCTGACATCATATTTAAAAAGATTGAATGCTTTCCCCTTAAGGTCAGGAATAAGGCAAGGATGACTGCCCTTGCCTCTTCTATCCAACATTGATCCAGAGGTTCTAGCCAGGGCAATCAGGCATGACAAAAAAATAAAAGTCATCTAGGTTGAAAAGAAAGAAGTAAAACTTTCTTTTACATATGGCATAATCTACATATGTATATAGAAAGTGCTGAGGAATCTACCAAAAAAACCTATTAGAACTAATAAATAGGTTCAGCAAGGTAGAAGAATATGATTTATATACAGAATAATTACATTTCTATACATTTGAAGTGAACAAAACAAAAATGAAACTGAAAAGGTAATTCACATGAAAAAAAAATTGGAATCCTACCTCATATTGTATACAAAAAACTAAATCAAAATGGATCAAACACCCAAATGTAAGAACTAAAACTATAAAATTCTTAGAAGAATATATGGATGTAAATGTTCATGACCTTGGATTAGGTTCTTTTATATGATAGTTTCTTTTATATGATACCAAAAACACAAGTAACAAAAGAAAAAATACGTAAATTGGACTTTATCAAAATTAAAAACTTCTGTACACCAAAGGACACTAGCAAGAGAGTGAAAAGACAACTTACAGAATGAGAAATAATTGGAAAGCATACATTTGATGAGAGATTGATATCCAGAATATATAAAGAATTTCTACAACTCAACAACAACAAAACCAATTTAAACATGAGCAAAGGATCTGAATAGACATTTCTCCAAAGAGAATATAGAAATGGCTAATTAGCACACGAAAAAATGCTCAACACCAATAGTCATTAGGGAAATGCAAATCATGACCACAATGAGATACCACTTTGGACCAAATAAGCAGAAGGACATATAACAAGTGTCGGTGAGAATGTGGAGACATTGGAACCCTCATATACTGATGGGAATATAAACAGGTACAACCATCTTGGAAAACAGTCTGGAAGTTCCTCAAAATGTTAAACCTACAGTTTTTATAAGACCCAGAAATTCCACTCCATACCCAATGGAAGTAAGAATATTTGTCCACACAAAAATGTAACACAAATGTTCACTGCAAAATAATCCAAAAAATGGAAAGAACCCAGATGTCCATTAACTGATGAATAGATACACTAAATGAGATATATCCTTACAATGAGATATTATTTGGTAAGGAAAAGAAATAAAGTACTTATACATGCTACAATATCTGTGCATGAGAACATTACTGTGAACTAAAAGGAAGGAGCAGTCACAGAAGACCACATGGTATATAATTCCATTTATATAAAATATCCAGAATAGGCAAATCTATAGATAAAATAGATTAGTAGTTGCCTAGGGCTGGGTAGGGTAGAGGTGAGGATGAGGTTGGGGGGCCATTGGGAAGTAACTACTTTAGGGATTCTTTATGAAGTAATCAAATGTGATTGTAGTGATGATTGTCTAACTAAATATATTAAAAATTTCCAGATGGTATACTTTAAATTAGTTAATTGCATGGTATGTGAATTTTCTCTCACTAAGGTTATTATTAAAATAGATACATGTGCATATAATGCTTTAATTTCGATGATTAAATTTCACTTGTTAATTCTCTTCTATGTCTGTCACAACAATCCATGTATTCACTTAGATGATCCATATATATATGAAATATATATATATATATTATATATATATATTTCCATGACCACTGTCTTAGCTTTAAAATGTGCAACAGACTACACATGTTTGTGAAGAGCAGGTAGGTATCTTTTATGAAATCTATCCTTTTAAAACAATTTAAAAGAAAAAGGTAAATGAAAACACTAAACTATCTCTTTGCTCCTTCAGTCTAATCACTACATCAGTTTCATCAACATATCATTTCTGTGGACCACTGGCAGCTTTACCCCCATTATTTAATATATTTACCACAAATCTACTTCATCAGAGAATACATTATTACTTTTAGCAGTACATTTATAACAGTTCTCTACTGTCTGGTAGCTCCATAATTTCTTTGCTACTGAAAGCCTAAATGTTAATTACGCTTAAACTCATGGCAGCTGAGAGAACTTAATATTTCGATTATTTTGTACCTACCCCTTTTGAATCAATCACTCCAGGTTTCGCATTAAACTTCACTGTCTTCAACCGGGCACGTTCCTTTCTTTCCACCCTAAAGAAAATTGAAAATAAAGAGCTGATCACATGGCAAGGCATTTATGAGTAAGTTCCCTATTTGTTTTAAAGATTTTATTTATTTGACAGAGAGAGAACAAGCAGGGGGAGCAGCAGAGGCAGAGGGAGAAGCAGACTTCCCACTGAGCAGGGAGCCTTATGGGGGGCTGGTCCCAGGTCTCTGGGATCATGACCTGAGCCGAAGATAGATGCTTAACTGACTGAGCCATCTAAGCGCCTTGAGTTAGTTCCTTATTAAATGAAAAATACCTCTTATTCTACAGCTCAAATACATGTATTCTAAAGTATTTCTGTTCCTTTGTTCAATATAAAAAGTCTTGGTATATTGTCTCTAAGAGGTTAACATATCCCTTGAAACTTCTGTGTTATATGTAAGGAGAGTCACAGTGATTAGAAGAAACGAGGAGGGAGAAAAACTAATATTTGTTACTTAAACGCCTGAAAAAAACAACAACTAAAAATCTATTATAAGAAATCACAGTGCACAGAGATGAACATCTAAAGTGAAGATTACATAAACTTTTCTATTCTCCTCTGCTCCCCTCTGCACACTTCATCTCTCCTACTCTTTTCTTTCTGTTTCCTTTTTCTTCCCCTCCCTTTAGGAACACTAGGGTATTTACCTTCACCTTAAAACCAAACATAAATTCAAGATTATAGGTAATCTTGAATTTTTTCCTTTTCCCCAGTGCTGTTTTCCTGTCATCGCTGCAATTTTTATCATCGTACCTGACACTTCATTCATTCATGAAACACTCATCGAGTGCCTACCACATATCAAACAATGAGCTGGGGGACAAAGAAAAAAAATTAAAAAGCATGACGGCAATAAACACACAGTAATGTGCTCCTGGTAGAAATAGAGACATAGAGACTGATAATGTTGCACAGTAAGATTGCTGAGAGCAATCGGTGGGGTTGGGGGTGGGGCATCTATCTTACTGGAGGGTGAGAAGGAGGGGTAGAAAGCATTGGGGTGGGCTTCTTGGAAGAGGTGTCAATCTATGTGAAATTTGAAGAGTAAGAAAGAGCTTGTCAATAGTAAAAGTTTAGGGAGAGTTTCCCAGACAGGAGGAACAATGCATACCATGACCTGGGGATATAAGCAAGATAATGATTGCAGGAAGATTCTGGTATTGGGTATATACAGGATGGGATGTGAAACAGCGAGGTGGGTGGTGGGGCCTCCTTATAAAAGAGATCCATCCACACTAAGGATTTGGGCTTTTTCTTTGGGGAATCCTCATAAGTTATTAGAGGATATAAAGCAGAGAAGTGATCAAACAGATTAGTATTTTAAATAATTAATCCTGGTGGAGGAGGAAGATAGATGGGGGGTGGGGTTGAAAAAGAGGTAAAGAGAAGTTAGGTATCTCCTCGATTTCTTTTTTCTTCTCCTTTCTTTTCTTTTCTTCTTTTTTTTTTTTTTCTTTTTTTTTTGGTTTAAGCCTCTTCAGTTAGACATGATCACTCACTCCTTCCTTTAAGTCACAACAGTACTGATTTGTATCTTCATGTTGGTATTATCTCTTGTGTCCTTGTGTTTATTTTCTCAGTGCACATACAAAGCTGTCTGTTCCTTGAGGGCAAACCCACATATCACTGCACAGTATACTGTACCAAGTCCTCAATAAACCACTGGTAACTAAAATGATCTTTGAGGCATTGTTTTAACTTGACTTTTTGCCTCAATATGGCTAACTCTGATTTCAAAAATGGGAAAAGAGAGAAGAAAAGCCCTGAATCTACAGAAATTAATGGTTTATAAAATCTAAGCTATTCATAGATCAATAATTAACAACATATTGCTTTTTAACTGAGAGCTCTTTTGTGTTCCCAGCTGGAACAGAGTGAAGATTAGGGTTTCTATAGTTACAGAACAGAGTTCAGAATATATTTCAGTGTGAGAGGAGAATATTTGAGTAGAAACAGCTGAACAAAAATTTTTATATCTAACCTCCGATATTAAAGCAATATGTTCCAGTGAGAGTTTCTACTTGTACCCGACATACAACAGTTGGGAAGAGCTCAAGGAAGCTTTCAGATAAGGTCAGCTGCCAAGTGGAAAAATGCTCACTGAGAAAATGCCTGTTCTAAGAGACTTCAGCTTTTCTCAGTTTTAATCCAAGTGCAAATGTTAATTCATATTCATCTCTCTGGATCCTTCTAAAACTGTTCTTACAGCCCTGACTTTATCCTGGCTTCTTTGCATTAGCCAGGCCAATTATGGGAAACACTCGTACATTAGATGATGCCAAAATGACATGCGGAGATACATGGCTATTTGATCTGGCTGTGCAAAAAATTCTGCATGAACTCACAGAACTCATAGGGCTCCAAACATATATTAGGCTGAAGTCAGGATTCTAAGAACTGTTTGGAAAGAGCATTCTAATTTTTGCTTCCAGGTTTCCACACTCACCCTTTTCAGATTTCTTAAGAAATGTCCCTATTAGGCCGTCTTTAGTGGTTCATCTCTTATTTTTTAAAAAATTTTTATTTATTTATTCATGATAGAGAGAGAGAGAGAGAGAGGCAGAGACCCAGGCAGAGAGAGAAGCAGGCTCCATGCAGGGAGCCCGACATGGGACTCCATCCCAGGACTCCAGAATTGCGCCCTGGGCCAAAGGCAGGTGCTAAACCGCTGAGCCACCCAGGGATCCCCAGTGGTTCATCTCTTAAATTTTAAAAAGATTGCAAGGAATGTTTAGATGGACACACACACACACACACACACACCCCGCTATTATTTGCTATGGTTTATTAATCTTCAAAGAGGCAATAGGAAAAAAAACAATTTTAAAGTGCTACTGTAGGTGGCATGGTTTGAGCTCATGAGGAAGTTGGAAAGTTTTGCTTTCTATTGGGGTTGGAAGTTTCACTAACAATAATGATGATAATATAAGTGTTGGCTGAAGTTTTAACATAATTATTAGTGAAAAATTCCTTTTCATTTATATCCTTTCATTTGGCTCTCACAATAACCAAGTGATGTAGATATTATCGATCCCATTTTATAGTTGGGAAAGCCAAGACTTGAAGCTTGCCAAGTTTCAAAAGTGGTAGAAATAGGGCCTGAACAAACATCTGCTAAAAGATAACTTGAGTTTCTGTTCACATCTAGTCAGTTTGGGAAAGAGCATTCAAGGATCTTCCATGTATGCCTTCTGCAATGGGAATTCTCAACACAACTGAGATTGTAGATGAGTCATACACAGTTTTAAGGCCAACACTGATCTTCAGAAATCTGTATTAAATTTTTCACAAATGATAACCAAACTTTTCCCTTGTATCCCAATATCCCAAATGTCCTGAATTAAATAAACCATAACCAAATGCAAGTATATAATCACTTACATAACACCATAACCATAACAGGCTGGGCTTTAAATTATTATTGTTATTTTTAAGAGTGTGAGTGCAGGGGGACAGGAAAGGGGAAGAGGGAAAGGAAGAGAGAGAGAATCCTAAATAGACTCCATGCCCAGTGTGGAGCCTGATGCAGGGCTCGGCTCATGACCCTGAGGTCATGACCTGAGCTGAAATCAAGAGTCAGATGTTTAACCAACTGAGCCATCTAGGCACCCCTGGGCTTTAAAATTTAGAATAAACTTTAATGCTGAAATTTAGGTTAGCTACATGATTATATGCATCATTATAAATATTGAATTACATCATAAATATTGAATTAATTTCTCTCCTTGGCAGTCTTTTTGCATTCAGTACACCCCCATCATAGTTTTGATTTCCCATCCCAGAGGCCCACACTGATTACCTCTCTCAGTGGTAGGTGGCTGTAGCTTATGTTTTCTCCTACATACCTCAGTCCCTTCCTCTCTTCTAGTGCTTCTTGGGATGCAGGTGGTTAGCTTATTGTTCAAATGAGAGTCAGGGCTGGGAAATAGGGCTCTAAATAATGCTGTTTTCTTTTAAGCACTAAAATCTCAAATACGAAGAAAGGAAAGCCCCCATCAGTTGAGTATGCACAAAGTATTTGATGTTGTACTAAGTAAGCACTTTGTCTATATTAACTATACTGCACAATGATCCAGGGCTTAAGATGGAGCTGGGCATATAGTAGGGGCTTAATGAATCTTTGTTGAATAAGTGAATGAATGAACAAATACATGATTAAACCCTCAAGGAGCGTTCTTGACATGGATGTGAAAATTGAGACTCAAGAGTTAAGTGACTTAAAAAAAAAAGTTAAGTGACTTGCCCTCAAACTGTTTTCAGCCAAAGTTATTTACCAATTCTTGACTTTTTCACTTGGTAAGAATCTACATAAAGTTGAGCATCACCTTCTCTAATTATATTACTAAGTAGACTCCTTTGGCAGAAATAGATAATATTAAAGCCCACAGATCTTTACACCTAAGGAAATGGTAGACCACCTGTATAGAAAGACTGAATCAAAATGAGAAGTACTGCCTTACTTCTCTCACACTCAAGAGGCAAGCAATTAATTAGATTATTTAAGCAGAAATAATCCTCTCCACCCTAGCTTGGTCACTGACCAAAATACTGAAAATATAAACTGGATCGCAAAATCTGAGCAATCAATTCTGACAGCTAGCATCTCTAGGGAGAACCAAATGGTCATGCTTCAATGAGCCCAACTGTCTCCCTCTACCCTCTCACCCATTTCCCATCTGGCATTTTCAGGTTCTGGCCAAACACACAATGAGGTCAGGCTTGGAGCACTGGATGATGGGAGCATCATTTGATGCTGGGTGTTCCTGTCCCGGGGCTCTACAAGGGTGGAAATGCCATCCATGTGACTGGCCACAGGCTCTCTGCTAAGGGTAGGTGAATAAACCTTAAGGCAATGCTAGCTACAAACTTGTCATCTGAGAACCCAGGTGGCCATCACTATGAAGCAATGAATAAAGACTTAGATTAAGACACTGTGGAACAAATCATATTTTGGCCAGTCACAAAAACTACATCGTCTCAGGAAATAGTGATTCTGTACTATGAGCTCAGGTTTTGAAATCATACAAGTCTGGGTTTGAATCCTGCATCTGTCACTTACTAGCTCTGTGACTTAGGGTAGGTCATTCAGTCTCTTAGGATCTTATGATTTATGTTGGTGAACTTAGAGTAGTGACACAAAAGTCAAAAAGTCAAAGTGAATGTTAAATAAGATAATTTAAAAAATGGTTTAGCACATTATCTGTGCTAACCATAGCACAGGAGTATTAAGAACTCCTAACAGACAATTCTAGCATGTAGTGGAAAGTCATGTGGTCTTGCTATCAGAGAGACTTGGGTTCAGCCAGGGTGGGTGGTTGTGAATCCTTGGGCAAATTACTTGACTTCTTGGACTTCAGCTTCCTCATGAGGCTTTTGTGAAGATGAAATGAAATCGTGTATTTGAAAGCACCTGACACAATACACGACTGGTTCTATGTCAGATGGAATTTGTGCCTATCTGCTGTCCTTTCACATTCCTTGACCCTTGCTATGGACTGAATGTATTGGTCCCAAATTTCTGTGTTGAAGCTCTAATCCCCAATGTGATGGTATCTGGAGGTGGGGCCTTTGAGAGACAATGAGGTGAGGAGGGTGGAGCCCTCATGAATGGGATTAGTGCCCTTATAAGAAGAGAGAAATGATCTTCCTGTTAGCCATGTGAGGGTACAGCAAGAAGACTATCCACAAACCAGGAAGAGGGCCCTCACTGGGAACCCAAATAGCCAGTGCTTTGAAATTTGAAATTTGAAATTGGACTCTCTAGCCTTCAGATCTGTGAGAAATGAATGTCTATTGTTTAAATCACCCAGTCTATTGCATTTTGTTAGGGCAGCCCAAGTTGATTAGGATAGCACCTCTAGTTACAAAGAGCCCTCATTAACCTAATCACAGTGTAGCTGTGTCTTAGGTGCATGTTTAGTCCACAAACATGTGACTCCAGTTGGGCTCCAGTGACCCAATGAAAGTGCCTGGCACACAGACACTGCTCAAAAAATGCTTGCTAAATTAAATTTTGTTAAGTCTTATTTTTTAACTTTAGGAGGAAGGACTGCATATACATTGAGAGTACCAATTTTGTTGGAGTGGCTGTGACTCAGTTGGTTAAGCATCCAACTCTTGATTTTGGCTCAGGTCATGATCTCAGAGTCATGCAATGGAGTCTCGTGTTGGGCTCTGTGCTAGGTGTGGAGCCTGGGTAAGATTCTCTCTCTCCCTCTCTCTGTGTGCCCCCCCCCCCTTTAAAATAAAAAAACAGCATCAATTCTGTAGCCTGAATTCAAATCCCAGTTCTGCCACTTAGTAGTTGGGCAATTTCAGGCCAAGTTAATTAACCTCTCTAGCCTCAATCTCCTGAAATGTAAAATGGGCATAATTATAATATCTCTCACAGGGTTTAATGAGGTTTAAATAAGTACATTGTAAAGGGCTTAGAACAGCATCTAGCATGCTCTAGGAATGTTTTGCTAAATAAAATTTCTTCATTATCTTAAAAAAAGGATAGAAATCATTTTCACACTCTCCATCATGGTTTTGTTGGGATGATTAAATGGAATCAATAGAGAAACATATTTGTAAAGGGTAAAGTCATGCCCTCATGTTACTCAGTTTGAGATTTTCCCAGACCAGCTCCACTCACTGAACTATACTCAGAAAAGAGGCTAGCAAGGAATTAAAGATTGAAAAATTTAACCCCAATATAATAGTAAACCATGTTTTACCAGCTCCCACTTATTCTGAGCTGTAGTTGTAAGATGCTAAATGTAGTGTGAAATGAGGAAGCCTTGCATAAGAATTCTTTGTGGGGTAGGAATATAAATGATTTTTGTTTCTTTTTTATACTTCTAAAAAATTTCTCACTTTCTTATAATGAAATGTGTTACTTTTATAAACATATAAAACAATAATGATAGCATTTCCTGAAAGGATTAAAATCCTAAGGGAAAAAGTTGCCAGAAATTCATTTATAGCCATAAACTCTCTCTCTCTCTCTCTCTCTCTCTCTCTCTCTCTCTCTCACACACACACACACACACACACAGGGGAAAGCTACTATAACATTCATGAGATAGAATGCAAATAAATATCAACATTAAAGTCACTAGACAAACCTATTTTTCAGGCTAGCTGTAGTATGGTTGTTAAGATGGTTTTTATCCAAAATAGGAAAGAGACAACTTAAGAACGACCACCAGCAGGTGGAAAATTGTCTCAAGAGGAATAGCATTGAGAATGTTCCTTGGGGGGAAAAATAAAGTATCATTGAACAAATGAAGGGCTATTGACAAGACTGGTTAGAATCACAGAACCTCTGGGTTGGAAAGGGTCTGAAAAATTGTATAGTTTAACTCTCTATCCAAAGCTTGAATCCCTTTTATTATATTTCCTGACACCAGACCTTCTATTATCAGAATCACCTAGAGGGATTAATAAACAGATACAGATTTCCAAGACCAACTCCAGATGGACTGCATTAGAATATTTGTGTGTGTATGTACGTGTGTGCATGTGTGTGCACACACACATACATACATGCACACACAGAGGAGGGAGTCAGAGAGGGAGGGAGCGGGCACTTCTGTTTTTATAATGCTCCCTGGTATGAAAACCACTATTGTGGTTCACTGTCTTCCCACGTAATCCATACCATTTCTACACAGCTCCGACTAGTACAACAATTTCTTTAAAATGAGCTGAAATCTATTCCCACATAGCTTTTTTCCCTCTATTCCATTTCTATCCTTGGGGCCATATTCAGTAAGACAGCTCTTTCTTCTATAGAGCAGCAGCTCAGAGAGTTCTGATGAATTAAATCGAAGCAAACCAAAATGCACGTTGCCTTGACTTTTTTTTTTTAAGTAAATGGAAAAACAGAATACAAACTAGTACTGAGAGACACTGCTTTGAATATACATCCTTTGAGAAAACCCTACAAGCCATAGCGCAAACTTAGAATGTCCACTCAAAACCATTTCAGCCAACTATTCTGGAGCCCAGAGGTTTAATGAAAGTGACCCAGAGAACTGTCCGGTGGTAGGAGACTCCCAGACAGGGGTACGGGAGGCAGGGAGGTTCTTTGGAGTTTCAGTGGCTTCTTCATGGCTCCTCCCCACTAACCATGATGGAGCAGCTGTGTGACAGTCAGCCTGCTGTCGTCTTCCCACATTTTGCCCCGGGCTGTATGGCCAAAGACAGAGAAGGATGGGAGACCAGCTTCTCTGGGGTGCCAGCACTCCACGGAGTCATTCTTGGGCATAACCGACCTCTTCCTACTATGGTTTAGGCTAGCTCACCTGCTGGGTTGCTTTGAGCACTAGGGTGCTTAACTTCACTGAGGACTCTTTATAGAGGTTTTTGGGGTATTTGGATATGAGGAAGAAAGCCCTTGAGAAACCTGCAGCTTGAGAAAAGTTGATGACTGCCTTGAGGAAACACTATTCCTGGCTTTAATTTCAGAACCATATCTCTTTACTGGGTTACAGACAAATTTATTTCATGGACAATATCTTGGTGCCAAAAAGAGATTCACGGGTAGAAAAGTTCCTCCCTGGTCATGATGACTAGAAGCTGCTGGGTCCCATGAGGGAGTTGGCTGTTCCAAAGTTATTTCTGCCTTGTGAAAGCATAGCTGAAGAAATGTTTAGAAGAGAAAGAGCACAGTAGTCTTGACTCCGGAAACACATATAGAACTAAATATCTGATCGAGTGAAGGTGGGAGTTGCGGGGTGGGTAGGGAACAGGAGTAACGGAAACAGTAAAATACAATTATTAACCCAATCTTAGACCTCACCAGATTATTTGACAGCTCATATCCTAAGCATCTGAATTTGTATGAAGGTTTTTAGGTTTTCCCCCGTCAATATTTGAACATAATACATAGAAAGGAACTTTGCTTCATAAATTATACTTTATTTGGCCTTCACCTGACCTTTCTGTAAAGTTGTCTTGCAAATATGAACCTCTGGAGTAACACCTGAGTGTGTAAGTCAGCATATGTGCTAAGATAATCTTGAACATGTGGATGCTGGTATACATTTTAGGAAGGCAGTGTAAGCAGATTTCCTTTCTTTCTTTATGCCTTATCACAGTCATCAGTTTTGGCAAAACCCTAATATGAGAAGAGTGAGAATATTTAACTCATGTCACCTGTCACCACTGACAATTTTCCTGCAGATTGACTATCCCACTCAAATGGTTATTCTGTGAACAGTTTGTCATATCTTCATCTCCCTCATATCCACTCCCTAGATAGCTAAAAAGCAAGCACTATGAAATAGAAAAAGCATTTTTACCTCCGTTTGCTGGGGATGACCCCCATCTCCTCACTGTCCCCCTCCAGCGTGACTCTCCTGGCTTGCCACCACTCATCATCAGAGGCGTTGATAACATGGAGAATATCTCCATACTTAAAACTAAGTCCTTGACTTGGCAGCCCACTGTCCTTGCTCTTGTCATAGTCAAACATGGCTCTGTAGAAACGACAAGAGAGAACATCGTTAGGAACCTCTGCAGCACAGATTTGAAATTCACCATTTTGATTACCCACTCTTGCCCTGAGAATCCTTCATCCATTTAATACCAGCTCCCAGAACTGACTCCCAGGATTGCAGTCCACATTCCTACTATGGCAGTCACAAATCAGCATTAGTTCCTGCCTCTCTGTGAAGGCTGCAGGGGCAGCCTCTGGACCCCTAAAACTGGGGTACTGCTTCTTTTCGTGGAGATCACCATATGTGGCAAGGTGATAATGGGAGATGTGGCAAAGGCAGTTTGGTCTGAGATTTTGTTTCCCTCCTACTACAATCAAATTTTAAAAGTTACTAAAAAGAAGGAAATAATGAAGAATAACATGGCCATCTTTCCGAATGGAGCATTTTGTGTTATGAACAAATCCTCTCAGATGTATCAGTCTGTACAACTCTTTCCTTTGTGACCGGGAAAAATGGTAATAACTTAAATGCTATCCACAGGGAACTGTCCTGTTTCCACTCACTGGACTATGGGACCATTACTGAGGTTGACACTACATTGTATGTCTGAAACTAATAGAACACTGTATATTAATTATACTAGAACTCAATTAAAAAAACAAAATGCTAATTAAAACCACAAAAACATAAATAGAAATAAAATAAATTGAAAGGTTGCAGAGGTTAATCTAATGACACGAGTAAGTGCTCAAAATGTAATCATGAAAAAATGCGATTACACCTACGTTTGTGTGTGTGTTTATAGATAGATCAAAATTATATGGATAAGACAAATCTTTTCGCTTCCAGAGAATGAATGCTAAGCCTACTTCAGCATTGCACTCATCACTCTGAACTGTAATTCTGGCTTTATGTACCATTTTTCCCTCCTTAAAGAGCACATGCTGAGCCTTTGCTAAGCCTAACATACTGTAACATGTATGAATTGGTGGAGTGAGGGAATCGCAAACAAAAGTGAAATAAATGATGCCCAAGACCTTAGTAGGTAGGTGTTGCCTTAAGCAACTGACAATTTGTCTCAAAATCTTCTATTGCCTGGCTCCTCCTGTGTCGCTCACACACCACCACGTACGGCATACGATTTCTCAGGAGAAGCAGGTTTTGCCATCTCCCTGCTTATTCCCTTTTTTTTTGATTCCATTCTGACAGTTGCCTTAGAATGTAGTAACTACTATGCAAGCAAAACTAGATAGATCTGGGGAAAAGATTTTTCTAAGATCACTGAAGACCAAATACGGTTCTTTTCCTTTCTTCTTTTTTATTTTTTCCTCATGAAAGAAATGTCACATCTGCTGTCATGGCAACCAAAAAGAGCTGAAGACAGCATGTAGAGCTCTCAAATATTGTAGGAAAATTTGAATTACTTGCAACACATCTCCTTCTTCCATTAACTCTGTCCCTGAGTAATGGAATTGGGGGAGAGTTTCTTGGTCTAAGCTCCCAGAATGACTCACTTCCACCTCTACCATCTGCATCTTCCCTACGGAAGACTTTGGCAAAGCTTCACCCAGGCAAAAAGGGGCTGAGGGGGGCAGAGGCCCACTTCTAACGCTGTTACTGCTCTGGCTGGGTGATGTGACATAAATTAATTAGCACTCCGGAGCCATGGGTTTTTGTAATGCAAAATTAGTCCAATAACTACGTTCACACGGAGCTGCTGTGGACATTAATAAGACATGTGAGGCACCCAGCTCATGGTTGGGGCCGTGTAGCAACTGGAGCATAGTGGTTAAGTATATAGACTCCTGGGTCACACTGTTAGGGTCATTTCCTGATTCTACTACTTCTTGGCCAGTCATATAGCTGGTTATCCATGCAAGCTACTTTAATTTTCTTAGGCCTCAGATTCCTCACATAACAATGATAATAGTACCCCCATTATGAAATTGTTGTATGGATGAAATGTTATATATGGTAAAACATATAAAATTAAGCATGTACAACAATGCCCAGCACATAGTGACAATCAATAAGTATGAATTATCATTATTATCTTGCCTTTCCCCTGTGAGTGGATATTCATAAAAATCTTTTCTATAAATTCTACTCTGTGCAAAAAAGAGTTAACATAGCAAGCTTGAGATTGCTATCCTTAAAAAGACCAGTCTGCGAGGGTGGCTCTTAGCTGAGATTTGGGAAATTAGATTTTGGGAAGCTTCTCACTATTTCCTATTAAGAATGGCTCACCGCACATAAACTGTTTGTATAAACAACATTCAAACTGAACATTTACTATTCTTCTTCTTTTTTTTTTTTTAAAGATTTTATTTATTTATTCATGAGAGAGAGAGAGAGAGAGGCAGAGACACAGGCAGAGGGAGAAGCAGGCTCCATGCAGGGAGCCCGACATGGGATTCGATCCAGGGTCCCCAAGATCACTCCCTGGGCTGAAGGCGGCGCTAAACTGCTCAGCCATCGGGGCTGCCCATCATTTACTTTTCTTCTTTGAGTCTGGAATTGTGGTATAGGCCAGGCAGAAGGGGACTACATGATCAGCCCCCAGTAAAAACCCTGGACCCTAATGGGGTCCAGCTGATTTTATGGAGAGGGCAATGGGGAGCCTTGGGCAGAATGAGAGCAGAGCTGGGGCAGGAATTACAGGAATGGCATCTCAGGCTTCCCCAAAAATAGGCTGGCATCACCCAACTCCCGTGAGACCGATAAGGATACTCCAGGTTCGCAGGGCCCAAGGATTGCCTCAAGGTCACATGGGTGGCAGAAGTCAAGGTGGGGCAGCCTGGAGCAGGTGCAAGATCCTTCTACAGACTGGGTGAGTTCTCAGTGGGGGAGTCAGGGTGAGGTGACTGGGTCACCCTGAACCCTTCCCTTGTAGACAATATTTTACACCTGGTGTCACAATTTGTTGCTGGAGGAATTAGGCATGTCCCATGTGACTCCACTAAGAGAAGACTCTTGGGAGGCTTTTGCCCAGTTTCTTCTGGATTTTGTCCCCAGTTCCTTTCCCTTTGCTAATTTTGCTTTGTGTCCTCTTGCAATAATAAGTCATAGTCCTGAGTATGACTATGCTGAGTCCTGTGAAGTCTGCTAGTGAATCATTGACCCTGGGAGCTGTCCTGAAGGTCTATAGATTGCAAATCATTTTCACTTACACTACCTCATTTGTGACTCAATGCATTCTGACAAAGAAGGTATGATGGATATAGTACTATACCCCCTTTTTATAGATGGAGAGTCTAGCTTCGGCAACCTCAGGCTGGAGCTTGAGTCTTCTGATCTGGAGTCTTAGTGCAATGCTCTTCATTTTCTTCTTCACCAGGCCCCCCATTCCGACCTCAGTCTGAGAGGTGGTGACAAGGTAGCAAGGATGATGACCATGATGGCTACCACTACTTATGCTCACATTAGATAGCTTGGTATTTTGTATTCGCTGTCTTATTTGACATCATAAGAACTTGAAGGTAAAAATTAATATCCTCATTTTACAGATGAGGGAAGGAAGCTCAGGACACTAAGGCACCTGCTCCAGGTCACATGTATGCATGTGGTGGAGACTATATCTAGAATATGGTATGTCTGCCTCCTAAATCCACATTCTTGGACATTCCATTGTAAGGCTCAGTTTTTCAGCCTGTTGTCCTCTGGTGGTGCTCACAATTTGGCAGTACCAGGAACTCTTAATCTCTCTTCAAGGCTGACCACTTCCCTGACCCCCTGCTCCCAAATCCCCAAAGCTCTTTTACTGCCCAGTTCTTGTCCTAGTATTTTTTATCCTAAGAGTCTTTGAACTTCTGGTTTAGCTCCAGGGTCCTTCTGTATATAAAGTGTGGGGAGTGGAGGGAGGAAAGCCCTCAGGAGAGCTGGCAGGTGGTCACCAAGAAGGCAGGCTCTAGGGTTGGACTGCCTGGGTTCGCAACTTTTTAACCATGTGATTTTAAGCAAGTTCCTTAGCTTCTCTGGGCTTCAGTTTCCTTAATTATAAAGCTGGTATATAATCACACCAGTTACTTCAAAGAGTTGTGGTGAGGATTCAATGAAATAATAAACGGAAAGTACTGCAACACCAGCCTGGCACAGGCTGTGCTCAAAAAATGGCAGCTACTCTTACTATTACAATTGTTTTTCTGAAAAATGTGCTGACCTTGAATCAGGGGATCTGAGTCCCAACTGTGCCACTCAGTAGCTGTCTTGTGGACTGTGTATAAAGACATCTAAAACACTTCTCTACCCTCAGGGTACAGTACAGCACGGGGCACATAGAAGATCCTCAATATGGGTCTGTGGAAATGTTTCAGATAAACTTTAAAAGCCCTGCTTCTCTCAAGCCTGTGTCCTCATGTGTAAGGGAGGGGAGTAGAGACTGTTTCTAGTGGTCCCTACCTGGCTAGACATTCAATCTACTGTGCTCCATTCTAGTCCCAAGAATCTCTGAGGGAAGGTTTCCCCCTTCTGTCTTCAGTGATAGGTGTCCCTGGAGAAGGGATTCAGTAACACGCTCTTCCCCAGTTTCATTCATCTTGGACAATCTGCCCCTCTAGGATTACTGATTTCAGACTTGTCAGGTCCCTGAGAAGAAGCAGCTGATACATTTCAGCAGCTTCTGGCTCCTTTGGCTATTAATGGATCTTCATGTCTGGGAAAAATGCTACAGTGCCCCATCACCTAATTTAAAAAGCGATAAGCTGTTTTTAATTTGCTTTATGTGCTAATTCATCACAGCAACTTTTATAAAATGCCATTAAGACTCACACTTCATACCCAGGGTGCTTTTAACAAGTCCATTAGACAAGTAGAATTAGAGAGGAATAATGCAATGTGTCTCCCATCCCTCCTGCCCCTCCTGCATTTATTTCACCATGTCATGGCCCTTTGCCAACTGGGGAGGTCTAGGAAGGTGAGTGAAGCAGTTGCTCATCCTCATGGTTGTGCAGCGTGACTGGGAGACACCTGAGCACCTGATGAAAATTGTGCTTATTAAGTGCCCCATAACATGCAAAAGACTTTGTATTTATCATCTCACTCAATGCATTGGGCAGGCAAGGCAGCATGTGGGTCATTTGCCAAGCTTTGGAGAGAGAAGAGGCCTGGGTTTATGTTTCAACTCTGCCATTCCTAGTTGTGAATTTGGGGCATGTTACCTAACCTCCTCGAGGAGGTCACCACCATAGATGACCATTCCCTCAACTATGAAATGCCAAGAATGATGGCATTAATCAAGAGATTGTTACGAAGATACCACAATAGGGTGATGCATGTGAAATGCCCAACATCCACAGAAAAAGAATTCCACTTTGTTATGATTTCTGACAACAATCTTGCCATGTAAACATTTTTTATCTCGTAAAGGAAATGAGACCCAAAGAACTGAAGTGAAAGAAAACTAATAAGAAGCAGAAGCGCGATTCAAATATAGATAGATGTGTCTGAATCAAAAGCCCATGGTCCTGGCTGAAGAATTCAGCTTACCATTCCTGACAAGGTATGTTGTGTTTAGACCTCATCTCCAGAGATTCCATGACTTGGTGATCTCATTTATAATGACACTATGGACTGGATGTCAGGAGAGAGGCATGAGTAGCTTACAGGGTGCACATACAGTTCTCACAACTGCCCCACAATACCTGGATTAGCCTTATAATGCAGTTGAGGAAATCCAGTCTTGCATAACTTGAACAACATGTCCAGTGGCACACCAGCTATCACGTGATATGGCAAGACTGACTGCGAGACCTGTCTGCCTCCAAGGCCTGTGGACTTGCTTCACCAACCCCTGTGTTGTTTTTACATGCAACCGTCTCCAATCAAAACCATCCACATTTTCTATTAGGCTTAGACTTTAGTAGTATTTAATAATCGTGGACTGGACCATAATAGCACACATGTTTTCTGTGTTGGTCAGAGGATGGAGTTCTGGCTATATCACTTTAGGGCTGGTATAGCAGAGAATCACAAGAGTGAAGAGAATCCCCAGGACTATGCCAGTAAGGACTGGAAAAATTGCTTGATATGTCTTATGGTTACAGAAGATATGGTAGCCCTGGGTGGCGCAGCGGTTTGGCGCCTGCCTTTGGCCCAGGGCGCGATCCTGGAGACCCGGCATCGAATCCCACGTCGGGCTCCCGGTGCATGGAGCCTGCTTCTCCCTCTGCCTGTGTCTCTGCCTCTCTCTCTCTGTGTGACTATCATAAAAAAAAAAAAAAAAAGAAGAAGAAGATATGGTAGGGAAAAAATTCCCTAACCCCTTCTCTATGAGAATGCCTACACCTTAATTTCCAGGACCTGAGAATATGTTACCTTCTATGGCAAAAGGGACTTGTAGATGTGATCAAAATAAAAGATCTTAATATGGGGAGAGTATCCTTGACTGATTGGGTCCAATTCAATTACATGAGTCCTTAAAAGTGGAAGAAAAGGCAGAAAAATAGATCAGAGAGATGTGACATGAGAAGTACATGGCAGCCATTGCTGGATTTGAAGACGGAGGAAGGTAATTTGTCATAGCAGCAATAGATAACTAATAACAGAGGACAAGAAAGAGGATAATTTCATAGAGGGCAGGTAGAAGGCAAAGGTCACTAGTTTGATGATCCTGTCAAAGATTCTTTGGAACAAGAATAAATACTCAGAATAATAACGGCCTATTATTGGCTGGCCATGTGCAAAGTTCCTTTGTTTTACATAATTTCATTTTATTGAATCCATGTAAATAGCTTGACATGGAAGTATGATTATTTCTACTTTGCAGTTAAAAAACTTAAGACTTTAAGTTCTTACACTTACAATTTATCCAGTTCTAACAAAAACCCTATTAGATAAATATTATTTGTCCTATGTTCAAATAGGAAATTGAGGCACAGAAGAAGCAGCCTTTTTCTTCTCTGCAATTGTAAAGCATTGTGTTTACACCTTTCTTGGGAAGCCTATAATGTCAGATCTTGAATGGGTATGTGTCTCACTTCCTCTACTGGTTAGAAGCTACTGAAGGTCAGGGACTCCCAGGTCCAGCCTCGGTACAGTCCTTGCAGAAGCTTTATAAATGAACCAATGAACCAGCAGATTACTCTCCTCTGTCCGGTGAACTTCTTTGGGCTGGGGAAGCCTTTGTTTCCATGACAACTTTAAGATCCATGCAGCAGAGTGTTTTGACTCAATTTCCTTAGTCTCTTGAAGTTGAGGCTTCTGCTTGATTAGAGGAGACCTGGTTTTCACCTCTCTATGCAGCCGGAGAGAGAAGAGCAGCAAAAGATAAAATCTCCTCTTTGCTCCATGCCACTATACCTGGCTTACATGGTGTGTTCCATTGCTAAGGTGTGCAACTCAGGATAGTACAAAAAATGTAGATATTGAAGTGAAGAGTTATATTCGAGTACACCTCCTTCTAGTCGAGTGTCAAAGAGATTGGTCCACAACCAATCTGAGTCTTAGTTTATCAATGAATGGGCTTAATCATTCCTAGGTCTCAGCTCATTTGAGAGATGACATAGGAAAAGCCTTTAGCACACTAACTGCCAACCAATAGTTCCTTTACTTCACCTCTTCCCTACACTAGAAGTGAGTGAGTTATTTTTATAAGTATTGGCAAGAGATTGTAATACAGTGTTCTAAAAACATAACATAAAAATACATATACAATTAACTTTCTCAGAACATTTTCCTACCAGGGGGATGTGGGAAAGCAGTCTGCACTGGGAGCAAAGAGATATGAAATTTAGGTGCTATTATTTGAAAAATTAGCCATTTCCAATAGTGTTTCCTTCTTAAAAGCATTCATTCACCCACCCCCGAGTCCAGTAAATGTTTCTAAAACAGAGATGGCACCCTGGAAGTAGAGAGAAGCTTGGATGGAGTTAGGAGAGCAGGGCTCTGGTTCTGGCTTCAACATAATTTCACTGTGTGATCTCAAGTAAGTTATTTAACTTCTTTGGGCTTCAGCTTCTATGTGATCGACAGTTCCAAAGCACCTGCATAAGGCATATTTGAGCTGTTATGTTCCATGCCTTTGTCTTGCAAGACACTGTAGGGAAATCAGGTTAACATTCCATGCTTCTGAGAGTATGTGTGTCTCCTAGGATTGTGTTTGCCTTGTAAAACTCACTCTGCTCTGTGCCATCTCCTCCATCAATCCTGGAACTTCTTTTCCCCCCTCTTACCCTCACTGGGAATTAAATGCCCCTTTCATAGGCTCTTATATCACATTGTATTGTGATTTTTAATCTTTGCAAATTCTAGTTTGCATATGCATGGAAGACAGGGGGAGGTTCATATTCATACTATCCCCAGGGTTGGCCCTGTAGCAGATATCCAATAAAAATTATTTTCTGTTATTAAATTTGTCTCCTCTACTTCTCATAGGGCAATTCCTAGAATTCAGTTGTGTACACTCTTTCTTATGAAGGCACAGACAATTGGAAACAATAGGTAAGGAAAGCCTGAGCAGCATCCAGCACAGGCTTCCCTGCCTTTCTTAGGAGATGATGCAATGTTCCTGTCTCTCCAGTCAGAAAGCATTCACCTCAGGGTAGAAGGAAACACACAGCTCTGTACTGATTACTTTTCATGTCTCCTTGAGGAATCACATATACACCTGTGGATCAGTCATCATATACAGACTGATGGAACTCTAGTGCGGCCATTTACTTCCCCATCCATTCAGTAATGAATTGTCCTTAGTGAAAAGGGTAGCTGAATCCACCAGTGAATTAGTCTTAGTGGATGAGAACACATAAGCCTCTGTCAATCCTTGCTAAGAGGGCACTGACCAAGATGCTGTTTTTGAGTGAGTACTGAGGACACAGTAGGCCTTACAATGCCCCAGGAACTGTGCTAGGTATTTATTATCTGTGATGCAAGAGATTCTGCTCTTTAAAGTGCTGGCATTTTTCCCTTTTTATTGAAGGGAAAATGCATTGTGTACCATGGACTGTGTTATCTCATGGGCTATGCCATTTAATCATTAATAACTTTATGAGGTTATTATAAGGTGCTCTGTAAGACCCTCTTCTCATCACACCAGACTGTTTTCTTCTGTGTTTGGAAGATATTGAGAACTTGTCAATTTCTACCAGACCCAAGGAGTCAGGCAGTTACTGTCATGACTCAAGTTGGAACTAATTGTGCACCAACTAGAGGTCCTCACAGCCTGGGCCTCTCTGCAGCTGTGGCATTTTGATGATAATCAGGGAAGAAGCATTACTTCCAGAGCAACAACTCTCTCTCTCTCTCTCTCTCCTCTCTCTGTCTCTCTTGAGTCACTAGTGCTTCCCATCCTCTAGGGACCAGTGTGAGCAGACTTCCTATGTCCAGAGGCCTGTGTGTTGATCATTTCAGACAAGGCATCAGCAGAGTCTCCAGGGACAGGGCCCACTCCAGCCTGCTTCCTCTCTCAGGGTGTCCTAGCAATCTGTCAGGTTGGTTTACACGGTGATGCTGACTGACAGGACTTCATCTGAGGAAAGCAGAGGCAAATCTGAACCTGTCCAAAGGCAGGGCTCAACAGACTAAGGCAAATGGTACTTCAGATTTCAGGGTTGGGAGAGGCTGTAAAAATTAATCGTCTTAAAATCATTGTCTTATCCCCCAAATGCCATCAGCTTGCTACTTAGAGATTGAAATATGGGAAAGGGAGCATGGACAAGATGAATAGCCCAGGCTTTATGACACTTCTAAGAGCTTTTATGTGCTGGCTTTGTTTATCAGGCAATCAAAATACATTAATCAAGATACTTCAGAAAGGGTGACATAGCCCTGACTGCAGCCTTTTATTTCTGATACAAGCTGAAAATGTATATCAAGCTTTGGTAGTCACATCTTAGGGTCTTACTGCTACAAATTAGTAAGCTTGCTGTGAGTGAAAAAAAAGAAATGCCTTTTTTTTTTTTTTTAAGAGAAAGAGAGAGAGAGAGAATGTTGGGGAGGATGGGGAGGGAGAGAGAGAATCTCAAGCAGGTTCCAGACCCAGCACAGAGCCTGATGTGGGGTGTGATATCATGACCCTGAAATCATGACCTGAGCTGAAATCAATAGTCAGGCACTTAACTGACTGAGCCACCCAGGCACCCTAACAAAAATCTTGATACAGAATTTTATTATTGTGATACACAATTATCATTTAAACATTTAAATTTTTCTATAGAAGATGTATGCATGGATGTCAGATAGTCCTGGGTTCAAATAGTGGCTCTGCCATTCAAACAACTATGTGGTTTTCCTCTCTGTCCCTGGGTCTCCAAAAATGCAAAATGAGAGGCAAGATCCCTGTCTAACAAAGTCCTTATGGGAATTACACATATTAGACATTTTAGAACCCAGTAGGTGCTCAATACTTGTTAACTTAGTCTAAAATCTAAATTTTTCCCCTTAAATTCCATCCCTTTCTACTGTTGTGCACTAGCGCACAAACAAAGCAAGTCTACATCTGCCTTCCAATAACACTTTTATTTACTGACTGACAAGGGGATCAGCTGGTATGTTGCCTGGCTTAGAAAGATATTGGAGAACATTCATTTCTCTCATGAGCATATGGAAAAGGGAAGAAAGACATCCAAGAAGATTTGACAGTGACTACCCCCAAATCCTTAGCGTAGTTTATCAGGGTTGGTAATGAAACTCACATATCATACAACCAGACAGTTGGATTATCACTTCAGCTCTCCCAAGACTGAGCTCACTTTTTTCTGCATGAGTTTTCAGAAAACTGGATGGGAACAAACAGGTCTAGCCTGAGGCAAAGGAAGATCTAGAACTTGGGAAAACTTTACCTCAAAATCTCACCTGTGTCCATGAATGCTCCCATTATCACTTTTTGAATGAGGACAGATAGGATAGAAGATGGTTCCTTTCTCACCAGGTAAAAATATTCAGTTCCGGATGTAATTTAACTTTCACATGTGGATAGGAGATAAGAGCCATTAAATGCGGTGTTAATTACAGAATGCCTACTATGTGCCAATCACTGTGTTATTTGCTGAGAACTCAGCAGTGAACAAGAGGCTTGCTTCCTATTCTCATGGAGCTTAATGCTGAGTTGAGAATACAGCTAAAGGTGTATTCATTCAGCTACTCACACATTCATTTATCCATTCAGCAAATACTTAACAAGCATGTACCAATGAGGATTCTAGGAGCTCGGGTCTATTGATGAATGAAGACAGACAAAAATTCCTGCCTTTATGGAACTTATATTCTAGTAAGCAGACATGAAAATAAGTACACAGCATAATAGGAATTGATACTTGCTATGGAAAAGTGAAAAATAGGGATCCCTGGGTGGCGCAGCGGTTTGGCGCTTGCCTTTGGCCCGGGGCACGATCCTGGAGAACATGGATCGAATCCCACGTCGGGCTCCCTGCATGGAGCCTGCTTCTCCCTCTGCCTATGTCTCTGCCTCTCTCTCTCTCTGTGTGTGACTATCATGAATAAATAAATAAAATCTTTAAAAAAAAAAAAAAGGAAAAGTGAAAAATAGAGCAGAGAAAAGGGTATCAGGATTTTTAGATGGGTAGAAATGTGGTAGTGGTGAAGATGTTTACATCTTTTGAGTGAGGGTGTGGTCAAGGGAGGACTTGCTAGAGACAGGTGGGGCAAAGCTTGAAGGAGATGAGGGAGTATCATGAAGACATCTGAGGATAGCGCTCTAAGAAGAGGGAATAGCCAGTGCAAAGGCCCCAAGCAGAGTTAAAATTGAGCACAGTATATGCTATCATAGGAAATTAGTACAGGATCACAGAGCAGGAACCCCCTCAGGTGTTCAGAAAGGAGTTGATGAATGGCCAGTTCTCCATTGGACAGCACACCTGCCTACCTCACCCAACGGTGCAGGCATTTCCTTCAGGCATTCTCCTGTGGGAACCTCATCTCGAACAATAGTCATCTCACATCTTAAGGACTCAGTATCATCCCTCAGCTTCTCATGCTTCCTGCCTCTCCTTGGAAGCAGGCACGTGAGCTGGGCCATGGAGCATCTTCCCTTCTCTCAGACACTCTACCACAACTCACACCATGCAGAGGGATTTTTCAGCCAAGAATTATTCTTAACATTATTTAAAAAGTCAAAGCACTGACTAGATAGAAACAAGCATTCTGTAAATTTCAATCCATTCTATGAAATTCATAGGACTTTCTCTGGAACCCCTCCCTGAGCCTCTCCAGAGAGAACTATCTATGCCCTTCTCCCAGACAGTTGTACTTTGTACACAGTCTTGTTCTGAGACTCAGCAGGCTACATTTTAGTTGACTTGCGCATGGGTTTGTTTTCCCTTCTAGACTGCTCAATTCCTGAGGGTTAGGACAGTCTCATCCAGTTCTGTGTTTCTCAAACAGAGCACTGAGTGGGAGGCACTCACAACACAAGGCTAAATAGAATTGAACTGAATTCAGAATGTAAGCTGTGTGTGGGGTGCCTGGGTGGCTCAGTCGGTTAAGTGTCTGCCTTAGGCTCATGTCATGATCTCGGGGTCCTGGGATCCAGCAGCCTGTTCAGCCAGGGGTATGCTTCTCCTTCTCCCTCTGCCCCTCTCCCCCACTCCCTGCTGTGCTCCCTGCTATATCTCATGCTCTCTCTCAAATAAATAAATAAAATCTTAGAAAAAACCCAAGCTGTGGGACCTTGGGAACATTACTTCAACTCCTTACATCTCTTTCAGTTACCTCATTTGTAAAATTGGGTTAAAAATTCTATATTTATCAGCTTTAAGATGAACCTTATTTTCATTCCCATCCCCATCTCTCTACAGTTAGGATGGATCTTTTTTTTTTTTTAAGCATTTAAAAAAAGATTTTGTTTATTTTAGAGAGTGTGTGTGTGCGAAAGAGAGAAAGAGAGTGAGTGAGAGCGAGAGCAGGGGAGGGGCAAAGGGGGAGAGAATCTGAAGCAGACTCGGCACCTAGTGTAGAGCATGACGCTGGACTAGATCCCACAACTGCAAGATCATGACCTGCACTGAAACCAAGAGTTAAATGGTTAACCAACTGAGCCACCCTGGCACCCCTACAGTTAGGATGTATCTTACCATCAGTGCTATCTCATAATTTAACTGACAGCATTTTTCCTTTCTTGGTGTCACATGGAGTGCATCTTAGAATCAATGACAACCTAGATTCACTGAAAAGTGTAGAAACCATCTCACAGGCTGTTGTGAGGATTGATCGATTATGGATTAAAAAGCCCTCACAAGAGGGGCCTGTGGGTAGTACAGTTTGTTGAGCATCCAACTCTTGGTTTTGGCTCAGGTCGTGAACTTGGGGTCATGGGATTGAACCCCTCATTGGGCTCCACACTCAAAGTGAAGTCTGCTTGAATTTCTCTTTCCCTCTGCCCCTCCCCCACTGTGCACAGGCACATGCTCTCTCTCTCTCTCTCTCTCTCAAATAAATAAATACTTTGAAAAAAAAAAGCTTGCAGATTATAAACTGCTCTTGTTTTACATTGCGGGTCAAATAGAATCACTTTATCTTTCACTTTTCTTTCTGTACACATTTTTTTAAAACAACCCCTATAGTATTCTCTACTTGGTGGCTGTTCAAAAAGTGATGACAGGCCAAATGTTGGGCTATGGCCTGACTTGACCGGAAAGAGTTCTGTTCAGCAGTTGTGCTTGGTTGAATGAAATGTCTGTAGGAAATGTCCCAGCTTTTGCTAATAGGTTAGGAATTTAGGGAAAGAGAACAGAACTAATGACATCCAGAATATTAGTGCTTATACTTTTAGTATTCATAGTTTCTGTGAATATTAGTAGCATTTTATTCCAATAGTATAATCATTTAAGTTTAGTGCTAATGTTTTCAAAATGGGGCATTTTCTATGTACCTAGTATAAGTTATCTCCTCATTGATTCATAATCTATCGAACACCTACTATGTGCCAGGCAATAGGACAATGGAGTGTTGGTCAGACCTGGGAGATTTATTGTTCTGTGGCTGTAGGCAAGGTTTAAATTCTGTTTCTTATTGTGTAAATGAAAGACTAATTCCTGCCTGCCATGAACTGAATATTTGTGCCCCTGCAAAATTCCTGTGTTGAAACCTTACCATCCAATGTAGGGCCTCCTGGAGGTAATTCGGATTGGATGTGGACATGAGGGTGGATTAGTGCCTTTAAGAATCACAAGAGAGCTTGCGTTTTCTCCCTCTGCTATGGGAGGGTACAGTAAGAAGCTGGCAGTCTGCAACCTGGGAGAGGGCCCACCCTAGTATCCCAAATGAATTTCAGATATCTAGCCTCCAGAACCATGAGAAATAATTTCCGGTTTTTATAAGGCACCCAGTCCATGGCTGTAGCAGCTTGAACTAAGATATGCCTAATAGACATTGTTGGGATCAAATGAGGTAACACATGTAAACTGGTGCCTGGTGCATAGATACATGGAATGCTGCAAGATTAATATGTCCTGGAACAGAAAACCCTTTACAACTCAACTTTTACAGGGTTCAGGAATGATGTAATTCCAATTTCCATTTATATTAATATCGATCTTTATGCTTAACATTTATCTGGCTCTTACTAAGTGGCAGACCTGGTGTAGCAGTTCTATTGGCAGTAAATGTGAGGGGAACTTGGCGTAGAGATGTTTCATATGGGCTGGAGTGAATGGGCAATGGGCCTTGCTCTTACTACTGCTGCTGTCATTCTACTTGGTAAAGTGATCAGATAGTCCTATGGGACTGCTCTAAGACAGCCAATACACATAATTTTTAAGTGCCTGAAGCCATGCATTCATCCTTTTAGTCACAGTTAAAAATGCCCATTGTGTGCCAATTTATTACACTAGGTATTGGCATTATAGTGATGCAATAAAAAAACACCAAGGCTACTTTTGGAATTTAGAGGAAAGACAAATATAGAAGTAGTTATTGGTATGATATATCTTAATAGGCAGATGCGAAGTTTATCCATGAGAGTATACAGTGGAGAGAAATGGAACATACTGTGGGCAGAATGGGTTGGGGAAGCTTCCAGAAGGAGGTGCTATCAAATCTAAAACCTGCAAGATGAGCAGATACAGCCCGAGGAAATATACATGTAGAGGGTCTGAAGGAGGAAATAGCAGACAGTGAATCTGAAGGAAGACCAATGTCTTGGATGGCCCAAGATGAGACCAGAGAATGAGAGAGGACAGGTCTTGGAGGGTCCTACAGGTTTATAAGCACACTTTCTCCTCCTCACAGCAATGGGAGGCCATTAGAGGATTTTAAATGAAATATGAGATGATCAAATTTGCATTGGAAACATTTTTCTGGACATAAAGTGGAAAGTGGACTGGGCAAGAGCTAATGACTAGATGACTTGACCAGGGTGGTGGCAGTGGAATAGACAGAAGTTCCAGATATTTACTTTAGCCAGGGTCTCTCTCACCATTATCTTAAGCAGTGATTTCAAAGTTTTATTACCATAACAAATTTTTTTTTTAAAGGATAGCTTCTAAAAAGATAATGAATGTCTAACTGAAAACAGAGAGGGAAACTAGCAGTTTTGGCTTCTTCCACACCAACTGTGCAGTAGCCCAAAGGTCCCTAAGAAGAACTCTCAGGCTTCTTAAATCAGAGCATGAGAATCTTCAATCTAGCACCTTAGTTACTAAGCACTTTAAAATGAAGAAGCCTCTCTATTATTGATATCACGACACCCCCCAAACCCACCTCCACTCTCCACAGGTGTCCATTTACTTTCAAAATGAAAGCTTGACCAAAGTTCTTCTTAGAGCATTTCGGGAGAATTTAGCAAAGCCTCTTCAAGCTAACTAGAGCTACTCCAGGGTGTTCTGAACTCTAATTTACAGAACTCTATGGGATGAAATTGTGATTAATTAGTTCTCTCAAAGAGTAAATAGCACCACTCAACAGAAGTCATTTCTATAGATATTTACTGCATATGTTTTGAGGAGCAGACTCCTTTCTGTTCTCAGGGGTTGTTTATACTGACAAGCAAGAGATAGTTCCTTAGATGAAGAGAAGTTTTCTGGTTAGACTGTCAACACATTCATAAAGAACAAGAGAGAGCCCCCAGGAAGAAGCCAACAGCCCATCCAGGGAAGTATGTGTGTGGAGTGAGGGCACTTTGATGGATGGAGAAACATTTCTTTTAATGAAAGGAAAATTGCTGTTTGCTACCATTTTTGCATGTTGGTCACAGCCAGGGGTTGATAAAGAAGCAAAGTGGGAAACCAACTTGAAGTTGACCAATCAGGCCTGATAGAAGTGTGTAAATTGGGCAGGAAAGCATGAGAGGAGCTCAGTCTTGATTGCTATTCCTAGACCAGTGAGTATTCAGTGGAAGGCCATTCAGTGGAAGGGATGATGCTGGGGAAGATGTCAGATGAAGAACTAGATGTAGAAGCACGCAGGCTGCCATGCCAGACTGACCCCTGGACCCCTGGTCCGTAGAGCCAGCAAGGTTCACACCTCTGATCACCAGCCCATAAGTAAAGCTATGAACTGCCCTTTCCCTTCCCACAATCCCATTTTCAGTGGTCATAACATTTTCTGGAGACCACCTTGTCCTTCATTTTTCCCCATCTGCTATCTCTTCTCATCTCCATCCTATTATTTTTAAAATGCTTCTTCAATGCCCCAGATACTGTGCTCAGTGCTGAAGATAAAAGATGAGTGAGGTAATACCTCTGCCCTCACACAAATGTATGAGTCCAGTGGGTGAGACAATTTTGTAGGCAAATCATTTATATTTAGTTTATAAATGCAACAGCAGAAGCATTACAATTTGCAGATGAAACCAAGGGCTGCCCACTCAGAATGGTGTGACAGTTTCCTGCAGTTGCCCTCTTCTATTGGATTGGCCAGATCTCATGCTCTAAGATCATAAGCAGCTTCTGACAGTTTTCCAGGGGTTAATCAACAAAACCGCAGGTTTTGTAATCCAAGTTCTGGGCAATGACATTTAAAGCTGGAATTTCCTCCGACTTTAGGAACTTTCTATCACCCCTGATTTCAGCAGGGTTGGTTATTTGATACAAGCTTCAGAGAAACATTAGTCCTCTAGGCTCTGCATCATGCCATACATTTGGTGGGTGTGCTTCTGGTCTTGGATCAAAGTTTAGAAATGATAAACAAAACCTGTAAACAGGCTTATGTTGCTCATAGGTATTTCATCATTGAGTTTTAGGCATAACAGCAACTGGCAGTGGAATAATTAGGTAAGACAAATGCTTGAATCCCGTCAAATTTGCCAAAAGAAAGCAGGTATTAGATTTTGAAAAAATGCCCTGCAGACTAGTAATTTGGGGTAAAGAGGAGAAGGATTTCCTGCTTTACAGATGGGTGAACATCCTAAGGGAACCAACTTGTTGTGAAGTTAATCAGAGTAGACTGTTTGGCAAGGAAGAGGCTCATTGCCTAGGACAGATTTAGATCAATTCTGGCAGGAAGGAATATCCACAAGGGTCCGTTTTCAATTTCATTTAATCAGGTAGAGAAGAGAGAGTTACCAACATCAAGTGGGGTGGATATGGAATCTATAAAATAGGGAGAGAAATATTTATTTGAATGAAGTAATTTGTTTGATAATCCACGGAGATGTGGGCTTTTATAACTCTATGGTAAAGTCACAAAGTTCATCATTTCTCTAAATTGGCTCTATGGTAGTCTCTCCAAAGTTTCTTGCTGGGATTTATGATCTTTCTTTGCTGTCTCTTGCTCTCTCTCCTTTTGTTCTTTTCTTTCTTTCTTTCTTTCTTTTTTTTTTTTTAAAGCTTTTATTTATTCATTCATGAGAGAGAGGCAGAGACACAAGCAGAGGGAGAAGCAGGCTCAACTCAGGAAGCCCGACGTGGGACTCGATCCTGGGACTCCAGGATCATGCCCTGGGCTGAAGGCAGATGCCAAACCGCTGAGTCACTCAGGTGTCCCTCCTTTTGTTGTTTTCAAAGTGAGACATTTAAATAACTCTTTTGGTGGCTTTAAATGGTTTTCAGTAATATTATTTTGATAAAACTATTAGCAGCTTTTTTTAAAATAAAGATTTTATTCATGAGAGAGAGAGAGAGGGAGAGGCAGAGAAACAGGCAGAGGGAGAAGCAGGCTCCATGCAGGAATCCTGATGTGGGACTCGATCCTGAGACTCCAGGATCATGCCCTGAGCTGAAGGCAGATGCTCAACTGCTGAGCCACCCAGGCATCCCCTAGAAGCTTTTATTTTTGTCTTCTGTCAATCTTCTTTGACATAAAACATAAAAATACCCAATTATGTATTTTCCCCCCCAGGTAAAGATGCTTTAGTCTATTATATGATAGTATGGGTTTTAAGAGGAGGAGGACGTGAGAAAGGAAGCAAACAATCCTTGAGCACCTGCCATCGGTTAGCCACCAGAGTAGGCACTTTTCATATGTTGGCACTGAATAATAAGAATACTGTGAATTTGTTATCAACCTCCCCATTTTAAAAATTAAAAAAAAAAAAAAAGGTGAAGTTTACAGATACCAAACATGGTTACCTAGCAGTTAATGGCAGAATTAGGATCTGTCTGTCTCTGGGATGTCCCTCCCTGTGTTCTGTCTGTGGCTCTCCCTCCCACAGACCTTCAGATCCAAGTGCTGGCAGCCGTTTGTAAGGAGACCTTTCTGAGTTCTGCCAATAAAGGGTAATTTTGGTTTTCCTCAAAGATCATAAGCTCTATTATTTGCACTATAGCTCAGCGGTAAGGGTTTCCTGGATGCTCAGGTCTGTTTGTTAATTATTATTTTCAAGAATAATACACCATGCTGACAGTTGTTGACAAAGCAGCTTCTCATATGTCATTCAGTCCTCATGGTAGCCCCATGGAATAAACAATTTGATTCCCTTTGTTTTACACTGAGACCCAGAGAAGATGATAAAGATGATAATATAAATTGCCATCAGTTACTGGATTACTACTAAGTACAAGACATGGCATAGGAACATAACATGATTAAAAAAAATTCACAGCAATTCTGCAAAGTTGGACTCAGTGGTTCCATCCATAGACAATAAAACTGGGACTATAAGAGTTGAAGTGACTTAAGGGTCCCATAGCTACTCACTGGTTGAGTCAATATTCAAAGTAAGGTCTTTTGGCTCCAATCCTTGGCCCTCTCCACTCCATCACAGTGAACAGGACACTGGGGGGCATTTATGGTACATGGAGACTCACTCCCTGCCAGCATTTTTCTTCACATAAATGTCATGCATGGCTGACCCTGTCATGTCCCGGGAAGCTGCCATTTACCCTTACCTATTTGTGAAATTGTCCGGTGGTGAAGATCCCAGTAGAGACATTTAGTTTGCTGAGACCCCTGAAAGAAGCCTGAACTAGAAACACAAGCCTGTAAGTGGCAATCACTATTAAGGCTATCACTATCATTATTTGAATAATGAGAAGAATGTTTAAAGAGCGGGCAAAATATGGGATTTAATCAGCATAATTTTACTATTGTGCCAATAGATTTATTTCACATTGTTTCTATGCAAATGAGTGCACAACTTAGTACTATCTGGCCTTTCAGTAAATTGAAAGAATAAATGAGGAAAACAAAAGGACAACGTGGTGAGGTATAAGTAGGTTTTTCCTTTTCTCCAAAAACTTTGGTATTCTTTCATGTTTCTTTTTATTTGAATTAGAAATCAAGTTTAAACTAACATGGACCAAATCTGTTTAGCGAACTCCAGTTCTTCACATTTCCTACATATCTTAATAATCTGCATTTAGGCTGTGGGATCCCGTGAGTAGGTCACTCCCTCTCCACGGTGAATTGGCGTAACATTCCCTACCCCTGGCCCTCAATTCTTTACTACTGGCTTTAACTTTGAAACTTTTAAATTAAAAGTTCTTTGATCATCTCCTTACTAAAGCTGTGAGAGGTCTTTTAAACAAAACCAAAAGGAGGTTAGGATGCTTGTGATGTAGTTTTTTAATAAAGAAAACCACTTAGTGGTAACATAGCTGTTAAGTGAGGATTTTGAAAGTTCTTGCTTCACCTTATCTGTTCTCTATATTCTAGAATAGCAAAAGAAATTGTAAAATAAATCCTTCCATAAAACCTGATGAGAGCACTGGAGAATAACAATTATACTAAGAGATACTTTTATTTAGCAACTACTATGTGATGGGCTCTCTGCTAAGTATAAGTAGTTCATAGCTATTATTTCAAGTTCTCACAAGAACCCTACAAGGAGGTGGGTTTTTATTATCCTTGTTTTATGAAAGAGGAAATTAAAGTCTCGAGAGATTGTTCACCTTGAGCCAAGATTCATCTGATCAAAAATGAAAGCTTATCTATATTATAGCGTCATCCTGAGGATTAAATGAGATTGTTTACCAAGTGCTTGGCATGGTGCAAAGCTTCTGTTTAAATTAATACTCATCTTATCTTGACCCCCTTTCAATATTACTCTCAAGCGTTTTACCATCTCCTTAGCATTTGGGTTCTTGAAATACTGAGAGAAAACTGATGGGGACATGATTCAGTGTTTTGATTTAATTTATTAAACAGCAGATATTTGGTCTGTTGGCCAGAATTTGTTGATTGCTCACCATGGACCTGTTCCAGCAAATTCCTGGAAATCAGTAAGACAATCCTAATTATTTGCATGTTTAGGGGTTTTCTACCATAAAACCATTGGCGGATATGTCCATGTCAGTTATGATAAAAAGGCACGACTGTCCTCTTATGACAAGGTCAAGTGTTAGATTACAATTCTTTTTTTAAAAAATTTCTACCCAGAGCAAATTATTTTAGCAAAATATAAAGTTCAATAGGTGAAAATTGTAAACATTTGCAACAGTCCTGAGACACTGGTACGGGGTTCAGTAGGTCTAGTCACAGTCATAACTTGCCCCCTAATCATCCGGGTGGCCCTGCTTACAAGCAACTCCTCTGCTCATTGCTTCTCAAGATTGTTGCTTATAAATTGAGGATGTTGTACTCCAGGATCTAAGTTCTCTTTTTTTAATCTGACATGATGAGCCAGAAACCCCTGGGGGAAATTCTGCTATTTAGCAGGTCATATTAGGGAAAGTAAGGAAAGAAGTCTGGTCGCCATGCTTTTGAACATTTATTTACTGAGGGACCTAACTTCTCACCCACTGAAAAAAAAGTATTTTTAAAAATAATGTAAGTGGGGACACCTGGGTGGCTCCGCAGTTGAGCATCTGTCTTTGGTTCAGGGTGTGATCCTGGGGATCAAGTCCCACATTGGGCTCTGTGCAAGGAGTCTGCTTCTCCCTTTGTCTATGTCTCTGCCTCTCTCTGTGTGTCTCTCATGAATAAATAAATAAAATCTTGAAAAAAAAAGTGATGTAAGTGGAAGACTTTTTGCATTATTAGTGTGTTATCTACTTTTTTTTTTTGAGAGGATTATTTTTCCACAGAAATTCAATAAAATAGCTCCATGTGTCATAATGTCTCATAGTGTCTCCCCTTCATTACCATCATCGTTGAGCTAGCCAAGATAGAGGGAAATTAGTCAAACACAAGAACAATTAATTTTCTTCCGAATTGACTGGATCAAAGAAAGGGATTGGACTAAATAGGTTTTAGTGATAGTCTACAAGGAATTTCACATCAAGTTGCCATTGCACTTCATACATTATCTAATCCAAGAAATTTACATAACTATCATAATTGTATAGTTGACTGTTTGTTTCCCCCACTGGCTTGTGAGCTCTTTGAGGGCAAGGACTCACCTTAATGTCTATGGCATCACTATTGACAAGCATAGTTCCTGGCACAGATCCCTCATTATAGAATGATTAAATGAACCATCTCTAACTATTATTTGATCCTGAGACTATGAACCCCTAGGTCATCTTTAGTACTTGGTTACATCGGAGGTTATATTACTATGATTGTGCTGACGAATCAGTTCAGATTGTAATCTGAAGCCTTCAGAAGAGTTGATAGCTACATCCTTACCTCACCTCTCAAACTGGTTACTCAGCAAGTGGACCAAAGACATTTTACCTCCTCTTCTCCCTACCTTACTGCCTTTGGAGTTATATAAACCATTTTGATATGCATCCAGAAATTTGAGAAGAGAAAGGCAGACAGTACATTATCATAGAGCCTTTATGAAGTCCTTGTGCAATTTTAAAACTATAATAACTTTGGTTGAGAATATGATAGATATAACCTATAAATCATATTTAAAAGCAAACTGAATTTTCTCAGAACTGCTAGAGTTCAGAGAAACTCAATGTAGAGTAGTAGTAGCACATTTCCCAGGGGGTGTTCTGTTACTAAGTAACTATGCAAGTGCAGAATTCAACATTGTTTGTTTACTACAGGGCCCTTCAGAGCCTTTAATGTAATCATTTGCATTGTGAATCTATAAGGAGGTTATATAATACCCAATTATTTCACAAACCTTTGTAACAAATGATTTTGAAGAGCACATCTTACAAAACGCTGGTTTAGTGCAAGTCTGACATTTCACAGGTAGGAGTACTACAGAATGGTTTACCAAGTAAGGAAACCTCTTCAAGGATATTCAAATATAGTACTTAATATAAAGCCAAATAGATTTCAGGCATTCTGGTTCCCAATCCAGAAAAATATACCTGTTTCCACTGAGCCACATCGCAAGCCTCTACTGGCCAATAAGAGAACTTTCTGTGGTAACAACACTGTCCCTTCTGCTTAAAGAAGCCCTGTTTGCCCAATATTTAATGGCATTTTTAATGCAATGGGTTGCAACCACTGAGATACTTTTTATTTATTAATTTATTTGAGATACTTTTGATTTCTAGTACAAAGTGCTTTTCTTAGAAAATATAATTTCCCAGAGAGTTATGGTATACAACAGAGTTAAGGCTTAAAATTTCACATCTTAGGCATTATATAATAATGGAAGGATGAATTGCTCGGTTATTGAATGGAAACATCAAGTAAAAGGTACAGAGGTACAATGACAAAGGATGATGAGGATAGAGGAATGAGGTCCATTTTCCAAACAGGCCAGCAAGCTTTCTGTCTTGTCTATGGGGGCTTGTCCTGAAGCTTAACCTCCTACTGACCTGTCTGGAATTCCTTTCTCCTTTCTGCCCATCTGATCCTAATCTCATTTTTCAAAGTCTAACTCATGTTTCATTTTTTCCTACTAAGTATTTTCTGACAATTTCTGTGCCATTCCACTGTCTTCCACATTCCTTACTGATCTCAGTTGGCTGAAATGGCGAGTGCCGGAGTTGGAAGAGCTAAGCAGACTAGACTTGATTTTGGCTCTGACTGTATTTGATCTTCTAGAAAACCTCATCGCATTCCTGCGAAGAGTCATACAGACATGCACACATGTACACACACCTACACTCATATATAATGCTTAGCACAGTGTCTAGCACAAGTGTTAAATAATTATTTTTTCTAATTTTTGCTTGTATATTAGACCAATCTACCCAACTAGATTAAAAGCTAAGGGCAGAAGGTATGGCAAACATACATGTTTTTTCTTTCTCTTTCACTCTCCACAATGCCAGGAACATTCTTTCATTCAAAAACAATATGTTAAATACCTCCCAGTAAGTCATGAACATGTTACAGTAGGTGTTTGCAATTTATTTTATGGAAAGCTTTACATAAGAGTAAATGAAACGGACAAGGAAAATTTCTGAAAACAGTGCCTAAGCAACTAGTAAGTGCCATTATTATCACCACCATAAGTGCATTAAGTTTGTTTTATTGCTGTGCTAATATCCAGAAAAACTATTTACTTTATCTTGGCTCCATCTTGAAGGCTAGTGATTTTTGCCCAGAAACAGCAAATCCAATTGGAGACTATTACCTCCTAGAAATGGAAACAAGAGAGACAAAAACAGGAAGGAGTCATCTGATTCTTACATTTTGGGTGACTCATTGCAGGCCTGGAGTAAACAGGTATGACAAAGCTCAATATGTACGACCTCAGATGGGCGGCACAAGGATAAGTCATATCTAAGTGGTTTTGAAAGTAGAATATTTACTTGACCTGACCAAATCACTGGTTTTCTTTGTAGTAGCCCCATGGATTTAGAGCTAAAATTTTTACGTAAGTTCTTTTTAACCTTCTATTTGAGGGTTTTTTCAGAAGCAGCAAGACAGTGAAAAGAATGTTGGAGAAAGAGTTGGAAGACTGGGAACCCGGTTTGTTTCTATCATGTAGTAATGGGAAAATTCTGGCCTTTCTGTGTTTTGATTTTCTCAACTATAAAATGTTATTTCATCCAAAGAACATTATCTTCCAAGTGCCAAGTATTCACTGCTTTAGGTGCTGGGGTGCTGGCATAAGAGGATAAGCAAGGCAGTCTAATGTGAAAATAAAAAAGTAAACCATGATTGGAGGACTTCAGAGGTTTAAGCAGAAGGCCTGACTCTAGCATCTACCTTTCATGTTTCTCTTATTTATTAAGGAGAAAATCAAACCAGAATGAGTTAAATTACTTGCCATTGTCACAAAGGAATAATGTTGGTTTTCACAACATCATAGTTTCAAGTGTGATCATCAGTCATTCAAAGATATGAGATACAGGTTTTTCTTTCTATGAGAAGTAGCATTTCTGAAAGTCATTGATAATTTTTTTAAAAAATCTATTTTTAGTTGAGTAAAACAAATTGGTATTAAAAGATTTCTACTCCCTGTTTTTTGTTCTGAATTTGATTTGTTTAAAGAACAAGGCACATCTGAATTCTCCAGACAGTCCCTGAATGCCATTATAAATCACAGTGTTGTTTCTGTCAAAAATCTTACAGGAGGTGGTACATGGCAGTTCGTACAGAAAACAGATCTATGGATCAGCAGTCAGAATAAAAGTATAAAACAATAGTGGCACCTTACTGAGTGTTTGTTATACATCAGATCCTTTACATATATTAGTTCATTGCATCCTCTCAACATATTTACCCCCATTTTACACCTGAGGAGACTGAGGATCAGGGTGGTGAAGTGACTTGCCCCAGTCCACAAGAGACTCTGGAGGAGCTATTGACTTGAGATGCAAACTTGGTTATATAATGATCTTTCCAGGATAGAATGCATTGTGGAGGGCAGCGAGGGTCCAGCCCAGGGTACTCCTCTTCATTCTTATGAACTGGGCAGCAGGAGAGGGGTCAATGAGTGAATAGAGGGCATGTGAGAGAGAAAAAACATTATTTAGAGAGGGGATTGGCTTAACAAAGTGGGATGTTAGAAAGATGGCCTCTAAGGCACAGGCCACATGGAAGAACTTGGCCAAGTCCATCACAGAAATTCATTCTGTCTGAAAAATTCTTCAAGCTGCAGGAGAACAGGGCCATCTGTTTAAACAGGACAGCTCTGTGGGAATAGCTTCATGAGGTTATGTTAAATAAGATCCAGGCTTTCAAGCCATCCCCTTATGAAAGTAGAGAATGAGCTGCACTTATTTTCCTTTGTCTATAAAAAGGAGTTAAATCTATGTCTGGTCACTTCATGTAGTTTTTTGTTCAGTACACTTAGTACAGTGTCTGGAACATGGTAACTGCTACTACCTACTTGCTACTATTATCTAAAAACCTGAAACTGTCAAGCATTCTGAACATGGGTCCCATCAGTCTAGCACCTTAACCTGTACCCCCCCAATCCATAGGCCAATTACAAAAATCCACTGGGTAGCCTAAACCCAGGGTGCAGAAGAAGTAAAACTCTCGGATCCACTCTTTATTTACCTACAAAATCCTATTAATTTCTAGGATGCCTATAATGGATCTAACAGGATAGTAAAAGCACTCTGATATACTACAAATGGTTATCCAAATGCGAAGGAAAGTCAATACGGTTATTACTATTGCTTCTAATTGCAATTTTTAGAATATTCAAGAAAACACATATTCTCATGAAAACAATTTTCTTAATGGCTTAGGTCAATTTTTAAAATCATTTTACTCTGAGGAACTTCTCCCAAAAGGTAGATAGTAATGATGAGGACAATGGGCAAATCTATGCCTAGGTTAAATGACAGATGGGTTATTATATTTAAATAGACATTTGTTGGTGTTACTTTTTTTTTTTTTAATTTTTATTTATTTATGATAGTCACAGAGAGAGAGAGAGGCAGAGACACAGGCAGAGGGAGAAGCAGGCTCCATGCCCCGGGAGCCTGATGTGGGATTCGATCCCAGGTCTCCAGGATCGCGCCCTGGGCCAAAGGCAGGCGCCAAACTGCTGAGCCACCCAGGGATCCCTGTTGGTGTTACTTTTTAAATAAATTAAACTTGTTTTTGCTTATTCAATTATCTTACTTAATTCAAGTAATTCTGTCCATAAATAATTATTAACTGTGCAAGTTTCTGTGCAAGAGGCCACAGAGCAATGTATTAAGAGCATTGGAATTTGGAAACAGTTACCTGGTCTGAATTTTACCTCTTTCCCTTAAGAACGTTCAAAGTCCTCTCCAGCAAGAGTTACTCAGCCCTGTTAAAAGGTGACCCTGAATAATTTTTTTTATCATTCTGAATCTGTATCTATCTTATCTTTGAAATAGAAATTGTACCACATACTTTGCATACTCAAGGGAATTTGTGAAGGTTACATAAAATAATGGACCATACCAATACGAAGGTATTGTTATTTGGCAGAAGAGAAGTGTACATGTTGTGTTAGTAAAATGGAATGATGGCTTCTTATATATAGTGAGACATACTACTGATGAATGGACTGAGGCTGTTTGCTGCATTCTCTTGCTGTAAAAAATTCTAAGCGAGAAGTTGATTGCAGTCAGAAAGATGATAGAGATCAATCTGAGATCAGAGGTGGATTTTAACGGCTAATGTCATTGATATGATTACCTGATGTGTTGATCTTAATGTATTCGTATTTCTTATTTAGCTTTTATGGTATCAAGTGCCCATTTAAGAGTTATATATCTGGGATGGATGGGTGGCTCTGCGGTTGGCTGTCTGCCTTTGGCTTAGGGCGTGATCCCAGAGTCCTGGGATCAAGTCCTGCACTGGGTTCCCTGCAGGGAGCCTGCTTCTCCCTCTGCCTATGTCTCTGCCTCTCTCTGTGTGTCTCTCACAAGTGAATAAATAAAATCTTAAAAAAATAAAAAATAAAAGTTACATTTCTAAAATATATATAATAGTATGGAGAAAGGATCACAACATAATTGTATATATATAAAAGGAACAAGCAGAACTCTCTATATGGTCTATTCTAATTTTGTTTTACATATATGTCTAGATACAAAGTTTATACAACAAAAAAACTGCTTCCTTTTGAGTGGTAGAATTATGAATGAGTTTTATCTTTGTCTTTGTTGTTTTCTCTATTTCTCTACTTTTCTATAGTAGTGTTTAATGTTAAAAACTTATTTCAAATAAGAAGGGGATCCTAGAATCTTCACTCCAACTTACTGTAAGTTATTATTTTTGTATATTTTTGTTTAGTATTTGAAAAGGAAGGACCTTTTGAGCTTGGAATCATTTATTAGGGACAAGTTCCTTGGGGGTGTGTGTGCAACAAGTAGAAACTGGGGAATAAAATGAGCTAAGATAGAGATTGAAAGGTCAGGGATGAGAGTCAGTGATAGGAGACACAGTATGACCAACCATATAACTCAAGAATTTACAAAAGATAGCTGGAAATTGACAGAAAGCCCCAAGTCTAGAAAATACTATTAATCTCTTACCAGACATAAAACCCAGAAGCTCCTAAGAAGAAAGTAGGATGATAGAGGTGGGTAGCAGACCTACCTCCTCTTCTTACTCAATGCATTTGTATACACAGCTCAGGACCCTGGAAACTACACATTTAATGAAGGTAGAAGAATACCCCAAACCATTGGGTCTCTAGAGAACTCCAGGCCCATGCTCGATCACTGCAAGAACGGTTTTGTTTTGTTTACCATGCATGATGGACAGCCGTGCAGCTTCTGCTAGAGCATCTGCTGAGGTGGGGAGCCAACTCAGTGAGGCGATTTAGCTTTTTGCTGGTTAGATAAAACAGTTCTTCCTTATTCTGAACCAACTTGTTAATTCTTAGAGCACTGAACAAGTCCCTTGCCTTTTCTGCATGCTAGTCATTCAAATACTTAGCAATAATGACACTAAGGACTTGAACCTGACTCTTCTGATCTCAAAAGATTACTACTCCCATCACTTTATAGCATCATTAGGGGTTTCTGGCTCATAATTCTGCCACATTAAATATTTCATGTGCCACCTAGTTCTTTAATAGCTTCCTGTGACTTGAAAATGGTATGATCTTTTACTCCTGTTTTTCAACTAATTGATTTGTTAGTCTAACCCAATTAATAGGTTATTTTTGTGTGTTTACTTTAGGGATGCAGAATATGTCATCACATTATTAGAACCAATTTATGATCATAGATATGTAATGTGATTTATCCCAACAAAATGATTATAAAGGAGCAATTCCAAAATAGTGATTATAGCCTCCAATAGAAGTTAGATCCATGTTTTAGGCATCTCTTTGGCATATAAATGCTTAAATTATTATGACTGCAAGAGATGATATGGCTACAAGTATCTCATGCTGAGTTCTCGGGAGAGGGGCATAACTAATTATTTGGCATGAATATAATTCAGAAACTGCATAGAATACCTTTTTTTCCTCATCTCAAAGTTAATTTATAACTTAAACTGCTCTGATGAATGACACAATCTCATTCTTTTTTTAGAACAAATGACAATACCCTGTATAACCTCACAAAAACACAAAAATCAGTATATAGAACCATAAAACTTTTAAAGACTGGGGAAAATCTAATCTAATAAAGGTACTATTTTCTTTCCAAAAGAATAGGTAATTCTCAATAGTGTACATTTTGTTATTTATCTATTTTAACATCTTCTCATTTTAACATCACCTTGTGCTAAAACATAAAGACATTTTATTTGTAATGAGTAAACAGAACCCAGACATTACATATCATTAGGCGCATTTGAATGGACAATGGATGGAAGTTTTTCCCTTGATATACCATAAATATATATGGCTCATCACTGACGAAGCACAACGATAGCCATGCTTGAAAGTGTACAGCAAAATGAAAAGAAAATAAGATTTTATTATTTATTTATTTACAAAATAAGATTTTAATATGGCTGGATTTGGCTTGAATTCTAGTTTTATTTGTTATTGTATTTGTGAATTTTTGAGTTTCAAGTTCCTCATATGTAAAATAATGTTAAAACCTACTCAAGTGGTTATTGTAATAACTGTATTAATACATTAAAAATATGTATCAGAGCCTGGCATACATTAGACACATTAATTTCCTTACTTAAACTCTTTAGCAAAATCTAGAGAAGGTAATTCACCACGCTCTCTTCACTATATTCTTTTATAGGCACGAAGTTATGAAATTAGAGATGGAGGAAGTAGAGAGTCCTTTGAAACCAAAAGTGAAATTCAAATAGAAATATCTGTCTTTTGCAGAAATAGCTACTATATTAGCATGTATTGACTTCAAAGATCATTTGGACATATTGCAAGCAATTTAAATTCTCTTTGCAGGTAATATCTTTGAAAAGATATTCTTGTATGTATAGGCACTGAATTTATCCAAGTATATTTGATATGTAAAACTAAAAAAAGTACAAATATTACTTATAAGACATTTTTTAAAAAAAGATTTATTTGAGAGGAAGAGGAAAAGCAAGAGACAGTGTATGAGAGTGGAGGGAGGGGCAGAGGGAAAGAATTTCAAACAGACTCCATGCTGAGCATGGAGCCCAAAGTGGGGTTTGATCCCACAACTCATGAGATTATGACCTGAGCCAAAACCAAGAGTTGGGCACTCAACCAAATGAACTACTCAGGTGGCAAGACATCTTTTTAAAGGCAGGAAATGAATACTCAACAGTATCCAATATAGCCATACTCTGACTTTTATTAAATGTTTTTTTAAAAAAATTTTTTTTGAAAAAAAAAACTTTTTTTTGTTTGCTGTTATCTGACAGTTTTTCCATTCACCTTTATAAGACTATCTTCAGGTGGTCTCTATACATTGTCATGTTGCCCTGAATAGGTAAAACAATCACAATATTATGCATTCACTTTATCCTGAAGTGAATCAAACTCTTGTGATTCCAAAGCTGATAGATGAGTTGCTTCCTCTGCCATAAGAAATCATCATCAGAACTGTTGTCTCCAAGAGCACACACTCTTGGCTACATTGCAGGAATCAGGAGATCATCACTGAAGCTCTTAGCTCCAGGGACATGGTACAACACAGATCAACACAGGTAAAAAGTGAATGCCCTGAGCTTTGCCTCTTGACACTCATGAAGTTATTTGCAAAACCATGGAAATACTGATAACACAGTTCAGAAAGCCCAAAAAGTCTGTATCACCAGTGTGCTTGTCAGAAAAAATACCATATCCAAAAGAAGTAAAACTTCTGACTCATTTCTATATTTCAAGACTTGGTTGACTGCATATAACTGACTGGACTGAAATTATATCTGATAGCTCAGCAACATGGCATTTGCAAGGGTATGTGGGATATGTAGCATGTAGCTTTAACTTTTAGAATATAAGGACTTTCATTTCCATGCAAGATGGATGGGATAATAGAAATCATATTTTACCTCAAAAAAAAAAAAGAAAACTAAAAAAAAGAAAAAAAGACAAACTAAAAAATACTGGACATCAAGCAATGAAAGACACTGGTATTTAATAGATGGGAAACAAATGAAGTAAATCCTATAATTGCCCTAGTTTACTGCCTTTAGAAAGTTTCCAGGCCACCAAGCGAGGAAAGGGAACTCAGAAGGAGTATTCGGACTCTATTGGTTAAAGAGATGGAACTGAGAACAGTCTAACATGCTAGACATTTCTGGACAGGGTACTAGAGAGAAGAGAGCTATGTAGAGAGAAAATTCTAGAAATATGCAGAAAGTCAAATTTGAGTGTTCATGCTTGGCATATGGATATGTGAGGAAACTTCAGAGGCCAGTGAGGGAACCATTTGAAAGGACTGGAGGGATCAGTACTTGGAAATTACAAAGTTCTGGGCATAGTGCTGGTTCTCTTAAGCCAAACTGGAAAACTTCACAATTCATAGGGCTTTGAGCAGCATTCTCAGAAGGGTCTTGTCTCCATAGTGGGACATAATTAGCCCTAGATTAAATGTTGCTCTGGTTCTACCTAAAAACATTAAAAGCAAGACTTAAAAGGATCAGATAGTTGAACTGCGTCCAACAATGCAATTCAATATTTATAGGAATACAAAATTATCTGGCCCCAAAAAGGTAAAATTCACAATGTCTGGCATTCAGTCAAAGATTACCAAGCATACAAAGAAATAGGAAAATATGACCTATGCTGAAAAGAAAAATTAGCCAATCAAAACCAACCCAGAACTGATTAAATGTTAGAATTAACAGAATAAAAAATCAAAGCAGTAACTATAACATAACTGCATTCCAGATGGTAAAAAAGTTAGAGACATAAATTAGTTATTTTTAAAAAGACCCAAATTGAACATCTAAAGATGAAAACAAAAATGTGTGAGATGAAAAATACACTTGATAAAATTCAGCCCAGGGCATGATCCTGGAGACCCGGGATGGAGTCCCATGTTGGGCTCTCAGCATGGAGCCTGTTTCTCCCTCTGCCTGTGTCTCTGCCCTCCACCCCCACCCGTGTCTCTCATGAATAAATAAATAAGGTCTTTAAAAAAACAATGAGAAGAATATCAGTAAGTTGTGGGACAATTCTAAGTAATCTAATATATGTGTAATTGGAGTCCCTGAATAAAAGGAGAGGGAGGAAAAGAAAAAAAAATATTTTAAGAAATCATGACCAATAATTTTCCAAATTTTGTTGAAAACTATAAACCCACAGATTTATGAATCTCAATATGCTACAAGCATGAGAAACACGAAGAGAAATACACCAAGATATATCACAATCAAATAGTTCATACCAGTAATAAAGATAAAATTTTAATGCCAAAAAAGACACTATGTAGAGAGAACAGAAAAAGAATGATGACAATGAACGTTTCACTGGAAATAATACAAGTAAGAGAAAAGTGGAGCAACAGCTTTAAAGTATAAGGAAGAGTCAATTTAGACTCTATAAACAGAGAAAATATCTGCCAAAAATAAAGGCAAAATAAAGATATCTTCCAGCATAAGAAAGCTGAAAGAATTCATTAGCAGCTGATGTGCACTACACAAATGGTTAAAAAAAAATCCTCCAGGCAGAAGGAAAAGAAAATGGAAGGCTGGAATTTCAAAAAAGAAGTACATTGGGAATGTAACTTTGTGGAGAGATATTTACTTTTTTCCTTATTATTTAAACCTCTTAAAACATAATTGACTGATTAGCCCAAAATACCAACAAAAAAGAAGTACATTGGGAATGGTAACTTTGTGGAGAGATATGTACTTTTTTCCCTTATTATTTAAACCTTTTAAAACATAACTGATTAGCCCAAAATACCAACAATGTATCATGGAGTTTATTTATATACATTTGTATACATACAAACATAACATATACATGCATACATATAAAATATATGACAACACTACAAAATCCAGAGGAAGGAAATGGAACTATACTTTGTAAGAATCTAATGTTATATACATGGGGTAAAATAATGCTACTTGATGGTAATACTGATTGAAATTAATTTAATACTGACTGAAATAAATTAAATTAAGTTAAAGACATAGTCTATAAACCCTAAAGCAACCACTAAAGCAACAACAACAAAAAGAGTTCTAGCTGATATGTCAACAAAGAAGATAAAATAGAGTTATAACAGTTATTCAATAATTTTCAAAACAGGTGGAAAAAGAGAACAAAGAACAGTACCAAGATGATTAAACTTAAACCTTATCACATCAATAATTACACTAAAGGTAAAAGCTCTAAATACTTCCATTAAAATATAGAGATTATTGGAGTGGATACAAAACCAAAATCCAGCTATATGCTTTTTATAAGAAACATACTTTAAATCAAAAGACCCTTCAAGGTTAACATTAAAAGGATGGTAATGGTATACCATGGTAACACTAAACAACAACAAAAAGGCTAGGGTGGCTATATTAATATCAGAAAAAGTAGGTTTTAGAGCAAAGAATATTACCAGCAATAAAGAAGGTAATTTTATAATGAGAAAGGTGCAAACTCATAAAGAAGGCATAACAATCCCAAGTGATAATACATGTAACAATAGAGCTTCAAAATACAGAATACAAAAACTTGAACACTACTAACTTGGCTCAATCAGCATTTATATAATATTCCTCCAACAATAGCATAATACATTCTTTTAAAGTGCATATGAAACATTTGTGAAACAGGATTATAGTCTGAGTCATAAAACAAGTCTCAAGGATCCAAGTCATACAAAGAACATTCTTGGACCACATAAGCAGTTAGCAGTAGCGTTAGCATTCATCAGGTCCTGCCTACCCCCTGGATCTTTTTCTTCCATTCTATAACATTTCTTCCTGTTGCCTCCTGTGTGTTTTGATTTTTCTCTGACCTACATGGCTCAGGGATTCTTTCTCTCAGTTATCTGGTATGGAAGAGGCTTCCTTTCCCCTCTTCTACAAAACTTCAAGAATAAGCACTTCTTCAGGACCAGTTAACTGAAACAATATGTCATGGCAAGCAAAATTCTTAATGTAAACATTTGAACTTTAGGACAGCACATAACTTGGAAAAAATGTCATATTTTTTCTATTCATTAATTTCAGGTCTAGAAATGACTCTACTTATGGAAGTTGGTACAATTATATCATATTTCTGTTCTGTTTACTCAGCTTTTCTCACTTGCTATTTGATCTTTGTAAAACTAGCATATTGGATAACATTCAGAAGTATGCCACATTCCTGTGGCTGTACCCAGATTTTGACCAAAAAGAAAAGAGACAGAAATAATACAATTACGTGCAGATTTCAGACTTTTGTTATATTATTTGTAAAAGCATTTTTAAGAGGTATAAAGTGAAAGCAGACATTTAAAGATTGAAAAAAATGATATTTTTACAAAAAATAGTGACTAAAAAGAAAGTAAATATGGTAAGCATGTACTACTGAAGGAGAAACAGAGCTATAACTTATACACTTTTAAAGTGACAATATGTAGAACTTCCCAGTGTTTGTTATTTCTGAGCATCATTCTTGCAAATTTCATTTGTATCATCATATGACTTTATCTGCCAATTTTAATTGTGCCATTACTGATAGAAATATTTGCAGCATCATTGTACATATGTACAATGGAATTGGACTTTTACATTTCCCCCTACTTGCTTTCTTTCTTATTAAAATATATGCCAATGGTTAAATTTTGAAAAAAAAATGGTAGTTAGTATGAAAATAATAATTCTTAATCTTTAAAACAATTACTAAATACTTTAGCTATCAGGAAAAACTGCTCACCATAGGCTGAAGCATGACCTTGGATTTATAACTAATTCAACAAACATTTATTGAGCGCTGCTCTCTGCTAAGCACTGGGGTGAATAAAGATAGATATGTACTCTGTCCCTGTAAAACTACAGCCCAGGTCAATAAAGCCCTGCCATGATGGTTACATACTACTTTTCTCCTACTCAAGGGAACCATATTGGGTTGCAAGCAAGTGAAGAGGTTATTAATAAAATAGTCATTTTAATTCCAATCTGATTTATAAAGAGAATAAATCTGTAAAACTTATTTTGGGATGCCTGGGTATCTCAGGGGTTGAGCGTCTGCCTTTGGCTCAGGGTATGATCCTGGGATCCAGGATCGAGTCCCACACTAGGCTCTCCCCAGGGAGACTACTTCTGTCTCTTCCTATGTCTCTGCCTCTCTCTGTGTATCTCTCATGAATAAATAAATAAATCTTAAAAAAAAAACTTATTTCATTAACAGTAATATATTACATTGGATGCTATGTTTGTCTGGTCAGTATTACTACCATTCCCCAAGTTTCAACATCAAAATTCTAATAGGAATCATTGTATTCTTACCTGAACCTGCATTCTGACTTCTGTGGGAGATCACCTAACGAAGGCCAAGGGAATCAAAGACCTTCTTTCCTCTACCTCCCCCATCTTTCATTGTGGGATCACAGTGAGGAGCAACTTTCTCTCATGGTAGAAAGTTCAAAAAGTGTAATTTGGGAACTTTGAGAGACGAGTCCCTAATTTATGGACAAATCTGTAGCTACTTAGTGAAATCAACCCCCCAAGTGGAGAGAAGCAGAGATGGGAGGCTGAGTGTTTGATGGCACTCAAATGTCTGGTTCTTATTTCTGAGTCACAGCTCTAATACCCTCTGCTTGGCCTATAAGACAAATTGCCCCCTTTGCCTAAACTTACTGAGCTTTTTCTTTTTTAAATCACTTGCAAACAAAAGGACATAAATCAGTGTATTATAACAGTCCTGCTGGGACTTAAAGAGAAGAATCCTTCCCCACTGAAAAGGCTCAGATTAGAGAATATGAACAGGGATTCACACTGTTAATCAGGAAGTTTACTGATACTTCTATAAGCAAAGTGTTTTATTTTATGATAAAGAATCACTACCAAATAAATGCCAAGAGTAAATAACACTTTAGTTTGAAAAATACATCGTATGAAGATACAAGAATTACCCTAAATTTGAATTAACATGTTCGTTTATCAAATATTGCCTAGCTTTGTTATCACAAATGTCTATGATAGGACACATCCTCTGCAATGGCTTAGATTAGGGACTCATCCTGTAATTTCATTTCCACACAGGATATTCCTCAAAAACCTCTACCTTTATAGTTTCATTTCTATTCTCTCGAACCTCTGCTTCCATTTGCAACTGAGATTTCTCTACTTTACATAATATTCTATTGTTCACCACACAAGCCTCATTTCACTGTGTACATTACTTCAGTTTGATAGCTCCTCTTCAAATGAGTAATCCTCCAGTATATAATCTCATCTTTGATCAACTTCAGTAACTCTTTGCATCCTCAGAGTTACTACTTAGGCCTTACTTAGGCATTTAGAATTAATATTCTTCGGGCTACGTTTATTAAGTGTAAAATGATTGCTCTCTTATGCTACCAGTGCTGTTGGATGGAATTACATTATCAACCCATTTACTATGTAGCCTGTAGCATGAAACACATTTATTCTGAAAGCGGTGCAAATTCAATTCTATCATTAGGCATCTATTCACAGGTTCATTTATACAACAAATGTTTTAATTATTACTGTGTGCTTAGCACTGTCTTAGGTACCAGAAATTTAAAAATAACTAAGATAGTCTTTTCCATCATAGACACTTACCTACTCATTGTGATTCTAACTCATCTCCTAACACCTTAGACAAGTGACTCAGAATTCAGAAGTTTGTGATAAGAAAAGAGACCTACTCATTTCATGTTATGTGTTTCTCAGAGGAATATACTAATGGCTTGATGCTGTCCTTCACAAGTATTCCAGAAATTTAATATCAAACGCAGAAAAACAAACCTGACTTTTTTTTTTTTAATTGTAAACACTTCCTAGCACTAAGACTCAATCATAGGAAAAGAAATGCAGGGGGTTTTGTGTGTGTCTTTTGGAATTTTTTTAATGTTTCCAAGACATCTTATCCACCAGCCAGAATTATTATTTTTGAACTAGATTAAGAAGTAGATGTCAAAACACATCTGAGACACTATGGAGACCCTTCTGTTGACTTTTGATTTTAAATATCATCCATTTTTCTTTAGTATATAAAGTGTTCAGTTATTCTTTTATTAATAAAAATTTTCACTTGAACAGTTGTTACATGAGAGGTATTTTGCTAGGAACTCCAAGAAGATAGTCACAGATATAGTTTTTGTTCTCAAACTCACTATTTACAAAGAGACAAGACTTGTCTTTAAAATCTTACAATATACCATATCAATTGGCTCTTTTAATGTTACTTTTCACCCAAAAAGAGAGCCATGAGATATCAAGACTGCAAGTTACCTTAGAGATAAGACATTCCAAAGGGGTTTATTTTATGGACAAAGAAGCCAAGGGTCAAAAAGTTTGAAGATTTAATGTCAGGCCCTAAAGAATAACAGGCAGAGGTGAGTCTAAAAACCCATTTCTGAGATTTGTTGTTGCTGTTCTTCCCTGGGCTATACTTCACTGCTCCTACTAAAGGAGTCAACTGAAAGTGCAGTGAAAGGCATTGCCCAAACCTGCCCCTGCCTGAAAGCAGGCTTGGATAATGCGTGTGTGTGTGTGTGTGTGTGTGTGTGTGTGAATGTGAGTATGCACAAGAAGGGCAGTGCAGGGCAAGCTAGTCCTCTCTGAGACAGATCTGCTCTGTCTGATGTGGTTAAAGGTTAAAGAGGCATTTTCTGACTTTCAAACTTTGAATATTTAGCATTCAAAGGACATCTCTTGTTGTATGCCAAAAAGAGTCTCAACAAACGGTAGTTGAACAGAATTGAGTACTTCATCCTTATTTAATTAGTGTGCCTTGCTAGAATAAAATGAAACTCCTAGATGAGAGATTGAAAATTAGCTTCTGCACTATTTTCTGATCCAACTGCACTGGAGTAGAAAGAGCAAGAGCTTTGGAGCTATATCCTCCCTGAGTTGGTATCATGCTTGCCATCCACTAGCTGTGAGACTTAATAAGTCATTTTGCAATTTTGAACCTTAGCTTCTTCCTCTGTTAAATGCAAATAATAAGGACCTCTTTGACTAGATTGTTATAATGTTTAGCAATTTTTTAAAGATTTATTTATCTTTTGAGCCCAGGAGCAGAGGGAGAGATAGAATTTTAAATAGGCTCCACACTGAGCACAAAGCCCAATGCCAGGCCAATCTTATAACCCTGAGGTCATGACCTGAGACAAAATCAAGATTCAGATGCTCAACCAACTGAGCCATCCAAGCACCTGAATGTGTAGCAATTATAATAGTGCAATCTCTGAGCTAGGTGTTTTCCATACATTATTTTTCTATAGATGCATAATATAAGTAAGGCATATAGTAGAGTTCTTGGCACTGAAGAATAGTGGTACTCTAATATGGTAGAGTTTACCATATTGCTACTTAATCTTCCATACAAAATTGTCATTATTCCTACATTTCCTTTGAAAATCAGAATCTTAAGCCTAAAGCTTTACAAATCCAACAAATGCAACCATTCCATTGATTATATTGCTTGGAGTGGGCATGTAACCAAGAAGCAGCCTGTGATTTCACTGATAAACCTTGGACATCCCTTCCTTTCCTGTGAGAGCCTTGAGGGTAGTAACTATGTCTTAATCCATTATTGCATTCCCAGCACCAAGCACTGTGCCCGGGAGCTGGTGGGGCTTTGGAAAACATACACAAATGTGAATTGAAAAGCTTCTTCTTTGATCACCATTGTTGGATCTGAAAATTCTAGGGTCTGCCTGGGTGATATTCTGATAACCTGGGCCTGGCAGCCTTGAAAGTAAAGCACAATTACCAAATGTGGCAATCCGTATGGTTTCATATGGGGTTTCCATATGGGGAAAGAGTCCAAAATCGGAATACTAAATTCAAGTATTTCAAAATGAGAAGTGAAAAGCAATATGGAGTACCTAATATCTAATATTCCCTAAACCCAGTTTCACTTATTCTCTTAGAGTTTTTATTTGGTGTTAGAAACCTTCGGTAAGGCCAGGCTGTGATCAATAAAAGGAGCTCATTCAAATGAACAGTATCTATTTCCTTGAAGAAACTCTGATTCTGAATAGTGGAGTCACTGTTTACAGGGAGACATATCCTAGATTCAACTTTATATAAGTTCAAAACTTCCACGTAGGACATTTTTATTTCCATCAGAATTAGGGACCAGACTTGCTGGTAAAAACAAAAAGTTTCCTCTCTAGAATCATACTTTCTTTTTCATAAAAAAAAAAAAAAAAGTGATGGAGAGGAGAAAGTTTGAGAAAGGAGGCATGGAAGGCAGGAAATAGTATCAAAATTAGTAATTCAGGGGTGTCTGGGTGGCATAGTTGGTTAGATGTCTAACTCTTGATTTTGGCTCAGGTCTTGATCTGAGGGTTATGGGATTGAGACCCATGTGGGGTTCCATGTTCAGTTCAGAATCTGCTTGAGATTTCCTCTTCCTCTCCCTCTGTCCCTACCACTCATGCATGCCCCCCCTTCAAAAAATCTTTTAAAAATTAGTAATTCAGAGAAACATCAAGTTACACTAATTTGTTCTTTCATTCAGTCAACAAGACATGCTAAGCCTAGAACCAGGAGTTATAAGAAATAAGACAAATGCAAAGAAGACACAATTCTAACCCTTAAGTAGTTTATAGTGAATTGGCTCCTCTACTTTTCAGGATTGACATAATAAGCACATATGTACCTGTTTCAAATTTTTCACTTGAAAAATGAAACCCTCTCTGGCCAACCCATCTAAGTGGAGTTTGGAGATAAAATGGTAATATTATTGTGAAGGTGCTTTATAATCATTTTATGTTATATTGAAATAGAGGATTATTCTTCTACTACCACTATGATGACAGCAGTAGTAGTAATAAAGCAAGCAAGATTTTAAAAGATAATACAAATGTTGAAACAAGTTTTTACAATAATATGATTAGACTGGTTTCCTAACAATATGGAGGCAGTGATCTGGGTATAACTAACAACCCATGACCAAGGCCAGGATAGATACCAATAGGTTCCAAAGGAAACCCATAATCTGTTCTGCTGCTTTTAGCCTGTTTACAGATAGCTTTCCCAGCTGAGGTCTATGACTGTACCTAGATGCCAGCCATATCCTTGTACTTTTTGTGATTTTTCTCTCTCTACATCCCAGCTGGCATATTGTTGTTGCCCTATGGTTTACTATGAAGTCACTTCTATTTATGTATTTATCAATGGTCTTCTGTGACGTGGAGCTGAGACTCAAGGCCAAAAAAATACAAGTTGCATTGAAATAAGAGCACATGAACAACACGTGCTCAATCTACTGATTGAAAACAATACTTGGACAGTAATTTTTCCACTGAATTTTGCAAACAAAAATGGTGATACTTCCTCTCCAAAGAGAATTTCTTTTTTTTTTTTTTTTTTAAGATTTTATTTATTTATTCATGATAGTCACAGAGAGAGAGAGAGGCTCAGAGACACAGGCAGAGGGAGAAGCAGGCTCCGTGCACCGGGAGCCCGACGTGGGATTCGATCCCGGGTCTCCAGGATCGCGCCCTGGGCCAAAGGCAGGCGCCAAACCGCTGCGCCACCCAGGGATCCCTCCAAAGAGAATTTCTAAGCATCGATTACTAGCCATGTTTTAAAAATTCTGAAACTTTGAATACTGCTATGAAATCGAACTAGAAAACAACAGAAAAGTCAGGGGCACCTGGGTGGTTCAGTCAGCGTCCTATTCTTGTTTTTGGCTCAGGTCATGATCTCATGGGTCATGAGATCAAGCTGTACATGGGGCTCTGTGCTCTGAGAGGAGTCTGCCTACAGATTCTCTCCCTCTGCCCCTCCCCCCACTTGTGCATGCATGTGCTCCCTCCCTCTCTCTCAAATAAATAAATATATAAATCTTAAAAGAGAGAAAAAATAGGAAAATTAACATTCAGAGCTTGAAAATTCAAGACAATAAGGTATCTCATGCCCATGGTATAGTTATAGACTACAGAGAAGAGGCTTTAGAAACCTTATCAGTGCCTGAGGAGAGAAGAGAAGAGAGAGAAGAAATGTGAAAATATCAAGGGGTAAAGAAAGCAACTGGTTGGGGCACAGGTTGGGTGGTTCAGTCGGTTAAGCATCGGACTCTTGATTTTGGCTCAGGTCATGATCTCAGGGTTTTGAGATTGAGCCCACTGATGTATTCTGCTGGGTGTGGAATCTACTTAAGATTCTCTCTCTCTCCCTCTCCTTCTGTCCCTTGCCCCCACCTATGTGTTTGTGTGCGTGCACTCTCTCTCTCTCTCTCTCTCACAACAAAAACCATAAAACAAAACAGGTAAAGTAAGACCAACCTCCTAGTGCAACCAGAGAGGGCTCTTAAAGAAATAAGAGTTTGACAGAGGGCATGACATTGAGTCAAGTGCTCAGCATTAGGTAGAAGAGCGGATGCAAGCAGGTATTTCAGGAAAGCTGGGGAGCCTGGGTGGATGTGAGCCCTTTAGCTTCAGTCAAGAGTAGTGCATTGACATTGCTTGGGCCAGGGATACAGCAGGGCCAGAAAAAAAGGGCTTTGCCAGCCTCTTGGTATTTGTGTCGATTCAACTTGAGTTTAATTCTGTGCCCTTAGGTTTGTCAACTTAAGGGAGAATTTTTCAAGTTGTATTAAAAACAAAACAGTAAATATACTTCAGTATTTTCTTCCTGCAGCAGCACAGTCAGATTGGGATGGACTCCTAGCTTTGCCACTGACCAGCTGGGTGACTGAGCTAAGTTATTTTACTTTTCTGTGCCTCAGATTTTGCTCCTGTATGCAATGAGGTCAAGCCACTTAACAGGTTTATTGTGAAGATTAAATAAAACCATTGTGCCCATACAGCACCAGCATATTAGGTTCTTTAAAAATATTATTTCCTTCCTTCCCTTCATCTATATCCTCAAGGTACCTAGTCAGAATTCAAAATTAATAGCCATTATTTATTGAATTCTACTTTACTTGTAGTAACTACTTAATCTACACTGTAGCTCCATAAGGCAGACATGATTTGCATTTACATTTTTTAGAGAAGGAAACTGTGGCACAAAGAGGCTAAAAAGCAGCTTGCCTAAGCTTTCATAGCTAAGAAATTGCAGAGCTGGGACTCAAACCCACAAACTGAGGCAAGAGAGCCCCAAAGCTCATGCTCTTGTTTTCTTGTAATGCTTCTAGATCTAACCCAAGGTCAGTACTCACATGAACTCACAGCAGGGTTGTGAATATTGACACATAATGAGGCAATGCTGATAGGAGCTATTTTCTTTGCCCTTAGTAAATTAGGCTTTAGAAGAAGACCAGTCTGATTTCAGATCCTGGCTCCTCTACTTGTACGTACATGGTTATGAACAATTATACCTATTCAGCAAAGGTCTTGTGAAGATTACATGAAATGATCTCTCTGAGGGGCTTGACACAGCAGCCATTCCAGAATGTAGTTGCTATTACTATCATGCTTTGGGTTTTTCAAAAATCTGCTGCCTGTGGGGCTTTTTTTGGAAAAAAAGTATTTCTTACTGCCTGGCTGTAAGCGGCCATTTTAAGCTCTAATAGCCTCTCATTCGTCACTTAAATTTTCTACTTTTAATAGGAGATAGTGAAATTGGAATTGGTAGTTAATCGAGAGAAAAGGTCCATTAAAAATCATGTGGAAATCCAATACTGATACGAAGTCGGAATTTGTAAAAGCACAAACATAAAATTGCCTAGATATCAGGATAAAAATAGAACATGCTTAGGTCATAATGTCCCCATTACTTAGAAAAGTAACAATAAAAGAGCTTTGTCCTCTGACAGGAAAACAGCAAGAAATAACCCCTTTTCAACATGTGGCATTGAATAAGTCCTTGTTAAGACTACTTTACTGTATGATCCAACAATCCTACTTCTGAGTTTCTACCTAAAGGGAAATCACTAGAAGAGATAACTGCATCCCCATGTTCATTGCAGCATTATTTTAAAAAGTCACAGTGTAGAAACAAACTAAGAGATGAACAGATAAAGAAAATGTGGTATATACGTACAATGGAATATTATTCAGCCATAAAAGGAAGAGAATTGTGCCATTTTTAACAATGCATGAGACCTGAGGGCATTATGCTTAGGGAAATCAATCAGAGAAAGACAAATGCTATATGATCTCACTTATTTGTGGACTCGTGTAAAATCACATGGATTTCATTCATTATATGTTGAACTCATAGAAAGAGTAAATTAATGGTTTCAGTGGCAGGGTGAGGAAAATGGGTGAAGGCAGCCAAAGGGCACAAACTTCCAGTTATAAGATGAATACATTCTGAGGATCTAATGTACAGCACAGTGACTACAGGTAATAATACTGTATTGTATACTTGAAAGTTGCTAAGGGAGTAGATCTTAAAAGTTCTTATCACACACATCAAAGGCAATTATGTGTTAACTAATCTTATTGTGATAATCATTTTGCAGTATGAATATGTACCAAATCATCAGGTTGTACATCTTAGACTTAACAATGTCATATTTCAGTCTCAGTTTGTCTCATTAAAGCTGGGAGTGGGGGGAAAAGGTAAGGACATTGGAAAAAATTAGATTAAAAAAAGATTACTTAAAAAATTGACTATAGAGTAAACCTAGATAAATATGTCAGTAATTAAAGGGTTAAAAAGACAACTGAACAATTTTAAGCCTCTTTGGTTCTCTTACTCTGGACAAAACACTATGAAAGATACATTTATAGCTTACCAAATATTCATGTGTTCCTCCTATTTCCTGGGCCCCTTGTAGTTAGGCAAGGCTCTGTGACAGCCTGATGTGGTCAATGGGCTCTGAGTAAATGTGTCCATGTGCAATCCCCTCTCTTCTCCTGCCACTCCTATCACAGAACTTAATCCCAGTGGTGTAGCTACAAGATTGTGGCAATTGTATTATACTGGGTACCCGAGTGGTAACATGGAGCAGAGCTGTGCCTCTGGCCCCATTTGATATGTAGTGTGGGTGTGAAACAAACTTGTTGTGTTAAGCCAATTTAAGGATTGTTTATTATGGCATCATAGTCTGTCTCAGCCTGGTTAAAACAGTCTTCAAATAAGCAATTTCATACAGCACTCTGTAATTTACAAGATGTTTCAAATGCATGATTATCTTAGGCGGACAAATGCCTAAAGAACATTTTACTGGTCCAAAGAATGTAAAGTTAGATGTAATATTGTCTTAAATGGAAGCAGTCAAGGTTTTATACTAGATACAGGGGAAACTCCCGAAGAATAGGGTTGCTAACCACATGTAAAGGATACTTAGGAGAGGGTTTATATGTTGGATGAGGAGGAAGGGTCACACCGGAAGAGATGGCCTCAATTTGCTTCTCATTCTTGAACTGCTACCAAAGGAGTTGTTGGATTTCCATTCTTGGGAGAGTTACCATACTTGAAACCCAAAAGGTTTGTAAAAGATTTCTCAGTGAAAGCATGTAGGCTCCCCTCATGACTCTTCCTAACTAATTCCTACTGAAAAGATAGGCCAGATTTCAAGAAATAAATTAGGTGGGCTCCATACAGCTTGGCTGAATTTAAATTAACAGGTAGCTCTGCTGGGATGCCTGAGTGGCTCAGGGGTTGAGCATCTACCTTTGGCTCAGGGTGTGATCTCAGAGTCCCTAGATGGAGTCCTGCATCAGGCTCCCCACGGGAAGCCTGCTTCCCCCTCTGCCTCTATCTTTCTGTTTCTCTCATGAAGAAATAAATAAAATCTTAAAAAAAAAAGGCAGATCTGCTGATTCATAAACCATAGTAATTAATGAAATTCATCATGCTTTTATATAGTGATGATATTCATTTTCTCGGCTTTTCATGCCATTCACGTATCTACGAGTATTCTTTTATCGAGGTTTATTGGCTAAGGGCTCATTCTGACTACAGACATTCTCACATAAACTACTTAATATATTTAAATGATCTCAGAGCAATAAAATTTGAGAAGCAATAAATCTATTTATGGAAGCTATCACTTTTCTCTAAGTCCCTTGATTTGCCAAATTTAAGTGGCAACTATGGGGTGTATCCTCCCAGCTCTGGTGTTGCACTTGGTTTTCAACTATAATGAAAGTATTAAGTGATTTTGTGCTAGCCACCATATTGAGTGTTTATGTACTTTTAACAATTCTAAAAATCCTACTGTATAAGCACAATCATCATTCACATTTTTTGATGAGGGAACTGAGGACAATGGTTTGCAACCTACTAGATTCCAGGTTCTAAAAGAGAGGAACTTGGTGGACTTCTTCCTCATTTATTCTCACCTTTAAGAATCCATTTAAGGATCTAATTTAATAGCTAAGACATGCATTTTAATTAGTTACTCCACAGGTGGTTCTGTGACTGTATTGAGTTGAACTATTCAGTCTGATTCTCTGTGGCTCTTCTCTGCAACCATGTTTCTTTGCAGGGAATTAGCAAGTGCCATTACTGATGTGGTCTAAGGCTGATCTGCAGCCAACTGAATTACTCATGTATTTCCAGCCTTTATCTGGTCCCCATGCCTCTTAGAGACACTAATTGAAATGCAAGTGCCCATCAAGACGTAAAATGCTGTTGAGAACATTCTACAGAAAAATCTAAGGAACAAAAATGGACAAGAGAAGTTCCAAAAAGCAAACAAAAGTCTGTCATTATCAGTTTGCTGGCCCTTAATCTCAGCCATGCCCCTGATGAGGTAGAGCTAATGCTATAATAGGCACATTATAAGAGAATATATCAGGATATTATTCAGGCAGAAAGAAGTTTGCAGGTATTTAGAAATTTTATGAAACCCTTAGACTGCATTGATCCCTTTGTTTTGCATATTGACAGGAACATGATCTGATACAAAAGTCTAGCAGCAACTCTGTTGACTCTAAAATTAGCTTAAACTATAAAACAGAGTCAAATAATAGTAATAAGCTTTAAAGGAAGTGTAGCTATGGCTCATTGGTTACCATATCAGTCACAAAATTGTCTTTGAAGGTCTGATATGAGTGGAAGATGTCCCTTTTTCCTCCATCTCTCCCCTAAAGTCAACATAATAAACAATAATTTTCCTTCCATTACACCAGTTTCTCCTGTATTTTCTTTCCTGGTTAATGGCACCACCGTCCATCCAGTTGCCCAATCCAGAAAGCTAGGCTCATTGATGTCTCCCTTTCCTTCAAATCTAACATTCTATTAGTGTTAAAACTAGTTAAAAATGTTGCTTTACTCTTTCTCACTCATCCCCAATTTCCTGCCTCAATCTAGTTTTAATTTTTTTTAAATGCTTGCCTATATTACTGCAATAGTCCTCAGTTGGTTTCCCAATCTCTGATCTCAGCCACCTGTAACCCATCTTCCCTACTGCATTAGGGTTACATCTAAATCACCAATATGATTACATTACTCCTCTGCTCAAACTTCACTGTTTAGAGTCAGTCCCAAATTATTTAACATGATATTTAAGATCCTTCACAACTAAATCCTACCTTCCTTTTAAAAAATCTTCAGTTCATGGCCTCCATATTTCAATTACTCTATGTTCATTGTTCCCAAACATAACTATTTACTTGACCAATTCCACATTTTTGTTCATGTTTCTTCTGCTATCTAGAATGGTCTTTCCTCCTTTTCTGTTCTGGTTATTCTTTTGGTTCATTTCAAATGTTTCTTCTTCTGGAATACACTCTGAGAATAGACTGTATCTGAAATTAATTGCTCTCCCCTCAGAACTCCCATAGCTCTTAGTTTGTACTAATCAGATTTTTATGGAAGCTTGTTATGAATATGCCTGTTTTCCTTATTGAGATAGTAAAGCAATTCTGTGATGATGGAAAGAGAGCTGAGTTTGGGACGTCAGAATATCTGAGGGCCCATTCAGTTACTTACTAGGCTCAACAGTCACATCTATAAAATGTGGATGGATAATTCCTACCTCAAAAGATAAAATAAAGAATAAATTAGATATCACAAACAAGAGCATTACAGACATGTTACATATTGACGGGGTAGCAAGATCATGAGCTCTCTGAGAGAGGAAAACATACTTCCCCTCCAACAGCACATAATATGTGCTCACTCTGTTTGCTGAAGACAATAAAAGGAGTAAGATGAAATTTTCCACTTCCATCCAGGAGACTGATAGAATAAAAATAAGTTTTGTACTTGTACAGAATATCTGACCTTTACAAGCACTGATATTTCTTATGCTTATCTTTTTAACTTCCTGAAGAAAGCAAGTATTATCATATATTTTTTTTTACACGGAAAAGACAGAGGTGCAGAGTGACTAAATGGCTTGCCTAGCCTCACAAAGTTAGTCCAGGGCTTGAGAGAGGCTAGAGCCACGGTCGGATGCTCTTTATTTGAGTCTGGAGGACTAGCTTGCCTGCAATGATTTGATATTTGCTTCAGGGAGGGAATTAATTTACATCTCAAAATTATTTCAGAGGATATGTGTTTTGCATGGGCAAGATGGTACATGTTCAGTTCTGCATTTCTGAGGAAGAAAAAAATTAGACTCACTGTTATTGCAATAATTTTCTCAGCTCTGCACATGTGCTGTTTTCTTGGCTGTTCTTCCAGAGAAGTTATCACCCTCTACTCTGTCCTGTGAAAAACTGCTCAGAAAATCCTAAGCACCATTTTAATTTTTTTAAGAAAGATTTTATTTATTTATTCGTGAAAGACAGAGAGAGGCAGAGACATAGGCAGAGGGAGAAGTAGGCTCCCTGCAGAGAGCACTATGTGGAACTGGATTTGGGACTCTGGGATCACACCCTGAGCTGAAGGCAGACACTCAACCACTGAGCCACCCAGGTGTCCCCTGAGCACCATTTTAAAGAGGAAGGATAGCAAACTCCAAGTACATATTATTTGAGTTTGTATGATGTATAATAACTTCTCATTTTAATCAGAATATTACTGCTTATTGAATAAGATGTGGCTAGTGACAGCATGGTAGAAAAGGCCTGGGTTTTGGAATCAAAATGATCCAATGCTTCCAGCTGTAAACCTCCCAAAAATTTACCTCCTCTGTCTGAGCTTTAGATTGTTTATCTGTACTAGGATTCAACAGTACTTTCCCAATAGGGTAATTCTTTTTTTTTTTTTTTTTTTTTTCAATAGGGTAATTCTAAAATTTAAATGGGCAATACACCTACAGAGATCCCCAAATACTGGTTACTCAAAAAATGTTAGGTTCTTATGTATATTAAAACTCATTCATTAGAATCACTGAGAAATCAAACATTAACAAACTAGTAGGTAGAACTTTTTCTAAAATACATATCATACTTCCCTACTTTAGCAAACAGAATATACTAAACAGAGCTTAAACCCTTTTGATGGCTTATGATTTTCATTCAACCGGTCATTTATGGTAGTGTGATGTTTTCAAGGCTACTGAGGTGTATAGAGCTGTCTGCTTGTGCTCTAAATCTACCACACATTTTAGTTGTGGAAAGTAACACAATTCCTGGGTTGGTTTGTATCTGCCCCATCTTCTCCAATCTCACTGTTCTTGCTTTAGTTTAAGGTGTTGAGATTTCTAGATTGTTATTGCCACAGCCTAACTGGCTTCCCCACTTCCAGTTTCATCATTCTTAAGTCCTTCCTCTGCACTCAGCAAGAGTAGTTTTTCTAAAACCAAATCTGACCACCCCGACTTGTTTATTTAAACAAACAAACAAACAAACAAACACCCCCTGCCAGACAAAACCATAGAAGTTACTATCTGTCCTCTTGGACTACAGTCTAAGATCCATAGTCAGCATAGTGTATGGGTACATTCCTCTGTGAGCTGGCCTATCATTTTCCAGCTTCACCTCCCCTCTGTTCCTCACCCCTCACAACCTAAGCTCCAGTCAGACTGAGTTGGGTCTTGTATGGTAGATTCCTGAGACCCTGGGCCTTTCCAACCTTCTTGCTTTTTCTGCTTTAATCAGGTCCCTCTGATTAGAAAACTAATACCTCTCTCCCTAGCCCTGGCTTTCTTATAAACACTTCCCAGACTTTCAAAGGATACCTAAAGCATCTTAGGTTTTAGGAAAACTGTCTTGTTCCTCCTTCCCTAATTCTCTGACTAGAGGAAGTCATCACTTATAATGGCGTCCTGGACAGATATTCATGACACCACAATAATTCATAACACCTCCCATCCCCACTAGACTTTGCGTTTCTTAAGTATATGATGTTATCTCATTTAGCAAGCCCCAAACACAGAGTAGGTGCTCTGTAATCACTGGATATATTTTTGAGTCTTCCTAGTTTCTTCTCTCTCCGTTAGGTTAGTTTTTACCTGATATCTCTGCCAGTTCCTCACATGATTCTGCTTGTAATCTACAGTAAGTAAACAACAACAACAACAATGATAGCACAACCCCAAACCCCAATATTAGCAGCTTAAAAGAAGTAAGGATAAATAGATTTTGCATGAGAGATCTTTTTGAGGCAAATCTATGACCTTGGAAAATTCATGCAGCTACTGACATTTGTTTTGGCTGTTAGCTAGTTCTTACTAATGTTCTGGATCCTTGAGATTGACAGATAAATTGCCCCTGCAGATAAGAGGACTGCACTATGATGATGACTACCATTTATTGAAAACCTTCCCTAATGTGCCAGGTTCTGGATCAGAAACCAAGGATATAAAGACCTGGCCAACAAGACATTTAAGAGGCTCATTTAGATTATTTATATAACTTAAAACAAGCTCATGATATATAGATTATTCACACACACATACACACCCTATTTTTCCTTTTTTTTTTTTTTTTTTTTTTTTTTTTTTAGTTGAATTCACACAGCTAACTCTGGGCAGGGGACAGGGTGGTGATGAGGGGGTGGGAGGTGTGCTGCTCAAGTCCATGTCTGGCTGATTCTAGCTGTGCTCTCCATTTCACTATCTCCTGTTCCTGTTGGAACTAACCTCTGGAGACAAGAATGCAATGTTTCTCTTAGGAGATTTTCTACATCTCCTTTCCTCCCATCACAACTTCACTTTTCATTCCTGAATGTGTAAAATTTAATTGCAAAGTTGCATAGCCTGAAGTTAATGAGACTTTAGAAAACTAGATCTGATGTTATGATTTTCTACAATAGCTGCCTATGGATGATGAAGGCAGACAGGAGAGAATAGAGCCTGAGTACCAAAAACCATTCATATTCTCAGTCCAGCAAGTACATGGCCTTCTAGTAGAGATAGGAGTATGGACCAGGGTGTCTGTCCTGGGGCTCAACACTACCCACTGGCCCATCCAACAAATAAATGTGATGTCTGGAAAATCCTGCCTTTCCTAGAGTCTGAACACAAATTCAGTCACCTCTAAGGGTGAAGGCAGGAGCCAATGGACTTGGTTTCTCCGATGTGGTTTACAGCAGAGACTGCAAACAGGCTTTGTCTCATGTGCCAAAGCAAACGGTGATAGTGGCCATTGAGAAGGTCTGAAGTTGCTTCCAGACACAGAGGAAAGAATGCTGGAAACTGTGAACAAGGTCTGTTCTGAGATAGAGAGGAGCATATCCTGTGTTTACCATCCTTGGTAGAAGTTTCAGTTGTCATGGAGCATAAGGCGGGTTGTAGTGGACTTATTTTAGGAGTCTGTCCCAGTTCCTGAACTCAGCTGAGAGCATACAATAATAGAGTAGGATATATTTTGGCATATTTGTCAGGTCTGGCACATAGTAGGTACTCCCTGTTTCCTAAAGGATTGAAAGCAAAATCCTACGGCCTTATGTTGGAAGAAGGATAGAGTTTTTTTCACCTGTCAATAATCGAGGGAGGGAGAGTGGGCACATTGAGGTCACTTTGATAAGGTCCCTGAATGTCATGACAGAGAGTTTAGAGCATGATACTATAAGATCCAAAAGTTCCCAAACTTAACTGAATTTTTTAAAAAAAGATTTTATTTATTTATTCATGAGAGACACAGAGACAGCAGAGACACAGGAAGAGGGAGAAGCAGGCTCCCTGCAGGGAACCCAATGTGGGACTCATGGGGCTCAATCCCGGAACCCCGGGATCACGCCCTGAGTCGAAGGCAAATGCTCAACCGCTGAGCTACCCAGACGTCTTTTATTTTTATTTGTTTATTTTTTTAGCATTTTATTTATTCATGAGAGACACACAGAGAGAGAGAGGCAGAGACACAGGCAGAGGGAGAAGCAGGCCCTATGCAGGGAGCCCGAAGTGGGACTCAATCCTGGGTCTCCAGGATTAGGCCCTGGGCTGAAGGCGGCGCTAAACCGCTGAGCCATCTGGGCTGCCCCCCAGACGTCTTTTAACAGAATTTTCTAAGGTGCTATGTATAGATAGAATCTCTGGCCCTGCCTTGTGATTTCTTATTTCATAAATTTGGGGTATGGGCAAGGATCCTCTGTGGGTTTCATTGTTTTGTTTTTTGTTTGTTTTAAACATTTGCTAGCTTCCCAGGTAATATGTATGATCAGCTAGATTTGGGAAATACAGCTGCAAGGTCAGATGGTGCCTTGCATTTCTTAAGTAAAAGTATAAACACTCCAATCTGAGATCTTTGTTTCTAATTCCCCAAGCTCCAAGGCCTATCTCATTGAGACCAGTCCTGTCCCTGCCTTTGCTGTGAAGACCTTGGACCTGCCAGACCTTCTTCTAGAGAATCAGATTCCAATCCTGAAGAGCTCTGCTACCATGCCCTCTCTCTCAGGAAGAAAGATGAGGATCAAGTACAGCTTTTGCAAAACAGCAGAGAGACTAATGTGCTGCAGTGGGAATAAATCACGGATGGAGGAAATGAATGAACAGCGTGTTTCTGGATTTCAAATATCACTTCTGGAAATGAACGAGTCTCTTTGCTTTCCCAGTTCAATTAGTTTTCTTATGAATTCTCCCTAGCATTTTTCATTACAGCCAATTATTTAACATGTTCCAGTATGAAAATCTGGTCATTACAAAAAACATAATTGATTTGACCCATGCTCTGACACACTTTGCAAAATACATGCGCTTCATACTGGGCCATTATTTTTTAGTAAAGCACAGCACCATGCTGGCAATGGACAGTGTATTAGCATCTGGAAATATGAACTCCTGATTCTTGTGGAAAATTTTATCAAAGAGAGGATGGATGAAGTTCAGAAAGGACACCATTGGTCCTGAGACGTGGATAAAGACTCTACTTATCTCAAGCGCAGACTCCCTGGAGGGAAAATGCTAAACCAAGAGAGAGAGCAGGGCATTGTGGAGACAGCAGAACTTGGCCTGAGGAACTGAATCTGCATTTGAGGGAGGGAGCCACTTTCCAGCCATCAGACTGGGCAAATCTCTCAATCTCTCTGATTCACACTGCACTTCTGCATAGATGTGGGCACATTATTACCTACCCCCTGGTGCTACTGTGAAGAACAGCAAAAGTGAAAAGAGTGCCTGAAATAGATTAAGTGCTCTTTCATAGTGGTAAGGATGCAATATTGCTGACAAGGTGACGAAATTAGTTTGTCATTTTTTGTTCCAATTTTATTTACTTGTATATAATTCAGTCCCAACTGTCAAAGAAAAAAATTAAGGTAATAGGATGGCATTTTAAAGAACATTACTATTTCCTTCCTGCTTTTATTTTCCATGACCATACAATCAATCTGGGTCAATGCTCTGCTTTTTTTTAAGTGGATAAAAGCCATTGCGTGTGTGTACGTGTAAGAGAGGTACTACATATTCAAAAAATCATATAAAACCTCTGTAGAGTTTAAAGAAAAATAAAATGACATGTATATAGACACAATTGAGGCAAACAAAGAGCGCTAACAGTAATTTCCTTCTGGGTGGCCCTTCTTGGTAATAGCGTGTTGTTCCTAGTCACTCTCCTGCCATAAGTAACTCTCCTGAGTTAGGGCAAACCATCCTCTAATTTTCTTTATAGAAAAAATTTATCAGGTACATATGTATCCATAAATAATATAGAGAATATGAATATGGATATGGAATCTATGACCTGCTCCTTGGAACCCACATCATGTTGTGCAGCTCATGCATGTTGATGTCTGTAGCATTTATTTATTAATCCTTACTGCTGTGCTCACTGTATGAATATAACCAAGTACATATCCACCTTACTGCAGGATATTGGGTTAGCTGTGGACTTTATTAACAGATTTGGCACAAATATCCTTATATATATTTCCTGTGTATATGTACCAAAGTTTTCCTAAGGTATAGACCTAACATGTGAATTGTTGGGTTATATTTTTAATGTAACTAAATGTTAATCAGTTTTCCAAAGCAGTTGGTCCAGTGGAGGAGAACTCCAGTCATTCTATATTTTCTCCGACACTTGGAAAAGACTTCTTAATTTTTGTCATTTTGGTGACTGTAAAATGGTGCCTTATTGAAGTTTAATTTGCAATTCCTTGACTACTAATGATTTTAAGCATCCTTTCATATGTTAATAGGTCATTTGTGTTTTCTTTGCTTTTTTAAAAAACTGCCCATTTTCTATAGGGCTGTTCTAACCTTCTCTTTGCTTTGTATTCTCTATGCATGGTATTCTAGATAGTGATCTTTTATCAGAGATATACGTGGCAAATATCTATTTTCAATTCATATTGCATTTCACCTCACAAATGTCAGATATTGGATTCAAAGGTTTTCATTTCTCTAAAACTGCTATTATCGATAGCTACAAATATAGACAGATTTCAAAATAAATAATTCATTACTGTGGCTTAGCAGAAATATATTCATGAATATCTTTGCTCAAGCTTGCACAAAGTGCTTGAAGAGCTTATTAAAATCAAACAAACTAAATTAAAAAAAAGGCAGCAGCACTGTGATGATAAACGCTTTCATGCCAAGACTCTACACACACTAAAAATTTATCTTCAGCAGTTTACTATATTCACAATGACAATACCTCAGACTGCTTCCTTTACTCATAAGACATTCCATCTATTTCAAGTATATTTATCACCCAGCTAGCACAGACAAATGTTACCAAGTTTACCATTGAATTTCAAGTGTTGTTTCAGAGGAAAACTTCTAAGAGTAATTTTTTTCTTTCACACAATTTTCTTAAACTCATATTTTTGGTCATCTTGTCTTTGGGTTTTTGAGGAACTGAAGAATACATCCTATGAAAAATTCAGGATTTTTAGTAGTGAAACTACTCTGCATGGTACTATAAAGGTAGCTACATGTCATTAAATACTTGTCAAAACCCATAGAGTGTACAATAGCAAGAGTGAACCCTAATGTATACTATGGACTTTGAAGTGATAATGATGTGTTAATATAAGCTCATGGATTCTAACAAATGAACCACTCTTGGCAGCAGGTATATTAGAAATCTCCTTACTTTCTGCACAATTTTTCTATAAATTTAAAACTACTCTAAAAAATAAAGCCTAATAAAAAGTAATTTAAAAGAAATCTACTGGGACACCTGGGTGGCTCAGGGGTTGAGCATTTGCCTGTCGGCTCCAGGCATAGGATCCAGTCCCTGCAGGGAACCTGCTTTTCCCTCTGCCTATGTCTCTGCCTCTCTCTCTGAGTCTCTCATGAGTAAATAAATAAATAATATTTAAAAATAAATAAATAAAAGAAATATACTTTATTTTATTTTAAATTTATTTATTTATTTGGGAGAGAGAGGGCACGAGCAGGGGGAGGGGTGGAGGCAGAGAATCCCAAGCAGATTCTGTGCTGAGTGCAGGGGTGGGGGGGCACTCAGGGCTTGAGCCCATGACCCTGAGATCATGATCTGAGCCTAAACCACGAGTCAGACACTTGAGAGACTGAGCCACCCAGGTGCTCCAAAGAAATCTTTTTTAAATTCAGGGAGAAATGAACTTTTTAGCCCATTTAGAAGTGATATTGAAAAATACGGTGGGGAAGCAAGCAAGCAAGCAAACAAATATACATAAGAGTCCCAACTAGTTTCTAAAGCAATGGATGTGGGAAGTAATAACCACGGAAACATCAACAATGGCAATAGCAACATCAAGTGCTGATCGAGTGCGAGGCAATATTCTGAAGAGTTTCATCTAATAAACTCACAGTTAATCCTCACAAGTCCTCTAGGTGAGAAGAATGGATATTATACTCCTTTTAAAGATGACAAAATGAGCCCCAGAATTTAAGAATGTGTTCAAGGTCACCTAGCCAGCTAAAGGTGGAGCAGCTCCAAGTGTGGGGAGATTTCACCGGGCTGTTCTCTGCTGTTCTTATCCTTTATACATCACTCATTTTTCAAAGTAGTGCAGAAGTCAGGTTAGTAAATGGATCACAGAGCAGTACACCCAGGGGTACTTTCACAGAGCTACACTGGGCAGGTATTGGACCCCACAGCACAAAGTTCAGGCTTCAACTACTGTCCATAATTGTGAGAACTTTGTGTTTCTGGCATTTCACAACAGTCAGCATTTTTCTGATATCAAGCCATAAAAGATAGTAAAGAAAACACTCCCATCTGTGCTTGGCATAGCATTTGACATCCTACACTGTCATTATGACCTACTTATCTGCATACCTCACTTAACTGGGAGATCCCAAGGGAAGGGGGCACACATCTGTGGTGTCTAAACTCTGCTAGATATTATGCTGCCCTCTGGAAATGTCATTCTGAAGTCATCAACATCTCTGTCATGTTTAACTCCATTTCAAGAACTGGAGTTGCTGCCCCTTAAAAACCTAAGTCAGTTACCTTCATGTACTTAGAGAATTATGCAAACTTGGGATCTAGAGAGGATTCAGTCTCTTTGTTAAGAATCAGATAATTCGTAGAGAGATTTAAAAACAATATAATGAAGGGGAAAAATATTAGCTAATCCATATCCACCTATATAAATCTATAGGTACTTTTCAATTTCACTAAGAGGGGAGAGGCCTTAAATGAGCGCAGCCAGAAGCTAAAAATATAACCTTATGAAAGTACAACCTTGACCAGAGGTGCTGAAAGCCTTTGACATCTCCACTAGCATTTCTCATCATCTCTGAAATCAAAGAAACCAATGTAGCTGCCCTTCAGAAACGCCAACCCATCACCCATCACAGCTCTTAGTGGCTCCAAGGAGTTGAGTTTACTTCCATTTCAAGAAAAGTGCTGCCACTACTTAAAAACCTAGGTTTGTGTTTGTATTTCATATTCTTGACATTCACGGAAGGAAATGTCTTGGTTAATGTACTCATGAAAAATAGCAGTGGGCTCTATGGCAGAGGCTGCTGATTGTCCTCCAACATCCATTCTTCCCCTCTTCTCTTTCAGGAATGCAAGATCTTTCCCACCCACCAGGGGGTTTTAGGAAGGCACACTCAGGGAAAAACTACATTTCCTATGATCACTTTAGAAAATTATTTAGCAATTTAAAATATCAGTGAATGGGTGACGGGCACTGGGTGTTATTCTGTATGTTAGTAAATTGAACACCAATAAAAAATAAATTAAAAAAAAAAATAAAATAAAATATCTTCCTACCCTATGGTGGCGCCTAGGTGGTTCAGTTGGTTAAACATCTGCCTTTGGCTCAGGAGGTGATCCTGGGGTCCTGGGATGGAACCCTGCATCTCCCTCTCCCTCTACCACTCCCCCTGCTTGAGCTCGCTCTCTCTCTCTCTCAAGTAAATAAATAAATAATAAATAAAATCTTAAAAACAAAATAAGCATCTGCCTACCCCATGACCCTGTCGTTTTACTCCTGTATATATGCAAGAGAAGTGGGCACATCTTTTCATCAAAAGATCTGCATAAGAATGTTGATAGCAGCTTTATTCATAGTAGCCCAAATGAAAACAATCCAAATGTCCTTCAACAGAAGAATGGATAACCAAATGATGTTATATTCATGTAATGGAATAATACGTAAAGCAAGAAAAAGTAACATCATCAAAATACAAAAGAGTATGGATGACTCTTAAAAATATTATGCTGAGCCAAAGAACCAAACATGAAAGGACACAGACTGCAAGGTTACATTTGTATGAAGTTCAGGAATAGGCTAAACTCCTCTCTGGTGGCACATTTGGAGTAGTAATCTCCTCTCAGGGTTGGGGGCGAGGGGTTGAGACTTAGTATACTGACTGGAATAGACATGAAGAAAGTTCTCTGTCTTGATCCAGATGGATGCATACTTCTATTAAACTTCATTGATCTGTGCATTTTATTGCATAGAATTATACTTCAGATAAATATATCAGGAGGGATGGAGAGACAGACAGACAGATATGCCCTGGGAGTACCAATCAATAGGCACAACATGAAACCCTCTCTGGGGTGTTTAAAACCAACACCAAACATGTCCTACTTTTCAAGGCAACTGATTCTTAAATTACCAAGGCTAAAAAGAGGGGGGTTCATGTTTTCTTTCTCGTTATGATTTGTTTCTTATTTAAATTATTTATCTATTAAAAAAATAAATTATTTATCTATTTTTGGTATATACCACTGGAAGTCAGCTAGAAAACAAAGAGGTCAATCAGGAGTTAAAATGAACAGTTAATCTGCCTAGGCATGGTCAAGTGTTAATGATAACCTCGAATTTCTCTAATGATGTGGAAAGAGAATCAGTGCACTCATGTGAATGGTACAAACTTGTGAATAAGAAATGCTCATGTTTAGTTTTTTTTTTAAAAATTTTATTTATTTATTTAAGAGAGAGAGAGCAGGAGGAGGAGGGGAGGGGGAGAAGGACAAGCAGACTCTGTGCTAAGCATGGAGTATAATGTGGGGTCTAATTCCAGGACCCTGAGATCCTAACCTGAGCTAAAACCAAGAGTTGGACACATAACCTACTGAGCCAACCAGGTGCCCCTCATGTTTAATTCTTGACTCTGCCCCTGTGTAAACCTGGGTTAGTTTACTGGCTGAGACTATTTCCTCATTTGAAGAATGAGGCAACACTTAACTCCTAGTGTTGCTAAGAATATTAGCTGAGTGGACACATCAAGAGGCGTTAGAATGTAAAATGCACTCAACAAGTTCTATGAGCTGTTATTCTCTCAGGCGGAAAGTGACTTAGTGTGTACATGTTTGAGTTTCCCATTTAGTCAATTCAGTTGTGTTTTGCCTTGTTCATGAAAGGTTTACATGACCTATAACATATTTACTACTAAGTGAAACTACTCTTCTATTCATGGCACCTCTGATACCTTTAGTTCAAAGGCAACAGAGAACAAGCAGCAGGCAAGGAGCATGGCCTACCTCTCCCAAGGAAGGCAAGTACACAGGAAACTGTCTCTTTCCTATGCATTTATATCTAAGCATCTCTTTGCGTAGTTTACATAGTTTATTTTAAAAAACACTGCACATGGCTTGTCTGGCTGAGCAATAACACTGATTCAGAAGAGTCATGGGGTTACCCAGACATCATACAAACTTTCAAATACCACAGCCGATTCTAGCACAACAGATGAAAGCAGAGTTGGTTGTGCTGCTTGTTGGAGTGGCAGGCTAATGGATGAAGTGTTTTTCTTTTCTTCATAGCTCTATTATTTTAATTTAAAAATCCAACAAGCCTTGGTGGGGTTCTGTTGAGCCGTCAAGGGTCTCCAATTAGTTCCTTCAACACAACAGACTGTTCACAGAACCACAGACAGGAATTATGCATACATTCCCATTTTGAACCTCCTGCTGTCCAAGAACCTACTTTCCTGCCAATAAAGTGACAGCATGCCATCACTGTATTCAAATAGAAGCCCCCTTTTAGGTGAGACCATATGAAACACTGACAATTTCATATGATTCATCCTAATATTTACATCAAACCACAGGATGAGTTAAATCACAGATGAAAGTGACCACCTCTGATGAAAAGGAGTTGGCAAAAAGAACAAGCATTTCCCTGAGGCACAGACTGTCTACGTCATAATGAACTTAGAAGGCCCCCCACCCACCCACCAAGCCAGGCAATCCCTTACCCCACACATGCCTTTCCACCTCAAAACACAGTTTTTGCAAACTTCATGGGCTTCAGAGCCGAGATAACTATCGTCACCCTTGCACCCAACATGCCCCAGCAGGGTTCTGTATGCCTTATCCTCATAGTCCAACAGGTTTACTGCTAATGAGAAATCTGGCGCTGTGTGTCTTTCTGGCTCCAAGTGAAGCTAGGGCAGATGGAGAAGCCCTGGGACCTAGAGGCAGCAGAATTTTGAAATTTCCCATTAAGCTGGCTCAGTTTTTATACCTATAACACGCAAAAAAAAAAAAAAGAGGAAGATTCAGATTTCAGAAAATCATCTAACAACGGATTTTAAACTCAAAAACGAAAAAAAAAATTTTCTGTTATTGACAACAATATGGGTTGTTTATTAGAGCATGCATAGATCTTTGCAGGCACACCTTCTATCCACTCCTTATCTTCACTCCCTATTCCCACCCTGGAGTTGAAATAAACTGAAATTTGAAATTCATAAAGTGCAGTTCCTTTCTGTCCCAGAGCAAAGAAAATCCTATTGGAAAAGTTTGTCTCTAAGGTAGCCATGTTGAAGCCCTATGGTTTTCTATCCGATTTTCCTTATTAATCTGGAATTATCTCTTCATGTGTAATAGAATTAGCCTTTCTAGGGCAAAGGCTGGATACACTAGGTAGGAAATGTAGTCAAGTTTTAAATGCTTCTTGCTTCAACCCACATGCCTGTACTCTTGGCAAAGCTAGGGATTATTTTCACACCACCGAATTCTGAGGGCAAGCCCAGGATCTTAACACTCCTCAAATACCATACTAGGTCAAAGAATTGGAATAACATTTCCAGAGTTTGCTGTTTTCATGAATGTTCACCAAGTTATCACTGCAAATAGTGGTTCTCTAAGATACGAACCTCTGCACAATGTAGTTCCCCCAAAGCCCCTGGTTAAAACAGAATCTGAGAGTCAATGGCTATCAGACAGGAAGAGAGCTCAGAGATGACCCTGTTTTACACCTAAAAATCTGAGGGCTAGAGATGGGATTAATTTGTATATGGTCATACAACAACTTAAAAGTCTTTCAGGGGTGCCTGGGCAGTTCATTTGGTTAGGCAACTGGCTCTTGATTTTGGCTGGTGTCATGATCTCAGGGCTGTGAAGATCTGACCCTGCCTCAGGGTTGTGTTCAGCAGGGAGTTTGCTTGGGATTCTCTCTCTCCCTCTGCCCTTCCTCCCTGCTCACACTCATGCTCTCTCTCTCTAAAATAAGTAAATAAATCTTAAAAAAAGAAAAGGATCTGTATCAAGGTGGGAAAAAGCATGTTTCTACCTATGGAGTGTGACTGGAAAGAAAACAAAAGGAAAGTGGGAAGGCAATTAAACGTTTATGGAATCTGATATTTGCTTGGCACTGAAGCAAACAAAGCAAAGAGAGTAAAGAAGAGAACTTTGGGGAACAGGAGTACAGCTACCATCTACACAATTATCACAGAATAACAAACCAATGGTAACCATAATGATAGCTAATGTTTATTAAGAACACCCTATCTGCCCAGAAGTAATTCATTATCTCCCTGAATCCTTATTACCACCTAATGAGATAATAAAAATAATAGGTGTGACCATTTATTGAGCATCTTTTCATACGGGCTGAACACTGTGCTAAGCATTTGGTAAACAGTATCTGATTTTATTTATGCAACATGATAATTAGGCTGTTCTCCATAGTATAAAGATGAGCTAACTGAGACTTAGAGAGGATGAATAATACATCCAAGGAGGAACCAAAGTATAATCCTGGTCATCTGATCAAAGAACTTAAGCTTTTTTTTTTTTTTAAGATTTTATTTATTTTTTTATGAGAGACACACAGAGGGAGGCAGAGACATAGGCAGAGGGAGAAGCAGGCTCCCTGAGGGGAACCCGATGTAAGACTCGATCCCAGCACCCCAGGATCACGCCCTGAGCCGAAGGCAGATGCTCAACCGCTGAGCCACCCAGGCATCCCAGAACTTAAGCTTTTAAGTGCATCATTATTCTGGTCCTCAAATACAGGTGTACAGGGAATTGGATTTAATGTATGTACATGGGGACCAAGATCAGGATGAGGAGAGAAGGGGAGGGAGGGAGAGAGAGAGAGAAGAGAGGGAGAAAAAGAGAGGAGAGAGAATATGATAGAAGGAGGTACTATTTATTCACTGCTTCTAGGATTCTGTAGGAGACCATGCTGTTTAATAATTCCAGCACTACAATTTTAAAAATCAGTAGCCCTGGTAACCAAGGCTATGATTGAAGCATGCTATAAAAAAAGAAACATTGTGTGGTAGCTGGTCCTAGACAAACTGACAAGCTTTGTTCTATCCTTTTGAAATCCAAGGCATTATTTACATACACTCAGCTGCAACACAGAATCCCTTCATTAAAAGATTTTTACACTTATCTGTAAGTAAAAATAGAAATATTTGAATAAAAGCACATTTTTTTTCCTTGTGCTAAATTACCGGTTAGAAAAGAAAAATCACAGAAATTCACTGAATGGTATTGCATGAATTACACTAAAGCTTAACTATGTCTCCTTGAGTGGCACTCACTTGATTACCCTCTTTGTTCTCCAAGCTGCAGGATGCCATGACACCGTGCTGCAGGATGGCATTAGCACCTGTGGGACACTGAGGGGCTTGATTCCCAGAGGCAGTGGCAGCTATCAAGGTGATTTAATAGCCATTTAAAGACACCCCCCCCCTTCTTTTTTCTGCTTTGCAGTTCTCAAGAAGCCAATCTACCTTTCACTTCTTCGGGGATGGGGCAGCGGTTCAAATGGGAAGGAATATGTTTTTCTAGTAGCTCAGAGGTATGAACAAAGGTGATAAATGCCTTTATATTCTTGATCTTAGCCACAAGCCTGGAGAAACTATGCACTTTAGACTTAAAAGCACAAGAGAGGATTTAACTTTCCATTTAGATCCCCAAAGAGAGCATAGGATTGCTTTTTCCAGGACAATTTATCATTGATGCATCCATCTGTGTCACCCATCCCCTCCCAACCCCCAAGGCAGGCACAGGACTAGGAGCTTTAAGTACAGACACACAGGCACTAGAGCAGAATCGTAAAGATTCAGACCTGGGCTTGAATGTTGACACCACCATGTAGAAGCTGTGTGATTCAAGGCCAGTTTTTCAACACCCAAGTCTTCATTTCCTCACTGTAAAAAGGGGGTCAATGATATTGCCTTATCTCTCACTGAATTAGTGTGGGGAGTAAATAAGATAAAGTGCCTAACACATACCCAGCATCTGATAAGAAGGAGCATCATTCCTATTTTAGGCATGAGAGAACTGATGCTCAGAAGGGGTAAGTGACTTGTGCAAGACCTCAGATCTAATAAGTGATAGAGTCAGGACTCCACCCTAGGAGTGTGAGAAACATACATGCTCCAAGCAGTGGCATGCTTCTCCTCTAACACACTCACAGTCTAGGGAGGAACAGTCACCTGAGCTCAGTTTCCTACAGTCACTACAGCTGAAGTGCTAGGATAGGAAGGAGCAGAGGTCTGGGCCAAGAAAGCTCCTAGGAAGAAGAAGTATCTGAAACACCTTTGAGAGCGTCTTCGAATGCAAAGAAAGGAGCCAGTGCAAAGGCAGGGAGAAATGAAAGAGTAGGGTGCTCCCTGAGGCTGCAGTCCAGGGCCAAAAGGGGAAGTGGCAGAGGGGGCAGATGCAAGGCAGAGTCTGGATCAAGATAATTTCCAATACCAAGTAAGTGATCTGGAGCAATGGATAGGTTTTAAATAGATGGATGAACTCAAGAGTTAAAATGGCTGAAAGTGAATCACACTTGAATCTTTTCCATTTTCACTTGGAAACAGAATCTCTCTCCCACCAGGCAGGCTCATCTGATGTTTCCATGCCAACAGATTGCTAAGGCTTGGGAGAGGCTAAGTCCTGAAGTGGTGAGTAGTGTGGGTAAAGGAGAGGGTGCAGGGAGAGGCCAGGGTTAAACTGTGGGGATGGGCTGGAAAGAGAGTGGGGATAGTGCACTACAGAGTGGGGAGGGGCAGAGTAAGAATCAGAAATGAGATTAGGTGGAAGGAGTCATACCTGAGTTTATTGTAAGCCTGGTCATTACTGTACACGCATGCACACACGCACAGATAAATCATTCAAACCAGGATTTTTGGACCTCAACTCTATTCTCTGAACATTTTCAGTGAGACCTCATGTAATTTAAGAACTTCTAATCAGCTCATTTCTTAGTCATTGGAAATCAAAATATGAATGTTAGGACTTTCTGATTCTCAAGAGACCTTTCCAATCTTTGCAGTCTGCTTTCCAAAGTTATTTAGTCTTGTACTAGGAGATTCTCTGTGTGCTGTTAGCAAATTATAGCACCAGGTTCAAGGTTAGTTTCCCAATTCTGAGTTTGAATGTGATCAAAATTGTACCAGGAAATGTACCAGGAACTGACCTTCCCATTAGCTGCAGATTTTCATTAGACTTCCATGCAAGAAATGTGAGACTTTTTAAGCAATTGTTCTCAGGTTGATGAGGAAATAAAGCTAAAAACAAAAGAAGAAAGATAAAAGATAAAATACTGGCTCTTAATGTTGCTGCACCCTGATATTTGTAGGGGAGCTTTAAAAAAAGCTGATGCTTAGAACACATTCTCAAGAGTTTCTGACTCAATATGTTCAGGCTATAGGACCTGGGCATCAGGGTTTTTAAAAGCACTTGGGCATTGGGATTTACAATAAGATTTGGTCTTCATCCCATTCCTGGCACAGAGCTCCTAAAACCCTTGAAATGTCCTAAGTGATAAGAGCTACAGAATTCATAACAAGCCCCTTTCAACTACAGGTCAGTTTCTATTAATGAGCTGACTTTTGGAAAGTTCTTGAAGATGGGAGCTGCTTGCCAAAGGAACCATGTGATTAGACAGTTGGAGCATATGGCCTCAGTCCTGACCTCTGAAGATGCAAGAGGGGCTGGAGGTTGAAGTAATCATCAATGGTCAATTATTTAATCAATCGTGTCTAGCTAATGAAGCCTCCATAAAAATCGTAAATGACAGAGTTAGGACCCAGTTCAGGGGGGTTTCTGGGTTGCTAAATACAGGGAGACAGTGGGAGGGTGGGCCTCCTAGAGATGGCATGGAAGCTCTGTGCCTCTTCCCCTATACCTTACCTCATGCATCTTTTCAATCTGGCTGTTCTTGAGTTTTACTTTTTATAATAAACTAGTCATCTAAGTAAATTGTTTTCCTGAGTTCTATGAGATCATGAAGAGGGGACTGTGAAGACCTCTGATTTATTTTTTTTATTTTTTATTTATTTATTTATTTTTTAATTTTTATTTATTTATGATAGTCACAGAGAGAGAGAGAGAGAGGCAGAGACATAGGCAGAGGGAGAAGCAGGCTCCATGCACTGGGAGCCCGATGTGGGATTCGATCCCGGGTCTCCAGAATCGTGCCCTGGGCCAAAGGCGGGCGCCAAACCGCTGCGCCACCCAGGGATCCCAAGACCTCTGATTTATAGCCAGTTGGCCAGAAGCACAGGTGACGACAACCTGAAATAGGGGGCTTAACCTTATACTTGTGGGATCTGTGTTAAATTCTAGGACACACAGCTGGTGTTGGAGAATTGGTCGGTGTAGGGGGGAAAACCCATACATAGGGCGCCAGAAGTGAAGTATTCAGTGAGTAGCATTAAGGAAAATAAAATTTTTTTCCTTATAGCTACCCAGGTGATCCTAGCATGCAGCCAAGGCTGAGAAACTCTGAAATAAAGCAAGAAGAGGCAGTTAGTAAAACAAACCTAATTTAGAGATTCTTCTTGGCTCTTTCTGGAGAGAAAGCCAGTGTGGACCAGTTACAGTGAGAGAGAGGCTGGCAACGTGACCCATCCTGGCAGGGCTCCCGGTGCTTAGACATCCCTTCTGTTTTAATGAAGACAGACCAATATAAATTCAATGCTGGATGGTGAGATGGATTTGGATATCAGATCTGGATATTCCTCATTGGATTTGGGCTACTCTAAAGCAGATGGAATGTTTTTATTCTTGTATTCCTTGAATGTGTCTAAGTGTCTGGCACATGGGATAGCAATGATTGTTTGTAAAATGAATGGATAAAAAAGTTGGAGGCACAAGGATATGAGATGAATATTAGACCTCATTTCACCAGGCTTCTTTCTTAGCACATTCAATAAGTCATAGGGTTGGGTAATAGCAGCTTTAATGAAAAACAAAACGATAAGCAACCAGATGCCCTCCATAATTTCAACTGAACTTAACAATTATTTACAAAATTTCTTTCTGCTCAGACTGCATTAGACCCTGAGAGCCACGACTGAGCTTTCTAGCAAAAAGCCAAATCTAGAAGCATCGACTGATGGTTCTACATTGATCTGTAATTAGCCTACTACTTTAAGAAGTCCTCCTTTTAACCACTTTTTCACTGGTATAATATGGCTGATTTGGGTTTAAGTGGCTTAAAAAGTGCAGTAATTGGTATTACGGATGAGGCTGGAGCAGATCATTTAATACTTCTTGTTTTTTCAGCAGTGTTTCAAATTCCATTTCTGAAATTTGCTTTATCCCAAGTAGCTCCTGGAATTCCCACTTAAATTCTGATTTCTAGAGGATATTCATTAATAGGCCAGCACTGTCAGATGGTCTATGAGTTTCCAGATTATATTATCCTGCAAAGTCCTGGTGGTAGCATTTTTACAGGTGAGATGATGAAGTTGGGGGAAGGTGAAGAGAAAGAGGAAATAGCAAATAGCAAACACTGTGTTTACTTCATGGCAGATACTTTTATTTTATTTTTTTTTAATTTTTATTTATTTATGATAGTCACAGAGAGAGAGAGAGGCAGAGACACAGGCAGAGGGAGAAGCAGGCTCCATGCACCGGGAGCCCGATGTGGGATTCGATCCCGGGTCTCCAGGATCACGCCCTGGGCCAAAGGCAGGCGCCAAACCGCTGCGCCACCCAGGGATCCCCATGGCAGATACTTTTAAAGGTCACTAACACTTTTGTTGGATTTAATACTTGCAAGAACCCCTTAAAATGGATATTATTATTCCTATTCTACATTCAGGAATGTGATACCAAAGGTAGTCACTCCCTTCTATCACCATAGGTTATTTTTGCATGTTTTTGAGTGTTATACAAATGGAATTATATTGTTGTAGACAGATTGGCACCATAGAATGCCCATGACTTAATCCTCAAAATGTGGGCATATGTTACTTACATGGTGAAAGGGTGACTACGGTGAAGGATCCTGAAATGGGGAGATTGTTGGATTATCTGGGTGGCCTAACCTAATCATTACCCGAGTCTTTAAAAGCAGAGAACCTTTTGCAGGTAGGCCAGAGTGGTACAAGTGAGAAGGCATCATCACAATGTTCCTGGCTTTTAACATAGAAGAAAAGGGCCGCTATCCATGTAATGGGGCAGCCTCTAGAAGTTGAGCATGGCCCTCCAGCTGACAGAGAGCAAAAAAGCAGAGATTGTGGTCCTACAATTTTAAGGAACTGAATTCTGCCAACAACTCTCATAAGAAAGAAGTGGATCCTCATCTGGATCCTCCAGAAAGGAACATACCCTGCTCATACCTTGGTTTTAGTCTGGTAAGACCTTTAATGGACTTATAACCTACAGAACTGTAAGATAATACAGTCATATTGTAAGAATACAATATGGTCTTCAAAGCCATTTAATGTGTGGTAATTTGGTACAGCAGCATAGAAAACTAATACACGTATAATATTTTGCATGGCTTCTTTTACTGTATCGGCAAGATTCCTTTCTGCTGTTGCACGTAGCAAGTGATCATATTCATTGCTATACAATGTTCCCTTGCATCAATATGCCACAACTTATTTACCTATTTTATTGTTGGTAGGCAGTTGGGTTATTTCCAGGACTAGGCTATTACAAACAATGCAGCTATAAGCATTCTTATGTGAATTTTTGTTGAACTTATGTAAATATTTCTATTATGTATAAACCTAGCAATGAATCATAGGAAATAGTATGTTTGACAACACTAAGTACTGACTGTATATCAATGTGGTGATACCAATTTACCTCCTATGAGCAACACATGAAAGTCTCTATATGCTTGCCGTTAATATTTTAATTTACCTTTTCCTGATGACTAATGAGATAAATACCATTTCATGTGGGAACTGACAATTTTTATACCTCCTCTTTTGTGAAATATCTGTTCAAGTCTTTTGAGCATTTAAAAAAATGTGGTTTCTATCTTTTGCTTATTGTCCTGTGGGAGTTATTTAGATATTCTGATTATAATTCCTTTGCCAGATCTGTGTATTACAAATCTTTTTCTTTGCTCTGTCTTACACTTTCATCCTATTTATGGTGTCTTTTGATAAATAGAAGGTTAGTGCATTCTGTGCCTATATTATCCTTTCTATAATCTATCACCGGATTCGCTGTGTTAATATTTTATTTTGTATTCTTGATCTTATGTTTATGAGAGAGAGGACTACAAATTTCTTTTTTTTACAGTCTCCTATAATTGTTATTTAAGGAAAACTTAAATTCACAACCTTTCACGGTACCATACTTGCTATAAGTTAGTCAGAAGGTCTTGCAATCCTCCTGTTCTGTATAGAGTGGCCCACAGCCAGAAAACTCATGCCTCTTTACTGTGAATGCTTAGTAGATGAAGGGTGTGACCCCATGGTTCAAATCTGAGCTATCATAACTCCAAATTCATCAAGCATCTTTAAGGTACTTAGTTATTATTGAGGGAGATACATCATACATTCAATGACTATATTTCTAATATAAAACTTAAAGGACTTTCTATAACTATTATAAGTACCAATATGAATGGGGGAGCATATATGAAATCAAGCATATCTAAGAAAATGTGGATATCTAGAAACTTTGGACATTAAGGTTAAGAACACAGATTTGGCAGACAAAATTGAGTTTGTTCTACTTTTTTTTTTGCTGTGTAACTTTGGCAAGAACATAAATTATCTAACCTTGGTTTCATTAACTGTATAATGGGTGTGATAATGACACTCCCTCATAGATATTATGAGATTTTAATTCTCATCACCATCTTGTCCTCAGGATACCTGAATCCATTATATAATCAAGGACTCATAAGAAGATTGTAGTGTGCTGTGGAGGTGGGAGTAGTGTGGGACATCCATTTAAGAGGGACTGGGCAGGAACAGGGAATTTTAGGAAAAGAGAAAAATGTCATCATCTTATAAAGAGCCAACAGTTAGGTTCATTCAACATAAGCTTTTTAGAAAGTGCAGAAATCCTTCATTGACCTGGCTTCACAGCAACCAGAAACACAGAGACATCTTCTTGATGACTAACTCAGAGTGCTCCTTAATAAGGAAGAAGGAGATGAAACAGTTCAGAAGCCACTGGAACAGGTTTAAGAGCTTTGTCTGGAGAGTAAGAATTAACTACAAAGTTAATTTACATGAGAATTTGTATTTTTATAATAGGGGTCACTAGAAGCTACCAAATATCCTGTTTATTGTAAAGTTCTATTCAGTTAGCATCACATTTTCTCAGTATTTTACCCATGAAATCAGATTTTTTAAAAAATAGGTGTAGGATCCCACATCTGAAAGGCCAAATCTGTATTTTTAGGAAAATTAAAGTGGAGATGGCACACGAAACAAGCAATCTGGCTTGAAATGATACAGCATAAAAATGTTTTAAAAAACAATGAAAGAAACTATAATTATAATGATACTTTTTAAAAGAGTCTATTTTTAAATTGAAGAATGACAGAAATGTAAATAAATGAAAGTACAACTTAAAAAATAATGAAACATAACTTTGATGATGGGAAATTCCTTCTTACCTTTTAATAAGCATCACTAAAAAGCATCAGTTTATCACCAAGCATGGATTTGGGCTTCCTACTTATTGAGAAAATTATATAAAAGCTAAAACACAGGAAAAAGCAAATCTATAAGATGTTATTCTTTCTTAAGAAAAAAACAAAGGTAAAGAATGCATCCCAAGCATTTTAGAATCATTTAGATTGGACCAAAAGATCTAAGATCAAGAACTAAACAATATAGCCATTATGTTTGCCTTAATTTTTTTCAGCTATGGGGTAGAATTACATGGACAGTGGAAATAGGTAGATTCATCTCGCCAGGTTTTAAAATATAAATTTTAAAATTTGGAGTGTTTTTCCTGGTAGTCCAATTATGTTCTTATTTTTCTTTGGGCATGAAAGTGCCCTTTCTCATATAAAATAATGGCAAAAATAAAGGGCAATAAATTAGAAATATATATTATAACATGTATGTGTGTTTATTATTTTTAAAATTCTTAGTGAAATCAAGTTGTCAATCCCACATCAGGTCCCTGATTTTTTTTTTTTTTTTTTTTTTTTTTTAGTTCTAATGTTGCTGGTCCTGGGAATTTATAAGTCCTACAGCCTTTGCATTTAGAAAATGAACCTGGAAAGGACACTAACACCCACAGTTTCCAGGGATTTCCAAAGTTCTCTGAGAAACTTCTGTGCCTATCTTAAAAATTTAGGCCTAAGGAACAAAGGAAGGGGGCAGAAACTTGCAGAACAGAAAGACTAAAATGTACCGCTGTTGCTAAATAAATGTGAAATAATGACACTACTTAGCTTTTGGAAGATTTACTTCAGTGGAGAGAGATGACTCAAAGTGCACTGTTGAAAGCTCAAAGCAAGTGGGAACTTAAAGTCTCAGGCATTAAGAGGGCTGGCACATAGTGTTTCTACAGATCATAAAATCAGGCATTGAGATAATTTGTATAAAGTACTCTTGCAGGTAAAAGACAAAACTTGGATCCTTGAAAACGTTCTCAATGCTGACTTCACCTTTCTTCCATTTACCACATGCTATACTAACAACACACATGCTTCAGCTTCGAGCAAGATGTCCTAAACCAGGTGTCAGCAGGACCGACTTCATAGGTTTGGGACCTGTGTGGTAGCACAGGGTCCTGTGCTTAGTATTATTCTCTGGTCTTTTACTATCTTGATATTCTTTAATTTTTGCACAAGAAGCTATACCTTTTCACTTTGCACTGGGCCCCGCGAACTGTGTAGCTGGTAGTAGATGTCAGGCTGCATGTCCTACCACACGTGGGGCACTTCAGTTGTGTTCCTTGATGTGCTACACAGGCTGCAGAATTTGTCTTAGCAGAAGAGGGGCAGTACTTTGTTTATACAGTTGTAATGGCCATACCTCAGTGTGGACTCATTCAATTTATTTTTTTATTTTTATTTTTATTTTTAATATTTATTTATTTATGATAGGCACACAGTGAGAGAGAGAGAGGCAGAGACACAGGCAGAGGGAGAAGCAGGCTCCATGCACCGGGAGCCCGACGTAGGATTCGATCCCGGGTCTCCAGGATCGCGCCCTGGGCCAAAGGCAGGCGCCAAACCGCTGCGCCACCCAGGGATCCCTGGACTCATTCAATTTAATCACAAATCCACATGCTGTGGGTATCCTCAAACTAGTGTATAGGATCTAAGGTGATGAGGTTATTAACTGCCCATACGACATTTAATAATGCATAAGTAGTTTTATTAAAATCATGTGCTATGTAACATGGCAATAAATGAAACACAAGTCAAACACTTAAAAAAGGTACAAGTGAGATGCGCGTTTACACATCTTTAAAGAAAGTGGACTGAGGCGAAGTCCTGGCACTATTCTAGACTTGGAAAAGAGAGTAGAGAGCTTAATGTTCTGAGCCTCGGTTCCTTAGCTGAAAACTGTGGGAGAACAGGACCTACTTAACAGACATATTGTATCAATCAAATCCAATCTATGAGTCCTTCCAGAAAGTCACATGACACTGAAGGTAGTAGGCATTTGTTTGGCTAAATGGTTAAAAAACACTCAGTATAGTCAGAGATGGTTATTACTACTTAAAAGGACTGCTTACTCATACGATGAGGAAGGCACAAAGACCTTTGTTAGGCAGGGATCCACTCACAAGCCATGAGGTAACCAAATAAAATTTTAAATAAAATTAAATGCTCTCCAATCTTGTGACATCCATAATCCATTCATTGGATTGAGTCAGCAGTTAGGATATGCCAGATTATGCTATAATCAGGCAAATCTCCATATAAGAGAGGTGCACCCCATTCAGGCCAGTGGAGGGGACAGGGGAGTCAACAGGCAGGAAGCACAGAGAATGTGAAGGATAGAAGAGAGAAGTTAACATATTCAGAGGAACACAGAGGGGCAGCTGCTCATTCAGCCAGCACTGAATTGTTGATGGTTTTCCTAATCCCTTGTTCCCTTAATCACCATCTTCAATTGCTACTGAAAACGTTCATTCAAAAAGTATTTACAGAATTCCTATAATGTATCAGGCATTGAGATTAAAGGATAAATAGCTTGAGTCTATTCCTTTGATCCTAACCTAACCTCGTGATTTCAGGTAAGTTTTCCTTAATTCTTCCGTGCCCTCACTTTCACCTGTCCCTCCTGTGAGCATTCTGTGTCCCACCTTTTAGTGTTCTGCTCTCTTTTCTGGCTAAAGCTGTCTGGGTTGTTGTAGGAGGTAGTAATTTTGGGCTAAAAAGACAAGCATCTCCTCTAGAGATGAGGGGGCAGGAAGCAGAATCTAGACTGGTAGCATGACCCTTGTACACCTTGTGGACAGAAAAGATGCTCTACTAATCTTTTTATCCAAGAGCACAGTGCAGTATGAGCTGGATAGTTATGGCTCAAAAAAGGGTTTCTGGATGGATAAATGAATGAGTGAGTGAGTGAATGAATTAGGGTGCACCATTAATAAAAATGATACCTGGATTCTAAATCTTGGCATAGAGATAGAGGAAAATGTAATGGTCAGTGGAAGGGCCACCCATGTCCCTTTTGTCCTTCTTTCTATAGAAATATAAAAATTAAAAACCTTTAAAAATCAGGGCCAGGCTGTGATTTCAAGAGAAGCAAAAAACTCCCCCAGATCCCCAGTGACTCCTCCTCCTTTCTATTTCTGGCATAAAATTAGCTGCCTGAAGACAAAGCCTTTTATTCCACAATTAAGGATGCAATTAAAAATGCAAATGCCTGAAAGAGTGAGCATAATGCTAATGAGTCTCAAAATATAAATGAAGAATCAAATTCTACTCTGCTTCAAAGGAGGCAACGGCTTAGGAGGTAGGTTCTGAGCACTTACGGGGGATAACAGGACCTCCCCTTTACCTAATGAGTCCCATTGGCAGGCTCTTTTATAGACTTAGTTTAACTTAATCCAAACAACAAGCCTGTGAACTAGGTATTATGCGCATTTTATAAATGAGAATTTTGTTTTAGCAATCGATAAACTTTGAGGTCTGGACCAGAAGCCAGGTCTATCTGGAGGAAGTCAGTATAAAGTGTAAACCAAAGAGAGAGTCGATCAATATGAATTTAACCTGCGCTCCTATAGGGTCGACTTCATCTTTACTGTATGTAAGTACAAGGAGCATGGGCTTCATTGAGACATAAATCTTGGTAAAGAATATGGCTTGGCCACATAACACCTTGCATAAGTGGTTTTTAAGCCTCTTTGGCCTTCTGTACTGTTCTTCTTCTATAGAATGGTGATAATAATCATATCTGGCACAGCACTGTTGTAAGGTTTAAGGGAAGTCAGGAGTGAAGTCTAGGCACATAAGCTCTGGCCCCGAAGCGTGGCATATGCAGGCCACCCAGACGCTGGAGTATCTTCTCCAGACCTCTTCTGGTTTCTCAAGACTAGACTGTCTCTAGACTTTCTGCTTCATCCTGTTAAACTGTTTCAGGTACTTGGTCACATCTCTCTCAGTAAGATTCTCAAAGAAATAAATCTGAATCCAAGCAGTTTTAATGTCCTTTTTGGCTACAATATATCAGACTTCTGAATGAACAAATGATGATTTTACTAAATAAGAATATATGAGTGAATGACTGAGAAGTAATACAAATGCCACTGTCAGCCAGCCCAGTGCTGGTACTGGGCAGGGGGTACACGCAGATGATTGTAATACGTCTTCTGGGGACAGCGATTGAGAGCATGCTGGGTCCAAGTTGGAGGGAAGGAAGATAAAATTTGGACTTGTAATAAGTCTACAGACTTCATGGGTTTGTTTTAAATGTCCTTGAGAAATCCATAGCCACATGAAGTTAGTAGTGGCTTCACACTGGAGCAAAGTCCCCGGACAGGCTCCATTTGACATTCTTTCTTCCCACCCCCACATTACTGACCAGCAGCACACTGGAGCAGGAAGTAGAGTAGAAGGGTATACTACCATTTAAAGTAAAAACCAGGGGTGCCTGGGTGGTTCAGTCAGTTAAATGTCTGCCTTCAGTTCAGGGCAGGATCCCAGGGTCCTGGGATAGAGCCCTGGCTTCTTCCTTCCTCTCCCCTGCACGACACTCCCCCCTGCTAGTTCTCTCTCTATCTCTGTCAATAAAATAAAATAAAATCTTAAAAACATAAAAAAAACAAAGACCAGAGTCTCTTCCCTATAGGATGATGTAGCTTCCGCCTCCCAACAAAGTTCAGTCAGGTGGGAACCTCCTTCCCCTAGAACAAAAACCCATCAGGATAAAGAATCCTGAGTGGAATTCGTTTTCTCAAGATTGTCCTCGATGTAACTTCCAAAGGAAGACTAAGACTGTTGATCATGAGACACAGGATGAAGTTCACCCTGCGCCTTGCCCCTTCCCTAAATCCTCTCACTAAGAGGGTATCTATCGGCTATGTGTGCTTGGCTAAATCTATTATTGAATTAGCCCCCAGCTTAAAGAGAGTTACAGAGTTCAGCAGGCAAATGAAGTAGGCTGAAAGGCCCTCTAGTGCCAGATGTTTCCTGGATATCCTAGTACCAGTAGGTAAAACCTGTGTTCTTAGGACATGACCAGACTCTATGGACTTGGTGGCAGCCCAGCTGGTATCAAACTTGTATAGGACTCGTTGTCTAAGGATCTTGGCTTATATTCTATTTTTTCTTTCATATCTGTATAGGAAAGAGAGTCTAGGAATTAATTCATTCAACAATTATTTACTAAGCAAACTTCTTTATGCCAGGCACTATGGCATAAGACACTAAGGGCATAATAAAATGAAGACATTAACTGGAATTTGCAGGTCCAGTATTGAATGGTGTTTCCATTTCAAGGGCCTTTACCATGAAAACTTAATAAAGACTAGAATGATCATTATTTTAACAGATTTTTTTTTTTTTAACAGATGGGTTTTAAATACCAGTGATCTTCTAGGCAGGTAGGAAGCCTAATAGGAATACTGCAAAAATTCAAAAAGGATAATTGCCAGCATATAATGCATGAAGTATCAGGAAATAATGATCTATACATAGTATTTGCATTGTCTACAGATAAGGACTATAAGAATCCTGAGGGAAGGAGGTGTGTGTTCTTATTCATCTCTGTATCCTCAACATCTGCCATAGATGTTACACTCTAGGAAAGTATGTAAATCATGTTTATTGAATGTAAGAATCAATGCACTAATCAATCAATGAATGAAAGCCTTATGTTCAACAATGGGGCAGGAGGCAGACCTAAGAGCATTTGTCATATTACAGCCTTTGAAGCAAAAGGTGTCTTTAGGAAGCAGCAAAAGGTGGTGAGAGGATTTGGAGGGGTAGGGATGGGTTGTGGGGTGTCAGCTTCTGCTTTGTCCTCAGCTTGCCTTCTGTCCCCTAATCAGTATGAGAGATGTCTGGTGAGTTGACAGATCTGGGCATCCCGGAGCCTACAATTCTGATCCCCCCACTTCAGCCTCCATGGTATCTAAATGTGAAAAAATGTAAAATGGTGCCAGGATGTCTGTCCTCCTTCTCTTGCTGAAAGGAAGCAAGAGAAAACTAGGAGAAAACAGTAGTTTGTTCAGGACCATTTCTATAATCTCTCTGTCCTGTAGAGGAGAGGTTGCCTTCATAATATACAATAAATATCACCAATTAATTGTTTCCTGTGTGTCAGGTATTTAAATTCACAGTTTTATTTAGTCCTTACTACCAGTTTATGGTATCCTATCACTATTTGCATTTCACAAAGAAACCAAGGCCAGAGAGACTGATTTGTCCCAAATCACTTGAGCTAGTAAGCGGCAGAATCAGGACTTAAATTTTGTCTGTCTGGAATAATCCAGCAACTGGTTCTTCAACGCTGTTCTGTGCTGCCTCACATACAGGCCCTGGATGTCTATGCTTATATCCAGTCTAACTCTGTGATCTTGGGGAAATTATTTAACTTCTGTGAATCTCAGTTTTTTCATCTGTAAAATGGAGAAAACATTTTGTGACTCCTCAAGATATTGGGAGAATCATATGGGAAAACATATGTACAATACCATGAGCACAATGATTGGCCCACAGAAGGTGCCTGACAAGCGTTTTCTTTCACTTCCACTTCCTCATCTGTACCAAATTGGCTGAACAACCAACCCAGAGATCTGCTGAATATAATGCAGTGAAGGTATGCTCTCCTGCCTGCGTGAAGTGTCATTTGCCTGGAGTGCTCCTTCTTGTTTACTCCATCTGCAAGCTTTATATCATGACCCATTAGTGAGTCATTAAATCAAGTTAATGAGTTGTGATCTTCATTTTTTAAAAAAAGGGAGACAAACAGAACGGAAAATAAAATAACACTTTACAAAAAAAGTACAATTTAACTAAAAAGTTTTTCAGCTTTATGCTGTATGTATTTACTGGGTCACAGTGAAGAACGTTTTTCTTACTTAGAAGTTTTCAAGTTAACTCCCATAAGATCTTTAAGAATCAGTTCAGCAGTCTTTGCATTACGAAGCAATGAAGGGTCCAGGCCTTTCTAGAGCTAATTTTCCACCCCACACTGCATTGTGATTGTCTTCCTCTCATCTTCATCTCATCTCCAATTGAATAAGAGATTCTTGTGGACAGGAAACATGACTTTTATGGCTGAGTCCTCAGTGTTCATTATAGGACAGAGAGGTTATTCACTTGAACTCTCAAAATTGATTCCTTTGATTAACAAATGAACATGGGCCAGGCTTCACTCTGTCCTGTGACCTTTTACTCCCCATTGGTGAACTACGCAGCTTTTCTTTCCACCTCTCCCCATTCTCCAAGTCCTGGGTGCTCTTGCTCTCCTTTTTATCATAAGAAAGGCTCTTTCCTTAGCTATTTGCACTTTTATGTGATTTCAATCACCTACATCTCTGATTCTTAGTAGCATTTGGATATAAAGGTCCATTCCTATTAGCAGCAGGAAAAGCCCTGTTCTCTGTCACAGGGATGCTTTCACCAGCTGGTAGGTAAGAAAGAGCACATATTTTAGAGGCAGGGAGAGCTCAATCTGCCCACATAGAGAGCCTCGAAATATGTGCAACAAAATGCGTATTCCAGTGGCTCGGGAGCTCAAGTGCATCTACATCTGAAGAATTCATAATGTACTTATGAAGTATTTTGAAAAATATTTTATTCAAATTTTTAACATTTTATTTACTTTTAAGGTTCTACAACTATATGTTTCACAATGCAAGAAATACACAATACAAAAAGCCCCGTAAATCAAATATATCCAAATCATTCACATAGAACATGTACAGTGTTATCACAAGCAGCAATCAACTCCATTTGTACAGCACTACCAAAGTACTTCAGGCACCTTACACAAAAGATTCAAAGAAGGAAAATAATTACAAATAGATTGGAAAATAGAGAGGGTTGGCTCAAGTTTAGAATGCTGCCTGGCTCAGATATGCTAGTTCCCCCTCCCTCCTTTCAACACTTTCAGGACAAATTGCTATCACCTGGGTGGATTATTTCTAGTAAGGGAATAAGGCCAGCTCATGCAAGATGTAGCCTCTCAGACACAGCCAAGGCAGGGTTAGATTTGAGTGTGTGTGTGTGTGTGTTTGTGTGTGTAGGGAAGAGGAAGCAACTCCTAGGGGAAGGGTGGTTTTGTGGTGCAGACAAATATCCTACAAGTCAGCTAAATTGTTTATCATAGAACAAAGAAAGGCTGTTAGCTTTCCGGTTTAGGTTTTGGCTTCATGGAAAAATACCAATGAAACTAAAGAAATCCCATATGTCCTATAGTGCAGTTTATCCAGTGTAAAAACCCCAAAAGGGTTTGTGTTTGAGTTTCTCCTCTCGGCTAATCTATTCTTTAATCTAAGAGTTCAGGGCTGAGCTGCCAGGAGCAGATTGGGAATTATAGCTAAAGTGCGTTCAACAGCTGATACCACAGAAGCTGAGCCCTTGGGAGGTGGAGTGAGAAGGGAGGTAAAAGATCTTACCCCACCACCAAAAAGCTGTGGCACATCTCTTCCCTCCTGGGGCCTCAGTTTCCTCTCCTGTAAATTAAATAGTGGACCTGGTGATAGCTATGATTCCTTCCAGCTCTAGACTTACATAAAGCCAAGCATAAGAATATTCCAGGATGTCATTCTCAGATTAAAGAAACATGCTCATCATTTGATATTTATATAATCAGAGAAATCCTGCTACTAATTTATTTTGAGAGAGCAACTTAGTTGACTTTCTAAAATAAGTACAACCAACTGGCACTGGCCCTATTCAAGTGCTCTAGATAAAGCAAGCATCTCTATGAAAATCCTATAGCCATATTTGGTGTAACCCTACCCCCCAACCCCCAAAAGGCTGGGGTGGGGGTGGGGACAAAGGTACAAAGTTACTAAAGTACAAAGGTACTAAAAAGATCCTTTTTTAGTAAGAATTCCCTTAGGCTTTGCTAGTTCATTCCATTGCATTGCCTTTTTGCTGTTGTTGTTGGGGTAGGGTTTGTCAGTTTTATCACAGCGTATGAAAACAAGGCCAGGGGGGTCTTCTAAGTTCTTTCCTTCTGATTTTACTTATATATGGCCACTATCTCTTCCAATTTTATGCCTCTAAGAGTCATTTAATGCTAAGATCAGCCCTCTAGGTACTAAATAAGTATTAATAATTATACATTTGGAAAACAAATATCTTATTTGTATAGTAGAGAGATCATTTGGAGAATTTCCCATGAAGTGTCAGCTATTTTTGAGTGTCACTGAAAAGAAGTTCCTCATTTCAATGCAACTTCCAACTGTTAGAATGCGATTAAGATAACATTCTTTATTACCTTAAATCCTCATCTCTTTTGTATGTCATTCTTTATTTATCATTTTAGAGAATAAAGGTTTGGGTCTGATTAATACTACTCTTTCAAATTAGTCTATTCATTTTATGTTATATCACTCTATTACTCCATTTAATTTTCCTAATCTTCCACAACTTAACTCAAAAGACTAAACTATTACCAGTATATTTTCAGCAAAGTTCTTCTAGTACATTAACATTCTTCTGCATCCTATTTTTTTAACAAGATATCAACAATATGATAATTTTTCCTTTCAGTGTTATTCTATATATCTATTTCATTTGCATTAACTGATTTTTCTCTATCCTATTAACCGAATTGGCTTTTCCCAATTTGCTACCCAAGAGTAAAGCATTTCAAGATTTAAAATATTTTGCATTACAAAGACCAGCAATATAAAGCCAGAAGGGAGAAAAGAAAAGCCACTTTCCATCATATCTGTGACTTTGCGACAAAACTTGTTCCAGGGTGGTTCTTAATAGCTGCTGTTGTGGATTACACTGGAGTATATCAAAATAATCTTGTGAAATTCAAATTTGGAACATCAATAGTCAAAAATAATTTTGTTTTTTATCCTGTTTTTATTTTAAATCTCAGGGCTTCCTAAGTATTTGAACGCCCTAGAATAAGAAGGGACTCTATGTTTTCTCCAAGGACCAGCAAATCAAGGCCTTTGAGAATGTGCTACCATCTGAAATCCTGCTCCCTTCTTGGTCCTGCTGTACCTATCTGATACACACAGAAGATAACATCAGAGCCAAAGTGGAATCAATGGAACATGTCAGTTCAACTACATAATTTAGTATCCATAACATACCCTTCATGCTAGGGAAAAACAGTAAAATCTCAGGTGAGGAGGATATGACCTTTGGTGGGAGTCAGACCAGATTTTGGGGCCAATTGAAGAGAGGAGAATGCGATGAGGATTGGGAGTGGTTCCTCCAGTGGCACACAGATTCATTTTGACAACTTATTAGGTACCATTTCTCTCCTTTGGTTGTTAATACTTATATTATTTTAAAAAGTACAGTCAGCATGGATGAAGTATATTTTGGAAGGGATATAGGAGGCATGCACTAAGAAGAGGTGCATGTTATAGTTCATTGATGATGGATCTTATTCAAGAGTTAACTACAGGGCTAAGAGACCGGAATGCATTTCAAGTTCAATCAATCTTTTTTTTTTTTTTCCTGGTAAATTAATGCATTTTGTCAGGCAAGGAACAGGTAACTTTCACAGTCTGAGAAACGATTGGTCACAAGATACCACAGAAGAAAGTCTTTCCACCAAAACTTGTTGGTAAGAAGCATGTAACTCTTTCACAGAGAACTTTGACTTTCAATCAATACACCAAAGTTCATGCAATATATATCAAGCAGGTCAAGAGGTGATACAAGAATATTTTCTTCCTATACTGACGGTAAGAAAATATCCAAGGCATTGGTCCATATATTCAATTTAAGATGATCAGGAATGAAAATGTTTCTTCTCATTATTTTACTGCAACCTGTACTAAGAACTTGACCCTAGACCATAACATTCTCAAAGAGTAACTTATTAAAAGCAGGGCTTTTTAACTAATTTAACATAGTAACATTTCAAAATGTCTTCAAAGTGGTTAAAAATAGTCTTACAGTCTTACAGTGGTGTATTGATGAGCATGAGTTAATAAGAACACATGTTCCATTGGCACAAGGTGTTGCCTTTATCTCCCCAAGCTGCATGGCTCACAATGTGGAGATCACAGTAAGAAATGCTCCTTTGCCTACCTGACATAGAGGGAGCGTTTTTGATTGGTTCGCAGGGACCCGGACCCGGAGCTCATGCTGTGGTTCATCATCTGCTCGCGTAGGTCATGGATTTTGGCCTCAAATCGAGCGTAATCTGGGAAAGGAAACAAAGATGGTAGATTTGGTCCTGAGACTTCAGAGAAGGAGAAATCGTGCACAGCCAAGACAGCTACTTGTCCCTGATGTTGGTTGCTTTGCCAAAACTTAGGGAAATGCACAACTCAAAAGGGTGAACATGAAGGGATCAGTTGCTTAATATTATTTATTTGCAGACATTCACAAAAGGAAAAGGACATTCACAAAAGGAAATCAGTTACTTCCCCAAATGTAAATAGAAATTATGCTGCCATCAAATCCCCACATGTGATAAGTCCATGGGGGAAGAGGTGTGCAACGTTATATATGGGCAGCACAGGGCATACCTGTGATGATAAAAATGTGCTGTCTTGACTGTGGTAATGGATACAGGTAATTGCACATGTGAAGAAATTATATACAACTAACTATACTCATATATACTCACACAAATGAGTCCAAGTAAAACTGGGAAAATTGGAATTAGATTGATGGATTATATCAAAGTCAGTATCCTGGCTGTGATACCATGCTATAGTTTTACAAAATGTTCCCATTGGAGGAAAACTATGAGTAAAAGTTACATGGATCTTCCTGTATTATTTATTGCAACTGCATATGAATCTATAATTATCTCAAAATAAAAGTTTTAATTTAGAAAAGGGGAAAAAAAACAACCCACCAAGACCATGAACAAACAAATATACAAGGAATTAGCAATGTTATTGGGAGGGGAGTTTGAGTCTACAGTTAACTTTCAGCCTGATAGACTGAGAACCAAGTGTTTGGTGATGAATTGTGTAAAAAAACCCCAAAACTAAAAAAACCAACCTTCCTTTTAATTTGACTAAATTTTTTTTTCTGCTACAGGATTGTTAGAAGCTGATCATTTGGGATTATACCTTAATTTTGCCTTATAACTTTAATATAAAATCCATACACTAAACCTCATCACTTCTAAGATGCATAATATATTTAAATCAGCTTCTAGGAGAATGGCATTGGAAATGAGGGTAAATATATTTTAGAAACATTCAAACATATGGGCCTAAAATATCAAGAAAATATAGATATATATCATACTATTTCTTCATAGGAAAAGTATTTTTTCCAATAAAAAAATGAAGACAACACAAATAGAAGACAGCATAAATAGGTTTTAAGATACTTATTAACACAATCAGCATGTAAAAAGTAAAAGCTTCTGAAGTTTTTATATTCCTGATCACAATTTGTTCTTTCATCTCCGTGGCACATAGTGTTTTACTTTAGTAAAATCGAGTAGGTGAGAAGGCCAATTTACTTACAAGGTAAATGTAAAAATGCTAGTTCGAATTATAAATAGTTCTTTTGATTACAAAGAAATTCATCATAAAGAATTTTTTAAAATGCTAATTCAAATGATAAATTGTTCTTTTATACAGAGGAACTCATCATAAAGCATTTCCTTAATACATTTCAAAAAACAATTTGATTTTCAATTCAACTTATTCATAACTTTTCATAAAAAACAAGGATGACTAAATGAACATAATAAAAGATGATCTACTTGCAGTGTTTCAAATTCTTTACAACAAAAAGTTCCACAAATTAAATTTAAGCTCAATTTACTATCTGTTGGTTATTATGGGGTAGTATATCATAAAAGAGAAGATGTGGGGCAGCCCCGGTGGTGCAGCGGTTTAGTGCCGCCTGCAGCCTGGGGTGTGATCCTGGAGACCCGGGATCGAGTCCCACATCGGGCTTCCTGCATGGGGCCTGCTTCTCCCTCTGCCTGTGTCTCTGCCTCTCTCTAGCTCTCTCTAAATGAATAAATAAATAAATCTTAAAAAAAAGAAGAAGATTTGACCTTGGTTTTCAGTGATAAATGGACAACTGGATAATGACCTATGAATGTTAAATATTTTTAAAGTTTAGTACTCTAAAGATAAAACCATAGAAGCTGACTGGAAATTTCTGGTGCTTAAGCAAAGTCTTATGTAATCTAGATTTGGAAGGCTTCCTCTTCAAAGCTTAGCTTTAAGTAATTAAGTCCTAAATGACTAAATAAGCAGAACACATATTTAACCTAAAATCTATTGATTATAATTTATGATATTTATTTCAACCCCTTTTTACAGAGAGAAAAAACATTCATTTATAACAATCGATATATGACACATATGACACTGTATACAGATTTAAATCATTTTGGGCAAGTCATCCTAAGAGTTAATTAATATTCATTGGCATCACATGGCAGACACTATGCTTAGTGCTATGTGGGCACTATTTCTTCCTTAAATCACAAAATAAAGTTCATGGATGTTGTCAAAATTTGGACCATATGGAAAAGCACAGAAGAAAAATTGAGAGGTCCTCTTAGCTCTTCTGCCTTCCCTACCTTTTCCTTCCTCCTCATTGCTGTCCTTTGCATAGCTTTCTCTAAAGATACATGATGTGCACAGGCAGTTATTAACTCATTTTTTTTAAAGATTATTTATTTATTTGAGAGACAGCGAGAGTGAAAGAGCATGAGCTGGGGAAGAGGCAGAGGGAGAGAGAGAGACAGACTCCTTGTTGAGCTGGGAGCCCGATGCAGGACTTGATTCTAGGACCCTAGGATCTTGACCTGAGCCAAAGGCAAATACTTAACCAACTGAGCCACCCAAGTGCCCCCAACTCATTTCATATATATATACACACACATACCCACATACATATGAGATCGTAAATATATATTATGCTAATAGCTTTTTCTCTTTTTAACTATGTAACTTGGATCTTTTCCTGCCTTCTCCCAAATACATAGCTATATTTCTTAATACCCTTAATGGCATCACATGGTTAAGACTTTATTTAACAGTTGCAGAGAAGTACAGCAGAAGATAGACCCATCCAGCTTTTTGCTGTTATTAACAGGATACCAGGCTATGTGAGCACATTTATGGAAGGTTGATATAATGCTATGGTGCAGGTACGAGTCAAAGCTTTGCACAGACGTCATGCAGCCCCCACTCCTAGAGAATCAGATACTCTGGCCTGGAAACAAAGCAGGATCTCTTAGGGTCTTCTGAGCGTGCTTCCACATTGCTACTTCCTAAATACCAGGCATTTCCCTGAGAATTACTAAATCCCCCATCTGCTCCCAGGATACCCTCTCTTACAACTTTGGTGACTGCACTACCGTGATAAAAACCTCAAGTCCCACCTCCTATCTCCTACTAAAGCATCTTAATTCAGTGCCAGTCCCCGATGCCATTTGACCACTTTCATACTTTTTTGTGCTTATCACAGCAAATTGCAGTGTTTTGTGCCATTGCTCATCTTCCCCATTTAGACTGAGCTCTCTGAGAGCAGAAGCCACAACTCACTCTCGTTGGGCTTCCCTGTTCCTAAAATAGTGTCTGGTATGCAGGAGGCATTTAATAATAGGGGTTCAATAAATGTTTTCTGAATGAATCATGAATGAGGAAGTAAGCAGAACCATTAAATAAGTTTAGTTATAAAATGCCTACAGGTACTGAAATTGCCTGTTCTTGATGTTAAGGATTTTTTTTAAATGAAGAAAGACAACATTCAGGACGTCTGCTCAGCGGTTGAGCATCTGCCTTCAGTGCGGGGCGTGATCCTGGAGACCGGGGATCGAGTCCCATGTCAGGCTTCCTGCATGGAGCCTGCATCTCCCTCTCCCTGTGTCTCTGCCTCTCTCTCTCTCTCTCTCTCTCTCTCTCTCTCTGTGTCTCTCATGAATAAATAAATAAAATCTTAAAAAAAAAAAAAGACAACATTCTTCTCCTGTGGGACTGACTTCTTTTTTCAAGGCTAAATAGTCTATCCAATTTCAGAGTTTTATTCCTATCTAATTGCTGCCACTCCCAAATCCCATTGATACTTTTCTTGTTCTCCAGGTGATCTCTGTGTTCTCCCCACTTCAGGCATGTCATACATTGGAAACACTTCTCCGATACTTAACCTGTATCTGATAAGCACTTTGTAAGGCTCTTCTGGTTGTCACATTTTATATGTCACAACAGGCTACTTGCTTTAATAGTAAGCTGTGTTCTCTTTATTGTATGGCTCATTAGATTTCCCAGATGTTTTCTGCCTTGCTTTTGAAATGTTTGTTTTACACCATATTCTACACTGTTTACACTCCCCACTGTGGACAGGGAAGTGTTGTGTTATATTGAATTTGTCTTCATTAGAATATATCCTGCCCTCAATTCCTCCACTTTGACAGTCGTGTTAACCACAAATCCTATGTTTTTATTTCTGTTTAAAAGTGCTTGCCCAACTCTTCACTCTTTTTTAAAAATTTATTTATCGATGTTTAGTAAGAAAGAGAGGGAGAGAGACAAAGGAAGTTGGGGGAGAGAGGCAGAGAGCATCTCAAGCAGAGCCCTATGTAGACTTGATTCCACGACCCATGAGATCATGATCCAAGCCAAAACCAAGAGTCAGAAATCTAACCGACTGAGCCACGCAGGCACCCCGTTATTTTTTATTTTATTATTACTTGATTATTATTCATTATTACATGAAGTAGCCTCCATGCCATTGTGGGGCTTGAACTCATGAACCCACTATCAAGAGTTGCATGCTCCACTGATTGAGCCAGCCAGGGACCCCTCTTCACTATTTTTTTTTTTTTGAAAAGAAAATTTAAGTATAAGTAATTTCATCAGAGCAGAAGCAATAAAATCTGAATTTACAAATATAAATGGTATTTGTGAGAGTCACACAGGGACAGAGGGAGAAGAGGAGGAATGTCTCCAGCTTCTCAGAGATGAATGAGTTTATGGTGAGAAATGCTCAAGAATAAACAAGAAAACAGGTCTGTAAATTGTGAGATAGAACTTCTTTATGTCTTATAATGGTGCTGAAAATCACAGTTTGCAGCATGACAAAAACTACCACCACCATGTCCGTTTAAGCTTAATCCCTGCTCGTCTCCCTAAAGCTTTCAGCCCCATTTCTGCTTTCCTTTTTCATAGATTTTTCAGTCAAATCCTAACACTCAGGGGGAACATTTATGTGAGATCTGAAAGCGCTCCAATCTTTACATCATCTAAAGGAGAATTCCTGTTCTCTGAGCACCAGTAATGGGCTAGTGTCTGTGTGGTATAATTGAAATATTATTTCTCCTAACAAAGCTCTGAGGTAGGTATACCATTTTCAAGATGGTATACTAAATGGAATGATATACAATGGATGACATACAAATGGATGGTATGGAAACAAAGGCAGAGAAGCTAATTAACTTCACCAAAATCACTAAATTGACCTTGGATCTTTGTGAGGTCAATTTATTTCCATTATATCATGATATCTGATATAACATCTTACTTCTCCTTTAGAATCTAAGGTGTCCTCAACTCTCTCCTCTCTCTTGACATCTTGCTCTCCTTCTTCTCATCTGCTGTGTTGATCATGTGTACGCTGAGCTTCTTTATTGCCGTGCAAACCCCTTAGAGGGTGAGGATGCCTCGCCTATCTCTGGTCCCCAAACCTCGGGCCTGTCGTTCCTCGTGCTCTAGACTCAGGACTGTGTCAGGTGCTTGGCAGATAGTGTTGAATAAGACAGAACCTGAAGGAGTTTGCTTCCAGAATGTGACAATGTCAAGGAAATTAAGCATAAGAATGCTGAAGTGCGGAGTTGCATTAAAGAGGCAGCACCTTATTCTGTCTTACTTAGCATGAAATAGATGCCTGGTAAATGCTTTCAAAATTACAAGTTTGTATTTATTTTATGTTTTATGTTTCTTGGGGTTTTCTTGTGTAACAAGAAGCAAACTGCTGAAAACCAACTTCTAGGCAAATGTTTTAGAGGAGTTTCAAGAAATGTTATTTCCAGCTGGTTCTTTCTTCTATGTATGAAAAATTTCCCCTTCTTGGGCATGTAAATACAGTTGTTTTTGTTGAAACAGATTCATACTGGGATTGCATTACTTGCTTTCACTTGGTTGGACATGATGGGTGATAACAGTAGACAGGGTACAAAACGTGGTTTATACAGATGGGGTCAGAATCCTGGCTCTGCCACTTACTAGTTGTGTATTACTGTGAAAGTTATTAACCTTTCTGGGCTCAATTTTCTCATAAGTAGAACAGGAATAATAACTGTTTCTATGTCAAGATGTGTTGGGAAGATTACAAGAGAGCCTATGGACTTCAAGGGTTGGATCTTGGTAATGACTGGTAATTCCTCCGGGTAATTTTCACATGTAATTTAACACCTATTTTTATTCATTACTTGTAAAAGTCATAACCCCTTTCTGTATTAGGTAAAATGAAAACCTGTCTCCACTCCTAGAGCACCCCCCTCCCGGTATAGACTCATTCTGCCTATTATCAGTTTCTCAAGAGTTTGAGCTACTGATGGACACTTGGAGGGAGAAAGGCAAGGGTGTGAACACCATACACTGCACATGAGAAGGAGCTCTGCTATACACTCTGCTATACACTTCTGCAATTTGTCAAGAGTGAACGAGGAGACCCAGAATGCAAATCCACCCTATCATTCACACAGGAAAGGAGGCATTGCTTCTGTGAGGGGGCTGGCGTTGTTTGATGCAGGAAAATTAATCCGACTTGATTAAAGCTGCCCAACTGCTCACATTTTCAAGGCTCAGATGACCAGCCTCCTGTCTTAGAGAAGGAAACAATGAGCTCAGTGTGTTAGACAACAGCATGAAGCTACGGGCATGCTCTTCTCCAAGTGAACTGGTGGGGAGGGCACCCCTCTGCAGTTACAACCATGCTGCTGACTCCCAAATCATGAGATCAGAGGAAGCAGTGAGCAGAGGAAAGGCGATTAGGAACTTGAGTTTAGGAGGCCAGCTCTATATCTTAAGCCTATCATTTGCTACCAATGGGGCCGTGGGAAGTTTCTGAACCTTAGTTTGTTCATCTGCAAAATTGTGAGATTCCTCTCATAAAGTAGTTTTGAGAATCAAAATGAGATTTGACAGGAAGCACTTCACAAATGTAAAATAGTTGTTGCTTGCTATTACCCTGGTGGCTTCCTTCAGAATAAATGCATATGCAGTCCTTAGTGGCACTAATAAGGACAGTAGCATCCTATTCCTGCTTGTTCATTATGGACACTGCACAACTTTAACAACAACTGGTGAAATCACTGAGCTGTTAGAGGGGTTCAGCACATCCAAGCGACACAGACTGCTTTCCTGCTGAGCTACCATTTCCTCGCTACAGGGAAAGTAGTTTGAAGAGGCCACCTGCTACATGCCTGAGAAGTGATGCTTTTAATAGACAAATCTGAATTTGAAGTTCTTAGTGCTTCAGAAGCTAAGGGAGGCTAAGCTTTGGGGCACCTTCCAATAGGGCTGCAGCAAATATCAATGGTGTACAGTCTACTGGTGTTGCAATCTTGTTTACCTGCACATGACCCTCTTTGTCGCCAGGGTCCAGGAGGGGTACATGCAAAGGATGCAGGAGGAATAGTTTATATCTATCTTTATTTAGCATAACATCTGATCACTGCTCCAGGGATGAGATACTGTGGGCAATTATAAAAGCTTCCATTTCTTTGGGGGAAACATCCTTTTTTCATCTATTCAGCAAACATATCTTCGGGGTTTATGCCATGCAGGCACAATGCTAATTGCTAGGGACACCAAATTCACTGGAAAGACCTTTGCCTCAAGGGACTCACAGGCTAGTGCTTTGCTGCCTTCAATTTTCTGGTTTCCTGTTGTGAATATAAAAAAGAACATCTGCCATTTAAATATCTGCTTCTTCTGAGTGGTATCAAGTACTTTCTAGAAGGTGATAGGATATCTCTGTCATGGGAAGAAGCCAATATATTCAGATCCATGTTATAATGGAGACATTGAGGCAAGGTAAATCTTTGTGAAAGACTCTGTTGTACTGGTGGAGGGAGAAGAGCAAGAAGGGTCTCAAAGTAGTGCCCTGGAATGAGTTGCTGGATTTGTGTCTTGGCTCTGGGTGATGTTGGGAAAATCCCTTAACCTCTCAGAGATAACGGTTTCCTCATTTGTTAGGTGGGAAAATCATCTCTGCCCCATACAACCTTGTCCTGAATATCTAATACGGTGTACTTCATTTTCATCATTTTAAGCAGTATTGATATTTAAAAGCACCATCAGTTAATAACAATAATAGCACCTTTTTTGGAGAGGGTGGATACAAGACTCATTTTGATCTTACAGGCTGAAATGCATTTGTGTAGGGGGACAGATGTGAGCCTCCTAATTAGTGTAATCTGATAAAGTGTTAAAGCAAGAACACCCCAAATATGTCACTACACTCAGGGTGTCTGGGTGGTGCAGTTGGTTGAGTGTCCGACTCTTGGTTTCAGCTCAGGTCATGATCTCAGGGTTGTGAGATCAAGCCCGATATCAGGCTCCATGCTCAGTAAGGAGTCTGCTTGAGATTCTTTCTCCCTCTCCCTCTCCCACTCATGTCCTCCCTCTCTCTTTCTTTCAGAAATAAATCTTTAAAAAATGTTACAGCACTCTCTCCTTATCTTCTACGTATCTACATACTACATACATATATCTATATACTTTATCTATCTATCATCTGTCTATCATCTATCTATCTATCATCATTTATCTATCTATGGGTCAAACATAGATCACAGGTTATATCTCAAGTCTAAGAAGAAATACTTTGTCAAAATTCTTTTGTATGATGATACAAAAATAACTGTATTTACTTGGAGCTTAGAAAAAACTCAACTATTCCCATTTCACCACCTCTTCTTTTCTTACTTGCCCTGGGATTTCAGAGCCAGACAAACACAGAAAAGGTCCTGCCATATTATATTAGGCTTTAGAGATACCTTAGAGCTTTCGCTTATTCTGGCTGCTTTACAAGCTGTCATGCTGGAAAGGGTGGTGTTTTTATGGACTACTTTAGAAGACTGGCTTCCCCCCCATACATGCATCAGAATGCCCACCTGCTTTCAAGAGAGCTGACCTCTGGCTGCTGGAATTTACTGTTTACTTCAACCCCTGACTTAGCTCATCTCTCAGGTTGCCAATCTGCAGGTTGCCACCTCTGCGTTAAAGTGGTGACGTGGACTTTTCCACTGCTAAAGATTTACAGATGTTGTTTGGCTTACTTCTGACCCAAGCTACCATGCTACGTGTGTGTGTGTGTGTGTGTGTGTGTGTGTGTGTGTGTGTGTGAGACACACAGAGAGATGGAGAGTGAAAGAAAGAGATACATAGATTAAAAATTAAATTCACGGGCAGCCCGGGTGGCTAGTGGTTTAGCGCCACCTTCAGCCAAGGGCCTGATCCTGGAGACCCGGGGTAGAGTCCCATGTCGGGCTCCCTGTGTGGCACCTGCTTCTCCCTCTGCCTGTGTCTCTGCCTCTCTCTCTCTCTGTCTCTCGTGAATAAATAAATAAAATCTGAAAAAAAAAATAGAGTATGACACACAGTTATCAGTATGTAAATGATAATATAAACATTAGCTGAGTTGGGTGAGTTAAATAAAGACTTCAGGGAAAGAAAATTGATCCTTTAGCTTGCCTAATCTACTTTGAAGTAGATCAAACCTTTAAAACATTTTTTAATAACACGTTGAATGCAGATATGTTGTCTCTCTCTGTCTCTTGTCTTTCTCAATAGAATCGGGATCATTTGTTTTTGGCTTGAACAATTTTCTATGCAGCTTGGCTGGAGACCCTTTAAAAAGGTTCCAGCCAAATGCTTAGGAATTCTTTAATGTGTAAAATGAAGTAAGTTTTATGGGCAAACCTAGTCTGAATCCCTAACCACCTATATTACACAATATGCATACAACCCTGAAAATTAGATACGTCAAATCTCAATTTGGCTTCATGCAAGCTTTGTTTTATAGATTCACATAGGTAGATATATATATTTTTAATTATCAGGATTATTGTAAAACAGAGTCAGCAAAGAAACTTCTTGAGCTTGGCAAAGCCTATGTCTTCAAGCAATTAGGAGTAGCCTGATGTAATGTGATTTTAAAAAAACTCTGAAATAAATATGATCCAACTTTGCATCTTAAGTTCACTGCTGACTCACAACATGGATTTTGTGCAAGTTATTCAACCTAGAGAAGATTTGGTTTTCTCATTTGTATGATAAAAAAAATCACCTACCTCATCAGATTGTTTGAAGATTAAATGTAATGGCATTTGTAAATGGTATACTTTGGTGCCAGGAACAGACTAGAATGCTCAATAAATGAAAAGGAAGAAACACTAAAATCTCTTGAAGCCTTATATTCCTTGTTTATGAAATGGAGATGATACTAATACCTCCCTTATACCAGAAGTTTGTTGTGAGGATCAAATGAAGAAACAAATACAAAAAAAGTTTGATAAACTGAATGGTACAGTTCAAAGATAAAGTGATAATAAAAACAATTCATACAGGGGCACCTGGGTGGCTTAGCGGTTGGGCATCTGACTCTTGGTTTCAATTCAGGTCCTGATCTCAGGGTTGTGAGATCAAGCCCTGCACATGATCTTCCTATGCTCCCCCCCACCCGCCCCCGCTTTTTCTCTCTCTCAAATAAATAAATCTTAAAGAAAAAAATAAAAACAATTCATATATTATAGTCTTTTTAAAAATTCCAATGTGCCTAGAAGAATATTTCCTCAGTATCTGAAATTTGCCTCAAACAATCTGATTTGTTTTGTGGAATTTTATTTCTACCTTGGCTATGGAAATAAGCCACATAGGGCATCATGCATGAGAGAGTAAACGTGAAACTCTGAGGGGCAATGGAAACTGCTGATATCATTAGGGCCTAGCTACCAGTGGTGATGATCTAAAGATTTTGCTGGTAGTTTGGGTGAAAGGCTCAGAGCTTGGGAAGCACAGGCTGTTGTTTAATTGGTGTGATTCGTAGCTAATGATGCATCAGAAGAAGGATCAAGGCACTATGCCTTCTAATTTAAGACATAGTGCTTGAGACTACATTCAACCAGATAAGAAAGCCTTCCTTGGCAAATACAAATATTAAATCTTTGCTGGGTTTGTCTTGTTCCTTCTTTTGTATTAAAATCATGGAACTAGAAGCTAAAATAATAATGTTCAAGCTTCCTGCGTTCTTCTGCAATAATGATCAGTTAGATCTTGCCCAAAGAAAAGGGGGATATTTTTGCTTAATTATAGCCTAGGGCAGAGAAAGGAGATAAAGCAGTCTGGCTCTAGAGGTAGGCAGGTTGGCAGTCCCCTTGGGTGTGACTTAAGTGGTACAAATATCTTTCTTGCTTCCACAACATTCCTATCAGATTATCCTTTAATAGTGTTTTGAAAAATATGTAGACATATTACCTTGGAAAGATAACCCACTATTCTAGAAAAATAGAAGCACGATGGGAAGAATACTTCCCATAGTGACTCAGAGAGGCTAGGCAAATTGGCCAAGGTCACACAGCAGAGCTGGGACTTGAATCCAAATCTTAGAGTGCTGGCCTCATCCAGGGCATTTTTTGCTACAGTGATTCTATAATTTCCTCTACAGGTGATTGCTAGTTCCTCTTTTGCTCCTGGCAAGTATACAGGCTATCTCAGACTTGGCTTCGTCACCCTACACAACCACTTACACAACCAATTTCTGCTACAACTATGGATTCATATTTATAGTGAATTCTATAAGGTAGGTTGGTAAGATCAAAATGAAAAGTCTTTGTTTGATCTCCCCCACCATGCTTCCGAAATGAAAGCTGCTCAGTATATATTAGTGTGATTCTGGGTTTAAGGCTCAACTAGAAACCATGGCTCAGGCAACAACGATGACAGACTGGGTACTTATCAGGGTTGTGGGGAAGCAGGAGATGCTCAGGAGAGAGAGCACTCAGACCTGATTCTGCTACGCTTTGAATCTGCAACAATCTGGTTCAGGAATTCCTGGCAGTGGCTGCAGAGAGCAGGGCCATACTGCAACAGAGAAAAATAAGGCCAAGGGTGGGAGCACTTTATGAATCTAAACTTGTATAACAGACTGTGGGGTGTCTGTGTCCTTAAAAGTATGTCTTTCCTATTTTTTTCTTGTTTAAATGTCTTTTTTTATACTTAAGAGGCATAACAACCAAATGTAATGCATGGTGCTTGTTTGTATCCTGATTAGGAAAAAGACATTTTCAAACCATTATAGACTACATATTAGGTCATAAAAAGAATTATTTTTCATTCTGTTGGGTTTCATTCTGTAGTATCATGACAATATAAGAAAATGCTCTTTATTCTTTATAGTTTTTTTTTAAGATTTTATTTATTTATTCATGATAATACACAGAGAGGAGAGAGAGAGGCAGAGACACAGGCAGAGGGAGAAGCAGGCTCCATGCAGGGAGCCCAACGTGGGACTCGATCCCGGTCTCCAGGATCACACCCTGGGCTGCAGGCGGCGCCAAACCACTGAGCCACCGGGGCTGCCCTAGTTTTTGCATATTGAAGGAGTGAAGAGATAGTGCTGAATTTGTTTTGAAATGCATAAGCAAAAAAATATTTTAAGTGACATATAAAGTAAATCAGCAAACTCTTGGCTATTATTTTTTTTAAAGTTTTATTTATTTATTTGAGAGAGTGAGAGAAAGAGCACAAACGGGGGAGAGGAGGAGCAGACGGAGAGGGAGAAGCAGACACCCCACTGATCAGGGACCCTGAAGCAGGACTTGATCCCAGGACCCTGGCATCATGACCTGAGCCAAAGGCAGACACTTAGCTGAATGAGCCACCAAGACACCCCAAACTCTTGACTATTATTGAATCTGAGTGGTGAGCACACAAGCATTCTTTGTACAGTTCTATTTTTTGTATATGTTCGAAAATGTTCACAATAGAAATATTTTAATTGAATATTTAAAAAGATTAAAAATCATAATTTGACAAATTAAGCTTATACTACTATTTCAGTTGTGTGAAAGGACATGGCTCTTCCTAGCCTCTTCACCTGGGTGCATCACTCTGAGTTCTGGTTTTCTTGTGGTAAAACAGGTATAGGACATTTAAACCTAGCATTGTTTTGAGATTCAATTTGGGTAAGAGCTGTGGAAGTGCTATGCTGCTCAAATGTATCTGTTCAATCAGCAAACATTCCTTGAGCATCAACCATGGCAAAGCTCTGTGTTAGATACCAGTGATAAAATGATTAAAAAGTAGTACCTGCACACAAGGACTTTCCATTATGAGTAGCTATGTATAGTGTGTGCAGATTTCCACAGTGCCAGCAATTCCAGAACTATCTTGAGCCTCTAATTTGAATACAATCTATGATTTTTAATAAAGGCAAGATGCCTCAACTTAATTCCCCAGCTTATCTCTTTGTTAACCTCCCCTTTCTTTTGGTTCCCTCAGATTCTAACTTTGGGAATTTTGTTTCATTCTTTCCTGTTTGCAAAACATCTTCCATGCTGTTTCTCCAGTTTCAAACACTTTCCCATCAGTCTTCATCTGGCTTCTCATCCTTCCCATCATATCTCCAACATCCGTAGATAGCTCCCTGAACTAGAACAGGTCCTTCCATAAAATGCAACTGGTACTTCTCCTTTGCAACATGCTGCATTAATGAAACAACTTAACTGTCTATAACTAGTTGCTTGATTGTGAGGGAGAGTAGATGCTTGAGAAATATTTGATAGCTGATAAAATGGAGCTGGTGACATGACTATTTCTCCTTCATCCCGATGTAAAAGTAATCTAGCCATTCTGCAAATGTCGAGACTTTGATCCATATGTTCTACTCCTCCATGACTCTCCCACTAAAATAATTTTAATTTTTCAATTAAAGTAAAAGGAAAAATCACCAGGTATGGATTAAGAGAATTATTTATGCTTTAGTTCTTTCTCATCATAATTATCTGTTTCTGAATCCTAAAACCACCTAGCTAAATTCTTCTTCAATCCTAAGATTACCTTTGCTTCTATATGTATTCCTGTTTATCATCTTAATATATCAAGTATCTTATGGCAAGCAACTAAAAAAAGCACATGATAGGAAATCACCCACCCCCAAACACACAAACAGGAGCTGAATAAAACTTTTCAGTAAAATTTATAGTAACAATATCAAGCTCACTTTAGCTATTTCCATGGCTCATAAAAGGGTTCTTTTGCTTATTTCACTTTTTTTTTTTTAAATATAAAATTGTTCCCCTTATTTTTGGCAAAAGATCCATGAGAAAGTGCTGGGTGTATGTGAAACTTAAATGGTGGCTTAGTAAGGGCAAAGTGTAACCTTATACTATCCTCTGCACAGTTATCTCCTGCTAAGAAATTAGAACTCTAAAACAAAGATGATTTGGAGCAACTGAGGCACTTTAAGGGCTATATTACATTTGTCAGGTAGCCAGCAGCATTCTGATGTTAAACAGTGACAGTAGAGAGATAAAAAAAACCCGGAGGTCATTTAGGGTCTCCTTCAATGGTCCAGGTGAGAGATGGTGAGGACAGTGGGAATGGAAAAGAGGGGGTAGACATTTGGAAGGTGTACATAAGAGGCTGTGCTGATTAATTCACTGTGGTATATGAGAATGTGAGTGGAAATTCCTTCAGGTTTCCATCGTGGGCAACAGGCAGAGATAGAAAAGAAAGTGCCATTGAAGGGAGCAAGGAAAATGACAGTCTGTGGTGGGACACGTTTAATTTGAGGGGACATCATTGAAGTCCAGTGTTCTTATGCCAGACTCCCTTAATTCCAGTACCAGGAGTATTGGGAAATACATCTTTAACAACTGACACAATCTAGAAAGCAGATACTTTCTTGTGCCTGTGGAAGAGTCATGGGTGAAGGTTGTTACTGCATCAAAGGTCAGAGAGGAGTTGTGTGAAACATACTAACCTGATCATTCTATCCTCTAGACCCGTGGAAAAATTAGGGAATAATAAAAGTAAGTAACCATTAAAATTGACTTTTATGCACAAATAAATAAAAATATGCTGTGGAAAATTGATCCTTGTGGAACGGAATCAGGCAAATTTATCTTGCCTCTTGATTAATAATTTAAGAAGAAATCCCAAGCATGCTGCCTCTGGAGATGTAGGAGTAGCTCTTATAATTAGACTCTAATCTGAACCGTGAGGGTGAGGATCAGAAAGCTGACTCAGAGCCTGGTGTCAATTATTTGCAGCTTGCACAACGAAAGGCTAAAAATTTGGAAGCTGTAGGATGACTGAAGCCCAACTCTGGGGGCTGTTTTAGCACAGTCACATAAGTTCTTTCAATTATTATTTGCTGCCAAATTTATTCTCCATCTCCTTTAGTCTAGGCCTGGAAAATATCTGTGGGACTTGCTTTGGGAGGGTATTTGTGCTTCCAAGTCAAGAGCCAGAAACACCGCACTCCAACAATTCCTCCTTATTTAAACTCAAACAGAGCTGGTTTCTATGGAACAATCCAAGAAACTGCCCTTTTTAATGCAATTTAGTTACATTTGCCCTATTTTAGAATGAATTAATAGATCCACAAAACCTCACCAAGCTCACTTTCCCCAACAGAAAACTGCAACCAACCAGCAGGTTTCTAGTTGGCCCATCCTGGATTCATCAGAAGAGGGAGTAAAAAGAATGCCTTTCACCTCGAAGCCAGTTTTGAACAGGAGTTTAGCAGTCTTTGCCCACATTGATTAGTTTCCTTACCATTTCGAGACGTTATCTAACTTCTATCTATCTATCTATCTATCTATCTATCTATCTATCTATATCTATCTATCATCTATCATCTTCAGTTTTATCTCCTAAAACTATGTAGAACAAATCCCTTCCCCTATACAATTCTTCAGATATGGATAGAAATAAAGGAAAGGAAAGGAAGGGAGGGGAGAGGAAGGGATGGGAGGATAAGAGAGGCGAGGAAGGGAGGAAGACAAGACCTAAAGCGTTCATTTTCCCTGGTCATCCCGTTGATAGGTAACATACCCTCACCCCGTTCCATGTCCGACACCTCAAATCTAGAGACTTTCTGGCTTACTCTTTAAAGAAGAAAGTCCACTTGCTGGGTTGGGCATGGTTGGCAGGTAGAAGAGGGGATCTCGGTCTCCAGTAAGTTCCTTGTAAGACTTCTATACACTGTTTGTATTTTCGGTCCTTCCCTACATCCCTGCCTTCAAATATTCCAGCCCTTTAATACCTAAATCCTTGCAGGTTCTATACCTCTCATTGGCTTCATACTCCTAATAAAAGCAAAACAAAGCAACCTAGTCTCACACCTGTATACAGAAAAATTCAGTTCTTCCCTACTGTATGTTTCTTCCCTGTGAGGTTCCTTTAGTACTCACACGACTACCACACTCACATAGACCACAAGATTCACAACACTTCTGGTCACCTAATAATATGTGGAGGTTTTTCCTAACACCAACGAGCAATCCTTCGACACTAGCAGGGTATCTGAGAATTCAACCCAGTTCTAACACTGTCTGCCTGGAGATAGCATCAGATTCCACAGACTAAGCTCAGTACCATAAGATTGTCCCCACCCCCACCATTTCAGATGCCAGTTACAAGTCCAGGTTGCACCTGTGCTTCTGAGCAACCAGCTATAGATCAGAAGTTCCAATGTCCCTCTCTTCAGGTTCCATTAATTTGCTAGAGTGGCTCACAGAGCTCGGAGAAACATTTTACTTACCTTTACCAGTTAATTATAAAAGGATATGATAAAGGTTAAAGTAGAACATCCAGGCGGAAGAGATGAATAGGGCAAGGTATGTGGGAGGGAGTGCAGAGCCTCCAAGCCTCGTCTAGACAAGTCATTCTTCCAGCATTTCTAAGTATTCTAAGTATTCACCATTTCTAAGTATTCAGAAGTTCTGTTTTCAGAACTTCTGAAAACAGCATCTTTTGGGGATTTTTATGGAGGCTTCATCATGTAGGCATGGTTGATCATTAACTCCATTCTCAGCCCTTCTCCTTTCTCCAGAGAATGGGGAATGGGGATGAAAATTCCAAGCTTCTAATCATGGCTTGACTTTGCTGGTGATTTAGCTTTCATCTAAGAACCCACCCAGAGTCATCTCATTAGAACAAAAGACACTCCTATCACCCAGGAAATTACAAGGATTTTAGGAGCTCTGTGACAGGAACTAGGGGCCCAAACAATACAAATATATTTTCCAATACCTCATATCCCTATAGAGTTTATGCTTTTCCAGCTCTGCTAAATCGTTTTTCACTCACTTGTTCATATTTCCCACTTCCAAAATTTTGTTCATGTTTCCTACATGTGTTATTAAGACAGTTATTTTGCGATCTCATAGATTTACACCTGTTTGAATTCCTTAATTGTTACTTGGGTGGAGCTTTGGAAGGGAACAGAGAGATGTGCATGTATTCCAGCTGCCACATTTAATTAGGAAGTTCAAAATTTATATTCAACTCTATGAAATTGAATCTTGGTGCTTTTTTGCCATCAGTCTATCTTGCTAAAATCCTATGAACCTCAGCTCTGTCATCATTACAAGTTCTACATCTCCAAACTTTGCAATATCTTTAGAAAGTACAGGAGATCACAAGAGAAGATAAGCTAAGGTTCATCTATTTTTTAAAAATCTTTCATTCAGTTGTATTAAAGCTTTTCTCTATTTCCAGATTGATGCAATTATTCCATGAATCCCTCTACCCATTCATTTAAAAAGTGAGCTGGGTTTTTTTGGGGGGGTGGGGGGACTGGGTGGCTTAGTTGGTTAAGCGTCTGACTCTTGATTTCAGCTCAGGTCATGCTCTCAGTATTGTGAGACTGAGTCCCACATCAGGCTCTACATTGGGCATGGAACTGGCTTGGGATTCTCTCCCTCTCCCTCTGCTTCTCTCATCTCTTCTTTCTCAAAACAAACAAACAAACAAACAAACAAATAAAAAGTGTGCTGGGGATAGAAATAGAGGTTTAAACAATCTAATTCCTGTCTTCAAAGGACTCACTATTTATTAGGAGAGATAGTCAAGAAAATAGACAATACCAATCAGCTTGTTACAGATATTTAGAGGATGGTGTTTGAGAGGAGGTAACACCAGGAATTAATCTTAAAGGATGAGGAAGCATTGGGTTGGCAAAGAAGACTAGGTGTAGGACTGGCAGAGGGCAGATCAAAGCAAGGGGAGCAGCTGTGTAGGAGCCAAAGATCATGCCTCTTCTGTCTCTGAAGAGGAGAAATTTCCCTCAGTCAATAAAAAGTACAGCACAAAGGGGCCTGAGTCATCTTTTGATGGGGTAACTTGATGTCAGTGTCCTTCCAGGAGAAAATGGAAAGCAGCCTACTTATAATGAGCTCTTTGGCTTTTGAATTATCAAGTAAAACAGAGGTATCAGCAACTGTTGGCAGAATGAGAAACTTGCTAATAGACCCCCTGCATTAGCGGGAAGGGATAAAAGAGCTTTGAAAAGTATAAAAGCATTGTGTGAGTATACAGGATTATTGTTACTACTACACGTTGTCAACCACCACCATTCACAGCCCTGAGGCATCCTCTACAGCTTATAAAATGAGGCATCTTCTCTGTGGATTGCAGCAATGGCACTTTTCCTGGTTTTGTTATCATACCGTAATTAGGAAAGATATCCATACTGGAGGAGGTGGGGTGAAGAATGTACAGGACTTCCCTGTGTATTTCGGTCAACTTCATTTGAAGAAAAAGAAAAAGGAGGAGAAGAGGGGTGGGAGTGGGGGCAGGGAGGAGATGCCTTTCAAGGTCAAAGATGGGAAGCTCTATTTTGTCTGCCTCTCTATTCAGGGCTCTAATGAACTGAACTCAGCATACTGCTGCAGGTTACTAGGAAATTAAAATCCAATTAGGATGTTGTTATGAGCCTGGCAAAACGGTAGATTAGAGGCCTGACACAACTCAGAGGCTCAGTGAAAGGAGGTTGAGTGGGGAACATAAAGCATCAGCCTCTAAGCACAGTAACCATGGCAACAACTTTTAAATGTATTTTGGACAGTTAGCATTTGACCAAAATCTACTGTGAAACAAGGTATTTTTTCCTGCTGGACATTCTATCTTCTAGTTCTGTGTGGCTCAGGAATGAATGAATACCACACATCCCACCAGCCCCCAGCATCTCTCTCTTCCTATGCACTCCTGGTCCTGGAAGGTGAATGGTAAGAAATTCCAAGGCAGGAAGGCAGTCTTGAAATCACAGAATGAATAATGCCATCATTAATGATTCAGGGAGGGATTAAGAACTTGTTTTCATGCAAAAGAGTAGCTGGATATTTGGACAAAGCTGAAGAGATGAGGCAAGAATAACTAGCACAAACTTACTGAGTAGTAACTTCAGTCTTGGTTTTTCTGAGATTCTCTACCCAATTTCTACATCTCTCTGGCTCTCTTTCATAGGGACAGGGCTGACTCCATGCAAATCACCTTTCCTAGGCTCCCTTGAAAAAATGACTTCCAGCTAGGTTCCAACAATGGGAGACACTGACAGGAGTGTGGACGATGGCAGAAAGTGAGAGGTGAGGGTATTTCTCCCTTCTCTCCATTTCAGGTAGCATTTCAGGAGTGTCAATTTTCCTTCATGATTTCTATAGAGGTTATTTAATTTTCATGTCTTCATTCGCATAGACTTGAAGGTTTCTCAGTGTGATTTTTGTTTTGGCTTTCTTTCGTCAGAACAGAGAAGAGTCTTCTGACTTTATTCAAAATTATTAGGGGTTTGTTGAAAACACGGTATTTGGCCCCAGTGTTCTTGATGTTAAGGGAGACTGATCCAGGCAAGAGTAGGTTAGCATTGGCATTCTAATGATCACCTGATAAATCCGCTCACTAGGTAGCACCAGCACAAGAAGTTTTTACTCTAATGCTCACAGGAGCCTGAAAACAGCCCCCCATGATATCTATGTACTAATCTGTAGAACCTGTGAGTGTTAGCTTGTATGGTGAAAAGGACGTTGAAGGTGTGACTGGGTCAAGGATCTCGAGATGGGGAGATTATCCTGAATGATCTGGGGATAATCATTGTAATCACAAAGGTACAAACAAGAGGCAGGCAAGAAGGTCAAAGGAGGAAGTAGGAGAAGAGGCAATGGAAGCAAGAGTCAGAGTGATGTGAAGAAGGGGTCACAAGCCAAAGAGTGCAGGTGCTTTCAGAAACTGGAAAAGAAAATGGATTTCTTGCAGGCCCTCCAGAGGGAAGCAGTCCTCCTGGTACCCTGACTTTAGCCTAGTATAACTGATTGCAGACTTCTGGCTTCCAGAAATGTAAGAGAACAAATCTATGTCATTTTAAGCCACTAAATTTGTGGTAATTTGTTATTGTAGCAATAGGAAACTAACACAATGCCCTAAATATAAATGGATTCTGCTTGCTTTAAAAAGTCCACATCTAGGCTATCTGCAAAATTCATATGTGAATTCTGGTTTGCTACAGAATAACCCTTTAGGGAAGTATGAAAAACTGCCTTGCCTCAGATACCGCGGTAGACATGAAGTACCTCTCAGATCTCCCTTTCAGAGTGAGCACTTACTCCTCTAGAGCCCTATGGATGAAGAAAGCAGCATCCCTGAGGCAGTCCTTTTCCTGAAGAAAGCCTGCATGTCCTGACTGGTCAATGAAGAGGTATGATGGGCCAGGCCCTTCATCTCCACTCAGGACAACTCTAGAGGGCCATTCCTTCAGAAGTCTTTGATGAAACTGTATCAGCGCCCAACTTTTCCTTCTGCTTAATCCTACTCTCTTCCTCTGCATTTTGATTCTGAAGCACTCCCCAATAAATTTCCCATCTGCCAATCTCCACCTGAGTCTGTCTTCTCAGGAACCCAACCAGGAAAACTGATTTATCTATATTTAGTCAAAAGCACTATCTATTTGGTTCATTTCTCTTTGCATATGCTGACAATGATCAATCCTCCCTCCTAATACATCAAACCAACTAAATACCTCAAACTAATACATCAAACTAAAACCAACATGTAAGAATGCAAGATCCTCTCAAAAGAGAGTATGACCATTCATAAATTCTTCCTCAGCTGAGGCCTTAGGTGCAATGTGAGGAAGAAAGCTATAAGAAAGGGATGAAAGTTGGAGTGTCAAGGAGTTCTGTAAGGAAGAAGGCTGTGCTATTGTTCACTGTGCATCTAATTTTTATCAAGCGTCCTGAGAGATGTCTTCATCTCCATTTTACAGGTGAGGAATCTGAGGCTCAACGGGGTTAGCTGAATCAGCTGAAGAAGAGATGGATCCAGGATTGTTCAAATACAGTGACCATGTCTTTCCATGCTATGAAGAATAAGAATTCTTCCAGGAGAATATGGGATATGGCATGAGGTGCATTTCTCTATTGAATGCTGGGAAAGGCCTCTTACAGAGGTCTGGGAAGGGTGAGGATGTTGCTGCTGAATACACCTAAGGAAACATCCCTCCAATTCAATGAAAATCATGTAGGGTTTGGTCCTTTCCTTGTGGCATACTCCCACTTCCCTGGGCTTTCTTTCTTTTTTCTCAAATCTATAAGGAGCTTTCCCACATCAGTGCTTTTGCTTAGGTACTGTCTACCTGGAATGCCTTTCTTCTAGTTCCATCCCTTCTTCTAAGTCTAGCTTAAATGCAATCTCCTTTGAGTTTTCTTTCATCACCTTCAACAGAAGCCATCTCTCCCACCTCCAAATGTCTATAGCATTTCGTGTCTATATAACTTCTATTAGTTAGCACCTTGGACTCCTGGCATGGTAGTTACTTATGTATGAATTGTATTTTCCCCCACTGAACTGAAAACTGAAGGAGGGCTGGCTTATACATATTTGTGCCTCAAAGAGTCAGCATAAAATTATTTGTTGTAATATGTATTTATTGCTTAAAGTAGTTTAATGCTGGGTTCTTCACACTTCTGCTTTTTTCAATAGGTAAATGGTTTATCTGCTACATGCATCTTTTATCCTTGTCTGCATGGCAAACTCCTTCTTTCTTTAAAAATCAAAGACTATGTCCCCTTTAATAGTAAGTCTTCTCTGAACTTGCCCCCTTAAATGGAATGAATCATGCCCTTCTTCATCTGGCTTTGTATCTTTCATATAGTCATTATTACTTTCGTGACACTGTTCTGCTTGTTGGCATATTTGTTATATCTGCATCCTCTGCAAGTGTAAAACTCCATGGAAGAAGGCATGTGCCTTATTTAACTCTGTGTACTCAGCTCTTACTATAATACCGAGCATATGACAGGTGTTCAATAAATATCAAATGAATTAACTTAAGAACAGAGAGTCTGAAGCCAACAAAATCTTAGAAGGAATACCACATATACATATTTAAGGCCAGGGTGACCAGAAGCAAATTATTTAACCTTTCTGAGTTGGAAACAATACTACCTATAATTGCCAGACTATGGTGAGGATAAGACAATAAATAAGACAATAAGACAATACATATAAAAGACATACACAGGGACACCTGGGTGGCTCAGCGGGTTAAGTATCGGATTCTTGATTTCAGCTCAGGTCATGATCTCAGGGTCCTGAGATCAAGCCCCATGTTGAATTCCTTGCTCAAGGGGGAAGTCTGTCTCCCTCTCTCTTCCTCTGTCCCTTCCCCTGCTTTCTTTCTCTTTCTCAAATAAATAAATACATCTTAAAAAAAAAACAGTTGCACAAAGTGGGGCTCAGAAAATGCCCATTCTTTTCTATTAAATTGAAAATTAGTTTGTGATAAAATTATTCATGTCTTTTAGGTACTCAGGGTTTAGCAAGGCCTCCTAAACTAATTTAGGGTAACACAGTGTTTGGGGTAACCCTTTTGTAGAGTTGCTCTGAGATCACTATCTGATGGTGGTAGTGATGATAAAGAAAAGGAGAAAGAATTAGAGAAGGAAGAGACAGAGGAGGAAGAAGAGGAAGGAGGAAGAGGGAGAAGAGGAAGAAGAAAGCACCCAGTGTATTCAGTTTATTTTAGTTAAATTACTAACCAGAAGGAGAATGCCCAGGAAGTCTAATCCTAGAGCAGCTAATAGGGAGACATGTAATCCTGTTTCCAAAACACACTGGAAAGATCAGATCATCTTTGAAGTTTGCTCCCCACCTGGCTCAGAATTACCAAGGTCACACTGGCAGTCCGAGGACATGTCCTCTGGTTGGAGGAAGCCCTGGTGAGGTATCACGCCTTTGCAGAAAGCAAGAAAACAAACCACCTGAAATCTACACATATCAGTAAACTCAGCCTGTGTTGGCCCAATCAAATCTAGTCCTTTTGGAGAAGTAAATTTTTCATGGCAAAAAAGAGCATAGTTTCTCCTCAAATGAAACGCAGATTCATCAGTGTTCAACCTCAAATACTAACATTTCATTACTGGCAGTATTTGTTCTCTTTTGTAATCTTTGCAGTGCAACCATATCCTAGCTTAAAGCCACAAAGTGGGGAATGTAGATGATGTGGGAGGGTATCTATCTGGCAAGAACCTGACTTATTTTATTTCTCTGCCTGCTATTGAAGAGGGGGAGGATCAAGATTTAAAGGCTAATTATTTACTTTGGAATAATATTAAGATGAATAGTGTTCATATGCACACTCGAAATGCATTCGTGTGCTTTTTAAGTGTTTTGTCTTAATATGGTCATGGTTTGATTAAAAATTAATATCACCTGAGGGCAGACCTTCTGTATGTCCTGTCATATCATGGGTAGATTGTCACTTCCTTCCAGGCTGACTTCCCTTGGATAAAAACTAATAAAGTATATTTTAGTTTTCCTTCTTTGGATCATTCTTTTTATTTCTTTTTTTTTAAAGATTTATTTATGTACTTAGAGGGAGAGGGGGGCGGGGCAGAGAGTGAGGGACACAAGTGGACTTTCCACTGACTGTGGAGTGTGAGGTAGGGCTCAATCCCAGGACCTTGGGATCATGATCTGAGCTAAAAAGTAAGAGGTGGATGCTTAACTGACTGAGCCACCCAGGCACCCCTCATTCTTTTTGATTTCATATCCTGCTAAAATTAGGTGTGGCTAGCCCACATCTATGAGCTTTATGTGTTCTCTTTTAATCCTTCCAGAAGTTCATGTGAAAGATATTCTTATCCCAATGTACATATTGAAAACTGAGGTTGAGAGAAGTTATACAATGTGCCTAAAGTCACACAGCTAGAAAGTAGTGGTGGCAATAGTGGAATCTCAATCTAATAACTTCCCAGTGGTATATGCTATTTGAGTTGTGGATTCAACTAAGTAATTGTCAGTATGAAAAAAAAAAAAAACCTACCTGAACAACAAAGAGAAGACAATAAATTTTTTATCATAGGCCCAATTATTATAAGGGTTTAACATTCATTTTAGGCTATGTCATATTCCAACGTAGCAACTACAAGCTAAACCAACCTGACACAGGGATGGTAACATCAGTGGATTTGCAGCAAATCTCACCTGCTCTTACCTCCTCCAGAGATAGAACACACACTCACAAATGAATCATCTTCCAACACCAGTGACAGCCTCTCCTCTCTGCCTCCCAAGTGTCCATAACAGTTCTCTTAATAAACATAAGCCTTTCCTATGTATGTTACCACTACTTTTTCTTGGTCTTGAATTAAATATATTTGGTCCATAAATCCAAGCAGGCTATGCCCTGGGCCACCTGAGAATTCTTAGATTTGTGACTATTACCATGCATGTCACATGTTTGTAAAATCTAGTAAAATATTAGTCACTTCTTTTTATTTCCAACATAAGAGGAATTTATTTGGGGGAAGGCATTCTCACAAAGAATATTTTATATAAGAATAATATACTTTATCTGTTAACGAAAATGACTATGTACATTCAAGAAGCAGGAAAATAAACCATGGAGAGGGGGAAGGCTCAGAGATTTTCTTAAATTGGTGATTGTTAAATTTTATAAGGCTGAATTTATAGTATCTTGTGGATTACATTGGGTGTCCACCAGACTGAGAATTCCTGAAGCAGTTACTTATTTTTTCATTCCATCCTTATTGTATCTTTCATCCTTATTCTTACCAATCAAGTTAAAGGAACATTTTGCACGCTGTCTCTAGATTAGAACTAAAATATCAGAGAATGTACCCCCAGTGGCTTAACCTGGCATTCAAGGCTCTTGTGATCTGCCTTTGTCCTCTGCTTCTTAACTCCTACTGACAACCCTCCCTGACAACATTCCAAGAGCATCAAGAGTATTTAGAGCATATTTTGTACGTTCTCATTAATATTTATTTTAATTCTACTTTTTTCCTTCCCTTATAACAATACTTATTCTCTCTTTGATGACATTCTAAACAATTTTCATGATCCAGAAAAATTACCACTTCTTCATCTAAATATTTCCTGATTCCTCTGGTCAAAATGAAACAGCTTAATTCACTGCACACTCACAGAGCACTCTGCTATGATAACCATAACCTGCTTAGTATTTGATGATCATATGCATGTTCTCTTCCCTCCTTGAGGACACAACTTGACAAGGATAGGAAACATGTCCTAGCTATTCTTGTAACACCTTATGCCCCAGCACAAAGTTTTGTTTCTAATGGGTGTTTAAAAATATCTGCAGAATAAGAGAAATCATTTTATTTTAATGTATGCCAGCATTTTCTCAGGATATTGCTAGTAGCCAGTTAATACATTCAAGAGCCAATAAGAACTCAATCCCAGAATTTGGCTTGTGTGGTCAGCGAGGGAACACCTGAAGATGGGAGGGGTTAAATGGCTTGGGGATTGGTTCAGAAGAAGGGGAACAATTAACACAGGCAACTTCATCTACATTGTGTAGCAGTGTTGTGAGATCCCAGTCCACATGAGGATGGATGGTCTTCAGGCCTAGATGGTCCAGTATGAAGTGGATGTCTAATAAATGAGGTCCCATCTGTGCTCCCACACAAATATCCAGTGCTTCTCTTCATTTTAGCACTCCCCACCAAATTGTGTTGTAATGGTGACTACTCTGTTCCTCACAACTAACGACTAGGGCCTGACCATTTAAAAACAAAGCTTTGGCATCCAGTTTATACTCAACACATAATCAATGCTAAATTGATAAATAAATGTCTGTTGAACAAATGAAGGAAAAAATATAAGAAAAGCATAAAAAATGGATGTCTCCAGTTTAGCTTTCCAGAATAGGTAGAGATCATGAACATCATGGGTTAGATATTGCTACTGGCTTCATCACAATATATCCAACATCTCCTGCAGGGGAGAGGCTTTGTCAGAGTGCTTGTATTGGGTCAGCTGGGACATGCTTTTGGACCAGCTGGATAAGTGTCATTCCCTGCATAGACCTCACAGCAATTGCTCTTTAACCTCAGTGTTTATACATGTATGCATTCATTTGCATGGGTTTAAAAGAAGCTGTAATATAAATCCTCAAGAGTTGTAGATTTCATTGTTATTCACATTAATTGCTTTAAAGAAAAGAGGAAATTTAGAGTGCGTAGGTCATTTAAGTCCCTGCAACAGCTCCCCACCCCGCTATACTCTGGCCTGCCATTCTTCCCGCTTCTAGATTGTCAAAGTTGCACTGCTCACATTCAAATCCAAAAAGATATGGTCCATTGTTCCAGTATATACATATTTTTTTCTAAATTACTGTTACATACTGTTTTACTGCCTCACCAGTAAGCTGTTGGTATCATAGTGCTCTGGGGAAATTGTGTTTATCCAAGTCCTGGCATCTCCTCAAAGACTCCTAAGCAATGGCATAGGAATTCTGCAGATGCGACCCAAGCCTTCTAGGAGGGGCTCTGGCACAAAGGCATCCTGGTCAGCACCCAGCTCATCCAGCCATGACATGTCTGAGACTACACAGTTCAGGGGAACATCTCACAGCATTTCCTGGCTGTGTAGAGAACTCAGAAATGTTAACAGATGGCATGAAGAACACAACCCCGAACAGTCAGCAGGGTGACGCTCATTAAGAGTTACCACTGAATCTACTCTCATTCCAATGAAATATTATTTTCCCAAAACTGTCAGTCTGCTTGAACAAAAAAGACTACAGGGTATACAATGCCAGGACTGGTTGAAGCTCTGCAGATGACAAGGACTCTCTTAGAGTCTCAGGGACTCCAACCATCATTTCCTCCTGCTTAGATCTGACCAGATCTCCTCTTTAGCCTCCTTAGCCTCTATAGATGGGACAAGAAGCTGGAGAGCAGCTGGAACTTTCCTCCCTAACCTGGCACTCATTCCTCTGCCTAATTCCCCTCCCAGCAGAATAGGGGTGGGGGGGGACAGGATATGTGAAGTAGAGAAGAATGTGTAGTGGTGGGATAGAGGGAACTTGTTATTCTACAGATCAGAATTTGTTCTATGGTGAAAATTTATTTATCTTCTCATTTTTTCAACTAAATTACCACTTTGTTTCTCAAGAAAAATCATTCCTCCCCTCCCTACCACTCCTCCCTCCTAATGCAATGCATTGATCCCAATGCAGACAGTGAAACTGCATTTTGTTGTACTTTAGAAGCCATCAGTGAATTTACATATTGACATGTGACAATAGAGTCAGATGTACACACCACCAAATGGATAATGGTTCTTAGATTGTGAACCCCAAATCGCTTTGTACTTAATAAAATGGAAGCACACTAGTTTCCCCTGTCCTTACTTCTCAGAGAGAGAAACTCCAATATTCAGATTTTCATACTGCCAGGTGTCTCTACAAGGCCCCTTCCACTGGTTACCCCATTAGTGTCTCCTGAATCCTACCCATGCTCCAACACCCAGGACAAATGCCACCTCTTCTAGTCAACATTTAATGAAGCCTCAGTTAACAAGAGTTGCTATTTCACCTGTGTTCCCATAGCTTTATGTTACATTTAGATTGGTGTCCATCTCATTCTGTCTATGATTTCTTACTGCTACAACTCCAATGGAAAGGTCTTAAACATTATCGTTAGTGCCTGGCCTGATGAGTCAATTAAATAGCTTAAGAAAAGGACAAAACTCTTAAATTGGTTTCTGTATAGCTCTCTAACTCCATTATTAGAAGAGTGAGGAATCACACAAAGGAGGCATCTGACACTGTCAAGTGATGAAAGGCTGATATCCATGAGGTGGTTGTTAATTTAGGATCTAAGAGACCTGGGTCCTAATCTCACCTTTGCCATTAACATTTCCCCCTAATTTCACACCATATTTAACCTCTGGTTTACGAGATATTACTTGGTAAATCTTATCCGTAAACTTTGCCTTTGTGACACTGCTCACAATAGTATCCATGCTTTCATATAAATTCTACTCCTATGATCTTCTCACTGCCAAAGACATTAGGCCAAGGGAATACTCATAGTTGCCTAAGGAAATAAACTCAGATTTTTTTCATGAACACACACACGTAGGAAAACATGGCTGCAGAGGAAAGAAGATGTGACTGTGCTGTGTGACCCTGGGCAAGTCACTGAACCTCTGCGAAATAAGAATAGCAGCCATTCCTACCTAGATTGCCTGATTACCAGCATGTGAGAGCTAAAGTCTGGAAAACACTTAGCAAGAAGTGCCCACAAAGTTAGCTATTTCTCTTACATCTATGTGATTTCAATTATAGTCTGGATGCACAGTGCTTCCTTATTCTTATTGCTAGTGAATCCCCAACGGATTTTAAACTGGACACTTAAAAAAAAAAAAATAAAAATAAACTGGACACTTTCTGTGTCAAAAGTGCTTTTTGAAAGATTTTTACGGTTCTTATATTCTTAAGAAGACCAGGGAGAAACACATAGAGACCTTGTTATCTCTGGAAAATGCAGCTTTACTGTGATAATCTAAATCTTGTACAGATACATGAGAGAAGAAAAAAAATTCTTACCAAAAACAATCAGTCCAACCAACCATAATTATGTTAATTCTATCCAATTGCCAGCAAAGAGCTCAAAGGTTAAGTCTGTTCTCAACCTCATAGGATTATAATGATAATAAACACAGCTATTCTTAGTGTGAAAGTATGTTCTGCAATTGTAATGGACACCATTTGACTTTCATTTTTGGTAAGCTGAATTATATATTTGCAATATATATTCTTATTTGAAACAACAGCTCCTTTAGTTTAGCAAAATTTGCCTTTGCTCAGGTGGCCCACCGTCTTTTTTATTTATTTATTTATTTTTTTAGATTTTATTGATTTATTCATGTGAGAGAGAGAGAGAGAGACAGAGAGAGGCAGAGACACAGGCAGAGGAAGAAGCAGGTTCCACGCAGGGAGCCCGACTTGGGACTCGATCCCGGGTCTCCAGGATCAGGCTCTGGGCTGAAGGTGGCGCTAAACCGCTGAGCCACGGGGCTGCCTATGACCCACCTTCTTAATCACAATTTGCTCTACTGCTTGGGAACATTGCTTAATAAATATGACAGTGCACTTTGGAAACTATCTTCTTCCTTTGAACAGCCCTGGAAATTTTCATATCTTCGAGTTCTCTATCTTTTACGCACCTAGTTTCACCATCTCTGTGATGTTTTCTTCAGTCTTTCCAGGACTGAATGTTTACTATTCGTCAGGAACTATACTGAGTGCCTTGTATGGAGATTCATCTTATTTCTTCCTCCAACAACACTGTGGTATATGTTAGCATCACCCAGTTTACAGAATATACACTGTTCCAGGCTACACAGGAGGAAACGAAATGATAGATCCCAGATCTGAAACCAGGTCCATATATCCAGATGCTGTCTCTCAATTGCTTGGCTGCCCATAACTTTCTTCATGTCCACATCTCAGAGTCTGTCACAGTTCATGCTTTACATCAGGAACACAATAAATGATTATGGATAATAGTCATAGTAATAGCCAACATGGGAACACCTGAGTGGCTCAGTCAGTTGAGTGTCTGACTTTATCTCTACTCAGGCCTTGATCTCAGCGTTGTGAGTTCAAGCCCCATGTTGGGCTCCATGATGGCTGTGGAGCCTACTTAATAAAAAAAATTAAAAGAAATAATAGCTAACCTGCTCTGAACATGTACTTTTGTGAGATAGCATTCTAAGAGCTTTCATGTATAAACTCATTCAATCTTAACAAGACTATAAGGTATGCATTTGCTTTGACGTGGATGGAACTGGAGGGTATTATGCTGTGTGAAATAAGTCAATCGGAGAAGGACAAACATTATATGGTCTCATGCATTTGGGGAATATAAAAAATAGTGACAGGGAATAAAGGGGAAAGGAGAAAAAAATTAGTGGGAAATATCAGAAAGGGAGACAACATAAGAGACTCCTAACCCTGGGAAACGAACTAGGGGTGGTGGAAAGGGAGGTGGGCGGGGGGTGGGGGTGACTGGGTGATGGGCACTGAGGGGGGCACTTGATGGGATGAGCGCTGGGTGTTATTCTATATGTTGGCAAATTGAACACCAATAAAAAATAAATTTACAAAAAAAAAGACTATAAGGTAGGTACTATTACCTCATTTTATACATGACAAAAGTGAGGCAAATCGGGATTGATCAATGAGACTGAACAAGAAAGAAAATGAGAAAGTAAACTGTTATCTTCTACTTCTTATCCACCCTTGCTCTACACCCAAACTAGTGGGTCTGTAGGAATCTAAATATCCTCTCTGCTCAGACATAAAGTGTACACTCATACCCCCACTTCCTTGGGTTTATTCCTTTCCCCCTTTTTGACTTTACTCCTGAATTTTTCTCCTGGTAACTATTTCCCCAGGTGCTTCTGAAAGGCTATTTGCTGGCAGACCAATAGGTTTGGTTATCTCCTCACAACCTTACTCATCAGTTTGGCCTGCCAATGAGGTACTGGCTGTCTCTCTTTGTACACAACAACCCTGTGCAGTGGGGATTACCCTGACTTTATAGATGAGGAAGCTGGGGAGCAGAAAGGCTAACCAAGCGGTTCATCTGGGATTTGATAGTAGACAATCTGGCTACAGTGCCTGGCTTTAATCCACACACTACAAAGCATGGATGAATCACTTTCTCCCTTTGTCATATTTTCAGTACCTGCCATTGGTAAATGTGATCCCATACTAAACTGTATTGTATTGATTTGATACTAAATTGAATTTTTATGTAATTACTTCCTACTATGTGGCTTATTTAATTGTAAATCATTAAGAGATAGTGTCATTCCTTTTCCTTTTGGGGATCTTAGAATGCCTTTCTCAAATGCTGGACTTACTATTATTTGCTGAGTCCTAAACTGGAGGCCTGCCTGTCCCAAAATAGAATGTCTGCTCAAGCAGCAGCAGAAAATTCTGTAGCTCCAGGCCACAGGAGTTTTCCAAAGGCTAACAGAGGTCTTCTATCCCTCACTCTTATTCCATAAATGCTTCCCTGAACACTGCTCTTCCACTGGTCACCTTCTCTACTGCTTCCTCTCACTCTGCTAAGTATCTCCTTCTGGATATGCTTTAGACATCCCAGCATGGTAAGACTGAACTTATACCTCTACAAACCACTCATTCTCCTAGGTCAAGACTGTCGGATCAGCTCTTGATATTTATGTAAAAGGCCTAATATACAAGATAATAATAATAATAAACACTAAGACTGTATAACAAGCACTCACATTCACTTCATTTTTCTAATTTTGGCCTACATCATTATCCAAATATGGAAAAATTTGTTTCTCCACAAGTACTAGAAGATAGTTATTTCTGCTTTAGAAAATCAAACATACAGCCCTACTTCTATGTACATATAGTCAAAGAAGCAAAATGCCTTTTCCCTCCCAAAGAATGAAACTTTTATTTAATTTTTATTGCGTGTAAGGTCACATGTACAGTATTTAATGTAATCCCTATAATTATCCTATGAGGCAGGTGTTATTATTCCCATTTCATAGATAAGTAAATTGAGGTCAGACAAATAAAATGAATTGCCCAAGTTCATATGGCTGACAAATGACAGTGACAGTACTTAAACCTAATTTTGCCCCCAGAATTTGTAAGCACTCTTCTTACACCATACTGTTCCCCAAACACTAAACCTGAAAATAGGACGAAGAATTGTGATAATGAGTTTTGCTTATTTTTCTTATATCAGGTAGAGTATAAGTTCCTTTAAAAGAAAATAATTAACTATTAAGTTACCAAATAAAATATTTTTGCAAGTATAAATTACTGTTTTCACTTATGATGACTGATAATAGAATTTTACAAATAAATGTATAGCTGAGAAGACTAAGACACAAACATTCTTCTAGTGGGTAAACAGAGTCTCACACTCACAGAAAAAGGGAGATGTGCAAAAGTATAGGGGTGTGCGTGTGTGTTCTGAGTACCTATTAGTCCGGGAACCAGGTAGTCAGTCTTGGAGAAACAAGACATAATCTAGCTATCTAGCTTTTAAGGAGCTCTTAGCCTAGTGGGGAAAATAGACAGAAACGATAATGTGTAATAACATTATTCAGATTCTAGGACAGAAGATGTTGCAAAGTAGGCATAAAATAGTAGCATACCAACCATATTTGACCTACAACTGTGTCTTCTTTAGCTTCACATGTTTCAGAAATATGAATCAGGGGTTAACATTTACTATTGAGAAATTTCCCTCAAAATTCATACTCATGGCTACCCAAAAAAGTGACGTGAACCCTGACCCTCTACTGAGCCCTGATTCCTGTTTGGCCACAGCAGTTTGAGCTGCTGCCTTCAAGGGTCGTGTGTGCATATATTATTTGTCTCTAAGGCCCCACATTTCTTAGAACTAACAATTTTTAGGAGAATTACCTAAGACATTTTCTTCCAGGAGCACTTTTGGTACACTGTTTCACCTTGGTAATACTGATCACGTGACCATAGATAAAGTCATGCATGACATTTAAGATGACATACATAAAAATTAAGGCAAGTATTGACAGGAGGAGAAAGGATTGAGGAACATGTGTGTAGGTGGGTGCAAGTAGAAAGGAGTGATGAAGATAGAAAGGTGATAAAATTATACTATTTGACCTCTCCCCCTCCTTCCTTTTGTGACTCTCTACTTCCATCTCTCCCTATGCATACACTTGTCATGACTTCTCCAAAGCTTGTGTTCCTCTTGCTGTGGTCCAGAGCTTGGATTAAGGACAAAGGCAACTATAAATGCTCTAGACAGCCCTCATTCCAGATTCTGGAGGGCACTGCAGAGCTGACTCAGTGGGAGGTTATGCGAATCAACTGCCTCATATGTCTGGCTCAAGAGAGGGAACAAAGTATAGTGTTGGAGACAGATAGGGAGAAGACTGGCAAATTCTCAGGATAGAATAAATGAATCATTTATGTAAATGAACACATTAATGGATGTCTTAATATGTCTATCTCTCGACCTCATGCCTACTGTGAGGAAGCAATGCTTGTATCTCTATGGAACTTTTGTATTTCAATATACTTGGAGTGAGTTAATATACACATCTACTGATAAATGTCTTTAAAGATGGTCTGTTATCTACTGAGAGAATACTTGCTTTGAAGCATGTCCAAATGGCCTTCAAAGTCTATTTGAATTAAAATGAGGCTCTCTCTACAAAAGGCAAGCACTGCTAATTAAAACTTCACTATTTGGCCTCTAAGAGATACCTTCAGCTCTTTCCTATTCAATCTTTGAATTATCTACCTCATCAAGAATCTCATGGAGAGAAGACAAAGTTAGGCCAGTGTGGGACTTAAAAGAAGAGAACAACCATTTCTAAGGTACCTACCATATCCCTGGCTCTATTAAATGTGTTAGTACATCAACTCATTTAATCTCCCATGATTAAATGAGCCACATGCAGGGAATATTTTGTCTCTTTGTTTACCCTTGTACCTGCAGAACAATTCTTGGCCACGTAAGAGGTGCTTGTTCAAGCTATTCTTTATTAGCCCTCACCACAATCCTTAACTCCCCCACCCCAATGCTCTCCACTCTATCACAGGGGCTAGAAGCCTAAGAACCATATTCTCAGAGTCTCCTATTGTCAGTAGGGTTACAGTCTAGATTCTTGCAATCAGAGTAACTTGTATGAATTTTGGGATGGGGAAGGGAGGTGATATACTGGCAGAAGATTTTGCACTACTACCACTGCTTTGGCTTCTTACAGTTTCCTTAGATTCCACAGTCTGCTGTTACTCTCTAGCAAGAAACTATCACTCAGGAAATGTCTTCTTGAAATTTCTCAATTTAGGTATAGCTGCCCCTACCCTTGACTATCATTCTTCCAACCCTTCCAACAATTACTAAGCACATTCATACCCTCAATTATATCCTTTTCTGCTTAAAATACATAACATGTTGTCTCTTTTCCTGACTGATTTAATGTTCCATAAGTATTTGTTAAACTAAGTGAAAAAAACAATTCAATGGGCAGTAGCTCTACCTTGCAGTTTTAGGACTGGGGTTTTGAGAGATGAAATAATTTAAGATTATACAACAGATTATTAAATGTTAGAGTTGAGAGTTAGAGTTGAGAGTTACCCCTAGACTGTGTAATTCCAAAGTGCTTTTGCTTTTTCTGTTCTGTCCTCAGTGGGTATAATACACTATGTTGCTGCCAAAATCTTATCTCAGAGGTTAAGAGCTATTGTTTTCACTGGTTCTTCCACTGGTGCACCACTGGCTGGAAACCTTTGCATAAATTGGAAGAGTTCATTAATTCCCAAGACAAACGGTCTACTAAATATGTATCAGACCTGGAAGGACACCCTCTTAAAAAGGTATATTGTGTTTGCATTATCAGTGCAGCTACCAAATGTGTGTGGCCCAGTAGAAGCTTGCAAAGTACTAATTGAGTAAGTAAATAAATGAATGAAAGTTCACAGGTTTCGCTTGGCCAGAAGTTCCTCCAAAGATTTCCTGCTCTGACTCAGGGGTCACTTGAGTCATAAACCACTTGTGGGTTGGTCATTCCATTAACCTTAGTGTCTGGATCCCATCCATTGTTCAGCACCGGAACAATGTCTCTTAAGCTGTTGATTTTCCTTGAGAAACATCAGTTGTCAAGAATAGTATAATTCTGAAGCAGATAGGGACAAGAATTCATCCCTACTTTCTAAATGTAAGACTGAGGCATTGTAAACTATTAACCTACATCTATTGTAATGTAGTAGCAAAAGCGCTGCATTTGAAACCAAACACATCTGCGTTCTTGTCCTAATTCCTGCTTCTTACTAGACCTGAAACTTGGGCAAATTGTTTCTGTGATCACAGTATTCTCATCTATGTATGTCTAGATACTTATTATGTAGCTCTAGAGCTATTGGAAGGATGAGCTATAGCAGACAGAAAGCATCTAGCCCAGCATCCGGCCAATAGCATGGATTCGGTGAGTGAGAATAGCAGTGCCATCATTAATAGTGAGGAAGGGTTTGCTGACACAGGCTGTCATCCTCTGGGTTGGTCCACGTTATTCATTGCTCTCCAGCCCCAAACTGGGAGCAGTGGTGTAGAGGAAACTTAAAAACATGTTTTTCCACATTCATAATTATACTACCTAGAGAGGTTACATAATTGAAAATAAGTGAGTGTCTGCATTTTATAACTTCTGTAGGCTTCATGGTGTCTAGTGCCTTTGGGGTGGGGGAGTGGGAATGGCTGGCACAGAGTGGGTGGAGCATAATCGTCACACTGCACTTTCCCTTAAGATGAGATCCAAGATTAGACGCACTAGAAGATTCTGGGGGTGGACAGGTAGACTTGGGTGCCTTTTGCATGCTAAGAGGTAGTAGTTAAAGCTGTAGCAATGAATGAGGTCATGGATGGTTTGGGATTAATTGAGGGAAAGCCAAACCACACTTGACCTCAGAAAACTCATAGTACTAATCTTTGCTTGACGCATAGCAGATTCTCAACGAATATTCGTTGAATTAATAAATAAATATCAGATTAGAAAGCACATCCATCTGCCTTAAAATGCTAGTGTCCCCCACTTCTCTTATAACCCTAGACTCAATTTAACTTTCAAAAGCTAACTGAAGTAAGTGTTCAGCCAGAGTATTCTGAGTCTTTCAGTTTGAAAAAGTCCTCTTTTGAAGCCCATCAATAAGCACTAATATTTCTCTTTCTTTGCTGAGACCTGGCAGGCGTGACGGAGTGCCAACATACATAGCCTAAGTTCCAACTAGACTTTGATGGCACAAAATACGTTTTCTTGCAAGGTCAGAAATTCTTCCATGTCCAGCAGGAGGCCTGGCTGCACCAAGCTTTCAGCAAGTAGAAACTGTGCTTGATTGGTCAACAGTTTTAAAGTATTGTCAGAGAAAGACAAGAAAAGAAAAGAAATGCTTTGGAACCTTAAAAGTGTCGAAAAATGAAATGTATGCACATAAATGACTGTGCTCAGGTTGGAGAAGACAAAACTTTAAGGGATCAGGAGGGCCCTGAGCGCTGATAAAAGTAGAACTGTAGCGTGAGGGAGAATCTTGTATGGAAGAGACTGGTAGAGTTGGTTCCAGGAGGAAAAAGATGGGCTCTTCTTCATTCCTCAACCACTCCTGGGTTACCTGCTTATGTCAAGTACTGTGTTAGGCGATGCGGCTAGAACCAGTCAGGCACAGTATCTGCTAAGGACTTGACGTTATGCAGCAGGAGTAAAGCAAGGAAAGAGATACAACACAGCACAGAGCTTAGAGGACAGGAGAGAGTACATTTTCAAAAGACGAGATTAGCTGTTGGATGCTCTGTCTCTGCCAAGGATGACTGGAGGGCTATGACAGGTATTGTGATCTGGGGAGTAAACAAGCTTGAAGAAGGAGAGATCAGAGAGAGGATTTCAAGACTGTAAACTTTACCCCCCCCCCTTTTTTTTATATTTCAAATGCATTTGTTGTTCAAACTACAATAATAAATATTCAAGCCATCATGTGCCCTAGACAAAAGAGAGCCAGACCTGGCATGCCTTTGTTCAACCATTACACAACATGCCTACAAGAAAATGAATAATCTCAATTGCCCTTTTGGAGGTTCTCTGGATGTTTTTCAGAGAATGAGAAGTACACTGCCATAGAAACAGGGTTGGAGTTCTCTGTCAGCTATATAGGTTTTGGAAGTGAAAAAGACAGAAAGGTGACATATACAGGGGTACATGGGTTTTGAGAGACAAGTCAAACACTATTACATTCCACTGGGATTTTTCTCAGTCTCCTGCCTAGCTTGACCCACCACCTCCCACGTGATTTTTATAAACATTTTTGTCACTTCTATGCTTCATGCTTTCACTAGTACTGTTTTTTAGATCAGCCTATCCATTACTAGACAGATCCTCATTATCAAAGAGTAAAATCTCTTTTAATTGCCCCTTTATGAGATCTACTTCTGCCCTCTGCAGTTATATAAAATAAGGTTATAATCTCTGATCTCCTTAAAAGGCTCTCTTGTATTTGAATAATGTTGTCACTGTATTTGCTGTTTTTGTTCTTGAACCTGAGCATCTATTTCTTCAACTAATCTTTATTTGACAAAGTTACCAGACTTTTGTTCCCCCAAGTGATTACCTCTAGAAACAATTTTATTACAACTCTGTAATAAAGTGACCCTGGTGCTAAGCACCAGACTCCTCCATGGGCTAAGAAGAACTGATACCCAAGACAGGATCATGACTTTCCCAAAGTTACACTTTTGGCAAATGGAATGGACACAAGTCAGAGCCAGGGCTTCAGCCTTCTGTGCCAGTTCCCATCCAATCTATAAATATAAATGAAGAATCCCTTTCATTTCCTCTCCAACCAGATCTTAAACAACACAATAATCTCATTCTTGCCTTGTCTGCCTATGGCCAATAATCTTCCAGATCCAGACATACACTGGAACTGGCATGGGCAACCAGACCAGAATGTGTGGTCTGGCCATCTTTGCATATTTCCTTAGGCACATCTGCCTTTGATAATTAAAGCTGCATGCATTTATAGGAACAAATCAAGATAATGAAATATAGAAAAACACGACTAAAGGAAATTTCAAGAAAGAATTTCTTAAAATAAGCTTTTACCTTTTGTCTACATTAAAGATCAGATAACCTTTTCTCAGTGCATTCGATGAGTTTTCAGGTGCATTTTTCAGTCATTTGCCCTTTGAAGTGGAATTACTGCCATTTAAAGGTGATATGCAAACTCTGTTCTACCTACACTTATTAGAGCTAAAGCTGTCTAAGGATATGACATTCAGATTGACGTACATTGCTGGATGGTAGACATGGAGCTGGTGTGATGTTAGTACATTCTCTAATTCACTTGTAAACAGAATTCTGTTTTCATTTTTGTCAATCCTGAGGTTTGGAATGAATTTTAGTTTCCCAGTCTACAGCACATAATCTTAAAAGGGGCACTTTCCATGTGTCCTTCACAAATATTTATTACCAGAAGAATAGACTTGACAGCATGGCACTTGGTCCAGAAATGTAACTAGCTTGTGCAAAAGTTTTAGGGTCTGTGCTGGAGAAATCAGTGATGCTTTCTCCGGAAGTAGCTAATTTCCTACTAGGTGGTTCATGGTCCAGTACTAGACATGTGCAGAAATCAAGAGAGGTAAGCACAGTCCCTGCCTCCCAGTCACTTTGTAATCCCCTGGGGAGATGACGAGACAAAACAAAAAGAGCTCAAGCTGAAATCCAGGGAAGAAGAGATTTAAATGGACAACACTGATCATGTCTGGCCATCCAGATCTGGTGGGAATTAAAGCAGGAGAGGATTTTCATAGAGAGAAGGTAGCGTGAAAGGCCTCTGATGCATACATAGCAACATCTAATTGTCAGGGTATAAAAAAATGCAGGTTTAGAAAATCCATTTTCAACCCTTTCTCTCCATCCTCACGTATCACTTTTCTCTGTACTAACAACACATTTTATAGGCTAGTAATAAAAAAAAAAAAACTACACAGAGCCCAGAACACACTGCTGTTTCATGTCTCTGGCCTTTGTTGAGGCTACTCATTCCATGTGGGATATCCTTGGTTCTTTAGCTCTTAAAACACTGTGAAGACATCCCTTTCAGAGAAGCTTGCCCTTGCTCCTCTAAATAGAGATCTTTGGTCCTTTCCCTGGGTGGTCTCTGAACTTTGTTAACACTAATATAATTCTTTTCATACACTGATACTGTAATTTAAATGGTAATAAATAGCAGTAAAATTGTACATGTATTTGTCTATTAGACTGAGAGTTTTTTTAAATTTATTTTTTATTGGTGTTCATTTGCCAACATATAGAATAACACCCAGTGCTCATCCCATCAAGTGCCCCCCTCAGTGCCCGTCACCCAGTCACCCCCACCCCCTGCCCACCTCCCCTTCCACCACCCCTAGTTCGTTTCCCAGAGTTAGGTGTCTCTCATGTTCTGTCTCCCTTTCTGATATTTCCCACACATTTTCTCTCCTTTCCCCTTTATTCCCTTTCACTATTCTTTCATATTCCCCAAATGCATGAGACCATATAATGTTTGTCCTTCTCCGATTGACTTATTTCACTCAGCATAATACCCTCCAGTTCCATCCACGTCGAAGCAAATGGTGGGTATTTGTCATTTCTAATGGCTGAGTAACATTCCATTGTATACATAGACCACATCTTCTTCATCCATTCATCTTTCGATGGACACCGAGGCTCCTTCCACAGTTTGGCTATTGTGGACATTGCTGCTAGAAACATTGGGGTGCAGGTGTCCCGGCGTTTCATTACATCTGTATCTTTGGGGTAAATCCCCAACAGTGCAATGCTGGGTCGTAGGGCAGGTCTATTTTTAACTGTTTGAGGAACCTCCACACAGTTTTCCAGAGTGGCTGCACCAGTTCACATTCCCACCAACAGTGTATGAGGGTTCCCTTTTCTCCGCATCCTCTCCAACATTTGTGGTTTCCTGCCTTGTTAATTTTCCCTGTTCTCACTGGTGTGAGGTGGTATCTCATTGTGGTTTTGATTTGTATTTCCCTGATGGCAAGAGATGCGGAGCATTTTCTCCTGTGCTTGTTGGCCTTTAGACTGAGTTTCTAAAGCTCAGGGACCTGTTGCACTCAGCATTAGATAGATCTCTAGTCCCTGGCAGACCTTAGAAGACAATTCGTGTTTGCTGAGTTTAATTGAACCATCAAGCAGCAATGATTCTTCTTCATTTTCTGGACAAAGAATTTCCTGGCCCATCAAAGTGCTCTATTAGAATATTTTCCCAATCCTGAGCTCGCATTAATTAATCTGCTTATTCCCTGAATGCTTAACATTGGCCAGGCAGGATGTTAGGTCCTGGGAGGGTTAGACAAAACAGATATGGCCCTACCCCTCATGCATTCCCTCCTCTTGTTCAATTCACTCATATTACTCATTCCTGTTAATTTACTATAAAATAATATTCTTGCCTCCAAGATAACTTCCAAATTTAGAAGACCATGTACAAAAGCAAATCAGTGTAGTGCATGCTTCAGCTGAGAAATCTAGAAAGAAACTTGGAAAGAGTACTTTTTCTTTGTGCATATACTTATATGTATCCCTATGTACATGTACATTCCTATGCCAAATGTATGCATATATCATAAATGTGTAATATGCAGTTAAGGCCCACAGAAGAATACAACCCATTTATAAATAGAATGATCCCTTGGCCCTTCAAACTTAGACCTGCTTAATTAAAACCAGAGCAAGTTTTGTACCTTTTAACATAAATGGCTTATGATTTTTAAGTTTAAATCTTTTAGTGTTTGTCTTTTGTGTCTTTTAACTCCACTGTGAAGGCCCCACAGGTGTATTTATATTCTGAAACTGAAAGAAAGATAACTGTTTCAAACTTGAAAAAAAAGGAACAAACAAAAAATTAATACCAAACAACCCAAAAAAACTTTCTAGTACCAGAATAGGGCTAAACAAAGCAAGCAGTAAATACTCTATGAATAACTGAATACCTGAATGAAAGAACACATACTTGCAGTTATGAGTTCCTTCACTAGAGCAAGCCAGTGAAAGAGGTTATGTTTTATAAGAGAAAGACAGTTCAAAACCAAGCCTTAACCCAGATGGTGAAAAGAACTCATCTAGATGATAAAAACAAAAACAAAAGACCCCAAACCTTAGAGCTGTGCTTTAAATTCTTTGGTTTCTCAACTCTTAGAGCAATGATGCACATTTTGGTAGGTACAGTATCCCATGTACCTAGCCCAAGCAGCTTATCCTGTTGAAGTCTGGTATTTAACATCCAATGAACCCCAATGAAAATGAGAAGTAAGCAGATGTCCAATTAACCTCTACATTGCCCCCAAAGTCCTGCCAGTTACAGTTATTTCTCCTACTACTGTGTTTTTATCATGCCCAGGCTTGCTTTATACATCACAAATGAAGTGGATGCTTGTGGTGGTGGGTGATACAGCCCCTGGGAAAAGGTAAAAGGAGGAGGAAAGGTCAACATTTACTGAGCTCTTGCTTGTTTTCTAGCCCTGTGCTAGATTTTGGACATATAAAAAGAAAAATAACATATTCCACTGTAGGGTCTACATATGGATATTCTGTACTTATTATCAGATACCATAATAAATCTGGGTATACATATTCCTTATTTATAATTTAGAATCAGTAACTTTATGTATACTACAGAAGGAACAAATCCCTTTGGGCTATCTCTCATGCACATATTCATGAAATTCTAAGTTTGTGTTGTCATAGATGAAGAAATTTTATTAAAAAAATAGAAAAATCCCATCTGGCCTGTGAAACAGGTTTCTCCAGGGTATATCATGCATGTTATTACACATTCATGTCATTGGACTGCTTCTGGGTGGGTAACTATCTAAGAATTCTGAAGGACAGATGGATTCTTTTCTATTGTTAACATACATATGCCCAAAAATTTATTTGAGAAAAAATTTGGCAATATAAGTAAATTAATATTTCCAATGATAGTATACTACCAATGAGTGATTTGCTTAAAAACTTCTTAAAATAGGAATGGGGGATGAGTTTTGTTTATCTTGGCTGCTTCTGCATAGTTTGGATCAAGGGCAAGAGCACTGACAAAATCTCTGGCAAAGCCCCCTCTAGTCTTTCCATTCCATACTTTTCAGAAGTACAGTTTCTACCATTATAAAGTAAGTACCTGCAAACTACCAAAAGAGTGCTCATTAACAAAGAAGAGTTGAAAAATCTCCTCAGAAGTTGTATAAATTTATACAGAAAAGTTTCAGATAAACATAATTTAATTTTAAAATTTTAAACAAAGTGTTTTTCTTTATATTCTCTTTATCTCTATAACAACTAAATAGATTTGGAATAATGCTATCTTACACTAATTAAGAACAGGGCCTCACCACATGGCATTTCATGAATATTAAATGCAAATGTGTGAATTATCTAGTTTCAATTAGGCTGTTGCATTCCTGGTTTTCAGTTAAGATCAAATTCTGTTTTGTATATAGAACATGAACTGATACTTGTTTTTTAAGAATCAGAAGAAAGCAAGATAAATGAAGAGGAGCCCACTGCTTGACTCACACAACCTGATGTAGACCTGGGAGTTCTGTAGCCAGTTATTTATTTTTCAACTTCCTATCCAACATTGAGCCTCTATGAGCCCATCGATGGGAGGACAAAGAAAAATCTAAGTCCTTACTAATGAGCTCCTTCTGGTGATGGCAACCCACATAAATAGATAATTATAAAACATGCCTAGCGCATTTGGGATATAGCAAGAAAATGAGACCCACTGGAGGGAAGGGAAGGAAGAGAAACGTCTTCTAGGAAGTTGAGAAAAAAAAAAACCATGAATAATGCCTTGTGGATTTATTTTATCTATATCCCTATTCATTTTCCTCCTCCTGTATTATTCTGATAAAAATGATTTCATCTATGAATATGTCAGTATGTATCTCTAAAAGATAAGGACTTATTTTAAAAATCACCACAATAACATTATCACATCTAAAATATTACCAATAACTTATCATCGAATATCCAGTTGATATTCAAATCTCTGTCTCATAAATGCCATGAATTTTTTTATGGTTTGTTTGAATATGGATCCAATAAAGTTCATACTGATTACAATTAGTTGATGTGTCTGTCCTTTATGAGCTCTGCCATTTTTTTCTTTCTTATTTTTTTAAAAAAGATTTTATTTATTTATTCATGAGAGAGAGAGAGAGAGAGGGAGAGAGAGAGGCAGAGGCACAGGTAGAGGGAGAAGCAGGCTCCATGCAGGGAGCCTGATATGGGACTCGATCCCAGGTCTCCAGGATCAGGCCCTGGGCTGAAAGCGGCGGTAAACCGCTGAGCCACCCGGGCTGCCCATCTTTCTTATTTGTTGAAGAATTCTGAATTTTATTTTATTTTTTATTTTTTAAATATTTGAGAGAGAGAGAGAGAGGCTATGAGAGAGAGAGACAGCTAGCATGAGCAGGAGGGGCAGAGGGAGAGATAATCTCCAGCAGACTGCATGCTGAATGTGGAGACCAATGTGGGGCTCAATCCCAGGACCCTGAGATCACAACTTAAACTGAAACCAAGACTTGGAGCTTAACGGACTGTGCCACCCAGGCATGCCAAAGAAGTCTGGATTTTAAAAGAAGAGTCAGGGATAAGACAAAAGAGAGGGGAGTAGGAAAAGAAGTCCAGAAAAATAGGCTGCCAGGAGCAAAAAACACTGCAAAGACATTGAAGCCTTCCTTTCTTTCCTTAAACATACAAACTCTGTGACCAGTACTATTTTGGAAACACTTCTCAGTATGCATTATCTCCTTACAATGCCTCTGTCTGCATACGTAGTAAATTCCTGCATCATCTTCCAGGCTCAGCTTTTCAATTTCACATTGCCTTCATCCTCCTTTGGAGAATGTGCTGCCTAGTATCTATCAGTTAACCATGCTGGTTGCTGGGCACACAAAGATTAATGAAATCAAATCCTTGATTTTAAGAAACTCACTGTGACATTGGAAGAAAGGAGGTGATGCTATACTCTGGCCCATAAATGTACATTTTCTCAAATAATGCAGCAGGTACAAGCTCATTGTTGTATAAGGCATAAACTGGAAAGCAGAATTACAAAATTTGCTATAAAATCATTAACAAATAGTTTTGTCCTTTCAGTTTTCACTTAAAGATGGAAAGCAAAACTTTGTCAATAGACTAAATATTTAGCCTGTATGCTTTATTGCTTTTTCTAATGTTCCTATGCTATGGAAAATTTATAAGACTAATATTGAAAGATTAGATAATCAAATTATAATGAGGTTAGCTAGTTCCCCATGGCTTACATTTCTACTTTTTATACTGCTATTGGAGCAACAGAAGCTGGCAGTATAAAAATGTATTACCCAGTCATATTTTAAAATGATATTCTTGATTGCAAAAGACCCAGGAACACTCATTCGCTTAAAGGCTGTCGATATTTCCTTAGGTTTGCTTTCGGTCCTTAAAAGTAAAAAAATAGGGATCCCTGGGTGGCGCAGCGGTTTAGCGCCTGTCTTTGGCCCAGGGCGCGATCCTGGAGACCCGGGATCGAATCCCACATCGGGCTCCCGGTGCATGGAACCTGCTCCTCCCTCTGCCTGTGTCTCTGCCTCTCTCTCTCTCTCTCTCTCTCTCTCTCTGTGTGACTATCATAAATAAATAAATAAAAATAAATAAATAAATAAATAAATAAATAAATAAATAAATAAATAAATTTGTTAAAAAAAAAGTAAAAAAATAAACCTTCGTGCTTACCATCCTAGCATCCAATATGAAGTCTTGCATATAACGGGTAAGAATGGATAATACATGGGGTTTCCAATACCTTCTAGCTACATGATCCAGGCTTATTTTCTCCTCTCTTTTCATAGTGCTATCATGAGAGGTAAACAAGATAATGTGGTAGCAAACAAATGGGGAATGTAGTCATTACTGGTTAAATAAATAAATAAGTAAATTGTAGGTTCTGCTCTTGCCCTTCCAGCCTTATCCAAATCCCTGACCAATTTTTCAAGACAATCTCAAATAATATATCCTTTATTACTCTTAAAAAAAAATCACACAGGGCTGTCTTAAACATCTTGGCACTAAATTATATGTTCTTTCTGTGTCTGAATGTTACTCTCAACTGCAGCCAGAATTTTTTTAAAAATAAGAGGGGTCTCATATAGCAGTGATATCAAAATATTTAACAACCAGCTATGCCAGGCATTAACTCCTTAGTGACTCTTTAGTTAATTAATGAGCTTCTTAGCTGCTCTGTCATGGAGATGTGTGAAAGAGACTGGAATGAGGAATGGTCTAAAAGAGTTGGGAGGGAGACACTCACAGGGCCCTGAGTAGAAGCTATTTATCAACAGGAATGTAAGTATTTCGGTGGTTTAAGAACCAAGAATACTGTATGTAGCATGAATATCAGTACTGGTCTCTGATACCTCTTTGGCACCCCCTATTTGTCAGAACCTCAAAACAATTACTGATAAGGTAAGCAATTTAGCCAAAAACCAGTTTCTCTTGCTATTTCTCTACTCGTACAATGAAACCTCAAAATAAAATAGAAGAGAGTTTATCTGGTTTGTGCTATGGGGAAGGAAGTTTTATCATGGGATAATGACATTTTTTAATATTTGGGTGACATATATACTTTTTTTCCTTTCAAAGATTTTATTTATTTATCCACGAGAGATACAGTGAGAGAGAGATAGGCAGAGGGAGAAGCAGGGGAGCTCTCTTCTTGAGGGGAGCCCGATGCGGGACTCTATCCTGGGATCCCAGGATCATGACCGAGCCAAAGGCAGATGCTCAACCAGTTAAGACACCCAGGCGTCCCGACATACGTGCTTTTAAATCAACATTATCCGTCATCCTTCCACTACTTTTAGTTGCTTCTTCCTCTATACTGAAAAGCTGTCTAATCTAAAGAGGAAGAAACCAGTGCCCTGTGGAGCATTTCCTGTGTGGCTACTGCAGTCTTCTCTAACTCAAGTATGTTTTCTGAGTATGTCTTAAGTTTCTCACTGACACAGCTGGGTCAGGGCCACTGGAACATGACCGGCTGCAAGGTTTTTTTTTTTTTTTTTTTTTTTTTTTGAGCAGATTTACTATACCAGAAGCAAATGGCCCAAGGAAATATACTTAGATTCTGTGTGCTCCCTCCCATTATTGAGCGTTCTTTGGAAAGAAGCTAGACCAATGAATATTTAGATGCAAGCTCATTAGGTAGGCAGGTTGACAGTATTGAGACAAGCTTCATGAGTTAAAAATAATGTTTTATGATTACATTTGGATGCCAGAAAAATCATGAATAGTATGAGTATACTTCCTATAGAAAGTAATTAAGTCCTGTCACTTCCTCTTCTAGACTGCAAAGCTGGAAAACAATCCAAACACAGTTAATTGAATCTAGATCCAGGAGTTTTAGTGCAAACTATTACCAAGCCCATCCACTACAATCTTATTCAGGAAATATTTTACTTCCTCAAGTAAAGCCTTATTGCCTAAGGCTGAAGAACTGAAGGACTGATAAATTACATAAACTGTGAATCACACAGTCACCAAAGTCTAATTTTGCTACAGAGCATTGACATTTGACTAACAAATATTTTATTTCAGTCTATCTCATTCTCAATGTGACATATATACAACTGGTAAACAAATTTTTGTCAAAAGTACCCCCATTTTTTAGCATCGCAAATTTCATGATATCAAAATCCACAGAAATTTGAGGCAATGGGTGAGTCATTAACCTTGAACAAGTTTCATCAGAAGCAAAAAGGGAGGAAAAGAAAAAAAAACAAAGGTATGGTCTAGCTCTAAAGTACTGTAGTTTCAAGCCAGGGACATAAATTTGAAGGTTCACACTAAATTGACCAAATCTATAGTCACGCTGTAAAAAATAAGAACATTTGACTGTAGTTTATCTTAAAATCCAACTGCCATCATCCAACAGCAGGTTTTGGTGAAACTGATATGTTAGGTTTTCTGTTAATTATACCACCAGGCAGATGGCTTCTGGCTGGTAATTTTTGCAGTAGTGCCAATATAAAGATAAGCAGGAGTTGAACAATTACCTGGTTAGTTGTTACTGCAGAGAGCTTTTTTCCTCTACCTTGAAGTCTTTCTCTGTTTATTATCCCTTGGCAAATCCCTATTAAACATAGAAGCCAGTCTAAGGACATGCACCATCATATGCTGGGCCTTCTTTCCATTATGTTACATATTAATTCCAGTGAATGTTTTACATTATGTGATTCACATATCACAAATTTGAGATGGCTGTTGGATGTTGGATGGGCCAGGGTCCATCACCACCACCATCCTCTCCTAATAGAGACAAGTGCCAAATTTTGTTTGGGAACTCAGAAGGTTGTGAGGAAGTTGTCTTTATCTTGACTAAGCTCCTAAATGCAGCTAGTGACTTGGTTTTATGTTCATGGGTAAGCCATTCGAAGTGAATTTTAGGGACCATTCTCAGAATCTCTTTCTGGTTAGATATGACTAAGAAAATAAGTTGCCCAGAGTCATTGACGACTGTCCTGGAACGACGAGGGGAGTTAGTCTTACGATGCAGCTAATACCAAAAAAAAAGAAAAAGAAAGAAAAAAAAAAAAGACAAAACCAAAAGAAATGAATTTCTTGACTACCTCACGAGCCATAGGATCAGACTTCTTAAAGTTGGCTTTATTGATACAGTTACCAATGCATCCCCTGCTGAACAAGTCAACTTGAGTCATGGATTCTGTTACTAGCACCAGAGAGAAACCTTATGTGTCCCTTTTATAGCACAGTGAAAATCATACTGTGTTTGAATTGTGGGCTCATAGCTTCATTTTCTTTGGGTTATATAATCCTTGAGTTCAAAGATTATAATTTTTCATCTTTGCAATCTTATCACTTGCAGAATATCTGGCACTCATCTATGCTTAATAAATGATTAATAAAAGATAAAAAACAAACAAATAAATAAAGTAAGCTAGTCTGGATTATTCAGACCAGAAAATATCTCTTTCCCAAGTATTTTGAATATTATTTTTTTGAATATTATTTTATATTTGACTTGACTTTCCCATAAAGTTAGATATCTTCCAGATAATCTAATCTTAATCATTTCCTACTTTAATTCAATTCCCTAAAAATTATTTTTTCTCCTTTTTCCTCCTAATTGTATAAACAATGCATGCTCATTACAACATTTCAAAAGATACAAAGAGCATTAAAAAGAAACTAAAAATCAATGGGATTAGTACCACCAACATGTTTACTACCAGGAGTTTTCAACATAGAGGTTAAAATGATAGATTTTGTTTTATCCTGTCTTGTTTGCGTTTTAGCTTCCTGGACCATTCCTACTACCACCTCTGCTAGGCAAAATAAATGTGGGACACCCGTTGGTCATCATAGAGTTATCAGTTTAACTGGAGTATTTTCTTTCTTTCTTCTTTCTTTCTTCTTTCTTTCTTTCTTTCTTTCTTTCTTTCTTTCTTTCTTTCTTTCTTTCTTTCTTTCTTTTTTTTTAGATTTTGTTTATTTATTTGAAAAAAAGAAAGAGAGAGCAGAGGGAGAAAGACAAGCAGACTCTGTACTGAGTGCACAGCCTCATGCGGAGCTCAATCCCATGACCCTGACACTACGACCTGAGCCAAAATCAAGAGTCAGAATCTCAGACTGAACCACTCAGACACCCCTAACTGCTGAATTTTCAGATTGAGTGAACATTTAATGTAGTCACACTATGTGCTAAGTATCTGATGTATCAGATGTTTCCACATGGATGAGGGAATAGCTCTTTACTGGGATATGAATAAACATGTAAATGAGTTTACATCTTCCCAACAGTCTTGAGACAGTTAATATTATACTTGCTTTATAGCTAAGAAAAGCAAGGTTGTAAAATTTGGTAGTAAGGAATACTTCTCAAGATGTATCCTGCCTTTCCATCTAGAGGCTACTTTATGAAGAGTAACAAAAACAAAACCAAAAATCACTCTGTTCACTGCATAATAGCTTCCACTGCATTAAAAAGAAAAAAAAAACTTAAATCCTCAGGATTCTTAATAGTCAGAGATTTTGCCTGGAACTTCTGGCTGTTAGTTCTTCTTAGGTGGGTCTTTGTATCCAATAGAAGAGAAAATGAAAAGGAGCCATTGGGAGCATGTGGCCTGGATAGAAGAAGGGGCTATGATAATGATTGAAGGCCATACAAAGCCATTCGCTGCCACTGCTGCTTTTCAAAATGGCCTGTAAGGCTGTGCTGAGGGTTACAACCACAATTTAAAACTACAGATAAGAAAAGAGTACCTGAAATTAACAAAAGTCTCTCTGAGCAACTATATTTTCAAATGGCATAAAAGATAGATGGCAGAGAATTTTAATCCAGCTGACCCTACCACAGTCACCTTCTAAAGTCAGTCAGTGCCTGTGAGCTGGAAGAAAGGCCAGTGTCTAGCCTCAATCATGTTGCTATCAATTCCAAAATGGAACCTGAAAAACTTTTAGTTGCAGGTTTTCATAGCTTTGACCACTTTCTTGTTCAAATGATTTCTTTTGGCTTAATGGGAAACAGGTCAAAAAAACAAAAACAAACAAAAGCCTCATAAAACCAACCCACTGGAAATTTAGCTTCAGTCTCCTGAAATATAAGCAAATATTCTTCAGCACAGAGTAGGGCTGTCCCTAACATTTTGGGGAGTCAGAGCAAGAACACAAGTAAAGGCCCCCAGACCTAGGCCAGCCCCTCTTCTTTGCCATTGTTTCTTCCTGCCCCATGAAACAACTTTCATGTAGATGTGTGAACATCTCAACTCATGAGCCCAAGCTCTGATCAACAAATCCCCAACCTCTAGCCTCATCCTTCACTCCCAGGCAAACAGATTGGTTTTACTGCATACCCAAGGGGTAAGCACATGGTACAACTCCTGCAATTAGGCTCAGGAGTGTTTGGGGAAGAAATTCTGAGGCCCTATTTATCCAGAATATGGTCTAGAGAGCAAGATCCAAATGGTCCCCCCTCTTGGCAATAGACCCCTGTAAAACCCGAGGTAAGGGGAAGGTTGCCCAGGTCAAAGGGCATTAGTAATTCTGGGTAAACTTTTAGATCTTATCTTGAATTTGGTAGATTTACCATCTTCTAAATTTTTGTATGTTTTTATACTAAGTTTTATATTTTGGTGAGAATTGTAAAGAGAGCTCAGGAAAATGTGATCTTGATTTGAATAGACCAAAATAAAGAGCAAAAGAAAAGGAAATCTTCAAAATTCTTTTTTTTCCACACCCCCACCCCAAATAATAGAGGTTTAATATGTGAGGAGAAGAATCAAAGCAGATATAGGGCAAAATTTCCAAAATGGAACCACATAGAACTGGGTAAATCTTATTTCCAACATGGTAGTTGCAGTGTAGATTCTAGTCAGACAGCTATGAGTTCCAATTCTGGTGCTGCCATACACCAATTTAAATTAGTAGTATTTAATGAGATTTTCTCCAATTTCATTTCCTCATCTGATAATGGAAAGCAAAAGAGAACCTACTTGGTAGGATAGTGATGAGGACTAAATGAGAAAATAAAGGCAAGACATTCAGTACTCTGCATGGGACTTAATACATGATATTTACTATAATAATCAGGTATTTTAATGCAGTGCCAGGGCTGGAATTCTGACCTAATCATCATTGAGCAAAAAACTTAGAAGGCTATCCTGTAGTTTTTGGCATCAGTTTGTTTCCACGCTGCCCATTTGAAATCGAGTTTGTTCTCTGAATAATGTAAGGACTTTGGATGCCATTCTAAAAATTAGTTAAAAGTAACCTGAAAGGTAGTAACTCCATCTTTACTAGATTTCCAAAACAAAAACAAAAACAGATTATCTAGCTCTAAGGACTATATCTTACTAACAAGAAAAAATTTTATTTTACTGTGTACGGTTCCTTCAAAACCAACATCAGATTTTGTTAACATATTTTACAAAATTAATGACCACCTTTTATTGGGTCCCCTTTGTGCCACACAGTATACCACTTGCTTGACATACAACACCTGTCTGGTGTAATCTTCCTAGCTTTCCCCTCTCCCACTTGACAGGTAAGGAGAGTGAGGCTTGGATCATAGCCACACAAAACCCCTGCCCTTTTCATTCTCATACAGCTGAAGCCAGGCTCTGAGCAGCTCCTTTAAACCTCTCCCCCTTTCACCCTTCCCAACCTCTCTCAAAGAGAATGATATATGTCACGTAGGCAAAATGTTAATGCCTCTTTGGCTCTTAATCCTTTGTTGAGAGACATGTTTTTGTGTGTATGTGCTTCTCAGAAGGTTCTTGTCACAGTTCATGTTTGTCTTGCTGTAAATTTAATTGAGAATAACTCATGCTAAATTTTCTTTTGTTGCTATAAATAGATCTTATTCTTGGTGGGTGGAGAAGATGAAAAAACCACCACCAAATAGGAAGAAACTCAGTTTATTGAGCTTGGTACATTGGTTTATTTCTCGATAAAACCATGCTGAATCAAAACTCAGTGCCACAAAATAAACCATGGGCTCTGGCATGAGATTTTTAAAAAATGTGGCACAATAAAATCCGACATACAATACATGGCAAAGATACTTTACAGCTATATTGTTCTTGGCATTAAAATCCATTAACAGTTTTTAAGAACCTTCGGCTGAATGTCCTGAGCTTTACAAAGCCTCACAGGCTGGTCAGACCATCAGATGCAGATGTTTGTTTATACCTGCAATGATCTGCTGAATTTGCTACCTTAATCATTATTGCTGGGGCCCAGAGGCTTTGAGCTGAACATAAGATGAAAAGACATTTTACAGACCCCATGTGGGGCAGCTGGTTGTAGATTAGAAACCAAGTCTCAGGTTACACACCCCTAAGTGCCAACCACAATACATCACTCCTCTGGTCTTTTAAACAGAACTTCTTCAGAGAAATGGAAAATATGGAAAAGCTATTTATGGACAAGAGAAATATGCCTGAAAAATGTGTTCCTGGAAAAAGATATATTCCATATTCCAAATCTGCCAAGTTTTGGCGCAATCAGAAAGTATACTAGGAAAGGAGAAAGAACTTTATCGGAAGCATAGTGGTACTGATGACCAAAATTTTTATCAGGAAAAAGCAAAGAGCAAGCTAAGTCTTCAGTGAAAAATAAATGCATCCATTCTTTTCAAAGAGATGCGAAAGTAAGTTGTTTCCTTGAGGATAAAGAGCATATTCTCATCGGATCTATATATTCTACGACTAAGGAGAAAGTACAATTATGCGTAAGGTAAACACTTTGGACAGACAGACATTTATAGGTCCAGAAGGCAGTAGTTCCTTGCTGGTGAAAGAAATAAAGCAAATGTCAACAAGCCAGACACACTTAAACATTCAGAAAAATGTCTTGCTATTCCTCTCCATATATAATATGCCATATGACACCACAGTTAAATCTGCTACTGAAAAAAAAAAAAAAAAAGTACGTCAAGCTGTTGGTTTCCATGAGATTTGGACAGAGGCAAAAGAAGACAGCAGAAAGGAGTCCGGGAAGGTACAGCTTTCACTTCTTTCCTTCTGGGGAGGAAATGACTTCCTATGGCTAGCTGGCCAGGAGTTAGTGCTCACCCTGACTCTCGCCAGGGCGAGGACCTGGAGCATACCCAGATGAGCATCAAAATCAGCTTCAGGTAATTCTTAATGGGAATGGGAAACTAGAGAAAACAATTACAAGTTACGCAAATCCAATAGTCATGCCGTGTGCATTTGTTTGTCCTACGGGGGTGTTGCACAGCTCTTTCCATAGGAAGCTGGCTTTTCTTTCATTCCCTTTCCACATCATCAACAGGCATGCCAAATGCAAGCCTCCTCCGATGCTGATCCCATCCCGGCAAAATGCAGGACCACCACCACCCCGAGTTTCACAATAATCTCCACAATGACAATTATTCACAGCCCCTCAGTTCTGTTCACACAAAAGATTGCAATTTGAATCTTGCCTTGCACAGGTTCAGCTCTGCTGGAGCTGGTTACCAGGCAAACGGTCTGTTTTAAGATTTACCGATTGCTGGGGAGAGTGAGCTGGGGGCGGGGATGGACGAACCACCCTGTACATACCTCCTTTTGGCAGCTAAGAAAAACAATTTCGTGACAAAGAGACTTGTTCTTTTCAAAGCTCCTCCAACAAATGAGACTGACAGAATGAAACCTGAGAAACTTTAGCAACCAAAGAAAGCAGCCTTCCAAGGATCAAGGTGAATAATTGATTTGCCGGGTTTTGTTTCATCTTTTAAGCTATTTTGCTCATTAAAGGGAACTGTGGAATTTGTCAGAAGCCCAAACACTGACACACTCTTCTGACAGCAAGTGCATATTCCAAACTACAGATTCATTTGCCAAGCTCATTCAACAACAACGATTAGCTGCAAAGCCAGGGAACTTACCGAGCGCAAAATTATTGGAACAAAGCAGGGAGGAGGCAGGAGGCACCACAGGCAGCTTCTCCGTCTCCTTGGTGCCAGGTTCTCCTGTCTGCCGTCCGGTTCACACTTGCCTTTATAACTAAGACTCCGACGGAACTCACTAGCGAAACCTGATGAATTATAAAACAGCCCCTCCTAGACTCTTATATTTTACATCACAGGGGGTGACCATGCAGCATTCTCGTTCCCTGGGTACATATATTTCCTTGTAACTCATCCTGATAAATATATCAGCTTTAGGAGCAGTGACAGTAATTGGTGCTGGGGATGTACCAGCATTAACCAATAAGATGCTTTCCCACCATCAGCACTGCACCCCCACCCTCCACTTGTGTTCCCCCACACCTTGTTAAGGTGGATCCACCCAACCCAGTGGGGGGCAGGCAGAGATGGCAAAATGCAAAAAGCCCCAGCATCTCAAACATATGCACAGCGGGCCATAGTACTCAGGGTTAATTCTCATCATAGTTGTTCTGTAAGGATCAGCCCTCTTGTTCGCAGAGCATGTCACAGCGTACCAGACACTTCCACTCTCTCTGAGCCTCTCGGCAACCAGGAGAGGTGTAGCGCTACAATATAAATGAGCCGGCAGGGCTCAGGGAAGTTAAGTGACTTTGTTCGATATTCACCAAAATCCAGGGGTTCAAGGACCCCCGGTGATTAGGGATTTCAGCCTGTTCACTGTGCAGGTGAGGAACCCCTTGCAAGAAAGATAAGGGGACTTGCCCAGGTCCCACAGTTTCCAAGTGTGATTTGAGCTTGAACCCAAATCCAGGTCTCCCGATGTCAAGAACAGTGTTGTTCTTTCTATCCTACTATGCTGCCTCTAGAGCATGAAAACCCTGAATATGAGAAAACATGCAGAAATCAGTATCATTGACTGATCCCAAATCATTAACAGGCAGGCTGCATGGAGAAGCAGAGCGGGGCCTGAGCTTTTCGCTTCCTCTCTGACACGCTCAGTACTACCTCTTTGTGTTCATTGAATATCAACGCTAGAAGATGTGTTTGATAATAAGAATAGCCACTGGTGAGCACTTCTCAAGTGCCAGGCAGTGCTAGGCAGTTCTAGGTGCCTAGACTCATTTAATCTTCAAACACCCCTATGACGTAGGTATTATCTATCATGAACAACATATGGCAGATGAGAAAACTGAGATTCAGAGAGGTTAACAAATCCGAGCAGGATCACAGCTGCTCAGTGGCAGGGCGGGAATTGACTCCAGGCAACTCGGTTTCGAAACTCACACTCTAAGACATATCATCCTTTCCCAAGCAGTGTTTCCTATTTAACTGTCAGAGGCAGATGAGCAATGTGAGCAGATTTATTTACTATGGCCTTTAGTAGAAATTAGGAAAAGATCACAGGTTTTGGAACCAAACAGACCTGTGCTTAAACCCTGGTTTTGGGCACCTGGGTGGCTCAGTGGTTGAGCATCTGCCTTTGGCTCAGGTTGCGATCCTAGGGTCCTGGGATTGAGTCCCACATCAGGCTCCCAGTAGGGAGCCTGTTTCTCCCTCTGCCTGTGTCTCTGCCTCTCTTTCTATGTCTCTCATAAATAAATAAATAAAAATCTTAAAAATAACCAAACCCTGGTTTTGCAACGAACTCACCGTAAAATGGGTTGCTTTATCTATACAATGGGTTTGCTAATACCTACCTTGCAAGATTAAGTAAACCGTATCAAGAAAGTATAGTGCCTGACATATTTTCCTAAACTGCTATCTTTCTTGGCATATTTCTTTTGGGAAATGGATTTCTACCTCACTTTCCCTTTAAATTGTCATTTAAAATGTCAGTTGGTGTTTGCCAAGAAGTCTTCCCATCTGCCTGCCTATGAAGAAGGGGCGAAGCCTCAGAAACGTCCATCATCTAGACTGCTGTCACCAGGAATACATGGGCTCTCTGCCAGAGAATGATAAGCTTCAGGGCTCTGCTCTGGGTTGCTTGTTCAGCTCAGGAGCTTCTACCTACTTCATTTCCACCATTAGTCAGATGAACTCACCAGCTCAGGAAAGCATATCTACAGTGGTTTGCTGTTCACAGTGAGACCAACTAGGTTTACTTCACCTGTTTCAAATAAACACCTCCCACAAAGTTCATCATGACAGTGAATTTTTGCACACAGCTATACATTACTGCCATGGAGTTAAGGTGTGCCAGGCAAGGAGACAGATATCTCTTTCTCGAAGGTTTTACTACAAACTGCTGTCCTAAGTCAGTATACCCTAGCATTTGGCCACCTGTGTGCTCTGAATCTGATGAAGTCATCCATCCATTTAAGAAACTGCTATCTTCAATGTATGTGACCAACATTCCTTGAGCAACAGCAGTGGTAGCCCTCCACGGGACAAGGTGATGCAGGCTATGCAGGTTAAAACAGGAGAGATTTGTCTTAGCTTTGTGTTTCTAGAGAATGGCTCAGTGGCCAAGTTAATTTGTTTACATATGGACTACCCCCTCCTTGTTTACTTTTCCCTATATGCATCTTACTAGGGGGTCTGGAACATGCATGGATGAGATGCCCTTCTCTTCCATGACTATACTTAATACTAGGCCCTGTAGGAGCTGAGGTAGGCAATGTAATTGGGGGTTGGGAGAGAGGGAGAGAGAGGGACTTGAATTTCTAAATGGTTAGAAAGGCCGGGTATAAATACCATGTGCAGCGAAGAGAAGTGAAAACTATGCTTGAGAGGTTATTTCCTATATATTGATATGTGGGTTATCTACCATATGCTTGACAAGGCTTGGTCTGTTCTAAGTCTTTCCATGATTTCTAGATCCTTGCTCTGCCATGATCCCCCAAAATTTCTGCCAGAGCCATTTCTTCTCTGTCTGTTCCCCTGTACTGCCTGGCTGTTCCGCCTTGACACACCCCGTGAAAAATTAATATAGATTAGTGTTTATGGTTTTTCCGTTATACTGCTCTGTTCTCATATCAAGGAGAATCATAATATGTATTCTTTTTTTTAAGATTTTATTTACTTACTTGAGAGAGCGAGAGTGAGCGAGAGAGAGAGAGATAGCATGAGCAAGGGAAAGACAGAAGGAGAATCAGACTCTGTGCTATCAGGGAGCCCAGTGCAGGATCCCAGCACCCTGGGATCATGAACTGAGCCAAAGGCAGATGCTTAACCGACTGATCCACTCGGGTGCCCTCATAACATGTATTGTCATAATTATCCCCTTATGCTACCAATTGCTCCCAGACATAACAAACTATATACAGCCTTGAAACTATACCAGTACTTTGCTGACATTTGTAAAAGTTGTAATATTTATCGAGCACTTATTATTGGCTAACAATGTATTAAACTTTACTTACTTATCTCATTTAACCCTCACAGTATTTTCAAATGATTATACTATTATGTCTACTTTGTACAAAAGGACACTGTGGCTAAAGAGGTTAGGTGACTTGGTAACAAATGGCACACTCAGAAAAATGGCCAAAGTCTATGACTGCAGAGCCTACTCTCTGAACTGTTACCTCCACTGCTTCTAAGAAATTGTGGTAGCCGATAACATAAAACATAAGGGTCTGTTCTCATTGTTTTTACTTCCTCATATTCTATTTTCTCCTTAACTAACTTACTCTCAAAAATACCACCAGAGTTGCTTTTATTAGGCAGGTTATGACATGTACAGTAACAAAACCAATGGCCAGTGTAGATCTGTGTACTCGATCTCTTTCCAGCCCTTTGGCAGAATTAGTTACAACTTCCCTGAATCAACTCTGTTCCTTACTTAGCTCCTGAGACCCCCTTGGTTTCCCACTTTTCTCATTAACCCATCCTACTAAGTCTCTCCTGCTGGGTCCTTCTCCTGATCTTCCATATTCATAGTGCCCCGGGGCTCATCATTAGACCTCTCTAGTTCCACTCACTAGCTAGGCCGCAACATCCAGTCAGGGCTTAAATGCCATCTAAAGACTACCTATCCCTAGTCCCAACGTGTGCCCTAAACTCCAGATTTTTACACCCCTTTGCATACCACATCTAAGAATCTCCATTCAACTGTCAGATAGGCTTTTCATATTTAAAATGTCCCAAACCAAATTGTGGCTTCTTCTTCCAAATATGGTGTACCCCCATATGTCTCAATAAACGGCATAATCATTCATCTAGTTGCTCTGACCAAAAACCTGGGAATCATTCTTTACTCTTCTTTTTATCTTATATCCCACATCTTATTCATCAGCAAATGCTGTTAATTGTGTCTTCCAAATATATCTCAAATCTTTCCTCCATCTCTGCCCTTATTCCCAGTTTATACCACTATCAACTCTCACATAGATCTCTGCAATCACCTCCTAACTGATATCTTTACTTCGACTTTTGCCTTGCTACAAATTACTGTCCAGACAGCCACCAGAGTGATTCTTCTAAAACAAAAATGAGACCCTCCCGCCACCCTCCCTGTTTACCACCCTTCAGTGGCTCCCCTTTCACTTACAACTGGTTCCTTTACTGCAGTCAGGAAAGATTCTGCTAACATGTCTCATCAAAGAAGAATTCTTTGACATCCTATATAGAACAGCATCTTCCATTCCCTTGTTATTTGCTACTCCCTTATTGGATTTTATTTTTATTTATACTCCAGTGCATGCTATATATTTACTTGTTTATTTCATTAACATTTATTTGCCCCCACTAGAATGTAAGATCCATGAGTTCAGGGACCTTGTTTATTTTGTTCAAGGCTGAGTTTCTAGCACTAGAACAGAGCCTGCCATGTAATAGGTATTTAAAATATTTACTACACGGATGTGTTCAAAGTCCTATCTTCACTATTTCTTATACATCCTTGTGTAAATTGCTTACTAAATTACTAAATCCTAAATTCCTCAATTATAATCTTTCTTAGAAAAAAACAAACCCATATATTGCTCTGGTCTTTTACAAAGTATTCAGCCTTTCCTGTGAATGGCTTTGATACAATTCTATGAGATTGGTCAGTGCTATGAGTTAACTTGTAATCCCCCAATACCTCAGAGCATGACGCAAATATTTGAAAGAAGGACTGTGTCAGATATACTTAGTTAAGAAGTCGTCCTACTGGAGAAGAGTGGGTCTCTAATGCAATGAGACCAGTGTCCTTATAAAAGAGGGACATTTGGACACAGGTGTGTGTCTGGAGTCATGCTGCTAAAAGCCAAGGAACTCCCAGAAGCTAGGAGAGAGGCCTGAAACAAATCCTTTTCTAGTACCTGCAGCAGGAGCATGGCTCTGCTGACACTTGATTTTCGACTTCTGGGATCCAGAATTTCTGGAATCAGAGACAATACATTTCTGATGTTGTAAGTTATCTAGACTGTAATATTTTGTTACAGCAACCCTAGAAAATCAATACAGCCAGTCAGGTATAGCCCTCATCTGACATGGGAGGAAATCACAGCTCAGGAAAGTGGAGTTACCTGCTTCAGGTATCACAGCTAGGAATTTGTAGGGCCTGAATTTAAATCAGGATGTGCATAACTTCAAACCTATGTATAGCAGAAGCAATGGTCCCTAGAGGCTGATCCCTGACCCTCCTCTCCAGGGCAGAATGAAAAGAGTTAGCAGGGTGTGGTGATTTTCACCAAGCCAAAATGACCTTCCCTTATTATAAGATTATGTCCTTCCTACTATTTGTTTTTCTTCCTATCGTTTTTGCTATTGTCTTTTTATTTCTGAAATGATGGTGAGAATAGATCTTAGTTTTTAAATCCTGTTTGTTTTTTCCATGTTCTTCATTTTATTGGCAAGATAAGCTGGCAATTCTGTTGGCCTATAAAAGTTTGTTCTGAAATGTTTCTGGTCTATGAATTATAAAAGTCTGGTGACAACTGTTCCAATGCTGTCCCCTTTCAACAAGTAAGAAAGCCCTTCATATGTGGCAACATTTGGTGATGGGAAGAAAGTTTTTCTCTTGATCAATTGAAAAGACTCCTCCCTGTTCTGATAAAAACAGTTCTGTGCTAATGGTCACACTGTCTCACCTTATTACCAATTAATTAATTTGATATAATCCCAAGCAACAAATTTGTATAAGTGAATTTAACAATATTCATTTGTAACTAAAATTAACATAATTCAGACTTTATCTTCTCTCCCTTCTTCCTGCTTTCTTAGCGAGCATTTTCTATTTCAGTAAAATTCTTGATTTGCTTTTGATTTGATCTATTTTCTTTGGGTTCAGGGTCTATGGGTTTGTGCAAACATCTGAAGATTAAATGAGATCACCTCTGTTGAATGTCTATAACATTGAAAAAGCTCTCAGTAATGCTAGTTCCCTTTAAAGAATGAGGTAAAGAGGGATATAGCTTTATGACCAAAGGAGATTTAAAGCAACTGGATGACTCTGCAAGAACAGCCAACCTGGAGAGAGTTTTAATAAACTTTATCCTTTTGATGGGCATTCTGTGATCCAATAGACAACTTATAAAAATTGTGGTTGTCTATTTTTATGAATTCATGCTCATATGTGTGGGCTTATACATGTGCACACACATGAACATATATATGTCTACATGCACACACATATATAAATTGGTATGTATTGATAAGTCAGATACATTTTAATATAAATTTTATTGATTTAAGTCTGTGCATCCTCTTTAGTTTCTGAGAAACTCAGAAGGGAAAAGCCTTCATACATATGAAAGGATTGCTTTCTTTGTATTTTTCATCTGGTCCCTTATCTTCTAATTTATATCCACCAATTTGTCCTAGCCTGGGAAACTTTGGTAAAGACAAACTTTAACCCATTTCTTTGGCAAAGTTATGTCAGACTCCAAGTCAATGAAGAAGGAATTCCTTCATTCCATGAGGATTTATAAAGGACCTAGTATGTTGCAGGCACTGTACTATTATGTTGGATGCCAGAAGAACAATACAATCGAGGTCAGATTTTCTGTTCCCTGTACTTCCATTCTAGGGAATAATGAGCAGATAATAGCTAACTAACTACACAATGCATAGTGTATTTTATTAAGGTCTTCATTAAAATTCTATAGATGCCTTGAGGAAAGGCATACAACTTAGTTTTGTGTGGGGGGGAAGTAAAGTCAAGAAGGCTTCTTGGTGTTGTCTCAGCTGAATCTTGATGAATAACTAGGAGATAGCCAATTAAGAAGGAGATATCCAATCAGAGTGAGAAGCATGTGATAGGCAAAGGTCCTGGGTGGGGGTGAGGGCAAGAAGTTGATCATGGATCTCTAGGGGGAATTTTATTCATTTACTACTCAATAACCTAAGAACATGTAATGGGAAAACGACTAAGTTCAGAGTTTAGGAATGCCAAAGAATGATCATTCCTTTTTCATGAACTTCTTCAATGCAATGAAGCCTGAAGTGGAAAATGTCATGCTTTACAGTTAAGACAGTCCTGGGCAGCCCAGGTGGCTCAGCAGTTTAGCGCTGCCTTCAGCCCAGGGTGTGATCCTGGAGATCCGGGATCGAGTCCCATGTCAGGCTCCCTGCATGGAGCCTGCGTCTCCCACTCCCTGTATCTCTGCCTTTCTTTCTCTCTCTCTCTCTCTCTGTGTCTCTCAGGAATAAATAAATAAAATCTTCATAGTTAGACAGTTCTGATTGCAAGCTGACCTTTGCAAGTTGTTTAGCTTCTCCAAATTGACTTTTGGTTCATCATCTATAAAATGGGGATAGTAGAATCTATTTCATATAGCTGTTTGTTATTATGTAAATTAAAAATGTAAAATGTCTTGCTACCTACCTGGCACACAATAGGTACTAGAGCAAATCTTAATTTAATCTTAATCTTAAAAACACTTGTGTTATTGTGAATAAGAACCTCCGTCACTCATACCAACTCTTGTTTCCCACTGGGATACTTTTTACTCCCTCCTAGACCAGATGTCTTAAAAGTTTGATTGCTGACATCATCATTTAAAATTTTTTGAGCACATACCCTCATTATCTAAATATTTATACATTTATAAACTGTAGGAATGTACACCCACAGTGCTATGGCATAGTATGTACATTATAAAACCTATATGAGAATAGAACTTTAAAGGCCGAGATGAAAAATTTATATAAAGAGAAGGGCTGTCATCTCACATACTCTTAGGATATACATACTCACTTTGGAGAATACTAAGTGCTCCTAGAGAGAGAGGATCTAATCTCATTTTTCATGGAGTACCTAGCAGCACAGACCAAGTACTAAAGACACATCTAGAAATTGAAGAGGCAACACTGGGACAGTAGGAAGAAAAGAAAAGACCAAAATTGTGTGGCCTACTAATGCCACTCACTACCTGTCCAAACTAGTGTTTGTATGTATGTATGTATTTATTTATTTATTTATTTAGATTTTATTTATTCATGAGAGACACAGAGAGAGAGAGAGAGAGAGAGAGGCAGAGACATAGGCAGAGGGAGAAGCAGGCTCCATGCAGGGAGCCCGACGTGGGACTCGATCCCGGGTCTCCAGGATCACTCCCTGGGCCAAAGGCAGGCGCTAAACCACTGAACCACCCAGGGATCCCCGTGTTTATATTTTTAATATATATTTTAATAATAGTAAAAGTTCAAAATGGTAAAAACTTTAAGCAACCAAATGTAACTGCCTCCCTTTCCAAATGTCCGTGATAAGTAGAGAGTAAACAGATTCCATTTTTAAGGGACTAATAGTAATAATGACTATTTCCTGAGCACTTATAAGGGGCAGATACTATGCTAATGACTTTGGATGTATTTTCTTATTTCGCTCTTACAATAATCAGAGCACCACACTGCATCTCTCTGGAGGGTAATAAACATATTTTAGTGTATGTTGGGAGTCTGCAAACCATAGTCTGTAGACCAAACCTGGCCCACTGTCTGGCTTTGTATACTCTGTAAGCCAAGAATGGTTTTCACATTTTAATTGGCTGAAAAAAAAAATCAAAGGAAAATAATGCTTTGAGGCACATGAAAATTATACAGTATTCAAATTTCAATGCCCATAAATAAAGTTTTATTGGAACATAGCCACATCCATTCGTTTATGTACTATCTATGGCTGCTTTTACATGACAATAGCAGAGTTGACTAGAGACCATATGGCTCTTAAAACCTAAGATATTTAGTATCTGGCCCTTTACATGTTTACAATATGCTGACCCCCAGTGTATATGAATGGAACCACCTGGCACTACGTAGGTTGCAGCTTGCATGGTTGTCCAGATAACAACCTATGCTGAATGGAGGCTCGGAGAAAATAAGTCACTTGTCCGTGCAATGAGGAAATGGCAGAACCAGAGGCTTCTAGGGCATATTTTTAAGGCTGAAATATATCCACAATCGTACCTAGAGTTAAGGCCTTTTCTGTTTGATGATCTCCTCTGGCTATATGACTGAGCCAGCCCCCACCAATATAACCTCCCCACTGTCTTCTCTGTGCTTCTATGCCTAGATTTTAATACTGTGACAGCTAAGGACAGGGTAGAGTGGGGAATGGCTCAATGGAACAAAAGCACAATTCACTCCTTGAAAACTACGTTCTTGAGTCTCTCAAATATACACTCGGTCCCCGAGTATGAGGCTTTGCTGTCCCTGGCTGAGCTGAGAGAGATGAAAAGGGCATGTGATGGAAAGCTGGAAACCTCATTACTGGCTCTTTGCCTACAGAAACTCAGCCAGCTTATCTTCTTTCCCAAGGAACTTCCAACTTACACTGGCTCAGCTGGTTCTTTCCAGGTGCCTATAACAAGCGGCTCTGCCCAGCTGAGATCAGAAGTTGACAGATGAGACTCTACACATTGTTTTTCTATCCTGGAGAATATGTCCCATTTTTTTAACCCTCATTGTGCCAGATCTTCCTAGGGTCTCAGCTACTCCTGGGTTGTAGTCTGGATACTATAAAACGCAAGTCGCAATAACTTCTTCCTGGACAGTATCCTGGAGGCCCAGATACATTAACATAATTTCTGTGGCTGCCCAATTATAGCCAGAATCTCATTTCCAAGCAGGAACAACTAACACTGGCAAGGCATCAATTGAATTAAAGTTGTGGGAACAGCTTTCACATAGGTTAATCTCACTGAATTCTCCCAGCAAACAGAGATACATTCTTCCTGTTTGAAAGATAAAAACACTAAGACTCAAGAGGAATTAAGGAGCATGTATCTGTATACACTGGTAAAGTGATAGGTCTGGGCTTCAATCTCGAGCTCTTTGACTCCTAAATGCCTGTCACTTCAGTAAAGGAGCCATCCAGGAAGAAGTCAGCTTTTTGCCATGATAGTCATTAAAAGCAAGCAAACAAACACTCCTTCCAATCCTTCCCTCCAATTCATGGCATGATTATTCTTTTATACTTGGGATATAGCCCAGTATTATGGCATTCAGTGAGGGACAGGTTTTAAACTTATTAGCAAATCATTTAGGCAATCTGATCTCCTATTAATCTGTAAAATGGGAATAACAATGTGCCCACCTTGTAGGGTCGTTGCGAGGATTATATAGAAGAATGGAGGTATTCTGTTTATATGATATGTTCAGAATAGGCAAGTGTATTTAGAGAGAAAGTCAACTAGTGGTTGCCTAGGGGTTGGGGAGGGGATTGGGAGGAAGTGAGGACAGATTGCTAATGGATATGGGCTTCTTCCTAGGGTGTTGAAAATGACTGAAAATTGATTGTGGTGATGGTTGCACAATGGTATACTTTAAATTGGTGAGTATATGGTATATGAAATTTGAAAATAATGTAGATAAAGTGCCAACACAATGCCTGGCACAAAGCAAATGCTTTATAAATGTTAGTTTCTGTCATTATTGTTTGGAGGCAGAGGCTAACTAGTTCACCAAAAGCATTCCTCTTCTCCTGGAGCACAAAACTAGACCCCACCTAGAAGTTAAGTGCAGTCGGCTGAGCTGTAGCCAAGGGAATGTGAGTTCTGGCCAATGAAATGGAAAGGGCCTGGCCCATAGAAACATTCCCCTTGAAAACCTTCAGATCCTCTTTCTCTCCCACCAGCTCAATGCAAATGAATCCTTGATCTTGGAAGCCACATGTGAAAGAGAGAAGAGCCACACACAGCATAGAGTAAGTCTCTGAACCACTGCCCAGAGAAAAGTTAAAACGAGTTTTGGAATTCATGAAAAAGAAAAGAAACTTCTGTTGTGTTTAAACCATTATTCATTTTGAGATTTTATTGTTACAAGAGCTAGTATTGTAACTAATATATTACTGTTAAAATTTTAACTCTTCCAAATCATCTGAAATAAATTGACTATGGATTGGCTGATCATGCTAGGTCTGGGGTCCTGAGGGCATACAGCAAAGGTCTGGCAAATACAGCCATTCCTTCCATATTGTCAAATAGTCATTGGGCAGTCTGAGGAGGGTATACAGCTTCTAAAGAGCTTTCACAACTTAGGGAAACTCTGAGTCCTAGTTCTGCCCTCCAGTCCTCTCAGGATGGGCCAAATGAACAGCAGGCACATGCAGTCAGACCATGAGCATCAGTAGGGTGTGGAGAAAACTCAGTCAGTCCTATGCCTGCCACTCGGCACTTCTGTCCTGCTCTCCTTCATCGAGGACCTGTACCCCATCCTCTTCTTCCTTGATGAAAAGGGCAAACAATATAAATCAAATATTGTGACCCAATCAGATTATGTACCATCCTTGTTCAGTGCGTTCTAAAGCAGTAGCCTTCATTTTCTAAATGTGGAAAGCAAAGAGAGCTATCAGCTCTCCTGGTGAGTAACGGCAAAACATTTGATTGTTATTGTCTCTCGTTCAGAAGATTGGCTGTCAGAAGGAAACACTCTGAGTCATGCTGTAGAGAAGGTGAACAGAGGATATGCAACCACAAGCAAAAGGTGACAGAGTGGGGAGGGACTGATTACCGCAGAGGGAGGGAGGGGTTTCAGGTTTCTCTGTCAAATGGGGCCAACGATGCCTTCCTTCCAACACTTTCTCACAGGGGGACACTGAAAACCAGTGGTTGTGTAAAGTGAAAGTCCATTCAGATCTTATAAAAAGAGTGAATGACTCCAGAGTATTTACTATGAAGTTATTTCATAAAGCTTGTTTTATCTTCTGAATAAGCTTCTTGTATGAGTGTCATAAAAAATTAGCCCCTCTTATGAGATGAGGAAACTGAGGCTCAGGTATGTTACTCAAAGCAGAATCTCCCCGCTCATTCAGTCTTGTCAGTAACAAAGCTGGGACTTTAACTGGGACCTGAAAGGTCCCTGAAGCTCACATCTCTACCATCTCCTTCCTGGCTCTGTGCAAATGAGATGCCTTCACCAAGGGGAATAGCCCTTCAGCTGGAGAATACAGGATGCCCAAGCCAAGATGCCTACCCTTGCTCACTCCACATGCAGACTGTCCTACAAGGCTGCTTGCACTCAGGCATATGAAGGGCCCGAGAGAATAATGACACAGACAGGAAACCGGAAGAACAAAGGCTATTGTCCCGGGCTCCCGAGACTAGCCTGCCTAAACATGATTCATAAAGTCATTCATGGACTCAGACCTCATAGATTTTGAACATCAGATCATTGCAGGTAGAAGTATGAACTTCCAGATAGAAAGCAAGTCTTCTTGCTGAAAATAGCTTCCCTTGCCCAGCACAAAATCATAAAGAAAAAAGAATCTGAATTTCTCTCTGCTTCCTGTTTGCCAGGCAGTTCCTTTTTATCCCCTCAACCTCACAGTCCCATTGTTTCTCTCATTTCTTCTTAGTATGCTCTATTTAAACCAGATGGAGCAGTAGCATTTTGAAACTAGTTCTGAAGCCCAGGGGACTCGCAGCATAAATAAATAAACAAATGAACAATTCAGCAATTGGTAAATCAGGCAGAATGAGTTTAACAATTGAGCTGGAAAAGTAGCTGAAAATCTATTCCCTGATGAAAGATCTGAATGTGACCCAAGGTCCCTCCACTGAACAGGTAACCACACTGACTTTTTTTCAGTAAACTGGGGACTGGAAAGAGAAGCAGTGGGGAGGCAGTTACGAACAGCTCCACAGAGCCACTCAGGGCCCTCTGGCCACTCTGTATTACCAATATGCTGATACATTATCCCACGGTTGCTATGAAATATTTGTTTGCCACCTATAAAAGCAAGGCATTTTCAAGTGTTGCTTTTCTTTAAATATATTCTCCTTCCTTTAAGTCTTACATAATTCAACTATCATCCCATGTGAAGCTTAATTTAAAGAAAACCATAAGTTGAGTTAATTCACTGTGAAGGGTTATGGAAGTTATATTTATTCCAGAGAGTCAGCAGCTGTGTAATGGAGTGTCTATTATATGCCTGACCTACTGCCAGGTTCTGGGAACACAAATATCAATAAGACTTAGCCCCTGTCCTTAAGGAGTTCATGGCCTCCCAAGAGAGAAATGTATTCAGAAAGTAAGTGAAAGAAGTGTTATAGCCATTAGGGTAGAAGGGAGTACATGAGGTACACTAAACACATGAGGTGTTTAGTGATCAGCTCTAAAGAACAAGAGAGTGTGGGGTGGGGAGGGGAGAGGACAGAGATGGCAGTTCAGTAAAGGAACCCCCCGTCCATTTGTGTAGAAGATACTAGAAGCTGCCGTCCACCAAGAAGATGGGTTGAGATGGTCTGGGCAGAGAGAGCAGGAAGATTGGGAGCAGCCATGGTCAATGTCCCTGTAGACACTTGAATGCAGTTGGGAAATAGGCTCCTGGGGAGAGAAATGAGAGGCAGGCCTGGGTTCAGGAGGAGATCCTGCAGTGCCCTGTGGGTCAGGTGAAAGCATGGACTCTATCCCACACATGTTGGGAACATCTAACTGGCTTTAAACAACAGAGTAAGCAAGGTCTGATTTGTACTTTAGAAGATCACCGTGGCAACCATGTGGAGGCTGGGCTGGAGGTGTTGAGGCTGGCAGCAGGGAAGAGTCAGGAGGCAGGCGAGTGCAGCAGTCCAGGAGGGCCTGGTCTCAGCAGCCACAGTGGGGATGTAAACAAAGGGAAAGAGGGCAGATGGTAAGAAAATAGAAATTTGGGCGGGAACTAATGAATTCTGGGTTCTGGTTCCAGCTTAGGTATAATCCCTCCATGTGACCTTACACGAGTCCTTCCCTTTTTGGACCTTGTTTCCCAATTTATCAGGTGAGAGGGAGACATTTTACAGTTGTAGATGAGAAGGTACTTTATTTATGTATTTGGTTCCTATTATTCATTCCTTGGGTAAGTCAATGAGTTAGGGAAGGCACCCATTCCTTGATACATACTTTTGGGGGTCTCACTATAAAGAAGCAAAATGGTAGTATCAGAAACTCAACAAAAGGAAAGACGAAACTTGAAGTCTGATTTGCTGATCATGCTTTAGATGCAGAATGTGCACCACAATGCAGATACAGACAAGATGGAAGTGGAAGTGACCAAGATGTGGTCTCTGCTCTCTGGGAGGGAAATGAAGCAGCCTGTGATTAATTCAGTTTAACAAATACTGACTAAATGCCTATGTGCAGAGTATTACATCCAACACAGTAAGGAAAAAAAGGAATAGAATGGGGTCCCTGACATGAAGGAGCTCACAGTTACAAATGGATGAAGTGATACTGCTCTTAGAGAGTTGCAAAGCACTGTGGGAGCCCAGAGATAGAGACTCTTATCAAATGTCCATCTTTGATCTTTGTCACAGCAAACAGATGTATGAATGCTCCTTTCTGTGATCCAAGACTACTAATAGTTACCTTTATGAAAGCAGATGAAGCAAGAAGTCATTCACTTTAAACAAAGAAGGCCTTTGATGAGGTCCTATTATCAGGTGTTCTATATAACAACAAGACATGCTCTTCACCCTCAAAGGAATCACAGTTCAATGTTCATAACATTTTGAATTGTGGGAGGAGAAATAAGAAAAAGTTGGGTTCTATTCTTTCTACTATGCAATCCAAAGTACCTTGAACAGCACCTAGCATATAGTAGGTGCTCAATAAAGTTCAATTAAGATGAACAATATCGCTTTTGTTACTACTGTTACCATTTGTTAAAGAAAGAAAATAAAGTTAGCTCTAAATAATAACACATACTTGACATTTAATTATCCAAAGAATTCACTCAAGAAAAATTACTTTTATGTGAGGAGTCACAAGTAATTAATCAACCACAGGCAACTGGCTTGTTGTAATACTAATTCAAAGAAGGTTTCTAAGTAGCAGGTCTATATCCCCAAAGTCTTGGGAAGCAAATGGCATCTAATTGGCTTTAAGAGGCTTAGATTGACCACACTTGGTTCTTTAAGCCAGGGTGAGTTCAGTTTTGGAAGCCCTCTTTAAGGGAAATAACTCCCAACCCCTTAAATAAAATAAATGGTTTCTAAATACCAGGCCAGAAAGGCCATAACTGGAAATGGTCTTGCTTAGAAAGATATGGAGTGTTATGAATTAGGGTTATGAAAAGAGAATTCCACCAGCAGCCTGCTGGGAAAAGGTGCTGACTTGACAAATGAGGTAACATATATAATAAACTTTGACAAAAATTAAAGGTTCTAACAATGCTAGTGGGATTAAAAAGGAAAAAAAAAAACATGCATCACATTGTGATATTTTCTCCTCAACAGAGAGGCCCAGAGCTGATCCAGCTGGTAAGAATTACGACTCATAATTTAGAATCTTTGACTAGTAAGAAATGATTCTAAAGGACCAGCAATAGGCTTGGCTCATGGGCTCTGCACCCTGTTGTAGGTGTGAAGTGGCCACCATACTGCCTACCATTGGGGAGAAGAAGCCAGGGTAAAACGGCCATCTCATACAGGCGCTTTGGTCACAGGCTGGCTTTTGGTCAGAGGGTTGACATCTGGCCTCTGCTACTTCCTTAGCTGTACGACCCTGGACAAGTAACTTCACCACGGTTTATAGATCCCCATCTATAAATGAGAACAATAGTTCCTACCTCATAGTGTTGTTCTGGGGAGTACATGAGATAATACCTATAAACAGCTTAGTGCAGTGCCTAGCACAGAATAGGTAGGGTACCTATTAGCATTATAATTGGGAATACTGAAAGGGAACCTTTCTTTCCAAAACTGGCTAAAAAAACTTGTTTCAGATATTTCTGAGACCGAAACAAATATATGGATGACGGATTTGCAGAGATGGGAGTGGGTGTTTCAGTTTACTATAATTGTAATGTGCTGAAGAATGTGGCAGTCTTGGGCCAATCAAAAACCCTTTCTCATAGTAAGATTATTTTGTGAGTGAACCTGAACTACTTGTATAGAGTCTATGGGCTGTAATGTGCTATTTGGTAATGGGTCTCTCTTTTTTTTCTTTTAATATATTTTTTTATGAGTCTCTGCTGAATCCTATTTAATGATATAATACAAACAACTCTAGCCTGGAAGGACCTTGATTTGAATCTCACCTCAGTCACTTAATGGATATGTGAGCTCTGGTGAAACAAAAAGATTTCTGAGCCTCAGTTTCCATATCTATAAAATAGGAATAATAATTGTACTTACAGTACATCTGGTTTTAAAAGAATTACATGACATGATCATCATCATCTTAGCTGAGTTTTTGCTTTGTGCCAAGTTCTGGCAGCCTTTACTAAATTACCTCACCCTCACTACATCCTATGTTGCCTTCCAGAGGTGGTTGTAAAGTTAGGGTCTGTAGCCAAGAGCTCAGAACCAGACCAGGGATCAGTCAAACTGACAGGCAGAGAGCTGCTAAATGATGTCCAAAAATAGCAAAACCTCTGGCTGCTTTAGAGAGAGCTAGGTCATTGACAGGTGGACGGCAGGCTGCAGGTAGAGGTCCAGTAGGGCAGGGAAAGACTCGTGAATATACACAAACATCAGAAACTTTGGGACCTGCAGTCAAACCTCCAGTTTCCAAGGCTTATCACAAAGAACTACTTCCAACGATGTCTAGAGCAAACATCTAAAAGGTCACAATAAAGGCAGGCATGGACAGAGGGTTGGGACCCCAAGTATGTCAAATTGGTTTAAAAGGATAGAGAGAAGAAAACAAAGCACATCAAACTGCTCCACTCTGGGCCCTAACCATGAAGACTCAGAGCATAGCCTTAGAGAAGAAGTATGACAGGGAGCATCATGTAGGGCCACTGAACAGAGAGGGAGGGGCAGTGGGGCCTTGATTTGTCAGTTATCTTTAGATTTCTGTGACCTTGAGGTCAGAGGTCAGTGGTCCTTCTCTTGACTTTAAGAAACTTATTTAACTGCATGCCAAGGTTCCATCTTCAAAATTGGGATAATGACACTATGGCACAATTTACATTACTATGTATTTGTAAAAAAGAACGGAGAAGCTGCCTCTGTACTGGCATAGAAAGACACATAGATACACATAGAAAGACACATCAATAAGTAAAGAAAAGAAGTGCAGATCAGAGTGTATAGGATGCTGTCTCTGGTGTGGAACAAAGGGAATAAAAGAAAAAAAAAGTGTGTATATGTATATAGTTTGGTATATTTGCAAAGGAAACTCCAGAAAGGTGCTCAATAAATCTAAAAACTTAAAAACAAAAATGGTTGGCTGGGTGAGGTAGATGGGAAGTGGGGAGGAGAAAAACTTAATATCTTAGAAAAATCTAATATTTAAATTATTTTAAATAACATGAGGATAGCAATTAGAACAGACCTCATAAGGTTATTTTGAAGAGTAAACAGAATCATCTATTTAAAGAGCTTAGCATGGGGTCTAATACATGGCAAGCTATAAGTACACATTAGTGGGGATTATTATCTCTTCTTGAGAAAAAGAGTGGGCAGGAGTCCTTCCTTGGCCTCTGTTTGCTGCTCAGGGGCCCAAAGAGCTGGAGATGAATTGCAGGAGGCTGGCTGCTGGGATTCTCACTGAAGCTGAAGGAGCAAAAAGTTCATGATGACCTGATTTCCTCCTCAATTACCCAGCCCTGTTCTCAGAGATCCAGGGAAAACTGTCCATCCAGAAACAAAGATGGAGCCTTCACCCAGGAACTCTAACATAGTTAGGCTAACAGGTATGAAAGTGGAGAACTGCATCTCTAACACGAACAAAATCTGTCCATGTCTCCAAGAGTTAGCAGTGATTTAAAACACGCATGCCTCAGAACAAAACACAGGAAAAAGATAAACAGATGCCAATGAAATGTCACTTTCTTTCCCTGTGTTGCTAAAAAGGTTTTAATGTCCTAAAAGCATACACCTCGGTGGATGAGTTGGAGATGCCACAATGGGATGAGAGTAATAAAAATTTAAAAAATGGCTCTGAAGAGAACCCTTTTATGTAGTCACAAAATTAATAATCTATGTTTTTGCTCCATTGGCACTGAAAAAGAAGATTTAATAATCAGATACAAAAGGTAGGAAATTATAGTGAATCATGAGTATTCAGATATTGTAACCCAAACAATTGTTCTAGTATTGCCTGTTTTACTTAGTTGTTATGCTAAGTGGCTGACAAAATAAAGACTCTAATTCTTAGTTCTTTTGGATTAAAACACAGTGGAATACAGAAAAGTGCCATTTTAGGCACTTGTTTGGGGAAATAGCACACAACGGGATGTAGGTTTTATAAAAGGAGCAAGCAGGCAGGGGTCCAGGAGATGGTGATGAGGCACCCCTTGTGTAGCTGCCATATTGTTAGCTATGGTGGCTCAGAAAGTAGACAGATTTGAGCACAACTTCTGTTTCCATCCATCATTAGTTGAGTAGCTTCAGGCAAGTTACTTAGCCTTGCTGAACTTTAACCCACCTTGTTGGGATATTGTGGGGATCAAAAGAGATAATGTATTTCAGATGCTTAGCATAGTGCCTGGGATATAGTAGATGTTCAGTAAATTTTAGCCCTTATCATTAACTATCTTTTCATTCATTCAGCTATTCACTAAACTATCATTGATTAGGGACCATTTCAGGTCAAGCTGTGGGCTGGGCAAAGGAAACCCAAGAATAAGACACAGTCCTGGTACACAGGAAGTTCTCAACCCAGCAGGGCAGATGGACAAAAGAAAGCAGCATGGCACTGGGTATATTATGATAGAAGATGGTCCCAGGAACACTGGAGCATAAAGAAGGAGTAAGGATGAGGAAGGGGCTTCATGGAGAAGGTGATGCCCAGTGCAAGGCTTAGAACAGGTGTACATACAAGGTGTTTAGGGCAAAAACAACAAGAGGGCATCGACACTGGTAAGGAAGGGTGAGAAGAATGGTGTGAACAGGTCCAGGGAATAAGCCAGCCTGAGAGGTAAGGCCAGAGAGAGCCAGGAGGTTCATCACCTTCACATAGGGCTGAATATACAAAAAAGTTTCTGTACTTTGGTGTGTTTGACAACTCAACTTCTAATTAAAGAACCTGAGAGATAGTCAGCAATGCCCTGCTGGGGGACCGCCTTCAGAATGCTCCATATTATTATGGTGGAAAGATAATTTTGGATTACCTTTGCCAGCCTTAGAAGATACCTGCTGAAAGAGTATCAAGCCTGATCTTGCTAGGAACTTATCCTTCTTTGCAAATTCAATGTTGGCTTAGGATAAAGGACATGTCAGCAAATTTGCTCCACTTCCCCACTTCTCTTTTGCTTATAAATATTCTCTTAAACAGGAAGGTACTAAGGTACTACCGTTTCTCTTAGTACAAAAGGATTAACAGTGTCAGTATTGGTTAAAAAATTTTTTTTAAAAAGAGGAAGATGTAGGGGCACCAGGGTGGCTCAGTCTATTGAGCATCCAACTCTCAGTTTTGGATCAGGTCATGGTCTCAGGGTCATGAGATCAAGCCCCATGTCAGGCTCTGCACTTAGTGCAGTCTGCTTGGGATTCTCTCCTTCCCTCTCCCTCTCCCTCTGCATCCCCCCACCCCCAAATAAGATAAATAAAATCTTTTAAAAAAAAAGAAGATAAAAACTGGGGGAGGGTGGGTAGTCCAGACATAAACAGTTTCAAATATCTTCTGCAATTTAACAATGGTGGGTATTTTTTTTTTCCCTTTGTGAATCTTCATTTCTTTATCTGTAAAGAGACAGAATTTTAACCTATCTCATGGACTAGAATAATTAATGCCAAGTATCTACTACCAAGCCACAAAGGTGGCCATCATTACTGCCCATTAAAGTAGGGGATTTGGACATTTGGACAGCAGCCTTGGAAGAGAGAATTCTGAGTCTGTTAGGGCAGAAAGATGCCAGGAGGTGGAGGAAGCCAGGTCAACTTGCACTTCCAAATTGTGCCATGATCTGGCTGGGCTGGACCTAGTGAAAGCTCTAATTCCTGTAGGTTGAACTGAGGTGGAGGCACTGATATTTCCCTCTCTCCTCAGTACACTGAAAGCTTCCCTTGACTAGGCTGAGCTTCGGGAACCAATAAAGGTTAACCAAAGCAATTCCTTTCACAAAACTTCAAAGCTACTTCAGGTCTGCCGAGCTGAAGCAGAAAGAAGAGTTAACATGAGACCTGCTAAATCCAAGCAATTTTTCTGTAGTCCGTACAAACAAACATACTTAAGTCAGCTCATAGACAGCAAATGCACTCTGTTAGGAGTTGCAGTTCTTCCTAAATGCCCTATAAATAATAATATGATGCCTCAATCCAGCCCCCGTGGGGAAAACATGTTATCCTCTATGGTACATTTGTGCTATTCAGGCATTTCATAGTCAGGACTAAACTCTCATATAGCCCTGGGAAAACCACATGCTCTTGCTTTTTAATCTGGCATCTTGAACTGGTGAAAACTCATTACCTCCTTAAGCTACACATGTGTTTGTAATGGACTCACTTATGATGGTATAAAAAGAGAATCTTTTAATGTATTACAGAAATCCCATAATCTGGATCCTGTAAACCCACTGTTGAAAAAATTAGTGATCAAGAAACAAAATGGTACTTTGTTAACCTAAGTACATATAATATTTACTGCCAGACACTAATGGAATAATACACATGAAATCCTCAGCAAAAATAAATAAATAAATAAAAATAAAAATTACATATCAAATAATCTTGTCTTTTCCACACCAACTATCTTGAAAAGCTTTGGTTTTAAAGAGTTATAAAAGCTATAGTATCATCCAACATAAATGAACCTAATGCTCACCATAACAATATTACTTACAGTAGTGAAAAAAATAAAAACAACCTAAAACTTTAATAATGACAAACTGACTAAACCAATAGTGTCACATTCCCATAAAGGAATCCTAGATCTCTTTAAAATTTACTTTTACAAAAGAAAAGAAAAACCAGTAATGACATGAAAAAATGCCCCCAAACATTATTAAATGAAAAGGATGATTACTACTAAACATAGTATGACTCCAATTTCATAGAATCGAAAAAAAAGTTGTAAAGCTCTACAACAATATCAATAGGTATCATTTGCTGATTATTTTCTTTATTTTTTCTAATTAGAAAATAATCTTTTAAAATACTTATTTTTCTAAGTAAAACTCTGGTAGACAACGAAGATGTGCAGAATAATGCAGTTGAAAGCGTGAAAAATTTGCCAGCATCAACAATAATGTTTGTTATATATATTATATAACATTACTAAACACTGATCTAGATAGAATGTAACTGAAGTAAACTAGGAGAGGAAGGTTTACATAGAATTTAGTCCGCCCTATATATTTCATGCACACAAATAGGACTAAAATAAAATAGGCCAAAATGTCAAATAGTGTCGCCTTTGGCTAGTGGAAATTATGAATCGTTTCTTTTATTCTTTCTTTCCTTTTTTAAAAAACATGCTTCTGTATATCCCAAAGCTTTTTGTGTGTATATGTTAAGATTTTATTTATTCATTTGAGAGAGGGAGAGCATGATCAGGAAGGAGGGGAAGAAGGAGAAGGAGAAGCAGTCTCCTCACTGAGCAGGAAGCCCCATGTGGGACTCAATCCCAGGACCCTGGGATCACGACCTGAGGTAAAGGCAGATCCTTAACTGACTGAGCCACCCAGATGTTCTGTATATCCCAAAGTTTTAACAGTATACATGTAATGCCATTATAATCAGAAAACATTATTTTTTATTTTTTTTTAGAAAACGATATTTTTTTAAAAAAATATGACTCAGCAGAAAGTCATATTATTATTAAAATTCTGTCTCATATGGTCTGCCTGAGGTCATCAATAAATGGTAGATTGAAGACGATCTGAGGGACCAGCTATGGAGCCCATTAAAGACACTCAAATGTTGTCATACAGACTAAATTTCTAACCCTCTGATTCCAAATCTACTTTATTTTCCATACTGCTAACATTTAAAAACATTATGTAAATCTACGAAAATTCATATACCAATTAAATAAGGTAGAAACATTCACAGTTCCTACTTACTTCTATGATAATTTTTTAATGTACATGATTAAAAGACCTTACAGAACCCCTGCCAATGAATTTTCTTTGTGGAAAAAAAAACCCCACATAGAATCAAAAGCATACAAAGCCTTATTTTATGTGGAAAACTTGATCTAAAGTTTGGAAGGCAAAGGAAAGTAGATTTGCAGTCATTATAGAAACCAACAAAAATTTTGTCATGTAAAAATTCATTCAACAATCTTTATTAAGTTCTTATTCTATGTCAGGCAATTTTCTAGTTGCTAGGGATATAGAGGTGTCTGCAAATGGGAATGGACATAATACATTCCTTTCACAGGATATATTAAAGCAGTAGCTGGCTGACCACTTGGCAAAGATGTTATAGGGGAGATCCAAATATGTGATGTGGCAATGACCCATTTCTTAGTCTGGAAAACTCCCATACTCCCTCCCCATCTCATTCCTTCTCCATGCCCACTTCCACAATCCCCTAGGAAGCAGATCCAGATGCAAAGGCTTGCATGTGGCAGCTCATTGTGAGTAGTAATCTTAGCAAGAGGAGTGGAGAACCAGGGAGAATGCACAGGAAAGGAGGGAAAGGCAATGCAAACATGTCACTGGGCTGTTGGGCACTTTTGTGGGCAACTTGGATTCAATTCCTCCAGGACCTTCTCAGGAGCACCTGTAACATAATTCAGAACTCTCTCTAAAGGATGAGGGGAACTTCTATGCACCAATTCTGTCCCACCTTTGGACCATGAACTATCAAAAGTTGCCACAGGAGGTATCAATATCCTTGAACTTCCAGTTTTGAGCATGCCAGAGTGGTGAGTGGACTTCTAGGCAGAAAGAAGAGACAGTGTGGCCACTGAGGCAAAGTGGTGTCAGGTTACACCTGCTTAGAACTGGTTGCTGCATCAATATCCTTAGTTAATTTACCAGAAAAGATAAAAGACTGAGCATAGAGATGGCACCACCTATAAGGTTCTTCTAGGTGACATGAGGACATGATAATACAATAGTAATTAACATTTAATGAGCATGTATAGATACTGTGAATACATTTTATCATTTTTTTTAATTTTTTAAATTTATTTATGATAGTCACAGAGAAAGAGAGAGAGAGAGAGAGAGAGAGAGAGAGAGAGAGAGAGAGAGAGAGAGGCAGAGACACAGGCAGAGGGAGAAGCAGGCTCCATGCACCGGGAGCCCGATGTGGGACTCGATCCTGGGTCTCCAGGATCGCGCCCTGGGCCAAAGGCAGGCGCCAAACTGCTGCACCACCCAGGGATCCCCATTTTATCATTTAATCCCCAAAAGATTCTCCGCAAAGTAGATTACACTTTCACCTGCTTTTTAAATACAAGGAAACAGGCTTGGAGAAGCTAAGTGGTCTGCCTGAGGTCATCAATAAATGGTAGATTGAAGACAATCTGAGGGACCAGCTATGGAGCCCAAGCATAATACTGCCTCTCTCAGTGCCCAGGTACATTCAAGCGTCTCCAGAATGGGAAAGTGGAAGTAGGGATCAGTTGCTCTTCAGAGTTCCTGTTTCTATATCTGTCTCTGACCGGAGTGGGAGTTCCCTGAGGGTTGAGATTGTGCCGATGCCATGCTTTATGCTTTATCTCCAGTACTTAGCAGTGTATGAAATTTAACAAAGCACAATGCTTGTTGAGCCTAGTTGAGTGTCTCTTCCTCACAGGGAGCTAGGGCCTCTTGAGAGTAGAAATTGTTTCTTATTCATTTTTATATCTCGGCACATGTTTGTTGGTCCTGAAAGGATGGAAGCTTCCAGAAGGCAGAACACATCATGGCTAGGAATGTGGACTTTCTGTCAAATTGGCCTAGGTTAGAGCCATACCTTTGATATTTACTAGTTATACAATCTTGAACAAACTAATCAATGATCTTTCTTGGCCACAGTTTCTTCATTTGTAAAAAGGCAGATGCTAACTGTATTTACATTATATAGTTGTGAAGATTACATGAGATACATGCAAAAGCATTTATCATTAGAGCCTGGGACATGGCAAGCATGAAATAAATATTGGCTACGATTATCATTATTGGAAATTCTACACTGTTAGTATTTGCACTGTATTTGGATTTCCTAAACTAGATCCAAGGACCTTTGGAATGTCCACTGTAGCACATCTGGGAAAAGCTCTAGAACACAAAGTATCTCATGGAGGGCCAGTACCTGGCATTTAGCTGTTGCTTAACAAATATTCACTGAATGTTAAATAAGACAGTGAGCCACATTTATTTTTGTTAAGAATCATCAGTAAATGCATTATAGGTTGTTAACTAACATCTAACAGGGAGAAAGTATCAGCGTCCCAAGTTTTGGCTATAAACAAAGAGGAGAAACATCTATATAACCTATGGAAGGTGTGAAGACATAAAAGAAGGCCAGAAATCTGGGATGCATTTTCAAGACAGTAGGATCACATTTTTTTCTAATATTTGGACTTACATATTTCCCCCAAATTAAATATCACTTGCATTATGTAGTCAAAAATTGCTCACTTTGCAATATTTCCTGTCTTGTTTTTTTATTATAGAATGATATATTTTCTTAAAGTACTTGCTTAGTTAATAGTAGTTAATAATAATTTGAGCTTAGGTTCTGAAGACTTTGGGATCTATTTTAGTCATATTATTTGAAGAGGTATGAAACCCAGATTCTGAGTGAGAAATTGGGTGACTGAAAGCCAATGTTCAAGATGATGTGAGTACTCTCTTTGGGTCATGACAGAAAGATCTAATTTACATTCCAGTCTTCCACATATTATTTGAATGGCCTGGACAAATTATTTCAGTCTCTGAATCTGTTTTTCATAGTTTCTAATATGAGGTTACTGGTGCCCATTTGCCCAGCTTCACTGGAAGATTTATTGGAAGGACATATGTAGTGTGCCTAGGGCACGGCATATATTCACTCATTGCTGGTTCCCTTCCTCTCTTAAAGGTAAGACATAAGCATAAGCCCTGGGGTAGCTATCAGTAATGTTCGTTATCTTAGGCCCTCCTCTCAATCTAGGTCATGGAATCCTTCCTCAAGAAAGTGTCTTCTTGAGAGGAGAAAAAAAAAAAAAAACAACCCCAAATTAGAAATGCACATGGCCAAATTTTGCAAAATAATAATAATTTTTTTTTAACAAAATTGCTCATTAAGTAAGATACCACACTAAGGTTCAGCTCAACCTCAGCATGCTTGCTGGCTGGCTAATCTGAGCAGACCTTTAAATCACACCGGCTGGAAGATGAACACAGTGTTTCATTCGGCATCATTACAATTACCACCCTGGTGCTGGTAATGCTCTTTAGACTGCCCATGATGTTTGGTGGCTGCATTGCAAGTCAGGAGTTTAATTTAGCTTTCTGAGCATCTGCAGGCTTTGCTTTCGACAGGAAACTGCAGGTTATATAACTATCTTGGCTTCTGCTTCAGAAGGTGAACCTTGACTCTCTAAATTAACTGTCGATACAGACCCTCAAGAGTAGAGCTTGTTGAAAGTGATTTCCCCCAAAATCATCTGGAAGGTAACGAGATAGCTCTTGACCTCTCTAGACACCTGGCAGAAGAAACAGGAGAAAGTTATATGCATAACTAGGTAGATTTCAAAAGAAGAGATTTGGTAAAAAGTATCTGGGTAGGATTTCTTTTTTCATTTTACCCTATTGCTGTCCACCCTCCACTGGATTGGTCTATTCCTCCTTACCAATCGTTATTCTGTGGGCATTTTGCCAAGAGTTTTTACAGAAGGGTTTTAAACAAAGGGAAATGCAACATGATAAAAATGGGACTCCTGGGAACACATGAAAGCAAATGAGAGAGGCATATAAAGTGTATAGAGTGTCCTGAACTGGCCCAACACATGCTAAATTAAGCTTGATTAACACCTAATCCCAGCCCACAAGGTACTTTTTGTCTACTCAAGAGGAATACCCATAAGGCAGATAATTTCAGTATAAATATGCCAAATGCTAAGATGGATGATTTTTAGGAATGCAGAGAAGAGTACTGGAAAGAGCAAGGGGTGATTAGAGACTAATTAACAATATGCAGTTCATAACACATGTACCTATATGCAGAAATGGGTGATAAAATCAAAGCTTGTAATTGGTACATCATGCAGTTAGTGTAATCCAAGGCTTATTAGCCTTATATCTAAATTTTCTAACTTCAAGTTCTATGTGTTTTTCTAGCAGTGACTGGATACTGAGGGCATGTGGAATGGATTCATGTCCACATGCTGTTGAAATAAAAAGAAAATTTAAGGGGCTGAGGGAAGGGAATGGGGGAATTCGTTTTTAGCAGATATAGAATTTCTGTGTTGCAAGATAAAAATTTGTGGAGATCTGTTATACAACAATATGAACCTACTTAACATTACGAAATTGTACACTTAAATGTGGTTAAAATGTAATGTTATATGTTTTGCTACAGTAAAAGGACTAAAATATAATATTATATTAATAAACCGTTAAAGGTAAGCCAGTAACTGTTACTGACAATATAATGAACATAACTAATGTGTATAGAGCACTAACCATGCTAGGGTAAATGTTAGACATTTAACACAGACTATCTCTTTTTTTTTTTTTTTTACCAGCCCCTTTTGACAAATGGGAAACCTAAGGCTTAGACTAGGTAAGAAGCCTAACATCCCCACAGCCAGAGGGTGAGTGGACCTGGGTGTAAAACCATGGCCTCAAGGTATCACCTGGACACTCACACACCTGTTGAAACTGTACAATGAAACTAGGTGATTCAAAATAGATACACATTCTTTCTTGCCTCATGCACACATGAAGAATTAGATAAAGAAGATGACAAGTCCTCAAAGGTCAAAATGAAGTGCCTGATAAATTGTTTAAAGGGAAGATCACAGGGATCCCTGGGTGGCGCAGCGGTTTGGCGCCTGCCTTTGGCCCAGGGCGTGATCCTGGGGACCCGGGATCGAATCCCATATCGGGCTCCCGGTGCATGGAGCCTGCTTCTCCCTCTGCCTGTGTCTCTGCCTCTCTCTCTCTCTGTCTTTCTCTGTGTGACTATCACAAATAAATAAAAATTAAATAAATAAATTAAAAAAAAATAAAGGGAAGATCACATGGGTCAGGGTCTGTAAATTCTGTAACCACTCTGGTCAATGGAGGCTCTACACTGCTGAGGATTAATTGGATACCTAGCCTCCCACTGTTATTCCTCATTTAGACGCCTCTGTGAAATCATTAGCTGCATAAAGAGGTCTTTCTAGGTAACGAGATGACGTCTGTCTGTGACTTGACGTCAAGTGAGTCACTTCACTCTCGTCCTGGAGCAGGCACCTCAGTGTAGATCAAGTTCACTCTGTGGGAGCCCTGCAAGTTTCCTGGCGAATTTTATATTTATTCTGAGGTAACTGCATTTGACACCCTAGGCTGACTAATAGCTATGTATGACCAAGCTACGTATCAGGCTAGCCAGCTTTTGTAGTTGTGAAGAAAGTCATAAACACAGAAATGTAATTGGACACTAGGAAGAAGGTCACTGTGCAAATCCCATGTCCAGACTTCAGCCAGAGAGGGTAGACCAAGAGTCTGGATGCTTCTATCACCTGCCTTTGTATTTGGGTTGACCATACTGCTAATCAAAGTATACATAGATGAGCATGTTGGAAACACAGAGAAGCTCAAGCTCCATCCCAGGGCTACTAAATCAGAATCTGCACCTGGACAGGATCCGCAGGCGTCATGTGCACCCTGATATAGAATGTATGCATTCTTATTTTTAGATCTTAGTGTTTACTAAATATGTTTAATGCTAGTTAAATTGCCATGTATAAAGGAAACAATAATTGAATATTCTAGGCAAGATTATTATACAATTTACTTAATGCTTTCACAGTTTTTCTGCTTTAATCCTTTTAACAATCTTTAAGATATTGCCTGTCTTCTTAATGATAAAGAAATTGTCCAAAGAAGGCAACAAAATCACATCTCCAGGGTAAGATTTGAATTAATAAGGTATTCCAGCTCTAGATCTTCAAGTTTTCGGAAGTCACGTCACCACACTAGAGGAATTCAGAAGGTCACTTAAACTTGGAGCAGTCAGAAAAAGTTGGACTAGAAAAGATTAGAAAAATGGGTGAGGTTTGCAAAAAAAAAGAGGGATTTCTAGAGTAAACAATAGGCACAGGAGCACTTGGGGACTGGCATGTGAAAGTATTTTTCAGGGGAAGGTTAATGGAAATATTTAAATGTGGGGTTCATGTCCCCACAGGAGCAACAAGAAGAAAAAAATGAAATGATGATTAAAACCAGATCATGGAAGGCCTTGAAATCTAGGCCAAAGGGTGTGGTTATCTGGTAAGTTGGTGTAAGGAATGTATTTTCAGAAGATAAATTATTCCGGTTTAATTCATTAAGTTTTTACTGGAGATTTTAATACACAATGGTAAATATGCTTTAAAAATAAGAGATGGACAAACTCCAAGAAACACTTTAGAAAACTCTTTCTACACTACTGCGGCAATTGCATCTTCTGTAATTCTGCACCTGCTTCATCAACTGCTGGCTGAAATCACTGTTTTCTGACAGGGGCACACAGTATTTGCCAGAGCACTTGAAAATGTGCAAGGATGAAGAGAGCATTAGCTAGGAACACAGATGTCTTTAAACTTGAGCATTGGGTTGATGATTCATCTCCAGAGGATCAAAGAGTGTGGGGTAAATAAAGTTGCCAGAGTGGACCGGAAAATGTAGTGTTAGGTCAAACATATGCGAGTAGGAAGTGTTTCTCTACTGAGGACCACTTATACAGAGCAACTTGATTCCTAAGTAATTAAACAAAACATAAATACTTGGTTGCTCTTTAAAATTAAGAACAGGAAACACCAATGTAATTGTACACAGTTAAACTAAACACTAAAAATACTTTAAAAAAATCAGGTTAATAAAATGTGAAGATTAAGAAAAAGGAGAAATAAGAAAACTGAGGAAGAAAAGAAGGGACCAAAATGGAGGCAGATGTAAGGAAATAGGGAGAAAAGAAGATAAGGAAGGGGTAATAGGAAAGGAAGGCATGATGGGAAGATAATTCATTAAAAGTTATCAAGATTTTAAGCATTCACTATCTACTTTAATAATGATCTATGTGGTAGATATTATACCCATTTCACAAACAAGGAAACATACTACTAGCAATTAAATAATTTGCCCCAAATCACACTGATAGTAAGTGATAGAACTGGAATTCAAACATTTAGTCCATTAAACCGCAGGAGGTATTGAAGTAATGTCAGTCAGAAGCCAAACCTGGCTACTAACTTCTCCGTTAGTAAAATGAGGTAGTACTTGTAAGGCTACTGATTACAGTAAGCTCTCAAATAATAGCTATCAACCCTTTGAAAAAGATTAAAGTACTAACTAGTGATAAGTACAATTCTAAATCCTCCTTCCCTCTAGGTCTGAGTGTAAGGATCAAAAACTCACCAGAATCCTTAGTATTTTGACATAGAATCCTCAAATCCACCAGGCACCACACATTCCATAGACTGAATCGATAGTCTCCTACAGGGGCTCTTGGATGTCTCAGTCAGTTGAACGTCCAACTCTTGGTTTCTGCTCATGATCTCATGGGTGGTGGGATGCATAGAGCTCTTCGTGGAGCCGAGGGCTGGGGGGTCCTGGGGTTGGACCCTGTTCAGGTCTGGGCTCATGCTCAGTGCAAAGTCTGCTTGGGATTCTTTCCCTCCCTCTCTCCTTCTCCCTCTGTGCCCATGCCCCAACCCCCCCACCCCCACTCTCCCTAAAATAAATAAATCTTGGGGCACCAGGGTGGCTCAGTCAATGGAGCCTCCGGCTTTTGGTTTCAGCTCAGGTCATGCTCTGATGGGTAGTGAGAACAAGCCCCACATTGGGCTCTGTGCTCAGTGGGGAGTCTGTTTGAAGATTCTCTCCCTCTACCCCTCTCATGAACTTTCTCTCTCTCAAATAAATAAATAAAATCTTTTAGAAATAATAATGTCTCCTACATATATGTCCTCCTAATGTTAAATGTACATAGGTTATACTACGACCAACTAAATATGCATTAATTTAAATTTAATTCAATATATTATTGCATCATTAAGTATTATCTCTATCAACAAAATCTAAAAATACAACCACTCTCAGGTAGTTAAAAAGAGAGTCCTTGTATTCAAAAAGCCTGGGAATGACCATGACTGTAATCCTTATAGTATTCTACACGAAACAGAGTAGTGAGAACAGTCAGCTGAGACGTACATCTTACCTCTCCACCCCTCAGACTAACAATCATCATCCCCATCTTCTCAATAATTACCTTCCCTACTATCCATTCTCCTCACAGCAAAGATAAGTGATTTTTTTTCTAATGGCAATATTGCTCCTGTCATTTTTCTGCTTAGAATCATTTAACTGGCCCCAGTGCCTTCAGACTAAAGATCAGACTCCAGCCTGGGTATCAAAAGCCTTCTGTGATCTGGTTGCTCTTTAGCAATCCAGACTCCATCACACACTGTCTAAATTCCAGCCTATTGAACTACTTTCACTTCCTAAGACAGGCTGAGTGCTTCTTCTTGCTGTCCTACTTTTCTACTTACTATTCTTCCTCTTTCTAGTCCTCAAGACTAATTTCTCAAAATTTCACAGCCCAGCTTTGACATTTTTTTCTGCAGAGAGGCTTCTCTGATTGCTTTGTCAAGCTGAGTTAAGTGTAGCTTGTAAGACCTCCATAGCATTGATTGCACTGCATTGCAATTGCACCATAATTGGATTCTAAGCTCTGTGAAGATGCGAATTGTGTCTGATTTGTCTTCTGAAGTCTGTGCCATGCCCGGCACATAGCAGATGCTCAGTAAAGATCTGCTGAATACATTTTAAAACTCTATAAAAAGAATCCTATCTCCAAAGGCAGAATAGTTGTGTTTTTTTTTTTTAATTTTGTTTGGCTTTTGTTTTAATTCTCTGCAGAAGAAAACTGTATCAGTAAATCTATAGTCAGACCCTCAAGCACAGAGACAAGGAGGTGAAGAGAGCAGGGTCAATAAAATTGACTGCAAGGAGCCAGCAGCCCTGGAAGCAGATCCTGGGGTCCTTGACCAGGTCATTTATCCTCATGTCCTGGCCTTCCCTACCTAACCAGTGGAATTAATATTGTTGCTAGTTTTTTTATTTCTACAAGAATGTCAAGATTCCTTAATGAATATAAAACTGTTTATATAAAACTGTTTATATAAAACCAGTTTATATAAAACTGGTGACAAAATTTAATAAATAGTTTAATGAGTATTGCTTTAAATGTACTTTTTTTAAAGATTTTATTTATTTATTCATGAGAGACACAAAGAGAGAGAGAGGCAGAGACACAGGCAGAGGGAGAAGCAGGTTCCATGCAGGGAGCCCGACATGGGACTCGATCCCAGGTCTCCAGGATCACTCCTCCGGCCGAAGGCTGCGCTAAACCACTGAGCCACCCAGGCTGCCCAAAATGTACTGTTTTTTAACATGGAATTTATGTAATACGTATCATTGGGGATGTATAAACAGCTCAGAGTCCTTTCTAATTGCTCTTCAAAATGCATTCCAAAAATAATTAGGTCACTGGCATGGACTATTATACCCATTTTGCAGGGCAGCCCAGGTGGCTCAGCGGTTTAGCACCGCCTTCTGCTCAGGACCTGATCTGGGATCAAGTCCCGCATCGGACGTCCCGCATCGGACTACAGCAGGGAACCTGCTTCTCCCTCCGCCTGTGTCTCTGCCTCTCTATGTGTGTCTCTCATGAATAAATAAATAAAATCTAAAAAAAAAATACCCATTTTGCATAGAGATACCTGAAGACAGAAGGGTCAGGGCTGATTTCCTTTTGAGCACACAACATAAGATTTTGGAAAAAGAATATTTTCTTTCTCTAATCCCACTTCTTCCCTTTTGCCATTATATACCATCTTTAATGCTGTATGGTGGTTTTAAGTTTATTTATTATCATTTTTAGTAATCTCTACACCTATTGTGGGGCTCCAACTCACAATCCCAAGACCAAGAGTTGCGCGTTCTACCGACTGAGCCAGCCAGGCACCCCAGCGCTTGTTGTTTTGTGAATCTTTCTTCTTTTACTAGACTTCGAACTCCCTGAAGGCAGAGACTAGGTCTTACTTTACTATTTTGTCCTCACTGAGGATGTGGAATTGTGTAGGTATGCAAAAAATGTTTGCTGAAATGTTTGTGCAACTCCTAAAGGTTATCTGCTAACCATGTTCTTAAGTTTACGGTTATGAAAGCATCTCTGCTTTGTGGTTTATTGAAGAAAAATCTCACCTTCAAAAGAAACAAATACTTTCTGGTGCCCATCACCTCTCTCCCCTTAATTCTACTCACCTGACACTCTGCTTAACTTTTTTCGGTGCTGTGGAGCTCCCATCTTTTCCAGGAAGTACATGCTATCTCTCTGCATTAAAAAGTCATAGATTTTTCCTTTGAAGCTACGGAGGACATGATTTGCACAGCTGGCTCCCAACAACACAAACAGTAATACAAGCTGACTGAAAGCAATCTCCTGATATTTTAAATTATTTTAAATTTAAACAACTCATCAAATGAGTTAAATTTTTGCTTTTCACTTAGTCATATTTTTCAAATAAATCTCTCCCCAATATTAATGCAGATGTGACTCTCTCTGCAGATGAATGGGTCACTGCCACATCTTAAAGAAGGCTGAGAGAGAGAGAGAAAGAGAGAGAGGAGTGGCTGCCAGTTTTGTGGGGGCTTAGTCACATGATTCAATAGTAACAGTCAGGAATGAGAAGAGAGAGAAAACAAAAATAAAAACAAAAGCAACTATTCAATTAGTCCAGATGGAGAAAAACAGCCCATCAGCTAATTGATTATAGCTATCATGACAGCTGATTACAGTCTCTGCCTGTAAAAACACAGGGCTAAAAAAAAAAAAAAAGGCACACAAAAAGAACGCACTGCCTTTCATTAGTTTGTTGGTGAAATGCCCTCCTAACAGATGATGCAACGCAATCCAGCCCTTCTGTGGTAACAAACAAAGTTAACCCATGATGTTGCTGTTGTAGCCAAGTTCCTGTCTGCTGACAAGAGAGTCAGTCTTTGTAACTGTAGTTTGGAATGTCTTAGAACTCAAAAGCTATATCACACTGCTTGTGTAAAGGCAGAGGCTTTGGGATGCATCTTTTCTGTGCCCAAATGACCTACAAATGATGACACTATTATAGCTACTCATTCACTGTCAAGTGAACAATCGGCATCCCGGTGTTTCTTTGGGATTGAAGATGATTTGACCCCAGACTTGCTCCCCTACCATCCCAAGTATCCCATGACTGCTGATGCCCCATTCTGCTCCAGGGATTGCAAAGACAGGTGCAGCACGTGCCCCTGGGAGAGCAGATGGATCATCCACCACAAATTACAATGCGATACACTGAACTCTTTGATAGTGCTCTAGGGGCATAGAGGGAAAGGCAGTTCACTCCGCTATTGGGCAAATGGGATGTAGGGAAGTTTTCTCAGAGCAGGTCCTAGAACTGGGCTTCAAATGTCACTAAGAGTCTCTCAAGCATGTGTAGGACACTTAGCACAGGATCTAACAAATATAAGATTTTCAAATAAAGAAACATTTTGTTATTTAGGAAAGCAATACTATTAATTGGGTGGAAGGGTGTTCCAGCAGGAAAAGAATATGCATGAAGTCCTTAAGAGATATCCTAGGCTGAAAATGAAGAACAGCTCTGTGGCTAGAAGATGGGGGGAGTCTCAATGGAATTCTCATTTTAGCAAGATAAATTTGTTGGCAGAGTGGAGAGTGGAACAAAGGTTACGAGAGGAAGGTGAGGGGCACCTGGGTGGCTCAGTGCGTTAAGCATCTGCCTTTGGCTCAGGTCATGAGCCCAAGGTCTGGGGATGGATGGAGACCCACATGGAGCCTGCTTCTCCTTCTCCTCCCCACTCATGCTCTCTCCCACTATCTCTGTCACTATCTCTGTCTCTCTCAAATAAATAAATAAATAAATAAACAAAATCTTAAAAAAAAAAAAAAAAGAGGGAGGTGAAATCAAGGAAGCCAATTAGGCAGCTGTTATAAAAGTTCAGTCAAGATGAGGGGAAGATATTGAGGAAATCCTGCCCTGGGGTAAAACAAATCAGCAGCAACCAAGATCTGACACACCAGAAGGCCAGATTCCACCTCGCAGGCCAGGCCAGTCTCTGGACAAGAGAAGGTCACATTCATGGCCAGACAACTGCAACAAGGGCTAGTTTTGTTTTTAGACTCTGGCACCTACAGGCATTAGAATAGCAGTTCTCAGTTCTGCATCTCACCTGGTAAACATTTTTATAATGCAGATGCCTTACCTCTACTCCAGATATACTGAAGTAAAATCCCTGGGAGGATCTACAATTTTTAAATGGCTCACACAGCCAGAAGTGAGAGCCACGGCCCAGTCAGCAATCAAATAAAACAGTGACTTAGTGCCTTTCCCAAAAAGTCTCCAAGTGTCTGAATATAGTTGTGAGGACACATTTGGTAACCAGATGGGGATGCCCCTGAGGCAAGCTGATCATTCCAGGAGAGGCTCTACTGTTAGCAGAGGTGCAAGCAAGGCCTCACCACTATGTGACTTGAGTGTCTTGTTCTTGAAAGCTTTAACCAAGCTTCTGAACATACCCAAAAGAAGTATTCCAAAATAATGTAAGGGTCTGACTCTACAAAGGGAGAATACAGATTCTCAACCACCAAATGACAATCAGTAAGGAGGCAGAAGAAAACACAGGTCTGGGATCCTTGGGTGGTTCAGTGGTTTAGTGCCTGCCTTTGGCCCAGGATGTGATCCTGGAGACCCGGGATTGAGTCCCACATCGGGCTTCCTGCATGGAGCCTGCTTCTCCCTCTGCCTGTGTCTCCGCCTCTCTCTCTCTCTCTCTCTATGTCTCTCATGAATAAATAAATAAAATCTTTAAAAAAAAAAAAAAGGAAACACAGGTCTTAGTCTTTGGTCTTCCATGAACTGGGTAACTTTTATCACATTCTACCTGTATTTTACACTCTGATTCTAAAACCACAACTCTGCACATTGTGGACAAGATGGTTGCGTTGAAACAAAGGACATTCACCTGAATTATGTCTTAATAACTAAAATCGTTCCTGTTTTCCAAACTCTTATGCTATAAAAGATACTATTCTAAGTGCATTCCTTGTTATGTTTAAGACTCTCAAAAACCCCGGGAGATAATTATCACAGTCTACAGATAGAGAAATGAGTTTCTGAAACCTAAATAGCTTGGGAAAGATCACTGAGCTATGAAGAAACAGAACCAGCCCTGAACCCATCTCAGACAAAGGCAGTATTGGTAACCACCACTGTTTCTGCTTCCATATGTCCAGGATTCATAGCCCATGTTGGAATGTAAACTCCTTGAGATCAAAGGCTAAGTGAAGTTTAGGATTATCTTTGAGTCTTTCTATCAGGTCTCCTCCATTGTTTTTTTTAATTACTGGATTTTAATATTTTCTTGATTACTGGATTTTAGTGAGATAAGAAGGCCAGAGAAGTTCTACCAACTTAAGATTCTTCTCTCTTGGTGCCTAGAGTCTGAGCACCACTAGTGAAGGCAGTACAAGAGGCCTCCTCTGCATGCATGGCTGCTTGGGTAGATCAGTCAGTTAAGCCTCTGACTTGTGGTTTCAGCTGAGGTGATGATCTCATAGGTTGTGAGATTTAGCTCCTTACTGGGTTTCTAGCTAAGTAGGGAGTCTGCTTGAAAAATTCACTTCCTCTGCGCCACCCCCTCCCCCGACTCCCCTGCTCTCATGCACACTCTGAAAATAAATAAATAAATCTTAAAAAAGAAAAAAAGAAGCCTCCTCTGCAAAATGCTGGTCCCTCTCTTTGGGAGGAAGAAAGAAGCTTTCAACATTTACAGTGTGAATCTGTTAATCAGATTAGTTCTTTTTAGAAGTGAAGCTAGGTACTCAGGAAGAAGTTTGATTTAAAAAAAAAAGTAGCTAGGAGCTGGGCCTTTATTATTTTTTTTATTTTAAAAATGTATTTATTTATTTGAGAGAGAGAGAGAGAGAGAACAAAAGAGTGAGGGGCAGTGGGAGAGGGAGAGAGAATTTCCAGCAGACACCATGTGGAGTGCAGAGCTGGACATGAGATTGTGACCTGAGCCGAAACCAAGAGTCTGGTGCTCAACCAACTGCATCACCCAGGTACCCCAAGGAGCTGGGCCTTTGGCACAAGAGGCACAAGGCTCAGAGTTCAAGGATTTATTTAATGCCAACTTTTAGCAGACTTGCGTTTACCTGCTACTGTGGATGTATTGTTCAGGAAGGAAGAAAAGGGACAGAGCTGTAGGTAAGGTTATTAGGACACTGAGACTGCAAAGTGAGGTCATTATAACTGCCTGAGCCTATTCATTCGTTCAACAGGCATTTAGTATTGAGCAACTAACAGCAGTTTTGGATTTGCATGGTTTCAAAATGCCCAATTTTCCATTACTATGGTTTAATTAAGTACCACCAGTTCCTTAACAACATGATTCAAATTTCAATTATGACAGTATTTTAACTTGAGTGAATAAAGTGAAAACTTGCCACAGACTTCTTGGTCCACAAATCACTGTGTAATAACAGATGCACACCATCATTAGTGACCTACCACGTCACTTCTTTCAAGGTATGTCGGTCATGGGTCACTGCACACCTGTTGTTCAGTTCACACACAGACAGCAAAGCATGTCATTTTGCTTCACTGTGTCCCAGTGATAAGCCCATGGGACATTTTACCAAAATGGATAATTGAAAGAGGGAATTTGCCAACAAAGATGAGGGTGCAGTACAGAAGGAAAAAGTTATAAGTGAAATTCACATGGGACAGTGGAATTACAGAAGATACAGCTGAGAGCAGAAACATCAACACTGCCCCCCTTTGAGAAACGCCAGATGTGCAGCCAAAGGAACCTAGTAAAAGCTTCGAAATGTAAGTGAGGAGAGTGGTTGGATGGAAAAGGATGAAGATGTTTCAGAGGAAAAAAAATTCACATCAAAGGAACTCTCAGAGATATTTTATAACACTGAATGTGCAAAGGATAAAAAGTTGAAAGCGGATTCAGAATTAGAAAAAAAAAAAAGACAATTTGCCAAGGTATAGAAAAGATGCTTGCTCAGTTATCGTTCTATAGCAACAAGAAGAAAAAGGCAAGCACTATTCAAACTATCCTTTTCTACCAAGAAAGAAAACACATTAATTTTCAACATTTCTAGTAATTCAAGTAATAGCATACTAAACAAACATATTACTTTTTTTTTTCCATTTCGCAGCCAACAAAAAGTTGTGTGTGTGTGTGTGTGTGTGTGTGTGTGTGTGTGTGTGTGTTTAAGATTTTATGTACTTGAGAGAGAGCATGAGCAGGGGGAGTGGCAGGCAAAGGGAGAAGCAGGCTCCCCACTGAGCTGGATCCCAGTTCCTGATCTGAGCCAAAGGGAGATGCTTAATTGACTGAGCCACCCAGATGTCCCAAGTTTTTAATGTTTTGACAAAAAATTTAAGAGGTCTCAGGCAATAATAGTTTTTACCATTGATCATTAAGATGTCATGTTTATAGTCTCACACTACCATGCAAAGCAAAGACTGCCTGTATTATGTACCAGACATCAAAAATCACAGTCCTTGTTTTCTTGGTGGTCTCACAGCAAACAAATTAATCCTAAAAACCTGTGATTAATTGTTTGATGTTTAATGAGGGTCCTAGCCTAGCTCACAGCACCCGAAAGGGATTTAGAGGAACAGTGGAAGGCGTTTTGGTAGGGGGCGGGGGGTTGGAGAGAATTAAGTAACAAAGGAGGTGCTGACTAGGGGAGCACCACTTCTGAGGAGAATGCAAATCTCCCAGCCCAGCAAGTATACTTCCTCACCCCAGAGGCAGGGTGAGGAGTGACTCCGGGCTGGTTTTTAAACTGGCTGCTAACAGCTCAGTGTAGTGCCAGATACATATTAATTGCCATCAGAATGCAGACATACAGGTTAAGGTTCTGTTTCGAAAATAACACCGAAACTGGAAATGATAACAAATACCACTCTTGGCCAACTTGTGTGAATAAAGTTTCTTAAAACCAGTGCTAAGTGAATGCAAATTTCTATGTCCTCAAAGTCATGGAAATGCAAAGTAGTATCTGTGAAGATGTGTGTTCTTAAGGAAATCAAGTCATGGTAGTATATGAAATGACACATGTGACTTTATGCACTGGCTGTGATTTTTAAGTCCAAAATGTATATCATGTTGGGTTTTCCATCAAAAAATAAGGTTGAATAATTGATTTATGGCTCCTACCAAAGAAGATGTGGAGCTCTGTAATATGCCTGTGGATGCACCTAGGAACACAGAGGTTAAGAGATAGAAGGGCCCTTAGGATTCATCTTGCATTTAAAACAACAACAACATCTGAGGTGAATTTCATCTAGGGATGCCAGTTGTCTAGCTCCAGTCAGATGCCTGCTTCATAACAACAACAGCTAACATTTTTCTGAGTATTTACTGTGTGCTAGCTTTACATATGAAGCATTAGGTCTTTAAATCCTCACAGAGCCATGAGATAGTTACTGATGGGGGAACAGAGGACTAGCTGAGGACAAAGCACAAACCTGGGGCAGCACATTGACAAGTGAAACAGGAAGAAGGACATTCCTCTACATAACTCAACTGCCTCGATGTTAATACTTTGGTAAGGGCAAGAGGCAATCTTAGCCCAACCTCCAGGACCCTGTGAATCTGCTTTACACATAAAAACTTCTTTATAAATTATTTTTATCTCTAAGCCGCCAAGATAGGTGTTGGCAATCATCCCCCAAGCATATGGCCCACCAATATACATCTGAAGGGTTTCAAAACTCAGGTTTTATTAGATGGCAATAAGTGACCTTTTCCCCAACAATAGCTAGCCCCCTCAAGGTCCTGGAAACCTTGCTACCAAAATTCCTTAGAAAGTAGGCTATCCCCAAACTCCTCCCAACTCCCAGGTATATAATCAGCCACTCCTCACAAGCCCTGGGCAGCGGCTCTTCCTGCCCACAGGTCCAGTGCCAGTGCTTTAATAAAACCACCATTTTGCACCAAAGACATCTCAAGAATTCTTTCTCGGTCATCAGCTCTGGACCTCACCCCACCAAAGCCCACCTATATTCCAAAACTTCATCAGTTACTACTATGATTACCATTGATTTGCAGATGTGGAAACAGTCTCATGTTACTTGGCAGATCTAAGCTAACCATGGGGGAGTTGCTTAGAAATCAGGCAGAGAGGATCCCTGGTGGCTCAGCGGTTTAGCGCCTGGCTTCAGCCCAGGGCATGATCCTGGAGTCCTGGGACCAAGTCCCACATTGGGCTCCCTGCCTGGGGCCTGCTTCTCTCTCTGCCTGTGTCTCTGCCTCTCTCTCTCTCCATGTCTCTCATGAATGAATAAATAAGATCTTAAAAAAAAAAAGAAAAGAAATCAGGCAAAATGATCGGAGCTGACATTCTTACCTACTAAGGAGGTACCCCAAAATAAGGTAACCATGGTCTTTGTGCCTCAGAGAATTCTGGAATCCAGCTTTCCATATACAACTACTAACCTTTAAATTAGTAATACAATTAATTCTACTTTTACAGATGAGAAAACTGAAGGCACAAAATTCCGTGGTTTCCCGAGGTTGCATAGTTTATAATTGGTGAAAGCAAGATTCAACTCAAAAGCCTATTGGTTTTTTCAGACTTGTATCAGCCTATCTCCTTGCGTTTGAACTACACTCTCCCTCGGGAGGCTCTGGGTATTTGAACAGAACGTGCACACATTAATATGTGTGATCTGAAATCAGTGTGGATCCAGGCATATCTGGAACCCATAAAAATCAGCAGCAAGAATTTCACTTTCCTAAATCTCTGTCTGTGATACACAGTAGCAAGAGTCTGGCAGCTCACAGGAGACAGACTTACTATGAAGAGACCAATGGTGAATTAAGCTCATGAAGTGTGGGTTTGGGGCTGCACGGAGGTGGAGGAAGAGAAAATTCACTGTGTGTGGTTCCTTTAGAACACAGAGAGCAACAGATAGGGAAATAGAGCAGCCTTAAGGTGTCTGCAAGCAGTGGGTGCTGAGAAACGGCAGGCACTGCTGTTCTAGGAAGGGAAAGGGAGGGGAATTTGCCATCCTCTCTTCCTTTTCATGGCCACGACTCCCCACTGGTCTGTCGAAAGAAATGGGTCTGAGAAAAGTAGCATGATTCTCACCACAGCTCCTTAGCCAGTTTCCAGAGGTTTTCAGCATAGCAGGCAGCTGCTTCCCAAATTCAGCTCTGCTTCCCTCCTCCTGGCTGAGATGTACTGGTGCAGGACTCCGCCTGCCAGCGCACACTCTGGAAGCTCTTGAGTTGTGGCCAAAGCCTCTTAGGAGCAAGGCAGGTGGGGCCACCTTCTTAGGCTACCGGCAGAGCTAGTTTGAGATGCTTTGCAACACAAAAGGGCCAATTTAAGAGATGGGATTACTTTCTCCATGCTATCCTTTTAAAGCAGTAACAAATCACTTTCCAGATGTTTATTGTTTCACTTAGCTTTTTCTTTCTCTTCTCAGCTAAAAAGACCTGAGCGCTGGAACCACAGAGGAGGTGGAAGCCTGCCTGGGGAGCCTGGGGAAGGGAGGCTGGAAGACTTCTTCAAGCCCGTCCCACCCTCTAGCTAGTTGCTGGTGTTTGAAATGCCAACACGGAAGTGTTGGTCTGGTATCTTCTTTTAAAATATAGAAGAGAGTAAACAAAATTCTTCACAAGGTAGAGCTAATTCTTCAGCTGGCAGGCTAGAGTGGGCTGGCTTCCCTAGGCCAGGAAATCTGTGCTTAAACGAACCTTTAGGTGGAAAGAGTAGAGAGAGGATTTAAGGAAGCAAATTCACCTTTCACCTTTCTGTGTGACAACACCAACTCAAGAAACTAGGTCCCTCCAATCTGAGAAGTCAACCCCTTTTTTTGAACTAAAAAATATCCTAATGCTAAGCTCAAGACCTTGCTTTTTAAAGCTTTTATTGGTATTTCAGGATGAGTAACAAACTTGGAAATTAGAATAATTTTTATTCTACCCTAGAAGCGTTTTTCAAATGTGCTTAATGACTCTTAATTTTTATATATGCTGCAATTTCCCTTTTGTTTTGATACGTACATAAATGTACATAAATGTAAAGCCATAGTGCAGATATTGCTGTTCATGTATTGATTAATGGGTTGCTAGATGGAGCTCAGACACTTAAATTTCCTCTCTGAACTATTGATCATTATTGCAATTCAATTTAGTATGGCACTGTTTCCCTGCCCTCTCTGTTCCTACCTAAATCAGATGTTGCGGGGCCATGGTAACCACCTACTGTTTCTCCCTGTTACTTCCTATATCAAACTTAAAGTGCACAGGCTAGAAAATTCAATGATTTTTTTAAAAACTCAAATAAGAATCAATCAAGCTGGGCAGCCCCAGTGGCCCAGTGGTTTAGTGCCACCTTCAGCCTGGGGTGTGATCCTGGAGACCTGGGATCGAGTCCCACATCGGGCTCCCTGAATGGAGCCTGCTTCTCCCTCTGCCTTTGTCTCTGCCTCTCTCTCTGTGTGTCTGTCATGAATACATAGATAAAATCTTTAAAATAAAAAAGTAGTTGACTTCCCTAAAACCCTTATAAAAAAAAAAAAGAATCAATCAAGCTCCCCTAAGATGGGAAGTCATTTGAATGTAAATGTTTAATTTAAAAAACCAGCTGTAGGGATCCCTGGGTGGCGCAGCGGTTTAGCGCCTGCCTTTGGCCCAGGGCGCGATCCTGGAGACCCGGGATCGAATCCCACATCGGGCTTCCGGTGCATGGAGCCTGCTTCTCCCTCTGCCTATGTCTCTGCCTCTCTCTCTTTCTCTCTCTGTGACTATCATAAATAAATAAAAATTTAAAAAAAATAAATAAAAATAAAAAACCAGCTGTAAATATGTTCATCAGAAACAAATGGGTGACGGGCACTGAGGGGGGCACTTGACGGGATGAGCACTGGGTGTTATTCTGTATGTTGGTAAATTGAACACCAATAAAAAATTAATTTATTAAAAAAAATAAAGCAGTATCCAGAATAAAAACAAAACAAAACAAATTATCACTAGGAAAACAGGACTAAGGAGTTGAATCTGCTCAATTGCTTGAAGGTTTCAAAGATGTTCAAAGTGGATTTCAGGGATAAAATGAGCTTATCACTAACACTTCTAAGAAGTCTTGACAGAATGACTACCCTGACCAACTTGAAAGCTGTGAGAGTCTCAGAGATTTTAGGTTGGGTCATGAAACTAAACAAGGTCCATTTAAACCACACCTATGGGCGTGGGAGTGCCCTTTTCTCTCCCTCCACTTACAGAAACATTGGGAAAAAAAGTAAAAAATAAATGAATTTTCTTTAAGAGCCGTACTTTATTTATTTTACAATTAGTTGTTGAACCTGTCAATCACAGTTCTACAGGACAAGGGAATAAGCTGAAATCAGATGAGCCCCTGAGGCAGGAACTTAGAGTCTAAGCAGGAAGACAGATAATCAATGAAACCTCCCAGAAGGATGAAGGCTGCACAATTGCAGATCGTGTCTCTGTTAAATACAAGTATTTGACCACCATTTTGAAGTCAGTCAATCACAAGTGGGAGCCGATCACTAGAGCAAGTGGTTATTTGAGGATCCTTGCAGACATCACATCTGCCTTAAAGAAAAGAGTGCTTTGAGGAGTTTTCATCAAGAATCCTCTCTTTTTCTTTCTCTCTCTCTCTCTCTCCAGGCATCTTGAAATCACTGCCCCCTTTGGTTCCTTGAAAAAGAAAGTAATGACACCTGAGATGAGAATTCTCTTCTTGTCCACAAGTGCCAATCTTATCTCAGACCAGTGTTTTATCTCTTCCCAATCACCAACACGGAAAGAAGATAATTGCAAAATGGGTCTCCCGCCTCTGTGAAATGATTTTACTATTTCTAATAGAGAAATTCTGGTTTGCAAAAACCAAGCCTCTCCATTTCCTCTGTTCAGTGGAGATTCCATTCAAATTGAAAGGCTTATTTTCATAGCTTCTGCATAGACAATCTCACCCAACAACATATCTACTTATTCTCTAGTAGATTCTTGACAGACAGGTTTTGAGTGTAATGCTAAGTAGTAAGCTACACAGGACCCTCTTAATAGACCTGAGGGACCCAAGGACTAACCTAAGTGAGTGATTGCCATTCACAGCCATTACCAACTGCTCTCTCCGCACCTTCCAATCCCACCACCTAGGACTAATACGGAGAGAAGTAATAAGGTTTATAGGGACACTGGTACAACAGGATGCCTTTGTACTGTAGCAATGCAAGCATTGATATGCAGAAGATCTGGAATGCTCATTGTCATTTGCTTCTTTTTGTTCCTCTGCTGACTGCCTCTTCCTCCCTAGAACTGGCAAGATTTCTTTGTGCCTTTTCCAAAGCTCCCAGCCTCCTTTGCTACTCAAAAGTCTTTCTGATTATAGTATCTTCCATGCAAAATGGAAAAGGGTGAAGGTTCTGGGGTGAAAGACTCTCAGATTTGGAATCTGAATTAGAATTTAAGACTAGGGAAACTCTGACATGGTTTTAGTTCTCCCTTGGGCAGAGTCAGGTGGATGATTTTAGCCAAATCACTCACTTTAGTTTTTCATCTGTCAAATTGCATATTTAATGAGATCAAACAAGAGGAAGTGCTCTGGAAAGTGAAAAACGGCAGATGCCACAGAATTACCATACAGTTGAAGTCATATAATAGTTTTGAGAAGGTTTCAGACAAGTCATGGATTTTAAAGGGTGTAAAGTCTTTGCTTAATGGCATCACAGTTTTCCTAGTCATCTAAGCTAGAAATCCTCAAACCTTGATCCCAGATCTAATCAGGCACCAAATCCCATCATTTTTGCCTTTAAACATCTCTGTGGTCTGTAAGTACCTCCTTGTCACCGCCATTGGCATGAATGAAGCTCTCTCCAAGTGGTTCCCTCTCTCTAATCTCACCTTCCCTCCATGCATTAGCCACACCAGCTGTCAGAGAACCCCTTATAAAATGGTCATCTGATGTCACTTCTCTTAAAATCCTTTGCTGACTCCTCATCAACTACAATATAAAGCCTATATTCTTAGAGAAGCATATTACTGCTTCACAAACTTATTCTTCTGTTAGCCTCTCTCTTCACTGTCTTCTTCCTGGAAAATTTGGTGTCTTTTCACAGAAAGCTCTTCCCTTTTGTCCATTTACATTATACATTCTTCTAAAGCATATTCAAACACTACTACCTCTGAGAATCTTTCTGAACTTCACAGACTGAGTTAATGACCATCTCACTCTTCTCACATACATCTTATTCCAGCATTTCTCATATCACCTTCTAATATTTCAGATCTTTATTCAGCTGATGGTATCACTGGTATGATCCAGTGTAGCATTTCTGATGGGCTGGCTTTAATGAATCATGAAAGACTCAGCACAAATCCCTGGACACATCTGACAGCTTTGAGGCAAAGAGCCAACCCTACCTTACTTTGGGCAATGGCCTATGTCATAATGGTAACACCCTTGGTTTAAGCCTGAATCACAGACTCCTCCTCTGAAACAGATTCAGGTCCTGGGAACCCATCTGGTTTTTCCACTTGAATGAACTTAAAACTGAAGTGAATGGGGACTTCAGAGACTGTTTACCAGTGAAGGCAAAGTAGTACTATGCAGATAACTTGCCCCGGAATGAATTACTGTCAGTAGAACGTTATTGCTTTCATTTTAGTTCTTTCCTTCTGTAATGCAGGAATGATCATTTTGACTTGCAGTTAGGTAATGTCTAAGTCACTCTCCTGTGAAGATCTCTGAATAAAGTATCTTAGACAATGCTAGATTAGAAACAGTTCCATCCATGAGAGACATGTGTAAGTCTGTAAAGTACATCTTTCTTGTTGATCAAATTAGAAGGCTCAAATTCTTGTTTTGCCCTAGCCTTATTCACTCAGTGTCATAGAGGGTAGTATTAAAAGTTATTCTGTAAATAATTCTAAATACAAAGTCTGATGCTAAATAGTTTCCATTCAGATCCAAAGCCGAAATGAGAAAAGGAGACTTTAAGTTGCAGAAGTTCCAAGTGGTACTCAAATGACAATTAATGAATCAACAAAACAGGTGGGTAGAGTTTTCCAAACACATGTCATACAATAACAACCTCCGTGTTAGGATAGCCCAAGCCTTTCTAAAAAAGAAACACCCAAACCTCCCCCAGGTTAATCACACCTAGTTACACAGGAATTATTCTTCTTTACCCACTGAGGCTTGGCACCGACATCCTGGGACTTGGGGACAGCTTATGTGTAGAAGGAATTGCCATAATGACTACACATCTTATCACTTTAAGTTCTCCAAACCAGTCTAACTAGTCTTCACTATCCTCTGTGAGCTCAAAAATACCAGACCACCACTCTCAGTGTTGTTGATAAGGAGCTCAGCAGTAGGCAATTAGATAGAGCTTCCAGGCTTTTAGACTTCATTCTGGGCAAAGTAGACTCCGCAGACTTTATACACCTTAATAATTAGATGCCTTACAATGAAGCTGTGTTGCCCATACCTATAGATTTGTTTACTGCTAAATGAACGTATGACCATTCAAATATATCTTCGTTTAAGAAGAGAGAGCATGAAAAAAAAAAAAAAGGAAGAGAGAGCATGATACTTAATATACCATAATGTCAGATCAGAAACCATGCAACTTGTAGGAGAAAATTAAATGGCTTTATAGAATCAAAAATAAACAAAACTTTTTTTTTAAATCACAGAAATAGGGGTGCCTGGGTAGCTCAGTCAGTTGGGCATCTGCCTTTGGCTCAGGTCATGATTCCAGGGTCCTGGGATCCAGCCCTGTTTTGGGCTTCCTTCTCAGCTGGGAGTCTGCTTCTCCCTTTCCCTCTGCCTGTCACTCCCCCTGCTTGTGCTCTCTTTCTCTCTCTGTCAAATAAATAAATAAAATATTTTACAAAAAAAACACAGGAACAATGTAAATTCATTATGGAAAAAGAATATTTTTAAAGAAAAATATTAGAGCAAAATACAGACCACCTAGGGACAATCATTGTATTTTAGTGATTTCCTTCCATGATTTTTTTTTTTAAGATTTTATTTACTTATTCATGAGAGACACAAAGAGAGAGAGGCAGAGACACAGGCAGAGGGAGAAGCAGGCTCCATGCAGGGAGCCTGATGTGGGACTCGATCCTGGGTCTCCAGGATCACATCCCGGGGCAAAGGTAGCACTAAACCACTGAGCCACCCGTGCTGCCCCCATGATTTTTGTTTTTTTAAAGAAAGTTGAGGTCATACTGAACACACACAAAAAATTGTACATTACTATTGCATTTCCTTCCTTTCTTTTTTCTTTTTAAAGATTTTATTTATTTATTTATTTATTTATTTATTTATTTATAGAAAGCGAAAGACAAAGATAGTGAGAGAGAACACAAGCAGGGAGGAGAAGGAGAAGCAGACTTCTGCCGAGCAAGGAGCCCGACAAGGGGCTTGATACCAGGACCCCGAGATCATGACCTGAACCAAAAGCTGACTTAACCATCTGAGACACTGAGGTGCCCCTACTATTGCAATTTCTGTAACTGCACACATTTTCCTCTGATTTAATAGCTCTTTGTCAAGAAAATGTCAAGAGCATCTTAATGATTCCTTAAAACTTTAGTGAATAGATGTATCATAAATTATTTAACCATTTTCTCATTGTTGAAAATCTATGACACAATATTTCAAAGTTAACATTGGCTACTTAAGCTATTACGTTTATGATATTGCCAAATAATTTAGATGACTAAACAGACATTAGCAAGGGTCAGAAACACTTACGTAACAGTCATTATATATAGACTAGTAGTTATGAGCTTATTCTCCAGAGTTGACATACTCACTGACATCACAGTCTGGTTCTCCCTCATCTGAGTGCTGCCTCCATTTTCTTAGCCATTAAATGAGAATAAGAGTGTACCACCTGATAGAGTTGTCATTAAATTAGTGTCTTTAAAGCACTTAGCCTAGCATTTGCCATACATTAGTCAATAAATGTTAGCTATTTAAAAATAATTATTGAGGTGATTAGTACTTTGTTATTGATATTTGCCATTAGTAATTATTATCACCAGTAATTTGTTATTATTATTTATAATTGTTTTAAAAGATTTTTATTTATTTATTCATAGAGACACACAGAGAGAGAGAGGCAGAGACAGAGGCAGAGGGAGAAGCAGGCTCCATACAGGGAGCCTGAGGTGGGACTCGATCCCAGGTCTCCAGGATCACGCCCTGGGCCGCAGGCGGCACTAAACCCCTGCACCCCTGGGGCTGCCCTATTATCTATAATTTGATTTTTGCTGGGTTATGGCAATGTTGTCAGAAGAGACCAAATGGCATTTACTGATTAATTTAGATCTGATTCTTTAAAAATCCATTCATTTAAGGAAAAAGCCATTTTATATTTTGGGATGTGATTCCAGGAGACAGGCACAGGAAGCTTTTTTTCTGGAAAAGAACCCAGTTAACGGTGGGTGAACTTACAGCTTAATCAAAACATACAATCTCAAGGTTAGCAGGGAACTAAAGGATAATTTTGTGTAGTACCTCTCCCTCACTCCAATCAAACGCCTGGTGAACTTAGACTATTGAATATTTCTCACACTGGGCAAATTCTTACCTAGGTAGGTTTTATACTCAGAAAATCCATTTTGTATTGAACCAACATATGTTTCCTGCATCTTGACCATGTAATAACAAACTCACAGATCACCCCAAACAAGCTTTAACATTGAATTTTGAATACAGTAAAATGATGGGGAGCGCAAGTTCTAATGGATTTATTTTAGAGTTTTAAAAGAGCTTGGTGAGAGTCCAAAGGCAGTAAAACCAAGACTGCATTACTCAGACTTTGTGAGAAATTGAAAAGATTTATGTATTCATTATCATGTGTGCTTTCCTGCAAATGGAATACTCTAAAATAAAAGGAAAGCTTAACGATTTTTCTCAGAAAAAAAAATGTCTAAAGCTGGAATTCTAAAAAGTCTCCTTTAAAGTTGAAATGGAAGCTCTTTTATAGTTTCATATTTCATCTGGGGAGCAGAATACGGGAGAGACAGTCTTGGGACAAGTTTTGTCTGCATTTGTAAACTTACAGATCATCTTCTGAGGGCATTTGCTTCTCCAAAATTGAACCACTCTCTGCATAAAAGTAAATACATAGAAATATTTTTTAAATGACACCAAATACCTTGATAAACAAGGGACTATAAGAGTCACTAAAGCCATTCAATTGAACTTAACAAAATTAAACATCTCTGAATGACTGTGGATCCTAAATATATATTTGCATTAGCCATCAGGCATACTTGACTGTCACATCACTTGAAAATTGTGGTTTCTTTGCATAAAGATTACCTGACTGTATTTGCTATTTTTCTAGTGGTAGTCTCTAGCACAGAAGTTGGCAAGTAGCTGGTTCTCAATAAATGCTCAGATGGATGGGACTGACTATGCATTCCTAAGGGTTATAGATAAATGCCCAGTCCCTCCAACATCTGGTTATCCTGGTAGCCACTGAAATATTGGAGGACTGCCCCTTACGTTCTTGGCCTCTTTCCTCCTTCCACTGCCATCACTTCTTTCCTCCAGAATTATCCCCAGTTCTTGCTATCTTTTCTTATAATCCACAATTTCAAACACATTCATCTAAAGATGTGCTTTTGTTTGTGTTTAAAGAGGAAAAAAAATCTAATTTTAGATCTCTAAGAGAGAAGAAGCTCCCATGCAATTTTTAAAGGTCATAGTGAACATGTATCTGGGCAGCATTCTGGGCAGAGTAGTGTTTTTCAAATTGCAAATCATAACCCATAAAAGGGTTGCAAAGCCAACTTATTATTTCATGATCAATATTGTTCTTTAAAAAAGTAGAATAGAATATATAGAAGGCATTGCAAATAGTTCAAGAGTATTAGTTCATGAAATTTTAAGTTTTTAATCGTGTGTACTTGTGAGTATATATATATATATATATATATATATATATATATATATAGACACACACATACATATACATATTTGTCATATACACACACATGTAGGGCATTGTGCAAGGTGCATAGAATTTGACCTAGGAATTAGCATCTACTCATCTGCTTGTCCTGACACCTCTGTGTAGGGTTCAAACTGCATTGATATAGTGAGAGATTTTGTGCAAGCATGCCCCGAATTTTAAACTGAATGTTTTGTATTATGTGCTGGGGTTTCACAAACAAAATCTGATATTAGCAGTGGCCATCAGGAAAGAGTTAGGAGTGGAAGGTGAGGGTATCACAATCATGCCACATTTTCTCTTTGGCTTTATGAGGTAAATCACTTGCAATTTTATATTCGTTTTTAATGTTTTATATTTGTTTTCAAATGAGACCAAAAGCTGCTGACTAGCACCTACCTACTAAGTGACTTGGGGATTATTAATTTGGTACTCAAATTGGCATGTTACTAGAGAGTTTATTAAGGACTTTAATTTGGTATTGCTCTAGGAAGGTTAGCTGCCATATGGTGTTTGGCTATGTCAGACAGCTTCTATGGTGCAGGCAGAGAGATAGAAATCCTAAAATTTGGGAGCAAAATGCTTCTTAAAAAGCCACTACATCTTCAATGTTTTCTTCACTTGGTCATCATTGTTACCTACTACTATTGTTGCTTTTAATTATAAACTTAGCTTAGGTTTACCATCACCACTATTTGCTATTAATTATTAACACTTAATGATACATAATTTACTTAACTATATTTTGACCTAATATTTTCCAATAATTAGGCCTTAAGACATATGTACACTTAAAGATAAATCATCTCAAAATAAGCACAAATATACCTCTATTGGGAAAACATATGCAAACATAATCCTCCCCACACCCACGATTTGTTTTTACAGTCATATTCTTTGTTACCAGCTGGTTTGTTTGCCACTAGAAATTGAGAGTGATTGGGGGAAATGAGACATACCCTTTCTAAGGGGACAGAAGTTCAACAAATTTGAGATCCACTCATTTTATAGATGAAAAGCCTGAGGTCCAGAGACATGAACTGACTAATCGAGATTAGCAAAGAAACTTGGACAACTCAGGTGTCTAGATTCTCTCTCTGCCTTCAATAATCACTCGGATGCATCTAACTCCAGCTATACCCCCAAAACACAGCCTGACCCAGAGCAAAAGCTTCATTAATATGTGCTCAGTCTCTTGTTATACCTATTATAAGCTTGAACAATGTAAACTACAGATTGTTAAGTCAAAACTGTCAAATATTGGCACTTTCATGTATTTCAACCTAAATCACTTTATTTTAACAACTCTTGCCTGGGCCACTCTGAGATTTTTGATTTTCATACAAGGAACAGCACAGTACACTTCTTAAGAACATAGGCTTAAGCCAAATCACTCAAGTTCAAGTCTTAATCCTTACACTGTCTGGCCATGTACCCTCAGCTAGCTTACTTAGAATTTTTGTCTTTCAGTATCCTCAAAGGAGAATATAATACTACATAAATGTTTCCTTTTATTATTATTATTATTCTTAAAACTCAACATACTTACTAATTAGCCAAATAGCCTGACCAAATGAGGGCAGCTTTATACACCTGTTCTGATAGGTGTTTTCAAGTATGGAGTCTCTTGCCAAGACAGAGATTTTTGAACCCCTTTCTTTGGGAAGATTGGCTATTTATTTATTTATTTATTTAGAAGATTGGGTATTGGTTTGTTTGATTGGCATTTGGCTTTATAGTTACCAATGGTATTCTCGAGGGTCCTGTTTCTGCAGATGGCATGGGTTAATAAATAAAACAGAGAAGCTGAAATATCCTAGTAACAAAAATCAACTATGTGTATGAAGATAGGGGAGCAAGAGAAGAACATGATGAAGGAGAGAGAAGAGAGAAGAAAGAAAGGAGAAGGACAAGAAGAAGAAGGAGAAAAAAAGCACCCATTTGAAGAATAGCTTTGTTTTGCTCACAATGTAGAGAAGATAACAATATAAGGGTCAGAGTGTAGCAAAGTGATTGCAATGCAGTCTGATGCTGGCTAATTGCTTCTCTGTAGATGGTGGTGTTCAATTTACTGAGCATCTGCACAAGGCAGAATTTGGGACACTATAGGTGGTACAATTTCAAGATACCTACATAACTCAAAAAACAAAGGTCCATCTCAAGCATCATTTTATTAGGTGAAATAAAATATCAGTACAAAATCTCATTTTGTAATTTAGTGATGAATCACACTGTAGAGCTCCCCTCCTGCAACACACCTGCTTAGATGAAAGTAAATAAACAGATCAGGCCATGGAAAGTGTACTTTTCAAAAATAAGATTTAGAGCAAGAAGGCTCAGAGAGGGACGCCTGGATGGTTCAGATGGTTGGGCGTATGCCTTCAGCCTCAGGTCATGATCTCCTGGTCCTGGGATTGAGACCCGCATTGGCCTCCCAGCTGAGCAGGGAGTCTGCTTCTCTCTCTCCCTCTACCTCTCTCCCTGCTTGCGCTCTCTCTGAAATGAATAAATAAAATCTTTTTTAAAAAAGAAGAAGGCTTAGAGAACAGATGCCACAGTGACTTTGGTTATGATTCTTTACCTCTCAGATTTTAGGTGTGGGATGGAATACACTTTTTATGACTCCTTTAACAGATAAAATTGTCACAGGATTAGTTTTTACTATATTCCTACAATTTCCTCCTGAAAATACAAATTCTCATGAAGAAAAAGAGGACAGAATAGAAGAAAATCAATCAGACAAAAAAAAGATGAGATTTGTTGAGAAATCAACTTTCATTTTGATTGATTCTATTTTTTTAACCATGCTTTGATTAATGGCAGAAGTTCTCTTCTCCTGGATCTCTGTGTTTCTCTCCTTTTCTCTTGGATCTAAAAGACTTATTTTCTACTTAAGATGCATTTCAAGTACCAGTATATTCAGTGGCAAGGTATTTCAAAGTACACTGTCTCAGGAAACACTGATTTTAAAAGGATAAAAAATGGAACTGTATGCTTGCTTGGTCCACAGTCAACTCCAGATAGCTGTTAAATGAATGACTAATAGAACAACAAATAGATGAATAATTAAATTCACACTTAAGAATAGCAGATTCTTCTAAACAGCATGGCTTTGACTTTGGGGTTTCAAGTTATAATTTGAATCATTCCTCTGACATTCAATAATTTATTCAGTACTTTCTTCATCTAAGGCAGCATTCTAGGTGTTGTATATATGTGATCTCAAGACATTCCAGCAATTTAGTTCAGAAAATTACTAATTGTCTTTCATCTATTCTTGGTTCTCTTGGTCCCTGGAGCATTCTCCTTGGCCATTCCACCTAATCTGCCAATTTTCAAATTTATAAAAATAGGACAGTAATGTCTGCTCTATCTACATTACAGTATTGTAAAAAATGATAAGTTTGTGAAATGACTTGGGGAACCCAGTAAAGGTAGCGAGTCCACATAGACTACAAATTGGTCACTGTGGTAAAGAGCAAAGATCATTGTGGATGTAGCCTGCCTGGATTTGAATCCCAGTTCCTCAGTCACTAATGTGCTATCTTGGCCAAGATACTTAATCTCTCGTCCTTCAGTTTTCTCCAGTAAAAAGAGAATAGTAATAGTACTGACCTGTGTTAGTTGGCTCAGGCTGCTATACAAAATACCATAGACTGGGTAGACTAAACAACAGAAATTTATTTAATCATAGTTCTAGAGGCTAGAAGTTCAAGATCAGGGTGCCAGCATGGTTGGGGTCTGGAGCGAACTCTCTCCTGGCTTGTAGATGGTGGTCTGCTCACTGGTGCTCACATGCCTTTTTCTCAGTGTGTATATATGGGAAGAGTAAGCTCTCTGGTGTCTCATTTTATAAAGACACTAATCCTGTCAGGAGGGCCCTACTCTCATGACCTCATTTGTGCCTAATTATCTCCCAAAGCCCCCATCTCTAAATACTACCACATTGGGGGTTAGGGCTTCAATCTAAGAATTTTAGGGGGCACAATTTAGTGCTTAGCCTGTGACCTCATAGGGGTGTTATGAGGATTATGTACATTAATCTGCTTATAGCGCTTTAAACAGTGGCTAGCACTTGGCGAGTTCTCAGTAAATTGTTTGCTGTTATTGTTTCTGGAGCCAAGTGAATAAAGAGGGCAGCCATTTAATTTACAAAGCAGATTACTTAATAACACCATTTATAGAAAATTTTTAGGAATCAAATTCAGTGATCTTTAAACTCTGGGTGTTTTATGTAAAAGCATTCTCAAATATGTCAACACAACTGAATAAGGAATAATTCAAAAGACCTCAGGGATCTTTCCTTCTCTTCTGTGTCCTGACTTTTCACAATCCTCTTTTGAGGACTCCACTCGGCTCATTACTGGGAAGTTTCTTCCCTTTCTGGAACATAAAGTACCTCCTCCATCTTTGCTCTATTTTCCATATTGATGACATGGGCTAAGAAGAGTAAGGAGAGGAGGTGAGGCTTGTATCTCTAATCTCATCTCCTTAACAATAGAAGACCAGGGTTATTGAGAGCAGCTGTATTTTAAATGACTTTCTCAGAGTCTTGCCTGTGAAATGGTTACTTAGAGGTCAGTCAACTTGTATCCAATATAATGGTTTCTTCTGAAACAATCCTTTTTTTCATACTTAAATTATAGAGACCTCACTATAAAACAGGGCAGTTCTTTTTGTTTTTGAACAATTCCATAGGTGAAAAATTTCTTTTTTACTTTGAGTTGAAGTCTACTTCCCTATAACATCTACCTACTGATCTTAAATATATCCTCTGTATAGGAGTGGGATATATAATAGGTTCCTAAAAGCGTTCAGTGAACTGAATTAGTTCTCAAAGAGTTTTTCTGGACTCAGAATTTTCCCATCTTCTCTTATTCTTCCAGTGATGCTGTTCCACAAAATATCCTACAGTCTCATATGTGTTCTATGTCTTACAATGTCCTATAGTGATGCTGTCCTTTTTCTCTTCTTCACTTCTTTGTCTGTCCCATTGCTTTGTGCTGTCAGCAACTCCATATTCAGGACCCCCAGAGGAAGATAATAGAGGGAGTGAGAGGCTGGCATTGAGTAGCCTACGGAAAAGGCTCAGTGATGATACCAAATCTCTTCTTCGTGATCATTCTGTGAGAGAGGAAGTTCAGATCAAGTTCAGATTCCAAAGGGTCTGTTTTCCAGGGAGTTTAAACATACACCATCACAAATTATAGCCTTCTGCTCTTTAACCCCAGCCGGCTACCATTACAATGTTTACCAGGACCCACATTAGCAAACTACTTACTGCCCACATTAATGCTATAATTTACTGAGTTAGGCTGCTTGGAGATGATGTGATGTGCAGCACATAGCCAAGACTTTTTCCTCCCTGTTACATTTTTAAAAAGTCAGGCTTAGCTAGCCCTGAAGGTCATTTCCCAAATGTACACATTAGTTACATGTGGGGCACTAGTATTACTGTCCACAGGAAATGTACCTGTGTAGAACAGTGCAGTTGGGTTGGCTGTATTTTCCTAAGTGCATTAGGCAATAAAGCTTTGAAGTAATTTGAATTTGATCCCAATTTCCTTCTGCCTCAAAGCAGAAGGAGATAGTCCCACCTGCGAAGCTGTACTCTGTACGAAGAGGGACAGGATCTAAGTCATCAGCTCTCACTAAAGTTGCCATCACCTTCCTCATCCTTCTGAAATTTGCTCTCCTCAGAGATTCTCTATCCTCCCCAATGCCTGGGCATCATATCCTAAGTATGAAGTCTTGTCAAGCCTACTTCCTCAGAACTTCTCTGACTGCATGGCAACACATCCTTATTTTCTCTACCTGTACCATGACAGTAATGTCCTTGCTTTACTCTGATCCATCTTTCTCAATGTTATCAGAGGGACTTTCAATATACAAAAACTGGTCAAAATCCTCTAAAAGTTACCCCTCTTTGTAGTAGTGAGCTCCAAAGTTCTGAGGGTAGAGAGTGGAGCTCTGGGAGTGCACAAGATAGTGCATGTCAGGAAAAAAAGAGCAATGCTTCTATTTATATGTTTTCTCTTAAAAATAAAAAATCAGGGGATCCCTGGGTGGCTCAGCGGTTTCGTGCCTGCCTTTGGCCCAGGGCGCGATACTGGAGTCCCGGGATTGAGTCCCGCGTCGGGCTCCTGGCATGGGGCCTACTTCTCCCTCTGCCTGTGTCTCTGCCTCTCTCTCTCTCTCTATGTCTATCATAAATAAATAAAAATAAATCTTTAAAAAATTAAAAATAAATAAAAATAAAAAATCAGGCCTTGCTATATTCAATATGTGGACTGCTATTGGTGCTTTTTTTTACTCTTGTGTGTGTGCCATTAGTTTGTATGTTCCCAGTCAAGAGGATCTGAATTGTAGAAAATTTATAGCATTTTGCAAAATGCCATAAGGATCTTTTGTACCATACAGGGATTCACTGGTTATATTGGTCAAAGTACTTAAAAGGTGTTAAACCTAATAATAAAATACGCATTTTTACTTTTCAATAAGCACCAAAATTTTGCTTATCTTCTCTGTAGATAGTAAGTTGTTATTAGATATATGCCATATAGCAAATGACAGGGTTCAGAAAATGGCACTTTCTGGAAGGACTCAGAGGGGACCCTCTGACCTTCCCCTGAAGCAGATTTTAAGACCCTCATGTGAAAGGTGTCCTCCCTATACCTGGTAGAAAGAAACATCCTTATCTCTGAAGACAGAGGAAGATACAAAGAAGACTATGAATAAACAAACCTTTATAAATTTCCCTCAATTTACTGTACCTAGCTTATACATTTTTTGTCATATTACATCTTTCCACAACTTTCCATTTTTTTTTCAAACTTAGCATAAAATGCTCATGTTTAGCAACTTCTTCATTACTGTAGGAAGGCTCTCCCATCAGATAAAACATATTAAATAAATTTTTGTGCTTTTCTTTTGTTTATCTGCCTTTTGTTATAGGAGTCCCAGCTGAGAACTGGGAAAGGTAGAAGGAAAGATAGTTTTCCTCTCCTGAGAGAATTAAAAAAAAAATTAAACACATTCAGGATTGGTAGAGAAAAATATGAAACAGAGAGTTTTAAGTCAAATCATTCACAAAATCATTTTCAAGTGGATTGTAGATCTAAATTTGAAAGGTAAAACAACAAAGCTTGTAGAATAACTTTATGATGTTAATGAAGGTAAGTGTTTATATACAAAACCACTAACCATAAAGAAAAAAGGCTCACAAATTGGTTGTATTAAGATTAGAAATTTGTTTCTCAAAATATAGTGCCAAGAAAATGAAAGGGAAGGCCATAGTAACATGTAACCAACAGAGAGCTGATATAGAATATATAAAGTACTCCAACAAATCAATAAGCAAAATATAACTCAATAGAAACAATCAAGAATATTCAAATGACTGATAAACATATGAAAAAGAGTTCAGACTCAACTTTGTTGTTAGTTATTAGGGAATTATAATTTAGATTAAAATGATGTTTCCCCAGGAAGATGGAGTAGACTATTTTCCCTTTACTTCCTGTGATTACAACTAATAATTCTGGATGTTACATATAAAGCCAACAGAAGAAGACCCTGAAAGGTAGAGAGATAGAGGCAGACTAGCAAGGGACCTCAGGACCCATGGGTAGTGTTGAATTACTTGGGTTGTCTTACTGCCATGTATATTATAGGGTGGGTGCTGGAAAACCCAGCAACCCAGCAACGCCAATAAGAGCAAGTAAAACAAACAATCTCCTCAAAAGTTTGCACTCACTAGTCAAAGGACACAGAAAGGAGCAGCCTAGCAAAATAAAACTTTTAGACGATAACGGCTCTACTCCAGTCAAATATCACAGAAAAACCAGCCCTACTATCATCAGCAGCAACAAAGGCTGAGTGGGGAGTCAGTCAATCATCCAAACTTACATTCCACAGGATGGTAAGTGGATCCTGTGGTGTCACGGAGATGAGGTGGCAAGACTGGACTTTCACCCCCATTGAGAAGTAATGAGGATTCCCAACCCCACCCTGTTGAAGTAATGACAGAGGAGGCCTTGTGGGGCTCCTGAGCTCCTATTCCCACCCAGCTGTGATAGGGAGGTCCTCCCCTAACCTTTGGGAGGCCCAAGTAGGGAACCTGGACTCAACATATTCCTGGAAGTAATGAAGTTTCCCTTCAACTACCAGAGTAGGGACAGAGTAGGCTACCTAAAATATAAGATTTAAATAAGATGCAGAGTCTTAAATACTCCAAATGTCTGGTTTCTATAAGAAATCTTTGTCTGATCAAGACCCAGGAAGATCTCAAGTGAATGAGAAAAGACAACAGACATTACCACTGAGATGGTACAGATGTTGGAATTTTCTGACCAGGATTTAAGGCAGCCACTAAATTTCATTGGGCTTCATTGTTTTATTAAGCAATTACAAACATACTTGAAACAAATGAAACGATAGAAAGTCTCAGCGAAAAAACATAACAGAAAGCAAAACTAAATGGAAATTTTAGAATTAACACAATGACAGAAATAAACTCAGTGGATGAGCTCAACAGCAGAAAGAAGAGACAACTACCTTGAAGATAAACTTCAAAGTGAATTTGAAGACATAACAATAGGAATTCACATTGAGTTGTATATATTAACCACATACAACTTTTTGTATGTCAATGATACACTGATAAAACAGTTGAAGATTAGTAATGAGAACAGTAGAAACTATCCCATCTGAATAAGAGAGATAAAATAGACTGAAAAAAAGAGGAACACTGCCTTGGGACCTGTGGAGCTATAACAACTGACCTAACGTTCTTGGTGGCTGAGTGCCAGGAGTAGAGAGAGGTTGGGGCTGCAAAAGGCCAGTGGACTCAGCTCAGATGAATGAAAATTTTTCTGGAGTTAATGATACAAGAAGGATTCTGAATGTGGTAAGAACAAAAGTGAGGGTAAATACAATAGACATTCCTTCTCCTGAGTTTTCTAAATTATAGGACATTCAAATAAAAATTATAACCATGTTTAATGTGGTTCTCATTGTATATAGTGGAAATAGTGAAGGCAATTATATTATAAATGGGAAGGTAAATGGACATAAAGGGAGGTAAAGTTTCTCTACTTGAATTAGTAAAATGTTGACACTTTTTAATTATAATCTGGACATTGGAGTATTATAAGACTCTGGATCTTTAAATCTTCCGTTTCAGGAAGCCTCCTTTGATACTGCTCTGGTAAGTGAAGGGAAACCTTTTTGACTTTGATTATATATCTACAACCATATCTATGTTCATAGACATTATATGTAAAATATAATATGTAAGGCAAACAATAAAAAGCTATACAAAACAAGACACTCAGAAACATAGTTAAATCAAAATGGAATTCTAAAAACATTGAAGTAGGGCAGCCCGGGTGGCTTAGCGGTTTAGCGCCGCCTTCAGCCCAGGGCCTGATCCTGGAGACCTGGGATAGAGTCCCATGTCGGGCCCCCTGTGTGGCGCCTGCTTCTCCCTCTGCCTGTGTCTCTGCCTCTCTCTCTCTCTCTCTCTCTCTCTCTCTCTGTGTCTCTCATGAATAAATAAATAAAAATGTTTTTAAAAATAAAAAATAGGGATCCCTGGGTGGCGCAGCGGTTTGGCGCCTGCCTTTGGCCCAGGGCGCGATCCTGGAGACCTGGGATCGAATCCCACATCAGGCTCCTGGTGCATGAAGCCTGCTTCTCCCTCTGCCTAAGTCTCTGCCTCTCTCTCTCTCTCTGTAACTATCATAAATAAATAAAAAATTCAAATAAATAAATAAATAAATAAATAAATAAATAAATAAATAAATAAAAACATTGAAGTAGCCCACAAAAAAGCAGGAGTAAGTAAATAGGGAAATGAGAAAGAGAAAAAAGAGCTCAAAAACAAAACAAAAATATAAAATGCAGCCTTCAAAAAGGAAAGAAAAGAAAGCTGGGTTTACAAATGTTTCTCATTGGCTATTATTCTTTAAATGGATAGCATTTTGTGAAGAATGTCCACTCTTAAACACTAGGGCCAAAGTAATTTATGAAACGCTAAAATTTTATATCTAGTTGAATAAAGCAGATTGTGCTTTTATTCAGAACTATCTTTTTTCCAATTTGGTATTGTGAAAGCATAAAGTGAAAATAGTAGCAAATAATGAAGACAAATTTAAGTAGATATGGATATTTTTAATGATCAAGATAATCAGATTGAGTTAAATTTCTGTTAGCTATGGTAGATTAATAGAATTCATGAATGCCTCAAACTAATTTAGTTTTGCTGATTATTTGCAAACACAAAATAAAACGAGAATTCTACAGACTCTTTCCCTCTGTCACACGCACACACACAAATGATCAAGATGAAGTAAGTGTTGGTGAGGATGAAGAACTCATGCATCTATAAATTAACTTTACTTTGGAAAACCATTCAGCAATCTCTCTTAAAACTAAACAAGTCATACCCTATATTCCAGCAATTTTGTTGGAATAAAAAACCCCATATCTTTGCTTGAAAGACCATGTACAAAAATATTCATAGAAGTTATCAATAATAGTGAGGTACCAAAAATAAACTAGAGATTCATTCATATTAAAATGGACAAATGAATTGATTTCATACAATGGAATACAAAGCAAAAACTAAACAAAGGGGTTGGAAGTTAGTACAGTAGTTAACTTTGGGAAAGAAGCAGATGGTAATAATTGGGAGAGGAAAAAGAGGTACTGTCTTATTTCTTGATCTGAGTAGTGATTACATGGGTGCATTTAGTATATAAAAACATGAGCTCTACACTTCTGATATGTATACTTTCCTGTCTGTGTGTTATACTTCAATGTACATTTGATAAAAATGGTAAAAATAAATACTTTCCCTATCTCTGTGGCACAAAGTAAAGGTGATATTTTAGTGATGAGTTAGAACATAACTGCTTTTTGAAAGCTCTTGTGTCGGGGAGGGAGCATTCTAAAATAAGAACTCGGACATTTTTTCATTGCTATGTGCTTTTTGTGCCCAAAATGATTAGTGTGTTAATTCTGTCTCTGCTCACTAAAAAACATGGGGACAGGGTTTTTATACTGTTCAAAAAGTCTTCCAAATGAGAAATTTCAGTAGACTTTCAACTATTAATAATGCCAATGTGAATGTTTTTGGTTTACTACATGGTGACACAGTGATTGCAGGATATCTTAATCGTTTGGGCTACTGTAACAGACCGCCATAGACTGGGTGCCTTACAAACACCAGAAATTTATTCCTCCCAGTTCTGGAGGCCGGGAAGTCCACGATGGAGGTACTAGCAGTGCACCTCAGTGTTTGGTCCAGAGACAACTTTGTTCTTTTCTGCTGCATCCTCACATGATGAAGAAGATGAGGGAGTTTACTATGGTCTTTATTATGAGGACACTAATCCCATTTATGAGGGATCCATCTCTGGCTTAATTACCTCCCATGACCCTACCTCCAAATACCATTACATGGGAGATTAGTCTTTAATACATGAATTTTGGGGGAGGTGGCACAAACACTCAGTCTACAGCAAGTAATTATTAATTAGTAAAATCACAATAGTAATGGTAACTAGTATTTAATAAGCACTTTTTATGTGCCAAGCACTTTTTTCCCTAAGCATTTTTCATATATTAACTCATCTAGTTCTCACAATAATTCTGAGGTAGTCACTATTATTATTATTACTATTATTATTATTATTATTTCTATTCTATAAATAAAGAATTTGCCCCAAATCACACAGCTAATAATTGCAGGTTCAACATAGTACATGTGCACGATAAATAAACATGCAAAGAAGGAGAGTGCCCAAAGGTTATTTATTGATACAAAAAGTCTGGAGACAAATTTCAGAGCTGAAGACTCAAAGTAGGTCTTTTATGTGTTCCTTTTAAAACCTGTTCAGCCCCAACCCTTACCAGTCTCAGTCTCAAATGTGAGTGTCCTGTGGTTCCTGGAAGTTATCACACTTTTGAGTATTCAGTGTTATTCTTGGAAAAGGCCCTCATCTGTTAATCAGACACACTCTTGTTTAGCCTGCACATTTCAGTTTACCCCCCCACCTTCCCTGAGAAGCTTTCCCTGATACTCCAGGTTGACATGCTGGTGCTCTTTCCTCTGGACTCCCCCAGAGTCCACAGAGTCCCCACAGTTTGGATGCTCCCTCAAAAGACTGGGAATTTGTTGAGAATAGGGATTATGTGCCTTTTAATTTTTGTATCCCAGGGCCTAATAAAACCTTGAAGAGTAGAAACTTGACAAACATTTTCTTTCTTTGTTTCTTTTTTTTTTTTTTGAAGATTTTATTTATTTATTTATTTATTTATTTATTTATTTATTTGAGAGAGAGAGAGAGAGAGAGAGAGAGGGAGAACATAAGCAGGGAGGAGGGGCAGAGGGAGAGGGAGAAGCAGACTCCCCCTTAAGCATCCCAGAACCCTGGGATCATGACCCGAGCTGGAGGCAGGAACTTAACCGACTGAGCCATCCAGGTGCTCTGAGAAACATTTTCTAAATAAACTAATAGGCTGTACAAACTAGAGAAAAATGACTTCTTTTCAGGGGGAAGAGCTTCCTTCATTTCCCAAAGTCAGATTCCTATCATTTGACTTAGTGGGAAGAGAAAGCCACCAAGAGTCAAGGCCTTGACTATGATCATAACTCAGCACCAGCTGGCTCTGTGACTTTTTACAAGTCACTCTCCTCTGGCTCTTCATTTCTCATTTGGAGGGATTAAACTAGTTCAGTCTTGGGTTCTTGCTACCTTTAACATTATGTACTTTTCTCTCTGAGTTTTGTCTTAAAATTAGTAAATCAACAATATTCACTGGGCACACACCACATTTAGAGTTTTCCCAAAATATCTTTCATCCTGAGGAAAAAATTGTCTATATTGCCATTTTTACAGTAAAACTAGAAATAGAATTTTTCTGTCTTGGGGATTCAAGTCCCTTTATTCTTTGGCCTTAGTCTACCATTGTATCATGAAATTCCCTTAAATTTAACATATCTGAATGTAACTAAATACCCAGAAATTAGGTAAATAAAGAAGTCTCCATCTCTGCCTTGAACTGCCATATAATCTAGTGAGAAAGGTAAGACACCAACACAAATAAAATGTGATTTTGTGGGTTTATGTGGCCATGTATTTAATGTAAGTTAATAGTTCTATTTCCGGCTGCATTAATAGTGACTAAATATGGGGACGCCTGGGTGGCCCAGTGATTGAGCGTCCGCTTTCGGCTCAGGGCATGATCCTGGAGTCCCAGGATTGAGCTCCCCGCAGGAAGCCTGCTTCTCCCTCTGCCTGTGTCTCTGCCTCTCTCTCCCTCTGTCTCTCATGAATAAATAAATAAAATCTTTTAAAAAATAGTGACTAAATATAAAAGGATCCATCCAATCAGGATCAAAACAATCTTCCTACTTTGGCCAGATCACAGGTAGAACTGTGTATAATTCTACAATTTATGTTTTAAAAGCAAGCTTGACTGCCTCAGAGAAGGATGCAGTTTTATCCATCTCTGATGATGGGACTTCCATTTACAATCTGCCAATCTAACAGCCTCAACCACTCCTGTCTCTTCTCTTTTCATAACTGCTACACAGGCCCCAAATCCTGTCAGTTCAACTTCAGAGTTGTCCCTCAGTTCCCCTGCTTCCTCTCTACCTTAACTATCCTATTTTATACCAGACCTTTCCCCCTCTCTCTTTCCCTGGCCTAAATGATAGTAAGAGCACCCCTCTCCTTCTTCCCTGATTACTTTTAGCTTTATTATTTAAAATCAGATCAGATCAGCTACATTCCCTGCATAAAGCTTTTCATTCACTTCTAGTTGCCTTCATAATGTTGATACCTCCTTATGTGGCAACGTTCTTTATTGAATTGACCTCCTCCCTCCTTCACTTCATTTCGTTTTGCCTTCTTCTCATGTCTTTAGCCTTACAGTTACTGAGAGTCCTATGCCATACCATGAAGATGCTTTGAACCTTCAGGACTCTGACACTTTTTTTTCATTCCCTTCCTCCTGCTTGGGATGCCCCATCACCAAACTTTTCCACCTAACTCCTACTGTTTTACTTATATCAATTATTACCGCACATTTGTCCCAATAGTGTGTGTGTGTGTGTGTGTGTGTGTGTGTGTGTGAAGGAGAGAGAGAGAGAGAGAGAGAGAGAGAGAGGAAGAGGAAGAGGAAGAAGAAGAGGAGGTGGGGATATAGAGGTGTATAGAGAATAAGAGAGTAAATGTAATGTGTGCTTGGAAGATCAAGCAGGATAAATTGGTGTGGTGGAGAAACTGGTAGAAAGCTTTGAAAGTGCATACACCTAAGAGTGGTGTTGAGTTCTCAGTTAAACAGCTTTTGCATTTTTGTTTTAATTATTTTTCTCTCATATCTGGGAGCTGATCTTCAGAGTACTTCTTTGCTTAGATCATAGGGTTCTGATCTTTTGTAATGAATGGAGATCCACCCACTTTCCATACAATTTCAATTTCACTGAGATCTTTAGTCCAAAATGTAACCTAGTTGATTATATTGTTACCTGACAGTCTGAAGCCCTAGGAAGAGAAGGACCATGATTTAGAAGGTGTATATAAGAAGTAGCCCTAATATTAAAATTTTGTTATTGTTAGTGCTTTTCCTAAATTCCCTATCTGGCCGACTCACACCCATGTATGATCTCATAGTAGGTTTACCTCTCCAGTAAAGATAAAGTTACCAAGTTATGTCAGATTAATGATGTAAACTCATAAGATTATCTGATTAAATCCTCCTGTTCTAACTCCATGCTCACCCCAGAGCTTTCTGACAATATCTTAGTTTCCTGTGAAGAGGTCCCATCTGCTTGGGAGAGAATTTTTTTTGTAAATTATTTTGTGCTTTTAAATCTATAAAAGAATAGAAAAGTGTTAGATGTTATACGAAAGGCAAAAATCACCTATTATATAAATGGCACTTCCATGGAGGGGTAGGTGTTTATGAATCTGGATTTCCTGGTTTGAGTCCTGGATCCTTTACTTACAAAGCATTGAACCTTGGTCAGGCTAGTTTAAGTTCTCATGCTTCAGTCTCTTCATCTGGAAATTAGGATTAAAAACAGCATTACCTCAGAGAGTTACAATGAGGATTACACAAGTGAAAATAGGTAGAGTACTTAGAAAATAATGCTCCACAAAGGTTGGTTCTTTTCTTATGATGTACTAGGTATGGTCAATCAGCCCTCAGCATCTATTCCTACTTTTTTTCTGTGGGGTCCTCTGCAGAGGCTCGAAAGCTAAACACCACGTTTTTTAGACTCCCTTCCAGCTAGGATTCATAATGAAAATTAAGTTCCCACTGTTAAAGGCCCTTCTGCTAGATTTGGGAGGCTGAAGTAAGTAAAAGGCCATCTTTCTGCTGTCTTTTGGCTGTTAATCAGATCATCCAAACTTGGATGTCAAGAGGCATTTTTGTGATGGTGAAGGATACAGCAACTGCTTTCTGATCCTTTTTCCCTTATCTTCAGATTGCAAGTATGGTGGTATATTCTTGACTTCAATCCAGCAACCGCCTCTTAATTCTTACTCTTCTAATTCTCCAGTGATACTACAAACACTTAATTCTCTGAATTAAATCTTTCTTAAATGACATAGGATGCTTCCTATTTCCCACATGGACTCTGACTGAATCACATGACAACTTGTGGTCTGACACATGAGTACAGAGCTGGGATACAAACCAAGCACTGTGCTTTATAAGGAATTCCACTTATAAGGTATCACTCTTTGGCAAATACGTGAGCTCATTTCCTATGTTGAATGTGGAAGTCAACATGACCATCCTCTCACATCATAAAAGGACCAACTCACATACATACACTTCTCCTAGTCATTCTCACATAACAGAGCATGTTTTATAGTATATTTTGGACCCAGATGGTTTAATTCTGACCAGAGAACATCTGTCTTTTCATTTCTAGAAATCCTAAGCAGCCTTTCAGTCTCTCATCCATTACCACTTTAATTTGATAGCTGAAAATACTGACACAGAAATGCCTCATGAATGTTTATGATTCACCACCTCTGGGAGTCTGGGACACCTGTTTGGCACCAGTCTTTGGTGTAAACAAGGGTTTCAGGAAGTTTTTTATTCCACCTACGCAGCAGCTAAAACTATGTTAGGTTAGCTGCCCAGACCTGCACTGTAGCCATCAGATTTCATTCTGAACTAAAATGACTAATTTCTAGAACCTTTTATATTGAGGGAAAAATAATTCTCTTCCCTTGCATAGAATTTTAATGCAGGCTGGCTCCCTGCCAGCTGTCTTCTTAGGATGCAATAATGCACATACCTGTCATTAGCAATTAGCAGAAATGCTGAAAATACTAATCTCAGTTCCCAAACTCTGGTTATCAACATTCAAGTCTGCTTCCCATATGCATCTTAATCAATTTGTCTACTAATCCTGAGGGTTTTTTTTTTTTTACAGGGTTTAACCCACACATATATTTTCAGTGCTCATGAGACACACTGCAGAATGAAAACCTAACCAGGTGCTGTTGAAATACATTTTATCAGTTGTGTCCTTTTACACAGCAAGTGGCCAAATTTGCAGTGGGGAGGAAGGGAGAGAAAGATGTGCAGCAATATCTTTGAACCAATGTTACAAACCTGCATTGGATTTACTTTCTCCTGTTCTACCTCAATCTTTCTACTTTTGCTTTTGATTCCAAAACCTGTCTCTTCCAAGATCTTACTCTCTCATTTACTCCCTCACTGTATCCTTAACCTCCTCCTCTTTCTTAGATCTTTCTCCTCAATAATTGAATGTATTTCAGGCTTTCTCTCTTAAAAGTTTTTTAATACTACACCTCTTCATTTATTACCTATATCTTTTTATTTTATTTTATTTATTTTATTTTATTTATTCATGAGACACACAGAGAGAGACAGAGAGAGGCAGAGACACAGGCAGAGACACAGGCAGAGAGAGAAGCAGGCTCCATGCAGGGAGCCCAACATAGGACTTGACCCTGGGTCTCCAGGATCATGCCCTAGGCTGAAGGCGGCACTAAAGTGCTAAGCCACCCAGGATGCCCTATTACCTGTATCTTTCAAAGCAACTCCTTACACCTTTATTTCTTAGATGGGAATCAGATTATACACAACTGATAGTAAAATCCATGAGTTCTTCATAAGAATATTAAACTTTCACTTTCATGATTATCTTAAATAATGACATAAACATATTTTAGATCTTCTGGATGACTGCCCTCTAGCCGAGTAGTAGCATGAGATTTTGGTGCCTTTCACCTTTATGTATATCTTGTATATATAAGATACACACACACGCACACACACACATATATATATATCTTTATATATATATATAAAGAGAGAGAGAGAGAGAGAGATCTGGGAATAAACATAGTGTGGCTGGTATACATAAATACCTTGACATCAAATGGTATTGCTTTAATTATCTTGAACTGAAGAGGAAAGAACAGGGGCAGACATATTATAAGGCCAAATACTGTTTTGGGGGCACTGCACAAAAATGGAGAAGTGGTGGGAGGACAGAGCAATTACATGGGACATGGAAATAGAAGGATACCAAATGCAAAACAACCTGTAGTCACCAGCATAATTCATGTTAAAAATGGTTATTTAGTTTCACAAACTAACTTAAGCTATTGCATTAAGTTAATATTGTAAGCTTGAACTTACATTATATTTAATTTATAAGCATGTTTTGGTTTCATGGTTGTATTACTGCAATAAGTACAGATAACTTCTGGGGCACCTGGGTGGCTCAGTGGCTGAGCATCTGCCTTTGGCTCAGGTAGTGATCCCGGGGTCCTGGGATCGAGTCCCACATTCGGCTCTCCACAGGGAGCCTGGTTCTCTCTCTGCCTATGTCTTTACCTACCTCTCTCTCTGTGTCCCTCATGAATGCATAAATAAATTCTTTGTAAAAAATGGGGGGGGGGGGATGCCTGGGTGGCTCAGCAGTTGAGTGTCTGCCTTTGACTCAGGGAGTGATCCCGAAGTTCCAGAATAGAGTCCCACATTGGGCTTCCTGCATGGCGCCTGCTTATCCCTCTACCAATGTTTCTGCCTCTCTCTGTGTCTCTCATGAATAAATAAATAAAACCTTTTTTTAAAAAGTACAGATAACTTCTATATACTTGATGTGTACATATATCGAAGAAATTTATATAAAAAGATTCAAGCCAAGTTGGAGTTAAGAATTCTTTCTCTTCCTTATTTAAAGATTTATCTTATAAACACTTATATAGAACTTACTATATCCCAGCATTGTTTTAAGTATTAACTCATTGAATTATGAAATCACACAGCCAATAAAAGATATAGCCAGGATTCAATCCAGGCAAGCTGGTTGTACAGTCCCTGCCTTTAATCATATGGAATGCATCCTTTTGGATGGAGTCTGTATTTATTCTGTTAAGATTTGAACAATGCTACCTTAGAGTGTATGATCTATTCTTGCTAGGTATTCAATGGGGTCCTGTCTTTGGCTTTTCCTCTTTCAACTTGATGTGTCCTCCTAGGACAGCATCATTGATTACTATAGTTTCAATTACTATACCCTGATTATTTCCAGATCCCTAACTATAAATTAGAGCATTATCATGTTCTTGTGATACATATAATCAACCGAACATTTTCAACTACAGGTCTCAAAGGCATCTCAGCTTCAACCTAAACTGAACTACAAGCATTCCCATTCCCTCACTCTACCCTTGTTCCAATAAGTCTACTCTATTATCTATCTTATTTAATGTCCCTACTTTCTTTCTTTCTTTTTTTTTTTATGTCCCTACTTTCTACTCAAGATGCTCACTGTTCAGTTGGGTAGAGACAAGTAAACTAATCATTATCTTGACATGTGACAATTATATGGATATGTCCAAAAGACCAATGAACTCAGAAGGAGATATGACTATGCCTGAGATGGAAGGGCCAAGGATGGCTTCACTAAGAAGTCAATGTTTAAACTGTTTCAGGGGCAGCCCAGGTGGCTCAGCGGTTTAGCACCTCATTGAGCCCAGGGTGTGATCCTGGAGTCCCAGGATCAAGTCCCACGTCGGGCTCCCTGCATGGAGCCTGCTTCTCCCTCTGTCTCTGTCTCTCTCTCTCTCTCTGTCTCTCTCTCTCTCTCATGAATAAATAAATTTAAAAAAAGAAAAAAATAAACTATTTCAAAATACTGCTTGTACCTTGCTTCTTGTCTTCTCTTATGTACAGTTGAAGGATATCTTTTAGGTATACTATTTATAACAGTATTAGAAAATGTAGGATAATTTTTCACTTTAGTTCTAAAATGTAATTTCTACAATTCATTCCCTCTTCATTTCCCCTCCCCCAAAATGTGAACTAGTAATTGTACAGATTTTTTGTCTTTGTTTTTCCATTTGAACTGAAAGGAATGAAAGAATTTTCTGTACTCTTTGAAAAAATCAGATTCATTTATCTTAAAACATTTTCTAACACTCTAACCTTTTATAGGAAAAAGACTACATAGGTTTGGGTCTACCACGTAATTTTTGACTGCTCTCTGACAGCTATGAAGTTCATTGGTCAGGTCTCCACCTGTGGCTTCTGTGGGACTGACTGTCATAGCAGATAAATCTTTCTAGACATGGTTAGCTACTATTTTGCAATTCTAGCAGTGCAACACTGATGAGAGGTTGCAGTGATGATTAGCATGGAAGGCCACAGAACTGTGTCCTAGCTGCCAGAGAGGCAAATTTTTTGCCTTCTTCAAAGTGTTCATCATGATAATATCTCTTTCAGGAATAATTTTGTTGAAAATAGATATTCATTCAAACCGCTTAAGCTAAAATGGGAATTTTAATGTCAGGATATAGGAATCATTTCTAAGATCCAAGGGGAAAGATGTGGAGCCTGACCTTGAAAGGGTCTAGAATACAGGGAGTTCTCAGTTATTGTCTTTCTACTTGTCTCTGTCACTGGCCATATGGTCTTCTCTTGTTTCTCTCCTGTGTCAGTTTCCCTCAGTAAACCCACTTTCTCCACATGCATGCCAGACACAGCAGCTCCAGCTTCTGTCCCCATCCCAGCCTTATGTCATCTTTGAATTTAATCACTAACAGAGAGAGAGGAATGTCTCTAAGACCTAATTTCAAATCCTGGAAAAGAATCTGACAAGTTCATTTTGGTTCATGTGTAGATGTGCATAGAAAGAGTTATTTCATATCAATGTATATGTAGAGGCCCATATGGGGGAAACTGGCAGATACATTCAAATTATCTTTGAAGATGTATCTTGTACTGAAGCTTTATTCCAACAGAGAATGGCTATGGCCCGACCTCATGAGATAAAATAAGTGATGCATTTGTTTGCTTCCTGGTAAGAACTATGTTGCTATTAATCATAAAAATCGGCCCTACTTATAGCCACCTGTGCTATTGAATAAACACGATTCTCTGGGATCAGATTGTCAAGAACTAATTACACCCATGTTCCCTTTCACTCTCGGGGAGGGAGAACTCTGACTTGTGCTATGGAAAAGTCATGGATAAAGACCAGCAGGAGCACCAGAAAGAAAATGCTCAAGCTGTCTTTGCTCTAGTTTTTAGGGTAAAGCATCAAGAGGAACTCCCAAGATTTTCATAGGATTCAGTTTACTCTCCCTAGGATTTAAGGCTAAAATTCATTTAGGTAAAGAATGTTTCTTTGCCTTACTATTCTTTTTATATTATTATTATTATTATTATTATTATTATTATTATTATTATTTTGCCTACTATTCTTTATGTTCCTCCCTCTGGGAATCAAATTGATATTCAGTGGCTAAGGCTACTTATACATGCAATAGTATTAACAAATATTTCTTTAACATTCCCAATACAATCACATCACGTACTGTTAGAGAACAGGGTCTTCTGGGTAAATTTTCAGACTAATATGAATTGATATCTGTAGAATAATAGGTCTTTTTGTATAAATGTAGGCTTCAGTTGCTTTTATTTTATTTTTTATTTTTTTATTTTTTAAAAGATTTTATTTATTTATTCATGAGAGACACAGAGACAGGGAGAGGAGGCAGAGACACAGGCAGAGGGAGAAGCAGGCTCCATGCAGGGAGCCTGACATGGGACTCGATCCCGGGTCTCCAGGATCACCACCTGGGCTGAAGGAAGGTGCTAAACCGCTGAGCCACCCAGGGATCCCCTTCAGTTGCTTTTAAACTCTGTTCTGAGGTGTCATGGATGCAACAGAGAGAGGTTCTACTCTCCACTGTATCCTACAATCATCACCATTTTTATTTGTTCTAGCTATGAGGCTTTCAAATAATATCATATTTCACTTGATTCCATGAAATGTATGTGATATATCCACACATATGTATATATATATATATATATATATATATATATATATATATATACACACTGTGATCTAGTTCAGTCTTCTCAAGAGGAAAATGAGAATCCCATAAAAGTTAAATTTCCAACACTGATCATAAAATATTAGAATTAAAAATAAAGAACATACTAAATGTGATTTATTTTTTTCTATAATGATTCAAAAGGTACTTTGGGACTTATCCTAGCTTACAGTCTAGGTATGAAGTGAGCAGAATTTATTTATTCAAACAATTATTGACCACCCCCCCCAATACCATATACTTTACTAGGCACTAGAGATTTAATAATGAGCAAAATAGATAAACTCCCTGCCTCCATTGAACTTATGTTCAAATGAGGGAGCAGACAAATATATTAGATAAAAGAAATATGTTTGATAGTAATAAATGTAAAGGATAACAACAAAAAATAAGGAAATGAAATATAAAGTGTCTAAATTGCAGAGGGAGAAAAATTATCACTGAGAAGCTACCTTTTTAATAAAAATTTGAAGAAAAGTGGCCATGCAGATACTCTGTAAAATAATATTTCTGGCTAGTGTTCCTTGTTGATATCAACAAGGATCTGAGGTGTAGATGTGCCTGGTATATAGAGGAACAGCAAAGAGGCCAGTAGACTACAACAGAGAAAGCAGAAGAAGAAGAGCAGCTAGCAACAAAGTGGGAGAGCTTAACACGAAAGATCTTAGAAGTCAATAGTAACGATATGGCTTTTGCTCTGAATGGGACAGGAAGGGTTTTGAGCAGAAGAGTGACATGATTTAACTGGTTGAAAACAGTTTAAAAAGGGAATGACATCACCAAAGAGACCATTAGGAGTCAGCTGCATTGTATTCAGGCAATAATGGTCATGTAGACTGGGAGGGAAAGATGAAGATGCTAAGAAATGATCAAGGGCTGGGTATAGATTGAAAGTGTGGTTGATGTAAGTTGCTGATGGACCAGGTGTGAAGTATGAGAGACAGGGAGAAGTCAAGGATGACACCAGATTTTTTGGCCTGAGCAGCTGGAAAAGTGGAATTGGCGCTGAGGTGAGAAAGAATGTAAGAGTTGCTGGTAGTAAGGAGTGGAAGAACAAGAGTTCAACTTTGGACACATGTTTGAGATCCTATTAGACAATCAAGGAGAGAAGTCAAATGGGAAGTTGACCTTGGTCTCCCAAGTCGTGACTCTTAGACCAGATTGGTTTTTTCTCATAGTGTATAAATATAGCTGTTTGTTCAGGGAGTTTCCAGGAGAAATGCAAAATTTCATAACAAGTACAATTATAGTCTATTTAATCCTGCACAAGTCATCAATGTTTTTATATATTTAGAGTCTATTTTACTGCTTCAAGTTATGGAGTCAAGTGCAAAGGAAAGAGAAAAAGGAGGCAGTAAAACAATTCATCTGAATCTTGACTCTGCCCGATGATCTCCTTCCTTACTCTCCCCACGAAAGATGCCTTTATTTTAAATGTGGAGATTCTTTAATTAAAAATGTTAGATTTATAATTGGAGAAAATTTATCCTGATTTATCCAAATGACTATCTCAATTCTCTACCAGTAGCAGCAAAAAACATATATCATTATCAACGGTGACTTACTTTTCATAGGAGAGGGGAGAGTTTCTGACTCTTCAACTTTTTAAATGAGTATCAATAAGTTATAAACACTCCTTTATAAATACTCACTGAAAGACAGTGGAGTTCCTGCTTCACATTAAATGTCAAGTATATTTAATAAGAGGGTTTGAATCACAAATAATGAATCTGACTTCTGTCTTGCTTAATTGTGTTTATTTACCGTGTCGAAATCTTCCACATTCAGGACATTAGAGAGAAGCAGTATAGCTGATAATTAACGTAGGTAAATTGCAGGAGTAGTAGTTATCATTTGCACTGAAAAGGTGAAGAGCTCTTGTCCTGGCTGATGCTAAATAAAACAAAGGTCTCTTAAGAAAGAACATTTCATATTCCTTATTTTGGTGTTTGTCCTCCTGGCTCCTGACCTGGTGATTAGAGAATATGAGGGCCAATGGTTAAGGGCCTTACTTGTGATTGCCAAAATGTGCCAAGTAAAAGATGTGAGCATCTCAATGAAACATAAGACACAGGAGGCAAGAATCACAGGAAAATAGTTCACTCTGGGGAAAAGAAGTAAAGAAAGTAAAGAGAGTGATGTGAGATAGGTAGAGGAATAATGTTGACAAAGGTTAGGCCCAGGATGGAAAAGATATAATCAACATCAATGATGATTTAATTTTTAATTATTGATGCTTCTAAATGTTATAATGGTTTTCAATTAAAAAGGGGAAAAATTAACTTGCTTCCAGAAAAATGTAATATTACTTTAGATGAGTACTAGAATATATTTCTAGCTGCTAAATACCCAGGATAGTTTACATGTCAGATTGTTTATGAGAGAATTTATTTATTTTTATTGGAGTTCAATTTGCCAACATATAGCATAACACCCAGTGCCCATCCCATCAAGTGCCCCCCTCAGGGCCCGTCACCCAGTCACCCCCACCCCCTGCCCACCTCCCCTTCCACCACCCCTTGTTCGTTTCCCAGAGTTAGGAGTCTCTATGAGAGAATTTAAATGAATGTTGCCTATGACTAACATTCAAACTGTAAATTACTATGTTGCAAGGTCTTACCTACCTTATTTCAAAGAAGATTATATAAATAAAGCAATATTTATTTAATAGATTCCTAAACAATAAATACAATACAATACAATACGATACAATAAATTTAACTATAAAAGAAGACAAGTTAATTTTTTGGACCAATTATTTTATATACTCAGCATAAATTATGTATTGGATTAGTGACTATAAAACTGATATAAACTATTCAAAATTGAGTCTCTTCTGATGCTAAGAATATGTGATATTTGTCAGAGCTAAGTCAATCGAGTGGACAAGGTCCATAAGCAAGCGGCATATACCAGGTATGACTATGACGACTACTGTGTTTACAACTGAATATTCTCTCCTATGTAAATATAAATGTACACAAACACACATATATACAACATAACAGACTCTACATATTTAGAAAACACATTTAGATTTACAAACAAAGGATCAATGTAAGGATAGTCTATTACTTTTCCAGCCTCAACAAACAAATTAGGGGATCCCTGGGTGGCTCAGCAGTTTAGCGCCTGCCTTCAGCCCAGGGTGTGATCCTGGAGTCCCAGGATTGAATCCCACGTCGGGCTCCTTGCATGGGGCCTACTTCTCCCTCTACCTCTGTCTCTGCCTCTCTCTCTATGTCTCTCATGAATAAATAAAATCTTTAAAAAAACAAACAAACAAATTCAATGGTCACTGAGTAGACAGATTAATGGATGCACGTATTAACTGTCTGGGAGTCTGAGACATTGTAATAAATGTGTAAATAGACATGAAATGGTTAACTACACAAGCCCTAGAGGCCAATTATTAGACCATTTTAAATACAGCTCTGCCTCTGAGCGGAAGGAGGAAAGAGAGAGAGATAGTGAAGCACAGAAAATGACTGTAAAGTAAAAAGTCTTCTAGGTAAGGAAGAGGTGTAGAGACTCTCCTGGTGGCACAGAGAAGGGAACATGTTTTCTTCTTATATGGTGGCAGGGTGATCTATGCGAACACTTTCTCCCACAGTCTCAGCAGAAATGGGGAAAAAAAGCATTTTATGGTGAACAGCTACAACAGAAATTTCAGCAGAATCAGAGGACAGAAGGTCATAACTGCTCGGTTCCGTAGATTGCACTGTCTGTGGGATAGCAAATAGAAATCCTAACCACCAGTGCTCTGCAGACATGTCAGTGAAGTGCAACGTAGTCTACATATCTTTTAAGTGTACAAATGAAAGCTGAGGATTCTCTGTAGTGTGTGTGTCTGGGAAACAGACCAGCACAGAGACAGAAAAGAAGCAGGAAGACACTGGAGAGGCAACCCTGGTCCAGACCCAAGGCAAAGATGACTGATTGCCTCAGCTAATAATGGCCAGGCATTTCAGCAATCAGCAGCAAGAGGGTGTAGTATTTAATACCAGAACCATGCTGCAGTGATAGGTCCAGAGGAGTCATATGTTTCATATTCTGTATATTTTGTATTTGGCAGACGATGGACCCTTGGCACTCCCCAGCCACCAATTCCCAGATCAACCAACATTTTAGCACATTATAGCTATCCTGCCAACCCTTCCTGCCATAGGAAGGGGCAAAGGACACATTATTTTTCCAATCCTTTCCTTACTGGCAAAAGATAATAATTTTCTGTTATCTTTCTTGCATTTTTCCCCCAAAGCCATTATGATTATTTATTTTTCTCACAGAGAAGCATGGGAATCACTCTATAATTAAAGGTGAAAAGAAAATAAGGCAAAGCCAAAATGCAGATTTGGGTGGTCAGTAGATTCTCTTACTAGTTAAAGGTTTATTCCCACACACCCCTCTAACAAAATTATACATTACTATAAGCCAGTTATGCTCAAAGAGTTGAAAATTAATTTTGAAAATATTAATATTTGAAAATGAATACCAAGTTCTGCATATATTTTTGCTTCAGTAAAATATTAAACTGTATTATTTATTCCTCAGCATGTTTAGTTTTCAACTAATCCTTTGGTTAACTTAATGAACTCTAAAGAAAAGAATATTTCCAAGAATCATTATGGAGAGGCAGCATCCACTCAGATGTAGCTGAGTAACCTACACTTCCAGTGCCCAGAGTGAAACTCAGAAAGCATGCTGTGCTTCAGAACCGTGCCTCACCCGGGCCTGTCACTGCCTGTGTGGGTCACGTGTTTCTTTTCCAAATGTGAACTTAACAACGTTTTATGTGCAAAAGAGGGCAAATAGCTATTCACCCAGTGTAATTATATAATTGCTAAGTACATAATATTGCCAAATGTGTTTATTTTTAATAATTGCACCAGAAGACTGAGATATGTTGCGAACTTCATAGTTACTGTATGAAAATAAAGAAAACAAACAAACAAAACAGCAATAAAAACATAGAAAGAGACACTATGGTACGTTTAAGTTCAGGCTCTGAAGCTGGACTTTCTGGTTTGAGTTCTGGGTCTCCCTCTTACAAGCTGAGAGCCTGAGAAGACTGCTTTACAACATTAGGTCTCAGATTCCTCATTTGCAAAAGGGGATCATAACCTTAGAGTTCTGGTGAGGATTAAATGAGCTAATATATGCAAAACACTAAGACGGTATCTGACACCATAGAAGGCACTAAATAAATGCAAAATAGTTTTGAAGAAATATACAAACAAATAGAAAAAATGTCTATCTTTATAATCTGATACTGGGGCCATAATATAGAATCAGCATCCAAAAGGAGTCTTAGTGATCATTCTTTAAAGTGTATGACAAAATAACTGTTTTATTTATCTTTTGAACCTTGTTCAGCAAGTATTTATTGAGCATATACTACATATCAGACTATATATCTCGGGCCCTACAGATATGCAAAGCACTAACGTAGAAACATAAGTAATATATTCTACATTAAACATGTCTATATAATATGGATGTATGGCAAAGGTACTTATGCTGATGATTAGCATCATTTCTCCCATTTACTGAGAATCGATTTTGTGTTTAGTTATCAACCAGGAGGTTCTGTCCATATTAACTTGCTTAGATAACTTACTTTTGAGGTACTTATATGAGCCCTATTTTTGTCATGAGAAAACTGAGGCTCTGAAAGGTTAGACAATTTTTCTCAAAGTCTGTATAACAAGTGGCAGAGCTGGAATTCAAACCCAGGTCAGTCTGTTTTCAGAGCTGGGGCTCTACTACTTTCTGATATTTCCTTGGCTCTTCCTGACTGAATTCCAATTAGCTTACACATTTTAAACAGTTGGGATTGAACATAGACTGTATTATTCACAGTCTGAAACATTTGAAAGCCCAAAAAGTCACCACTTAACAACTGACTCTTTTATGGTCCAAGGTGGCCCTAAAAGTGTTACAGAGGTAAGCGATGGACTCAGAGTAGGATCTGAGATGGCCACTAGAAGCAAAATGGTAGGGACAACCCACTGTGTTGGAAAGCAATGCTTTAAAATAGAGGCTGAGATGAGTAGGTGGAGTCTTTAAAACACTGGGATAAAAGTACAGATACCTTAAATAATTTGTGGGCACGAGAACCAGAGATTCTATGCCTTGTGTTAATCTTAGAGTTGTCTGAGGGAGCTAGTTTCATGAAGGGTTTGTAGGGCTTTTTGGAGAGTTTCTCTGACCACATACACTCACATACACTCACACACACTCACACAACACTCACACACTCTCCATCCTCATCAGATAGAAAAATTGGAGTCAGGACACTGTACTTGAATACTGATCACCATGTCTGCTGCCACTGTTGGCTTTGGTCAATATGAAAGAGAAAGATAACATTTGTGTCCACCAACTATCTGTCAAGAACACAATTATTAAAGAATTTAAGTTAGTAAATGGCTATATGGAAGTAACCATATATTGAAGATTTACATTCAAATAAAATTTTTGGTGATTATAAACTTCTTATTTTAGGAAGAAGACTCTGAAGTTTATTTTATTTTATTATTTTATTTTATTATTTTAGAGAGAGAGTGAGGGAGTGGAGGAGAGGGAGAGGGAGAGAAAGAACCTCAAGTAGACTCCTTGTTGAGCATGAAGCCTGTTGTGGGGCTTGATCTCACAACCCCTGATATCATGACCTGAGCCCAAACTAAGAGTTAAGACACTCAACAGACTGAGCCACTCAGGCACCCCAACTCTGAAGTTCTTAATAAAAAATTCTATAGTGTAGGGGTGCCTAACTAGTCTCTAGACTAATCTTCCAAACCTGCCATTTCTGTTGGTTTCCTCCAGGATTTAGTACAGCCTTCTTAGTCTGTCATTTAATGTGTCCACTCTCATGCATGATATTCCTTTCCACACTAAGATCTAGTCACTACTTACAATGTTTGGGGTTTTTCCCCATACCACCAAGCAATTTTCCAACACCAGTTAGGTGTCCTACAATTCAACTCAATTCTGATACTCTATCTGGAGATAGCATCAGATTATTAATAATAATTATTAATGTTATTATTAAGTATATTGCTATATCATTAATTATGTAACAATATTAGTAGTCATAAAATTAACATACCATTAATTAAATATATTAATAAGAATTATTATTAAGGGTTCAGTCCATAAGACTTCCCTCTATTTTAGACACCAAGAACAAGTATAGGTTTTTACCTATACTTCTAACTGATTGGCTATAAATAGAAGTTCCCACAACCCTCTCCTTGGGTTTGATCAATTTGCTAAAGTATCCTAAAGAACCCAAGAAATCATTTTACTCACTGGTTTATTACAAAAGACATTAAAGGATACAAATCAATAGCAGATGAATAGATGGCTAGGAATTTCTGTCCTTATGGAGAGTGGGGCATGCCATTGTGGCACACAGAAGCATTTTGGTTCACCAATTCAAAAGCTCTCTCTAGTCCTCTTGGGTTTTTACAGAGCTTCACTACATAGGAATGATTTATTAAATCATTGGCCATGGGGGATTCAACTCAATCTCCAGCCCCTTTCTCCTTTCTGGAGGTCAGAGGTAGGACAGGAAGTACAAACCCTTTAATCACACAATAGGCTCCAATGGTAGCCAACCCTATCCTTAGGTTTGGGCCAAGAGTCACCTCATTAACATAACAAAAGAAAACGGTGTAAGGATTTAGGACCCCATGCCAGAAACTAGGAGGAAGACCAAATATACATTCCTTCTTATAAACCATGATATCAGTACATCATATTAAATTACCCCCATAGAAATGCCCCTCTGGCTAGTCCATCAGTGGACTAGAATCCTTGATCTTTAAGCTTACCAGCTGCATTTCCTTTTCATACTTTTGCAGATCTGGTCTCAGGCTGCTCTCTCTTAATATCTAATCACATTTATCCAAACCTGCTGGTCTTCATAGCTCAGTACAGCATGAATGAAGTCATACATGAGTCATGGATGAAACCCAGCTTTTCCACCTAATGGCTGGGTGGTCCGGGGTAGATTACTTAGTCTCTCTAAATCTGTCTCCTAACCCACAGAATGAAGAGAATGCAAGTATGTAACTCAGAGGCCTGCTTTGAAGATTAAATGAAACAATGCATGTGATCTACTTAGCTCAGTGCTTGGCATAGAGTAAGGGTTTAAGAAAAGTAACTTAAAAAATTTTAAATATCAGAGTTCCACTCCTACTTCTTATGCTGATTTCTCTGGTTTTGATTAAATATCTCCTCTTTACTCATAATACTGCCTGCAATTATATCATTTATATAATGTCTTAGGCTGTTTATCATTTTGCAACATAATGTTTTTTTGGGGGAAGTGATACTTTTTTTTGTTGGCAAATTGAACATCAATAAAAAATAAATTTATTATTAAAAAATACAACATAATATTTTATAGATATAAATGCTGACCTTTTGGTGGAGAAGAAACCATGAAATAGATGCTCTCAATGGCCCCAGAGAAAGTACACTTCAAAGGACATGTTCATTTATTTTCATTGATTGATTGAGTGGTTACTTGATTGCTTCATTTACTGGTTAAGTAGATGTGCATTGAATATCTTATATATTCTGGACACAGAGATGAAATCAGAAAGTTTCTAATTTAAGGGAGAGAAAAATTACTATGAAGCAGAGTAAAAGTCATAGTGTCTATATGGATAAAGCACAATGATAGTTTCAAAGACAGAAAGATAGCAGCTAGAGAGCTTTACAGAGGAAGAAGCCTTGAGTGTGTCCTTGAAGGACAGTTTGTATGAGGTGATTGGGAGCTGAGAGGTGACAAGTGGGTGGCTGAGTGGCAGAGGGTACATTATAAATCAAGGCACAAGCAGGAGGACACCCTTGGGGTTGGAGAGAGCAAGTACCCACAGTGAACAGCAAGGGAACATCAATTATGTGGGGGCACTGAAAAGCTCTTTCAAAACTCACTTGACCCCCTGAGGTTTTCTTTTAATTAACACAAATGTGACCTTGGAGACTTCAGTAAATGCCTTTGCTTCCCAGCTGTTTTTATTGATTTTTGATTGCAGGACTTCAATTTTCATGGGTCTCCCTGGATTCATTGTTCAACAAGTTACGTCATGTTGTTGTCCTGCCACATTACCTGTTTCTTTGAAAAGTAACTTCTCTCTCTCAGAGAGGTTCCTGTTGACACAAAATTATGGAATGTTGTGTGGGACCTTGGAGGGTTCTGTGCTCATAGTGATTGGTAAAATGTATACCAGTAGCTGAGGTGGAGCAGCCAAACTACTGTTTTTCACTAGGGAGGATTCTTTTTTTTTTTTTTTTTTTTCATAGGAAGCATTCTATAAAGGATACCTAGGAACCCAAATTAGTAATTGCAACATTGATAATAATTACAGCTCAGTCCAGATCTGCTCCAGATCCCAGAACCCACAAGTAGGGCATCAGAAGGGGAATCTTGAAGTTCCCAAAGATGTTCTCTTGAACATCTCAGTGTGAATACTATTGAGATTGGTTCGTGATTTTTGGAGGGCAGAAAGGATATACTGATTTTCCATGCAAGGGAAGTTTCTATTCTCTTACATAAACTCTAAGGCACTGACTGTGGTATTGCTTAATCAACAAAGTCAATGCCCTTAAGACCCTTAGCTGGATAAAATCATCAGGATCTTCTTGTGAATTCTTGAAGTTCTGTGGACATGCTCAGTTTCCCTTCATGATAACAATCATGGTGAACTTAAGTATAGACATTAAGTATTAAGAAAATTTGAAAATCTGGGTCAGGGCTTGTGATATGATTTAGATCAAATAGAGTTATTTTCCTCTTCTTATCCACCAAATAGACTTTTTGAGTAGCAACCTTCCCATCTCACCCTGAATACAAAACTCCCTATAAAGAGCTTCTAATAATGCCTCCTTTTTTTTAAGAAAAATATTTTATTATTTATTTGACAGAGAGAGAGAGAGAGAACAAGCAGGGGGAACAGCAGGCAGACAGAGAGGGAGAAGGAAACTCCACACTGAGCAGGGAGCCTGATGCAGGGCTTGATCCCAGAACCTTGGGATCATGACCTGAGCTGAAGGCAGACACTCAACCGACTGAACCACCAGATGCTCCCCAATAATACTTTCTTATCCAGTTCTCATCCATGGTATTGTTAATCACCCACAGTTATTTCATCATTGGTGGTGAGATGTATTACTAAAAAGTTAGTAATATTCTTAAGATAACTAACTATACCCAAAGAGCTGAAATTTTAATAACTTAGTATGAATCAAGGTTGTACAAATAACTCCATTTTTATAATCTTTGCATTCTGGATTGCTTGCTTGACTAGGAATGCATGGAGTGATGTTATCATGAGTGCACAGGGCAACCCATCTCACGCCACAGCCCAGGGGACATTGCATGACCATACACCATGTGAATTGCAAGAAAAATGTGATTGATTAACATATTTCATCAATTGTAAAAGGTAATATTTTTTCACATTTTTACATCTCTGAAAGAGGGGTGCATCTTACAGTCAATGGCTATAGTTTTATAGTAATAATAGGCAAGTTTTAAAAAATATTAATGGAATATAAAACATTGCATCTTACATCAGTTGCATTTTAGATTCAAGGTTAATTACTCCAGGACCCACATCCTACTCTTGACTTCAAAATTTCTCTCCAGTCAGGCTCATTGACCCCTATAATACTGCCTTCAAAGTTAGTCTTCCTCTCTCTCTAGTCCTTTCATATTAATAACTCACTTTAAAATATATTGAGTGTCTACTTTATGCCAGATCTCATATTCTTATAAAGTGTTTCCATTTATAAAATAGATATTATACCTAAGCCCAGAGCATTCAGAACAGAATGTAAGCCAGTGCTTGCCAAGTGTTTGAGCAAGAGCCTCTGAGAACTATTTTGGTGGATTCTTAACCATGGATAAGTTAATTAGGAATGAGAGGTTATTAGTAACTGAATGGAAGGATGCCCATACCAGTTTATCTAAAACCACAATACCATCACAAGGCCAGAAGCATGTATATAACTAGGCATTGGCTACCAGGTCTTCTAGGACAGGTGCAGAGCTGGGAAAATCAGTGTGGGCGTGATGGTAGTTGGCAGTTTCCTGTCCTACTACCCTAGTCCCTGGACCTAGAGAGTGCAAATGTCTAAAATTTGTTCAATATGTGGCTGTTACATGAATGACCACATCCAGCCAGGCAAAATCAGATGAAAGCAATCTGAATGAGTGGTGCTAAAGGGAAATGGAAATCACAAATATCAGCTGCCCTTGAGGAGTATATGAGGTAGGTAGAAGGCTAATGTCACTGATCTTGCATTGGTCATGAGGTTGAATGGGAGTCACTATCTATCAATAGTTAGAATTTATTATCTTCAAGATACTATCCTAAAATCTTTACAAATATTAATTCATTTAATCTTCATAATAATCCTAATAAATAGCTACTATGGTTATCCCATTTTACTAATGAGGAAACTGAGGCACCAATAGATTAGTATTTTGCTCAAGATCTCACAGCTGAAAAATGACAGGTTTAGGAGTAGAACATAGGGAGTCTGGCTCCAGAATCTGTGCTTGCACAGCTCCACTAGAGTGTCTGTTTATTTACCCAGCAGGTGCTCTCTAAATATTTTAGCCACTATAATCACAGCTCCTTTGAGGCCAGATGTCTGCAGTCTGTCCCAGCCCTGAGGAAAGACAAAGTTGGCTCTCAGGCTATAAGAAGTTAGGCTAGTAAGCCTGCCCTATAGGGGCTGGCAGATAGAGAGGCATACATCCTGGATTTTACTTGGATATGATCCAGGTTTCTGGAAAGACCCTTGAAAACTTTACCTCAAACTACCTGTTACATTATAGTGTTAAAATGAACATCTCCTCCCCTTCACACCCCATCTTCTAGGCCAGAAAGAACTAATGTTGGGGAAGATGTGTTGACTTTCTTTTTGTTTGGTCCCTAGTGTTGCAAAAAAAAAAAAAAAAAAAAAAAAAAAAAAGAAAAACTGTAGCCTAAAGAAAACTCTAGGGAAATTTTCATAGTTATATGTCTACTTAATTCTTTTATCAGAATGTTTAAAACAATTCTTAAAAGGTCTCTATGTTCTCAAATTTGGGGAACCAAAAATTAACATCTTAATAGGATACAGAATCAACAGCAAATATTTTTTTTTAATTTTATTTACTTATGATAGTCATACAGAGAGAGAGAGAGGCAGAGACATAGGCAGAGGGAGAAGCAGGCTCCATGCACCAGGAGCCCGATGTGGGATTTGATTCCAGGTCTCAAGGATCGCGCCCTGGGCCAAAGGCAGGCGCCAAACCGCTGCGCCACCCAGGGATCCCAACAGCAAATATTTTTTTCTAAAATTACTGTTAGAGGTTAGAAGTAGCAGACTTGTTTTGTAAATTTCCCTGATGTCTTAGCATCTGTCTTGAAAAGGAGATTTGTCTTTTTATTTTTCTTAAAAATTTTTTTTGAGATTTACCTTTTAAAATTCCATACCAATACTACATTATAGATCAAAATGCTGGCCCTTTTATGGTTATTTTATATCCACATAAGAAAAAGTCTTTTAATTTGGGCTTGGCTTGAACAGATACCACAAAACTGTCTGTTTGTGCCTGGTAGCCTCCATCTAGACCCTGGTACCTGCTACTAACAACACTCCTTTAGTTCTAGCATAGAGGGTAGAAGTTTCCCAAATCCGCATTGTAGTCAAAAGCCTCAGACAAACATAGAAGTCAAAGAGACCTGCTTTTTCAGCCTTTGAAAGTGGGATGTCTCCATTGCAGTGCCTAGCAAAGTGTCAGAACAAAGGAGGCACAATAGATGGTTTTGGGTTTTTTTGTTTGTTTGTTTTTGTTTTGTTTTGTTTTGTTTTTTGTTTTTCTAGCTGGATAGAGATAGGAAAGTATTGCCTGATCCTACCATGGAAAGCACAGGCAACAGAATTATGATAGAAATACACACAATGAAGTGATAGGGTATGTTTTCCTGGGCTGCAGATGTGGATAATAAATGAAAAGTAGTAGGTCCACATGGAATCTTGAGGGCACTTGGCAGATATAATATCCATGATACTTCCTTGACATTGTGCTTTCTTCAGTATCTTGGGCGATGGCAAATGCTATCATTGTATTTTCTTTTTATAAACAATATGGGTATTAGGGTTAATGTCAGGGGATTTTGCTGAATGCTTTTTTTTCTTTTTACAATGAATTATGAAGTAGTCCTATTTGTGTCTGGTACTTCTTTGTGTTCCATGGCAATGCCAGATTGTGTTCTTTCTTATCAGTTTGAAAAATGAGGAAAAATGGGGCTGTGCCTGTCTTTAATTCTGTTATCAACAACTGAGGGAAAACATATGTGCCATGTGTTTTGCCAAGGCCACATTTTGTAAATAAACTGTTGTTGTTAATTTTGGGTAGTGTTTCTGATTCATGTCTAGCAATGATTCTGCATATTATTATTTTTTAGAATCTTACTTTCTTACACATATTTTATTTTGATTCTTTCATCATCATTTATGATTTCTCAGCATTTTTTTCTATAATAGTAAATACAATTATAACTCAATTTGCCATAAATAATTTTGTTGAATATCTACATTGTGCCTAATATTGCTCTGGTTGCTGAAGACAAACTAATAAATTAAGCAATTCAGGTTCTTGCTCTCATGGGGCTTATTTTCAGATGGGAGAAGATCCAAGCAAACAAACAAATAAGACACTTACATGCAGTGATAAATGTTATGGAGAAATTAAAACAGGCTATCATTTTATTACAAAAAGGTAGCATGCTAAGATGACCAAGAACAGGGACAGTAGAATGAGACCAGAACTTGAATCACAGTTCTAACACTACCCTGGCTCTGTGATCTTGGACAACTCATTTTAGCCTTTCTGTGCCTTAGTTTCTTTAGCTGTAAAATGGAAACAATCATGACCCCTACCTCAGAGGCTTGCTCTAAGGATTATATGATTACTTGGAAAGCACTTAGAACAGTGTCTGGCCTACACTGGGCACTTCCCAACATTAGTTTTCATTATTTTAGTAGTTAACATTTACTGGGCGTTTTTTATGAGCCAGGAATTATGATTATGACATATTCATCAAAATTACCATACAAAGAAGTCATCATTAACTCCTTTTCACAGATGAGGAATCTGAAGGTCAGAGAGGCTAAATAATTTTCACAAGGTCATGCAGCTAGAAAGTACCAAAAGGACCGTATGACTTCTGCTCTGCCCTCAAACATCTGTCTCTCTTCATAAGAAGTAAGTTTTATTTTTTCCCAAATATTTACTTTCCAGTGGCTTGGTAATTAAGTCTATTATATCTGTAATCTCATGTTTGTGGCTAGAAAGAGAATACATATTTACTAAAAATAAAATGCATTCTTCTCAGGTTTTTTCTTTTCTGATTCTGATTCCTACTCTGCACTTTTTTTTTCCTGTTTTGCTGAAGCCTAGAATTCAGCTATTCATTGTGTTAAAAACATATTTTATACACATCTGATGTTATTTTATTCAAATAGACTCATTAATTATTAACCAACTATGTTGCCCCTTAGAGGTTACATACAGTTTCCTATGGCATTTATACTTTTTATGTTAAATGCTTTAGTGTAGAGAGCTTTAGAAAGTATTTCCATTTGTGATGTTCCAAATTTTATCCATTTAGTTGAAATTCAAAATTGTTACTATTTTTTCTAATGACCTTTTCAGATGTCTTTCTCCTCTTTCTAATCACAGGTCCATTTAAACCAAATGACACGCAGAAATATTCACTTCAGTGGTAATCTGCTTTCTTTTTATATCCAGTTTTAAACCATAATCACTACTCTCTTCCTTCAATTGCTCAGGCACTTTGTATATTTTATTAAGCAACCATCTTGCTAGACTTAAGAAAAGTGCTTCCTTAGAGCAAGGGGAAATCTAAAGCCCTAGGGTTTAGTACAATGTACCTCCACAGACTCTAAGACTAAGCATATAACACATTTAATGAGGCTTTGAAGAGAAAGTGCTATCAAATCCATGAACTTGGCTTATGCTAGTTGTATAACCATAGACTTTTTCTCCTTTCTAAAGAAATGGGGAGTAGGTGAGGACACAGAGGGCAGTAATTGAGATTGTACTGTTGGCCTTTCTCCAAGGTACCGTTGCAAATGGGCACTGAGTCAGGGAGACCATTGTTGGAATTTTGCCTCTGCAACTTCATTATGTAACTTGACTGAGATTTTATTCCCTCATATGCAAAATGGGGATAATGATGTTATGATGTTTGTGAGGATTAAACAGCATATATGAATATCTAGATATATTAGATATAATAATAATTACTATGAGTAGTTTTAACTACTCTCTCCATGTTTACTTACATTTTTTGAATCTTTTAAATTGGTTTCTTGCTTAACATATGTGGACACTTCAGAATGGTATAAAGTAAGAATTCTTTTGCCTCCATCTAAGTGTTTATCATGTATTTTTATTACTATCTTTAGAACTAGTGTCAGCTTCTCCATATGTTCCAATCCATTCTCAAGATTCTCACTAGACTCAACTCTTTACTGATTGAGTCATTCATCAAACATTTATTGACTGCCTACTATACTCACTCCCTTCCCCCATGAAATACTCTGTGGAGACGCTAGATGTATGTTTACTTGAATTACAAAACTGAGGGGAAAATGCAACAATATCAGATACTGAGGTAGCATGAAGGAAGCAGTAGTAGTCTACTGGGGATGGAGTGGTGTAGCCAGGAAGGTTTCCTGGAGGCGATGATCTCTAGCTTGTTCTTTGAGAGAAAAAGAGTTTGTCAAGTGGACAAAGGAAGAAAGGAATTCTGGGCAGACAGAATAATAGTCACTAAGTCACAGAGGATGAAACATCAAAACCTGTTAGGTGAAGGATAAGCAAGTTTAGTGTTAGTAAAATATAAAGTACAAGGAGAGGTGCACCTGGGAAGGTGGAAGGAGACATACGTTTAGATTCATTTATGTAGAGTAAGAAAACTGGGCTTAGCATGTAATACTCAATAAGTGCGCTTAAATTTTATTCGAAAGATCAACTCTCATTTTATAAAATAATTTATATTTTACCCAGATATTTTATTTGTACCTTTAAAAATATATTTTTATATTTATTTTGACAGAGTGAGAGGGAGAGAGAGAGCACAAGCAGGGGAAGAAGCAGAGGGGCAGGGAGAAGCAGGCTCTCTGCTGTTGAGGAGCCTGATGTGTGGCTCGATTGCAGGACCCTGAGATCATGACCTGAGCTGAAGGCAGAAGCTGAACCAACTGAGCCATCCAGGTGCCCCTAATTGTATCTTATTTATAGCTTGTTCTAGAGTCTCAGGATCTCTGTAAAAATTTTTTTTTTTGCTTTCTAATTAGGAAAGACAAAGATAGAGATTTGCAATGAGAAAACACAGATTGAGAAATTTCATAACTCAGAGGAAAGAACTGCAATAATACATATGAAGTATATCAATATCATCAACAATCACAAAATGATCAAATAAAAGATCAATAAGAAAATCCACTTTCTTTCTTTCAATAAGATTAAGTATTTCTTTATCAGAAGACAATTGGAAATGTTTTCTCCTGAATCTAGAAGGAGGTTAGAATTGTGTTCCTAACCGTAAAGAGAACTAGGCAAGTTGAAGATACTTCATTTTCCTCAACAGTCTTTTCTGCAAGTTGTCCCCACCAGGACCTCCCCCACCCACATCCCTCCAATAATCTTCCCATCTTCACCTCTTTGGACTGCATTCCCTGTCCTTTGATGATGATTGTGTAGACATTCTACTTTTATTATTTCTCACTAATATTTACCCAAAGCAACTATTTCTCTGCAATTTTATAGATAATAGTGTTTCTTTGAAAATACCCTTTGGGTTTCTTTTTTCTTTTTATACCCTTTGTGTTTCTGCTGCTCATTGCTAAGTCATAACAGCTGTGGACTGTTACTAAAACTCTAACATTCCTCCTTTTGCTTCCCAGAAAAATTTCCCACAATAAATGATACTTATTTTTAAGAAATTCAAATATTTAAAAGAAAACAAAAATATTTAAAATTTGGATAAAATAGGGTGCGATTATTTACATTATGAAGAAATCCATCATCTTATAAAGAATCTTCTGAGTGACCTTAAACAAAGAGGAATTTATTTATTTGTTATTACATAATCAAGAAAGATTACAAATATTTTTATATGAAGATACCTATTACATGCACCTAGGTAATTCTTGCATATATTTCCAAGGGAATAGGGTGGCTTTAACTTTGATTTTAGAATGCTTTAGACTACAGTGACCTCTTCAAAGGATATTAAGGGGTATTTATTAAATTTTTCTAGAAAAAAAAAAGCATAGTAGTTAATGAAAAGCAATTGCATGAAGGTTTCTATTGGAACCTGTGATCCCCTGACAATTTACATAACACATTGGGTATTATGATAGTCACACTGAAAGAAAATCTAGTACTTATAAAATTATTTCTGAATTGGGAAAATATCTTATGGCACAAGGAATAGAGGCCCCTGGCTATCTCAGTCAGTAGAGCATGAAACTTTTGATGGTTGTGAGTTAAAGCCTACACATTAGGCTTACTTAAAAAATAATAATAATTAAGGTATCAGGAGCAGATATAAGTGTTACACAAGTAAAAAAGAACAAGTTTTTACTCCTTAACTATCTGGGCTATTAAGCATCATCCTTTTAAGCATTTTTTTCTCCTTTAAGACTTGCAAATAAGATTTATTTATATTCCTTTATGATCTCATTTTTGGTTTTTATTTAAATAAATTTCTCATTAATTACATGGCTGCCTATGAGGGCAAGAGGAAATGAGGTTGATGTAGTTGAAGTAGAAGTGAGACTTCTCAGTGTATATCTTTTAATACTATTTTGATTTTTGAATCGATGTAATTATCTTACTATTACAAAATAAAATTAAGGGGCACCTTGATGGCACAGTCAGTTAAGCCTCTAGCTCTTGGTTTCAGCTCAGGTCAGGATCTCAGGGTCCTGAGACTGGGTCCAGTGTTGGGCTTGGCGCTCAGCATGGAGTCTGCTTGTCCTTCTCCCTTTGCTCCTCTTCTCCCCACCTCACTCTCTCTTTCATAAATAAAATCTCATAAAAAAATAAAGTTAAAATGATATACCACCATACATTCACCCATCAAACAAACATGAATATGTTTTTTTCAAAATGTGTTTGTTTAGCAAACTTATGGAAAGCCTGGTAATTCTAGATTGATTACAACACCTGTATTTGGATAAAAGAATTATAAAACAGCATGATGTTAAAGAACATCTGAAGCGCAGTATGAAGCACGAGAAATAGAATCAGAGGATCTGGGTCCAAGTTTAGCTCACAGCACTTATGAGTAACACAACCTTGGCAAGTTACTTAAATTCACTGAGCTTCACTTTTGTTACCTATGAGAAATGAGAATGATAATAATACTACCTGTCTATTCAACTCTCAGAGTTGTCTAGACCCCATCAGAAACATATGTGAAAGCCCTTTGTGAATGGAAAAGCCTTAAACTTGTGCTAGCTAATATTTTATATTTTATTTAATGTTTCTAAGACTTACAAAAATACACAAAGCCACTATGAGACTCACTAGAAAAAAAGACTATTTGTATGCTTAAATTTTGCTTTCACATATCAAACAACCAAAGTAAAAGAGTGTTTTGTCTTTGGCAGCCTGGTCGGCAGTAATGCCAAAATCAATATTGGGACCACATAATCTACTCTTATAGATCGATTACCTTTCCAACATGGAAAATCAATGTTTGGAAGTTCTAGTTAATTAACATGATTCCCAATAGGCATTTCAGTGGGAATAAATTTGCCCTGCCACTACAGCTCAAGAGAAATTGCAAGGCATGAATATTTGTTTAGCTCATTCATTCATCCATTCATTTACAAATATTTACTGATTGCCTACTATGTGCCAGGCGCTGTTCTAGGTCTTGGGAACAAAACAGTAAGCGAAACAGGCAAAACTTGATACTCTCATGAAGTGTACATTCTAGTGGAAAATTAACTGAGCTTTTTTTTATCCTAATCACACACACGCCTTATTTCTAATAGCTTTTCTTGCTTTCCGTTAAAACAGCTTAAAACTGTTTTATGGTGAGGGAATTCTTCATTTATCCAAGACCAAACATGAAAAACAAATAAAGCTAAAGCCTGCTCTGGTTAAAGGGAGACTGAAGCCAGGGCCCAGACTGTTTCCTCTGGTACCCCCCACCCTCTGTTCCTGCCATTCTTTCACTGGACCCCAGAATTCTGCAGAGGACAGTTTATTTGAATTCCCACATGGGTTGCCTAAAGTAATCCCTTAAAAGCCTGTATCCACAGACACCCAAGGACTTTTTAAACTTTCTTTCTTGTTCTGAGTCTACTTCTCCCTCTTTTTCTCTCTCTCTCTCCACACAATAACCACGTTATAGACTTTCTGGACTTTCTGATAATTACTGTAATGATGATAGTTACCAGTTATTGAAGATGTGCTGTCTGTCAAGGACTATGCTTAGCATTTTACATGTACTGATTTATTTAACTCTCAAAATAGTCCTGAAAGATAGGTGTGAGTCTTTATTTTACAGATAAAGAATGATATTCTGAGAGGTGAAGTAATTTGTTTAAGGTTACATAGCTGTTGATGGCAGAGATGGAATTTGAGCCTATCTATCTGATAACACAGTAGGAACTCTTAACCACTACTGCTTCCCAAATTTTGTGAAGCTCTTGGATCCTGTCTGTACTTGTACATGGTTTTAAGGATAATGCAAAGATGTGATTAGAGTGGGGCTGATGGTGGTGGGGGTGCATCAGGGGGAGGTGCAATGTTTATCCCACAAGCTTGTTGTTGAGCGTTGTGACACTAGCTGTCATTTGTTGAGGGCCTTATATATTCTAAACATTCTACATCTATTTTCTCCAATTCTCCCCAAAACTTTGGAAGGTACATAGGGTTATCTCTATGATACAGGTGAAGAATTTCAGGTTCAGGGAGGTTATCACTCACTTCAGGCCTCAAAGGGAGTACGTGGTTGAGCCTTCTGCCTGCCTTTATCCCAGTTTGGGGGCACACCTAGTCTCAGAGCTGAACTGCAGGCCCCAAACTCTCATATCTTGAAAAGAACAACAGAAACAACTATCACAGATTAAAGATGAAGAGAATTCACCCACCCAGCTGGATCTGCTCCTTGGCCCAGGGCCTTCAGCAAGCCAGTAGTGGGAAGTGGGCCAACAGGCAGGCAGGTCAGTTGTGATTGAGCCTAACTACTCTTATCTCTATTTCTCCATCTGACTCATTTTCATCCCCTCTGTACCTCTGTTCCATCCCCCACCCCAGTACATGGCATTTTTCCTTCATTAGATTCTCCACATCCTCTCCACTGCCTCCCTCTTTTCTCTCTAATTTTTTTATCACCATATAAATATGTTTCCTTTTCCTTCCTCCTGTGAGAAGTGATACAGCGCAATGGCTGTTCTGGAGTCATTCTGCCTGGAAATGACTTCTGGTTGTACTCCACTGGTTAGTTGTCTCACCTTAGGAAAACCATCTATGCTTTCTGAGTCTCCATTTCCTTATCTGTAAATGAGCAAATGGCAACGCAATCGAACCTCTATCATAAGTTTTTGAGACGTCCAAATGTGTAAACATATGTAGAGGTTTTAGAATGTCATCAGGCAGACGGTGAATGCTCCATACTAGTTGTATTATTCTCTCTCTTGCTACCAACTCCCTTTCTCTTTCCATCTTTCTTTCCTTGACATCTCTATTTTGTTCTGCCTTAACTAAAATTAAAAAAGTGAAGAGAGAGTTCCTATAGAATAGGTTCATTTATTGTTTGGGATCACTCATTTATTTTTTCATTTGGTTTACATTTATTGAGTGCCTACTATGAACGAGGTTCTCTGTACTAGGGACTCGGGTATAAAGATGAATAAAACATGCTTTTCCCAGGGCACCCAAGTGGCTCAGTGGTTGAGTGTCTGTCTTTGGTCAGGGCACGATCCCAGAGTCCTGGGATCGAGTCCCCCATCAGGCTTCTACAGGGAGCCTGCTTCTCCCTCTGCCTGTGTCTCTGCCTCTCTCTGTGTCTCTCATGAATAAATAAATAAAATCTTCAACAACAACAACAACAAATCCACATGCTTTTCCCTGAGGGGTTTATTTGTCTTGTAACAGTCAGTCATGCTGTCCCATATTTTAACAAAATAGATAAAATCATGTATTTTAATAAGCCGATATGTATGTCTACTGACTTTACCACCAACTTTCCCCCCTAGTCTGTCTACTCTTCTCCACCTAGTCTTCCACTACTCTAAGCCTACCATTACCATTTCACTTGGATGAGCATTTATCACTGGGTCTTTCCCAGTCTTTATGGCACTACTGGCTTATGCTATATTCAGCAGCCAGAGCTATCTTTTAGAAGAACAACTCTGATCCTGCCAGCCTCTGGCTTAAAACTTTTCAACACACTTGCTTTCAGGAGAAAAAACCAAATACCTGTCCTCCATAATCTGCCCATCCTCCCTCTTTCACTTCCTCATGCACGGTGTTTCTCTCACTTTCTTAGATACATTTTCCTCCTCTTCCTCACAACTGGTTCCTCTGCTCTGCTTTGACAAATTAATGCCTACTCACCCTTCAGATTCAAGAAAATATTTCCTAGGGATGCCTTCTTGACTGTCTGTCTAGGTCTTGACTTTCTGTCCAGAGTTTTTTTTATTTGTTTTGCTTTGGTCTGGCTTAGTATCCACTAAGAATATACTTGAACATGTAGACTTGGGGAGTCTAGATCTAAGTTCTTTCTTTTTCTAGAGCATTCATCTGACCTTGCATTGTTCACTGGTATAATTTTACTGCACTAACTGTAGGTATATCAGGAAACGGGTCATGTCTGTTTTGCTCATCATTCTGTCTCCAATGTCTAGGGCACTGTGTCACTCATTGGAAACATTTAATAAATATTAGCTGAATGAAAATTGAATGAAAGAATTTTTACTCGCCGTTGCTTAATTTCCCCACGTTGTCAGCATCTCTTATTAGGCAGTTGGAACGTGAATATGAGAAAACAGAGTGAAAGAAGATTATCTTGAACCAAAGTATAATTTGGGCACTTTTGTCTTTTATAGACTTGTTCAATGAATCTACCAGGAAGCCTATTTGGAATAGGAATCTATAAAGCACATTAAAGATGTATACTTTATATTTCCTGAGCTTGGCTTTTCCATTCTAACGTTGCTAATATTTGTGATTCTGAGAATTGAAGATACCACCACTCTTTTGGATTTCTGGATCTTTTATTTACTGAAATGGATTTTTTCCATATTATTCCTTTTCATCCCCAATATATCACTTTCCAAGGTTAGTAATTAAAATTTCGCTTAATTTAATTTATGAAACTGATTAAATTTTGGCTATAAGAAGTCTATAAATGTACAATAAGGGACGCCTGGGTGGCTTCAGCGCCTGCCTTCCACCCAGGGCATGACCCTGGAGTCCCAGGGTCGAGTCCCACCCACATCAGGCTCCCTGCATGGAGCCTGCTTCTCCCTCTGCCAGTGTCTCTGCCTCTCTCTCTCTCTCTGTCTCTCATGAATAAATAAATAAAATCTTTTTAAAAATGTACAGTAAGTTGTTAATCTTGAAAACCCCAACCAGCAACAAGTATTTCTACTTGAATTAAACTTAAAACCATTATTGAAGGTTTCAAATTCTCTTAAACACAGAGAGAAATTTCCACCAATAGAGATCTTTCCCCTTCCCAGCAAATGGATGAAAGCAGAATTTCCATGTGTTTAAACTGTGAGAAGTAAAATGAGAACATTCAGAAATTATCTGCTTGCAATAATTGTTCCTTGATGACACATTCTAATTAGAAGACACAGTAACTCAATTTCATAGAATGTCAGCCAGAAAGAGCCTTAAAAATAATCTCTCTAACCACCTTAATTAACAAACAAGGACATCACTGTTGAGAAAAGTGATGTGGCTCAGGCGTGGTCAAAAAAGCATCAGCTGCAGAATCAGGGAAAGGAGAAGAAAAATGTTTCATTACTCATTATTAAATTTGAGGGTTGGCTTAAATACTGGGATTTTTCAGACAAATGTGGAGGTAAACTACACTCGGCACTGAGAATATGAGTAAAGTTAGTAGGTATTTTAGGTCTGTTTTAGCTTCTATTCCCCTTCTGCTTGTGTCTGTGGAATATTCTTTAACATTTGTCTATAACGTCCCAACGTTCCTTATCAGTGGGGGATCTGGGTTCATTTGTTAATACTTGTATAGTAAAGAATAAGATTAGGGCTCTTTATTTCCACATGTTTGATCTGGGTGTGACTAATGCAAGGGGTGGATCTAAGAGATCTTTTTGGTCAAAATGTCTCTGGCATAAAGATTTATTTTAGCCTTCTTTCAGTATTAGCGAGTGAGTGCTTTATGTCACTAGATGTCAAGGGTCCTTCGAAATATTATAAAATCATAAGATGAGACACCCAAAGATCAAGATATTTAACTATGGAATGAAAGTTATTATGAGGCTGGGCAGAGATGGCATAACATGAAGGGAAAGGATCTACATGAACTTTGTAAATATTTTTAGCCCCTCTGACATGAATTTGAGATATTGTATCCCCAGGATAGATAATTAGGTCAAGAGAATTTTTTAAGAGTCAGGAAGTGATATTTCACTTTGGCCCCATTACATTACCCTAGGTCCAAAATGGGGTATAAGCATGGAAAAGAAGCAGCATCATTAATCACTGACGTATCTGGAGAGAACCTCCGATGAATCTGCAGACTCTGTTTGCAGGAATCATCTTTTCTGTCATACGCTATGGTGCTATGTGTTAGTTGGAGGTTGGGGAGTTAAAAAAGCAACTGGGAGAAGGCTAAGAAAAAGATACATTAAGTGAAGGAACATCCTGGGAGATTTCTAGTTGCAGGAGAAGGCAGTACCTGTTGGTGGAGTCTATAGGAATATGAGAGAGATTTGTGGATAAACAAATGGCTAAGCAATGCAAATTCTAGAGTCATATAAAGTTTTGTGTAAGTTTCCTTCCTAATAGTTCGGTAAAACTTAGAATATGTCAATCAAATTAATTAAACAAAATTTAATGCAACATATTTGGAGAAACCCAATATGTGGCAATACAGAATATCACTAATGATGAACTGATGATGGATGGATGGGCAGATGGATGAAGGATGCCACATGAAAAAGCTAGGATAGGGAAGAGGAAAAGCATAATATATTTGAACTGTTTCTTGAACTATCCATATTCCCAGTTTTTTTTTTGATTAATAGTAATTGCTTACACTTTTATTTTTTTAATAATAAATTTATTTTTTATTGGTGTTCAATTTTCCAACATACAGAATAACACCCAGTGCTCATCCCACCAAGTGCTCCCCTCAGTGCCCGCCACCCAGTCACCCCCACCCCCCACCCTCCTCCTCTTCCCAGAGTTAGGAGTCTTCCATGTTCTGACTCCCTTTCTGATATTTCCTACCTATTTCTTCTCCCTTCCCCTCTATTCCCTTTCACTATTATTTATATTCCCCAAATGAATGAGACCATATAATGTTTGTCCTTCTCCGATTGACTTATTTCACTCAGCATAATACCCTCCAGTTCCATCCACGTTGAAGCAAATGGTGGGTATTTGTGCTTACACTTTTAAAGCTCTTTTATATCTATCTTTCAATTGTGATACATGAATAAAAGCAATTAACAAGACTAATAAGCTAGAAATGAAAGTGAAATTATGTATATAAAAAGCCCTGAGGTTCCATAAGAATTTTTCAAGCCTCTTTTGATCATAATAATCTAATTGGATTAGATTTCTTGGGCTATTTAAACCATCAGCCATCATGAGCTACTACAGTAAATTCAAAGAATTAAGAAACTCACTAGGTGTTTAGCTGTCTAGCTAGCCTCAGCTTTAATAGCGCATAAGTTTTAAGATATTGAACTGCTTTCAGTTCAATATTTTAACTGATATGTAGAATGTAGAACTACAGATGTAGATGTTGTAGTCCCACCCATATCAGGCTCCCAGCATGGAGCCTGCTTCTCCCTCTGCCAGTGTCTCTGCCTCTCTCTCTCTGAATAAATAAATAAAATCTTTTTAAAAATGTACAATAAATTGTTAATCTTGAAAGCCCCAACCAGCAACAAGTGTTGCTACTTGAATTAAACTTAAAACCATTATTAAAGGTTTCAAATTCTCTTAAACACAGAGAGCAATTTCCACCAATAGAGATTGGTGTAGATGTTGACTGAGCTTCAGTTCCTCCATCTGTGAAGCTGGATAAGGTGATCATTAAGAATTCTTCCAACTCTCAATTTCCATTTCTCAATTATTTTAGTTAAATCACACAGAATGCACCAAATGATTCAGATTGTACATTCATTTCTTCTTAAAGAATGCAAAAAATGCAATGCAGTATTAGTGACAAAAATCTTCAAATAACGGAATTTATACTTTTCAACTACTTGAGGAGTTATGTCTTTTAGCTAGGATTCAGTAACTGGAGAGTTCTTTTGAAAATATTTTACTCATCCTAACTTTTTATTTTTAAATGAGAAAATGAAAACCCATAAAGATGAATAGCTAGCATGAGGTCACACAGCTAGAATTAGAGTTGGCACCAGTATACTGGTCTTCTCTTCCTAGTCCAGAGTCTTGCACAGTACTTTCCATTCCAAAGCTCATCCTGAATGTTCCCTGATGATGCTGATGCAATTTCTGACCAAGACCTACAGCTGGACTTTATGAATATTGCGTAGGCATTTAAGATGCAGTTATTTGCATTGAGAAAATATCTTAATATGCCACAGCTGCTCATTCATATGCATAAAGTTATGTAGATATTGATTTAAAGAAAGAAATATAGCTTGCATTGAAAGTAAGCTTCTTGTATATTGTATGTTTTTTCATTTCTGGGAAACTTTAGGTATAGAAATTGTCTACATTTTTTTCAGAGGATAAATTGTGTATTCATTTTAAGTTTTCATCACATCTTTGACCTTATAGAGAAATAGACATGGTGTCCAACTCTGGCTTAAGCCTGTGATTTAATTCAGAATAGTAACTCTGGAAAAGATAAGAGTTTCACATCATTCTGAGAAGAATGAGTGCTTTTCTTTCTGAATTAGCTTCACAATTTAAAAGGAGTAAAAAAGATTACTGAACCGAACTTCTGCCTTAAAATATAATAAGTTACTTAAAGAAATTTTAAAGTGATGCCTTACTGACTTTCTTTTGGTCTGTAAAGTCATCTATCAGGATGAAGTTCAATCTTACCTCATCTTAACTCAGTGCTTCCTTATTCACTTGCAGGAGAGGCCATAATGAAAGGGAATGAAGCCTAAATAGGTTCATTGTTTCACTAGATGAGAAGTTCTAGCAAGATTTATGGGGGATCCCTGGGTGGCGCAGCGGTTTGGCGCCTGCCTTTGGCCCAGGGTGCGATCCTGGAGACCCAGGATCGAATCCCACATCAGGCTCCCGGTGCATGGAGCCTGCTTCTCCCTCTGCCTATGTCTCTGCCTCTCTCTCTCTCTCTCTGTTACTATCATTAATAAAAAATTAAAAAAAAAAGATTTATGAATGTGTTTGGTAATCTGTATTTAGAGGAGAGGTATAGGCTAGGGAGAGGTGAATGACAGATGAACTTCTTAGATCCTCTGTAGCCTCACCTGTCTTTAGTAAAACCACCGAGGGATGACCAATCGTTAACACATGCCAGAAATCAAACCTAGTGATGCTGCTTATGTGACATCTCCCTGTACTCTAGGCAGAAGGACTCCAACCCAGAGTGACAAGCCACAATTTTTGCAGGGTCCTCAAGGATTCTAGTGCAGCACTTCTCAAACTAATGTACACATAAATAACCTATGGATCTTGATAAAATGTAGACTCTAACTTAGGAGGCTGGAGTTGGGGCTTGAGATTGTGCATTTCTATCAGCTAACTGGTATCTATGCTGCTGGTTCAAAAACCATACTTGGTAGACCAAGACTTTCGAATAATTCCTTTCTTCCCCTACCTTCTGGCTTGCCTTACTCCCTGATTTCCTTGAGATCTCTACTGAAATATGGAGTCATTAACTAGGCCTTCTCTGCCCACCATATATTTTTATGTTATCACTTTTACCTTTCTTCCTATTTATTTATATTACCTATCATCATCTAGCAAATTTAATATTTATTTGAGAGGGACTTTTGTTTCACTGCTTTATCATCTCCTGAGAACATTGAGTGGGGCATAGTAAGTGTTCAGTAAAAATATCCATTAACTGAATACATGTATAAATGAACAACATGGCCAGTCTGCCACAACTCCATAAACCAGACCAAATTTATAAGTCTCCAGGCAATAATTAACTCTGTCCATCAGGCTTTTCTTTCAAGGAACTCAAGTAGTCTGTTAAAAGATAAAAGATGGATTGTAAGGAAGTATTAAATAACTATATTGTACATGAGAAACTAATAATACACTGTATGTTAACTAATGGGAATTTGAATAAGTTTTTTTTTAAAAGGGAAAAATCAGACCCCTCCCACTGTCTACTCAAGTTCCCGCTTGCTGATAGGAACCGCCATTGACCTCTTCTTCTCTACTTGCAGGCCCTTCTGAAGCCTTTGCAATATCCAAAACAATGCTCCAAGTAGTCAGATTACAGCTAAGAGGATATTAGTGTTTGTTATAGGAATATCTTGGCAATTAAATGTCTCTATTTTGTGCTTTATCAAACAATTTATATTATTCACTTCATTCTCATAGTACTATCTTGTACTTTGTGATTTCAACATTAGTCAGTGATCTCATAGTAAATATAGGTATTATTACATATTGAGAAGGCAGCAAATGCTATAAAGGTTTGCCCCAGTCTGATTCAGAGAGAAATGCTGTGTTAGACTCTTTTGGACAAATGCATAATTTGGTTATAATCAATGACTTTTTTAAGGTTTATTTATTTGTTTGAGAGAGAGAGAGAGAGAGAGAATGAGTGGGAGGGGCAGAGAGAGAGAGAATCTCCAGCAGACTGAGAATGGAGCCTGATGTGGGGGCCTGATCTCGTGATCCTGAGATCATGACCTCAACTGACTGAGCCAAGAGTGAGACACTCAACTGACTAAGCCACCCAGGCACCCCAATGACTTTTTAAAATTCATCAATGGTGTTAAAGTTGAATTTTGGAACTTTAAAAAAATGTTAGAAGCTTAATCATCTTTGTGTTATATTACAGAATAATAGCTGTAGATTTTCCTCAATGCAGGAGAAAAGATGTTTATTCACTAGGGTCACTTTTGTTTGTAATAAAAAAAGGTACCACCTAAAAACTTCATCAACACTAAATATCCAGTCTGGGGATTCATTTACCATTTTCTGCATCTAATATCAAAACTCCAGGCAATTCATTTAATATTCATTCAGCAAATACTTCTTAAACACTTACTATTAATTATTTGCCAACACACTGAAGATATTATACTGCACTTCTAAAACAAATGGAGATCCATTCAATAACTCTTTAATAAAGTATAGTCAAATTCATATTAAGCAAATTCTCATAGGACATAAAATGAGTGATAAATGAGTTCTTGCCTTCTAGAAGCGTACTTGAGTGGGAAAATGTGCAAATCATGTTAAGGGACACACAAACTATCTGAATACAGGTCTGGAGAGCTCAGAGAAAGAATAAATCAACACTTACTTAACAGATAAAAGATGACATCGTAGTGGAATTGACATCTGTAGGTCCTCAAAATGGGATCCCACTAAGAAAATGGAATTCCAGGGAGAAGAACTCACATAAGCAAAGGCCCAGAAACATGACTGTTCAGGACCAAATGTTGAGGAGCAGAAAGCAGTCCTATGTAGCAGTGGGAGGATAAAAGAGGATGATGCTGGTGAGTGATGATGGTGGAGTTAGTGGGAAGGGAGCATGGTGGTTGGCTGGGACCATGTTGTGAAGGGCGTGGAGTTTGTGCACAGGAACCTTGGAGTCATATCTTTCAGAACAGTAATTCTGAAAATGATGAGGAAGATGGCCGGAGAGGGATAGGAAAGGGATATATATATATATATATATATATATATATATATATATATATCATTAGACTTTTTTTTACAAGAATTAACTTCCCATATTGCTTAAGTAGAGTTATTTCTTAAGTATCAGATACATGACCCCCTTAAAAAAAGAAATAGAGAAAATAACTTCATTATTCTCTTCCTATTATCAATACAATACACATTAGTTTCCAAGTAGCTGTGATAGAAAGTAGATTATTCATGGTATAAATGAATCAGAATCATACCACCAAAAGAAACATTGTTTGCATGTTACTCTTCACATTTGGCTTTAATTCTACTACCTGGAACTAGACATTGAATACAATTTGATGATGGATAGAGTAATTTAGACAACTGGGGCCAAGATCATTTTAGGCAGAAGTGAGTATAACAACTTTGGCCTTACTTTGTATGGTGAAACTTGTCAAGGAAGACATTTATTGTTACGTTATGTTAATTCTAAATAATTTATAATTATTCCAATAATGTGCTAAGTCTTATGGAAGACACAGTTGGAAACTGTTTTCATATTTTGCAATACACATTTGTTTAACACTTTTTTTCTTTGAGTCAAAAATGAAAATATTCAAGTAGTAAAACTGAATCAGCCCTCCAATTTTCAATTATTTTCAAGTGGAAACTCAAGTGCTAAAGAGTGGTAAATTATATTCACTAGTTCAGCAACTCTTTAAGAAATACCAATAATATGTACACCACTAAAAATTGAATTATTAGTGAACAAAATATAGGTTTTGTGCTTGCACACACAGAGCTCACTATCTTTTTTAGTTTAGCAAGATATTTTTTTTCTCCCTGCTTTTCAGAATAGAAATTTCACCCATTTTTAAAAGTCTAGCTCCATTTCCCCATTTCCATGAAGTACTCTTGTACTGTTCTGACTCCTGCCTGCATGGTTTATCCCTTCTCTGACAGTCCATAATTTTCAGAGACGGTGTCATTATTTTGCAATTTTGGTCCTATGTCATCAGGAAATGATCTCTATTAAATGTATCTAAGTCCTTTCTTCTCAATTAGATTAAAAAATTCCTTAAAGACAAAGACTTACAATGTGGTTAAGCACCAAATTTTCTGAATATCTAGTAATATTAAGGAAGGAATCTACTATATTCCTGATAAAAGCACTCGAAAGTAACTTAAAAACTTATTTACTGGAAGCCTGGTTCTTGATCACACCAAAAGAGATGTCAATAAAATTTGTCTTAGCACAGACACCTCACAATACTGGTGCAAATGAAGGGCCTCTGATAAGAATTTCCTAATGACTCTTACTTTTCACTTGTTGTTTTCAAGATAAATTGCTCATTATTTCTTAAATATGTGGTATAGCTTAAATGTCCCTAAATGATCTAAACAACAACCCAATCAGTTTTCCATTTCAAACAATAGTTAAATTAATGCTCAGTTATACATTAAATTTACAAAGGGAGAAAGATGATTGCTTGATGTTACATTACCACATTTCCAACTGATTTAACGCTGTGACAAATTAGAATAGACTATTAAAATAGGAAGTTCTATGAATCCTATCTGTACTTTGGCATTTTGAAATAAGCTGCTTGTTTTCATTTACAGATTTCTTTAGAAGCACTTTGAAAATCTATTTACATGATTTTTAGGACGTGTTTTGAACAGGCATCTTCACAAAGTACAGCAGAGTATCCAAACTAAATATACTGTTAAAAGGAAACAAAAGCTGTAGGAAGCTTAAGATGAAGATTTATGTGATAGGACTATGACATGCTTGTTCTCTCATATAACCCTTATGAGTTTAAAATCACTCTGTTCAAGGTCATTTGAATGGCTATCTTTACTACCAAGGGCTTCTAATTGGTGTAATTGGTGTTTGAGATGAAATTTTTCAAAAATAGGAAAACAGCCTGGGATATTTATGCCATGTGCCAGATTATGGTGAAAGGCATGCACTTTGAGACTGAATGAAAACAGCTACAAAGAATATGGAAAAATCCCATGGAAAAGTTCTTATTCTATATGAAGTAGAATTTGCTCATCAGATTATGCTAACCCAGATGTTTTTATTTTCTGTTTTACAATGGATACTTTGGGGGCCAATTTATTCCTATTAGAAGACATGTCTACTAATTTTTAAGAATAGAAAGACTCAAAACTCTCTGGGAAGAACATTTTCCCCCGGTGCTGTCATCATTCATCTTTGACAACACAAATCTCTTCTTTCCCAGATCTCTGGCCATACTGGGTGAGGCCAATAGGAGAAAGTATTTAATACATTTTTTAATAGCTCAATTGCAAATTCTAATTCTAAAGGCATGCAAAATAAATATAACATGCCAAAGACATATGCAGAGTGTTTTATTTTCACGTGAAATATGTGGTTGGCCACCATTACGGTAAAATCTAAGATGCCACAGGCAAGACACAAACCTCAGCCTTCTAAAGAACAACAGACCAACTGACATTAAGAAAGAATCACTTTACAAGGTCAAAGAAACTCTTCATACCCCTACGCAAAAAGGCTCTCCCTTAAAGGCATCTTGTACTTTCATGTTTATCTGTTAATTGACCTGTCTGCTAGCCATGTGGACCAAGGGTAATTAACTACATTTCTTAAAGACAGAAACCACATTCTTCTGCTTTATGTAAAAAGTCTAGCCCACTGTAGCATGCTTAACTGCATTTCATTAGCAAAAGGGAGTAATCTACATACAAATTTGCAGAAAAATCAACTACATAACAGGTAATGTCCAGGTTGTCTCATTGAACCTTATTCTGATCATAGAAACAGATGTTGAAACACACCAAAGAGTAGGGTATGACTAATGCAATTTAGGATATCTTATCAAGTCTCAGTTGGTTAATTCACTTTATGACATCTCACCAAGTTTCAGAGTTTACAGGAGTATCTTACAAATACTATAGCAGAAAGAACGAGAAAAAAAAAATCCACATCACGGACAACCAAAAACCATGTTAGTGTTAAGAAGAGTTAATGCCACAAAGAGAGAATATGGTCCACTGATCATGTCTGTTTCTCTCTCTCCTTCCTGCTTCTGAAGGGATTCAGGACATCCACCCTCCCCCACCAAATGTGCCACTTTGGCATGTGGATTTTGACCTGAAGGCAATCTCAAAACCCTACAGGCTCAAGAGAAACTTTTGCCCCTCCTATAAATACACAGACGAATCTCACTCGGGGGTCTTTCCCAGAACAAGGGTTATTAGCAGAGATAAATTTTATCTGAGTGACCCATCTGTACGGCAAGGCAAACATCTCATTACCAAACATCTGTTCTTCTTATGGTTCTGTGAGCGCACTCCTTTCTTCTGAAGCCCCAGACCCCTGCCTGCTTCTTAGTTCAAGATGACATATCTACCTTATTTTGCCTGTCTGTGTGGATTCCCCCATACATCTGCTATGAAATCTGATTTTCTCCTATTAATCTGTCTCATGTCAATTTGATGCTTAGTCCACATTAATTCTCTTGATAGTGTCCATTGCTGACCAAATATGTATACCAGATTAGAACGTAAATAAAAAAGCTGATGCTAGGTTTTATATTTTTTTTCAAATTCATTTTTCAAACAAGACTTTCTAACTGATGTTTTCCTTGGAAGATTAAGGGTAATGAAGCCTCATGTTCTTTGAACATGGGGCACCCATTTTTCAGGATAGTTAAAATTTTTTTTCAGGATAGTTAAAAAAAAAAAACCCTAATTGGTGGAGATTGGTTAATACAGGTGATCAGAAATGTGGGCACGCATTCACAAAGAAATATATGGGGACATTGTAAGCCTGGGTTCTCACTGACCTTCAGGTTGATATTGTGCTATAATGGTCACCGTCTGTCCAGCCCCCTTCAGTGCAGCAGCAGCCTGTTCATGCGATGCTCCACGGAGATCAATGCCATTCACCTGAAAGAGGAAGTCAGAGAATTTTGGTATTTTGAAAGGCATATTACTCTGATAGAAGAAAAAAGTTTCTCCAAACTGAGAAGCTGTCTAAGATTATGTCACCTGCCCCAAAACACCTCCTGTCCTACCAAGGCATTTGAGTGTTACTTAGAAAGTTTCAGGCTCTTGACAACGTTCAGTTAGCAAAGACATGAAATTTCATCTTGTGGCATTTATAGCATGTCTGCCTGGGCTGAAACTGTCTATGCATGTCTACAATAATTTTAGTGTGTGCATTTAATATGTCTCTGTGAGTTTCCTAGATTTCTGGGGTGGATATGAGCCTTCAAAATTAGAGGAAAAACAGGATAATAAGGAGAGACACATGTAATGTACATAGACGAGTATGTGCTGACAGATTAATATATTCAGATGAGGTTCTGAGTAGACTGTATGAAATGCGGCTGGCTACCCGCCAAATCCCTCGTTTTGGTCATGTGCCTGGTCCTGTCATCCTGAGCTTGGTTAGACAGCCCTGAGCCTTGTTCCAAAATAAACTTGACTGCCCCATTTCTCACGTACAATTCCAGAATGAATTCTGACAAAATGAAATAAAGAATGCCTGGAGTTTATGTTGCTGTTGCTAACTCCCATTTTGGGGCTGATGCCAAAAGAGAAACAGAACATCCAAAAAACAAGCATAAAACTCTGCTGAGAGGGAAAAATCATTCTGAAGTCAAATTTAATGAGAAGTAAAAGCTAAAATCTTTCTCAAATCAATTTAGTCTAAGTCAACATAACATAATTACTGAGTGCTTTCCGATGACAGGGCTCTGTTTCTGCCCCAGGAGAGGGGCCATGGGTGGAAAACAAAGGTGAACAAGGCAAGCCCTTAAGAAGCTTTTCTGCTTCCACTGAACACATAGTAATTCCACTTTTCTAACTTACATAGACCTAGTTTTTTGCAGTTGAAACCAGAAATCTGCTTCCTTTTATTACAGAGAGGTTGGCTACCATGGATGAAAAATTAAAAATAACAACAACAACAACTTGACCAGACACATGTAAAATATAAAATCTTATTTTGCCTTTTATCGATCCTTTTAGACAATGACACTGGATGGTGGATAGTGAGTTGCCGCTGTTTCCCTGTCAGGCCTGGAATATATGTAATCTTTAATTCCACAACCTAGTCTTCTCATAATAACTTTGTGAAAGTCTCCTTATCTACTTTTATAATTTTCCATGCCTCTTCCCTGGCTTTCTATTCTGGTGAATTCCTTACTGAAATCATTGATGACATGGTAACATCAAGAAGTCCCCTGAGCTGGGTGTGGCCTGACTGTGCCACTCACCAGCTGAATGACTGTGCTTTTGCCTCCTAAGACTCAATACTCTTCTGCCTCAAAGGGAAGTGACTGGGAGGCTCTTTGAGTCTAAAGATGCTTTGAACTACTGAATTCCGGATTCACTTGAACTACAGAATTCCGGATTCACTTGTTAGTAGATGACAGTCATTTCAGAGACTGTCTAGGCACGGATGAGTCATAATATGACTCAGACAGCTGGAAGAGACAGGAAAAGTAATTAGATGTAGGCTCTTGCCTGCAGGAAGCTAAATGCACAAACTCCGTGGGCCAAATAATCTCTTCTCTTGTCAAACAATTAGGGTTAATATCTTATTAAAAAATAATATATGATCATGGTAAATGAATTCCAATGTTTTAGAAAGGTATCTAAGGAAAAGTAAAAAAATCCCCTCATCATCTTTACTCTCAGATGCACCCAATGTTAGCAGTTTTTTGTGTATACTTTTTAGAAATCTACTATATGTGTATGCATGCACATAACTTTATTTCTGTTTCTTTATATATTTAAATATATCACCACATCTTTATTTAAGTGAGTAGGATCATATATATAAATATATATATATATATTTTTTTTCTATAACTTGTTTCTGTTTTGCTTTTCATTTAACAATATATCTTGGACACCTTCCATATCAGCTCATACCATTTTACCTTTTTTTTTTTTTTAAGATTTTATTTATTTATTCATGAGAATACACAGAGAGGAGAGAGAGAGAGGCAGAGACACAGGCAGAGGGAGAAGCAGGCTCCATGCAGGGAGCCCGACATGGGACTCGATCCAGGGTCTCCAGGATCACACCCTGGGCTGCAGGCGGCACTAAACTGCTGAGCCACCAGGGCTGCCCACCATTTTACCTTTTTAACAGGAGCCCAGGAGTCCATGGTATTGATAGACCAGCATTTTTTGCAATAGGATTCCTACCATTGTAAGGTTGTAAGGTTGTGTCCAGCTTTTTGTTACTACAAACACTTATGAAGGTGTTTCTGAAGGACAAATTCCCTAGAAAGATACTTTCTAAGTCAAAGGGTACATGTATTATTCGATTCTTTTAATTTGCTCTTGTATGTTTTTAACATAATTATTTATTCACAAAACAACCAGACACTCATAAAGGAATAAGCAAAAAGAAAAAGGCCAGAATCTTCTTGCCCAAATAATGTATTGATATAAAAAATAAAATTAATGTATGTACATAATGCACATACATGAAAATTAAAGCAATATGAAAGGCATAAAAATAAAATGATCCCCCTAATTCTTATTATTCTAAGGATAAACATTTTGATGGCTTCTTATATATACTACCAATTATTTTCGTTATGAACATAAGCAGGTTTATCAAGTTAAAACTTTAAAATTTTATACAAATAAGATATTATATTTTTTTATACTTTTATCTTTTCCACTTACTAATATATCTTAGAGAACTTTCTTCATTCATATATTCCTATACAGTGTCTCATCCCTTTTGATAGCTATGTTCTATTATGCAACATAAATTTATTTTAACAGTGTAGCTTTGATGGCCCCTTCGATTGTTACAGCATTTTGCTATTCTAAACAATGCTGCAATAAATACCATGTAATATTAAGTTGTTGGGTAAAGGGTATGAAGTGTTAAATTTTGATGCTATTGCCAAGTTGTCTCCAAAAATGTATATTCCCACAAATAAAATATGATTGACTTTCTTCAGTCTTGTAGAAATTGCATATACTGCAATATTTGACCTTTGCCATTCTGATATGTACACAATTGTATTTTTCACTTTTACCTTTCTAAGAATTATGAAGTTAAGCATCTTTTTATATGTTTGCTAATTATTTGCATTTCTTTTTGCATAAAATGGCAATTTTCTTATTTCACCTATTTTTTATTTGAATAGTTTTTAAAAATATTTATTTATTTATGAGAAAGAGAGTCGGGAGAAAGGGCAGAGGGACAAGGAGAGAAACAGAGTCCCTTTGCAGAGCGTGAAGCCCAATGCAAGGCTTCCAGGACTGTGAGATCACGACCTGGGCCAAAATCAAGAATTAGATGCTTAACTGTGCCACCCAGGTGTCCCTGTTTAGTTTGTTCTTTTAAATATTTATCTGCCTATTAAGAATATTAGTGTTTCATCTCAGATAACTATTGCAAATATTCTTATTAGTTTGGTATTTGTATTTTGTATTATTGTATTGTAACTGTTAACTTTTTCCTGGTATGCTATTTCTTGCCATACAGAAGTTTAAAATGTTTGATACAATTACATTTATCCCTTTTTTTTCCATTTTAGCTTTTGAGTTTTATATCTACCCCTCTCCAATATACTTAACAAACTACCCATATTTTCTTCTAGTACAACCAGAGTTTAATTTTTAGCCACTCAATCTTTGATCTACTGGAAGACAGTTTAGTGGGTTTTTTTTAAAGATTTATTAATTTATTTATTCATGAGAGACACAGAGAGAAAGAGAGAGAGAGAGAGAGAGAGAGAGAGAGGCAGAGACACAAGCAGAGGGAGAAACAGGCACCAAGTAGGGAGCCCAACATGGGACTCGATTCTGGTCTCCAGGATCACGCCCTGGGCTAAAGGTGGCGCTAAACCGCTGAGCCACCTGGGCTGCCCCCAGTTTAGTGTTTGATATGAAAACCAGCTGAACACCCACACTTTCTCAGACCTTTCCTTTATAGTATCAAATTTCTACATAAAATCTTTTAATATTCTAACATTCCTCTGAAATTTTCTCAATCCACTAAGAGGAACATTGAAAAGTGGGAAGGAACAGAAGATTTGGAATCAGAGAACTGGGTTTGAATTCTGAGTTGACTAGTTATATCTAAATAACTTGGGAAAGTCAATTAACTTCTTCAAATCTCAGCGTTCTCACCTATGAAATGGGTATAATATCTACCTCTCTATCAGGACTGTTGCATAAAATAAATGAGAAAATATCTGTAAAGCCCTTAACATAGACCTTGGTACAAACAGGCATTCAGCCAAAAGTATCTATTATTGCTGTATTTTTTCAGAGCTGTGATTACAAGCGATGAAATAAAATCTAATGGAAATTAGTTAATACAAAATATAAGATATGAGTTCCCTTTTTTTTATGAACACAGAATTTCAGTACTGGAATGAAGTATGAAATGACCTTAGAAACTTGTTCATCCAGCACTTAGACATTAGAACATTAAAGTCATTCTCATAGGAGAAGGGACCTGCCCAAAGTCATATCAGAGTTAGCATAGTGTTGGACCAGCCTTGGTCTTTTCTCGTCCAGCTGAGACTTCTTCCCACTATAGCAGATGTGCTCTACTATGGGTGCATGCTCATTTTCTACTGGGCCAGTACTCACCGAATCTTGCTATTATCCTGAACAATACCACACTACCCAGGTACCTACTGATTTTCTTCCAGATTTTAGCAAACATACTCTCCTTCAGTCAAATTCTTCAAGGTCACTTTGACTCTTATTTCCATCCCTGAGCTTTTGAGTTTTTACCAGTAATTGTTGCTCAGATAGGATTTTTAGATGCATTCAAAAATAGCTTACATCATTGATATGACTTTTTTTTTTAAAACCAATGTTTTTTAAAATTTACTTATGTATTTTAGAGAGGGAGAGCATGAGTGGAGGGAAGGGCAGAGGAAGAGGAAGAGAATCTCAAGCAGAATCGCTTCCAAGCACAGAGCCTGATGGGGGGGTGGCAGCTAATCCCATGACTCTGAGATCATGACCTACGCAGAAACCAAGATTCGGGTGCCTAACTGACTGAGCCACCTAGATACCACAGAGAGGGAGAGAGAATCTTGAGCAGACTCCACACCAAGCATGAAGCCTGACTTGGGGCTTTGTCCCATGACCCTGAGATCACGACCTGAGCTGAAACCAAGAGTTGGACATTTAATTGACTGCACTACCTAGGTGTCCCTGACAGGACATTTTAAAATACCAAGTGTGACAGAACCTCATATATTTATTATTTTTATTTTTCTACTTCAGCTTAAATTTTTCTTTAAGCACAGACTGGAGGATTGGATATCATTGTTCTTGAGATTGATAATTATAACCATTGTTAACATTCATTGAGCCTCAAGCATGTTCAAGTACTTATACATATTATATGTTAAAGAATTATTATAATATATATTTATTACATTATTACACTTAGATATTTATACATTAGTTCATAATCCTTAGGAGGCTGAGATTATTTTTCCGATTTCACAAATAAAGGAATTGAGCTCAGAGAGAATCACTAACCTGTTCAAAGTTAAACAGTTAGAAAAGGTTAAGAATTTAAAATAGTCTAATTAAAACCCCTAAGCTCTTAATTCCAATTCCTACTGCTCTTCCTTTAATATTCTATTCAATTCTGAGGGTCTACGCTTATAAGATTCCAATTCTGAAGCATGCCTCTCCAGCTCCCTGAGACTGAGAGAGCACAGTTGGGTGTGGCACCCTGGTTGGCTTTACCATGGCCTCAAGCAACCTGGTTTAAACACCATGACCCAGTTTATAATGATTAGATTATGCCAAACTGAAGCCAAAGCTTTGGGCAGGCTAGAGAAATTCCATCTATTGCTGTATATGTATACACCTTTCACTGAATCATACAAAGAAAATCTATTTGTTATGACATCCTTTTCATAACCATGTTGGTAATCAATAGAGATTTTAGCACTTCTAGTTAATTCAAGTAGTTGTAGGTTTTATTCAGATGCTAATGTAAAGGTGAACAGTGCACCATGTCCAGAGTTAATCTTTCCTCTGTTTTTAAAAGATGAATATTATATTGGCTACCTTAACCACTAGGTCTCCTGGCCTGGGGCTCCAGAGATTATCTGAGTAAATGACTCTATATTTTCCAGAAAATTTTATCTATTTTTTAGTATTTTAAAAATAATGATATCAAAATCAGAGAATTTCAGAAATGAGGAGAGCCCGTTTGCATGTAGGTATGCCTTTAAGCCAATTCCGCCACATTATATATTCTTATATCCTTGTCTCCCATCCTGTTGACCTTTTTATTTTCTTTAATTTAGGCATATCTATATCTTTGCACATGCTATTTTCTCTGTCTGGAACATAATTTTTCATCTCTTCTTCACCTGGAAAACTTCTCTCAGTTTTTAAAGATTCAGTCTGAATGGACTACAGATTGTGCTTACTTGTGAACCCCTCATGGTAGGAGTTCATCTTATTGGAACTTGTGTCCCTAGCATAGCACCTGGCCAATAGTAGGTGCACAATAACTAATGAGTGAACAAATAAGTGAATGGGTGGAAAATATATTCACATTACATTATTCCAGGAAAATGGTCATCTAAGCTTGATGTGACACTGGCTTTACTCTGATGTACTCACTGTCCTTCACAGAAATCCATTCCACTTGGGGTCAGCTCTCATGATTAAAAAAAAAAAAAAAGTTCTTTGTGTTGAATCTAAATCATGTTCCTGGAACGTTCTACCTCTTGGTTCTACCCCCTTCTTCCAAGGGCTCACAAAACATTTCTTCTTTCTTAGTATTTTTTTCTTATATGATTCTCTTTCTAACATTTGAGGATAGTTTTCTCATTTCTAGGTCAAAGGACCTCACTTCCTTCCTCGTCTTTCCATATCATTCTTACCAAATGACCACTTGCCTCAGCTTACATACTTCTAGTGACAGGGAACTCTTCCTTTCCTTAGTATGTCCATTCCATTTTGGGGTGGCTCTTATGAGTGTTATTTCTAGAATCTTGATTTTATTTAATACCTGATCAGAGACTCAGCAGAATGCATGTGAGGTGAAGTATGACAATGGGGATATTTACTAATGGCTATTAACCTTTTTATTTTTTTTAAATATTTTATTTATTTATTCATGAGAGATACATAGAGAGAGAAAGAGGCAGAGACACAGGCAGAGGGAGAAGCAGGCTCCATGCAGGGAGCCTGACGTGGGACTTGATCCCGGGTCTCCAGGATCACGCCCTGGGCTGAAGGCAGGCGCTAAACTGCTGAGCCACGTGGGCTGCTTAGGCTATTAACTTTTAATGTATACCCAGTATAGTATCTACAGGTAAACACAGTGCTGATACAAGTTTTGTTTTTAAAAACTAACCATTTTAGTTATTTCTTTTTCCAATTTAAGAGAGGAAGTGAAAGTGAATGGCATATAGCTATTATAAAGCAATTCACCATTCAATAACTAAAAAAACGTAATTAAGCAGCAGGGGGGAAATGCTATGACAGGAACAGGGGCCCTACTGAAGGTGTGAAGGGGTATGAGAAAGTTTTCTGGAGGAAGTGAAATCAGAAACAAGAAGTGAGTGAGCTATCCAGGTAAGGATGGGTAGGAATGCCCACAGAGGGCTGTGGAGGGAAGTATGGGTAGAGGAGTAGCAAGAGTATTCCAGGTAGAGAGAGGAGGGACATGTGAAGGTCTGGAGGTGGGATGGGACTTGACACATCTGAAGAAAAGAAAGTAGTTGTTAGCAAATGGCAAAGAGGGGAAAAAGGAGAGTAGGAAGGAGGTGAGTGACAACAAGGGAGAAATGAAGGTGGTGGTGATGATGATGATGATGGTAGAGGTGGTGATGATAGCTGACATGCACATAGCACTTACTCTGTGGCAGGCAATGTTCTAATCATTTCCTATTATTAATTCCCTAACCCTCATAATATTTCTATAAGTAAGAACACATAATAATGCCCATTTTACAGAGGAAGAGATTGAGGCACAGTAATTAAATAGATCCCCCAGGTCCACTAGTTATAAATGGCAAAACCAAGACTTAAACTCAGGCAATCTGAATCTCTCTTTGTTTTGCTTGTGTCTCATGATTTTTCTTATCCTTGAAATTGTCAATAAAGCTTGATACTGAGTAAAATTCCTAATCATTCCTAACTATGACATATTAATGCTTTCCAAAGATCTGGCAATCAGCATGACAAGCCATATCAGCGAATGTAGAGTTTATTTTGATGTAATGGCGAACCATCTCTCAACTTAGAATTGAGAAATATTACGTTACCATCACTCCTATACCCTAGGAGCACTACAGCCAGAGAAAATGCAGGAGGTGTCTGCTGTTGCCAACCCTGCTAAGGGCCTTTCAGATGAACTGATCACTTTGGAAATGCTTCTCAAAGGGCAGTGCCACTGCTTGTGGCTGCTTTGGTTTTCCTTTAAAAAAAAAAAAAGATTTTATTTATTTATTCACGAGAGACACAGAGAAAGGCACAGACACAGGCAGAGGGAGAGACAGGTTCCATGCAGGGAGCCTGATGTGTACTCGATTCCGGGTCTCCAGGGTCACGCCCTGGGCTGAAGTGACGCTAAACCGCTGAGCCACCCAGGCTGCCCTGCTTTGGTTTTCCATCTCAGCTCAAGTCATTTGCCTGCTCTGAGAACTGTCACAGGAAGAACACTGGTTTAGAGTTGGAGGGCAGTATTCAAACCTTGATCCTGCTATTTCTTAACTCCAGGACCTTGGGTAAGTTACCTAACCCATTTGAGCTTCAGTTTCTCCATATGCAACAAAGATATTAATGCCTATTTTGCTGGTTTGTTGTCAGGATGATTGGAGATAATGCGAATAATGCACTTAATACTTCACACACTGAGTAGGTCATCAGTGGTTGCTATTCCTACTAGAGCATATCTATTACCTATGAACCAGGATTTTAAAATGGCTTTTATTGGCAATAATAAAATCAAAGTATAGATTTAGTGTAAGATTGTCTTGGAATAAAAGTAGCTAAAAACTACAAATTTAACTGAATCATCATGAAAAAATGCAAAGAGGTGACCCCGTGGGAAAGGGGGAGATAATTGGCACCAGATTTCAATTAAAACTAGTCGGTACAGAACACAGGGGGACTATTTCAAGTACATTATTTCATAGCGGGGGGTCTAGCTGGTACATGGCATGGGGCAGCAGGGAAGAAACTGGGGCAGAATCCAAACTATTTCTACTTTATTCAGAGAGACTAGGGATAATAAGATAAGCAAATGTACTACCAGTGAATTAAATGAATGTAGAAGGCTCCAACTTTTCTCAAGGGGGAAGAAATCTATTCTCATTTTCTTAAAGTAATGTGATGTAGTGAGGTAGAAATTTGTGTTTAGTTGCTAACTCTTCCACTAACTTACTCAGGCCAGCCACTGAGCTGCTGTGGAAAACGGAATGTTCCAGGCCCCACTGTCTCTAGGTCCCCTGTTATTTGAAATTTGATGATTTCCATGGCTTAAAAATAACATCTCAGAAGTGTTTTATAGACAGTAGTAAATTGTTTTCACATCTCATATTTCTTACCTAATAAGTTTCTTACCTATAAACAAATATAATAAAAGCTTCCCATGTATTGACTGATCCTTATCACATGCTTGTGAGGGAAGTAAGGAAACTATAAATACCACATTTAATCTTAAAGTGTGTGCAAGCTGGAATGGCTGCCATAGAACATGGAGAGAAAAAACATGGTACCCGCAGAAGTGGACCTTGAATGCCAAGTTAAAACAATTTTTTCAGTAAGTGGTGGTGCTGAGGAGGGGATGGTTTAACACAATTGAAGCATTTAACACAATTTGACTCACATTTGGGCTAGGATAACTATGGCAAGAGTGAAAAGTTGGAGTTGAAGAACTAAATGATGAAAAAGAGGATAATGAGATGGGAGACTATTGCAATATTATAAATTGTTGATGATGCAAGGCTGAATTAGAAAATTGAGAATGGGGACACCTGGATGGCTCATGGTTGAGTGTCTGCCTTTGGCTCAGGTTATGATCCCAGGGTCTTGGGATCGAGTCCCACATCAGGCTCCCTGTGGGGATCCTGCTTCTCCCTCTGCCTATGTCTCGCCTCTCTCTCTGTATCTCTCATGAATAAATAATTAAGATTAAAAAAAAAAAGAAAATTGAGAATGGAACTGTGGGAAAGGGCCATAGACTTGAGAGAGGACACAGAGAGAGGTTCTAGATAGCTGTTCTCAAATACTTCTAGGGACTACATAGAGTTTAAATAATATTTATAATAATGTGAATGTTTGGAAATGGAAGCTGAGAAAGGTCATCAGGGGAGTGATGATATCATTATTCAGAATGGGAATGCAGGGTAGAAAATGAGTTTGGACAACAGGATAACACATTTTACTTTGGACACGTTGAGTTTGCTATGTCTCTTGGACAGCTACGATTTTGCTGGTAGTGAAGAAATAACTATCTGAAGCTTAGAGAAATAATTAATGTTAATAATCAATTTAGTCTGGGGATCCTTAAGGTCAGTCAGTACCCTGATGTGACTAGCCCCAGCTGTAGAAGAGGCTTGCTGTACGAAGGTCAGATTAGTTAGCAATAGCGCCTGCTATATAATAAGGATATATAATTATTAGCTATTATTGACACCTCCCCTGACACACACAAAGAGGATGACCTGGACTAGTATAAAATTATCTCAATAAAGACTCAGCAGAGCAATGAGAAGTACTAGGGTTATAGGTACTGAAAGAGGGAGAATGGCACTCTGGAAAGCACTGCCTTAGGAATTATGAGTCCTGAGTTTCAGTCTCACCCTGCTGTTAGCTTATTTCACTTTGGGAGTCTATTTCCCTCTCAGGGGCTCAGTTTCTTCATATAGAAAGAGAGCCTTATACTAAATCACTGAGGTCCCCCATCCAGTGCTTAATAAACAAATATATTCCATGCTCAATATGTATTCTGTTGACAACGTGAGAAAAGCAAACAGTTCATTTAGTGATAACTTTCCAAACACCCTCCAGCATGTCTCAGAGTGAATAAACTATAAATTGTGTTTGAAGTGGAAATTTCTAATTAAGTTTCTTTTTCCTCCTGGAGGCTGTTGCGCTTGTTGCAGAGTGATAACATTTCTGACAGTAGCTGCATGAGAGCTCAAGACCAGAATCCACCTGGAGCAGAGGCAGAATGAAAAACTGATACTGGATATTTACACAGCTTGGCAGTTAAAATTAACATCCCTTTTAAATTTGGCTTGCTGATGCAAAAATAAACATGTATTAAAAAAAAAAGAAAAATGTTTTAGTTTACCAGGACATATAGAGAGCTGATCATTTTGAAGACTTTAACTAAAAATAATCCAAATATTTATATATATGTTTTTATTACATAATTATATATTATATATTTATACATACTTTTATTATATACTTATATATTATACATTTATATATAATTTTATTTTATGTATTTTTATATTTACATTATATATTTATACATATAATCTCACATATATAACATAATTTTTCAAACCCAATTTAGTATAGGCTAAGACAATAAATAACAGGATTCCTGTGTTTTGAGTACAAGAATATATTGCAAGAGTATGTAAGCAAAAATAGTTGAAGTCTTCCTTATAACATCTTATATAAATACAAGATAATACTAGTATTTCTACCTCTGATTCTTAACTCTAGACTTGTAAATCTATGTGCTTACTTCACTTCTCCAGCTGGATGTCTAAAATTTTTCAAACTTACCATGCTCAAAATCAAACATTTTAAAAAAGATTTTATTTATTTATTCATAAGAGATACACAGAGAGAAGCAGAGACATAGGCAGAGGGAGAAGTAGGCTCCCCGTGGGAAGCCTGATGAGGAACTTGATCCCAGAACCCCAGGATCATGACCTGAGCCGAAGGCAGATGCTCAACCAGTGAGGCACCCAGGCGTCCCTCAAACTCAAACTCTTAATTTTCTCCTGAACTTGTGTCTGGGCAATTTTGCCACCTTCAGCAAAGGAGTAATACGACCATTCACCACTCAAACCACTCAGCCAAGAACCTACTTGCCAATCTTAATTCTCCTTCTTTCCCACCTGGCCATGCAATCCATCAGCATGTCTGTTTACTCTAGCTCCAAACCATATTGCAAGTCCACTTTTTTCCAACTCCCCCATCCCTCTTGGCAAAGCGACCACTTCTCCCAGGTATATTGCACTAGGCCCCTGATTGGGCTCTCTGCTCTCACACTGGCCCCCCATGCCCCCTCTATCCTTTTTGGCCCAACAACCATTGGGATCTTTTCAAAATATGTATATGTATATCAGACCATGCCTCTCTCCTGCTAATTTTTTTTTTTTTACACCGACTTCTTGGTGTACTTTGGATACAATCCAAACAACTTGCCTTGACCTTGACCAATCCTTCTCATTCTATCTCATTCTGGCCTCTGCCTCCCTCACTATTTCACAGGCACAAGGGCTTTAGATTTGCTTCACCTAAGTCCAATTTCCCTCCAGCCTTGGGTCACTCGTACCAACTGTCTTCCTTAGCAATTCTTATATTTGACCCCTTATTTTTATAAGTCTCAGCTTAAAGACTGTCCCTTTTAAAGTAGGCTGGTAAAAAAATAAAAATAAAAAAAAATAAAGTAGGCTGGTAGCCTATCTTTAACACCCTTTTTCAATTTCTTATGAAACTTAGGTCCACCTGATATTTTGTGATTATCCCACCCACCCCAAGAATAGCTTCCTGTGAATAGGACCTTTGTCTCTTTTGCCTCAATACTTCTAAGGCCTACAATACTACGCAGATATTTCACAATACTCCTTGAATTAATAAATGATAGCTACTAGATCACATTATTTTATTTAAGTAATTAAAATCTGACCACCAGTTATTGCATACTTATTATGAGCCAAATGCTGATCAGAGTCCTTTTCAGAAGGAATTTGTCCTTTATGCAGGAGAATGGTTGATTAAACTGGAGTCACTAAATCTGAATCCTTGGGGGTGGGGTCCAAGAATCTTTTTTATTTATTTTTAAATTTTTATTTATTTATTTTTAAAGATTTTATTTATTTATTCATGAGAGACAGACAGAGAGAGAGAGAGAGAGAGAGAGAAAGGCAGAGACACAGGCAGAGGGAGAAGCAGTCTCCATGCAGGGAGCCTGACGTAGGACCTGATCCCGGGTCTCCAGGATCACACCCTGGGCTGAAGGCAGCACTAAACCACTGACCCACCCAGGCTGCCCCCAAGAATCTTTATTCTTAAAAAATTCTCTAATGACAGATGCTCAGTCAGATGCAGGCAGCTCTGTGGAGATGTAGCTCCTTGTCCTCTATGTACTCTAGCTGCTCCTTCATCATATATACTTGATTTTAGTCTCAAGTTGTACTTTTACTCTTATGCTTTACAAAAATCTCTGGCCCTTTGAGCCTCTATCACCAATGAGGACATAGGTGATAGTGAAATGGCTCTGGAGCCTTCTTTAAGATATGCTCTGGGAGGGAATACATGAACATGGAAACAGTGGCCCATACCACCTACAATAGACCCATTTTCTTCATTCCAGGGTTCTGTCTACATACTGCACTTTGGGCATGGGTGTCTGTTGGTACAAGTGTCTCTCTCAGCTATGTAAAGCTGTAGATATGACAACCTTGAAGCCCCCATCCCATGTCTCAATTCCCCTGAATACATGGTTCCTAGGGAATCACTCACTTGCAAATCACCCATGCCCCCAAACTGCTCAGGCAAAAGGTAAAACTTTGGGGTGTGAGGCTACACTTCTACCTTCTGAGATCTGCTTTGTATCTCACACTCTAAGCCCTCTACTCTGGGATGGGATGTGTGTGCTTCCCAGGCCAATGGATTCCCTCAGGTTAGTGTCAGATTTGAAGCTGAGGCCTTTCCTTGATGGATGGTGGTAATAAAAGCAACCTTCTGAGTTTGCTTGGCATGTTCTTACTTTTGAAATCAAGGGGCTGACTGCAAATGCTCAGTCATTTTTTTTAAAAAAAATTAGTTTTCTGTGGTTTCTGGGTTTCTGATATTGAACTATTGCTAAATTTAATCTACTGTTAAAAACATCATAAAAAATCATCAATAGGGAATTGATTAAATAAAGTATTAGGGAATATGATGTAGCCATTAAAAACAAGGGCATACATGCCTAATATTCTCATACCAACAAATATCTGTGGTATATTGCTAAATTAAAGAACTATAACAAAACTATACATATATAGATAACCTTGATTATTAAAAGAAAAAGGAAGGAAGGAAGAGAGATAGATGATAGATAGATAGATAGATAGATAGATAGATAGATAGATAGATGATATAGAAAATGCCTGAAAGGCTACACAACCAAATGCTAAGAGAGGCTTTAGTGGGCTATGGTCTTGAGGCCATGATGACTGGGGTAATGCTGAAGAGGAAAGAAGAGATTACATTTTATTTTACAGTCTTTAGTAGTGCCTGAATAATCCTTAAGTGAACATGTATTGTCTTATAACAATTTTCAAAGTTATATAAGAAAAGTTTTAACTACTGAATTTGAGATTTGTGTTACTTTGACAGTAAAAAAAAAGGGTTGCCAAGACACACTAGAATCACAGTGACGTTTATAGAAAAAATGTAAGTTATAATCAAATATTCATGCATTACATAAAGTCAATGAACAGAGAGTTTCTGATCGTCTTCTTTGTGACAGTCATTGTACGGAGCTTTGGAATGTACTGGTGAAGAAAGCAATGGCTCTGCCCTCAGTGGCTTAGGATCTAAGAGCAGTTCTCCACTGGGCATGGAAATGTGGAGGAGGGGGATATTCTTTGTTCTTAAAATGTCAGAGTCTGGGGTGAGCTTTGACATTAATTGTGCAAGGCGCAGGCATGTTAAATGTTCTGCAAAATGTGGTACAGTCACATGCAGTGAAAAATTGTCCTTTCAAAAAATGCAGTCGCACCTACAATAAGAAATACACATAGATATGCTAATTCCAAATGAACCTCAATGAGATTATACATGGAAGAGGTTCTTGGTTTCTTTTCTTTTCCCCTTGCATGGATGACTTTAATCATAAGCATTAAAATTAATTTTAATGGAAGAAAAAACCGGTTATATCTGTCAAATAGTCCATTTCTAAAGTATTGAAAGGCTTCAGTAGGAATAAGGTGCTAGTGGAATTATCTTGGTCAAAAACCATGAAAAGCAGAACTCTAACTCTAGCTACTGCGTGCAGAACTCACCTGATGTTTGTTTCACTATAGTTCTTCAGGATAATGACATTCTTTTGTGTTTGTGCTTATGTGTATCTTGGCATCTGATTGTTGTCTATAATTACATCGTCATTTCTCCTACTTATTCCTTACCTAAAAATAAGGTTATCATCTCACTGCCTAAAAGCTCCCAGGAAACAGGTTTTCCGAGTTCAGGGAAACTGTGTCAAGGACTCTTGAATCCTCTTTCCAATTGTTATACAATTAGATGAAGGGGAGGAGACCTGACAGGCACAAATGCTGAATAGAAATCGAATTATATTTACCACTATTGCTGAGAAATGATATTTATTCATCTATTGTCCCTTCAAAATATTTTTACTTTTCTTTTTTTTTAATTTGCTACTCTAGCTCTAAATCTCCATCTAGACTACTGCAATAGACCTCCTTCCAACTATTTATTTTGAAAAATTACAAACTACAGAAAATTTTTGAAGAACTGTACATAAAGATCAAGACATTTTCCTCAAGATTCAGCAATTGTTAATATTTTGGCACATTTGTTCTCTCTCCCTCTGGCTCCCTTTCTCTGCCTGCCGATACACACATAAACATTCACATTTGTTTTTTCTGAACCCTCAGAAATATATGGCAGACATCCTGCTACTTCCAAACCTAACATACCAGCAAGGCATCTCCTCACTATAAAGATATTTTCTGCACAAACACATTATCATTACTAAATCAAAAAAGGTAACAGCAATTCTATACCATCCAATATACTATACCTAGTCAAATTTTCTCAGTTGTTCTTCAAAATGTCTTCTATAGTTTTTTTTTTTCTTCAATCCAGGGTTGAATCAAGGTTTATCAATTGTGTTTGGTTATGTCTTTACTCATTATTAACCTAAAAAACCACCTTCTTTTTCTTCTTTATGACCCTGAGTTTTTTCTTTTCTTTTTTTCTTTCTCTAAGAGTTCAAAGTAGATATTTAAAGACTAAATGCATTCTGGTTTTGTCTGTTTCTTCCTGATCAGAATCAAACAATTTTATCAAAATCTAGTGAGTAACATTGTGTAATTCTTACTGTATCACATTAGGAAGACTAAAATGTGAGGCTGTCTCACTATTGGTGATAGTAATTTTGGTCACTTGGTTAAGGACCACCAGATCTCTCTAAAGGCACCTTTGGGGACGCCTGGGTGGCTCAGCGGTTGACCATCTGCCTTCCGCCCGGGGTGTGATCCTGGAGTCCCCGGATCAAGTCCCACATTGGTCTCCATGCATGAAGCCTGCTTCTCCCTCTGCCTGTGTCTCTGCCTCTCTGTGTGTCTCTGATGAATAAATAAATAAAATATTTATAAAATATTTTTATATAATATATAAAATATAAAATAAGGGCACCTTTAGAATGACACCTCCAGCAAATCTGGAGGGTAATTTTTTGAGACCACATGACTATCCTTTTTCTCAATAAACTTTCATCTCAATATTTCTTAGCATCTATTGACTATGCTTGCCTAAAACAACTATTTTACTTAGGGTTGGAAATTGGTGATTTTCTACTTCTCCATTTCTGCTGGAATCATTAGCTGGTATTCTGTGCAAATAACTTTTCCTTTATTCTTTTCTTTCAGTATCATGAAAACAAAACTCATGTTATTGTTTTTATTTATCAAGATACAATCCATTACTGTGTAGTAGACCTTTTTTTTTTTTTTAAGACTTATTCATCTTATTTTATAGAGGGGAGAGGGGCAGAAGGAGAGGGAGAGAGAGTCCCAAGCAGGCTCCAGGCTGAGGGGGAGTCCGATGCAGGGCTTGATCTCACAACCCTACCACGACTTGAGCCAAAACCAAGAGTCGGGCACCCAAGGCGCCCTGTGAACTAGACTTCTGATTGACCAGCAAACCTTCCTTTAAACTCTGTCTCTCTCTCCCTCCATTACTCCTTCTGTTTTCTCTATTCCTATTATTTTGACAGCCATCCTATATATCATGGACAGTCTACTTTTCTTTACATACTGTTTTTCACATTTTACATATGATGCAGATGCTCATATTCTTCTAAGTTCCTCACTGTTTGTTGGTCATGTGAAAATTTTGTATCTTCCTTTTTAAGATTTTGCATAATCTGGTTTTTACTATACCTCTCTCTAGTCTCATAAGACCATAGATTTCTCTGATGTAAGGGAACATGAGAGTTGATCTTGTCATTCCTCCCATTTCACAGGTAAGAGTACTGAGGCCCAGGAAATGAAGTCACTTGCATGCTCCTCTGTATTTGTGGCAAAGGTCAGATGAGAATGCTACTGTTTGCTCCCCCATATTATTACATACCTCCTCTCCCTAGAAAACCCTCTGCTGCAACCAGAAGCTTCCTGCACATTCCTAGCCCGACACCATTCCTTATGGACCTCTTTCTCCCTGTCATGCTTCCTGTTCCTTAGGATTACCTAAAGTTTCGATCTTCCTTCGTGTCCTCATCAAGTTCTACGTTTCCAGGCCTCCTATTAATGGTCTGTACACTCACTTGGCCATTAGTCTCATAACCTGGCATTATTATATGGATTTTTGTCCCCTTATAGTGCTTTATTATTTTTGTTAAGTATAGAATTCAAGTTCATTTTATTTTATATTTTAAAATATTTATTTATTTAAGAGAGCAAGAGGGAGAGAGAGCACAGAAGGAGAGGCAGAGGGAGAAGCAGACTCCCTGCTGAGCAGGGAGCCCAACATGGGCCTCGATCCCAGGACCCCAAGGTCATGACCTGATCTAAAGGCAGATGCTTAACCGACTGAGCCACCCTCAAGGTGCCCCTCAAGTTCATTTTAAATAATTACAATAGGGGATCCCTGGGTGGTTCAGCGGTTTACTGCCTGCCTTTGGCCTAGGGCATGATCCTGGAGTCCCGGGATTGAGTCCCACATCGGGTTCCGGGCATGGAGCCTGCTTCTCCCTCTGCCTGTGTCTCTGCCTCTCTCTCTCTGTCTGTGTCTCTCATGAATAAATAAATAAGATCTTAAAAATAAATAAATAAATAAATAAATAAATAAATAATTACAATAATGCAAAAGAACAGCAAGGAAAGTACATCTCTTTTTTCAATTCTAACTTTCAAGTAACCACTGGTAATAAATTGAATATATAACTTTTATGCATTTTTCCCCACACATGGGTAAGTGTGGGGAAAGCTATAGTCCTAATGTCTAGAATAATACTAGATACATATCAGTGACTGAATGTATATAGGTGCAAAAATATTTATATTTATCTTCCTATATAGTTACTGTCTTCAAAAATAGATCACACCAGCAGTGTTATGTAATTTGCTTTTTTTTTTTTAAAGATTTATTTATTTATTTATTCATGATATAGAGAGAGAGGCAGAGACACAAGCAGAGGGAGAAGCAGGCTCCATGCAGGGAGCCTGATGTGGGACTTGATCCCGGGGTCTCAGGATCACGCCCCGGGCTGAAGGCAGGCACCAAACCACTGCGCTACCCAGGGATCCCTGCTTTCTTTTTCAATTTAAATTACTTTTTTTTAAATGAATCAGTGTCAGTAACTAGACCATAAGCCCTATGAAGGCTGTCCTAGCCAATGTTTTACTTTCCTTGTATTCCCAGGATGGGGCACAAATTTCCTTCCTCATAAACTATTATTTAGAGTGATTACACTTACATGTGCCTCATGAATCTCTTCCTCTACTCTGAAGAGGTCTTAAGCTTCCCAAGGACTCCTTTTCCTCTAAGGAAGCATCATTAACCAAAAATTTGGTGGCCAATTCCATTGGCTAATAAGGAAAAGGAGACAAACTAGAAAGTGAAGACAGGAGAGTTACTGGAGGGGATATGCAGGATAATGACAAGGAGGATCTTAAGGATCCTTTCTTTAAGGATGGGCATTTTTTTTTTTTTTTATGTTGGAGCTGCCATCTTGAATGTGGCCTCTTCAGGGAAGTAGACCACACAACATAGAACCTTAATTCTCAAAGTCAATGATTTTATGAAAAGTTTCTTTCTCATCATTGGTAAAACCAGAAGAAGCAAGAGATAGAGTTCAAAACTCTCTAAAACGGCAAACTCCATAAAATCAAAAGGGTGAGGAAGAACTGCATCCTCTGGAATTATCTCTCTTTCATCACTGTATTTGTTCTCTCAAGTATGTATCAGGGCTTCTTAAAAGCAGCCAAGACTGTGTGTAATCTTTTACCTTCAGTCCCAAGTGAATATTGTAAACATCAGAAAATTTTCCATCTACACAGTCAGAGAGGTATTTTCAGTCATTTAAATTTTTCTAATTACTAACCAATTCCCTCCTTCCAGCCCTCCCAATTTAGCGCACAGAATGTTGCTCCCCACAGAAAACAACTCCCCAGCGAAGTGAGTTTCCATGGTTAGTTGCCAGAGCTCTGGATGTGAACAAAGCCAAAAAGCCACTCTGCCTGAGAGAAAAAAAAACATCAAGAAATCAGGTTCCACTGCCATGGTTTGGTTCCTGTCACAAAGTAAATGCTCAGTAAATAATGAGAAGGATGGGGGAAAAAATTGAGGAGAACAGTAAAGAAAAGAGAGAGGAACAAAGAAGGAAGAAATCCAGTAAAATTGGCTTTCTTCAAACTGTGACCAGAAATTTAACTGTGGGGGCAAAGAAGTTACTGATAAGGGTAATACCAGTAACCAAATCTTGAGCAAGAGGGTACTATGCTGTGCTTGTTAATGCTAATCCTTCCAAGAACTTTTCTAAGGTCAGCTTTTAAAAAAAGGAAGAGGGAATCCCTGGGTGGCTCAGCGGTTTAGCGCCGCCTGCAGCCCAAGGTGTGATCCTGGAGACCCGGGATCGAGTCCCACGTCGGGCTCCCTGCGTGGAGCCTGCTTCTCCCTCTGCCTCTCTCTCTCTCTCTCTCTGTCTTTTATGAATGAATAAATAAATAAAACCTTAAAAAATAAAAAATAATTTAAAAAAGGAAGAAATTGAGGCACAGAGAGGTTAAAAGCCTCTGACCCCGCAGAAGTGGGTTAGAGCTCCGATGTGTGTTATACAGGCTGTGTCCTTCTCCCTAGACTCTGGCTGCTCTCTCTGTGAGCCTGGCTGCTCCGGCCTCAGTTCCTCTGATCGCCACCAATGCCAGGGTGCTGCTGCATTGACCCCACGCCCAGCCCAGCCCATCCCATCCCATCCCAAGATGTCACAAAAGGATGACTTCTAAGGTAGCTGCGTGCGCCTCGACGGCCGGGCGGGGCCGGGGCGCGTGTGGTGCAGCCGCAGCCGCCCTCCCCTCCCGGTGTCCCCGCGCGGGCCGGCCCCTGCGGCAGCAGCTCCGACGCCCCGGGCATCCCCGCGAGCTCCGCGATGGTCCCCGCCCCCCGGACCCGCCGCGACCTCGGGCTCGGTCCCCGGCGGAGCACCTCCCGCCCGCCCGCCCGCCCGGCCGCCGGCGCTCCTGGGGCTGGCAGTGCCGCGGGGCCCACGCACGGAATTCCAGGTTCTTGGAGGCCCCTGCCCTCGGCTCCCCTCGGCAGCCTAGTCGCGTGCAGCCTCCCGGTGCTGCTCCCTCGCCTGCCAGACGTCCGGCCGCCGGGCGAAGTCCCCGCGCCCCGCGCCCCGCGCCCCAAGGCCGGGCCCCCCGAGGCGCGCCACGGCTCCGACTCCCGCGCCCTCGGGCCTCACCGGCGCCGCGTCTGCCTCCGCGGCCACGGTCCCGTCGCTTCCCCCGCCTTCCCTCGCCGCGGCCGGCTCCGCGCCCTCCCGCCGCCGCGCCCTCTCGCCCCCCCCCCGCCCCCCGCCTCCACTCCCCGGCTACGTCCTCTTTTCCCTCCGCTGGTCGATTTCTCCTGCTCCGTGGCGAGGAGCCTACGGCTCAGCGCTCACCACCTAAGCGGAATTTTATTCTGCATCTGAAGTGCAAGCCGACTTTCTGCGAGAGCCCTGTAATTACACTAATAGGAAATTAAAAAGTTTCCTTATTCTACCGTTAGTACAACTAAAACACTGGCTTGGCTGTCAACTATAGGCAAACCAGAAGAGCTTGCTCTGAAAATGAAATAAAATCATCTCTGCTTGCATTTCCAAGTGCTGCTTCAGGCTGTCTTGTTTATATTTGATGCTCTGTGGCTCTAAGGCAAGGATAAGCCTTAACTTAGGGTTTTTCTTCATTGGGCTTCTAGGGAAGCTCCCTGTGATTTATAGAGCCCTGGAACTGCTGGAAAACCTTTTTTTTAAAAAACCCACTTGTTCTTTCTAATGCAGAGCGCTGTTGCCTATCAAGAAACTGATAGAATGTTTGCCCTCCTTTTTAACATTGCTGCTAAAACCTAAATAATCTAGATTCCAAAGTTGCCTCCCCATTTGCCCCCAGCTCCTTACCTAGCACCAGCCACTTAACAGCAGCTTAAATTTGGGCTTTTGGATGTGGGCATAGTTCAAGGCTTACATCACCTTCATGGTAACCTCCATTTCCTATCCATCCACCAAAAAAATCATTCCCTCTTAAAAGCATGAAAACATCATTGTGTTGATAGAATTTTAGTATATGCCCCAGATACAAAGTATGGGGTTGAAGAAGCACTTAGGGGAAAAGTCACATTGGAAATGTGAAAGTGTTGATTGAAAACCATGAACATTAGATGACAATAGGTGATTATGCACACATACCACCCATTTGCAGAGAATATACAGGTTTTAAATATTGCTCCTTCTAAAAGCCAGGTATCATGAGAAAGGGAAACCAGGCAAAAGGTATGACTTTTTCAATGAATAAAAGATAAAATAGATGTAGGTAAAAATAATAAATCACCAAGACAAGTGTGTATAATTGTACAATGTGTTCTTTAGGATAACATATGTAAAAGTATCTGTTTTATCTATGAAAATTTACCCTTTTATTTTCTTCTTTAAAGCTGGCTTATGGGTGTCTGGCCACGTAAGTTTCCTTTCCGGACTTTGAATATACCCCAAAATCAGTAAATGGGTGGAGTTCTCTAAGCAAAAAAAACCTTTTGCCTTACAGGCATGATATTCCTGGCTAATATTGATCTTTAACAATTACACGTATGCAATAAAACAATTAACTTTATTATTTCCTTAAAGAAAGCAAGCTGTCCTGCGCTTAGTTCTATATGTATATATATAGTCATATATACACATATGTATTTATCCTAGGAATCAAAACATACATAGGATAATTCTCTATTTTAGATTAGTGCTTTTATGTTCCAATAGGTGGCAAAATCCAGAGACTGGTATGTTTTCCAGAATGCTCAATGGACAGGATTTTGTCACCAATTAGCTTTGGAATGTTGTACTTTAGCTCCTTCATTTATTAAACACACAAACATTGTGCAAAGGAGTCTGTGAGGTTCCATTCAGAGTTATGATTCTGTGATTCAATCATGCAGTTAAAAAACATATATACTGTAAGATATTTGATTCCACAAAGAGCTATGTAGTTATTCTGCTTACTTCTATTATAAAAGTCATTCATTTATTTACTCATTCAAAAACTCATTCTAGAAGCATCTATCTGAGATTTAATTATGTTTCAGGTCCTATGGCATGTCTTAAGGATGCCAAGGTTATTTAGATACAGCCTCTGTTGTATCCTCTAAACGAGGATCTCCTATCTTCTAGGATTTCATCTCAAAGATTGTAATTGTAGAAATTCAAAGTTTCTATGCAAGAAACTTAACATGTATCTATATTATTAAGTACTGATGAGAATCAGTATTTCATTTTGGAGAACTGTTTACTTCTCTCTCATGATCTCAGGATTTTGAGACTGAGCCCTGCATTGGGTATCGCACTCAGTGGGGAGTCTGCTTGAGATGCTCTCTCTCCCTCTGCCCCCCCCACCCCTCCCCCCCACATGCACGTGCATGCACACTCTCTGTCTCCCCAAAATCAATAAATAAATCTTAAAAAACAAATCAGTGACAGATTTATAGTGTGATGGAAGAGAAAGAGTGTGGGTTTTGTCCACTAGATTCAAGTGTGGAATTTTGGCACTGTCTTACACCCACCGTGTGATTCTGAACAAGCTACCTGCTCTGAGACTATATTTTCACATCTATGAAGTGATGACAGGAATATCTACTCTCAAAGAGTTGCACAGTAATATTTGGAACTGAATAAGATAAGATGATGGATACAAAAACTACTCAATGAATGGTGGTTGTTGCTTTGAATATGGAAAGTTAGAAAACATTCCTGCCTTAATATTCTTTTCAAATAAGTAAACCAATACAAACAGCTTTTTTGGCCTAACCCCTCTGAAGACTCTTTGCATTCTACATCTATGGCTGTAATCTCTAACCAAAAGATGAAGGACTGAGACATCTGTGGGGATTCTATGAGTACTAGATGGATACAAATCCATATTAGTTTGAATATTAGTTTGAACCATACAAAATTGCCAGTATTTGATTTGACCTACAAAAGTGACAATTTTGCATGGTTCAACTTAATGCTATTAGTGGATGATACTACTAAAAGCAAATTTTAATTTTATACTTTTTAATATGAATGGCATATAATATTTAAAATTTGCTTTGGGGGATTATTTCCTGGTTTTAAAAAGTGTAATGGGCAAAATATATGTCATTTGCTTTTTAGATTAAGGAAAAAATGGTAAAATAAATCTGCCTCATTTTGTTTTTCCAGAATTGTTTTAGATGGCTCAAATTTGAGTTTGATGCTGGGGAAATTTCAGCCTCAGGCAAAGGATAAGAGACATTAAAACTCATTTATTGTTGGCTATTAAGAAAAAGAGTAAATCCTTGACTATTTCAAGGGAACGACATAAGAATGTCAGCTAATGAGCTGAAACTTGTTCTGACTGTGACATATTACTGAACAAAAGATTAGAGGAAATTAGTACGAAGGAGAGAGAGAGAGAAATCTCATTTACTTTTTTTTTTTTTTTTTTTTTGGCTACGTATGTGGGAGAGTCAGAGGATTGGGAGTGCGTAGGAGAAGTGTGAGAGGATATGTGGGAGAAGAAGTGTTTAAAATGTTCAAAGGAAACTAAAATGAAGACATGAAAATGTACGCAGGGGTAGAGGTTTCCAAAACCAGTGATTCAGACAAGTACTTCCAGTGTTGCCATTAGTATCCTTTACCAGTAGCTTTTGAACTTCTGTCCATGCTCTCTACTGGGCTGAGAAAGCTCTACCTTCTTGATAGCCACTTGTTATACTGTCACCCTTGCCTTGGGAAACCCAATTCAAATCCTACTTCTCTGAAACTCCCCCTAGTAAGTAAAGGACATTTACTTTCTCTGTCCTTTAACTTAACCAAATAAAAATACTTCGTTTCTTCCAACTCCCTCTTTCCAAGTGTTTTGCAAATGACCGGTGTTTGTGTTCAGCTGTGGTGTGTGAACTAAGAAATACATCTGTACATCTGACATGGCCTGTAGATTTATTCTTGGTGTGCACCTGCTGTGATAATCCCTAAATTGGTGCTTGCAGTAACAAGGCAATCTTTGCTGGAAACAATTTTGGCATTTTCATGAAAGGACTGCCATATTTAAGATCCACTGTCTCACCTTTCAGTTTGCTTTCAGCAACATTCACAAAGACAAGTTCATCACTCAAGCCTTTTAATAAAATAGTGATAGCACAGGCTATTCTAGCCAATCTGGTTCCTATAATGGAGAACTTATTGCAATGAATTGTAAGTAAACTCCATTATAAGTTTATATTTATACTTGACATTGCCATCTTAGAGATGAGGGTGCAGGGCTAGCTGAGCCCCAGGCAGGATATCTGTCTCCCACAGGAGACACAGAGCTTTCCCTGGGCCAAGGAAATACCCTCCTGCAGCACCCACTCTCTGGCTAACTCGTAGGACTCCCATAGCCCTGCTCATGGCAACTCAAGAGATGAACAAGAGATGGCTACTACAGCTGCATGAGGCCAGCCCCACCTCTTCTAGGCCTTATGGGGCCCTGCAGAAAGGACTTCTCATGTCTGCTCAGACAGAGGCAGTCAAGGGCTTCTCTAGCAAGTGAATCCTGAGTTCTACCATTTTACAAATACATATTGACTTCCATGTTTGAAATGCGTAATGAGCCAACATAGATCCCTAGATTTATTAGTTTTCGATTTTTAGTGTGTATGCCAAATTAGAACTGCCCTTTCTGACTCCAGAGCAAACATGCTTAAGAATCCCTATATCTAACTTCATTTGCCTTGATCTCTCCCTCTTCAGGCATCCCAGCTTTCCTTCCACTTTCTAATATATCATGTACATTCAGCCTAGAGTCCAGAAGCATGTCCCCTTCCAAGGCACCAACATTAACTTGCTCTAATTAGCTTCTAGATAGACACTGTGGCAGCTTATCAGATGGCTACCTGTGGTCACCTAAAACCAAAGAATCTTTTTCTAAGGAGTTGCTACCAGATGTCTCTATTCTAAACTGGTGCAATTAATTTTGGGAACTGTATTTTCCTAGACTGTCTGCCTGGGCAAGGAGTTTTGCTTGCCTGGTAAGTGGGAACAGTCAACAAGTACTTATAGGATTGGTGTCGGTAGTTTGCTTTCTTATAGGAACCTGTTTTTCCATTGGAAGAATATATTCCCCGCTAGTTTTGTGTGAAGTTCAAATTAGATAATGCACAAAATATAAGGTGATATTATTATCACAGATAATGTAGGCTTTAATACCACACGACAGAAGTAATTATAACTTAAACCTGTAATCACAGAAACTACAGCCTAGAGGTCCTATAAACTACCCCAAACATAAGAGAGATCATCTATCTAGATTTTATTTAGAAAAAAATTGCAATTGTTTGCCCTTTAAAAGATGTTCAACATTTGCTTTCATTGCCCTCTAGTGGTTGTTATACCAAAGACGGAACTACGTTTTTGACATTTTTATTTTTGAGATATTTAGGCACAATCTTATAAACATTCTTTAGATACTGTTACATTACATATATTCCTATAATTTGGTAATAAGTTAAGAGCCAACCTATAGGGACAGTACTTAGCACTGTGTCCTGCACAATCTAGATGTACTAAGTCGTGCATTAGTGGTTATGCATCATTTCATTGTCTTCACAAAGAACCTACTGATTTAAAGTAATAACCTAACTTTACTCATTTAGTAACTATTTAGAGGATATCTATTATGTGTCAGAAGCTCAAGACAGACATTTTCCCGGCTTACACCAGTGAGAAAAATGGAGTATTAAATATGTCATTGCAAATTAGCATGGCAAGCGTGATAAGGAAAGAACTGGGTATATGTGTGCATTAGGAAACTCTAACCTGGGTATGTTTCTGTGTGTCAGGGAGGCTGGGGTGGGATATGAGAGAGGAGACATGAGAAGGCACTTTGAGAGTATAACAAGTACCCTGAAATCTGAAGGATTAATAGAAGTTATTCAGAAGGATATCGGGTGGGGGGATTATTCCAAGGAAAGACATGATGCTAAATGAGGTTAGATAATAGAGAAATGAGGGTTTTAGAGATGGGGGCAGACAAAAATTTAAAAAATCTATATGGGGGAATTTAGCCCTTATTCTCATGACTAATTTATAACCAGTGGACTCTGACAAAGCACAAATGCGTGCATGGCCTTCACTTTTTATTTTTGTTTTTTATTTTTATTTATTTATTTTTAAACAAATTCTGTCTTTTTTTTTTTTTTTTAAGATTTTATTTCTTTATTCATGAGAGACACAGGCAGAGGGAGAAGCAGGCTCCATGCAGGGAGCCCAACGTGGGACTTGATCCTGGATCCCCAGGATCAGGCCCTGGGTTAAAGGCAGTGCTAAACCGCTGAGCCACCAGGGCTGCCCCTATTTTTGTTTTTTAAAGCTCCTTATTTAAAGGGAAAATTCTAGTTATTAATTATAAAGTAATTGTTTAAGAAACTTTCAGTGTGTCCTTTTCCAAACACAAAGTTCAAGCATACATTCCTAGAATGCTGGAGCTGGAAGAGCCTTGAGAAGTCATGAGTTTCCCTGGTTTCACTTTGGATGGGAGGGAAGTGTGTGTCAAGGATTTCCTCAGATTTCACCTGGCTGTACCTGGAAATTGCTTTTCCTTGATCTCAGATTCCTCAGTCTACAATTCAGAGGCCTACCTCATGTCCCATATCTCATGTCTCATGGGCTCAGGGCATTCAGAATTCTTAAGCACCTGGCTTCTCACCTCTGTACTGGACTGCATGCTCTCCTTTTGTGATCTGATAAAATGGTGGTTTATCTTAAGCTTGCAGGAGGATCTGGGAGGGTCTTCTTATTACTAATTAGAGTGCAAATCCAACCCAGAATGCCAGTCAGGTTTTGCTCCAATGAAGGAATTCCCTGGCCTCTCTGTCCTTTTCTTATGACATAACTCTGTGTGAACTGACTCATTTCTTCTAGACTAAAAGCATCTTGAGGACATGACACATGGCTTAGTCATCACTATATCCTATAAAACAAAGTAATTTGGGCACTGAAAGTCCCTATCAAGTTTGCTGTAGGCACGGATGGGTGGATAAATGAACAGAGTGGGAGATCTCATTTCCTAACAGAAGGTTTAAGTAGGTGTTAGTAAGGGAATGATAGATATATTATCTTAATAACTTGTATTAGATGTTTTGCAAGGAGGAATATGATTTTATAAAATACAATGGGGAGCCATCTGAGTTGAAAGGAGAGTCTTTTAAGAAGGAAAGATGAGAGTTGTACTCTTTTATGTAAAAAAAAAAAAGAAAAAAAAAGACCATGACTTTGAAAGTAGTAAGAGATTAAGGAAATCAGGACAGACAGAGAAAAATCTGGCCAACATGGGAAAGAGAAAGATATCTGACATTCAATTTAAGTTTTTTCACATGTTTGATGTAAACCACTGCCATCTTTTTGAGCCTAATGTACAGTCTACCACACACAAAGGGGATACTAATGAAGACTTATTTATGTCAGACAGAGAAAGAACATGCTTTCCTGTGACATTCACAATTTCAGAGATAACTAACGCATGCACATGTACAATGAATAGGAAGGCAGGTCGAAGAATGAAAGAAACATGTAGTTTATACCTTCCTTAATTCTATCATAAATGTGTCAGTAGAATAAAGATATATGAAAAAAATGAGCCACAATTTAGTCATTATGTTACACAAAAAACATGAGAGATGTAGGCAATAAATGTGTTTGTAGTTTGGATCACAGCATCATTTCCAGCATGGTACATCGGGAAAGTTTGTTTCCAGGGTAGACTTAACACAGAGAAATAACAAGCAATTAGATTATATGGAAGATTTACTACTGGCCCTTCACTGATCCTTCTCTTTCCTTCAAGCAGTAGAATCACTGATCAGTCCCTGTTAAGAAAGGGATAACATTTCTCATTTTGAGGTTTCTCAAGCAATTTTGGCTTCGAAGAGCTCCTGGTTGATTCTCAGTGCTTTGTTACTTGTAAAAATGGGACTCCCTCAATATTAAAAAAAAAAAAAAAAAAAAAAAAAAAAAGCAAAGCCATACATACTACTTTTAGTTTTTAATCCAGTTTTTATTCCTGAATTATAATTTAAAAATCTAGCATTATGGTAACCAGTTTTAAAACTTAATCAAATACGATCAGGGTGGGACGCCTGGGTGGCTCAGCGGTTGAGCATCTGCCTTCAGCCCAGGGCGTGATCCTGGAGTCCCTGGATCGAGTCCCACACTGGGCTCCCTGCTTCTACCTCTGCCTCTGTCTCTGCCTCTGTCTGTGTGTTTCTCATGAATAAATAAATAAAACCTTAAAAAAAAAAATACAATTAGGGCAAAATCCCAGCAAACAGGTCAGCGATCATCAGTGTACACAGTTTTATGCAAAATCTTTTACTGCCATCTGGTGGCATTCTCAAGGAATAACATCCGTCTCAACAGGCTATTTACTACATATCTTCGAGTACTAGGTTTGTATTCCACAGTATATGAAAGTATCTGGGAGGTGTATATATAAAAAAAGAGCAGCTAAGTGTCCAGGTTCCCATTTAATTTAACCACTTTGGATGCACTACTTAATTTCTCTGTAGCTTGACTTCTTCACGAAAAGTACAAATTATAATAATGGTGCATCCCCTGTCTGTTTCAAGTTTGCTTTGAGAATTAAAACCTAACATTGGTCTATAAACCAGAAAGTATTCAGAAACAATCAATTTTTTATCCTTGTTATCATGCAGCACCACTAGATCGACGATACTAAACATTTTGTAAGCGACAAGATAGATACGGTTCTGACTGAAGAGTCCAGACCTTAGTGCCTGCCTTCAGAGGGATTTATCTTGTCTTCAGGGCTTTGGGGACAAGAGAGTAGATGTTTCAGTAAAAGGAATCCCTGGAGATCATTTCTCCTGGAGCAGATAATGACATGGGTCTGGGGACTGAGGAAGGGGTATTTTCTTTTCTACTGGTTTACTACTGTGGCTTCTTCTGCTACCCTTGGGGTACCATCCACTGATTCACACTTCAGTCATTTTCTTGTCACCTTTTCAGCTTAGTATTTTCTCTCCCAAACACTTAAGTGTTGGAAAATGGAGGCAATGTGTCAGATCCTAGATGACACTGACAACTTAAAAAAAAAGTCATCTGTGCATTTCAGGGAAAAATTTGCAACCAAACCCTCAGAAGATCTTTCTTCCCCTAGGGAAGGTTTCTTCAAGTTCCTCCATTCACTATTCAGCACTCACGGACACCTCTGTGTGCTTAACATTGGGTTAGGCCCTGGGACGCAATTATGGTCAAGGCACAACTCTGTCCTCAAGGAACTCAAACTCTGTTGAAGAAATATTTATGAAAATGAACCAAGACCAAACCAAAAACATGGGGTGTTATTTAGCTGTGGGGACACAGGGATGGGGGAGGAAGGGAGAGGCTGTTTCCCTGTATATCTGAGCTCCACTTACAGTCTCTTGTATGTCCTTTAATTTTGCCTCCCTCCCTGTTCAATAAATCTCTCCCTTCTCTGAACTCTTGAAGCTCTTATAATAATTAGTTCACCTGGTGGTCATCTCAGATGTTTTGCTTGGTTAGTTTTCACCAAACCAATCTCTGGCATACTTTCCTACCTGCAACTGATCTTTATAATTAGAATCATTTATAATAGGCTATGGCTTCAAATATAATCCTTATTCCTTCCTGCCTGATAGGTTTTTATAATTTAATTTAAAAAATGTACTAAGCATCTACTATATGTTAGGAATTGTGGTTTTAGCAGTTCTGAGGCATTCAGTTTTGAGACATTGTAATTTCAGAACATGAACACCTCAACCTCCACCACCATGGGAATTTCCATGGAGACAAGGTAAGATAGGATTTTCTGCAGGGGAACAATTTGTAGTATCTAGAACTATTGTAGCATCTGTCTGTTCTTACTCCTTTCTCCTTCCCAAGATTCTCTTTATAATCCCATATATTATCCTAGTTCCTTCTGCCTCTTAATATGGTCTTATTTAAGAATTTGTCCTCCTTCTTCCTGCTCTGACCTGCCATTAGACTGGAGGCCCTGGAGGGCAAATAAAGAGAAAACTCCTTATTCTTTTTTTTAAATATTTATTTATTTATTTATGATAGACATAGAGAGAGAGAGAGGTAGAGACACAGGAGGAGGGAGAAGCAGGCTCCATGCTGGGAGCCTGATGTGGGACTCGATCCCGGGATTCCAGGATCACGCCCTGGGCCAAAGGCAGGCACTAAACCACTGAGCCACCCAGGGATCCCCTTAACTCCTTATTCTTAAAGTTTGCCATGTCATCATGATCTTCATGTGAGTCTCAGAAGGATCCTTTTCCCATTCTGCATGTGTCTCTCCTCTCTTTTCCATTAGCCTGCATGAGTTAGGTGAGTCCCCCAACCTAGGCACTAGCTGGTAGTTCATACCTCATGATCCATGATTGCTGCTGCTTCAAGTACTGCAATTGCATAGAACCTGGGCAGAGGTTAGGAAGCAAAGGCCAAAGTGTCCCTTGGGAATCTGGGGGTAGTAGAAAGGGAAATAGCTTATACAAGGGTAGAGTGCTGCCAATGGGGTGCTCATTGACTCTCCTTTTGTGTGTCAGCTATTGAGAACGGTCACTCTATATGGGGGAATGAATGCTGGTGGTGGCAGCGGTGGTGGTGATGATGATCAAGGTTATACTTGATGTCAAGGAACTTATTATTTATTTTAAACAAAATAGTAGGATGAGAAGACTAAAACAATGTGATTGTTCCTTTCTATCATATCTGCCATGCATTATAACCATGCTCAGCTGGCTCTCTCCTCTAGGTTAGCACTCCACAAAGGTGGGATCAATGTCTGGTTCAACACCCTCTTCCTTATAGCACCCGGCATAGTACTTGAGTTATGCTTTCATATTCAGCACAAAGTACGAGGACCTGTTCAGGAGCCAGGAATTCAATGGTAAACACAATGGATCAAAAAGAGGTATTCAATTAATCAAAGAATAAAAAATAATAATTTGTCATGTATATGATGTGTTTTCCATTTCTTCCACTCAATATACATATATTTAGGCGAACTGATAAATAAATCACTAATTTCCCCCTTCTACATCGACACACAAATACTGTTTCTATTAACATTAAAAAGTTGTTATAAAAACAAACAAAACTCTACCCTCTAAGTGGCCATCGCATTCCACTTAGCCCTTCTCAGCAAAACTCAAAGGAGATAACTGCAATCACTGCCATGAACCCCTCTGCTATTCTCTCAGAAATCTGTTCTGTAAGGATTCTCACTCGATTATACTACAGACACTGCTTTTTCATTTGCATCAGTAAGCTCTATGCTGTTAAAATTCAGCAGTTAATTTTCAGTTCCTGTCTTGGGTGACTGACCAACAGCATTTGAAGCAGTTGGTCCCACTTTCTGGAAAAACTTTTCTTCTTAGCTCCCAGGTTCTACCGGATTCCTCCTCCTTTGCTGGTTCCTCCTCTTCTCCCCGAGGAGGACCTTTGTGTGCTATAGGCTCAGTTTGTCTCTACCTGTTACCTTCTCCACTTGGAAGATAGTCTCCAGCTCAACCAGTAGTATCTCTGCTTGTTTCATGTTCAGGTAGAAAATCTTGCAGTCATCCTCTATGGTTTCCTTTTCCTTTTCCTCACATCCAATCTCTCAGGAGATCTGTTAACTCTCCCTTCTAAACAAATCCAGTATCACTCCTCACTTCCCCCCTTCTACCACAGTTGTCCATTCCTCCACTGTCTCTCATGCTGGTTATTCATGTAGACTCCAAGCTTGCTTCCTGCTTCCATCCTTGTCCCTTGGTCTCCCTGTCAACAAGCAGCCAGAGTGATCCTCTTAAAATATAAGCAAGTTCATATCATGTCACTTTTCTGCTTATAATCCTCCATGGCTCTTCCTGTTTCTCAGAGTGAAAGTCGTGTTGTTACAGAAGCTGAGAGGCTGTTCTCTCTATGACCCATCCATTAGCCCTCTGTCCTCACCTCCTATTCCTCTTCCCTCCTCCCACCCCAGAGTGGACCCAGGACACTGGGCGTGCACCTTACACAGACTTGTTGCTGACTGTCCTCCGTCAGGAACTACATGGCCCACTTTTCCTTCCTTCAAGTCTTTGCTAACATGCCACCTTCTCACTGAGGCCCACCCTGACAACCTTGTTTAAATTTCAACTCCTCTCTCTGCATTCCAAATTCCTCTTGTTTTTCCACTGGTTTTCTACATCTTCTAATGGATTAAATAATTTACTTATCCACTACTTAAAAAAATATATTGTTTGCTTTTCCCACTAGAATATAAGCACTATGAGGCAGCAATTTGTCTGTTTCTTCTCTTTTCTCCCCCAATTCTTATATTCCTGATACTTACAATAATGCCTGGCACATAATGGCTCCTGAATAAACTGTTGCACAAATAAATGAATGAGTGAATGAATGAATAAATGCATGACTGAATAAGTAGTTCTCATTAGAGACTATGCCAATGGCTTAAATACATTATTTGATTCAATGCCCTCATCATATAGGAAGTTCCAAGTGCTTTAGGAGCTCTGTACCAGAAATGGGGATGAATACTAAATACAGCACCTCCAGCAATGTGGCCTGGTATTAAGTGGCCAAGAATGATGGCCTCAATGATAGCATCTTTAACAGACTGTCCTTCAGCAGGATTTTCTCCCCGGCCTCTGACCTTGCATCCTCAGGCTTGCTGAAGATCCAGGGAGCTATTTGTTATTTCCTCAACAAATTCCTTTTTCATTTAGGTCACCCAGATGTCCCAGAGTCCAGAACTCCAGCACATAAATTAACCATGCTTCCATTAGGCTTATTCCTAGAGTAGTTAGCATTACAGGTGAAAAAGCTGGTTGTGATAGGAGGCCTACCTCTGGTGTCCAACTGGCTTGGGTTAGAAAATCACTAAACTCATCAGTTTCTTTCTGTATAAAATGGTAAATGGTCTCTTTCCAACCTATCCTGAAGGAATGCTATGTGGATCAAATGAGATAATGTCCAAAGCAAGGGACCTCATACATAGAAATGGTGAGGCATATATGTAAGGCTTATTAGATATTAGCTAGCAAAGTAGGTTAGTCAGAGGCAAAAGTAAATTGGACTAAAAATCAGTCCACTTTCAGTTGAGGATCACTCCTTCCTTACAACTTGAGATCTGTGCATGGTTTTCCCTTTATTGGGGGTCAGCTGTGATAGAGCATTTTCAATGCTTATGTGGAGAAGGCTTAGGATCAAGTGTTTACCCCTTGAGGCTTATTGAGGAACTCTTATTCATCTAAAAATCTTTTTGGAAGAAGAGTAAATATTATAAACATATTTTATTTTATTTTTCATTTTTCAGTTCCAAATATTTTTTATTTTCTTTTTTTAAATTTATTTTTTATTGGTGTTCAATTTGCCAACATATAGAATAACACCCAGTGCTCATCCCATCAAGTGCCCCCCTCAGTGCCCGTCACCCAGTCACCCCCACCCCCCACCCCCCTCCCTTTCCACCACCCCTTGTTCGTTTCCCAGAGTTAGGAGTCTCTCATGTTCTGTCCCTTTCTGATTTTTCCCACTCATTTTTTCTCCTTTCCCCTTTTTCCCTTTCACTATTTTCTATATTCCCCAAATGAATGAGACCATATAATGTATAAACATATTTTAAAATTAAACATCCCACGGGGCACCTGAGTGGCTCAGTTGGTTAAGCATCTGCCTTCAGCTCAAGTCATGATCCCGGGATCCTGGGATTGATTGAGCCCCACGTCAGCATCCCTGCTCAGCAGTGGTCTGCTTCTCCCTCTCCCTCTGATAGTTCCCCTGTCTGTGCTCTCTCTTTCTGGCTCTCTCAAATAAATAAATACAATCCTTTTTTTTTAAGATTTTATTTATTTATTCATGAGAGACACAGAGAGAACGAGAGGCAGAGACACAGGCAGAAGGAGAAGTAGGCTCCATGCAGGAAGCCCAATGTGGGACTTGATCCCAGGTCTCCAGGATCACGCCCTGGGCTGAAGACGGCGCTAAACCACTGAGCCACCGGGGCTGCCCAATATAATCCTTTTAAAAAAATTAAACATCACATATTTAGCATTAGAATATTTACTTAATATTTTCCTGATCTGTTGGAATTCCTATTTGTACATTAGAAAAGGATTTGATTTGGAAAACACATTCTATTGGCCAGAAAGCTAAAAGTTTTAAGATATTCTGAATCTTCAGGACAGAAAGGGTCCTCTGGCCCATGCTTCTGGATAAATACAACTGAGAGGAGCCCTGGGATTCCCAGCTGCCTTCAGAGAAGTGGGTAAGGATGAGTCTTTCATTCATTCATTCAACATTTGCTCAGTAGCTGGGTTTTGGTAAGCAATGGGATGCAGAGATGAATCAGACATAGTCGTTGCCCTCAAGCTTCAGAGAATCTAGATGTTGCTTCTAAGTCACCTCAATTTTAGAATCTATATATACAATGACTTCCTGTGGTGGCCCATATCTCTTCTTGCAAATGCTCTACTATTTTAGGCATTTATGTATTTCTCACTAAATGGACTTAAAGTGTGGACAGCCTCAGACATAAGCAAACCCCCAAAATCAGTTTTCTGAAGGCTGCCATTACAGAAAGAGCATAGCTTTGAAATCAGAAGCAACCGAGGTTCAAATACCACCATCACTGCTGATTAGCTGTGTGATCTTAGGCAAATCATTTCATGTCTCTGAGCCTTCAACATGACTAGAATTTGTTGAAATCATAGTACATTACATTACTTGGTACTCAACAGATACTCAATAAATATTAGGCATTTTATCCCTACTTCTCCATGTTCTCACTTAGTCCTTGTTGGGAAGCATCCCCTGTGGAAAGCCTTCTCACATTCCTGGGCTGGGCTAATGACAGCCTCTTTTGTGCCCATGTGCTTCCCCAGAACTTGCCATCAGTACTTCCTGTGCTATATTGGAAATTTGTGTGTGTGTGTGTGTGTGTGTGTGTGTGTGTGTCCCCACATGGGCCTGTTTGTTCATTAAGGACACAACTATATTTTTTCGTGTTGGATCCTTAACACTTTGTAGTTTTTGGCATTTAGTAGATGCTTAGTACATGTCTGCAGCTTGATTTTATGTGAATAGGTTAATAAGTTCTATGTAAAGAATATCCTTTATCTAGTGCTCCACAAACCCTTTCCTCATTTCCATTTTTGTCTGATGAGGATCTTTCCAGATTTCCTCTTTGGTCTTAGGTATTCGGATTACATTCTCCTCACTGCACCTCAAACTCTGCAAATAATCTTTCAATGTGGACATGTTACTTCTCCCAAATAAAACACTTGCATGAGTTCTCCTGGAGATTAGTTTAAGGCAGAATTTCTAAAAGTATATGCTACTAGATAGTAATTCATATTCCAGGGGAAAAAATATTTTTTAATTAAATATGTTTAGAAAAAATGCTTTAATAGCACTTCTTTATTTGCTATAGGATTTCTCAGATCCTTCATTTGAGCATGAGCCTTTTTTTTCATGGAGCATTTCACATATCTAGTATTATACAGAATGCATTTGTGGAAATATTACTTTGAAGAAAAATTGGAACTGGTATCACTGAAGGTCAGGCTTTTGAAGGCTGCATAAAGTTGAGTTATGAAATAGTGCATGATATAGTGCACTTTAAGTGCATGTTTCACGATACTCTTCTTGCTGCATCTCTACAAGTTGTGATATAGAGTGTTAATAGCAATAAGGAGTACTTAAGAAATGGATCAGAAAATAGCAAATTAATTTTGTTTTGCTACCATGCCCTTAAAATTTGTTGGGTTTATTCCTTTGATAGGCACCATTCATTAGCCAGATTCTATGTCAGACAATGGAGATGTTTCCTAAGTATAATCTAGGGCAATACACAAGTTCTCTGGTGCCCTTTAAGTAATAGAAGGCCCTTGCTCACTCTGAATTCCTTTGCAGAGGAAATTTAGTACACACACTGGTGCCTGTGGGAGTTTCTACCCATAAATGTGGCTATTCCTTTCGTTAGAAAAGTGGAACACTTCCTTGTGGATTGCCAATAAATAATTCCTGTCCTGAGCCCTCCCAAGTGACCCACAACCCTGGTTGCCAGAAGATTCCACTGCCGTACAATCCTGTAGCAGTGAAACTATGGTCATTCACTGTATGGACTGGTGCTAAATTGCATGTACCAAGTTGCTAAATATTTTGAGTAGTAGCCCTGATTGGAGGAAAATCAAAAAGCCAGGGTGGCTGGGATGGACAATATATGGGAGAAGGAGAAGCGGTGTATATGCAGCCAGTGGGGTCAGCAGGAGCCAGGCGCTATAAAACCTTGTAGGCCACATTAAGAATTTTGGACTTTATGTGAAAAATGGCAGAAACCATTGAAAAATTTTAAGAAAAGGGGAGAAATGACAAAGGCTCACTCTTTGCAAAGGTTGAAAGTTTATATGTGACAGGGGATGTCTATGCATCCTGGGATATCTATAGGAATAAAGGACTTGGGGAGTGTAGCTACACCGTGCTGAAGTCCTACCCTTTGGCGAGTGGGCCAGGGGTCAGCTTGGATGGTGGGGCTCTGAAGCTGAGGCTGAGGAAAATCCTCTCCCCTGGAGCCTTTTCACTGGCCACCCTGTTTTTATTTGAGGTGGTCCCTGAGCAGGGGAGCTGCTGGGCTCTAGGGTTGGCATGAAGACAAGTCCAGTAAAGTGGAGAGAAGTTTGAGTTGGTTCCACAATGGAGAGGCAAAAGCCAGAGACCCAAGAGCCAGTGAATCTAGAGAAGGTAGGATTCAGCAGATGCCTAAAACAGGCACACAAGTTCTGGGGCAGGCTTCACATGCTCTCGGGCCAGAAACCTGAATTCAAGTGGTCTGGATTGGGGCAAGAAGTCTTCACCTTTTTAAAAACACCATCAGTTCTACTTGGTTAGATTTTACTTTAGAGTTGTTTAATAGGGTCCCTGACTGAGAGAGAACCCTCAAGTTCCTGACGCCTTGATAAGAAAGAGCAAGAGGGCAGGGAGGGAATGCACACAAAATGCATTGTTGTTTAACGTGTCAAAAATGCTCATAATTCCCCTCAGCAAATACAGTTTCTTTGAGCACAATTTTAAGATGGGCCACTGATTCCAAAGCTGTCTATAGAGGACAGATATGTCTACTCATTTTCCTGAGGGAAGCTGTGAAATCCCCCTTACTCCAAATGCAGATGTCGAGGCATTCCTGCTTGGAAATATATAGTGCTGTGCTTAAGCTAATTTTAGTTTCTGATTCTTGTTGTCTGTCTTCTAGTGGGAAAGATGGGAGTGGGTGGAGCTCAGCCAGAAAGATGCTAGGGGTGAAGGTTTTGCTGGAGTTTGGGTGACTCCAAGTGTTGAGGATGAGAGGAAAGAAGCTAACGGTCGTGTTGAGGTGAGAGGTTTTTTTAAGACTTCCAGTCTAAGCTGTAGTAATTTTGAGACAAGGTGACAAAGTAGCACAGAGCTAGAGGGATTGCTTTTGTCTCCACATGTGCACAGGCCTCAGAGCCTCTCTGGTATCTTGGGGAGTGCTGGTCCTCTTAAGAGGATCACTTCAGGGAATCAAAGAAATAATTTGGGACTTTTGGGGGAAGGCAGAAGGGCTGGATTTTAGGCATAATATTGTAAGTGAAGTTGAGTTGTCTTTTGAGGTAACAAGAGAAGGGTGACTTTATCAGTATCCCAGGATGATGAATAGTGTATACAGTGCTCAAATTCTATTTGAATAACATAATAATAAGGATCTGGCAAATAGGCTCTGAGGAGGAAGACATTAAGTTAACCTGAGAATGAATGAAACATCCAGGTGATTCGTGACTCATTTTTACTCTTTCTAAATCCATAATACAATTTCAATTTCAACGTAAAAATGCAAAATTATCTATTGTACCTTCACCTCAACAATTGCAGCATTGCACTTTTGGCAACACTTATTCCAAGCCATCTATCTCGGAACACAGTTAGTTAAATACTTAAAAATCCATCAAGGATGAGTTTTGGAGTTAGCAAGATCAGCTGGGGTGCTCTTTTTGAGGTTTCTGAGGAATGAAAAAACTAAAATTGCTTGCTGACACAGAAAAGAATCTCTTTGTAGGGGTATTGCTTCTACATGCTCTGCTCCACGTTTTTCATAACAAAGCATTGAAACAAATAATAACAGAAGCATTTTTATCTTTTCCTCTGCAGGAAGAATGCCTGAGGAGGCAACTGCACTAGTTAATGTGATTGCATGCTGAACGTCCTAAATTCTCCTACACCAACACCTCAAGAATATGGTTCAATTATTGGATAAGAGTTTCTACAACAAATGCTGGAGAAATAGAATACATAAGGGGGAAATTTAAAAAGATCACTCACATTACATGTATAGAATGCAGCCTATGGTTATGATTTCTTTATCATTCAGCTTCCTAGCTACCTTAGTTCTGTAGTTTTGGCGGGAAGCAGAAAGTGGAGGCTAATAAAGCCCTACAATGGAGCTTTTAGATATTCCACCATCTAGTTGCCATGTTTAAATGATGCATGAACAGTAGATGGCGCCCATAATCTTAAACAGTAAAAGGCTAGCTGATTTTCTTCACAGACAAGAACGGCTACCTTGTTCTGAAAAGAGTCAAGTATGGGAATTAGAAAAATATCTACTCACACATTTCCTACTATTGTTGTCTTGTGAAGTGCTCCTTACATGAGGGTTTAGTGGTCAAATACCTTTGGGAAAAGAATGCCTCTGAGGAGACTCCCAAAGTACACTAGTTAATGAGATGTTTTTGAAAATTCTTCAGTGAAGAAACCTGGTCCCAAGGAACCCTTTCCCTCAGTAGCACCCTAATACAATCCTTCTCTTCTAGTGTCCTGGAAAATACTCTTTGGGAAGTGCTCATCAAGTTCAAGCCCTGTTCCAAAGAAAGAATAACTCAAACTCTATAAAAGAGGCCTTTTTTGACATGGTTATCTGACACTTTTTAAAAAAAACTAGACATATTCTAAACATAAAGTTGTTAGTAGTTATAGCAGCACTGACTGAGTACTTACAATATGATATGCTGATTTGAAATGTTTGGTCTCCTTTCTTTCCTCAGTATGCCATCTATATCTATACTATATCTACATCTATACTTATAACCATATCTATAGTTCACATATAATAGATATGTTGATACATTTGCCTTTAGGCTGTGAATACTTTAAGGACAAGATATTTATCTCTTCTTTGAGATCTCAAATCCTAGTACAAAATCTGTCACATAGTAAGTCATTAATAAAATAAATTATCTCTAAAGTTTGTATAGACTGTGTGGGAGAATAATTCTAGAAAGCAGGAAGGGACATTCTGCCCCTGATTACAAAGTTAATTATCTCTTTTTCAAGTCTCTTTTCAGGGATCCCTGGGTGGCGCAGTGGTTTGGTGCCTGCCTTTGGCCCAGGGCATGATCCTGGAGACCCGGGATCGAATCCCACGTTGGGCTCCCAGTGCATGGAGCCTGCTTCTCCCTCTGCCTCTCTCTCTCTCTCTCTCTCTCTGTGACTATCATAAATTTAAAAAAAAAATTCAAGTCTCTTTTCAATGAAGACCACTTGACACAGAAAAGTGGACAGCTCTTCTCCATGGGGATTCTATTTCTTTCTGAACTTGCTACATTACTGTTAGCATAAGTTATTTACAAAATAATCTTACATGATGTAGTAACAGAATTTATATTTAGATTGTGATTGCTATTTATAGTTTTTGTTCTTGTTTTTTTCCAGAAAGATATAGCTTGTCTTTTTATAACTAGTGTAAGCTGTAGATGCAAAATATCATATCCTCCATATTCCATTGTTAATAATTGTGTTCTGCTGTTTTCTTTCCATATTGTAATGTCTCAGCTTCTTGAGCCTGTTTAATCTTTTCTTTTAATATTAACCAATGAAATTCCAATACTGAACCTTGAAACTAGCCAATTACTAGCCACAGTTTAAATAGCTTTTTGCAAACTAAAAAAGAGAAATGTTGCCTCTTCTTTTTGATTGCAAAACGCAGACAATATTGTTATCATTGAACTGTCTTTGCAAGTGATATACATAAAAAGGATATGAGGGAGGGAAAAGATGGTGGAAGAGTAGGGGTTCTCAACTCACCTGGCCCCACAAACTTACCTAGATAACTTTCAAAACTTCCTGAACACCTACGAATTCTATCTGAGATTTAAAGAGAGAACAGCTGGAATGCTTCAGAGAAAAGTTTTTGCTTCTAACAAGGTAGGAAAAGGAGAAAAAAAAAGTGGGGGAAGGGTCCCTTGAAGAGCCGGGCTAGTGCCTGGCCGCGAGGGCCTCTGGGACAGGAAAGCCCAGTCCTGGAGAAGAGGGAACTTTTTAAAAATCCACATCGTATTCTTCCCAGATGGAAAAGTGCTAGCAGGGAAACCGGGCAGGATCCCAGGAGGGGCAGTGAGGCCTCAAGATTCCTGGAGTCACTATAAGAGGAGGGGCGCCCGGGGGAAAGTGCACTGCAAACCGTGGTCCCATCTCAGTAAAGGGCTGGAGTGCGAAGCCCTCAAGGCATTTGGGAGAAGCCAGTTGGTTAAGCTACAGATGGAGGGGTCTGTACCCCATTCCCTTTGGGAAATGCAGCCCTGGGATTATGGGTCCAGCAGCACAGGCCCCAGATCCCAGGGCACCAACCAGACACAGCCCATGATCCTGGACTCCCCCCGGGACAGGTGGAGGCGGGGAGGGCACAGGACAGCAAGGACTCTCCTGATGCCGGTTGCCCCGGAGCTGCAGATCAGCGTCCCCTGCTGCCCTGGGAGCACCTAGACCAGTGCGGACTGACTGTGGTAGTTACTGTGGGGAGCTGACTCCAGAGCTGGAGAGCTGGCTGCCACTAGTGTGATTGCTCCTTCTTGTGTCACCCTGGGCCTGGGATGGGCAGGGCCACCAGGGAACAGAGGTGTCAGGGGGTCAACAGCTCCCACTGAGCCCAGCACCCGGTGGGGGGGCAGAGCATCTCCTCCAGGTACACACACCTGGGAGTCAGCACAGCAGGCCCCTCCCCAAGAAGATCAGCTGGAAGGACAGGGGAAGAGCAAGTTCTTGACCAAGCAGCACTGGAAAGCTCCAGGACTGAGGGAAAATAGTATATAGAACTAGTGGGTCCTTTTTTTTCTTTTTCCATTATGACTCGTTTCTTTTTCCATTATGACTCATTTTTATATCAGACTAAAAATTTCCAATACTTTTTCTCTTTTCCTACCTTAACTACAATATTTTACCAGCTCCTCATTTTAACTTTCATAGTTAAAAATGGTAGATACACAAGATATGCTTTTTTTATTTTTGCCTCGTTTTGTTTTAGTTAATACCTTCTAAAACACGACCAACATACACCCAGAACCAAGTGGAATACCATGTTGGTTCATTCTGTGAGATTATATTCACCCTTCATTCCCATTCCGCTCCCCTCTTTTATCTTATTTATGTTTTGGTGGCCAATGTTGGGGCTTTATATGAGTACTGCTGGTTTATATAAATTATATAATATATAATTAGATGTGCATCATCTAACATACAGAACAAAATATACTCAGAATCAAAAGGATCACCCTCTAGGACCCCTCAGGTAGACTACATTGTCTCTCCACTACCACTTTCCTCAACACCACCATCCACCCCACCTTTTTCTCTTTTTCCTTTTATCTTTACTTCTTTTTTTCTTCTTTGTTTTTGGCTTTTTATTTTTATACCTTTGTTCTAAAATTTGTCTTTCACTTCAGTGGTGCTTTTGTTTTATCTTGTTCTGTTCTTTTTCTTTTATTTTCTGGTCTCTGACCTCTTCAGAATCATCTAGGCTGTATTTTACTTAGGTCGTCATTGATATATTTTTTTTAATTTATTTTTTATTGGTGTTCAATTTACTAACATACAGAATAACCCCCAGTGCCCGTCACCCATTCACTCCCACCCCCCGCCCTCCTCCCCTTCCGTCATTGATATTTTTGACTCAGCCTACTCATACAGCCACTCTACACTGGACAAAATGACTAAAAGGAAGAATTCACCACAAAATAAATAACTGGAAACAGTATTCTCTGCTACAGAGTTATAGAATTTGGATTTCAATATGATGTCAGAAATTCAATTCAGAAGTATAATTATAAAGCTACTGGTGGCTCTGGAAAAAAGCATAAAGAACTCTAGAGACTTCATGACTGCAGAATTGAGATCTAATCAAGCCAAAATTCAAAATAAATTAAATGAAATGCAATCCAAATTGGATGTCCTAACTTTTAGAGTTAATGAGGTGGAAGAGAGAGTGACATAGAAAACAAGTTGATGAAAAGGAAGGAAGCTGAGGAAAAAAGAGAAAACAATTAAAAGCCCAAGATCCTGCACTCCCCCCGGGACAGGTGGGAATAAAAACTATTCAACAACTTGACATTTAATAGTGAAACTTGCAAATTTCAAAGATAAAGAGAAAATTCTTAAAGCAGCGTGAGACAAGAGATTTTTCATTTATAGGGGGAGAAATATCAGATTAACAGCAGACCTCTCCACAGTAACTTGGCAGGCCAGAAAGGGCTGGCATGAAATATACAGGGTGCTAAATGAGAAGAACATGCAGCCAAGAATACTTTATCCAACAAGGCTCTCATTCAGAATAGAAGGAGAGATAAAGAGCTTCCAGAATAGGCAGGAACTGAAAGAATATGTGACCACCAAACCAGCTCTCCAAGAGATATTAAGGAAGACCCTGTAAAAGAAAGAGGAAGCCCAAAGAAACAATTCACAAAAGCAGGGACTGAATAGGTAATACAATGACGCTAAATTCATATCTTTCAATAGTTACTCTGAACGTGAATGGGCTAAATGACCCCATCAAAAGACACAGAGTATCAAACTGGGTAAAAAAGCAAGACCCATCTATATGCTGTCTACAAGAGACTCATTTAGACCTAAGAACACTTACAGCCTAAAAATGAAGGGGTGGAGAACCATTTACCTTTCAAATGGTCCTCAAAAGAAAGCTCAGTAGCAATCCTCATATCAGATAAATTAAAGTTGATACCAAATACTGTAGTAACAGATGAAGAGGGACACTATATCATATTTAAAGGGTCTATACAACAAGAGGACATAACAATCATGAATATTTATGCCCCTAATGTGGAAGCTGCCAAGTATAGTGATCAATTAATAACCAAAGTAGAGATGCTTAGATAATAATACACTAATAGTAGGAGACTTCAACATGGCACTTTCTGCAATTGAGAGATCTTCTAAGCAGAACATCACCAAAGACACAAGGGCCTTAAATGATACATGGGACCAAATAGATTTCACAGATATATACAGAACTTGTTTTTCTTTTTAAGATTTCTTTATTTATTCATGAGAGACACAGACTGAGAGAGAGAGAGAGGCAGAGACACAGGCAGAGGGAGAAGCAGGCTCCTCACTGGGAGCCCTATGTGGGACTCGATTCTGGATCCCAGGATCACGACCTGAGCCAACGGCAGGTACCCAACCACTGAGTCACCCAGGTGTCCCTATACAGAACTTTCCATCCAAACGCAACTGAATACACATTCTTCTCAAGTGCACATGGAACTTTCTCCAGAATAGACCACATACTGGGTCACAAATCAGGTCTTAACTGATACCAAAAGATTCGGATCATCCCCTGCATATTTTCAGACCATAATGCTTTGAAACTAGAACTAAACCACAAGAAGAAGTTTGGAAGGATTTCAAACACGTGGAGGTTAAAGACCATCCTGCTAAATGATGAAAGGGTCAACCAGAAAATTAGAGAAGAATTAAAAAGATTCATGGAAACTAATGAAAATGAAGATACAACAGTTCAAAATCTTTGGGATACAGCAAAAGTAGTCCTGAGGGGGAAATACATCCCAATACAAGCATCCATCCAAAAACTGGAAACTCAAATACAAAAGCTAACCTTGCACTTAAAGGAGCTGGAGAAGGAACAGCAAATAAAACCTTCATCTAGCAGAAGAAGAGAGTTAATAAAGATTCAAGCATAACTCAATGAAATAGAGACCAGAAGAACTGTGGAACAGATCAACAAAACCAGGAGTTGGTTCTTTGAAAGAATTAGTAAGATAGATGAACCATTAGCCAGCCTTATTAAAAAGAAAAGAGCAAATACTCAAATTAATAAAATCATGAATGAAAGAGGAAAGATCACAACCAATACCAAGGAAATATAAACGATTTTAAAGAAGTATTATGAGCAGCTATATGCCTAAAAATTAAGCTATCTAGAAGAAATGGATGCATTTCTGGAAAACCACAAATGACCAAAACTGGAACAGGAAGAAATAGAAAACCTAAACCGGCCAATAACCAGGGAGGAAATTGAAGCAGTCATCAAAAACCTCCCAAGACACAAAAGTCCAGGGCCAGATGGCTTCCCAGGGGAATTCTATCAAATGGTTAAAGAAGAAATAATACCTATCCTACTCAAGCTGTTCTGAAGGATAGAAAGGGATGGAATACTTCCAAACTCGTTTTATGAGACCAGCATCACCTTAATTCCAAAACCAGACAAAGACCCCACCAAAAAAGAGAATTATAGACCAATATCCATGATGAACATGGATACAAAAATTCTCACCAAGATACTAGCTAATAGGATCCAACAGTACATTAAGAAGATTATTCACCATGACCAAGTGGGATTTATCCCCAGGATGCAGGGGGGTTCAGCACTTGTGAAACAATCAATGTGATAGATCACATCAACATGAGAAAAAACAAGAAACATATGATCCTCTCAATAGATGCAGAGGAAGTATTTGACAAAATACAACATCCATTCCTGATTAAAACTCTTCAAAGTGTAGGGATAGAGAAACATTCCTCAATATCTTAAAAGCCATTTATGAAAAGCCTACAGTAAATATCATTCTCAATGGGGAAACACTGGGAGCCTTTCCCCTAAGATCAGGAACACGACAGGAATGTCCACTCACCATTGTTATTCAACGTAGTCCTAGAAGTCCTAGTGTCCACAGTCAGACAACAAAAAGAAAAAGCATTAATTGGCAAAGAAGAAGTCAAATTCTCCCTCTTTGCAGATGACATGATACCGTATATAGAAAACCCCAAAGACCCCATCTCAAGATTGCTAGAACTCATACAGCAATTCAGCAATGTGGGAGGACACAAAATCAATGCACAGAAATCAGTGGCATTTCTATACACTAACAATGAGACTGAAGAAAGAGAAATTAAGGAGTCAATTCCATTTACAATTGCACCCAAAAGCATAAGATACCTAGGAATAAACCTAACCAAAGAGGTAAAGGATCTATACCCTAAAAACTACAGAACACTTCTGAAAGAAATTGAGGAAGACACAAAGAGATGGAAAAACATTCCATGCACATGGACTGGAAGAATAAATATTGTGAAAATGTCTATGCTACCTAGGGCAATTTACACATTCAACTCAATTCCTATCAAAATACCATGGACTTTCTTCAGAGAGTTGGAACAAATCATCTTAAGATTTGTATGCAATCAGAAAAGACCCCAAATAGCCAGGGGAATGTTGAAAAAGAAAACCAATGCTGGGGTATCACAATGCTGGATTTCAAGCTGTATTACAAATCTGTGATCATCAAGACAGTTTGGTACTGGCACAAAAACAGACACATTGATCAATGGAACAGAATAGAGAACCCAGAAATGGCCCCTCAACTCTATGGTCAACTAATATTTGACAAAGCAGGAAAGAATATCCACTGGTAAAAGGACAGTCTCTTCAGTAAATGGTGCTGGGAAAATTGGACAGCCACGTGCAGAAGAATGAAACTAGATCATTCTCTTACATCATACACAAAGATAAACTCAAAATGGATGAAAGATCTAAATATGAGACAAGATTCCATCAAAATCCTAGAGGAGAACATAGTCAACAATCTTTTTGAACTTGGCTACAGTAACTTCTTGCAAGATACACCTATGAAGGCAGAGGAAACAAAAGCAAAAATGAACTATTGGGAGTTAATCAGGATGAAAAGCTTCTGCAAAGGAAACAGTCAACAAAACTAAAAGACAACCTACAGAATAGGAGAAGATATTTGCAAATGACCTATCAGATAAAGGGCTAGTATCCAAGATCTATAAAGAACTTATTAAACTCAACACCCAAGAAACAAAAAATCCAATCATGAAATGAACAGAAGACATGAACAGAAATTTCACCAAAGACATATATATGGCCAACAAGCACATGAGAAAATGCTCTGCATCCCTTGCCATCAGAAATATACAAATCAAAACCACAATGAGATACCATCTCACACCAGTGAGAATGGGAAAAATTAACAAGACAGGAAACAACAACTGTTGGCGAGGATGTGGAGAAGAGGATCCCTCTTGCGCTGTTGGTGGGAATACAAACTGGTGTAGCCTTCTGGAAAATAGTGTGGAGATTTCTCAAAGAGTTAAAAATAGAGCTACCCTATGAGCCAACAATTGCACTACTGGGTATTTACCCCAAAGATACAGATGAAGTGAAACACTGGGACACCTGCACCCCAATGTTTATAGCAGTAATGTCCACAATAACCAAACTGTGGAAGGAGCCATGATGTCCATCGACAGATGAATGGATAAAGAAGATGTGGTATTAAATACAATGGAATATTACTCAGCCATCAGAAAGGACGAATATCCAGCATTTGCTTTCACATGGATGGAACTGGAGGGTATTATGCTGAATTAAGTAAGTCAGTCGGAGAAGGACAATCATCATATGGTTTCACTCAATTGGGGAATATAAGAAATAGTGAAAGGGATTATAAAGAAAAGGAGGGGAACTGAGTGGGAAAAATTAGAGAGGGAGACAAACCATGAGAGACTCCTAACTCTGGGAAATGACCAAAGGGTTGTAGAAAGAGAGGTGGGCAGGGGGATGGGGTAACTGGGTGATGGGCACTGAGGGGGGCACTTGATGCGATGAGAACTGGGTGTTATACTATATGTTGGCAAATCAAAATTCAATAAAAGAAATGACAAAAAAGAAAGGATATGATATCTGAATGTCAGAGACTGTTGTAATAGTCTATGAATTATAGTCTCCAAGAAGACTATAATTCTGATTGGTTGCCTTCTTTTACTATGTGGTTCTGCTGGTATTATTTAAATGGATACATCTACTTTTGAAAACCAAAATACTTATGAACTTTCTTTGTTGAGTAATACTATTATTTGTTCATCCCTATTTCTACCATATGCCGAGAAGTTGAAATAAATAAAACCTATACATTTCTCATTTAAACAAAGTCTAATGTCATCTCTGTGACTCATTATCTTTACACTTAAAATGAACATAATACGAGGGTGGCTGGCTGGCTCAATCTGTAGAGCAAGGGACGCTCGATTTTGGGGTTGTGAGTTCAAGCCCCAAGATTGGTGTAGAGCTTACTTTAAAAATGAGCATAACAAGGCACAGGGCGGTTTCAAGATTAAATTGGTCATAATAGTGACTGACTCAAAAATAACATGGAAGTATTAGCTCTTTATAGTTCGTGTGCTCCTGAGTGTAGTGCTCACACAGAGCAGTACTCAATGGGATAAGAAAATGTGGAATGAGATCATTGACAGGTTTTGAAGGGAGACTGTGCTTGAAGAGAAAGAACAGATTTGGGGTCAGGGAACTTGATTTTGAGTTCAACATCATGGTCAGTAGCTGTAGAGCTTTGGACAAATCATTCAGCCTTTCTGAATCCCCTTTTCCTCATATAAGAAAGTGAGAGTAATAATAACTCAATCCTGACACTTAGAATTAACACACATGAAAGTGCTTTGTGTGTGGGAAAGTGCTATGCCAGTGTGAATGCAGACTTCGCCAGTGGCGAAGTAACAGTGGGATCCCTGGGCTACAGATTTTGAGTCAGGATGATGACAATATATAAGTATGTTCATCTTAGAGTTTTAGAGTCCATCTGGGAGGCTACAGTGACTTTGTAGAGCATCACCACATTTATTCAACACTTTTTCATTCAACAAACATTGCTTGGGAGACTGCTATGTGCCAGTCACTATGCTAAATGTCAAGGACACAAAACCATGTAAGATGGAGAATTTGCTTTCAGGGAGCTTTCGTCACTTAGAAAAGAAATGTCAATAAAAAGAAGTTATATCTTATACAGATGGTTCCCGGAGTTAATGACAGTTTGACTTAACAAATTTTCAACTCTGTGATGGTACAAAAGCAATACATATTCACTAGAAACTGTACCTCAACTTCTGAATTTTGATCTTTTCCCCGGCTAGCAATATGGCATACACCCTCTTGTGATACTGGGCCGTGAGTGGCAGTTCCCACTCAGCCATGCCATCATGAGGATAAACAACTGATACACTTACAACCATTCTGCACTCATATAACCATTTTGTTTTCATTTTCAGTACAGTACCAGTAAATTATATGAAATATTCAACAATTATAAAATATAAAATAGGCTTTTTTTAGGTAATTTTGCCCAAAAGTAGGCCAATTTAAGTGTTCTGAGCATGTTTAAGAAATGCATTTTTGACTATAATATTTTCAAGTTGTAGTGGGTTTTTCAGGATACAACCCCATCATAAGTCAAGGAACATATATATAGGGTACCTGTTTGAGTACCTCTGTTTGAGTATCGCTGTTTGAGTGTCTCTTCCTTTGGCTCAGGTTATGATCCTGGGGTCTTGGGATCGAGTCCTGCATCAGGCTCTCTGCATGGAGCCTCGTTCTCCCTCTGCCTATGTCTCTGCCTCTCTCTATCTCTCCCATGAATAAATGAATAAAATCTTTAAGGAAGATCTATCTATCTATCTATCTATCTATCTATCTATCTATCTATCTATCGATATTAAGTGTAGAGACAGTATGCAGAGGGGAGTAGTTAAAGGGGTTATATTCAGCTCTTGAATGACAGAACAAAGTCTTGCCATTGGGACCTGACCCTATTTCTCCCATACTCAATCTGTCCAGACATCTGCTAGCTAATGAGTAAGTAGAGGACTTAATGTATGAGAGAACTACCAGAATATATAAGATAAGGCCATCCATTCAGAACATTGGATACTTTGCTCAGGTCAATTGACTACATTACACGGGTAATATGTGTGTGAGGGGAAGGTAGGGATGGCATGATGGCTAACAAAGATAAGGTCACTTGGAAAATTCTAGTTATAAATCACAGCTTATATAACAAAGACAAGTTTTTCTAAGTACATAATGAAGACCACAAACTAAGTGCTTCATTGAGTTATGAACCATAAACTTGGCCATAAGAACTAGGCTCCTTTGATCTTTTCCCATTATTTGCAAGATTACCAAAATTCCGGTACGGTCATGAACATCCACAATGTTTTTAACTACCTGTCACAGAGTTTATTCCAGAAAGATAGCTTGATCTAGTGAAAAGAAGCAGTCAATAAATATTTCACTAAAAGAAAGAAGAAAGAAGGAAGGAAGACAGATGGAAGGGAAGGAAGGAGGGAAAAGAGGGCAGGTGTCACGGGCATTAAACCTGAACATTTACGGGGGCCTGGCTGTCTCAGTCAAGTAAAGCATGTGACTCTTGATCTCTGGGTTGTAAGTTCGAGCCCACGTTGGGTATAGAGATTACTTAAAAATAACATCTTAAAAAAAAAAAAAACCCTGAATATTTAAATCCCAGCTCTTACTCTCTCTAGTTTGGTAAAACACTGACTTAACCTCTTTGAACCTTATTTTCTTCATCGGAACATGGGGAAATAACTTTCAGGGTGATAGTGAGAATTAAAAATTACTTTTATAAAATGTTTGGTTAAAAATAAGTGCTTAATAAATTGTTGCTGGTAATTCTTATATTTAGGTAAATGGTGCTGATGCTACCACTTATCAGTGGCATTCAACTACATATTTTGTGTACTTTCTTATATGGTTATATATGCCAAACTATACATTTATAAAGGTGCTATTTTTAGAGTATAGTTATGGATTTGGAAAAAAATCTGCATTAAAAATAATTAATATACCTTAAAAAGGCATGCTCCTCACTATTCTATTGGATGCAAATATATCTCATAGCATCCAGACGAAAACACTAGCACTTTTACCTGTATCCCTCGAAGTGAGTAACAAGCACCAAGCACTTCAGTATCATTTAAACCGCCACATGTACTGGAAGCCATAATGCTCTTATCCATTCCCCACCCTTTTTTTTTTTTAAGATTTTAGTTACTTATTCATGAGAGACACACAGAGATGCAAAGACACAGGCAGAGGAAGAAGCAGCCTCCCCACAGGGAACCCAGTGTGGGGCCCTATCCCGGACCCCAGGATCACGCCAAGCCAAAGGCACACACTCAACCGCTGAGCCACCCAGGCATCCTTCATATTTCCTTTTTAATTAAGGTGCTTCTGGAGTCATAATTGAAAGTTACTTTTTCTCATGTGGTATCAGGACTGAAGATTAAGAAGAAATACTCACGGACAGGATCTGGTCTCCTCTCTGGAGCTCCCCACTCAGGTCTGCTGGTCCACCAGCCAGAATGAAGGATACAAAAATACCTTCTCCATCTTCCCCGCCCACAATGTTGAAACCCAGGCCAGTGGAGCCTTTGTGCAGGACCACCTTGCGGGGCTCCCTGGAGAAACAAGTAGAAAACAGAGCTCAGAGGGTGACCCACTCAAAATTTAGGTTGCTTTTACTTTTTATTGAGATATATGATACCAGCAATTCACTACCTATAAAATGGCTTCCCAATGTAAGATACATTAGCACCTTAAGAAAAATGTTAGTATCAGGGAAGATACTGCAGTTTCTCACGATAACAAATGTCAAAATACCATGCAAAGTCATTCCTTAATTCCAAAACATTTTCTTACACTGGACTTACTTCCATTTTTCCTTTGTTTAAAACATCTGTTTTTGTATTTTTAAAAAACTGAAACATAATTGACATATAACATTAACTTCAGGTGTATAATGTAATGATTTGATATTTGTACATACTGTGAAATGATCATCAGAATGAGCCCAGTAAACATCCTCCACCACACATAGTTACATTTCTTTTTCTTGTGATGAAACTTTTAAGATCTACTCTTAGCAACATTCAAATGTATAATGCAGTATTATGCACCATGTTGTATACCATGCTCCCAGGACTTATTTATTTTAAAATTAGAAGGTTGTACCTTTGAACCACCTTCACCTATTTCACTCTCCCCACCCATTTGCTCTTCTATGGAGCACCACAGTAGTGCTCAGAAGGATGAGTGTATCTAAAAAAGAGAAGAGAATCTGGGGGACACGAGACTAGACTGAATAGGCCAGATCATGAAATATCTTACATATTCGTTTGACTGTTAATTAAAATGTACTCTGTAGGCAGTGGAGACTCACTGGAGTTTTTGAGGCATTGAGAATATTTAAATCCATTTTAGAAGCATTAACAAATGGTCATACGTAGGATTGCTGGAGAGGAGAGTGCAGTTATGATGGGAGATAGGAAAATTGGTTAGGATGTTGACTAAATAATCCAGTTTTGAGAAAGTGGCAGCATGAACAAGAGTGACAACAGTGATAATGAAAAGAAAGGGCAACATAAGGGAGGAAATTTGACAGGGGAAACAGTGGATCCAGAAACTGACTCAGGCAGAAGAGGAGAGAGGAAAGAATATCTACGTAATTGGCAAAAGGACAAGGGAACCGGAATCCAGGATCATGAAGATGAGTACGATTTTGACATGCTCCATTCCAGGTCATGGTGTGTTATCCATGTGATGTTTGGAAACAGTTGGAGACAAAAGGTTAGGAATATGGATCCACAGAAAGGACTGCAAATGCAGATTTCAGGCTCATCAGTAAAAGGATGAGAGATCAAATCTTGAGCTATTAACTGAGTTTGTGTCGAGGTTAGATAACTGTAGAATATAGAATTTTAAGGGACCTTAGAAGGCATCTAGTTCTATTTTCTCATTAGTAGTTTTAAAAAATGTATTCTGTAAGCCTTGGGTTTGACCAAGGCACTTTTCGTATCACCCACCCTCCTCTCAGAAGTATCCCAGTTCCACTCATTAAAGTTTCTTTTATACTTTCCTGCACTTAAGGATGTAAGAATGGCAAGGAGCCATTTTACATTGGCTATTTTTACACTGATGACTACACAGAGTCTATTATTTGTTATCACATTCCCATGCACAAGCAACGCATTATGTATCCATATTTAGCCAAATTTTGAGGAAGGGCATAAAGTGCACATACACCTTGGACTATAATATATTACAACACAATGGATTAAGTCAGAGGTAACTTGACATAGAGTCAATTTATTTTATTGCACATTTACTTTGTAAGCACTACTATACCAGTCATTGTTCCAAGAACTCAGAAAATTTATAGGCAAAGCAAACACCCCTGCCCTGTTTAACCAAATACCTGGGTGCCTGTGGCCCAGTCAGGATGACATATAGAATTAACTAAACATCAAAAAGATTGGGTTCCCTGTTTCCTTGCTGGGTGCCAGTTGGGAGTCTCTCTCAGGTTCTAGAGGCTACTTATATGCCTTACTATGTGGTTACCTCTATTTTCAAGCTGGCAATGACACACTGAATCCTTTTCTTATTTAGAATTTCTGTGGTTTACTCTTCTACAACTAGCCAGATTTAACCTTTTGCTTCTCAATGGCTTGTGTGATTAGGTTAGGCCCAGTCAGATAATCTTCTCAACCTAAGATCAAATAATTTGTAACCTTAAGAACATTTGTAAATTCTTTTTTTCCATTTATTATTATTATTATTATTATTATTATTATTATTATTAAAGATTTTATTTATTCATGAGAGACACAGAGAGAGGGGCAGAGGGAGAAGCAGGCTCCCTGTGGGGATCCTGGGTCGATCCTAGGACCCACGATCATGCCCTGAGCTGAAGGCAGATGGTCAACTGCTGAGCCACCCTGCCATCCCTAAGGTAATTTAACTGTGAGAGTAATATCATAAGGTAGAAATCATGGGGCTATCTTAGAATTTTGCCTACCATCGGTGGAGAGACAACAGAGGACAAATCTTGAAGGACCCTGTCTACCATTCTAAAACTTTGAATTTCACTGACAGAAATGGGAAGCCACTGAGAAGAAGATTGCTTGACTTAATTTATGTTTCTAAATGGTTACTCTGGTATAAAATAGATTCAAGGGGCAAAATTTGAAAAAGTGAGATCAGTTATGTGGCTAGAATTGCTATATGTAGGCAGAACAGTGGCTTGGCTGAGAGTGGTATTAAAGGAAGTGGTAGGTAGTGGGTTTATTTCCAATCAGTTTTCTCTCTCTGTCCAGACTAATTTCTCTTTTTCTCTTTTCAGATTCAGTGATTCTTTCTTCTGTCACATTTATTCTGTTCTGGAGCCCATTCAATGAGTTTTTTACGTTGGGTTTTGTATTATTCAGCTTTAACATTCCATTTGAGTCTTCTTTATATCCTCTTTTTCTTTGCTGAGACTTTCATGTCTTTTCCCATTTATTTAAGTGCATGTATAATCACTTGCTGAAGCATGATGAGTACTTTAAAATTCTTGTCAAGTAATTCTAACACCTGTGTTATCTCAGTGTTGGTTTCTATTGGTTATCTTTTCTCATTCAAGTTGAAAATTTCCAGATTCTTGGTATGAGAAGTGATTATTTTATTATATACTGGACATTTGTGTATACAGTGTAAAATGCTATATCCTACTTAATTGAGTTTTTTGAAGTTTGTAGATCAGTTTAGGCATAGCTTGCAGATCCAAGTGAGATGGATATTCAGCTCCCTACTTGTCCCTGGTGATGCCAGCAAGGAAAGTGGGGTACTAACTAGTATTCTACTCACTCTACTTCATTGCCACTTAGTAGGGGTAGAAGCTCAGTTCCCTGTGGGTTTGCTGACACCAATGGGAGAGTGAAAATGGGGTGCTGACTAGCGCTGCCTTGAACCATTTTGTTCTGCCACCTTGCCTCTAAGTAGAGCTAGAAGTTCAGCTCCTCCCTTGACCCTGCTGATGCTACCTTAAGGGGAAAGAGTTCTGCCAACTAGCACTGCTTCCCTCTTCCTTCTCCTACGTCATTGCCATTGGCTGGCAGTAGCAGTTCAGCTCCTGGCTGGTCCCCACCAATAACAGGAGTAGGGAAATGGAATGCTAAATAGCACCACCTCACTCCAGTTTGTTGCTGCTAGGTGAAGGTTCAAGTTCAGGTCCCCACTGGAGAGTGAAGTGTCAACTAGCACCATCTCATGCCACCTTGTTCTGCCACTTTGCTGCTGGATAGGGGTGAAAGTTCAGCTCTTATTTGGCTTAATGAAATCAGCCCAGTGGAAGAAATCCAGGGCCATCTTATAAACTGCCTCTCCTGGTTTCCTTTGCTGGGGCCAGAAGTCCAGCTATCTAGACACAGTCCAATGGCACTGCAGTGAAGGGCCAATTTTTTCTCTGGTGGTTGGCCAGAGTTGGAACAGTATTATAAAAAGGTTCCCTGTTATATTAATCTACACTTTTGCCAATCCTTAGGTTACAGGTTGTAGGCTTTGCTTGAGGCTTTTTTTAGTCTGTCCCTGTTGATGGAGGTGCCAGGGTATAGGTGTCTCCAGTGCTCCATCTAGGATACACAAGAAGTAGAAAGAAAATTTAGGGAACTCACCACAGTGTCATTCCTCTCTGAGTCAGTCTGACTTATTTCCAATTCATATAGTCTTCCCATGTTTATTATGTGTAAAGTTGTGTATGTGTGTGTGTATTTGTGTGTGATAAGGCGGAAGATTAGAGATAATGGGGATATTCTATTTTTAGGCTGCAACTAGAAGCCCAGGTTCTGGATACATTTTGAAGGTAGGGGCCAACAGGATTTCAATAAAAAGTTATTGTAGAAATATCCCTCTTTCCTCAATCTTTTTTTTAAAAATTTTTTATTTATTCATGAGAGACACACAATGAGGGTCAGAGACATAGGCAGAGGGAGAAGCAGGCTCCTTGCAGGGAAGCCTGATGTAGGACTCGATCCCAGGACCCTGGGATCATGACGCTCAACCACTGAGCCACCCATGTGCCCCCCTCTTTCCTCAATCTAAAACATGTACTCTTAGTAGGTCCAATGACATTTAAGCTATACATGGTAAACATAGATGGAAGGAAGGGGCTACTAAGATTCTAATGCTTATCTATGTACTTGATGGTTTTTGTGCATCATTCCATTTATTCCTCAAGACAATCCAATGAAGGATGCACGAGATGTCTGAAACTTTTGAAAGTGATCCCAAAAGAAAGTTAAACAGATGCTTGGATAGATGGATAGGAATTTTATAGAGCATATACAGTAATATTTTAAAACTGCAGTCTAGATGACAGGTGACTAAGCATTTTGAAAGAATCCTTTACAGGTTTTTTATGCTTGGAAATTTTTTATTACAATATCTTGAGAAAAATTAACAACCTAATGAGCAAATTATTATGACAACTTTTTCAATTAGTGAAATGAGATTGCTTATTCAAGTATTTACTGAGTTTAGTAAGTAGCAAAGGCAAGATTAAGACACAGGTTTTCTGGGATGCCTGGGTGGCTTTGTGGTTTAGTGCCTGCCTAGGCCCAGAGCATGATCCTGGAGTCCCCGGATCAAGTCCCATATCGGGCTCCCTGTGTGGAGCCTGCTTTTCTCTCTGCCTGTGTCTCTGCCTCTCTCTCTCTCTGTGTCTCTCATGAATAAATAAATAAAATCCTAAAAGAAAAAAGACACTTTTTCTGACTCAAAATTCCAGAGTCTAGACTATGGTATATTCCAGAGACTGCGAATCAGAAAGCTAAATGCTTAATCTGATCCGGTGTTTACAATTTTTGAATTTGTTCATGTTTAAAATTGGGAAAATTTGCATAAAATATAAATTTATGACTATATATGGAAAATCAGACATTCTATGAACATTGGCTCTAAACATTGTCTTACAGCAACAGTTGGCTAGATGTGGCCCTCTTTAGAAGGGGCATTCATTCTCCAGTTTGCCAGTGTCTACCACCTCTCCCTCAAGGTTCTCAGACAAAAAAGTTGTATGTGGTATGACATTTGCACGTCTTGCAAAGCTAAGAGGAGAGTAAAATATTTCTCGTACTTATGGTTTTATCAAAGATGAAAAAAAATGAAAGCTTTATGGAGAGAACCTGCTATTTTAATAGGAAAATGGGAGACAACACAATTCCTTTGAAAGTAAGGATTATCCTTACATGTTCAATATGCAAAGTGACTCTTCAGAAAAAAAAATACAGCTTTAAAAGATCATTATGAAACATCTCTCCCCATTACCATCTGGGGGATTTTTGTTAGTTGACCCCTGAACAGAACAACACATAATTCTTGAATGACAATAAATTTTATTTATTTTACCTGGACAAGTCTTTTAAATAAAATATTTGGAATTTTGTCAACTTCTAAGATTAAAATACCTTTTTAAAAATAGAATTTTATATCACAGTGAGTTATGATGCTTATTTTTTGATGCTTATTTCAATAATGGAAAGAAAAGACAAAACAAATAAGTCTGTAGAGGGTATGCAAATAAAATACCTTAAACACACTTTAAATGGTGTACTTTTTCTAATTTAATTTTTTCTTTTTAAAGTTTTTTTTTTAAGATTTATCATTTATTCACGAGAGGCAAAGAGAGAGAGAGAGAGAGAGAGAGGCAGAGACACAGGCAGAGAGAGAAGCAGGCTCCATGCAGGGAGCTTGATGTGGGACTCAATCCCAGGTCTCCAGGATCAGTTCCTGGGCTGAAGGCAGTGCTAAACCGCTGAGCCACTCAGGCTGTCCTTCTTTTTAAAGTTTTATTTGTTTTTTAGTAATCTCTATGCCCAATGTGAGGCCTGAACTCATGACCCTGAGATTAAGAGTCTCATGCTTTTCTGAATCAGCCAGGTACCCCTAATTTGAACTTCTTATGCTTATAACCCATTATGTTAAACTATAGATTTTAAAGTTTTTTCGTGTCCTTTTTTTGTTAGCAGATCAAAATCTTGTGAAGAATTACAGGTTCTATTACACTGATGCTTATATAAGTCAACTTGTCTAAACTAGTTGAGCTTTAGACACACAGCCTATGTTCACACAGGTAGTAAACGCCAGAATCAATCTCTCTCTCTCTCTCTCTCTCTCTCTAAAAGTAGGCTCCACACCCAGCATGGAGCCTAAAGCAGGGCTTGAACTCACAACTCTGAGATCAAGACCTGACCTGAGATCAAGACCTGAGCTGAGATCAAGAGTCAGACACTCAACTGAGCTACCCAGATGCCCATCTCTTCTTTTTAAGACAATTTTTTAAAGAGCAGTTTTATGTTCACAGCAAAACGAGAAGAAGGTACAGAAATTTTTCATATACCTCCTGCCCCTACACATGAATTGACTCCCTCACTATCAGAGTAGTAATCTCCCACTTATTATAAATGATGGACCTAGTAGATTGACACATCATGTTCTTCAGTAGGTGAATAGCTAAGGTAGTACATCAAGACCATGGGATTTTATTCAGCACTGAAAAGAAATGAAGTATCAAACCATGAAAAGACATGAAGGAATTTTTTTAAAGATTTTATTTATTTGAGAGAGACAGAGGTAGCGACTGAGATGGCACAAGCTGGGAGCCACAAGTGGGAGCTCCCCACTAAGTGGCACTAAGCACTGCCTTGTGCCAGGGCTTGATTCCAGGACCCTGGGATCATGACCTGAGCTGAAGGCAGATGCTTAACCAACTGAGCCACCTAGGGGCCCCCTTTTTAAAAAAGATTTTATTTATATATTGACATGGAAGAATCTTAAATGCATATTATTAAGTGAAAGAAGCCAGTCTGGAAAGGCTACATATTGTATGATTTCCCACTTTTTTGACTTTCTGGAAAAGGCGAAACTATGTAGATGGTACAAAAATCAGTGTTGCCAGGGGCTATGTGGGCAAGAGCGTGGAAATAAAAGGGTGGAATATAGGGAATTTTAGGGCAGTGAAATTACTCTGTAGAATACTCTAAGGATGGATAGATGTCATTATACATCTGCCCAAACTCATAGAATGGGCAGCATCAAAAGTGAACCCTAATGTAGATTATGTACACACAACTCTACTGTGGCATTTATCACGTTATGTAGTCATTGCTAATGCATCCTTTTCCCTCAGTAGACTGTGAACTATAAGAACCTAGGCACCAGCACTACCTCAGCAGTAGTAAGATGCCTGACAAGTAGCAGGGACTCAGGAAGATGATAGTAGTAAGTAAATAGTAGTAGTAAGATGCCTGACAAGTAGCAGGGACTCAGTTACTGAATGAATGAATGGATGAATGAATGAATGAATGAATTTAGACCCTCCTTTACCCTCTATTTCATATTATAGTTATGCAAATGTCTTCCCTTTTTGCTAGATTTTAGCCAGAGATGGCAAAATCTAAAGCCCACAGGGATAGGACAGGTAACACAAATATGAAGGCAGCAGGCTGAGTAGGGATTATAGGAAACTGGGGAATACATTCCACCTAAAGGGCTGTTTCTGCTCAACTCTGGACAATTGCTCCAAGCAGAAATACTGACTAGTATTGGAAGATTCTCTGATTTATAAAGACAAGTGAAGAATCTAGATTTTGATGCAAATTTCCAGAATTTTATGTTGGTAATGATAAAAAAAAATTAGAAGTATGATGCAGGTCAAACCAAACATGTTTCTGTTGTAGCTCCAGCTATGGGTGACCAAGGACATTCTGCACCATCCACAGTTTGATGGCACATTCAATGTCTGCTTCATATTTGTCTCCTCTATGGTGCTTAGTGTGGTACTTGGCTCATGGCAACTCTCTCTAACTTTAAGTCGATTTATATTCCACATTTATCCCCACCTCTGTCCTTCTCTTTTCAAGTTCTCTCATTCTGGAATATATTTTTCTTTTCTTTTGTTTCCTTTTTGTCATATTTTTCCCCTTTTATATTAGATGTGTTCAAAGACCACCTTCATTTTAAGCCTCAGCTCTCACTTCTGCATATTTACTGCCTATGCCAATGACTCTAGGTCTGTGAATATAATGCCCTGCATTTCCATGAACTGTTTCATGTGTGAGAGCATTATGGCTTCCAGAGAGATTGTAAACTATTGAGGATATGGTGTCATGGCTTATACATTTCTAGGCATCCCCAATATACCTAGGCAAGTGCACAGCACAATGAATACCTTACAGATGAATAAATGAGAGCACACCACCAATATATAAAGAACAGTAATACTTTTTATACTGAAGTGATTTGGAGTCTAATTTACTATGTCATTCACAGTCAAGAATTCAGAAGGCCTAGGTGCCCATTAATAGTCATTATCATAGTTCATTATATATAGTCAGTGGAACAAAATTCTAACTCTGATTGAGGGTTGAGCCCAGGGATCATGATGTTCTGGAAGCCATCCCTGATGCTATCCTCAGCCTCTCCTAGCATTCTCTCCATGTATTTATCAGAACACATATTATACTGGGTTGGTTTTCTTGTCTACCTCTCCAGCTAGAGTTGGTCAACTTGAGAGCAAAGACCATGCCATTTGCTTCTTGTACTCAAAATATGCTACAGAATAGGTATAGTCTACTAATTTGAATTTTCATTTTAGATTTTAGGTGTGGAGTCTACAGAAGGTAAAGTTTGTCCACTCATAATATGTTTTTTTTTTTAAACTGATCTATCCACTTAAAAACATATATTAATTATCCATTCAATCTTTCAACAATCTAGAGTACCTACTTTGGGTCAGGCATTATGAATACAAAGGTTAAGAAGCCTGGGGTGAGAGAAGCCACACGTAAGCACATAGTTATAGAGACCAGGAAGGCACATGTGCTAGGCTAGAAACCTGTGTGCAATAAGCTAAAGCAGGCAAGAGAAAAAACAACCAATCTTCTAAAAATATTTTGTCCTTTTATCATCACTTGGGTGAAATATGCTACATTAATTTATGCAGCTTTATTTTTCTTTTACTGTGATATAAAAAGCCTTTAAAATTATAAAACCTCTGAATGCTGAACAATTCTCCAGCCTGACTTCTTCCTAGCTGAGGCAGATCAGCAGCAGCATAATCTTGTTCAGGTTGAGTCTCGGAGGATGCTCAAAACTGGCTAGGATGTTTTCAGGAGAGGGGAGCAGGGTACTATATATTATTTTTTCCCCTTAAACCACATAGTTTGAGGGGTTTGGAGGTTCAAAAAAGGAAGTGATTGTTTATACCTGAAGACTTTCCTCTGACCATTAGTGGGATATTCCTTGAGCTCTGAACCTCTGATGTCGGTGAGTCACTTCAGTTAACTCCCAAATATCTATGGTGAGAGGCTATATGTAGTGTAGTGAGAAGTAAGCTATGAAAATGTTTCCAGTCATCCTTCTAAGTTACAAACCTGACCACGCTACCTTCTTGCTCAAAAGCCTTCCAGGGATCTGTAGGCCCTCAGCATAAAGTCTAAACTAAGCATGGCATTCCAAGTCCTCCATCATTTGACCACCAACTTTCCTGATCCCTAAATTCACTGTTAGTCAATGTTCAGCCGTATATGCTCCAGCCACACAAAATTGCCAACCACAGCTCATCACACCAGGTTGTTCCCTGTCTTATCATCTTTGCCCAGGCTACTATTTTGGCTAAACAAATGCCTTCTTTTTGCTATCCTCAGCTAATGAACTTCTACTTGGCCTTCAGAATGGAAGCCAGGTGCTATCTCTTTCTGCCACCTTACCCACCCTCTCCTCTAGATACACTGGCCACTTCTCCTTTTTTTAACTACATTGTCTTTTCATTGATCATCCCATTTCTGTTACCCCTATTGTTCTAAAATTACTTTGTTTATCTGTTTATGTCTACTGTGAATCTGTATGGTTCTGAAGGATAAAGAGCATGGTTTATTTATTTCTGTGATTTGGGGAAATAGTAGCAGTTGAGCCTATAAGAGAAACATACACAAAATATATTTCATGAATAAAGAAAGAGTGAGCAAGACATTGGGAGAAATGATATTGAATTTTAGTACTATCTATGTAGGGATTTGTAGGAATCCAGACATGCCCACTTTGGAGCAGTTTCTTTGCTAGGGTCATAACTTGGCAGATAATAATGTTTGCCTCATGGGGAACATGAGGTAAAATTTAGATAAGACAGTGAATTAAAAGCATCTAGAAGACGGAAAAACAGAGAAAACTGTACACCGAGATTCTATTTCCAGCCATTTGGTAGATTAAGGTGTCCTGAAAACCCCCTTAGAAAAAGCTAAAAATTCTGAATAGGATACTTATATAATATCTTTAAATGACTGGCTAAGCTGTCAAGTAGGTAAGAGATACCTTCAGAGGCCAAAAATGAAGTGGGAATACAAGAGAAGGATGCAAGTGCTGAGACTAGCAGCAGACTGGAGAGCTTGGGCAGGTTCCCAAAGAGCTAGTGTTCCAGTGCCCAAAGTTGATGGTAGCATGGAGAATAGGACTGTGTGGACCTAGAACAAAATCATGACCCTGGAAGGCTGCACTCTAAACAAAGAGATAAAATGCAAAAGCATTATTAGCTCAAGGATGTCAAGGATACGTTGCTGACCTGACCTGAGTTCAAAGCAAGAAGAAAGGGCTTGGGGAAATAATCAAGGCATATCTGAGTGTGGAAGAAGTTATACTACAGGGATAGAATTCACAAAACGGACCTAACCTTGGCTCAAAGCAAGAAGAAAGAATCCAGGGAACTAATCAAAGCATGTCAAATGTGGGAAAAGTCATATATAAATAGAATTCATAAAATCGAATAAATTTGGAGGAAAAGAGAGAAAATCGTCTTGGGTGCTAGGAGAATAGACTTGTTAATGTATCTCTGGCATTGAGCATTAGAGGAATTCTCCAGCTCCAGCTCCATTTCACTGATACATATGAATATGCTGATTGGTTGGGGTAACCCACAAGTTGGATTCATGTGGCTATCCTAGCTCAGTGACACTAGTCATTAAGGTCATCTGGTTGGCTGATTTCCCTCTCTCTGAGTCCATCAAGCCACATGCTTATTAAAATATGGTTTTCTATAGTGCTTTTCCTAATGGGAGTAAATGTGCTAATTAGCACATTCTAGTATCTTGAACAGATGTATTTCCTGTTGTACATTTGTAACTTGGAATAATGCCATATAAGCTTGATCATCTCTGAATACAATGACAAAAACAGTTCCAGAGCACGTAGACTGAAGGCCCAGATCTAGTAGCATGATAATCCAGTAAGGGACTGTTACTCTCTGAGTTCATCCATAAAGAGCCAGCTAGGATCCTTGTGCCCTCTCTTCTTTATTTCTCTACAAATGTAGCTATATTTATATGAGCAATATTAAGAAGGAGAGTGACAAGAGATCAAAGCAGCTTTTTCAGCAGGATGGCAAAATGTGTATAAGCATGAAGAGGGGGCATAGCAAAGTTGTGGCATGGAGGTCAATCATAGAAGACCTTGAAGTTGCTGGGTGATTATGACTGATGTCTTCTATCTAAATGATCTAGCTTCTTACAAGACTAACACATTGTATGCTTCACCTTCAGATAATTAACTTGGCCAATGAGTCAAGCTGATGATTGGACATCATATAGATATACAAAGATAAAAAGGTTTTGTTGAACTGCTATTGTGAGGCCATGGCATGAAGATAATACATAAGAAATCTCATGTTACAAGGGAGGATCTATGCTCTAGACTCCATGCTAAAGATCGTAGGCTGACTTCAGCAAAAACGGTTACCACAAAGATACTGAGTATATACTAAATATGCCATGGTTGGTATTTTGTGAGATAAAAAGAACTGTATTAGATGGAAATAGTATGGCATTTTGTGATCCTGGGAAAGACTATGGGCATTGGGCCTAAATAGATCTGGGTTTGAACAATAGTCCTATCAAACAATAGCTAATAAACTTATTGGGATTTTTTGATAGCTTATTTTTTTTAGCTATAAATTATGAGTCATATCTATTTTATGGTGTGAGGACAAACAAATAAAACATAAAGTACTAGGATCACATAGCAAATGCTCAGTAAATGCTAACTCATTTCCTTTTCCTCTATGAGTTATAACCTTTGGAAAAAATGGTCACACATAAAAAAAATAAATAAAAAAATAAATAAAAATAAAAAAATAATAAATCAACAAATGCAAGGCCACATATGTTAAGTACCAAATGAGTGCTGTGGATAATGAAAAACCTCTGCATTAAAGAAAAAAAGATGAAGTCATGAAGAAGATAGAATCTGAGCTGGACCTTGATGGATGGGTAGAAATTAGTGAGGTGGAAAGGAAAGCAGATGGTATTTCAGAAGATGGCAGGAGCCCAAGGCCAGAGGGGAGCAAATGAAAGATGTGTTTGGAGAACAGAGAGTATCACAGCTTGCAGGGAGAGCAGGATCTGTGTCAAAGAAAACGAGAAGACAATGAGAATACTGGAGTAGGTTGGAAAGGAACATGAATGCCATGCTAAGAAATTCAGTCTTTGTACTTGGATGATGTGAAAGTACTGAATGTTTCTGCACCAAGGGGAGACTCTGTAAATATTATAACTAAAAGTGTTCATGTCATGTTGTGCTGTTTTTACAATCTCCCAAGTTTGCCTGGAAGGGACTTAATTAAACATTCTAGAGGTCTCTAAAGACATCCTTGCTGCAAAGGGAGGGGATGTGACCATGGCCTTGGGTTGAACTGCCTACCTCTAGTCTGCAAACTTTGTAAAGCTCTGAGTGTTCCCCTCTGGAGAAAATCTTGGAATTTGAGATTGCATGTAACATTCTTGGTAAAAGGAATCAAACAGACAAAAATTTTTCTTCTTACAAACCTAAATCAACTATAGATTAGCATATCAGTCTAATCTTGATTAATTTGATTTTGAAATACTTGGAGTTTTTTGCTTATTCACATATCATATATGATAATCTATTAACCATATTCATCTCAATTTGCTTTTGTCTAAATTTCTTAGAAAGACAAATAAGGAAGCAATTAAATTTTGCTCTCACATATGTTCTTACTTTTCATAATCATATCTTTTAAGGACCATCTCATCTCCAAAGCAAAAGAAAACAGATTATTCCTCTTGATTTATTTCATAGTACTTTGGCTGAAAACTTCCCCATTAAATTATATATACTATCCATAATGACAGGTATTTGTTTCTACTTCCTGTTGCATTTTTATTTTTTATTTTATTTTATTTTATTTTATTTTATTTTATTTTATTTATTTTTTTAGTAGGCTCCATGCCCAGTATGGATCCGAACATGGGACTTGAACTCATGGACCTGGAGATCAAGACCTGAGATGAGATCAAGAGTCTCAAGCTTAACCAACTAAGTCATCCAGGCACCCCACATTTTTATTTTATTTTATTAAGATTTATTTATTAGAGAGAGAGAGAGCTTGAGCAGGGGGAGGGGAAGAGAGTGAGGAGGAGAGAGAGTGAAGTAGATGCCTTCCTGAGCACAAAGCCTGATGTGGGGCTTGATCCTACAACTGAGATAGTGACCTGAGCCGAAACCAAGAGTTGGACACCCAACTGACTAAGTCACTCAGGCACACCACCCCTGAAGTTTGAATTTTTAAAAAAGATTTTATTTATTTATTCATGAGAGACACAGAGAGAGGCAGAGACACAGGCAGAGGGAGAAGCAGGCTCCCTGTGGGGAGTCTGATGCGGGAGTCTGAGCCAAAGGCAGATGCTCAACCACTGAGCCACCTAGGTACCCTCGAATTTGAATTTTTAAAGAGCAATTAGTTACAAAAGGAATTATGTTAGTAATTTAAATTAAAAAAAAACTGTAACCACTGAACTGAGTCTTTTTTTTTTTGAACTGAGTTTTTTTTAATAGTTACATCATTTGTCCTCAAGCTTTCACAACTGGTGGAATATTGTTTGAAAACATGAAAGCCAGTGTATAAGCAAAATTAATTTGATAATAGGATTGGCAGGGGTGGGGGATCCTGACTATTCTTCTTAAAGGCAAAACATATTTTATGAAAGATTTTAAAAATTATCTTTTGAGCTAGAGCTCTACAGTATTTATGAAATTCCAATTAATAACCAAATGCTCAAACCCTCTTCAATTAGTATGATATGGGGAAAGTGGTTTGGATTAATTAAGTTAAAATTCTCAGGCTCAAGTTTTTTAGGTCTTCCCTCAACTCTGATTTGATACATCCTGATTATTGTAGAAAGTTTTAGACTGAAACTTTTTTCCTAATCCTGACTCCAACATTAAACCCTGGTTGTCCTTGAACACAGCCTTCTTGAATATCTTTCTATTTTTCTTGAAAGAGAGAGAGCAAGTGAGCAAGAGTGAGTTGGGGCAGAAGGAGAGAGAAAGAATCCCAAGGAGGCTCCACCCCCAGCATGGAGCACAACATGGGGCTCAATCTCAAGACCCTGAGATTGTGATCTCAGCTGAAATCAAGAGTAGGATGTGCCACGCAGGCACCCTAGAACAATAGTTCCTATATTCTATGAAAAAGGGAGTGATGAGGAAGGCTCTTATTTTAGTGGGACAGGGAAGTATATAAAAACAACTAATTATAATATCATTAATTCAACTGCAAATTGGGGTAAGTTTTATAACAAATGGAGAGCTGTGATTTGACACAGAGATATGGGGAGTAGGAGCCAAAGGGAAACTATAAATGAAGAAAGTGACATAATATGTAGTTTGGAGAAAAGCAACTATTTTTGCTGGACTAGAACATAGAATTCTAGCAGGGCTGAAGAAGAGGCAGAGGCCAGACCGGGAAGATGCTCTTGGAGAGGGTACACAGAGACTCAGTTCTCAGTTTGTAGGAGAATAGAATATTTGCACATCCCTTCATTCATTTAACAAACATTTCCAGTGGACCAGACACTAGCTGGACCTTGGACTCACAAAACTACCAAAGACACAGTCTCTGTCCTTGAGAGGTTTACACTTTGTGTTATCACTAAATTGTGCCCCCTCCTCTAAAAGATATTAAAATCCTGCTAGTACCTCAGAATGTGACATTATTTGGAAATAGAGTGGTTGCATGGGTATTAGTTAAGATGAGGTCATATTGGAGTGGGGTAGGCCATTTCCCCAGGCTGACTGGTCTTCTGATAAAGACAGCCATGTGAAGACACAGAGACACACAGGGAAAATACTACGTAAAGATGGAAGCAGAGATAGGAGTTAGGTGTGAGCTATAAACCAAGGAACACCCGACATTGCCAGCAAACCAACAGAAGCTAGGAAAGAGGCAAGGAAGGATTCCCCTATATGATCTAGAGGAAGCATCGCTTTGCCAACACCATAATTTCAGACTTCTAGCCTCCGGAATTGAGAGACAATAAGTTTCTACTGTTTTAATCCACTCAGTTTGTGGTAATTTGTTATAACAGCTCTATGAAACTAATACACTCTGCTAGTAACTCCATGAACCAAAACACGAAACTGAAATGATCACAATCTGTTGAAGGGGCAAGGGGATCACTGAGGTTGATCCAACCCTCATGGCTGCTGTCACTTTAGAAAATGGATTTGAGGGATGCCTAGGTGGCTTAGTGGTTGAGCGTCTGTCTACCTTTGGCTCAGGGTGGGATCCTGGGATCCGGGATCGAGTCCTGCATTGGGCTCCCTGTGAGGAGCCTGCTTCTCCCTCTGCCTGTGTCTCTGCCTCTCTTTATCGTGTCTCTCATGAATAAATAAATAAATCTTAAAAAAAAAAGAAAATGTATTTGAAGTAAAAGGCTAATAATATTAGTAGCTATCAGCAGATACCTGGGCAGTGACCTGGGAATTCAAATGACAAGGCCTCCCATAAACCTCATTCACAGAACTTCAAAAGTTTCTCTGTACTTAAGATATCTGTGCAAGAACTTATATAGAAAAAACAGGTGAAAACACTAACATGAGCATCATTAATTACTAGTGAAATTCCTTTTCAAAAATAATATGTAAGGAAATATAAACACTTCACTAACCATTAGCTGTAGTTGGACCCTTCAAAAGTCTTCTCTTAGGGGTCCCTGGGTGGCTCAGTTGGTTAAGCATCTGCCCTCAGGTCCTGGTCCCAGGGTCCTGGGATGGTTCCCCACGTTGGGCTCCCTGGTCAGCAGGGAGTCTGCTTCTCCCTCTCCCTCTGCCTCTCCCCCTGCTTGTGCTCTCTCTCTCGAATAAATCTTAAAAAAACTTCTCTTAAAAGAAACATTCAGCTGTTCTCTTTTCTGTGCCTATTGCAGATGTTGGCTTGTACAAATGTCTCTATAGCTTTTTCCTGTTACAAGTTCTGTTTTCTGCTAATTCCAGGGAAAGTTTTATATAACCATGAGTTGAGCCCTGATGGGTTCTCTGATTCCTTTTTTATTTTTTCTTCCTCATCAGGAAAAGAAGTGGAAGATCATTGTTTTTATGTTCTGGATTTTTCAATCAAGAAATTTCATTTCTTTTACCAATCTATTTCTTCCTAGACACCTGTGCTTAGACGTAGAGACTGGTTGAAAACCTTCTTGGTATGACATTCTTAAAGTCATTCATTAACTAACTCCTTTAGCCATGATGAAATCTGAAAGCCAAATGTGGACATTGACATTAATACAAGTGATTTTAAAAGAATCATCAACATTTTCTTCCTTGAACAAATATTTGTAACCTCACCTCTTGGCACACTCTCAAAAATACTCTAAATTTCAATCACATCATTACCCTTTGATTTTCTTTGAAATAGCTTTTTCCTCAAACACCTGACTCCTTCTCTTCTTTGGTCTTTGCATGAATAGTCCTTTCTGCCTGCAGCTATCTGCCTCCTTCTTTCTGTATGCATGGAAGCTCTATCTTTTTCTTCATGACTTAAAACCTCTGCTTTCCTCAGGTCTAATACTGGCTCCTATAGAATTGCAGTGCATTGGACTTCTACATGGACTGTTCTAATCATCATGCTTTATCTCCGTATCCATTTAACAATTATCTGTTGAAAGACCACTATGCTTTAGGGGAGTTCCACTAGGGGTAGGATTATAACCATAAAGCAGATAGTTTCTGCCTCCCAGGAATTGACAATATAGTGGTAGATCAGAATAAACTGGCAATTATAAGTCAGTAAGGAAAGATTGTAATCTTCTTTAATGATAATAATTTATTGTATGCTTCTTTTTCTGCTTGACTCTGGCATTCTGGAGTGTCAATGTTCACTTTGTGAGTTAGTGTCTGACATCTAGAAAGTATCTAATAAATACGAACTTCCTTTCATCTGTTCTTGTGTCCCCAATACCTGGTAAAATATCTGGTGCAAGGAACATGCTCAGTACATGATTGTGCAATGAGAACCTAGCAGACACCTATGTCTCAGTGCAAGTGAGGTGATCCTAAGAAGCTGGTTTTGATTAACAAACAAACAAACAAACTGTAACACTGAGAACTAAAAACAAAGGGAGGGTAGCAAAGGGATGAAAGGATTTGGTTTAGGAGGAGTGGAAATGGGCACCCAAACACCACATGCATCCATTTGCAGGGTGTAAGTTCTTTTCTACATAAGGCCAATCCAGAATTCTTACCATGCCTGCCTTGATATTAAAAGTTATATGAAAGAAATTCTTACTGTCAGATAAGAAATGGCTTCACAGATATGTCATAGGGTCAATGCCCTATGACATCTTTTCTCACATTTTTCCCCTAAAATCACTCCTATTTCCCAATAATCAGTCCCTCTCTGGGCAAAAGAAGCACTATAAAAATGAATAAAACAACAATGACACAAAACAAAACAAAAAGCTCTAGCTGAGTCTGTCTCCTTCATCCTGATATGTCTGCATCAACCATAGGGTATTGCTTCACTCACGAATCCTACATATGATCCACGATGGTGCCATAAACACAGCTCAATTTGATCTGGGTTTCTTGGTGTTTGGATGTGTCACTTAAGCTATAATCCTTACATGTTAGCACCAAAGTCACATATTTCTATAAAGTTCAATGTACCTTATCTAAGTCTCAGATGAAGGATAAATACTGAGAAGGCATGAAGAAGTGAGAAAAAAAAATAACCAGAGGAAGACTCTTGTTCATCCTAATTCTCCTCTGAAAAGAGAGGAGTGGCCAGGATATTAGGAGCATGAATTCTGGTCTTGACTTTGATGTAGACTTGGAAAATCTTCTGCCTGTCTCTGGACTCAGAGTTTCCCCATATGGAAAGCACCAGCTGGACATGGTAATATCTTAGATACTTGGCAACTTTAATTCTCATGTTAACTTTTTTCCCTCAAATTGCTGATGTCCCCCAAATAAATTAAAACTAGGAGAATATTACAGGGTCATTCCCCACAAACTCACAAGGCTTGACTTTTGACAGCCATGGTTCTTTCATGCCAAGGGTGAAAGTGTTGATATAGAGTTTAGTTAGTTAAATAGATAGACATATAAATAGTGATCTTGCACTCCTATAGCTTTGTAAACTGTAGCACATTCAACCCACTTAAATACACCAAGAATTACCCAATAAATTTGGTAAGAGGGAGTGAAACCACTACCATCAGCCTTGGCCTTTTTCATATTATAATACAAGTTTATATTTTGGTTAGTGAGATGAGATTTAATTTTAATCCCCAACATTTATTAAGAGCTAAGACTATTTAATCCTTATGGTGTCCCCTTGAAGTCAGGTATTAGTTTCTTCATTTGAAGATAAAAAGCAGGTTTGGAAAGGTTGTTTCTTGTCTAATATTGACCAACTAAGAGTGGTGGTGGCAGCATTCATACTTCTGATTGTCTACAAAAGCCTTTGCTGCTTCCACTTTCATACACAACGACACAGAGAGAAAAAGCATAGTGATCAGTTGGCTTCTCTCTTCTAGTAAAATAAGGATTGGAAGTGGAGGAAAACAGTCACTCAGGGAGAGTGAATTCCCTATTCCTCAGGTCATTGTAGAAGGAAATTTAACAAATCTTTATTTGTTAAACACAGTCTGTGTTTGGGAGACTACTTCATAATTATGTAATAAGATGGGACCTAGAAGTAACCTTAAAACCTAAGGGTTTTAAGCCTAGTAGAGGAGAGAAACTTCTACGTAAAACAAGGAGAAAACTCTAGGCATTAAGTTGTCTGGCTGAGATTTGATCTGTTATATAGGTAATCAAGAAGGGATCCTGGGGATACGTATTAGTTGTCTATAAACCCAATGAATGTAGTGGAAACCACTGGAGACTCAGGTCTATGGGAAGAACAGATGTGTGTGCATGTATGTGAAGAGTACACAGATGCATCGGACCTGGACTTATTCTGTCATGTGTAAAATAAGGAGGTGGGATGTGGTGACATTTTGCCCTAAAATATTCTTTTCTCAACTGCTATACTTTTTGGAAACCTGACATTCATAAATGCTTTTCTTTGGATCTGGAAGGGTGTTAAGATGTAGGGTATCTCCTTCTAAATAGGACTACTCTCTCCTCTTCCTTTGTTTTTCTACATGTGTTGTGCTGTCTTCCACACTACTGACTGTATCTCCTTGAGGGCACAAAGGAGCTGCACAGGAAATGTCTGTTAAATGAACAATGAATGGAGAGTTTTTCAATTGATTCCTGGTATGAGGGAAGAAGTTCTAGCACATCAGAAAGAAAGGGGAAGATGGGATATAGGGAGAGAGAAAAGAGAGAACTAACTCCTACTTAGTACCGAGTACTTGATAAGAACTGTGCTAAGATGTTTACATATTTAAAAAAAATAAATTCTCAAAACAACCTTATGAAGTAGTTATTAATTTTTACTTTACAGGTTAAAGAAACAGCCTCAGGTTCAGCAACAGCTCAAGTTGATAGAGCTAGTAAGAGCCAGTATTTAAATAAAAGTAGAGATAAATCAAAGGCCATGTTCTTTAAATTACACCAGGCTGCTATACCAAGGAGAGGAAATTGAGGACAAGCAAGCATTTCAGGGGTGCAATGTTTACATATTCAAATATCATGCAAATTGATACTGAAATGTGATTTCCCATCAATGTACATAATTAATGCTTAACCACAGAAGACTTCTCCATTTGCAAAATGAATAGGCTGTGAAAAGCATGGCTCCCTTCTACACTTCCGTGTAGTTTTTATAGACCTGTGCTTAAAATAAAAATTCCCAACTCTTGATACCAGCCCACATAAGCATGGAACTTTTTCAGTCTGAAGAGGGTAACTTTTCCCTTTGGGTTTGGTAATCCCTTTATAAAAATTACCGAAACCATACTCAAACAAGGGTTCCTACTTTCCCTTCATCAGCTGCTTTTTTTTTTTTTTTCCTGAAACTACAAAGATACAAGCTCAGCAAATTATCGCGATTTTCAACATTGTATCAGCTCCACTAGACTGTGTGGTCCTTAAGAGCAGGAATTGGACCTTTTTCTTATGGATTATTTTAAATGCCTCACTACAGTGACTTAGTTGAATGAAAGGATGAATGAAAGGTGAATCAATCAACTCAATGATTGATTGAATGAATGGATGGGTGATGGTTGTCTCCTGTACAACTGTCCCTGAACAGTCTGACTTTTCATGTAACCAGCAGGAGCCTTTACTAACTGTGAGCCATCTATAATAAAGGCTGCTGCCTGACATCTTAAAAGTATACTTCAGTAGGGTAAACATTTCCAGGACTGGAAATCAGCAGAGAGATTAAATAAAGGAGAAAGACCACTGGCCGCTTTTCTGGTAATAGAGGGGCATCTGGCCTGTGGCGTAGGATATGGATGTGCTCTTTCTTTAAACTCTTTATAATTGGCTAAGAAGAGGAAGTAAACAAAAATCCTAATGGAATTTGAGAGTCTCTGAGGCATTAGCAATATACACAGAGAAAAATACCAGATTCAGTTGGACATATAAAGATGGATGTTTCAAGATGAGTAGTCTAATGAAAGGTGATAAATGATACTCAAAGCTATAATTTTCATTCCCTGCTTTCCATAGCCATGCCACCTCCCAGGTCACAGCCAGGCAAAGTAAAAAAATATAATGGAAATCATTCTTTACAACGGGTTCAATTCATGGTCGAACGCAATGTCCAGTAAAAATTCATCAGATGATACTGAGGCTGTTCCTACTCATGTGATGGATGAGCAACCAAAAATCCTCTCTGACCACAATTTCTGTCTAGACTCATTTTTGTGAATAATAAAGACAGGACAATGAAGGATCTCCTCTGTCAATATGACTAAAAATGTGGTTGGGATGCCTTTGACATTTGTGTTGAGGTAGGATGGTCTAATGATGACAGTGTGAGGCTGGGTGATAGGCATCTGGTTTGTAGTCAAAGTTCCTCCCCTTCCCAGACATACAATTTTGAGGAAGTCACCTACCTTGTGACACATCTGCAAACAGAATAAATGATGCTTACCCAGACTCTCTTATGATATTGTTATTGGGTCAAATAGAATAATGTCCATGAGATTTCTTTGTAAATTATAATACACTGTACAAACATAGGCCTAGTATTTTCAGGGTGAATAGCAAAAGAAGAGAGGATCCAAAAAAATAAAAAGAAATGAATGTAGAATCAAAATAAAAGGAGGAAGAGGGGATAGATTATGGAAAAGAGGGAAGAAAGAAGGAAAAATAGAGTGAGAGAGGCCAAGGAAAGGAGGTAGAAGCAGAGAAGCAGAGGAGGAAGTGGTGGCAAGGGAGGATCTCAAAATTTTGGCACACAGACAGATAGACACACAAACACATCAAACAAAAACCAATGGAACAGCAGAATCATCACAGATGAGATTCAGAAAAATCACATCTCTGCAGACCATACAGTTCTGATAAAGCAACTGGAAATCTCCATCAGATGGCTTCTCTGGAGGAGAAAGTCAACCATGAGTCAGCCTCCTCATTATAAATTTCTAAATGGCAAGCTCTACTGACTTCATGTTGTTATAGTCAGTGCTCAGTTCAGAAATACATCCAGACAGATTTGTAATCACTGCTTGTGCAGCCATTAAAGATGACACTTTCTCTTTGCCTAATTAAAGCCTACTCATTGTTCATATGGGAGCCTTCATGACCTTCCTAACCTCCCGGTCCCCTACTGCAGATCACCTATTACAGGCACTCCAGGTATCACAGGCCACTTTTTCATAGTACTTGACATAGTCACAGAGTTACATTTGTTTGGGTTATTATTTGATTAATATCTGCTTCTCCCTGCCAGACTGAGGGCAAGGTAGTGTCTGCATGGCTCATCATTATATTCCCAATTAACTTTATTGATTGGGCACAAATCCATGCAAGTCACTAAGAGTAGCTTTAATATGAGAAAGATAAAGTAAAAGGGTAGTTTTCAAAGAAGGATAATGGTACAAATATAAGGTGGTGCCAGGATTACAACTAGGAGATTTGTGACTGAGAAGTCTTTCTGCAAGTTTAGGCAGCTAAATGCTGTCACAGAGTAGGTTTCCTGTATGCATTTTTACTAGCTTGACAAACCTATGACTGGGTGCTTTTAAAAAAATTCCTCCTTGGTTCATTCAGTAGGTTAACTAGCTCTTTAGCTCTTTAATGCTATCTCAATCAACATCATGAGTGATCCTACTATCATTAGCATTAATAATTAAGAGTATTGATGAAGAGGGGCAATTTTCTAGTTGGATATTTGGCAGCATACTATTTTCAGTATGTTTAATTATATAATAATAATAATAATGAAGAAGTTTATTCACAACTTACTTTGAGTCCTTTATTAAAATGCTTTATTAAAAACTGAAAAGGTTTCCAAAGAAGACATGCAGGGGTAAGTAACCATCTTGGCATTGAACTATGCCCAGAAAATAAGAATTATTTATATATATTAAAAAACCCCAACAAGCCAAATTCCCCAGTGGATTCTGTGGCATCTTTCTAAGATAAATTCCAGCTGCTTGGCAATGAACATCCTTTATGTGCAAGGCCACCGAACAGAATAGCCCAGTAGCTCTTGATAACCAGACTCCTGACCTGTCACTCCTGGCTTTCTTCCTGGTCCTGCTGGGTAAAACAGATGATGCCAACAGGATGGAAATAGGGTTCCTCCACTTCTAATTCAGCACATTTCAAGATAAGTGAAATCACAGTGAGGGGCTTTGCTATTTTTTGTTAATGTTCTTATATGAAAACTGAATTTTTGACAATCAGTATAATGACAGAAACCTCCAAAATCTCAGGCATCACAGGGAGTTCCATATCATATTGCAACCTCTTACTTGGGCCTCCAAATCAGCCAGTTTGTAATAACAAAACACATATAATTCTGAGAGGGCAGGAAAAGGCGGTGACTTAAAAATGTGGCTTTAAATCCCAATTCTGCCACTTATTACCTGTGTGACCTCGGGTAGCACCTTTAACTTCTCTAAGCCTCATTGTCCCCATCCATAAAGCGGGATAATGTGCCCATAAACAATAATAATAATTGTTGTCAGAATTAGATGAGGTCCACATAAAGCACTTATATCAGCTGCTATTAAATAGGTAATATTTAATGTTATATTTTAAGCACTTGAATACAGAAAATATCCTGTTTGGACTTTGCTGTCATTGTCTCCAAATGGCCTGCTTTTATGATAGAATGCTATATATTCTTTATTTTATATCTTTCCTTTTTTTTTTTTTTAAAGATTTATTTACTTAGAGAGAGAGAGCATGTGCAAGCATGTGCCGTGGTTGGGAGGAGCAGAGGGAGAGGGAGAGAGGATCCCAAGCAGACTCCGGAGTGTAGAGCCCGATGTGGGGTGTGATCCCAGGACCCTGAGATCATGACCTGAGGTGAAACCAAGACATGGATACTTAACCATCTGAGCCACTCAGGTGCCCCTTCATTATGTCTTTCCTATTTTACTGTTTTAAGGAAGTTTTTCTCTGATGGAATAATGATAGTAATGGTGGCTAATGTTTATAAAAGTCTTTAGCTGAAAGAATGTAAATCTAGCTTCTCCTTGTCAACTCCCAGAATCTATGCTGGTATTTTACTTGAAATGCCAAATCTGAAAACTTCTATCTGTTGTATACAAGAAAGTGGACATTTTTTTGGTTTTAGTTTTGTTTTTTTCCACAGTTGTCATTTCAACAGCAGATGGCGTTAGAAACCCAGGTCCTGGGAGAGAATTAGGATCCCATGAATTGGCAGCACTTAAATATGCCCTAGTTCTCTGCAGTCTCAGCATGTTTTCAACACTGATAAATTTTTGGCAATCCTTAAAGTTTGCTGTGATGACACCTTTTATACTTTCAACTCTACACATGTAAGGAAGAAAGATTACAAGGCCAAGGGAAGGATGTTTTTCTTACTTAATAAGTAGAAAATGGAAAAAAGAAGCAGTAAGGCCGGTGGAAGTGGAGCTAAGGAAAATAGCTGATAGCGCCACTAGGAGCAGAGGTGGAAATTGCAGGAACTTGAGGAGGAATGAAAAGCATATGCATGGTGTGAACTACAGAAACATGTTCTGGAATTATCTGCTGTTCTGAATGAATCTTAATGTGTCCTCTGAGGTTTAAGCTCTGAAGGTCCCTCTTCCCTCTGGAGATGAAAGGAGGAGTCTGTAAACTCCCTTCCTTCCCCCAGTAGGGGACCTAGCAACAAAAGAAAGGCTGGGACTCTCACCTAGAGCTTTCTTACCCAAAAGGCTAGACTGTCTTTACTGCACTATAAATAATAAGCAAACATGTTTTGGGGAGAGACAGGAGGAATTTGATTTTTTCTAAGCATTTCTAAAAATCACCTAGTTGCTTGTCTTTTTAATTTTCCTACATTCTCCCTAAATAAACTCTTTAGCTAGGAGGAGAGCAAATTAAAGAAGAGAGCAATAACTATATACATCCTAGAGATACACAAAAATCCTCTCCACTTAATGCAACTTCACCCCCTATTTTGGTGAGGTTATTTATATTTCTGTGGTTAACAAAGGTTCATATTTTTGACCAGTGACTCTAGCAACTAATGACCTGAATAAAGCTTCTCTTTCAAGTTTTTTTTTTTTTAATTTTTATTTATTTATGATAGTCACAGAGAGAGAAGGAGAGAGAGGCAGAGACATAGGCAGAGGGAGAAGCAGGCTCCATGCACCAGGATCCCGATGTGGGATTCGATCCCAGGTCTCCAGGATCACGCACTGGGCCAAAGGCAGGCGCCAAACTACTGCGCCACCCAGGGATCCCTCTCTTTCAAGTTTGAAAGCAGTTCAGCATACTAGGCCTTCATCAGTTACTCTGGGAAACACTGCTTAGCACTGCTTTTGAGGATTAGGGTAAGGAAATGTGTTGGATAGACTTCAGGGTAAGGAAAGAAGTTGAATATTCAAACTGATTATGAATCCTGAAGGATGGCTGGGTGTGTGAGTGTAGAGATGACCCAAACCACTGCCCTTAAAGGCCATCTGTTTAGAGTCCAATGGTCCTTTATGCTTCACATTTTGAAATATCCCTAGAAGTTCAGAAGCCAAACTTCTCTTCTCCAAAACTCATTGAACTATACAATGTTAGAGTTGTAAGGAATCTAAGACATTGATTATTTAACTCAACCCTATGCTTTGCATATGAGGTAACTGCGTCTGCTCAAAATCACATAGTAAGAGGTGGCAAACTTGAAGCTAGAACAACAGATTTCCTGATCTGAGAAAAGGTCAATAATGCTTGCACTTTCTATAGTGACCGTGTGTTTTGGAACTAAATATCTAGGCACTTAGGCTAAGAAGACTATTTTAAGTCAGCATCATCTTGAAAAATCTGCAGCACATTAGCTATAAAAAGGCTTGTCCCATCAAGGCAAAAAGAGTTGGGAAGAGAACAAGACAGCCAATGATTCCAGCCAAGGTTCTGTTCCCAGAGTTCTGTTTCCTTGGAAAGCACACCATTTCAGGCCCTATATGGGAACACCAGAGGCTCCCTGGCCCCAGTGGTGCCATGGTTTTAAGAGCCCAGAGATCTTAGAGTATAGAGAAGGGGTCTCTTGTGTCAAACAGAGGTTCATGGCTATTCCTATCTAGATAGGCCTGTCCTTCTAAGAAAGAATGACAATGATATCAACACAGATAGTTAACCTGAGAAGATGGGTTTTCCCCTAGATATGTTTGTTTACAGACACAACTGCTTTTTGATTATCTTTTGAGATACTTGTGTAGACTTCTCTATTTGAGAGAGATATTTAGTTAGGGTCAATTAGACAAACCATCCACGTAAAGAATTCCTTGTATAATATCACTGAAGATAGTAGTTTAGTTTCTTGTTAAGTGCTACTTGTAGGGAGTGGTGAACAACTTCCAGGGCAGCTATGTTACTGGGGTGAAAATGCCAGTTAGGAGAAATCTGCTTTTTTGGTTTTTAATTTTATTTATTTATTTATTCATGAGAGACACACAGAGAAGCAGAGACATAGGCAGAGAGAGAAGCAGGCTCCCTGCAAGGAGCCCGATGTGGGACTCAATCCCGGACCCCCAGGATCATGTCCTCCCTGAGCCAAAGGCAGATGCTCACCCGTTGAGCCATCCAGGCTAGAAATCTGCTTCTATGGTGATGCTAAAATGATCTCCTAAGGTAAGATAAAACAAAGCACATGCCTTCTAGTGGATGAAAGGATGCATATTCTCACATCTACCATAAATACCTCAGTTACCTACCATGTACATGGATCTCTAACTCCACTCCAGATGGTGGGTTATTAGCTGAAGAGATTTCCTCTTTGCAGTGTTACCCAAGCGTTTTAGGTTTTTGCACATGATTTCCTTTTTTTTTTTTAAACCTCTGTCTGGTTCCAAATATATTCCTCAAAGTTCAGTTTTTATTACCGCTCCCCAGAAGCAATCATTTTTAACCATTTTGGTTCTAATTCTAGTGGTGACCTCCATATTGTTAAAAACATGATTATAAGAGAGCCTTTAATTTCTATTTTGTTCCCAGAATTACTTCTATTTTCATAAGTTTACTGTTTTTTTTCCTCTGTGCATGTGAGTTTTAATCTTGTTTATGTCATTTTATGGGTTTTGTTATTTGGTAACTTATGGTTGGCTGTTCATACTCAATGACAAAATAGCAGAAAGGCTGTAGGAGATGCTTCGGATAAGGGGCGCAAGGCTTTTTCAACGACAGGCTTCAGGTTAGGTAAGCAAACCTGGAAACTGTCCCCTTAACTGGCACACCGTGAGGGGCTCTGCTGTGTGGGCAACACGCAAACTAGTTTAGCTAGGCTCCTCAGAAGAAACCCTGCTTCTGTAGAGAAGGGCCTTCATTTTCTGACTGGTGGTGGGTCCTTGCCTGGCAGCTGTTCTGTGTCAGGCGTGTGCTTGCTGAGTGGGGGCATCCTCTGTCCTATTCTCAGACTCTGCTCTCAGTTCCATCTGTTGTCACTATTCTGAAGTCTCTGAATTTCCTGGGCTCTGCGAGGCAGTCCTGCCACCTCCTGAGCTCCTGCATGTAATGCTGCTGCACTGTGGTGGGCCTTTTTGTGGGTGGTGTCCCTGGAAACAGAACTCTAGGAGATGGCATTTACGCAGAACATGAGAGCTCTGCCTCCGCAGGTGATCTAAGGCTGGGACTGCTTTGTTCTGTTTATCCATCTGTTTTCTGTCATCCAGAGTGTGATGGAATCTTTTGGCCTTTGATGCTTCTTCTATTTCCTTTACCATTACAGGACTGTCCCTTCTTTATTCTTCTAGTGTCCTTTTAATGGGGTCCCAGGAGGAAGAAGAGATGAAGGTGTGGTGGGCTGTATCTGTCAACTTAAACCGGAAGCAAGGAGATCACACCATGAATGGGGATGTTATTCTGCTTCCTTATGCCTGGCGTAGTTAAAGATGATTCAGATATCGATTTAAAAAACAGCAGTAACTCTAGGTGGAGGCTTAATTAGACAGTTTTGTTGTCTTCATGGATCAAATTAACTGGAAATCTGAAATATTCCCACTTATTTCCTGTCAAGTAAATAGCACCTAGATGAAAAATATATAAACATAAAGACTTTTAAAGTACATTCATTTGAAAAATATCCTAAGTAGTTGCTTTTCATGAGAGCATTAGGAGGGAAAGTTTTGAGATAATGAAATTTCCAATTTCAGCTGATTGCCTCCACTCAGTGGTATAACACCTTAATGGGAATCCTGCTAAAGACCCATTGGCCTACACAGAGTGAAAAATGACTTTCCCACTATGTGCTCAGTAACAATGATTGTATGACACATTATTTCTCTGTTGACCAGCTGGGCACACTTAGCATAGCATCAAATTTAGTGTTTTGAGCCTTGTAGAGAATTACTGAGGTATCCCCTTCTAAACATTCCAGCAATGCAAAATTATTTCTACCTCCAGTATTTTATTTTATATACAGAAATGTTTTATATCTATATAAATAAAATTATACACATATACACACATATACATACATACATAATGGCAAGTGTTCAATGAGGGTCTCCAATGTGGGTCTTCAAACTAATTTAGGCTATAAAAGTTTTATTTTCTCAGAACACTTAGACTAAGTATATATTCTGCTAGAATGTATTGAGGTTCTAATATGTACCTGCTACTTCAGCAGAAAGCTAGTGAGTCTTGTGCTATCCTCCTTCTTGGCTAAGGCGGAAACTCATGCTTACAGAGGGGAAGATCCTGTTTAAGATTAACAACAGATGGCAGAGGGGCCAGGATTCAAAACCAATTCTTTGATTTCAGAGTCAGTTTTCTTCCATGACTGCTAGGAACACAATATTTTTTATGATTTGCTAAGTATAAGGCAAAATGTTTTATATCTGTTAAAACAATGGAGCATAGCTGAGAATACCATTTTTGATTTTAGAAAAGGAGTCACTCTTGTATTTTGTTCTCAGCACAGAATTAGAATTGGTGATTGTGATTATCACAGAGATCATTGCACTTAAGTGGAAAACAATGCAAAAGACTAAAAAAATATTTATTGGGAAACTGCTAATAAGGTTCTGTGAGTAGGAAGAAAAGATTTGGAAATAGCTTTAGAAGAAAATGCCATTATTTAGACTAGTTGGAGGAAATCTTCTCTGTGTTCATGATAACTATGTGGAATAACGGCCATTCTGTGTGCTAAGGGAAGTCTTCGTAAGGAACAAGAAAGGTGAAGTAGAGACCAGTGGACAGCTCAGTCCCCATACTCTCACATCTACCATAAATACCTCAGTTACCTACCAGGTACATGGATTTCTAAATCCACGCCAGATGGTGGGTTATTATCACTGTTTAATGATTTCTACAGTCAGTTCTAGTTCTTTATCATTTTTAAAATGGAAGTCCCAGGAAGTTCTTCACTCTATCCAACCTATCCTGATGCAGTTTATGAGTGGTGTGACCAGTGCTCTCCATTCAATAAAGCCTTTTCATGCTGTACTGTTTTACAGCAGAGTTTAATTTGATTTCAAATCCAAACTGTGCTACTTTCTCGGTAGGGGTCCTTGGGAAAATTAATTAACCTTTCTGAGAATCAAGATTGAGAAAAATGGATGCCTATTTCATATAACTATTTTAGAAATAAAATTAGAGAAGATAGATAGATGGATAATGAGAGAGAGAGAGAGAATGAGAACACACCAGGTACCTAATAACCACTTGATAAATGTTAGTTTCTTTTCTCTTCCCTTGATGGAACATCTATGAATTTGAACTATTTTTATTCCCAACAAGTTGCACATTTGGAATGTAATCTCATTAATGATGAGCTCCTTTCTTCATATTATAGAATCCTAACCCTGTCAATGTTTTCTTGATAAAATGCTGTACCATTCCATTGTTACCTCTGGATGTTCTTTCCTTGCCCAGTCCACATGTCCGATTTAACATGCAGATTTCAAAACTGATCACAGTGCTTTGGAGAATGTAATGAGTAAGTTTTATGGAATATTTTTTTCTAAACTATGGCACTTTCCAGAAAGAGGAAACGACAGGGGAGGTATGGAGGGTGCAGTCACAAGGCCACACACACTTGCACTGCAGGTGCCCACTGATGTGCATTCTCAAGTGCAACTGGAGAATGTTCACAGGCTGGGGAGACTATTTCCTCTTGTGTTTGTGTAGTAGTGTCTTTTTCTTAAATGTTCTGAGATATATATCCCAGAAACGTGAGAGCATTTCTTATTCTGGTCCTATATTATTCCCTTTGGAGCTGAGGGTAAACTGATAAATAGAAAAGACTGACACTATTCTTTATTGTGTTTAATGAGTATTTAAGTATAATCTTTGAAATTAAAATACTTTTACATATAAAAACTCAGCAATGAAGCAAACTCAATGATTTGGATTGCTTCCACAAATGATTATTACCTTTGTATATAGGAATATGTCTCTCCAAAGTACAGTAATGACACCAATCCCTGTTTTAATGAATCCTTATTTAACATGAAGGTAAAGGGATGTCTGAGTAGCTCAGCGGTTGAGCATCTGCCGTTGGCTCAGGGCGTGATCCCAGAGTCCCAGGATTGAGGCCCATATCGGGCTCCCTGCATGGAGCCTGCTTCTCTCTCTGCCTGTGTCTCTGCCTCTCTCTCTCTCTCTCTTTCTCTCTGTGTCTCTCATGAATAAATAAATAAATGGTTAAATCTTTAAAAAATATGAACATAAAACTCTACTACCTGATAAATTAAGTGTATGTTATGTATAACAACAACAGCAATGAACATTTTACTATATTTTAGTAAACGCATATAATGCCAATGCTATTATAAAAAATAATATAACTTTAATTCTTGAGAAAAAAACTCTTTAAGGAAATATTAAGTATGTACACTTTACAGATGATGAAATTGAGGCATATAAAAGCAAAAAAAAAGAAAAAACACACACAAAAAAGGAGCAACTTCCTGTCACATGGCTAGTAAGTTCCTGAGCCCAGATTTAAACTCAGGGAGTCTACAATTTAGAATCTAGACCACGTGAAATATTACTACAGAACCAAATGCTGTGAAATATTGATTGAGAACTTTGCGATGCCTTTTTTTTTTTTAATGGACAAATGTTACGATGAAGATACTGTCTTGTTGAGGAAAAAGTTACTTAATTCTCCAGAGCTAAATTCATATTTAGCCTATTGCTTCTATCTCTCTGTTTTTGTTTGTTTACTAGAGGAACTAAAGTGGTTTGATGTCCTTTACCATCACAAACAGAGGAGGAGGGCTACCAGGGGAAGGACGAGTCCTTTTGGGGGGAATGCAGGGCCCGTGGAGAAGCCGCATTGTTTTTGCTCACTTTCTTATGGTTTGCAGGACATGCAAGGGTTTTCCTTAGCCGAGGACAAGAAAGGGAACTGCATGAAAAGTATTTATGATATTTATGCTCTTCCACAAAGCAAAGACTAACATCTCTCCCCTAGGTGGGTGTCCATTTAGCCATGGAGTTTGCTGCCTTGCCCTGTTGCTACTCAGGTTAGAAAAGAACCATGGGGAGAGAAGACAAGAAGGTCAGCCAGGGAGAAAAGAGGTAAGGACTGTGTTTGGTAAGCTCCACATAAGGGGGAAGAAAGATGGCTGCTGCTCAGCTTGCAAGCCTCTGGTGTGAAGCTGCTGAGGAGAGATGAGAAATGGGGATTCTGGGGATGGGAGGGATTGCTGTGGTTCAGGCAGTGGTGAGTGAATGGCAAGGCATAGTGTGCTATTGCTAAGGGTTCTGTGGGAGAAACAGCTGAGTCTCCCAGGGGACCACTTGTCTAGAGGAGCTGTGAGAGTTTCCTAACATCATTGGTGCATGTTTGGTTATCCATCCATTCAGGCTACATCACCAGAGATAACCAAGGGAAAGGGAACAGCCACAGTAGAATGGTGAGGAAATGCCACTCCCTGTTTCCTTTTTTTTTTTTTTTTTTCTTGCCCCAATACTACCAGAGGAGAAATCTAAGAGAAAGGACCACCTAGAGAGGTAGTATGAGAGAGAGAGCAGACCATAACCCTGTCAACTCCAGAATACTATGGCAGAACCCAAGCCCTAATTATGTTAAAAGGAGGGACAGAAGTCTGAATAAAACATAACATTTTAAAATAGAAAGGACTAATAAATAATAAAGTTAGAGATTTAAATTGAAATGCCATTAAGGAAGCCTACTCGTCACTGAGAAATAGAGTTGAAACAAAGTTGGTAACAGATATTGGAGAAGTAAAATGATTTAATTTTTATACATTAATCAATTAAATATTCTCAATTAAACCGGTTATAATTATACAACAAAAGGGGGGGCGGATATTAACGCCCAGCCCTTTCGGCTTTTATCTGATTAGGGAATTCAGACTACAAAATACTAAGTCCTCTAAATGTAAGCCTTCCCAGTCAACATCTCCATTCTATTTTTTTTTTAAGATTCATTTATTTATTTTAGAGAGAAAGAGAAAGCAAGAGAAGAGTGTGAGCAGGGGGAGGGGCAGAGGGAGAGAGAGAATCTACAAAAGACTCCCCGCTGAGCACAGAGATCTCACAACCCTGAGATCATGACCTGAACTGAAATCAAGAGTTAGACACATAACCTACTAAGCCACTCAGATGATCCCAGCATCTCCATTCTTATCTCCCACCCACCACCTCACATACCCCTAGGCCAATCTATGAATCACTTAGTGGCCTTATGACACCTCATGCTTGCTCATGTGTTCATGTTTTTGCACATGTCCTTTCTTCTGCTCAGAATACCCTTCCTTCCAGTGTCTGTCAGGTAAATATCCATAGGTGTTTTAGTTCTCAGCTTGAGAATTATGTCTTCTCTGAAACCATCCTGACCTGTTTCCCCCTCCTTCTCTGATGCCCATTCTCAGCCAGGTGTCCTTTCTGGATCTTCCATTAATCGCTTACATGTACTTCTTTTGTGATTCTTACACTGGATGCAAATATGTGTCTGTATTTCTGCCACTCCTAATAGACAATGAGCCCTCTGAAGGGAAAGAAGAGATCTTAAACAGAGTACCTAGCACAGTACTCGGCATATAACATAAGCTTTATAGATATTTGCTAACATAAGGGAGGAAGAAAGGAAAGGAAGGAAGGAAGAAAATTTCTTTATGCCCTAGTGAAGAGGCTGAGGTTTAGTTTAATAGAAGACTCCATATCATTCATATCTTACCCTTCCAGGGAGATGGCCCGTTGGAGAGTCACTGAAGGCTGGCGGGTTGCAGTGCTGTGTTGAGAATGACTGCAACAAAAGAAAGAACAAACACATATCATTTATTTAAAATGTCTTTGTACATTCTTATCAGTCCTATTGTTGAGAAAAGGACTAATCTTGAAAGAAATACAGTAGAGATTAAATGTTCCTTGGTGATAACTAGAATTGTCCACCAAAATCTGGTACTCTCCAGATAAGGGGTTAATATTTCCTTAGAATTTGATTTCAATATGTCTTATTCAAAAGTACCTTGAAATGACAGAAACACATGAAAAGAAAAATATTTGGAAGAGGTAATTTTCATAATTTCATTATGATGCAGTATATTACTTTTTAAATGAAGAACATTCTTAGGACAAATTTTTAAACAGTGAATTTGAATACTGGAGAAGTATTTAATTAGTATAAGATTTCATAATAATTTATACTTGCATCATTTACTTATACAATTAACAATTCAGCTATTGGGTGAAAACAAAACCTTGAAAAATGAGGCTTCTGGTTGCATACCAACCTTAGAATTTAATGTAAATCCATATTTTGTTTTGTTTGCATTGTAATAAGACTGATTTTATAGACAAGCAGTTGCAATAAAAATTATAATGCTTATCATTCAGTGAGCACTCATATTTCCTGAATCCCTTTTCTAAGTTTATTTGTTTACTTCTCTTAATCCTATGAGGTATGCACTGTCCCATTAATAGGTGAAGAAACAAAGGTATGGAAAGATTTGGAAACTTATCCAAAGTTAGGTGGTAAATACCTGTGCTTGAGAGAACATCTAAACTGTCTGATTCTAGAGCCATTATTCTTAATCATCATGTTATATCATTCCCCAAATGGTCACAATTTTTCAGATTCATAAGAATGTGTTTTGTAATGTCAAAATACTCTTCAAGTAGAGATAGAGGTTCATCTGAGATATGTACAACAGCAATCCAATAGCAAAAAGTAATGCTTTGTAGATTTCCTATGTGTTAAAATGTATGCTAAAATGTGTTTCAGTGTGTAATTTTAGTTTGTAGTATTGATTTAATATCTTAGTTGTAATGTTAGTTACATACATATATATAGGGTATGAAGGTATATATACTCAAATGTGTGAATAAAGAGAAACCTGAGTCAAATGTTTGCAGACATTAGATTAGACACCCTCATACAGCTCCACAGTTTCTCAGCACATACTTCTGAAAACACTAACACTGTCACAGAGAGCCAAGCTGTAGGCTCCAGATTTTCATCCAGAACTTCAGTCATTATGGACCAGAAGTGGTATCTCTCTGGGATAGTATTTAGTTGACATGGATGATATTTTTCTGAGGTTGAAGGAGCAGAATTGGGCACTATAGTTAAAAACTAGAGAATGTTCTTCAAGTTAAGGACTGTGCCCTATGTTTCCTGGCATCCTTTATTGTGTTGAGCCCTATGCATGTTCCCTGAACATGTTTTGATTGACAGTTGAAAGGCAGCATAGCATTTAGGAGCCGGACCATATAGCCAGATGCCTGAATTAAAATCCCAGCTCCACCACATGGATCAATGTGACCTTGCTCAAGTTATCAACAGCTCTCTGCATATCAATTTCTTACCTTTGAGATCAGGACAGTGTTTTCTTCCTGGGATCGTTTTAAGGATTCAGTGAATACAATGTTTAGAAAAGTGTCTGTTACATGGCAAAAGCTACATAAGTGTTTGTTAAATAAACTAATATGATTAAACAGAATATCTATTAGCATATTTCGCACTAAATAAAAATAATTACTCAGATTACTACTTTTGGTTATATAGTCAGTGCTACAAGGCATGTATTTGCAAGTTTAATATAGATTTGGTGATCAATATCAAATTAAAATATATTTTATATTGTAAAAATATAAAATTAATGAAAACAAACACATATATTCCATTTAATATATTTTAAATTAATATAAATACTATAAAATACATATATATCAATTTCACCACTATCTTATGGGTACTAACATTATAACTTAAAAAATTGATAATAGATATAAAATGATACTTCAGATTTATGAGTATTTCTTTATTAGTGAAAACAACCATTTTTTTCTATTTGCTTATTTGTTATTTGTGTTTCTTTTGTTTAAACTATTAAATCCTTTCATTTGCTGTATATATTATACTGGTTTAGAAAGTACCAACAGTCCTTTTTTGGGTAAAGATCAATGATGCTTGCTAACCAAGATTAATGAGTAACTCGAATTCCTGATAGCTTCCTCACCATTAGCCCAGCCCATATAATTAAAACAAAGAAATATTCAGTAATCTCTTTTAATTTATCACTCCCTTAAACTAATTACTTTATTATTCTCCCCTGTATTATTCCAGTAACGTCCCACTTAAAGTTTTAGTGACATTTAAATTAAATGTGGACGATACCTTGAAGTGCTCACAGAATTTGACCCCACACATGCAAAGTCAGCCAGTTTCTTCTAGTGTGTAAATTTTGAACAGACGAGCTTTTTACAATATGTAATTACTCTTTTACTCTTCTAAGACATATATAGTGAATTATTTGATACTAAAGACCGACAGACACAAAGGAATTTCTGTTTTTCCCTGATAGTAATGTGTAAGCAGGACTTGAGGGGATGATACTTGCAGTGGGTATTAGGAGCTACCAAATGGTGATAATAACTGGTATTTTTAAAAACACCAAACATCTTCCCCTTGGGACCAAGCAGGTTCCATGCATTCCGTATTATTGGCTACACAGACAGTGTGTTGCTAGTTCTACCATGACTAACACATTATAGGTAACCACTCCCTGGCCCTTTCAGCTCCTCAGGCTGAGGCCAGCCAGATGGAATTCTGAGAACTGCAGTAAGAAGAATCACGGGAGAAATGTACAGCTAAAACTTAAAGCTTTTAACATTGGAGAGCTTAGTGCTCAGAATATATTTGTATTAAAAAAAACCAATCTTAACAAATGGCCATCATTCTCCTTCTATCATTTTTCTAGACACTGTGAAACATCTATTTTGTAAAGCATTCTATGATGTGCCTCCCTCACCACCCCAGGGCAATTGACATGCTGTTTTGTGCACCATTCCATCTTTTCCACACATTCAAAATAGCACCCAGGATTGAGAATCATCACCATTTATTTATATGCCTATTTTTTTCCCCGCTAAGTTATGCATGTTATCACAGCAAGGAGTAAGGCTTATCCATTTGTACATTCTCAGCTCAGGGCTGACCCATAGAATGAATATGCTTCATAAATGCTTTTTTGAATGATGAAAACCATAGGTTGAGCTCCTTCTGTCTTTAAGACCCCATGCCCTGTCTCTTTCAAACTTTGTAACAACATGAGAGCTAGTCATTATGCCCATTTTTGAAGGATATTAAAGACCAAGGTCTCACAGCTAGAGTAGGTAGCAAAAGGAGAACCCATGTTTGCTAGTTCTAAAGTACTTGTTCCTCTGAGACAAATCATGCTGCCTTATAGAAAGGTGAAAGTAAAGCTCTGTGATTAGTTCAGATAGAGGATCTAACACATTTGGTTAGGAAATGCTGAATTTCACTGAAGATCACTGACAGTTTTGTTTTGTTTTTTAAAGATTTTATTCATTTATTCGTGAGACACACACACACACACACACACACACACATAGAGAGAGAGAGAGAGAGAGAGGCAGAGATACAGGCAGAGAGAGAAGCAGGCTCCCTGCAGGGATCCCTATGCGGGACTCGATCCCAGGACCCCAGGATCACACCTTGAGCCAAAGGCAGACAGTCAATCACTGAGCCACGCAGGTGCCTCTATCACTGACAGTTTTGTTTTGTATAAAATAGCAACCATTATTTTCACCATATATGTTCAACTTATATGTCAGTGGCTTTAGAAGATATATATTTTTTTTTAATGAAGACAATTTAAAAGCGGGACTTCTCTGTCCTATTCACACCACTTTATTAGTGAGCCCTGGACATTTATGAGCATTTGAGTGACAGTAAATGGTGGGTGAATAGGATAGAAGGCTCAGCAGCATGTTACAGCACTGATGCTGGATAAATACTGTCATATGGTAGAAAACCTGTGGTACCGCTCTGTACTTAGGCAGCTTGGCTAAAGTGGCAACTCAAGCAACTATGGAGGTAAATCTTACCAAGACTTTTTAAGATTTAAAGAGAGGTAACATCCCTATCACCTTTCTAAAAATTATGCTGTCATTGAATAAAACTGAGCCAGAGAACAGTAGAATCTCTTTTCCAGGAATTCTCTGATTTTCCAAGTAAAAGACTCTGGTTATTGCCGAAGAAAATGACATTTGAATGGTACCGAAAGATGCAATCCTATTGCTGAGTGAAATTAAAATTTTGTTGAACATCTGAATTGAAACTGTTCTATTACACATGCAACAAAAAGGACCTAGATGGTGGTGATAAATGGCTTTTTAATTTTCTCCAACCCTAAAGCAATAAGAGACAGGATAATTTGTCTTTCCAAAATGTTGTAGCTTTAAAGCTATGTCATTTTATGGAGAATACAAAAAGGTTTTGGAGTCTTTTATTAACAAACTGATAATAAACTTATTTAATATGCTTTGTAAAGTCCCGTCCAACTAAAATACCTCCTGATAAACTGTGTGGAGGTTCCTCAAAGAGTTAAAAATAGAACTGCCCTACAGCCCAGCAATTGCATTACTGGGGATTTACCCCAAAGATATAGATGCAGTGAAATGACGGAACACCTGCACCCCAATGTTTATGGCAGCAATGTCCACAATAGCCAGACTGTGGAAGGAGCCTCAGTGTCCATCGAAAGATGAATGGATAAAGAAGATGTGGTTTATGTATACAATGGAATATTACTCAGCCATTAGAAACGACAAATACCCACCATTTGCTTCGATGTGGATGGAACTGGAGGGTATTATGCTGAGTGAAATAAGTCAATCGGAGAAGAACAAACATTATATGGTCTCATTCATTTGGGGAATATAAAAAATAGTGAAAGGGATTAAAGGGGAAAGGAGAGAAAAAGAGTGGGAAATATCAGTGAGGATGACAGGACATGAGAGACTCCTAACCCTGGGAAACGAACAAGGGGTAGTGGAAAGGGAGGTGGGTGCGGGGTTGGGGTGACTGGGTGACGGGCACTGAGGGGGGCACTTGACGGGATGAGCACTGGGTGATATGCTATATGTTGGCAAATTGAAGTCCAATAAAAATAAATAAAATAAAATACCTCCTGATGTGTTTTCAATATTGTTTCATTCTTCACCCAGATTTCTGAAGAATTTTTATCTGTCCTTGTCATTTTTAACTCTTCATATTTTCTTGAGTACCTGTATTTATCACTTACCTGATCTATCTTAATATTTCTCTTTTTCTACTTTCCCTGTCTTCATATCCATGCATTAAGTTGCCATTATTCTTAAAAAGAAGGGTATGTGTCTTCTTGGGTATCCAACCAGTACCTCAAATGCAACACAACCAAAACACATTACCTTCCTACACGAAGCTGGATATCTCTTCTGTTGCTTCATTATATAATTATATACAATTCATATATATATGTATATACATACATACACATACACATGATTTGTATATACACATATATGTACAATTCATATACATGAATTGTCTTGTACAATTATTTATATCTCTGGTTACTTCTAACTGATGTTTATTGGGAACTTACTATGTACCAGGGATCATGTTAGGTGCTTGGGATGGCTCTTTGATTCCTAACAGTATACTACTCAATAAATACCTGATAATAAAGCTGGTAAAATCAAATAAACCATTTGGGCCCTTTTGATATAGATAATGTTTTCCAATAAATCTCTGGGTATATTTGATAGATAAACCATCTAAGTTGGATCTAGAAGGATGTATACATATTTTAAATGGTGTAAAAGGGAAAAGACTGGGGATCCCAGGGTGGCTTAGTGGTTTAGTGCCTGCCTTTGGCCCAGGGCGTGATCCTGGAGACCCGAGATCGAGTCCCACATCAGGCTCCCGGCATGGAGCCTGCTTCTCCCTCTGCCTGTGTCTCTGCCTCTCTCTCTCTCTGTCTTTTATGAATGGATAAATAAATTTTAAAAATCTTAAAAAAAAGGAAAAGACTATCTGAGGAGCTAGAAGAGTATGATCAAAATCATGGAGGGTCAAAAGTATGTGTTGTGCTCTGGAAACCTTGAGGGTTTGGCTTGGTGGGAGCAGAACAGTCAGGAACAAGTTCAGAAAGCTGACTTGGAGTGGGTCAAGAGAGACAATGAATACCATGTCAAGAGGTCTGGACTTTATCTTGATGGCAGTGGTGAGTCTCCAAAGTTTGGGATCAATACAGCAATAACTGTGATCCAAAAGAATAAACCTAAAAATACTCTGAACAGCAGAAGGAGTCTACAAGCAGGGAGACAAATAGGAAATTGTCATAAGAAAGAAATTAATAAATGCCTTAATTTGGACAATGGCAATAGGAATATAATTGAGTTTGATTTTTATATAAGCTTAGCTTAATGTGCCTATTACACATGTGGGAAATATGATCTACAGGGGAACAGCTATACCTATTGAAAGGTTCTTTCTATTGGTGTAATACCAATACATCCACAGTAGCCACTGAAGAGCATATTCTTGCATCTTCTACTCTTTCTTTTTTAAAAAATTTTAAAAAGATTTTATTTATTTATTCATGAGAGACAGACAGAGAGAGAGAGAGAGAGAGAGAGAGAGAGAGAGAGGAGAGGCAGAGACACAAGCAAGCTCCATACAGGGAGTCTGATGCAGGACTCCATCCAGGGACTCCAGGATCACGCCCTAGGCCAAGGCAGGCGCTAAACCACTGAGCCACCCAGGGATTCCCTCTTCTACTCTTTCTAATAAACATTCCTAACACTTCTGGTTATTATTAGATGGTTTTAAGATTCCCAGCTATCTTTCTCTATATACTTTTATGTTTTTCTTTTTTCATTTTATTATTTATATTTTTTAAAGATTTATTTATTTTAGAGAGAAAGAGAACATGAGTGGGGGTGGGGGTGGGGAGAGAAAGCAAACTCCCCACTGAGCATAAAGCCTAACACAAGACTTGATCTCAAACCTGAGCTCATGACCTGAGCTGAAATCAAGAGTGGGATGCTTAACCAATTGAGCCAGCAGGTGCCCCTCTCTCCCTTCCTCATTCTTCTCTCCCCTCCTTCCTTCCTTTTTTTTTTTCTTAAGATTTTATTTTTAGTAATCTCTACACCCAGTGTGGGACTTGAATCCATAACCCTAAGATCAAGAGTCACATACTCTACAGACTGAGCCAGTGAGACACCCCATTTTTCTTCTTATTTTTACTTAAATTGTAGAACCTAGAAATGAATTCAGAGATCCAGATATGTTCAGACCAGGGCTGAGTTCCACTAGATGCTGACTTTGTCTCACCTGCATTCCATACTCCTTCCAGAGGAGTCCAAGATAACATTAATTTTAAAGTTTGAATTTTAAATTATATTGTTAAGTTTAGGGTCAAGCTAATGTCTCATATATTTTTGACATAAAATGATTTGAAATCAATCTAGCACATAATTGTACATTGGGTTTTTGGATATTCAATATAGTTAATTGTCAATTTTAATGGTATTAATTTTGATCTAGTTTTATATTTGAACTAACACTCATCAATTCAGCTCAATAAATATTTATTGAGCATCTGAGATGTGTTAGCCATTACAGAACTTCACTTTTTCATGTAGTTTTGTATCATCATCTTTGAAGATGATAAAATGCCTTTTACACTTTCATGCAAATTATTAACTATGATAAAAGACAAAGATCATGCACTGTAGCAAATCATCACCAATCCTCCTCCAGTTTGTTAGTCCAGAAGTTTTACTATTAAGCTCTCTTAATCAACATCTCTTTACAGATTAACCAGTCCTCTCCAACCCCTCAGTGACAAGCTGACCAATGTTCACAGCAAGTGGAATGCATATGTACAGAGCACTGAATCATGTACAGAATTATTGAATCATTATATTCTCATTCCTTCCATATGACTCATATGTTCTAAGAATCAGTTGTAATTGTCCTGAAATCTTTTTATTCTTATTTTTTAAATTCTTTTTATACTCATTGTATAATCATGTAATTTAATGTTATAAAAATGAAATATGAATGTGTAAAAAGAATTGCTTCTATCAAGGATAAGTTTACTGATCTATAAAAACTTAATAAGCATATGCAGTTTAAAACATCAAAGGTTTTGCACAGCGAAGGAAACAATAATGAAGGCAACCTAGTAAATGAGAGAAAATATCTGCAATGACAAATCTCTTAAGGGGTTAATATCCAAAATAAATAATATCCAAAATAAATGTCCAAATAAATAAATAAAAATAAATATAATATCCAATATAAATAAATAAGTTGGGTTATATACCACATTCTGCCACTGACTTTGGTAAACTGCTTCACCTTTCTGAACCTAGATTTTCTCATCTGTGAAAAGAGGAGGAGGTGGAAGGTTGAATTAGATGCTATAAAAGGTAAATTCCACTACTAAAGTGCAATCTGTTCTATGCCACCTTTGCCAGCTGTGCCTGATATTTTCCAAATCCATTCTTGTTTATCACATAATGTCAATAAGAAGAACTGAAACCTTAAGATTAAATTTATATAGAACAAAGGCATATCAATGCAACTTTAATTAAAGGTGAAATCTTGCTTGCATATGATAATTGAGCAAAGAATGAATGATTTCTGAGTCCAAGATATAAGCTGTTGTTCCATTTAAATGGAAAAAATAATTTAAATTCTATCAAAGGCTGTTTATTTTTAATGTTACTTCAAAAAGGAAAAGAATTTTAGAGCGGACTCATATAACTCAATTCACTAAAAACAAATAATCCAATTAGAAATGGTAGGGGTGGGGGGCACCTGTGTGGCTCAGGTCATGATCCTGGGGTCCTGGGATCAAGCCCTACGTTGAGCTCCTTGCTCAGCAGAGAGTCTGCTTTTCTTACTCCCTCTGCTGCTCTCCCACTTGTAGTCTCTCTCACTGTCAAATAAATAAACAAAATCTTTAAAAAAAGGTTAGAGGAATCTGAAGAGACATTTTTCCTCTGAAGAGACATTTTTCCAAGGAGACATACAGATGGCCAATAGACACATGAAAAGATGCTCAATGTCACTAATCATCAGGGAAATGAAAATCTAAACTATAATGAGGTATTATTGTACACCTGTTAGAATGGCTAAAATAAAAAACACGAGAAATAACAAGTGTTGGCATGAAAATGCAGAGAAAAGGGAACCCTCGTGTACTGTTGATGGGAATATAAAGTGGTAGAAAATAATATGGAGGTTCTTAAAATATTAAAAATAGAAGTAACATTCTATTTGGTCCAGTAATTCTACTACTGTGTATTTACCTGAAGAAAATGAAAGCACTCATTCAAAAAGACGTATGCACCTCTATTTTATTGCAGCATTATTTACAACAGCCAAGATATGGGAATGACCCAAGCGTCCATTGATAGATGAATGGATAAACGTGCGGTATGTGTACACACACACACACACACACACACACACACACTGGAATATTACTCAGCCATTGAAAAAATGAGCTCTTGCAATTTGCAACAATATAGATAGATTAGATGATATAATGCTAAGTGAAATAAATCAGAGGAAGAGAAATATTCTATGATTTCTTTCATATGTGGAATTTATGAAACAAAAGAAATGAATGAACAACAACAACAACAAAAGACCAAAGATAACTCTTAAATACAAAGAATGAACTGGTGATTGCCAGATGGGAGGTGGTTGGGGGCAATGGGTGATTAAGAATACACTTATCTGATGAGTCCTGAAAAATGTACAGAATTGTTGAATCATTATATTATACACCTGAAAATAAATATAATGCTGTATATTAACTATACTTCAGTAAAATTTTTTAAAAATCAAAAAGATATATTACCTGAAAAAAATTACTAATCTAGAAAGACAATAATTATATATAGTTCAAAATGTTGCTTCCAAATTAGGTGTGAGGCAACTATAAAAGTCAGAAAATAATTATAAAATGATAATTTTTCACTTAGTGTACTTTTGATTTTCATTCTAATTTAACAAAACCAAATTGAAAAGCATAGATGAATTAAAGACATAATGTAAGAAAAAAGAAGGAGAAATTCATAAAAAAATGGGCCCCAGATTTTTGGCCTTCCTAATCGATATAGTATACTAAGCATTTTAAAGCACTTAATGGACAATTGATGCTGGAAGATAGCATCATAAAAAGTGTGGCCAAAAGTTGACAGCACTAGAGAAAATCTTGACCCTCACATATAAAATATGATGAGGAACACAATTTGTTAAGTGATATCAGACAATTTAAAAGTTATGATTTATAGAAAAACAGTATATAATACTGGACTAATTAAGATGATCTATTGAAAACTGAAATCATGGACAATGAAGAAATCATGCATTCAAACAGATGGATCTAAATATGAAAAAATGGATCAAATTCAGGTCCCTAAATTTTGCATGCCATAGTCAAAGATGACAGAAATGTGGTTTTACTTTATGGTGAACAGCTTCAAACATGTCAGTAAAAATATGGAGACTAAATAAAAAAATTGGAGGGCATTTATTAGTAGAAATTCTTCTTCTTTTAAATACCACTAAACTACTTATTTGTGCAACCATACAGTTATATTTTTAAAATTTAAGGTGAGGGGCACCTGGGTGGGTCATTCGGTTGAGCAACCAACTTGATATCAGGTCAGGTCATGATCCCAGGGTTGAGAGATAGAGCCCTGCCTTGGGCTCCATGCTGAGCACGGAGTCTGCTTAAGATTCTCTTTCTCTTTGCTCCTTCCACTCACCTCAATCCCCACTCATGTGAGCGTATGTGCTCTGTCTCTCTAAAAAAAAAAAAAAAAAAAAAAAAAAAATTAGGTGAAATAATTATGGCACAAAGGTATCTTTTCTTTTTCCTCCCAAATGATGACTGTTATGTCCAAACTTTTGACTAACAAATCAATAACCAGTATTGGTTGTATGGGTGATGAGAAATTCTATCTTATGAATGTCTAACAAGATTATCACCCAAATTTTAGTTTTCTCCTTATTCTTAAAGAATATCATGAGAGACCTCACAGTCTTCTTACAGGGGTGACCTAGAGAGGTTACAATGCATGACCAGAATGTGGTTAAGATGCATCAGAATGTAGATGCAATTCCTAGCCCATTGTTTTCTCTGTCCTGTGCCACTGTGACTTCTTCATATTGTTTTCTGTGACAGAAGTGCAATAGTATATATAAATATGACTGGCCCCAGTCTAAAACTCCTGGTCATCACTGTTAAGTAGCTTAAGACTCTTGAAGGTGTACTTGAAATGCTGATCTCAGTATTTTCCCGTCCGGACTGAACTGATATGTAACTGGTTTCAAAGCCTTAAACGTCAGAAGCAAAATGTAGTATTTTAATTCAGCAGGCATATTTCTGCTTTTATTCATTTTGTTTCTGGAGGGCAGACTGCATATCATTCTTACTGGCTTCTGTAGTATGCAAGCTGTATCTCAGTAGGTAATGTATGAACATGTTTCAAAAGCTCCTTTTTACACAGACTATTCTTCACAAGGAAAGTAAAAAATTGAATATATAAGAGCTTAAATCAAGTCTCAGCTAGTTCTACCAACACAGCAACTTCAAAAAGGAAAACAGTTTTTAATCTGGAATTTACATAAAGTATAGACAAATACTACAGAACACATCAACAATTAGAGAAATTGGAATGAGAAGATTTTTGTATACTTCTTGTAATTTTAGGCATTAGTTGATATGACCCTGGGTATCCCTTTATTTCATACAAGAAACATGTTTTTCAGGATAGCACATTCTTTGTATTCTTTGACAATACCTGGGAAGCAGAATTGTATGGAAAAAAGAACAGAAGTCTAGAAGTCAGAAATGTGCTCCTAAGGAGAGCTCAAAGGCCTTCAATAAGTCATCTCACTTGCCTAGTTTCAATTTTTTTCTTCAGTTTGAGGAAAAAACAATTGTTCTTGTTCTTCCCATCTACTATATGAGGCATAGATGGGAAACAGTATTGTAATGGGGAAAGGAGCATGAGCTTGGGAGTCGATGGTCTTGGGATAGGGATTTCTTATGCTTTTCTTAGGTTCTTGACAATCTTAAAACCCAAACACTCCTACCTATGTTTCTGTCATCAGTATAATGTAAATAATAATGCCTTCTCACAGATGCTTCTGAAGGGAAAGTAGAACAATATATGTGAGAGAAATTTTGTGAAGTGTGAAGCATGGGAAATAGGAAATGGAAATTACTTTCCAGGGAGGCAGTATCAGTTGGTCAAAAGGTGTTTAAAACTTGTGACCTGAACTTGAACTAACCAATGGGCCTACAGAAGGAAAATAAGGCTAGAGCTAAGAAACATCGAGGAAACGGGATCTACAGGATTTGGCAATTGTATGTGTTGAGTGAGTGAGGAGTCCAGGACAACTTCCATGTATCAGAGTGGGGTTAATGGATCAATGGTGGTACTTCATACTGAAAAAGTAGTATGGGAATAACAGACTTAGGAGGAATATGATTATTTTAATATTGTATATGGTGAGTTGGGGAACCTGTGTGACATCAAGGTAGATATATCTCATAAGATAGGTAGATATTAGAGTTCGATCTTAGTAGACAGTTCCATTGTAAAGAAATTCATTTTGAAGTCAGCATTTGAAGTGCATTTGAAGTCATGGATTGTCCTAGAAATACTGTGATAAAAAAGACTGAAAGTTTGGGAGACCTGCAGACAACCAACATTATGACTCATGTAGAGGAAGATAAACCTGGAAAGAAGACTAGGAAGAAGTAAGTGGAGAAGTAGGAGGAAAACCAAGAGAATATAAGGTAATGGCAGCTAACAATGGGAGCAGGGGGATAGTTTCAAGGAGAGTTTGGTTGACAGTTGGCAAAGACATTACAAAGCTTAAATATGAAACAGAGGGGAAACTGGTCCCTGGAGTTTGGATTATATTCTGTAGGCAAAGAGGAGGTCATGAGTAATTTTAAGCAATATTAAAATATAGTCATTTTTTTGCAGTGTAGAAAGAGCCCTCTTCAATTCCCAGGTATATAAAATAGCTGGAGAAGGGTTAGAGACAGAAAAGAGCTTTAAGAGGAAATTGTTCTTAAGAAGATTAGTATGAACACCAAAGCTTCTCATCTGAGCTTATGTGGGACCAGTCCTCAGAGAACTTTTCTGTAGAGCAGATGGAATAATTATCTTTCCTCTGGCAAACCAGTGTAGGTGCCAAGGGGTAGAAAGATAGGGAGACCCTTGACTTTTATCATATTTCTGGGTTCTATTTTCAGTGAAGAATTGCTCTGATTCTTATTGATTTTCACGCAGTCAGCAGAAACCTCCAGATAAATGAAGGCTGCTTGGTTTGATGCAATCTATTAGTTTATATGTGTGAATTCATGAGAACTTCCAAATGTTTAGCCAAAGGGTGAGTTTGTTCTGCTTGACACCTGTAGTCTGAATTTTCCTCGCTATGGTGACCAGCGAAGTCATCACCATCATTGTATCAATAAGTGGTACATTTCCCTCCACTTTTCACTATTCATACTTCCAAGGTAAAAATTGCCTCCTTCTCTGGTACCCTCTCTTGGTGGAATATGTTCAAGGTAGTCATGCGGTCATTTATTCAGCTAAGCTGCTACTCATCAGAACTAAAACTCTGGACATAAAACAACATTAAAAAGAACAATGCTTTCTAAGTCTCTTAATGTAGATTTTTAATTTGATCCAGTGAGGTGAAACTAGATGCCAGCTGCAGAATCTTTCTGTTTAAACAAATTCTTGCTTTCCTCAAGCATTAGTTTTACAACAAAAAACAGATTTTTTTTTTTTTGGTCTTTGTGGCTATGAAAAGCTTGGCAATATGTAGCATTCATAGGCATAGGACTATTGATGTAAAGAAAATATCAAATATAGAAATAGTGAAAGAGATAATAAGGGAAAGGAGGGGAACTGAGTGGGAAAAATTAGAGAGGGAGACAAACCATGAGAGACTCCTAACTCTGGGAAACAAACAAAGGGTTGCAGAAGGGGAGATGGGTGGGGGGATGGGGTAACTAGGTGATGGGCACTGAGGAGGGCAATGATGGGATGAGCACTGGTGTCATACTATATGTTGGAAAATTGAATTTAAATTAAAAAATGTAAAAAAAGGGAAAATATCAAATATAAAATATCAATGTATGTAAAGTATCAAAACACTAAAATGCTTTGTTTTTGGATCTTAATGACAAGCTTCCAAATGAAGGAAACTTAGTATTAATCGTCATTAATGAAAATAACTCTCTTAACAACTAAATTGTGTGCAAGTTACAATTCCGTGACAATCCAAGTGAGACTATTTGAAAAGGTATAAAGGAAAAAATGTAAATCTAGGCTAGTTTTCTTCTTCACATTTCTTAAGGTTTGTAAACAATTTCAAAAAATAAAATCTCTCTTAAGAAGCCAAAAGTTTTAGTAGAGTGCAACATATTGGAAGGCTCAGACATCAATTCATCATACCTCAATTTCCCAACCACCTCATCAGCCAATACCCATTCATTAGCACCCACAGTATGCAAAGTGCTATGCCTCATGTAATGAAGAACAGTAGAAGAAAACAAATTTCAAGCATTTTTAATATAATCTGCAAGATACTGGTCTACTCATTTTGATCATTCCAATTTGTTTTCTTTCAGCTTTTTAATAAACTGCAGCACTGTCCACTGGTTGTTCAGTACAAAATCTAGGCATTTTCATTGATTCTTCACTTGCAACTATCATACTCCATAAACAATTCATTTTTAAGCTCTTTCCTAACAAAAATGACTCCCACCTCCCCAGTACTTCTGCCCTAATGGAAACAACACCTTCTCCTGTTGGAATGTTATAACAGCCTTCTAACTGGATTTTCTCCTGTCCTTCTAGCCACTAGTTATCATAACAAACTGTGAGAATACTGTTTTAAAGCATGAAATCAGATCATGTGGTTCCCCTGCTTATAGAAAACTTCCCAGAGATTTCCCCTTCCAATTAGAATAAAATTAAAATTCACTTCCAGGGCTATAAGATCCTGTGGTCACTGTCTACCTTTCAGTGTTCATTGCTTACCACTGTCCATCACTCCGCAAGTCTCAGCCATCCTGGCCCTCTTCTTGACTCACACATCCTCACTAGCTTCTAAGGGCATTTGCATTAACCACTTGCTATGCCACAGGTCTTCTCTTTCATTCAGTTACAACCAGAAGGCTACCTCCCCAGAGAGGTCTACCCTCTACTCCAACTAAAGGCACTCCATTCTCATCCCAGGCAACATATAGCCTCTTATATTACTTTATTTCTTTCATAGCACTTGTATTTATAACTCACTGAAATTATCCATTTTTTGATTACTGTGTTCACTGACAACCTTTTAAGAGTTGCTTCTATGAGTAGGAACTCGTGTGTGTGTGTGTGTGTGTGTGTGTGTAAACTCACACTTAGCATAGCTCTATTTGGATAAACTCATGAACTCATTCAGGATTCTTTAATACCATGATTTAAATCAAAGGTCATTATTTTAACACTACCTAAAACTGTATCTTTCTGAGATAAGGCTTTCTTAGACTTCTTATTCTCCCCCTTGCCTTGGTTCTTTGAAAAACCTAAGAACAATGTATTTACTTTATTTCAGAAGGACCATCCAGTCAAATCCTGTTGGGGATTATTGTGCTCCCCAAATTCATTTTATGCCTTATTCTGAGCAAGCCGTTGGTTTGTAAATGCTCAAAATTATTTCATATACCTTTGATTTTTATCAAGGCATGACCTCATTCATTTGTTCACTCATTCAACCAACATTTATTGTGCCCTATATATGGGCCAGGCAATAATCCATACCACAGTTCACTTAATCTATCAGCTCATATTTACTAAATTATTCTCCCTGTTGTTTTCTCATAACATCTCACATCCAGTCATCAACATTTCTGGGTCTACTAAAAGTCAGTACTGTGCCAGACACTATGAGAGATACAAACATGTATCCGTTCCTTCCATGAAGGATCTGATAATTTATGTGGAAAGATGAGTAAGTGATCAGCTAACCAAAAACGGGGGGGAAAAAGCAGAAATACACTGAGCACTGTAACAGAGGAGATCTCACCCTAGTCTAGAAGTTAACAGAGTGGAGGAAAAAGGGAAATGACAGTTTACTTTTTTAAAGGTATTTGTGTATGTGTGTTTGCTTACCCTAAAATTCTGAGAAAGCATTCCTTTTGATTTTTTTTTTTTTGTATTTTTCTCTTGGGGTTTCAAATTTTATATATCCCAATAGGATCATTTTAGGAATGAGACAAGTTATAAATAACGTAAACATACTTGCATTAGGACATATTATGCTATTAAGTACTATTGTCCATTTTAACACAGCAGTGGAAATACTTACTAGGTAAGTGGAATTTAAGAACCAGGGCACATTTCCAACTGTGTTTTACTTTGAGAAAACTTCAGACATTTTCTTTGTTCAGGGCTATTTATTTATTTGAATATAGTTGACACATAGTGTTGCAGCAGTTTTAGGTGTACAAATAGTGATTCAAGAAGTTCACACATTATACTATCCTTACTATAAGTGTAGCTACCATCTGTGACCACACAACAGTATTACAATGTCACTGGTTATAGTTCTCATGCTGCACCTTTTATTCCCGTGACTTATTCATTCTGCAACTGGAAGCCTGTATCTCCCACTCCCCTTCACTCATCTTGCCCATCCCCCGATCCCCCACCTCCCTCCTCTTTGTTAACCGTTAGTTTGTTCTCTGTATTTAAAGGCTGTACATGGCCCTGAAAACATGACATTTGATAACCAAGTAAAACTACAAATAAATCATCCTAAAATGATTTCAAGAGCCACAGTCCCTGCTACTGCTCTTTGTCCAGACTGCTCCTATTTATTCTTTGGACTTAGTCTCATGCACAGCCAGATTGGAAACCTTTTCTAACCTTTCAGTTCTGTTTCCTCTGTACCCGGGCATACACTTATTAAGGCATTCTCCAGACTATAGTGATACACTATTTTTAAAATGACTATTTTCCTAACTAAACTATGAGCTCCCTGAAGGCAGTAAGCATGGTACATTACCACTCTACCTCCTCATTCTATGCCAACGGGAATCCTTGTTATGCGGTTTCCACTGGGATACCAAAGCAAAAATATTTATTTGTGTCAAGAAAAACATTTGTGGTTGCATTTAATGAAACCAAATAAATATACCTGGGATTTTTCAATGGATAGAACACCCTTGACAAGGTAGAAAATGAAAATACACTTTTTAATAGGTCATCTCAAATTCAAGAAAACAGACAATGCAAATAAGGAATCTATTACCACTTAAAGAGTACAGTGATAAATTTGAACTTTGAAATAAAATATGTGGTGGAGGGGGGATCCCTGGGTGGCTCAGTGGTTTAGCGTCTGCCTTTGGCACAGGGCGCGGTCCTGGAGTCCTGGGATCGAGTCCCGCATTGGGCTCCCGGTGTGGAGCCTGCTTATTCCTCTGCCTCTCTCTCTCTCTCTCTCTCTCTCTCTCTCTCTCTGTGTGTGACTATCATAAATAAATAAAAATTAAAAAAAAATATGTGGTGGAGCTTAATATATGAAAATGGCAATCAGAGAATTCTACTCTGCTCCAACAAACTTGTATCTTATTGGAAATATTAAGTGGAAATGGCAGTCATAAAAGTCACAGTGATACAAGATTTAAGCAGTCAGCCATGGCAGTGTTTACTGCTGTACATGGTCAGTGCTGCTTAAACAATGCTGTAAGTCATTAATGCAGCTGGGCACAAAACCACAGAATCCTAATCTGCCCACATGGAGATGCTCTCTATGATTATAGTCAAATGCCATTTTAAAGTTAGTTTTGTAAAAGATGGATTGGCTATCTTTTCTTTGGTTAAAAAAGAAAAATGAAGAAAATAGTTTTATCCCATAAACAAGTATTGTTACTGCACCCTCTAGCTACTGGTAGTTTTTCATGGATTAAAATATATTAAAAAATACAAAAGTTAATCCAAAAAAGGCAAATTTATAGACAGAAAATAAATTAGTAGTTGTCTTGGGCTGGGGGGCTGGGGAGGGAATGGGAACTAATTATAAATAGATATGAGGGATCTTATTAGGGGCATGAAATGTTCTAAAACTGATTTATGTTGACTGGATAACGTTATTAAATTTATTGAATTATATACTTGAAATGCATAAAGTATAAGATATATAAAATATGTCTATTGAAATTGTTAAAAAAAACTTTAGGGCAAAATACAAAGCTTGAAAACTATAGCGCAAGATATTTTTTTATTTTTAATGAGGAGTCATTAAGGACTTGTTGCATTTTTTAAGCTCTAAATTTCTAAGATTTTTACCAAACTTTTCACCTGATCCCACACAAGCAGAAAGCATCAAATTATATAGGAGGGTGGCCACCTAACAATGACATTCACTTTTAGTCATGCTTTCCTCTCTGACCTAAAATCAGAGAAATCATTTGCGTAGAGACTTCATAAGCCACAGGCCACGAGGGCTAAACAGAGTTCAAAATAATGAGATATCCACCAGTATGTTGATTTTAGCTGCTGATATTTAGCTAATTCCTCATATTTCGGCCACGGATGATTTACCACTACAGTATTTGGAGTTTCATGGCATGGGAATAGACTGACAAACAAATGAAAAAACAAACATGCCAAAGCACAGATTTAAAGAGAAGATCCTTAAGGAAATAAATTTTGTTTTTTAATTCCTTTAACTACCTTCTGATTATTAACTGATATTTAATGAAACTACTAGGACCTGAAGTGTGTTTTCAATAAAAAAGACTCATACTTAAAATGTTAATTGTTACATTAAACTTCTATTTCATTGAGTCTCTAGTCTTCAAGTCAGCCTTTAAAAATTACTTGACTAATGAAATACAATTTATCATTGTAGAGAGCGAGAGGAGTAACTTGTTTTTCCAGGTCCTCTTGGATGTAAAGGTCAAATTATTCATTAGATTGTTCATCCATTGATTTATTTCACAAATATACTGCATGCCTAACATGTGCCAAGTACTCTCTAAGACCTAGAAGAAAAGCATAGAATGTAATAAAAAAAATCCCCTTCCCCTTCCTCATTCAGCTTACATTCACATGATGTGAGTACATAGAGGGTAAAAAAACAAAATAGTAATTAAAATAGCTACTATTTATTTAGAAGTTACTATGTTTAAGGCACTTGGCTAATTGCTTTGCATACATTATCTTATTTGATCCTCTCAAAGGTTGCTTCGTCAACATTTTGCAGATGAAGAAACTGAGGCTCACAGAGGTATATGCTTTCTCCCCAGCAACAAAAACTAGTAAGAGATAGGATTCTCATTTACTCTCTCAAGCTTCAAAATCTGCTTTTTAACTGTTATAATTGTTGCTTATACAAAGGACTTTGCGAAGGATCAGCAGTTGAATGATTACTGCCCTCAGAATTTGCTGATAAAAGTACTTTTTAGGAATTATAAGAAATAGTAGAGATCTGTGCTTAAATTTGGAAATTTTGGGTTGAATTATAATCACAAATTGTAAACTACATATAAATGCATATTTATATACATATATAAATATATTTGTATACATATATCTATACTTACACATACATGTATGTGTATCTGTGTACATACAAGGTGCATATATAAATATAAAAATCTTTTATTTTCATGAAAATATAAATTTCTATCTTCTCAAGAAAGCTATAAATGAGTGGTTTTGTCAGGCTACAGAGCTTCAGTTAAAATTTTGTACCTAAAATGGTAAGCTGTGATTTTGTTTTATGCAGATTCGTAAGATAAAGCCATACTAATACTGATCAAATGAAATGAAGGACAGTCTTCTTCTTTTTTCATTTTTTTCTTACTCCCACTTTCCATAAAATACAGTTTTAAAAAATAAATTTCATAGACAAGAATATCTTTCCCAATAATCCATTTCAATTTTCTCTGACCTAATTTTCTCCAATTACTTCTACGTTCTTGTAACATGACTTATCCACATCTGCTTTAGCTAAATAAATCTTGTCTTTCCTCAATGTTAACACCTCTGAAATATTTACAGACAATAACAAGGTCCTATCAATTCTGCTAATTCATCTACCAACTTCTTTTCATATCTCTGTATATCTCAGAAGATACATGAATATAGTATAATATGGGTAACATGGTGTAAATTTTTTATTTTAACAATCTTACCAAGTCTCATAAATATATGAAAGAGCATTTCTGTTCTGATAGATGAGGATTAAACAGCATGGCTCCCATTCTCAATTGTCAGATGGCTGAATTTATGCACTGAATGGAGTGGTTTTTTTTTATATATAAAAAATGAGGGTATTTTCAAGTTGAATCATTTGATAAAGGAGCGCCAAATGTAATAGTTTTTGAATACATGGTTGACTCATATTGCCAACTCTGGGCCAGGGAAAATTGTCAGCAAAGGCATATCCATCATGCCTTAGACTTTTCTCAGGAACTCTACACTCCTGGCTGGAGTCCTTAGTTTCATTTTCTAAAAAGTAACTGTTCTGGTGCTGATTAGGCTGTTTGCTCTTATCTCAGACCACTTACCTATCCTTTTTTCTCCCCGGCTGGAAAAGCTCAGTTGAGCTGTATTCCTCTCTCCTCTGCATTTCCTGTTGTGAATTGATACTGGTTCTACCTCTAGAATATTCACATTGCTCTCTGTCTCAGAGTATACCTGCTATCATCACAGTGAAGCAAAGTGCAAAGTCAGCATATCTGGATTTGATTCAGGCTCCACCCCCAAATAGCTGAGTTACCTTGGTAAGTCCACTTAACTAAGTCTCATTATCTTTATCCATAAAATGGGGATAATAATACCTCAGAGAATTTTGTGACCTCAAATGTTATTTATGTAAAATATATTATGCAGGATATAGTAAGTACTCAAATAATAGCTAAATATTCTTATTATTCTCATCACTATTAACTTCCCACTTTGAGATTTTTCTCTCCAATTCATCCTTTGAGGTTCTATCAAAGTAATCTTCCAAAACACTAATTCTGCATATTCTGTGATATATTAGCTTTGGGCTACTCAGCATTTGTCAAACATATCACGTTCCTTCATGTCACTAGATATTTACATATGGTTCCCCTCATCCTGGAATGTATTCCTCTCATATTCCTCTCATATATTCCTCTCATTCCCCTCATAACACCATAAGTATTATCTTCATTTTGTAGTACCCACCATAAATCACCTGCCTGCATTAGAAAATAAAATTCTAAAATGTTCATTTAAATAATAAGCTTGTAATGAATCAAGGATATTATGTAGATAAAAAAACTAATCTTGGGATACACTGAAAGAAACAGAGACAAAATGAACTACTTGATCTGAAAAGAACCAGGATGATAATTTTTAAAACATGCCACATGAGGAGCTATAGAAGATACTGGTAATGTTTAACCTGGAAAGGAAAAGGCTATGAATAACTTAAAAACATGTACAATACCCTTATATGGAATGGGCAGTGCACTTCCACTGAGTGGCCCCAAAGGGCAGCCCTGAAGCCAATAGGCAGAGTTATGAAGAGTCAAAGAGGAATGCATGGCAAAGAAGCCCTTTCCAAGTACCAGGAGTATTGGAAGGCAGATTGAATTACATGAAGAGACTGAGTCTCCTGTTCTTGAGGATAACAATAAAAGGCCTGAAAGACTAGAAGAGACACTGAAGAAGGCCTTAAAGCTCCAAATAGGTAATACACAAGACGACTTGCGATGTTCCTGAGATGCTGTGACTCAAGGGTCCCATCTTCATGAGGCTTTTCCTTGCCCTCTTAGGATGATTCACACACATTTCTTACTCTCCATTGCAGTTGTTACTACTGTCATAACACTTTCCACACAACCAATTGTATCTCTACTTCACCACTGTAATGAGAGCTATTTCTGGATGGGAAACGTGCCATCAGCTTCCTAGTCCTCACAGTGCCAACCCAGCTCCTTTAACACAGAAGATACTTAATAACAGGAATTGATTTAATTTTATGTCCACAGGCAATTCATTCATCTTTTTAATGAGTTCCCTTAGCAGTAAACAGTTTTAAATGTGATGATCTAGCATTCTAACTAATGCCAGATAGTAAACTTCCTAATAATTAAAAATACAAAGATTACATTCTAATAATTAAAAATATGAATAACAATCTGAAATTTGATTTTTGGAATAAGTTGGAGAAAGCCCACTGAATCCATTTTATATGGAAGATATTTGGAAGTAGAAATGCACAAAGCTTCATCTAATGGAATATTCTTGCCCCTGATCTCCGCCCTTGCTAAGAATTTCATAGGAGACAGTTTTTATGGTTTTAGAAATAGTGTTCATTGATTCTCAGTCTCAGAAAATGTTTCTGGTAGAATAAAATCCACTTTATGTACATATTGAACATTTTATTGACATAGATTATAAACCTTTGCAATCAGGCTGAAGATGTTCCATTATTAGCAACATCCCTTATTTGAAACTGCAGGCTTAGGCCAAGTGGCAACGTCAGTTTCCAGCCTTTTCAAAATACTTCCTGTCATCTATATTGTAACTTCAGCACAGAAATGTATTCGCTTTACATTTTCAACCACTCCATGTCTTAAAATAAATGTTCCTTGATAACTGCCAAAAATTAGAAGCAAACTAAATCTCCTGCATTAGAAGAATGAATAACTAAATTATGGATATTATTGATATATTGTGTAATCGTTAAAAATTAGTGTTATAAACATGAAATGGCAGTTTGAAAAAATGCTTATGATGCAAAAAATGAAGTCGCAGATATAAAATTGTGTGAATACTTGTAGGTCTAATAGCTGTCAGAGTGATTTAATAAAAAGTTAGATCTAGGACACTTGGGGAGCTCAGTTAGTTAAGCATCTGACTCTGATTTCTGCTTGGGTCATGATCTTGGGGCTGTGAGATCAAGCCCAGCAATGGGCTCTGTGCTGTGTGGTGCCTGTTTAGGATTCTCTGTTTCTCTCTCCCCTTTCCCTTCGCCACCACCACCCGCAGTGCACATATGCTCTCTCTCTCTCTCTCTCTCTCTCTCTGAAAAGAAAAAAAAAAACAGATCTGATTGCATAATTCTTGGGAGACAAATTCTCTGTCTCTTACATTTCTACACATCTTGCCAACAGAAACACTGTCTTTGTTTTGAATTGTCTTTTCAAGGTTATTTGAATAGTGAACAGTTTGCAAAGATAAAGACAGTGTCTCTCTCTACAGCAGAGAGTAGTTTTGTTTATTGTCCAGCCTAATAAAGATAATGTCTTTCTTTGTGGCAAAGGCCAGGCTTACTGCTCATTATAAAAGATCCAGATTCCCTAGGCTTGTGATTCCTCTCCTGTTAAGCAACCCACGACATGTGCAAGCATCATTTGGTAAAAATGCTGATACTGTTATTATGAGTAATAAAATCTGTTATCCATGAGTCTCACTTTTTCTGTCAGCATCCATGATGGTGCAGTAGTATCCATAATTTAACTGGTTAGATTGCAAATAAGGGGAAAAAACCTCAGATCTTTCACATTTCTTGACATTTATTCCCTTGCTTAAATTTGTATAACCTTTGAGTGGCATTCCATTTCATTTAGGATAAAATTGCTAGTAATAATAATAACAACAATGGCTAATACTCAATGAGTGCCAAATATTATACTAAGCATGTAATATGTTATATAATCCTCATGACAATGCTAAGGAGTAAATATTACTCCTTAGGAGCTGATATCTTGGTAACACTGTTTAATATGTGAAGAAACTGGTATGCAGTTTCAGCTGTTCAGAAGAACCAAGGGGTGACCAATCACCCAAATCTATTTGTGAATCAACTTCCATCTCTTGATCTGATTCTTATCCTATCCTTTGGGTCCCTGCTTAAATGAAACATCCTTACAAAAGGCTTTCTCTTGACCCTCCTCCAGTCTTATTTCCTCATGGCACTCTGCTCTTTTCCTTTGTAGCACTTTTATCACAGTTTATGCTAATTGTATGATTAATTAAGAGACCCTGTGATTGCTTATGTACTGCCTATCTTCCACCTGACATTCCCATGGGCAAAGGGATGAAGTCTACGTTGTTTTCCAAAATTTTTCCATGACAGATGCTTAATATATGTGCTGCACGAATGAGTGAATTGTATATAATAAGAAACTGCAAATAACTTAAAATTTTGCTTGCAAAGCATTGATTTTGTTATTTCTAAAATATCCTGCAATGCAGTTATTTTGCCTTTATTGTAAAAATAGTGAATTTATATTATTAAAATAAGTGAAACTCAGGGCCTTATGCCCATGAAAAATTTCAGAGGCATTTTCAGACTCCATGGAATGCAGGCAGAATTGCAGAAAACACAGCGTAGACTGGGTAATAAAGGATGTATTAACAAGCAGACATGTTTACCATGGACATTTCTGGTATGTATACATTTTATGGATCACTTATTGAGAACTGCACCATTTGAAATATTTTATCCTAATTGATTGTTAAGCACTTGTCACTAAATGCCCCATGAGCTTTCATTATCATCTTTTGAGGGGTTGCTGCTTTTTATATTTTAATGGTCCAATTTATCTTTGCCATAAGCCATTTGTACATTATCAACATTCTGTTATGCAGCTGTATGATAGACGGGGCGGGCCAAACAAATTCTGATATGCAAATTTCTCTTTTAAAGAAGCAATTTTAATAAAATTACATTGTTTTACATTTTAAGAGCTCACAAAATAGAAACTGGAAATAGTTTCACAAATAGCTGTATTTTGTTGGAATTCAAGTTTCGAGGTTGCTAATGAGAAGGTTGCTGTATTAGATGACAATGTTTGACAGCACGTACACAATTTTTGAAGAGAATAGAGGAAAAATGTAATAAAACTGCTTAAAATATCATAGAGGGCATGATTCTCATAATAAAAGTTGAACACTCATTCACTCAAACATATTACTGGCTTCTACTTTTGGAGAGAGTTGTGTGGTGTAGGTAACACAAATGATAACAATGGCTTCTACGTACTATGTAGGCAATGCCAGGCTCTTTACATATTGCTCCTCAATCCTCCAGATAGTTTTAGAGGTAGACATAATTTTCCCCATTTCCCACATGAATCTCACTGAGATTAAGAAACTCGTCCAACATCATTGAGTCCATGCGCAGAAATACTGTATAACAACCAAAGAAGCCAAAACCAATCAAACCAAATCAAAACTAGTCTCAAAAACTAACAAAATTCAAGTTCAGTCTGGCTCCAAATTTTAACCACTTAATAACTATACAATTGGGTTTTATCACTTCTTTTCCTTCTTTCTTCCTTTTTCTCTTTCTTTCTTTCTTTATTTCATTTTTTTTTTTTTTTTTTAGAGAGGGAGAGAGAGAGAGCATGCTTGTACAGAGGGTGGGGAGGGATAGAGGGAGAGAGAGAATCTTAAAAAGGCTTCACATCCAGTGCAGAACTCTACACAGGGCTCAATCCCACAACTCTGAGATCAGGACCTGAGCCTAAATCAGAGTGAGACATTTAATCAGCTGAACCACTCAGTTGCCTGAGAGGTTTATTATTCCTACAAGGGGTTTTAAAGTCTAGTGGTGACATAAGAAGATCATACAAATAACTACATGGTAACTACATGTACAAGGTAGAAAATTAAAAGTCCAATAGCAGAGGCACAAGGAAAACGTTATGAAATTTCCAGGAAGGAAGAGCCTGTTTCCCTCAAGGGATATAGAGGAAAAACCAGAAAAGGCTACAGAGAGAAGATGAAAATCTTCTGAGAAAGATCTCAGTCTAAGACTGAGATTTTACATGTAGAGACTGTGAGAGAACATTTAATGTGGAAGAAACAGCTTCACAAAGAAGCCATGAAAGATAGTAGGAGGATCAGTCCAGAAAAGAAGTAGAAACTATCGCCATTTACCAAATATCTACTACACCTTAGACACTTGGGGGAAAAAAAAAAACCATGGATCAAACACAGAATAGTGGGAGATACAGGCAAATAAATTATTCTTTAGTGTGGTAACAGAAGTACATACAAGATTCACAAATAATAGGGGATAGAATACAGAATGTATGATCATGGGGGCCTTTTTTTGTTTCATACTGAATCGGGAAGACAGCTGGAGTAGATAAGAATTATTTTCAAATACTTGAAATATCCTCTCTAATTCTCAAAAAGGGTAAGAGTACCTATTTCATAGGTTGCTTGTGAGGATCAAATGAATTAATAATGTAACATGTTTAGTATACTGCTGACCCATTATAAATGCCCAATAATTATCTGTTATTATCATTAATATTATTCATATTACCCATAACTATTGCTAAGAGAAAGAAAACTTTTTTTTTTTAATCTATGTAATCCAACCTCTATTACCTTCTGGCAAAGAACAGTACTAAACAAATGATCATGAAATAAGTGAATGAATAAGTTCATATGTGCTTTCTCATCTCCACTTGTTTTATTCAAGTCATCTCACTTTTTTTTTTATCATTCTTAGACACCAATTTTGTCTCCCCACTATGTTAACTTTTCCACATAAACTGCTCCTGAACTTCTAACCATTTGAGATCTCTCTCCTTAGAACCCCCTACAGCACCATGTATTGATTATGCTTGTCTCTCTTCTCTAATTCTGCTTCTCCCCAACAATACGCACATATGAACACACAAACACCATAGGGTATATTTTCCTCTGCCTCATACTCACCATTAGGATTTGTCCTAGAGGCCAAAGATAGTCCTTTTTTAATCTTCCCATAATCACCTAACTGAGCCATTCCTAGCACAGTAAATATTTGCTCAGTATGTTGAATGAAGGGTTATTGCACAACAACTTTTGAGAGTAGGCTCCTGGCCAGAGGAAGGGACTTGAAAGGAAGCTTCTCAGCCTTTGTAGACTTTACTTTCTTGCCTTATCCAGGTTATCAACATAAGGGAACTAAAGAAAATATAAGTTTTGAAGTTGTATAACACTCAAAGTCCAGTGTAGAGTACTAGAGTGACAAGTAGAGTAAAAACAAGAACTTTCTTCTAGTAGACATTTATTATTAGGTTATTTCACAACCTAAGGCAAGTCATTTTCCCTTTCTTGGAACTATTATCCCATTTACATAATGTAAAGTATTGAAACAAAATTTCTGGGACTCCTTTTAATGCTAACCTTCTATGATTCTATCCAGCTGTAAGGTACTCAGGAATAGTAATTAATTAGAAGAATGAGTATAATAACTCCTGGCAGTAAATTGAGTACCATCCCAAGCAAGACTGGCAGCACTGAGATTAACAATGTGAACAATTCCAAGGCTTCACTTACATTCATTCTGGTGAAAAGCAAGAAAGCAGAGTCCTTTTGGAAAAAGCTGTAAGGTCACATCATAGGGAAGTAAAAAGTGAAAAGAGAATTTTTCTACATTATGAGTTGCTTTAAATAGAGAAAAGCCCAACTAAGTTTTCAAATATACTGACATTGATTTTTTTTCTGACATCGATTTTTAATTTCAAATTTATGATGAAAAGAAACAAGGAGATATTAAATATCTAAGCAAGGAGAGACTAATGCTGGACCAACCGAGAAACTATAAGGGTCATTAACTTTTAAGATTCATCAAAAGATTACTAATTGAGGAAAAAGGACTTTGATCTCTGGAGATAATACTGCACAGGGTTTTGAATATACCACGGCTTATCTTCTAGTCCAATCTTCCTCTGAAACATTTGATACAGGTAGGTCAATTCCAAGTAAACCTGGGAAGACTCTCTTCTGTTCCAGGGAAACAACCTCAATGTCTCTATGTTCTGATCCTGACCTAGAAAGTGATCCACTGGAGATTCTAATTAAATTTGCTATCTGAAGATGTGGGAGATGTGACTAATTATGCTAGGCTCTAAAAACAGGACAAAGAATTTTATCCAAGTCCTTTGTTAGTCATTAAATTAAATGAACAGTTCAGTAATAAACCCGATAGAGTAAGTCGACCGAGTGAAGTGGAATGCATGCTACATCGAAGAGGTGGACTGGAAAGGTGTCAAACCTGTAGGAGGACTGCAGCTGTTGAGTGCTATGATGGGCTATCTGAGCAGTTAACGTGCATGGAAAAAGTACACACATACTATGCTGTGACACAAGAAGAAAAGTCTGGTTTTAAGGGAGAAAGGTTTTAGAGTGTCAGAGCGACACACGGCAACCTCAAAGCCAACAACTCTGGAATGAAGAAAATATTTGGTTAATAGTGATTTCACTGAGGTTTAATTTTTCTCCTGCTAAAGGGGTCAAGGTCCTATGAGACATTAATAACTGGACAGGTCCTAGAAGCACCATGGGGAATTTGATTTCCTTGTTGTTTCAATGTTTGCAACAAAAGACTATTTAGGAAAAAAGTACAGTGATATTAAATTACAGCAAATTCTGGTTTTCTTACAGATACTTTGACAATACATTCCAGCTGCCATTGATCCCCCTGCCACCTATCACTGCAGCGAAGATTACTGAAAATAAAACACTGAATATTTGAGTACCTACTATGTTTGCCACTATTTTAGGGTTTAAGAATCACTAAAAATTAATAGCAAAGGCCTCTATATTCAAGAGGCTTACAATAGAGTGAGACAAGAGTATAGAAATGAATGATTTGTGAATAATGTAAGACGATTTTTAATCAAGTGGTGATAATTTGACCTAGAGTGGGGACAACATGATATAATTTCAGAGAATGTAGGGAGCCACATAGGTGGGAATTTTCAGGGAAAGATTCGTGGAAGTGTAAATCCTTGAGCTAGATTTTGGTACAATAGAATTTTAAAAGTTCGAGAGGAATGGAAAAAGCAGCTTAGTTTAGAATCGGCAGAGGTGCAGGGAAGAAAGTGACAGGAGAGACAGTTGCCTGAATGTAGAATCCAATTAATGATAATTCAAAACAAAGATGTAGGCTTGGTTAAAAAAAAAGTCTTTTATAATGTTATATTGCTTTGACCATGATTATTTTTGTCTCCAGATTACGGCTTCATATTAGCAGAATTAAGAAGCCAAACCTACAATTTTCTATTCGTCAGTATCTTGTCTTCGAGTGTATGTTTTTGTGAACTAAGGTTGTTTTTTTTTTTTAAATAAATGTGTGGGATTTTTCCTTTCTATTTCAAACCAGCTACTCTGCATATATAGTATTAGTGGGTGACACTTAAGAATGCTGGTTCTACAGCACAGTTATCCTTTCCATGTGTTACTGCTGGCCTCTGTTGCCACTGAAATTCCCAACTGCATTTCCAACATGTTAGCCTCATAATATTTAATGATAGAGAGCTATCAGATCACTTTACTTTTATATCTAGCAGAATCAAAGCTGCAAAAAAAAAATTCCTTCAAAAGGCTAGTATTTTGTAATCAATCAACTAAAATACTGAGGGTCAGTTTAGAGCAAGAAACCATAGGAAATAAAATGACACTTTTACGTCTGTCTCTAAGAGAAAAGCAAAAAAGTTTCTTTAGATAGTGCATTTATAAAATGTTTCCTTATTTTGGTGTTTTGAAAGTTAAACAGAGAATTTATTCATTTCTACCCCAAAGGTTATCATATAAGCAGCTTAGAGTAGTTGAAAGAATTATTAAGACAGAAACAAACAAAACACAAAAGCAAAAATAGCAATCATATTCTGCATTTATATAATGTGACTTGCTGGGGAAGGGGTGCTGATAGCAGATGAAGGCAAATGTGCACCACAGCTATACTTTAAAAACAAAGGAAGAAAAAAATAAAACTGTCGTTGAACTATATTTTACTTTGTTAGACTGAGAGATGTGAAAAGTTATTAATGACAGATTACAAACCTCCAAAATGTACATTAAAGGAATACTGCTTATGATGACTTCTATGTATGGTAATTATCAAATTTATGGCCGGGTGGTCATATTTGACATCTATTTTGTTTGGGCATTCAAGGTGTCAAGCCTGTAGGCTGCAAGCCTCAATCTGAAGGCTTTTAGAGAGAGTCCACAGTCAAAACTGTAAGTCAGAACCAACTGGATATTTAAATACAGAGTCTACTAAAGGTTGTGGATGGGGATACCCAAAAAAAAGACACAGCAAGAGTGCTTGCTGATTTGAAAGGTGACTGGGAGCTGTGTCAAGAGCACATGGTAACAGGAACAATTTAAATACACAATTCTGGAGACAAATCCACCTCTTAGTTTTTCAAATTAAGGAGAAGAATACAATAGCTATCATCTAATATCACCATAGTTTCATAAAATAAAGTATATTTAACACTAGAGTTAGAGGAAGATCATACTTTCAGGAAGGATTCTTCCCAAGGAAGGGTGGAAGGCAATCTAATACAGATGTATGTATACGTTGCAAAGTCCTTTTCCTGCATTTTGCTCCAGACAGTAGAAATTAGACCATGAACCAGAACCAGTGTATGCACTTGAATTTGAGAAAACTCTGAGAATATTCAGAAGTATTGGAATTATGTAGAATAAAATGTTTTATTATATGTCTATGGCTTCATCAATGGTTAGGAAGTAGCTTAACAAGGCAATTTAGGTAGCGGACAAAGTGAGGCATAGGGGCACCTGGGTGGCTCAGTTGGTTAAGCATCTGCCTTCAGCTCAGGTCATGATCTTAGGGTCCTGGATTGAGGCCCCGTGGGCTGCCTGCTCAGTGAGCAGTTTGCTTGTCCCTCTCTATCTGCCTCTCCACACTACAAGTGCTCGCATACTCTCTCTCTAGACTAAATAACATCTTAAAATAAATAAATAAAAAAGGCAGAGAGGCCTATGGGTATATTCAAGAAAGACCTATTTCATTTCAAGTTAAATGTAATCACTGACCCCATTAGTTAATATCTTGTAGACTTCCGAGTGTCACTAATATATATGCATGCATGAGTGTGTGCATTTGTGGATGTGGATATGTACATTCCTTAATTTCTCTCCCATTATAATCATGTTAATGAATTAACACTCTCCTTTCTTGATACCCTCTCAACATATGCCTTCTATATAACATATACTGTATGAAATTCTATTGTTTCCCTGACTGTTAGGAACCCTTCTATAAGACTGAGCCCCTTTGGTAAGGGGCTATGTCTAATCAGTCTTTGTATTCCCAATGCACAGCACAGAGCTTGTCACAGGCTCATTGAATATAGGCCTTTCTAAATATTTATTGGATACATAAATTAATAATGACTTAAATAATTTTTATTGTCCTTTTTATTTTTTTTATTTTTTTTTTTTAATATTTTTTTAATTTTTATTTATTTATGATAGAGAGAGAGAGAGGCAGAGACACAGGCAGAGGGAGAAGCAGGCTCCATGCACCGGGAGCCCGATGTGGGATTCGATCCCGGGTCTCCAGGATCGCGCCCTGGGCCAAAGGCAGGCGCCAAACCGCTGCGCCACCCAGGGATCCCTTATTGTCCTTTTTAAAATCAAGGATTAATACTTGCCAGGTATATTGCTGGGCACCAAAAATACAGAAATGATTAAAAACATGGTTCCTGAGCTCAAGGGGCTCAGTCTAGCTAATGAGATGGATAAAAAAATCAAATAATACTAACAATAATACAGTAGGCTGAGTTCTATAGCTTTAGAAAGATGGGGGAGGGCCCCCTACCCAGGATGAGAGCATCACGGAGAGGTTTCCAGTGGTACCACACAAAATGTATTTCCTAGGTTTGTTAGTTCCCCAGGTGAAGAGATCTGTGAGGGGGAGCTGGCACTGAGGTGGCCAGGTGACTGCTATGTGTACTTGTTTAGAGAGGAGGAGTTTAAAAAAGAGAAACATGAGTCAGGACCTGAAGATAGGGAGACAGTGGTTGTTGTTGTTGTTGTTGTTGTTGTTTTCCTTTAGGAACTGCAAAAGGAATGGATATGCATGAATGGCAGGCATATGAGAGGATTAATCAGGACAGGGACAAAATCAGATGTGTATCACTGAAGGCCCCATATGGGCTATAGTGTGGCAAAGTGATAGAAAGTACAGAGAGTTTGATTCTAGATGGATTCTAAAGAGGAGGCAATAAGGAAAGACTGCAAAGGAATTACTCAAGAATTCAAGATATATTGATACAACACTTAGAGATCAACTTAAAATGAATCAGTAGGAAAAATCTAGGAAAATGTTTTGGTGCCAGAACCGTAAAGTACTAAGTTTACTACAGTTTTTGCAAAGAAGCAAGCCATAAAGAGAGTGAACAGAAGATACAATGTGAAAGGGATGAGAAGTTTCTACTGGATTTAGAAAAAGAATCTTGGTAATCTTGTTGAAAAATAATATATCAGTAGAAGGCTAGGGTGAAATTTGGCTTGCAGAGCCCTGAAGAGTTAATGGATTAAAGGAAGGGAGAGTGTAGACAATTCTTCTAGCTGGGAAGGAGAGTTTTAAGGATCACTTTTTATATAAAGGGATGATGGCTGTGGTACAGTAAAAGCAAATGGAACTGGATTCAAACGTCAGCCCTGTCAGCTATTGGTTTTATCAGTAAAGAAGCGATAAAAATACCTCTTTTGTAGATTTATTGTAAGGATTAGTGATTACATTTGCAAAATAACTAACAAGGTTGGTATTTAGTAAATGAGAGCTATAGCCCTACTACAAATGTGAGAAGTCTGAAGACCTCTAAATCCTCTGAATAATTTACGGAGTTATCTGTCATAGGGTAGGAAAATCATTTAAAATTTTAAGCATGTTTTTTGTTACATTTGTCTGAATACCTTGAGATCATAAGGACATAGTCCTAGTTTCATGTTGCTGTGTGAATTATTTAACTGTTCAATGGGAATTTTAACAGCATTATTGAGATATAATTCACATACCATAAATTCATCCATTTAGAGTGCATCATTCAGTAGCTTTTGGTATACTAATAGAGTTGTGGAACCATCATTACAATCTAATTTTAAAACATTTTTAACCCCCAAAAGGAATCCCATACCCATATCACTCACTCTCGATTTCTGCACCTCCCTATCCAGCTCTAGGCAATCACCAATCTACCTTCTGATTCTGTAGGTACACCTGCTGTGGTCACTTTACATAAATGGAATCATATAATATGTGGTCCTTTGAGACTGGCTTTTATCATTTGACATGTTTTCGAGGTTCAGACATGTTGTAGCATATGTCAGTATTTCATTCCTTTTTCTGGTTGAATATTATTACATTATATGAATATATCACATGCTATTTATCCATTTGGACAGTTTCCACCTTCTGGTTATTATGAATAATGCTGCTGCGAACACTGTATACAGGTTTTGTGTGGACATATGTTTTTATTTCTCTTGGGTGTATACCTAGCATTGGAACTGCTGAGTCTGAACAGAGGATTCTTTAATTTTTACTAGTAAAACTTAAACATACCAGTTATAAACAATGAAAACACTTTGAAATTGTATGAAATAAAAGATAACAAATTTCTTTCTTTAAGATAACCTGTTATCCTGAGGTTGTAGTTTTGTTTGCCTTCCAGGCTTGGTCTATGTATGTAGTATTTCTGAGCATGAAACATTCTGGAAGGTTGTGTTAAAATTACAACCTGGCATGGAAGAAAAAGCAGTGGCTCCTGATGTCTCTGATCGAAGTCCTACACCTGCCGCAAAGTACATGTATGATTCTGAGACCTTGGGTAAGTCTCTCAGTTTTTCTGGACTTACTTTCTCAAAAAAATTTAAGTATTTGGATGCAATCTTCTCTAACCCTTTCCAAAAAAGCATTCTATGATTTAATGATACTGATGAGACTGAGAATATACTATTAGCTTTGGGCTTATTTGCAACATATGTTACTTCTCATTTTTTTTTCTTTAGAGTTGGTAGAAGGAACATTAGAGGAAGGGAATGGTAATTACCCTCACCTTGCCAAAACTGACATTTACTTAGCATGTTAAGCAAACTTTCAGGGTGACTGGTATTGAAAATAAAGTCCTTTTGCAAGTCTTAATCTATTCCTTTTCCATCTTCTAAGTTTGTTGAATTGATTTTTGTTTTATTACCTTTCACAGGGTCAATCAGAGTTGCTAAGAGGCTTGCTTACTGTGGACCTTGATCCCATTTCTGAAAGTCTAGTAGTACACATTTCAATGACCCACCCTCTGTGGGACATGTTTGAGGAATCCACATATGATGTGACTTCTTAAGAGTACCTGGAATTCACATATGTAGAGTACAAATGAAACAGACTTTAACAAAAGGTATACATTACCTAGTGCATAATAGGTAGGATAAAGAAAATCTGTGTCTGTGGCCTAACTCAGAAATCTCAGAAAAAAAAAACACATGAATCTCCTTCTCCTGAGAGAATAAAAGTGAAATATGATCCAGAGAGAAGGATTTTTATCCAACTGTGAAGTCTTCCATGCATTGCCCTCAGCCTGGAGAAGAGCTTTCACTAAATGTAAATTCCCCCTTTGAAAAGTGAATCCTGTTCTAGGGGAATACCTACCATTTGTCATTCTACTGAATGTCTATTATATGTTCATGTGTCACATGGACAATATACAACATGGTTCCTTACCCATAATGAGGTGACAGAGAGATACCTTGTTTTCATGTTACACAGACTTATTACCAGAGAAAAATTTGCGAATTGACTTGGACTGTTCTTTTTTTTTTTTTTTTAAGATTTTATTTATTTATTCATGAGAGACACACAGAGAGAGAGGCAGAGACACAGGCAAAGGGAGAAGCAGGCTCCACCCATGGAGCCTAATGTGGGACTCGATCCCTGAACTCTAGGATCACGCCCCAGGGTGAAGGCGGTGCTAAACCGCTGAGCTACCCAGGGATTCTGACTTGGACTGTTCTTGATGTTCATTATTCCCCTGGCCAGCATGGGATGGAAGTACATAAAGAAGAATTAAAGATCATTTGCAAGGTTCTTTTATAGCTGACTTTGGACCTAGCAAGAAGAAAGGAAGAGTCTGAAAACTGCAACAACTTGAGAGAGCAGATGAGGAGATAGAAAGAGCCTGCATCTTGAGCATATGTAGATTTCCACTTGTTGACCCAGGGAAACAGAGGGGACCCCTTGATACTCCAAGAGAGAGGCCTCATCGAGGGGTATGTCAGGGGCATGGGATACACTAAAAGATAATATAGAGAAAAGGAGAAAAGAAAAAACACTATATGCTTAGATAAGGACTCAGGAAAGACAACCAGTAATGTGGAGCTGTGATTTATAGGGGGTCTTTGACCAGAAGTTTAAGGAAGCCCTGACAAAGTAGATGCCAGCAGGCACCAGAAGCATCATTGGACAAGGCATTCACCTTCTCCCCACTGTCCTGATTTCCCACAGTCACTATCCCCATCCTCCTGCTATAATTTTTTTTTTAACTTTGAGTTTTTCAATTCTTTTTTCAATATTATTTATTTATTTATTCATGAGAGACACACAGAGAGAAGCAGAGACATAGGCAGAGAGAGAAGCAGGCCCCTTGCGGGGAACCTGATGCAGGCCTTGATCCCTGGACCCTGGGATCACGCTCAAACACTGAGCTACCCAGGTGTCTCCAACTTTGGAGTTTTAAAAAGTAAGTCACCTTCTGAAAAAGGTTTGATGCTCTGGAAACTGAATATTAATGTGAATATTAATGCTCTTCAACCAAGAAAAGTCTGTGTCTTTTCCTTTTCTGCTGGGGAGAGTCTTGATTAGAGGCTCTTTTTGCGGGCCACAAGGATTCCAGAAGAAAAGGCTCCAGTATGCAAATCAGGGCAGGACTCTGCTTGGGACAAGAAACCAGCTGCTATGGAAGATAGGAACAGAAACAGGGATGGCAATGGTCCCTGCCAAACTCTACCCAGCTTCTACAAGTCTAGCCTAGGCAGAAAGTGCCAATGTGGACAATGGCGGAAATGGAGATATACATCTGAAATAGCATCATTCTAAGAGGCAGAGACAGGGACAAAAGTGTTTTAAGTGAAGGGTGTCCTAAGAAGAAACAATAGGAAGAGGCCATACTGTAAAACTATGGAAATGGTTGCCCAGGACAATTTATAAGTCACCAAAAGATTGTGCAAGTAGGGGAAGGAGAGTCTCAGAATTCTGGCAATTATACTGGTGGGAATCTGGTCAGACTTTTTACGCAGCCCCTTCCCTAATGCCCAATGCAGCCTAAGGCCTACTTACAATTCCAGTGATAGCAAGACAGGAAGAACTCATCAAGTAACCTATCATATGAGAGTGGGGAGAGCTGGAAGGAAATCTGGACTGCTGCTTGACCTTCAGATTTCACATGAAAAAGGTCTGAATGCCTGAAAACCTATGAATACAAACTTCTAACTGATATCTACGAGAAATCAGGAGGGCTTCAAAATAAATAAAGCCCAATGCTAAGTAAAACTCACATATATTTGAAAAGGCAATTCATAATAAATTTCTAGGCTTTTTCTACTTTTTCTTTCTTTCTTTCTTTTCTTTCTTTCTTTCTTTCTTTCTTTCTTTCTTTCTTTCTTTCTTCTTTCTTTCTTTCTTTCTTCTTTCTTTCTTTCTTTCTTTCTTTCTTTCTTTCTTTCTTTCTTTCTTTCTTTCTTTCTTTCTTTCTTTCTTTCTTTCTTTCCTTCCTTCCTTCCAGCATTACTAGTGGCTGTCAGTTATATCCACAAAAAAAACTCTCTGGGCCCAGTGGTCCCTAAACCTCCTGAGAGTAGGATGTGACTATGTCTGAATTATCTATCCCCAGAGGTACCAACCATATAATAGGCATTTAATACATATTTGTAGTTTGAGTGACAGTTTCCTCATCTGGAACATATAAAGATTAGACAGGATGAAATCCTTGTAATTATGCCAGAGGCATAAGAAAGGAAGCAGAACATTAGAATGAATTTGAGAGACAGAGAAATATCAAAGAGAACTAAGATTCTTATTTCTTAGCCCCATACTCATCCTCAGTCTAGGTCAATCCCCTTTGTTGGTCAGGTTGTTCAGGAAAACACTTGGGCAGGGCAAGAAGCAAGGGCTGAAATCCCATCTGAACTCTGTTTATCATGTCACATTTGGGCCCTGGAACATTTTGTCCTTCCAGAAGGGGAGACTTTAAAATTTGGACAAAAGCTCTAGCTTGATTACAGAGGCTTAGTACATCCTCCCCTTTTAAAGCAAACCATAAAATTCCTCTTTACCCTCCAATGTATTCATTTTCTCTGGAAGAAAGTGATTTTAGGTTTTAGTATTCAATTTGGAACACACATCCCTGCTGACTTAAAAAACCCTGTTCAAGAGATCCTTTAAACTTCATATGAGCTTAAGGTCTATGAAACTGAATTAAAGAGTTGAAATGGAAGATTTATTTTCTCTGCTCTGAGAGGTAAGTTTTGATCCCTTAATCAAAACAAAATTCTGCATTCTAAAATACTTAGATCGCTATATAAATATAAGTAGTCTCACACAGCCCCTCTTTCCATACGGCCAATCTTAAAATTCATCTCCCTTTATAATTCATGGGACTCATCATCAGTCCATGAATGAGAACAGCCTTTTAAGAATTCATTCCCCCTTCAGCCTGAGGTATGTATTTTGGGTCACAAAATATGTCTATGTGTTTAACATATATTCACTTGTAACAATAATAATACTAATGGGGCACTTCATACTTATCAGGCATTGCTTTTAGCACTTTCCGTGTAATCTCATTAAATCCTTATAGCAACCCCATGAGAAGGATACCACAATTATTGTTATTACATAGATGAGGATACATAAGCTCTGAGTAGTTGTCGTTTGCTCCAGTTTGTACAACCAGGGAGTTAAGGAGGCAGGATGCAAACTCTAACCCTATGATTCCACAGTCCACATTCTTAATCAGATACTCACCTAACTATCTGGTTACCTATCTATTGAAATTTGACTGTATTTAAATGAAGTTTACTTTTTTCTCAAACAGAATCTATTGAAATCTGACTATAGATAGATGAGTGTACTTTTTTCTCAGAGAGAATTTAATACTCGAGGAATATTATGTTTGAGGACAACATTCAATAAATATTTATTGAGTACATTTTTCTAAGTCCTGATTCTGGTGCCAGCTTGCTTGGATTCAAATCTTAACTGTGTGACCTTAGACAGGTCACTCAATCTCTCTAGACCAAACTTCTTCCCTTGCAAAACGGGGATATTAGTAACACACGCCTTCCAGGATTGCTGTGAGTATTAATAAGCTAATTTGTATAAAGTGCATCCTGGTGGATAATAAGATTTTATAAATGAGAGTGACTGTTTTCTTTGTCATCATCATCATCACCACTATTACTGTTAGTACTACATGCCAGGAATCATTTTCAGCATAGGGAACAAGAGTAAATGAAACAAACAAAATCTTGTCTAATAAAATTAATATTCTGAATATATAAATCCTGATGTGCTTAATTAAAACTATCTCATCCCACTGTTTCCATTTGTTAAAACATGTACCATAATTTTTCTATAAAATTAGAATAATCACACCTACTTCACGGGTTGTTTTTCTTTCCCCTCATAGGTTGTTATGAAGATAAATGAGTGAGTACATATAAAAGTTTGGAATAGTGCTTCACACATAAAAGCACTCACTACATGTTAGTGGTTTTAACTAACATCTCTGCTGTGGGTGTGAAGGCTTAATGTTACTGTCTTGATTCTTTCTGAGTTCCTATAATCTGTTGCTATAGTGATTTTGCATAGCATTTTCTCACAGCTACTTTCCCTCAGAGAAGACTGCTTTTGAAATTATGCTTATTCTTCAATCTCTTATTGCTACTCAATAATATAATGCTTACTAAAGTTAATATGAAGATTGCTCTCAAAACACAAAAATGCATACTAAAACTAAGTGAAAATATTCATAACGTCTCAGTAAATAATCTGGCTTTTTTTATAAAAAGAAAATTAGATTGTTTCATTACAGAGTTATTTGAATATCACAGAATGGGAATTTTGGAATCAGACCAATCTGGGTTTGTTTTCCAGCTCTTCCAAGCCTCCTACTCTCAACCGACCGGGTGCGTCGTGAGGGGTAAATAAGAGCTTTTGGAACAGGGTGAGTTCTTTGCCTTCCTTCCTCTTTTACACTCACAATGTAATTTTAAATGGGCTTTAAAAAATGTTTTTTAATTCTTAATGAAAGAACATCTCCTCCTTAATAATAGAAAAAGAGTGAAGGGCAACAATAAATGATATTTAAAAAAAAAATATCCAGGGGATCCCTGGTTGGCCCAGTGGTTTAGCACCTGACTTCAGACCAGGGCATGGTCCTAGAGTCCCGGGATCAAGTTCCACATCGGGATCCCTACATGGAGCCTGCTTCTCCCTCTGCCTGTGTCTCTGCCTCTCTCTCTCTCTCTCTCTCTCTGTGTCTCTCATGAATAAATAAATTCTTTGAAAAAAAAATTCATATACAGAATGCTTTAATTTCAAAGCAAAGGGTGCTTTTTTCACTGTGAATCCTTGCATATTTATCACTTTGTGGAAAGAAGAAGATATAAAATGTAATGTGGCAAGAGTAGCCTCTGTGACTTTGTGGGAGTCAGTTAATCTCTCCTTATTTTCCTTAATTCAAATTGGGCTTAGTGATCACCTACTTCAAAAAGGCAGTGAAGGCCTTTGAAGAAGCTGCTGCATAAACCAGGAAGGGGCTGTGCCTTATGAGCCATGCCCCAGAGGGTTTCCTCTCCAGGTTTTAATTAAAAATGAAATTAAGAATTCATTAAGATTTTATCAGCCTTTTAAGGGCATAAGAAGGTCAATGATTTGTTAAGTGTCTTTCTTTCTTCCTTTATTTATTTATTTATTTTTAATGGTTCTATTTCCCAGATTAAATTGTGTGAGCAGGGCTTAAATTCTCTTTCAGGCTCCACAGATTGGTGGCAGGATAGATGGGTGATGCGGAGGACTGAGAGAGAAGACATGGGGTGCACACAAGAGAGGGAGTAAGGCACCATGGGAGCGGAAGCTTGGGTGCAGGCATGCCCCGATTAAAGTCCTGGCGCCTCCATGTGCTAGATCAAAACCCACACTTCGCAAGGCTGTTGGGATTATCAGAAACAGTAAGGTATGTTTGTGAAGTGTCCAGCTACTGATCTGTGTTCCAGAGAGTTGCTGTTATTTTGTCTACATTCCTCAAAAGGCACATGCAGGATAGAAACACTGGTGCATGAGTAGATAAAAAAGAAAATTATCTCATAGAACTGTGAAGTCACATACTGCTTTAAAAATATGTCATGTTTTACAGGGAGCCTATATATTAATAAAAGGAGATATATGTGACTTTGCCTACGGTGACAAGAAGGACTGCTAAGAATGACAGAATCAGCATCGACAGCTTTCTTATGGTCTCAGGGGGTTTACCTATACTGACAAATATTTTTCACCTGATTTGTGATAGCACTAAAAATAAATATATAGCTTAAGGCTCTAAAGTGGAATGAGCATATTGAAACAATTAATAATGACTAATGTGGATAGTGCCCAGATAAAAATTCATTTGCTCCATTTCCCTTGATCCTAACAATAATCCTATGAAGAGAATAGCACAGACAGGATGATTTCCCCTCTTTTTTGATGAGTGAACTGAGGCTCTGAGAAAGATGAAGGGGTTAGCTAAATCTAAGTGCTTAGTATGGGGAAGGGAAGGCCTCAGCCCTAGACAGTCTGGACATAACCCCAGCTCAATGACATCAGGTTGCCACCAACTCAAAGAAGAGAACTTCTAGTACATTTTGCCTTCTTTTCCTTCCACTGAGTTTCCACCTACAGAGTTTTATGTTTCAATACATTTATTGTGAAAAATAATACATTTATTGTGGACAAGAGTGCTCACTGTCTGAGAAGAGATGATGTACTCAGCTAACACATAACCCAAACCAGAAAATTCATGCCCTTGAAAGAATCACTAAGTACCACACATTTCATGTGATAAATAATTCTGAATTCACTATGTCTATCTCTACAGCTTCAGTTCAGTTCTTCATGATTTCATCTGGAGTGGATATGCTAACCAGTCTCCCTGCCTTCAAACTCTTTCTACACAGTTGACTGAGTGATCTTTCTAAAAACACAAATCAAATTATGTCTTCACTCAGCTTGAAACCTCTTCAACAACTCCTTACTGCTTGCAGGATAAAGTCCAAAATCTTCAGCTTGGCAAGTAAGGTCCTCTATGATGTGTAGCAGCCTGTAATTCTAACTTCATCACCCACCCAATAACCCACATGGAAATGCCTTGAGTCCCAGAGCCTACTATGCTTTTATACTGTGGGGCTTAACTCTGAGCTACACTTCTCTAACTTCAAACACATTTCTTCCCTCACTGATGAGCCTCAGTGTCTTTCTGAAAACTTTAAGAAAAACAGAGGCAGAGTTAAATGATTCCTGTCCTGCTTACCTTTAGAGACTCACATCTAGTTCTCTTATGGCATTATTATGTCTAGAAGTTATATCTGATTTTGGATTTACAGACTTTGAGACAGTTAAAACATTAAAGCCCCACATAAATTTTCTATTATTTTGCAAGGAGAGGGAGCTTGCCAAAGATAGGCCACCATAACATATGGCTGAGGTCTTGTGAGATAAAGATCTTGCTCTATGTTCCAAGGCCGGGAATGGATTGAGGCTGCCAACTTTATGACTTCTACAAAGGGAGTGAATTATACATGAATTCTAAGCTCTGTAGGGAATAGTTAGAAGCTAGACTAGAAAATGGACCTGTGAGAAGGTAATGATAAGTCTCCTATAAATAACATCTTACAAATATTAGAAACTGATGAAACAAGGTGTGAGTGGAGAACATTCCTGTGTATATGCTCACCTTCTGCAGAAGGGACAGTCTAAGATCATGCTTGTTTCTACTGCTACCTTTTATGGTAGTCTGATTTTGGTTACCTTGAAATTAGGTACATTGGAGAAATGAAGAGCCCTTAGCATATATACATCAAATGCACAGTAATGACTTCTTCATTTACATGTCTTTGAAGGGTGTAAGGAAAAGGATGGATGGTATCCTGTTCACCTTTGAATCCCCAGAATCCTGGATAATGCCTGGAACCTAGTAGAAATCCCATGAATATATACTCTTCAATGAGTAAAGATGTTTTATGATTATCTAATGCCTCAGAATCCATTTCCTACCCCAAATATGCCAACATACTTTATAGTCTTCATCTGGTTTATCTCAGTCTCTGTTTATCAACTACAAAATAACAATAATTAGGACCACCTATATAAAATGACAAATGAAAATGTGGCATACGTGTTGAGGAAACAGGAAAAATATTATTTTCCTTGCCATAGGGATATCAAAAGCTGAATAACTTACCATTCTCCCAAAGTAGAAAAACCAATTGACAAGGTGCAAAAAACAGAGGGAGGGCGGGTCGTTCGGTGGGGGTGGGAGGGCTTTGATTTCATTCTTCTTTATGTTCGTGTGTGATCTTAGGATACTGTCCTCCTTCCTTCATTCCTTCCTTCCTTCCTTCCTTCCTTCCTTCCTTCCTTCCTTTCTTTCTTTCTTGAAGAGAAAAATGTACTGGATAAGAAGAAGCCCTACAGCAATCCCATTTGTGTTTCATAGAGCTCCAAATTTTAGTTTGATTCCAGGCTCTGCCCATTTCTTGCTTTCGTAAGTTCTGAAAAGTCAATTACTCTAAATATAATCTGCAGCCTTAGGAGCTGACACTTTGTCAAGTAATTTAAAGAGCTTTCCTAAGAAAAAATTTCAACTCTGTTTTATTCTAGATAATGTTACAGAAGTAATTGTGTATACAATTAATCTACTCCTGGTGTTTGCTATCAAATCAAAGTGCTGAAAATTTGGATATTCTGATTGAAATGCACAGAACAGAGATGATTGGCTCTCCTTGCTTCTGCTGAGTGGCATCCATTCTTCTGAATGCCAATTAGGGAATAAACTGGTACACATGTTAAGGTGGTTTCACATGCTAACTTTCACAGAGCTAGCTCATATTCTAATCTGAGACGTAATTGTCATACCAGTACATGTGTGCTTCTGAAATAGTGTGTGGGAAATTCTCAAGTGCCCTAAAATAAATAAATAGTAAATAAGTAAATTAAAAAAAAACGTATTGCACCTTAAAGGTGAGGCATCTTTTTCAACACTTTTGGTTGTCTTTTTCCATTTACACTTTGGTAAAAAGTTTTCCTAGTATGGTACCTTGCACTTTGTCAGTGCTTGATAAATCTTGGTTGAATGAACTGAAAGATATATTCTTATAATATCCTTTTTGGGACAGATCACCAGTAAGTAAGATATACACTCATGAAGACGGTGGCTTGAGTATCTTATCATTATAGAGTTGAATAAGGGCTTGTCCATCTAAGTTTTCATGTACCTCTGAGGTTTTACAGATTATTTAAGGTCACAGTGGAAAGAAGCAAGTGATGATGTCAAAAATGGAACAAGAACCCTTGAACTTTTCCCTTGAATTATTGGCTGCATTTCAAAAAATATCTGCTCAGAGTGATATTTTCCATTGCAGAGGAAGTAAATAATCTCTGAATACTCAGTTTTCAAGAAGAATGGACAGTTACCTAATGAATGTACTGACCATTGAGGTAATTTAAGGTGAAAGTGCAGCACACAAAGTGAGATCTAGTCTGCTGTTGTTTCAACGCACAAATTCATTCATTCATGGGGTTGTTTTATGTACCCTTAAGACCTGAGTAAAGCACAGCTTCAGCCATGATGTGTTCCTGAAACAGGAATCTGTCTGCTTGTCTGCAGATCTTATTTCCATGTTTATTTAATCACTCAAAGGTTTTCAGCTGCTGCTGTGCCAGACATGATGCTAAGTGTTAGGGGTTTAGCAGTGCAAAGAACATAATTCCACCTAGTGAACTTATAGCATTGAGTGTGAGGCAGGAGTTTGGATTTAAAATCATATAAATAAATGTATAATTCTAAATTGCTTGAGTCTTATGAGAAAAAAAAGAGACAATAAAATAGGGGACCAGATTTTCTTTCAGGGAGATTTTCTGAGGGAGTACTATTTAAGCTTCAATCTAAGATGACCAGAAGTTAACCAGGCAAAGTGTAGTAAAGAGCTTTTCAGTTTGGGGAAAGAGCATGTGTGAAGTGCTTGAAATAGGAAGAGATTTAGTGGATTTTGTGAATGTGAATCATGTGATCAGCAAAGGGAGAAGTGAAATGAGGTGTTTAAGAGGCAGGCAGGGGCCTAGGTCATGCATAGCTTGGATGCTGTATTAGTAACTTTGCATTTTATACTAATGCAAAAAAAAAAAAAAAGAAAGAGATGTGATCTGTATTTTTTAACAGATCACCTTGGCTGTACTGAGAACAAATCAGGACAACAACAGAAGTGGTGAGACCAATTAGGAGGCTATTGTTGGTGGGAGATAATGGAGGCTTGGGTTCAAGTGCTAGAAATAGAAATAGAGAATGAATAGACGTTTTGGAGGTAGAATCAATAGGACTTGAAGACAGACGGAATGCTGGATATGAGGGAGAACAGGTGTTAGGCATGGTTCTCAAGTTGTGCCTTGAGCAATGAGGTAGATGAATGTTCCATTTACTGAGTTGGGAAAATGTGGAAGGGGAGAAAATTGGGATGAAATCAATAATTTTAGTATCAGTGTATTGGTGACAATGCCACTAAAATGGGTGTGTGTGTGTGTGACTTTTTTGAAATGAAAGAAAGAGGGGGAAAAAGAAAGGGACAGAATTAGACTAGAAAACAGAATTCCCAATGGTGTGATGCAGGGTGAGGGGTGGAGACTGGGGCATATCAGGACTGCTGAAGGCATGTCATCTGAAACACACATATTCGACATGATACCATAAATAAAAATAATTAAATAAATAAATATATATATATATATATATATATATATATATTTTTTTTTTTTTACTTTGGGAAAAACAAAAAAACAAACCATGGTCTTCATGATACAAATTACAGAAAGTAAGCGGAAATAGAATTGTTTCTGGTAGATCCACACAAGAGATAGAGTCCACCATATGGTTGTTGGTGAGTTTTAAGAGAGGAGGCATCAAAATCTCCAGGAGGATGCAAGGAATGTGACTTTTAGGTTCATCAAATAGAGAGCACGGGTTATCAACATTGAGCCAGAAGGAGATGAGAAGGCAGGATAAAAATAGAGAAAGGAGAGAAAAAATGAAATGGGTGGAGAATTTTTCCAGCAAGCGAAGACGTCTCTGCCATCATGCCTGTGCTGATGCAGGTGCCATGGTCCCCTGGGTTTGAATCCCAGCCTTGCCACTTATTAGCGGATGATGGCGGGCATGCCAGGTAACTTCTAACCCCCAGTTTTCTTACTTGTAAAATGAAGATATTGATAAGATCTACCTCATAAGGTGATTTGTCAGGGTTACAAGATATAATTCATAAGAAGAACTTAACAAAATGCCTGGCACAGAGGAAAGCTAAGTGTTAGCTGACTTTGCACAGCTGATTATAGATGCCTAAATACCAGGAAGTCATTATTATAGGTGTGCGCACCTTCTGCTTCCCTCTGGTTATGCTAACTTTGCCTTCTTAGCTTCAAAATTGTTGTATCAAGAGGTAGTTTCATGATTTGTTAAAAATATACAAAGATTTAATGAATGTTTATAAAGCATTCTAAAATGCTATTAGGCTTTAATTGTTGCAAATTAGTGAAAATGCCCCAGCTGACTACATGGCCAAAAATTCGTTTTCTCATGTATTTCTAGAAATATTATGTATAATTAAAATTTGTTATTTAACTCCTCTAGAAAGGCCAATAATTGACTTTTAGCTTTTCCTTTGGAAATATAAAAGAAAAACAGAGATGATGTTCTAAGGAGACCCTCTTGATATATCCATTTACACTTCAAATCATTCTAAAATCTGTATCTCCTCAATCTTATCAGTATTATAAAAATATATGATGGTATTCTATCCGAAAACGTAACTAGATAAGCACTTCATTATATGGAGGAACATCATGACTGAGATCTCCTGATTTAGTTACCTGTAACTACCTTAAGGAACACTAGATTCTCCTTTATTACTCTCCTCTCTCTGTGACTTTTGCTATTGTGTGAAGATGAGGTTTTATTATTTAGCATACATATACTTTAGAATTATATCCAGCCTTCAGACTTAGAATGATTTGTTTACAAAGTTGTGGAAAGACTCAAAACATTCTAAGCCAAATCTGAACTCAGCATTTATTGGCAGTATCATACCAAGGACAATGCCTTAACTTCTTTGAACCGTTGTTTTGTTATATAAAATGGGAGTAACTAAATCAAGGGAACATGGTAAACACCTACCGTGATAACCATAAGGTTAAAATTCTTTGTGATTAGATAGAACCAGTTAATTCTGTAGTTTGGGGCAAACTGTTTAATATCTAAATAAGTGAACTAAGTATAGAGTTAATTTAATATTTTCATTAAAATATTAAATGGCAATAATAGTACTGAATTCTTAGGCTATGTTATGCCTGGAGCATAATAAGTGCTTATTAAATATTATTCAAAAATGTATTGAGTACATGCTTTCATCCTTCTATATGAGGGAAATAGTGCTAATTAAATTCCAAAATTAATTCTTCTGGAAAAATATAATTAATACCCTATTAAAAATGCATGGGAACCAAGAACATTTGGAAAAACATGTGATCATGTTTGAGTGCTCTGTGATCACACTAGGCAAAAAAAGGGCAATGTTCTTAATTTCTCCCATTGCACTAAACGAGCAGAACATCTCTCCACTGAGGAAGATGTCAAGTTCAAGAGAAGTGAGCAGAGGTGGCTTCTACCCATTCATCCTTGTTCAAGCACATGCAATTCGAGAAGATGAAGTGAGGAAGCGCATGCAGTACCTGGTCATCTCAGAGTCAGGGAGCAGGCCTAGGTGGTAGTGGGGGTAGGGAGCTGAGAGAAGGAAGCTTTTGTCACACTCAACAGGGGAATAGTGCCTGGGAGAAGCAGGCTTATCACACAGTTTGTTCACAGTGCTGTAAACAGGTTCCGGAGGCCTGGTGACACAAGAGGAAGAGAGAGACGCACGGTTAGCATACAAACCCAACAACTGTGCTACTAGCAGCATTTCACCATATGCAAAAGTAAACACCCCAAACAATGCCTTAGGCTGTTAGACTTGGAGAAAAAGTCTTTGTAAGAAACAGTATCTTTGGTTAGAAATTAGAACTTTGGATGAAATTGGGCATGATGAAAATCCTGATGCCAGATACCTCAATGGAGTCACAGTCAACTTACAAATGCCATACCTTTCTGGATAATGAAGTCTGAAGTGCCAAACTTTGGGCTCCTCTGACATGGCACCATTTTCATCTTTAGTTTCTTCTTTAATGTAAACTTTATAGAGACCTTCCTGACTCCACTGGCCAAGACATCTTGTTATTTGTCACAGTACCCTGTCCATACTTTAATATTTTTTCTGAGCATGAAATAATCTTGTTTGTTTTGCTTAATTTATAATTATCACTCCCACTACACTGTAAATTTTAGGAGGACAGAAACTACATTTATTTTGTTAACCACTTAGAGTCAGTCCACATTCCATAAATATTTTATATTCATATATGAATGAATAAATTGATAAAACTTCACATATTTATGTAGTAATTTGAGGGGGCGGGGTTGGCCTTAACTAGAAGTCTAATGCTTATATGATCTCAGTGACTCCTCTATATATTTACTTATAAATTGCCCTACCAACAGTTTCAGAGAGTTTTCTACCTGAAGGATAATCACTTTAGTAAAATTTCTTCTAAATGAATAAATCTGGAGATACTAAAACATTATCTAAAATAGCAGCATCTTTTAGTTGCTACAAATGTGCATAGTGAGATCAGATAAATTTCAGCTATAACCTTTGCCACACATGCATGTACTGCAAAGTCCTTGGTTATTAAAAAAAACAAAAACCAAACATCTCACAACTCTGTACCACACTATTTTAACATACAGCCTGAAATTGCTACCATATCTTCCATTTAAGGTAAGAATTGAAAGATCCAAATCCAAATGGAATTGGAAGTTCCTATAGTCTGTGTGGGAAGATAAGGAGCAGGTCAGGAAACAGGCCTGTGGACACAAGGCCAGACCCAAGTGAGGGAGAGAGCACCCCTTGGGTCAATGAGACATCAGGGGAAGTAAGTGGTGGCCATATCCCTAAGCAAAAGTAGAAGTATCCATGGTGAACTCAGTGAAGGCACAGTCCATGTTTCTGTAACTCCCAAAGTAGTCCCTAATGTCTTATAGTTGCTCAGTCAATGCTTCTTGAACAGAGCAGGGGAGAAGAGAGGATAAGCAAAGCAGTGAAAATAAACTTTACCTAATTTATAGTATTACTGTGGGCCAGTCATGGCTTAACACTATCTAGATAATTAGTTTCTTCCCTAACACGAAGCCTTCCTTAACATAGCAAGAGATGACTTGATTTCGTTTGTTTTCTACAACACAGTAGAGGGGCTGAGGAACGGACAGTCCAAAGACTTATTTTGTCATCCAAATAACTCTCAGTGGTAAAATGAGGTGTTTTATAATGGAGTTGGCTTGTTCTATCTCAGTGGCTAATAAAATAACATCTACAAGAATAATTTTAAAGGTTCTTCAATGAAAGAGCCATTTTTTTTTCTCACTTTATGGAAGCTAGCATATATTCTTGTTCAGACAAGTGCTCCATTTTCAGAAAAACCTAGTGAGTTTGTCAATTTCTGTTTATCCATTATATAGAGTATACACAATTCATAATGACAAACACCAGCCCTTAAAAAAGGCAGCTGTAAGATCATTTTTAAGAAATGTTTTTATCAAAAAAAAGAAAGAAATGTTTTTATAAAAAAAAAGAAATGTTTTTATCAGTTTTTATAAGTAATTCACACTGTGTGATGTAAAAGGAAAGATGCTTTCAGTTATACACTAAAATATATCTTTTAGCTGAGTGAAGTAAGTCAGTCGGAGAAGGACAAACATTATATGTTCTCATTCATTTGGGGAATATAAATAATAGTGAAAGGGAATATAAGGGAAGGGAGAAGAAATGTGTGGGAAATATCAGAAAGGGAGACAGGACGTAAAGACTGCGAACTCTGGGAAACGAACTAGGGGTGGTAGAAGGGGAGGAGGGCGGGGGTGGGAGTGAATGGGTGACGGGCACTGGGGGTTATTCTGTATGTTGGTAAATTGAACACCAATAAAAAATAAATTAAAAAAAATAAAATATATCTTTTAAAACAGATTTAATGCTGTTTTGATTTTGGGGGGAGTCTGTTTTTGAATTGTTAATATACTGAGCTTTATGAAGATTTATGTGTATTTCCTATGGTTTTGGAGACAGAAAGACCCATGATGCTGGTCTGATAAAGAAAAGTGGTTTGGGAGATCAGTTTTGTCTGAAATGAAAATGTGGTTATCCAAACAAAAATTCATCTTGGATAGGGCTTTGTATTAATGAGATACATAACTATCAATTAAATAAGATATGAAGAGGAATGTATGAGCTCTATGGGAATTTTTCTGCATAGGTTATCATAAGAAGACCTGATAATATTTTCCACATTTTCTGCTTATGATTTAGCTGCCTTAGCAGAGATGGCTGGATTGCCTCCCAAACGTCATTACTCCCTTATTAAGAGAAAGCCAATTTTCCACTAGTCACTTTTTCTGTAGTTAAACTTTATGTCTCAGTCTCCCGTGAAGGTAGATGTGACCCAGTGAAAATATTCAGTCCAATGTAATTGGAGCAGAAGGATTTTATGGGACTCCTCTGATAGCCGCCTAAAAGGGAGCTGACTTACCTAGGACCCCTGTGATTTTGCTCCTTCCCATTTCCTCCCTTTGCTTACCTGGAACCTGGAGATAAGGGGTGGAGCTTCAGTGGTCACCTTGGACCTGAAGCAACCTTGAGAATAAAAATAAACAATACAGATAGTGGAGCATAATGGTTACTGTTATTGATGATAAGGAGTGATACTATGTCACTTCTGGACTTCCTACCTTTGGATTTCTTTTGAGATAAAATATGCTTATGCTAGGTCATATTTTGTTGTTGTTATAAATGAGACTTATTATAAGTCTTAACGGATATACTCCTGCAAAATGTAAGACTGATATTCTAATACAAAGAAAAAACTATAGAGGTGCCTGGGAGGCTCAGGCAGTTAAGCGTCTGCCTTCATTCGGCTCAGGTCATAATCCTGAGGTCCTGGGATGGAGCCCTACATCGGGTTCTCTGCTCTGCTGGGAGCCTGCTTCTCCCTCTCCCTCTGCTTGTGCACTCTCTCTCTCAAATAAATAAATAAAATCTTAAAAAAAGAAAGAAAGAAAGAACTATAGATAGGGCCTACCAAAAGGGGCTAATACATTTAATTATTTTAGAGGTCCATCTGACACCTTTTGTATACACAGAAAAAAAATAAAGAATGCTATTTTCTGGCCTTGTTTAGAGCCTGTGACTATTTAGAGAACTCACTGCATCTTTATTAAAAAATATTATATATATAAAATGGTAACCAATTTAAACTGCCAGCACAGGGCATAAGAATAAGGGAATTGATGACTTCTTTTAGGTCATAAAATATTCTCATGGTGATGTCATTTCAGTTAACATTGTGCTTTCTGCCTAGGAGGGCTGATTTAATTTTCTGTCTGCTGTTGACTTGACAGACCAAGAAAATGATGTTACCAATTTCCTCCTAGTCTTTTTACCTCTGTAAAAGTATATTTTGAAACAAATGATCAGAATGAAACCTGGATAATACTTATATTAAGAAAAAAAATCCTACTTGGATTGTACTCAACTAAATGAAGAGGAAAACACTCTCTGAACAGTACAATAAATTCAAGACAATAAAAATTAGGCCCTACACATTGTCCAGTGTTGAACTCTTAGGACCTTTACCTATATCCTTTTGGAATCATCTTATGGACATAATATTATTTCATAACTCACTTATTTTAGTAGATTTGGTGTTGAGGACAGGCTTAGATAACTTGAATTTTAGAAGAAGGGATCTTATATCTTTGCCTACAGTCACATTCAGAATGTTTTCATGGTGGATTGATTGTTTGCCTAGGCTTAATGACTCATGATTCAAAGTCTAATCAAAGCAGAGATACAGCTATTGGTACTCAGGCCCATTTATACCTACTGTTAGTCTTTCATCCTTTATTTATTTACCAGTTATTTTGTGCAGTTACTGACTATTGAGTGGACATTTCAAATCTAGTTTAATTGTGAGAATATTTGCTATCTCAGAAGATGGATAGCTGAAAAATACCAAAACATGACAAAACACTTGACAAACTTGACAGAGCTTTCTTGCAATATTCACCATGTTCTCTTGCAACCAAACAACTAAATTAAAAATATCAGTGAGAATGTCCTTGTCCTTTCAAGTGGCATAAAAATGGAGTTGATATTTGAAGATTTCTGCCTGCTAGATTCATTATGGTCCTAGAATTCTATCGTGTATTATCTACAATATAGGCCACAGTATAATATCCAGTAAGTACTACAACAGGCTACAGTTTGAGCATAGGAAATGGCATATAGTAGGTACTTGAGAACTGTTTCTTTGAATATATGGATTTTTAACAAATTATTCTCTATTGAGGAAAATGAAAAATATTTCTGGCTCTTGCAAGGAAGCCTTAAGTTATTCTGAATCTTCTAGCTCCATTTGAAATTTTCGGCCATCATTAATTCTCATAGGTTATCTGGCAAGACAGAAACCCCGAAGGTGTCAGGAACTATTGGCTTTAAGTACTTGCTGTGCATGGTTCACCAACTCTCAAGGGACAGATTTTGCGCATCTGCAAGCCTGGCTGTCGCAACACCTGCCCACAGTTCCTGTAAGGGTCATCCCTCAGGCTCAGGGCACAGAATTCTCAGGCCTGAGTTCCAGAAGTAGTAATGCCAAGAGTCAGCATTCTTAGTATTTCTCTGCAGTGATATTCTCCATGACCTCTCCACCAGACAGACAAGAAATGCCAATTTATGAGCTGTCATTGGGATCTGGGTGGCAGGAACAGATGCCACCATCAGTTCACATTTATTCAGTAAGGAAGTGCCATGAGGAAATGACTTTAGGCAGTGTGAATCAGCCAGTCAAAATGAAAGAGCCTGTTTATCCTATTATAAACCTCCGGAGTCGCCTAGGTCAGGAGGTAATGAATATGGAAATCCAATCTGAGGTACCTCCTGTCTCTCTTCAGAAAGGGGGAAAAGTAGTTAGAGAGATTAGTGAACTTATAAACAAATCATTTGTTTTGCTGTCCACTTATCAGGGGCCATAGATAAATGGCTTTAGTAGTCTCTAGTGTTCATCCATCAGCATTTATTTGCATATCTATGGGTTTATAATTGCAGGCTCTTATAGCATATAATTAGCACACCCTGGCCCTTGGTGACCTCTCTTCTCTGAACTCCATTAGCACTTGCTATTTGTTCAGCTTCCTTGGCATTTTCAATTGCTAATCCACAATGATAGTGCAGAGGGAGGTGCTTCATCAAACCCTCTCCTAAGGAAAATGACCCTGTCTGCAACTGCCTCTTCCCCTTTCTCCCACTGACTCCAACCCAGTTCAGTCCCCTACTCAGCCAAATCTGCCTTGATTAGGATTGGGAATCTGATTCTGCAACCATGACCTGTAGGGTAGGGCTGGGGAGAGCAAAAAAAAAGAAGAAGCTTAGGCCAATTGGATTTTGCTACTGAATGTTAATAAAACAGCAGAAAAAGAAATTATCAGCTGGTAGCATGAGTGAAAGATGCAGACATGTAGAGGATAGCTGTAGCTGTGTCCACTAATTACAGTGAACCACAGTGAAGCTTCCTGAATTTTGATGCTAAAGTGTCAAGAGGTTCCTTGAATCTAGAAAACAGTCTGTGTTCACTCTTTAAGGGACTTAGTAGGGTTCATGCCATTGGATTTCTCTGCTGGCTCCCATATGACATTAAATATATAAAGAAAATTAACTATTACCTCCCATCGCATTCCTTCACTGGAGGAATCTGTGAAGATTCCTGGTCAGATCTCTTGCTTGCAATCAAAAGAGTGAAAATAAAATAGGCTGTGTGTTTTTACTGTCCTATGCCACTCAAAGGCAAAAGATAAAACCTTGGACCCCTATGTGATTCCACTGTACCTGAGACCAATACCTAACTCATCCTCTCTTATTTATTATGGATTCTTTCACATTAATTTTGTTTTCTAAAATGTTGCATTAAAATACTATCTTAATTACAGTTTTTTAGTGCCCAATTAAATTTTGTGCCTGACATGGTACTTCCCTTGCCTCACCCTAGTCCTAGCTCTGTAGCTCTGTACCAGAGACGGTAAATGTTTAATGCAGTGATGACATGACAGCCATTGTGAATACTCATCTGTGTGGTGCCTGAAGACCGGTCAAATGGATAGGACTTCCTTCTCTTAGAGGTAACAGTAAGAGTGACTCACACTCTACTGAGTTTCCAGTCTCCGTCAAAAGGACTGCTTTCAAAGCCCAAAGGCCAAATCAGGAGGGCCCTCACCTCATTATACTGTCATATTTGGGGCACAAGCCTCCTTCCTTCTCTATTAGCTCTCAGAGGATCAGGCCCAAATCTCATTTATCATTGTTTCTATATTGCTTTCCCGAATGCAAGAATGTATGAGTGAAATACAGTCATAAGAAAGAAACAAAGCTGTGAGGGGAAAGGGGACTGGTAGTTTTTATTCTCTCTTCCTGAGCTAGAATTAAAAGGAAGAGTCTAAAATCATCATAGGAAGAATTTGAATTATATATTTGTATGCTTTTGACCATTAATCTGTCACATGGAATGATATGGATGAGTCTGTAAATTGCTCAGATTTTCCAACGCTCATCCTGCTGTGGCCTTCCCTCGGTGCTCTAAAGGTAGCATCCAACCCTATGCAGGAAATAGGACCAAACTACATAAATGAAAGGCAGCTGGGATGCCAAATGCTTGAGTGTCTAAGCATCTGGCACACTGCTTGGCATAGTTTGGAGGAAAAGGTTTTGTTTTTGTTTTTTAATCTTACAAGGGTGCCTCATGTTCCTCTTTATACATAATGCACTGCTTTGAGGCCAAGGATTTGGAGAAGCAAGCAGAAAAGGATTGAATTCTAGGTCTGGGCTAAGAGGTCTTAAGGGCAGAATTCTGGGGAGCCTCAAAGTAATTAGAGGATAAAAGAATATAGGACCAGGTTGTGAACTATGTGGTGTAACAGGTAAACTGGACATTTTAATGAGAAGGATTAAAGAGGCTGACCTCTCTTACACTGAGCATTAAGCAGAAAACTGTTAGCCATTTGGTGGAGGTGTTATCAGAACTTAAAGTATAACAGAGAGACGTGGGGAATGAATTGGTCTAGATGATTTGTAAGGGCTCATTTATCTCTCTAATTTTAAGGGAGGACTTCCACCATTGAGTAGATGCCTATTTGCATTATACTTACTTTTCTAAAATGTAGCTTAACTTAATGATATAAAACGCCTTCTCTACATACCAACAAAGTTGTTAAGCTGTAAAATTATATGCAGAGGTAAACTATTACAAAACAGTGTGGTGAGTAGGAAGAAACAGAGCTAGGTTTGACTCTGGCTCTTCTAAATTTTACCCTGTGTGGTCTATGGTTTCTTAACTTCCCTGAGCCTCTGCATTCTCATCAATAAAGTGGGATTAGTAATGTCAGCCTGAGAGGAACATAAAACACCTAGCTCAGTGCATGGGACACACTGTGAGTTTACCAAAAAGCAGCCAACTATATATATAACTATATATATATGTATATATATAGTTATATAATTTTTAATATATTATTTATTTTTGTATATATATATTTATATTTTAAGAAATTGGCATGTGACATTGTGTAGAAGTCCAAGGTATATAGTGTTACTTTGATACATTTATATATTGTGATATGATTGCTGATGTAGTGATATTTATCACATTACATAATTATAGTATAATGTTATTGTCTCTAGTCATTATCCTGAGCTTTAGATCTCTACCACTTACTTACTACTCATTACAAGTTTGTACCCTTAAATACAATCATTCTTATCCTATCCACCCCCACCATCTCTTGGTAACCATCATTTTACTCTGTGTTTTACTTTTCTTTTTTAGGGTAAGAGGAGGAGAGGAGGAGGGAGAGTAAGAATCTTAAGCGGTCTCCACTCCCAGTGTGGAGCTTGATCTCACCATCCGGAGATCATGACCCAAACTGAATTCAAGAACTGGATGCTTAACCAATTGAGCCATGCCAGCACCCCACTCTTTTTATCTTGATTATTACTTTCAGGCACTTGGGGTCACAAGGCTGCCTAGCTTCTGAAAATGCTGCTCCCCTAACAGGCAGTTCATGTATTAGCACATAAATGTCATGTGGATTCTCTACAAGAGAGTAGAACAAAAGAAGTAACAATGTGTGTGGTGTTCAGTGTCACCAAAGGCACTGCATGCATAATGTTGCCTTTTAAAGCTTCATTTTTTCTTCTGATATTGAAAAGGTAATTGGTCCTCTATCAAGGCCCTTGGGGTTGATGCTCACTTTGTCTCAATTATTTTCATTGTTTCTAACAAGATAACATCTCCAGCCCAGACTTCCTAATTTGTGCTGGTACCTTCATAATGACTTGCTTTCCTGTATGACTCACAGCTGTAGTGTCCTATTAAATTGTTGGGCCATAAGTAATTTGTTATTAGCAATAGTCTACATACCATAATCTATAAATAATACTTGTAAACTCAAGAGATCAATTCATGATTTTCTCTGTATAAACATCATTCTTAGTTATATTTTACTATGTTTGCTGATATTGAGGAGAGAAATGGCAGAGAACAAGCTTCATTTAAAGTCATTTTGAAAGTTTTCAATTATTAAGCTGCTTTATTTTTTCAAAAGATGGTTTGGGTTTCACAAAATTAGGCTCTCATGACTGTGGGTTATAAATGGTTCATGCAGTGTTTTTAAAATTAGAAGTTGAAAGTCAATAACCTTGACAATAGTGTCTATATGATAAGTATAACTCCAAAGAGGACAGGAATCACCATACTTTGGCATTGGGTAAGCATGTCCAGTGACAGTAGTATTTTTGTGGCATTCTGAAAGATGTTGAAACAAATACTGACTGAGATGTACAAGCCCAAGTGTCATGGCTAGACCAAGGTTTTTGAGATTTGAATTATCTGAGCAAGGTCTAATATGCCCTATCACAGTGTTTAAATTCTTTTATTTATATGAACCCAGTTTTAAAGTTTTTTTCTTTTTAATTGAACTCATAGAATAAAATGTAAATCTACCAAAAAAGTAGGTAAGTAGGTATCCTGCATCCTGATGAAATATATATATATATATATATATATTTTACATTCATATATTATTACATATTTGTTATATATATTTTGTATATTCAACCTGAGACTTGAATTCACACCCCTCTGAGATCAAGACCTGGGCTGAGATCAAGAATCAGATGCTTAACTGACTGAGCCATTGAGGTGCCTTGGAAAATTTTTAAGCATAAAATAAATGGAAGAAGTCACATAAAAGATGAGAGATTTGACTACATAAAAATGTAAAACTACTGAAATAAAAAAAGTCATAAACAAGCAGTAATTTGGGGAAAGCATCTTCTCAAATACATTTATCAATATTTTAAAGATGCTCCTACACTCAGTAAGAAAAACTGCAAGTTTTCAATAGAAAATAGACAAAGGTATATAGCATTCAATCACAAAAAGAAAATATAAATGACAAACAGACATGCAAATATAAATGTTTAACCTCACTAGGAATAAAAGTAATGCAAATTAAATGCTCTGCCTCCCCCCTCCCTTGCCTGTTTAAAAATAATGAAGGATTTTAAAATCGATAAATCACAATTTAGTTGTGGTATGGTGAGCTAGACACTCATACTGCTGGTGCTATGGAGTATTAAACTCCCTTACAACATTTCAAGACAGCAATCTGGCAACATATTTCAGAAGTTTTAGAAGTAATCCTGAACCTTCGGTTTAGCAATTCTATCTCTAGTATGCAATTCTAATAAGAAAATAAAAAATATGGACACAGGGTTCCATAGAGAGAAAGTCTTTGTGGTTTGTTGTAAGAGAAACGTAGAACAAAAGTAAACAATCAGAATGTACAAAAAGGAGACAAAAGGTAAAAAACATGAGATATAGCCACATGATGTTTTTAAATTTATCCATTAACTTAAGACTGACAAAAACTTCTAATAATACAGAAAAATGCTTTATTTTATAATATTGAATAAAGTGTAGTAGGAAATTGTAAATGGAAATGTGGGGACAGTGGGAGTTGGAAACACGTAATTCTCTTAAAGAGCCTAAACTAAGAAGACATGGAAGAAAATGCTGTGGAGAGTAAGGATTGTACGCAGGGTTGGGGTGGGGTGAAGGAAGGCCTTCTGGGAAGTGTTAATAAATGGCACATGCAAAGTTACAGAGCTAAAAGCACATCCCATTCAGGAAGTTTAAAAAGGCTTGAGTAGGAGACAACTTGAAAAAGTAGGCAGATGTTGAGTACAAGTCTAAAATCCGCCAGTGATGGACAGCATGGAGATTAGTACCCTCCCCTACTAAATGCAAAAAAAGTTCAATCATTTTTACTGTTTATTTTTACATTCATTCATTTATTTTATATATATTTACCTAAAACCTACCCTGTATCAGGCCCACAGAGAGGTACTATTTATATACAGTAGTAAGATAAAATGTTCCCTTTGCTAATTGAGCAAAATGTTGTTTGTAAGGAAATTCGATGGCAAGGAGCAGAGACTTGTTTGAGCTAGTGCAGGTGACAGGACATATGTGCATGGGAATTCAGAGAAGCTGAACTGGTGGAAATCCGGTAGAGTGGGATATAGTGAGCTGTATCAACTCTAGAGCTTCCTCATCAACACGATGATACCTTTTCTCTTTGTGCTACTTCCTTCTCCTCTCTCTAGCCGTGACCTTCTTTAACTGTTCATGTTATAAATGTGATAGTCTCTACCATATTGTTCCTGCTGCTCTAATAACACCAAATTGTACATGACTCATGATAGATCCTCTGGTCTCCTTTTTATCGCCTTTTATTACCTATCAGCTTCATTTTTCACTGACAGGTGTTCATTTGAGCTGTCTTTTAATTAAAAATTCCTGAGAGAATTCAATAGACCCAGTTCACTTTTCTGACTAAACCACATTGCTGGGCACTGGCTAGCCTCTGGATTGGTATCCTTTGGGTCAAGTACACGCCCTGTTCATTTGCTGGGGTATAAGCCACCTGACTCTTTTGATTTAGCCCTTCCAGCAGAGATGAAGGCAGGGCACTGTGGTCTGAGGTTAGCTGGGCATTCCACTGGTATTTTTAGATTTGGCCTGATGGGTAATTAATCCATATTTCTGACCAGTACTATTCAAAAATGGTATAGAGAAAGAAAGCAGGGCCATTTCTTTTGGATACAAATTTGAAAACAAAAGAGAAAAGTTTGGATGATAGAAAAATATGGGGAACATCACAAAGGTCCCCAAAAGAAGGTCCAAAGCTTAAATATCTTCCTAGGGTTTCTTTCTATTTACCATGATATTAAAACATAATCTTATGAAACAAAACATTTACCTCTACAATAATCATTTTCTTTCCTCAGAGTCTCCAAGATTATTTATATCTGTAACATCTAAGTCAAAAGTTTCTGGATCTGATAAGATCTTGAGTTTTAAAATTCATACCTACATAAAAATTTCTGAGTATGTTTAGCCAAATCATATCTTCTAAAATAGAATGCAAAATGTTAATTCTACTATATACTTCTGTACGCCAATTTTACATTATTAATACAGAGTCTGTAGGGGAGAAAATTTTTTACACCTTTAACTGAAAGAAAGCTCAGCTTGAGTATAACAGTAGCTCCTAGGAAGAAAGATTAATGTTCGAATGTAATTCTATACTTATCAACAGGAATGATGAGGTAGCTTTAATCAAATCACTTAGATGGATTTTTTTCCCATCGCTTTTCAATGGTCCATTTTCCTCTATTTCATGCAGCTGTTATACCATTTACTCTTCTGGGCCTGTTATTGCAAGCAGGTTATAAAGATTGCCTTATGGCCAGGGAGAAAGGTTAAGACATCCGTAAGAACAAGAGATAACTATAGCACTGCCTTGCTCTTTTTGGAGAGGACTACCCACTAAGAAGCACTTCTGGGATTTTAGAATAAGACATAAACTGAGGTCCTAAATTCCCTTGAGCTGATGCTTCACATTACTTCAAAATTTATACATATTGATCCTTTGTTCCAACCCTATATTTGTATATGTAAATGCATCAGTTACTCCTAGTTCCTAAGAAGGGTCTCACTCCTATTTTCTCCACAAAACCTTCTGAAATATACTTGTAGAATCTTTTTTTTTTTTTAAGATTCTATTTATTTATTCATGAGAGACACAGAAAGAGAGGCAGAGATACAGGCAGAGGGAGAAGCAGGCTCCCTGTGGAGAGCCTGCTGTGGAACTTGATCCCAGGACTCCAGGATCATGCCCTGAGCTAAAGGTGGACACTCAACCACTGACCCACCCGGCCTCCCAATTTTTCTCCTTTCTAAACTTCCATACAGTATATTCTTAATGTCTGCCACTTGGTTTTGTACTCTGATGTATTTTAAATGATAAAAATAACAACTACTTACGTATATCTTGGGAACTTACTAGGGGGGTGGCCCTGTGTTACATATGCTTTATATATTCTACATCCTGTAATTCTCCCATGAATCCTAAAATGTATATAATAGTATTATCTGCAAGGTTTAGCAATACCTTGTCTCTCCTCACATAGCTGACTTGGTTGGGGTGGGGTGGAGGGGACTCTGAACCTAGCTTGTCTGGCTGCAAAGCCTGGATGTGTAATCATTATGTTGTCATTTTTTAAAAAATTCTTTTTTCTAGCATATATTTTCCCTCAAGGGTCTAACTATGTTCTTGGTCATCCTAGCAATTATAGCCTCTATTTTCAAGGCAGTAGAGAATAGAACAAAGAAAGCAAGCTGTGAGTCTGATTGGATTCAAGTTCCAGCCCCATTACTTTAATAAGGCATGTGATCATGGACAACTAGTTTACCTCAAAGCCTCAGTTTATCCTCCTGTTGCAAGAACAGTGCCTACCTCTTAAGGCCTTCTGAGTATTAAGTGAAATGATGCTTGAACGGCACTTAGCACAGTGCCTGACAGGCATTCAGTAAATGCCATGACTATCGTAGGTATTAAGGAAATCTGGCAGTGACCTGGTTTATATGTCCATTTCTAGTCATTTTTGTGGATGCAAAGTCATTCTTAGGAGATGATGATTTCCTCTTATGATTACAAAATTATGATGACAACCATAGGGTTGTCAGATATAGTATATAAAAATAAAGAATGTTCAATTAAATCTGAATTTTGAGTAAACAATGAGTAATTTTTAATATAAATGTTAATATTGCCTGGGGCATATTTATACTAAAGAATTATTCATTGTTTATTGTTGTTTAAATTCAAATTTAACTAGACATTATTATTTTATTGGCAACCAGCTGGCCCTGTGGCCATTGAGTTCCTGAACACTACCAGTATTCTGTCTTGGGGTATATACATTCACACTGCCGTACAGCATACCTTTTTACTCTGATTCTTTTAGTTTGTTGATTAAGTCATCAAATGTGCTTATATTTGTACACCCAGTGCTCAACATTATCTCTTATCTGTGCCTGAATTTACATCTATGCCCAAAATCTACAGATAAATACTTAGATAAAATTTTGATCTAGATCAAATTATATGTATTATCATGCTATTTATTTTATTTTATTATGTTTTAAGATTTTATTTATTCTAGAGAGAGGGAGAGAGCATGAGTAGGGGGGAGGGGCAAAGGGAGAGGGAAAGCAGGCTCCTCAATCGATGCGGGGCTCAATCCCAAGACCCTGGGATCATGACCTGAGCCGAAGGCAGACACTTAACCAACTGAGACATTCAGGTGCCCCTGCTTTTATTTTTTAAATTTACAGCTTACAACAGATATCTTTCTAAGCACACATAGCAGCATCTACATTTTCTCTAATAGCTGCAAAGATCCTCTTCATACACTGGTGGTGGTGGTATAAACTGTTGAACCTGTGACCCAGAAATCCCACTTCCAGGAATCTAGCCTATAAAAGTGAGTATAATAGAGGCACATAGAGGGCAGCCCTGGTGGCGTGGCGGTTTAGCGCCGCCTGCAGCCTGGGGCGTGGTCCTGGTAGACCCGGGGTCGAGTCCCAGATTAGACTCCCTGCATGGAGCGTGCTTCTCCCTCTGCCTGTCTCTCTCTCCCTCTCCATGTGTGTTTTACATTAATAAATAAATAAAATCTAAAAAAAATTTTAAAAAAATAGAGGTACGTAAATTATAATTGTCACAAAGTTTGTGAAAACAAAACACTGGAAAAAACATGTATATTCATTAGTATTGAATAGGTATGTAGTATTAAAAATATTGTGTAAGATTTGATGACACAGAAAGATATTCACAACATATAATTAACTTAAAAAAGCAGGTTAAAATAGTACATGCAGTTTAACCCAGTTTTTGTAAACAATACAAAATAAAGTGCGATCCCAATTTTATATAATAGATAATGAGAAAAAAAATTGGAAGCATATACCAGAGAATTTGCTGAATATTATTTTTGGGAAATATGTTCACATAAAATTTTTATTTTCTCTCAATATTACATGTTTTCTAAATGGCTTTTAAAGGACATTAAAAATTGTTCATTGTAGAAGCTGAGGCCAATTTTACGAGAAGCATATCTGTATATGTATATGTATGTTTGGGAAAGTCACTGGAATGTTAATAGTGCTTCCTCTGAGTGGTGGCATTACAGGTAATTTTTATTTCCTTAATTATATTTTCCTGTATTTTTAAATTACTTTTTAAAAATATGTATTTTTTCTATTACAGAGGATTATTAGGGACGTATACTGGGCCTTGTTCAATTCAGCTTCAGAGACTGACATATTTTCAAATAACTCAGAAATTTAAAAAATTCCCATTTTAGGGACAATTTATTATTATTTTTTTTTACTATTGAGCAACTCCTATTTCTATGTGATACCTTGTTACTAATACGGTATTATACAAATGGCAATGCAGCACTATGAATATTTGGTTGTGACAGGATGGCTTAATTGGCATCACCATATTTACTGTTTAAATTTGTCAGAATCTCCAATGTCTTCAGTTATCCAAATATATTCATTTATTAAGAAGATTCCAGTTAAAGTTTATCTACTTCAGGAAATTATGTGCTAGCCAGAAACCTTTTATAGAAATGATGACAATTAAAACTAACAACTGTATTTTTTTTTAACTAATGTATCACTTGTTCATCTAACATCTACTTATGTACTTAGAGAATATATAGAGAAGCTATGAGCATGGTGAAAAAGTATGGGGTTTCAGGCAATAAAACCTGGGTTTGAATACTGTTCTGCTGCTTACTTAGCTATGTGACTGGGGAAGGTACTTAAGTTGTCCAAATCTTGGCTGCCTTATCTAGAAAATGGCTACTTTATAGGACTGCTATGAGATTAAATGAGAGACTCTATGCAAAGCCTTAACGAATCCCCACCATATGATAGGTGCTCAGTCAATAACTAGTTTTATGTACTAATCTAGGTGATGTGGATGATAAAAATCTGATCCAGACGTAGATTCTTTCCTCAAGCACACTGTGTCTTAGAGAGGGTGTGGTGTGTGTGTGTGTGTGTGTGTGTGTGTGTAATAAAATAGGCCAAAATTGGTTAACTGTAATGGGAGGGAAAGATAGACTGTCTTGGGAATTCAAATTAAGAGGAAATTATATCCAGCAAGGAGAATCCTCTCAGGAGGTACTGGAGCTGGGCCAGTACCAGTGGATAGGATTGAAACACTGAAAATGAAGAGGAAGGTGACTGAGGGAAACATGTTTGGTGAAGCGCAACGCAAGAGAGGGCAGGGTGGCAGGTAAAGCCAGTTAGTTACCTGGTTAGGTTGGTCAGAGCATGGAGATATGAAGTGGGGAAGTGAAATATATTCTGAAAGTATAGTAATGTACAACATATGATCCCATTTATAGGAGAACTTCTGGTTTAATAGACAAACTCTCTCAAGTCTGGGGGGACATTAAGTAGATTCTGTGTATTTGAGGAATTTTACACATATTTAATCTCCTAGGTAGTAACACATTTTAGTGCAGACCAAATTTGAGTCCCAACTCTACTACCTATTAGCTGTGCATATTTAGACAAGCTACTTAATCTTTCTGATTTTCAGTCCTATGCAATTGTGGGAGATGGCACATGACAGAACTATTTTGAAAATGAATAGGAAAAAAGTATCCAAATGACTTCTCAGAATGCTTGACATTGGCAGCACTCAGCCAACATTAATCATACCAGAGTCACCAGACTATTCTCACCATTTCCTAAACCATCTCTCCCTCCCTGTTAAATGCAGTTTTGAGACAATCATTCCAATTGCTCTCCTGTTCATGCTCTGAAGAGTTTTAAATAAGAGAGCTTTCCTTGTATGCTGTTGGCCAAAGTATTTCCAGTAGGTTGAGTAAAAGCACAAATTGCACAGTGATGAGATGACTGGCACTGAGGTCCACCTGGGGAGAAGACTCCTGGCTTATCTGGAGGATCCAGAGATATCCTGACTGGACCAGTATATCCAATGAAAGTGAGAGCTACTTATAAAGGAACTACTGTAATGAATGAAGATATGGCAACAATGAAACCAGATGGAGAAGATTTTTCTTTTTTCTTTTTTCTTTTTTTTAAGACTATCAATAATGGCTGAACCTCCCATCTACTACACCTAAGTAATCCAGAAAAGATTCAGCCAATGGGAGAAATTTAGAACAATATATTCTGATCATAGCTATTTGGTATCTGTGATAGGTCTGTGAGATGACAAACAGCTAGTCCTGACCCTGACATGCATGTAGCCATAAGGATATTGTCTGTTTTGCTATAAGGTGGTAAGTAGCTGTGTATAAAGAACTTAGAATTATTTAACATTCCTATATAAAAACATTTGTTTCACAGAAAAGGGGAATTAGGAAATTTTTCTTTTCTTTTTAAGATTTATTTATTTATGGGGGTGGGTAAAGGGAGAGAGAGTCTGAGCAGACTGTTCACTGAGTGTAGAGTCTGATATGGGGCTCAACCTGATGACCCTGAGATCAGGACCTGAGCCAAAACCAAGAGTTGGATGCTTAACTGACTGAGCCACACAGGTGGCTTTGAAATACTAATTTGTGTTTTGAACACAATATGCTTTTTCCTCCCCAAGACTGTAGCAGATATTCAGACCCTTGTATTTCCTTGTTTCACTGGAGATAGAGGATACAGAAGGGAAAGCAGAATTTCCCAAAGAAACTCTTCCTGGTTTTTGTTCTTCAGAAGTCTGAGCTCCTGAAAGACTGATATTCAAGGAAGAAATTAAGAAGAAAGGCAGGCATGATAGAAGCCTATTATCAGATGTAATTCGATGTAAAGGAAATGCATCATTTTTTACAAAATGTATTTATATAGTAAAATGCGCACCTGCAATAGGTGGTTTCTTAAAGAGCTGGCAGTTTTAATGATAAAATCTGAAGAAATTCTACTTTTCGTAACTTGTTCTTAAGAGCAATACCCTTTCTTTGCACGTTGCCATTAGTACTGTCAGTGCCATCGCTGATTTAGGGTTATCCAATATTTTTATGAAAATTTACACTATGGAAGGCAGCCCAGGTGGCTCAGCGGTTTAGTGCTGCCTTCAGCCCAGGGTGTGATCCTGGAGACCCAGGATCGAGTCCCATGTCAGGCTCCCTGCGTGGAGCCTGCTTTTCCCTCTGCCCCCCGCTCTCTTTTCCCTCTACCCCCCCCATGAATAAATAAATAAGATCTAAAAAAAAAAAAAAAGAAAGAAAAATTTACACTATGGGAAAAATCCCTGGCCAAGTTTTCTTCCAATGTGCTCCATTTTGCTTTTTACTCCTGGTCATCTAACTTTTCTGAAGTCAAAGACATAATGAATTTAAGTCAGTGATCTTCAAACCTGCCTGTGCATCAGAATCACCTGTGAGAGCTTGGGTTCTATTTTTAATACTAATGTCTGAACTCTATCTTTGGACACCCGGATTTGGTAGATCTGAGGTGGAGTTCAGGACTCTGAATTACACAACTTTTGCAGGTGACTGATTCGTTGTTAGAGATTGGGACTACACAATTTTACATAGTAGACCTCTTCTTTTTGAGAAAGGTATGATCTGGCCACATTTCCTAATTGCATTATATCTTTCAATACTGTAGAGTACAAGTATTGTTATAAAATTTTTTGACATAATATTCAGCTGATAAATGTTACGATCTGTATGTAGAGTACAAATATTAATATCCTTTTTTTCAGAGGAAGGTAAGAAATAGTACCTCTCATTATTTCACAATATGTATATAATAGCACAAAGAGAGCACAAAGATAGAATATATATATATATATATATATATATATATATATATATATATACTGAAAGACAAAGGAAATATCACTAAATCCATATAAAATCTAAAAATCTACCTAAGGAAAGTATAAAGATTGTGTAAATCTATGTTTTATTAGGCTAGCTGGAACCATATTTTCCCCTTCATTCACTCTCAAATCTCATCTACCATCTCCAGCCAGCAGTGTTATCATCACCATGGCAGCCAGTCTTACAAGAACCACGGTACCATGGTGCCCAGGACTCAAAGTCAGGGAGAATAATAATAGTAACTAACAATAATAGTAATAATAATAAACAGCTAGCCTGAATGCAGTTTATTTTAGGCCAGGCTCTGTTCAAATGTTCCACATAAATGACTTCATTTCATCCTGATAATAACTCATGGTATAGGCATTGATGGGGAAACAGGCACAGAGAGGTTACATAACTCATCCAAGGTCAAACAGCTAATTAAGTGGTGAATCCAGCATTATTCTGACTCCAAAATCTACGCTCTTTACCAAGGTGCTACCTTGCTGCTGGATTCTGCATTTGTCACTTATTTTCTACTTGTTGTAGCAGAAGCCACAGAATTACTATTATCTCAGATTCCCAGTCTGTTAAACAGACATAGCAAAACTCTGTCCATTTCATGTGGAATTATAAGAACAAAATGAGAAATAGGAAAGTGCAATACTAGGCAGCTATAAGAGTTTGCTAATACTATTATAAATTCAGAGCAAGGCCTCCCATAATTGGCTTTGAAATCTCTGGCTATCACATTTACTTCAGCTGTTTCATTCTGCCTTCATCCTGTCTCAAGATGGTAAATGAAACTTTAGAAAAAGATTAGGGGGATAAAAAAACATAAAGCAAAATATCAGATGACAAGGGATCAGGTGACAGTATTTCCATTAGGACAGTCTACATGAGAAAGGACTTACATTGTTCTACTTCAAGGTCAATCTAATTTAAAAACATCGAGGAGGTTGATATTTAAATCTTTACACAAGGACACATATATTCACAGGGTCTCCTAAGCTCTTTCAGCGAGGGCTTAAAATGTTCATTAAGGCAACCATATGGGGTCTGGTGTTATAGCTGGAATGATAGACATTAAGGACTGAACCCCTGCTTGGAACTGCACAATCAAGGAGGCCTCACTTCTCCCTGAGAAATGCTGATTGCCTCCTCCAAATAGGTTATAAGTGTTGCTGGATGGGGGCCATGATGCAAAACTTTAGTTCTACCTTCTTGGACAGAAACAACAACTAAGACTAACTTGAAGCACAGAGGAGATTCAAGAAATCTTAAAGCTAGTAACGCTACCTGTGCAGTGCAGCAACAACAGCCAGACTCTGGAGTTAGTTGGAATCCTGATTCTGTACTATATTAGTTACATGACCTTTAATAGCACAAAGATAGAGATTCTGAAGCCAGACTTACTTTGCTTGGACTCCAGCTTTGCTAATTACCAGATCCCCACTGCTTAATCAGCATCTCGCTTGGTTGCCTTGTAGACATTGCACCTTTAACACTTCCCAGAACAACTCTTGATGTTTGCCCCTTCACAGGCTTCCCATTCTTAGTAATGAAAGCTCTCTTCTGCTGTTGCTCAGGCTATGAACCTTAGGGTAGTACCCCCACAGTGTAAAGAAGCTCTATTTTCTTCTGGCTTGCATTAGTTCTGACAAGAAGTCTATTTTTATTATGCTCCTCTCTTTACAATATCTTGGGGCTACTAGGTTGAGAGTCTTAGACTAATATGATTTATAATTTTCATCAAATGTCAAGAAATTTGGACTACTTGGTACTGCAAGGTCTGCTTTTTTTCTGGTGCCACATAAATCACTAGAATTTTTTTTTCTTTAATCTTTCTGCATTTTATTTGAATATATTCTACTGCTATGCCTTAGAGTTCACAATTCTTTCTTCCCCATAGTGGACTGTGATACTAATTTCCCTTCAGATACTATTTTTTCATCACTAAATGCGTAATATGGGTTTATTTCAGATCCTTCATTTCTCTCCTCTTCATTCACATTTCTTTTCCTACTCTTTTTGGAAGATTGGCTATACTTATAATAACTTTTAACCTTCTTGTCTGTCAGTTCCATCATCTCTATCATTTTTGGGTCTGTTTCTGTTGCTTGAATTTTCTGTTGATTATGGGTCACATTTTCCTATGGAAAGGCAGGTTGGGGACAAACATCAAGAGCTTGCTTTTGGCAATATTAAAGGTTTGATGTCTATAAGGCAACCAGGTGAGGTGCTAATTAGTCAGTGAGGGGCTAGGCATTTATCTTAAAGAACTATGCCATTAAGAGATGGAGTCAGAAAGATCATATAAGCATTATCTGTAATAAGCAAATCTGAGAAACAACTGAAAGGTCCTACAATAGGAAATAATTATGGTTTTTCTTTATTAAATAGCTGCTGAAAATATGTTTTTGAAGACTATTTAAAGACATGAGAAAATCTGGAAGATATAATGTTAAATTAAAACAGAAAAAAAGGCCCAGTGTACACAGTGTGGTCCAAATTTTATAAACACACATACAGTCATAGAAAAAAAACTTAAAGAAAGTATATTAAATATTACTATCTTTCTGCTATGAGATAGTAATTTTCGTTAGTTTTTCTTTACATTTATTTTACAATTGTCCTACAAATACATATTACTTTTATAATTAAGGAAAATAATAAGAACTTAGGAGAAAAACAAAGAGTGGTGTAAGACAATAGAAGGGGCAAAGAGTAGCTATCCAGATGGAAAAGGATGTCTAGGGAAAATGTATGAAGGCAGTGTTTTTAAATGTTTTTTTTTTTTTTTTTTTAACTCAGATATAACTTACTTCATTATTTAGATTAATTTAGATTACCTAGAAGCAAAAAGGGAATGATGCAACCCAGAATTCACGTAATTTTATAAATCAATGATAAATAAGAATGTTAACTCTTGGGGCAGCTCAGTGGGTTAAGCATCTGTCTTTGGCTTAGGTCATGATCCTGGGGTCCTGGGATTGAGCCCTCACATTGGGCTCCCTGCTCAGTGGGGAGTCTGCTTCTCCCTCTCCCTCTGCCCCTTCCTCTACTTGTGCTCGCTCATGTGTGTGCTCACTCTCTCAAATAAATAAATACAATCTCAAAGAAAAAGAATATAAGTTTTTGGAATGCAAGAATTGTATCCCATTATCCCATAATTTTCTTGCATTTCATTAAGGCAATCATTAATATTAAAATGGTAACGTCACTGACAGTAGCTTATGATACATGAGATGGCAGGAAGTCATTCAGAGATTTCAATGCTGGCCTGGATAATTTACAAAATATACACCTAGATGTGGACAATTAGGGATCAGCTGTCTTCTGTCTACTATTACTTTACTGACACATGGATATGGAAATAAACTCCTAGAGAAAGAGGCCACGTCTACATGTCTTAAGTCATAATATATACTCCTTTTCAATATCATACAGATAAAGATCAGAAATAAGCAGCATACTGTGTTGGTGATAGTAGTTTAAAATGTAAAAGGACTGGGGTCAACTAATAGTTGATTGCTTCTACAAGGGTCCCTCCAAAATTCTCCATTGTCCATCATTAATCTTTTTTTCTTTTTGCTTCAAATAGGCCTTTGCCAAGGATGAACTAAAAAAATATAATGTAGCATTGATTAAATAGCTATCTATATGTATTTTACATTTATAATAATAATAGCTATAGATGTGTAATAACCATCTTCCATAAAATTATAAAACCTAGAACTATGTGTTTATGTCTGGCTGATTTATTAGGTATAAGAAATAATAAACATCTATAAAACACATCTATAAAATCATCATTACTGTTTCATTTTTCCTAATATTAAATTCATTTCCCTGATAGCAAACTGAAGCTTAACATGTTTTCTAATACATATTTGGATATCTTCCTTTAATTAAGATTTGTCATCTTCCTCATTAGCATACCCACTCGTTCTATTTCTAGCAGGACATCACTATCAATCATGCCTCATGGCTGATGTAAGTAAACTTAAAATGGTTATGTGGAGCCACCATCAATAAAGAGAAAGCTCCCCTCAAGGCTCCACTTGATGGTTTATCTTCCATCTGTCTCACTAATTTGCCTCACTCTCCCCTTCCCATCACTATACTTTGCTTCAAAAAGAGGTGTACGTAAAAATAGCAAGCTCCATGTCTGAGGAGCCAGGCATGAGGCACAGAACAAAAGAGATTACTCAGAGACATTGCTGATGAATCTTTCATTTGGTTAAGTTTTATAATGCACTTTATAAAGCCTGCAAGGAGTCTGATACCACATTCCACAGAATTTCTTTTAAGGGAAAAGCTACATGGCATTAATTGGTGAGAGCTACCATGAATAAAAAAAGGGCAAAGTCAATAAGTTATCTAGAGAATAATTGTATTTAGCAACAGAAGCCAGATTGATGGATTGGTTTTTGTTGTTTCTCTTTGTTGTTTTATCATTTGTGGTTCCCTGAATCCTAGATTAGATTTTCAATGCAGGTGGTACTAGATATTCACTGTAGTCATAAAAATGAAGATCCCTACTAAAGCACTCCAACTGTGAGACTTTCTGTAGTAAAATGTTCTAATATGCTCTGCAAGATAAATTGAAAAAAAAAAAAAGTACACATAGTTAACTTTGAGAAGCTTACATATGGTTGTTGGCTACATTTCATTCTATGGAGGATGTTTACCAAACGATTCTATTTGTAGTGTTAATCTGAAAATCATTGTTTTAAATAGTATTGATATTCTCTAACCTTTATTGAAAGCTTTTTTTTTTTTTTTATAAATCTTAAGAGGTATTATTCTGCTTCTTTTATAAATGAGCAAACTGAAGCAAAGGGTGATTACATAATTTACCCAAGGTCACAGAGCTAGGAAGTGGTCAAGGTGGGACCCTGAGCAGGGTGGCTCCAAGGCTAATCTCTCAGCTATACAGATGCAAATTCTAAAGGGGGGTCAGTTGTCTGTATGGGGCACACCAGTTCTTTCTGTTATACTTGGTTAAAGATGAGTAAGAAAAGATTCCTTTTCTGTATCTGAAGAAAGAATTTCCAGTTCATCCAGAAAGGATTTTAAGTCATCAAATACAAGTTAAAAAGTAGAGAGGCTACACTATACTCAGACTTTACTCTGAGGCAAGTCTTGTCTGATCCTTTTTTTTTTTTTTTTTTTAATTCATAAGAGACACAGAGACATATGCAGGGAGCCTGACCTGATGCGGGGTGGGGGGGGGGGGGGGCGGCGGACTCAATCCCAGAACCCTGGGATCAGGGCCTGAGCAAAAGGCTGACACTCAACCACTAAGCCACCGAGGTGCCCATCGTCTGATCCTTTAAGAAGCCTGTCCTTAACAGGGACCACAAATCCTGAGCCATCACTAAAGGGCTGTTTCTATAATACAAAATTAATAACTGACAAGTCTGTGTAAGTCAGCTCAGTGCTTCTTAAATTTGGGTACTCATATGTACCTTGGGGTTTACCAAGGAACCAAGTATGCCCAGAAAAAAAAATCTTTCTGGTGTGTTGATTTCACTTTAACATTTTGGATAATATAATTTAATTTGTAATCAAAATGTTATTACATTAAAGCAAACAAAGATATTTCCTAAACTTGTATGAGAAAACGTAAGATTTTATGTGTTTCATGCTTGGACAGAAAGCTTCATTCGTGTTCTATCCCAGATCCTAAGGATATGTGGATAGAAACATTTGAAAATTAACCTCTATCCATTTCTGATCCACTGAGTTAAACATCAAGGGGGAAAAAGAAAGTACCAGCAGTGGCAAACTTACACTCTCCTGAAAGATTACTCTATAGGTGATAAAAAATGTAGAAATGGTCAGTAGTAAATTAGTCCAGTTAAAGCATGCCTGCTCCTCACATAAAACATTGGTTATTGAATCTAGCTCTAAAATAGAGCTCAGGGGACATTCTTCTTATGGACGGCTCCTTCTTCCCCTAGTCCTAGCTGGCGTAACCTCTCCCTCATTTCTTCAATGGCCCCTCTACTTCTCCACACTGCAGAGAGGTTTTCCTCTAATATAAATCAGATAAGTTTATTCTCCTGGTTAGTATTCCTTAATGGATTCTCAGGGTACTCAAGATCAGACCTATACTTCTTCATCATTACCTACAGAGTCCTGTGTCATGTGGCTCCTGACACTTTCTCCAATCTAATTTTCTGCCATGTTCCCTTTGGCTCATCTTTTCTATAACATACTTGTGCCTCAGTGACTGGCTTTACTATTCCCTCTTCCTGGAATGTTCTTTTTTTTTTTTTTAGATTTTATTTATTTACTCATGAGAGACAGAGAGAGAGAGAGAGAGAGAGAGGCAGAGACCTGGCAGAGGGAGAAGCAGGCTCCATGCAGGGAGCCCAACGTGGGACTCGATCCCGGGTCCTGGGGCTGGTAATTTAAGTAAAGTCCCAGTAATTTACCTGGGACTGTTAAATTAAGTCCCAGGTAAATTTACTGGTAAATTAAATTACTGGTAATTTAAGTAAAGTCCCAGTAATTTACCTGGGACTGGTAAATTAAAGTCTCAGTAATTTACCTGGGACTAGTAAATTAAGTCCCCAGCTATTGAAAGCCCAGGCCCTGGGCTGAAGGCAGGTGCGAAACCACTGAGCCACCTGGGCTGCCTGAATGTTCTTTCTCTGATCTTTATATCACCACTTTTTCTTGTTATTCAGGTCCCAGCTCAAATGCTATCTCCTCTGAGAGGCCCCTCCTGGTTATCCTACATAAGATTATTCTCTTTCCCAATCTCTATCATATTATTCTATTTTTTCCTTGTAGTAATTACTAATATCTGAACTTACCTCATTCATCTATGTATCTCTTACTTGATGCACTAGAATGCAAACTCCATGAGGACAGGGAACTTGTTTGGTTTGCTCACTATTGTAACTTTATTGCTAATAATCATGCTTGACATATATATGGTAGAAGCTGAATGTTCATTGAATGAATAAACTGAGTGAAAGAAAAAGACGACTGGAATACATTTTAGGTACCATATTCAGTAAGCTAATGTTCTATAATTTAGGAAGACGAGAGTAGAGGTAGACTCTAGTCTGATAGACTCATATCTATTTAGTAAATAAAAAAGTTAAACTGGTGAATATCTGAGTCATTCATTTGGAATTATTATTAGTCAGTCATTTTGGAATTACTCTAGAAAATTTCTGGAGATTCAAGAAAAATTTTTCGAGACTTCATTTAGCTTACACTCTTTAAGCAACCAAATTATGTGAGGGAACATTATGTCGAGCCAATCAGAAGGACACCTGGGTATACTAAGATCAGGGCCAGGTGAACTTGGTTTTTCTCACTGGGACATATATGGCTCAAAGCTATAATTTAGGTCCCTGGCTCTCATGATGATATCTATCACATTTGTAACTTGGTAAATTAAGTCCCCAGCTATTGAAGGAGCAGTTATACATTGCATCTCAAAGTTTTTTGGTTTCATTTCAGTATTGATTTGTGTATCCTGAGAATATTGAGCCAGATGGTAAGCTGTGGTTTGCATCTCTCCTGGGTGACCAGGTTACCCCTTGGCCCAGTAGAGGTGGAATCAATAGTAGGTAATATACGAAGTGGGTACTGCTCACAGGTGATCCTCGATTGTTCATGGTTTTCATAATTCTTACCTTCTTACTCCATCCCAAAACAACAACAATAATAGCAAAAGTGAACAGAGCTCAGAGAAGTAGAATGAGCACTAGACTTGGTATTTGAAGACATAGGTTCTGTATCTGATTCTAATACAAGTTACGGGACTTAGGGATAGCCAACAAATCATTCTGGGCTTGTGTTCCTTACCCATCAGAAGGAGGAAGATTAGACTCTAGATTCATTACTGGCCCTTCCAATTCTGAGAGACTATAATTCTTTGAGCCAAAAACACATCTCAGCATCACAGTGATAGTTTTCCAAAATAATTTACCAACAATATAAGACCAGGTATCTACATCACAATGAACACTGATTTATTTATAGGGTACTCAACAGACTTTCTATTAAGAAAATTTTAGCCAAGGCCTTTTTATTTGTGCTTTCTCTAAATCAACAGGAAACAAAATTTCCCAGTTTACTCAGGTATACATTTCCTCAAAAAGTTAGAAAGGGCTAAAAAAAAAAAAAAAAAAAAAAAAAAAAATACAGCTAGGTTAGTGTAGCATTTTTTTTCTAACAAAACTTCCCTTAAAAAGTTCTTACTATATCTTCCCCACAAAAATGAATATGATTCAGGAAAATAGAGAAATGTTTTTTTACAATATATTACAAAACTCCATTTAAGGAGTTTGGTTGTTGGAAGGTTCCTATTTCACAGAAATGTTTCCCCATTAGCCCAAGTCCCATCATTAGAGATCAATTACTTGATTTACTATTTCAGGAAAATTCAAAGTAGGCCTCAAACATAAGCTTCTGATAATAATACGTTTATCTAGACCTTTAAAAATGGAAACTTTAACACATATTACCACACTGAAATTTCACAATTCTGTGAGGAAATTAGAAGACCTTTTATCCCAAATTTATAGATGCAAAAATCAAGACTCACAGAGATTAAATGGCTTTTTCAGGGTCATTACATGCTAAGGTGGTAGGAGCAGGACTAGAAACCAATCTCCTGATATAAACGTAATCCTGTTGATCCAACATTTCTCTATGGAAACTGAATTTATAAAATGGGACATGAGGTGTGATGTGAGGATGAAGCCTGGGAACACAAACCTGAATTCAAATTTTGATTCTGCTATTTGCTTGCTGTATGATATGAGGCAATTTGTTAAACTCTGAGCATTTTTGTTATTTATAAAGATCAAGAATAATAATATAATATAAATAAGGGGAATCATACATGTTAAAAGACTTTGTGGTAACAGTATATAGTAGTGATCCTTTTGTTTTTACTATTGAATATATTCTAAGTTTTACAAGTAGGTTGCATATGACAGAAAGGATAGGAATACAGAGATTACTTAAAGGTAGGAAGCACTCTCTTTTACCAGTCTAATTTTTCAAGCTGTTGCTTCATCTTATTCCATTTCACATTCTTCTACGAATCTGCATGTGTTATCCTCTACCATGAATATCCTTCCTCATCCCTTGACTTTCTGATCAACACCTACACATTTTTTTTCAAACTGAAACTTACAAGTTATCTCCTCTTTAAAACTTTCTTTGATTCTATAGGCTTTTCCTTTGGTATTCATATAAAGCTGAAATTCATTTACAAATATTTACTAGGTAACTCTTGTGGTGTGAAAGAACTCTGCTAGGGTGGCACCAGAGCACTTCCTAGAGTGGACCTAATTGTTTGTTGCTGTTTCTAGTTGCCATACTTTGACATTTTACAGACCTTTTACTTTTAAAAGATGAGAACTGATATAAATTTGCTCACATTTCATTTTTCAAGTAAGGGTATAGTAAGGTAAATATCTACCATTTACTACCATACACAAAAAAATGAAAAATGACATTTTGATATGAACATATATAACCTCAGAATTGAAAAAAAATAATAGATTAGCCTTTTTAGAAAATTTCACAAAGGGGGTCTGCATAATCAGGGGATAGGCATTGAAGGATCCACGCTGGTTTACCTATATTTTTGTCCCAGTTTAATAGTTCTTAGAGCTGTCGTTTCTTACTCAATTTTTCATTCCTACTGCAATTCCTGCTGTCTAGTAGGAAGTGTCCAATAAATATTGATGAACAAGGCAATGAATTTGCCTTTGAGCAAATACCTTTGAGATCCATGGCAGTGCCTACAGCATAGACCCCTGTGAGAGGACAAAGCAATGGTGAGAGTGGGAGAGGGGTGTGTGTGTGTGTTAAAACTGATATAATTCACAAGTTTGCCTGGCGCCAGACATTCAGAAGATTCTACGGAGAGTTCTTAGAAAAATTGTCCTGCCAGAGAATAAGGGAGGAGGAGGTGGGACAAGAACCACACCACAATACCAAGGCACAACCCTATAGGAATAGGTGGACTCTATTCTTAGGACACCATCTGTTCAAACATTCCTTGTGACATTATAACAAGTATAGTTTCTGTAAATAGATAACATTCATTTAATATTCATGATGTGTCAGGCTCTGTTACAAGTTCTTTGCATATATTATGTCACTCAAACATTACAACAACCTGTTAAGAAAAATTTGATTGCTATTCCCATTATATAGATGAAGAAGTAGGCTTGTGGTGGTTAAATAAATTTCTGGCAGTCATATAACCAGTGGTAGAAATAGGTCTCAACTCTGATCTAATCTAACTGCCTTTAGAGCTTACTGAAACTCTTGGGTCTCTTTAGAGGTATGTATTTCTGTGATGAACAGTTTTATATGACTTGGTTTTCATTTTTAAAATGAGAAAATTAAAACGTTTCTTCTTAGCCAGGATTTTGTATCTGGCAGGGCACCCACAGTTTTTCTACTTAAAGGCTGTGTGACTATAAGCAAGTTACTTAACATCTTTGAACTTCAGTTTCTCATCTATAAAATAGGGATGACAGCCTGCGTTTTCAGGAGAATTAAATGAATAGGGTATGTAAAACAGCTAGCAAAGGGCCTGGATTATGAAGGGGATTTAATCAATTTTAATTCCATGTGGGGTCTAGTAAGATAAAACGACATTTTCAAATTAAAATCATATCAAATATTAGTGATAGAATGAAAGCAAATAGATCATTGCTCTGGTGAATAAAGGTGCCTATATTTACACAATGTTTTAGAGAGCCATGAGGATTATCTTTGCTGCAGCCCTCATTTTAATTAAGAGCATAGAGATTAGATGTTTCAGCATAGGAAGAAGTTTATATTTGATTTATACCACAGATGCACATTTGCAGCATCTAAACATTCCATTCCTTGGCTAAAGATGTAACAAGCTACTTCAGCAAACCTGAAATTGCAAAATAAATGGAAAATGCTTAATCATTTAAAAAGAAATAGCAAAGGAATGAAAAGACCAAAGCCGGCATGGATACCGGTGAGGGAAGTTAAGAGGCAGGAAGCCTCCTCTATTTTTTAAAGGCTGACAAATGGCTTCATTAGACAGGCAGGATATTAAACCGAAAGGGTCCATCTCTGTCCTTTTTACACACAAACACTTTCAAAAAAACTGTGTACATATTTATATGCAATCTCATTTCAGGTAAAAGTACTGCTCATGGAGAACAGCAAATTGTAGGGCAATTTCTAAAATATGAACTTGCTTTGTAAAAACAAAGCCCCTCCATATCTGTCTGAACTAATATGAGTTTATATGAACATGCAGAAAGTATGAAAGATTCATGCCAGGATGTTACATTGGTAACCTCAAGAGAGTTGCTCTGGCAGGAGTCTGGGAGAGGGTTTTGTTTCTTGAACAGTTTCATTCACCAAATGCAATGGGCATACATTACTTTGGAACAAAAACATTTAAAGACAAAAAAATTTACATTTATTCTTATTTCTTCCCTTATTTATTCATTGATTTATTCATTATCCAACATTTATTGAATCCTTAATGGTGACAATTAAGTCAAGGATGTTTCTGCTATGTGAACTGTCACACCCGCCTCAGAGGTGTGCCGCCTAAACTTGGTTTTACTTCATGGCATTAGTAATGTGGTTCTGTACTCTATCCTAAAATCCTGTCCTATTTCCCCTTTGGAATTAACAGCATATATTAAACTCAAACCATTTGCAGTTAATGCCACCTCTTTTCTTTCTACTTATAGCTATTGCACTAAAGGAAGGGTTGACTCACTTCCGAACTCCTTTGAATTGTGGGTAGCCATTGGTATCAAAAACATGAAATTTAGAGTCTAAAGACAAAAGTTTCAGTCCTAACTTCTTCCCTAAGCAGAGATGTCATGTGAGGTTCCTTATTTGAACCTCAGGATCAGCTTCTCTAAAGTTACCTCTCTTATAAAATGGCTGTTGAGCTCAAATGACAACATGTTTGAAAGTCTTAATAAATTGTAAAGTGATGAGTATGTGTATAGTACCACTTCTCACAAAAAAATTAGTGATTTTGATTCCAAATGACACATGATTATAAGAATTTGCAGATTTCCCCTGGAAACAAGACTGTATAAGTTTGAATGGTGCTCAGAAACTTTAACCCCAAAAGCAATGCCTGACATGTTAGGCAAATGCAGTTTCTTCCCAGTAACCATCATGAGCCCAATTTAACCATTAAGCATATCTGACCTGGTGTAATCGTCTTCAACAAGCATGTGCTTTGGAATCGGTGAGTATCTTCCTGGAGAGATGGGCGGCAGGGAAGTTTTATATTCTAAAGTTCCATTGTTGCCAGAGAGTAGATGGTTTTCCATTGGTGGAGAATAAGCTAAGGGGTGAAAAAAAAAGAAAAGAGAAGAAACCTGTTATGTGGGTGATTCAATGTGTCATGCTATCGTTCTGTTAAAAATAGGAAGACTTTCCTATATGCTGAGGAATTTTCTGGTCTCCCAAGAGGGAGGAGTTACTGTTTGTTTGCATTTAATATACACAAGCACATGGTGACCTTTAGGATTGGAAAGATATAATAACATTTATATCTATAAACCCAGTTCGTATAATTAGGTGAGGAGAAGAATTGGAGGAGAGACCCAGACCATGCATTTTCAGAAAGATGATTAATTTTCTTTTGTTCTTTTTTTGTGATGATTAATTTTCTATTGAAATAAAAATGTTAGCTTTGTAATTGCAGAGCTCACATTCTTTTCATATAATTAATATTCAATCATCAAATCTAGGTTTCTAGGAGCAAGTTCTTGTATAAGACTTTAATCTCAAAGTATGCTGTACTCCCATCCCAGAAAGGCCAAGGACTCTGGCCTTTCTTTTCTAATCCTCCACAGTACTTCATCTCCTTCTTAAATGACTGAAAGCCCCTCCTGCCTGAGTCTCCTGCCTTCCACCCCTCTCTAGAAATCCATTTTATACTTTGAAAAATCCAACTCTGATAAAGCTGTTCCCTTGCTTAAGTCTCTCCATTGCTGCTACTGTGAATATAAACTTCCGTTTGTCATTCTTACAAGATTGATCCATTTTAACATTCCGCTGACACATATCCTACAATCCTCAAAGACAATTCTTTCCAACATTTGTACTTTCATCAGTTACCTAGAATTTCTGTCTCCTAACACGTCTCTGATACTGAAATTTTATCTATTCTTTAAGAAACAATTCAAATGCCACACTTCCCATTAATAGTTTTATGATCTTCCAAAGACAGGTAGTACACCTCTCCTGTGAGTACCCAAAGCACATTTATTTTTACCATTCCCATGTCAGGTACATCTCTCTTACATTGCCAAGTATTGCTGCTATTCATATATTTGAATTAGCCTTCCTTCCAATAAAGGCCAGGATTGCATTTCCTATGTATCCCATATATTACCTTACAAAGTGTCTTACACATATTGAGGCTACTCAATATATATATTTTTAATTGAATAGCAAGCTTTATTTATGTGCTTTTATCTCTTTAACACTGACCTTATTTACCCTTCATGAAGTAGCTCAGAGTCTCAAGGCTGATTTTTCTAAATTCATCCAGTCTGAGAAACTTTGAAAGTTAAAATTCTTTCATATCCTAATGTAAGGCTGATCTCAGCTTACTGCATGCTTGAGAAAAAGACATATTTTGGGGGCAAGTCATTTTTCAAATCATCATTAAGAAAAGCAGTAGCTAATGTAATGGGCAGGTAGCAAAATTATTCAACCTTTAAATTTCTCTCAAGAGAAACATCTAAATCTATGAGAGATTAAATGACTTCCTTAAGACCATAGTATTAATGGTAGATCCTGAAGATATTCGAGTTCTCAGTCTCAGAACTGGTTACCCAAAATTTCAGAATGAGCAAGCTTAGTGATGTAGACAAAATTGACCCTTAAACTCACAAGGAAAAAAAAATGCTTCTAAATCTAGTCCCCAAAGACAGAACCTAAGATAAAGTTCTTGCTGACCTATTAAGAAGAGACAGAAACATGGGGCTTATGTAGAAGTGGACTTTATTAGGACTCAACACAGTATCTCATAGTTAATTGTTGCCCTAGAAATACCCACCTGCAACCCACCTCTAGTGCCATAGTGACTGAGAGTTTTCCCTGGCTTCCCTGCCAATATAACATTCAGATAAACATAAGAGTTATGGTGATGGTGACAGAGGATCACAATTCCACTATTCAAGTGCAAGATCCTCTCCCCCAGGAGGGAACACAGTGCTATCTCCTGTCTATTTTGCCAGTTTCTCTCTTTTCTGCTTTGCTACTATATAGATTGAAGTAGGAAGGGGGGATACAATGGCATGAGGACTATCATGTTTTAGGGGCTTGAGAAATAGCATTTAAAACATGTTGCTCTTACATTACCATAATCACACTGTTCACAACATGCATCACTAAGCCTTTCTTAAACAGTGGACTTTCTAACTCATCAGGTGTCCCACCTTTAAAACATTAGTTAAGGCCTCGTAAGGCAACCAGGGAGTGAAGCACAGCACCCCTTGGAACTATTTCCATAAACTAAACAAGAGTGAAGATGCAAGCAGAGTACTTTGCCAAGTTTTACTGAATTCCAGTTTTGTAAACCTGGCAAAGGTGACACTGAGCGTGGTACTTACAGTGAGTAATATCAGGTGGACCATAAGGATCAGTCATATAAATGGTGGTGGGTTTGCCAACTTTTAGATAAACGACATCGGATGTGTTCTTCAGTATTGCTACCGCCTCTTCATGCGTCACTTCTTCTAAACTGTAGTTGTTTACCTGAAAGGAAAATAATATTCAATATTAGAGTTAAATCTATGTGGGTGAAAAGAAATAGGCAAAAAGATATACAAATTAGACCTTATTTAAAGATTAAATTGCAATGATTACAATCCAGTATCTACATCACACTTTGACAAAAAAGATGGATTAATGGCATTAGCCAAAGCAGATAACGTACAGTTGTTGATGCTAAAAAACGAAGCTGCTTCTGTCTTGTTCTATGAGAAAGCAATGTATCATACTGGAAATCAGAATGCTATTTGTGGAAAAGAGGAAGGAGGGGTCAGATGTCTCTCTTATGCTATAGTTTTTCCCATTACAAAAGTAATACATACTCAATGAACTTTAAAAAACTTAAAAAAAAAAACTAAAAAAAAAAAACACCATAAAGAATAAAAACTAACCAAAGTCTCCCTATTTGGGATATAGTTCTTTAAGTAATAGCTACCATATTGTACACATTGTTTTAGAACGTACTTTTTAAATCTAGACTGACTGTCAACAATATGACTTTGTTTTCCATAGAGCATTGTGTTGCATAATGCTTTAACCAATCTCCTACTAAAGCATGTTTAGTTTGCTTCTATTTTTTTCTACTATAAATAATGTTGCAAGAAATTTTTCTATATTTGCACACAACTCTGATGATTTATTTAGGATAAATCATACAAGTGGAATTGTTGGACCAAGATTTATGAATATTATAAGCCTTCTGATACCTATTATTTTTAAAAAAATTTTTTAAAAGATTTTATGTATTTTTTTTGAGAGAGAGAGAACATGAGAGTGTGCATGAGCAGGGGAGATGGGCAGAGGGAGAAGGAAAAACGGGGAGCCAGATGCAGGTCTTAATTCCAGGGATCATGACCTGAGCCAAAGGCACTTGGTTGATACCTATTCTTGAAGTGCCCTATGGAAAGAGGAACAAGTTCACGCTTATACCATCACTATATGAGAGTCCTAATTCTCCTGCAGCTACACCAAACTTGTTTTTGTTCACTTGAAAAATTATTCCCATCTGAGGTGACTGGGTGGCTCAGATGGTTAAGCCTTCTGACTCTTGATTTAGGTTCAGATCATGATCTCAGGGTCAGGAGATCAAGACCTATGTCAGGATCCATGCTGGGTGTGGAATCTGCTTAAGATTTTCTCTTTTGCTGTTGTGCTCTCTCTCCCACTCTCTAAAAAAATAAAAATAAATACAAAAAACATAAAAATTGTTCCCATCAAAATGTTATTTAACAAGTCAATTTTCTAAGGAAAGAATGCTAATATTGCAAAACAGAGCTTTGCAGGTGAGCAAGTTAAAGTGTACCCATTTCTGTCCACTTAACAGCAACTCCTCCATTTTACACCCCGATACAAGTGCAACTCTTACCTCATAGCATTACAGCAATATCTCTGCGGCACTTCTCTTAAATGGTTTTAAAATATTTACAAAGTATTTTAAATACCTAGGTTATACTTATTTAGCTACTATTATTTTAATGGAGTGATTCTTTAGTTAATTTCTGCTGAAAGGATGGAGCATTAAAATAAATGTACCGAAAAGTATTAGATTGGATCCTCTATATATTTTCTGTACTATTTAATTAGTGCTTTAGTCATGTTCTATACATTCCATGTACCGATTAATCCTTGATGATGTAGCCCAAGTTAGGGAATCCGGAAGCAGAGGGAACTAGATCTGACTGATGTGTATGAATGCGGACTGTGAACTCTCCATTAAACTATAGGCTTTCCCCCTGGTTCCTATAGCTCTCTTCTGGACAAGTGGCATTCTCTTACACCCTTTTGTATTTCCAGTATCTAGCACTTGTTCATCCATTGGTCAAATGCATACTTATATGTGTCAGTCATGATTCTACATATTAGAATAATAAATAGTAAGAATGAAAATAATAATCATGGCAGACACTTATATAGTGCTGTATTCACACTGGGCATTATTCTAAGTCATTTACATACATTAACACACTTGAACCTCGTAACAACTTGTGTGGTAGCTGTTGCAATTACTTTCATTTTATAGATCAGAAAAGCATATCTCTGAGAGGTTATGAAGCTTGCCCAAAGTCATTGATCTTATTGTGATAGAAGCATATTAAATGCCAAACATTTTAGGTCCAGAGACCAAGCTTTTAACTACTAATCTAAATTCCTCTTTCAGATAGAGAAGGTCCCTAGCTCCCTGGAATCTCATATTCTTGTGTGACACAGTTCAAGCTTCAAGCATGTTTACTGAAAATGACTTTGCATGCAGATTCTTAAGTCAACAGAGAAGTCTTTAGACCAGAAAGTAGAAGTTGAGCAAAAAGTAGAGGTGAAAAGTGGGGGATAATGATGGTTTATAATAGTAGTATTGCAAAAAAAAAAATAGTAGTATTTCAGTTGGTTTTTATTTGGTGACTAGAAAGTGTTGAAACATTGACACAGATTTTAAAAGTTATGCAACAGGTGGTAGGATATTGGCAACAGAACATAGTGATCAAGAGCACATGCTTTTGAATTATGCAGACTAGGATCTGAGTCCTGGTCCTGGTTCTTCCCAGCCATGTGACTTTGGACAATTAACCTAATCTTCTTAGCCTCAGTTTTGACATCTGTAAAATAGGTATGATAATAATTGCTACCTCAAAGAATTATTGATTTAAATGTATTAATCTATGTAAAATGGCAGGAACATGAAAATACTCATTAATGTTAGCCCTTATTACTATTACTATTGTCATCATACATCTCTCTTCTCAGGAAACAGGAATTCTTGGTGAAAATTTTTGCTGAGCATTTTCCTGTAAACATCTGTGAACTGATGAGTTTAATTAGGGTACTGTTGATGAAGCTTCTGTGTGGTCTTTTTAAAAATTCAGAATAGTACAGGATCTGGACCAAAAAGTGCTCTTTTGTGCTGAAATCTTCAAAATGTTTTTCACGAAAGTGGGTTTATTTGGGTTAATTATGTGTGTGCATTATCCTATGAACCCTCAAGATAAAGGGCTTACAGCTGGAGCTGATTGTACACAGAAAGAAGGGACATTACACTGATTGGCTAGTTGCTCTTGTCATTGTTTTTTATTGTCTTTTTTTCTTTTGCATCAAGTATCTGCCTATAATGGTGAACACTGAACAACTGGCCTGATTTCAGAAAAAAATAATGTGCATCTGAATGCAGTGTTTCTGTGGGGTATACTACACAGAGAGGGCCATGTGTGCAGCCTGGCCATATGTTTGCAGTAGGATGAAGGATTGAGGCCAAGCAGAGAGGTTGGAGGTGAGAGCACTCATTTTCTACACCAGAAAAGGGAGCACTGAATTTGAGCATGATGCAGAGAAAAAGAAGGGCAAATCAGCTGAAGAAAGAGGTGCCAAAAAACTTGTAAGAAGGGAGCAGGGTCAGTTTTGGGAGAATCAAATGAGTGCAAACAAACAGATCTGTGACAGTTACTAAGGTTGGAGATGTGGCAGCAGGAGAGTGGTAATAAAGGGGAATGGAAATGTACAGGTGGTGAGATGCTGGCCTTTTCATACTTCTTCAGGAATAACCACATGGTAGTACAAACTAGGAGGTGGACATAAATACTGTCTAAGACATAGTACAAAAAAAGGTGGGAGCTCTAGAAACACTGTAAAAAAATCACAAACTCCACAGTTAACTTTTTAAAAAGAAGACAAAGTTTTTGATCAGTAGGTAAGATGAATTAAGAAGGAGGACTAAGTCATGAATAGAACTGTTGAACCACTATATGGTACATCTGAAACTCATATAACACTGTATGTTAACTAAACTGGAAATAAAATTTTAAAAACCTACTAAAATTTTTAAAAATAAAATAATTGAAAAAATGAGACCAATCTAATGTGCTAATATCAATGACCTGAAAATAAATATGCATGAACCAAACACTAAAATCTCTGCAGTACACAGCAACTTATAGCTATAATAAAATTTATTTTAAAAACAGGAACTATGAATAAATAAAAACAATAATAATTAACTTTGGATAATAAATTATCTTCTTATTTTTCATTTTCTCAGCAATGATCATGCATTAGTTATGGGTAAAATCATATTAATGTTATATTTTAAATGAACAAGAAAAAACCTCAAATAAGAACAGAAGCAAAGTGGGGTGCCTGGGTGGCATAGTCAGGTAAGTGCCCAACTCTTGGTTTCAGCTTAGGTCATGATTTCAGGGTCATGAGACTGAGCCCCAAATTGGGCTCCACACTGAGCATGGAGTCTGCTTAAGACTCTCTCACTCTATTCTACATAACAAACCTTATTAAAATAACCCTTACCTTCCATTAGCTAACCCCCTCCCCATATACTTATGTCCCCATATCTTGCTGTCCCTAAAAGCCTAACCCTTTTCCTTTTTCTTGTCACTCTTCTACCAATGTATAGTTCTTTGTTAAGATGCTACATAAGCCCCAAATTCTCAACACCCCTTTGAGATATGCATCAATTTCTTTCATGTGTATGTATGCTGTGCATGTTAATAAATGTTCTTTCTTTTCTCTTGTTAAAAAAAGGGACTCTCTCCCTCTGCCTCTCTCTCTCTTCCTTAAATAAATCTTTAAAAAAGAGAACAGATATAAAGTATAGCAGCTTCATTATGAAATATACATAGTGATGATATGAGATCTCATGAATGATGGAAAATTGGAATGGAGAAGAAGGAAGTTGGTTTCTCATTGCCAGTGAATGGATTTAATTTTTTTTGAAATAATAGCCATATTTTATACCTAGATGTTTCTATAAACGAAGGTAACTTGGCATAAATTTTAAATGTAGCATTACATATGGTTTCAATTCCTAGATTTTAGTCAGTTAACATTTATTGAGCATTAATTTTTTATATGCAAAATAGGGATAATATTAATTTATTTGTTGGGTTACTTGTGTTTAGGAGAAAGGATGGATACCATGAACATAAAGAGGCACTGTATAAGATAGAGCAGTATACAATTGGTCATCAAACATCACAATCAGACACAGTGCTTTTGCTAATCCTGCTGCTGAAAATAGCTCGTTTGAAAACAATCACTCCCTACCTTCTACAATATTTTCACAATGCCTCTTTCCTGCTTAAGGACTGATCTTCTAAAAGGCAAGGATTATATTGTTCTTTTTATTTTTTTTTAAACATTGGAGTATAGTTGACATGCAGTGTTACATTAGTTTCAGGTGTTCAACATAGTGATTCAACAACTTTGTTATCATAAGCATAGCCATCTGTCACCATGTAACACTATTAAATATCATGGACTATATTCTTTATGCTGTACCTTTTATTCCCTGCCTAATTTACTCATTCCATAACTGGAAGCTAGTATCTCCCACTCCCCTCCATCCATTTTACTCATTCACCATCTCTTTAATTAGAGTGTTTTCATCTTTGTAGTCCCCTGATTCACTATAGATAATAGGCACTTAATAAATGTTGAAACAATTAGCTAAATAAATTAAAAATAACATTCCAAAGGAAAAGCTATCAAAATTCCCTATTTTATAGGACGAAGGAAGCATTTATGTTGAGTGTCTAGTTTACGTTTTTGTGGAGTCAGAAAGGATAAGAAATGAAGGTCATTCAACAACACACATTTATGGGATACTCACGCTGTGGCAGGCATGGAATATAAGGATGAAAGGCTGGTACAGAATGGGTGTAGTGAGTCACATCAGATTATAAAAGACACGATCAAACTTTCAACAGTGTGAATTTCTTTTTCCTCCATTAATCGTTGATGTATTTCTTAAAACTTTATTCCATATATAGAGACAGAGCAAGTAACAATGATGTTTTGACTGACTTTTCTAGCTTCCTCTATATCAGTGGTCACCCAAATGGACAATATAGGAACCCCAGGGCAACCCAAAGGTTAGAGGCAGAATTCTGTATCTGAACTTCTATTAATATTTATCACACTGATTTTCATCTATTTTTATGTATGTTTTAAAATGTGCATCATGTATTGTTAGCATAGTGATATATGTATGCAATATAAAGTAGGGAAATAAACATATATTAGAGGCAACTTTCTGTGTATACTGATAGAATGTGCTATTAAAATAATTTTTAAAACCACTGCTCTGTAGTAGGCATCTATATATATTAACTATAGAGCAAATTCTATAAACAGAGTTAAACTGGATATAAGCAAAAGAAATAATATAATAGAAAGCTTTAACCTTCAAATAAATATGTCACTGCAATTGCACTGCATTGTAATTTTATTACATTTGAGAAAAATTACAACCAAGTCCAAAAAATAATTAACCAGACTTTTTTTTCCCCTGGTGCTTCAGAAAGTACTCTAACTGCAGGGGACAAAGTTTGAAGGGTGAACTAGTTCTGAATGCCTTTCAGCCCATTCTTGAAAAATATTAAATGATGCTGTACTGGCTTGATAGAAGGAGCATTACCACCAAAGTCACCCTCAGGAGAAGCAGTGGAGCAGCAGAAGAGCAGGTTAGAATGTGATTAGATCAAGGTAGGACTGTGGTTCTTAACCTGGCTACACACTGGAGTCACCTGGAAGACTTAAAAAAATTTTTACAAATGAAGCATGGTGCCTACTTCCAAGACTTTGATTTGATTATTCAGGGTTGATTGAGGCCTGGGCATCCAGAGTGATCAAAAACTTACCATGAGATTCAAATATGAAAGCAGGATTAAGAACCAGAAGGGCTGATAAACTGGTAGAGGACATGTGGTATTAGGACATTGACATCTAATCTGACTTCACAATTGATTAGTTATGCCATATTAGAAATCCCTTTGTTATCTCTGACTCCAACTTTCTCTTCTGGAAAATAAGAATAACAGTAATGACTGCTCTATCTATCCATCTCTCATGGGTTGCAGTGGGTACTGCAAGTGGAAACCTCTTTTGTGTGGAAGCAATGTGCTGGTGGTAGGAGTGAGCTATGTGCAGAGAGCGTTACCGATTTCAGTTCTTATCTAAGGTCAGTCCAACAAATGAGAGTGGTTTCAAGTTCTGTTCATTATTCAGCAATTTCTATATATCTGCGTTGTCTTCAAGGTGATTTTCTTATTAATATTTGGGTGAAGCTAGGCAGTTATGTAAATCACCAAAAAGAATAATTTTGGTGCTAATAACTAATACTTATTTACAAAATTACATTATTTCTGCTCACAATCCCTAAATCCACTTAATGTCCTTACCACAGGATATTAATTTTGAAATAAAAATAAGCATCACTTGCACACAGCACAGAGAATATTCCACTGAACACTAGTTCTAGGTGCTTTATAAGCATCACTTTAAGCAAAGGGCTCCATAATGAAGTATATTTGAGGATTACAGTGTTCAAGTTAAATTAGTTCCTTGACTACAAAACTTCACTGACCCTTTAAAATACTAAATTCATTGAAATCTGTAAGAGAGGTGAGATACAGGCTGTAGAATTTCCTGAACTTAGTTGACTTTTTGATGTGACACAGTAATGAGATTAATATTTTAAAACAGCCTTGGGAAACACTGATCTAAGGCACTGTTGCCATGGTATAGAGGCTAAAGCAGAAGACCAAAGATGTACATGACTTGTCCAAGGTCAATTAGGTCAAATTAATTCTGGCTGCCTGGGACTTAATTAATTCTGGCTGCCTGTCTCTGAGCCCACTGCATTTGCATTTCACTTCAATGCTTTTCTTACCTTCCTCCTTATCTACTGCGTCCCTTTATGGAAATAAAAATATAGACTTAATCTTTGTAAAAAAAGACTATAAGCTTTCGATCACAATGTGACAAAGGTTTTGACAATTAACAGCTCACATTATCCCTGTAGAAAAGACAGTCAGATGACCCTGGATTCAAAGTTTCTTTTCTGTGTAGAAAAGAAATGAGGATGATCATATTTCTTTTCTTTCTTTTTTCTTTTTTTTTTATAGGAGTTCAATTTGCCAACATATAGCATAACACTCAGTGCTCATACTGCCAAGTGCCCCCCCTCAGTGCCCATCACCCAGTCACCTCAACCCCCCGCCCACCTCCCCTTCCACTACCCCTTGTTCATTTCCCAGAGTTAGGTGTCTCTCATGTTTTGCACATTTCTGTAATATATGTGGCCGTAGGTATTATCTTGATAGGGCTTAATAAAAACCAATGTGTAGAAATATATGAATGAATTTTAAAATTATCAATGCTGTTAACCTCTGATATCTGTCTAAAGGAATCAAGGCCAGAGATTAATGTATTTAGTGTGAGATTACAACACTAAACTACTGGTATGATCCATAAAAATCAGATGTCATTGTCATTTGACAAAATTAAAAGCCCCAAATTCTACTGAATAAGTGCCATGTGGCAGGAGAGTTAAAAATATTATTTTAATAAAGAGAACAAATACCATGCATCTGGATGGGCCATGAAACATCAGAGAGGACTGATGTAAAAGTCATTTTATTTGAAATGCTGAGAGTCTTAGTGCAAAGGTGATAGGCCGGGCAATTTTTTCCTTATTGTAGAATAAATGTAAAGGTCAGATGCTACAATATTGCCTGTGGTTTTAGAAGTGGGGGAACAACATTCTAAGGAATCAAAAGTTTTGTTAAAAGGGTGTTCTACTTAGAGAAGTTAAGTGGATATGTGGTAAAATTGACTGCAAGAGTGAGAGAAAATGTGCAAAACATCTTAAAATGCTGTGAAGTGGAAAAGTGGCAAGACATAAGTTTTCAAACAAACATAGAAGAGCAATTAATTTTCGCCTTTCTGTCTCTAAGGGACAGAGGTGTGAAGAAAGCAAGAAATGTATACAGAAATGTATTTTGATACAATATTAAGAAAAAACAAATCCAATGATGGCTAGTATCTAAGGGGGAGCTTCCAGGAGGAATTAAGTTCATCTTTAGTGTGTTCTAGCAGAGGTGAGGGGCTACTTCACGTTGCCTTTTTGTGGATTTTTATGTACCAAATAAATTGGGATAAGATAACATCTAAGATAGATATTTTTCAAATCTGAGTTATAAGAAGGACTTAGGGGAAAAAAGTACCCAGCAGATATGGCATGAGGAAATTAATGGAGTTTCATTTTAGACCAGTTTGCTTACAGAACTATGAATGAATAACATATTGGGGAACTTTTCCTAAGAGGTGAGAGGAGGGAGTGGTGTAAATTGCTTTAGAAAGAAGAATAGCTATTTAGAGAAAAATATACGGAGTGCAGAACAGCTGGTAAATCACGGAATCTAAATTATTTGTACTTCCTTGGGGGAGGAGAGTGGAAGAGGAGAAAGATAAAGATGATGTGAATGCAGGGTAATAAAGAGAAAAGGAGGTGGAAAGGAATGACAGAAGGAGAGCATTAATAAATATTGTTGGGTTGAAGCAAGATAATTGGTCCTTTGGGGTGGCTTCCGTGATTTTTTTATTCTTTTCCTCAGCATTATTTTTCTTTCAGAATATTATAAAATGAATCATTTCCTTTCATTTCTAGATTCAGTTTGGCAGTTGCCTTGGAAGTACTAATTATGTTTTCCTTACATAAGAGAGGAGAGACCTATTATTGTTGAAGGTTCTTTTTTTTTTTTAATAGGCTTTAAAACTCAAAATAGTTAAAGATTATGTCTCAGCTATTTTTGAAATCATTACATGTAGAATGAATATCAAGAAAATGGTAATGGAAAAATAGCATGGTGCCTGGAAAATCCTTTGACAGAATTACTTACAGTTTGAGTTTTTTTTTTTTAAGAATTTTAAAATAAAGCTAGAAATTTAAATGGAACTTCAAACAATCAGCAGAAAACATCTAACATAATATTAAATAGCAGCAGTTAAAGAAATACCAAAAGAGTTGTCTACAATCAAACTCTTACAGAACAATGAGTTAAAGTTCAAATGTGTCATTATGGCAGCTATTAATTTAGAATGAAACTGTCCTCTTCATTTTTTTCAAATTTCATGTTATGTAAAAGATAGATATCACAGTTTATTTTATTCCTAAATCAACAAATAATAAAGTTTATATTTTTGAGAGAAGTGTTAGGTGTTATACCTCAATAATACTTTTCTGGTTCAGAAGACACTACATCATAAAAAACAACTTTCACATCAAAGGCAAAAAACAAAACAAAAAAACCCAGTAAACAAACAAAAAAAATGGATAGTGTCTCAAGAATGAAAATGGTAGTTCTCCTTTTCAGCATAGTCTTATTGCTAACAATAGTGTATTGCATACTTAAAATCTTCCAAGAGGGTAGATCTTATGTTAATTGTTTTCACCACACACAGCACGAAATAATAATAATAATAATAAATAATAACAACAACAGGAGTGAAAGGAAACTTTGGAAAGTCATGAATATATTTATGGCATTGATAATGGTGATGGTTTCTTAGATGTATACTTAATATCCAAACCCATGCAGCTGTACACATTAAATATGTTAAGCTTTTTTTTTTTTTAAAGATTTTATTTATTTATTCCTGATAGACAGAGAGAGAGAGAGAGAGGCAGAGACACAGGCAGAGGGAGAAGCAGGCTCCATGCCAGGAGCCCGACGTGGGACTCAATCCCGGGACTCCAGGATCATGCCCTGGGCCAAAGGCAGGCGCCAAACCGCTGAGCCACCCAGGGATCCCTATGTTAAGCTTTTTATAAGTCAACTATACTACAACTATACTAACTACAAAATGGTTAAAGAGAGAGAGACAGAGAGAGAGAGATAGAGAGAGAGAAAATGATTTCAGGTGGTAAAGAAGCCAAAACTCTTAGTTGCTATTTTGAATGAAGTCATTAATGCCACATTTTTTTGCCCATCCAGTTTGATCATACATTTTCTCCTGACAGAGTCCCTTCCTGAGTAGTGGTTATGGCCTGGGACATGGTAGATATTCATCATATTACTTGTTAACTAAAGGAATTAATGAATGACTGAATGAAAACTAAAAAAAAGGAAGTAAAGAATTGGTTGACAGATTCTACGAAACAAATGAAAGATCATGCTTGGTGGTTATAAGCCTGAGTGCCTGGATTTTTAACTATATGACCATGGGCAAGTTAATAAACCTTTTTAAGCCTCAGTTCCTTTTTGCTTACATAAAAAAGACTGTTATGAGAAATTATATTACATTAGAAAAAAGCACTTTTAAAAGTACACGGAACATAGCAAATGCCAAACAAATATTAGTTATCAAGATTATTATAAAGGTCTTATTCAGATAATGGAATACCAAAGTCATTGACAACTATGAAACTAGACCAATGTGACTAAAGATAAACTGCCTAAAGGCCAGGGAAGTGGGCACAATGCACTTTGAGGTTTACCCTGCAAAGCTTGCACATGTCATAGAAATTACCATTCTGCTGAGGATATAAATTGATCTTTTCCAAACACTTCTTACAAGTTTTGGAGATAATGGCTCCTTGCAGAGATTAGAGGCTGTGGTTTACAAGAGCAGACATATGATTAGATATGAATATACTTCTACTTGGGAGCTCTCTTCTATTAATTTCTATTAATTTTCAGTATTTATTTATTATCCTGTAGATTTGGTAAATCGTAAATGAAGATAAGGTAGTTTTATTAAGTGCAATTCCAAATTTGTACTGTTTATGTGCTACCTTAACTTTGTTTTATTTTATTCTAGAACTCCATGGCTTGGAAAGGTCAGCCATGTATTAATGTGGTTAGTCATTGTCCACGGTTTCTGAAGCATGCAGCTGGCAAATAAAATAGCTGTTGTTTCAACCCTGTCTGATGGGGGAGAAGGAAGGGATCCATTTATACATGTGATAGAACTCAGATTATGAATTCTGGGAAATCAGGGATTGTTTACACTACTGTATGGGTTGAACAAGGGATCAAAGGGAGACATAGAAATGTACATATCAATAAACCAGACAGTGAAGTTCTCTTTGTTATGCAAAGCCCACCTTCAGCAGTCTGGATGTGACATTCTCTCTGGCTAATAGGTCACTCTGGAAAACCAACATAATCTGTGTTTTGTTGTATCTGTGAAAACTAGTGGAAATTCAGATTTGTTTTTAAAATGCCAACAAAGCAGATATGATTGTACATGTACTTTTGAAATCTCCCACCAGAAAATCTTCTCTCCCTTCTTTTCTATTTCTACCTGTGATCGCTGTTATGACCTGAATGTGGCCAGCCCCCAAATTCATGTGCTGAAGCTTTACCCCCAATACAACTATACTTGCAGAGAGTCTTTAGGAAGTAATTAAGGATATTAATTAAACGAGTTAAGGGTGAAGCCCTAATCCGATCAGATTGGTGGCCTCATAAGAAGAGAAAGAAAGATCTCTCAGCACAGGCAAGAGGGAAGGCAATGTTACAATGCAACAAGAAAATAGTTTTCTGCAAGCCAGGAAGAGAGATCTCACCAGGAAATGAATAGGCTAGAACCTTGACCTTGAACTTCCCAGCTTCCAGAACTCAGAGGAAAGAAATTTGTTGTTGTGCAAGCCACCTAGTCTATGGTATTTTGTTATGACAGCCTGAACTAAGACAGTCATACACTGGAAAACAAGAGCTTTATAAATACACACATAGTTTTGCATGAGTCACACTTACCATTAGCAGTCTGTCTCCTACTTGCAACCTTCCATCTTTTTGTGCAGCTCCTCCGTCTATGATTTTAGTTACATAAATACTGTTGTCTCCAGGAATGTGTTGGTTCCCTACACCTCCTGCAATACTGAAGCCTAAACCTATGGGAAAGAAAAAGAAAAGCTTTGTTTGTTTGTTTTTTAGAAAATGCAATCAACCATATCGAAAGTCCAAACATATTAATCCTTAATTTATTATGACAGTAATAAATAACCGTAAGGATTCTACTTCAATCAATTTTGTTCTTTAAATGTTTGAAGGTTTATTGATTTATGCTAAGGAGGCAAAGCTCTTGAAGTCCAGTCCATGTGGCCATTAGTTTTGTTCTATTCCAAGACTGTACACTTAACAGTTGTTCCCTAGCTTATTAGTGCCTAATGGGCGACTGGCCAGAGTAGGGGTGAGGCAAAAGGGTGTGGAAGAGCTGTAGGTGAGCCAGGCGGAGCACAAGTACAGGGCTGCTCATGTGGAGTTGGGGGGCTCATTTTTGTCATTGTTTCTCTAGCACAGAGAGGTATTGCCAATCATTTGGATAGAGACCTAGACACTCCCGACATTACAGGATTAAAAATACAGCTGTTAGAAAATTCCATAAATTCTCAGACAAGAGCTACCAGGAACATACATTAGATATTTATGTAATAATTTCAAACAGAGGATAAGGCAAAAAGGAGCTAGATGCTTGTCCTTCATGTTTTCTTCTCTGGCTACCTTGTCATATTCTCATACTTCTTGGCACTTATTAACTGATAATGAGGCTAGTAACACACAAGAAATGAATCATCCCTCTACACAGTCTAAAAAAACAAGGAATTGATTCTGTATTTTGCCTTATTTTTATGACAAATCACAGAATATCAAATCATTTTAAATATGGTGATTTTCTATTTTGAGAGATGAATTTATACTGTATGATGGCCTATAACACTTTTATTTAAACTATGAAATGATAAGAATAATTATTAAAAATCATTACAGGGCCACTTTCAAAGAATGAGTTATAGACTCTTTAAAGTGTAAAAATAAAAAAATCCTTCCAGAATATGATTAAATACACATTTAGTAAAATACTTGTAGCCTATTATTCACTGCTTTTCAAAATTATAATAATTACCATGCAAATTACTTGGAAAGATAAATATATATTCAAATAATTTTTTTACTAAAAGCATAGGAAATTTCTATACCTTACTTGGCTTAAGAAATTATTTTTTAAAAAATAAACCATCCACTTAGTTACCTAGTTTTAAAAAAAAACTTGTTTTTTTTTTTAGATTTTATTTATTTATTTGAGAGAAAGAGAGTACAAGCAGGAGGAGTGGCAGGCAGAGGGAGAAGCAGGCTCCCTGATGAGTAGGGAGCCCCATGTGGGGCTTGATCTGAGGACCCGGGGATCATGACCTGAGCTGAAGGCAGACATTTAACCAACTGAACCACCCAGGCACCCAAACATATACTTGTTTTATGATAAGACAGTCATTAAAATCTCTGGCACTTTATATGACAACAATGAAAAGCACTAAAAAAAAACTCCATTTCACTATGCTTTTATTGAATAAATATTGAAGGTTCTTAATGGCATAAGTGATTAGATAATGGAAAAATAATGGCATAGAAAATTATAAAGTAACACCTCTGTAATGACATTTGAAATGAAATAATTTTTTTGTTAAATTAACTATAATAGTTGTTAAAATAAATGGAAAATGGATTTAAATTGATAGGACAATTAAAAATAGTTGTTATCTAATATCCTACTAGGGTAGGTAATTCTTTATTGAGGCTTTATATCCCATAAATCTATAACTGTATTTGTTTGTCTCAGATTTAAAGAATTTGTTTATCAAGCAAAAAGTGACTAAGAGAAAATAAAATGCTCCAAATTGGCTTTTCCTATGAAATATATAATGCATATCAGCTCATGTTTTTCAAAACTGTTATTTTACATTTATGTATTATGCGGGAATTAAAAAAATAACATTTACAAAAGTTTCATAACCATATACTAAGAACAATCTACTTGCATTTTTAATAGTATAGAAGTCATTCCAAACTGTGGAAAGAAAAGGTTAAAACAAATCCAGGGACTCTGATCTACATCCACTATAATAATAGTAAATGCCACAGACTGACTGAGTTGCAGAAGAGCTAAGGAAACAAATTACCACTGTAAATAAGGTTAAGTCCAACAAAGGGAATAACTCTGTAGTTGACATTTGAAGTTGAAGACTGTACCAAGACAATGAAATCACCATACTGTAGACATACATAAATCAGCTAAAAAGGAAATTATTTTTTCACCCTGAGATTAGGTTTAAATACTTCTTTTTAACTGGACTCCGCTCAAGGTGAAACAAGCTATTTTTAGTAAGAATCCTCTGAGGGTACAGAATTGAAAATCGTCCCTGATATCTCTTTGATGGAACATGGATGCATTGAAAAATAATCAGCATTCAATCAACACTCAGCCATATTCCAGATATTTAATTCAACATAAGTAAATATATAGCTTATGTGTAAATTTATTTGTGGTAGTGTCCATCTGTGTTGTAAAACTAAATCTTTCTTCATTAATTAATTAATTAATTAATTCACTCACTCACATATCTATTCATTCTCAGATAAACATCTCTTTAGTACCTATTATGAATCGTATAACCAGTTGCTATCAACTGTGGTCAATAGTATGTAAGAGAAGGGATTGACCAAAACACTACAGAAATAAGGATCCATATGAGTGTGGTTGAATTTGGCTGAAGCAATGTTCGAAGCCCAGACAATGCCACTGATTTTTGGAGGATGACTCAATGAAGACAAATCTGGGCTAGGACCCCTGAGCAATCCAAAATTATCAGTTTGGAGGCACTGGGTATTCCCTGAATATGCTTTGTTAAAGCAGGGCTGGCTGCCCATATCATAGGACCACTCTATTCTTTTATTATGTAACGTTCTCCTTCTTCATTCCACTCTAGACGCCGTTGCAGTCTTGGTACTTCTAGAACAAGCAGACAAACTCCCACCTTAGGGCGTTTGATCACGCTGTTTCCTCTGCCTGGAATATACATCCTACAGGGTTTGGTTCAAATCTTGATTTCTCTAAGAGCTGGAATCTGACTTCTGATTTAATACTGTCCCCTAACCATACATCCCACTTCCTTATCCTGATCTACTTTTTATTTTATCACAGCACTTATCACCTTGTAACATATAGGTCACCCGTGTGTGTGTGTGTGTGTGTGTGTGTGTGTGTGTGTTTATTTATTTATTTATTGTCTGTGTCCTTGGTGAAAATATGAAGACCATGATATCAGGAACTTGTCATTTTATGCTATGCAATAGAACAAGGCCAGTTATATAGTGACCTCATAATTATGAATTAAACAAGTGAACAATGAACAACAAATGAATGTAAGAGGATAAAGAAAGTCAGAAATCCCTGATCCTCTCCTTAAAAAGGAAGCTTGTGGCTTTAATGAATGAAGGGGACAGCTGAAAAAGTGAGCGCTGTTAATTGGAGTGGGATAACCGTATGAAGCATTACTTGCCTCAGGTGAACTCTGATTTCTGTCCCCAGTCTGCACAGTTTATGCCAACCACTGGGCAGGCAGTGGGGCAACAGCAGAGTCAGCTTCACACCCTGATTCCTTCATCTACTAACTGTGTAAATTGGAGCCACAATCATCTGTGATAAGGGAATAAGTATATCCATGTTCTATAGTAAATAGCATGTAACAGATGCTTAATAAGTAAAAATTCTCTGCTCTCAATAAGCTCTCAAAAGTTGTCTTGAGAAACTGATACCTAAACACCTTGACATGATTTAACCAGCTAGAATGAGTTCTATAATGATCCTAGTGTTATGTGAGCTCAGAGGGGAGTGTGACTTGTTCAGAGGAGAAGAATCAACAAAAGGTTTAGCACTTGGGCTGAGTCTTGAAGGTTAAGCTAGAATCGATAACAGAAAACACACCTTTCAAACCAACACATCCTCTGGATTCCAGGTGACTAAATGACTAAAGAGTCAGCTGCCCTGACTTATATTACACAAGGCTCATAAAATCCCAGCTTTGCCAGGCTGGAAATTCAGACAGAAATGCCTGGCAAATCCTCAAAACATGTACTTATGATAAACTAGAATGGTCCCTAACAGGATAAATACAATGAGTATTTTGAATATTTGAAAGTAAGAAGCATTGCAAATAGCCAAAACACTGGTTTTATGGAAGTGGCTAATTTAGAGAATTGATCATCATTTTGAAAAGAAGCATCTATGAATAAGAAATGGCTCTGTTGGTCTCCCCCTCCCCACCCCTCAGCTCAGTGGGGAGTCTGCTTATCCCTCTCCCTCTGTGCCCCCTTCCCCACCCCTCTAATGCTCTCTCTCAAATAAATAAAATCTTAAAAAAAAAAAGAAGAAGAAGAAGAAATGGCTCTGGACCATTAGGTGACGGCAGACTAATCAATTATAAAACACAGTGAAAAGAGTTGGTAGGTGTCAGCAAAAACACTGACCCTAACACTATCTGCTGTGGAATGTTTGGTTATTAAGAATAGTACTAAACATGTCTATGCACATACCAGTAATAAAGCTACAAAGAAAAACATAAATACTAAAATCACAAAAGTAAAATCAGTGGATATTTCGGTATGCTAGGAAAGAAAAAAAAGCAAACAGGTGAAACTTAAACACCTAATCCCTGAAGCAATTAAAAACTGATGTGTTTGACAAGCATGCAATGTGAAAACAGAATTCAGGATTGTATTTGTTGCATGAATCTGGGTTCCTCTTTCCATATTTCTTGCATATCCCCAAATTGAAATTTCTCAATTTCGTGCAGGCATAAGGAAAGGAATGTCTGAACCTTATTAAAACCTTCAATTAAAAAAAAAAACAAACTTTAATTTAACCTTTTCCCACACAAAACCTTTTCTTCATCCTATCAAATAGAACAGGAGGAGGAACAGATCACAGTTCACTCTTTTCCCTTAGTTGCCTGCCTACACTGAGGAGCAGGTGTTAATGAGAGGTGGGGAACTGAAAGCAAAATCTTGGCAGCATAGACAGATATTGTGCTTGAGAAGCTCAGAATAAATACTCAAATGCTTAAGAGTCCTATGATTATAATGTTCCCATATATTCTCTGTGGGTGTAAAGAACTAAGCCTCATGATGTCTTATAGCCATTCAATAACTTGGTTCAATTTCATTTTATGTGACTTTACTAGGAGAACACTCTTTGGGCTTCTCCAAACAACCCCTATTATTAAGTAGGCTGCTTCTGTCAGAGTTGATCTAGGATCTGCTAGGTAAGGTGTTTATGACTTTACAGAAAACACTAGTGGTTTTCTGTACGTTCTGACTACATGCTTTTATTAGAGGAAACAGAATCCATCCTAAACCCTTGCTGGCCCTGTTCTAGAAAATACCCATGCAGGCAATTTAACTTCATGTACATGCATTTCAGTTAAAAAAAACAACACAAAACTTTACCTGTGAGTCTGGCCCACACAGGTAATTGACTGTTTGACATCTCTTCCCTTCCAGGGAGAAATCTTTGCTTAAAAAATATCAGAAATGCACCTTTCATTTTAATCTGAAAGACTAATTAATCTCACTGGGCATTGTTGGTATGGTTAATTAAAAGCCAAAGCTTTATTTACTTACTCTCTGGACTTTCCCTGCATCCAAAAGACAAAGTTTGGGGTTGAAAAAAAGTGATTCTGCTTAAAATTCCCATGGCACTGGGGGCACCTAGGTGGCTCAGTCAGCTAGGCATTTGACTCTTGGTTTTGGCTTGGGTCATGATATTGAGATCCTGAGACTGAGCCCTCTGTTGGGCTCTGTGCCAGCACAGAGTTTGCTGGAGATTCTCTCTCCCTCTGTCCCTCCCCGCCCCTACTCAGGAGCTCACGCATACTCTCTAAATAAATAATATCTTAAAAAAAAAATCCCACAGAACTAGCTAAGCATGTTCAATCCTGCTTTAAAAATCTTTCACAGGGGGCAGCCCAGGTGGCTCAGTGGTTTAGCGCCACCTTCAGCCCACGGCCTGATCCTGGAAACCCGGGATCGAGTCTCATGTCAGGCTCCCTGCATGGAGCCTGCTTCTCCCTCTACCTCTCTCTCTCTCTCTCTCTCTCTCTCTCTCTCTGTGTGTCTCTCATAAATAAATAAAATCTTAAAAAAAAAAAATCTTTCACAGGGGCACGTGGGTTGTTTGTGCAACTGACTCCTGGTTTCAGCTGGGGGTCATGGTCTTGGTGTGGTGGTATCAAGCCCTGAGTGGGACACTGCTCCACATGGAGCCTGCCTGGGACTCTCTCTCTCCCTCTCTCTCTCTCTGCTCCTCCCACTGCTCTCTCTCTCTAATAAATAAGTAAATCTTAAAAAAAGAAAATGTCTCACAGATCACCCAATTAACTTATCACAGTCAATATTCCAAACTTTTTCTCTGTGTACCTCATAATACCCACTCATTCTTTTAACACATCACCTTAGTGACTATTTTGTTTAAAGTCTCCATGCCTTATAGCTTTCCTCATTTTTTTCTAAACCTAAACCTTCCCCTCCACTCTAGAACTTTACTCATTAATTCCTTTTTTTTCCTTCACTCTACAATATTCAACCTCTTAACTTCAATGCTTTGCTTCTCTGGCTTTGACCATGCCTCTGTCCTATCCTGAAAACATCTCTTGAACTTGCCACAGCCTCCTCACTGTTAAGAGCTGAAGCTTTTAAACAGTTACCTGTAGTTAATGTTAACCTTAAAAATAAAACTGCCAGTTATTTTAGCACCAAAAAAAATGAGCTTATTTGGCAATAGAAGAAAACTGCAATTTGGAACAGGCAAGCTATAGTAAAATTATAAGCAAATCTGGGTAGCAAAGGAGACAAGTACTCTTTTATAGAGGAGAAGGTTGAAAGGGCTGTCATAAACAAAAAGTCTACTGGAGTAAACTGGGAGTATAGTGGCTTTTCATTGGCTGACTTGAGAGTCTCTTAATGGCTGGGTTGTTGCTAGGGGGAAAAGAAAACCCTATTCTTTCTGCTGGAGTGGAAAAGTAGTAGTTAAAATCCTAAGGACTAGCAAGGTATGTCTTTCTTATTGGGTCTGTAATTGACCATAAGTGATAGCTCATGAGAGCTCCCCCATCTGTCCTCCTGACTCCATTTCAGTGGTTTTCCTTTACAATTTTCACATAACTATTTTCTTATCATATATGCCTTTCTTAATCTTTTTCCAACTTGCTCCATATACCACAATAGACTCACACAGCATCTGCTGAGTTAAATTATGTCTCATTATAAGATATGCTAAGCTCCTAAGCCCTGGTGCCTTTGACTGTGACTTTATTTGGAAACAAGGTCTTTGCAGATGTAATCAATTTAAAATGAGGTTATACAGAATAAATTTTCTTAGTAAGAATAGAAAATTTAGACACAGAAACACAGGTACACAAGGAATAGTGCAGGTGACAGACAAAGGCAGAGGTTATGGTGATGCATCTAGAAACCAAAAAATGCCAAGGAGAGCCAGCAACTACCAAAAGCTAAAAGGGACACATGAACAAACTCTCAGAGCTCTCTAGAAGGAACAAATCTTGTTGACACCTTGATCTCAGACTTCCAGGCTCCAGAACTTTGAAAGAATAAATTTCTGTTTTTCAAGCCACTCAATCTGTCGTCATTTGTTACTGCAACTACAGTAAACTAATACAGCATCCAATCATTATGATCTGAGTGGTGGCATGCATATCTAGTTTTCTTTCGAATGGAAATATTATGTATGTATGTATGTATGTATGTATGTATGTATGTATGTCATCCTCTTTCATAAAGAAGAGGAGTGAGCTAACTATGAACCAGTCCCAGCAGGCAAAGAGCCCAGCCGGTCAACCAGAATCTTCCTCCAAAAGGCCTGCTGATGGGCCTTTGCTCTTTCTGCATTACATAGAACAGCACTTACTGCTTTTTCATTCCTATACTCACAACATTAGGCTGCCCTGTTTCTTCTCTATTTCTCTTGCTACTTCTCTTGTTTTATTTATCTTCATTTGATTGCTCTAAAACAGTGATTTTCAGAATGTGATCCTCATATTAGTAGTATTATCATTATGTAGGTGTTTGTTGGATTTGCAAAATTTGGGGTCCATGCCAGATATCCTGAACCAGAATTCCCAGGGATACATGCTAAATTTGATGATCATTTTTATAGAATAATATTCTCCAAAATGTACTCCATAGAATCTTACTTTGTGTATAATCCTTTTCTTGTGGAGAATCCATTTCTTGTTTCAATTACCACTGCTGGTTGATAAATATTCAAACTCCCTGTATCTCAATCACTCTTTGAACTTAATTTGTCACCTTAAATCATAGCTTGAAAGAATGAACTCATACCCTCCCTTCAAAACTGGCCTCCTTTCCTGTCCTTTGTGTTTTCTAATTAGATTAATATTTCAGATTAAACTGGTAGCTCTTTAATATATGGTATCACACTTACTCACCACTAGATCCCAGGGACTCTTACAATATCTGGCAGAGACTATAATATAGTAGTTGTTACTATGTTTTATCAGAAGCCTCAGTGAATATAAAATATAAAACTCCTCTCTCTATGGCTATATCAGTAAATCAAGTTTCCAATCTTTCTCTGCCTGATTCTCCAATCTATTCTGCAAAAATTTTTCCAGGTTATTTTTTTCCTAAAATTCTATCTTCATCATGTTGCTCTATTACTTGAAATTGTCTATCATTGTTTATTTTCTCTAGGAATTCTACATATCCTTTTTCTCACTATTCTTTACTTCTCTGCTTCCCCCAGGCAAGCTGATCTTCTTGCAGTTTTTGTTTTATTTTTATTGTTAAAACTGTTCCCCACATCTGAAACACCTTTACCACCTTAATTTTCAAAAACTCTCAAGCCTTTGTCAACTGAAACCCACTACAGTAGTTCATTTCTAAGTTGAACTCCAGTAGAAGCCGTTATCTTTATCAGCCTTTTCACTTCTACATAAATAGAATTAGTTAACTCATTCAACCTACACTTATTGATAACTCATGTTCCAAGTACTAGCCTAAACGTTGTGGTCATATGAGTGAATCAGAGATTTACGGTTCTTTTCTAGGGGAGGGCAAAACAAAAAAAGAGAAAATGGAAGCCCAGCATGGTAAGTATTAATAGGAGAGGAAAAAGGACTATAGACACACAGAAGTTGGGTTGCCTAACTTGGGTTAGAGAGGGGCATCAGAGAAGGCTAACTGTAGGTCCTGAGACCTGGAAGATGAAAGTGACCCAAGGTTAATAAAGAAAAGAAAAAAAAGAAAGAAAGAAAGAAAAAAGTGGAGGAGAGAACATCTCTGCTAAGGGAACTATGCATTCAAGGACTCAGAGTTGAAAGAAAACATGGCTTATTTGAGAAACTGAAAATAGTTCAGGTGAAAGCAACAATTAGTCTTAGGCAGAATAAAAGCTCCAAGAGGAGAAACTGTAACTTTTGTACTCACCAAGGTACATTTAGCTCCTGAACTGAACTTAAATAGTTTGGGCTAAATGAATAACTGGAGACAGCAGGACACCTCTCCACTGAATTAGGAGGGAAGGAGAAGGATGATGTAGATAAAGGTTAAGTTATAGGTTTAACAGCAGGACACTAAAGGAGTTCTCATCTTCGATTTGCCCCGATAGCAAGAAATTGTGGTTTATCAGCCAAGAGTTGGGGAAGTAGTGAGGTTAGAGATTTGAAGAAAGTACAGAAGTTTGAAATGTCTATTCTGGGAAATAGAAGGAATAACTGATTAGAGAAATGCAGAAAAGTTGCAGGGAACTGTTGATTTTCTAGTTAGGGTTTAGTGATTATATATATGTACATATTATATATATTATATATAATATATATATATATATATATTCTTTAGCAATTCTTAGCAGTTTGGTATAAGCACAGAAAGTATAAGCAGTTAAATAACTTTACAAAATAATATTCTCTCTTCAACTAAATTATATAGTCCTAGAAAGCAGAAGTCACATAAAATAGACCATGTTGAGCATAGTGCTAGCACATAGTAATTGCTCAATAAATTGTTTAATGATTGAATTGTATAAAGACCAAATGGTCATATGGGTTAGATGCACTTTGAAATGTAAAGTATCCCATAGTAACAGAGATATGTATACTTTAGCTGACTGCTTTAGCTCAAGAAAAATAAAGGCACCAGAATAATTCATATTGAGCATTTTTAATGTGCCAACAATGAATGGTGTTGTATGTTGAATTAATGGAGAGTACTTCAGTATCTATTGTGTATAAAGGAACAGGAGAAAAAATAAAAATAAGAGACAAACTATTGACTCCAAGAATGATCAACACTTACTTCTTTCATCCTTACAAATGAAATAACCTGTTCCAATCACAGTTGACTGCTCATGAGACTGTATGACAGAATGTAATTAGATGCTTTCTTACTAGTTTACAGTCTGTTTTATTGTGAAATGGAATATCCTCCATGCTTCCAGCATTGAAATATAACCTAAGTGATAGGCATTGCCTCTACCGATCAACTTCATCTGTCTGTGTGGTTTTCCCAGGTTAATTCTAGCTGTCAGTGCAAACCAAGGTCATTAATATTGACCTCTGAATAAAAGTCATCAAAATGTCAGATTATTTAAGACGTGAAAATTACCTCACATGTTGAAGTTTGATGGGAATGTCCCAGCTGGCAGGGTTGTTGCTGGGGAAGGCAAACTAAAAAACCTGAAGGAGAACTGGATGAGTCTTCCTATATTTCCATCTATGAAGGCTCTTATCCCATAACACTTCCTCTACAAAGTTCTTACTTTAAATTAAACCCCCACCCTGGGGATCCCTGGGTGGCGCAGTGGTTTAGTGCCTGCCTTTGGCCCAGGGCACGATCCTGGAGACCCGGATTCGAGTCCCATGTCGGGCTCCCGGTGCATGGAGCCTGCTTCTCCCTCTGCCTCTGTCTCTGCCTCTCTCTCTCTCTGTGTGTGACTATCATAAATAAATAACAAAAAAATTTAAATCCCACCCCTTTAAATTAAAAGTAATCTCTCTCCATGACCACACATAATGCTATCTTCTAATGATACATCACTTTCTACATTGAATTAGAGTATAGTTATTAATAGGAAGTTTTATTATTTATTAACAGTTAATAGCTGATATAGCATGAACAACAAACCAGAAAAGGCACCTGCCATAAACAATTGCCGTGGTATGTACCACCAACTGTAAGTTCTCTACCCCCCTCATGTTGACCAATATCATTTTAAAGGTGAGGGAATAACAATGCTTTTATTTGTGTTTTCCAGGCATGCCATAAAGTAGATACTCCAAAACTAATTTTTAAAATCAATTAGTGAATTAAATAGGGATTACTGAATCCTTTTTCCATAGCATACTTTAATGAACTGTGCAGGAAAGGGTTCAGCCTGGTAAAATAAAGTGGTGAGTTGTTTCAGTCATTCATTCACTAAAAACAACAAAACAAAAAACCCAAAACCCAAAAAAACAAAAAACATTCAGTTCCAGTCTGTATTAGTTTTCTAGGGCTGCTGGAACAAAGTGCCACAAACTGGGTGACTTAACAGAAATTAATTGTCTGACAATTCTGCAGGCCAGAAGTGCAGATTAAGGTGTCAACAGGGCAGTTCCTTTTGAGGGCTGTGGAGGAAAATCTGCTTTCTGCCTCTCCTAGCTTCTGGCAGTTTGCTGGAAATCTTTGGCGTTCCTCGGCTTATAAATACATCTCCTATTATCTGCTTTTATCTTCACATAATGTTCCCCCATGTGTATGTCTCTGCATCCAGCTTTCCTCTCTATGTAAGGCTATCAGTTATATTGGATTGGGGCCCACCATAATGACGTCATTCTAACTTGATCATCAGCAAAAACCTGATTTTCAATTAAAGTCACATTCTCAGATACTGGGAGTTAGGACTTCAAAATTTTTTGGAGGGTATCCAATCCAACTCAAGACACAGGACACTGGCACTGGGAATGATAACTGAACAGGACACAGTTCCTGTCCTCAAGGAGCTCATAGACCAGGGTGTTAGGAATGACAAAAACCATAAACCAATACTTTAGAGGAATGGCAGATATTAAAGTCAGGGAAAACTTTTTGGAGATAAGAGTGGCTGAGCGGAGTCCTGTTAAATGGCTGGAAGAAGAGAGATGGTTAGAGGAATTCTAAGCAAAGGGAAGAAGTAGCTTATAGAGAAGTGCATGCAGCTTTGATCATTACAGTCAAAGGAGTAAACGGGTTAGGATAAGATATTGAGAAGAAAGAGACTCTGGTGAAACAGAGGCTCATTATGGTCCAGAGGTGCTGTGTTAAGAAGTCTGGACCCGGGATGCCTAGGTGGCTCAGTGGTTGAGTGCCTGCCTTCAGCCCAGGGAGTGATCCTGGAGCCCTGGGATCGAGTCCCACATCGGGCTCCTTGCATGGAGCCTGCTTCTCCCTCTCCCTGTGTCTCTGCCTCTCCCTCTCTGTGTCTCTCATAAACAAATAGATAAAATCTTAAAAAAAAAAAAAAAAGAAGTCTGGACCCTGGGGGCATCTGAGAACCTCAGTTGGTTAGTGTCTGGCTCTTGATTTTAGCTCCAGTCATGATCTCGTGGGTCCTGAGATGAGCTCCACATCAGTTTCTGCCTGAGGGGAGTCTGCTTGAGATTCTCTCCCTCTGCCCTTCCCCCAACTCTCTGTCTCTTTCTCAAAAAAAAAAAAAAAAAAAAAAAGGTCTGGGCCCTGTAGTAGCAGTAATGGAAAGCCTTTGAAGAGTTTTAAGGAGGCGAATGACATGAACAGATTTGATCTCTCCTAATTTTCCTCATTAGTGGTGGCTGTTGTTTGAAAGTATGTTCAGTTATATCCTATGTTGTTGGGAAGATGTTCTATTTTTTTCTGATAAAGTGTAATTTGTTTCCTTCCCACAATTTAGTCTTTTTCTTTACTATAATCAGTTATCACTCAATAATATGTGTTTTGGGGAAACTTTTTTCCTCAATCCTATGTTCATGATCTAGTCTGAAACATATTAACTTTTCTGGTTTCTTCTCCCCATTCCCTCTTTGTCACAACCTATTCATAAAATAAAACATTGAAATATAAAATATAACATCAACAGGCATTTGTAATCTGCTAAGAATCTAAAGAGCTAACCCTAAATTCGTAAATTCATTTATAAGCGTATTATAATTCATCAAAGATTCAAATGGGCAGATTCAGCAGATGTCTAGCTTCACTATTTCATTTGATCATCCTTATGGGGCTCTTTGTAAAAGAGATAATTGGAAAATCTAGATTCAGCTTAGGTTCTAGGAAAGAGTTCCTCTACCTCTTTTTGCAAGGACATTTTGCTCACTACGAAACAAAAAGGACTTGCTATCACTCAGATTTATAAGGTAGCTCACCAATATTTTCAGTATTTATTGTATTGTATGATGCCAGAGAAAATCTTTGGAACCATTGTGTAATAGAGATTGCCTTATTACATTATGTATGACAAGCGCTAACATCTTCAATTATACAACAATTGAACTAAAGTATCTTTGCTTTGCCATAAAATCTGTTTTATTAAAGACTATCTTTTATATCAAGTCCTCTAATCTTTATAATAATCTATTCTATGTTACATATCCAGTTGTACAAAGCATGCAGCATGTGCCTTTGGCTTTAATCTTATACTTTCATCCAAGAAAGTTTAATTTTCACAAAGAAATCTTGTTATATATTTGAATCTCTTTAGGGATTGTGGAATGATTTTGAGAGAGAAGAACAAACCAAGAGGAATCACATGTCCTGATTTCAAGCTATTCTATACAGTTGTAGTAATCAAAACAGTATGGCACCAGCATGAAAAGAGACAACCAGCTTAATGGAACAGAATTGAGATCCTAGAGATAAGTCCAAACATATGCAGTCAGTTAATGTTTGACAAGCAAGTCAAGAATTTTTTTTGAAGATTTTATTTATTTATTTGAGAGAGAGCGTGCACAAGCAGGGGGAGTGGGAGAGAGAGAAGCAGACCCTCCAATGAGCAGGAAGCAGGACAAGGGGGCTCAATCCCAGGACCCCGGGATCATGGCCCAAGCCAAAGGCAGACACTCAACCGACTGAGCCATCCACGTGCCCCAACAATTCTTAATAGAGAAAAAACAGTCTATCTAATAAATGCTGTTGGGGAAATATTGGATATTCACATTTAAAAGAAGGAAACTTTTGTTAACTTGAAATTGATTAAAGGCTTAAAAGTAAGACTTGGAATCATGAAACTCCAAAAAGAAAACATAAGGGAAAAAAGCTCCTTGATATGGGTCTTGGTAATAAGTTCTTGCGTATGACACCTTAAAGCACAAGCAACAAATTAAAAAATAAAAAGGTGAGACTATATCAAACTAAAAACTTCCGCACAGCAAAATAAACAATCAACAAAATGAAAAGACAATGTATAGAATGGGAAAAAATATTTGCAAACCATATATGTGATAAGGGTTTAATATCCAAAATATATAAAAAGCTCATAAACCTCAATAGCAAAAATAACCCCACCAAGTAATCTAATTAAAAATGTATAAAAGACTTACACAGACATTTTTCCAAAGAATATATACTGATGATCAAGAAGATATACATGAAAAGATGCTCAACATCAGTCATTAGGGAAATGCAAACCAAAACCACAATAAGATATTATTTCATACCTTTTAGAATGGCCATAACTTAAAGACAAGAGATAACAAATGCCAACAAGGATGTAGAGAAAAGGGAATCCTTGAGTGTTCTTGGTGGCATTGTAAATTGGTGCATCTACCATTAAAAATAGTATGGAGCATCCTCAAAAAAAAAAAAAAAAAAAGAACTACCATATGATCCAACAATTCCACTTCTTGGAATATATCCATAAAAAACACTAACCCAAAAAGATGGCTGCCACTCCCATGTTCATAGCAACATTGTTTACAAGTAGCTAAGACATGGAAACAATCTAAGTTCTATTGACAATGAATGGATAAAGAAGTGGTGTTATACATATAATGGAATATTATCACAGCCATGGAATATTAGTCAGCCATGCAAAATGTTGAAATTTTGTCATTTGCAACAACATGGACAAACCTTGAAGATACTATACTAGGTAAAATAAGTTAGAGAAAGACAAAAACCATAATACCATAGTTTTATGTGGAGTTTAAAAAACAAAACACACAGAAAAAGAGATCAGATTTATGGTTATCAGAGGCAGGGAAGTTAGTGGAGGAGGAATTGGAGGAAGGTGGTCACAAAGTACAAACTTCTAGTTACAAAATAAATAAGTATGAGGGAAGTAAAGTACATCATGGTGACTATAGTTTATACTGCTATCTGATATACAGGAAAGTACATCCTAAGAGTTTTCATCACCAGGAAAATTATTTTTGTTTTGTTTTGCATTTTTATTTTATCTAAATAAGATGATGGATGTTAACTAAACTTATTACAGCAGTCATTTCACAATATGTGTAGATCAAACCATTATGCTGCAAACCTTTAATTTTTACAAGGATGTAGGTCAACTACATCTCAATAAAGCCAGAAAAAAAAGACATGCAATGATAAAATAGCAAATGGATTTTTAGAACAATTCACTTACTCTCAATAGGTTTGTTTCCAAATTGAAAGATGGATATAATAATATAGGCAATGGCTTCTGGAAAGATTACTGGCACAAACTTTGGTTGTATCATTTAAAAGCTGTGTGACTTTGTAACAAGTTGTTTAGTTACTCTCAGCATCAGTTTTATCAGGGAGATAATAGTTACCTCGTAACATGTCAAAAATTAATTATGATAATGTATGAGAAGAAATCACACAGCATAAGTACTAATATTCAAAGAATATCCATTCCCTTTGCATTCCCTCTCAAGATAATACTGAGAGTCAAATGTGATGGTAATTCCTTGTAAACTGAAAATCACTTATATTTATATACACTTTATGTCTTATTAATATACAAAGAATGATAAAATACTAGAATATAAAATGAGCTATCAGATACCAAATTGCGGGGCCCCTGGTTGACTCAGTGGTTGAGTGTCTACCTTTGGCTCAGGTCGTGATCCCAGGGTCCTGGGATCCAGTCCCACATCAGGCTCCCTACAGGGAGCCTGCTTCTCCCTCTGCCTATGTCTCTGCCTCTCTCTCTGTGTCTCTCATGAATAGATAAAATCTTTTTTCTAAAAAAGACACAAAACTGTGAGATCATCTGTGACTCACACTGACTTGTGTTTTATTTCTTAAATTCTCTTAAAATGCTGTCATTCATCATTAAAATTGGGTTTATCCCATGGAAGAAAATGAAATTACAGATCTGGAGTCCAGTACTCTTATACTGTCTTTCTTATATTATCTTTTTAGTGAAGCCTCTCCAGTTGGTTAAGTTGTGAGTTCTTTAACTTTATCATATTAATTAAGTTAAATATGAAATTTAATTAATAATGTCTGTGTGTTTGGAACTGTGCTGGCATTGGCAGAAAAATTCCAAAGGTACAGAAATTGTATTTCAATGACCAACATAGCTAGTTCATATTTTTTAGAGTTGTAGGTTTAGTCTATTTTAGGAAGCTATGGGCAGATGGAGATTTAATAAGGATTTGGTTTAACCACTGCTCTAGAACATTCTTCATCTCCAAAGGATCATCAAATACTTTGTATAAGTATATTGGAGAAAATTAGAGAGACAGAAACATAATAATAACTATGATACAATGAACAATGTATTCAGAGCTTTTTTTTTTAAATGTGATAAGAGCTTTAAGTGTTTTAGAGAAGTCAAAAAGAGATAAAAAAAAAAAAAAGCTTGACGAGTGAAGTCAAGTGAATTCAGACTATACTATCAAAAATAAATTTGTATGCTGGTTCTTTCGTCCAGCATGAAGTTTAAACTCTGAGTAGGGGCAAAACTAGGGGTAATATAGATCTAAGAGGGATGGGGGGTATCCATTCAAGTAAGAGGTCCTAGTATGAACAGGTTGTTGCTTAGGTGGATAACTTTCTTTTTGTATGTAGCCTGATCTATTGGTCCTATCTTAATTCAGATTTCTTTTGCCTAGAGTAGGAATCAAGCAGGTATTGCCAAAATTATATCGCTTGTGATGCTCTTTCCCTAGAAAATATTAGACACTCTATAAATATTTGTTGACTGGATAAACAAACAGAACAGGGTTGTAACTGTTAATTTCTTATTTAACAAGTTGTTTTAAAAGATTTCAGATTCTGGGATGCCTGGGTGGCTCAGTGGTTGAGTGTCTGCCTTTGGCTCAGGTCATGATCCCCGGGTCCTGGGATCCAGTCCTGCGTCAGGCTCCCTGCTGGGAACTTGCTTCTCCCTCTGCCTATGTCTCTGCCTCTCTCTTGGTGTCTCTCATGAATAAATAAATAAAATCTTAAAAAATATATTTCAGATTTTTATATCTCTTAACTATAGTTCCTTATACCTTACTTCATATTAATAGGACAGGCACTATATTCTATTGGCTCTGATTTGGGGATTTTGAGGTAGAATATGCAAAGAAGATCAGAAATGTGAAGATACATGCACTTCTTATTAAGATGGGGAGAAGTATGCCCATTTGCATCATGGTGATCCTTCCATTTTATTTCAACTTCTCCTTCTACCTTTGCCATGATATTTTGGCATTAAAGATGAAAAAAACCCTGCCAACAATAAAAAAATATCTCCATAAGCAATGATTCTAGAGGTGAAAATATAAAGTATATCCATAAAAACACTAACTCAAGCTCCTAAATCTCACATCCTAAATGAACATACTGGGTGTATATACTATGAGTACAGTATATATATATTTTTCTAACCTATTATTCGATTTTTGCATTGTATGACTTGAAGGACTAATTTAGCAAGGGAAAGCTAAGCTGCCTGTTAATTTCATCAAGGGTGAGTTTCACTGATTCCAAAGAGGTCAAGAGAGCAAGTGGAGGGTCTTACAGACACTGAATACTGCGGAGTTTTTAGAGGTTTTCCTTCAGCAAATGAATATTAATTGACATAATCTGTGAGGAACAATAGTATCTGTATTTATTATTTACTATATCCAGGCATGGTAAACATATTTTATATATTATGCCTTATCTCTTTTAACTTCATTAAAAAAGAAGAGAATGAGGCAAGTATTATGCCATTGTTCAAACAAATAATAAAGAATAAGAGGTTAAATGATTTTCTCAAGTTTAGCAGTTTAGCAACTGACAGACCAGGACATGAACTCAAGATTGTCTGGCAGCAAAGCTTTTGCTCTTAACTACTGTTCAGTTCTGCCTCTCAGTCTGTGTTGATAGTTCTAGTTTGGCAAAATCTAAAACATTCTACACATGCACAGTACCCTTCGCAGTAAGTAGCAATCAAACAAGCTTAAAAAATTCTTAGGAAAAGAAATCCGCATAGGAAGTTATAAAAGTTCTAATCTTCCTCACATTGGACATTAGCTAGAACTCAACTTTAACTGTAACACATGCTTTTAAATTTTAGATTTATTTAAAAATTTCCATGACATCAGTGATTATGACCACTGACATTTGTTTCATATGATGAATCTAGTGATGTGTACATTTCAATAAAACTAAAAGTTGATGTGTTGTGAAGTCCTAGCTCCTTTCTTAAATATTGTAGCAAATGAAGTATGCCAATATATATTTCAAATAACTTATCTATTTTTTCATTTGACATGAATTATAAAATAAGAGAAATCAAAACACCTACTGGCTCAGGGTAAACACTTTAATGCTAGTATTATTAAATTATATGCTTGTGTCTTTGTACTTAGTGGTTGCTGAAGTTGAGTCAATTAATTATAATGTGTAACTAGGTATACAACTCTTGTGCTATCAAGTCTTACACTTGAACACATTAAACATAGACTTTCAATCCCAAGTAATTACTTTCTGTATTTCAAGTTATTGCTAATCATAAAACTGTATATCTTCCTGTTTCTTATAAATTATATTTTTTGTTTTTTTTCCATAAATTAAATTCTTATACTACTTTGAGAAGTATGAAAAATCCTTATGATCACTATAATAAATTTAAAAAATGAATGAACTTAAAAATGTTTGATTTTGGTAATATTTTAGAAAATAGACCTTTAGAGAATACAGGAAACCAATTAAATAAAACAACTTTAGTTCTTCTTCTCTTAAGGCATACATTTTGAGGGAATTCTTCACTGTCATTTAGTATTTTTAGCCACTTGAATCAATAAAACGTTAGGGAACTTTCCAGGGCTAAGTTAAAGCTTTGTATATAAGAATGAAAACAATTTGAATCCACACTTTTGAGAGTGAGGAAAACCCTTAGTCCTTCCCTGACAGCACAGCCCATTACCAAATGAGGCAGTGGCCACTGCCAAATACATTTAGACATGCTCTATGAATGCAAGAATAGTTAATATTCAAACTTTGATATTGGAAAACACTTCCAACCATCAGTGTTAATGTTTTCTTATCAAATAAAAATATGCGTGTTCATAGCACATATGTTTTAATGGAAAACAAGTAAGGTATAATATGGATTATATTTTCACCAATGGTTCAATTAATTGGATTTTGAAGCAGTCACTTGCTAGATTGACCTTATTCCTTATCCTGATTAAAATCTAAGGAAAATACATTTTTGCCAAGACTTATAAATATAGGAAACAACAAAACACATTGTCTAGCTTTAAAATGAATCGTTCTCTTGCTTTTCAGAGCTAACAAAATGTGCTCAGGGTATCATTTGAAGGTGATCAGCTTGCATCAAGAATAATCCCTCCAAAATAGTAATTGCCATGAAACAATTTAGTTATTGTCTCTCTGTCCTCATCCATTTGCAAATATCCTCACATATTCCAGGCCATTGTGCAATAGTTGTAAGACAGCAGAAACACAGACTCTGATTTTTGGCACAGAGCAGGAAAAAGGCAGGAAATCAAGCTACTCTTAGGTTCTCGTTCACTCTGGAAAACTTGGTGAGACTTCCAATATTACTGACCTTGACTGCTGCTGATTCACTCAATGGGTGCAGTTTGTGGCATATATATATTGCATGCAGGCATCATTACTAACATCATTGGTATTCAGTTGACAAATGCAGTTGGGACTCTCTCTAGCCTATCAGGGAGACTATGTACTTGTGGTTTGGCTCAGTTTTACTGTGAAAATAGTCAGTGTCTCAAACCAGGGCCTGTGATTAGGTTAAGGAGGGAACTAGTAAATTTAAAATTAATCTCAGGAGTGCAGTACATGTGAACAAAAGGTAAAAAAGCAGAATTAGTCAGAAAATGAAACAGAATCAAAAGCAAAAAAAGAAAATGAAACAGAAAGGAAGCTGAAAGCTCTTACTTCATTTGGCCTCTTGAACTATATAATCAAAGAATCTTATCATTGGAAAGGACTTTGAAGTTCATCTTCAAAGATGAACCTCAACTCCCCACCAGGTCCATGCCCATGGTCACTTAAGCCTTTACTTGTAACCAAGAGAGAATCATTAAATCTTTTCTCTCTGTTAATTAAATAGGTATGATGTTATAGTTTCTACCTACTGATCTGAGTTCTGTCTTCTGAGGTGAAAGAGAGTGAGCAATCGGACCTATGAACAAGTGATAACCCTTCAAATAAGTGGAAAAACTAACTTAGAAGGGATTCCCCAGATAATCTGTTCTACTTCCCTAATTTTACAGTTCAGTAAACCAAGATGTCTAAAGATGAAGTGATTTCTTAGAGTTACAAAGCTGTTTAATTGCAGAACCTGAAATCACTATGGGTGACTCCAAAAGCAGAGGTTTTAAAGCTAGCTAGTACAGCCATCCTTGTCATCTCTGTTTTAAACTAAGCAAATCCAGTTTCTCCTAATTTTTTTATGGGACATGGCCTCTAGACTTCAGACTATTCTGGACCTCTCCAGTACCTACCACAGGCTAGGGAATGGCTGTACAAAGAGGACAAGTACTTAATACTGAGGGATTTAGAGTCTCGAATGGAAGATAAACAATTACAACACAAAGTGTGAAGTAACGTATCTGAGAAGTGTATCTAAATTTCTACTGAGAACATGGGTGTCAGACTGATTGCAGAGTGTTACTGAAGTGATATTTCATCAAATAAAACTAATCTAACCCCTTTAACAGGAGCAATAGTAGGGACGCCTGGGTGACTCAGCAGTTGAGCGTCTGACTTTGGCTCAGGGCATGATCCCGGTCTGGGGATCAAGTCCCACATCGGGCTCCCTGTGAGAAGCCTGCTTCTCCCTCTGCCTATGTCTCTGACTCTTTGTGTCTCTCATGAATAAATAAATAAAATCTTAAAAAAAACAGGAGCAATAGTATAGAAGTATCCTTACTTCAGTTAATGACTTGCTGCATTAACCCAATCTCTTCATTGTCTTGATTGGACCAGAGTATGCTAGATATTTATGGCTAGAAAGCTACTTTTGAGCATATCTTCACTGTGATCCTCAAACAAGTAGAGCTGTGTATTTACTAAGTAGAGCTGTATACCTACTCAGTGTTTAGCAAGATTCATCTGACTCTGTTACCAAGCCCATTTAGACTGAAAGAATTGTTTCTATAAAATGTAAGGTGAATGTTTTAAAAAGGCTTTTTGAAAGTAGAAAGTAGATTGTTTTTAAAATACTGTCAGATTAAAAAAAAATACTGTCAGATTAATAAGGCAAGGCAATTGTGAAGACTAAGAAAAAAAAAGTCCAGAAGTATTTATTTAGACACTTAGACTCCAAATATTTTTGTTTAGTATATCTTATACATAAAACATTGAAGGACTTCTAAAAATAGGGACCACTTTAGAGAAAAATTGGCAATTTAATATATATTCATGTTTGAAATGGAAATGAAATGTTTAGAGGATTTTTTTCAATAACTGGACAACTAGAGGCTTCGTTCCTATTAGATAAGTAGGTTCTTATTGGGTACTGTGTGTGAGGCATCATTCTGAGAGCTTGGCATGCATTATTTTATTCAATCCTTAGGCCAACTATTATACCAACTTAACAAATTAGTTGATACAGAAGTTTGATAACATTTTCACATTTTTAGAGCTGATAAATGGGGAAGATGACATTTCTATCAGGTCTTGCAAAGTGCACAATTATACAATGCCCTTTTCCTTTCACCATCCAATGTAAAATCAACCATATTATTTGGATATGTGAATCCTAATCCTGACACAGTCTTCTTTTTCTTTAATTAATTTTGAACTGAGAAAAGCCAACATTTCTGTACCATCTACTTCCACCTTTACAAATGTTATTTCCCATTTTGGAGGGATACTTGCTGCACCTCAACTTCCTCTGTTTGCCTATTTGAATACAAATGCTTTCAGAAATAGCTCCTCATTAATTTTTCCTAAGAAATTAGTTGTTTTCAAGTAAACTAAATGACCTTGATTTCCCTCTACTTTTAACTTTATAGAATAGTGATCAATTTTGAACTTCATTCATTCAATCAAGAATTTAAGAACTGTCAAGCCATGCTCTAGGTTCTCAATAAATACTAATTAGACTGTTTTTTTAAACGATTTATTTATTTATTTATTTATTTATTTATTTATTTATTTATTTATGAGAGACACACAGAGAGAGGCAGAGACATAGGCAGAGGGAGAAGCAGGCTCCCTGCAAAGAGCCTGATGTAGGACTCAATCTCAGACCTCGGGATCATGCCCTGAGCTAAAGGCAGCTGCTGAGCTGCTCAACCGCTTAGGTATCCCTAATTAGATGGATTTTACAAAAAAAAAAAAATCAGAATCAGTGGCTGCTATGATTCTACACTTTCACACAAATATTTCTTGGTCACTCAATATATAAATCATATGCCAAGAATATTATTAAATATGAAAGCTCTGTTGGCACTTATTAATTTAGCTTACCATATGCCAGACACTGCTCAAAGAACTTTGTGTGTATTAACTTTCTAAAAACTGTCATATCATCCTGAGATAGGTATAATTATTATCCTCATTTTGTTGATGAGGAAATGGAGGCATCAGAGATTAAGTAAAACATTATCAAGGTCACCGAGCAAGAATACAATGGAGCCAGGATTCATGCCCAAATAATGCAAATTATTTTTGGATTCTAGAGTCTTTTTTTTTTTTTTTAAGATTTTATTTATTTATTCATGACAGATAGAGAGAGAGGCAGAGACACAGGCAGAGGGAGAGGAGCAGGCTCCATCTAGGGAGCCTGATGCGGGACTCAATCCTGGGTCTCCAGGATCAGGTCCTGGGCTGAAGGTGGCACTAAACTGCTGAGCCACCAGGGCTACCCTGGATTCTGGAGTCTTAATCATTATACTCTGCTACCTAAATAAGCAACTAGATTCATACAAAAACATCACACACTGAAAACAGACAGGGGGATATTCCTCAATGGAAGTAATTTTTTTTCTATTAGGTTCTGAAGGAAGATGAGGAATTAATCAGGTAAGAGTATTTTAGGAGGAATCCTAGGGAGAAAGCATACTGTAGGCAAAGGTCCCAAGGAGAGAAAAGGAATGATATTTAGGAGAAAAAAAATATATCAACTCAGCTTGTAGAGAATTATGATTTCAAAGTAGGTGAAGCAGTGAGGATACCCACTAATGAATTTAAAAGGAGGTATCTAAAAAAGCATAGCCTTCTCAAATATTATTCTACTTTAATAATGCATTAATTTAATAAAGCACAGTCTTCTCTTCTACAAGTTCACAGATTATAAACAAAGGAAATAAACAGGATTTTAAAGGCATGTTATATAGAAATTAAACCAGTCACAATTAGAAAGAGTTTCTCTATCATACTTTTAAGTAAAAATTCATTTTTTTCTCTTTTCTAATTATCAGTCTGAGGTCAAATATTTGAAAAATGTTTTACATATTATATATCTAATAAAAGTAGAGATCATAAACCCATGCCTTGAATAAAGAGAGCAACAAATCTCATGAAGATATTTTACTTTCATTTATCCTATTAGCTAGTTTTGAATAATGTCAGTGGGATACCACCATAACATTATATTTTCTATAAGAAAGTAACTCTTCAAACTATTCCTTTAGGTACTGAAAAAAAAGGATAGCATGTTCATTCAGTAGAGTCTACCACCTTAAAGAAGAAAATTAATAATAAAACTATTAACAACAGACAAAAACAACTAAAATTTATTTAGTGCTTACTATGTGTTAGGAATGGGTCTAAACACTGAAACACTTCTCATATTTAAAGGACTTGTAGTCCTTTAAAAATGTTGTCCTATTGGCCTCTGACCTCTATTGTTTCTGATGAGTAGTAAGTAGTAATTCCTATCATGGTTCTCCTGGATGTAATGTATTTGCTTTCTCTGGCTGCTTTTATTTATTATCTTTCTCTTTCCTATGATGTCTCCATGCCCCTGCAATCTGTTGTTGCTATAGTAGTCTATTCATATGTTTGTATTTATTCTGCTTGGAGTTTACTGAGCTTCTTGAACATGTGTGTTGATGTTTCAATTAAATTTGGAAAAATTTTAGCCAATAAATATATATATATATATATTTCCCTACTCATTTCTCTCTCCTTTCCCAATGGGACTCCAGTGACACAAATATTAAACTCATCAACATTGTCTTATAGGTTATTGAGGCTCTGTTTATTTAGTTATGTTTTGTATTTTTCCCCCTCTTGTGTCAGTTATGTCTAAATCCATAATTTCATAGTACCAAAAAATTATAATAATCCAACTAATTGGTCACCTATTGTAGGTGACAGGGAATTAGTTCATTATCATGTGAACTGGGTAAATAAGAGGAAAGAATCCATCATTTATCCTGCCTTTTATATATGAACTCTATAACAGATGAAGGACACTGTCTCTTAATAAAAATAATCCCAGATAATAAAAGAAAACAAATAGACACAATTCATTATTACCATTTTCACTTCTATTGAAATAACATATTTAAGAATTGAATACCAATAGCTGATAATATTAAACAAGAATGAATATTAATATTACTTGCTTCCTTATAAAAGAGCATATCGCCACTTATAGTCTTGCCAAAGGGAACACATATGAGTTTAATTATACCTCTGGATCCACCTGCCAGTTTGTTGAAACTATAGAGGACAGAGAGACATTTTGAACTATATCCCAAGTATATCAGAGATGTGGAGCCTGGGAAACTCCACAAATGAGTGGGTTCTTCAGCAGGTAAACTAAAAAGAAAATGAAGTGATAGGATGGGATTCTATAGATTAAAAGAGACTTAAAAGACATATCAGTCTAAAAAAATTAGAGAGGACCGAAATGGAATATATAGGGATACATGAGACATAAAGAAATGGGTGATAAAAATAAAGAAAAGCGGGATGTGGTTACTATAAAAGTCAGTAGGAGTTACTTCCAGAAGGAGAGAAGGGGCTGTGGTTACAACGAAAGAGCCAGAAAGTCTCTACTGGCTGGCAACATTCTCTTCTTGCTTCAGGTGGTGGTTACAGAATTTTTGCCTTACAATAATTTTATAGAAATGACTCAGGAAGCTATAAATTTATTGTGTATGTTCTTCTTTATCTGTGTTTTATTTCACAATAATATGGTATAACACACAATATTGTGTGTTCACTATTTTCTATGTGTATATGTGTTTGTAGAGATCACATATGAGTTAGGAGAAAGGAAGAAAAAAAGTCTTTTGAACGCTGACTTTAGTTTGAACTGGTTGTTTTATGGAAATGTAAAAATCCCTGTTAGGCCAATGTTTTTTATTAGAGGAAACATGGGGTATACTTTTAATTTTGTCAAAATTGTCCTTAATAACGAACTAGCTGGGAGAGGATGAAACCAACAGAGAGGCTGGTTTTTATATAAAATAAGAGATAAGGAATTTTGGAATGTTTTCCTGGTAGATGTGGAGAGAAAAGAGGTAGGAACTTTGCTTTTTTGAGAGAGGGAGTATTAATGGGTTGCATGTTGTCCCCCCAGATGTCTAGGTCCTAACCCTAGTATCCATGATTTTATTAGGAAATGGGGACTTTGTAGATGACTGTGTTAAGATGGGTCATTAGAGTTGGTCCTAAGCCAACTTAACTGTGTCTTTATGGGACAACAAGACAGACACACAGAAGGAAAACACCTTGTGAAGATGAAGGGAGAGACTGAGGAGAGGCACATCTATAAAACAGGAACACCAAAGTTTGCCCGCAAAACCACCAGAGGTGAGGAGAGATGCAGGGAAAAGACTCTCCCTCACAGGCCTCAGAAGGAACCAACCTTGCCAACATCTTGGTCTTAAACTTCTAGTCTCCAGAACTGCGAGACAATACATTTCTGTTATTTAAGTCACCCAGTCTGTGGTTCTGGGTTGCAGCAGCCCTGAGAAAACTAACACAGGGAGAGAGTGGGCTTGGCAAAATTATGGCAACATCTAGACTAAGGAGGAAGTAACCGGAGAAGTTCCAGGTGGAAAGACCACTGAGGAGTTGAAGGCTAGAGGTAGCCCGGATTGAATCTTCTGAAACACTGTGGAGGGTATGGGATTTGCCCAGCATGCAGGCTGAAGGCCTGAATTCTTATGGCATATTAAGGGAAAGGGTGATTCCAGACGGTGAGAAGTCTGACATCCAGGTCATACGTAAAGCTATGGCATATACTAAGGATGGTATGAACCTAGATATTTTTTACATTTATTGATATATACATGAGAGACAACTGTATTTATACAAAGAAGAATGTGTGCTTACTACTGAGAAAATACGTATGTTAGTAGAAATATAGGGACGCCTGGGTGGTTCAGTGGTTGAGCATCTGCCTTTGACTCAGGGTGTGATCCCGGGATCCAGGATTGAGTCCTGCATCGGGTTCCTTGGAAGGGGCCTAGGTCTCCGCCTCTCTCTCTCTCTCTCTCTCTGTCTCTCATGAATAAATAAATAAATAAATATTTTAAAACATAGAAATACAGAAATGTAGATATAACAGAAATATGTAGATTAATCATATAATAAAGTTATTTTTATATGTATACCTGTGTACATAGAAATGTGTACATATAGTGAGAAAGAGAAAAAGTACTCTTCATTCAGAGGCTTCTATCCCTCACCGCCGGAAATAAAACAAGCTGAAAGGCAACTAAAAAGATGAAATCACTGTCAAGGACAGGCACATAAGGAAAGCAGTTTTATTTTTAATGTTTTGAAGTCACAGGAGTTATTTCTGCAACTGTACTGCTTGGTTATTTTTCTTTTTTTCATTTTCAGTGCTTGTCTTTCATGCCTTGTGGGCAAGGGCATTTGTATTGCTATCTGCATAGCCCCTCCACAATGGTTCCCATTTCAACTCTCTCTGGGAGGCTTCTCTGAATATAAAGACCATCAATTTTAACTATTGCCATTAAATGATGTGTGGGCAGCTCCGCTGGTTACAACATTTCCAAAGCCTCACATGCTAGAGTCAATTACCAGGGGGCAATGGGAGGGTGACTTCTCACTATGGATACTACTTCAAGGGCCCCTAGTGCTAAGAGAGCTGTGCCTCTGCAATTTCTTCCTAAATCAGCAGTCCTTGGACAGCTGGGGTCCCAAGCCAGTAAATGGGTATGGAGAGTTCCTTGACAAACAGGAAGGGGTACCATAAGAGATGAGTGCTTAATTCTAGAACACAAATAATAAAAGCTGCCATTTGTGGGGTGCCGCCCAAGTGCCAGGTATCTCCGTGCTAGCCCCTTCACACGTGCTATTACCTTAAACTAGAAAACCACACTTTGACCCTGGTATTATTATTCTCAACTTACAGAAAGGTAGCTGAGCCTCAGAGGATGTGTGTTTATGGACTTCTACTACTAAGAATCATGTAGAGGGACTGAACCTAGTTTGACATCCCAGCCTGTACTCTTTCCAATTTGCCATGCTGACAAAGCAAAAATGATTGCAGTCTATTATGAGATATAGTCTTTTCTCTCCAAGAGTTCATGTTTCAACCTATTTATGACATAAGAGCTGACCCTGGTTGTTCTCAAGAGAAAGCACTGACAGGTTTAGAATGTCCACCAGTCTGGTCCGTAAGCCCCTGCTAATTGGAGGATATTCTAGTCTATGGCTGTCAGCAGCAACTGCTTGCAAAGTCCTAGCCCATGACAACACCTGCAGGTTGAATTCCAGGTAGACAAACCACTGCCACCTCTATACCTTTGATACCTAGTAACATCAGTTTGGAGGAATAAATATTTAGGTAAAAAAAAAAAATTTACTTTTCAATATGTAATTCATTTTCTTTCCATTATTTGCTCTTAACTAAGTATCAGCACTTCCTACTGACACATCAGGGAAGAGGTAACCTTGAATAGAAGCAAAATTTCAGGTGAAATATACTTTCAAACTTAATCACTTGCACCTAGGGACACTCTTCTGTCAGATTACAGATATTTGTCACAAACAGCAATACTCACAGGTATATCTTGTTAAAAATCCCCCCCCATGGCGTTCTTCTCTCTCATTGCAAACCACCAAAATCAAATAAGCGACCAAAACAGCCAACACATCCACTCTTTAGCAACAGAATTAAGGCTCTGTTCATGAAAGATTTGGAGGCAGAACAACATCATAAAACACACCCAAACTCAACAACACTTAGTCTTTTTGAAATTAACTCCTGCTAAATATGCTGGGTGAGCAGAACCACAGGAAGGATTGTTGTACACAAAAGCCTTTGAAAAATAACAGGGCTTTCTGCGATAGAAACAAAAGCCCCACTGGGCCAGGCAAATAAAAGGACTCAGCTGCTAGCAGGAGAGGAAAAAACCTCTTCTCCATTCTCCTATTCTCCAAAGGAAACAAAGAAATTTAAGTGAGGCAAAAATCATTTTGCATTATCTTCTGACTTCTGAGCAAAAGCAGAAGTACCTCTTTAATACTGAAATGATGGTCCTTGTTGAAATAATATTTTAGAAAATGAAAAAGTAGAATAACAAGTTGAAGAGGAAATAACATAAAAAATATGTTTTTTGGATGGTGGGAAAACAGGTTGCTCCATATGCTTTTAAAAAACACATCTGGCAGTTAGAGATGGTTTATTGGACAAGACTTTAAAGGTGGTGACCAAAATGTTATACAAGTCCCCACAAAGCAATAACAAATAACTCTCTTATTGGTTTTGGTTGGGGCAATCCACTTACACAATGAGTGGAAATTTGATGATGTAGAAGCAAAGGCTGTTATTCGAGGGGGCAGCTTCTCCATCTTTAAAGTGAAGTTGAAAAAAAAGTGAAGTTGGTTTGAGAATTAGAAGAGCTAATGTATATAGGCAGTGGGCACACAATAAAAATGTTATTTTTTTTCTTTAACTTTTTCTTTCCTTAAACTTCTACAAATGTAATCTGTAAATACCTATGGTCTTTAGGGGGTAAAATTAGAAGATGCAATGAGTTACTTCATTACCAGTAAGATTGTCAAGAGTTTATTGGAAACTAAGTAAAATGCTTTAAAATACTGAACCACACAGAAAAAAGATGGCTTCCTAAATTTAGTCTTCACCAGTTACTTCTTGAACATTTTTCTAAAGTATATTATCTGTTAACACTTTCTTAGCCACCATAATCAAAGGTTCCCCAAAACATTATGCTGTTTTTGGTAACATGTAATCCTTACAATAAACTACTAAATAAGGCAGATTCTATTATCTCTATTTACAGAAGACAAAACGAGGCTTAGTGACATTTAAGAATGTCACATAAGTTTATATACTCATAAGTTGAAAAGTTAGGATTTGAATCCAGATCCACCTGACTCTACGGCCTGTGCTTTCAATTTCTTCCTTTTTTATTTTTAAAGATTTTATTTATTTATTCATGAGAGACAGACAGAGAGAGAGAGAGAGAGAGAGAGAAAGAGGCACAGATACAGGCAGAGGGAGAAGCAGGCTCCATTCCATGTAGGGAGCCTGATGTGGGACTCGATCCCTGGTCTCCAGGACCACACCTGCAGGCTGAAGGAGGCCCTAAACTGCTGAGCCACCCAGGTTGCCCTGTGCTTTAAATTTCTATGTGATGCACATGTTTTTCTACAAAGGGAAGAATTTTAGAGCTTTTAAGTCACGAGAGAGCCTTGTACTTGTAACTCTCTTAGATGCTATAAATGAATCAAACTTTAAACTGTAGTTTAAAATTTTGGGAACACATCTAACTGAAAGTCCTTATTCATCTTTAACTTGACTAAAGGGCCACAAAAATGATATAGCCCTTCCAGCCTAGTGGCATCACAAGCAAGTGAGTTAAAGACTATTCAATTGGTCTGTCATTCACATGGGCTTTCAGATGTAGACTGGTTGGTAGGTTCTCTAGTGGTTGCAAATTAAGCTTCCATGGGTAAGCAGTCTTGTTTTGACAGCAACTTTCAAAGGGAAGAGAGGGGAGAGGGTTGGATTAGAGAGGAAAGAAAAACAAAACCAAGTAGTTAAGTTTGGCATTTTTAAAAAACTTCACAAAAGGACTCAAGGATAAACTGAAATGAGAGATTGGTTTCAAAGGTGAGCTATATAAAGGTACAAAGGTATGCTGGCAGCAAGAAGGCTCAGAAAGAAAAGACACAAGGCAAGGGTGTCACAAGGTATAAGGAATGAGTCCTGCCGAGGTTGATTCCATGTATGATAGTACAGCAAAGTTGAGGGGAGCATAGGCTTTCACCTCCTAGAACACTTACTATGTTCTGGTCTGTGTTCTGTTCTATACCTACCAGGATGTTTTCTACCTTAGAATTCTTGTATCTGCTATTTTTTCTGCCTGGAATGTCCTTATGCTTCAAAAGGAAACTATGTACTTAGGAAACAATGACTCAGTTTAATGATTATCTCTTGAAAAGGCCTTCTGTGACTTCCCTGGTAATTTTCATCATTGTACACTATCTCATCCTTCACAGAGCTTGTAAATTTGCATGCATGTGTGTATGAACATGGATGCATTTGTTCTCTTATATATTAGTTTATTTTTTATATCCCCCAAAGAAATATGTGCTGTGAGAACAGAAACATTGTCTTTTCCACTCACCAACATATGTTGTATGATCACAGATAAGTCACTTAAGCTTTCTGAGACTTAATTTTTTGAATTATAAAATAAGGCAATAACAGTTATCTACCTTATAGAATTACTTGGAAGAAAACATAAACATGAAATAGAATCCTAAATATAACTTCCTGTTGTTTTGGAAGAACTCAGAATAGCCCCACATTCAGAATTAAGGCATCAAACTATTCACATAGGATTTGAAAAGAGTGTGATCACTAACTGGTTTTGTCGGTCTTAGCAATACCTTCTCCTCAACTTAAGTTCAAAGAGATGGGCTTTCTGTGAATTGATTCAGAACTCCTGACCTATATTTCCTGAATTGTGAGGAGCAAAAATCTGAATAGTTGCCTCCACTGGAAAAAGAGTTGCTCTCCGTGGGAGCAGGGAAGAGCAGATGCTGACAGAGCATCTGGGACAGATGCTGAAATTCTCTGAACAATAGGGATAAAGGCATATATCCCATGGATCAGATGTGGGTCTAGAGGGGAAAGTTGGTCAGGTTTTATGCAGAAAGACTGTTTGTGTCTCAATAAATGGGTGGACCACTAGTCAACCAGAGCTGAGGGAAAGAGTTAAATGTGGCCATCCAGAGAAAGTCTTGCTTCCATCTTTAGAACCACTGTCTTGTGTTTGTCAGCAGGAGCTCAGAGGAATCCACAAAAGTCCCCAGAAGGAGAAAGCACCAGAGATTACACATGTTCCGTCCTAAGGGTATTAAAGCCAGATTATAATTATATCACCCTGTAAAACTATGTCCTTTTCTCACAATTGCCTGTTCCATTTCAGAAAGGTAAAGAAAAACACAGACAGAAAACAAAGATATTGAGCAAGGAGGCAAATCATATCCCTTTCCTCATTGCAGAGTGTTTAGTCTCAAGTAAGATGGAGCTGGGCAGGTGGAGTCATTTTAAATCAGGTAAGAGCTGGGAAATTTTATTTTATATTTAACCGTGTTAAAGTCATGGAATTGTCAGACTGGAGTAGGCTTTTAATTATTATTATACGTGACCTGCCTGAGATTGTATCACAGGCAAGGGTGAATTTATCTTCAGAGGGGCTTGTGGGTAAGCAAAGGGGAAAAAAATACAGTTGGCTTCTGGTTTTACCTTACTAAATCCAGTGCGTTTGACAAATTAGGTATGAAAGTTTATGAAATACTCCACACAGCACTGGAGCTCAATGAATGGTAAAGATGTAAACATTTGGTACATAGTAAGTTCTTGATAATATATTATCTCTGCTCCTTCTTTCCAATGACAAATTCTTCCCCAAACAGCATAAACTATTGAATAATTTTGAAGCTCTTTGAATTTTCTATTGAAGGCTTCACACAATAATAACCTTCCCTGAGTCCTTTACAGACTAAAAACATGGATGGGGGTCAGTCTTTCCTTAGTATGATTTAGGATGGAAGAGCAATAAGGTTCTGGGAAGCATCCTCATTTAAATGCTAACATGCAAGAGAATGTAAATTTGCACCTACTGCATATATACACCATCGGCAAGAGACCGCAAGTAGCCAGAGAGCAGCAAGAGGTGAGTGGTTTGGTGCCCTCTGTATATCAGAAAGGTTCCTTATACACACAATGACAAGCCTGTCTGGCATCCCAAAATAGATCAGGGATGAAGGGGGAGACCACTTCATGTCTTTTCTGGGGAACTTTTTGCGGAGTTATCTAAAGTACTTGTATCTATAAATAAATTGCCTTGTGCTTATATTTTTTAACTAATCAAATGTAAGCTTTTCTTTCTCTACCTCCCACTCACCAACATAGACTGTTAAATGTGAAGAGGGCTTAAGAGATGACCCTGTTAGAGCTCCCCTCTAGAACAGGATCCTTCAAGCCTCTGCCTGAACCCTTGTGGTAACAGAGCTCACTGTATTTGTTGCAAGGCCCTGTGTTCTAGCATCTGGGAATTCTCATTGTTCTCAGGGTTTACTTTTCATTATGCCAAGATCTGCTGCCCCATAATTCCTACTCTCCCTAGTTCTGCCTTCTAGATGAATAGACTTCTTTTGTATTACGACTCTTTATGTATTTTTCTCACTTTTCAGCAAACATTTATTGAACATTTTGTGAGAGAGCTGCTATTATAGGTGCTTGGGGGTATAGCAATGAACAAAACAAAACTTTCTGTCCTCCTGGGGCTTATATTCTAGTACAAAGAAATTAATAGAATTTTGATATAATGCCTGGTGGAAGTACATGCTATGAGAAAAAATAAAGCCCTGAATAAAGGAAGGGAAAAACTATATGAACAATCATGGGGCAGAGTGTCCCTGATAGAAAGTCAAGTGCAAAGGCCTTAGGCAGAAATATGTTTAGAAATTTGGAGAAGCAGCAAGAAAGCCAGCATGACTGAAGCCTCAGGGGAAAGGGAGATTGATAGATAAAGTCAAAAGGTAGCCAGAGGCATGTGGACTACTGTAAAGCCCTGGATTTAAGTGGGAAGGGAAGCTAATAGTTTGAAGCAGAAGGTTAAATTGATACAATCTGAGTTTTAAAAAACTCACTCTGGCTGTTGAATGGAGAACAGATTATAGAAAACACAAAGTAGTAAAAGAGACAAGTTTGAAAACCATTAAAATATAGTTCGGGCAAGAAGTGATGGTGGTTTGGAGTATTACAGCAAGAGCAGAGTTGCTTTAAAAAAAAATGAAAGTGACTCAATTCAAGATTTGTTTTAAGGGTAGAGTTGACAGGGTTATTTAATATATTGAATACCAGGTATGGGTAAGAAAGAAAAATCAAGGATAACTTCTAATACATTTTTGTCCTAAGCAACCAGGTGCCCTAATTTAATGAGCTAAGAAAGACTCTAGGAAAAACTGGTTTTGAAAAATAAAATTAAGAGCTATGTTTTGTATACGCTAATCTTGAAATGCCTGGTAGAAATATAACATGGAGATAACTATATTAAATATATAGTATAGGGATGGAAAATAAAACCATAGGACCAGATGTGACTATGTACGAGGAGAGGTAGCCAGAGAAATAAGGAGGTACCAACACTATGTCCTAGGGAACTGTAGGCTTTAGAGATTGTAGAAAGAAGAGGTTTGAAAACCTCTATAATGTCTTTTCCTAAATTTATATTCTTATATATCCTAACAGATTAAATTTTGAGAGCATGTTATTGAAAAACCAAAGTGGCTATTTCCTGCTAAAATACCTGATATCCTTCATGAAAATTAAATGTTAGTGGTAGATCTTGAGAACGAAGGTAGAAAAAACAAGGCAGAAATCACATTTTTTTTTTTTTTTAAACATCGGCTAAGGGATCAAATGCTCCACTCTAACAAATGTCTTATCTGATCATGTCACTGGTTTTAACTCAAAGGCATCATGAATACAAATAGCAGGAGCAAAACTAAAGCTTTTCACAATTAACTCCTCCACTCCCCACCCCCCCATACTATTCTCAACAGTTATGTTTTATTCCCGAGAAATTGTACTGAATTTTTAACTAATGTCCACAATGATTTTTGTTTTTCTCAAGTTTGTGAAAACTGAGTTTTCTTTAAAAAAGTTTCAAGAGAAAGTTTCAGTAAAAGTTTTAGAAGTTGTGATTTACAATATTGAGGAATTATATCAACTAAGTTAATGAGCAGAGTAATCAGACACGACTGCCCATTGATTGGGTCACGGTGCCTTCTGTGAATGAATGGAGACTAATTTCCAAGTCTGAAAGAAAGATTTAGAAGAGAGCAATTCAATTTCATCAAATAGTTGGTGAGCTGCCAAACACTCAACTGTCAAAAATTTGGCTTCCAAGCACTCATGCAAAGTATGACACTTCTGAAGTTTGCCCTAATGGAGCCATCAGGAAATGATCACTACCAATCTTGGTGGAGCTATCTGAAATGCTTGTTGCCAGTAAAATCCAGGGTAGAAATGTGTATGACAGATAATCAAGCAAATGAATATACTATTGCACTATTTAGAGCAATGAAGAAATCCATGTGATAATAAACTTAAAAGACTCCTTCGTTAGTTAATGTAAATGCAGTCTCAGAGAGTTAGCTTTCTATTAAACAAATAAGAAAAACATCAATTTTATTTTAAATTTAAGAAAAAAGAAAAGACTTCTAAAAATTAAGTACCTTTTGTTCTAACATCTATATTCTTAAAGAAGAACCACACACTGCTTCAATTCACTAGAAGATCAAAGTACAAACACTTGGGAAAGAATAGAATACCAAAGAAGAAAACAGTTGATGCTTCTGAAGATGCGATCCATCAAAAAAAAAAAAAAAAAAGTCTAGTTTCTTTTCATGAGAGAAGAGTAGGCATGACAGGGAAAACAGTAGTTTTGATCTATCTTGGTTCACATGAGACTCTTCAGATTGTTTAGATAGCATACTGATTTCAGTGTGCAAAACCACAATTCAAGATAGTTTTGATGGAAGGATTGTAATTTTTAACAGCCCAAGAAATTATATCATAGATATTGAAGGAGAAAGAAATGTCTTACTTATTTCTACATTCTGTTGCGCATGTGAAAGACAGTAAACTAGATGCCTGTTTAATGAATGATGCTAGTAGATTCGGCATTTTTCTTCTTAAACATCTTTCAAGCTATATATCATGTGGTATTTCTTGATGCATTTTTAATGCTTGTAGTTTTTTGTTTTTAATTTTTTAAGATTTTATTTATTTATTCATGAGAGACACACAGAGAGAGGCAGAGGGAGAAGCAGGCTACATGCAGGGAGCCCGATGTGGAACTCGATCCCAGGACTGCAGGATCACACCCTGAGCCGAAGGCAGATGCTTAACTGCTTAACCGCTGAGCCACCCAGGCGTTCCATAGTTTTTTTTTTTTTTTTTTTTTTTTAATTCCAGGGTACTTAACATATGGTGTTATATTCATTTTAGGTGTACAATATAGTGATTTAACAATTCTATATAGTATTCAGTTCTCATCAAGATAAGTGTACTCTTTAATACTCTTCACCTGTCTCACCCCTCTGGGTTACCTCTCCTCTAGTAACCATGCTTGTTTTCTATAGAAGAGTCTGTGTTTTGGTTTGTCTCCTTTTTCCCCCCCTTTGTTCATTTTCTTTGTTTCTTGAATTTCACATATGCATGACATTAGATGGTATTTGTCATTCTCTGACTGGCTTATATCATTTGTCAATATACTCTGTAGATCTATCCATGTCATTGTAAATGGCAATATCTCATTCTTTTTTATGGCTGAATAACATTATATATATAATATATATATATAATGCCTGTGTCTCTGCCTCTCTCTCTCTCTCTCTCTCTCTCTCTGCATCTCATCTAGGCAGAAGGAGAAGCAGGCTCCATGCAAGGAGCCCAATGCGGTACTCGATCTCGGACCGCAGGATCACACCCTGAGCCAAAGGCAGTTGCTCAACCGCTGAGTCACCCAGGCATCCCCACATCTTTTTTTTTTTTTTTTTAATATTTCATTTATTTATTTGAGAGAGAGAGATTGTGTATGTGTGTGTGTGTGTGAGAGAGAGAGAGAGAGCGAGAGAGAGCGCACAGGCAGGGGGGGAGGGAAACAGAGCAGTAGAGAGCTCTCTCTCTCTCCACTGAACAGAGAGCCTGGTACAGGGCTCCATCTCAGGACCCCGGGATCAGGACCTGTGCTGAAAGAGATGCTTAACTGACTGAGCCACCCAGGTGCCACTTACCACATCTTCTTTATTCATTCACCTTTCAATGGACACTTAAGCGGCTTCCATATCTTGGCTATTGTAAATAATGCTGCTATAAGCATAGGGGTGCATGTATCCCTACAAATAAGTGTTTTGTATTTTTTTGGTAAATGTCCAGTAGTGCAATTGCTGGATTATATGGTAGCTCTATTTTTAATTTTTTGAGGAAACTCCAGACTGTCTTCCACAGTGGTTGCACCCCACTGTGGGTTTTGCATTCCCACCAACAATGCACAGGTTCCTATTTCTCCACATCCTCACCAACACTTGCTGTTTCTTGTGTTTTTGATTTTAACCATTTTGACAGGTATGAGGTAATATCTCATACCTATGGCTTTGATTTGCTTTTCTCTGATAATGTGTGATGTTGAGAATCTTTTCATGTGTCTCTTGGCCATCTATATGTCTTCTTTGGAGAAATGTCTGTTCATGTCTTCTGCCCATTTTTAAAGTTTTTTTTAAATTTTTTATTTATTTATGATAGTCACAGAGAGAGAGAGAGAGGCAGAGACACAGGCCGAGGGAGAAGCAGGCTCCATGCACCGGGAGCCCGACGTGGGATTCGATCCCGGGTCTCCAGGATCGCGCCCTGGGCCAAAGGCAGGCGCTAAACCGCTGCACCACCCAGGGATCCCCCATTTTTAAATTGTATTATTTGTTTTCTTGATGTTGAGCTATATTAGTTCTTTACATATTTTGGATACTAACACATTAACGGGTATGCCATTCACAAATATCTTCTCCAATTCAGTCTTTTAGTTTTGTTGAATGTTTCCTTTGCAGTGTAGGAGTTTTTTTTTTTTTTTATGTAGTCCTAATAATTTAATTTTTGCTTTTGTTTCCCTTGCCTCAGGAGACATATCTAGAAAGATGTTAGAGAAATTGCTGCTGGTGCTCTCTTCTAGGATTTTTATGGTTTCAGGTCTCACACATTTAGACTCTTATTCCATTTTGGGTTTATTTTTGTGTATGGTGTAAAAAAATGGTCCAGTTTCATTCTTTTGCACGTAGCTGTCCAATTTTTCCAACACCATTTGTTGAAGAGACTGTCTTTTTCTCATTGCATATTCTTGCCTCCTTTGTTGAATATTTACTGACCACATAATTGTGGGTTTATTTCTGAGCTTTCTATTCTGTACTATTGATCCATGTGACTTTTTTTTTTTTTTTTTTTTGTGACAGTACCACAGTGTTTTGATTACTACAGCTCTGTGATATAACTTGAAGTCTGGAATTGTGATACCTTCAGTTTTGTTTTTCTTTTTCAAGATTACTTTGGCTATTTGGGATCTCTTATGATTCTATAAAAATTTTAGGATTGTTTGTTCTAGTTTTGTGAAAAATGCTGCTGGTATTTTGATAGGGATTGCATTAAATCTGTGGACGGCTTTGGATAGTATAGACATTTTAGCAATATTTGTTCTTCTAATCCATGAGTATAGAATGTCTTTCCATTTCTTTGTGTTGTCTTAAATTTCTTTCATCAATGTTTTACAGTTTTCAGAGAACGGGTCTTTCATTACCTCTTTGGTTAGGTTTATTCCTAGGTATTTTATTCTTTTTGGTGCAATTATAAATGAGATTGTTTTCTTAATTTCTCCTTTGGCTGCTTCATTATTAGTGTATAGAAGTGCTATGGATTTCTGTATATTGTTTTGGTATCCTGCAACTTTACTGAATTTATTTATCAGTTCTAATAGTTTCTTGGTGGAGTCTTTAGGATTTTCTATATATGGTATCATGTCATCTGAAAATAGTGAGTGTTGTGCTTCTTCCTTACCAATTTGGATGCCTTTTACTCCTTTCTCATGTCTGACTGCTATGGGTAGGACTTCCAGTACCATGTTGAATAAAAGTGATGAGAGTGGACATCTTTGTCTTGTTCCAGATCTTGAGGGAAAATCTCTCAGTTTTTCCCCATTAAGTGAAATGTTTGCTGTACGTTTTTCATATAAAGCCTGTCTTATATTTAGGCATGTTTTCTCTGAAACTACTTTGTTGAGGGTTTTTTTTTTTTTCTACCATGAATGGATGTTGTACTTTGTCAAATGATTTTTTTTTTGAATTATTGAAATGATTGTATAATTGTTATTCTTTCTCTTATTGATGTAATATAGCATGTTAATTGATTTGCAAATATTGAACCACGCTTGCATCTTTGGAACAAATTCTACTTGATCATGGGATTTTAAAAATATCTTGTTGGATTTGATTTGTTAATATTTTGTTGAGGATTTTTGCATCTATGTTCGTCAGAGATATTGGCCTATAGTTCTCTTTTTTGTGTGTTTACCTAATTTTAATATCAGGCTAATGCTGGCCTCATTGAACAAATTTGGAAGTTTTCCTTTTTCTTTTGGAAAAGTACAAAAAGAATTGGCATTAAACCTTCTTTAAACATTTGGTAGAAGTCACTTGTGAAGCTGTCTGGTCCTGGACGTTTGTTTGTTGGGAGTTTTTTGATTACTGGTTCAATCTCTTTGCCAGTAATCAGTCTGTTGAAATTTTCTATTTCTTCCTGATTGGAAGTTCTGGTAGGTTATGTTTCTAGAAATTTGTTCATTTTCTAGGTTGTCCACTTTGTTGTAATATGATTTTTCATAATATTCTCTTACAACCTTTTGTATTTCTGTGGTGTTGATTGTTACTTTTCCTTTTTTGTTTCTTATTTTATTTGACTCTTTTTATGACTCTTATAATTTCTTTTTATGAGTCTGGCTAGAGGTTTATTGATTTTATGGATCTTTTCAAAGAACTAACTCCTGGTTTCATTGATGTGTGTGTGTGTGTGTGTGTGTGTGTGTGTGTGTGTATCATTTATTTCTGCTTTAATCATTATCATTTTTTTTCCTTCTGATGGATTTGGGTTTTGTTCTTCTTTTCCTAACTCCTTTAGGTATAAGGTTAGGTTGTTTGACATTTTTTCTTGCTTCATAAGGTAGGCCTGTAACACTATAAACTTCCCACTTAGACCTGCTTTTGTTCCTTGTGTTTTTATTTTCATTTGTTTCCACGTACTTTTTGATTTACTCTTTGATTTCTTGGTTGACCCATTCATTGTTTAGTAGCATGCTATTTAACATTCATTATTTGTGGTCTTACCATATTTTTTTTCCTGTGGTTGATTTCTAGTTTCATTGTGTTGTGGTCAAAAAAGATACATGGTATGACTTTAATCTTTTCTAATTTCTTGAGGCTTGTTTTATAATATATGATATATTCTGAAGAATATTTCATGTGCACTTGAAAAGAATGTATATTCTGCTGTCTGGGGATGGAATAGTTTGAATATATGTAATAAATCCATCTGGCCCAGTGTGTCATTAAAAGCTGCTCTTTCCTTGATTTTCTGTCCATTGATGTAAGTGGGGTGTTACTATTGATTAGTTCCTTTATATTTGTGCTTAACTGATTTATGTATTTTGGTGCATCCATGTTGGGTGCATAAATATTTACAATTGTTATGTCTTCGGCTGGATTGCCCTGTTAATGATTATATAGACCCTTGTCTGTTGTTACAGTCTTTGTTTTATTTTATTTTATTTTTTATTTTATTTATTTATTTATTTATTTATTTATTCAGTCTTTGTTTTAAAGTCAGTTTGCCTGGGGCACCTGGGTAGGTCAGTTGGTTTAACATCCACTCTTGATTTCGGCTCAGGTCATGATCTCAGGGTCCTGTTATTGAGCTCTACAGTGAGCTCTGGGCTTAGCAGGGAGTCTGCTTCCCCTTTCTTACTCTTACCCTGCTCATGTGCTCTCTCTCTCTCAAATAAATAAATAAATCTTAAAAAAAAAAGTCAATTTTGTCTGATATAAGTATTGCTAACCAGCTTTCTTTTCATATGTATTTGCGTGATAAATATTTGTCCATCCCCTCATTTTCAATCTGCATATGTCCTTAGGTCTGAAGTGAGTCTCTTATTACAGGCAGCATATAGATGCATCTTGTTTTTTTATCCATTCTGTCACCCTATACCCTTTGACTAGAGCATTTAGTCCAATTATGTTCAAAGCAATTATTGATAGGTATATATTATTGCCTATTTATTTATTTATTTGTTGTTTTGTGGATCCTTTCTGTTTCTTTCTTCCCTTCTCTCTTCTTTCTCAATGAGGTGGTTTTCTCTCTCTTTTTCTCTCTCTTTTGCATATCTTTTGCTGGCTTTTTATTTGAGGTTACTATTACTATATATATAACACTATATAACATTTACATATAGCAGTCCATCTTAAGCTGATGGTCACTTAAGTTTGAACCCATTCTTTACTCCTTTCCTCCCCATGTTTTAGGTATATGGTGTTATACTTTACTCTTCTTTTTAAAGATTTTATTTATTTATTAATGAGAGACACAGAGGAGAGAGGCAGAGACACAGGCAGAGGGAGAAGCAGGCTCCATGCAGGGAGCCCAGTGTGGGACTCGATCCCTGGTCTCTAGGATCATGCCCTGGGCCTAAGACAGGCGCTAAACCGCTGAGTCACCCAGATTGCCCCATACTTTATGCTTTTAATTTTATAAATGGTAATGCTATTTCTCATAACTGGTTTTAATTCCATTACACATAATGCTTTCTACTTTTTAATAACCAGAAAATAAATAAGCACTTTAAAAAAACAAAACAAAACTGAATTCAGTATTGCTGGTGTTAATACTGCTAAGCCTATTTCCCTTTGTGACCTCCTCATCCTTCCATTTCTACACTTTTTTTCCTTAAAAAATATGATTTTGTTATGTTCAAATACATAATATATGTATATGATAGGAAGTCCAAAAGGTACAAAGAGTATAGAGTTAAAAAGTAAGTTTTCCTCCCACACAGTTTCTCTGTTGGGGCAACCGCTACTACCAGTTATGTTTCTAAATATCTTCTATATAGTACAAGCATATTGTTTATATAAGTTTTTCTTTTGCACAAAAGATAAAATGTTATGTATATTGCCTGTTCCATATCTGTTGTTTAACAACATATATGGGATTTTGCTCCTTAAGTGTTCATGTGGAGCTTCTCATATTTTTTAACAGATAATTGGCATTATATTATATGGATGTATTGTAATTGTTGTAGCCATTCTTCTTTATCATTTAGACTGTTTACATTTTTGATACTAGAGCTGCAATTAACTGTATTTCACATATATATAAGTTCACTTATAGGATGAATTCCTAGAAATAGAATCCCTATCACAACATCAAATGATTTGGGCATTTAAAAAGCTGGATGCATTTTAAAATGGCTTTTTAAGATAATGTAGTAGTTTATATTCCACCAGCAATATGTGAATCAGCCTTATTCTCCACACCTGTCAACAGAGTCCGTTGTCACAATTTTTGAATGTGGACAGTTTGACAGGTGAAAAATGGTATCCTGTATTTTAATTTACAGTTTTTTCATTATAAGTAAGATTGACTATTGTACACAAGTGTAATAGCTAGATCTACTGGAAACATTTTCTCTACTCAATAGCTTTCTTTTTCACCCTTTTAATCAACAAAATTCCTAATTTTACTCTACTTCAATTTAGCCATCTCTACCTTTATAGTTCTGTTTTCATTTATAACTATAAAAGTTTGATTGAGTGACAATTTATTTGGGTTTAGATTATGAAGTAGGTATATGATTTTATTTATTTTTGTAAAAACAGACACAGTTTTCCCAATATGACTTAGTAAACAATGTATCTTTTCCTCCTCATTCAAAATTCCACCTTTATCACATACTAAATTTCTTTATGTCCCTTGTCTACTTTTGGATTTTTCAGTCTTTTATTTTGATATATATTTTTAATTACTATAGTTCAATAATATGTTTTAGTAATCTGGTTGGCCTGGACATACCTCATTATTTTTATTATTCTGAATTATCTTCACTATTCTTGCATATTAATTTTTCCATATAAATTTTTGAATAAGTTTTTCTGGTTTAGATTTTTTCATTAGAATTTTTTCTTTAAATTTTTAGTATAAAACTGAAAGTTGACATTCTTAATGTTGCATCTTCCTTTCAAATAATGTATTATGTCCCCTTCTTATATACTCCCTCTAAACATTTTAAAGTTACCCTTATATAGGGATGCCTGAGTAGCTCAGCGGTTGAGCGTCTGCCTTTGACTCAGGTTCCGGGATCGAGTCCCACATTGGGCTTCCTGCATGGAGCCTTCTTCTCCCTCTGCCTATGTCTCTCGTGAATAAATAATTAATTAATTAATTAATTAATTAATTAATTATTAAAAAAAAAGTTACCCTTATACACATCTCACATATTTATCAAAAAGTTTATTCTTAAGCATTTATCATTTTTGTTGCTACTATAAGTGGTATATCTTCTTCCACTAGATCTTTTAATTGGTTACTATATTTATTTATATATGTGGATATATTGCTGATTGATTTCTGTACATTAGTTTTATACCTAGTTACTATACTGAATTCTTTTATTGTTTAATTTATTAAAAGATTTTATTTATTTATTCATGAGAGACGTGAAAGAGAGAGAGAGAGAGAGAGAGAGAGAGGCAGAGACACAGGCAGAGGGAGAAGCAGGCTCCATGCAGGGAGCCTGACATAGGACTCAATCCCAGGTCTCCAGGATCAGGCCCTGGGTTGAAGGCAGTGCTAAACCGCTGAACCACCCAGGCTGCCCTCTTTTATTGTTTTAAATAACTTCTGAATGACTTCCTTTGTCTTATCATCACAAATAAGTATATTTTTTCACTTTTTCAATTCATAATCAAAATTATGTCAGGAACATGGGATCCCTGGGTGGCTCAGCGGTTTAGCACCTGCCTTTGGCTCAGGGCATGATCCTGGAGTCCTCGGATCGAGTCCCACTTCAGGCTCCCAGCATGGAGCCTGCTTCTCCCTCCTCCTGTGTCTCTGCCTCTCTCTCTCTGTGTCTATTATAAACAAATAAATAAATCTTAAAAAAAAATATGTCAGAAACAATGTAAACAATGGCTATGATAAAAGGTATATTTTTAAGAAAGTTTGCATCATTGACTATATATATATTTAAAGTTTTATTAATTTATTTGAGGTAGAGAGAGTGAGAGAGAGAGAGAGAGAAAGAGCACAAGTCGGGCAGAGGGACAGAGGAAGAGGGATAAACAGATTCTCTCCTGGGCAGGAAGCCCAATGTGGGGCTTGATCCCAGGATCCTGTAATCATGACCTGAGCTGAAGGCAGACATTTAATCACCTGAGCCACCCACGCACCCTTGATAATATGTTTTTTGAACCCTTGCCTTGTCTGGACACCCTGGGCCACCAAGTCTTTTTCTCAAAACTCTGCAGTGCTTGTTTGATGTAGTGTTAGAATATTCCTTTCTCTTTTTATTTTTTTTAAGTTTATGTTCACTATGATTATCTCAAGCTTTCTTCTTTGTTACTAATTTCAGTGACATCTATTTTTTCTTACTGTATATGATATATTCATGAGTTCTATAAAGATGCTATTAGGCCCTTTATTGGATTCATCAGGTCTGCAATTTTTCTTTGCAGCTCATAGTCTGTAGTTTTATCATTTTGTCTTCCAGCACTTATTTTATTGAATTTATTTTCTTTAAGTTCTTCTATAGCATGAATCATGAGTAATTTATTTCTACTCCTTGAATTATAGTTTGAGCTATTTGTCTTATTTCTCTCTTCCTTTTATTTTCAGGTTATAAAGACCATGATCACCTACGGGTAGCATGAGTTCAGGAGCCAGACAATTCTATTCTGTCTCTCTCACTATTTGCATAATTTCAGGCAAGTTATTGAATCTCATATCTGCATATGCAATAAAGTAGCACACTGGAATTCTTACAACAATGAAAGAGGTATATAGATATATTGTTATACACACAACACTTAGAACATATAGTAAAGTGCTATGTATGTGTAAGTGCCCAATGTACAGTAAGTGCTTAATAAATTATACTCATGATACTTCTTTTTCATTTTGATTATGGTATTTTTACAATTATTAAAATGTTCAGGATTTTGGGAAGTTCAATCAGACACTATTTGTTCTGATATAGTATATGTGACTAGTTTATTCTTTTCATTTACACCTATAAACATTTTGCTTTTCCTTCTGAGTTATGGTGGAGGATCTAGATATTTTGCGTTCTAATCACTTCAGCAGCTGAGGCAACAACTGAGGAAGGAATTGTGGGAGGGCTCAGTGAAGGCTGTAGTCAAGTCTGCCATTTTTCTTAGAACACCCAAATCCTGCTATCTCTGAAATCCTTGTCCTACACCAGGGTACATCTTCTTGGGTAGTTTCTCTCATTCAAGGTGTGGTTACAGAACCATAACTTCCATCAGAGAATACCAGCATTACTGCTAACTTCCCTCACTTTAAGGTCCTCCTAACAGCAAGTTTCAAATTTGAACTACTCTGGGGCAGCCTGGGTGGCTCAGCAGTTTAGCGCTATCTTCGTTCGGTCCAGGGCATGATTCTGGGGACCCAGAATTGAGTCCCACGTCGGGTTCCCTGCATGGAGCCTGCTTCTCCCTCTGCCTGTGTCTCTGCCTCTCTCTCTCTCACATGAATTAATAAAGAAATAAAATCTTTAAAAAAATTTTTGAACTACTCTGTAAAGAGGTAAAGCCACGCTCAATGTACTCTTTCTAGATTTACCTGTATCTGTGAGATGTCTCAGGATTTTGTCAGTTACCAACCTAATTTCAGGAGGGGAAATGGGGAATGGGGTAGCATCTGAGCTTTTCTAACTTCTCTTAAACTGTGTGTGCCTTTTGTCACAGTTTTTTAAGAGTATCATATTAAGCTGTGCTTCATTCCTTCTTTCATCACTTTTAGAAAAAAATCTTGACGTTGTTAGTGATTTCTCTTTTGTGTTGTTCATTTTGTGAGTTATTGGGGGAGAGAATTTCTGTGAGCAGATAAGACTACTCTGTTTTCATAACCTAGAAACTGTTTCTTCAGTAGTACATATATCCTGCTTCATGGAAAACTTTGCCTATAGAACTTATTATTATTAATTATTATTATTATTTTGAAGTATAATTAGCATACAATATTATATTAATTTCAGGTGTACAATATGATGACTTAAAATAATGGGCATTATTTTTATTTATATCTGATACTTCTATGCTCAGTCTTTCCTTATATATGTAGGATTCACTTTCATATCTATGTTAGCTGGGCAACATGTGCTCCTGACAAAGTCCATCCTGTTTCTAATTATTCCATTTATCATCTATCTGCCTTTAGGTCACTTATAATGGACACAAGTGAGAAAAGGATGGCTAACATGAGGAATAGTTAAATTACTATCAAGAATGATATCAATAGGTCTGGATTCTAGGCTCAGTCTAACAGTCTTATATTTAATAGTTACAATTAGAGATATCTAGGTGGTTCAGCAGTTGAGTATCTGCCTTTGGCTCAGGGCATGATCCCCGAATTCAGGATTGAGTTCCGCATCAGGCTCCCTGCAGGGAGCCTGCTTCTCCCTCTGCCTGTCTCTCTCTCTCTCTCTCTCATGAATAAATAAAATGTTTTAAAAATAAATATAAATTTATAAATTTACATCAAAAATCAATTATTCTAAAATAGAATGTAATATATACATAATAGCCAGTAATTCATATAAAAGATCTACATATGTAAATATGTAATTTGGATAGAACCAACAAAAAGGGTCTTAAAAACAAAGCGAACACAATTTTGCATTATATTAGATAAGCAAAGTATGGAGCTCATATATAAAACTCTATTCACTGTGGTCTGTACTTATAATCATATAAAGGGATCTTTTTATGTAATTCTGTATATTGTTATTTAGGTGGGATATTGCCAACCTTGAGAAAATTCACAGGATGGAAACAGTAGAGTAGAGGTCTGAAAATCATGATGTATCAGGAATGGTTGATAAATTAGAGTTTCTTAGTCTAAAGGAGAGAGGCCTAAATGTAGACTTGACAGTGTCCTACAAATGAATGAAGGGCTGTCCTTTGAAGAGTTGTCCATTGCAGCTGGAGAGGCAGGAATGAGATTAATAGATAATTTCAAAGGAATTCCAGCTTTTGGCTCAATTTTGGGCAGGAGAGAATCAGTGAATGGGGCAGTCTCCCAAGTGAATGGCTGTCACCAGTGTTGGAAAGCTGTTTCTTCCCAGTGCATCGAAGCAGAAATTGAAATCTTTGTAAAAACCTGTGTCTATATTTATCTGGTGGTACTATAATAATTATTATGTATATGTACATTCCACCACTATACTGGGACCACTACCTCCCTTGAGGGCACACCATGCTTCTATCTCCAACTTGTAGTTGCATAAGTAAAAGGCATTTGTTACTATTTTGCTAAATACATAATTGAATGTGTACCTTTTGAGAGATTAGAATATTTGACACTTAAAAGTTCTTGCACATCAACATTATTATGATTTTAAAAAACTGGTAGGTACCACTCTCCATTTATTCAAATGAGTGGATATATGAAAGATAATTTTCCCATATGATTCAGTTGCTCATGAATATTTAGCAAATATTTTTGGGTTCCCAGGAAGCAACTATTGAAGTTTTTCTTCCTAAGATTAATGGCCTATACTGAACAAACTGTATATACTTTCTTCATTCATGACTATAGGGACTGACTTACCTAGATAAATATGCTTCATTTGTTTCCTTTTTATTTTCACCTTTTCCTTTTCCTAACTGCCCTCTTTTTAGCCTTGACTCTAATTCTCAAATTTTCTTAAGATTTTTTTTTTGTACAAATTTCCAACTTTCAGTGGATTCTTGGTAGGATCTCGTAACTGGCTAACCCATAACATATTTCATGTTTACAAATCTCTAAGTTGGCATTTTTTAATGGAGTTTAAATGCAGTGATTTTATCTTTCCTGTAACTTTTCTATTGAGGGATAAAGGGCCCAATGTCTCTAGTTGCAACTGAATTATGCTCAGAGACAAAGTCTGTGTGGTACAGGCTTTTGACTGACAGCCCATAGCACCTGGAGTCATAGTTCATGAAAGAAAAATACCACAATTTTTAATTTCATTGGATCTCAATGTTCTGTAGGAGGAAAAGAAATTAATGTATGCTGGTTGATGAATTTGGGCACCAAAATGGATTTAGTTAGGGGATTGCAATGAATTTAGCATGAAGCTGGTCCTAGCCAAAAGAGGACTGTGTTATTTTAGTCTAGATAAATGACTGTATTTTAAGAAGATATTTGGGAGAAAAGCCAAAACTTCTTTATTTATTGACATTCTTTTGATTTAGCACTTTGAACTGCTTGGCTTAACAAATGTTTTTGAAATAAAATATTTATTGAGTGAATGGATGATTACTTTCTGCATGTGTTTGCTTCTTAAAAAAAGTAAAGAAGAAAGAAGAACACTTTAAAATTTTGGGGCCCTAACACGTACCTGGAATCTCATTAAATTCTCACAATAACCAAGGTAGCTGCCTAATATTCCCATTTAACAATTAGGTAAAGGAAGGGTTTCAACTAAGGTGCTGTTCAAATCCTAATAAAATGCTTTGCTGCTGCTCATAAAATAGATTTATGGTCATAGTATTTAAAAAGGCAACACATTTTCTTTTAAGACTTTAAAAAGTGCTATATAGGTAAATATTTACCTCAGCAAATATTTACAGCTAGGTAAATAGGGTTTGCTGTGTGAATTATAGAACTTTTGAATGTCAAAAAAGTCAAAGCTACATCTACTGTAATGCATTTTTGAAATCTGAAGTTTTCTTGGTAAAATAATTTTGACTTTAAAGATTTGTTAAGGACCTGTTAATCATAAATACCGTTAAAAATTATGACCTAGCTCTAAACAGCAAAAAGTAAACTAAGAAAAGAAACAATAGCCACATGTTAACCTCAAAGAGCAAATGAGAAGAGTGGCATCATTCTTTAATTTCCAAAAGGATTTAGCAAATGTAATCAACTGTTTTACCCTCCTATAACATTAGCATGTATACAACAGAGAGATTACAATGGCCTTATCTGTAGTTTGTTTTTTCATAAATAAATAATTTGCTAGAAGATTTCTGGGGAGAGCTTTTTTACAGATATCATTATAAAGATTGACTAAATACTAGCTCAGAGAAAAAGCCTCCCAATCCACAAGGATATGTCTTTTATCCATAAATAATCAGAGACTAACCATGTACATATTCAAGAAATTCTGTAGAAGGTACCTGGGAACAAGGTGAACTCATCAAATGTGTTGTTCTTTGTCCAATTAAAAAAAGAAGCCTTGTTCTTTTGGGGGAGAGAGAGTGGTGATTGAGGTACAATATATCTCCAAGAAGACTAGTTCTCTGGCTTAACACAAATAGGCATTTTCTCTTTGACTCTGAATATTATATTTCAATAAGAGGTTTCACTACACATGCAGTCAAGTAAATGCCTTTGTGTACTCAAGGGAACAATTTGGTAATTCAAAAGGACTGAAAAATTTCAGCACTAAAAGGAAAATGTTGTGTTTTGAGACCTCATGACAAACAGCTGAATTTGCCATTTGTGCTTATTAAGTATCATTGTTAAACAGAATGGTCCTTCAGCACAGATAGGTCTACCTGCCATTTAGAACTCAGAGCCCAGGACATGGGACTAAATTAAGAGTAAACTCTGCCTTGCTTTCAGAAACACACTTGCATATGCATTAAAAAATGAATAAACATTATAATTTACCCCATGGTAAGAAAGAGGGGAATGTATGGTATCCCTTGATGCAGTTCATGGTTGGATGCCAGTAAGCAAAGTAGTTGCATAAATTGTGTGCTCAGTTTTCACCCAGGGGTCTGGTGAACTGCTTGGATATGAACAGCTGAATTGTGGACATCTGAAAACTTTGCTATCCTAAACACTTTTGAGTTATCATGGTAAGGTGATAGCAGTCCAGCTTGTTAGAGAACACCATCATCAAAGCTATTCATGGACATAGGGAATTAAAACAAAATGGTTTTAGTACTGGCAATCTCTGTATTATGTGTAGGGGTGATGCATTTAATTCTCAACTAAAATCTTAGTTCATTCAAATGTTCATGGAGTACTTCTCTTTTGCTCAATAACTGTAGCTCTAGGCCTATATGCCAAAATTCAGGTTGTAGAATAATTTACCAAGTAACCATCTCCGAAAACTGTCAGAGGAGTTCCTCACATCAACTCTGAGGAAGTTCACTCTAGCCAGATTAGTGTCAGAGAGAGAAAAGACAAGAGTTGATGGAGGAACAAGGACAGATTAGAAAAAAAAAATGAGTATGCAAATAGAGACAAGTCATAAACTTCATTCAAATGAGATCTCTGAAATTTTCTGTCTGTAATACCAGATGTATGCCATATTAATATTTAATCAAGCTGCATAGTAAACCTGTCAAGTAGGCTATTAAGAAAAATTAAAATAAAAATCCTCAATAATTTAGAAACTGGTTTTTGATTAGCGAGCCTTTAAGCAAAGTGCTAGATGCTTCAAATACTCTTTCATCCCAATCTCTTGAACAGATAGTTACAGTAAAGTTTGAAAAAAAGGGGTCCAATGCAAGGGTTTTTTACTCCTGGCAATAAAATCATTCATCTTAGACCTTGGCCATTTCTTTTTCTGCTTGCCATACCACAGTGATTGATGGTCATGATCTGTCTTGGACTCTCCTTCATCTCCCCAATTCCTTCCACTTACTGCTCAGAATTTGGTCACAGACTAAATCTAGGGCTTGCATTTTCTTTTTCAGTGTTCATTAAATGCTTCCAACTTGCACAGGTCTGGGCAGAAATCATAAACTCAGTGTTTTAAGTGTTAGAATTAGCAGCTCATTCATCCCCTTAACTTAGGTTGACCCATGTTTAAGAAATTGTACAGAGTCCAGCTTCCCCAGGGAAGATGCATGTGGAGATGCATGCATAAGAGAATACTGAAATGGAATTTAGTATTAAACTTATTTAATACTAAATTTATTTATTTAAATTTAGAGAATACTGAAATGGAATTAGGGACAAAATGGAATTTTGTCCCTGGAGGAGAGGGAGATAATAGGGGGCAAGAAATGCTGTGGCAAGAAATTTAGATTTTTACCTAGTGGCAATGAAAGACCACTAGAGACTTCTGAACAGGGCTAAGCAATGAAGAGAGCTGTGATTTTTGCAAGATTTATCTAGGTATAAGCAAGGAGGGAGGAATTGGCAATGGAGTCTATTGCAGTAGATCAGACAAGATATAATGAAGATATGGACACCACAATAATGGCAGTGGAGATTTTAAAAAGACCAGTTGTGTTGGAGGTAACGCCCAAAGAATATGATGACTGATATAATAAAAGCCGTAGTCAAGAGAGAAGAATCAAAATAAAATTAAACTAAGCTTTTTAATTTGGTGACTGGGATAACCTTTAACTTAACTAGAGAGGCCAGAAGCAAGAAAAGATTGCACTGGTGAAGGGTATGTGGTAGAAGTTAGTATAAAGGGGACATCATGGGGTCACTTCTCAACATGCTTAAAGCTACTTCTGCACATGGAGCCTACTGAAATGTTAGCCCATACTAGGAAAACTAAGGAAAAATACATACATATAAACATATATGCCCATTTTCATAAAAGAGATTCATGCGCCACATCATAACTCGGACACTGTTAGAAATAAATTCATACAGAGCCAGAGAGAACATAGCTGCATATATAATACACGTGCATGTATGTACGCTAATGGCAATATATTTTGTGTGTGTATATGCATATGCATGCAGAAATCTGAGTTAACACACAAAAATATTTATATAGGCTCCATCTGGAATTGCTGAATATTAAGAAATTTTAATTAACTCTTAATTTGTTAAGTCAACAAATAATAGTAAAAACCAAGATTGTAAAAACACTGGAAGAGGCCCTTTTAAAGCATTGGGATGAGTATGTGCTTTGCTTTTTAAAATTCAAATGTTAGTCAATTATGATAATAAAAAGAGTAAAAGTAGTATAAACATGTATTTAAAATTTACAATTATTATTCTGAGAATAACCTTATAAATTAGATATTCAGATTATATCTGTTTTGCAGATGAGGAAGTTTGAGGTACAAGGAGATTAAGACACCTGTTCTGGGACCCACAGCTACTTAAGCCTGAAGTACCTTACCACTACATATGTGGATTTTCTTTTTTTTTTTTTTTTTTTTTAAATTTTTATTTATTTATGATAGTCACACACAGATAGAGAGAGAGAGGCAGAGACACAGGCAGAGGGAGAAGCAGGCTTCATGCACCGGGAGCCCGACGTGGGATTCGATCCCGGGTCTCCAGGATCGCGCCCTGGGCCAAAGGCAGGCGCCAAACCGCTGCGCCACCCAGGGATCCCCATATGTGGATTTTCTAATGACTGAGGTATACACATTATAAATAGCCATTAATATAATGACTTTTATAGTTAGAGTATTTTATACTTATTTTTTCTTCTTATACAAAGATAAGAGTTATAATCTTCACTGCATTTTCACTCTGTACGATTATAGACCTATATAACTGTAACATACAGATAGGTGTGTGTGTGTGTGTGTGTGTGCATGTGAAAAAAATAAAATATGTTTAAAAATATTTTTTAAATAATAACTACAGAAATATTTTTGCTAGATGGACTTTATCACTCTTGGTTTGAATAAAGTGGCTTAAAAAAGCCACAAGCAAGTCTACTTTTGGGTATTAAACAAAGTTATGATCTTAACATTTTCAGTTTTAGAACTTGGCCTTAAACTAGTTGTATAATCCTTAAGCACTAACAACATCTTAAAAGAAGACATCTCTTTTCTTATATAGGTTAAGGCTTTCTTGGCTCAGGCCACAGAAACAAGTATGCACATGTTTAATTATACAGCTTCTTAGAAATTATGACTTAGAGTGTTCTTGGGAAAGTCACTAGAAAAGACTTTTATTGTAAGCCAATTTCCTGGGAAACCACATGCCCACTTCAGATTTTCTTCCTTGCGTATTTTTGGTTGCTTGGCAAATTTAAATGAATTTGCCTAATCACTACTTCCTATAATGATTATCCATTTTTTTCCCTAAACTGTCCACAAACAGACACCCCAGCTGCTTGCAATGACCAAATCCATTTTACATATTAGGAAAAGACATTCTAAATTATTAGTGCATATTACCCAAATATTCATTACTGAAATACATAGCTATAAATCACCAGCCAGATAATTCTGGTTGAATATTGGGAAGATCAGCACTGCTATAGAGACAGAATCACGTATTAAAGGTCATTTCAGAATTAATACTTTGTACAATTATGGAATAAACATAAGGGTATGGAATTAGAAAACTATACATTTAGCTATATCACAAATTATTTTTCAAGGATCCCTTAACACTGTATTTATATAACCAGAAAAAAAAAATAAACAAAACCAAAAACAACTCTAAAACAAAAATAGTTGGGCATTAAGACTATCTATAAAATAGATTTTTATTTATTTTTTTTAAAGATTTTATTTATTTATTCATGAGAGGCACAGAGAGAGAGAGAGAGAGAGAGAGAGAGAGAGGCAGAGACACAGGCAGAGGGAGAAGCAGGCTCCATGCCAGGAGCCTGATGTGGGACTCCATCCCTGATCTCCAGGATCACGCCCTGGGCTGAAGGTGGCGATAAACCGCTGAGCCACCCGGGCTGCCCAGATTCTTATTTTTTATTATAACTGTTCAAAACAGTTAATGTAGCCATATTCACCATTTTTATATTAAATATTCTTGATGAATCTTTAATATAAAGTGAGAAAGTCAGTATTCAGGTATTTCTCCAATTCCAGATACTTGACAAAATATAGGATAAATTCCGAATATTACCTTGACAGGGATTTCAGACAGATATGTTCCAATTATGCCTACTGGATCTCCTTTCCAAATGCATCATAGTCCTTTCAACACGTTTAAAAGTGAATTCCTACTCTTCTCCCCACAGGGTCTCCTCCCCAGTCTTTCTAATCTCATAGATGGCACCCTAATCCATTCAATTGCTTCATTAGAAAACTGGGCCTCATCCTTAGACACACCCCACATCTACAGCAATAAGTGGAATCAATCCTATTTCCAATATATAGCTCAACTCTATCCATTTTTCTTAACTTTCTCCAAGTAACTCCTACCTGATCTCTGTTTCCATTCATGCCCCTTCAATGCATTTTCTTCACAGGAGCCATATGATCTTCTGAAAATGGCTAATTTGATCATGTCACTCCTAGGGTGGAAATTTTGCAGTAATTTCTTGCTGCACTTGAAATAAAATCAGCAAGGCTTTGCATAATCTGACCTCACTTACCTTGACAATATCATTTTATGTCATTCATTATCTTATTATTAAACATCAGTCACAACTTTTTTAATTTGGTGACTGGGATAACCTTTAACTCTTCCAGTTCCTGGAAGGTATCAAGATCTTTGTCAGGGCCTTTATACATACATTCCTTTATGTCTGTCTGGATGCTCTCCTTCACTTTTTATCTGGCTAACTTCTATTTTTCTTTTTCTTTCAAAGTTTAGCTGATGTGGCAATTTTTTTTTCTTTTTCTTTTTTAAGATTTTATTTATTTATTCATGAGACACACACACACAGAGAGAGAGAGAGAGAGAGAGGCAGAAGCAGGCTCCATCCATGTAGGGAGCCTGACATGGGACTCAATCCCAGGTCTCCAGGATCACGCCCTGGACCGAAGGTGGCGCTAAACTGCTGAGCAACCCAGGCTGCTCCTGAAGTGGCACTTTCTTAAAGAAGTCTTTTTATGACTCTCTATTTGTTTGGCCACTTTATAATCTTTAACATTCATTCTAGCATGTTTCCCAATTTACATTATATGTATTTTCTAGAAAGGGCTCTCCTCTCCTTGAACAAGAACCATTTCTACTTTTTTTTCATGAATCTCCACTGTTAGCCTCTGTGCCAGGAACATAATAAATGCCTAATATTTTTTGAATCACTGAAGGACTACATTGATGAACACCTCAAGCTAGCTCTGTATTATACACATATCATTGAGGCTAGTTAGCCCAGTTGGCTAGAGAGTTGATGCTGATTATAGAGAATGCCCATGTGCTCAACAAGCATAGATAAAGACCTGTGGGCATGTGTTAAAATTTTAAATGTACTGGAACATTTTGTCTCTTTTGGTTAAGATAAACCATGACACATGCTCCATCACAGAATTGATTTGATTTTGCCTTGCATTAAAGCAGTTGACTTTATGTCTTTCTCTCCCATGAGAACTTTCTGATTCTTCCAGCAGAATCACATCTGATTCATCTTCATCCTCCCTGTTGTATGAGTGTTTCCATGGTGTGAGCTCAATATTGGTAGAAATTTATTTTAAATATATCATCATTTGAAAGCAAAGAATTATAAGGTGCCAAGTGATGTTAACATTGCAAAGTATCATCTTATTTAGTGTAGAATCTAATTTAATTATTCAGTTTACTGATTCAGCACTCCCTGTGTCTAAGGCACTGGGAAAGGCATTAGGAATTTAAACGATGACTAATTAACATCTCTTCTTTTCTCATGTGTCAATAACTTTATATAGAAAAATAAATCCCTATTAGTGACCCCTCCATGGTGACAGTACAGAAATGTATGATTGAATCAACATAATCCCAATGGGACACCCCTCTATAGGGATCTGTTGGAGCCTGCTTCCTGGGATATGAGGTTAGTTCTAATAATAGTTTCCTGATTCTTCATGTCTCAGTAGACCAAACCTATTATTCCTATGCCATGCACTTTTGGGTTATTGCCTAGGTATTCTTGGTGGATTATGCTTACTTGTCCCCACTTCCCCTTTTTTCTGTCATAGGGCAATTCCTATCCTACTCTTTGCTCAAAGGAGAAAACAGTTCAGACTGAACTAAACCAGCCAGAGGGGGCCCTAGTTTCAAAGATAAAGGTCCCCAAAATCTATTCTTGATTAAATTAAGGAGTTTTGGCTATGGATTCCCCAGAACCTTGAAGTGCTCTGCTGAGCAGCTGGAGGTCATCAAGTGACTCAGCTAGCAGGAGGCCTGTTAATGGACGTTAATAATTTGCTGAGTGCTTCAAAGTGGTATTTGCTTTAGGGCTGTGCTGAATAATTGCTGCTAATTGAATTGTAGAAATACCTACTTGTTATTTATAAATAGTACATTTTTTTTAATAGAAACAATGTGATGCTCAAATTGTTTATCTTTAAAGCACCTTGTACATATGATTTTAGTAAATGTGTAGAGGTTAGAAAGCCTCTTCTTTCATACTTCCAGACATTGTGGTATGCAAGTACTGTATTTTTTCCAGATTTAATTATGTGATTTTAATGCATTTGAATTTAGCCCATGAGGCATATTTGTATATTTTCATTACATTACCAAGCAATTGTAGCAAGAGCTGAAACTATTTGTAGTAAACAATACTACAAATAACATGTATATATATAGGTAATATTTATTTGGCACTCAGTTTGGGCCAGTCACTCTTCTAAATGTTTTATGTGAATAGGCTCATCTAATCCTCACATTTCTAGGGGCAAATGCTATTAGTATCTGCATTATGTAGATGAGAAAATTAAGGCTTAGAGAGGTTAAGCAATTTGATCACAGTCAAACAGCTGGTGAGCCATAGAGGAGGGGTTTCTAACCTAGCACGTTGGCTTTGGAGGTTACACTTCTAATGAGTAAGATTTAGTTAAATATTTAATTTTCATAAACCCCATGGATAGGGTTTATCTGTATTTGGGTAGTATCTGGGACAGATCCCCATTGATCTCCATTTAATAATGAGGGGATTGGTCCAACCACTATCGCTCAGCTGGTAAGCGGCTGAACCAAGCTTTTAAACTCTGTCCTAACTCTTGGATCTGAGATCTTAAATACTACCCATTACTGCCTTCCAGAGAAGGCACTGTACCTTATTTCCTTTTTAATCTCATACAACCTTAGAAATTAAGTAGATTTTAAGAGAAAGAAAAATGATTTACTCAATATAGTAACTATCCAGTCATAATCTTCTAAAAGTATTTAAAAATACTGTTAAGCCAATTATTGGATTTTTCTAAAATATTTGAAATACTGTTAAGCTAATATTAAATGTCATCATTCTAAAGAGCCGAGCTCAAATGACTATTTTAAAAATTAGTCTACTAATTCATCTCACTGTTCATGTGATTCCCCAGGGTAAGCACAATTACCTCACTGTTCATGTGATTCCCCAGGGTAAGCACAATTACCTCACAATTTGTGAGCATTTTAAAAAAAAATAAATTTTAACTTATTCTGACTATTGTAAGTATAAAATGTTATGTATTACTTGTTGGGTGTGACACACAAGACCATTACAAATCGAAACAAATCACAACAGTAGTATCAAAATATAATAACTGTTATTTCAGGATAAACTGGTTTAATTATTATCATTCATATTACTGTTTCACTAAATGAGGAGTTACCATTTATATCTTAAAAATTAGAATTTATATGCCAGTGAGGTTATGATGATACAATAAGATTAAAAATTTATAGAAAAATACAAATGGTTTATTTTTATAAGAACATTGCTTATAAGGATTCCTAAATAAATCTGCCCTTTCTTTCTCTGAGTTTGTATTTAGAGTATTGATTTCCTTGACCTTCTGTATAAACCCCTATTGCACGATTTCAAATCTCTAGGTAAGCACCGAATGTCACAGCATAAAAGAAGAGAATAGATCATAGGTGTATTATGGCATACATTTTAGCCAAATGGTTTGTCACAGGCGTCTTATGGTGAGTTACTTATTATTTTTTTTATTATTTTTTACCTTTAGGCCCTTTGAACAGTTTGATTTCCACAACAGTCTCCAAAATGGGTCGTCTTCTACGAACGTACAGTCGCACGATAGACCCTGCTTCTTTGAGGGCTTCCACCGCTTTACTGTGGGAAACCTCTGACACATCAACCTCGTTCACCCGCAAGATACAATCATTGACCCTGAAAGAAAGGAAAAGAGGTAAAAGTTAGGGGTGGCTAGGAAGCTTTCTTAAAGAATATTATCATTGGTAGCTAACCTTAAGAAGTGGGGTAGCAAAGAGCATAAGCAATTTTAAAATGTTTCTATTTGGAGGAAACTATTCAAGTGAACTCCCCAGCCTTCCCAGCCTTTCCAAATGGACTGCATTACTGGTCAGGCCCCATCTGATACTCCAGTCCCCTGGGACGGTGAGCATCTGCACAGGTTGCAGTTAGAAGGACATATTTTAAGGCCTCTATCAGTTACATCATTATTTTGATTGGTTTTAACTGGTTTGACTGAGGGTTATGATTGCAGTGGTTCTCAGAATTTTCTATGGATTATACAGACATACCAAATGTAATCTTATAGATTAATTTTTCTTGAATTTTTAATTTGCTACTTAAAAAGGTAATATATAGTCATTTTAGAAAATCTGAAAAATGTAACAATGTAGAAAGAAGAAAAAATATACATGATCCAATCATCTAAAATAAACCAGTTAGCTTTCTGGTAAACTCTCTTCCTGTGTTTTTTTTCTCCCCACCCCCTGCCCCCACTCAAATTCATCTTACAATATTATAGATGCCAAAGTTCAGATTTCACAAAATTCAAAGAAAATCTCAGATAATCTTTGCCTTAAGTATTTACTTTGAAAGCTAAGAATTATGGTAACTAAACGCTCCTTTTGGGCATTTTCTCTTGGGAAGGAATAATTTGACTTTTCTATAAAACTGCCTAGGTAATTTGTATTTATGTAGCTATAGACTTCAAATCTCTTTTAGATTCATGATCATTAGTAAAAAATTTAATAATGGTTAAACATACAAGGCTTGAGACTGAAAGATATCCTTCCTTCACTATGAATATGCACTCTAGTATTTCCCATTTCAATTTACTGTGTTGCTTAGAGTAAAAAATAAGGGATTAACCTTGCTTAACTTCCTTGTCCCACCACCACATTCACATCTACCTGCCAAGTATATCTGCAACCTATCCACATTTTTTTTACATGTAAACATATATTTTTAAATTTTTTCTGTATAATTTTTTTATTGGAGTTTGATTTGCCAACATATAGTATAACACCTAGTGCCCATCCTGTCAAGTGCCCTCCTTAGTGCCATCACCCAGTCACTCCATCTCCCCACCCACCTCCCTTTCCACTATCACTTGTTCATTTCCCAGACTTAGGAGTCTCTCATATTTTGTCACCCTCTCTGATATTTCCCACTCATTTTCTCTCATTTCCCTTATAATCCCTTTCACTATTTTTTATATTCCCCGAATGAGTGAAACCATATAATGTTTGTCCTCTTCCAATTGACTTACTTCATTCAGCATAATACCCTCCATTTCCTACCCACATTTCTTAATCTGCACTGCTGCCCCCTGGTTGAAGTCAATATCATCTCTCACCTGGATTATTTCTACAGCTTCTACCTATTCCCCCTGGATTCTCTCTTGCCAACTTTTAATGCATTCTCCACACAGTGGCCAGGGTAAAGTGAATATGATTGGTTGCTTATTCACCTTCCATTCCCCATTTCCTTTATCCCAACAGTGCCTGCTTTGCTCAGGACATCCATTCCTTAGCAAATATTTGTTAAATGAATGAAATAATAAGCCTAAATTCAATTACTAGGCCTTCTATTTCCTAAGTTTGTAAACACTGATAATTAGCCTCTTAGCCTCTATGTTCACATCTACAAATAGATATAATAGTAATATCTACAATAAAGACTTACTTATGGGGAAGATTAAATGAGATTATGTACATGTAAATCTTTAGCAAAGAGTCTGGTATGTAATGAGCACCTAATAAATGGTTATTGGTAGCACTGAAAAATTTGATTTGTATTATTTTAGCTATTATATCCTTTCCATAATCTTGTGAATAAGACATTATCCACATTACAGAAATGAGGATTGTTTCAAGTGCTCAAGTTCTTTGTCTAAAGCTGTTAGCAATTTGGGTAGAGATTAGATATAATTTTAGGTCTTCCAATTTCAAAAGTTGGGCTCTCTCCTCTTAGGATCATGTATATCTAAATGTGGCAAACAGTTTCATGTATATTGTGTACCTCAATTCAAAATTATAACATGGTAGTGGAAATATTATACAAAAAGTATGGGCAGAATATTTTATAATTTTCCCCCCATAACTTCTCTATACCTATTTGGGGAGCTGAGTTATAGAGACTCTTGTCTCAATGAGAACCCTGATTAGCTTCAAAATTCTGAGGTGAAACATTTCACTTATTAAGATTCAATGATGTCATTTCATCATAACAGATGCTATGTCTTTAATACGTTTACACATTTCCTCTCTGACTGACAAAAAAAAAAAAAAAAAAAAAAAACACCCACCATGGAAAATTACCAATTAAAATGGTTTTGAGAATGTAGGCAACACGGGTGCCAGCCGCCCTGCAGCAGCTGGTCCTTTGAGAGTGGGTAATTTTGTCATCTCATAATAATGCAAACACATAGTGTTTACCATCACCCTATGCTCAGAATATTAATCATATCTTAAAACACTGCTTTCCATTGAAGGGAGTGGCTGACATTTAAAAAAAATTCTATATGCTGTATCTAGTCACACTGTACTAAATTTTTCCTTTTGTATACAGTGGAATCCTTAATTGTCAATTGCTGGGGTGAGGACATCACAGCCTAAATTGGATGTTTTTTTCCTGAACATGTGGAGGAAGGAGGCAATTTTAGTGCAGTGAAAAGAGCACTGAACTAGCCTTCAGGACACTTGGATTAGAGTTCCAGCTGCGTGACCATGGTCAAGTCACTTCATCTCTTTGAATCTCAGTCTCCCATGAAAAGAGACTTAAATGTGCCCAGAGTTAATGAGAGGACAGACAAGCAATGCATATGGGTATATGTGTGAACTGTAGTGTACAGTACATATGAGAGTTGCAGCTATTGATTGGTCAGTCAAAGATGCTGTGCTCAAGGACTTATTGAAAGGTGAACAGAATGGAAATGGAAATTTTAGGAGGGCTGGCTATGTGCTGTATACCATTCTAGTCACTTCATTTATTCACTGGCACTTAAACCCTACCATTTCTGAAACACTGATTCTCATTCTACAGATGATGAAATTTACTGACAAGGTCACAATGTTGTTGAGGACAGGAACATGGACATGATTCCTGGTTTTGCCTTTTTTCTGATACAGAGTTCCTCAGAATTGCTTGTTTTAAATAAATAAAAAAAATAGGGATGTGAGGGGCAGAGTTTATATATTCAAATTCTCAAAATGTAGAGGAAAGAAAATCAAGCCAAAGTAGAGCACTCAACTTCTGTTCCTCTCAATCAGTTGCAGTAGCATCTGGCTAGAGGGTCATAGTTATTTAAAATTAATTTGCTTTTACTACTACTAGATAATCTTTGTGAATAAAGCCACCATTTGCATTTGTTTTGAAACATAAATATATCACTAACTTCAGACTCAAGTATTACTTTGTCCCCAATAAAGAGTACAGCCTTTATCACATTCCTGATATGTATTAGAAATTTATTTGCATAAACCTTTTCTCTCCCCTCTAGCCATGCAACTAAGTTGATGATTTCATTTTTTCAGTGCTTGCTGTTTCAAATATAAGTCTACAATATTCACTTTGTGAAATATAACTATCCAAGAGATTAAAAGGCTAATTTTAAGCTTTTCCTTGTCTCCTTTTCTTTAGAATTCTGTTATATTTCCTTGCAGAAAATGTCTTTGAAAAAAAAAAAAGGATATTTTTATCATTAACATGTCGACAGAATCACACCTAAATTTTGCATTAAACAAGTAAGTATGCTGGAACGTGATACAGTATCATTGAAAAGTCAAATAATACCTGACAAATTATTTGTTCCACTTTGAAGATATGATTTAAAATAACATGTAATATCTAAAAGTATTTTCTGTTGTAAAATAAACTTTGTGATTTTACACATTTTTTAAGGATATCGGTTCAGAAAAAATGATCACCAAATGCTGGTGTTAAAAGGTAAAATTTCTTTTCATTATGCATTTAAAACAACCAAAAGGAAAGATAATAAAGTTTCAGCTCTAGTTCTTTGTGGATGTAGAGATTATGAGTGTTTTAAAAAGCATATTTTTACTGTTGTGTTTCTTGCCAGGTTCTATAATGGACATATATCACAGCAGAGAATCTAGAAACACAGGCCTGGGAGCCTTGGCAAACTCAAATCAGCCTGGGATCTTGTCTCAGCTTTCCAATTTAGGAGGTATGTGGTTTTGGACAAGTCACATGACATCCCAGAGTTTCTCTATTTGGAAACAGGGATAATAAGATGGCTACATGGATTAGATGAGATAATGCAAGTGAAGTACTTAGTATAGCACCAGACAACAGTACAATATTATAGTCATAAAAAAGGGATAAGCGATTTGCCTAAGAAAGATAAGAAGTGATTATAGAAAGAAGATACAAAAGGGAGAGAAAGGAAGAGAGCTACAACCAAGATACTGAAAGGGTTTCTTTAGTTTTATATGAGAAAAGGAGGAAGAAATAAGGTGAATGGGGTTTAGGGGGAGAAAATGCAAAAAGACGGCTTTCATAAGTCTTATTTTATGAAGTGTAATGTAATTCCCCTTAAATTTACCCCTCTGCTCCTACAAGAAAACAGGCAGTTGTTTTGATGCAACCTATATCTTTATGACAACCTTAGTGAAAGCTTCTAAAGATCAGGGCTTGGCAGATTTCTCACCAACTCATGCCTCTCTATCCTTGCCCCACTCCACACATCAAACTGTACCCAGTTATCTTCAGACCCTCTTAAGGCTTGATTCAGAGTGTGTTTTAGATCGTAGGGTCTGAAACTTAACTTTGCAGCAGCTATTGACTTTTAAGGGGTATTACGGAGTTGGCTTATCCTTTATTGTCTTCACTCAGTATTACCCTCTTTGGTCAAATAGATAAATTAATTACAGACTAAAAGGCCACATCATGCAGGAACTTGATCAATGTTTAATGTGTAGGAGGAAATGCAATAATACACTATCAAATAAAGAACAGTAGCTGGGGAACTACACTGTATGCACTTAAAAAAGAACAGTTGGTCACTTAAAATCAAAATCTGTTTAAAAGGAATGACTCCATAGGTTTTATGTAAACTATAATGAAACCAGAAAAGCTCTGCAGGTTAAGGTAACAAAAAGGTCTTATTTTTCTTTTATTCCTAGAGTCATTAAAGGTAGGTTAAGAACAACAATAAAACCCAAAACTTTAACCCCCAAAAGACAAGAGCTTTATGCCAGCCAAAAGGAAAAAAAATACCACACGCACACACACAGGCTGACCTGAATGACTTCAAATCATTATGACCTTTTCTAAATTTACCTAGTTATGTCTTTCTGCTCTTCCCCTGCACCCCCTCACGAAGTGCATGGGAGTATTCCCTGGGAATTTTAAAACTCTGCCAACTAAGGTTCTTCCTTATTGAAAATTCTCACCTTAAAAATTCACCTGCTACACTGACCTCTTTAGGTGCTATTAGTCCATTAAAACTGAGAATAAGGGCAGCCCCGGTGGTGCAGCGGTTTGGCGCCGCCTGCAGCCTGGGGTGTGATCCTGGAGACTCGGGATCCAGTCCCATGTCGGGCTCCCTGCACGGAGCCTGCTTCTCTCTCTCTCTCTGAATAAAATAAATCTTAAAAAAAAACAAAAAAACAAAAAAACAAACTGAGAATAAAAGGATCAAAATCGCTTATTTTAAGTTTTTCCAGAAAAGGAAAGGATTAATGTTTAGGAAGCATCACATATATGTCAATGTGGTAAGATCTACCAGGACTTTTTCTCCAAGAAATGGCCACGTGGCTTCAGGAGGAGTGTTAAGTTCACCCAACTTATCATGGATCGCTTGTCAGGTTTGGCCAGTCCCTGTTTTGGCGAATTTGGAATTGAAACCATGAGATTCAGACATTCTGTCTGAACATAAAATAATTAGTAGCCTGAGAATTTAACAGTGGAGGCCATTTACTACCATGCTGACTGAAATGGCAAAAGCTTACATAAGAATATGGGGAATAAAACAGATGTGTGCAAAGAAGCAAGGGCTTTTAGGCAGTTTGAGGGATCCTCCTGGGATCCCCCCAGTGCTTCTGTCCATGGATGTCCTTCCCAGGGCTTAATTGTCCAATTCATCCTGGAATTTGAGAAGATACTGCAAGTGTCCTTCTCTTTCATTTCCCTTTTTGATTAAGTTAGCTCAAGTGGATCTCCATTTGCTTGCCAACAAAAATTTCTAACTAATATAGAACAGGCTTTGTAACCAGTGCTTAACATGCATTATTTCCTTTAGCAATTTCCTATTTTCTTCTTTTTTCTTTTTTAAAAATATTTTATTTATCTATTCATGAGAGATACAGAGAGAGGCAGAGGCAGAGACACAGGCACAGGGAGAAGCAGGCTCCATGCAGGGAGCCCTATGTGGGACTCCATCCCAGGACTCTGGGATCATGCCCTGAGCCAAAGGCAGATGCTCGACCACTGAGCCACCCAGGTGTCCCCTTATTTTCTTTTTAATACTTAACTCAAGTTCATCTTGTCTTCTGGGAAGTCATCCCTGGTTCAACTGGTTTGTCCTGTGTCCTACCGCAAGGTAGCCAGTGCAAAATGTTAATAGAGTTATCAGAGTTAGCATATAAAAAGGATGAGATACCAAGTTAAATTTGGCTTTCAGATTTTTGTCTGAAAAATAATAATAACTATTCAGAAAAACACTTTTTTTTTAGTGTATGTTCTACACCATGTTTGAAACATACTAGAAGTTACTTGTGTTTGTCTGATGTTCAAATTTAACTGGGTGTCCTGTATTCGTAAAAATACAGTATTTATAAAAGTACTGAACTATGTGTATATAAATGCTTATATATTTTGCAACAGAAACTGAAACACAAAGAGGTTTATAATGACAGTAAGTAATGTCTAAGATAGTCTCAAAGCTCATGCACTCTACTATCCACATTTCTCTGATTAAAAGTAATTTTGGGAGTCATTTAAGGACCAATCCCAACTACTGAGTAACCATGAATGGGGTCAATAATCATACTGGTAAACAGTAAAGCCAAGCCAAAAAACGAAATCTAGATCAATGCTTCTTAAACTTTAGCATGAATTAGTTACTTGGAGAGCTTGTTAAACGACAGATTGCTGGGCTTCACTCCAAGTCTGTGATTCAGTAGTTCTGGAGCAGGAAAGAGGATTTATGTTTCTAATAAATTTCTAGGTGATGCTGGCCATGCTGGTCTAGGACCATACTCTGGAAACCACTGTGCTAGGTATTGAAGGGTTACTCACTTGGCTTATATATGGTTCATTCTAAAATGAACAGGAATACTCAATCTTATGTAGATCAAATCGACTGTGATAAAAAGTCCTGAGCTGACTGTAGACAGAGTCCTTTCAATGTTGCAGCTTTTCATTATAATGAAGTCTCTAAAGGCACTTGGACCAGGAGACCTCAGCTGCCACACTGTGTGAGACAGTGCAATATGCAAGCCATTTCCCAGCACTCATTCTCTCTCTGTTGCTCTTTTCTTGACTCTTTCCCTTCAGCAAAGACTAAGTGATGGCCACTTTATTCTACATTTTAAAAACAGGGCTTCTGCTCGTCTCTAATTCTGGGTGAGAGTAACTTGGGTTTATGATCCATAGAAGCCATCCCCTACAGTGAATGTACTGTTTTTCTCTCTCTATTTGCCACTTCATTTCCCTTATATAAAATGTTTGCAGGATTCTCTGCAGCTGTCATCTGGGAAAGATCACAGCTTTCCACAATGGGGGAAGAAATTGGCTATTTCAGCATCAGCGATTGGTCTTCCGGCACTTACCCAGGAAAGCAGGGAGGCCAGCAACAAATCTTGAGCCAGGTAACTTAGTGAGTAAACATGGAAAAGAGGCATGAAATGGGAATTTCAAAGGGAAAATATCATAGGACTGGAGATTACTTAGCCTACTCAGACGAATACTCTGTCTGCAGACAGAACTGCATGTCAATTTTCATGAAATGAGGTTCTGGTACTTTCCATCTGGATCCATTGGTGCAGTAGCTTCCTAACTGGTTTTCCTGACCACCAGTTAAGTAGACCCCCTCCAATTCATCCTGACACACAAGCCCAGCTTTAACTTCCTAAAGCAACTCTAGTATCATTTCCTCTCCCTCAGCATTCAAGAGTTACTTAACCTAAATAAAATAACACAATTTATCCTTGCATTACTAATGTCTGGCATGCAGTTGTCACTTACAAATGAATGAATATCATTGAAGGGAATCTAAATCTGATTTCTCTCAAACTCCTATTGTAGCTAATTTATATCCTCTTTGTCCAGAAAATATAATGAGCTCATTCTTGCCTCTGCATTTTATTTCATGGTGCTTTCTGCCTTGCAAAACCCTAATCAAGGCAAGCCTCAAGCCGTGGCAAGCTCATAATCCATAGCTTCATAAAATGTTTCCCAATCACTCAAATCATCATTGCCCATATTGCATAAAGTGTAAATACATAGTAGATTCTCATAAAAAAGCTATAGATTGACTTGGTACCCCCACATAACCTATAAGTGAATATACACAAGAAGACATATATTTTATTTTATTCTATTTATTTATTTTTTAAAAGATTTTATTTATTTACTCATGAGACACACACACACACACACACACACACACACACACAGAGACAGAGACACAGACAGAGACAGAGACACAGGCAGAGGGAGAAGCAGGCTCCATGCAGGGAGCCTGACATGGGACTTGATCCCTGGTCTCCAGGATCAGGCCCTGGGCTGAAGGTGGCGCTGAACCGCTGAGCCACCGGGGCTGCCCGACATATATTTTAAAATGTATTTGATTTCCTGTTTTCCTCTACTCAAACCTGTTCCAATCCCAGAAGTTGATATGAATCAACATATGTGAGCTTCATAATTATACATCTTCTCATTCTAATTAAATGTGGCTTAATGATATTAATGCAAATTTTAGTGAAAAGTTGAGAACTATAAGGAACATGGTAGTCTGGGAAGAATACTGAGTTACAAACCAGATGTGAATTCTAATCCTGGTTCTGCTACTTTCCAGTTAAGTAAGTAATCACCCCACCCTCTGCCTCCGATGTTTAAATTGGGTTCAGTGATGTTAAAATTCTCTTCTGGCTCTGGTGTTCTATAAATCAAAGTTCAAGGTCAGTTTATCCTGGCATCTATTCCTACTTGGAAGTCTGGAGTGTATCTCAAATGGAGAGGAATGCCAAATTATTCTCATTTCTTCGCAGTGAATAACTCTGTATGTCATTTTTTATTCTTTATCAAGGTAAATTATTCCAATACCACAAGTGGGAAGTTCTCTTGCTTTCTCAACCACACAACCAATCAGTCACTGTTTGTTTGTTTAAGGTTTTCTCTTTATCTTCACTTATCCTATCTATTATCTGGCCCTTATTGTTAATCACCTGGATGGGAGGGTGGGGTGGGAATCAACTTCCTGCCAGTCTTCTTCCCAGCTTTGCTCCCTAGAATACATCCTTCCAGTTTATTGCCAGAATTATGTTATTGAAAATACACATGACTGCTTTATTCTTCTATTTAATAGTCTTGAATTGGTCTCCACTGCCTACAGATTTTCAAAGATTTTAAAAATCTAAGCAGAGAAGTCCTTACTTCAAATGAAATCTTACTCAGAAGCCATATAATGTATATTTATTATCATATATAGCAAAAGCAGAGTTTCTATAATTTCTGCACTGGGGAGAGAAGGTATCACAGTGCAGCTTGATGGAAGGCCCTCATTTGTGATCTCTCAGAGGGCTCCAAGGGATCCCAAATTGGCACTGCGTATGACTGAGCTGGTGAGTACTGAAAGAAATCCAAGGAAAATCCTTTCCTCAAGCCAAGTGCCCTGGTGCTGATCTGGGTCTACTGAAGTAACTATCTTTATCTAATTTATATAAAGGCTTCCTATGGGCCAAGGTAGCACTACTAATGGGGCTCTGTGGAACATAAATTGAATTCACCTGCCTTTTTGGATAAGGCCCAAAGACCTTCACTTAATAAACAGGTCTTTCTACAATCTGGTTGCTATTCACCTCCTCAGCTCTGTCTCTTGCTATATCATTAGCAGTTTCTTTAAACATCATGCAAGTTCATAGTCTGGGACTGTCCCTTTGCCTGAATAGTCACCTCCAGATGCTACATTTGTCTGAGAACCTTACCCATCCTTTAAGACTAATGCTAATTCTTAAGTATCTTGATGGTTTAAAAGGGAAAATAGAAAAACAAACTATTCAATTTCAGTATGTTAAGTGCTATGCCAAGAGCAATATAGGATGTTTGAGGAGCCATAATGAGAGAAGCTGAGGTGGGTTAGGAAGGCCAAGGAAAACTTCTTGGAGCAGCCAAGATAGGTGAGATTTAAAGGCCAAAACGAAATTGTCCAGGTGAATATATAGAGAGAAGTGCTCCTGTAATAGCTTAGTGGCTGATGAGGTGAGGAGTACAGACCAAGTTTTGAAGGCTTGTAATGCATACTAAGGAATTGGACTTGAACCTAAAGGCAATGGAAAACTATTGTAGTGCTTATATAGAATAGTGTTTTAGAATGATTTCTCTAGGTACAGTGTAGAGATACTACGGAGACTTGATTAGATTCTGGAGGTGGAGATAGGGTAGAAGAAAGCAAGGATTGTTCTTAGAGGCTATTACATAATCGTGATAAAAGATATGGTAGCCTGGGTTAAACCAGTGGCAGAGGCAATTAAATAGAAAGAAGGGAAGAGATGAGAGGACTAATTCAAACCTACTAGATATGCTGATGGATTGGATGTGGGAGGTAAGGAAAAGGAGGAAATGTTTTGTTTAAACTTTTATCTCTGCCTATAAATCATGAGAAGAGAAATTTGATCTTAAATTCATTTTTGTATCTTTAGTGTGTAGTATCATGCCTGGCACAGAGTTGGCAGTGAATATTTGTTTGATTAATAAATAAATGGATTTTAAAAGTGAGGAAGTTAGTCAATGACATCTTTGCTGCCAGTATCCATACTTTCCCTCATCCTTCCAGTGACCTTGTCCCATGAGAGTGCTGTCTTATGTCATCTTGTTTCTCTTCTATAAATATACTCAACTCAAATGTAATCACTGCAAGAAACAAGCTATCATTCACAACCCTGTTTGCATAAAAAAAAAAAAAAAGAATTCCACTGAGAGGGCAAGGTCTAAAGAAATAAAAGAAGCAAGTAATCACCAATGATAACATCTCAAGTATTAGTTGAGAGATATATCCGATATGCACAAACATGCACATTCAACCAACATTTACTGAATGTCTGGTATGTAGTGGCAGGTATTGTGTAGGCACTAAGGACACAGAGGTGAACAAGAAAGGTACAGATGGCCCCTGACATGGCGCTGGAGAAAAGGAGATTGACAAGAAGATCCCAAATCACATCATAAGGACAGGAGCCTGTCACTTAAACACAAGACTAGCTCTAGCTTAAGCACATCTTCCAAACTTCAGAGTTGTTTTAATTTCAGGTTTTCATTTATTATTCTTACGATTACTATAATTTTTGGAGCTTAATTTCCATAGAAAGAAAATAAGTGAACCCTAAGAGAAATTTCAAGTATACTATGTGGCAAACTGTATTTGTAATCTTGCCCCTGCTTTTGAACTGTTTTTCACTTACCATGAATATAAGAGGTATTCCTTGAAGTTCCCCCATGAGATGTATGCAGTAACTTATGAACCAGTAACTTCTCTACACTTCTGCTTACACAGAACAAATATATATTATCTGATGGTAAGTGATTTTGGCAGTTTATAAGATGCATAAAATATTTAAGAGGAAATTGTCAGCATCTTTAAAGATTCTTAAATTGTAAATATTAAATCTCATGGTGAGTAAATTCATTGGTTGTTACAGGGAAACAATTCACAGCATTTGTATAGTTCAATAATAAATAAGATATCTATCTAACTTATCATTTGTTTTCTCTTTTTTTTTCTTTTAGAGAGAGAGAATGCAAGTGGAGAGGGGGAGGGGCTGAGAGGGAGAGAATTTTAAACACCTCAGTGTAGAGCTCCATCTCATGACCCTGAGATCATGACCTGAGCCAAACTCAAGAGTCAGATGATTAACTGAGTCACCCAAGTACCCCCATTTATTTGCTTACCTATTAGATCTTACCCCAGAAGAATGTAAGCTCTAGAAATGAAGAAATCTCATCTCTGTTCTCTTTTTTATCTCCAGTGGCTGGCACTTTTTAATCTCAAGTGGCTCACACAATAAGCCCCTATCATTCACTCAGTTTTCCTTGTTCCCTCCCTCACCCTGTATCTCCAATCTATCAGCAAGATCAATCTGACTCCAAAATAGATCCCAATTCATCCATTGCCCTCCATATCCACTACTACCACTCAGTCTAAATCACCATCACTTCTACCTGGACATGCTGGCTCACAGTGTGGAGGCCGGGGAAAATTAAGGCCATCCCACCTAAAGTTTAGCATTAGCACAAGTGCAGCCATCTTAGGCCCCTGTGAATAAGAGCTGAACTTTATGGGAAAAACTGCAGAATGTCCTCAATGTCCTTGGCAGGTAATCCCATATCAGAAAGACAACAGAGCTCAGAATTGCCCTCTGCAGAGAATCCCATATCAGAAAGACAACTGGGTGGCTCAGTGGTTTAGCGCCTGCCTTCCACCCAGGGCATGATCCTGGAGACCTGGGATCGAGTCCCACATCCGGCTCCTGCTTGGAGCCTGCTTCTCCCTCTGCCTGTGTCTCTGCCTCTCTCTCTCTCTCATGAATAAATAAATAAATAAAATCTTAAAAAAAAAAAAGAAAGAAAGAAAGAAAGAAGAAAGAAAGAAGAAAGAAAGAAAGAAGAAGAAAGAAAGAAAGAAAGAAAGAAAGAAAGAAAGAAAGAAAGAAAGACAGACAACAGAGCCCACCCCCGTGGTAGAAAGTCCCATATTAGAATGAGAACAGAGCTCAATGCCCTTGAAAGCCCCATATCAGAATATGAACTTGAGAAATTCCTCCATCCCTTCTGAAAACCACTTCGGAGTCCAAGTCCCTGCTCCGCTGTGTCGGGTATACTTGGACCCAAGCTCGAGCTTGCTAATAAACCCTCGTGCGCTTGCATGGGTGTTGGCTCCTTGGTGGTTTCTCAGATTCGCAATCTTGGGCACAACAATAGTTTCTCCTCCTGTTCTTTAGAATATATTCTCTACATGGAAGCCAGAGTACCTGATTTTTAAATTTGAATCAGATGGCTTCACTCACTCTTTGCTTAACCCCTCCAACTTCTTCCCATATCACATAAAATAAAATCCAAATCCTCTTACCAGTCTTATATGTCTTACCTGGCTCCCACTTCTTCCTATGCTCTCATCTTCTACCTCCCTACCCCCATATCCTCTTCTCTCTAGTTACACTGGCCCTTCTTGTTTTATAATATATGCCTAGTTCAACTCTGCCTCAGGGCACTTGATTTTAGTATTCTTTCAGCTTTGAAAGTCTTTCCCTTACCTTTGCTTCGCTAGCTCCTTTTTGTCATTAAGATCTTACCTTAAATGCCACCTCCTTAGAAGCCTATGGGAGCACCCAATCTAACATGGCCACCAGGTACTCATCCTACATCACTCTGCTTCATTCTTTCAAAGCACTTATAACTTGCGGTATTTTATACATTTATTTATTTTCTGCCCAACAGACAAAAATGTAAGTTCCTTAGAACAGAAACCTTGTCTTGTTGACCATTTTATTCTTAATGCCTAGGATATGCCAAGCCCACAGCAGTCATTCAGCAAACAGTTAAATCACAAATAAATTAATGAATGAAAGGATGAATGAATAAATAGTAGTTCTACCTAACTTGGATTGGGTTTGTCAACAATAAAGTATATACAATCTTGCTATCCAGATTTGAATTCTGATAGCTCTAGCTCAAAGTCCTTTTTAAAGTCAAACCCATAATTATCAGAATTATTTAGTACTGGCAAAGGCTGTGAGCAATTTTTTATATATCAGATTATGCTAAATTGCTTAGAGGTAGTAATTTTTGAGGGTAGATGATTAGTAATGCTGTTTTTGACCTTTTCTAAGTTACAATAATCAGCTATTATTGTTTATGTGATTTCATAATACCCATACCATTCATCTCTTCCTAGGCTAAATCATATTTCATAAAATAAATTCAAATTAATTATGTGATGAAAACTCATGACACATTTTGAGATTGGTTCTATTCTATGATCCCATAAAACCAAAAAGAGAGATCTCTGATTTAACGGTTGCATCAATATGTTTTCAAATGGCACCCTTACATTTGTTCTCAGCTATGGTGGAAAAACTCAAGAGGCCTGGGAACGGTAGCCAGAAGGTTTATGGTCACCAGGTAGAGTACCTTTGCTGCAGATACCTTCTCTCTTTCAGTAACTAATTCTCTCTTTCATTTGAAATGAATTCCTAATTTTTTCTTTTATAATAAGTCCACTGTTGTCTGTCACTTTGCATGACTCTCCATTTATTTTAGAAGTAAGAAGAATGGGGGACCTACAAGATGGTAATTTCATGGAAGAATTTATTAGAGGAGACAATAAGCACCAGTGCAGCACAGGAGAGAAGCTTCCAGAAGATAAAGGAGACTAGAAAGGGATCCAAAAGTAAAACCACACATTTCCTGGACTCCTATGACAACAAATGTAGTAACCTCCAGAAATGATGTTTATAAAACACTTCAACAATATTAATCTAGTTTATTCTTAAAGCCTGGAGATATGCCATGCAGATAATTCTATATATTTTCAAGTGGAAAAACTGAGACAAGTTAAGTGACTGACTCAAATTCACACAGCAGATAAAAGATGTAAATAAAGGGGGTCCTGGGTGGCACAGTTGGTTGAACATCAGACTCTTGGTTTCTGCTCAGGTCGTGATCTCAGGGTTGTGAGATCAAGCTCCACATCAGGCTCCATGCTCAGTGTGGAGCCTGCTTGGGATTCTCTCTCCCTCTCCCTCTGCCCCTCCTGCTCATGCATGCTCTCTCTTTCTAAAATAAATAAATGAATCTTTAAAAAAGTTAAATAAATATGGAAATAAAAATTATACACTCATCTTAGTATTGGTATTATGCTCTTGCCATTTATCACTCCTATTTATGCTGTCCTTCTGTTACAATTGTCTGCCAAACCCCCAATCCTGATTGAACTCAATCCTCTGTCTCCTCCAATGCCTCTTCCAGAGCATCTGAACTCTGAAGTGCTAGAGAAAATCAACAGATGATGGGAGTTATTATAAATTCATGATCTCCAAACACCTGGTCAGCCGCTGTCCCTTATCTGATAATGATAATCTCAGAACCTTTTTTTTTTTCCTTTTGTCACTTCTAGCACATTAGTTTGCTTCATACTTCCAAGAGAGAAAAATAAACTATCTGATGAGAAATCCGTCAACTTATTATGCCAAATTTACATGATTACATGCAAGTCCATGTTCTCTACTCTCTTCCTATTCTATAGTGGAGGAAGTATCCCTTCTGATGCCAAAGGTCCATCAATTCACATTTTTTTAAAGACTTTACTTGATCCTTTAATCTTTTTATATCTTGTATCCTTAAACACTATTTTTCCACTTAGTTCAGTCTCTGAACATTTAAACATGTTCTGGTATCTCTTAGGTTTTGAAGAGCTTTCCATTAACTTGACATCTGCCATTGGCTACTGTCCTTTTTCCTCTTTACAAACCAGATTCTTCGATGAGCTCTATTTCTTCATCATTCTCTATTTCTTCCTTCCCACTCTTTCTTTAATCCATTCTAATACTGTCTCCTCAAAATGCTCCTACCAAGAAAAATATAGAAAATGCTTCTACTAAATTCACCTGGTTTTGGCCAGACTTAATGCAGTCTCTTCAGTCCTGATCTTGGTTTATCTTACAACAATGTTGAAGGCAGTTGCTTAGTCCTTCCTTGAGGTGTTCTTCTCCTGTCTTCTGTGACCCTCCAGCTTATCTGTCTACCACTCTGATCACCATTTTTTACATCCTCATCTTAGTCCTCATCCAATCTATCAATCTTCATACTTAGAAAACAAAAGCAAAAACAAAACTATGCTCTGTTCTGCATGCTTGAAATTGACATCTAATCATTTTTTCACCATAGATTTAATAATAAATTAAATACTAATTTAAATATTAGCAAAGGTTTTAATTTCTGGCTTATAGTGAATTGTAAAATTTTATTTTCAATGGTTACAGCATTGTTTCAAATTTATATAGTAAATATATAGTATTTATATATTTATATTATATGATATATTTATATAGTAAATATATACCAATTTGAAATCCAAAATCACTAGTTTAAAATATAAATTAACAAGAACTTTTGGAGGAATTGAAAAAATTTTTTCCCTTGAACTTATGCTTTCATTTCACTTCCATGGAGTTTTATACTAATATATTCTGTGTTAGAGCATCTCATATGGATCACTCTGACATACTTATATAAAATAAAATTGCATGTACAAACATAAATCCTATGATTTTTCCCCCCAAATTTTCTGTGTATATCATATAGCCTCTAAATGTTAAAAAATTATTTTTGACTGAGTTGTCATATTAATAATAAATAATTAATCAAAATAATCTAAATATATTATGAAATTTATAAATCTAAAAACAATAAAAATGCAATCATACTGGGGATTTGTTTCTTGATGGAGTAAGTGAAGCATTTTAAAATTACCTCATGTAATATAAGACACGATTTAGAATTCTTATTTTTCATTTCTATAAATTTAAATGCTAAGAAAACTTGCTCAGAAAAACACTAGATGGGAATGGAAAAAGAACTTTGAATTCCTTCTAAGTAGAATGCCTTAGATCCTGTAATATATCATTAATACTATTTTATTTTATTTTATTTTATTTTATTTTCATTAATACTATTTTAATAATCTATCAGATTATAATTCCTTTGCAATTTCACTAAAAGCAAAGAATGGGAAACCACATGACTTAAGGAGTTAATTACGCAATTATTTACTTCATTGATTAAAGTCATTGACTTCCTCATCCTGAGCAACAATATTTCAGATTGTTCCTTTGTATCTAGTAGTAAAATAATATTGTTATACTAGTAGTAAAATAGTACTATTTTGAATAGTAACTAGTACTATTTTATTATTAATTTAGTAGAATTTGCAGTGGGTATTACATACCCTTTTCTTTTGTAAAATAGGAGAAGAACAATTATAAGTAGAAAAGTGGCAAAGAAGAACCCACATGAAGTGGCAGGTTACTTCTTGGATGATTATTTCTTGTTATTCTATACATTTTCAAGGAAGTCTCGAAATTTCCTTGACTTCAAAGGCTCACAGTTATGCATCCAGCCAGATCTGTCAAAGTTTCTAATCTGTATGTTCAACTGCATAAGTGGTATATCCACCAGAATTCCTCCTAGGCATCTTCAACTTAATATTATTCAAAGTAGAACTATTAAACTTATCTTCCAGCTTTGCCTCTCTATCAGCCTTTGCCAGTTCTCACGCTCCTACCTCAAAATCATTCCAATCATTCTACTACCTGGCAAACTTTTTGAAAAGAAGAATGTTGTACACCTAGCACATGAAATGGGGCCCAGGACAGAGAAAGCACTATTGATTCATTTGAAGGAATACAACTTCTCACATCGAATGCCAATTAGTCAATAAGCCTTATCCTTAAGTATATTTCAGAATCTGTCCATTTCTCTCTTTTTGTCAGCATCTTAGTCCAAACTCTTATCATTCATCACCTGAATGACTGCAATAGCTCTCTAAGCTGCTCTCCCTGCATGTATTCTTGTCAGCCAAGCCAGACTCCTACAGCAATCAAAGCGATCATTATGCGTTAACAATTCAGTTCAGCCACTCTCTCATCAAAACATTCAAAGTTTCATGATGCTTTTCTAAGGATAAGAACAAATTACTATGGCATTAAGGCTCTCTCTGCCTGATTTCTTATGTACTACTCTTTCTTTTCATCTTGTGCCTGTCTACGCTCTCTCACCAGCTCTAGTCCCAGTGACCTGTCCCCAATTCTCCTTCAGGCCTTTGGACATATTTTCTCTGCCCAGAGACCCCTTCACGCCTTTTCTCTTGGCTAGCACTCACCTTTTCCATCTCAGCTTATATACCACCTCTCTGCAAGGCTGCCCTGGGCTAGGTCAGGTCAGCCTGGGCTAGGTCAGGTCAGCCTTTCACAGCTCATGTACTTTCCTTTCAGAGCACTCACTTCCACTCCATGTTCATTGTGACAGAGGACTGAAAGCACATATCCTGTTTTTCTTGTTTCCTTCTCTATCCTAGCCCTAAGTGTCTGCTACAGAATACTCAGTAAATATTCAGAGGACAAGCGGATCACAAGTCTTGCTTTATTCCTTACATTTGTCACGTCACTCAACTTCCCAATTTCAGTGAGTGTCACTGGGCTTGATGACAGTGGTATCAGCTCGCTCAAGATTTCTCACCCCACTACACTGAAAATCCTGAGGTTATCTCCTCTCATTCCCCACATTCATAAAAAATGGCTTTGTCCACATATTTTCCTGAATCATATCTGTATGTCTGATGCCTTAATCTGAATGATGGAGAAGTGGAAATGTAGAGATGAGTTTCTGGTACATAAAGCAGCTCTGGTACTCTAATGCCCAGCACAACATATTAGTCAATAGAGTAGCTTTAAATGAAGCTCTAGAATATGTGTATTTTTACAATAATATATGTTTGAGATAATGAATATTAAAGTTCTTTCGTGTTTTAGTTCAGACATAAAAGAATCAGTTATTAGTTCCTTCTTCAATTCACTGTTTTCTGAAAGGAAAAATTGCCTTTTTTTCCCCCTAATGGTCCTGCCTTTCTCTTTAGTAATTTACAACTAAATTAGACAACAATATTTAAAGAAATTAATGGAGGGTAGGAGTAGAAGGGAAATAATATCAGCATTTTAATTAGTAATAGGGTATTGTAGATTTTAAATTGTGGCCCTGATGTCTGTGTTTTAAATACCAGAATAACTTGAATAACTTAAAAATTATTTGGGCCAAAATCCTGGGTGTTTACTGACTAATTCTACATCACTTGTCTGAGGTTGACTTGTAAATTGTCTTAGCTTAGAGTATTATAGTGATACTGTACTGGATATTAATACCTTCCCAGAAGCTTGGTTTTACCCACTAAAAACTATTGTTAATTCATTCAGGTATAATGCAAAATAAAACTCTGGTCTATGATTTTAAAAAACAAACAAAACTAAAAATATGTAATAACAAGTCCTAGAGCTAGTTTGCCAACATTTCAAACCCAGTAATGTGTGTTAACTACTTATAACTTGGTTTTCTCTAATATCTGTCAGATTTTTAATTCCCTCCCACAAAAATGTTCATTACAATGTAATAAACAATTTAAATACCCCAAATAGGGAAAAAGTTAAAAGATATTATACCTATATGGCATGAAACTATGAAGCAATTTAAACTAATGTTTGCAAAGTATATTTTCATGTAAGGAAATGCCTATCTTGTGATATTAAATGAAAAAGGCAGGATAAAAGTTTCAACCATATAAAAACATGCACTGAATATAAAGGAATATAATAAATAGATCCTTTTGGTGATGAGATTATGAATGATTCTAATTTATTTTATAAATGCCTATATTTCCCAAATTTTCTACAATGAGCATGCTTTATTTTCTTTTTTTTTGCATTAATTTCTAATCAGAGAACTGAATTATCTTCAAAAACAAAACTATTTCATCTTTATCATGTTCCTTTCATATAAAGTTATATAGTGACTAGACCTCTAATCCAAGCCGGTCATTTCCTGAAGAGCTTAAAAAATTTGGATGTCACTTTGAACTTTGAACTTTTGACACTATCACATAGGATGTTGGTATGGTTCTGTGTTCATAGAATCTTAAATATATGTTCAGTTTTCCCTCTGCAGATAACTGTAGTCATGTGCTGTGGTAGGAAGAACATGGATGTGGAATTTAACAGACTGGGTTAGAATTTTGTCTAAGCCACTTGCAATTTAACCTTCTTGGGCCTTCATAAGTCCATGTAATAAGCTTAAAAAATGGCAGCTGTTATTAGTTCCAAGTATTTATTACGGTTAAGGTACAGTGTTAGATGTTTTAGGAGATAGAATATTGAATATGTAAATGTGAGATTTCAGACATACAGAATGGTGGCATTTTAAGTTGGCTTAGAGATTCCCATGTTTTTTCTCTTGAGATATAGTCATCAAAAAAATAACTAGGTCATCTAAAATATGTACATGTGTTATCACTAAGATAACGTAAAACTTACTTATTCTCTGTAAATGGGATGGAGGCAACATTAATACTGCAAAACTTAATATGAGTAGTCCTATAAGCCAATAACTACTGATAACGTATATATCCTATTCATTTTATTTTCACTGGGCCCCAAAAGTTCTTGAACACATTTCCCTTAATGTGCCTGCCAGCTCCCTTTTACGGGATTAATGTTCACTAATGATCACCTTGTGGGGAGTCTATAATGTTTAGGGAGAATGACCACTTAGGATGGATTCCCCCTCTCCCACAACAGACATAACTCTGGAATTCCTTGACTTCGGCCCACTTTAGTGGCTGTGTAAACCCTTTCCCAAGTTCAAATTCTTAAAGGTTGGTGGCACAGGCTTTGTGCACAACCTTATACTCAAAAATAGTGGAAGGATGACTATTTGCAGAGGATATGGATAAAGCTTTGATGTGCATACTGCAGTGTCACAGGCATGTCCCCACTCTCCTCATGGTGTAGCAGGGAGCTGGGAGCAGAAAGGGAAAAGGTTGATGCGGGGCTAGGAGCTGTGGCTTGTTCTCCTTGTGCTGATATCCTGATGCAGAACGTTGAGTTTCACATTCTAAATTCTAACCTGGTTTTCCAGCCTTAGCTTCCTCTAGGCAACTAAAATGCAATGTGCAGAAGCGGGTAGGTGGAGGGTGTGGGAGGATGGAGGGATACCCTGTCAGCAAAGGTTACCTGGCATGGACTGCACAGCATGGAGAAACCTCACTCAGGAGATGATATGTAAGTCTTCATTTTACTGTTACTTTTACAGTCCCCTGTATAAGAGCTGAATGAATATTCAACAGCTCTAACATCTCAATGATTTTGGCATCTAACTAGTAAGCCAATTTGTAATGACTTGATGCTTACACAAAGCTTACCACATTATTAGGCCTTTCTAAGTAATATAATTTGTAACTGTTCAGAAAAACCATTCTTGAAAATAACTATTGAACTGGAAACATGGAGTTAGTTTGAGTGCTTTGCCCCTTCCCTGTCAATCCATTTTATTTTGGTCTAGATCCCAAATATCTATTTGCTAAAATCAATATCAAATATAGTTTCAGATTATTAGAATGATAATATGCCTTCTTGGGAGACTATCAGGAATAAATAATAACAATACTTCATCAGCATTTAAAGTTGTGATCAGCTCTTTGCTTTGGGAATGTAATAAAGATTGCATCTTCTCAGAGCTACAGACTTAATCAAAACAAAGTGTTGATTTTCTGACCATTATAATGGCATTCCGGATGTCTCCGTCAACAAAAGTCAAATGATCACAATTTCACTTTGAAAGATGCTAAAATCAAGAAAGTGTGTAACATTCTCAAGGCCTCTGAGCTACTTAGTAGTGGCAGAGACCACCTCCTCCACCCCAGGTGTGTTTCTGTCCTTCCCTAGAGCAATGCATCTTGTTCACTTTCAGTCTGAACTGGGAGTTTGAGTCTAGATCTACAAACAATGCCAGAAATTGCTCTCCATACACAAAGCAGGGACTAGAGTTAAATCAGAATATTTAGGGGTACCTGAGTGGCTCAGTGGTTGAGCATCTACCTCTGGCTCAGGTCATGATCCTGGGGTTCTGGGAACCCCATATCACGCTCCCTGGAGGGAGCCTGCTTCTCCCTCTGCCTATGTCTCTGCCACTCTCTCTCTCTCTCATGAATAAATAAGTAAAACCAAAAAAAAAAAAAAAAAAGATCAGAATATGTAGAACCTCATGAAGCCAATATTAAGGGACATGAACCATCACATCGAAGTCTTAACAATCCCATTGTTCCTTTGCCAGGATCAATATGTTCTTTTCTTCCTAAAGTATACTCTGATAACTGAACTTTATAAAACTCAGTATGAATTAATCCTCCTAAAATTTAAAGCACTTAGTGATTTGTTGGTGGCTTTTGAAAATAAAAACTTTATCATGTAATTTTTCTAAAGTGTTGATGTTTTAGTACCTGGGACACAAGGCCAAGTATCTGTTAGTTTTCTAGGAAATAGGTATATGGTGTAATACTTGCCTACTTTAAAGTAGGGCATAGAACCCAAAGTGTAGGTCCTCTCTCTTTGCTGAATAATTTCTTTCCTATATCATGGAACTTCAAACGAATTATTTTTATAGCTTAATGGCAGCAATGTGAAGAAGTTGTGAGCTTTCTAAAACTAGAAGAAAAAATATTCATATCTGTAAACAGTAAATATTTTTTTTCAAATTTTTATTTATTTATTATAGTCACACAGAGAGAGAGAGAGAGAGAGAGAGAGAGAGAGAGAGGCAGAGACATAGGCAGAGGGAGAAGCAGGCTCCATGCACCGGGAGCCCGACGTGAGATTCAATCCCGGGTCTCCAGGATCGCACCCTGGGCCAAAGGCAGGCGCTAAACCGCTGTGCCACCCAGGGATCCCAACAGTAAATATTTTATCCCAGAAAAGAATGACTGGATATTTTAAATAATAGCTTTATTGAGATATAATTCCCATATTTTAAATTTTGGTTTTATAAGGTATACAATTTGCTGATTTTTAGTACAGTCACAGAGTTGTTCAATTATTAGCACTATCTGATTTTAGAACATTTCCATCATGTCCTAAAGAAATCCCATGCTCATTATCAGCCCCTGGCAACCACTAATCTACTTTTCCACCTATATGAATTTCTCTATTCTGGACATTTCATAGAAAAAAAAATTATACAATAGTGGCCTTTAGTATCTGGTTTCCTTCACATAGAACACTGTTTCCACATAGAACACTGTTTCAGTTTCATCTATGATGTGGTATGCATCAGTTCTTCATCCCTTTTTATGACAGAATAATTTTCCACTGTATGGATATACCAAATTTAGTTATCCATTTACCTATCAAGAGATACTTTAGTTGTTTATTACTTTATGGCTATTATAAATAATGCTTTTGTGTAAATATAAGTTTCAATTCTCTTTAGGTATATACCTTGGAGTCAAATTGCCATTCACCTGGTAACTGTTACCTTTGTAGGAACTGACAGACTGTTTTCCTAAGTGGTTGCACTACTTTGAATTCTCAGCAGCAGTGCATATGTGTTATTATTTATCTAATAATCCCAGCTAATATGTGTTATTATTTATCTTCTTGATTATAGCCTTCCTACTGGGTGTAAATTCATTTCTCACTGTAGTTTTGATTTGCACTTCCCTAATGAATAAAGTTGAACAATTTTTATGTGCACATTTGCCATCTGTATATCTTCTTTAAAGAAATATCTATTCAAATTTGTGGTAGGCTAAATAATCCCTCTCAATCCCCTATAAAAAAGTACAAGACCTAATATCCGACCTGTGAATATATTATGTTATAGATGAAAGAAACTTTACAGATATGATTAAGTCAAGGATCTTGAGACAGGGAGATTATCCTGGATTATCTGGGTGAATCAAATGTGAACATAGCAGTCCTTATAAGAAGGAGGCAGTAGAGCTATAGTTAGAGAAGATATACGATAACAAAAGCAAAGATTGGACTGATGCTCTTTGAAGATGGAGGAAAAAGGGTTATGAGCCATGGAATTCAGGTGGCCTTAAAAAGCTGGGAAAAGACAAGAAAATGGATTCCTCAATTATCCTCTGGAGCTTCCTTGCAACATCTTCCGTTTGTTTCAGTGAGTCGGATTTTGGGTAGCTGACCTCCAAAACTATAATGTAATACATTTGTTTATTTTAAGATATGAAGTTTATAGTAATACATTACAGTAGAAATAGAAAACTAATACAATTTTTTTTTGCTGGTTGTTTAACTAGATTATCTGTCTTTTTATTTTTGACTTGTAAAAGTTCTTTATATATTGTGGATACAAATTCCTTATCAAATGTATTATTGCAAATATTCTTCCCATTTTGTGTGTGGGTTTTTTTTTTTTTTATTTTCTTGATGATACTCTTTGTTTTTTTCTTCTTCTTCTTCTACTTTTTTTTTTGATGATACTTTTTGAAGCACAAATTTTTCATCTTGATGAAATCCAATTTATCTGTTTTTCTTTTGTTGTCATATTAAGAAGCCACTGCCTACCTTTTGTGGTTGAGAGGGGCAAGATGGCGGAAGAGTAGGGGTCCTCAACTCACCTGGCCCCACAAACTTACCTAGATAACTTTCAAAATATCCTGAACACCTATGAATTTGAACTGAGATTTAAAAAGCAAACAGCTGGAATGCTACAGAGAGAAGATTTTTCACTTCTAACAAGGTAGGAAGGTGAACAATAAAAAGAGAATAAAGTGGGGGAGGGGAACCATGAGTAGCATGGCTAAAGTGGAGCATCGAAAGCCTCTGGTGCAGGAAAGCCCAGCCCTGGAGAAGCAGGAACTTTAAAAATCCATGCCAGAGTTTTCTAGGAAGGAAAAGTGCTCAGCAGGGAAATCGGGCAGAATCGCAGGAGGGCAGTGAGGCCTCAAGATTCCTGGGGTCACTATAAGAGGAGGGGTGCCAGGGAGAAAACTCACTGCAAATTGCTGATATCAGTAAAGTGCTGGAGCCCGCCGGCCTTGGGGCATTTGGGAGAAGCCAGTCGGTTAGGTGGGCTGGAGCTGCCTTTGCCCTAGAGGCTGGCAATGAACAGAGGTGGCTGTCCTCTGTTAGTTTGGGAAAGGCAGTCCGTGGGAGGGCGAGTCCAGAGGCATAGGGCCCCAGATCCCAGGGCACCCAAGTGAACAAAGCTGGTGATCCTTCATTCCCCCCGGGAAAGGTGGAAGTGGGAGGGCACAGGACAGTGAGGACTCTCCTGCTACTGGGTGCCCCCAAGTTTTGCAGATCAGTGCACCCTCGCTGCCTCCAGGAGCATCTAGGTCAGTGAGGACGGGGAGACTGTGGCTAGTTACTCCCGGGGAGTTGATTCCAGAGCTGGAAATCTGGCCACCGCCATTGTTGTTTTTCCTCCTTGTTTCACCTTGTGCCTGGGAGGGGCAGGGCCACCAGGGAACAAAGGCCTCATGGGGTAAAAAGTTCACCCTAAGTGGCACCCAGCAGGGGGTGGGGCATCTCCCCTAGGTACACACACCGGAGAATCAGCATAGCAAGCCCCTCCCCCAGAAGACCAGCTGGGAGAACAGGGGAAGAGCATGTTTACTGACCAAGCAGCATCGGAAAGCTCCAGGACTGAGGGAAAATAGTATATAGAACTAGAGGGTCCTTTTTTTTCTTTTCTCTTTTTTACTTTTTCCATTACAACTCATTTTTATATCAGAATATAGATTTCCAATATTTTTTCTCTTTTCCCACCTTAACTACAATATTTTACCAACTCTTCATTCTTAAGTTTTTTCCTTTTTGACTTTCATATTTCTACAATTACATGTCTTATACATATTTTTCACTTCTGGATTCCCTTCAATGTATTCAATTTAATTATGGTAGATATACGAGATATGGATATTTGTTTTTGATTTTTGTTTTTTCTGCCTCATTTTGTTTTACAACGGTGGGATTTAGTACCTTCTAAAACACTACCAACATATACCCAGAACCAAGTGGAATACTATGTTGGTTCATTCTGTGAGATTATATTCTCTCTTCCTTCCCATTCTGCCTCCCTATTTTATCTTGTTTGTATTTTTGTGGTCAATGTTGGGGCTTTATATAAGAATTGCTGGTTTATATAAATTCGGGATTGAGCATCTTCTAACATACAGAACAAAATACCCTCAGAACCAAGAGGCTCACTCTCCAGGGTCCCCTCAGATAGACCACGTTCTCTCTTCTCAACCATTTCCTCACCACCGCGATACCCCCTTTTTTCTCTTTTCCTTATTTTTTTTCTTTTTTCTTCTTTGTTTTTGGTTTTTGGCCTTTTATTTTTAGTACTTTGTTTTAAAATTTGTTTTTCACTATAGTGGTGCTTTTGTATTATTTTGTTCTGTTCTTCTTTTTTCTTATTTTCTGGTCTCTGACCTCTTCAGAATCATCTAGAGTGTATTTTACTTAGGTTGTGGTTGATATTTTTGACTAAGCCCTCTCATATAGCCACTCTGCACTGGGCAAAGCGACTAGAAGGAAGAATTTACCACAAAAGAATTAACTGGAAACAATACTCTCTGCCATAGAGTTACAGAACTTGGATTTAAATATGACATCAGAAACTCAATTCAGAAGTACAATTATAAAGCTACTGGTGGCTTTGGAAAAAAGCATACTCTACAGACTCCATTACTGCAGAATTTAGATCTAATCAGGTCAAAATTAAGAATATTTTAACAGATATGCAATCCAAACTGGATGCTCTAACTGCTGGTGTTAATGAGGTGGAAAAGTGAATGAGTGACATAGAAAACAAGTTGATGCAAAGGAAGGACGCTGAAAAAAAAAGAGAAAATCAGTTAAGATCCCACAAGGAAAGGCTTAGGGAAATAAATGATAGCTGGAGAAGGAAGAATATACATCTAATTGGCATTCCAGAAGAAGCTGAGAGAGAGAGAGAGAGAGAGAGAGAGGACCACAAGGTATATTTGAACAAATCATAGCTGAGAACTTCCCTAATCTGGGGAAGGAAACAGGGATTTAGATCAAACAGATAGAGAAATTAATAAATGCCATCCAAAACCTTGACATTTAATAGTGAAACTTGCAAATTTCAAAGACAAAGAGAAAATTCTTAAATCAGCATGAGACAAGAGATTCTTAACTTATATGGGGAGAAATATCAGATTAACAGCAGACTGCTCCACAGAGACCTGGTAGGCCAGAAAGGGCTGGCAGGATATATTCAGGATACTAAATGAGAAAATATGCAGCCAAGAATACTTTATCCAGCAAGGTTGTCATTTAGAATAGAAGGAAAGATAAAAAGTTTCCAGGATAGGAAGAAACTGAAAGATACGTGACCACCAAACTGGCTCTGCAAGAAATATTAAGGGGGGCCCTGTAAAAGAAACAGGGAGCCCAAAGAAAAAATCCACAGAAACAGAGACTGAATAGGTAATATGATGACACTAAATTCATATCTTTAAATAGTTACTGTGAACATGAATGGGGAAAATGATCCCATCAAAAGACGTAGGGTATCAGACTAGATAAAAAAGCAAGACCCATCTATATGCTGTCTACAAGAGACTCATTTTAGACCTAAGGACACCTGCAGCCTGAAAATGAAGGGGTGGAGAACCATGTGCCATTCATATAGTCCTCAAAAGAAAGCTGGGGTAGCAATCCTCATATCAGATAAATTAAATTTTCTAGCAACTACTGTAGTAAGAAATGAAGAAAAACATTATATCATACTTGAAGGGTCTATCCAAAAAATAGACCTAACAATTATGAATATTTATGCCTCTAATGTGGGAGCTGCCAAGTATATCAATTAATAACCAAAGTAAAGAGATGCTTAGATAATAATAAACTAATAGTAGGAAACTTCAACACAGCACTTTCTGCAAATGACAGATATTCTAAGTAGAATATCAACAAAGAAACAAGGGCCTTAAAGGATACATGGGACCAAACAGATTTCACAGATATATACAGAACTTTCTTCCTTTTTTTTTTTTTTAAGATTTATTTATTTACTCATGAGAGACATAGACTGAGAGAGAGAGAGAGGCAGAGACATAGGCAGAGGGAGAAGCAGTCTCCTCGCAGGGAGCCCAATGGGACTCAATTCCAGATCCTGGGATCATGACCTGAGCCAAAGGCAGGTGCAGAGCTGCTGAGTAACCCAGGCATCCCTATACAGAACTTTCCATCCAAACGCAACTGAATACTCATTCTTTTCAAGTGCACATGGAACTTTCTCCAGAATAGACCACATTCTGGGTCACAAATCAGGTCTCAACCAATACCAAAAGATTGGGATTATCCCCTGCATATTTTCAGACAACAGGCTTTGAAACTAGAACTCAATCACAAGAAGAAATTTGGAAGAAACTCAAACACATGGAGGTTAAAGAGCATTCTACTAAAAGATGAATGGGTCAACCAGGAAATTAGAGGAAAATTAAAAAGATTCATGGAAACTAATGAAAATGAAGATACAACCATTCAAAATCTTTGGGATAGGGATCCCTGGGTGGCTCAGAGGTTTAGAGCCTGCCTTCAGCCCAGGGTGTGATTCTGGAGTCCTGGGATGGAGTCCCACATCAGGGTCCCTGCATGGAGCCTGCTTCTCCCTCTGCCTGTGTCTCTGCCTCTCTCTCTCTCTGTCTCTTGTGAATGAATAAATAAAATCTTAAAAAAATATTTGGGATATAGCAAAAGCAGTCCTAAGAGGGAAATACATTGCAATAAAATCCTCCCTCAAAAAATGGAAAAAACTCAAATACACAAGCTAACCTTGTACCTAAAGGAATTTGAGAAAGAACAGCAAGTAAAACCTACACCAAACAGAAGAAGAGAGATAGTAAAGATTGAGCAGAAGTCAATGAAATAGAGAGCAGAAGAACTGTAGAACAGATCAACAAAACCAATTGGTTCTTTGAAAGAATTAATAAGATAGATAAACCCCTAGGCAGCTTTATTAAAAGAAAAGAGCAAAGATTCAAATTAATAAAATCATGAATGAAAGAGGAGAGATCACAACCAATACCAAGGAAATACAAATGATTTTTAAAATGTATTATGAGCAGCTATATGCCTACAAATTAGGCTATCTAGAAGAAATGGATGCATTTCTGGAAAACCACAAATTACCAAAGCTGAAACAGGAAGAAATAGAAAACCTGAGCAGGCTATTGAAACAGTGAGGAAATTGAAGCAATCATCAAAAACCTCCTAAGACACCAAAGTCCAGGGCCAGATGGCTTCCCAGGGGAATTCTATCAAACGGTTAAAAAAGAAATAATACCTATTCTACTAAAGCTGTTTCAAAGGATAGAAAGGGAGAGAATACTTCCAAACACATTTTATGAGGCCAGCATTACCTTGATTCCAAAACCAGACTAAGATCCTACCAAAAAGGAGAATTATAGACCAATATCCCTGATGAACACGGGTGCAAAAATTCTCACCAAGATACTAGCCAATAGGATCCAAAGTACATTAAGAAGATTATTCATCATGACCAAGTGGGATTTATACCCTGGATGCAAGGGTGGTCCAACAGTCTTAAGACAAGCAATGTGATAGATCACATCAACAAGAGAAAAAAATAAGAACCACATGATCTCCTCAATAGATGCAGAGAAAGTATTTGACAAAATACAACATCCATTCCTTTTTTTTTTTTTTTTTTTACAGCATCCATTCCTGATTAAAACTCTTCAAAGTGTAGGGATAGAGGGATCATTCCTGAATATCTTAAAAGCCATTTATGAAAAGCCCAGAGCAAATATCATTCTCAATGGAGAAAAACTGAGAGCCTTTCCCCTAAGATCAGAAACATGATAGGGATGCCTACTCACACCACTGCTATTCAACACAGTACTGTAAGTCCTAGCCTCAGCAATCAGGCAACAAAAAGAAATAAAAGACATTCAAGTTGGCAAATAAGAAGTCAAACTCTCCCTTTTTGTAGATGACATGATACTGTATAGAAAACCCAAAAGACTCGACCCCAAGATTGCTAGAACTCATACAGCAATTCAGCAATGTGACAGGACAGAGAATCAATGCACAGAAATCAGCATTTCTATACACTAACAATGAGACTGAAGAAAGAGAAATTAAGGAATCAATCCCATTTACAACTGCACCCAAAACGATAAGATACCTAACCAAATAAGTAAAGGATCTATACCCTAAAAACTACAGAACACTTCTGAAAGAAATTGAGGAAGACACAAAGAGATGGAAAAATATTCCATGCTCATGGATTGGAAGAATAAATATTGTGAAAATGTCTATGTTACCCAGGGCAACTTACACGTTTAATGGAATCCCTATCAAAATACCATGGACTTCCATCACAGAGTTGGAACAAATAATCTTAAAATTTGTATGGAATCAGAAAAGACCCCAAATAGCCAGAGGAATATTGAAAAAGAAAAACAATGCTGGAGCATCACAATGCTGGATTTCAAGCTGTATTACAAAGCTGCAATCATCAAGACAGTGTGGTACTGGTACAGAAACAGACACATAGATCAATGAGTACTCAAGAATAGAGTACCCAGAAATGGGCCCTCAACTCTATGGTCAACTAATATTCGACAATGCAGGAAAGAATACTCACTAGAAAAAGGACAGTTTCTTCAATAAATGGTGCTGGGAAAGTTGGACATCCACATGCAGAAGAATGAAACTAGACCATTCTGTTACACCATACACAAAGATAAACTCAAAATAGTTGAAAGATCTAAATGTGAGAGAAGAATCCATCAAAATCCTAGAGGAGAATACAGGGAACCTTTTTTCAACTTGGCCACAGTAACTTCTTGCAAGATACATCTATGAAGGCAAGGGAAACAAAAGCAAAAATGAATTATTGGGACTTCATCAAGATATATATGTGTATATGTCTACACACACACACACATATATGTATGTATATATGTGTGTGTGTGTATATATATATATATATATTTACATGCAATGTAATAATACTCAGCCATCAGAAAGGACAAATACCCACCATTTGCTTCGATGTAGATGTAATTGGGTGGTATTATGCTGAGTGAAATAGTCAATTGGAGAAGGACAATCATCATATGGTTTCACTCATACGGGGAATTTAAGAAATAGTGAAAGGGATTATAAGGGAAAGGAGGGGAACTTAGTGGGAAAAATTAGAGTGGGAGACAAACCATGATAGACTCCTAACTCTAGGAAATGAACAAAGGATTCCGGAAGGGGAGGTGGGGGGGATGGGGTAACTGGGTAACAGGCACTGAGGAGGGTACTTGATGGGATGAGCACTGCATGTTATACTATATGTTGGCAAATCGAACTTAAATAAAAATTAATGTAAAAAAAGAGAAACCACTGCCTAATTCAAAGGTCACTCATAAGGATTTACTCCTGTGATCCACACAGAGGTGTGGTATGAGGTAGGGGTCCAACTTAATTGTTTTGCATGTAGATATCTAGAAGTCTTGGTATAGTTTGTTACAAAAAAAAAAAAAAAAAAGGGTGGGAGAGACATGTGTGCCATAAAGTTATTTTATTAAACCAATTGAAAGGTTTATCTTTTAAGATTATATAATACTTGACCAAAATAGGAAAATTGTTGGAGATGCCTTTCTAGTTACGAAAGACTCTACACAGGTATCTGGTATCCTACCAGCTAAAATTATTCTTCTTGTTTAGAAATGTTCCTGTGTTGCAGACTTACCATTACCAGTCACCATGGTACCACTTGCTAAATGATATTTTTCTTGTCCAACAGATTGTCAGCCCATTCAGGGCTGATAATATTGATAGAGCAAATTAAAGGACACAGGAATGTTCCATCTCCCTTTCATTCTTGTAGGTAGACATGAAAGGAAATAATCCATAAGAAAGTCCACTGAGATCCCACCCCCACCATATTTCTTTCTAAGTTGGCACTGGTATCATTTGCACTAAGGATATCTCTCTTATGAAGATGTTGTTCAGGGTAATAGTTGGATTTATGTCCTGCTTTACCCTCAGATCAATAATGAAAAAAAAGTTCACTTGGTTTTGAAGACACTGAGAGTCTCTGTCTGAAAAATGTAGCATTATGTTTATTTTATGCAATAATCAGTTAGGTTATGATGGAAATTGATAGGTTGGACTTGGTGACTCATAAGGTTTTAATTTGCAATCATCCGAACTGGAAAGTTCAATGTGGACAGGTAATCTAAAAATTTAGCAATCTCCTATGCAGTTTACTTACTGAAAATCTATTTCCTCAAACAATCTGAAAGTGGGTTTTGGGTATAAGTGATGCTTGGAAGTTGCTCTTTTTCTTCTGCCTGGTGCTTTTATTTGCCCACAAAATATTAAGTTTAGGTTTTTCTTTTCTATTTCCAAGTTATATATTGTCTTCAGCTCCTGATGATCATTTTTTTCTTCTTTTCCTTCCTTTTCTTCCTTTTCTTTCCTTTCCTCTCTTTCTCCTTATTTTCTTATTTAAAAATGACCAGTGTTTAACAGTGAGTTAATGGATATTTATTAATGAAAAACATCAGAGAGTGAGTTACCAAATGACAGACAAAAAAAAAAAAATGCTGTGGTTTATACATGGGAGTTGTATTCTTGAAACACTGATCCTTGACCTCTCAAATTTGATCAATATTTGCAAATCTCAGTGTGGTCAATATTATTCTTACTTGAAATCAACATGTATGTTGTCTTGGATTTCATAAGGACAAAGCCAACCTTAACCATAAACAGACACAGAAGGAACAAATGAAGCAATGGATTTAAACTTGTTTTTGTTTTTTGTTTTTTTTCTCTTCATCTTGTCTAGGAATAGAAATTATTGTGCTGAGGGCTGAGAGATTAAATTGTGTCACTTGTCAGGAAATTGGCAAGCAGCCATCTTTTTGGCCTGCTACATGCTGCTTTTGTGCTGTGGATGGGTTTAATAAATGCACTGTTGTGTAAAATGTCATTGCTGCATCGCCAAACGGAGGCTGTCATGTGATAGTTCTTCCTCAGAATGACAGATCAATATTGGTCTGTAGCAATCCAGGGACTTGAAGCCACACAAAGGGCATTTTTATGGTTCAGAAACAAAAGTAGAAATAAAAATCATTCTCCAAAGCATGGAGATATATCTATTTTGCTCTGGAAGAAAACCTAATGTTCTTTCTAAAATGTTCTTAAAGATAGGTAATGTTATTAAATTTTAATGACTACTTCCAGAAGAAAAAATACAAATAACTGGTAACATTTTTGAAAAGTTCAATCTTACTGTTAACTGTCAAATAAATGTAAAGTAAAGCAAGGAAATACGCCATTGTTTACCTTGGTAAACAGCCCAAAATTACATATGTATAAGCACATGTGATACTGACAACATACTATAAAATAGGCCTTCTCCAACATTGCTCGTAGAAATAAAATTTAGTACAAACTTTCTTTGGAAGAAATTTAGCAATATGTGTCAAAACTCTAACATGTTCATACTTTTTGGTCCTGAAATTCTACGACTAGAAATATATTCTCAGGAAATTATGAAAAATATTTAAAATGCTAAGAAACTGAAAATAAACTCTTAACAATGTGAATAGTAAATATATTATTAAGCAATAATTAAAATAGCTGTAGAGGTTTTTAAAAATTATCTAGGCAAAGGTTTATGAAGTAAGGTTGTGTGGAGTTAAGCAAATACTAATTGTACAGAACATGATCTAAACAAAAATTTAAAAAATAGTTAAAAAAACAGAAATAAATGCACAAAACATGTTAATAGTGGTTGACTCCATGTAGTATAAAAATGAATGTGCTGTGTTTAAAATTTTTTTCCTACTCTTCTGCATTATATATAAATATATATCACATAAAGGCAACTATCATTTCCCTAAACACACATACATAATAAGTTATATTTAAAAAAGAAGTTATATGGGGGAAAAGATCACTGTCCAGAGAAATTCATGTAAACCACTATATGTTTTCTTGCATTGCCTCTTAACTCAGCCCTCATTCCTTATTTTCCCTTCAGCTCTGGCTTGCTCTCTCACTCTAGCTCAGACTCACACCTCCAGCCATCAGCTGAAACAGATCTCTGCTGTCTCTCCCCTTGGGGCACTAATTTCTTCCCTGTTTCTGACCTTGGTCCCTCCCTTGCTTCTCATTGTGCTTTTTGCCTCTTGTCTCCAAGTGTGAAAAGGGCCTGAGATGAGCTGTGAGGTCTGCTCATTGTTTCTGAAGTTCAGAGGCCTGTAATTGGCAAGCCACTCTGCAGCCCAGACATAAGGGAGTTTCAGAATCAGAATTCCATAGTGTTCATATTCATTTTTTATTGTTGAGTGATAAATTACCACAAATTTTAAAGTTCAAAACAACATACATTTATTATCTCTGAGTTCTAATGTGTCAGGAGTTTGAATACAGCTTAGTAGAATCCTTCAGTCTGGATCCCACAAGATTGCAATCAGGGTGTCATGATTTGCTTTGTTTGCTTGCTTTCTCAGCTGGGTATCATTTCTTTCAGGATCATGGGTTCGTCTTCAAGGCTCATGGGGCTATTGTCAGAATTTAGCTATATCACTGATATCTTCCATCTTACTGGCATAGGCTGGGGACCATTCTCAGCTCCTAGAAGCTGCCCTCAAGTACTTGCTTGCCCCACGGCCCCCTCTATAGATCTCATAACATGGAAGTTTGCTCTGTCTGGGCCAGCAGGACAATGTCTTGGCTTTTCAAGTAGTCACTGGATTAGGTGAGGTTGACACAATATAATCACTTTTGATTAACTCAGTCAACTGATTAGGGACCTTAATTATATTTGTGAAATTTCTTCTGCCAAATAAAACAATATTATCATGAAAGTACTATTCCATCATATTCACAGGTTCTGCCCACACTCAAGGGGAAGAAATCATACAGGCTGTGGGTCATTGGGGGTTATTTTAGATTTCTACCATAAGTGTCCTTTCCTGGCAGTCACAGACTTGTGACAAGTTCAGCATGCTGTTAAATGGCTGGCCTGGCAGAATGAGCTGTGTTGAGGGCCTTGAATTTTACATAGCTCCTTCATGCTCACTATTTCATTTAATCTTTACCATAGCTTCCTGAGGTCAATGCTCCTATCTCCAATTTAACCAGTGAGAAAACTGGAGCACAGAGAGCCTAAAAAGAATCCCAAAGTCACACAGCTAGAAATCAGAACTTGAAATCCAGGTCCTCTTACTCCAAATAGTATGTTCTTTCTCTTATATCTCTCATCTGGGGCAACTCCTGAGACCTGAGCTCATTTTGGGGTCTAATCTCAGGGAGAGAATCACCTCGCATTTCATCTGTGTCTTAAGCCTTCACACTCACTTTATACTGAGTGTGATTGAGCTCGCACAGGAAGGCTTTTGACAATGAACTTAGAATTCCTAGAATGGTGTATTTATTAGTGTTCTATTGTTCCTTAGAAAATCGCCACAAATTTGCAGCTTAAAACAACACCCACTTATTAGCTCACTGTTTACACAGGTCAGAAGTCTGGTTGCAGCATGGTTAGAATCTCTGCTTAGGTTCTATCAGGCTGAAATCCCCGTCAGCTGAGCAACAGTCTCATCTGGAGGTTAGGGTCTTCTTCGAAGCTCACCTCGGTGTGGTAGGACTCAGCTCCTTGCAGATGTAAGAGAAAAGTTTCTGCTTCCTTGTTAGCTGTCTGCTTGAAGACCTGCTTCTCATCCTTTCTCACATGGAGGCCTTTCTCACATTCTCACATGACCTCCTCCCGCTGTCTTCAAACCAGCAACAGAGTGTCAAGTACTTCACACATTTTGAATTTCCGACTTCTGCCACCAGCCAGAGAAAGCATTCCACTTTTAAAATTCACGATTAGATCATGTTCACTTGAATACTCTCCCCTATCTTAAGGTCAACTGGGTATTACAACATAACATAGCATAACCACAGGTGTGATATCTCACGGTAGACACAGGTTCTATGGATTACGATGTGGACTCCTGAGGAGTGGCATTTTTAGAATGCTGCCTACTGTAGTGCATCTTCAAGTGTCTCCCTGCTCCCCACCAGCATAATATAGAAGGCAATGACATGGACATTGTAGTGAGACTACCTGGGTTCAAATTCTAGCTCTAACATTTCTTAGTCATACAAGCTTTTGCAAATTACTCAACCTCTAATGCTTTGATTTTTTCTTTTCCTTTTTCTCAAAAATATTTATTTATTTATTTTAGAGAGAGAGAGATGGGGAGAAGGACAGAGGGAGAGGGAGAGAGAGAACCTCAAGCAGACTCCCTGGTGAATGCAGAGCTGGATGCTGGGCTCAATCCCACCACTTGAGATTATGACCTGAGCTGAAATCAAGAGTCAGACGCTTAACTGACTGAGCCACCCAGGCACCTCAGTACCTAGGTTTTTTAATCTGAAAAATGGGAATAATAAAATTGTGGGTGTCATTGAGTTGTTGAACATTTTAAATGAATTATGTGCCAGGAAAAGCACTTGGCACATTGAACCACTATGTTGGTCTCTGCTATTATTATTGTTGATCTGATTATAATATCTACTCTTGTAGAATCCAAATTTCTACTCCTTCAAGAGCAGACCCATCACCTCACTTTCCTGGGCCTCAGCTTCTCTGTAAACTTTAGTGTTATTTGATTTTCAACAATATAATTTATAGTGGAAATTTATAGTGGAAAAGACATTATATAGTGGAATTTATAGTGGAAAAGACATACTTAAAAATTTTAAGAGTCTCTAACACACGAAAGAACAAAGAATTTTTTAAGTAAAACATAACCATGCTTAGTTTGTGAGCTTATTTTTTTTAAGTGAGGGAAACAGCAGATTTAGTTGACTACATTATAAACTCAAGAACAGAAATATAGAACCTGTGTTAGGACCATACCTATTTCTAAATGGCCTTTAATTCCATGTTATAAGCAGGAGAAAAGGGGCTATGGACATAAAAGAACAGGAACCTTAGGAAAGACATGGTAGCTGAAAGGAGGCTGAAAGAAAGATGGAAGGGACAAGTAGAAAGAGCAGAGGAAAGACCACTGAGAGTAGGGAGGGCAGGTAGGGAAAAGGAGGAGATATTGCTAATATTTACTGAGTATCTAATATACACTGACTTAGCTGGGGACATAAGTTTTCTCACTGAATCCTCAGAACAACTCAGTGGAGTTGATATTAGTGTCATCATTTTATGGAGGAGAAAACAGGGACTAAAAGAGTGTAACTTTCCAAGACCAATTATATTAGTATACAGAGATTAGAACCTATATCCTTCCAGAGCTCATTGTGATGTGCTGCTCCCCTGTCCAAAGCACTAATGGTGAGATAAAAAGTACTCCTCACAGCTCGTTGGCCTATCTTTGAACAGTGCCCCTGCCACAGTGAGAAAGGACTTCTTGGGTGGGCTTGTGTGTTAGTCCCTTTCCCTTTGGGAGTTTTTAGGCAAAGACCACATGATACAGAAGATTCTACTGTTGAACAAGAGTTTAGAGAGTACACAAGTGATATTCAGGATTAATTCTTGGGTGTATTCAAAGCTAGCTGGGTGATCTTCTTAGTCTTTAAGCCTTAATTTCATGGGTTAATATTATGGTCAAATAATAGTATCTACCTCATGTGGATATTGTGAGTATATAGAAGACTGTATGTGTTTATGTACATCTTTATTTCTATCTACGTATCTTAGCACAATGCCCTCCAGACATAAAAAGCTCAATAAATTTTAGCTAGTATTATGTTTATTCTCTTTATAACTACTGGATGCTCCTTGTAGCAGAACTCCTTTTAGCTCTGTAGGCATGATACTGCCACCCATATTTGCAAGCAAACAATGGTGTCACTGCCACTTTTCATTCTTAACTGTAGGGTAAGCATGTTTAACATAAAGGCTATTCTATCCCAAACTTGGGGCGGGAATTTGGCTAAGAGAGAGAAGTTCTCCTAGTTCTAGGCAGAGTGGTGTGAGATGGTGGTTGTGGACCATTGATTGCAGAGCAATCTTCCAACTACTATTTCTAAACTTTGAAAAGTTTAGAAAAGCTTCTCCAGCCTCCAGTATTAGCAAACTCAGTCACCAAGATGAGAATCTTGGTGAATTACATAGTATCTGTTTCAAACTGTTCACTCTGTAGCATGTGTATTTCCTTAATCTCACCAATTCAGTTTGAAAATTCTTTTGTTAAAAACCATGTGTTTCCTGTGGGAGTGTCATTCATATTTTTCATGTTGGTGGGAGACTCAGATGCCCCTGAAAAAAAATCTGTGAATCTCTTCCACAAGCTGTTCTAAGTAATCACTGCGTCGGAACAAATAGGGAACACAAGTGTTCTTGGCTTTTTTATAAGAAAAACAGTAAACTAACTTACTCATGTTTAATGAGAAAACAGACTAAGGAACGGCTACAAAGCTTACATTTGCAATGCTTAGTTCACAGTCCCCACTGTGGCTCTATGTAAACTAGTCATTCTTATCTACAGGACTTTGCTTGTGCTACCCACCCTTTTCTTACTCATTAATTTACCCTCCTACCTCATCTCCTTTAATTAATTAATTAACTAATTAATTCAAAAACTCATTCATTCAGCAAGAATTTATTGATGCACTTCTATATATAACTTCTTGGCCGAAGGGGATTCACAGTGTAGTGGAAGTACTAAAATAACACTGGGACATGCTTTTCTCCCCAGGCAAATCTCTTCTAATTGTTCCAATCTACAATGCCTTTTAGCTAGTGCTTTGATCTCTGATAGAATTTTATATTATTTACTAATTGTCCAATGTGTGTGACCCTTAGTTACCCAAATAATCTTCAGTTCTTTAAAGAGTGGAGGCCCTGGTTCTAGCAGCTACTACTGTATGCTGAGCAGTATCTGCTCTGCTCCATCTACCTACTTAACCTCACATTGTGGTCCTCATCAAAGTCAAATTGGTTTCTCTCTTCGTTGGGATAATTTGTTCTTTCTCCCCCTGTGTCCTTATTCAGATTTATGGGGTTAGTGGAATCTTAGTTATTTTTTAAGACCCAGTATAGAATCTTCCTATGGAATAGTTTTTATACTCTCTGTTCAAACTCCTGCAGAAAGCTCTTATAAGTGGTTGCTGAATCTATGACTACACACAGTATCTATACCATTGCCTTATTTCTTAATACTACTTACAGTATAGTGTTTTTGAAACATGTTATTATTTGCTCACCAGCTCTGAGTATTCTTCCTTCTAGCCAGAATGAAGGCCTCATGGAACAAAAGATTTATCTGTATACTCTCCTTACAGAGCCAGGCTGAATGTTGAACATAGTGCTTATCAACAAACAGAAATTAAATACTAGTTGAATTTTAGTCAGTAATAAGAAATCTGTAAAGTCATTATCGAAAGCTTGCTTTGACAGCCATTTCTTTCAAGTACAGAGCCTCATAAAATTATTATTCTCCAAAGGTATAAACATGTCTTATTGATGTGGCAGATTTACTTTCCAAATAATTCTAACGTTTCAGAGCTTTACCTGAGTCTGCCATCCTCTGCTGCAGCACCACCCGGTATAATCTTCGTAATAAATATGCCAGGATCATCTCCAATGTGAGGATTATCTGTTCCTCCAGCAATACTGAATCCCAGGCCAGAATTCCCCTGGAGAGACAATACATAGACATTAAATGATACGGCTGTCACCTAAACCTAGTTCCCCTTGCACTAGGCGTTATCATCTTACCACTCAAATGGATATCAGGTGATAACAGTCTTCTAATGCAAAGCTATAAAGTGCACTGTCAGCAGACAAAGGAAGGTCAGAAAAAACACTCAAGTTCGTTTCTGCATTGCAAGAATTTAAGGGGCCTTACATTTTTGCTTATTCCAAGGGCCTTATATTTTGGCATTTAGGGAAAGTATTTTTTTATACAGCAATTAAAATGATCATTACAAAGTAGGAAATAAAAGCTTACAAATTGTGTTATATGCAAAAATATTAATGTCAATTGTGAAAATTATATATGAAAAAGAATGGAAGGAAACCAGCTATGTGGAAATTGATTTAGTAGAGTAGTGAAATTTGGCTGTTTTATTTCCAGTACTGTTATACATCAAATAAATGAGTCTTTATGTAACAAGAAGCTTCGACTTCAGAAGGCAGGTCTCCCTTCTAGAGTTAATGAATGTGAGATATTTTTTAGCAATAAACAGATTTTAATTTGCAATAGATATAGACAAGGAATGTATTACTACTGCAGCATGTAAATTTGATAGTTTATATTCTAATAAAGCTTTCATACTTACTCGTGTAAATTATAGTAATTGACATCCAATGTACATATAACCTTCTAAAATGTATTAAGACATAATTAAAAGTCTTCCCCAAATTCACAAGCCATCTTACTTAACATATTTATTATTTACATATTTTTATCTATATCTCCCTTGCTACATTAGGTTTCCATATTATGTTCGGATGTTTTTTTCTAGTTCACATTATATTTTAAGCCATATCCATATACCTAGGTACTGTTTATAATTATCCATTTTAAATTGCTAATAATATTTCATCAAGGTCACATACTATCATTTATTTAACTAGTTCTCTATCACTGGATATTTGATTTCACTAAAACCAAGATAGCTTACTAAATTTAAAACTACCTGATTAAGTTCTGCTCTTGGATTAAAAGAGATGAGGATTAAAAATTTAGTAGTTAATCCAGAAAAATTAATTAAGATACTCAATTAGTCAGAAAAGTTCAATGTCAAGATAATATCAGCTGTAACTTGACAGTTATATCACTACAAATGTCAAGGTTATGCTTGGCAATATTTATTGGCTGAATAATAAGAATTCCAGAAGGATGATTTTGCAATCATACATTTATGTTGAAGGGTTGAAATTAATAATTCAACCATAACAACTAAAATCCCATGTCTTTATACTTCTGACATTTCTCTAGTTCTGTTTTTCTTTGGAAAAATCCAATGCTCATTGAACAGAAACAATACTCAGTAGCAGTCATATAATCATAAATATACTTATACTTGTTAAACATCAGCTCTGTGCTTGGCACTGGACTAGTTTCTGGGATTATAGCAGTGAATATATCAGTTTATGAGGCACAGGAAGAGGAAGTGCAGAGTGTAGGAGTGGCCAACAGAGGAAGGAAGCACAAGGACTTTTCCTGAAGGTGAAAAACAGTTACTTTTAAGGGGGTCAGGATGGAACCTGGGGAGGAAACAGAACATTCCAGGCAAAGGAAGAACATATGTAAAATCCCTGAGATCGGAAAGGGTTTGCTCGGTCCAGGACACAGACAAGGCTTGAATAAAGAAAGCAAAATGAACTGGATGTGATAAGAATTTACCACAAGTGCAGGTGAAGCTATTCTTGGTTTTAAGTATCTCTTGACACCAGATGACTCTAACAGTATTATTTGAGTATCTATTATGTGTAAGGCTACAGGGAAGCTAAGGCTACAGGGAATAAGACTAGATGATTTCTCCCTTTGTGGGATCCAAGAAAGAGCAGAAAAGGCAGTGATAGTCTGGCGTCTGATAATCAATACATTTTTACTGTAGTATCAACTACATTGTCATGTATATAGTTATCAGGATAGCATGTAGGTGACTTGTGAGGCAGTTTCTGTAAGATCTAGAGGTTTTGGAAGGAAAGATGAGCATCTTCATTGTAATTTGGGTCTAGTTCCAAGAACATCAATTGGAGTATATTGGTCTTACTAGAATTGGCACCTCGGAGATAATCATTTCTTGAGTAAGGGGGTAGAGAAAGAGGAGAGCACAGATTGGGAGATATACAAATGCTTTCTTTTGAAAATATCAATATTTTTGGAGAAGGCACTGAAAATTTTGCCATTTGAGAAACATATTCACTACCTAGCTCCTAACCTTCATTTCTAGCTTTACATTTTCACCTGCAGAAATACTCAACTGAAAAAAAAAAAAAAAAAAAAAAAAAAAAAAGAAATACTCAACTGAGCTGCTGGCTTTTTCCTGTACAGTTCACCTCATGATTTGTCTCTTGGCCTTTATTCATGCTGTTTTCTCTGCCAGAAACTTTCTATCTCCCCTTTGCCAGCCCAATTCTTCCCATTATCCAAGATAAGGCTCAGAAGGCACGTGCTACAGAAAATATTAAATAATTACTCCAACTCCACTTCTCTGGGTAATTTAGTCTCCTTTTAAATCTTTAAGGAGTTTTGTGTTTATCTATGCCATGCACTGCATTGTTTTGAGTTTATATATTTATGAGTCTATCTTTCCTTCAAACTAAGGAAACTGTGTAGTATTCATCTTTGTTTCTTGGTGCTTTCTTTGGCACATAGTATTGTTCAGTAAATAAATGATGAGTAAATGAACAAACAAACTTACTGAGAATATTCAAGATCTAAAGGGAAGACACAAAAAGGACACAGTAAAAGTCCACAATGTGTTAAAAAATATAATACACAAGTAGAAGCCTTTTTGTTCTATGTGGCTACAAGAATAAAAATGGAAAGCCTAAGTATCCAAACTGTGGCTTAGGTAAACGATGAATGAGATAAAACTGTCCAAAATGGGGATAGGCTGCTCTGGAGGACCCTTTACTCAGAGAACAGCTGCTTAGTTGCTGGACATGAGGGATCTGGGCATTTATTGAGAGGTCAAACTGGACAATTTTAAAGGATTCTTCTGGATCTTTGGCTTGATTTGTAGGAGAACTACCCTTTGCCAACAAAGAAAGAGAAATGCTTTAGTGGTAGAAGTAGATCACTACTACATTTTTAAAACTCATTTTGTGAATCAATAGATCTTTGACCTAATAGGTTTAAGGACAATCTAGCAACTACAACTGTTTTTAAAATTGACTCTAATATGGAGAATATGGTGGCCTTGGCATCTCCTAATATACGTTTCCCTGCCCTCAAATCTACTCTGAGGAAAAGAATGAGTATATAAGAAAATCTATAATGAAAAGTGGTAGGTAGAGGCAGAGTGTAACTGGACGTGTGCTTCCAGTCTTAAGGATTTCCAAAACCAAATTTTATGTTTCAGTTAAAACCAGTCTGCCAGCTGGGCCTGGCCAGCCACCATGGTTCTTTAGAGGATATTCATGTGACTTCAGCTAAGGAAATTATTTAAAGCGTTTTCCTGTCTCTCCTTATTGTTCTCACCCAGCCGTCCCTTTCAGGCCTTTGCTACCAGCCAGGAGCATTCAGCGGAGAGAGGGACAGATAACAAGCAGCAGTGAAATTACTGCCTGCTGTTCTCCATGGCTGAATCACGCCAGTCCCCTGACAATCATCCCAGAGCCAGCCAGCTGCATGGGCAGACCCCAGAACCTTTGTGTTCTGAGCAGCTCTCTCCATGTGAATAGGTAGACCCCTGGCTGACACCCTTAGATCCTGAGAATTGTGGCTAATTAACCGAGTGTTGATACTTGACTCAGTCAATGGCAACTGTGAGGTGCCACGCTAGTGAGGGCAGCCCCTGCAGAGGGCTCTGGGTGGGCTGCATTCCCTTGCAGTTGGGCAGATTCCATGACTGATGAACGTGTCTGGCATGAACCATTCTTTTTCCTTGTTCCTAATCCTCCATATTTGCTGATTCTCCCCCAAGAGCACAAGTCCGCTGCCTAGCCAAATTGTACTTCCTCTTTCATGTTAGTACATGAAAATCTTAGTACACTCCATCTCTTCTCAGGAAGTAACCAACAATTTAACTGATGGTTTGTAAATATAAATACAATATCCTCAGAAAAGTTCCTCTTTCAAAGTTTTTCTAAAGTTAAAATTATTTCCATTATGGGGTTATAAAAAAGAAGAAAAAAAAATAAAATGATATAATCATATGCATTTATGGAATTTTTAAAAATATTTATTTATTTATTTATTTATTTGAGAAAGAGAGGGAGAGAGAGTATGAGCCAGAGCTCAAGGAGGGGGAAAGGCAGGAAGAGAGGAAGAGAAGGAGAAGCAGACTCCCCAGGAGTGTGGATCCAATGTGGGGCTCAACAGCAGGACCTGAGATCATGACCTGAGCCAAAGTCAAGTGTTGGATGCTTAACCCACTGAACCACCCAGGCACCCCTATAGAATTTTCTATTTACAAAGACTTTCTTTGATTTTTTTAGAAGTTCTTATTTTATTTTATTATTTTTAAAATATTTAATTTATTGGATCCCTGGGTGGCTCAGCAGTTTAGCCTTACCTTCAGCCCAGGGTGTAATCCTGGAGTCTCCAGATCGAGCCCCGCATCAGGCTCCCTGCATGGAGGCTGCTTCTCCCTCTGCCTGTGTCTCTGCCTCTCTCTCTCTCTCTTTCTCTCTCTCTCTGTCTTTCATGAGTAGATAAATAAAAATCTTAAAAAAAATAAAGATTTTATTTATTTATTCATGAGAGACACAGAGATCGAAAGAGAGAGGCAGAGACATAGGCAGAGGGAGAAGCAGGCTCCATGCAGGCAGCCCCCTTGTGGGACTCGATCCCAGGACTCCAGGTTCACGCCCTAAGCTGAAGGCAGACACTTAACCACCGAGCCACCCAGGTGTCCCAGAAGTTCTTGTTTTAAAGTATTGTTTAATCTGGGAATTAAATTCTAGGAATTTATCTTAAAGAAATAATCAGAGATATGTACAAAGATTTATATTCAAAGCTTCATCCCAGTATTAAGTTTTTAATATTAAAAACAAAACAAAACAAAGAATAATAACAACTGGGAACAAACATCCAAATGATGGAGAAATGGCTAAAAATGCTGTCATACATCTATCTGAGTGTGGGACTATTTCGAAGCCATTAAAATTGTAGTGACAATGACAGCAGGAAATCCTCATTTTATAAATGTGAGAGGGTAAAAAAAGTATCCAGAATTTTAATTATAGTATGATCACCACTGAAAATATTAAAAGCAAATGACATGTTTTTAGCAAGAAAATCATTAATTAATAATTAGTAATAGTAAAAGTATTTAATAATTCAAACTGAAGAGGGAGAGTATTTAAAAATTAGAAAGTTCTTAATAAAACTAAAAAAATACCAAAATACTAAAAATTCCCTCAAGGGAACTAACATATGTTGCGTATTTATTCTGAGCTAAACACTGACCTAACTGTTTTATAATCCTCCATTCAGTACATACTATTTCTTCCGTTTTATTTATTTATTTTTCTTTTTTTTTCTTCCGTTTTATATATTAAAAAGCAAACAACAAACAAATGGAAAACCCTGAGGCTGAAAAGAGTGAAGTAACATCCAAACACAGAAAATAAGCAAATAGTGGATTTCAGATTCAAATCAAATTTGTTAGGCTCCAAATATCATTTTCTTTCCATTATATCATATTTCCTTTCCTGGGTTGAAAAAAATGATTTGATGGTAGATAAATAATAAAAATGATAATAATAACAAACCACTATTTTGGATTTTTGAAAAAAAGTCTAAACCACTCCTAAATGTTCCAAAAATGTTCTTTTTACTTTTTACTTTTTTTTTTTTTTTTTTTTTGGCAGGGCTTGATTTCACAACCCTGAGATTAAGACCTGAGCTAAGATCAAGAGTCAGATGCTTAATGGACTGAACCACCCGGATGCCCCAGAAAATTTCTATTGGAAAAACACGGATTTGAGCCATTCAGACCTAGGTTTGAGTGCCAGCTCTGCACTTGTTAAGTATTTGACATTGGCTAAAATTTTCAACTTTGAGTCTAGTTTTTTCAGCTGAAAAATGCAGATAATACCTACTTCCCAGAATTGTTAGAAAGATGAAAGCAAATGATGTGTATTAGCAGCATCTCAAGCACAGATCCTGGTACATGGGTGATAATTAATCATTACTAGTTCATTTTCTTTGGTTTGACACATAGTACTGTTAAAGGGGTCTTTACAAGTTGAAGGCAATAAGGGAAAACAGAATTCAGACTATATGTTTTTTCATTTATTCCTTTATTCATCCAACAAGTATTTGTTGATGAATTTTAACCTACACTATTACTATATGTTATTTCTTTTGGTAAAAATAATTTAGCTAAAAAATTCTGAATAGGAAAGGGTTGGAGTGGCTTAGAGTAGCAGTGCTGAAAACTATTAGATAAATAAAGGCTAGATAAAGACTCCAACTCTTTTGACCTTTAACAGCCGTGCCCTTTTTGAATAATATTGAAATTTTATAAATCCTTTTACTGACTCCAAGAGTCCTACACAATCCCCTCATTCCAAGAGAATCTATATGTTCTTTAATTCTCTCTGTCCACAATGATCAATATACAGGTCTATTTTCTGCACAGCTGCTCTAGCAATGACATTTGTTTATATATTTTTTTATATCACATACTATAAAATAATATGCATGTTGTTTTCGGATATATCACCATGCCTCAGTCTCTAATTTGTAAGTTTCTGACATACACCTGGATTGAAAATTACTGGTGCAAAATTTGACTAGTGATTAACACATAGACTGGTGAACAATATCAGTAGATAGAATGAAGATATGAAGAAAGGCTAAAACAGACAAGAGCAAATTAAAGTAATCCTCAAGCTACATGACAAGAGACAAATGTCACTTGACAGAAAGGTCCATTAGTTAGCAAGTTATCTACTAAATTGTCTTGGAAGATATCTTATTTTAGGCAGTAAATCTGGAATGGCACAAAGAATAAAAAGATGTCTTTTTTTCATAGACATTACTTGTTGAAAATCATTCAGTCTTTCTCACATCCATTTTCTATAACATACTGCAATATCAAAAGATGAATGGCCACAGGCCTATTATTAGGGTATAAAGATATGAGTGTAATTCAGACATTTCTAACTACTGCTGCTTGCAGTTATTTTCATAAAAATTTTCCCCCTCAAAAAATGTTTTAAGATGTTATCCACAATTCATGTATTTCTGAATAACACTCTTAGTCTCGGACTAAGAGATGCCTGTTTTCATTTACTTATAACTTCTAGGAGTTGCATTTTGGGTTTACTGATGAACAACCACCAAAAGGTCTGTGTCTGGGGACTGGTAACTGTGGGAAAGTGTTTTCAGGGGTTGGGGGACTGTGGAGAGGAAGATGTTCCAATAAACAGGAGGAAAGAGAATAGACCTTTACAACAGGCCAAAGAACTTGTGATAAGTAAAGGGGTGATATGATAAAGATTGATTACTGCTTTGTGAAACAGTTTTATTCTTATGAGAGACATGTGGTAGTATCTGATGAGGAGGAGGAAAGAATAGAGGAACAATTTTAGAGAGTGGCAGGGAGAGAATGCAAGCATTTCTGGTGGCTATAGGAAAGAAGGCCCTGGAAAGGGAGACTGAAGGTACAGAAGAGAAAGGCAGTCCATGGGGAGCAAAGATCTGAAGAAGGAGGAATGAGAATAAGGTCTAGAATCCAGATCTTTGAGTCCCTACCATAGATACTGGTTGCATATGTGGTATAACCACACCAAGGAATACAATGGTATTATAAGATGAATGTATCTTCACAATACATATTAGGTAAATAAAGTAGAATACAATATAAGATTTATATTTTATAATATATATGCATAGAGAAATTTGAAAGTATATTCACCAGTATATTAAAGTTGCTTTCAATGGTTATCAGAATGATAGATTTATTTACTTTTGTCATTTTGAGCAAGTCCATCTTTAATTTTCCTTATAAATATGTCTTACTATAAATACACACAAATACATTATACTCACAAAACATGTTTAACAAAAGAAAAAATGACAGTTTGTTTTTTGAGACAGCCTTTGGAGGGGGAATAGGGATACTTTTCTATCTGGGATAAGAATTCCTATAAAGTTAAAGTGTTATTTTAAGGCAGAAGTTGTAGGGTCATTTTAAGGTAGAATAGAAAAAAAGCTGAAGGAGTTCTTAACCGATAATGTCTTTGCCTTATACATTTAGATGTCAGGACACCGAAGGGAAAGTCTACAATGAATTTGGAGACATACAGAAAGCAGTGAAGGGTTGGAATTGCACCTGTGAGGCAAGAGAGACATGTTAGGATCAGTAGAGGTCTGCTGAGCAGCACTGAGGTGGGACGTCATGAGCATGATTATGGGATTTTCTCCCACAGTGCTTAGTAATCATGAACAGCGAAAAGGAAAGGTTTGATTGCCTTTAGGGCTGAGGTGTGAAAAGCAAATGTGGTTAACTCTCAAAGGAATGAAGAATGCAAATCAGAAAGGATAGAAAAGGAAGAGAAGCAAGGAATATGCTCAGCCTGGAAGAAGAAAAGTGGGTAAGAAGATTGAGATCATGACAAGGTCAAAGTATAAATTGATGGAGAACAGAGGATGGAAGAGGGAATAGCAGGCTGTGGACCCTGGGATTTTTGGGCTTAAGCTTTCAGGGATGAAGTGGCACTCACCAATAGTTACGTGAGTGTAGTAAAGGTTATGTGACTGCATTAAAGTGATGATCAAGTCAGAGTACATTGTGGCTGACATTGAAGTCTCCTTGGAAGATAGAAAGAGACAAAAAGAAGAAAATAAGGCCAGAAATGTCCAGTGAAGTGAGCAAAGACCTAGGGTAGAGATAAGAAGAGGGGCAGAATGTGAAGTAGTATGGCATATAAACGAGTTACAAATAGAAGAACAAGATGTACCAAGTCCTAAGAAGAAGAAAGTGCTTGACTTGTTCAAGGAACTAAAATGAGTCCAGAATGGCTATAATAGACTCATTAGGTAAGGAAGGGAGATGAGGTTAAAGAAGGTAGCAGGGGCAGACACTGGGGTATAAGGTTTGTGGATCATGAAGATTTAAAACAGAGGGTAAAAAAAAAGGTTAAAAAAAAAACATAAAACAGAGGGTAACACAGTCTGATTTAGTTTAAGATTACACTAGTTGCTGTGTAAAAACATTGGAGAGAGCCAAAGGCAGGGACAGGAAGATGAATTGAAACAGTCCAGATCAGAAACTGATGGTAGCTGGATAGGCTAGTAGCAATGGGGATACCAATATTTGAGACATGATTTGGAGGTGGAATTGACAGGATTTATTGATAGCTGGAATTCAAGGAAAGAGAAGAATCAAAGATGTTGCATACCTGGACAGAGATGTTCTATATCATCTGTATATGAGATGTAGAGACTGTGATATGAGTGGGAAAACTAGTTGGCAAGAGGTAAATCAATTTGTAAGTCTGGGAGATCTGTTGGTGTCACTGGAATAGCAGAAAAAAGAAACAAACAAAAACCCGAGTCTTGAGAAAGAGTAACGGGAATTGTTTGCACTCACTGAGTGCTTTCTACATGCCAGGCACTGCACTAGATTTTACAACTTCCTTTTTAAGGATAGCTAACAAACTGGCAAGAAAATAAGGGATGTAACTGTAGGAATTCTAGGAATATGTGCCAGGCACACTTATTTCCTTTGGTCCCCACAACAACTCTTTGAGGGTACATGCATACGTTTTCTGAAAGCCAGACCTAGGATATTGGATATGGGATTTCCTGGAGAAACCAGGTTTTCATAATAAGGAATAGCATGCATGACACATGTGATATTTAACAACTACAAATTAAAGGACAGTATGCAGACCAGATTAAAAATAGGCTTAGTGGAATGAGTCAGAAAGCAAGGAGCATAATTTGGGATCAAATACAGTATTTCAGCTATGCATTCTTATGATCTGATTTAGGATATTGTCAGGGACACTAACCTACATAACTGCCAAGTAATATCTCTCTGGAATCGTATTTAACTAAAATGCCAGTAGAAGCTAATATATGCTTCTCAACTTCTCCCAACATTGTTTCTCAACTTCTTCATATTTTTCCAATGTAAGTAGGTAACAATGGAGTCCTTCTCTTGTAGCCTTATTAAGCCATTTGTTTCTAATGACATTACTTCTTGTATTTTCTGAAAACTTCCAGAACTTTGTATATAAAAATTAAGAAAGAAATGGAGAAACTCATAAGTTACTCTGGTCCTATATCAAGGATTCTGAGAGTCATCCTTGACTCCTGCCTGCTCATCAGTCCTTATATTTTATTCAATATTATATCTTGATTCTACCCATAAAATATTCTCAAATCCATCCAGGTCCTCTCAACTTCTATTATCACTGCTCCAGCTTAGAACTTCATTAGTTCTCCTTGCTTTTCTGGCTCCCAGGCCTAACTCACTTCATTCTATTCCCATGGTAAAATGTGCTCAAAAAGTAGATCTCAAATGCAATATCTATGAAGGCAAACAAGATATTTAGGAAGGTATAAATGGGCCCAGGAGAGGTAAAACAACAGAGCAAGAGTGTGGTTAAGTGGAAAATGATCTTCGTACTGGGAATAAATAAGGAGAAGTGAGGATTGAGCATATATATATCTTATCTAAAGGGAGGAGGTACTATTTAGCTCTTATGAATGGTTGCCATTCTAGAATGGGGCTCTAATGGTCTAATGTTGGAAGATTGTCCTCCCTCTCCTTATTGAAGTTAAAAATCAAATTTTCTTAAGTAAAAATAAAATTTTAAATGTTGGAGAATTGGAGAATTATTAAACTGAAGTATATATAGGCTTTTGGTCAGTTATGCTCCCTATAGTTGGCAGTTTTTTTTTTTTTTTTTTTTTTTTTTTTTTTTTTTTTTAGTTGGCAGCTTGTGAGGCATATTCCATGGTTGTCACACAAGTCAATGTAGTGACTAAAAACAATAAATCCACAAATCAGAGATATGATTTAAGGGTAACAGATTTTTAAGCTGCTCACAACTTTTGTGTAGCCTTATACACCCCTCAGCAGCATACAAAAAAATGCCTTAAAGTAGGTCTTCACTTTCCCCTTCATCCTCCTCTGTATTATTCTGTGCCTGGGTCACAATTTTATTATTATACACAGCACACTGTATTGTACTTGTTTACATGTTTATCTTCCCTGTTCTACTGTGAGCATCAATTTAAAGTATCAAAATTGAGTTATTCATTTCCTCTGCCAGAATCATGTAGCACCTACATGTGAAAAGAATTGAATAAATTTTTGCATGCACTAAACTGATCTGCTTCCTCTGCCTAGAATACTTCTTCTCTTCTTCTCTTGTTGAATTACCATTCCAATATCAAAATTCATCTCAAATGCTATCTGATATTTTCTCCAGTTGCTTCAGGCAGATGTGATTGCCCTTTCCTCTGTGATTTCACATGACTTCACTCATAATGTGAGTAAAAGCATAAAGTTATTTATATATGTGTCTCTCTTCCTTTAGCAGCTGGAGGACAGGGGACACACTATTTTTACATCTATATTCCTAGCTTTCAATCCAATTCCTAGTGACAGCAAATGCTCAATAAATGTTTGTTGAGTTAAACTAAATGGAAGAACACTTGGAATGATTTGTATGAATGAGCTAATAAGGAAAGGTTGGGTGAAAGGGTTTATTTGGTTTTAATGTAAGAGGGCTAAAGGCTGAATCACCTAATTCTGACTTTTTTAATTTGAGTACCTACAAGGTGCTTAACATTCTGTAAAATTGTGCTAACAAAACACCAAAAAAGATATGATCCTTGTTTTCAAAGAGCTTACAGTCTAGTTGGGGAGATGTGCCATATATACAAGAATAGTGTGAGTATGGCACAAGACTTCAAATTTGTCTTTGGCTCTTCTCTCCCTGGACATTGTCAACAACAAGTCCTGTTGATTCTATTTATTGAGTACCTCCTGTTTTTTTACTCTTTCATTTCTGTTCCCACTGCATATATCCTAGTTAATTTCATTTCCTATTTTCCAGAATATTGCAAAAGGCCATGATCACTTTATACATAATTTCTTTTGACCATTTTATTTCAAAAGTGCAATTTTCCCATTTTTTCTGAAACCAACACTTTGTATCTTCTTTTCTTCTTCTGTACTTTTTTTCTATTTCAAATCTTTGAAAATCATGAGCTGTTAACTAAAACAATATTTTCACTCTTTACTAAACCATGAGGATTTCTAAAAATACTTCTTTTTAGAGTTCTCTTATATATATACATTTTTTTTCTTGTTTCCTGGCAGTATTGTAAGTGCTCACTTGCTATAGATGAGATGGTAACTTGGAAATAACCAATTGTGACTTTGACTAAGCAAGACTTCAGCCAGTACCCCTACCTCTAACTCTACCAATCTTGACTCGGCTAAGAGGGATGGAAATAAACAGTTGCTGTCCTCTATTAGGCATCATTGTCTTGGAACAGATTAAGAAAACCAGCTCTAGAATAATTCCTAATGTATTTAGATCCCAGCTTTACCACATCTTGGCTGTCATCCTGAAAAATTCTCTGAGTTATAATGTATGCACTTGAAAAATAAGGGAATAATAATACTTTTAGTTATAAACTAGCAATACTCAAAGTGTTTTCAAGATCAAAAGCATTTTTTTTTTAAATTTATGATAGTCACACAGAGAGAGAGAGAGAGAGAGAGAGAGAGAGAGGCAGAGACACAGGCAGAGGGAGAAGCAGGCTCCATGCACCGGGAGCCCGACGTGGGATTCGATCCCGGGTCTCCAGGATCACGCCCTGGGCCAAAGGCAGGCGCTAAACCGCTGCGCCACCCAGGGATCCCGAAAAGCATTTTTAAAATAATAAAATATTAGTCTCCATTTTCATTGTGTTTACCTTGACACTGATGGTACAAAAGCAATGGTGGATAAAAACTCTTGGTGCCTTAGCACAAATTAAGGCAGTGGCCTGCTAGTAATCAATGAATTCTTTATTATACTCATAATGAAAAAAGTTAGTTTTATTTAAGAATATCTTTTATGAAACAATACAAATTATTATATTATGTAACTTAATTATTAATTTGATTTTTAAAATTCTTGACTTTTGAGTCCATAAGGTCGTGATATTCTGCATGATGAAATGAGGGGCATGCCTACTGCAGGCTGCTATATTTTGTATATGGTTTTCTTAGGACAAAGAGATTGGGCAATCATTTAAATTGAGAGTTAAACTGACCACATTTCATTGAATATCATGTTTACTTGAAATAATAAGTAACATACAAGCCATGAGTATTTAGTCTTGGGTATTTGGCAAAAGTGTTTTTAAAAACAAATGAACTGAATTTGTTTTTTTTTTTCAAGGAAACCTCTGATTGTACTTGCTGTCAATAGCAAAATTTGAATTTTCAGGCAAGCTTTAGAATTTGGAAATCTTGCCTCTGCTACCATGAGCATGGCAACTTCCCACAACTTAAAGACTTCTCTGATGAAATGGGTGCTAGTATTAACAAGATTTTTTGTTATTGCATAATGAAATATATCAACATCTGGAGAGTCTGTAGACTTCAGTAAACCAACATTTTCCAATGAACTAATATATAACATTACAAATCCATATATATGGGAAAAGGTCCATTTAAAAGAAATCCATTTAAAGTATAAGATAAATGAATAGATTTTAGTGTAACATAGTACAAAAAGTTCATTAAAATGGCTTTAGATTTCACATTGCAACTAACCTTTAAAAAATTGCCATTTGCCAAATTTTAGGTAGTGTCAAGGAAGAAATATGCAATTTTTTGAAAAGGCTATAAAAGCATTTCACCTTTTTCCATTTATATATCTGTGGGGAAAATATATTTTCCTCATTTACTTCAACTAAAACAGCCTATAATAGATTAACATAATAGATTAAACACAGATGAAGATAAAAGCATCTAGATGTTAGATTAAGCCAGACATAAAAGAAATTCAAAAAATGTAAAATAATGACAATCTCCTTGCTAATCCTTTTTGCTTTATGAAGATGGTTATTTTTAATAAAAAGCTACTTATGTTTACACATAATAGACGCATTATTGTTACTTATAAATTACTTATAATTACTTAATTATTTTTGAAATTCTATTTTAATTTCTAATTTACTGCATATTGAGAGATAAAATGCATATAAACAAGATAGAAGTCATCATTAATTTTGAGTGAAAGAGGTCCTGAAACCAAAATGTTTATTAAGAACTTCTATTGTAAAAAGTCTGAGATAATTCTCAAAAAGAACTTAACATGGTACACTACAAGGGCTTCAAAATTGACAGTAAGCCTATTATACACTGAGTGCTCAGTAAGTGTTAGCCAGTATTAATAGCTTCTTTAAATCATCTTGGATTCTCATTGATGAAAGAAAATTAAAATTAAGTCAGTATTGCTAAAAAAAAAAAATTCACTCAAAATAGAGTCAAAAGGATATGGAGGAAGTAGGGCTCATGCACGTCTCCTGTTTCAGTTCTCAAAACACCATGAACTTTTGACTTTGGTCAACTGCAACTAGACAACCTCCTGAAACATACCCTTCTACTTTGGATTGAAATAGAGATCATGAAAAATCTGTTGGCTAAATAACAAATCATGCATTAGATAATCAGTTTAAATTCTGCCAGCACCGATCATAATTCTATCAAAACAAATCGTATATAACCTCGTGGTTTTTGCCTTTAGAAGCCTTCATTCTGTGTCACAAGCAACCTGGAGCACGGTTTTAATTTCAATCAACTCTATGTCTCCCAGATTGCAGTCCCTAAGACCTTGAATAAATACTTGGGTTGCTTCACAGCTTCTTTTTCTTGGTTGACACATACATTTTTCTTAGTATTAAAAAGTACCTAATGAGCTGAGAGGCAGTCGATTGCTCAAGGAAGGGAGGGAATACGTAGGTCCATCATTCCTTAATATTTAATCAGATTAATAATATCATTCACCACCTCAGAACATAATATAAAGGACCAACTCCTGAAGTGAAAGAAATTTCAACATGATAGGTTTTTCTACAGCTGCACTGAGGTTTTAAAAACTTGCACAGGCTACTTGGTTGAAATGTGGAGCACAAGCTCCCCCACACCTGGTGTGATTTCACATTTGTATGCCAAGCGTATCATTAGTCAAAGGCTTCTTAGAGCTATGCTGAGGCCATAGCAAGCATTTGTACTTCATTTGACATATACATGGACCATTGGCAGTGATAAAGATTTCAGAGCCCTTCTTAATTTTATTTTTAGGCAAAGCTATTTGGAGAGTCTGTGTCTTTTACTAAAAAACATCATGTAGAAGTTTCAGATCTACTTGAGATAAGCATTCCTTTGGGTCAGAAGTCCAAAGTCCTCTCAACCTACATTGTCATGGATCTCAAAATCTGTTCATTAGTATCCAAACAACCATAACTTTATAGTACTGCCCATGAAACCTAAACCAGCAAACAAATATTTTCTTGGAGCAAATGGACTCCCAGGTGTACACTGAGGGGGCAGTATAGGCAGGGAAAGGCAAGTTGTGTGTACTCCATTCCTTTCGGAGTACTTCTGCTTTCTTTGTAACATTGGCGATTTGGGTTAACATCTAAATACTATAGCTTTTGTAGGGGGCAAAATAATTTTAAGTCTCATGAATACTTGTTTCCTCTTGACTTTGTTTTACTTTCCTGCTCCCTCACTGGACTCTAGCCATCATGTCCTCCTTTATGATCCTTCCACCATAAAGGGTCAAATTAAATATCATTTTTTCCTTGGGGGTTTTGTGTTTGTTTTCACATTTCCCTCCAGGATTCTTATGTCTTGGCTATTCTTCATGTGAGTTGGTTCACATGTTACAACCTCAAAGGAGCCTGCTTTGACCACTAATAAACTCCTCCCTATCATCACTCCATAGTGCTCCCCATCTATCACTCTATTTTCTTCATATCATTTATTGCCATATGAATTTATTTTGTTTATTTGCTTATGTATTAATTGTCTGGCTCTCTCACTAGAGAGTAAGATACAGAATGCAGGAACTCTTCTGCTGTGTTCATCCCTATCCTGTATTCTCAGGTCCTAGAACAGGGCCAGGCACATACATAAGCATTCAAGAAATATGAGTTTAAGAAATGTGTAACTCAATCAATCAGACCCTGTAACACTATGGAAAGAGTACAAGTTTTGGAGCTGACAGACCTGGTTGATTCCACACTTTACTTACTAAGTGTGCTTAGGCTACTTCCTTACTTCCTCTAGGTTTTAGTTTTCCCATTTCAGAACAGAGACAGACCGTTGCGAAGAATGTTTTCATGTGTGAAAGCATCCAATACTGTTTAACATATAAAGAGTGTTCAATTATAATTATGTCCCTCCCCAATCCAGCCTGGATCTTTGTTACCAACATGACAAGTAATGCTTAAGTCCTTCGTACTACAGAATTTGCCGTCTTGTGGGGAAGCAGGATATACAGATATAATGATATATATTGAGTGTCAGTATATGTTAAGTGCCAAAGGAATGCCAGAGGGAGAAAAGAAACTTCCACTGGCTTCCTATTACCTAGAGAATAAAGGCCAACCTCATTTAACATAACATTTATGGTGCTTCAAAACTGGACTTCATTTTGCTTTTCACCCTCATTTCCGATTGGTGTCTTCCAGGTAGAAGACACTCTAACCAACTCTACTGCTCACTTTGCTTCATATGTTTATGGGCCTGAGAAACCTTGCAGCTTTGTTTGCTGACTCTCTTACTCCTTAATTGAGTTCTGCTGGCCAGGGCCTGGAGTAATTGTCACTTGCTTTGGGAAGGGATCTCATATCAATCCAGTCCTCACAATTGGAAGCAATGTTCCCATTTCTAAGGTCCCAGAGCAGGTGGTTATACCGCTTCTTAGACACTTTCCATTCCCTACTTTGTATTTGGGATGTACATGTATTTCTTTTATCTCTTAGCTTCACCTTCAAGAACATGAGGTCAGCCATTGTTTCTGGTTGGTCTTTGTCACCCCACATCATAGATGTCCTTAAAATAGTTAGAGATAGTGAGATGAATGAATGAATGAATTTAAAATGAAGAAAAAGGAAGTAGTAGACTCCGTTTTCTACTGGGGTCTTTCAGTTTAAGACCATGCTCTTCCACTTATATTATGTCTGTTTTACAGTGTTACAGATTAGAGATGGCAAATGGTTTTTATATCTTATGCCAATCCCAACCGACTATTAAGGCTTCCTAGAGCACTGAGTTGAGAAGGCTGTTGAGGTAATGCTCATGCTGATGTGGAAATTCCATGACACACAATTTAGCACAGAGCAATCATGTATTACCTTTTATTAGCCAGCTTGTTTCATAATTTTCACTCTTAACATCTTTTTATCAGAGCTTTTTGAGAATCAGGACCATGAGTAACTAATTTTTCATAATCCTGTCTTACAAGGTGCTGTAAACAATGGTTCTCCTTTGCTTTTGAATAATGTTTGACCTTCTTTGCAGAGCCCACAAAAGCCCTTTATGATCTGCATGTGCTTTCTTCTCATCTCATCTCCCTCCATTCCTCTCTCCCTCTTCTTATAGTATCCCAAATACAACCATTCCATTTCTATCTCCATGCCTTCTCCCTTCACCATTCATCTAAATTCAGCTCAAGCATCACCTGTCCTGCAAAACTTGAGTGATTCACCAGTTGGGTTTAGGTGGTAAAAGCTTTTCTTGTGCTCCCAGGACACACTAATCTTGCTTCTGCTGTCACAGTTATAGCATTGTATCACAAAAACTGGGCTCATAGGGAAGGAACGACATTAATTTTACCTATGAGCACATAGTAAACATGCAATATGTATTTGATGAATAAATGAATGAATAAGAGGTTGATTTTTCTTGATCATTACTGTGTTAAATACTTTATGGGCTTTATCTTATTCCTTAAAATAGTCAATTTAAATATCTGTTTATTTTTATGTATTCTTTTACCAGTTACAAAAGATTAGGAAGTTTACCTTTTGAAGAAGAAGAAAAAAAGACTCCTTCAGCCTCCTGCTGTATTGAGATGTACACTAGAATAATAGTTTGCACAATAGAGCCTGAAGGAACTAATTCACCTCCCTGGTTTCCCTGTAACTCCCTAATCACAGGCACAATCCAATCAGACTTTAAAAGAAAATGAGGCTTGAAATCTACTTCATATTCCTCCTAGAGTCTGTTCTCATCTATTAGAGTGAAGTTCTGCCTAAATCATTTTTCTCTGAAGAGCTCGTATTTAACTAAAGATTTAAGAACACAATATAAAATATTTAATTCTCAGCATCAATTCTAGAGTATATCTACATCTGAAGATAAAGCAAATAAACTAAATTGGAGTGCAACAGAGAGGTATATATTTCTTTTAGGAGGTACTTAACTAGAGGGTAAAAAAATCTCTTTGCTTTGTATCCTTTTAAAAGCAGCAGCAGAAAGATGGTGTATTTACTTGCTCCTATTTTGCAGTGGAAATAAATTTTATTTTTATGTTTCAGGCAACAAGAAGATATTTTCCATTCACTTTGACTCCTGAAAAATATCTTTCAGACACCAAAGTCCAAGGGTACATAGAGCTGACAAGATAACATTGGTCTATCATTGTACTTTAGGCAGGTTAATAATTCTCATTGAGACATAAATATGACTTGCCACATTCTGCCACTTCCAATCCTTTGTGAATATACTTCAAAAGCACGACGTGTTTATAAAGTCCTCTAATATCTGCCACATCACAATAAATGATGAACAAACTTCCAGAATATTGGCTTTGACCTCAAGCAAATTATGCAATAATGCTTCCTTGAAAGTTTTTGTGCATGCAGCTCCTTCTCTCCCAGAAGATACATCTAGCAGATGGCAAAAGTGACAACCTCACAAAAAAATGAAAGCTGAGTTGAAAACAGCAGCTTCTTTAGAAGGTCAGGGCACAAATCTATGGTAACAAAGCACAGCACAGCATTTTAGAGACAGAACCTTATTATCCAAATATCGTCATTTCACAGCACTTAATGTTGGATGGGTGGTACGTCTGCCTAAGGGTATAATGCTCTCATCCTAGGATGAAGACAAAGATTTTAACTACCATGGCAAAGCAGGGGCAGTTAAGACCATATGTGGATGAAATTTTTAGGATGTTACTACCAATTTCTTACATGTATGTATGATCTATATATATTATATAAATTTCACATACACACACATATACATATGCATGAATATGCATTATACACACAAACCACAGTGAAATACAATCCCAGGAATAACCCATTGAATGCCACCTTGGAACATTTTAGAAGACTTCCCCCAAAAGGCACTAGTGGAGTTTTTACACAGGTGAAACATTCCTCTATAATCACTTCTCTTGGCAGGTCTGGACAGTTACCATTTGTAAGCCAGAGTGTCCAGGACAACATCTGTATGAAAAATGGATTCTCAATTATAGACCAGAACATTCATTCATTCTTCCATTTATTCATTTAAAAATACTGAACTTCTATCATAAATCAGGATTATATTTGATATTTATATTGATATATATAAAGTTGATAGTCATAGCTAGAGTTAATTTAAGAAATATTAAAGAAGTTTCACAGAAAGAAGTCTTTTTTTTAAGATGTGCTTAAAATTTTTACTTAATTTTTACCCAGCTCAAACAAGCATATATATCAAGTCTAATAAAACAAATTCTATGCCTTTTACTTCTTAAAAAATGCCTAGGAACAATATGTGAATCTGTATACATTTTCCTTAAAGCATCTTATAAAATCACCTATTAACAAGGCTTTACTTCAGAACCTAAAGGATCATTTATTGAAAATTGTGGGTGTGGTTATGGACAAATCGAAGTGCAATGAAAGAAAAGAGAATTCATCTGTTATCAAAAGCCTCCTACTGACTTTGTACTGGAACATTTGTTTCCTTTTTTGAGTAGGATATAGCCAGCATAATTTCCACTAACTAGCTTTTTTTTTTTTTTTTTTTGGCTGGAAGAGGAGGACTAGGAAGAGAATTGGCTTGATGCCTGAATTAATTTCAATTTCAATTCATCTAAAGACAAAGGCAAGAACTGCTCAGGCTTTGGGTGAGGTGGATTCCTTTTTACTCCTTGAAAAAGTAAATGATTTTCAAAAGTGCCTAACGTCTACAGATTTCTCTGACAATTTCTCTCTTATTTGTAAACCATGAAATGTATTCCACTGCCCAGAAATTTCACTGTTAAATTTCACTGTTACATTCTAATATGTAACTTGGAAATAGGGAAACTGAGTATTCCTAATCGTATATATATATAGGCACTGCAATGATTCCAGGAAGCTGATAATTTTATATATTTCATTTATTTCCTTTAACCGTAAGGGAAAAAAAAGATGGATATTATTCAATTATGTGACTGGAGACATGGAGGTAATAACTTAATATCCATTCTTTAAAGTAGTTCCACATAATGGCTCTGAAAAGGGTTTGTACCATATCTTTACATCAAAGATAAGGAGAAAAGGTCCAGGTAAATTAAGTGGAGGTCTAGACAGATATAGCAGTGGGTAAGAATTGTGGCTGATAGATACTGAGCCTGAAACCTTGTGGGCTACAAAGATAAACTATGTTTACTTCATTAACAATTAATCAAACAATCCAGACTAAGTGTTTTGCAGTAGCTCAGTACTTTGTACCTAGCCAGCAGATTTTTATTATGGCCAGTCATCAAAATAGAACTAAAGGTATAAGAAGGAAGTTAAGATAGTTATGCAGGTATCAAGGTAAAAATTTTGAGTTGTGTTTAAAAGCATAATATACAACCCTTATTAGTATGTAGCTCCTAGTTTTCCAAATAACTACATCATCACATCTGATGTTGTGTGTGTGGTGATAGTGGTTAGCACAACAAATTTCAATTATCGATATTTCTCTGGTTTCTTATGTTTTCTTCTACTCCACCTGAACTCCTATTCATTTATTTACTCACTTCTTCACTTATTTATTTATTTACAAATATTGAGTATCTACTCTTTGGCAATTAGGTGATGTGCTAAATGTACAAAGGTGAACTAACAGGCACATTCCTGACTTCGTGAGACCCTCATTAATCAAAAAAAGTCTTATGCATGAGAATAGTTTGCAGCTATCATCTTATGCAAGTTACTTATAACTTCTCTGAGTCTCAGTTTCCCTCTCTGTAAGATAGGGTTAATAATATCTTCCTTGCAGGGCTACTGCATTCCTGTCTTACTCATAGATGCATGTCCCTGGCTCCTTGGCATAGAGAATGGGCACTGTAATTTCACTACAGAATCAGTGAATGCAGAAAAGAATGAATATACTGATCACTGAAACAGGACACATTAAATGGTGGCTAATATTAGGTACAATATTGTTTTTCCTCCTTTTTGTAGGTACAGTGGTAGATGTTTTCAGCAGTACGTCTGTCAACTTGCTTTTCTAGCCTTCCACTTTTTTGCCCTTGCTTATTTTTAAAGACCACTTGTGCAAGTTTACATAGTACATCTTTAAATAATGCTGAGAGCTAGAGTGGGACTTATTAGCTCCATTTTCCAAGTAAAGATGTAGAAACTCAGAGAGGTTGACTTTATCCAAACTAAAATAGCCAATCAGTAGTAAAAATAATTCTTGAGCCAAGGTTTTCTTTTCTTTCTTTCTTTCTTTCTTTCTTTCTTTCTTTCTTTCTTTCTTTCTTTCTTTCTTTCTTTCTTTTTTAAAGATTTTATTTATTTATTCATGAGACACACAATGAGAGAGAGAGAGGCAGAGACACAGGCAGGGGAGAAGCAGGCTCCATGCAGGGAGCCTGATGTGGGACTTGATCCCGGGACTCCAGGATCATGCCCTGGGCTGAAGGCAGGCACCAAACACTGAGCCACCCAGGGATCCCGAGCCAAGATTTTCTCACTGGGAATTTGGTACACTAGGGACATCTGGGAAGAGGACATTGAAATGATCTGTAAAGCTAGAGACTCATAAATCAACTGATGACCAGGGATGTTCTGGTCACTCATCTGATCACTGAGATTTTTGCTCCTAATTTTATCCATAGAATCCTGTGACCAAGACCTTACAACTCTAAATCCACTGCATACCAGACAGTATATGTTGAACCTCTATGATATTAGGACAAATAAGAAAAGGTTTCACAACTGTATTTTGGGACATGTAGACTCATTTTAAGCACATACAAGGGGATTAAAAAGTGTTTGTGGGCATAAATAAAGTACTATTCTTTTCACGAAAACAATTCTTAGATGTATTGCTCAAAAGAAGCAGTGCTAATCCTAAATTAAATTTAGGGTATCTCATAATCTTGTGGAAGAGACAGAGACAGATAATACTCACATATATATTAATTAGTGAGAAGGAGAAAGCAATTAATTTATTCTACCTAAGAAGAGAGGAAGAATTATGGTTCTAAGGTCTAAGTACTTTTAAAAGGATCATTTATTTATTTTAATGATTTATTTATTGGTTTGAGGGAGAGAGAGAGAAGAACAAATGGGGGGAGGGGCAGAGGGAGAGAATCTGCAAGCCGACTCTGCACTGATCATGAAGCTGGACAATATGATCGATCCCAAGACCCCTGAGATCAACTTGAGTTGAAACCAAGAGTCAGACAGTCAGACACTAATTGAGTCAGTTACTCAATTAACTGAGCCATCCATGTGCCCCTAAAAGGGCTATTTAAAAAAAGGAAGTGACAATGATTTAAAAAAAAAAAGGAAAGAAATAAGATATTGAAGGAAAAAAGTGACAGTTTCTGGGATAGGTCTATGGGACATGGGTTGTAAAAAAGAGTAGGAGTTTTGGTGTCAGGATTCGACTGCATTCTCTTTTGCTTCTTACTAAATATATCATTGGTAAGGTATTTACTTGATTCTGAGTCAGTTTCACATGTGTAAAATGGGTAATAGTACCTATCTCCCAGTTTTTGTGAGGATTAAAAATAGTTAAAATTCCTAAGGCATTTGCAACAGGCACTTCACCAGAGTGGGCATGCAATAAATTATGCTTGATTTTATATTAATAACTTCATATACTAAGTGAAAGAAACACTGCCTTGAGTTATCAGATCCTGCTATAAGATGTGCTTACACTACATACTTTCTCTGTAAAATACTAGGATAAAAGTCAGTTTTAAGCCTTGTCTATGTCACCCTAAACAGTCATGTCATATGATCACTTGAGATTCCTTATCAGACTTGGATCCTCCAGAGAGCTAGACCTGTAATCATGCTGTGAGGCTTCTCTTGTAGATGAAGCCACTTTAAATCTAGTCCTTTCAGTGAGTTTTGGCTCTAAGCTCCTGTGTTTGAGGTAGAGTGAGAACCATGGCTTAGTCAATCCAACTGTGTGGTTATGACTTGCAATTTAGAGGTTCCAGTGTGAATGCTGGCCTCTTACTTCAGGCAAGTCTGAAATATATTGTTACCAATCTCTAAAGTACTTCTCTTGCTTGAAATAGAGGTCCAAGAGGCAACTAAGTGGGTAAAGAGAGAGGCTATTTTTTAACATCTTACTGTATCTTTCTTGGCTACTATTGTGAACACTCCATAAGCTGGTTTACTTACCACATCATGGGACATATGAGAAATTATTTTCTCTAGTTGAGGCATGCATTCTGATTAGTATAAGTTTCACAAAATGGGTTTTGAAAATGTGTTCTACTCACTAAACAGTGAGCCAGAAATTGCCAACAGTATGTTTTGTGACTCATGGATACAAAAATAAATTCTACTTTAGAATTATTTCACAATATTGAATCTAGCAAACTATCATTCAAGGGAACTCTCTCCTGAAAGAAATCCCTTAATGAAGGATATTTTACCATGAACCTCAGATGATGTACAGTATTGCTGAGGCCACAAAGCCTGTCTGGCTGGGCGATATGGTTCTGGAGCACATCTTCAAAATATACTAACCCTTCCTAGTACATGTTATATCCCCTGTTATAGGTTTAACCAGAAAGCTATTTTGTCCAAGAATGGTAAGGAGAGAGGACATAAAATATAACCTCCATGTCTTCTGATTAAATAAGTCTCCCCATGAGTTCTCATTTTTACCTGACAATGGAAAGGGGCAGACTAAGGTAAATCCTTAAATGTGTTATCTCTAAGAAGAGATCCCATTCACTCACAAGTTGTAAGATAGTCTCCATTAGGATTCTACAGAACCTCATTTATATACTTCCGTTTTATCAGTTACTACATGAGGAAAATAAGTTATTTATTGAATGTGTTTACCTCATTAAACTCTCTGGTAGGGTAGAAAATTTTTATTCATCTTTAGATCCTTATTGTGGAACAAAGGCTTCTGCATGGTAGATGATACTTAACAAATATTAAGTGAAGGGTCTTTCTCCTTCCATCTTCTCCCTCGCTTTACCATAAAACTGACAGTAACATCCTTAAGGAATATCCATTGAAAAGGTCCTAGACTTTCATGGCCAAGGAATTCCTTCATTATTTAGCCTCTCCTGGATGATCTATTTTGAAAGATTTAATGTTCCAAACAAACTACATTTATTTTGCTTAGAAATGATACCATTTTTGTGTTCCTCCTAGGAAATCTTATTTGTTGAAAATAATTTGTTTTCACTTCTAGTTAGTCCATATATAATTGCCAGTCTAGGCCCCTGGTTAGCCTAAAATAACCAGTGTGATCACAATGGGTTGGCAGAATTAGAGGCAAAAACAAAAGAAACTGATGTCTGAGTTAGTCGTGTGGTTTTTATCTCCAATAAAATTTTAATTTTGTTAGTCTATTAGAAATGTTTATGTGTAGGTATGTACATAAACATACACATATATATACATATACATACATAGGCACATACACAAAAACAATAGTATGTATATGCTTTTGTGTGCACTTGAGGGCTAATATTTTAAAAGAATAATATATCATAACCAAGTAGAACTTATTCTAAGAATATCAAGTTAGGCCAATATTAATATACTTCATCATATCAACTACATGATCATCTTGAAAAATCAGATAAAGGCTAATAAAATTCAGCAGCTACTCCTAATTAAGAAACAGATTTTACAAATATTGTATATAATACCCTTCTCAGCCTAAAACTAACACAGAACATCACTCTATCATTACAATTATTTATCATTATTCAAAATGTTGTAGCAAATGCAATAAGGCAAAACAAGTAAGCATAGGAATTGAGGAAATAATATAATTTGCAGATAATATATCCCTGAGTCTGGAAACAGAAGCAACTGAGTTGAGAAAAAATTAGAATTCATGACAAAGCTAAATAAACTGAATAAAATATATTTTAAAAACCTTTCCTATATACCAGTTGTAACCAATTAGAAAACATATTTAAATATAATGCCATCCACAATATCAGCTTGAAGTTTAAATACGTGTAGAGAAATAAAAAGAAATATGCAGGATTTACATGAAAATAGCTATAAAATTTACTAAGATACTCAGTATATTTGATTATTTGATAAGTACTTATTGAATACCTATTATGTGCAAGGCATTGTGCTAACTTCTGGGTAAATAATAATCAACAAAATAGAGCAGGTCCCTACAATAGTATCTTCTAGTGATGGAAACCAGGGACAGATACTAGTTATATAGTAAATTATTTGATTTATAATGGCTCTAGATGCAACAAAGGAGATGGGAGCATATGAGGAAATATAGCAAGAGGTCCTGCCCTAGTCTAGATAGTCAAAGAAGTCTTCTTTTGGAAAATATTTGTTTTTTTTGTTTTTTTTTTTTAAGTTTTTATTTATTTATGATAGTCACAGAGAGAGAGAGAGAGAGAGAGAGAGAGAGAGAGGCAGAGACACAGGCAGAGGGAGAAGCAGGCTCCATGCACCGGGAGCACGACGTGGGATTTGATCCCGGGTCTCCAGGATCGCACCCTGGGCCAAAGGCAGGCGCCAAACCGCTGCGCCACCCAGGGATCCCCTCTTTTGGAAAATATTTGAATTAGCAGATATTGACTACTTTGAGTGTGGAGGAGAGCATCTTGAGCAGAGGGAACAATGTGAATGAGGTCTTTGAAGCAGGAAGGAGTTAGCATGATGGAGGAACCAAAAGAATAGCCCAGTGTCTTGAGCATAGTGAGTGGGGCAGATGCATTAGGTAAATGTGAAGAAGTAGGCAGGGGGCAGATCTTGCCAAGCCTTACATGCTATGCTAAGACTTTTGAACTCTATTCTAAACATCATAAGAAACCATGAAAAATTTTTGAATAAGGTAGTTTTTAATAATAAGGATGCTGATGATCATGAGAATAGCAAATTCTTATATAGTTTTACTATGCACCAGGCAGTGTTCTATATTACACGTGTTAACTCATTTAATTCTTACATGGGGTAGGAACTGTTATTATTCCTATCTCACAGATGAAGGAGCTGAAATATAGAAAGCTTAAGTAACTTGAAGGATTGTAATGACTCTGGCTACAATGGGAAGGAAAGATTGATAGAGCAAAAACAGAAAGTAGTAAGACTGATTGGGGGCTACTAAGCTAATGCCCAGTAGGAAATGAGGCAGCTTAAACTGGTTTGCTGGCAATGAAGATACAGGAAGTCATTAGATCTGAGAGATGTTAGAAGGCAAAAATAGATAAGATTAGGTCATTGTTTGAATATGGCAATGAAGGAAAGAGATATTCTGTTAGGTCTCTGACCTATGAAATTGGATAGTCTATGTACTGAGATAGAGAATTCTGAGAGAAATGAGTTTGGAGGAACAGATTATGAGATCAATTTTGGATATGTTGAATTTGAGTGCCTGTAAGATATATGAGTCAAAAAGCTGAATAGTCAATTAGATATATAGGACTGGAGCACAAGAAAATGCCTGGGCTGAAGATATATACTTGCAAATTAATTGTTTACAGATGGGTTTAAAGGCATCAGAATGCATAAGATCATCCATTGAGAGAGAGAGGAATAAAAAGATTCAGGACCGAGGCTGAAGTATCCCAGTTATTAGAAGTTGGGTAAGAGGAACAGATAGGGTTGACTAAGAAAACTGACCAGATAGAGGCTACTACCAAGAAAGAAAAAATACATTATTTCAAGATAGGTGAAAAATAAACAGTATTAAACACTGCTAAGAATTCCTTTAAGAGACAAAAAGTGACTATGACAAGCACAATATATTTAAAAATACTAATTTTTTTTTCTTAAAGAATGCTGACCTGAGACTTCTTGTCCATTGAATCAATAGTTCAGGGAAAGGTATTGCCTCAACTAAGATATCCTTAAAGGAAGGAAGAACTCAAGGTTCAAATGAGGGAAGATCTTGTCAAATAGGAAGAGAAAGAACAAAGGTTTCTCCACAAAGGAGAAGGGAAGGGCAAAGGATCAAACAGGTATTACCTTGATCTTTTTTCTAGGTGAAAATCCCAGATGCTTGAGTTGGTAGTAACTGGGGACATACTGGACACAACTGCATAGGTTTTGGGGAAAAGCCCAGAACAATGGGAATTGTGTCTCATTAGCTTTTTGGTACTTTGAGGAAAAGTGCTCCTTGGAGACTCTCATACAACAGAGTTGCCAGTGGACATACGGGAAGTGAAGCTGAGATAGTACTTATATTACGTATCCAACCTCCCACTCACAGCTTCCTGGTTATGGCTTTCACATGGCATGGAAAATAATCAGAGGTTCCTATGTGCTCCTAATGGAATTTCAAAGGAAAGCAACTGAGAAAGCCAGTGGGCTTCCTTTGGGACTGTCATACTGAAGAATGAGGTGATCCCAGGCAGGCATTTTTAAATAAATAACCTAAGCCAAGATCATTTAGAAGATGTGGTTATGATGCTATGGATCTCTAGAGTTAGCAAGATCCAAGATGGAGGCTAGTATACCACAGAAGGTAAGTGGGCTCTCATAATATCCAAAACATAGACTGTAAGTTCTCCAGCTGAAGGCACAGATGACAGCAGGATGTCCAATGGCTAGGAAAGACAGGGAAATAGCCACAACATTCAGCAAAGACTCAGAGGACAGCATACAGGAACCACATGCAAACCAGTTACAAAGTTCATATCGCCATGAGGACATGTAAGGTTTCTTCTGCTTTCAGGTTGTCTGGCCTAAGGGCCATGGAAATGTATTGATATTTAAGAAATAGCTCTGATAACAAGTTTGCAAATTGTGAAATTTATCATTCATCCCATATGATTAATAAATAATGAAAATAATTGTTTTAAATAGGAAAAAAATGAGATGCCTTTAATGGAAAGATTAAAATTTTTCTTTTTTCAATAAAGAGGGTAAGATCATCTGCTGAAATAGAGAATACTGTTTTAGCTTTTCCATCTCTGAGGATTTACAAATCCATTTGAATAAATGATATAGAGGGAGATTTCCCAAGAGTTGCAGTGCGACTCATTGGGCATGGAAACCATGGTAGGGTAGTTTGAGGAGTGAGAAGAAATGAAGGAAATTGAAGCAGCAGAAGAAATGGGACTGTGAAAGGTCTGTAGTTAGGATGATTACATGCGGGTATTGTTGAAAAGGTTTTTATGTTGGTAAGAAACCGAGAACATTTAAATGTTGACAAGAGAGAGCAAGAAAGAGATTGAAAATTCAACAAAAAGAAGGAAATTGATGAGTGATGTACAAGAGAAATAAAGTAGAATATAAATATAGGGCCACATCTAACTGATTTCAGGGAGAGGATGGCCTTTTTAAACATAATATAAAAGGAAGGCAACTATACAATAAATACTAACAGTATTTCTGAGGCATACAAGTTGACCACTTGTATGCATATGCATCAGAAAATCATCTGATATAAAACTTAAATTACAAAATATAGATGATTTTAATATATAAGATTTAAAAACTCAATAAGAAAATGTATCGGCATTAAAAAATAAACAAGAGACATCACTGACAATTCAGAAAAAATGCAATTCGATCAGCTTATAAAACTATGTTCAACTTTGCTAGTAATAAAATGCAAATTAAAGCAATGAGACATGATCTTGTCTACTAAATTGGCAAACATAAAAATGAGACCATCTGTTTATTTCCTCTGTAATACTTAAAAATTTATGACTCTTTTATAAACTAGTCTAATTCATAAACTAGTCTCTTACTCGCCCACTAAACTGGACATTTTAAGGAGGTTGTACAAAGGTCTGGCTAGTGAACTTTTATATTTTCAATTCTTTGTACAATGTTGGGCACACCATAGGTCCTCAATGAACACATATTGAAAGAATGAATGAATGAATGAATGAATGTATGTTGGTGAAGGAGCAAGGCACTTGCATATTGTGTTGGAGGAAGCAGCAAGTTGTACAAACCACCTGGAGAGAAGCTTAAAAATATCTATCAAAGGTCAATGTTTTATATTCTTTAGACTAGCAATTACATTTTTAAGGATTTATCTAAAATAAAGAATCAATATTTATGTTATTTAAGATGAGGATGTTCACCAAAGAGTTATCTAAATTATGATTTATAAATACTTTAAATGTCCAGTGATAAATACCCAATTACATAAATTATGGTCACATAAAATTAATTATATCCTAAACAGCCATTAGAATTAATATTTTGGAATAATTTTTATGGCTTTAAAAAATGTTCAAATATACCGTGAAATACGCAAAAACGATTTTAAATTACATTTAAAATAATACATATGATATAATCTATTAAAAAACAACTTGAGATACATAAAGTGACTGAAAAAATACATAGGAGATTTTATTTTCTTTGAGCTTTTTCATGTTTTTCAAAATTTCTACATACAACTTGAAAAAATATTTTAAAAACAGCTTAAGAATTCCTTCCAAAACTCCTTGGAGCTTAAAAAAAAACCTAAATTTTTTTCCCACCATGTTTGAAAGAAAGAAAACTGATGGCCTATTTTTATAAATCTCAAATCATTCCTAATTACTCTGATTGTAATTCTAATCTTGAAAAACATTTGCACACACAGAGGTTTCTTATATTTACAGAACTATACACATATTTCTTTTATCTATGTTTTTAACGAATTTCTGTTTTTAGGATTATCTTTTAACAGTTGCTTAAGTCTAAAAGAATATTTAAGCCAAACTTAAAACTGGTTAGAATCTTCATGTAAAGGATTTAAGGCAGATATAAAAATTTAATGACCTCAAAAATTTTAATGACCTCATATTAATTATAGAATTTAATTGCAGGCTCAAAATGGAATTGTGTTTTTTTATGCCTCTTGTGGCCTTTATTAGTTAATAGAGTAATATTGGTTTTGTAGTAAGTCATTTGTGCTATTTGCATTAGAATAAAACCTCTTTCTTTACGAAGTTTCCCTTGTCAGAAGATAAACCATTTTTATTTCTGTTTCTTGTTCTTTTCTAGAACAAGATCCCTAATGCATATGCACAGGTGTTTTTAATGCACATTGCTAGCTTGGCATTGGTAGTGCTGATTTTTAGTGGCAAGAGCATTGTTAAGGAGGACTTGGATATTTTGTTAGAGAATGCCACTTAACCACTAAGATGCATGGCAGGTTGTATTTTTCTGCTTCTAATCCTGACTTCATTTCCTCCATAAAAATTCACAATTGTTCTCATTTTGTCTGACAGCTCATGAGAGCAGTGGGACTTGTTTAAATCACCCTCTCATTTTTTGTCTAGATCTAATTGTGGTGATGGTGAAATGTGAGAGAAGCTTTGGAAAGCAATGTAACAAAGAAAATGTGTATATTGGATAATGATAGGGCACACAGCCTTTGATTTAATTAATTATTTACGGAAAGGTCTAGTCTGAACACCTAGCAATATATGCCACAAACAGGAACAACAGTAAATGTTTGCTCAGATCATGGATGATAGAGTAAGTGAATAGCAGTCCATGGTTCTAGAGAATGGAAAAAGGAGAGTGATAGAAAAGGGGTAGGTGTAGAAATTCCAAAAGATTCTCATATTTTTCCGTGGGTCTCAAAAGGGCTGCACTAGGCTCATGTTAGAATAATTTGGTGTTACCAATTTTACATGAATGATTTGATTTTATTAGCTTTTCACAATAACTCTATAAAACGGGCATCATTATTTTCCCCATTTTAGAGATGGTGAAACTGAAGCACAGAGAGGATAAGTGAGTAGATGCACTGGAACTTGAACCTAGACTGCCTGACTCCAGGGAGTACTGAAAACCAGGACACTGATGGCTGGTAGAGGAACTCCAAATGATGAAGCCAGTTTTTAAGATTAGGAATGAACACTGCAGGGTACCCAATTCTGATAGAGATTCTCATATTCCCTATTGACCATAAAGTTCCCATTTACATTGAGCTCCTAACTACCCACCTTCCTAATCTTGCTTCTGCTAAAGCTCTATGTGATCTTTTACCCCTCAAATAATTGTTTTATTTGCCATTACTTGAATATAGTAAAACTGACAAGTCTTGATGATTTTACTTCTCATTTCAGTGGTCTGAAATGCCTTCCTTTGTTCTGACTACTTATCCTCTTTATACAATAGAGCAAATTCCATATCCACTGCAAAGCCTTATTCTGTGGAGCAATTTTCTCTTCTCAACATCTAAAATTCTCTACTGGCCACTTATTTTGAAATTGACATACACTATCTTGTGTTATCTTGCAGAAAATATAAAATACATTTATATGTATGATATAATTTAGAGACATACTACAAATGGTATAGAGAATTAACATAAAACACTATTTGACATATTTGACCTTTCAAATTAGATCACCTGCTTTTACAGGTGCCCAATTAGCTATGTCTTCTCCTTCAACAACCAAGGACAGTGGCCTGGCACATAGTATGTGTCCAGTGTCTCACTATTTCACTATTACATGTAATTATAAATGATAATAACAAAAAGCCATAAAGTAATAGGCAATGCTCACAGGGCACTTTATACATGCTATGTGCCATAGTTAGCATTTTATCGTATTATCTCATTTATTCCTTGTAGTAATCCTATGAGCTAGTAACAGATGAGGAAACTGACACACAAGGTTAAGTAAGTTGACCAAAGTCATACATCTTAGAGTAAGCTGTTCTCAGTAATTTCATTTTAGAAGGTACAGCTTTTTTCCCCCATAAAAGTGATAGGTTTTCATCACTGTGTTTTTAAATATTTATTTATTTTGTAGACAGAGTGAGAGAGAAAGACAGCAAGAGGGATAGGTAGAGGGAGAGGGAGAGGGAGAATCTCAAGCAGACTTCCTGTTGAGTGCAGAGGCAGACATGGGCCTTGATCTCAAGATCATGGCTTGAGCTGATATCAAGAGTTGGATGCTTAATTGACTGAGCCATCCAGGTGTCCCTCATCACTATTTTTAAATGCATTAATGAATAGTTTTTAAGTTTCTTAGTTTTAATTTCCAAGTCAGTAAATAATAACATACTCCACATAAGCAAAAACTCTTTAGTGTCCTCAATAATTTTAAGAGTATTAAAGCAGCCCTATGGCCCAAGTATTTGAGAATCATTACTTGTCTGAGACAATCTGATCTGGTTTATCTCTCATCTCATTTTATACCACTTAACACCTTTCTTAATCTCTGACCACTCATCTGTTCTTAGAACATGCCAGTGTCATTTGGCCCTCAGCTATTTTGTACTTGCTATTCTTTCTGGTCATTTGCAGGATTGTTCCTTCACTTTCGAGTCTGTCAAATGCCACCTTTTCAGGGAGGTCTGACTACATCACTTAAAATTTCAACTTCTGAATTCCTTCCCTCCCTTCCCTACTCGATTTTTCTCCTGAATGCTTATACAAGTTTGCTGAAGTTGCCATAACAAATCGCCACAAATTGGAGGACCTAAAAGAAATTTATTATCTCATAATTCTGGAGGCTAGAAGTTTGAGATCAAGGTGTTTGCAAGGTTGATTCTTTCTGAGGACTGAGAGGGAAAATGTATTCCATACCTTTCTCCAAATTCTCATTGTTTGACTCCCCTTGATTTGCAGAGGTATCACCTCATTATCTGCCTTTATTTATACATGGTGTTCTCTATGTATGTGTGTGGGTCCAAGTTTCCCATTTTTATAAGAACACCATTCATATTTGTCTGGGCCCATCTTAATGACCTCATCTTAACATGATCATCTACCAAGACCCTATTTTCAAGTGAGCTAACATTCACAATTACTGAGGCTTAGGACTCCATCATCTATTTAGGGGAGAGGGGAGAAATGATTCAAGTCAAAATAACCCTTAACATATCCTAATATTCTGTAAAACTTCTGTTTGCTAGTTTATTGTGATGTTTGTCCCACAGAGTCAGGAATATTTTGTTTATTCACTGTTGTATTCCCAAGGCATGAAATATGCCAGCATACAGTAGGTACTTAAAAAAAAAAAAACTTGTGGGGGACAACTGGGTGGTTCAGTGGTTGAGTATCTGTCTTTGACTCGGGGCGTCAATCCCGGGGTCTGAGATTGAGTCCACAATGGGCTTCCAGCCAGGAGCTTCTCCCTCTGCCTATGTCTCTGCCTCTCTCTTTCTCTGTCTCTCATGAATAAATAAATAAAATCTTTTTAAAAATATGTGAAATGAATGAACTACATTCATTTGGTGGGAGTAGAGAACTGGATAGGCAGTTCTCTGGATAGGATAATGTTAGACCAGTAGTTGAGATTCAGATCAAAGAAGACCTTGTGTTATTGATACACTTAGAAATCTAATTACTTATAGCCTACGTCTGCTTATAACAAAGCTATCTGACTTTCCCATGCTAAATGCTGTCAATGTGTACTTTATTGGGATATTTCTCTTACTAATTCACTGCACTTTAGTAATCAGACACTTCTACATTATTGATTTCTCATACAATTCTGTTTTTGCCATCAGTCTATATGTTTATTGCCACTTAGAGATTTCAAAACAGCTGTACTACTTGGTGGTTTACTAGTAACAAAGACAATTCTTCCTGCTAGAGGTGTGGATAATTATGTATGACCAGATATACCTGTCTTTATTTTCTTTTTTTTTTTTTCTATTGGATTCATTCTTAATTTTTTTTCAGTTGGCACTGGAAGTGACTCTAATATACTCAAGTTTTCCACCCTTAGTTGCACATGAGTTAAGAAATTTCAGTCTTTGGCTAATTGGATCAATCAGGCATTTAGGGGCAATATTCACTTGAAAGAATCAGCCAGGGTTATGCAGCTGGTAAACCAGAAACCATAAGGGGAAGAAACGCAAGCAGCAACAGTTTAAGTTGAAGAAATGTGTGTGGGTTTTAGAAGTACTTCTCTGAACTTCAGAGTACAACATACAATTTATGAAATAATTCACCTCCTTTTGGCATGTTCTGCTAGAGACTTCTAAGCTGTCAATTAGTGTTCTTAAAAGCTGTCTTTTTATTTTAGCTTAATGACCCTGAACTCAACCAAAGTCATTCAGTTTCTGGAATAAAAATGCAGTGAAAAAAGTATACCAACTAGGTCAGGGGAATAGTGTTTCAGGGGCCTGAACAGGTTTTCTTCTACAGATTTTATTTTGTTTTGTTTTTCCAAAATGACTGAAGAGAAAATATTTAGATGTAATATAAGAGACTCAGTTCTTGAGGTCCAGAAGAAAACTTTTAAATCTTGGAAGGATGACTAAGAGGTCATCCCACTGAATTTCTATTTATTTATAGACTAGGAGATACAGGCCCAAAGAGTTAAGTCTTATCTCTTAGGTCCTTTGGCTTTGAGGATGGCAGCAGGGAGAAACTTTGGTATGTGGGAAAGCATTTGTAAGAGCCCTTAGCCTAGAATCTGAATTTTCCAAGATGATCCTGATCTCAGTGATATGGTAAATAGTCCAAATGCCCCCCAAATTCTAATACCTGAGCTACATGTCTCAGTACTCCTTAAATTTGAATGTTGCACACAACTTCTCTGTGATGGGAGAGAGCTTGCCATCCTGACTTAGAATTGCCATGGCAGATAGAAGAGCACATGGTAGGACAAGGAGTTTATAGTTGCTTTTCCTGAGAAGGTAAAATATGTACTCCAAAGTTCATTTTCCTTATAAATATTTGGAGTCTTTTCATATTCTGCTACAGAAAAACTGAAGATATAACCCCAACCTCAACTGTAAGGCTTAAAGTGAATAAGAGACTTTGTGGCCACAGTCTTAAATATGAGTTTTATGCATTCTCTCTGCACCACCCCCAAAAGAAATTTCTTAAATTGATTGACCTGTGAATTATGTCTTAAAAAAAGTGAGTACATTTCCAGAAACCTCTTTCTTCATTCCAAAACTTAGAACTTTCATAAAATTATTAACATACAGAATACAGAACTCAGTACAATATTAAATATTTAACACTTTCACAAGTACTAATGAAAAGTACTACTATAATATTTAGTACTGTACTAAGTATTTCATAATTTCATAAAAGCTCTAACTTGAAAAGCTATTCCTTAGCTCTATTAATTACCAAAAAATGTTCTTGAAATAGCACAAAATGAATACACTCCATGACACACAAAACAATAGGACTAGACTGACCTATCACAATCTCAAAAGGGGGAGTATGAATCAAACTATCCTCTAAACACAGGCTAAATTTTTAAAAATATTCAAAATGAATCAACCCATGACAGTCTTAAAAATATCAATGCAACGTTTTTGTTCTACATAGGAAGACAAGTTAAATACTCACTAATCCCCTAGGAAACAAGAGAAAAATCACACCTTCACCAACACCTACAATAGGCAAAGATTTATTTTAGGCATTGTCAAGGATACAAAAAAAGGGGGCACAGTTGCTATACAGGGTAATCTCTACTTTGTATTAATTTATTAAACATGTGTAAGTAAAAATTTATCAGACATGTCATATTCCTAAGCAGCTACTAGGGTAAAACAATCATACATCATCACTTCTTTAGTACTCTATTTGTGTCCAGCTTGTGACCTAAATGGTTATAACAACAGAAAAAAAACCCCACTCTTTTCTAAAATGCTCACCCCCCTCCGAAACTAGAGTATAAAATACATTAAATATATACTTGTAAACTTATCCTGGGCGCAACTGATTCTTCTTTTTAATTTGATTTTAGGGAAGTGTCTCTGATTTCAAGTGGGACTATCTGTTCTGAAAAACAAAATCACACAGAGGACAGGAGAACTAAGAGGAGGGTCATCATTCAGAAGATGAACATATTAGAGAATATGAGGTCAACATAGTATAATCCCAATGTTGAAATTAGAAAACCCTGCATATACATGTACTTTGTAAATGGGCAGTGTATGTGTAGCTTAACACTTATCCCTGATTATGGTAGTCAGAGCTGGGGCGTGTCTTCTTTGACATAGTCTGGAAAGATATCACAGAGGAGATAAGTAGTAAAGAAGGAACCAACTGAGGCAATATGGGAAACTGAGGAATGGAGGAACAGTTGTTCAAAGCAGAGAAGCAGGGAAGAGAGAGGTGAGTGAAGAGGGAGATAACGCAGCATAGATTATTGAAGCCTATGAAGTTCCAATGTTCTAATGATAAGTCTGCCTTAGTATTCCCCAACTAGATCTGAAGCTTTTAAGTAGATGTGTGTGTATGTGTGTGTGTGTGTGTGTGTGTAAAATATATACACAGGCACATGCAGTTAAATAGATAAATAGATAAATGAGGTCTAGTTTTTCCCATGGTTACTCTAAGCACTGAGTTTTAGATACTCTCTTCTCTTGGGTCCCATAAAGTTTCCTTCATTTATCTACCTCAATGTTGAAATCAGAAAACCCTGCATATACATGTACTTTGTAAATGGGCAGGATATTTGTCAAGTATCCACTCTTAGTCAAGTACTAAGCTACTAGGATTCTAATGATGAACCTCATTTGCATGTAACACAGCAGGCATGAGGTAGAGGAGTCATGCATACAGATGGAAAGATGACCCAGGTATGACCATGCTGGGTCTACAGGCAAAGGTAAGAAGAAGGATTGGGGCTGAGAGAAAATCAAGAAACAAGACAAATACCATATGATTTCACTCATATGTAGAATTTAAGAAACAAAATAGATGAGCATAGGGGAAGGGAAGGAAAAACAAAATAGGATGAAAATTGAGAGAGCAGCAAACCATAAGAGATGTTGAACTCTAGGAAACAAACTTTGCTGGAGGGAAGGTTTACTCTAGGGAAGGTGAGTGGAGGGATGGGGAAACTAGGTCATGGGCATTAAGGAGGGCACTTGATGTAATGAGCATTGGGTGTTATATGCAACTGATGAGTCACTAAATTCTATCCCTGAAACTAATAATACAGTATAGGTTAGCTAAATTGAATTTAAATGAAAGGCCAAAAAATTAAAATTAAAAAGTTAAAAAAGAGAGAAGCAAAGAATAGATATTTTTTTCTGACATCTATCAGGATTACTTCTTTAATTCCGGTATGTCATGTGGAGCTTTCCAACCCTTTCTAGATGTTTATGTATATCAAAAGCAGGACATAACTGCTTCTCTCATAGCTCCGACTCTGGTCAAGGTCAAGGCTATTGGTTAAATGGCTGGAGGTGATTATCAAAGAGCTTAGCATATGCACAGCCTCGTGTAAGTATTTGGATTTCACACTGAATTACTCATGTGGGCAGAGAAGATTTGCCAATGTGTTATCGAGATATCTGATATTTAGTGATTTTGAGTTTGCACTTGCAGAATCCTGCCATCTGAAGGGGCGGTGATGGAGAAGTTCTTAGAAAAGAATGCAGGAAGCAAGAACACAGGGAAGAGAAAATTACTTGACTCCCTACTGTATTCTTCTTGCTCTCCCAGTGGGCAATGATTCCCCATCACACATATTGCTCATAAGAGTGAACACTAAAACAGTGGCACATTAGGAAAATAGAATTTTTATCTCTCAATACTAAGAACTTTTCTTTAATATGCCCCTGAATTTGTTGAGAACCTATCATGCACTAGCACTGTGCGAGATGCTATACAGTTACTGGTGAGTAAAACAGATGTTAAAAAGGGATATAAGCAAATACAAATAAAATCACAACTACCATGGGAGAAAAGAAGAGGGGCTGGCTAATTTAGATTCAAAGGTCAGAGACAATATCTTTGAGGAGGCAACTGTTAAATCATGACCTCAAGGACATTTGGAAATTGCTAGGCAAGAAGTGAATGAAACAGCATTTCAGCTGATGAATTAGCATTTTTTTTAATCTTGGATTTTTTAGGCTTGAAAGTATCTGTGAGTCTTAAATAGCAAATAGGGAAAATAAATCAAAATTATCAGGAACTAACAACCAGAATTATCTTTAAAGGAAAGCTCTATTTATAGAAGTTAGGTTAGAAGATTATTGTCCTTGACCAAAGGTCATTTCAAATATTTTGAAAAGCTATAAAAATAAATAAAGTTTAAACAGTTAAGCCAAGGCTGGCATGCTATGATGCAGACGATCAAGCAGGAAGTTTGAAGGAATATTTTTACCTCAAATGTTTCTCCTGTGAAATAGTGATAATGTAAGCTTATGAGAAGCATTAATATATCTATCTCTATATAATATAAATATAAGAAAAATTCAAAAGTCAAATATCTTCAAGGGAACAGAATGAGCATTCCAATGCAAATACATGAGCAATATATTCTATTTTTATTGATGTTTTCAGTTCTGGAGGCATAACTGATGCCACATTATTTCTTAGGGTAGGGACAAAGAAACTGGTGGAAGTATCATCTCTGAACAGCCTATTTTGGCTACTGAAGATTGTGGCTGCTGAATATTTAAAGGACTTTTAATTTCAAGCATTCTGTTTTACATTATAGTTGGGCCGAAAATGCATAAGAAAAATACTATGTTGCAAAATGTATATGGCTAAAATGGAAGTAGCACATTCTCATTTAAAATATATATGTACTATATATATAATACTTTTTAATATATAAAATATAAATATATATAATATTCATATATACATATATATTTAATTTTTAAAAGATTTTATTTGAGAGAGAAAGTGAGTGAGAGAGAGAGAGAGAACAAGCAGGGGGAGGGACATAGAGAGAGGGAGAAGCAGGTTCCCTGCTGAGCAGGGAGCCCGATGTGATGCGGGGCTGTTCTCAGGATCCTGGGATCATGACCTGAGCCAAAGACAGATGCTTAACCGGCTGAGCCACCCAGGTGCCCCAAAAAGTACTTTATATTTTATTCGTTCCATTAATTATTTCATTTGATTGCTCAAAAGAGCTTACGCTTTATCAGTTTATATCATAATCAGAAATTCCCTACCAGAGGAAGAAATAATACAGTTGGTATAGTTTTTGTCTCAATGTCAGGTTCCTGTGTTGACTCTGGGTGAGTCCTTGCACCTTTGTGACTCCATTTTCCTCATCTATCAAAATCAGTTATAGGGTTAAATTATGTCAACCTTTTCTGCTCCAGTATTTTCTTATTCTGTGATATGAATTCCCTATTTTGGCTGAAACCTATTTTCTTTTCTTCCTTTATGTATTTCTGACTAGGTACCTGCACTTTGCTAGATGTTTGGAATTCAGCACTGAATAATATTGCCCTCAAATAAGACTAGGCTAGCAGAGTGATGGGATAAGGACTGACCAGGAAGTAGGCAATCATGATATTAGTGTGATATGCATCTGAGTGTTATAGGTAGCTTCTAGGAAGGGTTCCTGATCCAATTGAAGTAGAAAGAGTCTTTCTGAAGAGATTCTTTTAGCAATTATAGCTTTACAGCAACTATATAGATCACTTCCTTGAACTATTTTCTCAGTTCCACAAAAAAGTGGTAAATTTAATGTAGGTTGAGAAGTGTTAGTAAGTTTAGCTTGGGAAGCAGTGGGGATTCTGGAGACAAGCACACCAGTGGTCAGCATCTTGACAATACTCAGTAGCACATTCATATTCAAAGCTTAGCTTCTTAGCTCCAAAACAACCATGAGGGCACATGCATAATGCCTTTTGACTTGTTTCAGTCATAGTCAAGTGAAATAGACCTATTTCCCAGCACCAAATATTTGAAGGTGGCATCTGCTAGATAGAAATAGAGCTCTATCAGATGTAGTCTTGTCCCAAAGAACCTCTGAACCTCTTCTGTTAAGGATGTGTGTGTGTGTGTGTGTGTGTGTGTGTGTGAGAGAGAGAGAGAGAGAGACAGAGACAGAGACAGAGACAGAGAGAGAGAAGCAACACAATCTGAGACAGTGACTCTGTTTAAGTCTGTACCATTGATATATTTGTGGCATGTCCTTGACGCTTCTGTAAGAGCAGTATCTGCTAAGTCTATACTTGCATTTTTCTGAAGATGCCTGAAGTCCAGCCAGGATATGAGAGTTACTACACCACTCACCTACACTAACCAAGAAATGAAGGGCAATGACCATTTTGAATGGTAATTGCTATTTCAGGGGGAAATATTAAATGACTTTTATCTGTTTGGGTAACTAAGGTCAACACAAGTCTATTCTGTTTTCCCCATAGCACTTAATACCATATAACATACTATTTATTTTACTTATTTGGTTTACTTGAGGTCTCCTCCACCAGAATATAAGCTCTCCAAGGTAAAAGTGTTTGTTTTGTTTACTGCTATGTGCCCTGAGGCTAAAACAGAACAGAACACATGGCACACAATTAATACCTATTTAGTGACCAACTGACTAAATAAATATTGCTAAACCAGCAGACAACATCTGATTAGGTAGAATGGATTCTGGTAGGATGGAAAATTTGCCCTATGAATGGCTGCACAATTGTGGCAGAGGAGGCAACTAGACAACCTATTTGCTTTCTCTTTAATTAGATATATGTATTCTGTTTTGAAGGACAAGAACATTGAGGTTGTTAATATTGTTTTGAGCAGCTACCAATGGTGGTCAACTCCTAAGTTCTGGAAAAGGGCCCATAATGCTTTTGACAGAGGACTTTCAAATGGCCAATAGAGGAGAAAAGCACTCAAAAGTTAAGGGGTATGTCAGGGAAAGCTCGTAGAAGGAGAGAATGCTAAGCTTACATTCAGTTTGAGCAGGCATTAGTTAGGCAAAGTGGATAGGGCATAGAGAAGTGTATTCACAGAAAAGAGGAGGTGAGAAAAAGAACCCTGTGAGTTCAGGAAATTCGAAGTTATGCCATATGGCTGGAGTCCAGATGCAAGAAGGGGATTAGTAAAGGATAAGCTAGAGGCTTATCCTTTAGGAGAGGTAGAACATGAAGGACCTTGAGTGTTGAGCCAAGGATTTTGGATTTTACCTAAAAGTCAATGAGGACTAATGAATTTCACAGTCCTGATTTATCTTAAAGAAGATCACAGTAGCCCTGGTGTGAGTAATGCACTGAATGGGACTTAAGACTGGGACATAATGACTAGATAGGAGGCTGCAATAATCCAGGTGAGAAGAGATGGTGCCCTTAGTAGGTAGTGTATCTGGAGAAAAACAGGTGGATTTGAGAAGGATTAGAGAGGTGGAATTGACTCAATGACTGATTAGGTGTGAACAGGAATGTCTGCTTTCTGATTAAACAGATGGAGATACCAAGGTGAGACTATCAGAGAAGGAAGAATGCTCTAGAGTTACACAGTTGTGTCATTTTTCTCTCTCTCTGGCCTTTTCACATAAACTTTATACACTGGGTAAGTTACTTAACTCTCTAGCCTCCATTTCTTCATCTGTATAGGGTTTGAATAACATTTACCATATAAGTTTATAGTAAGAAACAGGACTTGGATAGACGTAATCAAAATAGTTCGGACTAAATTCTGGTCCCACTGTTTAATAGAAATGTGACTTTAAATTTTTTTTAAAGATTTTATTTATTCATTCATGAGAGACACAGAGAGAGAGAGGAACAGACATAGGCAGAGGGAGAAGCAGGCTCCATGCAGGGAGCCCGACGTGGGACTCGATCCCGGGTCTCCAGGATCATACCCCGGGCTGAAGGCAGTGCTAAACCGCTGAGCCACCGGGGCTGCCCAGAAATGTGATTTTAAATCCAAGTTACTTAACCACTATCATGTTTAGTTTTCCTGTCTTCCAAATAAGGATAAGAAAAGCTAAATGGTTGTTTGTTGTAGAACTTAAATAATGGAGGTCTCAGAAGTACATCTCAAGTATTTAGGAACAATTGTTACTATTATCATGACATCTGTGTTCAAAGGAAATGGCATATTATAAACTTTTCTGTTCATTTAGTAGACCATTTCTAAAGAAATGAAGAAAGTGGTTTGCAGTCTTGGGAAGCACAATGAGCAACATATTCACAGTGAGCTCATGAGGCAAAAGAATGAACTGGAGACTATTGCCCAAACTGAGATTTTCAGCCAACGTGTAGTAGGAAACACTAGGTCAGGAACTTCGCAGTTGGTTAAAAGTTGATTCTGTTTATAGTTAAGGCAAAGTCTCTGGAGGGCTCTACGTGGCAAAGGAAGTGGGTACCAGCACTTGTTAAAACTTAGTGTGCTTTCACTCAGGCCCAATAAAACAGCAGATTCCAAATTTCTGGGAGCTAAAAGTTCTAATGCATTTACTATACTCCACCAAAGCAGGAGATGGAAATGTTTCACCGCATTTTTCTTTTGGAATTTCTCCTAAGGATTCCGGTCTGTCCAAGAGAACCTCATGCCAATGGCAGAACTGAAGAAATGGGGAACAGCAGAAATAAAAACACTAAAAATATTCCAGGGCTCCTCCTAACCAGACTGTGGTCCCAGGGCATGCAAGGAAGGGATTGTGATGAGAATCACAGATTTTCCAGTACCGAGTATGTTTTTGGCTGCAATGGTGTAGGCTGTGGCAACTTACCAGACAGCAGGAAATTCTGCGGTGGTTTGGGGCCTGGCAATTCATCAGTGTCTTATAAATGCTCAGAAGGCTCAACTTTCTCCTGAGGTTTCAAAACTATGCAGCTTTGACATGCTTCATATGAAACTGCCTAACTATGGTTATTTAATCTCCTTCCATAGACTTTTTAAGAACTCACAACCATTCTAACCATTAAAAAAAATAGCCCCACGTATTCATAGCAAAGCTGAGTTTTCTGTGAATGAGGTTTCAGCGATGTGGAGGGCACAACTTTGTAGGTGACATGACCAAATTGTGTGTGCGTGTGTGTGTGTGTGTGTGTGTTTAAAATACTATCTCTGCATTTTGTATTCATTATAATGATAGACATTTTACAGCTCAAGCAAGTTTGGGAAGCACCAATTTGTTCTCAAGGTTATTATCAACAGATGTTTTATTATTTTGATCATACACAAGTTGGTTTAAAGACCTGCTGTATATGGGGCACCCAACATAAAATAATCTGAAAGAATGAAAGAATGTTTCCACCATATGGTTTAGTCTGCATGTGGCTATAAATTGTGCATTATGGATGTGAACTGGGTTAATATTCAATTTCCTTTCTCAGGATTCCAAGAATGATACACAGCCCTCTAAGACTAATTCATTAATTCAATAACCCTGAGATTTAAAAGGTAACTGATTTCACAGTCAGTGCTGCCTTCATTTAATGTCATCACTCTTTGTTCCCCACTGAGCACAAATGGAGACTCTATGCCCAAGTTGAGAAACATCCCTTTGGGAACCAGAGGCTAGAATCCTTATATCAGCTGTTCAAATGCCAAGCTTTCCAAAGGGAAAATCCCCATGCTATGTGAAACAACACAGTCAGCCTTGACAATGAGTGGAAAGAGAGATACTGAAACTATAGAGCAAGTGGTTCTTTGTGAAATTTTAAATGTAAACCAATTTCACTTCAGATTTCTGATCCACCCCTTTCTAGCTGTGCGACCTTGGGTATGTCAATTTATCACTCAGTACCTCAGTTTGCAAGATAGCATGATAATTCAGAGAGTTCTAGCAAGGAGGATTACATAAGGTAACACACTTAATGAATTTAATCACAAAGTTCAGATGTCCTTAATGTTTTCCTATATATTTGGGGGAAAAAAAAAATCTCCTTCTTATTCAGAACAGACAGGTCTGAGTGATGCATAGGTTGCCCAGGGCAAGGAGAATATTGCATTTCAAATATATTCTCAGGTGTTGGCAAAGGATTTGGTCAGTTCACCTAAGAACATCCTTGCAGGCATTGTGAAACGTGATAGACCACTCTGAAAAGCATGTGTCACAGTTTCTGTCAAAATAGCCCAGGCTAAAGACAGCTTGTCCCTAAAGTAACATGCTGGAAGAGAAGGTAGTTAAATAACACTGACATGAGTTTAATTCGGAAGCAGTAATAAATAGCCCTCACAAAATATTTTGTCACCTGCATATTTTATCATTGAATGCAGACACAGAGGAACATACCATAGATTAAGAAACATTCATTTTAATAACTGGTTGATGTAAAAGTCCAGGTTTTCATTTTACCATAGCAAAATGAGTATGAGAGTCTTTTTCTTTTTTTCAAGTTTATGCCATGGAATAGTTACACTGAACAAGAAGATGAGAAGCCTGATTAACGCTCTATGATCGCAGACCTCCCTGAAGTAATGACTTATTCAGCATATCTGTCTTCCCTACTAATACTAATAGTAATGAATTCTACTATTACTACTACTATTACTACTACTACTACTACTACTACTACTACTACTACTAAGCTCTCTGAAGGCAGAAGCTATCTCGTTCACCACCTATCGACAATATCTAATACACCGGCCACAGAAGAGGTGACCAGTTAATGACCATGGAGTGAACAAAGCATGGCTCCGGCACCACAGTGGGTAGTTGATGCATATCTGTGGAGGGAGAGGACATTTTAGTAGGAAAAGTAATAATCATTAGGAGCACTACCAAAGGAAGGCGGCCATGTGAGGAATAATTAAATGAATAGGAGAATTGTGGTAATTCTGCAGGAGAAAAGTCTCAAGGGAGAAAGTGAACTTTGATTTCTTTTTGAAATCATTAAAGGCCCATCAAATGAAGAGCAACTAGACCAGTAATAATAATGACTAGCTCCTGTATAGTACGCATTTGGGACAGACGCTGTTTCAAGTACTTTTAGTACGAACTCATGTAGTCTGCATAATAACTTTCTAAGGCAGGAACTATTGTCACCCCTAGTTTACAGATGAGCATAGTGAGGCACAGCTGGGTTGACTTGGTCATCGTCACCAACTTGGTAGGTATTAAAACCACAATTTGATCAGGCTAAATGGCCATAAAATCCACACTTGAAACACTTTGCTTTACTGGTAAAATAGTTTGGTAGGAATTACTAGCAGATAATTCAAATCAATGTAAAAAACGTCTTTCATAGAGTAATGCTCAAATTTTGAAGTTTGAAGGATTCCCTCTTACTGGAGGTGCAAGATAAAAACTTGGCTTGTAGAAATGCTTCTAAAGAGCCTTGATGTGTATGATTGTTGCTTTTAAAAATGTGAGTTTAAATAATTTGTGGTGATTTAAGATCTAATTTGGTATGAGAAAGTTTTCTTTTGATTTCAGCTTAGTTTGAGAAATTGGTGACCCATATTTTAATATTTTGAGTTTGTTTTACCTGAAGAAGAGTGCGATTCTTTGATATTAAAACAAAACCAAAAGTAAAACAGCAAGAGAAGAGAAAAAGGAGTGAGGCTGGAAGTTAGAGATATGAATTTTAGACTGGCTTTTGCTCTGTATTGAGTGACCTTGAGGAACCCATGAAAACACTTTCTGAGCCTTTGTTTCCTCATTTGCAAAATGAGGAGTGTCATGTTTTCTTTTCCTATTTCACAGAGCAGTTTGAAGGATGAAATCTCTGAAAAATAGTTTGAAAATAATGAACTGATATGAGAATATGATATAATATATTCATAATATTATAATATATGCATTGAACACATTATAATATATACATTATATCAAGTAATGAAACAATAACACTGCCTGGATAGTGGAATTTACAATCTCACCAATTTTTGCTTTAGAAAACATGGGTATATTTTCCTGAGGAACATTTCAAAGATACAATTGGAGCACTGCTTGAACTGGGTTTCCTTTTTTTTTTTTTAATTAGAAGAATGCTAAATATGCAAGATGTGATGTCATTTTTGTTGTTGTTTTCCTCCAGAATTGGGTTACATTACCAAGCTTTGAGCAGTTTAAGCAGATGCGGGGTGGGGGGGTGAGAGGGTGGTGGAGAGATGAGCCTGGCTTATTTCTCAAATATTAAGATATAATCCCAAATAAAAATAAATGCGTCTCTATTCACTGCTACTGTCTTTTGTTTTGTCTTTGTCTTTCTTTTGAAGCTGCTTTCAGCCTTTCAGAGCTAACCTAAGATATTTTGCCTTAGGCTGAATGTTTCCTTTTGATAAATGCATAAGCCTTAAAGGCAGTCTGAATATATTACTGCTGGTCAGAGAATAAATGTTGTACTTCACAAAGTCTTTCATATTTTTCATGCTATGCAGTGGTACCACATAGTCATTGAAGAAATAGCAACCAGCTTTGCCATATGCCAGTTTTGTGATCATGGACAAATCTCTTTACTTCCTTGAACCACTGTCTGCCAATTGTAAAATAGAAACTCTACAACTAATGTAATGGCCTAATTGTTAAGAGATGTTATAACCACAATAGATTAGCATATAAGGTCCAAACTTTAATAGGTGATAGAGACTGATACACTTATTTTTGCCTCAGCTACTGCTACCACCACTAGAAACAGCACAGAGCATTGGCCCCAGCTTATAAAGAAGATACTATCTATCTACAGACACACATAAACACATGAAAGAAGCATATGCATATTTATATTATAAAGTATATAATGTATAAGGTTTATATAAAATTTATACACGTTTGTGTATCATATATATGTGTGTGTGTATATAAATATATATATACATGCACACAATCAGGAGTAAAAAAAATGATCCTTATCCCGTATCTTTTGTCAGAAGACTAAATAATTCTTCCAGTGATTCAACTAGTGAGCTACTAGTTAATATAAAATCCCAAATAAAAAAGATTAAACCGAGAAACATTTTAGCCTTTGAGGATCCTTGAAAAGAAGGTAGATACAATATGAACACAGATGACAATGAGAAAGCCCTGAGGTGATAAAGAGGATGGATAAGCTAACTGTAACTGAGAATTTGACAAAGCTGTTCAGAGGAGGTAATATATGAGCTAGGGGTTTTAAGAAGAGCTTGTCAGGTAAAAACAGTAAGGAAGGGAAGAGAATTTTAGGATCAATAATGCCTGACTGGTGATCCTGAATTAAGTCCAAGGCGACATTCTTCTTAATGACTATATTTGTGTTGTTTTATTTATTCAGGAGTCTATAATAAACTGAGCATTGTAAACTTTAAAACTAGATAATACATCACAGAGGTTCCGATGCCTATGACCATTTCCATTGCTCCAAAGGATAGATTATGTGTAAGTTTAAAAATGTGTCAAGCTCATTAAACTAAGTGGATAAAATATATACTTTTTAAAGCTACCAGTTATAACCATTTCTTAAATTCTTGAAATAACTTTCAGTTTTTCTACTATGTATCTTTATTTTGAGGTATTACTAGTGTTTTTGTTTCTTCTCCTGTATTTTTCCTTTTCCTTTCTCGCTGTTAAAGCCGGTTTTCACTGCAGGGAGGAGGTAAAGAGGAAAGTTGAAAGCAGAAGGGCTGCTTCCAAAGTGGTCTGAGTCAAGGTCTCAAGATATTGCTAAGACTGATCTTTCCCCCATTTATCTAATCTGTCACTTAAAATGCTCCTTCATCCTAAAGCTGGAATCTTCTTATTGCCATAAATGGCTCCATACCACTATCCAAGCTATATAGAGTTCTTTACTTCATGCCTACGGAAGGGTGGTTTCTGTCCCAGAATCCTAACTAAAAGTCATAGGATTCCCTTAGATTGTACTGGATTGGTTTGCATACCCACCACCTGATGGAGGCCAGGGCAGTAAGATACACTAACTGCCCTAAATCAGTAAGAAAGTACCCTTGGAGTTAAGAGTCACCTTAGCTCTGGTCAAATCACCTGGGTTATGTGACCAAGGTAGATATCAGAACTAAAACGAATGATATCAGAACAAAATGAGTAGATAACCAACAAATGTCCAACCAAGATTGGAAAGGTATAGCAGAAACTGACAGACTGGAAGGGACAACTCAGAGAGAGGCAATGGATGTTGTGGCAGTTACTTGTGAGGAAAAAATGACTACTGCAGGTACAGGTTGTCTATCACTGTGTAAGAACATAGAACTATGGGATCTTTCTGAAGATGGCTGAAGTGACTGCTAGAGAAGCACTACAAATGACAGGTTACATTCACTGCCAGCCTGACATTTGAGCTACTGAAACTGCATTTGCTGCTGCCTTAGCTACATCAGTAAGAGTTTGTTCAGATGCAAGTAGCAAAATACCCACTTTTTGCCATTTCTCAAGATCTACTATATTGTGACCCATGTCAGATTTCTGGGGACTTGTAATGTAGCTCTTTGGGTCTTTAATTTCCACTACCCTCAAGGTAATCCTCAACAGTCAGGGCACCCCTGAGTGACAGTTCTCCTTGCCAAGCTTTCTTAACCATCTGTATCTTGGTACAAGTCACAGAAATATATCTACTCTGCTTGTAAAACTCAACTCAGAAATGGTAGAGTTTTATCATTTCTGTGTAAGTCTTTCTATTGGGCATTTTGTTTAAAAGATGTTAGGTTTAGAAGCTCCACTACACTAGCATTAAATGTGCTTGTAATAATCAGGGGCTACATCAAAGAAAGATAGGGGTAATAATAGTATAACAAATGGTTCACAGAAGAGAATGTATTGGCCAGTTCAGATGATGTGATGGCATGGAGGCCAGACTAATGAACTAGAAGAGAGCACTTGTTAATACGCTGATAACAGAGGGTTTGTGAGGTGAAAGAAGGGAGATAATTCAGCCTGAAGCTTATAAAGAAAAATGGAGATGGCTGGAGTGAGCAGCTGAATTTCAGCTAAAAGTACTTTGTGCCGATTCATCTAAATGATGCCCTTTGAGGTATGTTTACCAGGAGCTCCTCAATCCTGAGCCTTTGGTGCTTACATTTTAAGAAAAGTTAGATTAACGACCCCTCAAATGTCTGTAAACTATATTTCTAGCAGTCGTTTTTTTTTTTTTTTTCCCTGAAATTTGAGTCCAGTAGTTAATGCTGCAAACTGTTTTCCAAATGTGCAAAGTTGGCTGGTTCCCAAATCAGAAAAGTTTCTTGACAGTAGAGACCTAAATTGATAGACCTGTCACCGGCCATTCTCTATACCTGCCACTTCTTTTTTTTTTTTTTATTGCTCTTATTTCTGGGACTTGGAACACATCTTTAAAGGAGATGGTATGTGTAAACTTTGGGGTATTAAGGTTTACTGCAACCTGCCAACACTATTCTAGTGGAGAGCTTTGCTTTATGACCTTACCTTAGTGGGGAGAGACAAGACTAGAATTTAGGAAAGGTAAAGACAACCTAAGCAAGACAATCTAAGCAAGGCAACATTTATTTTGAGAAAAGGCTATGGCAGCATGGCCTACACAGTAACTTCAGCACAGTGATAGCTATACCACAACACCAAGATACATTTGTGTAAGTGCAAATGTTGTGGATGCCCAATATGGATCAGTTAAGTGTGGATGCCTGATATGAACAAGTTTGGCTAAGAAGAATTTAAGGGAAGACTCAAGTAGCAATTAGCTAGGGAGTGGTGTCTGGTTGCTTTTAGGACAGACTTAACATGGGAACTGGATGTTTCCAATTCTCTCTCTTTCCCCTCTTCTCTCTTTTATCCCCTCTCCCTCTTCTCTCTCTCATCCTCCCTCCTTCCCTTCATCCCTTTCTCATTTTCTGTCTCTGGCTTTCTCTGCTAGAAGCCTTCTTTTCTCAGATGAGCTAATTCCACACGGTAGGAGATGCCCAGCTCAACCACTCCTCTGCCACATATTTCACAGCTTTGCTACATGATTGTATGTGGCACCTCTCCATTCCCCACACTTTAGTGGGAAAAATCCTGAGGAGCACTTTTATTGGCTCAGTTTGGCTCAAGTGTCATCTCTTAAACTGTGCATCAAATCACTAAGAATATTTCCAAAATAAAGATTCCCCATGCTCCGCCCTCCCAAGGTTCTTCCTCATTTGGCATAGGGCCAGGCTCAGGTAGTATTACTTTTTACTTGCCTACCAGGTAATTCCAGTTAGTAGCTCTAGACCAATCACCTGTGGGATGGGTGCCACGACTGGCAGCTGTCCACAGAACAACATGGTTAGTATGGGGAGAGGAGCCATTCCCCAAAGGGAATGCTGCTCACATATTATATGTAGAGACTAGAAGTAGGGGCTATTAGAATACAAGAGTTTATGGACCTGTTAGGCAACTGGAGCAAATATCATAGCCTGCAGCTATTGAAAACAAAAGAATACACTGCAACTGCTTGTCTAGCCTGAAACTAAATTCTTGTTAGCTAACACAGGAGAGAGCTACAAATATCACTCTCTTATTCCAAAGGAGGTTATATTTGCAAACTGAAGAGCAGACTCTATTTATACACTCAATGTGTTTAAAGAATACACTGATAATTGGATATACGAACATTTTGGGGATCACTTAAGCAGCTTATCATTTACCACAAATATAGTCACAGGGGAAAAGAGGAAGCCTGCATTTGCTACTTGATTTAGACTCAGAATCATAGCCTGAAGTAGTGACACCCTAAAAAAAAGAAATGAGGTGTGTGTATACACTTTGTAGGAGCTAATCATATTGAACATCCAATGTGTCCCATGAACTTTTATGCATTCTACATATATTATTTCTACTTTTCACAATAATGCTGATAGATATTAGTATCTCATTCATTAAGGAGAAAACTAATGAGGCTTTAATACGTTCAGTAACTTGCTCAAGGTCACACAGGAAGTGGCTGATCCTGGATTCAAAATAAGGTCTAAGTTCAAAGACTGCTGCTTTCCACTGCTTCTAGAAACCTACTCTTGTTCCACAAATCTTGTGATACTTCCCACAATGCCAACAAAAGTCGGATCTAAATTCATACATATTAAGTAAATATTTTTATTTGTATCTAAATACACACTTATGTTTAAGTGCTTTCCATGTACATACAAATATACATGTGTATATATTATTTCAAACACACTTAAAACATACACCGATAATTAAGCATACGTAAAATTTGGAATTCATTTAAGAAATGTACCGACTATTAAAAATTATTTAATTAGACTGGAATAAGACTGTATTAGAGCTGACCATATAAAAGCAGAAACCTCAGCAAATGTCATTGGGACTCGGCTTTTTACTCCTATTCCTATTAAATTAGTAAATGAATATAGCTGAAGAAAAAAAAATCAGAAATTTAGAAATCCAAGACTTCTACGTGATTTGAAGTAATATACCCTTAATTCCACTTGAATTTAGGAATTTTCATGAAGATGAAAAACACATTTGAGATAAACACATGTGACCTAAGTCTTTCAGACATTCAATGATTTACCTTGATAAATCTGGAAAGTCCATCAGACAACTTTAATGGGTCACTTCTTACCTGGCAGTTCACAAATACTATTTTCAAAATCCCCATGTTACCCACCTTATACCCAAAACTTGGTCCATCTATAGGAATTTGGAGGGTGTAATAAATCAGTCACTTTCCTCTGCCCTACAAATTGCTTATATTTGGGAAGATAGCTCAGATCCTTGAGGGCTTTTTGTTGTTGTTGTTATTTTTTAACATCAAAAGAATATCACTAACTCATCAGATAGAACATTCAAGTAGTATCACATGATCATACATTCTGCAGCTGTCAGGAAAGTAGTCCAATTTTTTTTTTTTTTTTTTGGAGGCTGGGGACAGGGGTCAGAGGAGGTGGCAGATAGTCGTATAGTCACTTCAATATCTCTGCTAAATTGTAGTCATGCATGATGGTTAGGGTTATAAAGCCATGATGAATCTATTATCCATGCTGGGTAAACTAGCTTCTCTTGATAGAAGTCATACTGGAGGTACCTAACCTATTAATTTCATGCATGAATAATGGATAAATAACCCAGAGGCATAGACTTTATACTTAGCCACCTTTGTTAATGTCATCAGAGCCCACAGTGACAGAAAGATTTGAAATATCACAGGTGGCCTTTGCTGAAAGACCCAGACCGTGTTAATGAAAGGAATTTGTTGGATTATAATCTAGGTATCTTTGATTTTTCTGCTCTTTCTGATACTTTCTCATCTTACAGAACATTAGAATCTGTTCTTCCAACATTCTTAACATATTTTGAATAGTCTCCTTCTTCATCACCATTGGCAGAATTTAGCCACTAAATTACATGTCTTAAATGGCATACCTGCATTATCTCCTGAATCCTATGAAATGTATATACAATATCACAGCCAAAGTAATCTTTTTAAAGCACATACATGATTATATTACTTTTTTAAAGATTTATTTATTTGAGAGAGAGAGAGAGTGTGTGTGAGCCAGAGAGGAGACAGAGAGCAGTAGACTCCCCACTGAGTGCACAGTCCCTCCTTCCCACTCCCTCTGCTGCCCACCCCTCAGTCTCGCCACAGCCCTCTGTTCTTTTGGGCCTCAGAACCCTGAAATCATGACCTGAACTGAAATCAAGAGTCACTTAACTTACTGAGCCACCCAGGTGTCCCAATTATGTTACTTTTCTATTTAAAATTATTCAAAAGGTCTCCATTCCCTTTGGGATAAAATTGGGATAAAATTTAAACTCCTCTCTATGTTACCTAAGGCACCTATATTCTCCAGCCTTCTCCCAACACTCTAACCTAGCCTCTCCCTCTGAGCCCTACCTCAGCTGGAGGTGCAGTCATTCTGGACTTGCAGTTCCTTGAGCATGTTATTTTTCCATGGGTCCTTGAACATTTGCATCTGCTGTTCCCTGAGGCCTTCTTCCACTCCCTTTCCCATGACTTGCTCCCTCTCATCTTTCCTATGCCAGCTCAGGTATAAAGCTTCAGTGGAATACTTCATTCTGAGCCAGGTATCTACAGACTCTGTTATTCTTCGTGATTTTTGCCTATTTACTTCTCTATGTTTTCTACCATACTGTAAAATTCTAGGAAACAAGGACTATGCTCAGGACTTTGCTTGGAAAATGAATGTACGTTAGACATGTGTGGAATTCACTATGTGTGGCAAGTGGCCAAGGCACTAAGCAATGCTGCTGTAGGGGAGGAGTCATCAATTTGTTGTAAAATTGTTCATTGCCAAAAAAAAAAACAAAAAAAAAAAAACAAAAAAAAAATTGTTCATTGCCTTTTCTTTTTTATGTCATCATGGTAATATAAGGAAAACTATAATAAAAATCCTCCTGTCAAGGAATTCATAGGTCAGTGGAAAAGATATATTTTATTCATCACTTAGTGTGAGAAGTTCTCTGCTTAGGTCAATTTATAAAGGGGACCTTGCCCAAGAGTGAAAATCAAGAAAAGATTCTTGGAGGAAATGACATTTGAACTTAATTTTGAGGACAATCTAACTCAGTGGTAATGAGTTTAGGTTCTAGTATCTGTTAGGCATGGGGCTGAATCCTAGTTCCATCCCTTGCTAACACCTAAGTTATTTAATTTCTGAGCCTCAATGTCCTAATATGTAAAATGGAGTTGGCAATACCCACTTCATAAAGGTGTTACTAAATGAATGTGATTAGTTTATTATTAAATTAAATGTTATAGAGATTAAATGTAGAAAAAGTGGAATTTGTAAGAGCACATAACTAGAACCATAACTTCATCATTGGATGTCTAACACTGAACAAAGTAACTGGAAAAAAAAAACTGATATGAGACAAGTTCTTGTTAGATTAATGAGACTTGTTAGATCATTGAGACTGGGAGGCTATGTTTTTAATGAGCTTCCTTCATGATCCTAATAAAGATCACTTAAGAGAATTATTATGTTAGCACAAAGGAAAAGTTAAGAATAACAACGATGCATGCTGTCCTGAACCTTTATATTAACTCATTTAATCATCACAAAGACCCTAGGAGATAATTATAAATACTTTCACCTCATTTTCAAGTGTGGAAATTGAAGCACAGAAAGGTTAAGTATTCAGCCCAACCAACCCAACCAGGAAGTGATAGAGGCAAGATTCAGATGCAGGCCATGTGTCTCTACCTCACTGGATTTGCAGTCATAGAGCAATGGCATAATTCATTCATATACCAAATATTCACTGAGTATATATTTTCCAGACAATGTTCTAGGCAAATTGGATACAGAAGTGAGTATATATTTACATATAGCATATATTTAGAGAAGGAGACAGATAGTAACAAAATGAGCAACAAATAAATTAATAATATAAATTTCAGATACTGGTAAGTGCAATTAAAAAAGTAATAAAGCTATGAAAGCGGAAAAAGAAAGTGTAATGGGGATGCTGGTACTAATTTAAATGGGGCGCACAAGGGAGACTTTTCTGAGACATTTGAGCAGATATTTAAATGATGAAAAGAGCAAGCCATTTAAAGATCCAAGGGGAGATTATTGCAGGAAATAGAATAGCATATAAGAAGACTCTGAGGTAGGGAAAGCCTGTCTTTTTGGAGGAGTGACAAGAAAGTATGTGTGAAATGTTCTAGTAGTTGGTGGTTAGGACATAAAGTCAGAGAAGCAGGGGTCAGACCGTATAAGGTCTTATAGGTGATGATAATGAGTGTAATTATTGCCTCCTGGAAGGTTTTAAGAATAAAAGTGGTATAATTTGGTTTATATTTTGGAAAAGATTACTCTGGCTACTTTTAGCAGTGGGCAAAAGTGGAAACTACTACAGTAGTACAGGCACGGGAATGATATTAGTTTGGACTAGAATTCAGCAGAGTCGGTGATAAAATTTGATTGATTCTGAAATATATTTTCATGGTCGCACCGGTAGGACTTGCTCTGGATGTCAAGGGAAAAAGAGCAATTAAGTGAGACTCCTAGAGGAGTTTTTTTGGGGGGGCTGAATAATAAGGAAAATGATAGAACCAATTAGCTAAGATGAGGAATATTAGGGTAGAAGCAGCTTTTGCCCTGAGGGTAGGGAGTACAGGGAAATCATGAATTCTGTTAGTAACATATTAAGTTTTAGAAGACCCTCTTGATATTCAGCAGAGAGGCCAACCGGACAGTTAGTTGCATACATCTGGAATGCAGAATAGAGGTCATAATTTAGATTTGAGAATTGTCAGCTGATGGTTGGTATTTAAAACCATAGGTCTGGATGAGATCACTAGGGAATGAGGAGAGACTGAGAAGAGGTCTGTGCATTGGGTTTCTGGAATGCTCCAACATTTAGAGGAGAAGCCAGCAAGGAGACCAAGACAGGGTACCAGGGAGGTCATGAATAAACAGGAGAAACAGTCTGTTCTGCAAGGCAAGGAATTATCATCTTGAAGGAAGGAGCCAGTGATAGCTGCATCAAATGCTACTGAGAAGTTAGAATGAAGAACTGATGCTTGGATTTAGCAAATGGAACTGGTCAAGACTTTAATGAAGATGATTTTAGGACTACTGAGGGGATGAAAAACATGAACTAGGTTAAAATAAGAAAATGAAGTAGTAAAGTGGGATGATTGAAAATAGACAACTTTTCTAGATTTTTGGTAAAGAAAAATAGAATTATGAAACAATAACAGGAGGGGAACATTGAGGCAAATGACATTTTGTTTTGTTTTGTCCTATATTACTGCATTGCTAGAGGACTTTTTTTTCTTTTTTAATGAGAGATATTATATCATGTCTGCATTAAATTTATCCAGGAGAAAAAGAGAAGGAGAGAGAGAGAGAGAGAGAGAGAGAGAGAGAGAGAGAGAGACTGATTTTGTAGGAGAGACAGAGAGGAGAAAACTGCAGAAGCAGAGTCCTTAAATGGACAAGAGGTTACAGAGTGCAGGTCACAAGTGAAGGTCACAAGTGAAGGGCTGGCCTCACAAAGGAGCAGGGAACATTCTTCCCCTGTAAAGGGAGATCACACTTGCAGACTTGGAGGTAGGAAAGTGAGGTGATCTTCCTATGACTGCTTGGATTTTTCTCAAGGACACAGGAAGAGAGATCAAGAGCTGAAAATGAGGATGAAGGGGGGGGCGGTATTTGAGATTTGAGGAGAGCAAATAAGTTGTGAATCTGTTGTTCCAGAGAATGAGAAAATGATTTTTCTAAAGAAATATATAAGAATTGGAAGGATGTTTTGAAGGTTCACTCGAAATCAATAGCTATAAATTTAAAGTGAGATGAATGAGGGCTTCTCTAAATCCATTCAATTGCCCAGGTGGTGACTTGGAGGGCTGAGGCTTTGCTGGATGAGCACAGAAAGGAAGTGAGGAGAAGAAATGTTGAAAGCCTATGAGAGGGAGACTGTGGAGTATGGTGGGGGGGGGGGAGGGGGGCATAAGAAAGGTGAAAATGGGAGGGGAATGGTAAAATCAGTGATTCAAGGTCCCAATGGGAGTTGAACAAATTTTCGAGGGGGAATACTAGAATAAATGATAAGAACATAGAAGAGCTGGTGTTCAGCAAAGATAATAGGCGATGGATGTTTGGGGGCGGGTGTAGTTCAGGGCAGTGGTAAGTTTCAGAGTGTGACTGAGAACCTGAGGGCAGGAGGTGAGATGACTTGCCAGATCTTGAAGCAAGGGAGCATCAGAACACAGCCTAGAACACAGAGTTGTTTCACTCCCACCATATGTTCTACCTCACACCAAAGTGAGCTTCAATCTTCTGACCTATAAAACCAGGGTAACAACATGGTGTCATATTAAGATGGTGGGGGGTGGGGAGAGAAGGGTTGGCTCCCTGACTGTGAGATCAGCACAGCCAAACAGGGTCATACATTTAAGAAGGGTCACGTGGCATTTAATGCCCAGTTCTTGCCATCTTTTTGATTTTTAGCCAATTTTAAGCAAGGGCCTTGCATCTTCATTTCCCACTGTACTCCGCAAATTATATATGCCAGTCCTAAAGAAAAGATTACTGATTTAGTAGAAGAAATGTGTTCTCTTTTTTCATTTGGGCTAATTTTCCATAAGCCTCATTTTTTCTCCATTTAGCATGCCATTAAAATTTAACCAAAGTTCATAATGGAAGTTTTAAAGAACACATCTGTCAAACACTTAGCTTTTAATGTAAATTTCCTTTTAAAACCACTCATGCTCAATAAAAATTAGGTTGAGAATGAAAAATTTCTAACTCAGGAAAGTGAATAATCAGTAAACTTAAAAGGAATATAAACTTAAGTTCAGGTCTAGAGTCTGAATTCATACTTGATGATATAGCTTAGAAAAATACTTACATTTTTCTTTCTTATTATAAATGGATTATGTGTTTATTATGGAATGTTTAGCAAAAAGATGAATGGTTAGCAAACAAAAAGAAGAAACTAAAAATTATAAAAAATAACAAGTGTTAACATTTTGGTGTATATCCTTTCAGGTTTTATGTATATACTTAAGAATGCAAATTATGCATACTGGTACTTATGGGGTTGTATTTACATACCATTATAAAATTTATGTTTTTAATTTAATAAGAACCTCATTAGGCCTTCCATTTTATATTTAAATATTCCTAAAAATACCATTATAATATAATTTAATATAATTTTCTATTATTTGGACATATAATAATATCTTATAAAACACTTGTCCTTTTCAGTTTTCATTATTATAAACAATACTAATATGAACATTCTTTATGTCTGTATATTTTGTAAGTATAATTTGAGTCAAAAAAAACTGTGCCCATTTTAAAGCTTCTGATTCATTTTTCCAATTTGCTTTTTTGTGGTTATAACAATTTCTAGGGTCACTCCATAGCAGTGAATATTAACCTTCCTTTTCGATTTTGCCAACTGGACACACAAAAACCATTTAGGATCATTGTTTTCTTTGTTTATTAATGAACAAATTTTTATATGTTATTGGCCTTTTCTTTTTTGATGAATGTCCTGTTTTGGTCATATTTTTTTTCTAGGTGGTTTTTGGCCTTTCTCTTGCTGTTTTCTAAAATACCTTTATAGATTCGGGTTGTTACACAGAATTTTGCTAATTTGTCAAAGCCTTGCCAAGTCCCTAATAACATATTTGTAGAGATCTGCAGGATTGCTGTGCTTTTCTCCAAAGGGGTGGCTTTAAAATGCGTCACCTTTTTTTTTTAAGATTTTATTTATTTATTAATGAGAGACACGGAAAGAGAGAAAGAGGCAAAGACATGGGTAGAGGGAGAAGCAGGCTCCATGCAGGGAGCCTGATGCAGGACTCAATCCCGGGTCCCCAGGATCAGGTACTAAACCGCTGAGCCACCCAGGGATCCCCCATCAATTAGTTTTTTAAATTAAAAACGCATGCATGAATATGGTAGTCATGAGATAGCAATAATATTATATAAGTGAAAATATTTTGTAATGTATCTAAAACTGTATCACAAAACATTAATAATGAAAATAATAGGAAAAAGTGCTATACTAGCTCATTGAATATTTCTCTCTCATTCATCTCTCCAAATCTTGGCAATGCAATTTACACATGGAATATTCTGATAATTTGGTTTGTCTCTGTAACCTCCATTGCAAACATTTCATTAATATTTTTATTTTGAAACCTGTTGGAAACTTCCAAGGTAAAACACACAATTGTGTGATCTCACAAAATAATGCATTAGGATGCAGAATGTCAAATGCAAGATTGAGGTTTTGGATTATTGGATTTTTCTTACCCTTTCCAGTGTAATTTCTTCAAACTCATATTCAATTTCTGTCCCATTGACCTGTAAATAGGAAAAAAGAATGATTAAAAACATATTAAGGGGGAAATGGCTGTGTTTTTAACAATAAGTTTCATTCTGGCTATGAATAAAACCATACTTTCTTAATGTTTGTGATCGTGTTTTCATCCAAATAAAATATAATCTAAGCTATTCTAAAATATATGAGTGAAACTTTATAAAAAATAATCAAAGCTTATTGCATTCCTCAGAATGGTGATATTTGAGAAGGTGATATTTGGGGCCGAGGGAACAACACAAAATATGCATTGTGAGGTTACAAAGAATAAACTACCTAGGGGCAATGTTACAGGTACAAGGGAAATAATTTCCTAATATCCTTTACAATCTCCATGAGTGAACACTAAAATATGACCTTAATAAGTCAGTAGAAAAGGCAGCACAATGCTATGTCATATTTTTCCAAAAAAATAGCGTTCAGAATAACTGTGTCAGATAAGAAATGCCTTTTCTTTATTGGCTCAAGCTCAGGTAATTCATCCCCATTATCTTCATTATATTTATTAGGAAGCCCTGGACTATGTAATCATGTACTTCATACATGTTCATGTACCTCAGTAGCAGCAAGAAAAGAATGATATGTTTGGATATGTTTGAAATTCCTAATGAGAAAGCTTTAGCCATCTAAGCAACTCTTGCATTGACATGAATTTACAGACAGAAATATTGAATATAGCCAGGCAATATAGAACATATGCCTTAGATGTCAGCAGATGTGCATACAGAATAGATGAAGAGTGGCTTTAAAATAAACTAACAAATATTCAATTCCCATTCTTATCAGAGTCCTTTTCAGCCAGGCAAAAACCTCTGAGCAAGAAAATTCTTGAGGTGGCTATGTCTTTTTTCTTTCATGTGTCTTGGCAACATTATTGGCATTTAGGGATCATCTAATCATCTCAGAAAGATGAATTTCTAACTATTATCATTTTTGTAGGGTCTGAACCAGTTGACTTTTCTTTCTTTAGAAGAACTTAAACACAGCTCTTGTAGACTGAGAGCTCTATAAAGGCAAGGACTAGATACTCATGCTTAACAGAGTCTGGGAAGAAATAATTATTGATGTAAGAAAGAAGCTGAAAAAAACAACTGACTGAACTAAGTATTCATTTATTTATCTTATTTGTAAACACAGATATTTGTGAATTCTCTTCCATAAGGAATTTGGATGTGGCATCATCAGTGCAAGGTATAATTATAACTAGAATCAGCAGCTATAAACAATGATAATAGACTTTACTTATGTGTGTCCACCAGCCACTTAGAGCATGTTTTTGATTTTCTAATTACATGAGCTAATTGGTGAATCACATTTTACTGTGCTACTACATTATCAAACAGCCTTAAACCAAATTTGATTTTCAGGGCTTCAGTAAGTTAATGACTCATAGAAGAGGACTTGATGATGTTAGAAAGCCTTAGCGGCTTTATGGAGGTTTTCGTTTTTTATGTGCAAAAGTACAAAACAAAATTCAAGCTCCCCATATGTCTGTGTTTCCATATTAGTTCTATTTTTTTTTATAACTTTCTTTAGTTGATAGAAGACAGAAAGGGAAGGCTGAATTAATGTGATATGTTTTAATTCCCCCAGTATGGCTCTGTGAAGTTTTTCTTTGCTTCAGTGACTTCTCTAGAGTGAAGCCTTTCATATTATCAAAGTGCTGTAAAGTGGGGAGAGGAAAAAAAAAAAAAGACTTCAAAGAAAGGAAAACAAGCCTCTGATAATAAAATCTAAAAACTCAGGCTGAAAGACATTCTGTGAGGAAATTCTTAAAAGACAAAAGTCCTTTAGTGGCATACAGTAGTAGTCCTTTGTGGTCTACCCAAATCTTTGCTTAACAATTCTATGATCATATATGCTGACTTCAGTTCCTACACGCACTGTAGAGACATATCTCAATTTGCTATTCAAAAGTTTCCTCATCAGGTAGACAAACTATAGGAGGAGACTTACAGATTCCTGGGTCTTTAGTTTTCAACCCAAAGAAGTAATGTCATTTGCCTAATTCTCTAGTATCTAGGATGTCTTCATAAGAAGAGATGATGCCATCCGGATTGGGATGTCACTTTACTTTAAAAAAATATACCATATGATTTTACTTATATGTGAAATCTAAAATCCAAAACGAATGAATAAATAAACCTTCTAGGACTAGAAGGTCAGAGCTAGAAAAACAGAGAACAAACTGATGTCTGCCAGAGAGAAAGAGGGCAGAGAATTTGGGCAAAGTGGGTGAAGGGGAGTGGGAATAAAGCTTCCAGTTACAGAATGACTAAGTCTCAGGGATAAAAGGTACAGCATAGGGAATATAGTCAAAGGTATTATAATAGCTTTGTATGGTGACAGATGGTAGTTATATTTGTGGTGAGCACAGCTTAACAGAGAGAATTGTTGAATTATTATGTTGTGCACCTGAAACTAATGACCATTGTGTTTCAACCATACTCTAAAAAAAAAGAATCCTAGACTACAACAGGATCTAGTGAAATTTTGGAGGGATGAAAGGTTTTTAGTAGGGCTGAGGCAATATTTCAAACCTGAGTTGAGAATATTTATTATTTATTTATTTATTCATTCATTCATTCATTCATTCATTCATTTTATTTTATTTTTTTTTTTGAGTTGAGAATATTTAAAACATGGTATCAGAAGAGCCAATGTGGGAGTTCAGGAAAGCCATTTAAGAGGTCCTGGTGTCTATTCTGTCATCACTAAGAGAGTGTGATCTCTGTTCTGCCTCAAGACACCTGAGACAAGAAATCCCACAACTTCTCTTGGCAAAAGCCTTGGAGGAAAGGATAGAAAGCATAACTAAATATACCTCCATTTTAATCAGAAATACATAAGGGTGGGTTATGACATTCATGAAAATTTAGTGACTTTTCAAATAAGTACACCAACACAATATTTTTTAAATAATTTTTTTTCATATTTATTTAGAGGAGTTGTTGCTTGGTAAAAAGCCAAGAGGTGTACACAGTAATGCTCCCTATGCATATTTCATGTATTCCCAGAAAAAAACAACAACAAAAAAACTATGCTGTGAATGGACTCCCATTATCTTCTGGGGATTTACAGACAATCTACTGTCTGAACATGCCTTGGTGATCTCCTTTTACTCCTAGTTTACCAATATGTCTTTAAATTCACAAAACTCTCTTCCAGAAAACAGTTCTGTCACATGAATTTGTTGTTGTTGTTCTTGATCAGTAGTATTTCCAGTGATACTTCAGTACCCAGGCAATGTTTTATGCACCTGATAGTCTGGGGCCTGGACAGCTACATGGATTAGATTCAAGTTATTACAGCTCTGATACTGACCATCACTTTTAGTATCCTCCCACCATGAAGACTAGAAAAGTGAGAAGATTGACATTTTTGCAAATATAGAATTTCCAAGTTTTAAAAAATCTGTTTTTCTTTTTTTTTTTTTTTTTTTCCAGATACTTGATTTTCCTGAACCTAATGGTTCCATGATGACAGCTGGTAGGTTTCTATGGGGACTAGAAAATCAAATTGATGCCGCACATTGTCCTGCACTGTTCTGGTCATGTAGCCTTGTTGACATCACACAGAAGAGAGTGACCCATTCAAATTCAAACTTGGTACTTAAAGTTACAACTTCATACACTTTGCATGCTATCTCACTGCTTTTTTTCCCCCTCCAGTGATACTTTACCTCCCCAGATGATTATATAATTTAATTGAGACGTACTTTTTACTTCTGAAAAGAGGTCTTTCATGAATAAATAGATGAACTATTTAATGTTTTTTTTGTTTTGTTTTACGATTTTATTTATTTATTTATGAGAGACACTGAGAGAGAGAGAGAGAGAGAGAGAGAGAGAGAGAGAGAGAGAGAGAGGCAGAGACACAGGCAAAGGGAGAAGCAGGCTCCATGCAGGGAGCCTGACGTGGGACTCCATCCCGGGTCTCCAGGATCAGGCCCTGGGCTGAGGGTGGCGCTAAGCCGCTGAGCCACCCAGGCTGCCCCTTTTCTTGTTTTAATGGATTTAATTGGAGTCTAAAGAAATGATTTTTTCACAATTTTCTTTTTGTTCTTTGCCACAGGTATAATTTCATTAAGGCTAAAAGCATCTTAGTATTTGGGATACATAAATGTTTATACAACCCCATATCATATATTATAAGTGTTGATATAATAATATCAAAGTATTGGCTTCTTAAAACTAAACATACTTCCACTCAACAATTTTTGAGCATGTGTGATGTGCCAAGTGGTGTAACAGGTACTGAAAAAAATAGAGATTTAAGATATGAACTCTATTCGCAATAAACACACAGTTCTTAAAGAGGCACCAATATACTAAGGCCTCAGAAAAGTATGATATCCAATATATAAAATATAAAGGTGGACTAGAACCACAGTTCTACTGCTGCCATATGTAAGTGATGTTTGTTGTATATACATATTCGATTCGTTAGTAGGATATAATATGATAAATAATGTACTAACTTTGCCCTTTATTAAAGGTAATTATCACACAGTAAGCAAGACTTATCTCTGAACATTATGGTTTTGCATATAAAGCTTTTGTTGGACTTTGGGAGGGGATATGATGATCATGGAGACTGGGGCATATGGTTTCAACTTGTTGGTATTTGTCTTAATACATTGCCAATGTTCATCCCCTTTTCCTGTTGGAGATTTATTACAGCAAACACACCATGATGCTTTATGGATTCTTATATTTGAATCTCCTATGTATCTTCTATTATGTTTAGTAGGTAAGATGGATTCCAGAGTTAAAAAAAAGAAAGACAAAAAAAAAAGAGAAAGATCTGAATTCTAGTTCCGATATTTATGAGATATGTGAATGTAGCCAATTTCCTTAATCTCTCAAAACCTTAATTTCTTCGTGTGTAGAATGGTACTAACCAGTACTTCCATAATATGGTCATTGTGAATATTAGATAATTTGTGTAAAACACTTGACATACATCTTAAGTGATAAAGAAATTATATTTATTTATAATACCACACAGTTCTTTTCATAAAGGATTTGGGAGCAATAAATGAGATTACACATATCAACTACCTGGAATATAGTATATCTTCAATAGTGAGAGTGATTTTAATTAGTTGTGGATTAATCTTCAAAGTTCACAAGACTTATATGATCAGTTACTGAATATTTCCTAATTTCTCCAGTAATATAAAATATAATTTGATAGGCAAATAAATTTGCTTTCTTCTATAAAATCCACTAAATACTTTTTTAAATTTAAAGATCTCTTTCCTGAGCCCATCTAAGATGTGCCTTGTGGAGAGGAATCATCTTAGCTTTCCCTCCAAAATCAGGTCACTGTGGTCTTCACTCAGAGTATTACCTCAACTAGACCTTCTTCCGATCTCCTGTCTGCTCCCTCTTACATTTTCTTTTTAACATTGTTTTGCCCAGTCTTGACCATGATGTTGCTCTATTGGCATTCACTTTCCTAAGGCTGCTTTCATGATATCCCTTACAGCTCCAGGTTCATGAGGATACCAAGGATATCTTACTCATTTTTGCACACTGTAGTTTCTGGTACCATTCTTTGTTCATAGTAGGTCTTTAGACAACTCTAGAACCAAGTTACCTCAGAATTCCAAAAACTAAACTGTCATTGAACTCTTGTCTAAATTCAAGTAAGCATAGGGAGCCTCTAACACATGTTTTATTTTCCTGTAATATATGGCTTGCATTTATCTCTTCATCTCAGGAAATTTTTTCTATGTGTGTATTGTTAATTTCTAATTTAAATACTGCACATATGAATTAAAAGATAATCTGACACTTAATGGGAACTCACCATGTGCTAGGCATGATGATATGCCCTAGAGATACAAAATAAATGAGATATGGCTCTTGACTCAAAGAACTCACTCTCATAGAGGGAGATAAATGAACACTAACATGCAACAAAGTGATATGGCTGCTGTGTAGATGCCTGCAGACTGTAACAGCAGAGCTGACATAGGGAAGCCACATGATTGTACTGGAGGGAGACAGAAAAGCCTTCATAGAAGAGGTGGTATAAACTGAATGTGTTCAAGGATAAGTGTTCATGAGGATGAGTAGAAAAGAGATGGGTCTACCAAGGAAGATGGAAGAAGACAGACCCTTCTTCAGAGTGCTCTGCTGGAAAGAGTCAGAAGACCTGTATTGTTCTCGATTCTGTGCTTTAACATGCTCAATAAACCTGAGCAGTTATGTTGCTTGAATTTTCCTCATGCAGAAAAATGATTGCTGAAGTTCCTCTCTGCTCTCACCTTTTAGCATCAGGGCTTTACACTCTAAGTCATATTAATTTGCCTGTCACTTTGGTCAAGGTGTACCTGACAAACTTTATTATGGATTTTTCTATTACTCTTTATTTCAAAGATCCTAACTGGCAACCTAAAATACTACCAGCTGATAGCTCTCTAATCTCCATGTACCTCAGCCATGTCCCTTCTCCTTAACCTGTAAGGTTCTCCATCTGGGAGGAAGCTTAATGGTAGTATCACCAGCTCTCCTTAGCTCCACTCTAGATTGTCGCTATCAGCACCTTCCCATTTCTTCTCTTCAAAGACCTCTAGACTTTTGGAAGAAATAAAAAGTGTCTTTGTCTCTTTGAAAAGGGAGAAAAAGATAATGGAGTTTTGCTCTACCTCAATCTGAAAGAAAACTAAAGAAAGCTGATGTTCATTGTCTTTATCTTTTTATTACATTTAAGTGTTTCTGCTGAATGGAAAAACAATCAAGTATTGAAAAAGTGAGAGTCAATATGGAAACTTTAATGAATGAGAGTATCATCAGAGAAAGTTGGAGGTGGATAGCCCCTCTGATCACTTCCTCTAACTAATGTTCCCTCTGCTAGCTATCTCCACTACCTAAAATTGTGCCCTCTATTTATATTAAGAGGAATTTCCACACAGAAATAAAAAGCTTAGATTCCAGGATCCAAAAGACTTGAATTTGAATATCAGTTTCATTACTTACAAGCTGTTAGAATTCATCTTTTTATGTGTTATACACATTTGTGTGTCAATATTGTTTAAACAGTAAGCAAAAAATAATTCTGTTTAAGCTTTATAGTGCATCTGTTTTAATCTAAGGTATGAATCTGGTTATTTTAGAAACACTTTTCAATTATAATGAGACTCACTTAAAAATATTCAGTTTGACAAGAAGCTAATCATAATATTATTACAGTATTATTAGTGAAACTTTATAAAAAACAATCTTACTCTTAAAAAAATAAGCTATAAAAATATTGATATTCTTAGTCAAGATTCTAATTTTGGTAAGACCACTATTCCTATTATTCACCTGAATGTGATCTACCAGTAAACCCTGATTTCATGTTAAAACTTCTAATCTTAATTAAATTTCTGAGCTCAGTGAACTGCTAAATCATAGCATCCACCAAATATAAAAAAAAATTAATCAAGTATCCTATAACCTGTTCCATTTTTAAACAATTTTCCTTTGGTTTTATTATTTCCTCTACCTTTGTTGTTAAAACTTTTTAACACAGGACTCTGGTTCTAGAAAAGTGATCTTAGACTCAATAATTATGATGTGTTTTTTCACTTAATTAGAAGCCACAGGTTTTTAAATTATTATTATCATTATTATTATTGTTAAACAGCTTTTCACCTATAAAAATGTGATAAATTTTCCTGGTATTTTTGTCAAGAGAAATCAAGGAAAATAGCTTAGGTTTCTTACATGCATAAAAGGAAAGTCTCTCTTTCTCTTTCTTTTTCTCTCCCTCTCTTTCTCCTTCTCTCTCTCTCTCTTTCTCTCTAATGTTGTCTTGATTAAAGGCTTCTGTAAGGAAGGAAAAATATAGTGCTTAAATAGTTCAGAACTGGATTGGCCTCTAATTTGGAAATGGACATTTCTTCCCAGCTTTGTTCCCTTGCCTCGCACCATATGCTGGATGGAGTAATAATAGGTGATTTTAATGCTTTCACTTGGCTCCAGCCTGATACATGTTGTTTGTTTTGTTGGATTTAAGTATTACATAAGTTAAAAATGCTCTTTGAGAGCAGTAAATGGTGTTAAGAACACATTGATCTATGGTTGTGAAGATACCATGATAATACATCAAGTTTTTATCCCATCAAGACCCTTGTTTCACTTTACTATCCCCATATACAAATCACTTGGTCAACTGCAAGCAATATCCAAGAGAATCAAGAGTTCAAACACATACCAAAAGATTTAGAGCAACAGAACAAAGTGAGTGCTGAGCCATACATAGGAGGAGACTTTACAAATACAATGATGTAAGCTGATAGTAAGAATATTATCTCTTTCTTTTGGGTATAATACAACTATAGTAAGATGCACAATATCAATTCACTCGATTCTTCATCCTCAATTTCTCTCTTCAATCTGTGATCTTGTTTCTACCACTATACAAACAACTTTCCCACATTTGAAAACAATGATCTTTTTCCAGCCTTCATCCTCCATGGCTTTCCTGCAGTATTTGACATCTTGGAGTGACCACCACTTGAAACTTCCCTTTTCTTCTGTCACACAGTTAATATCCTTGATGGTTTCTCTCTCCATTATATTTAATGTTTCCCTTCTTCCTGCCAGATATGAGAATTTACCAAAGTCTGTTCCTTTTTGTTATGCAATCTCTCTCAAATTTTTTTTTCTAAGTAAGTGCCCTGATGTCACCCCAGTCTTAATAAGTCTGAGACAGGACTAATCATGCCTAAATATAATCATCATTTTCTTCATTCTATTCTCTATGTCTGTTAAAATAATCCTTTTTCTTTTCTTTTCTTTTCTTTTCTTTTCTTTTCTTTTCTTTTCTTTTCTTTTCTTTTCTTCTCTTTTCTTCTCTTTTCTTTTCTTTTCTTTTCTTTTCTTTTCTTTTCTTTTCTTTTCTTTTTCTTTCTTTCTTTTTTTCTTGTAATCTCTACACCCAATGTGGGACTCAAATTTATACCCTTGAGATTAAGAGTTATATGCTCTACATACTAAACCAGCCAGGAGCCCTGGGAATCCTCTTTTTCACATGTCCTCTATATTTGTTTTCAATCTCTAACTAGCATCCTCTTTCAAATCCAAAACTATTACTTTCTGAAGATCATCAATATAACTTTCTAAAAACATTTCTGCCTTATCATTTTTCAGTATCAATTTATTCTTCATATCCTTTGAGAGTAACCTTTCTATAAAGCAATGTTATTGCACATAATTATGCTGTACAAGTAGCTTTAAGGTATCTTTCTTTATCCTTAAAGAACATTTCAGAACGTCCACCAGCTGTTTCCAATATACCTTTGTAGCTAGACCCTACTTCTTATCTTCAAAAATATTTTTGAGCCAAGTAATTGTGCTGAAGCTTATATAAAGCAACTCCTCTCTTTAGTATTTTTATTAATGTCATACAGTTCACCCTAAATGTCTTTATTTTAATCTATGCTTATTAAAATCCCAATTAATTTAGAAAAGTATTTTTGAATGACTAGAATTTCCCACGTACTACATTAGTGTATTAGGTCCTAGGGATATAATAGTAAAGAGAACAAAGCCTCTGCCCTCATGAAGCAAGATTCTATGTGGGGTAGGGAAAGCTTCTATTACTGTCAACATAAGGCTGTCTTTTCCATAAAGTCAAAAAGATTTTTCTTAGCAATCTCCTGGAATTTATCACCCTGTTCTCTAAACTGCCCCTACAAAAATGCTGATAATAATTACTACCATCATCTTCTGTTAAGTATCTACTACATGCCAGGCACTATCACAAGTTGATCTAATAATTAAAATAACCCTGAAAGCAAGACATTTTAATGTCAATTTTGCTATTAAGAAAGTCAAGTTTTTAAGTGAAGTGATTTCTCCAAGTTTACACAGTTTTAAGTAACATGAAATGGGATTCATCCTTCTCATTATTTAGTGATGAGAAATATGTGCTCAATACAAATTTGTCAAACAAAATTAAAGAATGAATGCATAAGGAGAGAGGCAGGAATGGAAGTATCTAGTGATGGAATCAAGGAAAGTCTAATGTTAAAACACTAGTCTTTATCCCTGATCATACATAGCACAGTCCCTCTTGTACTGTACTTGTTGTCTTCCTCAAGGTCCAACTTCTTATGTTGTATGTTATCTTTCCTGATTGATACACAGTCCTCTTGCTCAGATGAGGCACTATCTTTGATTTTTTTTTCTCTTGTGGCACCTATCATAATGACTTGCCCATAGAGCCATTTCACAAATAGCTATTGAAGAAGTAGATGAATTGAAACTTATATTAAGGGATTCTTACTTGCTATAAAAATCTTTCAAATCTCTCTATTTTCCAAAGTCCTCCTCACCATTGTCAATTTCCAAACAAGTGAACTGCCTTAATTTCCCTCTCATCATTTTACTTCAAATCTTGGTAACAATAAACTGTCTCCCTTTTCATCTGATTTTTTGTCACCCTTTCAGCAGCCTTCAAGATCAATCCATCAATCAACAAATATTTATTGAGTGACTATTCCCACCTTCTTTGCTAGCTCATATGATCTTTTTTTATCTGGTTTTAAAAGCACATCACTATCTTCACAGCCGTGGAAAAGAGCTATAGAGCTATATTGTCCTGCTAATTCATCTGCTATTTCATCTAGATCGCATGTTAATTTTTTTTTTTTGGTTGTTTTGTTTTTGTTTTTAAGTTGTGTGATTCTAGAAAAATGTTTTGATCTGCTTGTTTCAAAAAAAGTCACATCAATCTTTCTGGAACAGATGCTAAGGGAAAGCATTCCATTATTTATTTTATTTCACTATTTATTTATTTATTTATTTATTTATTTATTATTTATTTATTTTATTCACCTTTCTTGAACTTTAGGATCGTAATAAGGAGCAAATTATGAATTCTGTTTCCATCCCCCCCCCAAGCACACACACATCATCACCAGTTGATAAAATATGGAAATTGCAAAGTTTAAAATTGTTATATGCACATTTTTTCAGATTAGGCTAACAAAATATTAGTCATTTATGTACCATTTATATATATGTTATTGTATTGCTCCTCATAACAGTCCCACGTGGGTAGATAATAGTATTAGTCAATTTTACACGTAAATTAAGAGCTCAGGGTTGGCAAATTATTTGCCTAAAATTGCTCAGCTAATAATGTTCTGTGTTTTGAATCTAGATCTTTTCAACTCTAAATTTTGAGCTGTTTCCATTGCATTTTGCTGTATACAATGGTTATTCTTAAAAGTAAGAGGTGATCTATGATTGGAATATATGAAATTGCTGGTGTTTAACTGTTATGACTTACAAAATGTCAATTCTGCAAATTCTGCATGGTCCAACTCAATAGTATAAAACAACTGAGCATGGTGATTAGGAATTAGGATTCTGGATTCATATTGCCTGGGCATACAACATCATTCTCCCATCTCTAGTTAGGAATTTTGGGTGAGTTACTTAATTTCTCTGAAACTTGGTGTCCTTATTTACAAAATGGATAGTAATTATACTTACTCCTTTAGGATGTATAAAGATTGAATGACATATTTTTGTAAAGGTCTAGTGTTCAGCACCTAGTGAACCTTCAAAAATATTGACTACAGTTGTTTTACAGTTTTTCCTAGGTGTATAATCAGCATATTTAAATTCTGCCTATTTATCTTTCTAAAGACAAATGCATGCACACATGTGCATGGAGGGTGAAAGTAATGGTAGGTAGGGAGATTAATGGCTACTGTTTGTAGGAATTTCTATAAAAATTGACATTTGTATATATCAAGTGTGCTCACTATTCTTATAGAAGACTTGAATTATCCCTATTTTCTGCTTTAGATTCAATTAACTTATTTTTTTTTAAGATTTTATTTATTTATTCATGAGAGATATGAGAGAGAGAGGCAGAGACACAGGCAGAGGGAGAAACAGGCTCAATGCATGGAGCCCGATGTGGGACTCGATCCTGGGACTCCAGGATCACACTATGAGCCAAAGGCAGGTGCTCAACTGCTGAGCCACCCAGGTGTTCCTAGATTCGATTAACTTATATCAAATAAAAATCTATAGTGAAAAAAGGTGCAAACAATATATTTTTCAAAGAAAAAAATAAAAGCTTAAGTTTCTATATCTGTATCAGTGCTTCTAAGACAGATCCTAGAGTTTAAGAAGGGTCATGCATACTAAGTTGTGGCCATAACAATTGCTAGGCGCACCAGGGAGCTCTGGGTTGGATGTACTAAATTTCTCTCTAGACACCTACCTCTCACAATGCCAACTGGGAAACTAATAGTATAAACTCTAGACAGTTCATTATTAACCATAGGTCAGTTTTTTTTTTTTTTTAATACCCTCTTGGAAGAGGAAGACAATTTCAAAAGTGTGCTGCCATGAATCCCCAATTACATTAAATGAAATAAATTCCTGAACACTTTAAGAATAGTAAACAGATACTAATCAGACAGTAAATCTTGGGTGGAAAACATGAAGAATCAAAGATAGTAGGGCAGGGAGAAGATATGTGAGGAAATCAAAATCATACTTTCACCATATTATCACTTTCCTTAATGATCCTGCCTAGAATGTCATTGCTTGCCATGTTTTCTCTAATTCCTATTTATCCTTCATAAAACCTTCTAAAAAAAATCTAATGCCTCTATAAGCCCTACCTCTCTTTTCCTAGGTCTCCTACACATATCCATGCACAAATACACAGTGTACACACACATACATAGGCCAGGTTGTACTACCTCAGTTTCTCTGTGTTTACAGAGTACCTATGTAGATCTTTTCCCTGAGTGTATAATGTGTTGGCTGCCAGTTTCAGACTTTAGATCAATTAGACATGGATGCTAATCCTAAACTGGCTACTTATTAACTTTGTGGCTTTAGAGAAGATACATCAATTCCTCTTCAGTAAAATAAAATACAGTACTTTCCTCTTATCCATGGTTTCATTGTTTATGGTTTCACTTATTCAGAATCAAACACCATCTGGAAGCAGATGATCTTCCTCCTGACATATAGTCAGGTCAATAGAGTAGCCCAGCCCTGCATCATAATGCCTGCATCATTCACCTCACTTCACTCATCACAAGGGAATTTTATCATCTCACATCATCACAAGAAGAAGGGTGAGTACAGTATGATATTTTAAGAAAGAAGGAGAGAGACCACATTCAAATAAATTTTATTATATTTTATCATTATTCTATTTTATTATTAGTTGTTAATCTAGTACTGTGCTTAATTTATAAATCAAACTCTATTATAGGTATTATAGGTATATGTATATATAGGAAAAAAAACAATATATAAGATTTGGTACTATCCATAGTTTCAGACATCCACTGGGGGTCTAGGAACAAATTCATGTGGATAATGGGGGACTACTGTACTATTTATATTTACTCCAATAAGGCTTTTATAGGTTTTAAATTAAGTGGGAAATATAGCACAGTGCTCAAGATACATACTACAGAGCCAGATTTCCTTAACTTGATCTACCAGTTACTAGCTATGAGATATCTGCCTCAGTTTCCTCATCTGTAAAATAGGATTCATAATCTCCTAGAATGAATTAGTGGATTCGTATAAGTGAATATAATTAGTCAAATACTTAGAACAGTAGCCTGGCACATGGTAAGTGTTATTATTACATTCATCATTGTTATTAAAGCATGGTGAAGTAAGGAGCTTGGCAAATCTTTTCCCCAAAGAACAACTTCAAAATAGAACTGCCAAAAATAACCATATCTGGACTCTGGAAACTGATTAAAGGCATATGGTGAGTTGTAAAACTTTGATTCAAGAACCTCAGTTAATAACACTTGGAATCTGTGGTGTTCTAGCTTAGGGCTGCTCTTACATATCCCTTCTCCCAAATTCTGTGGGTACCAATACTTCTAACAGGGCAGGGAAAACTATGAAAATCAGCAGCTTTGTTGCCACTGGAGAGGGACAACTTCATTTGGAGTAGCATCTGTGACAACCTCATGCTCAGAGGTATTGAAAATAATAATGATTTTGGTAGCAAATGTCAGGAAAAGTGAATCCTGCAGTAGCTTAAGGTAGCGATACTGGTTGGTGAAAGCTACAGACTGTCTAGACAAGCTTGAAGTTTAATAGGGAAACTTGTAGAATGAGTCATGGGAGGTCTTGATAGTTTTAACATATGACTGCCAGCATGGAACACTGAGAGCATATTTGACAGTCTGTAGAGACTGAAGAAGGTCCTAGTCATTTACATATTCCTGACTGAATATGAGACCTTTCACATATGTAGAGGAGTTCTAATAAGGTCTATTGAAAAATAAAATTTCCAACAGATTTGTATACTGCTTGAATTTGAACACATTTCCTAACCCACATGCAAATCCGTTGGCAACTGTGCCTTACTGGCTTCAGGTGTTTAAATATAACCTCTAACCAATAATTGGCCCACCAATTATCTATGCGGATCTAGAGGCAGCCATAGGAAGCCAAAAGTCCAAAAAGGATGAAAAAAAAAAAAGGAAAGAGAGAAAGTAAAAGAAAACTCAAAAGAGACATCAGTAGCTAAACAATGCAGGGATGACAGACTCTACAGATCTAGCCCATAAATGTGACTAAATGAACACAAAAGATAAAAAGAAACAATTGGTGGAGAGGAAGAAACAATTCAGAATCAACCGTTGTTTTAACATATTATCATAAGGCTTATTTTAAAAAAGAAATGGTATAACATGCAAAGAAAGGTATGACTCATACACAAGAACATATGCACTAAATAGAAATTGTATTGAGGGATCCCAGATGTTGGAATTAGCAGATAAAAACTTGAAAGACAAAGCTGAGCTTTCCCTGTCCCACATTTACAACTAGATATCATACACATCCAACACAATCAACCAGAAAGCCTGGCAGAACAAACTCTACGGCTAAATATAGCAAAGAAGCTGCATCTGAAAGTTTGGGATGGTTAGAAAGGTTGAGGGAGGCTGCCTGCAGGATGGAGGGAGCTGTGAACAGGAAAGGGGGAGAGAAACAGGAGCTCACACCAGGGAACTCACATGAAGACGATTAATATCCATAACATTTGGCTTTAAAAACCAAAGGGGCTGAGTTCTATCAATTTTTAAAATCAATGGGACTTGGAGCTTCCAGCTTGAAACATCACCTGACTCAGCACTGGGTGAGCCTGGAGGGTGAGTGATAGCTGGGTCAATGCCTTAAAGAGGCCACAGCCTGAAAAAAAAAAAAAAAAAAAAAAAAAAAGAGGCTACAGCCTGCACAGAGAAGCAACATAACAATGTCAGTTTACACAATGCTGGAGGAAGGGGAAGAAACAGGAAAACAGATCTATTCATACTAATTTTGGAGTGTGCTGGGGCACTTCTCCAAAAATGAGGAAGCTGGAAGGTGCCATTCTTCTCCCCGCCCCCAACATAAACACAGAGCCACCTGTGAGAGGTGGGGCTGCAGATATACTTGCTATCCAACCTGCTAGCACTTCATCCTGCCCATGAGTTCTCCTGTCATCTCATCCACTCCAAGCTTGTTAGCCTTGGTCCTGGGCTCAGGACAAATTTGGTTAACACATGCACCTTGCCCAGCTGCTGGGTGTCATACCCAGCCATGTACCTTTAGCCCTTGACATGCTCCATGCTCCAGCCTTACATCCCTGGCTGCCTGTCTGCCACAAAGCTTTGGGGATCTGGCATAGGTCCAGTGGCACAGTATAAGCTTTTTTAACATCACCACCCTGCTCCCAAGTTCCTCCACAGGCACATCCCCTCAGAGCTGACTTGCTCAGGTCCGACTACCACCACAAGCACAGCCCACAACAGAGAGTCAGTGCAGACAACTGGATTGAAAGGAAAAGTGACTCAGACACAATAGAACAGTGTAAGCAACACACACAGGATATTCTTCTGAAGGGTCTGGTTCTGGTGAACAGGGGACACTGCACTGCAGGACACTCCAGGACTTTCTTCTTCATAGAGTCACTATTCTCAAGAGCAAAAGATAAAGCTAACATTCTTAACACAGAGAAACAGATACAGAGAGCCAGATAAAATGCGGCAGAGAAATATACCCCAAATGAAAGAACAGGACAAGGCCATGGCCAGAGATCTAAGCAACATGCCTGATAGAGAAGTTAAAAAAACAATCATAAGGATACTCGCTGGACTTGAGAAAAAAAATGTAAGACATGAGTGAGACCCCTACCACAGAGATAAGGAATAATGTAGCAGAGATAAAGGATACAATAAATGAAATGAGAAACACCCTTAATGGAATGAATAATAGGATGGAAGAAGCAGAGGAAGAAATTAGTGACCTAGAATACAGAGTAATGGAAAGTAATCAAGCTGAACAAATGAGAGAAAAGGAATTATGCAAAACAAAAATAGACACAGCATATTCAGTGTATTTAAATGTAATGTTTATATTAAGTGCATTAAATGTAATAACATTCATATTAGAGGGGTCCCAGAGGAAGGAGAGAGAGGAAAGGAGGCAGAAAATTTATTTGAAGAAATAGCTGAAAATTCTTTCTTTCTTTCTTTCTTTTTTTAAAGATTTTATTTATTTATTCATGAGAGATACATACAGAGAGAGAGGGGCAGAGACATAGGCAGAGGGAGAAGCAGGTCTCATGCAGGGAGCCTGACATGGGACTCCATCCCAGGTCTCCAGGATTAGGCCCTGGGCTGAAGGCGGCGCTAAACCGCTGAGCCACCTGGGCTGCCCTGAAAATTATTTCTGATCTGGGGAAAGGAAACAGATATCCAGATCCAGGAGGCATAGAGAACTCCCATCAAGATCAACAAAAGCAGACCCACACCAAGACATATTGTATTTAAATTGGCAAAATATAATGATAAAAAAATCTTAAAATTAGTAGGACAATAGAAGTCCTTAATTTACAAGGGAAGACCCAGAAGGCTAGCAGATTTTTCAAGAGAAACTCTGCAAGCCAGAAGAGAATGGCATGATATTCAGAGTGCTGAATAGGAAAAATCTACAGTCAAGAATGTTCTATCCAGTAAGGCTATCATTCAGAACAGAAGGAGAGATAAAGAGTTTCCCAGACAAATAAAAGCTAGAGTTTTTGAACATTCAACCATTTCTGCAAGAAATATTAAAAGGGATTCTCTGAGTGAAGAAAAGAGACCAAAAGTGATAGTATAAATGTAGGAAACACAAGAGCAGTAAAAAGGAACATTTCTGTAAAAAATTAGTCAAGGAACTAGAAAAAAAAAAAGGGTGTAAAATATACTAACATATACCTAAAATGTGGGAAGGACAGGAAAAAAGAATGAATTCAAACTTAAATGACCATCAACTTAATATAGACTGCTATATGCAGATGAGGTTATGTAGAAACCTAATGGTAACCATATATCAAAAGCTACTAACAAATATACAAAAACTAAACAGGGATAAATCCAAATGTATCATTAAATAAAATCAGTAAAACATGAAAGACAGAAAGAATCAGAGGAAACCTTCAGAAACAAACACAGAACAAGTAATTAAATGGCAATAAATACATATCTATCAATAATTACTTTGAATATAAACATTCCAATCAAAAGACATAGGTTGAAACAATGGATTAAAAAAAAAGACCTAACTATATGCTGCCTACAAGAGACTCATTTTATATCTAAAGATACCTACAGACTGAAATGAGTGGATGGAGAAACATCTATCCTGCAAATGGACATCAAAGAAAGATAGCAATACTTACATAGGAGAAAACTAACTTTTTAAAAAAAGACTGTAATAAGAGATGAAGAAGGACAATTCAATGATAATAAACAGGACAATCCAAAAAGAAGATATAATAGTTTAAAATATTTATGTACCCAACATAGGAGCATCCAAATACACAAAACGGTTAATAACAAACATAAAGGAACTAATTGATAATAATACAATAATAGTAGGGGACTTTAATACTTACATCAATGGACACATCATCTAAACAGAAAATCAATAAGGAAATAAGAGTTTTGCATGACAAATTGGGATAGATGGATTTAACAGATATATTCAGAACATTCCATCCTAAAACAGCAGAATACACATTCTTTTCAAGTGCACAGGAAATATCCTCCAGAATATTAGCCCATAAAACAACCTCAAGAAATTAAAAAAGATCACTCATCTTTTCTGAACACAATGTTATGAAAGTAGAAGTCAACCACAAGATTAAGAAAGACCACGAATACATGGATGTTAAATAACATGCTACTAAACAATGAGTGGGTCAGTCAGGAAATAAAGGAATAAATTTAAAAAGTACATGGAAAAAATGAAAATGAAAATACAATGACCCAAAATCTTTGGGATGCAGCAAAAGGAGTCCTCAGAGAGAAGCTTATAACAATACAGAACTATCTCAAGAAGAAAAACCTCAAGCAAATAACCTAACTTTATACCTAAAGGAGCTAGACAAGGAACAACAAACAAAACCTAAAACCAGCAGAAGGAAGGAAATAATAAAATTAGAGCAGAAATTGATAACACAGAAACTAAAAATATAATAGAACATATCAATGAAACCAGGAGCTGTTTCTTTAAAAAACTCAATAAAATTGATAAACCTCTAGACACTTACTAGAGAGAGAGAGAGAGAGAGCGAGAGAGAGAGAAGGGACTTGAATAAATAAGATCTCAAATGAGAGGAAATAACCAACACCACAGAAATTATAAGAGAATATTATAAAAAACACTATGCCAATAAAGTGGACAACCTAAAAGAAATGGATAAAATCCTAGAAACATATAAACTACCAAAACTGAAACAGGAAGAAACATAAATTTTGAACAGACTGATAACCAGCAAAGACATTCAAGTGGTAACTGAAAAACTTCCAACAAACAAAAGTCTAGGCTTAGATGGTTCCACAGGAGAACAACATTATCCTGATACTAAATCCAGATAAAGACACCATTAAAACAAAACTATGGGCCAATATCCCTGATGAGCATAGATGCAAAAATCCTCAATAAAAGACTAGCAAACTGAATTCAACAATACATTTAAAGAAATCACTCACCACAATCAAGTGGAATTTCATGGGTTGAAAAGGTGGTTCAATATTTGCAAATCAATCAACATGATAAATCACATCAAAAAGAGGAGGAGGGATAAGAACCATATGACCCAGGTATTTGGGTGACTCGGTTAAGCATCTGCCTTTGGTGCAAGTCATGATCCTGGGGTCCTGGTATCAAGCCCTGAAGTGGGTTTGCTGCTCAGCAGAATCTGCTTCTCCCTTTCTCTCTGCCCCTTCCCCCTGCTCATGCTCTCACTCGCTTTCTCTAAAAGTAAAAAAAAAAAAAACAAAAAAAAAACATATGACCATTTGAATAGATTCAGAAAGCATTTGAGAAAGTACAACATCCATTCATGACAAAAAGCCTCAACAAAGTAGGTTTAGAGAGAACATACCTCCCCAATATGATAAAGGCCATATATGAAAATCCCATACCTAATATCATCCTCAATGGAAAAAAAACAAAACAGAACAGAGTTTTCCTCCTAATATCAGGAATAAGACAAGGATGTCCACTCTTACCAATTTTATTTGACATAGTACTGGAAGTCCTAGCCACAGCAATCAGGTAATAAAGTAAAAAGGCATCCAAATTGGTAAGCAAGTAGTAAAACTTTTGCTATTTGCAGATGACATGATACTATATATAGAAAACCTGAGAGAGTCTACCAAAAACCTGCTAGAACTGATAAACTTAAAGTTGCAGGAGACAAAATCAATGCACAGATATCTGTTGCCTTTCTATACTCTATTAGTGAAATGGCAGAATGTGAAAATAGAAAACAATCCCATTTACAATTGCCCCCAAAATAACAAGATACATAGGAATAAACGTAATGAAAGATGCGAAAGACCTATACTCTAAAAACTATAAAACAGTGATGAAAGAAATTGAAGATGACACAAAGAAATGGAAAGACATTCCATACTAGTGGATTAGAAGAACAAATACTGATAAAATGTCTATACTATCTAAAGTCATCTACAGATTTAATGCAGTCTGTATCAAAATATCAACACAGAACTAGAATAAACAACTGTAAGATTTGTAAGGAACCACAAAAAATCCTGAATAGCCAAAGCAATATTGAAAAAGAAAAGCAGAGCTAGAGACATCACAATTCCAGACTTCAAGTTATATTACAAAGTTGAAGACAGGTGAATATAGAGAATCACATGTAATGAGAACAGAAATCTCCAAAGGAACCAGTGTCAGTATATGATACTGTGAACTGTAATTGATGAACTGTGAAGGCTCAGTGTGGACAAGTCTGAGAGTTAAGAACTCCAGAAGAGGGATGCCTGGGTGGCTCAGTGGTTGAGTGTCTGCCTTTGGCTCAGGGCATGATCCCAGGATCCAGTATCGAGTCCTGCATCAGGCTCCATGTGGGGAGCATGTGTCTCTGACTCTCTCTCTGTCTGTCTCTCATAAATAAATAAATAAATCTTAAAAAAAACAAAAACAAAAACAAAAAAACTTAAAAAGCCCCAGAAACACCAGACGGGTTCAGTCAGTCCTTGGGGTTATACCAACACTGGTGAATTTTATCTCTGGTAAATCTAATGGACTCACAGTAAGGGCAGGAGACAACTCCTAGAAGCATCCAGCAGGGGGAGGGGCAAAGAGAACTTGAAACATGCCAGAGTATTCTGTTCTAAATAAGGCCTGCCCTGAGAAGAAATCATTTTACTAGAGCTTAACCTACATGGGGAAAGGAAATGTGAACTCCAGCATCCCTCTAGAGGTTCTGGACCATCTAGAGGGGGAACAACAGAGAAGTACTGGTGACATTTACAGTCCAAGGTCACAATCTCATGAAAAGACTAAACTAAATCATAAAAGTATGGATCATTATCCTTGCCCTGATACCTGACCGTTACATTACTGAAGGCCTATTTACTGCAGTTCCTTTTACCTAGTACATCACGTCCATCTTAACAAAAAATTACAAAGCGTAATAAAAGGAAAAACACACAATTTGAAGACATTGGACAAGTTAAATAACCACTGTCAGATATGGCAGGAATGTTGAATATCAGACCAGTTCTTAAAAAAAAAAAAAATATCCTAAGAGGTTTAATGGAAAAAGTAGACAATATTCAAGAACAGATGGATAATCTAAGTAGAAAGATGGAAACTCTAGAAAACTGAAAAGGAATTCTAGACATAAAAACATTGTAATGGAAATAAAGAATGTCTTTAAGTGGTTTCATTAGTAGCTTGAGGATGGCTGAGCAAAGAATTTGAGGATATGGTAATAGAAACTTCTAAAACTGAAAGCCGGGCAGCCCAGGTGGCTCAGCGGTTTAGTGCCGCCTTCTGCCCTGGGCCTGATCCTGGAGACCCAGGATCGAGTCTAATGTCAGGCTCCCTGTATGGAGCCTGCTTCTCCCTCTGCTTCTTCCTCTGCCTGTGTCTCTGCCTCTCTCTCTCTGTCTTTCATAAATAAATAAATTCTTAAAAAAATAAATAAACTGAAAGCCAAAAACACAACAAAAAACAAAGACATAAAAAAACCCAAAATATTAAAAAAAAATTGAGATACCTATATAAGAAGTAATGGGAACACGAGAAGAAGAAATGGAAAAAAGAAAAACAACCAGAAGCAATATATAAAGCAATAGGACTGAGAATTTTCCCAAACTGTCAGGCATCAAACCTCAGATCCAGGAAGCTCTGAAAAAACCAAGAAGGTTAAATGCTAAAAAACAAAACAAAACAAACAAACAAACAAACAAAAAAACACAAAAAAAAACCTATAGCTGGGCATATCATATACAAATTTCAGAATTTCAAAGAAAAGAAAAAAAAATTGAAAGGGGGGGTATATTCCCTATAGAAGAGTAAATACTGGAATTACATTCAACTTCCAGAAAAGATGCAAAATGTTTTAAATATAAAAGAAAACAAAAACACGGACTTCTGCACTCTGAGGAATCATCTTTCAAAAGTGCAGGAGAAACATACACTTTCTCAGACAAAAAAGAAAAATTGATTAAATGTGTTGCCAGTAGACCTGCTTTGCATGAAATGTTAAAAGAAGTTCTTCAGAGGGAAAAAAAAAATGATAAAGTGTAGAAAAATGGACCTTCAAAGAGAAAGGAAAAATATCAGAGAATACGTAAAACAAAAAATGTATTTTTCTTATTCTTAATTGATCTAACAGATAACAGTTTTTTAAAAAAATAGTAAACAATATATTTGATTATACTTATACCTCTATGGCTAGATAGATGTATCAGTAAGGACTTAGCTGAACTCAACAGTACCATTAACCGTCGACAATTAACATCTATGCAGTATTTCATCCAAAAATAGCAGATTACACATTCTTCTCAAGCTCACATAAAACACTTACCAAGATAGACCACATTATGAGTCGTAAACCACACCTTAACAAGTTTATGAAGTAGAAATTATACAACGTCTGCTCTTAGACCACAAAGAAATTAAACTAGAAATCAATAATAGGAAGACAGTTTGAAAACCCCTCAAATTTAACTTGAATATTAAATAACGTCCTTCTCAATAACACATGAAGAAATCTCAAGAGAAATTTTAAAATACTTTGAACTAAATGGAAATGAAAATACAACTTAATAAAATTTGTGGGAGGTGTAGAAAGCTCGGCTCAAAGGGAAATCTATAGAACTGAATGCATATACAAGAAAAAAAGACCTGAAATGAATAGTCTAGCCGAGTGTAGGAAACCACAGGGACAGTACAGTGTGAGCTGTAACATGGTGCTGCTAGCGTCCCTAAGTCCAACATGGGGAGGTGGTTTACCAGAACACACAGAGAGCCTTGCAGGCACCACCATTTCCTCCGCCTGTTTCCTCCCACTGCTGAACCCAGTTAGAAACCTGAGGACACAGAGGCCTGTTGCCCTAACTATACAAATCAGCCTCCTTGACAAGGAGCAGAAAGTTAATTTAGGAAAGGAAGTGGAAAATAAATGAAAATATCAGTACAGGGGATCCCTGGGTGGCACAGCGGTTTGGCGCCTGCCTTTGGCCCAGGGCGCGATCCTGGAGACCCGGGATCGAATCCCACATCGGGCTCCCGGTGCATGGAGCCTGCTTCTCCCTCTGCCTATGTCTCTGCCCCCCCCCCCTCTCTCTCTCTCCCTGTGACTATCATAAATAAATAAAAATTAAAAAAAATATATCAGTACAGTAGGCCAGGGCATTGCCAACTAACAGGATGAAGAAATGTGACATTGCAGGGCCCAAAGATGGGGAACGGCTCTCACCTTAACCCTTTGAAGGTGTTCCACCCCCGCCTTCCCCCCACCCCCCACCCCCCACAACTCCTATCTTCCTGACTGCACTGCCACTCACCTCCTCTCCTAGCCCTCTTCACACCATTATTTAACAAAGTGTCTCACCAGCTCCCGGAGACTCCCCAACCTCCCTGATAGGTCAAAGGGTCCAGCCCCTTTGCACCTTCTATAGTCGCACAACCACTGACTGCCCTCAGGCAGTAGCGTTTGAGACTAAATGGAATGACAAGCGGCCTAGATCAGGCTGCTGCAGAATTTGGGCTTGATCTTTACAGAGAAAGTTATCTTTTTTACTTATCTAAATTGTGACAGGGAAACTTTACACACAAAAATCAGTGATCTTTAAAGAGTGCTCTTATCTCATTTAATCTTAAAAAAATCCTCTAAGATAGCTATTACTATCTTTATTTCAAGCATCTGGATCAGAATCCCAGTAAGCTTGCAGCAGAGCCAGAACCCTTAAGAGGGCCACGTGACTTCACTCCCTCGCCACTCGCTCCTAACCATTACAATTAGTATCCTAATTGTTATTCATTTCTGAACATCTGCTTTGATTTTGCCTTTCAGGGCTCTAGGAGGGATATTTTTAAAAATTTACAAATGGCTCAAAATTTTTCAGTAACCCTTTGTGACTAAATTTTAGTTTTATCACATTGTGTTTAGAAAATTTGACTAAATGGTTCTACTTTCAGGAATTTATCATGGTTTACTTTAAGGCCTAATAGTAAGGTCAACTTTTGTATTTGTTCCTCAGAAGGTTGAAAAAAAGTTACCAAGTTTAAATAGTTTTATTTTATTTTTTTTTAAATTTATTTATGATAGGCACACAGTGAGAGAGAGAGAGAGAGGCATAGACACAGGCAGAGGGAGAAGCAGGCTCCATGCACCGGGAGCCCGACGTGGGATTTGATCCCGGGTCTCCAGGATCGTGCCCTGGGCCAAAGGCAGGTGCCAAACCACTGCGCCACCCAGGGATCCCCCAAGTTTAAATAGTTTTAACACAAATTAAAAAGCAGATATTGTCAGTGCACCCAGATGGTTCTGGTTAAGGCCTGGCTCTCGATTTCTGCCCAGGTCATGATCTTAGGCCTGGGATCCAGCCCCATTTCAGGCTCCCACTCAGTGTGGGGTCTGCTTGGGATTCTCTCTCCCTCTTTCTCTCTGTCTCTCCTCTCCTCCTGCTCCTCCCCTGCTTATACATGCTCTCTCTCTTTCTCTCTGAAGTAAATAAATCTTTTTTTAAAAAAGTAAAAGGCAGATATTGTCAGACCAGATAAAAAAGATTCAGCTACATCTTGTCAATTATAAGCTGCCTGTTTTTAATGTAATGGAAACAGATTGATTAGAAAGAAAAGGATACAGTGGTAGTAAACATTTCTGTAGTGCTTATTCTGTGTCAACAACTGTTCTAAGTACTTTATATGAATAGCTCATTTATCAACCATTGTATGAGGGATGTACTATTACTATGGCCAGATACAGATAAAGAGAAACTAACTTATCCAAGGTCACACACTGTTCATATGAAGTTTGTATTTTTATATTTACAGAGCATTCAGTTACCAGGAACTTAGCATGAACAATGTTGTAATAGAGCAAAAAATATACATGTTTTTGTGTATGTGTACAAATTTTGCTTTTCTATACCACTCAATATACATAGCCTTCAAAATATATTAAAATCAAGTTTTATGCCAATAAATCTATAAACCTATGAGCTATAAAAGCAAAAGGGCATTTGTCTATGTAAAACAGTAGTCTTCTAAATTGCTAAAACAAGGAAAAAAGGTTAAAAAGGTAGAAATGAGATGAACCTACTAACACTAATTAAAAGAAAGCTATAATGATGATATTAATATCAAAGTAGATTTCATAGGAAATACTATTACCAGAGATAAATGATGAGCTGATTTTTTAAGACGATATAAAGATTATCAGTGTTTATGCTCCAAATAAAAAGGTTCAAAGGACATGAAACAGAATTGATTAGAATATCAGGAGAAACAAATAAATCCACAAATATAGGTAAAGATTCCAACATCTCTCTTTAAGTGTTTGATAGAATAAGTACATAGTCACTCAGTAAGGATTTAAAGCCCTTGAACATTATCAATATACTTATCTAATTGGCAATTATGGAACATTCTATCCAGTAACAACAGGACATACGGTCTTTTAAAGTGTACCCAGAATGTTTACCAAGATAAAGGCACATTCTGGGCCATAAAACAATTCTCAGTAAACTTAAGAAAAGATTGAAGTCATACAAAGTACATTCTCTGTCCACACAGAATTAAAGTGGGAATCAATAACAGAAAGAAAAAATAAATAATCTAAGCCTCACCTTAGAAAAAGAAGAGCTAATTAAATCCAAAGTAAGCAGAAGCAAAGAAATAAGAAACAATAGAGCAGAAATTGGTGAAATTGGGGGAAAAAAAGGAAATCAATAGAGAAATATCAATAAAACCAAAAGAGAATTCTTTAAAAATATCAATGAAATTGATAAGTCTCTAGCCAAGCAAAAATATGAGAAAAAGAGAGTTGATATAAATTACTAGAATTAGCCAGGAAAGATGGGACATCACTATGGATCCCATGGACATTAAAAGGATAATAAAGGAAAAGTATGAACAACTGTATGCACCTATCAATCTGATAGCCTAGATGAAATAGACCATTTTCTTGAGAGGCACAATCAACCAAAACTCACAAAAGAGGAAAGAGACGATCTGAAAACACATTTTTTTCTATTAGATAAATTGAATTAATTATTAACAACCTTCTAAAATAGAAAACACCAGATCCCGATGGGCTTACTAGTGAATTCTACCAAACATTTAAGGAAGAAATTATACCAATTCTCTGAGATTTCTTCTAGAAGTTAGAAGTGGAGAGAACACTTCCTAATTCTACAAGGCCAGTATTACCCTAATACCAAACAAGACAAAAAATTAGAAAAAAAAATAGCTATAGACCAACAGCTCTCATAAACATGGCTGTAAAAATACTCAAATATTATTTATATCACTGTCCTCTGCATAGCACTCATTATAATCATATTATATTTTAATTGTTTATTTGTGTTTTCCTATTCCATTACATTTCAAGCTCTCCAAGGGCAGGAATTATGCCTTACTTATTGTTCTGTATGACTATCTACCATAGTATCTGGTATATCGTAGATTTTCAAAAATATATGTTACACTGAACTTTGTCAGATCCAAAACTTCCAGGTTGGGAGAAATCACAGAGGTCCTCAAAACCAACTTCAGAAGCTCAGAAAGTTCTACACATTAAGTAAGTGAATACTTGCTGCTTAGAGACATTATTCCCACCTAGATCCCCAGAGTTATAGGCTACAAATAAAATAAAAGTGATAGAGAATGGATTTCATAAAGTATATTTATGTAATCAATTTGTCAACATGATCAGCTTCAATAAAATAGTGGAAATAGTGGTATGCTGAGCATAATAGTAAGGCTGTAAAACTACTTTTGAAGCAAAAATAAGCTTAATTAAGTTAACTATACATACCACTTACCTGCTAGTAGCATAAAAATAAGTATGAGTAGCAATTATTGATAAATATCTTTCTGAAAAAATTTAACAACCACTTAGTTGTTTATTTCAACTTGTTTTCATCCTTGTAACTAGAATATATTATGGTGAGTCCTATGGGCGTTCATTAACTTCATTTGACACTGATGTTTAAAGGTTTTACTAAAGGGGACCCTGGGTGGCTCAGTTGGTTAAGCATTTGCCTTCAGCTCAGGTCAAGATCTTGGGGCTCTGGGATCAAGCCCCCCAGTGGGCTCTTTGCTCAGCAGGGAATCTGTTTCCCCCTCTCTTTCTGTGCTTGCTCTCTCTTAATAAATAAATAAAATATTAAAAAAATAAAGATTTTGCTAAAGTTATCTTTGGGGATATATATGTGTATATATATGTGATATATATGATATGATATATATATACAAATGTATGATATATATATACAAATCATATATTTATAAATATCAGTGTTAAGATGTAAATGTTTCCATCTGAAATAAAGTGATAAAATGATAACATTCTTCCTTACTAAAAATTGGTAAGAATACAGAATGTGATAGCAACATATGCTTGTTAGAATAGCCATCACCAAAAAAAACACATGATAACAAATGCTGGCCTGGATGAGGAAAAAAACGAAGCCCTTGTACAACTTTGGTTGTACACAGTTGGTATATACAGTATGAAAAACAGAGTGGAGTATCCTCAAAACATTAAAATAGAACCACCATATGATCCAGCAATTTCACTTCTGGGAATATATCCAAAGGTAACAAAATCACTGACTGGGGGAGATATCTGCACCCCATGTTCACAGCAGCATGATTTACAATAGCTAAGACATGGAAGCAACCTAAGTGTCCATCGATGGATGGATGGATAAAGAAATTATATAATCTGCTCCATTCACTTAGTTATGAAGTCCTTTTTTTTCAATCATTAAAGTACTTCTTATTATGTATAATAAACTATACTAAAAAGAACAAAATTGCAGAATCAAGAACTGTTCTCTCCACTTCTAACTTCTAGAAAAAAATCCCAGAGAATTGGCATAATTTCTTCCTTAAATGTTTGGTAGGATTCACTAGTAAACCCATCTGGATCTGGTATTTTATATTTTAGAAGATTATTAATTATTAATTCAATTTGTTTAATAGAAATTGTGTGTACGTGTGTGTGTGTAATGGAATACTATTTAGCCATTTTTTGACAACATGGGTGGACTTTAAAGGCATTATCCTAAGTGAAAAATATCAGGCAAATACTATATGATTTCACTTATATGTAGAACAACAACAAAAGTCTACTCATAGAACATGAGATTAGACTTATGGTTTCCAGAGGCAGGAGGTTGAGAAGGGGGAAATGGAGAAAGATGGCCAAAAGGTACAAACTTCCAGTTATAAGACAATAAGTACTAGTGATGTTCAACAAGATGACTATAGCTAACACTGCTACATGATACACAGGAAAGTTAAGAGAGTAGATTCCAAGAGTTCCCTTCACAATAAAAAACCTTTTCTCCCTTTATTGTCTTCTCTTTTTTCTTTTCTTTTTATATCTATATGAAAAGATGAATGTTAGCTAAACCTGTTGTGGTCATCATCACAAAATACGTAAATCAAACCATCATGTTGTATGCTTTAATCTTATATAGTGATATACACCAATTATTTCTCAATAAAACAGGAAAAAGTAGAAATGAATGGTAAGGGGATCCCTGGGTGGCTCAGCGGTTTAGTGCCTGCCTTCGGCCCAGGGCATGATCCTGGAGTCCCGGGATCGAGTCCCACGTCAGGCTCCCTGCACGCAGCCTGCTTCTCCCTCTGCCTGTGTCTCTGTCTTTCTCTGTCTCTCATGAATAAATAAATAAATAAAATCTTTAAAAAAATGATAAGAACAGAGTTGATATACCCTTATTATATTCATTATCTTTATAATACTTTGCCAGATATCTAGGCTTATTAAAGAAGACAAATAAAATGCAGTTCCTATTTTCAGAGCACACATTCAGTTTCAAAGGCCACTTGAAGGTGATTTGTCAATTTTCTTTGAAATCACAGGGCTTATAAAGATTCAGAGGCAGTATACTTGTATGGATTTTATCCCTTGTCAACACAAGGAATGAAAGAAGCCTCCCTTTTGTTTGAGCTATGAATCAAAATTGACCAAGGACTATTTTACCCAATTGCTGTTTTGGAATTCAGGCATTTTAAAACCAAAAGAGAAAATGCACTCTAAACTAACAAGGACTATGCCTTAAGGGGGTTTTTCCCTTAAGGGAAAAACTAGTTACTAAGCATTCCTGGTATTGTCATCAGCAGAATTTACCCAAATGAGCATTATTCCAGGTAGAAAGAATGGTGACAGCTTTATACCTCTTGTCTATTCGAGTCAATGAAGAGCATCTATTTAGAGGGTTCATGGTAAAGGCCTTCAAAATACTTAACTATTAATTCATAGAATAAGACTATTCCCTTCATCATATATATAACTGCCTTAAACACAGGATTAAAAATAGAAAATATTCAACATAAGGTAAATTGCCTTGGCAACGTGGCATGTGTTCTTCAGAAGAAATCTTTAGAAAGACTCTGAAATGTAACCACTACTGCCTAAAATCTTTGCAGAATACCCACAGCATTCAGCTTTCCCAATATCAAATAGGATACAATTACTGTTGTTGGTTTCCAGTCAACATTCAAAGTCATTTTAAATGCAGATTCCTATAAACTTGCCAGTATTCAAATAGACAGGCGGTCTTGTGAGAACGTTTTTGACCAAGGATTCAGTTACTAGAGCAGGAAAAACATTTTGGGATCTTGAGGGAGCCACTCAGACTCAAAAATAAAGCAGTTATATGCTTTATGTGTATATGTTTATATGAGGGTGTATATAGGGAAAAACATTTGAATAATCAATATATTTGGCCACCTAAAATCTGAATTTTAGAAAACTTAAAATTTAGAATTATTATTATTTTAAATTTTATTTAAATTCAATTTGCCAACATATAGTATAACACCCAGTGCTCATCTCATCTTGTGCCCTCCTTAATGCCTGTCACCCAGTTACTCCTTTCCCCCCCACCTCCCATCCCTCCTACAACCCTTCATTTGTTTCCCAGAGTTAGGAGTCTTTAGAATTATTTTTAATTGTTTAATTACAGATATATTTTTAAGTGATAAATCGTTAGATTTCATAATAGTATCCCAAGTTGTTCTCACATACGTTACTATGAGATAATGGTTTTGGTCCCTGTTTTATATATGAAGAAACTAGGGGGCACCTGGGTGGCTGGGTTAGTTAAGTGTCTGCCTTTAACAGAGGTCATGATCATGGGGTTCTTCGATCAAGTCCTGTCTGAAGCCCTGCCTGGAGCCCTGCGGCAGGCTCCCAGCTCAGCACGGAGTCTGCTTCTCCTTCATTCTCTGCCCTTCCTCCCACCCCATTTATGCTCTCTCTCTCGTGCTCTCTGTCTGTCTCCCTCAAATAAATAAAATCTTTTTAAAAAATGAGGAAACTGAAGCTTAGTGAGATTAAGTACCACGTCCAAGTTTAGCTAAGAAGTTATTGAGTTGAGATTAGCATTCATATTTTTTGACTCTTGGTTCAGGACTCCTTTTGCAAACCTGGGAACTTCAAGGAATTTTCATAAGCTTTGCAAGAAAATGTTTTCCCACTGAGCTAATATTGGAATAAAAACTTTAAACAAGACTCATTCCTTATAAAAACTGTCTTCAAAATTGCAACCCCAAAGCCACAGCTCTCCCAAAATATTCCCTTCTGCTCCTCCTACTTTTCCAACAGAAAAGTGTTGGCAAAGAGTTACTTTTTTTTTTTTTTTTTTTTTTTTTTTTGCCAAAAAACACTCTTAAAGGAGCAGCCCAGTAAGCCAAAGAGTAGTGATTATTAGGGGGGGAGAAAAGCAGTCTGTAAAAAAACCCTCAGTGTACCTGCAATAATCATCCATAGTGCCTTTCTTGAAAGATTTTAGAAGTGTCACTGAATCATCTGCCTTACTAAATTCAAAGTTGAACCAAGCAGTAGGAATGTATGCAATGAAGCCCATTAACTAATACAATTTACCCATTCAAATAAATAATTAATCAATTTATCCATTTAATTAACTAATTAATTAATTAATGATGTGTGCAGTACTATAGGTTCAAATAGGGTCAATGCTAATGTGCTAATGTTAGGACCACTGAATGGTCAACGTTCATGTAACTTCCAAAAATCTTGGAGACTAGTATAAAAACAGGCAGCACAGTAAGGTAAGTGTTATGCTAAAGGTGGAAAGATAGTGCTGGGAGTCCATAAAACATGCACATGGCCGTGACTGGAGGAGGTATCCAGGAAAAGGTTTTGCAGCGATAGTAATGCTTAAACAGCCTAGAAGAATGAGGAGGCAATAAAACAATGAATTAAGGAGAGGGGAAGTATACTCTCAAGGTCTAGATAAATGGCTCAACATACATAAAGATAAAGAGAAAGACACGAAGAGCATCCTGGATGACAAGGAATTTGCTACTATTAGAAAATGTTACAAAGTTTAAATTTGTAGTTTCCAAATAACATCTGATTTAATATACCCTATTGTTATGCAGTTGGATTTGAAATTAAAAGCCAATTTAAACCATGTATGTAAGGCACATAATTTTCCTGAAATAATTCAGGTTGTAAATTTTTATGTTGCTAGAACTTGAAAATTCTTCTTTCAGAAATGAAATTGGCTAGTATATCCAAATGGAATAGCAACTGCTTGGATTTCTTTTAGGGACCCACAAGGGATTCCTGACTGGGAGATTTGCCATGATCTGCAACACTCTGGGACTAAAATGAAGGGGTAGTCAAGTGGCCCTTCTTCCCACTCAAACATTTCTTCCAAGAATGGCTTCCTTCTTCTTCCCTCACTTCCTTGTCAGTTGGTAAATTTCTTGTAAGATTTCAGATAAGTAAGAAATAGCTGTATACTACAAACAATAGTTGGAGATACCAGTTTATTGAGAGAAATAGAAAAATAAATAGACAATATTGTGTTACTAAAATAGGGATAATGTTCATTAATTAAACATGTACTGAGTAGTCTTTGATATAATTTTAAGGGAAGGACAAAAAACAACCAGCCCCCCCCCCCCCAAAAAAAAAATGATAAAAAAGCAAAAGTTTGTCCATTTAAATTGCAGTCTAGTTTGTGGTATAGGAATCAGAAGACCCATAGTATCTATCTAATCCTGACCCTATTGCCATCCAAACATGTGATCTGAAGAAAGTCCAATCTTCTATTTTGTTTCAGTTTTTGAATCTATGATTCTAGTATCTGAGTTATAATTGCTACTGTTTTGTTTCTGTTTTTATTTTTTAATATCCAAAATATTTACAAATATCAGGAATTTCACTTTTAAGACTAAAGGAAAATGATGGTTTATGTGAGCTTGGCAAAGTAGGACTCCACACAAAATTATTCAAGTCAGCTATCTAATCTTTCCTCTCTAGTTCTCTGTATCTGATTTTAGCTGGAAATCAAAGAGGCAAAAATAATTTGGAAAAGCTTGGCCCATAAAAGAAAAGATCACCAAATCTTTGGCCAACATGGGTTACCACTCTCATGAGAATTACATTATAAAACTACAGTAGAACATCCCTTTACTAAGAAAACTTTGCCCAAACTTCCTCAAAGTTAAAGGGGCATTTAAGTGGGAACTAGAAAAGCCAGATTGTTAATAAACTGTTATAAATCTCCAAAGTTAGAACTTTCTGAAATACTTTATCATACTAATTATGATGCTTTCTTAAAGAAAAGCCTTAGCTGGAAGAAATAGCTTAGATTAAATAATCCCAGCAGGGATCCTGGAACAGATGGTTATTAGCTAATAAATCATAATTGACAAGTGAATACAGTCTGTTACTTGAATCTGCAAAGTGAGTAGGGAAAATGGTGGTAGTGGGGAAAAGAGAAGAACTGTGGACATTTAGTTCAGCTTCAAATTCTGGCAGCCAACTCAAGAATAAACTGTAACTTTGTATATAGAAATTTCTGTTAAATCTGTCACTGAAAACTTAAAAAAAAATAATGCTGAGTATACAGTAAACCAAGCATGGAGTAACATCTTAGAATTTCCCTGGGCTATTATCAACTAGCTCCATTTCTATTATGGAAGCAGGCCACTCTGATAACACTGGGTGGATCTGATAGAACATAAATGAAGATTTAAAAGGACATAAAATGTTAGGTTAGTTCAAAGTATGCCATTAAGATACTAGCTGTCCATGAAATCCTGAATTTTATGTAAATGGGATTATACAATATGTACTCTCTCTGTCTTGATTCAGTAAGATTATTATTAATGGAGTCTAGTAAAAATAAGTTATCCCTGGAGAATAATATATTAAGACAACACTCCACTGCCTAAACATGACAGGAGCATAGGAGGGGAACACTTGATACAACCATGGATCTAAAGAGTGACTCAGCAAAACTAATTTTAGGAAAAGACAACCAGCTCCTTCTGCTACTGTTAGATTGACTTGCTTTTTTTCACCCATGATGGGTAAGTGATCTACATATATAACCAAAATAAAACAAAGAAGAAATCTCCCATCCATAAAATTATGACAGTATAGTTAAAATACAATGAACTTACATTGCCATTTTTTATTTGCTCTGCAGGGAAAAAAAAATAAGGATATCCCATTAAATAATCCAGGACTACGGCAATGACATTCATGTCATCCAGGAAAAAGAATCAAACACAAACCATTAAAATGACTCCAAAAGATCAAGAAACTATTGAATATGTAAAAAAAATATACCCTACATGGGTAATATTTCAAACTACTAGGCTTAAAAAGATTTTAAAAAATTTAACAAAATGTCCTATATCAAAGAAAAACTAAAGCAACCTAAGTATCAACAACAAAAGCAGGGCTCATTATTAACTAAAAGAGTTTCTAAAGCTAAGTTACCTCCCAAATGCCTACTCAGTTAAATGACAAAATAAATAGCCAGTATTTTGTTAGCACCTGATGTGTGCCAAACAATTCTGGGCACTTTTCATGGGTCAGCCTAGAGGTTCTAAAATATTTTCACTAAAATACGTAATGGCTACAAAATAATTGAATTTGAGGATGTAGAATTTGGAAGTACAGCTTACAGATTGCTTCCCTAAACCCTTCTCAAAGTAAATTGTCTCATACTTCATCTTTTAAAAGTACGTATTTTCCAAATATACTATTAATATACTTCTCCTTTAGGCCAATGAGCTATTTTTTTCTTTGGTTTGAGGACCATTTTGAAGGTTTACCCATAAGTATAGCTATTCTGACTTGTTAACTAGTTTTAGCTTCACATGTACACTATGAAGTAAATACTATTACCCCCATCTTCTAAATGAGGACATGACTAATCCAAGGTCACACAGCTACTAAAAGGTAGAGAATATATACATATATATATACATATGTATATATATATGTATATATATTTTATTTTTAAAGAAATTGAAATGTCCTGAATGGCCTCTAGCTGACAGTTTACTCTAGTTGTGGGAGAACACAGGGAAATGAATAGTAAGACAATAGTATTATCTTACAGATAATGTAACACCAAAAAATCAGAATATAGTTTGAATGCATTTGTAAATAATTTCACATATTAAAAAAAAAGACACAAAACTGTGACAATTATTATAAATACTCAAATAAATGTTATATCAGAATTATATCAGGTAAAAATATAGAACAGAGGGCCAACACTTCATCACTGCTGGAGAATGGGAATTTACACAACAAAAACAGAGGTAAGTCAGGTAGGAAACTGTATCTGCATGTGGTTTAGAATATGAAAAAAAATACAGATAAATGGTGCTTAGATCAACCATATATCTGTATGGACAAAATTGAATGTCAATATTTACCTTGCATCATCTAAAAAATAATTTGTTATAGATTAAGACCTATATGTGAAAGTTAAAACTATAAAATTCATAGAATAAAACATTTTTTAAAAAAGTTTTAAAAAAACTTAATGACTTACAGATAAGCAAATATATTTCAGAATGCAAAAATCACTAACCCCAAAATTTGATAAACTGGGCCTCATAAAAGTCTGAACCTCTTTTTGTCAAAAGTCACTGTTAAGAATATGAAAATGCAAGTAATAGTCTGGGAAAAAAATGGAACATAAATACCAAAAAAATTGCATCTTGAATATATATATATCCTTACAAATAAAAAAGTTAACACAATACAGTTTTTTAAATGGGAAAATAGTAGCTTCCTATTACTTCCTAAGTAACTTGGAAAATGGTGTTTGACTGGAAACTGTATGGTTGAAGATAAAATGATCTGTACACTGTATATAAACACTGCACTCTAATTGGTAAATTTGTTTCTCATAACGATTTCAATAAAAAATTTCAAAACTACTTTATATATACACTGGTATTGAGTAAATTTATGGTAGATGGCAGGTGATGGTCTTCTCACTGTGTGAGAGAGAAATTACAGAGAAGCACGAAGAGAAATGTAGAACAAACCCTGTAATTGCAAGAGTGGGGGACACCAATATGAACTTACATTCATATAAAGATTCAACATACAAATGGACAGATATAAAAATTAAAGATACTATGTCTATATGTGGGTTAATACACACATAGTAACCAGTTCTTTCCTTTTAAAGAGAATAAAAACACTACTTTAACCAAATGATAAAGGTTAATATCATTAGAAATGTTATGTGGAGATCACATATGCCTTTATACCATGTAATGAGAGCACCTGAACTCTGCAGTATTTTTTCCAACAATCCATAACTCCATTGTAATCAGAAAAGAAAAAAAAATCATACAAATATAGATTGGGCTTATCCTACAGGATACCTGTCAGTATTCCTCAAGATCATCAAGGTTATGAGAAACAAAAAAAGACTGAGAGATTGTCAGACTGGAGGACATGGAGTCACAGGACAAATAAATGCAAAGCGGAACCTTGGAATGAATCTTGGAAGAAAAAGTTTACATTCATGGACAATCTGCTACAATTCAACGGTCTGGAGTTCAGTATAGTAATGTACCAATGTTGGTTTCTTCACGTTGACAAATATACCATGGTAATGTAAAATGTAATCAACGGGAAAAACTGGCTAAGAGGTATATAGGAACTCATTCTATCATTTTTTAAGCTTCCCTATAAATCTAAAATTATTCCAAAATGAAAAGTGTATTTTTAAAAAATAGGCAAAGATTTGGACTGACACTATACAGCATACGATATATGAATAAGCAATACATACATGAAAAGATTGTTAGTCACAAGGGAAATGCAAATCAGAACCACAATGAGATGTCACTACACACTTACTGGAATGGCTAAAATTAAAATACTAACAATATAAAATGTTGGAGAGAATGCAGAGCAACTTGCTCTTTCATGCATTGCTGGTTTAAAATGGAACAACTGATACTGAAAACTGTTTGGTAGGTCCTTATTCAACACCGGCAGTTTCTCATTTTGTTAAACATATACCTACCTAATGATCCAAAAATTCTACTTTCAGGTATGCCTACACAAAGATTAACACAAAATCTTCATTGCCACTTTATCACAATAGCAAAAAAACTAGAAACTGAAATATTTATTAACAGGAAAATGGATAAACTGAAATACTCATATAGAAGAATACTACTTAGAAATAAAAAGCATGGGCAGCCCGGGTCGCTCAGCAGTTTAGCGCCTGCCTTCGGCCCGGGGCGTGGTCCTGGAGACCCGGGATCGAGTCCCATGTCGGGCTCCCGGGGTGGAGCCTGCTTCTCCCTCTGCCTGTGTCTCTGACTCTCTCCCAAGAATAAATAAATAAAAATCTATAAAAAATAAATAGAAAGCACAAGTACTGGTACATGAAACAATATGGAAGAATCTTAAAATCATTATGTCGAGTAAAAAAACACTAGACATAAACAAGTATATATTACATGATTCTACTCTTGTGAATTTAAGGACAGGCAAACTAATTCATGGAGAGAGAAATCAGAAATCAGAATACTGGTTGCTTCTGAGAGGGCATGGACTGAAAAGGACAGGGTATTTTCTAGGGTAATGGCAGTATTCTGTATCTTGATTTCGGGTACATTTGTCAAAACTCAGCAAACTGCACTTTGGGATTTGTACACTTTGCTATATAATAATTATAACTCAATTTTTAAATTCAGGTAAGGAATAGAAAGGATCTGATTCAACTCTTAAATCAGGCTGGTAAAGTATACCTTTAGATGAAACAAGAACAACTATAGATACAGAATTAACTAACTGGAAACTATGTGTCTCTTAACTCTCACTGGAGAACAAACTAAACTAAACTAAAATAAAATAGATGCACAAAGCCTTCTCAGAATCTCCTTTTTATTTTTTTGTAATTAAGCCCTCTCATTTTATTTCTATATTCCTCTCTTATGGCATTTCCATTATAGAATAGAGATGGATGCAAAGGACAATCTACTTCACCCGAGGAATTGAATATTATTCTACTTGTAATTCACTCTTCCCCTACCCTAATCTAAGACTAGTGCCATATCTTGCACCAGAGAAGCTTACAAAAAATTATCTTGAATAATTTTTAGCAGGTAAAAAAAGAAGGCAAAGACAAAGACGAAGAAGAAGAAAGCAAGACTTATAGATATATAATAGTAGCTTATCTCCCAAATTTTCCCTACTGTTTTAGGAAAAAAACAACACACACACAAATAATAATAATAAAAATAGAAGACAAAATTTTCAACTAAGAGAAAATAGACCTTTTATTGTAACTATGTCTAAAATGATTTTATCTACTGTTACGACCTCTAAGAAACTCAGGCTGTAAGAATTAGATTTAATTCTGTAGAAAATCTCTTCTGTTAAAGAAGAAAAAAGGGCTAATTATATTCGGACATTTGTTTGTTGTGGAAATAGACATATTTATCAAAATGAAATAAACTAGATTGCTTCAACGTTTCCAAATTTAGCATATATACTATACTTCCACTCTATATAAAGGAAAGAGAATGTATGTATGTAAATCTTCAAGTGAAAGCTCAAGGGACTCAATGCATCATGCATAAACAGGCCAAGATGCTGGTTTCATTATGACCCATTTACACTGAGCACTATTTACTTCATGCAGGCTGTTCTGTTTTTCTATTACTTTCAAATGAAGTCATCCATCTGTAGAAAATGAGCAAATGGAATATTCATGAGTTAAAAGATAATTTTTATCATCCCTGGAGAGTTTCTTTCTTTGGGTTGTTTATTACCTGCAGAGCTCAACTGTATGAAAATTGATTAAATATCATTTTCCAATTATAGTGATGCCAGAACATATTCCTCAAAGCAAACAGTAAACATATAATATTTCTTGTAATAGAAGGTATGCTTTTAGGAGTGGATCCAGACTTTGCATAATCTGAACCTTACACAATTTTGGAAGTTTTTTTTTTTCCTTTTTTTTTTTTTTAAAGAAAAATGATACAAAATTAGAAAAACAAAATTGCTAAGATCCTCCTAGGGTCTGTACAAATGAATAACCTGGAAGCTTCATTATCCTAAAGATAAATCTACGTTTGCAAACATCTTTTTAGAAGGTAGTGGCAATAGATGAAAGGATTTGTTTACTTAAAGCCTATTTGGAAACCATTGAATAAGCATTTGGAGTTTCTTAAACTGACTTGAAAATAAATAGTGACTCATTTCTAACTAGTCATTTGACCGAATTCAACTACTGTACTTGCTTTCACTTTATTTGTTGTTTTTATTTGGTTTGGTTTGGTTTTTGTTTTTGTTTGGTGGCCTTGAGAGGTGGATAGCTCCCATCTGAAAGTTGCTGTGAGGTTGTGAGACATATTGTTAGTATTCTCTGCTTGTAGGAAGAACACTCACATTGTTTACCAATTCCTTAGGGCTTGTTTCAGCAAACATAAATTCCTGAAAATGAAAGAACTCCTTTATAAACCTAGTCTTAGGTTAAAGGCAGTCTTCCATTTCTACCCCCATCCCCTTGCCCTGCTAAGAGAATTAATCACTTCCTGTCTTTTTGTAGTCTTTGTAGTCATCTTAATTACATTACTTTCCTCATTTTATTAGTTATCTGTGTAGGAACCTGATGTTATAGAATGGAAGCTCCTTAAGAGCAAGGAAATGTCTTATCTTTGAACTTAAAAGGCCTAGCTCATATTGGGGGCTGAATCAATACCCATTGAGACAATGGATGAATGAATAAATGAATAAGTGCTTTAAAAGTGAGCTACTCAAAGCATGGCCCAAAGGATGAATCAATAGTATCAGCATCATCAGAGAGCTTATTAAAAATGCATATTTCTGTACGAAGACCCAAACCTACTGAATCAGAATGTGCATTTTAACAAGATCCTTAGGTGATTCTTGTGTCCATTAAAGGATGAGGAATATGATGGTTGTTATTCCTTTAAAAGGCTTTAAAGGAAGACGGTGCCAAGAAAAATATATATACTTCATAATAATAGGTCTTTCATTTTTTCTTAATATGTTTGGCTACATTGATCATACCCAAAAAGGGCAAATGAGCCAATGGACTATGATCCCACTTATTCTTTCTTGTCCCCAACAGAATGAAATAGTAAATTAAAAAGCACAAATTTTCTAGAACAAAATTTTGGAAACAAATTGTTCTTTGTGGAAAGAAGGTGGTGCTGAATAAAACAAAGACTAATGACAAAGTTGAATTATCAATTCAAATCCATAACTGGGGTCTTTTTATATGTGTATTTCTTAATATTTATATATATATATAGTATAATGTGTATAATTATATTATATATATTATAACATATATACATACACACACACACACAATTTCTCCAAAATCACTTCAGTTGACCAGAGACTTTGTAGCTCAATCATTCCTTGGGAACTCAAGATGGAGAAGTAATGTTGCAAAATTGGATAAAATTAAAGATTTCATTCCCAGTCCAGCTTTTTACAAGTATGTGCCAATGAAATCTCAGATTGGAAATTAAAGCTCAGCTGGTTTTAATTTCATGAAAGAACCATAACTAATACATTCAATTTATAGCCCTCGTCCTCATCCCCCTTGTTGAGCAGATTATCAACTGTTTGGATTTTTTCCAGTTCAACTATGAGAGAAAATCACTGTGGTTCTATCCTAAGATTGGCTATATTTTCAGACACTTAGGTAACCTACTGAAAAGAATTTTCATATATTATAAATGTGATTAAGTCTGGATAGGTATAAACATATCCATTTAAAGAAAATACATTTCAATATAAATCTTGAAGAAAAATAGAAAGAGAAAGATTGCAAAGAATTGTCACCTATGGCAGAAGCTATTAGTCATGTCATGGTGAAGAAATAATGACTGTCTTAGAGTTGCTCTGCTCTTCAAGGTGAACTTCAAAAGAATGAAGCAACTTCAAAGAAAATCACAGAAAATGAGTATGAATCACAGTACAGACTTCGCTGGGGGAATTACGCATATGCCTGCTTTAATCGATACACAAGTCCAAAACATGTCAAAACTTATTTTTGCTTTTAAAAAATCATACTCTAAATTTTCATCTCAATACAAACTAAATTACAAACCAAACTTCCACATGACAGTATGTATGCTATCTTGGGTTGACTTCTATATAATCAATAATAATCTGGAAACCTAATAAAATACTGTCCCTGGGCAGAACTTGTCCCTGTTCCTGTCTGCATTAGTCAGAATAGGTTAGGTTACATTGTTAAACAAAATTAACCCCTAAATCTCAGTGCCTTAATACTACAGATGTTTGTTTCTTTTCTTTCCTTTTTTATTTAAGATTTTATTTATTTATTTGAGAGAGAGAGAGAGAGAGAGAGAGAGAGAATGAGCAGGGAGGAGGGGCAGAGGGAGAGAGAGAGAGAAGTAGGCTCCTCGCTGAGCAGGTAGCCTGATGGCATGGGACTCAATCTCAGGACTCTGGGATCATGGGATCATGACCTGAGCCAAAGGTAGATGTTTAACCACTGAGCCGCCCAGACGCCCCTGACACAAATCTCCTACAAGGTGAGTTCTCCAGGCTGAAAGGTCAAGAAGGGGCTTTTCACTACCTCAGCTCATAGTCTGTTGGTGAGAATTAATCACAAGACCCTGTGTAATTTGAGAGACATAGTCTTCTGTATGCCCACACAGGAGAGGAGAACCAGATATTGGGGATCACTAGTAATGTTACTAGTGATCATGATAGGTTAGATGACATCCACAGAAGTGCTGGCATTTGTAGAAACAAAAATCTCTGAGAAAGAAAGATAAATAGGGGCATAATTTGGGATGAAGAGAAAGGAGATACCATCATTCATCAAGAATAGGATTACCTTCTTCCTGTACAGAACTAGTCCAGAAAAAATGACATACCGGGCAATACCTGGAAACAACTTATAATGTTGAATGTACTACAATTGCTAACTTCTTAAAAGAATACCAGGCATAGTAGTTTAGGAAAGGAAAGAATTGACTTTTGCCCATGTTTTAGCTTTCTATTACTGCAAACTCAATGGCTTAAAACAAGAGCTATTTATTAACTTGTATCTCTCTGAGTCAGAAGTCTGACAAGGCATGCCTGGATTCTCTCTACTCAGAGTCTCTCTGGGCTAAATTAAAGTATCACTGATGGTTGTGTTCTCATCTGAAGCTTGGAGTTCAGGCTCACTGGTTGAATTCACCTTTCTTTTTTTCTCATACTTTGCATGTGGCCCTCTATCTCTTTCAAGCAGCAATGACAGGGCAGTCCTTCTTATCTCTTCAAGTCTCTCTGACTTCCTCTTCTAATTTTAAGAAATCCTATGATTATATTGGGCCCTCCCACAGAATCCAGAATAATCTATTTTAAGGTCAGCTGGTTAGTAATCTTAGCAATATCTGCAAATTTCCTTTTGGTATGTAATGTAATGCATTACGACCACAGAAATAACACTAACCAGCCAACATCCTGGGGATTGAAACTCTGCCTATCACAATATCATAGGACTCTGTATCATTAGTATTTCTGTTTTATATGCAAGGATTTTGCTTGTTAATAGGTCATCTCAAAACATGTATTTGTGTTGGATTTGGGTTGGAATGAGTGATGAGTAAGAGAAAGATATAGAGAACAAACTAGTTTAATTTTTAGGGATGTGGAAAATGAAAACAAAGAATAGGTAATAGGGCAAGCTACAGCATATATTGAAAAGTGTACAGAAAAGGAAGGAGAATAGAAGAAGCAGGGGGATGTACAATTGGAAGCAATAAGGTCAATACTGGCAATCAGTGGAGAGATTTGACAGTGGGTTGCAATATAGATTGTTAATAGCAAAGAGAATGTTTTATTGCCTGTGGTAATTCAGATATTTAGAAGATTAAATATGGCAAGGATTTTATGATTCCCTACTAGACAAATTAATTATAATGAATAAAGTGGTTTTGTTTCATTGCATTCAACAGCTAGCATTAGGGAATCATGAAAGGACAGTAACAACTGAGGGAGACAGTATGTAGATGAGTGACTGGTTTATTTTCAGCTCCTAAAAAAAGTAAGTTGACAGTAGAAAAAAGTCCAATTATTTTTAAAAAATGATCATCATTAGCTAATACCAAATCAATAAATAGGACCAGCAAAAAATGTTTCCTAAAACTAACTGGTCAATGAATACACTCAAACCATGCATCACACATGTAAGCTGCTTCCTGCCCATTGTCTGGTTGAGATTCTAACACCTCTGAAATGAGCCAGAAATAAAGTGGTAGAGAAAAGAGGAAAAGTGAGAGACATGATGGTCACTTTCCAGTTGTTAGTAGAACAGTGATGTTACCTCAAAAAAAGCAGGGTGGGCAGGGGGGTAGAAAAAAAGATTCCCTGGTCATAGATACTTGAGGTATGTTGAGTTAAAGTTGAACAAATGTGTTTCATGTTGGACTATTTAAAGATTTTACAGTGTTAACATGCATTATGAATCTTTAAGAGAGTCATATAACTTGAAGACTTCTTAAGTTTTTGTGACTAGGGAAATTTCTTTTTTAATACAGACTATGATAGAGGTGGCCAGCTGTCCAACAAAACCCATGCTTTCATTTCCATGGTAAAAAGTAGATCCTGGGAAGCAGCTTCCGGCTAAGGAGTTTATTTTTTTCTTATAACTAGGTATGGCCATGTGACTGATTCATGCCAATGGGATTTGGGGGAAAAATCATATGAGTAACTTTCTGAAGCAAGGCTTTTAAGAAATGGGTATTACTTCTCCATGATCTCTTTACTCCTCTGTCAGATGTTGGAGAGGACAAGGGCAGACTCTTAACATGAAAAGAGCCTGGGTTTTTGTACCATTGTATGGAGGAATGTTGACTAGAGTACACATATTAGTGATTTTTGTCTCCCATGGGACATTTGGCAATGTCTGGAAATATTTCTGGTTATCATAATTGAGGAGGGGGTAGTACTGGCATTAATAGGTGGAGCCGAAGAATGCGGTCATTATTATACAATGTACAGACAGCCCCCCACAAGAAAGATTTATCTAGTTCAAAATGGCAAGAGTTAAGAGACCTTTTACTAGACTATGAAATGAGAGAAGAAAATAAATATTTCTACCAGATTAAGCCTTTGAAATCTCAGGGTTTTCTATAGCAGCTATTACACCTTAATTTCTATGTAGTTTCTTCCAGAGCTAGTGTTCCAAAGACTATACTTTGGGAAAAGTGGACTACATAATTGATACCGTAAACCAAGATAATTCATTATACTGGTTGCCAAGACATGCTGACTATATCTTCAGAAAATTTCTGAAATTCATTCCAATCTATTTTCATTGGTAATATCCTATTCAGGTACCTATTTCCTCTTTCCTGGTCTGCAATAACAGTTTCCTAAGTGGGTTGTCTCTAGCTGTCTTAGTGATTGTCACAACATTAAGTAGTGGCAGAACCAGAACTTGAACTGGTTTTGTCTCTAAATTCTTTTTACTTTTTCACTAAAGAGTGAGAGTCAGCTTAATGTACAGAAAGCCAGGACTTGAGGATTGAAAAGACATGAAGTCTTAGCTTTGATACATATACTTTTGGAAAACACTAAGTACATGTCTTTCAGTTTTGCCTCTTCTGTAAAATAGAAATAAAAATGTTAAGATTAGGTGGTTTTGTTTTGATTTGTTTTTTAGAAATAAAAATGTTAAGATTAGGTGGTTTTGTTTTGTTTTTTAGAATTAATATACTACTGGGGCACCTGGGTGGCTCAGTCAGTTAAGTGTCTAAGACTTGGTTTCAGTTCAGGTTGTGATCTCAGTGGATCCTGAGATAGAGCCAAGAGCTGGACTCTGCACTCAACAGGGAGTCTATTTGAAGATTCTCTCTCTGCTCCTCCCAACACTCACGCACAAGTGCATGCTCTCACTCTTCAATACACAAAACTTAAAAAAAAATTAGTATATTACTTGAAATATGGTAAGTATGCATTAAATCATAGAAGATTATTAAGAAAAAAAGAAATATACATTGCCCCAGGATCACTGAACTATTTGCTGTTCTTCTCCCTCTAGGCAGATATTTGCTTACTGTGCATTGAGTTTATTTAGGATGGCAGGAAATCTGTAAGACTATCCAAGCACTATCCTTCTACCCAGAGTTACACACATTGGTCTTCACAGAATACTCAGACTCATGGCTAGCCTTTTGTTTTTGCCTCATTCAGATTCTGCAGTCAGCACACATGTGGGCTCCATTTGGTAGGCAATCTTTTTACCATATTGGTTTTAAAGTTGTTCCCTTGTGCTTTGCAGAGCTGCTATAACTGAGGTCTTATTTTTAGTCATTTGTTTAAAAGAAATTTATTCTAAAAAAATAACTGGGGGAACAACCAAACAAACAAAAAACCCCAGGCAAAATCTCACATGGTTTCTCCTTTCTGGAATTCTTTCATGACCATTTTCTAGCACTCTACCAAAAATGTCTCACTTTTACCCTGAAAAATGCCCTGAGACAACTGCTAGACATTATCTTAGTATCTCTCTTCATTTGTTCATTCCCATGTTTACCTGCCTCACTGATTTATTCATTCCACAATAACCAGTAAGCACCATGCTCTGTGTGGAGACTTACCAGTTTGTGCCCCAAACTCTGGTTATACCTTCCATCCTTTTCCTACCAGACTGAATTCCTTAAAGGAGTAACCACAAATTACTAATTTATATATATCACCTAGACCTGCACATACTAAGTGCTTAGTAAGTCTAATACTCTCTGCTTTACACAAGAGCTAGAGGTTATTAGTATTCCTTGCCATATGTTTTCCAAATACTTCAGTGACTCTAAGCAGAGAATTCACAAACCCAAAACACACATGCAAACTTAATTTTATTGGTTTCTATGTTTCACCTGTGGTGCTAACAAACTCAATTAAAAATTAAGATAGGGATGCATAAAACAAAACAGAATTTGAGCAATGCTAATCTATGAATTAATATACTCAGGGAGTAATACCAATCTTTTAACACTTGTACAACAATTACATACTCAAGAAGGTTTGCTAATGAAAGTTGAAAAAAGCCCAATAATGTATAAAAATTACTCCACCAAATGAGTTTAGGGGATTGAGAATACTGACTGTTTATATTATGAAGAATTTATATTAGCTCAAACAGTATCACATGCAGTCTCTTAAGCATCCTGATATGCAAAATAAACAAACAAATAACAAGGCCTATATCTGTACAACCATTAAAGTTTACAATTAGAAGCAAATATTCCCAATTAGTGGTATTTATGTAAAGTGCTGAATAGCAAAGTTTCTTTAGGCTTGCTCCAGGCCACTTTCTATCAAAAGTTTTTTTTTTAATTTTTTTTTTTTTTACTTTTTTATGTATAGCTGTGAAGTTTGATGCCTATGAGCTGCATTTAAAAAAAAATTTCCTTTACATGTCAGACCCTGGTTTTGCCAAGAATATCACTTTCAATTTTCCTAAGAAATATCAGAGAATATTTTCTTTTAAGGGAATTGGGAGTTAGGGTTAGCTTCATCATTTGAAAGCAGGAACTTTTTCTTTTCATTTGTTCATAATCCCTAATAACTAATGCCACATTTGCTTCATGTCAGGAACTTGGCAAAATGCTTCCTGAGTTAATGAATAATGTATAGATTTGACCCTCCTATAACATTAAAATTTAAGTATATAGAAAAATCATGCTCATTTTTTTACTTCTAAGTATTTATAGCTATTATGCTTCTAATATTAAATAAATGGCCAAAGAACAGTAATATAATACTAGCATATAGAGACTATGTTAATATTAACACAGCAACGTATTCCAAAATATTTTTTAAAAATTTATTTATTTTAGAGAGAGAGACCACACACACACACACACACACACACACACACGTGTGTGTGGGGGGTACAGAAGGAAAGGGAAAGGGAGAGAGAGTATCTCAAGCAGACTCCTCACTGAGCACAGAGCTTGATGTGGGGCTTGATCTCACAATCCTGAGGTCATGTCCTAACCTGAAATCAAGAGTTGGATGCTTAACCGACTGAGCCACCCAAGCATCCCCTCTAATATTTTTAAGTGCTGTATTTAAAATAAATTAATTCTTGTTGACACTTCACAGAGATATTATCTAGAACATCTCTTTTGCTTTTTAGTTTTAATACACTTACAACTAAAATTCAGAATTCAACTATAATATATATTGCAAAAATGATACAAATGAGAAGAAAGTTCTATAAAGCACTAATTTTTTTCTTCTTTGAATACTTAACACTAGTAATAATATTCCAAATCTCTTACATACATTAAGACTTACAAAATATTTTTCACATATATAATCTAATTTAACCACAGTCTTATTAGATGGGTATCAGTATTCTGGGCTTATAGCCTGCAAATCCCAGGGTCACCCAGAGAGATCAGTGGGCATGTACAAAGTCACACACTGTGGCTTCTATCTATCCCACTCTGATTGGTTTGTAGAAATCCACTCTAGAGCTTAAAGATGGATGCAGAGACACACATTTAAAGCTAATTAAATGACTATTTTAAAGTCCCTCCTAATAATTATTATTAATGGGAGAGATACTAAGAACATATCACCAGTTTGGTGATATTGCCAATGAACAAAAAAGCTGATAAAATCCTTGGCTAATGCATGCCATAAGGAATATGTTAATGAGTTTAATATTTTGCAAAGCTCATCTTGTCTGTGTAACGGGAATCCTCAGCATGTCTCTCTACTGTTAAGCCTTCTTCCAATTGTGGTGGGAGTATAGCTGGGTCAGATTCCTGAATAGGGCAACATGTTGTAAGATCTAATATTGTTCAGCTCCCAAGTAATATTAAGATAAGTGTGTTTAGAACTTATAAGGAATAATTCAATACAAAGATGGGAAGTCAACAGAAAATGCTAGATTACATTGTAAAAATAAGACACATGATCCAAGAGTGAGAAGAGATTCAGTTTTAGTCAGACCAAGAAGTATGGGGTAATTGAATGAAATGCTATTGTCCTGAACAAGAAATTGACTGCGATAGAATATGACATGGAATGATACACTTTTCCAGGTGGATGAAGCTTTGGAAGTACACAAGTCTTTCTTCTAAGGATGTTAACTGGGAAAAAATTTAAAACTTTCATCATTTATGGACATAGAGAGCTCATCTGCTCTCCATCTTTTCACCCCCTCTCCAACACATAAACCAATAATAGCCCACCAAGAAGGCCATTTGAGGGGAGAGCTCTACTCCTCCCACCTTCATGAAGGTCTGGTGTTCTACTCAAGGGTCAGGGTCTAGGCCTCTAGGTCCTTGTCAGGAAGAAGTGGAAGATAGAGGACAGATGGCTTCCTTATCCATGCAAGACCTATTCCACCAACTCCTTCTATATGCTCTTCCCCACTGCTCCCCGGATATAACTGACTTTATTTTGACTGAAAGATTATGAAGACCTTGAGAAAGAACATAGCACAGGGCTCTGACCCAGACTAGAAGAAGTTTAGAGTGGTCATTTTTAGATACTTAAGAGTACTGATGTTTAGTCACAAATAATAGTATTGCCAGGATGAAGAATAATGGAGCAGTCAGCTAAGAGTCAGGCAACCTTACTGAAACCAGTCGATGCCAGGATGCCTCTATCTCCCTGATCAACCTTGACAAATCTAAATTCTTAAGAGGTTGTTTGCTCTTTGTCTGCCTCATGCTTTTCTTGGGTCTTCTTGAACAAAATAATAAATGAGGAAGTCAGAATAAAGGATCAATGGCTATGCAGTTTTCCTAGGAAGGGGCTGGGGCAAATCATAACAATGACAGCTAAGACATACTTCATACTACTGCAAGGTACTTTTCCTCAGTGCCTTACACATATTAGCTGATGTAATCCTGAAGCAACCTTATGAGATACATACTATTTCCTCCCTATCTCTCACAAATAAGAAAGCTAAGGCACTGTTTAAGGGCATACAGGCTACAGAATAGGAATTCAAATTCCAGCAGTGTGTAGTTGAGCCACCACTCTTAACCACTGTACCATGGTGAAGGGCTGCAGTAACAGCCATCTGTTCTCTACCTTCTCCTACAAACTTGCCAGAATTTTTCATTTTTCTGAGTCTTCCTTTATACATAATTTTCATTTCCAATGGATTGCCCTTCCCTAAATCTCATTGCCCTTGAGGACTCCTTCTTATACTTTAAGATTTAATTTATGAAAAACATTTACCTCTCCTGACCTCAGTAATATTAATTACTTTCTTGCTTGTGTCCCACTGTAATTCTCACTCCCTCTTTACTCTGATCATATTGAGTTTCATTTGTCTGCTTACTTACCCTAATCATCTACAAACCTAAGACCTCCTTGTAAACATGGGTTCTGTATGTCCCTCCTCTTTGCTGCATCAGTATACTACTTAAGGTCTTACACATAGTAAACATACTTAGCAAATATTTCTGTAAAAAATGAATGAATTGATTACCAATAACAATATATGAATAGCACCTAAGAGTTTATGATATGCTTTTTATGTATTCTCTTATCTATCTACATGGACACATGTGCACGTATAACAAATGCACATATAAGCTAAAAAGTGGGGATCATTAATGTGATTTGACAACTAAAAAAACTAGGTTCAGAGAAATTTGTCTCAGTTTCTCCTGTTTTAAATCCTACTCTGGGGATCTAGAGAGGACAATTTCTTCCAACAACAGGAAGGTCTTGTGTCAGGTCTTTCAACTATCCTGATTGACCTCAGTCTGTTTTTATGCAGGATATTCTACTAGAATATGATTCAAAGGTGAGTCTCTCCTTTAAGGGGCTTTCTTGTCACCAGTTGTGTGCTGCTGCAATGGAACACACACAGTGATGGGACACTGAAGTTGACACCCTTCCCTATCTTGTCCTTCCCCCCATTATAGATTCCTTAGAGGATAAAGTCTTTATGTATTTCATCTTTATGTTCTCCATAGCAATAATCATTCTCTTTCACATAAAGAAGGTGCTCTAAAATATATTTATTAAATAAATATGTAAACTTAAACAATATCCTTGGATAGTCAGTTTATTGCTTACCTTTGATTTACAATTTTGTTAGACCTCTAATCAATCTTCTCACCAGGATGTTGGTGTTTTTAGGCCCTATCAGAAATATTTTTGTGATATCAGGTCACTAAGTTACTAGGAAGCTATTTGTCTAATTTTTACTTACTGATTTTGAGTTGTTTAGAATAGCAGATTCAGGTTCTCTAATATAGCTTCTCAGAGCTGACTGCTAGCTTGTCTGAGTATTTCTGCGCAGTCGGCTAGCTTAAAAAGGCACCCCTTAAAATCAGGCATAATGCTTAAGAAAGTTAATTCACACACATAGGACTAGACTCACACCATTCTAATTCAGGAATGGAAATGCTGTATAAATCTCTAACCATGTGAAGGAAGATCAAACTAAAGCTTCATAGTTAAATTGGGTTTTAAACCCCAAAATAGGTCAATACAGGATCAATTAGAAATACTACTTCTAATGGCACATATAATATGTGTAAACTGACTATCCACATCATGGGCCAGAAAAAGAAATATGTTCGAGAAAGACTTAAATCAATTTATGTATCAAAAAAAAAAAAAAAAAACCACGACAAAACAAAACACTTACTGCAAGCCCAGTAAACGTCAGACACTCTGTTAAATCTTGGGGCAGATATAAAAACAGAATCTTTGCCCCAAGGAATTACAGATGCATAATCACATGTAATGTGATATGTGCTACAAAAAAGTTAAGTTTAAAGTTTGCTAGAAGACAGAGGGGCATGAGCTTAACAGGAGGAGGGAGGAGGCTTCACAGAGGAGGTGGCATCTCAGAAGGTTTCATTTTATTTTATTTATTTATTTATTTATATTATTTTTAAAAAGACACTATTCATCAGACACAAGCACACACACAGAGAGAGTGAGAGAGAGAGAGGCACACAGACACAGGCAGAGGAAGAAGCAGGCTCCATGCAATGAGCCTGACATGGGACTCAATCCCGGGTCTCCAGGACCACACCCCGGGCCAAAGGCAGTGCTAAACCACTGAACCACCCGGGCTGCCCAGACAATTTCATTTTAAAGTTGAGTCAAATTTCATCAGATGGAGATAAAAGAAAAAGACATTCCAGGTACCAAGAAGAACAAGTACAAAAGCACGTAAGTTAGGAAAGATAATTAAACAATTGGCAAAATAAATTCTGTGTGGCCAGACGGAATGAGGCCAAGGGAGAGAAATGTGCAGTGAGTATGTATAGGAAGCCAGGCAATGGGTCTAAGGACGTACTAGTCATGTAAAACTGTACAGAGTATTGAACATTCCTGGTTTTTGCCACTAATGATCCTTTCATCTGCTTTTATCACAGGACCTATAACTCATAGTTATTTGTTTACAGTAGTGCAGTCTTCTATTAAACTATCAACTGCTCGAGGGCAGATGTTAACTGATATGCTACACTAGTCCTGACAGTTAACTTGGTCAGGTGGTGGTAGTGCCTTAAAAAAAAAAAGTTGAATGAGTAAATTTATCTTCTCATATCACAGAATCTGGACTCAAAAGCTTGGATCTATGGTACTACATGAGAAGATTGTAAAAGCTTGTGTTCATTTTAAATAAAAAGATGACAAATAATTTCATGACAGGTTTTCTTTAAGTATCTGACATGTCTTCTGTTTCCCTCATAGATATGATGCACTTTCTTATTGCTCTAATTCCTCTTGTTGACTACCACCTCCTTACCCCCCCCCCCCCCTAACCTCCACTGAATTTGCCTATTTGGGAACATTTTCCAGAATTATTCTATTGCTTTTTTTAGTCAGATCCAATCATGCTTGTTTTAATTGCACTGGTCATAGACATATTATGATGATTCAATGAAATTTAGAGACTAATTGTTTTTGGCACATTAGCCCTTGACACATTCATCTTGACCCTCACTGGCACTTTACTCAATTGGTGCTTCTTGGCAATTGCTCAATTGCTAGTTATAACCTATAGGGAGTGAGACTTTAATCAGAGTTTTACTCTTAGCTATGAATTGCTAATTTATATGTGGTTCATGCCAGCAAATTCAGGGGAAAAGATTCCCAAATAGTTCTTAAGAGTTTTGCCCAAGTGATCTTCAAACTCGATGCCCATGCAATTCTAATTCAATGTTATATACATTCTGATGCAATATGATACATAAAAGAAAGGGGGGGTTGTTTGAACAATATGTTTGAAATATCTATCATTTTAAACATGCAATTTTGTGAGACTAAAAATATAATTCAGAAACACAAGTAAGGTAACAACTGCTTTCCAGATCCAGCAAAAAGAAATCAATAAACTTGACCACTATTTATGCACATTTTATTCCCACCGCTTGTAATGAAATCATGGCGGGCTGTTGTAGTACGTAAAGCAGGTGAGCTCTAGACTCAGATTGCCTGGGTTCAACTCCAGTTTCAATGTTTACAAGCTATGAGAATTGAGTATATTTCTAAACGTTCTGGGTCTTAGTTTCCTCATGTGTTAAATGAGAATCATAATTATGTCTCCATTACGAAGTTGTGGTGAGGATCAAATGAGTTATCTGAGGAAACACAAACCACTTGGCACAGTTCCTGGTTTATCATGTACATTCTTCAGATGCTGGTGAATGTAATTATACCCTGGTATGCCCTCAAATAACTGTGAGACAAAATGATAAAGTGCTATAAGAAAGGTACAGATAAAATTCTCTGGCCATACTGTCTTTCAAATTACTTTTTAATGGAAAAGTTATAAACCAGAGAAAGAAGAAAATGATGCTGGCAGGTATCCCTGCAATAACAAAGAGCAAACACAGAGAAAGAAAATCAATGGAGGATTTAAAAATGTTCTTTCTGCTTTGACATCTAACCTCCTGATTCCAATTTTTTATCAATATGATATTATAGCCACTTTTAATGATGAGATGATACAACATTTCTCTTAATCTACATTGCCCAAATGGTTCATAGAAATGAAGGTCCATGCTGTCAACATTTCTGACTAATATTTTAATTAAACCGCAACAAGCAGCCACATTCCCAGAGTGGATGTAGCATTGTGATATAGAACATAAGAAATGTAAAGTACATATCCCCTGAGGGAACATTTATATGGCCGGACCATCTCACATTTTACTTTGCTGAGGCTACAGAAAGACACAAGTGTCTGGCCCAGTGATAAAGGGAACTAAGTAAACATTGGACATTTGAAAGTTACCCCTATGGAAAGATCCTGTAAGGAGATACAGAGTAGTTTAGGGCAGTGGTTTAGGGCAGTCCTTCTCATTCTGATATGCATCTGAATCTGAGGCTCTTGCTAAAATGCAGATTCACATTTGGTAGGTCTAGGGTGGGCTTGAGAGTCTATATTTTTATCAAGCTGCCCAGTGATGCTGATTCTGCTGAGTTCTACCCTTTTGAGTAGCAAGGGTTTAGGCATAGATCCTGCTTGGGTTTTAGTGCTGCCTTTTTCTGTTAGAAGCTACATGATTGTGGCCACATAAATTAACCTTTCTTTCTGTGTGTGATTTTTTTTTAATGTGTAAGTAAGAATAAGATTAGTATCAAACTAAAATGGTTGATGTGAGGACTAAATTGATTAATGCATATAAAAAATTTTAAATGTTACCCAGTACTGAGCAAGTATTCATTATAATATTTTATGAATAACTAAAGGTTTCTCATTATAAACATTTAGCCAGTCAACAGAGATGAACATTCTACAAATTTTAATTGAGTTTAATTCACCACCATAATTTATTTCAAGCCATTAATGTCAACAATCACATTAATCTCCATCTACATCCAAAGCTTGGCATGTTGTAATTTTTCAAGTCATTGAACTTAAAAAAAAAAAGCAGCTAATTAACAATTCTTTTGGTGGTAGCTATATTCAGAGCATGAACTTGTCATGATATAGCAAGAAATTTTTCATATATTTTTTTCATGAGGAATACAACAAAATAATATCTAAATATGTTTATAAGTAACTCAAATGTATCCTGCTAGTAGCCTCACAGTATTACAGATAGTTGGTTTTCTTACCCCTTTGTATTAATCTCCTTCACAACTAAAATTATTCTATTTGTTTATTATCTGTCTCCCTCATCATGAGTTTAAACTCCATGAGGGAGGGACAATGTTTATCTTATTTTGTGTTATGTCTCCGCATCCAGCTTGCTGCTTGATATCTATTAATAAAGAAATGTTTGTAGAAATATGAAATAAATGCCTGAATATGCACCTCAGTTGTACATTCCATTCATTTACTCAAGAATACATTAAGAATCTGTGATTACATTAAGAATCTGTGATTTTTTTTTTCTGGTCATTTTCTAGGTACTGGAAATTTAGCAATGAAGAAGACATAGTCTGTATGTTTAAGGAGCTGTGGTCTAGTTGGGAACAGATATGGGAGCAAAGAATTCAATGCAAGATCAATTCCAAATGGGTAGGGGATGCATAAGGAGAGCGCTTATACATTAGAAGTAGGACTGAAATAGAGCATTCCAATTAAAGGAAAAATTCATGCACCTTCTCAAAAGTGTGAAATAGTCAGAAAAATTAGAAACCTTCAATAGAATAGGTAATGAGGAGATTAATGGTCCTGGAAATTAATGGTAGAGACAAAGGCAAGGTCCAGATCCTAGAAGGCAACATAGGTGTTTTCTATTCTGTAGCAGGTATGAGTTAGGATAGAAGGATGAGAACTTGAAAGACAAAATACTAAAAGAATAAATCTTTTCATAAGGAATACTAATAATGCTATACAGAGAGTGACTATAGCAGAGACTGTTAATTGCCTCTAAATTTCTACTCTCCTCTTCTCCTTAGAAATTGTCACCCTGTGAAAAAGTTAAATACCCTAACCACTCAGCTAGGTGTAGCCACATGACCATTTTTGATCAATGAAGGAGTTGATTCTTGTGTATAATTTCTGGAAGTGTCCTTAAAAAAGGCAACACACTCTTCTTCATGTCCCTTCCTGCTGCAGGAAATGTGATACAATGGTTGAAGCTATATAGCCCCATTTGAACCGTGAAGTAACTGAGAAATGGGTTATTGTGCTACAGTGTTAGAAGAGTTAAGACAGAATGACTTTAGATTTCTTAAACTATAGAGCACCATGCCTAGCTTTCAACTTCACTTATGTGAAGGAAGAACACTATTTCCCCACTGATTTTGCTGCTCCTATTTTGGGATTTGTATGCCACTTATATTAATTTTCAGTGTTACAAGTACAGAAATATGGAAGGGCTTCAAGAAGGATGTGACATTCAAAGTAGTTACTGAACAAAAGGAAGGAGATCATAAGGAGAGGAGGCATCAAATAAAAATAAACCTGTGCATAAAAATCACCCAGAATACAGTATTTTTAGGAAACTGGGAACTCTTCTGTGTAGTGAGAACACAGGGTATATTGCAGGAAAGTGTTGGGGAAGAGTCAGGGGGAAAAGGATGACAAGGAACCAGTAAAAAGCCTGCAATATCACACTACACAGTTTAGATTTTGTGAGGCAATTTCAGGGCCATTAAAGATCTTAAATAGTGAAATGACAGAACCATAACTGGTTTTTAGAGTAACTCAGAGGGCTATGGGAACTCAAAGAAGGACAAGCAAGAAACAGAGGTGCTGGTTCAGAGGCAACTGCAGAAATCCTGGAGAGATAGGAGGCTGGGCCTAAGAGCCTTGACAATGAGGACATGGGACAGAAAGGAGAGATATTTAGCAAACATACTATGTAATAATGAGTAACCACAAGGGTGCCTGGGTGGCTCAGTGGTTGAGCATCTGCCTTTGGCTCAGGTCATGATCCTGGGATCAAGTCCCACATTGGGTTCCCCATAGGGAGCCTGCTTCCCCCTCTGCCTATGTCTCTGCCTTTCTCTGTGTCTCTCATGAATAAATTAAAAAAGAATTAGTAACCACATAAATGCAGGGATATGAAGCAGAGGAAGTCAGGATGACTAGTAGAAATGTAGTCTGGCTTGGGCAGTTTAGTTAATGGTGATGTTATTCACCAAGACAAGGAATGAAGGAGAAACAAAGATAAATTTAAAAAAATGCAAATAGGAGTCAGGTTTTGTGAAATAGGGAGGGGAAAAACAAATGAAAAAACCCAGCAACACTGATTTCTGCACGTCTGTCTCTTTCTCCTATTCAGTTGCAGCTTACACATCACTTCCTCCAAGAAGCTTTCTCTAAATTCTTTTCTAAGGAAGCCACTGACCTCCCTGCTACCAATACCAGTATCACGACACTGTGCTGTGTTTTCTTCAGGGCACTTATTACTTCATAGCTTCTTTTTTATTTATTGTGTACCTTTACTAGAATGTAAGCTCCACGAGAGTGGACATTTTGTTTTGCTCTCATTAGTTAAAAAAAAGTGTGTCTGACACACAGTGGGCATTCGAAAACTTGTGTTATATGAATGCATCACAGTACCTAATACCAGTATAGAACTCAGAGATTGTATTAAAAAAAAAAAAAAAATATATATATATATATATATATATATATATATATATATATTGAAGGGACCAAAGCCATCACGTGAGAGGCCCCTCAGCAACAGATGACAAAGACCCTAAGCTCTAGCAATGCCCATAAAGAGATGTAAATGAATGATACAGCTGGTTAGTTGGGAGGGGTCAGAAAACCTGAGTTAGGTCCAGTTTGGCATTTACTAATGACATGCTCTTCATGAATTTTATGACGTCAAAGCATCTTTCAGTTTCCTTAGCTTTAAAAAGGACTGCTTTATCCATGAATATGTTGAGAATTAAATGAAACAACACATATGAAAGCATGTTGTTCCTCACTTTCATCCACTCTGTCCCAAAGCATTCATTCCCTATTCTTACTTATTATTTATTACACACAATGACATCACTAATGCTACTTCTAAGATCTCTTCCCAGCTCGAATTTTAACCTTAAAAGTATGTTTTGTATACTTGCAAATTTCCCGTTTACCACATCCTGGAAAAAATTTTCCCCTTTCTGTAGCTCTATGATCTTTTGTTAATGATGTATATAACCATACTGTGTGTGACCTTAGTTCCCTTTGAGTGTCTTCTTCAGTCTTTTAAGTGAGTAACTCAGCAAATTAAATTTTATTACAACTACTGAGGGGCATGGTAGCATAACGCTGTTCTTACTAATGTCCCTCACCACATGCGGTGTAACCTTGGACAAGTTAAAAATCTCTTATTTGCCTAAGATTCCCCACCTGCAAAGTTGAGATAACAATATATTTCTCAGGGTTATTGTGAGGACTGCATAAATTAATGTATGTAAAAAATTGTTAATAGTGTCTAGCTATAATTCAACAATTATTAACCACTATTATTCTTACCACTTACTAAACCATGTATGAAAATATTCAGATCATTCTCTTATCAATATTTCCAGTTTTCCTCATTTTACCAAATAAGAAATTAAAGCTCAGAGTTTAAATAACTTTAAGTTCATGCAGCTAGTGAAGTGGCAGTGCTGATATTAATTCAAGAGCCACTTTTGTTGGACACCAAGCCAATGCTCTCGGCCATGTCAACATAGTGCTTCATTTTGAAGAAGCCAGGTCATCTTGTCATGAAAGCAGACATTTATTAAACCAAATTGCCATCACATAAGCTGGCATTAAGTATACTTTTGACTGTGTACTTCTTGAGGTAGGAGCTATAGGCATTCAGAGAAGGAGAAAACTCAGTGAGATGAGTTGTCAGGGAAAGCTTCTGAAGGACCTGAATGGAGCTAGATATTTGTTTCTAATTACATTGAGCCTTAGGTTACTACAATGACCTACCTAAAGGTCAACCTCAGACCAGCTTTCAGCAGTAGTCTGGCCTGCAAATTTCTTTTCCCAGTTTTGTTGGGGGCCACAGGCAAACTGATGAAGCATAAACCATGCCTCTTTTCTTTTTTTTTTTTTTAATTAACCCAATTACAGCTCATAAATGGTGACATGTGTCAGCAGAACTATCCTTGGAGGGGTGTTTCATTAACTTGATCATGTCTGAACCTGGGGGCATGTGCCTTGCATAGACAGCTTTGTTAAGCAGTGGCTGTGGCTGTTTCCAAGTTAACAGAAGGAAAGCTCAGTTTATTACCTATAATGAGTCCACTAAACCAACCACTTGCCTTGGAAGGTCTTTTTAGACTAACAATGGATTAGAAAGATTACATACTTTAATATTCTCTTTTTTTTAAAGATTTTTTATTTATTTATTCATGAGAGGCACAGAGAGGGAGAGGCAGAGACACAGGCAGAGGGAGAAGCAGGCTCCATGCAGGGAGCCTGACATGGGACTCGATCCTGGGTCTCCAGGATCAGGCTCTGGGCTGAAGGCTGCGCTAAACCGCTGAGCCACCCGGGCTGCCCCATACTTTAATATTCTTGATGATTTATGACAGAGTCCACACTATGGTTACTGCTCCCTGCCCCCCTCAAAATAATAGGCATGTAAATGCTGGTGTCTAACTTTATAATTTCAGCTCAGATAGATTAAACTCCATTTTATAGCTCTAAATCAGTGGTATTAATCTTAGATGCACAAAAGAATCACCTGGGGAGGTTTTAAATACCCAATGTATAAGCCCAGGCTACAGTCAGGTCTACTAAGAAGAAATCTCTGTTCCTGGAATCCAGGCATCAGTATTTTTTAAGTACACCAAGAAAAGAAATATACAGCTGAGGTTGAGAACTACTGCTTCAGGGTACCAGGAAAACTATTAGCAACATGTTAAAAAATGAATAAAGATTTCCTGAGATTATTTTTAAAGAGGTACTGATTATGAAGGGCTATTGTTGGCTTTCAGAATGCTGTTTGACCTATCTGGCTTTGTTATTTCATGACTATTTTTCCCTCATATGACTCTCATTAGATAACTATTCTCTGAGTTTCATACTCCTGAATTTTCAAAATAATATACCTCTGGGCAAAACATCATTTGGAGCACTTGGTAGAAATCAGGATAATCAAAATATATTTTTATTAAAAAGCTGTTTGTGAAGCAGCAGCTATGCTTTTTCACTATAGGAAAAGCTCATAAAGGTTCATTTTGCTATTCAAATATTCAAACAAACTTAGAACTTGTAAGTGAAGGAAAACATCTTAGGTCTGAGATATGATACGCTTAGAAAAGAGAAAACACTAGGGGAAGTCAACTATTGAAAGCCACATGGTAGAGAGCTCCCAGTATGAATTGATGTGAAACAATGACTCTTTGTCTTAGACCCTGTTGTTTGGACAAGGGAGACTGAATCACTTTGGTGTTTTGAAGACAAGTCATCAAGAATTTTTTTCTCCAAATGTGATTATTTTTAAAGACCAATTTCTTCCACAAAAAATCAGAGATCAGAGGTAATTGATTGCTATCTGCTAGGTTCTCTATTAAGTGCTTCATCTTCAATAATTCATTTAATGCATAAATCCAAGAGGTAAATGATGTTGTCTTATTTTATATGTGAGGAAACTGAGCCATTGAACCCGTGGTAATTTGCCCAGTGTCACAGGACTAGTAGGTGGACCAAGAAGGATATAAATTTATACCTGCCAGACAATAAAACCAATCCCTACAGTCAATATCACAGACTTTTCAGAAAGAAAGATAATTAGCCACAAAGAGAAAGACAGTTTTTTTTTTCTAAAAAGTCTATATCTTGACAATGAACTAAAAAAGGATGAATAGCAATGGAAAGAGGCTTTGAATGTCTTCAAATAGTGATGTGTGGGCACCAAAGGAAGGATTTATATTGGAATAGTCATAAGAGACAAGGTATCTGTCCAGCTGCTCAGAGAATAAGTAGCTATAGTTACCTCTCAAGAATTTGTACCTGAAAAATATCAGTGTAGAAAAGTTTTGGTATTTCTGCTTTTTTTAAAGTTTGAAATAGGATTTTCTTTAAGCTTCATTTCAATAATACTCTTAAAATCAAGGGAAGATCATGTCTTTTAAGTCATTACTCTTTATTATTATACTCTTTTTTTCTTCTATTTGATCTCACCCAACTAACCATGATCTGCTTTATGATATATGCTGCCTGCATTTTCTTTCAAAAAATGTGAAAAAGAACAAATATTTTTTAAAGCAAAAATACTAACAAATTTAATGGGCTCTCCAACTCATTAGAATACTACAATATTTGGTACAAGGTAAGCAACAGGATTAGAATGATCCATGAGAATTTAGTCTTTGCAGGAAAAGAAAGACTACATAGGGAGGCAAATAACTGGATCACCGTGATCTACATGTAAAACAAGATAGCACAGGGATCATCTTTTCTTTTGTAAGGCTTTTAAAAAATATTTATTATTGAAGTATAGTTGACATGCAATGCTATATTAATTTCAGGTGTACAAGATAATGATTCAGCTATTCTATACATTACTCAATACTCACCATGATAAGTGTTCCTTCCCCCGCTGTCCCTCTCATAACCACCAGTTTGTTCTTTTTGTGAGTCTATTTTGTTTTTGTTTTTTTAGTGGTTGCTTTTTTAAAAAAAATTAGATTCTACATATAAGTGAAATCATATAGTATTTGTCTTTCTCTGTCTTACTTTATTTAGCATAATATCCTCTAAGTCCATTCATGTTGCTACAAATGTGTATGTGTGTGCGTGTGTATGTGTGTGTATGTGTTTATGTGTACCATGTCTTTACCCATTTATCTATCAATGGACACTTAGGTGTAGTTTTCATATCTTGGCTATGGTAAATAATGCTGTAAGAAACTTAGGGGTGTGCATATCTTTTTGAATGAGTGTTTTTATTTCATTTGGTAAATTCTCAATAGTGGAATTACATATAATAAATATAATATGTAACCATCTACCGTTGCAGCTAAGTATGGCTTTGTATCTAAGTTCTAACTCTTAGGATATAAAGGGAAATCATGTTTTAAAGGGAGAAACCATGCCCATCTCTCTGTACTTCTTTCAACGTGTTCCTTGACATGTCATTACGTGACTGTGTACCCAAAGACAATATCCAAGGGTGGTAGAGCAAAAGATAAGGTTTTTGGGTCCCATCTCTTTAAGACTTGGAGAGCAGAACAGACATTCCAGTTCTGAACCACCCACTTATAGACTGTTATATGTGAAATACATTCCTATCTCGCAAAAGCACTGTTATTTTGCTCTCTGTTAAATGTAACTGAAAATATATGCTAAATAATGCACCATGAAAGATAGTTAATACTCTCTCTACTTACAGATAGGGGAAGAGAGTCAGAGAAGTTAGTTTTCCAAGGTTACCCAGCTAGTATATGTTAGAATAAAAAACAAACAAACCCAGAGTCTACCCTCTTTTCACTAAAGCAGGCAATCCCCTGTGAGTTAAATACTATGGAATCAAGGAAGAATGAGACATTAATTTTTGTCTAGAGGAATTAACTAGGGCTTCCTGCTGGAGGAAGCAGTTTAATGAGATATTAAAAAATGGGTGTGGAGGAAAAGATACTCTGAGCTGATTAACAAAGTAAACACAGGCAAAGAGATAAAGAGATATAGAAAAAACTCAAGAAAAGCTTAGTGGTTCATTGCATTAATTGATCACTATTGTTTCTTGGCTTTATTCATTCAACATATATTTCAGGGTATCTACCACATGGACAGACACAAACCAGGTCCTAGAGGTATAGCGGTAAAAAAAAAAAAAAAAAAAAAAAAAAAAAGTCTATAAATTCCCAAATACATGAGAAGATGATACCACTGGCAATGCCTACAGGATAAAGTCCAAATCGCATATCAAGCAAATAAGACCTTCACAATCAAATTAAACCCTACCTTCCCAATCTCATGTTCTGTGACTGCTCTATACTTCAGCCTCACAGAATTCCATATAAATGAGTTTCTGTTCTCTGACCATTGCACATATAGGTCCTTCTTCCTAGAATGCCTTTTCCCTACCCTGCCTAAAAACATGTTACTTAATTTTTAAAAGCCAGCTAAAATTCTACCTTTCTTTGACTTCCTCAAGTACAATGGTGCTTTATACCATGTTCTCCTAAAGCAGTTTCTTCACATCTTCATTCATTTATTCATTCAGCCAGCCAACCAACCTAGCAAAAAATATGCCAGGTTATAGAGATAAGAAAGTGGTAAAAGTGGAGCCTTTTTTCTTGTGCTTATGGAGTTTACACCTTAGGAAGAAACACTGGGCATTAAATAGTTACACTGCAATGTGACAACTTCTTTGAAAAGAAAGAATCTGAACTGGAAGCACACAACAGGAACACCATGCCTAACCTCAGCTTCCCAGAAGAAGCATTATTTAAGCTGAATCCCTTAGGATGCATAGGAGTGAGTCAGGCAGAGAAAGGCAAGGAGTGTTGTTTTTTTGTTTTTTTGTTTGTTTGTTTGTTTGTTTGTTTGTTTGTTTTTCAAGGAGTATTTTAATAGCATGTGCCAGAACTAAGTATTGTCCACTAGGCTCCATTAGACTATGAAAGTCAATGTTTTTATTTTTTAATTTTTTATTTATTTTTATTTTTATTTATTTATTTATTTTTTTGTCAATGTTTTTAAAAAGCATCCCAAGTGATTTAACACCACCACTACCACCACAAAGATTAAATGCTGGCTCAGGTTAATATTAAATGTGCTACCATTGTACTTTTGTGAATCCTTATAGTTTTGTCTTTCCTCTATGTGGTATTTCCTCTCCCATCCTTCACTTCCACTTCAGTCCAGTATTCAAAAGCTTCCTGGGATCCTCACTAGTAGCTCCCAAGCTCCCAAACTTCAGTATGCATAAGATTCACCTGGGATGCTTGTAAAAACACATATTCCTTGCCCATACTCTAAGATTCTGATTCTGTTGATCTGGGGTAGAGTGGGAAATTCTGTAATAACCTGCCGGATAAGATCTGATGTTACCAGTTTACAGACCACATCTTAAGTAGCAGTTCTTTTTTTTTTTTTTTTTTTTAAGATTTAATATATTTATTAGAAACACAGATTGAGAGAGAGAGAGAGGCAGAGACACAGGCAGAGGGAGAAGCAGGCTCCAAGCAGGGAGCCTGACGTGGGACTCGATCCCAGTTCTCCAGGATCACGCTCTGGGCTGAAGTCGGTGCTAAATTGCTGAGCCACCAAGGCTGCCCTTAATTTGCAGTTCTGTAGAGAAATTATACAAAGACATCTCAGAATTATTTTCCCTTGTTCTTAGACCTGCTCTGCCAGGTTGAGTTCCTTGGAACAAAAGTGGCTCTTTTGCCTGGGTATAAGGGGCATGTACCTTCAGAGGAACCATTACCAGAAAGAAGGGCATGTGTGGTAACTCTTACCCATCAGTCACATAGTCCACCTGGACAATTGTTATATTTTCTCATTGCCACCTCCCCGACCTAGACTGTGTAGGGATTTCCCAATGGAAGAGGAATTACTAGTAGAGTAGCCCGCAAACTGCCTTCTCTAAGAGCACTCCAGGGGAAAAAGATAAAAGTAGATTGTGAATGGGTAAATAGGTCAGGTTTTCTATTTATTTTGTGATTTAAAAATATTCATTTAAGTCTATTTAGACTTAAAGCCAGCCAAAATTAGTTTTATAATTTCACAAAAAAAAAAAAAATGATGAATCACTGAACCATTAAAAAAGCTTTCAGCAATTGCTTACATTAACTTCCATGTGTATCATGTATGAGAGTCTTGAAAGTTAATAAGCTTTTAAGAGCCATGAGGATAGGGACCATGTCTTTCACATGAACATACCCCACAACTCCCTAGGAGAGTTACAACTATTTAGATAATTTGAAAATACTTAACTCTAAAAAGGATAAAATGAAACCAACTCACAAAAGCAGAGAGGATAATTTTGATGATTAATTAGGTAATAAATATAAAGCACCTAAAAATACTGGTTCCTTGATAAACATTAGCTTCCCCCCCTTCTGTTTTCTTTATTATTATTATTATTATTATTATTATTATTATTATTAATTATCTAAATCAGCTTTGTCTCATAGAACTCTCTGGAATGATGGATTCTATAACTAGCTATGCTGGCTACTGAACATTTAAAATATAGCTAGTACAAATTAGAAACTGATTTTGATTTTATATTATTTTAATTAAATTTAAATAATTACATGAGACTTGTAGCTACTGTCTTGGAGAACACAGATTTAGAAGCAAGCATGACAGGGGATCCCTGGGTGGCTCAGTGGTTTAGCGCCTGCCTTCAGCCCAGGGCGTGACCCTAGAGTCCTGGGATCGTGTCCCACATCAGGCTTCCTTAATGGAGCCTGCTTCTCCCTCTGCCTGTGTCTCTGCCTCTCTCTGTGTCTCCCATGAATGAATAAATAAAATCTTAAAAAAAAAAAAAAAAAGAAGCAAGCATGACATAGAAGTTGGTAATTAAGTTTGTCAATTTGTTGAACTGAATTGGATGCATCCTTTTTCATACAGATATGCATATGTTTAAGGTGATGAGTGAAAGGAGCAGGCACCCCAAGGGCAGGCCAAAAGGTGTAGTGAAAGAACAAAGACAGAGGATCCAAGGCAAAAAAAAATTTCTGTCATATTGATCAATGCTTCTCACACTTTAATATGCATACAGATTACTGGGTTCTTGTTAAAGACACAGATTCTGATTTAGTAGGTCTTGAAAGAACCTTAGATTCTACGCTCACAAGGTCCCAAGTAATAGCAATGTTGTTTGTCAAAGAGTCCATTTCAAGGAGCAAAGATCTAGATGTAAATAGACCAATGGACCAGCATAACTGGTATTGGATCTACCTCTGAACTAGTTATGGCATCTGCATTCTTGACTCAGTAGTTCTAGACTGAATCCCAGAAATGCTCCATTTTATTAAAGGCACACCATCCCCATCAATCTTGTGATGAACATTTATTACACACCTTCTATATATACTAGAAAGAATACTCATAACAACTCCTGTGGGGCAAATATTATCATTCCCATTTACAAATACTAAAGCAAGTTTAGATAGATAATTTGACTTAACCAAAACTCACACAAGTACTATCAGAGGTGGGCTCGGAACCAGTTGCTCTTGAATCCAAATCCTAGTCTTTCTCATAAAATCTTGTTATTCAAAGTGTGGTGTACAATTGAATATCAGCCTCACTTGGAGCTTTCTGGGAAATGCAGACTTTCAGGCCCCATCCCAGACCTACTGAATCAGAATCTGCTTTTTACGATTTCCAGGTCATTAATATTTGAAAAGCACTAATATACACCATCTTTACCTTTATAGAGCAAAGTAACAAGTGGAAGAGCAGAGGATCCGCTGATTGTGGCAGCTAAGAAATGGATTTAGACTGGCCAGGGTTGACTTTAGAATAAATATTGATAGCTTTGCCTCTATTGCTAAATTCTCATTGCCTCATGGGCACAGTTTAAGCCAAAATTAAAACTGTTTTCTGGTAGTAAGGATTTTTTAGTTTTGAATAACACTATATTTCCAACAGATAAAAACATCAACAATATGGTTTTAACAGTGTTCATGGGGGAAGAAAAACACAAGAAAGAAATATACCTGTTTACTGAAAGGTAAGTGTATTAAATCAGCAAAGTCTTCTAAAATATCTTAACATTATTAATCACTACCAGGATGCTTCAAACAAACAAACATAATTCTGTTTCCTCTCTCTTCATGGGTAATACTGAAAAACTATCCAATTAAGAGTAAGAGTAGCCTGAATCAAAAAGGTCTGTTATTGTACAAAGTGACTCAGAGGAATTAATGTGTAACTTGCCCTGCTCTGTGACCAACTGCTTGGTCATCCCACTTCTGCAATACAGCAGCTTCCTCCTCAGAGAGCTTTTACCCTGAGCTTCCTGCTGCTGGAATCATTCAGAAATGCCATTTAAACCTTGGTTAACAACACCTCTTAGTTTCAAGCCCATTCTTTGGCTCCTGAATGAACCACATTTCTAATTTGATTGTTTCTCTCCATCCCTGAACCCACGTCATCCTTTATTTTCTCTCATCCCCCACTCTTCTTTACACCTTTTACTATACTGTTAACTTTTCTTAGGCCATTTTATTCCCTTGAGACCACTTTTTGGTCTTCTGTCCTAGAAACATAGCTACATCTATATCCAATGACCTTTCACATTTGAAGTTCTCTATAAAAATCTCTCTGATAATACTGATATTATGATTGTTTTCAAATAACTTTTACATAAATAATCTTCTTGGAAGTCAAATACAGTGGGTGATACTATTAAGGATCTTCTCTTTTTTTTTTTTTTTTTTTTTTACAATCTAACCCCTCTTTCTTTTCTCTGTTCTATTTCTCTCACTCCCTCACTTTCTTGGGAGGTTTTCCAACTCAGTCCTGGAATTTCTGGAACAAATTTCCTTGTCTCCATTGTTATTTTTCTCTCTAGAAGCAAAGTTTCAGACAACAAAGTGTCTCAAAGAAAAGTAAGGTCATTGTACTGTCAATACATGCTAGATGTTTCTTTTGTTTCTGAATAGTATCCCTTAAACATCCTTAATAATCTCACTTCCCATCATTTGAAGATACTCACTGTCCCTTGGTTGCACATCAAAAACTGTTATGTGGAGTAAAAGTAAATGATAGATTGAGCTCTACCATTTACTAGTTGGGCTAGAATATTTGTATCTGTAAAATGAGAGGTTTGCATTCAATGGATCCTAAGTTACTTAACAAGAGTTTAAACTCATGATTCTTGAGTATACCACTTCCCACAGCATATTTTCAGAAAACAAATCAAAATATAACCACTATGAAATGCACTCTAGAGAAGTAAGGGTGGGAGGAAGCATCCTAGAATCTCTCTGGTTAATTTTATTTTTCTAGAGTAGAGATAATTTTTTTTTTTTTGATGGAGTTCAATATAGGACTCTGACAGGTCTGCTGAAGGCTAGAAGTATGTTAGAAGAGGCTCCCACATCAGTTGACTGCAGAGTACCAAGAGGGTAACGTGTTACCTTTTCACTAAGCCTTTAGGGATGTGGACAGATCATATGCAGGATCCATTCAGTCTGAATTCTTTAACAACACAGAATTTTCAGCAGCTGTCATAAGACAATATTTAACATACAATGGGGAATAAAAAGAATACTGAGTGAAAAATGTAAACTACAGAGTGTTGAAATGATAATTTGCTTCTACTTTCTTTGCTTTTTCTTGAATGATTTTAATCTTCACTTAGGGACTTCTGCTTTGCAGGAGAGGTGGGACTATACCATATGTAAGGTCTTATTCAACCTTATTACATCATGACATCATGCAAGAGTGAATTTATTTGAAGCATTTTTACATAAGAACCTCAGTGACCCCCTCTTTGTTAACAGCAGACCCTCTACGAGCTCTAATAACCCTTAACTTACTGTCCTAAAATAAAAAGGGCAGAAATCTCTTTAAATATTTTTTATGTGTTTATTAAACACTTAAAAATTTCCTTTGGCCACAGATTTCCTCTAGTTATTCAATTGCTATTTGCATGCATGCAAAAGAATTGTTTCCATGAGGACAATATATTTCTAGAATCAAATTTGCTAATTAGCAAAATTAATACATTTACTTGTAATGAAATTATTTGTCATAAATATAATAATGTAAAAATTTGTCATTTAGGTAATATTTTTAAAGAAAGAAATATTCTTATACAATATGAGTGAAATCCTCTGGGAGCTCTGAGATCGTTTTTCATTAAATAGACCTGAAATTATACGAACAACTAGAACATGAAAAAGAAAAGAGGAAAACAAAGTATAGAACATTGAGGAATGAGAAAATAGACTGCAAACAGAACAGTGATTTGTTCAAGGTTACCCAGTAAGTCAGAAACAAAGAGGAGAGTTGGGCCCACGCCAAGACTCAAAGTATATCTACATTAATGGCTACATGCTAATTCTCCCATTTTCAATAGATGATGTATTCATATTTGGGTAATACAGTCATATTTACCATTTTCCAGGGTCTAGCATGTGTTACTTCATAAGTATTTATTATTTAGTTAAAATTATAAATAAACACTATGAACCAGAAGTTAACAAAGCATAATTTCACATACATAATTTCATTTCATCCCTACAATCATCTCTGAGGTAGGTATTATAATTCCTGTATTAAAGATTAATTTAGATCCAGAAAAATTAAATGAGTTGCTGAAGAAAACATTGCCATGAGACACTTTGGGACATTTTTACCATACCAAGCTACTCAGAAAACTTCTCTAAAGATCCTACTTTTAAGGAAGCTCAAAGAGGTTTTTCATTAAGCACAAAAAAATTGAAGATTAAAAAAAAGAACTCAAAGTCACATACAAAGTTGATATTTAGGGAATAGAAAGTGATTTTATTAACTTATATGTGGCTGATTTTACTAGCTATTTAGTTGGGTTATCAATTAAGCATGTCTGCAGAAAATCCTTAGATTCTATTGGTAGATTATTTGTACATGAAGGCATCTGGTAGTTAAGGCACGAGAATCCTAACAGAACGCTTTGAAATAATACAGATCTACCACAAGAAAGCAGTCCTACTTACAAAATCAAGACTCTGTGTTCCATGTCTACTTCAAAGCACTGCTCATCTATCTGCTTTTGCCAATGGATATAGAATACAAATTTACTAGAGTGAAAACACAGAATTCCTTAGAATACATGGTTCCTTGCGCCAGAGGTATTGGAGCTTCTATGACAAGCTGTCTTCCACCCAAAGTCACATGTAGCAGAGGAGAAAGCATACTTATTTTCCCTAAGCTGAGAGGCCGAAAACAAGGGAGGGAAGGAAGAAATATAAGCAGCTTCCTGATAGGAGTGAAGTAAGATCTCAAACTCTTTAGCCAGGCTATCTACATTCATTCTTGGCTCTCCTTCGAACTGTGCAACCTTGAAAAGGTTAATTCTTTATGACTCAGTTTTCTTATCTGTAATATAGAGAAATTAATAGAACCTATCTTATAGGGTTGTTCTAAGGCTTAAGTTAATATTTGTTAAGTGCTTAGTTTCAGGTGTACAGTAATCCCAATAATAATAATGCTTGACAAATGAAGATAGGAAGAGTGAGAGACAGAATAGTGGATGCTATGTGTCTTTAATGCATTGCTTTGCTTCTTTCTAATGGAGGCCTCTTCTTTTCACAGCTGGGGCCACTGATTTCTCCCAGTGAGCTTTTAACCCCATTTCTTGTCTGACCCTAAACGACTTGTTCAGAAGGATTTAAGAAGACCTAGCTCAGTAGTTCAGGTGAGTCAGCATCAAGTCAAGCTTGCTGTTATTCTTGTCCTGACCTTGTGTCCCAGTTTTAGTCACTTGTTCCTGTAATCAAGACCCAACCTTCTATTCCAGTTCTAGCATTCTGCTCCCCTGTGGGTGAGTCCTAGCTTAGAGGATCTGCTCAGGATCTCCAGTTCCTCTGAGGCAGACGCCTCCCAAAAGACAGCCTCTGGACTGGACACACATTGTTTGGCATATGGTGCATGAACTCTGGAAAATCAGTTGCCTATATTTAAAAAATCCAAACTTTTACATAAAAATTCAGATTTCCAATTTCTCTGGAAAAATTAGATGATCTGGCAGGACTTGGTCCCTAATTTCCCATTGGTAGCAATCCACTGGAGCCAAGTGGAGCTGCCCCCTTTGGTAGGCCATGTGCTCTCTATTCCCTATTGTCCCCATGACTCCTGTTCCATTTGTTTCTGTGAGTTACTAGGTCCTTGTAGGCATTTGAGTTAAGGTATCTAAGATTCAGAATAGCTGATACTTACCAAACATTTACTTTATGCCAGTATTCTTTTAAGTGATTCACAAGTTTATTCATTTAATCAAAGACCAGGAATCTGTTTGTTCTTATTCATTATCCCTGCAGTTCTCCTGCTTCAAATTCTATCTGCATACACCTGTGTCTGTCCCATCTTCCCAAATCACTATTTTCTATCCTTTACCTAGGGCCACTCATAGAGCCTTGTTGGGCCTCCATAATGTCAACCACCCATCGACATTGTGGCCATTGCCACTCGAATCTCCCCTGCCCAGGTGAACTTTGTTGTCGAGAATTTTGACCATAAGGGTGGCTGTATTTCAGGTACAGAATCCCAGGCTTTACTGAGCTGCCTGAGCCTAGATATCTATCTCATGCTCTAGGCTTTCATAAAACCACACATTTCATTATATATAAGTAAACTACCCCTTATAAAAATCTGTTATAACTCTTGTTAGAAGTCCAGCAAAATCCACCAAATGTTTATTGATAGCTTACTTGTGAAAGTGATTTGAATATTCCTTAATAAGAAACCCAAAGAAGTTTATCCATTTCTTCCACAAGCAATTCAATATATTTTCAGGAAATTTCAATATCTTTTTAGGAAACATTATTTGAACAGAGTCGGCTTGTTTGTTTTCTCAGGATGTGCCCTTGGGCTTTACAAAACAATGGATGAAAGAGAAACTATTTGCATGACTAAGCCAAGATTTAGCAAATATCAAAACAAAACTCACAAAACTCATTTTACATATTTCGTAAGATTATCTGGATTGGGTTAAACTGAATATGTATTGAACTTTAAATTTAGCTGATTAAGTTCTAACATAATTTTTAAAGAAAGTCTTAATAAAAATGCTACTTACATAAGGAATCGTGTCCAAAGTATCTGTGTTGACAATTATAGGAGCAGGGCTGGCCTAAAAAAGAGAAACAGAAAAAAAAAATAAGTAACAAGTAGTCTATTCTGAGATAAGATCTGTTAAATGTATTTAACATTTCAATGGTTCAATGGTATTTCTTGAGGACCTGTAAAGGCGCTGTGTCAGGATTTTGAGGGATAAACGAAATATCTTGGAGCTCGCTGCAACCACCTCCTTCAAATATGTTTGCTACATTTACTACGTAATGAAATGAAGTAAGCAGTTGAATTGTACTCATTTTCTCTTAAATTCTACCCAACAGTAGGAGGTGAGGATTTGAGCTGTGTGTATGAGGTAAGAATTTCTAATAAGTTGGGTGACAGTTAAAATGTATAGAATTCCTTAATAAAATGGCTGTACAAAATCCATTTATTTTCTCTCTCATGGAAGCAAACTTAAACCTAAACTAGTATTGATAATCCTTCTCTTTAAACTGCCTTTTGAGAATATGTTGAAAATAGAAAGTTTCGCTCATTGATATCTTATATGTGCTTACCTATTATGCATTCTTTTTCCTATCTTTTGTGATTTATGCATTTCTCATCACGTACCTTAGAAATCCTTAGATAGGAAATTAAAAATTTGTAAAAGATGGTATAAAATCATATTGGGTATGCTAAACTATCTTTTTTTAAAAAAATGTACAAACTGTAGTCATTCCTTTTAAAGTTAAGTAGGAAACTGTGGAAAACTGGTATAGAAGTGCTAGAAGCCAAGTCATTAGAAATAAGAGATTGCAATCTCTATTTGCATCAACCAATCTGACTTCATGAATATTGAGTAGACCTATCTCTTTTTTTTTTTTTTTCTAGTTTCTAGAATTTTCATAGCATCTTTTCCTTCATCCCCTGCAGGATCTTTCATCTCTTTCCCAAAATTGCAGATTTCATTTAGATAGGGGAAATACTCTCATCATGATTAATCGAAAGCTGTCCTATAAGACACAGTGGTTTTGGCAAGTGCTCAACTTTTGGGACATTTCATTAGCTGTGCCCTCTGGAGTTAACAACAGAGTTAACAGCTTTTTAATGTCAATCTGCCTATGGAATCCTAATCGAATTATAAAACAAACAGCAATCCAGCAGATTTTACGAAACAAAATTCCATGTTTTAACATAACACACGGCATCAAGAGCATGATCCTGGTCTTCATATCTACATAGTGGGTCAGCTAGATGTTCACAGTTTATTTGTTAATTCCTAAAAGCAAATACCTTAGGGTGAATAGAGGCTTTGGAGAAAGACAGTTTCCACCGGATCCCACCAAAAAAAGAAAAAAACAAACAAACCCCAAAACATACACACACACACACACACAGTACTTGTATAGAGGTATGTGGTGTAGGGAAATGAACATGAGGTTTGATGTCAGAAAACCTGGGTTCGACTTTGGTTTGGTAACGTCCTGACTTTATGTTTTGGGGGCTGAGCAACTTCCTAGTGGTGTGATCAGAGGGCAATTACATGAATCACCTTTGCCTCATTTTCCTTCTCTGTAGAATGGGAATAGAAAGAGATGTTTGAAGAATAAATGAGGTGACATATTTGAACATGCCTTGTAAACTTAGATTTCAGAATCAATGCTAAATATTATTCTTAGTATCCCTAAGGATGGGCCACTTTAAGAATATATTACTGAATGGTTTGTGAACTGTTAATACCCCCGGGATTTCAATGCGATGTTAACTGAGCACTAAAGAAAAGATTAGACCATGTGAAATATTACTTATTATATACATATTGCTTGCCCATGTATAAGAATACACACATATATTCTCATCTAATTTCCATAAAACCATATTGATGAAGCATTATTTTCACTATGCCCACATTATAGATGAGAAAATGGAAGCTCAGGGAAAATGAGAGTTTAGATTTAACACTGGCCTTTCTGACCTCAAAACCCATTTTTTCCACAATAAGCTGCTCTGTGATCTCAGTAGCCAGGTGTCTCATTGCAAGAGTCCTGCAATTATTGAAGATCTCTAGTTAGACAGCATATGAGGCTCAGACAAACCAGAGACCACTCTGGAGGCAAGACGCCTTAGGTCTTGCATATCAGACACTGAAGGAATCTGGTGATGCCTGACTGTTTATTGGTATTGTCCCAGTCTGTTTTTTAGTTTTGACTCTTTTCTTCTATGCTTTCTAACTGGTTCCCAGGATGATCCAAAATGTTTGTGTCTCATCTTCTTGACCAGACTGAAAGCTTTCCAAGTATCGCACCCAATAGTTGTATTTTCCCCTATTATCTAGTACAGTTTGATCAGTAACTATACATTGATTTTATTCAACCCATCTTACTTTTGCTTTTCCTTTTATAGATTACATTAATGTGCTCTAGGAATAAATTTTGTACATAAGCTGCTTGTTATATGATGCCATTTATCACTTTCATCTATTTATGTTACTATTTTCTGTTTCATATTGATTGGTTCTTCTAATCAGACTCTATGTTTAAAAAATGACAAGGATTGTATATTTTCCTAGAATTCTTCATAGCTCTTGGGTGCACCAAAGGAGCTCAGTAAATACTTAGGAATTATTGACAAAATCTAGCTACAAAGTATAGGTGAGAGTATAAAGGAAAGTAATACCTCTTTGTAAGCTTGGGAGAGCATTTCTAGGATAACTCCAAAATCTACTGTTACCAAGAAGACTGTGACTACTTTTCCAATATCTGCTGACACTTTCTTTCATTAACCAGTCTCTATTGCTTAACTATCCAGCTTTTATGAAATATGCTTATTTCATAACTGTAGGATACAGAGGTTGTGAGGTACATTCTATGTTATTTGGAGAACTCATTGCTTCTTTGTGGTGCTAAAAAATCCAGAAGCCCTCATTAATGCCTGCATCATTTAAAGTCACTAAAAATGCATGAACAAACAGAAGGTATGGAATGTGTGAATACACACATACAGCACATACATCTGACATTGGCAAATCTCTGGCATGATTACCAAGGAGATATCATGGTTGTTCTGTATCCCACTGTACTGCTACATCCAGCTCT